>NC_092129.1:150665168-153165168 GCF_043159975.1 Macaca nemestrina | reverse complement strand
CATTGAAATTATGTCAGGTACTCTCTCAGACCACAGTGGAATAAAATTGGAAATCAACACCAAAAGGAGCCCTCAAAACCATGTACACATGTGGAAATTAAATAACCTGCTCCTGAATGACCAACGGGTCAACAATACAATCAAGATGGAAATGCAAAAATTCCTTGAACTGGCCTGTGTGGTGGCTCAAGCCTGTAATCCCCACACTTTGGGAGGCCGAAGTGGGTGGATCATCTGAGGTCAGGGATTTGAGACCAGCCTGATCAACACGGTGAAACCCCATCTATACTAAAAATACAAAAATTAGCTGGGCATGGTGGCAGGTACCTGTAGTCCCAGTTACTCAGGAGGCTGAGACAGGAGAATTACTTTGCTGGAACCCAGGAGGCGGAGGTTGCAGTGAAGCAAGATGGTGTCACTGCACTCTAGCCTGCGTGACAGAGCAAGACTGTCTGAAAAAAAAAAAAATTCCTTGAACTAAACGATAATAGTGATGGAACCTATCAAAACCTCTGGGATACAGAAAAAGCAGTGCTAAGAGGAAAGCATTAAATGCCTACATCAAAAAGTCTGAAAGAGCACAAATAGACAGTCTAGGGTCACACCTCCAGAAAGTAGAGAAACAAGAACAAACCAAACCCAAATGTGCAGAAGAAAAACAAAAATAACGTGATTGAGTAAAACTAAATGAAATTGAAACAAAAAATTACAAAAGATAAATGAAACAAAAAGCTGGTTGTTTGAAAAGATAAATTGAATTGATAGACAATTAGTAAGATTAACCAACAAAAAAAGGAAGAAAATCCAAATAAGCTCAATTAGAAACAAAACTGAAGATATTACAACCAATACCACAGAAATATAAAAGATCACTCAAGGCTGCTATGAACACCTTTATACACATAAACTAGAAAATGTAGAGAACATGGATAAATTCCTGGAAATATACAACCGTCCTAGATTAAACCAGGAAGAAATAGAAACCCTGAACAGACCATTAACAAGCAGTGAGATTGAAACCGTAATTTAAGAAGTTACCAGCTGGGCGCGGTGGCTCACGCCTGTAATCCTAGCAATCTGGGAGGCCTAGGCGGGCAGATCACTTGAGGTCGGGAGTTCAAGACCAGCCTGACCAACATGGAGAAACCCCATCTGTACCAAAAATACAAAAAAATTAGCCCACAGCGGAATTCTATCAGACATTCAAAAAAATGGTACCAATGCCATTGACACTATTCCGAAAGCTAGAGAAAGAAGGAATCCTCTCTAAATCATTCTGTGAAGCCAATATCATCCTAATACCAAAACCAGGAAAGGACAAAATGAAAAAAAACAAAACTACAGGCCAATATACCTAATGAGCATAGACGCAAAAATCCTCAAAAGAAACTAGTGGCCAGGCGCAGTGGCTCATACCTATAATCCCAGCACTTTGGGAGGCCGAGGTGGGTGGATCACCTGAGGTCGGGAGTTTGAGACCAGCCTGACCAACATGGAGAAACCCCATCTCTACTAAAAATACAAAATTAGCTGGGTGTGGTGGTGCATGCCTGTAGTCCCAGCTACTCGGGAGGCTGAGGCAGGAGAATCACTTGAGCCCGGGAGGCAGAGGTTGCAGTGAGCCGACATTGTGCCACTGCACTCCAGCCTGGGCAACAAGAGCGAAACTCTGTCTCGAAAAAAAAAAACATACTAGCTAACAGAATCCAACAGCATATCAAAATGATAATCCACCACGATCAAGTGGGTTTCCTACCAGAGATGCAGGCATGGTTTAACATATGCAAGTCAAAAAATGTACTACAACACATAAACAGAATTAAAAACAAAAATCACACGATAATTTCAATAGATGCAGAAAAGTCATTTCACAAAATTCAGCATCCCTTTGTATTAAAACCCTTAGCAAAATCAGCATAGAAGGGACATATCTTGAAATAAAAGGCATCGGCCGGGCGCGGTGGCTCAAGCCTGTAATCCCAACACTTTGGGAGGCCGAGACGGGCAGATCACGAGGTCAGGAGATGGAGACCATCCTGGCTAACACGGTGAAACCCCGTCTCTACTAAAAAAATACAAAAAAAAACTAGCCGGGCGAGGTGGCGGGCGCCTGTAGTCCCAGCTACTCGGGAGGCTGAGGCAGGAGAATGGTGTAAACCCGGGAGGCGGAGCTTGCAGTGAGCGGAGATCCAGCCACTGCATTCCAGCCTGGGCGACAGAGCGAGACTCCGTCTCAAAAAAAAAAAAAAAGAAAAAAGAAATAAAAGGCATCTATGACAAATCCACAGCCAACATTATACTGAACAGGGAAAAGTTGAAAACATTCCTGCTGAGAACTGGGACAAGTCAAGGATTCCCACTTTCACCACTTCTATTCAACATAGCACTGAAAGTCCTAGCCAGAGCAATCATACAAGAAAAAGAAATAAAGGGCATCTAAATTGGTAATGAGGAAGTCAAACTGTCATTGTTTGCTGATGACATGATTGTATACCTAGAAAACCCTAAGGACTCATCCAAAAGGCTCCTAGAACGGGGGAATGAATTCAGCAAAGTTTCAGGATACAAATTTAATGTACAAAAATCAGTAGTTCTGCTCACCAACAGCCACCAAGCTGAGAATCAAATCAAGAACTCAACCCCTTTTACTTTAGCTACAACAAAAATAAAATACTTGTGAATATACTTAACCAGGCACGTGAAAGACCTCTACAAGGAAAACTACAAAACACTGCTGAAAGTAATTATAGATGACACAGACGAATGGAAACACATCCCATGCTCATGGATGGGTAGAATCAATATTGTGAAAATGGCCATACTGCCAAAAGCAATCTACAAATTCAACGCAATTTTCATCAAAATAACACCATCATTCTTCACAGAACTGGAAAAAAAAATCCTAAAATTCATATGGAACAAAAAAAAAGACCCTGCATAGCCAAAGTAAGACTAACCAAAAAGAACAAATCAGTAGGCATTACATTACTCAACTTCAAACTATACTATAAGGCCACAGTCACCAAAACAGCATGGTACTGGTATAAAAATAGGCATATAGACCAATGGAACAGAATAGAGAACCCAGATGTAAAGCCAAATACTTATAGTCAACCGAACTTCAACAAAGCGAACAAAAACATAAACTGAGGAAAGGACACCCTATTCAACAAATGGTCCTGGATTAATAGGCAGGCCACATATAGAAGAATGAAAGTGGATACTCTTCACTCACCCTATACAAAAAGCAACTCAAGATGGATCAAAGACTTAAATCTAAGACATGAAACTGTAAAAATTTTTAAAGACAACATAAAAAAAAAAAAAACCCTTCTAGATATTGGCTTAGGCAAAGACTTCGTGACCAGGAACCCAAAAGCAAATGCAACAAAAACAAAGATAAATAGATGGGACTTAATTAAACTAAAAGCCTCTGCACAGCAAAGAAATAATCAGCAGAGTAAACAGACAACCCATAGAGTGGGAGAAAAATCTTCACAATCTACACATCTGACAAAAGATTAATATCCAGAATCTGCAAAGAATTCAAACAAATCAGCAAGAACAAAACAAACAATCCCATCAAAAAATGCACTAAGGACATGAATAAAAAATTCTCAGAAGAAATACACAAATGGCCAACAAACATATGAAAAAAATGCTCAACATCACTAATGATCAGGGAAATGCAAATTAAAACCACAATGCAATAACTCCTTACTCCTGCAAGAATGACCATATCAAAATGTCAAAAAATAATAGATGTTGGCATGGATGTGATGAAAAGGAACACTTTTACACTGCTGGTGAGAATGTAAACTAGTATAACAACTATGGAAAACAGTATGGAGATTCCTTAAATAACTAAAAGTAGATCTACTGTTTGATCCATCAGTCCCACCATTGGATATCTACCCAGAGAAAAAGAAGTCATTATACAAAGAAGATACCAGCATACACACATTAATAACAGCACAATTTGCAATTGCAAAAATATGGAACCAGTCCAAATGCCCATCAGTCATCGAGAAGATAAAGAAAATGATGCATATATATATATATACACCATGGAATACTACTGAGCCATAAAAAGGAATGAAATAATGGCATTCGCAGCAACCTGGATGGAAATGGAGACTATTATTCTAAGTGAAGTAACTCAGGAATGGAAAACCAAACATGATATGTCCTCACTCATAAATGGGAGCTAAGCTATGAGGATGCAAAGGCATAAGAATGATAAAATGGACTTTGGGGACTCAGGGGAAGGGGGGTGAGAGATAAAAGACTACACATTGGGTACATTGTATGCTGCTCAAGTGATGGGTGCACCAAAATCTCAGAAATCAACACTAAAGAACTTATTCATGTAACCAAACACCACCTGTTCCCTCAAAAACCTATTGAAATTTTTTAAAAACTAAAAAACAAAACAACCCCATCCCCCAAAAAAGAAATAAGGAAGACGTAAGTTAAGTGGGGAGAAATACTATTCAAATACTATTCAAATAATATTCAAAGATTGGAATATTCATGTTGTTGAGGTACCAAGTCTCCCACAATTGACCTGTAGATTAAAGGCAATTGCAATCAAAATCCTAGCAGGCCTGAACCTAAAAGTTAAAAAAAATAAAAAATAAAAATAAATCCTGGCAGGCTTTTTTAAAAAAGAAATTACCAAGCTGATTTTTCAATTTATATGGAAATCTGAAGGACTTTGAATAGCCACAATAATTTTTACAAAGAAGAAACTTGGAAATACACACTACCTGATTACAAGACTTACTATAAAGCTCCAGGAATCAAAGCTGTGTTATTGGCATAAGGATAGCCATGAATCAGTGGAATAGAATAAAGGGTTCATGAATAAAACCACACATGTATGTCTCTAAAACATGCTTCAAGGGGAAAGGATAGTGTTTTCAACAAATGGTGCTGGGAAAAAAAATGACAAGAAAAAGAAGTAACACCGTAACCAAAAACTCACTTGATATAAATCATAGATATAAACATACGAGCTAAAGTTGCTAGCCTTCTAAAATAGTGCTACCCAACAGGCTATAATCTGAGTTACAAATGTGAGCCACATCGGTAATCTTTAATTTTCTAGTAGCCACATTTTAAAAAGTAAAAAGTAATCAGTGAAATTAATTTTAACAATATGTTTTATTTAATCCAATATATCCAAAATATAATTTTAGCATGTAATCAATATAAAAGATTATTGGCATATTTAAAATTTTTTTCTCAAAATTAGTCTTTCTTTAAATTGTCTTAGAGCCTCTAGGGCTTAGAAATTCCTTAATTTTACATCCTGCCATGTCAAGATTTCTTCCAGTTCCAGGGATTCTAGGATTTGCCGAAGACATCAGTACCATTTACATTTCCAACTCTGGGTCCAGGAAAGAAAAAGTACAGAGACACAGTAGGGGCTGGAACGCACCTTAGTCTCCTCCTCTCCCAGCCTTCCTCCACACACCAGGCCCCTCACCCTGCCGGCAAGCTAAGTGTTTCATGAAGTGCCAGGCACTGGTAGGAAGTGGTCAGGAGACACACAAACCGTGATCTCCGCAACCCGCCTCAGGAAGTCCTTCTGAAACCTACCCAGCCCCATTCCTGCCGCAGCCTGGGTGCTTTCCCCAGCGGAGCTCCACGTCTGCAGAGTGTGATTCTAGAACACCCTTCCTCCCAGTAACCCAGGGCTCCCTCCTTCATCTGCTTCAGGTCTCACCTCGCAGGGCGCCTCTCGGGAAATCTCACACCGATAATAATAACGTAAAATTGCCCCCGGCTCCTTTCATCTTCTGTGCTTTGCTTTTCTCTTAATCATCCTTTATTTTCGGACACCCCTGTAGTTGACTTCAGTAACTTTTATTGGCCATGTCTTTCAACTGAACGTAAATTATTCGAGGGCCATGATTTGTGCCTGTTTGGATTTGACCCAAGCGCCTAGAATAGCGCCTGACGAAAAGTAGATGCTCAAAAAACGGGGTCTGAATAAATCTAGAGACCAGAACTTCTTAAAGTTGAGTCTGGGGCCGACAGGTCGGTATTTTCCCAATATGTGATTTTTGAGGTCCACAGGGGAGCGGTGGGGAGCAGCTTACCCAGGGTGGTGAGTGCAGCCTCAGTGGCAGAAATCCCCTTGCGCCCCCTCCTGCCGCAGAGGAAGACAGATCCCTGAGTAGCCTCCAGGGCGGAGTCCCGGGCGCTTCGGGGAGAGAGTCTGGACCAAAGCGCCAAAATCCACCGCTGTCGCTCAGCTGCAGCATGTTTCGCGCTGGGGAGCCTCTCCTGGTGGGCGACCGTCACGGACAATCGACGGGACCAGAAATTAGATTTGAGTCCAGAATCAAGAACCTTTAATCAGGGATTGGAGGTGGCAGAGGGCCAGGATTAAGGGAGATAGACAGCAGGTCCTATCTGCTTAGGTTGCAAATGGGAAGAGGAGGTCGGATGCCAGGGTCCTGGACTCTCAGTGTTCGGGTGGGGCCAGAATCCTGGACTCTCAAGGCTGGGGAGGGGCTGCCCTCTAGGATCCAATAGGGTGTAGGTTCAGATGCCTGGGTCCTGGAGGTCCGGGGAGTGGCAGAGGAACCGCCCTCGGGTTCCCGATGGATTGGTGGCAAATGCTTAGCCCAGTCTGATCCCAGACATCCTTGTAACCGAATATAGTCTCCAACTCCGATGCCACGTCCTTCCCGGGTCCCTCCGTACTAGGGCTGGAGACTCAACTAGTGGATTCCGGGGAGGAGGGATCTTCCTCTCTGGAAGCAGCAGAACAAATTTCAGGGACTCCAAGGCCTCGTTCCAAAAACACTGAGAGTCCAAAAACACTGAGAGTCCAAGGCCTCATTCCAAAACCACTGAGAGGCTGCGTACAGTATGTCTGTGGGGTCCACCCGGACTCGGGAACCAGGTCTTAGGACCTGCAGACCTCCCTCTGCCTTGAGGGCAGAGTCCACCGCCACTAACTGGGAAAAAACATCTGTCGCGGGACGGGGTCGCCCCCATGTGCACAGAGCCCTGTTCCGCGGCCGAGATCCGAAGAGGACCCTAGGGAGGTCCCAGGTGGGAAAGGGAAAAGGGAGCTGAGTGCCTGTCTTCAGTCCTTTGGCCACACGGGGGCGCTGCCGCTATGCGCTTGGTTTCTGATGAGCCCCTCTGGAGAGGACCGGGCGGTGGTCTAAGACAGAGATTGTTGACCCAGAAAGGATGTATCAGTGAGGTGGGGCTGGGGTCGTCCAAGGGGGTGGAAAGGCTTTCTAAGCCCTGGACTGCGCGGGGTTCCAGTTCTGCGGAACAGAGGTGGGCTCTGGAGCTGCCTCTGAGGTTTCCAACTCCTCCTTGCAAACCCTCTTTCCAACCTTTTCATGGCAACACTCCAGGAAAATGGAAAGTTGATCATTTTTTTCTTCCACTCCTTAATCCTTTCCTGAGTGCTACTTTTAAATAATTTTATTTTAGAAGAGTTTTAAATTTACATAAAAGTTGCAAAGGTAGTACAGAGTTGCCATCCGCTCCATAGTCGGTTTCCCCTGGTGTGAACATCTCGCATTATTATGGTCCATTTGTCACAGCTAATGAAGCCATTTTTGTACCTTATTATTACTAAATAATAAACTGCAGACTTTATTTGGAGTTAATTAGCATTCCCCTAATGCCCTTCCTGTGTTCCAGGATTCCATCGAGAATATCACATTACATTTAGTCTCCTTCATGCCTCCTTGGCCTCCTCTGGTCTGTGATAGTTCCTGAGATATTCCTAATTTTTGATGCCCTTCACAATTTTGGGAAGTACTGACCAGATGTATTGTAAAATGTCCCTCAAGTTGAATTTAGTTAAGGTTTAGATCATGGCTAGTTGGACTATGGTTATGGATGTTTAGATGAGGTGAAGTGCTATTCTCCAAATACCTTATCAAGAGTATATAATATCAATTTGATGTACCACTGTTGATGTTGAAGTTGACCATCCATATTTCAACTTCCTGTAGCTGCCACAACAAATGCCCTCAAAGCTGGCAACTTAAAACAACAGAAAATTATTCTTTCACAGTTCTGGAGGCCCAAACTCCAAAATCAATATACAGGGCCACACTCCGTCTGAAGGCTCTAGGAGCAAATCCATTCCTTGAGTCCTCCAGCTCTGGCAGCTGTAGGTCATTCATCAGCATTCCTTGGCTTGTAGCCCCATTGCTCCAATCTTTGCCTCCTTCTTCACATCACCTTCTCCTCTCCTGACTCTCTCTTCTGTGTACCTGTTAGGAAGACACTTGTCATTGGATTTAGGGCCCACCTAGGAGGATCTCCTCATTTCAATATCCTTAGCTTAATTACATCTGCAAAGACCCTTTTTCCAAACAATTTGACATTCACAGCTTCTGGGGACTAGGACAGAAACATATCTTTGTGGGGACCACCATTCAACCCACTACATCTGGCTAAGCTAATATTTCCAGAACAGCAATCCACCAGTGCACCCCAGGTTACAATCCTCATTCTCATTCCCAAATAAACTCAACGTATTTGGACATTTCTCTAATGTCTTTTTTTTTTTTAGGTTGAATAATCTGGTGTCAGAAGTGATCCTGAAGAAGGATTACCTCCGGAAGAGACTTTTACAGAGTTTGTTGCTTGATTTCTTGCCTCTGTTTCTGAACATCTTTTAAGAGCAAACTTCACTTTCTAAAAAGGTGGGTATATGTCAACCCTTTAGAAGCTGTTTGGGCTGTTGTCACCATTCAATGACAGACTTCAGTCTCCCCAAAGAGAAATTATCTGTTGTCAGGATAAACTGGTACATGAATAAACAAAATTGCCATTAGGTGGCGCACCACTCTCAAGAAAAATGACAGGACGGACAATTAGATCACAGGCTGCCTGTCCACCAAGTAAAAACAAAAATCCTATGCTAGGCACACTGTTAAAAAACAAATCGCTCCAACCCCTACCATTTCCTCACAGGGATTATAGAATTTTTCTTTTGCTGTTGAGAAATTAATAAGAGGCAGAACAGGATGCCAAAATTCCAAAGCATCCAATATAGGCCCTCTTCTGGGACTCCTGTCAGCTATATGTTCAAAATTTATGGTTGGTGGCTCATGCCTGTAATTTCAGCACCTTGGGAGGCCGAGGTGGAAGGATCACTTGAGCTCATGAGATTGAAACCATCCTGGGCAACATAGCAAGAGCTCATCTCTATTTTAAAAAATCAAAATAAATAAGAAAAAAAATTAAGGTCCTCTCTTGTGTACGTTTTGAAATCAACAGGTAGACTACACCAAAGTTAATTTGGATCTTCAATGGCCATCCTTGGGGTCTTTTTAGTTCCCCAAACTTGTCTTTCTTAAAACAAAACTAGAAGACCACGGTCCTAAAATTAATGTGAATGGGAGGCTTACTTTACTTGGTACTTCAAAGTTTCAAAGTACATTCAGGATTCGAAAATTGCCTCCCTCTAAGATTCTATCACAAAATTAACTGAGACAAACAAACAGTTGAGAAAGGACAACAAGGCTCTAGGGCCCCAGATTCTTCCCTCTCCAGAGGAGATTTCCTGTTCTCTTTCCTCTATTCTTCTCTATCCACCTTTGGCTGAATTACCTTTCCCTCCAACTCCTCACTTCCACTAACCCTGAACCTGGACTGTTAAAACTTATTCCCTTAATGGCCGGGAGCGGTGGCTCACGCCTGTAATCCCAACACTTTAGGAGGCCGAGGTAGGCAGATCACGAGGTCAGGAGATCGAGACCATCCTGGCTAACACGGTGAAACCCTGTCTCTACTAAAAATACAAAACATTTTTTAACCGGGCGTGGCAGCGGGCGCCTGTAGTCCCAGCTACTCAGGAGGCTGAGGCAGGAGAATGGCGTGAACCCGGGAGGCCGAGCTTGCAGTGAGGTGAGATCGCGCCACTGCATTCCAGCCTGGGCGACAGAGCAAGACTCCGTCTCAAAAAATAAATAAATAAACTTATCCCCTTAATGTTAAACTTACTGATTTCCTAAAACCAAAATTTCTTTCTTTTTTTGGAGCAAAGCTGAACTTCGAGCCATTGCCAAGCAATTCCCCAGGGTCACTGAGGACCCTTACCCATTTGCTGATTAATTCAACACAGCACTTCCGGCTTCTCAGCTAGGTTTTTCTAACACATACCAGTTAGTTCACATCCCTGTTGGTGAAGGGCAGGCCCATTACTGGATGGACAATCCTCCTTGATGTGACACTTGGAGGGAGGGGCTATTTAGGCAAAAACACCTTCAACGACTATGATAAAAGCCAGAAGCTTAGAAAAAAACCCATGAGGCAATATTTGAGGATTTTTGTAAAACCTTAGATGAAATAATATCCAAACCTATGCCCACGAACCTAATAAAGTAGTTTACAATCATTACACTTGGATCCAGGTCATGTTTGAAGAAAATTCTGCATTACCTATAGATGTTAAATCTACTTGAGTAGCCTTTAATTCTAAGTTTGTGAATGGCTTTTCTTCAAAACGTTCTGAGCTTGGTAAAAGAGCCAGCATGAAATGGGAAACTATGCCCGCTTCTGATCTTGTCCATTTGGCAAATCAGTTGTCTGACCCCTTGAGGACACTATTAAGAAAACTGCTAAAATTCTTGGCGGGATGTGGTGGCTCATGCCTCTAATCGCAGCACTTTGGGAGGCCGAGGCAGGCAGATCATGAAGTCAGGAGATCGAGACCATCCTGGCTAACATGGTGAAACCCCGTCTCTACTAAAAATACAAAAACAAAATTAGCCGGGCATGGTAGTGGGCGCCTGTAGTCCCAGCTACTCAGGAGACTGAGGCAGGAGAATGGCGTGAACCCAGGAAGTGGAGTTTGCAGTGAGCCGCGATCATGCCACTGCACTCCAGCCTAGGCAACAGAGCAAGACTCCATCTCAATTTTAAAAAAAAAAAAATTAAATTCACAAAAATTTAAATAGTACCGAGCATCCTCTGACCATAGTGGAATAAAACTAGAAATCAATAACAAGAGGAATTTTGGAAACTACACAAACACATGGAAATTAAACAATATGCTCCTGAATAACTGGTGGGTCAATGAAGACATTAGGAGGAAAATTTAAAAATTTTTTGAGGGAGAGGGGTAGAGGAAGATGGCCAAATAGAAGATTTTACCAACTGACCCCCTGATGCAAAGGTACCAATTTATCAACAATCTACACCAAAAAAAGCACCTTCACAAGAACCACTCACAGTACCTGTTAGAGGAGGAAGAGTACAGCAATTGTGAGACATTGCATTGAACACAGTGGTGCCCTGATATAGCAGAAAGCAAAACCGCGTTGAATTCAGCTGATGCTGCCAACCAAGACAGCATCTAAGCCAGCCCTAACCAAAGGTGAATCAACCATTCCAGTGGTCAAAACTTGAGTTCTGGCTGGGTGCAGTGGCTCACACCTCTAATCCCGGCACTTTGGGAGGCCGAGGTAGGTGGATCACCTGAGGTCAGGATTTTGAGACCAGCCTGATCAATATGGAGAAACCCTATCTCTACTAAAAATACAAAAGTTAGCCGGACATGGTGGCGCATGCCTGTAGTCCCAGCTACTCGGGAGGCTGAGACAGGATAATTGCTTGTACCCGTGAGGCGGAGGTTGCAGTAAGTCAAGATCATGCCACTGCACTCCAGCCTGGGTGACAGAGCGAGACTTAATCTCAAAAAACAAAACAAAACAAAACAAAAACAAAAGAAAACTTGAGTTCTGCCAAGCCTCACCATCATCGGCTAAAAGGCTCTAGGGCTCTAGGGCTCTAAATAAACTTGAAAGTCAGTTTAGGCCACAAGGACTGGAACTCCTAAGCAAGTCCTAGTGCTGAATTGGCCTCAGAGCCACTGGACTGGAGGAGCACACAGCCTACTGAGACACCAGCTAGGGGGGCTAAGGGAGTGCTTGCACCACCCTTCCCCCAAACCCAGGCTGCAGAGCTCATGGATCCAAGAGAGACTCTTTCCTTCCACTTGAGAAGAGAGAGAAGAGTAAAGAGGACTTTTTCTTGCGTCTTGGATGCCAGCTCAGCCACATTAGAATAGAGCACCAGCCAGAATCATGCGGTCCACTCTCCAGGCCCTAGCTCCCACATCACATATCTAGACACACCCTGGGCTGAAAGGGAACCCACTACCTTGAAGGGAAGAAGCCAGTCCTGGCAGGACCCATCATGTACTGACTAAAGAGCCCTTGGGCCCTGAATAACCAGCAGCAATAGCCAGAGAGTATGCCATGGGCTTTGGGTGAGACTCTGTGGCTTCCTGACTTCAGGTGAAACTCACCACATTCCCACCTTTGGTGGCTATAGGGTGAGACTCCTGCTTCAGAAAAGTGAAGGGAAAAGTAAAGAAGGCTTAGTCCTGCACCTTAGGTACCAGCTTGACCACAGGAGGGTACAACACCAAGCAGGCTCTTGGGGTCCCTGATTCCAGGCCTTGGATCTTGGATGGCATTTTTGGGCCTGCACTGGGCCAAAGGGGAGCCCACTACCCTGAATGGTAAGTCCCAGACCAGGCAACGTTCATCACAAGCTGAGAGCCCTCGAGTCTTAAGAAAACATCGGCAGTAGCCTGGCAATACTCTCCATGGGCCTGTGGTGATGTCAGCCATAGGGTGAGGCTCCTCTGCCTGTGGAAAGGGGAGAGAAGAGTGGGAAAGACTGCATCTCATGGTTTGAATGCCAGCTCAGCCACGGTACAATAGAGTACCAGGTGGAGTTCTAAGGTTTGTTATGCCAGCCCTTGGCTTCCAGACAGCACCTCTGGACCTGCCTGGGTCCTAGGGGAAGCCACCATCCCAAAGGGAAGGACACAAGCCTGTCTGGCTTCACCACCTGCTGATTGTAGAGTCCCCCAGGGCCTTCAGTGAACACAGGCAGTAGCCAGGTAGTGGTCACAGCCACCCTTGGGTGAGAATCAGTGCTGTGCTGGCTTCAGGTCTCATCCAGCACAGTCCAGTGGTGGTGGCCACAGGGCTACTTGTGTCACCTCACCACCAGCTCCAGGTGGCCCAGCACAGAAAAGGAGACTCCATATGTTTGGGAGAAAGTGAGGGAAGAGAGCAAGAGTCTCTACCTGGTAATCCAGAGAATTCTTCCTGGTCTTATCCAAGACCACCAAGGCAATACCTCTACAAGTTTGGAATAACCACAGTGCTACTGGGCTTGAGATGCCCCCTATGCAGATATGGCTTAGATCATAACACCCAAGTCCTTTTGAATACCTGGAAAACCTTCCCAGGAAGGACAAGTACATATAAACCCAGACTGCAAAGACTACAATAAATACCTAACTCTTTAATGCCCAGACACTGATGAACATCTACAAGCATCAGCATCATTCAGGAAAACGTGACCTCAGCAAACCATCTAAATAAGGCACCAGGGACCAATCCTGGAGAAACAGAGACATGTGACCTTTCAGACAAAAAATTCAAAATAACCACTTGAGGAAATTCAAAGAAATTCAAGATAACACAGAGGAGTTTGGAAGTTTATCGGATAAATTTAACAAAGAGATTGAAATAATTGAAACAAATCAAGCAGATATTCTGCAGTTGAAAAATGCAACTGATATACTGCAAGATGCATCAGTCTTTTAATAGCAGAATTAATTTTAAAAAGAAGAAAGATTTAGTGAGGTGGAAGACAGGCTATTTGAAAATACAGAGGAGACAAAAAAAAAAATGACACAGGCATACAAGATCTAGAAAATAGCCTCAAAAGGGAAAATCTAATAATTACTGGCCTTAAAGAGGAGGTAAAGAAAAGAGATAGAGGTAGAAAGTTTGTTCAAAGGGATAATAACAGAGAACTTCCCAAACCTAGAGAAAGATATAAATATCCAAGTAAATGAAAGTTATAACCTAGAGAAAGATATAAATATCCAAGTAAATGAAGGTTATAGAACACCAAGCAGATTTAACCCAAAGAAGACTACCTCAAGGCATTTAATAAGCAAACTCCCAACGGTCAAAGATAAAAATACAATATCCTAAAAGCAGCAAGAGAAAAAGAACAAATAGCATACAATAGAGCTCGAATACATCTGGCAACAGACTTTTCAGTGGAAACTTTACAGGTCAGGAGACAGTAGCATGACATATTTAAAGTACTGAAGGAAAAAAACTTTTACCCTAGAATAGTGTATCCAGTGAAAATATCCTTCAAACAGAAAGGAGAAAAAAAGACTTTTCTAGACAAACAAAAGCTGAAGGATTTAATTAACACCAGAACTGTCTTACAAGAAATGCCAAAGGGAGTATTCAATCAGAAAGAAAAAGATGTTAATGACCAATAAGAAATCATCAGAAGGTACAAAACTCACTGGTAATAGTTTAGTACACAGAAAAAAAGAAACAGAATATTATTATAACAAGGGTACTGTGGTATATAAACTACTCATATTTTAAGTAGAAAGACTAAAAGATGAACCAATAAAAAATAACTGCAACAACTTTTTAAGACATAGATTGTACAATAAGATATAAATAGAAACAACAGGTTAAGAAGCAGGGGATGAAGTTAAGGTATAGAGTTTTTATTAGTTTTCTTTTTGCCTGTTTGTTTATGCAAACAGTGTTCAGTTGTTATTAGCTTAAAATAATGGGTTATAAGATATTATTTGTAAGCTTCATGGTAACCGCAAATTAAAAAACATGCAACGGATACCCAAAAAACAAAAAGCAAGAAATTAAATCGTATCACCAGAGAAAATCACCTTCACTAAAAGGAAGATATGAAGGAAAGAATGAAGGAAGAGAAGACCACAAAACAACTAGAAAACAAATAACAAAATGTCCTCCCTTATCAATAATAACATTGAATATTAATGGACTAAACTCTCCAGTCAAAAGACAACATGACTGAATGGATAAAATAACAGGACCCAATGATCTGTTCCCTACAAGAAACGCATGTTGCCTATTAAAAAACACATAGACTGAAAATAAAGGAATGGAAAAAGATATTCCATGCCAATGGAAATCAAAAAGAGCAGGAGTAGTTACACCTATATCAAATAAAATAGATTTCAAGACAAAAACTATAAGAAGAGACAGAAAAGGTCACTAAATAATGATAAAAGGGTCAATTCAGCAAGAGAATATAGCAATTGTAAACAGATACACACCCAACACTGAAGCACCCAGTTATATAAAGCAATTATTATTACAGCTACAGAGAGATCAATCTCAATACAATAACAGCTGGAGACTTTAGCGTCACAGTTTCAGCACTGAACAGATCACTTAGACAGAAAATCAACAAAGAAACATTGGACTTAATCTACGCTACAGACTAAATGGAACTAATAGATATTTACAGAGTATTCTGTCCAATGGATGCAGAATACACATTTTTCTCCTCAGCACATGGATCATTTTCAAGGATCTATATGTTTGTCACAAAACAAATCTTAAAACATTCACAAAAATTGAAATATCAAGCATTTTCCCTGGCCAAAATGGAATAAAACTAGAAATCAATAACAAGAGCAATTTTGGAAACCATACAAACACAAGTAAATTAAACAACATGCTCCTGAATCACTGGTGGATCAATGAAGACATTAAGAAGAAAACTGAAAAATTTCTTGAAGCAAAGGATAATGGAAACACAACACACCAAAACTTCTGGGATACAGTAAAAGCAGTGCTAACAGGGAAGTTTTAGCTGTAACTGGCTACATCAAAAAAGAAAAAAACTTCAAATGAACAATCTAACAATGCATCTTAAAGAACTAGAAAAGCAAGGGCAAACCAAACCCAAAATTAGTAGAAGAAAAGAAATAAAGATCAGAGAAGTAAATGAATTTGAAATGAAGAAAACAATACAAAAGATGAATGAAACAAGTTAATTTTTTGCAAAGTTAAACAATATTGACAAACCTTTAGCCAGACTATGAAAAAAAGACAGAAGACCCAAATAAATAAAGATTAAAAAGGACAGATTACAACTGATACTGCAGAAATTCAAAGAATCATTAATGGCTACTCTGAGTAAGTATATGCCAATAAATTGAAATACCTAGAAGAAATGGATAAATTCCTAGACACATACAACCTACCAAGACTGAACAGTGAAGAAATCCAAAACCTGAACAGACCAATAGCAAGTAACGAAAGTCATAATAAAAAGTCTCCCAGCAAAATAAAAGCCCGGGACCCGCTGGTTCCACTGCTAAATACTACCAAACATGTAAAGAAAAACTAATACCAATCTTAGTCAAACTACTCCAAAAAGAAGAGGAGGGAACACTTCCAAATTCATGCTAGGAGGCCAGTATTACCCTGATACCATAATCAGACAAAGGCACATCAAAATAAAGAAAACTGGCTGAGTGCAGTAGCTCATGCCTGTAATCTCAACACTTTGGGAGGCTGAGGCAGGTGGATCACTTGAAGTCAGGAGTTCAAGACTAGCCTGGCCAACATGGTAAGACTGTCTCTGCTAAAAATACAACAATTGGCCAGGTGTGGTGGCGTGTGCCTATAGTCCCAGCTACTCGGAAGGCTGAGGCAGTAGAATCGCTTGAACCCAGAAGGTGGAGGTTGCAGTGAACTGAGATCATGTCATTGCACTCTAGCCTGGGTGACAGAGCAAGACTCTGTCTCCAAAAAGAAAAGAAAAGAAAACTATAGGCTAATATCACTGATAAATATTAATGCAGAAATCCTCAGCAAAATACTAGCAAATCAAAATCAGTAACACATTAAAAAAGATGGTTCATCATGACCAAGTGGGATTTATCCTAGGGATGCAAGGACGATTCAAAGTATGCAAATCAATCAATGTGATACATCATATCAACAGAATGAAAGACAAAAACCGTATGATTATTTCGATTGATGGTGAAAAAACATTTGATAAAATTCAACATTCCTTCATGATAAAGACCCCCAAAAAACTGAGTATAAAAGGAACATGGCTTAACATAATAAAAACCATATACAACAGACCCACAGGTGTATCACACTGAATGTGGAAAACTTGAAAGCCTTTCCTCTAAGATCAGGAACACAGTAAGGTTGCCTTCTTTCACAACTGTTATTCAACATAGTATTGAAAGTCCTACTTAGAGCAATTAGACAAGAGAAAGAAATAGAGGTCAAATTCTCTTTGCTTGCAGATGATATAATCTTACATTTGGAAAAATCTAAAGACTCCACCAAAAAACTATTAGAACTAATAAGCAAATTCAGTAAAACTTGCAGGATACAAAATCAACATACAAAAATTACTAGCAGGCCGGGCATGGTGGCTCACACCTGTAATCCCAGCAATTTGGGAGACCGAGGCAGGCAGATCACTTGAGGCCACGTGTTCAAGACCAGCCTAGCCAACATGGTAAAAACTCCATCTCTGCTAAAAATACAAAAAATTAGCCAGGCGTGGCCGTGGGTCTCTCTAATCCCAGCTAATTGAGAGGCTGAGGTACAAGAATCGCTTGAACACAGGAGGCAGAGGTTGCAGTGAGCAGAGATCACACCTCTGCATTTCAGCCTGAGCAACAAAGTGAAAGTCTGTCTCAAAAAAAAAAAAAAAAAATTAGTAGCAGCAGGACGCGGTAGTTCATACCTATAATCTTGTCACTTTAGGAGACCAAGGCAGGAGGATCACTTGAGTCTAAGAGTGCAAGGCCAGCCTAGGCAACACAGGGAGACCCCCGACTATACAAAAAAAAAAATTTTTTTTTGAGACGGAGTCTCGATCTGTCGCCCAGGCTGGAGTGCAGTGGAGGCCATCTCGGCTCACTGCAACCTCCGCCTCCCCGGTTGACGCCATTCTCATGCCTCAGCATCCCAAGCACCTGGGTCTACAGGCGCCCACCACGATGCCCAGCTAATTTTTTTGTATTTTAGTAGAGATGGGGTTTCATCATGTTGGCCAGGATGGTCTCGATCTCCTGACCTCGTGATCCGCCTACCTCAACCTCCCAAAGTGCTGGGATTACAGGCGTGAGCCACTGCTCCCAGCTAAAAAAAAAAAAAAAAAATTTTTAATTAGCTGAGTATAGTGTCACCTGCCTGTGGTCTCAACTACTTGGCAGGCTGAGGTGGTAGGTTGAGGCTGCAGTGAGCTATGATCCCACCACTACATTAGTCGTTAGTACAAGATCCATTCAATGAGGGAGATAGACCAACCTATTTTAATGTAACAGAATACAAATATTTAACGATAGGGATTCAGGTTGTATCTCACCTCTAAGAAATTACCACTTGCTAAGACTTGCAGTACTATGCTGAATAGAAGTGATGAAAGTGGGAATCCTCGTCTTGTTCCAGTTCTCAGGGAAAATGCTTTCATCTTTTCCCCATTCAATATAATGTTGGCTGTGGATTTGTCATAGATGGCTTTCTGTGTCAATTTTGCTGAGAGTTTTAATCATAAAGGGATGCTGGATTTTGTCAAATGATTTTTCTGCATCTATTGAGATGATCATATGATTTCTGTTTTTAAAATCTGTTTATGTGGTGTATCACATTTATTGACTTGTGGTTTTTTGTTTTTTGGCTTTGGGAGGTGGGTTTAGTAGAGATGGGGTTTCACCATGTTGGCCAGGCTGGTCTTGAACTCCTCATCTCAAGTGATCTGCACGTCTCAGCCTCTCAAAGTGCTGGGATTACAGGCATGAGCCACCACACCCGGACTGACTTGTGTATGTTAAACCATCCCTGCATCCCTGGTTTGAAACCCACTTAATCATGCTAGATTATCTTTTATATGCTGTTGGATTCAATTAGCTAGTATTTTATTGAGTATTTTTGCATGTTCATCAGGGATATTGGTCTAGCCAGAGCAATCAGACTAGAGAAAGAAATAAAAGGCATCCAAATCAGAAAAGAGAAAGTCAAATTATCGCTATCCACTGATGACATGATCATATACCTAGAAAACCCTAAAGACTCATCGAAAAAGCTCCTAGATCTGATAAATGGATTCAGTAAAATTTCAGGATACAAAAATCAATGTAGACAAATCAGTAACACCAACAGTGACCAAGCTGAGAATCAAATCAGGAACTCAATCCCTTTTACAGCAGCTGCAAAAACAAATAAAATATGTAGGATATACCTAACCAAAGAGGTGAAAGGCTTCTGCAAGAAAAACTACAAAACACTGCTGAAAGAAATCATAGATGACACAAACAAATGGAAACACATCCCATTTTCATGGATGGGTAGAATCAATATTGTGAAAATCACCATAATGCCAAAAGCAATCTATAAATTCAGTGCAATTCCCATCAAATTAACATCATCATTCTTCACGGAATTGGAAAAAAAAAAAATCCTAAAATGCATATGGAACCAAAAAAGAGCCTGCATAGCCAAAGCAAAACTAACCAAAAAAGAACAAATCTGCAGGCATCACATTAGCTGACTTCAAACTATACCACAAGGCTATAGTCACCAAAACAGCATGGTATGGGTATAAAAATAGGCACATAGACCAATGGAATAGCATAGGGAACCCAGAAATGAAACCAAATACAGCCAACTGATCTTTGACAAAGCAGACAAAAACATAACGAAAGGACACCCCGTTCAACAAATGGTGCTATGATAATTGTCAGGCCACATGTAGAAGAACGAAACTGGATCCTTATCTCTCACCTTATATAGAAACCAACTCAAGATGGATCAAAGACTTAAATCTGAGACCTGACACCATAAAAATTCTAGAATATAACATCAGAAAAACTCTGCTAGACATTGTTTAGGCAAAGAGTTCATGACCAACAACCCAAAAGCAAATGCAACAAAAACGAACATAAGTAGATGGGACTTAATTAAACTAGAAAGCTTCTGCACAGCAAAAGAAATAATCAACAGAGTAAACAGTCTACAGAGTGGGAGAAAATATTCACAAACTATGAATCTGACAAAGAACTAATATCCAGAATCTACAAGGAATTCAAACAAATCAGCAAGAAAAATAAATAATCCCATCAAAAAGTACACTAAGGACATAAATAGACAATCTTCAAAAGAAATATACAAATGGCCAACAAACATGAAAAAATGCTCAATATCACCAATTATCAGAGAAATGTAAGTCAAAGCCACAATGCCATACTACCTTATTCTTGCAAGAATGGCCATAAAAAAATAAAATAGATGTTGGCGTGAATGTGGTGAAAATGGAGCATTTTCATACTGCTGGGAGGAATGTAAAGTAGTACAAACACTACGGAAAACAGCTTAGAGATTCCTTAAAGAACTAAAGCTAGATCTGTCATTTGACCCAGCAATCTCGCTACTGGATATCTACCCAAAGGAAAAGGAGACATTATACAAAAAAGATACTTGAGGCCAGGTGCGGTGGATCACGCCTGTAATCCGAGCACTTTGGGAGGCCGAGGCGGGCAGATCACGAGGTCAGGAGATCAAGACCATCCTGGCTAACACAGTGAAACCCTGTCTCTACTAAAAATACCAAAACAAAATTAGCCAGGCATGGTAGCGGGCGCCTGTAGTCCCAGCTACTCAGGAGGCTGAGGCAGGAGAATGGCGTCAACCCGCGAGAGGGAGGTTGCAGTGAGCCGAGATAATGCCCCTGTACTGCAGTCTGTGCAACAGAGCCAGACCCCATCTCAAAAAAAAGAAAGAAAAAAAGAAAAAGATATTCGTACAAGCAGATTGATAGCAGCACAATTCGTGATTGCAAAAATATGGAACCAGCCCAAATGCCCATCAATCAATGAATGGATAAACAAAATGTGATATTATATATAATATATAATATATATTATATATATATAATGGAATACTACATAGTCATAAAAAGAAAGGAAATAATGGCATTCAAAGCAACCTGGATGAAGTTGGAGACCATTATTCTAAGTGAATTAACTCTGGTATGGAAAACCAAGCATTGTATGTTCTCACTTATAAGTGGGAGCTAAGCTATGAGAACACAAAGGCATAAGAATGATACAATGGACTTTGGGAACTGGTGGGGGAAGGGTGGGAGGGAGGTGAGGGATAAAAGACTACACATTGTGTACAGTGTACACTAATCGGGTGCTGGATGTACCAAAATCTCAGAAATCACCACCAAAGAACTTATCTATGTAAACAAACACCACCTGTTTCCCAAAAACTATTGGAATTTTAAAATGTTTTAAAAAATAAAATTAAAAGAAATTTTAAAATGGATTATTTGCTTTCAAAAAAAAGAAATCACCACTTGTACAGTTTCTGTGTAATGTGAAATATGAATATCCACAACTACATGAAAAGCTGTTAAAAATAATCCTCCCAGTCCGGGCATGGTAGCTCACACATGTTATTCCAGCTACTGGGAAGGCTGAGGTGAGAGAATCCCTTGAGCCCAGAAGTTCGAGGCTGCAGTGAGCTATGATGGCGCCACTGCACTCCAGCCTGGGTGAAAGAGAGAGACCCTGTCTCTAAACACAGCAATAATCCTTCCTTTTTCAAATCAATATTTGTGTAAGGCTAGATTTTTTAAAATATACACTTCAATCAAAGTAAGAGAATGGCTAGGATGCAACTGGAGGCCATAAACCTAAGTGACTTAATGCAGGAACATAAAACCAAATACTGCATCTTCTCACTTATAATTGGGAGCTAAACACTGAGCGCACATGGACATAAACATGCGTACAACAGACACTGCAGACGACTAGAGTGGAGAGGGTGGGGACATGGGTTGAAAAACTACCTGTGGGTACTATATTCACTACCAGAGTGGCAGGATCCATACCCCAAACCTCAGCATGAGACAACATACCCATGTAACAAATCGGCACATGTACCCCCTGTATCTATTTTTTTTTTTTTTTTTTTTTTTTTTTTTTTTGGAGACAGTTTCACTCTTGTTGCTCAGGTTGGAGTGCAATGGCGTGATCTCGGCTCACCGCAACCTCTGCCTCCCGGGTTCAAGCGATTCTCCTGCCTCAGCCTCCTGAGTAGCTGGGATTACAGGCATGCACCACCACGCCCGGCTACTTTTGTATTTTTAGTAGAGACGGGGTTTCTGTATGTTGATCCAGCTGGTCTCAAACTCCCGATCTCAAGTGATCCACCTGCCTCGGCCTCCCAAAGTGCTGAGATTACAGGCGTGAGCCACCGTGCCTGGCCACCCCCTGTATCTAAAATAAAAGTTAAAATTTTAAAAATTAGTAAATAAGAGAATGTATGCTACGAGCCAAAATGACGCTTGCAAAATTTTCCAAGAACGACACTTACGAAAATGAAAAATAATCACTCTTCTTGTTACCAAAAATCTTGGTACCTGCAGAAGGTGGGATCTTTCCTTATTGGGAGTAGCAGAGCCAATACATGAAACCGAAAGTGAGCCTCAAGCAGAGCAAGTTTTATTTCCTGCACAGGACTTCTAAAGACGAGAACAGCTCTCCCAAATCAACTTCTCCGCTAGCGGGGCGGCTAGTGAGGAGTGAGGGGGCTAAAACGTGGTATTGCTCTAATGGAGGAATTGGGCATTAAAAGTGAAGGGGAGGAATATTCATATGTTTTATGGGAACAGGCATTGAACTTCTCCAAACCGGTAATACTGCTTTCCTTTCGGTCCTTTTAGGACTTCTACTCACTGTCATGGAGATTGTCAACTGTCAAGGCACGGATGGGAGTGCAATTTAGCTTGGAAACGGGATTGCAATGAAGCGTGAGGTCTTTCTGAAGTCATTTGGCCGGCTCTCTTGGTTGTAACGAGTCTCAGCTGGTTTGACCTTAAAGGCAACTTCTTGAATCAGATCCTGTTTTTTTGTTTCTGTTTTTGTTTTTGTTTTTTGTTTCTTGTTTTTTTCCCCAGACGTCTCCCTCTGTCGCCCAGGCTGGAGTGCAGTGGTGTGATCTCGGCTCACTGCAACTACCACCTCCCGAGTTCAAGCAATTCTCCTGTCTCAGCCTCCTGAGTAGCTAGAATTACAGGCGCGCACCACCACACCCAGCTGATTTTTGTATTGTTAGTAGAGAAGGGGTTTCATCATGTTGGCCAGGTTAGTCTTGAACTCCTGACCTCGTGATCTGCCCTCCCCAGCCTACCAAAATGCTGCGATTACAGGCGTGAGCCACCGTGCCCTGCCTATACATTGTTAATTTTGGAAAAATTAAAAGTTAGGTGGGTTTTTTGGATTAAAAATATGTTATTTCCGCTCAAGAGATCAAGACCATCCCGGCCAACATGGTGAAACCCTGTCTCTACTAAAAACACAAAAATAAGCTGGGCGTGGTGGCACACGCCTGTAGTCCCAGTTACTGGGGAGGCTGAGGCAGGAGAATCGCTTGAACCCGGGAGAAGGAGGTTACGGTGAGCCGAGATCGTTCCACTGCACTCCAGCCTGCGGACAGAGCAAGACTCTGACTCAAAAAAAAAAAAAAAAAAAAAAAAAAAACACAAAAAGTTGTTTCCATTAACATGTAATGGGTTATTAATATTATATTAAATGAATTAATATTTTTAATATTTTGTTTTAATCTGTTTTAATTTTTATATGATAAAACTTGACACAAGCCACAGAAACAAAATTTATTTGGGTCCTCACTAATTTCTTTTTTTTTTTTTTTTTTGAGACGGGAGTCTCGCTCTGTCGCCCAGGCTGGAGTGCAGTGGCCGGATCTCAGCTCACTGCAAGCTCCGCCTCCCGGGTTCACGCCATTCTCCTGCCTCAGCCTCCCCAGTAGTTGGGACTACAGGCGCCCGCCACCGCGCCCGGCTAGTTTTTTGTATTTTTTAGTAGAGACGGGGTTTCACCGTGTTAGCCAGGATGGTCTCCATCTCCTGATCGTGATCCGCCCGTCTCGGCCTCCCAAAGTGCTGGGATTACAGGCTTGAGCCACCGCGCCCGGCCCTCACTAATTTCTTTTTGGAGGCTGGAGGGCAATGGCGGGATGTTGACTCACCGCAACCTCCGCCTCCTGGGTTCAAGCGATTCTCCTGCCTCTACCTCCCAAATAGCCAGGATTACGGTCATGCGCCGCCACCACGCCCGGCTAATTTTTTGGATTTTTAGTAGAGATGGGGTTTCTCCATATTGGTCAGGCTGGTCTCGAACTCCCAACCTCAGGTGATCAGCCCGCCTTGGCCTCCCAAAGTGCTGGGAGTACAGGCGTGAGCCACCGCGCCCAGCTGGGTCCTCACTAATTTCTAAGCGTGCACAGAGATACTGAAACCTAAAAGTTTTTACGGCGGGCTAATTGCTGGGGGCGGTGGCTCACGCCTGTAATTCCAACACTTTGGGATTTAAAACAATACAGTATTTTTTTTTTTTTTTTTTTTTTTGAGACGGAGTCTTGCTCTGTCACCCAGGCTGGAGTGCAGTGGCCGGATCTCAGCTCACTGCAAGCTCCGCCTCCCGGGTTTACGCCATTCTCCTGCCTCAGCCTCCCGAGTAGCTGGGACTACAGGCGCCCGCCACCTCGCCCGGCTATTTTTTTTTGTATTTTTTAGTAGAGACGGGGTTTCACCGTGTTAGCCGGGATCGTCTCTCGATCTCCTGACCTCGTGATCCGCCCGTCTCGGCCTCCCAAAGTGCTGGGATTACAGGCTTGAGCCACCGCGCCCGGCCCAACAATACAGTATTTAACAATACAGGCTCACGCCTGTAAACACAGTACCTTGGGAGGCCGACGTGGACGAATCGCTTGAACCCAGGAGTTTGAGACTAGCCTTGGCAACATGGCGAAAACCCGACTCTACAAAATACAAAAAAAAAATCGCCGGGTAGGCGGGTCGCAGTGACTGACGCCTGTAATCCCAGCACTTTGGGAGGCTGAGGGGGGCGGATCACGAGGTCAAGAGATCGAGACCATCCTGGCTAACACAGTGAAACCCCGTCTCTACTAAAAATACAAAAAATTAGCCGGGCGTGGTGGCGGGCGCCTGTAGTCCCAGCTACTCGGGAGGCTGAGGCAGGAGAATGGTGTGAACCCGGGAGGCGGAGGTTGCAGTGAGCCGAGATCGTGCCACTGCACTCCAGCCTGGGAGACAAAGTGAGACTGTCTCAGAGAAAAAAAAAAAAAAAAAAAAATGTCCGGGCAGGGTGGCTCATGCCGGTAATCCTATGCCGGTAATCCTAGCACTTTGAGAGGCCGAGATGGGAGGATCGCTTTAGTCCAGAAGTTCGAGACCAGCCTGGTCAACGGAGCGAGACACCCCACCCCCCCCAACACACACACACACACACACACACACACACACACACACACACACACACACCCAGCTCCAAAAAACACACACGAAAAAAACACTGATTTACACAGTTTACACAGTCCCTGGGCCAGGACTCAAGGAGATAGTGTAACAAAGAGCGCTCCTGTCAGGAGGTGAGAGCGCAGAACAATGTTCCAGGTCCCCGGGCGTGGCTGTCAGGGTCTCAGGCCCCAAGGGCAGAGTGTGGAGACCTGGGAGGCGCAGCGTTGGGCATTCCACACCACTTTCCTCTGTTAACCTGGTCGTGTCCTTCTTCCTGGATACTCATGACGCAGACTCAGTTCTCATTCCCAATGGGTGTCGGGTTTCTGGAGAAGCCAATCAGCGTCGCCACGACTCCCGACTATAAAGTCCGCACGCACCCACCCGGATTCAGGAGACTCTACCGACTCAGAGAATGGCGTCATGGCACTACGAACCCTACTTCTCCTGCTCTCGGCCCTTACCAAGACCTGGGCCGGTGAGTGCGGGGTCGGGATGGAAGCGGCCTCTACCCGGAGGAGAGAGGGGCCGGACCGGCGGGGGCGCAGGACTCGGGGAGCCGCGCCCGGAGTAGGGCCGGACCGGTCTCAGCCCCTCCTCGCCCCCAGGCTCCCACTCCTTGAAGTATTTCCACACCGCCGTGTCCCGGCCCGGCTGCGTGGAGCCCCGCTTCATCTTCGTGGGCTACGTGGACGACACCCAGTTCGTGCGGTTCGACAGCGATGCCGCGAATCCGAGGATGCAGCCGCGGGCGCCATGGATGGAGCAGGAGGGGCCGGAGTATTGGGACCAGGAGACACGCAGAGCCAGGGACACCGCACAGACTTTACGAGTGAAACTGAAGACCCTGCGCGGCTACTACAACCAGAGCGAGGCCGGTGAGTGACCCCGGCCCGGGGCGCAGGTCACGACCCCTCCCCATCCCTCACAGATAACGCGGGTCCCCTCGAGTCTCCGGGTCCGAGATTCACCCCCAGGCTGCGGAACCCGCCCAGACCCTCGACCCGGCAGAGTCCCAGGCTCCTTTACCCGGTTTCATTTTCAGTTTAGGCCAAAATCCCTGCGGGTTGGCGGCGACAGGGGCGGGGCTCGGCGGGCGGGACTGACTAGCGGGCGGGGCCAGGGTCTCATACCCTCCAGTGGATGTATGGCTGCGACCTGGGGCCCGACGGGCGCTTCCTCCGCGAGTATGAACAGTTCGCCTACGACGGCAAGGATTATCTCACCCTGAATGAGGACCTGCGCTCCTGGTCCGCGGTGGACACGGCGGCTCAAATCTCCGAGCAAAAGTCAAATGATGGCTCTGAGGCTGAGCACCAGAGAGCCTACCTGGAAGACACATGCGTGGAGTGGCTCCGCAGATACCTGGAGAATGGGAAGGAGACGCTGCAGCGCTCGGGTAAGAGGGTCCACAGGGCTACTCTCCCATCTCCTTCTTGGGCTAGGACTGTGCCCACAGCTGACAGACCTCAAACAGTAGAAGACACAGGGATGGAAGCCAGAATACCCCTCCTCCCTTGGATCAGGAGAGGGGGTTGTCACCCCAGGTACAGGAGATCCTGTACCAGAGAGTGACTCTCTTAAATGACCAGCCTTCTCTCAGGGACAATTAAGGAATCTAGTCTCGCTGGAGAGTCCATTCTTCAAATGAACTGATGAGCAGTTCTCTTTGACTCTCAGTGTTAGGAATCATGGGGGAGTTTCTCTCATGCCTGGTTCTCAGCCCCACACCAAGAGTTTTTGGAGGTCTGACTCTAGCTTTTCGCAGTCACTCAGCATCCGCACAGGCCAGGACCAGAAATCCCTTTTCACTTTCTATCCTGGGCTATCACCCTAATTCTAGAACTTTCCAAGGAATAAGAGGCTATCCCAGATCCCTGAGTTCAGGCTGGTGTCAAGGTTTTGTCCTCGTCTCCTACTATAATTGTCCTCTTCCTTCTCAGGATGGTCACATGGGTGCTGCTGGAGTGTCCCATGAGAGATACAAAGTGTCTGAATTTTCTGACTCTTCCCCTCAGAATCCCCAAAGACACACGTGACCCACCACCCCGTCTCTGATCATGAGGCCACCCTGAGGTGCTGGGCCCTGGGCTTCTACCCTGCGGAGATCACAGTGACCTGGCAGCGGGATGGGGAGGACCAGACCCAGGACACGGAGCTTGTGGAGACTAGGCCTGCAGGGGATGGAACCTTCCAGAAGTGGGCAGCTGTGGTGGTGCCTTCTGGAGAGGAGCAGAGATACACGTGCCATGTGCAGCATGAGGGGCTACCCGAGCCCCGAGCCCTGAGATGGGGTAAGGAAGGGAATGGGAGGTCATGTCTCTTAGGGAAAGCAGGAGCCCTTCTGAAGCCCTTTTGCAGGGTCAGGGCTGAGGCCTGGGGGTCAGGGCCCTTTACATTCCCCTGTTTTCCCAGAGCCGTCTTCCCAGTCCACCATCCCCATCGTGGGCATCAGTGCTGGCCTGGTTCTCCTTGGAACTGTGGTCACTGGAGCTGTGGTTGCTGCTGTGATGTGGAGGAGTAACAGCTCAGGTGGGGAAGGGAGAGGGGTAGAGTCTGAGTTTTCTTGTCCCACTGAGGGTTTCAAGCCCTAGGTAGAAGTGTGTCCTGCCTTGTTACTGGGAAGCACCATCCACACACACGGGCTGACCCAGCCCGGGTCCTGTGTGCCAGCACCTACTCTTTTTTTTGAGATGGAATCTTGGCTCTGTCACCCAGGCTGGAGTGCAATGGCGTGGTTTCAGTTCACTGTAACTGTAACCTCTGCCTCCTAGGTTCAAGCGGTTCTCCTGCCTCAGCCTCCCGAGTAGCTGGGACTACGTGTGCGTGCCACCACACCCGGCTAATTTTTTTTTGTATTTTTAGTAGATATGGAGTTTCACTGTGTTGGCCAGGCTGCTGTCTAACTCCTGACCTCGTGATCCACCTGCCTCGGCCTCGCAAAGTGCTGGGATTACAGGCGTGAGCCATCGCGCCCAGCCACACCTACTTTTTTCTAAAGTACCTGTGACAATGAAGGACAGATTTATCACCTTGACGATTGTGGTGATGGGGATCTGAGCCCAGCAGTCACAGGTCACAGGAGAAGGTCCCTGCTGAGGACAGACCTCAGGAGGGCAGTTGGTCCAGGACCCACACTTGCTTTCTTCATGTTTCCTGATCCTGCCCTGGGTCTGCAGTCACAGTTCTGGATACTTCTCTGGGATCCAAGACTAGGAGGTTCCTCGAGGACCTTGTGGCCCTGCCTCCTCCCTGGCCCCTCACAGGACATTTTCTTCCAACAGGTAGAAAAGGAGGGAGCTACTCTCAGGCTTCGTGTAAGTAGGGGGCGGGAGTGTGGAGGAGCTCGCCCACCCCATAATTCCTCCTGTACCACATCTCCTGTGGGCTCTAACCAGGTCTTGTTTTTGTTCTACCCCAGGTAGCGACAGTACCCAGGGATCTGATGAGTCTCTCACAGCTTATAAAAGTGAGATTCTGGGGGTCTGAAGTGGGTGGAGGGTGGGGCAGATGGGACAGGACTGGGTTGTGGGGATTTTTTCCTTTGGAATTTTTGAGTGTGTGGTGGGCTGTTCAGAGTGTCATCACTTACTGTGACTGACCTGAATTTGTTCATGACTGTTTTCTTCTGTAGCCTGAGACAGCTGCCTTGTGTGCGACTGAGATGCAGGATTTCTTCATGCCTCCCCTTTGTGTCTTAAGGGACTCTGGCTTCTCTTTTTGCAAGGGCCTCTGAATCTGTCTGTGTCCCTGTTAGCATAATGTGAGGAGGCAAACATCTACCTCCGTGTCTACCATGACCCCCTTCCTCACACTGACCTGTGTGCCTTCCCTGTTCTCCTACTTTTCTATTAAAAATAAGAACCTGAGCAGAGCATGGCCGCTCACGCCTATAATCCCAGCACTTTGGGAGGCCGAGGTGGGCAGAGCGAGACTCTGTCTCAAAATAAATAAATAAACAAAAATTTTTAAAAAATAAAAATAAAAAAAGAAGTATTTACACTTCGATAACGAAAGACAACCCAGTCACAAAATGGGCAAAGGACTTGCATAGGGACTTCCTCAAAGAAGATACATAAACAGCCAATAACACAGGAAAACATACTCAACACCACCAGCCATTTCAGAAATGCAAATCATACCACAATAACATGGTTACAAAAATAACTTTTTTAGGCCGAGTGCAGGTTCTCACAACTGTAATCCCAGCACTTTGGGAGGCCAAGGCAAGTGGATCACCTGAGGCTGGGAGGTCAAGACCTGCCTGACCAACATGGAGAAACCCCATCTCTACTAAAAATATAAAATTAGCCGGGTGTGTTGGTGCATGCCTGTAATCCCAGCTACTCTGGAGGCTGAGGCAGGAGAATCGCTTGAACCCAGAATGCAGAGGTTGCAGTGAGTCAACATCATACCATTGCACTCCACCCTGGACAAGACCAAAACTCCATCTCAGAAAAAAAAATATATGAAAAATAACTTTTTTAAAGAAACATAAACAACAAGGGTTAACAAAAATGTGGAGAACATATAAACCTCATACCACTGTGTCTGGAATTGGTGAGTTCTTGGTCTCATTGGCCTCAGGAGTGAAGCCGTGGACCCTTACACTGACATTACAGCTCAAAAAATGTCACACAGACTCCAACAGTAAACAGCATACTTTTTGTGAAGAGCAAATAGAACAAATCTTCCACAACGTGGAAAGGGACCCAAAAAAAAAAAAAACCTTTCACAATGCAATTAGGAATCTGAGTGGGGTGTGCCACTGCTTCAGGCAGCCTGCTTTTATTCCCTTATCTGACTCCACCCACATGCTGCTGATTGGTCCATTTTACAGAGAGTTGATTGGCCCATTTTACAGAGAGCTGATTGGTCCGTTTTGAGAGGGTGCTGATCCTTCCATTTACAAACGTTGAGATAGACACAGTGCTGATTGGTGCATTTGCAATCCTTTAGCTAAATACAAAACTTCTCCAAGTCCCCACTAGATTAGCTAGACACAGAGCACAGATTGGTGCATTTACAAACCTTGTGCTAGACACAGACTGCTGATTGGTGCATTTACCATCCTTTAGCTAGACACAAAAGTTCTCCAAGTCCCCAACTAGATTAGCTAGACACAGAGCACTGATTAGTACCTTTACAAACCTTGAGCTAGACACAGGGTGCTGATAGGTGCGTTTACAAACCTTGAGCTAGACACAAAGTGCTGACTGGTGTATTTGCAAACCTTTAGCTGGACATAAAAGTTCTCCAAGTCCCCACTAGATTAGCTAGACACAGAGCACTGATTGGTGCGTTTACAAACCTTGAGCTAGACACAGGGTGCTGACTGGTGCATTTACAAACCTTTAGCTGGACATAAAAGTTCTCCAAGGAACCCAGCTGGTTTCACCTCTCAGTGGCACTGGCATTGCAGGAGTTTGTGGCACTTAGCCCAGGGCGCTCTGGCAGCAGAGAGGGAGCTCATCCCCCAAGCAAGCCCAGCAGGCAGCAGCCTGCCGCGTCTGAGGAGTGAAGGGCCCGCCGAGCCTTCGCCCACCGGGAACCTGCGGAGCCGGCGCCCACCCGCAACCCTCGTCGGCCCGTGAGCGCTGCGGGCAGCCCCGGCTTCCGCCAGCGCCTCTCCCTCCACACCTCCCCGCAAGCAGAGGGAGCCGGTTCCGGCCTCGACCAGCTCCGGAGAGGGGTCCCCACAGCGCGGCGGCGGGCTGAAGGGCTCCTCGAGCGCGGCCAGAGCGGACGGACGCAGAGGCGAGCAGGCGCCAAGAGCGAGCGAGGGCTGCTAGCACGCTGTCACCTCTCACCACTATATTTTATAGAAATATAAAATAGCCAGCTGAGGTTCTTGTTTGGTGGAAGCAGTCTTCTTGGGAAATCCACTAAGCCCAGGGTGGCGGGGATGGGAAGCAGAAATTTTAAAAGTAATTAATAGGTGTAATTGTATTAGAAAATTTATTAACGTAATAAATTATCTCAGCTTTTTTAGTGAAAATAAATGCTCTTTGTTCATCTTTTTTAAAATTCCGTAAGTTGTGCTGCATATTGATGACATGCTGATAGTCCCAGCTACTCTGGAGACTGAGGCAGGAGGATCCCTTGAGCCCAGAAGTTAGAGGCCAGCCTGGAGCAATATGGCAAGCCTCTCTTCTTAAATTTTTAAAAATAAATTGCATAGGTTATTCTAGATCTTTTATGTTTTCATATAAATTTGTACATCAGTTCATAAATTTCTATCAAAAAGCCTCCTAGAATTTTGTTTGGTATTTTTTTGAATCTCTGGATCAATTTGGAGAATATCACATTTTAACAATGTTGAGCCTTGCTCTCCCTGAACAGGGAATGTATTTCCTTGGGTCCTCTATACACTTTCCACAGTGTTTCTTGGTTTCTAGGGTCTTGGATTTCAGAGATCTTAAACCATTTTTTTTTTTTTGGTAAGATTTATTCCTAAATATTTTATGTTTCTGGTTCTAGTGTACTTAGGAGAAAATTTTTAATTTTTTTCATCGTTTATATATAATAATACATCTGGAGTGTGGTGTTGGGTTTTCTTTTTGTTTGTTGTTTGGTCGGTTGGTTGATTTTGGTTTTGATTTTAAATTAACCATGTAGACTGAGATAGTCTTGGTGATATTTTGTTAAAGATCTTTGTATCATTAGTCTTAAATGAAATTAGCCTGTAATTTTCTTTCTTTCCTTTTTCATGCTTTTCTTTTTTCAATTTTGTTGTTTTAATTTTCAATAAATTGGTCCATTTGCATTGAAATAGATTTTAAAAATTCATAATATTCTGTTACTATTATTTTAATGACTGTAGGATCTGCGGTGATAATACATTTTTCATTCCTGATGTTGGTGACTTTTGTTCTCTCTTTTTTTCTTCATAAGTCTAAATAGAGCCTTGTCAATTTAAGAACAACAAAAAAAGTTTTGCCTTTGTTAGTTTTCTCTACTGCTGTCTATTTTCTGTTTATTTGATTTCTTCTCTTATATTTATTATTTTCTTCCTTTACTTAACTTTGGGATTATTGTGTTCTTTTGTTTCTAGTTTCCTAGGATGGAAGTGGTTTTAGGTCTTTCCTCCTGTCTAATTTAAGCATTTAATGGTTCACGTTTCCCTCAGAGCACTGCTTGAGCTTCACTCCATATGTTTTGAGATGTCATTTTGCTGATTATTCAATTCAAAATATCTTCTTACTTCTCTGGTAATTTTGTCTTTGGCTCTTAATTTACATAGCAATTAATTTATATAGAAATGTAAGAAATTACATAGAAATACATTGTTTCATTCCACATAATAGGATTTCCAAAACATCTTTGTATTAATTTCTAAGTTAATGCTATTGTAGTCAGAGAATACACTTTGATGACTATTATGCTGTTACTGTTTTCCAGCTCTGTATATTGCCCTGGAACTACACAATGAATGTACCTCGTGTACCAGGGGGAATGGGGGTTTATTCTTCCATTCCTAGAAGTAATGGTACATAAATGAAAAGTAAATCAGGATGGTTAAAATTCTCTGTCTCTCCTGACACTGTGTTTAATTCTATCAGTTGCAGAGAGTGGTGATAAGTCTACTGATGGTGGAAGTAGAGAGGCAGTCCTTCTTTATCCGTATCTGACCTCAAAGCGTCTGGGAGGACAGAGCCTAAAAGACTTTTCAGTTTCCTCAGATGAACCCTGTGCCAGGGAGGCCTTCTCTGAGCCCTGGGAAGCCTAGGGGTAAGAGTGTCTTTCCAGGGAATTGTACAAACAAAAATAGCGTCCATGCGCCCACAGTGTCCATAGAGAGAGGCTGAGGCGGCCAAGCTCCGGCCCGAGGCACCCGGTCGCTGGGACGATGAAGATGTTGGCTTCCTCAGTCTGGGCAACTGTCCAGGCTCTGAACAAGAGGAAGCTGCAGCCCACCCAGGCCGCCCTCACCCTGACACCTTCGGTAGTAAACAAGATAAAACAACTTCTTAAAAATAAGCCTGAGCATGTAGGTGTAAACCAGGGGATGCAACAGCCTTTCTTATACTCTAGAATATACAAAGACAAAAGGAGATTCTGATGAAGAAGTTATTCAAGTTGGAGTCAAAGTATTCATTGAAAAGAAAGCAAAGCTAACACTTTTAGGAACAGAAATAGACTGTGTGGAAGACAAATTATCCAGTGGGTTTCAAACATGAAAGGAACTTGTGGCTGTGGAGAAAGCTTTAGTATTTGAAATCTCAGGACTCTTCTGGCCATAGGCTCCAGGAAAGCTGTGGAAGCCTTGGGGCTCACTGAAGAAATCATGTGACTGTCACGTGCTTAACGTGCGGGTGCCTTGTTAGGAAAATAAAGTGATGCATTTTGAAAATGAAGCCAGTGTGTTAGATTCCAGAAGAAATGATACTATGATACTTGTATTCTCTGTAGGTGATGGAAAATGAGAAGCCATCACTCTCTTTGGATCATTTAGGTCTCTTGCATTCTTGTTTTAGAACCAGTTTCATTAAAGTTGCCTTCCTGGGCACCTGTTTATCCATTTCTTGAACGTGTGCACTCCTTAGATCTCTATCGAATGGCTTGAACATGCATCTCCCTCAGCATTTCTCCCAACCAGATCAATGACTCCTAAAATCAGAGACAAGACGTCCTGACTGCTGGTAGTAACATGATGTTGCATTATTTTTCCACCCAAACTTAACATAGCCTTTTTACATTTTTATCAAACATTTATTGTCAGATGCCTTATTGCATACCCTTTAACGGTATGGGGCAAAGATTTTCTTGAACTATAGTACAGATTAGTTCTGAGTGATGGTATCAAAAGGTGAGAAAGACGCCATCCACCCATTTTTTAATCGATTTCTTTTGCCACCCTATATGTCTGCTCAGAGATGGGATCTCAAGCTGACTTTGATTCTTTTAGTTGAGGAGTCTCTTAAAGCCATCTAGCCCACCTCCCTCAATTCCGTATGTGAGGAGGCAAAACCCCAGGGAAGCCAAAGGGCTCTTGTCCACCCAACTCCACAGACAGGGGGAGAGTGGGGACTCTACCCCCATTTCCCCTTTCTTGCAGGTGACACATATGCTGTACGTCCTGAGGCAGACAGTGAAGGCAAATGGTCTGGATTCTTTATCTGGTCTACATTTTGATAGAATTTCTTTATAATTTGATGGAGATCATATTACTTTTATTTTATTTTATTTTACCTGGGAAGAATATTTTAAAACCCTTTTATGTGAATTACCATCTTCTTTCTTTAAATGTTTGTTTCAATTCTTGTTTCAATGTTTCTTTGAAACAATGGTTTGTAGCAGAGAACACATTGTAGCAATCCAGAAGTATGCTTTTGGAATGGGTGAAGGAGAACACGGGGATCTTTTCTTAAAATTCCCAGTATGCATACACTTTCTGGTTTCTCAGTCTCGTTGCTAAAGTTCTTAAACAATATTTTAACCTAACATTTTTATCATCTTTTCTTTAAAAGTGTTCCTTTTGTCATTTAATTACTGCTTTTCCTGGGTTTGATATATTAAGTATTCTAAGAGATGACATATATGCTTTTTTTGAAAGCTAATTCTCATGAATTCAAGTAGCTGAGTTCCTTTATGTTTCTTTTAATCACTAAAGTAGCCAGAACAAAAGGCACCAAAACCTAGAGCAGTAGTTTTATGTAAATACCCATGAGTTTGTATCATTAATATAATTGTTGATCCACTTATAATTTGTAAAATACTGTATGTATAGATTGAGTTGTCAATTTAAAAAAAAATGTAGCCTCTTTGCGCTTATAAACAAATTTAGAAATAAAATAAAACTGATAGACAATTAGCAAGATTAACCAAGAAAAGAAGAGAGAAGATCCAAATAAGCTCAATTGGAAACAAAACAGAAGATATTACAACCAGTACCACAGAAATACGAAATATCATCCAAGGCTACTAAGAACACCTTTATTCACATAAACTAGAAAACCTAGACGACATGGATAAATTCCTGAAAATATACAACCTTCCTAACTTAAACCAGGAAGAAATGGAAACCCTGAACAGACCAATAACAAGCAGTGAGATTGAAATGGTTATTTAAAAAGTTATCCAAAACAAAGTCCAGGACCAGACAGATTCACAGTTGAATTCTATCAGACTTTCAAAGAAATGGTATCAATCCGACTGACACTATTCTGAAAGATGGAGAAGGGAGGAATCCTCTCTAAATCATTCTATGAAGCCAGTATCACCCTAATACCAAAACCAAGAAAAGACGTCAAGGAAAAACTACAGACCAATATCCCTAATGAACATAGATGCAAAAATCCTCAAAAAATACTAGCTAACAGAATCCAACAGCATATCGAAATGATAATCCACTATGATCAAATGGGTTTCCTACCAGAGATGCAGGGATGGTTTAACATATGCAAATCAATGAATATAATAAACCACATAAAGAGTATTAAAAACAAAAATCACATGATCATCTCAATAGATGCAGAAAAACTATTTCACAAATACCAGCACCCCTTTATGATTAAAACCCTTAGCAAAATCAGCATAGAAGGGATATACCTTAAGGAAATAAAAGACAGGTATGACAAACCCACAGCCAACATTACACTGAATGGAGAAAAGTTGAAAACATTCCCACTAAGAACTGGGACAAGTCAAGGATTCCCACTTTCACCACTTCCATTCAGCATAGTATTGGAAGTCCTAACCAGAGCAATCAGACAAGAGAAAGAAATAAAGGGCATCTAAATTGATAATGAGGAAGTCAAACCGTCATTTTCTGTTGACGACATGATTGAATACCTAGAAAACCCTAAGGACTCATCCAAAAGGCTCCTAAACGGGTGAATGAATTCAGCACAGTTTTAGGAAACAAAATTAATACACACAGATCAGTAGCTCTGCTCTACACTAACAGCAACCAAGCTGAGAATCAAGTCAAGAGCTCAACCCCTTTTAAAATAGCTGCAAAAAAAATAATGAAATACTTAGGAATATACCTAACCAAGGAGGTGAAATGCCTCTACAAGGAAAATACAAAACACTGCTGAAACTAATCATAGATGATACAGACAAATGGAAACACATCCCATGCTCATGGATGGGTAGGTACTCAATATTGTGAAAATGACCATACTGTGAAAAGCAATCTAAAAATTCAATGCAATCCCTATCAAAATACCACCGTCATTCTTCAAAGAACTAGAAAAACTAATCCTAAAATTCATATGGAACCAAAAAAGACCATGCATAGCCAAAGCAATACTAACCAAAAAGAACAAATGTGGAGCCATTACATCAAGCGACCTCAAACTATACTACAAGGCCACAGTCACCACAACAGCATGGTCCTGGTATAAAAATAGGTATACAGACTAATGGAACAGAATAGAGAACCCAGAAATAAAGCCAAATACTTATGGTCAACTGATCTTCAACAAAGCAAACAAAAACATAAACTGGAGAAAGGACACTCAATTCAACAAATGGTGTAGGGATAATTGGTAAGCCACATATAGAAGAATGAAACTGGCATAATTGGTAAACCACATATAGAAGAATGAAACACAGCAAGGTTGCCTTCTTTCACAACTGTTATTCAACATAGTATTGAAAGTCCTACTTAGAGCAATTAGACAAGAGAAAGAAATAGAGGTCAAATTCTCTTTGTAGATGATATTCTTACATTTGGAAAAATCTAAAGACTCCACCAAAAAACTATTAGAACTAATAAGCAAATTCAGTAAACTTGCAGGATACAAAATCAACAAACAAAAATTAGTAGCAGGCGGGGCATGGTGGCTCACACCTGTAATCCCAGCAATTTGGGAGACCGAGGCAGGCAGATCACTTGAGGCCACGTGTTCAAGACCAGCCTAGCCAACATGTAAAAGCCCCATCTCTGCTAAAAATACAAAAAATTAGCCAGGCATGGCCGTGGGTCTCTCTAATCCCAGCTAATTGAGAGGCTGAGGTACAAGAATCACTTGAACACAGGAGGCAGAGGTTGCAGTGAGCAGAGATCACGCCTCTGCATTTCAGCCTGAGCAACAAAGTGAAAGTCTGTCTCAAAAAAAAAAAAAAAAATTAGTAGCAGCACGACGCGGTTGTTCATACCTATAATCTTGTCACTTTAGGAGACCGAGGCAGGAGGATCACTTAAGTCTAAGAGTACAAGGCCAGCCTAGGCAACATAGGAAGACCCCCGACTGTACAAAAAAAAATTTTTTTTTGAGACGGAGTCTCGCTCTGTCGCCCAGGCTGGAGTGCAGTGGCCGGATCTCAGCTCACTGCAAGCTCCGCCTCCCGGGTTCACGGCATTCTCATGCCTCAGCATCCCGAGTACCTGGGTCTACAGGCACCCACCACGATGCCCAGCTAATTTTTTTCTATTTTAGTAGAGATGGGGTTTCATCATGTTGGCCAGGATGGTCTCGATCTCCTGACCTCGTGATCCGCCTGCCTCAGCCTCCCAAAGTGCTGGGATTACAGGCGTGAGCCACCGCTCCCAGCTAAAAAAAAAAAAAAGATTCTTTTTAATTAGCTGAGTATGGTGTCACCTGCCTGTGGTCTCAACTACTTGGCAGGCTGAGGTGGTAGGTTGAGGCTGCAGTGAGCTATGATCCCACCACTGCATTAGTCGTTAGTACAAGATCCATTCAATAAGTGAGATAGACCAATCTATTTTAATGTAACAATACAAATATTTAACGATAGGGATTCAGGTTGTATCTCACCTCTAAGAAATTACCAGTTGCTAAGACTTGCAGTACTATGCTGAATAGAAGTGATGAAAGTGGGGATCCTTGTCTTGTTCCAGTTCTCAGGGAAAATGCTTTCATCTTTTCCCCATTCAATATAATGTTGGCTGTGGATTTGTCATAGATGGCTTTCTGTGTCAATTTTGCTGAGAGTTTTAATCATAAAGGGATGCTGGATTTTGTTAAATGATTTTTCTGCATCTATTGAGATGATCATATGATTTCTGTTTTTAAAATCTGTTTATGTGGTGTATCACATTTATTGACTTGTGGTTTTTTGTTTTTTGGCTTTGGGGGGTCGGTTTAGTAGAGATGGGGTTTCACCATGTTGGCCAGGCTGGTCTTGAACTCCTCATCTCAAGTGATCTGCACGTCTCAGCCTCTCAAAGTGCTGGGATTACAGGCATGAGCCACCACACCCGGACTGACTTGTGTATGTTAAACCATCCCTGCATCCCTGGTTTGAAACCCACTTAATCATGCTAGATTATCTTTTATATGCTGTTGGATTCAATTAGCTAGTATTTTATTGAGTATTTTTGCATGTTCATCAGGCATATTGGTCTAGCCAGAGCAATCAGACAAGAGAAAGAAATAAAAGGCATCCAAATCGGAAAAGAGAAAGTCAAATTATCACTGTCCACTGATGACATGATCATATACCTAGAACACCCTAAAGACTCATCGAAAAAGCTCCTAGATCTGATAAATGGATTCAGTAAAATTTCAGGATACAAATATCAATGTAGACAAATCAGTAACACCAACAGTGACCAAGCTGAGAATCAAATCAAGAACTCAATTTCTTTTACAGCAGCTGCAAAAACAAAATATGTAGGATATACCTAACCAAAGAGGTGAAAGGCTTCTGCAAGAAAAACTACAAAACACTGCTGAAAGAAATCATAGATGACACAAACAAATGGAAACACATCCCATTTTCATGGATGGGTAGAATCAATATTGTGAAAATGACCATACTGCCAAAAGCAATCTATAAATTCAATGCAATTCCCATCAAAATAACATCATCATTCGTCACGGAATTGGAAAAAAAAAATCCTAAAATGCATATGGAACCAAAAAAGAGCCTGCATAGCCAAAGCAAAACTAACCAAAAAAGAACAAATCTGCAGGCATCACATTAGCTGACTTCAAACTATACCCCAAGGCTATAGTCACCAAAACAGCATGGTATGGGTATAAAAATAGGCACATAGACCAGTGGAATAGAATAGGGAACCCAGAAATGAAACCAAATACAGCCAACTGATCTTTGACAAAGCAAACAAAAACATAAGGAAAAGACACCCTGTTCAACAAATGGTGCTGTGATAATTGTCAGGCCACATGTAGAAGAATGAAACTGGATCCTTATCTCTCACCTTATATAGAAACCAACCCAAGATGGATCAAAGACTTAAATCTGAGACCTGACACCATAAAAATTCTAGAATACAACATCAGAAAAACTCTGCTAGACATTGTTTAGGCAAAGAGTTCATGACCAACAACCCAAAAGCAAATGCAACAAAAATGAAGATAAGTAGATGGGACTTAATTAAACTAGAAAGCTTCTGCATAGCAAAAGAAATAATCAACAGAGTAAACAGACAGTCTACAGAGTGGGAGAAAATATTCACAAACTATGAATCTGACAAAGAACTAATATCCAGAATCTACAAGGAATTCAACCAAATCAGCAAGAAAAATAAATAATCCCATCAAAAAGTGCACTAAGGACATGAATAGACAATCTTCAAAAGAAATATACAAATGGCCAACAAACATGAAAAAATGCTCAATATCACCAATTCTCAGAGAAAAGTAAGTCAAAGCCACAATGCCATACTACCTTATTCTTGCAAGAATGGCCATAAAAAAAATAAAATAGATGTTGGCGTGAATGTGGTGAAAATGGAGCATTTTCATACTGCTGGGAGGAATGTAAAGTAGTACAAACACTATGGAAAATAGCTTAGAGATTCCTTAAAGAACTAAAGCTAGATCTGTCATTTGACCCAGCAATCTCGCTACTGGATATCTACCCAAAGGAAAAGGAGACATTATACGAAAAAGATACTTGAGACCAGGTGCGGTGGATCATGCCTGTAATCCAAGCACTTTGGGAGGCCAAGGCGGGCAGATCACGAGGTCAGGAGATCAAGACCATCCTGGCTAACACAGTGAAACCCCGTCTCTACTAAAAATACCAAAACAAAATTAGCCGGGCGTGGTGGCGGTCGCCTGTAGTCCCAGCTACTCAGCAGGCTGAGGCAGGAGAATGGCGTCAACCTGGGAGGTGGAGGTTGCAGTGAGCCGAGATAATGCCACTGTACTGCAGCCTGTGCAACAGAGCCAGACCCCGTTGCAAAAAAAAAAGAAAAAAGAAAAAAAGAAAAAGATATTTGTACAAGCAAATTGATAGCAGCACAATCCGTGATTGCAAAAATATGGAACCATTATATATATATATATATATATATATATATATATAATGGAATACTACACAGTCATAAAAAGAAAAGAAATAATGGCATTCAAAGCAACCTGGATGAAGTTGGAGACCATTATTCTAAGTGAATTAACTCTGGTATGGAAAACCAAGCATTGTATGTTCTTACTTATAAATGGGAGCTAAGCTTGAGAACACAAAGGCATAAGAATGATACTTTGGGAACTGGTGGGGGAAGGGTGGGAGGGAGGTGAGGGATAAAAGACTACACATTGTGTACAATGTACACTAATCGGGTGCTGGATGTACCAAAATCTCAGAAATCACCACCAAAGAACTTATCCATGTAAACAAACACCACCTGTTCCCCAAAAACTACTGGAATTTTAAAATGTTTTAAATAAATAAAATTAAAAGAAATTTAAAAATGGATTATTTGCTTTCAAAAAAAAGAAATCACCACTTGTACAGTTTCTGTGTAATGTGAAATATGAATATCCACAATTACATGAAAAGCTGTTAAAAATAATCCTCCCAGTCCAGGCATGGTAGCTCACACATGTTATTCCAGCTACTGGGAAGGCTGAGGTGAGAGAATCCCTTGAACCCAGGAGTTCGAGGCTGCAGTGAGCTATGATGGTGCCACTGCACTCCAGCCTGGGTGACAGAGAGAGACCCTGTCTCTAAACAACAGCAATAATAATCCTTCCTTTTTCAACTCAATATTTGTGTAAGGCTAGATTTTTCAAAACATACACTTCAATCAAAGTAATAGAATGGCTAGGATGCAGCTGGAGGCCATAAACCTAAGTGACTTAATACAGGAACATAAAACCAAATACTGCATCTTCTCACTTATAATTGGGAGCTAAACACTGAGCGCACATGGACATAAACATGCCTACAACAGACACTGCAGACGACTAGAGTGGAGAGGGTGGGGACATGGGTTGAAAAACTACCTGTAGGCCGGGCGCGGTGGCGCAAGCCTGTAATCCCAGCACTTTGGGAGGCCGAGACGGGCGGATCACGAGGTCAGGAGATCGAGACCATCCTGGCTAACATGGTGAAACCCCGTCTCTACTAAAATATACAAAAAACTAGCCGGGCGCGGTGGCGGGCGCCTGTAGTCCCAGCTACTCGAGAGGCTGAGGCAGGAGAATGGCGTGAACCCGGGAGGCGGAGCTTGCAGTGAGCTGAGATCCGGCCACTGCACTCCAGCCTGGGCGGCAGAGCGAGACTCCGTCTCAAAAAAAAAAAAAAAAAGAAAAAAAGAAAAACTACCTGTAGGTACTCTGTTCACTACCTGAGTGACAGGATCCATACCCCAAACCTCAGCATCAGACAACATACCCATGTAACAAATCGGCACATGTACCCCCTGTATCTTTTTTTTTTTTTTTTTTTTTTTTTTTTTTTGGAGACAGTTTCACTCTTGTTGCTCAGGTTGGAGTGCAATGGCGTGATCTTGGCTCACCGCAACCTCCGCCTCCCGGGTTCAAGCGATTCTCCTGCCTCAGCCTCCTGAGTAGCTGGGATTACAGGCATGCACCACCACGCCCGGCTACTTTTGTATTTTTAGTAGAGACGGGGTTTCTGCATGTTGATCCAGCTGGTCTCAAACTCCCGATCTCAGGTGATCCATCTGCCTCAGCCTCCCAAAAGTGCTGGGATTACAGGCGTGAGCCACCGCGCCCGGCCACTCCCTGTATCTAAAATAAAAGTCAAAATTTTAAAAACTAGTAAAGAAGAGAATGTATGCTATGAGCCAAAATGACGCTTGCAAAATTTTCCAAGAACGACACTTACGAAAATGAAAAATAATCACTCTTCTTGTTACCAAAAATTTTGGTAGCTGCAGAAGGTGGGATCTTTCCTCATTGGGAGTCGCAGAGCCAATACATGAAACCGAAAGTGAGCCTCAAGCAGAGCAAGCTTTATTTCCTGCACAGGACTTCTAAAGAGAGAACAACTCTCCCCAATCAACTTCTCCGCTAGTGAGGCGGCTAGTGAGGAGTGAGGGGGCTAAAATGTAGTATTGCTCTAATGGAGGAATTGGGCATTAAAAGTGAAGGGGAGGAATATTCATATGTTTTATGGGAACAGGCATTGAACTTCTCCAAACCGGTAATACTGCTTTCCTTTCGGTCCTTTTAGGACTTCTACTCACTGTCATGGAGATTGTCAACTGTCAAGGCACGGATGGGAGTGCAATTTAGCTTGGAAACGGGATTGCAATGAAGCGTGAGGTCTTTCTGAAGTCATTTGGCCGGCTCTCTTGGTTGTAACGAGTCTCAGCTGGTTTGACCTTAAAGGCAACTTCTTGAATCAGATCCTGTTTTTTTGTTTCTGTTTTTGTTTTTTTTTTGTTTCTTGTTTTTTTCCCCTGACGTCTCCCTCTGTCGCCCAGGCTGGAGTGCAGTGGTGTGATCTCAGCTCACTGCAACCACCACCTCCCGGGTTCAAGCAATTCTCCTGTCTCAGCCTCCTGAGTGGCTGGAATTACAGGCATGCACCACCACACCCAGCTAATTTTTGTATTGTTAGTAGGAAGGGGTTTCATCATGTTGGCCAGGTTAGTCTTGAACTCTTGACCTCGTGATCTGCCCGCCCCGGCCTACCAAAATGCTGGGATTACAGGCGTGAGCCACCGTGCCCTGCCTATACATTGTTAATTTTGGAAAAATTAAAAGTTAGGCGGTTTTTTTTCATTAAAAATATGTTATTTCCGGCCGGGCGCGGTGGCTCAAGCCTGTAATCCCAGCACTTTGGGAGGCCGAGACGGGCGGATCACAAGGTCAGGAGATCGAGACCATCCTGGCTAACACGGTGAAACCCCGTCTCTATTAAGAAATACAAAAAACTAGCCGGGCGAGGTGGCGGGCGCCTGTAGTCCCAGCTACTCGGGAGGCTGAGGCCGAAGAATGGCGTGAACCCGGGAGGCGGAGCTTGCAGTGAGCTGAGATCCGGCCACTGCACTCCAGCCTGGGCGACAGAGCGAGACTCCGTCTCAAAAAAAAAAAAAAAAAAAAAAAAAAATGTTATTTCCGCTCAAGAGATCAAGACCATCCTGGCCAACATAGTGAAACCCCGTGTCTACTAAAAACACAAAAATCAGCTGGGCGTGGTGGCGCACGCCTGTAGTCCCAGTTACTGGGGAGGCTGAGGCAGGAGAATCGCTTGAACCTAGGAGGAGGTTGCGGTGAGCCGAGATCGTTCCACTGCACTCCAGCCTGGGGACAGAGCAAGACTGACTCAAAAAAAAAAAAAAAAAAAAAAAAAAAAAAAAAAAAAAAAAAAAGTTGCTTCCATTAACATGTAATGGGTTATTAATATATTAAATGAATTAATATTTTTAATATTTTGTTTTAATCTGTTTTAATTTATATATGATAAAACTTGATACAAGCCACAGAAACAAAATTTATTTGGGTCCTCACTAATTTCTTTTTTCTTGTTACCCAGGCTGGAGGGCAATGGCGGGATCTTGGCTCACCGCAACCTCCACCTCCTGGGTTCAAGCGATTCTCCTGCCTCTACCTCCCAAATAGCCAGGCCTCTACCTCCCAAATAGGCAGGATTACAGTCATGCGCCACCGCCACGCCCGGCTAATTTTTTGGATTTTTAGTAGAGATGGGGTTTCTCCATATTGGTCAGGCTGGTCTCGAACTCCCAACCTCAGGTGATCAGCCCGCCTCGGCCTCCCAAAGTGCTGGGAGTACAGGCTTCAGCCACTGCGCCCAACCGGGTCCTCACTAATTTCTAAGGGTGCACAGAGATACTGAAACCTAAAAGTTTAAGAACGGCGGGCTGATTGCTGGGTGCGGTGGCTCACGCCTGTAATTCCAACACTTTGGGATTTAAAACAATACAGTATTTAACAATACAGGCTCACGCCTGTAAACACAGTACCTTGGGAGGCCGACGTGGACGAATCGCTTGAACCCAGAAGTTTGAGACTAGCCTTGGCAACATGGCGAAAACCCGACTCTACAAAATATTAAAAAAAAAAAAAAATCGCCGGGTAGGTGGGTAGCGGTGGCTGACGCCTGTAATCCCAGCACTTTGGGAGGCTGAGGCGGGTGGATCACGAGGTCAAGAGATCGAGACCATCCTGGCTAACACAGTGAAACCCCGTCTCTACTAAAAATACAAAAAATTAGCCGGGCGTGGTGGCGGGTGCCTGTAGTCCCAGCTACTCGGGAGGCTGAGGCAGGAGAATGGTGTGAACCCGGGAGGCGGAGGCTGCAGTGAGCCGAGATCGTGCCACTGCACTCCAGCCTGGGCAACAAAGTGAGACTGTCTCAGAAAAAAAAAAAAAAAAAAATGTCCGGGCAGGGTGGCTCATGCCGGTAATCCTATGCCGGTAATCCTAGCACTTTGAGAGGCCCAGATGGGAGGATCCCTTTAGTCCAGAAGTTCGAGACCAGCCTGGTCAAAGGAGCGAGACACCCCACCCCCCCAACAACACAGACACACACACACACACACCCAGCTCCAAAAAACACACACACACGAAAATAACACTGATTTACACAGTTTACACAGTCCCTGAGCCAGGACTCAGAGAGAGAGTGTAACAAAGAGCGCTCGGATCAGGAGGTGAGAGCGCAGAACAATGTTCCATGTCCTCGGGCGTGGTTGTCAGGGTCTCAGGCCCCAAGGGCAGAGTGTGGAGATCTGGGAGGCGCAGTGTTGGAGATTCCACATCACTTTCATTTCCTCTCGTAACCTTGTCGTGTCCTTCTTCCTGGATACTCATGACGCAGACTCAGTTCTCATTCCCAATGGGTGTCGGGTTTCTAGAGAAGCCAATCAGCGTCGCCACGACTCCCGACTATAAAGTCCGCACGCACCCACCCGGATTCAGGAAGCTCTACCGACTCAGAGAATGGGGTCATGGCACTACGAACCCTACTTCTCCTGCTCTCGGCCCTTACCAAGACCTGGGCGGGTGAGTGCGGGGTCGGGATGGAAGCGGCCTCTACCCGGAGGAGAGAGGGGCCGGACCGGCGGGGGCGCAGGACTCGGGGAGCCGCGCCCGGAGTAGAGCCGGACCGGTCTCAGCCCCTCCTCGCCCCCAGGCTCCCACTCCTTGAAGTATTTCCACACTTCCGTGTCCCGGCCCGGCCGCGGGGGGCCCCGCTTCATCTCCGTGGGCTACGTGGATGACACCCAGTTCGTGCGGTATGACAGCGACGCCGCGAGTCCGAGGATGGAGCCGCGGGCGCCGTGGGTGGAGCAGGAGGGGCCGGAGTATTGGGACCAGGAGACACGGAGCGCCAGGGACACCGCACAGACTTTCCGAGTGAACCTGGAGACCCTGCGCGGCTACTACAACCAGAGCGAGGCCGGTGAGTGACCCCAGCCCGGGGCGCAGGTCACGACCCCTCCCCATCCCTCACGGACATCGTGGGTTCCCTCGAGTCTCAGGGTCCAAGATTCACCCCCAGGCTGTGGAACCCGCCCAGACCCTCGACCCGGCAGAGTCCCAGGCTCCTTTACCCGGTTTCGTTTTCAGTTTAGGCCAAAATCCCTGCGGGTTGGCGGCGACAGGGGCGGGGCTCGGTGGGCGGGACTGACTAGCAGGCGGGGCCAGGGTCTCATACCCTCCAGTGGATGCATGGCTGCGACCTGGGGTCCGACGGGCGCTTCCTCCGCGGGTATGAACAGTTCGCCTACGACGGCAAGGATTATCTCACCCTGAATGAGGACCTGCGCTCCTGGTCCGCGGTGGACACGGCGGCTCAAATCTCCGAGCAAAAGTCAAATGATGGCTCTGAGGCGGAGCACCAGAGAGCCTACCTGGAAGACACATGCGTGGAGTGGCTCCACAGATACCTGGAGAATGGGAAGGAGATGCTGCAGCGCTCAGGTAAGAGGGTCCACAGGGCTACTCTCCCATCTCCTTCTTGGGCTAGGACTGTGCCCACAGCTGACAGACCTCAAACAGTAGAAGACGCAGGGATGGAAGCCAGAATACCCCTCCTCCCTTGGATCAGGAGAGGGGGCTGTCACCCCAGGTACAGGAGATCCTGTACCAGAGAGTGACTCTCTTAAATGACCAGCCTTCTGTCAGGGACAATTAAGGAATCTAGTCCCGCTGGAGAGTCCATTCTTCAAATGAACTGATGAGCAGTTCTCTTTGACTCTCAGTGTTAGGAATCATGGGGGAGTTTCTCTCGTGCCTGGTTCTCAGCCCCACACCAAGAGTTTTTGGAGGTCTGACTCCAGCTTTTCTCAGTCACTCAGCATCCGCACAGGCCAGGACCAGAAATCCCTTTTCACCTTCTGTCCTGGGCTATCTCACCCCGATTCTAGAACTTTCCAAGGAATAAGAGGCTATCCCAGATCCCTAAGTTCAGGCTGGTGTCGAGGTTTTGTCCTCATCTCCTACTATAATTGTCCTCTTTCTTCTCAGGATGGTCACATGGGTGCTGCTGGAGTGTCCCATGAGAGATACACAGTGAATTTTCTGACTCTTCCCCTCAGAACCCCCAAAGACACACGTGACCCACCACCCCGTCTCTGATCATGAGGCCACCCTGAGGTGCTGGGCCCTGGGCTTCTATCCTGCGGAGATCACAGTGACCTGGCAGCGGGATGGGGAGGACCAGACCCAGGACACGGAGCTTGTGGAGACCAGGCCTGCAGGGGATGGAACTTTCCAGAAGTGGGCAGCTGTGGTGGTACCTTCTGGAGAGGAGCAGAGATACACGTGCCATGTGCAGCATGAGGGGCTACCCGAGCCCCTCACCCTGAGATGGGGTAAGGAAGGGAATGGGAGGTCATGTCTCTTAGGGAAAGCAGGAGCCCTTCTGAAGCCCTTTTGCAGGGTCAGGGCTGAGGCCTGGGGGTCAGGGCCCCTTACGTTCCCCTGTTTTCCCAGAGCCGTCTTCCCAGTCCACCATCCCCATCGTGGGCATCATTGCTGGCCTGGTTCTCCTTGGAGCTGTGGTCACTGGAGCTGTGATTGTTGCTGTGATGTGGAGGAGGAAGAGCTCAGGTGGGGAAGGGAGAGGGGTAGAGTCTGAGTTTTCTTGTCCCACTGGGGGTTTCAAGCCCTAGGTAGAAGTGTGTCCTGCCTTATTACTGGGAAGCACCATCCACACTCACGGGCCGACCCAGCCCGGGCCCTGTGTGCCAGCACCTACTCTTTTTTTTGAGATGGAATCTTGGCTCTGTCACCCAGGCTGGAGTGCAATGGCGTGGTTTCAGTTCACTGTAACCTCTGCCTCCCAGGTTCAAGCGATTCTCCTGCCTCAGCCTCCTGAGTAGCTGGGACTACATGTGCATGCCACCACACCCGGCTAATTTTTTTTTGTACTTTTAGTAGAGATGGGGTTTCACTGTGTTGGCCAGGCTGGTCTCGAACTCCTGACCTCGTGATCCACCTGCCTCGGCCTCACAAAGTGCTGGGATTACAGGCGTGAGCCACCACGCCTGTGGTACCTGTGACAATGAAGGACAGATTTATCACCTTGATGATTGTGGTGATGGGGATCTGAGCCCAGCAGTCACGGGTCACAGGGGAAGGTCCGTGCTGAGGACAGACCTCAGGAGGGCAGTTGGTCCAGGACCCACAATTGCTTTCTTCATGTTTCCTAATCTTGCCCTGGGTCTGCAGTCACAGTTCTGGATACTTCTCTAGGATCCAAGACTAGGAGGTTCCTCTAGGACCTTATGGCCCTGCCTCCTCCCTGGCCCCTCACAGGACATTTTCTTCTAACAGGTAGAAAAGGAGGGAGCTACTCTCAGGCTTCGTGTAAGTAGGGGGCAGGAGTGTGGAGGAGCTCGCCCACCCCACAATTCCTCCTGCACCACATCTCCTGTGGGCTCTAACCAGGTCTTGTTTTTGTTCTACCCCAGGTAGCGACAGTACCCAGGGATCTGATGAGTCTCTCACAGCTTGTAAAGGTGAGATTCTGGGGGTCTAAAGTGGGTGGAGGGTGGGGCAGATGGGATAGGACTGGGTTGTGGGGGATTTTTTGATTTGGAATTTTTGAGTGTGTGGTGGGCTGTTCAGAGTGTCATCACTTACTGTAACTGACCTGAATTTGTTCATGACTGTTTTCTTCTGTAGCCTGAGACAGCTGCCTTGTGTGCAACTGAGATGCAGGATTTCTTCACGCCTCCCCTTTGTGTCTTAAGGGACTCTGGCTTCTCTTTTTGCAAGGGCCTCTGAATCTGTCTTTGTCCCTGTTAGCATAATATGAGGAGGCAGACAAACACTCCACCTCCATGTCTACCATGACCCCCTTCCTCACACTGACCTGTGTGCCTTCCCTGTTCTACTTTTCTATTAAAAATAAGAAACTGAGCAGTGCACGGCGGCTCACACCTATAATCCCAGCACTTTGGGAGGCCGAGGCAGGCAGATCACGAGGTCAGGAGATCGAAACCAACACGGTGAAACCCTGTCTCTACTAAAAAATACAAAAAATTAGCTGGGCATGGTGGCAGGCACCTGTAGTCCCCGCTACTCAGGAGGCTGAGGCAGGAGAATGATGTCATCCCAGGAGGCAGAGGTTGCTGTGCGCCGAGATTGTGCCACTGCACTCCGGCCTGAGTGACAGGGTGAGACTCTGTCTCAAAAAATAAAAATTAAAAAAAAAAAAGAACCAGGATCTCAATTTATTTTTTCATATTCTGCAGTGAAATGGAGTTGAGGAAGCTAAGGTCATAGTTAGAAATACAGACAGATAATTCCACAGCACATCTCTGGCAAATTTAGCCTATTCCTTACCACCTGTAATCTTGACCATATACCTTGGAGTTGAATATTGTTTTCATACTGCTTTGGTTTGAATGTTCCTTCCAACACTCATGTTGAGACTTAATCCCTAATGTGGCAATACTGAAAGGTGGAGCCTTTGAGATGTCATTGGATGATAAGGCTCTACCTTCATTCATGGGTTAATGGATTAATGGGTTATCACAGGAATGGGACTGGTGGCTTTATAAGAAGAGGAAAAGAGAACTGAGCTAGCATGCCCAGCCCACAGAGACCCTCCACTTGAGTAATGCCAAGTGGAAATGTGAGGTGCAGCTGCCACAGAGAGCCCCCACCAGGGAAATGTCTAGTGTCTAGTGGATCCAGGCCGCAGGAGAGTGCATTGTGGAGCGGTGGGAGCAGGACCTGACCACCACCAGGACACCAGAACTGTGGAGTCAGTGGCAGCATGCAACGCCCCCTTCGGAAAGCTTCAGGCACCAGCCTATAACCCATTCGAGCAGCCATGTAGGCTGCACCTAGCAAAGCCATAGGCAGAGGGCTACCTGAGGTCTTGGGGGCCCAATCCCTGCTCCAGTGTGTCTGTGAGGCAGCACATGGAGTCAAAAGAGATTATTCTCTTCCCACAGATACCTTTTCTCTCCTATGGCCCTTTAACAGCATCTGCTTCATTCCCCTCACCTTCTCAAGCTGAGCTGAAGTAAACTTTGAAGTAAAATAAAAGCTGTGTTTGAGCATCATTTGTATTTCATTTGTGCATTTTGTGCCTTTTTTTTTTTTTTAAACCACATTCAAGCTATCCTTGGGCTTCCAATGCCATGGTCCACCCAGAACTGCATTCACTGGCCAGTGTTCTAGTTCTGGTCATGCCGACTTTCCCCTTTTTCCTGGTGAATCCCTGTAATCACCTGAGTCTCATTCTGTCAGGTGATATCCAATGAGAAGGCAATATGTGTGGTGAAAAGCCCAGGGAGTCCTGGGTGTGAATTTTTACTTTGCCATTTCTTCCTGTGTTAAACGCAGTGGGGCTTCACCTGTCTGGGCTCCAGTTCCTCATCTTGTATATGGCACTGTTTTCTTGGGAGAGTCTTTATAAAGCTAATATAAAGTATCTGTGCCGGGCGCGGTGGCTCAAGCCTGTAATCCCAGCACTTTGGGAGGCCGAGACGGGTGGATCACGAGGTCAGGAGATAGAGACCATCCTGGCTAACACGGTGAAACCCCGTCTCTACTAAAAAATACAAAAAACTAGCCGGGCGCGGTGGCGGGCGCCTGTAGTCCCAGCTACTCGGGAGGCTGAGGCAGGAGAATGGCGTGAACCCGGGAGGCGGAGCTTGCAGTGAGCTGAGATCCGGCCACTGCACTCCAGCCTGGGCGACAGAGCGAGACTCTGTCTCAAAAAAAATAAATAAAAAAAAATAAAGTATCTGTGCTGTGGTTTGAATGTGTCCTCCAAAAAGCATGTGTTGGAAACTGAATCCACAATGCAACCATATTGAGAAGTGAAGCCTAATAACTGGCTGGCCATGGGGGTTCCAACTTTATGAATGGATTAATACTGATTTTAAAAGGGCTTGAGGTTGGCCGGGCGCGGTGGCTCAAGCCTGTAATCCCAGCACTTTGGGAGGCCGAGGCGGGCGGATCACAAGGTCAGGAGATCGAGACCACAGTGAAACCCCGTCTCTACTAAAAATACAAAAAATTAGCCGGGCGCGGTGGCGGGCGCCTGTAGTCCCAGCTACTCAGGAGGCTGAGGCAGGAGAATGGCGGGAACCTGGGAGGCGGAGCTTGCAGTGAGCCGAGATCGCGCCACTGCACTCCAGCCTGGGCAACAGCGTGAGACTCCGTCTCAAAAAAAAAAAAAAAAAAAAAAAAAAAAAAAAAAACAAAAGGGCTTGAGGTTGAGGCAAGTTCAACCTCTTGCCCTCACTCACCCACTTGCCTCTACCAAGAGATGATACAGCAAAAAGACTCACCAAATGCCGGGATCTTGATATTAGACTTCTTGTCCTCCAGAACCATGAAATAGACTGCTATGCTTTATAAAATACTCAGTCTGTGGCATTCTATTACAGCAACACAAAATGGTCAACCTGATATTTCGGTTTCAGTTAGTGGTAGGTATTTTTATTTCAAGCATTCCTACTAAAGTATTAGTTTCTTCGTAAGCCCAGAATCTGCATTTTAGCAACAACAAAGACGTCTTTTTTGTTTGTTTTTTTGTTTTTGTTTTTTTTTTGAGACTGAGTTTCACTCTTGTCACCTAGGCTAGAGTACAATGGCATGATCTTGGCTCACCGCAAACTTGGCCTCCTGGGTTTAAGTGATTCTCCTGCCTTAGCCTCCCAGGTAGCTGGGATTACAGGCACGCGCTACCAAGCCCAGCTAATTTTTGTATTTTTAGTAGAGATGGGGGTTTCACCATGTTGGCCAGCTGGTCTCGAACTCCTGATCTCAGGTGATCCACCCACCTCAGCCTCCCAAAGTGCTGGGATTGTAGGCATGAGCCACCGCACTCCACCATAAGTCAATTGATGCAAAGAAAATCGATCTATAGATTTGATGGAAATTTGGACTCTTACATCCTATTTTTTAAAGAATTGAAGGGAAACTGTTACTCCTTATCAGTGTCCCAGAAAGATGAACTGTTTTCCTTCTCTACTTGGTCTGCCCATTTCTACTTCCTGCCATATCGGCAGGCTATGTTTGCCTTACCTCAAAGATCTGCCTTCCTCAGTTTTAGATCTTAAATCTTTTTAAGCCAAACTCCAAGGAATCTTTTACAAATATTTATTGAACCCTTCCTGTGTTCACAGAATGTTGTGAGGTCCAGGGTGGGACTAGGTGGCGAGAAAAGTTCCTGCACCGAAGGAACCTAAGATTTAGTAACAATGAATAAACAGACTTAAAGATAACTATTGTGGTTAGTGCTGAAAGAAACGTACAAAATGCTAAAAGTCAGGGAGGAAACTGTTTTCTAGGACAGTGGTTCCCAACATTTTTGGCACAAGGGACTGGTTTCATGGAAGACAATTTTTCGGAGGGGTGGTTTGGGGATGATTCAAGCACATAACATTTATTGTGGACTTTATTTATATTATTACATTGTAACATATAATGAAATAATTATACAACTCACCATAATGTAAAGTCAGTAGGAGCCCTGAGCTTGTTTTCCTGCAATGAGACAGTCCCATCTGAGGGTGATGGGAGACACTGACAGGTCATCAGGCATTAGATTCTCATAGGAGTGAGCAACCTAGATCCCTCGCATGCACAGTTCACAATAAGGTTCACACTCCCATGAGAATCTAATGCCACTGCTGATCTGACAGGAGGCAGAGCTCCGGCGCTAATGCTTGGTCGCCTGCCACTCACCTCCTGCTGGGCGGCCCAGTTCCTAACAGGCCGTGGACTGATACCAGTCCATGGCCCAGGGATTGGGAACCCCTGTTTTAGGAGACTTAGGTTTTTCCAAGGAAGAAATGTTTGAGTTATGCTTTGAAAAATGTAAGACACCACTGTAGATGTTTTAATCAGGGAATTGGGTTATTACCAAAAAAATGTTGGAAGGATGAAAGAGTAGGTTCTTTATGCCTGCTGCCTTGACCCTGGAACAATTTAGAACCAGCCCAGTGAGGCACCTACTCCCTATGAGGCCACACAGGAGCTGTGCTTTCTTAGACCTGGATCCCACTACCACATAGGGGTTCCTGGGCACCTGGACACCACGGAAGAGAGGTCAACCAGGTCCCACTCCTCTGGCATGACACTCAGTGATTCAGTCAAGATACTGTTGGGAAAACAGCCCATGCCACAGGACTTCTCCATGGTTGGAAAAGTCTTGAATAGCTAAAAGCAAAACAGGATAGTTAGGCTGCATTATGTAGATAAAGGTGACTCATGGGCAGGCCCTGCCTCCTTGGGCCATCGTATGTGAACAGATCTTTGTGTGATTATGGGATAATCCTGGGTTTCTTTCTCCATGTGCCTGTTCTTAATTGGCCCAGGAGAGGGAACTCAGGGAAAGGAGGAACCTGAGTGATCTTGTCCTCTTTTGACATCTCATTTCTAGCCACAAGACTATGAATCATAGATCTCTAGATGTCAGTGTTCCTAGAGGAAAAAAGCAATCTGCCATAGCAGCAGAATGAAAGGGAGACAGCTACTCCTATTTACTACATTTTAACAGCCTCTCTCAGTCAGCTAGCCCAGACTAGGATCTTAATGGGGACTGGGACTTACTTCCATATATCGTAAATGATGTAACCTTGTCTTCATGCTGATCTTAAATATATCTTGATGAACAGTATAAGGAAGCAAATGAAGGCTTGGCGCGGTGGCTCACGCCTGTAATCCCAGCACTTTGGGAAGCCAAGGTGGGTGGATCACCTGAGGTCGGGAGTTCGAGATCAGCCTGACCAACATGGAGAAACCCCGTCTCTACCAAAAATACAAAATTAGCTGGGTGTGGTAGCACATGCCTGTAATCCTAGCTACTCAGGAGGCCGAGGCAGGAGAATCGCTTGAATCCAGGAGGCGGAGGTTGCGCAGCGAGCCGAGATCACACCATTGCACTCCAGCCTGGGCAACAAGAGCGAAACTCCGCGAAAGAAAGAAAGAAAAAGAGAAAGAGAAAGAAAAGAAAAGAAAAGGAAAGGAAAGGAAGGCAAACGATCACTTAGAGGATTTTGTTTGGTAGTTAAACCATGTTGAAACAGGGAGGGAAGAAATCACCTATGCTTCCTTAGTGATAAAGAGACTGGGAACCACCACTCCAGAGTTAGAAAATATGAGACAACAGAAGGGCTGTTATATGTAGTGAGAATTTCCAAACCCGGCCCCCTGGAGGGAATACTTGGTGACTGGCCCTTAGAGGAAAGAGATACTTGTCCAGCCCATTGCCTGCGTGCCCAGGAGAGACTGTGCCCACCTTGAGATACTGAGAGAAGACCCTAGTGAGGAGAAGCCCCCAGGCCAGCTGTCAGCACAGGGCCTTGGAGGGCCCCAACCAGCTCCAAGTTCTGAACAGAGCACAGCCTCCAGAGGCTTGTACTGTTCATACCCAGTAGAGGCTGTGTGCCAGCCCTCCCCATGCAAATCAGCGTCCCTGCAGGGTATGTAAAGGACCTCTACCTACGCTGTGTATGGGGAAGCAAATATCCCATGGGACACTGAAAGACTGGAACATTGTGGAACATGTATTTACCAAACTGTGTCCAACTCAAAGCCTAAAGTGTTTATTGGTGTTGTTTCAGCCAGCACACGTAATTCTTTCCGCAGAGGACATCTTGGCACTCCACCACAGACTTGGTATGACATCCTGGCTGAGCACTTTCTTTTTTCTTTTTTCCTTTTTTTTTTTTTTTTTTTTGAGACAGAGTTTCGCTCTTGTTTCCCGGGCTGGAGTGCAATGGGGTGATCTTGGCTCACTGCAACCTCCGCCTCCTGGGTTCAAGCGATTCTCCTGCCTCAGTCTCCCAAGTAGCTGGGATTAAAGGCATGCGCCATCACGCCCCGGCTGATTTTGTATCTTTAGTAAAGATGGGGTTTATCCATGTTGGTCGGGCTGGTCTCCAACTCACGACCTCAGGTGATCCACCCACCTTGGCCTCCCGAAGTGCTGGGATTACAGGAGTGGGTGACCGCGCCGAGCCTGGCTGAGCACTTTCAAGTCTGGTTCCTAACATCTGTTAGTTAAGCTGGGATAACTGACTGACTTCATGGAATTCTGAATGAATTGAATTGGATAATACATGTAAATCTTTGTAGTGGGAATTTGGGTGCCATTTTCTTTGCATTATGAAAATCCAGGTCAACTCTTCTTTATTCTCCCAATTGTTTTTATTGCACATCACTGTAAAAACAACAAGAAAATAATTTTCTTTTCTTTTTTTTTTCTTGAGACAGAGTCTCACACTGTCGTCCAGGCTGGAGTGCAGTGGCACAACTTTGGCTCACTGCAAGCTCCGCCTCCGGGGTTCGTGCCATTCTCCTGCCTCAGCCTCCTGAGTAGCTGGGACTACAGGTGCCCACCACCACGCCCGGCTAATTTTTTGTATTTTTAGTAGAGACGGGGTTTCACCGTGTTAGCCAGGATGGTCTCAATCTCCTGACCTCGTGATCTGCCCGCCTCGGCCACCCAAAGTGCTGGGATTACAGTAATGAGCCACCGCGCCTGGCCAAGAATTTTCTAATAAACAAGAAAAACCTCACCTGCAATCCCACTACTTGGTACAATAATCATACTTATTTTTCTTTATATCCTTCCAGTGTGACCAAGGACAGTTTAGCTTTGGGAATCCACAAAGAAATCATTTCAATTAAAAGCACAGGAAACCCCACCAGTCCCACGAGACTTTTGCCGCCCCTAAGTAGTCCTGTATGAGAAATTAAGAGTATCGATGCTTGCTTTGAACAGTTGGAGGGAAATCTAAAATGAAAGTTGAATTTGGGTAAGAGAAAAATCAAGGGCACTCACTCCTCCCAACCCCAGCCCGTCTGGCTCTCTCCCCATCATCCTCCTCACTTCTTTCAGGCAGGGTGGGGATAGAACCAGGAGGAGATTCTGGGAGACAGGGCACTCCTGCAAGGACAGCAGGACAGCTCCGCTGGTGGCCGTAGGATGCTCAGTGGCCCTGCCTGCTGCTCTTCTGGGGGATGCACCGCCTCGCTTTCCTTTCCGGTGCTAGAGCCAGGCGACTGTCCGAAGAGTAGTTCCTTTTTCCCCGCAGAGGCAAACAGGAAATGTTTCCTTTCCTAACTAGCTCTGTCTAGTGCCTGGAATCAGTATTACTGAGTCAGTCCCGCGGTAAGTCAGCAGCTCAGGAATCTCCCTTCTCTGAGCCTCCCCGCAGTTCAAGCTGCTTAGGGAACTTGATATTTTCATGACATCTGCGTACACATGGGCAGCCCAGCTGTAGAGCTAGTGGCGGCAACCAAAGCGAACAGAGGACTCGGCTTCATGAAAACAGAGGCAAAGAAGTATAGCTATTCAAACTTCTGAGTCTTGTCTTTATATGGAGATGCCCATATGGACAAATAGGGTCTAGACAAGGGGAAGGGTTAACATAAGAAAGTCACATGATTTCTGCTATGCTATTCCTCTGTGCGCTTATCCTTTCTGTTTCTAAATACTTTAGCTAAAAGACAGTAAGTACTGCAACCCTTACACTCCTTCAGCTCTGTTTTCACTTGTCCTGGGTGTCCTGGCTGTCATCTTCATTCATTTATGTCAAACATCATTCAATTAATACTTGCTACAAGCAAACTATATGTGAGATCAAGAGTGCTATTCAAAATAGTTGACAACTGGTATGGTAATGGAAATTAATATATAAATAAAAATTTCCCAATTATGCTATTTTTCTTTTCTAACTAAATAATTATAAAACTATTTACCAAGTGACACAGTTGTAGTATAAATAATTTCTTAAATTGTTATAACAATTTCCAAATTATTTATGAGTTTTTAAACTTTTTTTGCATTTCTTAGGTAGTAATTATTGGTTAAGTGATATATGCCTATGTTAGCCATGATTTGACAAAAGAGTCTTGTATAAGCTTCTGATAATTTCCCCATTAAATTGTTTGTATATTATGAGGTATGTAACATCAACTATATTGTTCATGGTGCCAAATCCTCTCACTTTAGCAGCTATGTTAAAGATTTTTTAAGCCCTTGAACTGCTGTCTGAAATTCTTTTTTTTTTTTTTTTTTTTGAGACAGTCTCACTGTGTCACCCAGGCTGGAGTGCAGTGGCGCAGTCTTGGCTCACTGCAAACTCTGTCTCCCGGGTTCAAGCAATTCTCCTGCCTCAGCCTCCTGAGTAGCTGGGACTACACGCTCCCGCCACCACGCCTGGCTAATTTTTTGTATTTTTAGTAGAGACGGGGTTTCACCATGTTATCCAGGATGTTCTCGATCTCCTGACCTCATGATCCGCCAGCCTCGGCCTCCCAAAGTGCTGGGATTACAGGCGTGAGCCACCGTGCCCGGCCTAGAAATTCTTATTTATTTAATATCTCTGTTCACTCCACCACAAAAATCAATTAATATAAGCCATCTTTAATAAGTAGGCTTAATTGTATTGATTAATTTAAAAATTGTGTTGATTTAATGGGTTACATCTATGAAGCTTTGTACACATACTTCATGGTTGACTGAATTTAAAATTTTTAAGTTCTTAATATATTTTACTTTTGTCATCAAACTACAGTTGCAATCACATAAATTATCAGATAATCTAATTGACTTTTTCTTTTGAAGTTGACATTTTTCTTTCAAATAGTATATCATATTTTTAAACAATACTGTCTACATTTTCCCCTTTGCTTTATGTATTTAATTTTATATATTAACTGATTCTTATTTTTCTACAACTAATCCAGCTTCTGCAATTTTAAATATTTCCCTCTGGAAAGGATAAAGATAATATTGACATCTCTGTTAAAATGTAAGTTATTAGGCCGGGCGCGGTGGCTCAAGCCTGTAATCCCAACACTTTGGGAGGCCGAGACGGGTGGATCACGAGGTCAGGAGATCAAGACCATCCTGACTAACACGGTGAAACCCCATCTCTACTAAAAAATACAAAAAACTAGCCGGGCGAGGTGGCGGGCAACTGTAGTGCCAGCTACTCGGGAGGCTGAGGCAGGAGAATGGCATAAACCCGGGAGGCGGAGCTTGCAGTGAGCTGAGATCCGGCCACTGCACTCCAGCCTGGGCGACAGAGCGAGACTCTGTCTCAAAAAGAAAAAAAAAAAAAAAAAGTAAGTTATTAATGTCAAATTTCTGGGAAAAAAAGGTTATGTCCCAAACACTTACCACTCCCATTTCACAACTTCTATTAAAGTGAATATAGGCCGGGCGCGGTGGCTCAAGCCTGTAATCCCAGCACTTTGGGAGGCCGAGACGGGCGGATCACGAGGTCAGGAGATCGAGACCATCCTGGCTAACACGGTGAAACCCCCGTCTCTACTAAAAAATACAAAAAACTAGCCAGGCGAGGTGGCGAGCGCCTGTAGTCCCAGCTACTCGGAAGCCTGAGGCAGGAGAATGGCGTAAACCCGGGAGGCGGAGCTTGCAGTGAGCTGAGATCTGGCCACTGCACTCCAGCCTGGGCGACAGAGCGAAACTCCGTCTCAAAAAAAATTTTAAAAAGTGAATATAAAAGGTTTGGTACAATTTCCTAATGTTCTTGACATTCCACTATTAAAGAGTGCCCAAATATGCTTTCTAGTTTCGTGACTTCAATCCCAGTATCTTTAGAAATATTTTTAATTTTTCCAAATGCTTATTTCATGTGTAGTTGTAATATAAAGGTTAGTGAAGCAAATATTTAAAGTAATTTTTCATTTAAACATTTTACTGCATCATCCTGACATCATTGAATACAGTAACTTATATAGTACCAATTTAAAATATACAGAGACTTTTTATTTTTTATTTTATTTTTTTGAGACAGAGTCTCGCTCTGTCACCAGGCTGGAGTGCAGTGGCATAATCTCTGCTCACTGCAAACTCTGCCTCCCGGGTTCAAGCAATTCTCCTGCCTCAGCCTCACAAGCAGCTAGGACTATAGGCGCATGCCACCACGCCCAGCTAATTTTTGTATTTTTAGTAGAGATGGGGTTTCACCATGTTGGCCAGGATGGTCTCGATCTCTTGACCTCGTGATCTGCCTGCGTTGGCCTCCCAAAGTGCTGGGATTACAGGCATGAGCCACCACGCCTGGCCATACAGAGACTTCTCTAAAACTTTGGCACCCTGAACTTTCTCTGTGACATATACTAGAACCATCTGTAGCATTGTATAACCGTTTCACATCAAAACCATTTTTCTTGAGCACTGATGAGTAAGTAAGCTTGATATCATTTGAGTTCCTCAGATGAGCAAAAATCATCAGTTTTGTAAGTCTGCAATTCAGTATTTAAGTCACTGATAAAAACACATTTTTGTTACGTAATTGAAGCTTTCTTGGTAATGACTGATTGCCTAGATTTATAAATTTCCAAAAAAGTTGTCTCATCATGGTAGATACACATTTGCCTACCATTGTAACCATTAATGTAGACTGCAATGATATGCACTATTTACAACCTTTTTTAAGACTCTATTGGCCGGGCGCGGTGGCTCAAGCCTGTAATCCCAGCACTTTGGGAGGCCGAGGCGGGTGGATCAGGAGGTCAGGAGATCGAGACTATCCTGGCTAACATGGTGAAACCCCGTCTCTACTAAAAATACAAAAAAAAAAAAAAAACTAGCCGGGCGTGGTGGCGGGCGCCTGTAGTCTCAGCTACTTGGGAGGCTGAGGTGGAAGAATGGCGTGAACCCGGGAGGCGGAGCTTGCAGTGAGCCGAGATCACGCCACTGCACTCCAGCCTGGGAGACACAGCGAGACTCCGTCTCAAAAAAAAAAAAAAAAAAAAAAAGACTCTATTGAGCAGTAGACTACTCTAATTACACAGTAGGTAATATTAGCATTCTAATGGCACTTTTTCAATGTTTTGTTCTTTTTATGATAAAAAGTACTTCAGGGATTTATTATTTCAAAGACTTCATTATGTGAAGCTCATTCATAATGTTCTTCAAATTCTTCTTGATTATTACTAGTTTTTCACTGAATTCTGAGCACCGACAATATGCTAGAACATTCACCTTTTCACACATCCACAAGATGTGTGCTTTGCAAATCATTTTCATTTAATATTTACATTTCAAGCAATAATCAGTTACCTGTGAGTTTTGTCAAAATTATCAGGGTTTTGTTTGTTTGTTTGTTTGTTTTTTGACATGGAGTTTTGCTCTCATTGCCCAGGCTGGAGTGCAATGGTGCCATCTCAGCGCACTGCAACCTCTGCCTCCTGGGTTCAAATGATTCTCCTGCCTCAGCCTCCCCAGTAGCTAGGATTATAGGCATGCACCACCACGCCTGGCTAATTTTGTATTTTTAGTAGAGACAGAGTTTCTCCATGTTGGTCAGTCTGGTCTCGAACTCCCGACCTCAGGTGATCCACCCACCTTGACCTCCCAAAGTGCTGGGATTACAGGTGTGAGCCACTACACCTGGCCAATTATCAGGTTTTTAATTAAATTTTAGAAATGTGAATTATTGTTTCCTTTGAACTGAATCTTACACAATACTGAAAGCATTCCCACCTGCCATAATTTTTGCGTATCAGTTGTTCCAGGCTGTGATTCAATGTTAATATCATTAGTTTCATGATCTGTCTCGGATTAAGAAGAGTCATGTTTATAGTATCTATAAGCAGGGCTTAAAATGTATGTAGGCCTGGTACTGTGGCTCATGCCTGTAATCCCAGCACTTTGGGAGGCCAAAGCTGATGGATCACCTGAGGTCAGGAGTTTGAAACCAGCCTGGCCAACATGACGAAACCCCAGCTCTACTAAAAACACAAAAATTGGCTGGCTGCGGTGGCTAATGCCTATAATCCCAGCATTTTGGGAGGCCGAGGTAGGTGGCTCATCTGAGGTCAGGAGTTTGAGACCAGCCTGACCAACATGGTGAAACACCATCTCTACTAATAAATACAAAAAATTAGCCAGGCATGGTGGGTGCATTCCTGTAATCCCAGCTACTCGGGAGGCTGAGGAATGAGAATCGCTTGAACCTGGGAGGTGGAGATTGCAATGAGCTGAGATCACACCACTGCACTCCAGCCTGCGCTACAGGAGCGAGCCTCCATCTCAAAAAAAAAAAAAGAAACTCAAAAGAAAGCAACCATTTGTCTCTTATCTACCTATGACCTGGAAGCCCCCTCGCCACTTGCAGTTGTCCAACCTTTGCTTCAAGTTGTCCCGCCTTTCCAGACCAAACTGATGTTAATCTTACATATGTTGACTGATGTCTCATGTCTCCCTAAAATGTATAAAACCAAGCTGTGCTCTGACCACCTTGGGCGCATGTCATCAGAACCTCCTGAGGCTGTGTCACCCGCGAACATCCTCAACCTCGACAACATAAACTTTCTAAATTAACCAAGACCTGTCTCAGATATTCGGGGTTCACAATCCCCTGGATCCCCTGACTATCTTCAGGGCACTGGCCACTTTCTTGTCTGTGTTTGTACACCCTCCTCTGGAAGTCTTTGAAATTCTTGAGGCAGGAAGGACCATTTCCCAGCTCCGAATCTTGCATAAAGTGGGTCCTTTATGAATGGAAATACGGCTACTCCCCAAAGTAAGGCTAGGAATTTTGCGGTGTGTGACCCTAGTCGTGGTTGTTCACAGAGGGCTCCATTTCACTTGCCTTTCCTTCTGCTTCTTTCTTCACTCGTTTCCCCACAGAGCAGGACAAAAGAAGCCGGCAAGGATGGCTCTGGTGGGGGTCTGCCTTCAGCCACCCAGATGGGATTGCAAAGAGGAGGACAGGGATGGAAAGGGGAAAGTTTGATTTGGTTTTGTTTTGTTTTGTTTGTCTTTCTATTGGTACCACTTCCTCATCCCAACCTCATCATCCTCCCCGATCCCTACCAACCCACTGCAGGCTTCTGAGTCCTAAAATCTGGGAAAGGCTCTTTTCCCTAGGGGCCCTGGCCTCGCAGACTTGCCCAGCGGGGGAAATTCTCAGTGGCTCAGTGTCGCGTGCCTCACGTCCTCACTGGCAGCCTATATTAATATAATATAATATATATTTATATAATAAATGACATATTTATATATATTTATAATACAAATATATATAATATTTGGGCATGGTGGTGCTCACCTGTAATCCCAGTTACTCAGGAGGCTGAGTTGGAAGGATCTCTTGAGCCTAGAAAGCTCAAGCGATACATACATATATATTTATATATTTATATATTATATATGTGTGTGTGTGTATATACACATATATATACACATTTTTTTTTTTTGAGACAGAGTTTCGCTCTTGCTGCTGCCCCGGCTAGAGTGCAATGGCGCCATCTCTGCTCACCACAACCTCCGCCTCCCAGGTTCAAGCGATTCTCCTGCCTCAGCCTCCCAAGTAGCTGGGATTACAGTAGCTGGGATTACAAGCATGCGCCACCACGCCTGGCTAATTTTGTATTTTTAGTAGAGACGGGGTTTCTCCATTTTGGTCAGGCTGGTCTCGAACTCCCGACCTCAAGTGATCCCCCGCCTCGGCCTCCCAAAGTACTGGGATTACAGGTGGCCGGGCGCCCCTATTTTAAGGACGCTATTGCTGTGGAGGAGTAACCCCACTTTTAGGAATCCTTTTCCTTGCGAAAGGCAACTTGAGATCAGGCGCTACAACTCCCGCTCAGGTTACCCTTAGAAAGGCTGTGGACCCTGGACTCCGCCCCAGATTGCATAACAACTGAGGGGTGGGTCCCTATTTCCTCTCTGGAATCTGCAGCCAATCGTTCACGAGGTAAACAGAACAACCGAGCTTCTCTCAGCGGAGAACTGTGGCTGCCCTTCCGGTGAAAACAGAGGAAGTGGGAGCGGCGGGAAGCGCTTTGGGATCAGGGCGACCCCTGGAGCGTAGAGTAACCAGGTCACAAGCATACGGGACTGTTCAGATTCCATAGTTATCAAATGTATTCAGGTTTAAATTTTACTTTTGTAGGAAAAAATGTAAATAATCCTTTGAGAACATTTAATGAGAAATGTTGGCCGTATCTTTATCTGGTCTGCGGCTCTGTCCCTGTTTCCTGGATAGGAGACTACGTCTGTATCTTGTATCACAGGAGGCACCTTCTTCCTGCTTGCTGGCCTTTACAGCTGTGCAGAAACTTGCAAGTGAATTTCCTGCCCGCCTCCACCCACAGTGTAAGCCTCGCTGGAACAGCTTACTTATTGCCCCAGATGTATGTGGCGTAACCGCCTTCAGTTTCCTGGTTCTGAGTTTCAGTGTTACTCAGGCAATGCTTCTGCTGAAAAAAATTTTTTTTTCTTTTTTTGAGACAGTCTCACTCTGTGGCCCAGGCTGGAGTGTAGTGGCGCGGTCTCGGCTCATTGCAGCCTCCACCTCCTGGGTTCAAGCGAGTCTCCTGCCTCAAGTCTCCCGAGTGTGGAACTTCTCTTTTTATTTCATTTATTTATTTATTTATTTAGAGACGGAGTTTCGCTTTGTCGCTCAGGCTGGAGTGCAGTGGCGTGATCTCGGCTCACGGCAACCTCCACTTCCCAGGTTCAAACAATTCTTCTGCCTCAGCCTCCTGAGTAGCTGAGATTACAGGCACCAGCCACAACAGGTGGCTAATTTTTTTTTTTTTTTTTTTGTATTTTTAGTAGACATGGGGTTTCACCATGTTGGTCAGGCTGGTCTCGAACTCCTGACCTCAGGTGGTCTGCCCGCCTCAGCCTCCCAAAGTGCTGGGATTACAGGCATCAGCCACCACGCCCGGCCTATTTATTTATTTGAGACAGAGTCTCACTCTGTCACCCAAGCTGGAATGCAATGGCGTGATCTTGGCTTACTGCAGCCTGCATGCCCCAGGTTTAAGCAAGTCTCCTGCCTCAGCCTCCCGAGTAGCTGGGACTACAGGCGTGCACCACCATGTTCAGCTAATTTTTTGTATTTTTAGTATATACGGGGTTTCACCATGTTGGTCAGGCTGGTCTCGAACTCCCGACCTCAAGCGATCCACCCGCCTTGACCTCCTAAAGTGCTTGGATACAGGCGTGAGCCACTGCACCTGGCTGAACTTCTCCTTTTAATTGGAGGTTTTATTTTATTTATTTCTTTATTTTTTTTGAGCCAAAGTCGCACTCTGGATGCCCAGGCTAGAGTGCAGCCCATGGAGGGCGAGCCGAAGCAGGGTGGAGCGTTGCCTCACCTGGGAAGTGCAAGGGGTCGGGGAATTTCCCTTTCCTAGCCAAGGGAAGCCGTGACAGACTGTACCTGGAGAAACAGTACACTTCTGCCCAAATACTGGGCTTTTCCCATGGTCTTCGCAACCAGCAGACCAGGGGATTCCCTCCCGTGCCAGGCTTGGTGGGTCTTACGCCCATGGAACCTTGCTTACTGATAGCACAGCAGTCTAAGATCAACCTGCGGTACTGCAGCTCGGCAGGGGGAGGGGCGTCCGCCCTTCCTTAGGCTTGAGTAGGCAGGTTTATGCTCACAATGTAAACAAAGAGACCAGGAAGCTGGAACTGGGTGGAGCCCACTGCAGCTCAGCAAGGCCTACTGCCTCTCTAGAGTTCACCTCTGTGGTCAGGGCATATCAGAACAAAGGCAGCAGACAGCTTCGGCCCAACCTAAACGTCCTTGTCTGACAGTTCTGAAGAGAGCAGTGGTATCATCCTGATACCAAAGCTTGGCAGAGACACAACAAAAAAAAATAATGTTAGGCCAGTATTCCTGATGAACATTGATGTGAAAATCCTTAATAAAATGCTGGCAAACCAAATCCAGCCCCACATCAAAAAGCTCATTCACCACGATCAAGTCAGCTTCATCCCTGGGATTCAAGGCTGCTTCAACATATGCAAATCAATAAATGTAATCCATCACATAAACAGAACCAACGACAAAAACCACATGATTATCTCAACAGATGCAGAAAAGGCCTTCGACAAAAATTCAACAGCCCTTCATGCTAAAAACTCTCAATAAACTACGTATTGTTGACATATTTCAAAATAATAAGAGCTGTTTATCACAAACCCACAGCCAATATCATACTGAATGGGCAAAAACTGGAAGCATTCCCTTTGAAAACCGGCATGAGACAAGGATGCCCTCTCTCACCACTCCTATTCAACATAGTGGTGGAAGTTCCGACCAGGGCAATCAGGCAAGAGAAAGAAATAAAGGGTACTCAATTAGGAAAAGAGGAAGTCAAATTGTCTCTGTTTGCAGATGACATGACTGTGTATTTAGAAAACCCCATCGTCTCAGCCCAAAATCTCCTTAAGCTGATAAGCAACTTCAGCAAAGTCTCAGGATACAAAATCATTGCGCAAAAATCACAAGCATTCCTATACACCAATAACAGACAAACAGAGCCAAATCATGAGTGGACTCCCATTCACAATTACTACAAAGAAAATAAAATACCTAGGAATCCAACTTACAAGGGGTGTGAAGGACCTCTTCAAGGAGAACTACAAACCACTGCTCAACAAAATAAAAGAGGACAAACAAATGGAAGAACATTCCATGCTCATGTATAAGAAGAATCAATATCGTGAAAATGGCCATACTGCCCAAGGTAATTTATAGATTCAGTGTCATCTCCATCAAGCTACCAAGGACTTTCTTCACAGAATTGGAAAAAACTACTTTAAAGTTCATATGGAACAAAAAAAGAGCTTGCATTGCCAAAACAATCCTAAGCAAAAAGAACAAAGCTGGAGGCATCACCCTACCTAATTTCAAACTATACTATGAGGCTACAGTAACCAAAACAGCATGGTAGTGGTACCAAAACAGATATATAGACCAATGGAAGAGAACAGAGGCCTCAGAAATAACACCACACATCTACAACCATCTGATCTTTGACAAACCTGACAAAAACAAGCAATGGGGAAAGGATTTCCTATTTAATAAATGGTGCTGGGAAAACTGGCTAGCCATACGTAGAAAGCTGAAACTGCATCCCTTCCTTACACCTTATACAAAAATTAGCTCAAAATGGATTAAAGACTTAAATGTAAGACCTAAAACCATAAAAACCCTAAAAGAAAACCTAGGCAAGGCCGGGCGCGGTGGTTCACACCTGTAATCCCAGCACTTTGGGAGGCCAAGGCAGACGGATCACAAGGTCAGGAGATCGAGACCATCTTGGCTGACACGGTGAAACCCCGTCTCTACTAAAAATGCAAAATATTAGCCGGGCGTGGCAGTGGGCGCCTGTAGTCCCAGCTACTTGGGAGGCTGAGGCAGGAGAATGGCACGAACCCGGGAGGCGGAGCTCGCAGTGAGCCAAGATCGCACCACTGCACTCCGGCCTGGGTGACTGAGCGAGACTCCGTCTCAAAAAAAAAGAAAACCTAGGCAATACCATTCAGGACATAGGCATGGTCAAAGGCTTCATGACTAAAACTCCAAAAGCAATGGCAACAAAAGCCAAAATAGACAAATGGGATCTAATTAAACTAAAGTGCTTCTGCACAGCAAAAGAAATTATCATCAGAGTGTACAGGCAACCTACAGAATGGGAAAAAATTTTGCAATCTACCCATCTGGCAAAGGGCTAATATCCAGAAGCTACAAATAACTTAAACAAATTTACAAGAAAAAAATCAAACAACCCCATCAAAAAGTGGGCAAAGGATATGAACAGATACTTCTCAAAAGAAGACATTTATGCAGCCAATAGACACATGAAAAAATGCCCATCATCACTGGTCATCAGAGAAATACAAATCAAAACCACAATGAGATACCATCTCACGCCAGTTAGAATGGTGATCGTTAAAAAGTCAGGAAACAACAGATGCTGGAGAGGATGTGGAGAAATCGGAACACTTTTACACTGTTAGTGGGAGTGTAAATCAGTTCAACCATTGTGGAAGACAGTGTGGCGATTCCTCAAGGATCTAGAACTAGAAATACCATTTAACCCAGCAGTCCAATTACTGGGTATAACCCAAAGGATTATAAGTCATGCTACTATAAAGACACATGCAGACGTACATTTATTGTGGCACTATTCACAATAGCAAAGACTTGGAACCAACCCAGATGTCCATCAATGATAGACTGGATTAAGAAAATGCGGCACATATACACCATGGAATACTATGCAGCCATAAAAAGGGATGAATTCATGTCCTTTGCAGGGCCACAGATGAAGCTGGAAACCATCATTCTCAGCAAACTATCACAAGGACAGAAAACCAAATACCACATGTTCTCACTCATAAGTGGGAGTTGAACAATGAGAACACATGGACACAGGGCAGGGAACATCACACACCAGGGCACGTGGGGGGTTGGAGGTTAGGGAAGGGATAGCATTAGGAGAAATACCTAATGTAAGTGACGAGTTGATGAGTGCAGCAAGCCACCGTGGCACAGGTATACCTATGTAACAAACATGCATGTTGTGCACATGTACCCTAGAACTTAAAGTAAAATAAAATAAAATAAAAAATTAAAAAAAGCATCTTCCCTACTTTTTAAACTGTATGTTGCTTTGTAGCAATACATTATGCACATTATAAAGTGTTTTCACATAGAAATTTTAAAAGATATGATAAAGATAAATAATTTGCCGGGCACGGTGGCTCAAGCCTGTAATCCCAGCACTTTGGGAGGCCGAGACGGGAGGATCACAAGGTCAGGAGATCGAGACCATCCTGGCTAATACGGTGAAACCCCGTCTCTACTAAAAAAATACAAAAAACTAGCCGGGTGAGGTGGCGGGCGCCTGTAGTCTCAGCTACTCGGGAGGCTGAGGCAGGAGAATGGCGTAAACCTGGGAGGCGTAGCTTGCAGTGAGCTGGGATCCGGCCACTGCACTCCAGCCTGGGCGACAGAGCGAGACTCCATCTCAAAAAAAATAAATAAATAAGAAAAATAATTTAAATAACAATTTTTATTCAAAATACAAATAATAGGGCTGGGCATGGTGACTGACGCCTGTAATCCCAGCACTTTGGGAGGCCAAGGCAGGCAGATCACGAGGTCAGGAATTCAAGACCAGCCTGGCCAACATGGTGAAACCCTGTCTCTACTAAAAATACAAAAAATTAGCTGGGTGTGGTGGCGGGTGCCTGTAATCCCAGCTACTCGGGAGTCTGAGGCACAAGAATCGCTTGAACCCGGGAGGCAGAGGTTGCAGTGAGCCGAGATCACACCACTGCACTCCAGCCTAGGCGACAGAGTGAGACTCTGTCTCAAAAAAAAAAAAAAGAAAAGAAAACAAAAAGAAAAAAGAATATTTTGCCCTTATAACATTATTAATTATATACTTTCAAGTGAGAGCAATATGACAATTATGCTTAATTATTTTTGAAAATGATGCTTTAACAATTTGTAATGCAAGCATTTGATGGTCTGGTTCTATGTTGAGTTAATGTTGATACTTGGTCTTAAGGACAGTTAGAGCTGATAGAAATAACTTGTGCACAGTTCGGGCGCGGTGGCTCACGCCTGTAATCCCAGCACTTTGGGAGGCTGAGGCAGGCGGATCATGAGTTCAGGAGATTGAGACCATCCTGGCTAACACGGTGAAACTCTGTCTCTACTAAAAATACAAAAAAAAAAAAAAAAAAATTAGCCGGGCTTGGCAGCAGGCGGTAGTCCCAGCTACTCAGAAGGCTGAGGCAGAAGAATGGTGTGAACCCGAAAGGCAGAGCTTGCAGTGAGCCGAGATCGCGCTACTGCACTCCAGCCTGGGAGACAGAGTGAGACCCCGTCTCGAAAAAAAAAAAAAAATAACTTGTGCACACATCATACATTCATACATAATTGAATCATTGATGTGCTCATTAAAATGTGACTCATCCAGGAAAATCCCTTCCCTAAATTAAAGTTTTTGTTTTCCCTCAGCTACTATATTTCTGTTCTACCTCATGCAAACTAGTGAGAAACCATTGTCCCAAGACTGGTGGCCTCCTAGCATTGTTGTGCAACGGCTGTTGTCAAACACCAGAGTCTAAAGTGCACCACGAAAGTCAGATGGCAGGCCAGATCCAGCTTCCTTGCAGAATGAAATGTTCACTGGCCAGGGAGAAACAACCACGTGGAAAATAAAATAAACCCATGACATTCATAGCCAGCAGCTCGTGTGTTTTGTAGGGTTTTCCCTGAGAAGTGGGGACTAATCGCATGAATCACTCTTTTTTTTTTCTTTTTAGAATCTTTTTTTTTTTTTTTTTTTTTTTTGAGACAGAGTCTCACTTTGTCGCCCAGGCTGGAGTGCAGTGGCCGGATCTCAGCTCACTGCAAGCTCCGCCTCCCGGGTTTACGCCATTCTCCTGCCTCAGCCCCCCGAGTAGCTGGGACTACAGGCGCCCGCCACCTCGACCGGCTAGTTTTTTGTATTTTTTAGTAGAGAGAGGGGTTTCACCGTGTTAGCCAGGATGGTCTCTATCTCCTGACCTCGTGATCCGCCCGTCTCGGCCTCCCAAAGTGCTGGGATTACAGGCTTGAGCCACCGCGCCTGGCCCTTTTTAGAATCTTATCTATTTGTGAATAAATGTTTCCAATTAAAGCATTGCCACTAAGCCTGCTTTCTCACCTCTACCATGGAGTTAAAGTGTCTATTTCACACTGTCCATAAAAGAATTTAGATGGCCGGGCGCGGTGGCTCACACCTGTAATCCTAGCACTTTGGGAGACCGAGGCAGACAGATCACGAGACCGTCCTGGCTAACATGGTGAAAGCCTGTCTCTACTAAAAATACAAAAAATTAGCCTGGCATGGTGGTGGGAGCCTGTAGTCCCAGCTACTCGGGAGGCTGAGGCAGAAGTATGGCGTGAACCCAGGAGGCGGAGCTTGCAGTGAGCCAAGATTGTGCCACTGCACTCCAGCCTGCAGGACAGAGCAAGACTCCGTCTCAAAAAATAAATAAATAAATAAAATAAAATAAAATAAATTAAAAATAAAAAAGAATTAAGATAAGCCAGGCATGGTTGGTGGTTCACGCCTGTAATCCCAGAACTTTGGGAGACAGGCAGGATCACTTCAGCCCGGTCTGGGCAACATAGTGAGATCCTATCTCTTAAAACAAAGAAAAGAATCAAAATAAAACAAGAAAACAGAAACACAGAACAACTGCGTCATCATAGTGGTGACAATTTTTAGGAAACATTTTTTGTTTTTTCTGTGTGAACCTAACTGATCTAATAAGGGAGCTTAAAAGAGTAGAGTGTTAACATTTCCATGTTGGTACATTTTTTATGTGCCTAATGGACAAAGTCAACCAGGATCTGGCTGCTGGACTCATCCTTAGGAAGAATAAAGAAAAAGAAAGTTTATCTCTAGCATCGTTCTCTTGCCCTTGTTTTCTTCCTGGTCACAGTCATGCCCTGGATTCCAGTGTCTCTGGATATCTAGCAGCCTCTCACCCAGCATAACCCCTGTTGAGGTCCAGGGCACTATGGTGGGAGTGGGTACAGAAGACACAGACAGACCTCTGGTTTGAGTGTTTAGAGTTTGGGTCCTCAGGAAGAACTTCTTGGCCCAGCGCGGTGGCTCATGCCTATAATCCAAACACTTGGGAGGCCGAGGCAGGTAGATCACCTGAGGTCAGGAGTTTGAGACCAGCCTGGCCAACATGGTGAAAAACGTCTCTACTAAAAATACAAAAAATTAGCCAGGCGTGATGGTGGGCACCTGTAATCCCAGCTACTCGGGAGCCTGAGGCAGGAGAATTGCTTGAACCTGTGCTGCAGAGGTTGCAGTGAGCCAAGATCACACCAGTGCACTCCAGCCTGGGCAACAAGAGTGAAACTCCATCTCAAAAAAAGAAAAAAAAGAAGAAGAACTTCTTGACTTGACCCAGCAGGGCTTTTTCCATGGGTCTAGAGCTAGGTGTGAAGAGAGCGAGTTCACGGTGAGAGGAACTTATTCATCAAGAGGAGTCCGTGCCCAGTGGCAGAAGTGGAGAGGTGGGTATGGGACACTCAGGGAAGCTGCTCTCTTCTGTTGTCTGTGCCTTCTGTTGGAGGATGTGCTGTGGGAATGCAAGGAGGAGATGGAAAGAATGTGTCAAAATAACTTTAACAAAGGAAAAAAAAATGAAAACACCGAAACCACCCTTGCAAAAACTGTAACAGTGAGAAAATTATGACATTGAAAGATATCCAATCTAACCAACTCCTTCTGGTCTTTAACCTCCAAATTGCACTTGGTCATTCCTGGGCAAAGGTCAAGCTAACTTTGGGAGAAATTTCATTCACAGTTTAAACGATAATAGCCCTTCCCAAAACTAAACTGTCTTTGTAAAAATGATGAAAGGCCACCAGGTTAGGGCGGATGAGAGGGGTCTGAATGCAGGCTCAGTTAAATGATTATCAGCCATTGTTTCAGAGGTCACAAGATTTGTAACTTCACCAATTATTCCTGTAAAATGACATCACTATGGCCTTTTGAGATGTCTTTTCAGTTGTTTTTTGTTTGCTTTGAGACATGGTCTTGCTCTGTCACCCAGGCTGGAGTGCAGTGATCATAGCTCACTGCAGCCTTTATCTCCTGGGCTAAAGTGAACCTTCCACCTCGGCCTTCCAAGTAGCTGGGACTGCAGGTGCATGCCAACCATGCCTGGCCAGTTTTGTTGTTTTTTGGTTCTGGGCTGCTTTTTTTGTTTGTTTGTTTTGTTTTTGTATTTTTGGTAGACATGACGTCTAGCTCTGTTGTTCAGGCTGGTCTCACACTCCTGGACTCAAGCGATCCTCCTGCCTCAGCCTCCCAAACTGCTGGGGTTACAGGCACAAGCCACTGTGCCCAGCTCAGGCTTTTCCATTTTGGAAAACCAGATGACTCCACCCAGATCCAAGACTCAAGATTCAACCGGTACTGTGGCCCCACCCAGAAGAACTCAGTGCACGAGGACCATTTTCCACATTCCTCTGATTGCATCCCCAGCCAATCAGCAGCACCCATTCCCTAGCCACCTGCCCACCAAACTATCTCTTTTTTTTCTTTTTTTTTTTGAGATAGTATTTCACTCTGTCACTCAGGCTGTAGTGCAGTGGTGCAATCATAGCTCACTGCAGCTTCAACCTCCCTGGCCCAGTCTCCCAAGTCACTGGGACTTCAGGTGTGCACCACCACACCTGGCTAATTTTTAAATTTTTTGTAGAGATGGTGTCTTGCTATGTTGTCCAGGCTGATCTCAAACCCAAGGACTCAAGCAATCCTCCCACCTCAGACTCAAAAAGTACTGGGATTACAGGTGTAAGCCGCCATGCCCAACCCAAACTATCTTGAAAAAGCCGTAGCCTTCAAATTTGGGAGGAGGCTGATATAAGTAATAGTAAGACTTCAGTCTCCTGTTTAACCAGCCCTATGTATATAAAACTCTTTCTCTATTGCAATTCCCCTGTCTTCATAAATTGGCTCTGTCTGAGCAGCAGGTAAAATGAACCCATTGGGTGGTTACAACAGCATCAGCATATACAGCAGAGTTGTAATACCCATCATATAGCAACTGCAAATTAATTTTAAAAGATATATTGTTAAAAGCATATAAATGATATAAGTAATTTACAGAAGAATAAATTCAATTGGACAATAAATATGAAATTATTTTCAACCTCTCCAGTCATATAGTAAAAGTAAATTAAAATAATTTTTTTTTTAGATGGAGTCTCACTCTGTTGCCCAGGCTGGAGTGCAGTGATGCAATCTCAGCCCACTGCAACCTCTGCCTCCCAGGTTCAAGCGATTGTGATTCTCCTGCCTCAGCCTCCTGAGTAGCTGGGATTACAGGTGCCTGCCACCACGCCCAGCTAATTTTTGTACTTTTAGTAGAGATGAGGTTCCACCATGTTGGCCAGGCTGGTCTCAAACTCCTGACCTCAGGTGATCCATCAACCTTGGCCTCCCATAGTGCTGGGATTACAGGAATGAGCCACTGCACCCAGCCTAAAACAATGTTTTAACCTCTTGTTGATAAGAGTATAAACTGATCACTTTTGGGGGAAGTAATTTAGTACCTATAATATTAAACATTTTCATAACCTTTGATTCAGCATTTCCACTTAAATTAGTGCCTTAGTTTGGGCTGCTATAACAACACCACAGACTGGATGGCTTATAGACAACAGAGGTTTATTTCCCACAGTTCATGGGGCTGGGAAGTTCAGGTATCAAGACACTGGCAGTTAAGGTGTTTGGTGAAGGTCCTTTTCCTGTTCCTAGTTCACAGATGTCCCACCTTCATTTTCTTTCTTTTCCTTCCCTCCCTTCCTTCCTTCCTTCCTTCCTTCCTTCCTTCCTTCCTTCCTTCCTTCCTTCCTTCCTTCCTTCCTTTCCTTCCTTCCTTCCTTCTTTCTTCCTTCCTTCTTTCTTTTTCTCTTTCTCTTTCTTCTTTTCTTCTTTCTTTCTTCTTTTTCTTCTTTTTTCTTTAACAGATGAGGGTCTTTCTCTGTCACCCAGGTGGCTGGAGTACAATGGTGCAAGCTTGGCTGACTGCAGCCTCAACCTCCTGGGCTCAACCGATCTTCCCACCTCAGGCTCCCAAGTAGCTGGGACTACAGGTTCATACCAACAGGCCCAGCTAGATTTTTGTAATTTTGTAGAGATGAGCTCTTGTTACGTTGCCCAGGCTGGTCTTGAACTCCTGGGCTGAAGCAGTCCTTCCACCTCGGCCTCCCAGATGCTGGGGTTACAGACGTAAGCTACCACACCCAGCCCATCCCACCGTCTTGCTGTGGCCAGGAGACCAATAGCTTCCCTTCATCTCTTTATAAGGGCACCAATCCCATTATGCCCCCATGACTTTATCCAAACCTCGGTATGGCCAAAGGCCTCCAAAGACTGTCATATTAGGAATTAGAGAGCTTCAACATACAGTTTGAGGGGAATACAAACATTCCATTCGTAGCAACTAGGAATTTATAGAAACACTCCCTCTGGTGTGCAAAAAAGTAAGTACAAGAATTTTTGGTGCTTTTTTGTTTTCTGTTTCGTTTTGTTTTGTTTTGGGTCTCGCTGTCACCCAGGCTGGAGTACGGTAGCATGATCACATCTCATGCAATCCTCCTACCTCAGCTTCCTAAATAGCTAGAACTATAGGCACACACCACCACACCCGGCTAATTTTCTTTTTTTTTCTTTGAGACGGAGTCTCACTCTGTCGCCCCGGCTGGAGTGCAGTGGTGCCATCTCAGCTCATGGCAACCTCCACCTCCCAGATTCAAGCAATTCTTCTGCCTCAGCCTCCTGAGTAGCTGGGACTACAGGCGCACGCCACCACACCCAGCTAATTTTCACATTTTTTTAGAAGAGACAGGGTTTCACCATGTTGGCCAGGTTGGTCTCAAACTCCTGACCTCGTGATCCACCTGCCTTGGCCTCCCAAAGGGCTGCTATTATAGGCATGAGCCACCACACCAGGCCTAATTTTTGTATTTTTTTTGTAGAGATAGGGTTTCGCCATGTTGCCCAGGCTGGTTCCCAATATCTGGGCTGAAGCAATCTGCCCACCTTACCCTCCCAAAGTGCTGGGATTACAGGTGTGAGCCACGGCACCCATCCAAGAATGTTTTTTGAGGCATTATGTCTACTAGTGAATAATGGGAGGGGCCGTGGGGGGAGTACTAGAATAGTTAAAGTAGGCTGTGTATATACAAAGAAATATCACATTATCATTTTGTAAAGATCTATATGTATTGACATGGGAAAATAAGCACATCATAAATAAATAATAAAAGTTGTAGAACAATATAAACTGGAAGAAACATTTTTTTCAATCTTCCCCTCCATCCATCTTTGCTGATGTATAAACAGGAAAAAGTAGGGGGAGAGATTACAGGAATACGGAACAAACAGTTAACTGGTTATGTCATGGATGTGATTGAGGGCATTTTTGGTTTTGGTTTTCTTTTTGAGACGGAGTTTTGCTCTTTCACCCAGGCTGGAGGGAAGTGTCACGTTTTTGGCTCCCTGCAACCTCCACCCCCCAGGTTCAAGCCATTCTCCTGCCTCAGCCTCCTGAGTAGCTGAGATTATAGGCACCTGCCACCGCACCCGGCTAATTTTTTTTTTTTTAGTAGAGATGGGGTTTCACTATGTTGGCCAGGCTGGTCTTGAACTCCTGACCTCAGGTGATCCGCCTGCCTCATCCTCCCAAAATGCTAGGATTACAGGCATGAGCCACTGCACCCTGGCATAGAGGGCATTTTTGCTTTCTGAGTTAGTCAGGGTTCTCTAGAGAAATAGAATGTACATACATACATACATACTTGCAGAGAGCGAAAGAGAGAGTATGATTTATCTTAAGGAATTGGCTCACAAAATTGTGGAGGCTTGATGAATCCAAAGTCTGATAGGAGAGCCCAGTAGGCTGGAGACAGGAAACAGTTGCAGTTCAAGTCCAAAGGTGGTGTTCCGGAAAATTCTGATCAGAACAAAAGAGAGAGGGCAGCCTTTTGTTCTAATCAGGCCTTCAACTGATTGGATGAAGCTCACCCTCATTACATTTAAAGTTCACCAATTTAAATGTAAATCTCATCCAAAAACACCCTCATAGAAACATCCAGAATAATGTTTGACTAAATATCTGGACACCGTGGCCCAGACAAGTTGACACAAAATTAAACATCACAATGAGATCTGCTGCTATCTATGAATTTATGTTTCTAGTGTCTTTGTAAGGTACATGGATCGTTCCTTTATTTCTCTCTATATGTATATATATACTTTTTTTTTTTTTTTTGAGACGGAGTCTCGCTCTGTCGCCCAGGCTGGAGTGCAGTGGCGAGATCTGGGCTCACTGCAAGCTCCGCCTCCTGGGTTCACGCTATTCTCCTGCCTCAGCCTCCCGAATAGCTGGGACTACAGGTGCCCGCCAACACGCCCGGCTAATTTTTTGTATTTTTAGTAGAGACAGGGTTTCACTGTGTTAACCAGGATGGTCTCAATCTCCTGACCTCGTGATCCACCCACTTCAGCCTCCATATATACTTTTTTATAATCATAAAAATGTGTATACATGCATATGTATGTATAAGAAAATATATATGCATATAGATATAAAATTATGCATTTGTGCTAGTTACTTGTGATGGTTAATTTTATGTGTCAACTTGGCTAAGCCATGGTATTCAGATATTTGGTCAAATGTTATGGATGGTTTTGTGAGGATGTTTTGAATGATTCAAATTGGTGCATTTTGAGTGAAGCAGACTGCCCTCCACATTGTGGGTGGGCCTCATCCAATCATTCAAAGGCCTGAGACAAAAACACTGAGGTCCCTGAAGAGAGGGAATTCTGCCTCCACACCGCCTTGGGACCTGAGCTGCAATATCAACTCTTTGCTGCTGGCCTATCTGCTCTGCAGATTGTGGATTTGCCGGCCCCAGTGATAGCATGAAACAGTTCTTTCATCATATTGGTTCTAACTCTCTGGAGCACCCTGACTAATACAACGCTGTTACAGGTACTGAGAATAGAGTGATCAACAGGGAAGAAAACATGCTGTCTCGGGGCCTTGCTGGTGGGTGGATGGTAGACACTCAATTGTATGAGGCTCATTGGCCATAGAGGAACTCATGCAAGAGAAACTCACCTTGCCTGGGTTGAAAGGAGGGGAATCAGGCACATATTCCCCTCTGAGGAATATGTCAGCAGAGACTGGATGTGGCAAGACTACAGGTGGCCGGTAGGTGGGATAGAGTATTCCAGACCAGGGAACAAAAAGGGATAAAAGTCTTCCGGTGGAAAGGACATGTTTGAGAAGCAGAAACAAGACCAGGTGCTGGGACCAGGAGTCCTACACTCATCACACTCAGTTTCTCATGGGGTGACTTCAGAAGTCCTAGAATTTTTTGTTTCCCAATTTTTTTATTTTTATTTTCTGGTAGACAAGATCTCACTCTGTTGCCCAGGCTAGAGTGCAGTGGCACGATCGTAGCTCACAGCAACCTCGATCTCTCGGGCTCAAGCGATCCACCCACCTCAGCCTCCCGAGTAGCTGGGACTATAGGTGCGTGCACCATGCCCGGATGATGTTTTATTTGTTTGTTTGAGACGGAGTCTCGCTCTGTTGCCCAGGCTGGAGTACAGTGGTGTAACTTTGGCTCACTGCAACCTCCACCTCCCAAGTTGAAGCTATTCTCCTGCCTCAACCTCCCTAGTAGGTGGGAATACAGATGCCCACCACCACGCCCAGCTAATTTTTGTATTTTGAGTAGAGAAGGGGTTTCACCACGTTGGTCAGGCTGGTCTCGAACTACTGACCTCAAGTGATATGCCCGCCCCAGCCTCCCAAAGTGCTGGGATTACAGGCGTGAGCCACCGTGCCCGGCCCAATACAATTTTAAAATGATTTTATGTATATTGCAGTATAGACAAATAGGTAAATATATTAAGAGCATTAAGAGCCAAGGCTTTCGGTTACCCTGATAAAAGATACAGAAGGCCGGGCGCGGTGGCGCAAGCCTGTAATCCCAGCACTTTGGGAGGCCGAGACGGGCGGATCACGAGGTCAGGAGATCGAGACCATCCTGGCTAACACGGTGAAACCCCGTCTCTACTAAAAAATACAAAAAACTAGCCGGGCGAAGTGGCGGGCGCCTGTAGTCCCAGCTACTTGGGAGGCTGAGGCAGGAGAATGGCGTGAACCCGGGAGGCGGAGCTTGCAGTGAGCTGAGATCCGGCCACTGCACTCCAGCCTGGGCGACAGAGCATGACTCCGTCTCAAAAAAAAAAAAAAAAAAAAAAAAAAAAGATACAGAAATACAAAATCAAAGAAGAGGGAAAAACCTATAATGTACAATTTAAATTGGAAATACCAATATGAATTCATGATTTTTTTAAAATCCTAAATGTGACTTAAAGTAATGATACCTCTGTAGCAACGAGCTCTCCCAGCACTAAAGAGTAGTTACTAAAGACCATTCCTCACTAACACGAATCAATGTTCCTTAGAAAGATGGCTGATTTTGGCCCGGTGCGGTGGCTCACGCCTGTAATCCGAGCACTTCGGGAGGCCAAGGCAGGCAATCACGAGGTCAGGAGATCGAGACCATCATGGCGAACATGGTGAAACCCCATGTCTACTAAGAATACAAGAAAATTAGTGGGGCGTGTTGGCGGACACCTGTAGTCCCAGCTACTTGGTAGGCTGAGGCAGGAGAATGGCATGAACCCCGTGGGGCGGAGCTTGCAGTGAGCTGAGATTGTGCCACTGCACTCCAGCCTGGGTGACAGAGCAAGACTCCGCTTCCAGAAAAAAAAAAAAGAAAGAAAGAAAGATGGCTGATTTTGGCCAGGTGCAGGGGCTCATGCCTGTAATCCCAGCAGGCTAAAGGTGGGCAGGCTAAATGTGGGCAGATCACTTGAGGTCAAGAGTTTGAGACCAGCCTGGCCAACATAATGAAACCCCATCTCTACTAAAAATATAAAAATTAGCCAGGCGTAGTGGCAACGCCTATAATCCCAGTTACTCAGGAGGCTGAGGTGGGATGATCGCTTGAACCCTGGAGGCAGAGGTTGCAGTGAGCTGACATCATGCCACTACACTTCAGCCTGGGTGACAGAGTGAGACTCTGTCTCAAAAAAAAAAAAAAAGAAAAAGAAAAAGAAAAGAAAAAAGAAAGAAAAAGAAAAATGGCTGATTCCACATCTGGAGCTGGGAAAGTAAAAATTGTTCCTGGGACATCTGATTGTGTCAAAAGCAAGCAAGTGCTCACAGAACTTTTGGGGTACGTCAGAAAGGATGTAGGAGTTAGCTTAAAACGGCTCCCACTGGGGCCCTCTCCCAATCCAGACCATCCTGGCCAACAAGGTGAAACCCTGTCTCTACTACAAATACAAAAATTAGCTGGGCATGGTGGCGAGCACCTGTAGTTCCAGCTACTCAGGAGGCTGAGACAGGAGACTCACTTGAACCCAGGAGGTGGAGGTTGCAGTGAGCTGAGATCGCGCCACTGCACTCCAGCCTGGTGACAGAGCGAGACTCCATCTCAAAAAAAAAAAAAAAAAAAAAAGGCTCCCACTGGACACATAAGGTACAGTTTGAGCACAAAAAGAATAATGACTGTAATCAATTGTGAAATATTAAATGGATACCTGGCACGGTGTAGTCCCAGCACTTTGGGAGGCCAAGGCAGGTGGATCGCTTGCGTTCAGGCAACATGGCAAAACCTCATCTCTACAAAAAATACAAAAATTATCTGGGTGTGATGGCATGCACCTGTGGTCCCAGCTACTCAGGAGATCGGAGGATCACTTGAGCCTGGCAGGTTGAGGTTGCAGTGAGTGGTAATTGCGCCACTGCACTCCAGCCTGGGCAACAGACCATGATGTTGTCTCAAAAAATAAAAGAAATACTAAATTGATTTTAAAAACCCTAAATCTATAGTTTAAAAAAAAGAAAAATAATAAATTTTCTACCTTTGGAGATTAGTATCATACCAACACCTTATTCTGAAAACTGGTAAAGGGAAATAAGCATCTACCTTGCCTTTTAGAAGGACCCTACTTTGGCCGGGCACTGTGGCTCATGCCTGTAATCCAAGCACTTTAGGAGGCTGTGGTGGGCGGATCTCTTGAGGTCAGGAGTTTGAGAAGGACCCTACTTTTTCCAGCTGGAGAGAGAATCTCCTTCCTAGGTAATTATGCCCTTATAAACATGGGAGTGGGAGAATTCGAAAAGCACCTTTTGTAATTTCTGATGAAATAACCAATTCAAGCAAGAATCACTGTAGATGGCAATAAGAGAAAGTTTTTTAGCATATACACACAGTGTCAAAGAACCATGCAGATGACTTGCTAATTACAAAGAGGGAAACATAACCTTTATAGAAAAGATCTGACCGTGTCCACCTTAACCAAGCAATCACACTTACCATCACTGCTTGTGGGATGACTTCATATTACATGCCTTCTGATATGAGGCAATGTGACATAGACAGCATGTTTGCAGAATTAGTCTCAAGATTGGGTAACCTGAATCTAACCAAGAAATTGGGGGGAAAACCCCACAAAACTCAGGGAGACAGATGAACACATTAAGTGACATCAAAGAAACAGTAAGACATCTAGAATATTGAACAGCCTAAAAGACAACTGTTCTAGTCTCCTCAAAGATCCAATTCCAAGAAGAAAAAAACTGGATGACGGTAGATTTAAAAGAAAGGGGCGAGAAAAGGACATTAAACAAATGCAATGTTGAAACTTGATTGGTTCCTGTTCTGGGAGTTTTTAAAAAGCTATATATTAAAACATCATGCTATACACCATAAATATATACAATTTTTATTTGGTAATTATACTTAAATAAAGCTAGGAAAAATTAAATGCTTTAAAAGGCATTCAAATTGGAGAAGTTTAATGCTAGATGATATTAAAAATTATTAACTCATTAAACATGATAATTCTATTGTGATTGTGTAAGAGATGTATATGAAGTAGTTAGGGGTGTGAATGGTCATGATGTCTGCAACTTTCTTTTCTTTTCTTTTTTTTAAGACAGAGTATTGCTGTGTCGCCCAGGCTAGAGTGCAGTGGTGCTATCTTGGCTCACTGCAACCTCCGCCTCCCAGGTTCAAGCAATTCTCCCACCTCAGTCTCCTGAGTAGCTGGGATCATAGGCATGTACCACCATGCCCGGCTAATTTTTTGTTATTTTTAGTAGAGACAGAGTTTCGCCATGTTGGCCAGGCTGGTCTCCAACTCCTGACCTTGGGTGATCCGCCTACCTCGGCCTCCCAGAGTACTGGGATTGCAGGCATAAGCCACTGTGCCTGGCTGATGTATCCAACTTTCAAATGGTTCAGGGCTGGGTGCAGTGGCTCACACCTGTAATGCCAGCACTTTGGGAGGCCGAGGCAGGCGGATCACCTGAGGTCAGGAGTTTGAGGCCACCTTGGCCAACAAACTTGGTGTAATCTTGTCTCTACTAAAAATACAAAAATTAGCCAGGCATGGTGGTGCACACCTGTAGTTCCAGCTACTGGGGAGGCTGAGGCAAGAGAATCGCTTGAACCCAGGAGGCAGAGGTTGCAGTGAACCAAGATTGCACCACTGCACTCCAACCTGGGTGACAGAGCAAGACTCCATCTCAAAAAAAAAAGTTCAATAAAGGTTGAGAAAAGACAAGCCTTGTATACTGTTGGTAGGAATGTAAATTAGTACAGCTATTATGGAAAATTGTATGGAGGTGCCTCAAAAAACTAAAAATGAAATTACCATATGGGGCTGGGTACAGTGGCTCACACTTGTAATCCCAGTATTTTGGGAGGCCAAGGTGGGCAGATCACCTGAGGTCTGGAGTTCGAGACCAGCCTGGTGAATATGGTGAAACCCCATCTCTACTAAAAACACAAAAATTAGTTGGGCGTGGTGGTGGGCGTGGTGGTGGGAGGCTGAGGCAGGAGAACCGCTTGAACCTGGGAGGCGAAGGTTGCAGTGAACCGAGACTGCGCCATTGCACTCCAGCCTGGGTGACAAGAGTGAAATTCCGTCTCAAAAAAAAAAAAAAAAAAAAAAAAGAATTACCATACGATCCAGTAATCTTACGTCTGGGTATTTACTAAAGAGATTTGAAATCAGTATGTCGAGGAGATACCTGCACTCCCATATTCACTGCAGCACTATTAACAACAGTTAAGTTACATAGTCAAACCGAGTGTTCATCAGCAGATGAATGAAGAAAGAAAATATGGTATATAGGCCAGGCGCGGTGGCTCATGCCTGTAATTCCAGCACTTTGGGAGGTCAAGGTGGGTGGATCATGATGTCAGGAGATTGAGACCACCCTGGCTAACACGGTGAAACCCCGTCTCTACTAAAAATACAAAAAAAATTAGCTAGGTATGGTGGTGGGCGCCTGTAGTCCCAGCTACTCGAGAAGCTGAGGCAGAAGAACAGCGTGAACCCGGGAGGCAGAGCTTGCAGTGAGCCGAGATTGCGCCACTGCACTCCAGCCTCGGTGACAGAGCAAGACTCCATCTCAAAAAAAAAAAAAAAAAAAAAAAAAAAACCAGAAAGAAAGAAAATATGGTATATATACTGTGGAATGCTATTCAGTCTTTAAAAAGAAATTTTGTCATTTGAGACAGCATTAATGGAAATGGAGAACATTATGCTAAGTGAAGTAAGCTAGGCACAGAAAGACAAATCTGTATGTTCTCACTTATAAGTCGAATCTAAAACAATTGAACTCAAAGGAAGAGAGAGTAGAATAGTGGTTACCAGAGACTGGGGGTCTGGGGGAAATGGGGATATGTTGGTCAAAGGGTACAAAGCTTCATTGGACTGGAAAAATAAGCTTTTCTTTTTCTTTGAGATATATTGCATAGCAAAGTTAATACAGTAAATAATTCTTGTACATTTCAAAAGTGTTGAGGGTAAGTATCTTCTTTACATTTTTAACTTTTTTCCCTCCTTTATCTGAATGTAGAGAGTAAATTTCAAACATTCTCACCACAAAAAAAGTATTTAAAAGTGACAGATAGGCCGGGCGCGGTGGCTCACGCCTGTAATCCCAGCACTTTGGGAGGCCGAGATGGGCGGATCACGAGGTCAGGAGATCGAGACCATCCTGGCTAACACGGTGAAACCCCGTCTCTACTAAAAAATACAAAAAAAAAAAAACTAGCCGGGCGAGGTGGCGGGCGCCTATAGTCCCAGCTACTCGGGAGGCTGAGGCAGGAGAATGGCGTGAACCCGGGAGGCGGAGCTTGCAGTGAGCTGAGATCCGGCCACCGCAATCCAGCCTGGGTGACAGAGCGAGACTCCGTCTCAAAAAAAAAAAAAAAAAAAGTGACAGATGTTGGGCCGGGTGCAGTGGCTCACACCTGTAATCCTAGCACTTTGGGAGGCAGCGGTGGGTGGACCACCTGAGGTCAGGAGTTCGAGACCAGCCTGGCCAACATAGTGAAACCCCACCTCTACTAAAAACACAAAAAATTAGCCGGGCGTGGTGGCGGATGCCTGTAATCCCAGCTACTTGGGAGGCTGAGGCAGAAGAATCACTTGAACCCAGGAGGTGGAAGTTGCAGTGAGCCGAGATTGCACCATTGCACTCCAGCCTGGGCAACAAGAGCTAAACTCCGTCTCAAAAAAAAAAGAAAAAAGTGATAGATGTTAATGAGATTTATTTAATCATCTCACAGTGTAATTCATGAATCATAACATCACTTTGTACTCCATAAATATATACAACTATAATTTGCCAATTTACAATTATAAGGTTAAAATTTTTAAAAATAAAAGGTAACGACAACAAAAAAATTGGTAAGTAGAAAAATCGATGAATACAGAAGCTGGTAAAAACTAGTAAGGCGAATATGGCAAAATGTAGAATGTGTTGAATCTTTCAGTATTTGGGTGTTTATTGTTCTTTTTCTACGTTAGAAATTTTTCAAAATAAGTTGCAAACAATTTCCATATTATTCTGATTTTTACACAGTAACAGAAAACATTCCAGGCTTCAGCTCATTAATATTTCTTCTTTGTTCTCCTGAGGAATCAAAAGATTCTCATTTATGATATTTCAAAAGGCACATAAAGAAACATATCCAAACTTTGTTGTCTCTTCATTCAAGTTTGGCTTTAATATTTTATTAAAAATTTTTGTATTTGTAAATATTAAAACACTGAAACTTGCTACTGACACAAGAATGACAATGCACTAACAATAAAATCAAACTATTCAGAAGCAGTAGCAACTCCATGATTCCAAGGTAATTTAAACAGGCAACCTCAGAGTGCTTCAAGATGAAGGCGCAAAGCAGCCTCTCAGCCTGCAGTTATGCACGACACCGGCAGATAGCGCTGCAAAGCTTCACAAATGCAGCGGGAAGTCCATTTACCAATGGTTGTGGCGATCTCCTAATTAGCTTGAACTGAGTTTGTATTAGAATTTATAATTTTTACTGCTTATTGCAGCTACTCATATATTACTGACACTGGAACAGATATGTTTTAACAACTGGTTGAGCCGTACCAGTGCGAACCAGCTGAATGTCAGCGCTGTTCCCTCCTGTGACAGAAGCCATGGGCGCCTGCCTGAGGGCACTCCCCTCACTGGGACTCTCAGTACCACGCCCACCTGTCCCCAAGGCTTGTTCCATCACTAAGCCCCACCTTCCCGCATTTTCACCTTTCTCCTCCACTTGATCCTTCTTCCTAACATCATGTTAACACACTCCAAACTAAAACACTTCAACTGCATATACTCTACTCCCTCCATTTTTTTCTTTCATTGCAATCACTGCCATTTTGAAAATTCTCTCCTCACCTCCACTGCCTCTACTCTTTTCCTCCAAATTATTCCTTAACCCTCTGACATCTGGGGCCTCTGATTCCACCTCTCCAAAGAAATGCTCCCACCAAGACCATGGAGGCCCCTCTCGTTGCTGGTGGATATTCTTCATTCTCCGTGCCACCACCCATCACACCCATCAGCAGCATTCCACACCGCCCTTCCTTCCTCCTCTAGCTTCATCACACCATGTTACTTTTTCCTGTCTCACTGGATCCTTTCCCTGCTCTCCTTTTTATATGTTTCCTGCTTTCTTCCTCAGCCTTCTCTGCTCCCCACACCTATATGTCCATGATGCCCAAATCTCTGTTTCCAGCCACCTCTCTTTCCCCGAGCTCCATTTGCATAAACTGTCTCAGATGAGATCCAGGGCGCTCACGGTGGTATGACTGTAGACAACTGTCTCAGGAAACAGACCCATGACACAGCCAGTTGCCAAGTCAGAAACAGGATGTATACTCTTGACGTGTCTCTCTCCCCTACATGGCAAAACAATCCCAAGACATGTCATTTCTATCTCCTAAGCAACCCATAAAACGATTTCTCTTCTTTCCATCTTCCATTACCCTAATGCTAGTGTTCATTCTCTCCCCCTGGGATGGCTGTAAAAGCCTCTGATTTCTCCCCTTTCCAAACCAGTCTCCACACTGCAATTATAGTGATCTTTCTAAGGCACAATTCTCACCTTTTCAGTCTTAGGCTTAAAGTTCAATGTTCCTCTGGATAAAGCCTGAATCTTTAACATGGCTACAAAGGCCCAGCAAGAGCTGGACCAAGCCCACCTCTCCAGCTTCACCTTTCCTCATTTCTCCTTTGCACCCTCTGCCTCTGAACAAGTTATAGTCTTCCAAAGTTGTCATGTTCCTTGACCTTTGCTGCCTCCTCTGCCCAGAATGCTATTTCCCTCTGTCTGGATAACTCCTGCCCAGTATTTGGCCTCAGCACAGACATCTGTTCCTCTAGGAGGCTTCCCCTGATTCACCAACACCAGTTTAACCCCCCTACTGGCTGTTCCTAAAGCAATTCTTTACCATGGACTACTGATTTTTAGTGTTTGTTTTGTTTTGGCAGTCTGACATAACTTGATATACTAATGCAGCTTCTAGTCCTGTCCCCCACTCCTTCCTGATCACTATCCCAAGGTCCCTCCTATATGGAGCCACCACTACCCCACTGGATCCTGTACCACCACCCTTCTCCCAGAACTTATCACATTTTTTTTTTTTTTTTGTAATTGTCCGTTTCCATTCTCCAATAAATTGTGAGCTCCACAAAGAACCATTTCTATCTCACTTACCACTTGGAAGTGACAGGCAGATAGTAATTGCTCAACAAATGTTCTGAGTGAATGAATCCTTGGGGCAATTATGGTACTAACCACCTTATTCAGTTATGACAGTTCAGTAAATACATGTAACATAATGCTTTTATAGTTTACATACTGCTATAGAGCTATTGTATTATTATTATTATTCTATTCCTACCTTCCATTCCTTGAGGGTAGGATACTGCCTTATTCAATTTTGGTTATTGTCCCAGAACTCAGGGACAAATGTCTGGCATATATTGTTTTCAATCAATTTTTGTTGACTGTATCAATGATTATAATAAGTGAACAAAGGCCCATATAACTGAACTATCCTGGACCACACACAGCTACCCTGTTCCAGAACCAGGACTAGAATCCCATCTGGAAAAAGGGAAACTTGGAAGTTGACATCTAAGTGAGATTCTGGCATGGATGAGAGAAGCCCTGATTTCTCTCCATCAAGAAACTAGCCAGCTATGGAAGCCACCAGGGCCCCAGACCTCCATAATCAAGTATTCACATAGTAGACGTGACCCAGACAAGAGGGTGCGAGGACAAGGGTATTTCAGCGTGGAGGGCAGACTGGGCCCTTGGTTTCCTGTGTCTTTGTAGTCAGTTCTAACCTCAGCCTCAGCACTGGTGTTGGGACCCTATTCATCCTGATCTGCAGGTCCCTCAGTTCTTTTCCTGTTGCTATTATCCTACAGAGTCAGCAAGTCACTTGATAGAGGCCTGGTAAGAGGTTTTATAGTCTAGCCCTGTGGGGGTGTCAGGAGTCGCCTCCTGCCAGATCTTCAGCATAAAAAACCCCCCTCCTCAGCTCCCAATCAACTCTTCATCCCCACCCCAGATTCTCCCAAATGCCCTGATGAAACCCTTGAGGTGGAAAAAGATAAAGACAAGCAAAGATAAACAGCACAAGCAGCAGAGGTACAAATAGAATTCTGATTTTTCTCCTTTCTCTCCACATTTTGAGGAAATGAATCCAATGTCCTCACCAGAGGACAAGCAAAGAAGTCCCCTGAGCATCTCTGAACATTATGAACCCTCAAAGTAAGCTTAGCTTGGGCCCCTTTCCCTTTTCTATCAGTGAGGCTATAGAGCCCCAGATGGGAGACAGGTGGATTTTTCTCTCAGCTGGGACCTTTTCTCTTGTCTAGCACATTTTGGGAAACCTTCAAGTACATTATCATGCTGGTAGTATTTAAACTTTGCACTGGAGTGAATTCCAGGGGTTATGTCCTCACTGAGACCAATGGAGATGAACATAAAGGAATATGTGGCCAAACACCTCAGCCTCTTTAAATATTCTTTCCTTTGCTCCTTGGTTAACAGGGTCTGTCTGCTCACATTGGAGAAACTGCCCAGTGACTCAGATCCTGAAAGGATCTGCTTTAGAGCAAAAAGGAGTCTAGTACTTTTCACTCCTCCATCTTGTGGTCAACCTGTCAAACTACACTTTTTGCTATCATCCAATATAGACAACACTGGCAGTCAGTAAAACAAAGCTCATTCTTCCATTTCGAAAAGAATTAAAGAATTAAATCTAGGAGTCTAGTTGCTGGCTTAACAAAGGGATATACAGCAAGGCCTAAGGTGCCCTGACTCACGAGAGAGTTGATCTCTGCTGCAATGCTGAGGTGAAACCCTAAAATGATTCTGGCCACCTGCTAGGTTCTAGCTCTGACCCTGCACTGGGTCATCTTTGTTCCACCTCCAAATCAGAGTAAATGGAATTCAGGAGGCTGGTTCTGTGCCCACCCCTATGTACCTCATATACTCGCAGCTGCCAGGCTTTTAAATAATGAAACTTAACACTGTACTTAAAGGGCTGTTCTGCTCAAATCATAAATGTGCACGCTAGTTGTTCACAATTAAAACTCTACTCGTACACATTAAATCGACATTTTCACAAGCGTTTTGCCTTAACTAAAAATTTATATCAACATGAAGACCTAGAATTATACTGCATGAGCCAAGATTTGCAGAACATCATTCACCCTTCTTAATCCAAAAACTTGGGTGCCTGAAGGTGGGGTTTTGATCATGGCCAGGCTTCAGTGGTACATCCTTATATGCTTGGTGCTCAGCACAGGTCAAGACACACAACAGACCCTCAATAAATATTTGCTGAATTTGAACAATTTCTGTAAAAATCTCATTTAGAGACATCAGCTTGGGACACTTCCTCTCTTACTGTTACTTCTCCCAGAAGCCCCTGGAATGACTAGGTCTGGCAGCAGGGGGCGCACAGGGCTGCTGCTCAAATCGGAGAATGGCACAAACTCCAAAAGGGAGCTGGATTTAGACCTCCCCTCCCCATGTAGATAATGGGATTCCTAAAGTGCAGAGTGGGAGAGTGGGTAGAGGAAGCAGGTTTCAGAGACTGAGAACCTACTAAACAAACTCCTAAGAGAACTTTCCCTTGCAAAGAGAATACATGAAAAAAGAAGGGAGAAGAGGAGAGAAGCCTCCCACAGCTGTTAGCCTGGAACAGCCGCTCACCTCAGTTCATCTGGGGAAGGGGCTACAAAGCAAACAATCTTTATTCACAATTGGGGTGGCAGAGGGGAGATACCCCCAGGTCAGTCCAAAAGCAAAGACATTGGGTGGGAAGATGGCACTGGGCGAGGAACTCAGCACTCATCCTCACCCAGCAGGGCATAAGGGTTTCGGCCAGCCAAACTGGACCCTGGAGCTGAGGTTGGGGTGTCCTCATCCCCTTCTCCCTCCTCATCCGCATCCCGGTCCTCCTCTCCCTCCTCCTCACAGGAGCTGCTCAGCTCTTCCTCTTCCTCCTCCTCCTCGTCACCTGCTGGCCCCACCCTGCCCTGCAAAACCACCAGCTCCGTGGTCTCTGGATGGGACTCCCAGGTGCCTGGGGAACCAAAACAAGAAAAAATGGAGGAGAGTTTTGAGCAAGGAACTAAAGCCAGAGAAAGATGGGGAAGAGGCAAAGACTAGGAATAACAATAATCTTTATAGCTGCTGGCATTCATTCATTCATCCATTCATTCAACTTCCTATGTGCAGATTGCTGAACAGAAGCTTTGTGCACATCAACTTCAATAGTTACAATCACCATGCTAAGGGTCAATTATTACCCTCAGTTTGCAGATCAGAAAACGTCTCAGATGTTAAGTTACAGAGCTAGCCAACAGGTACAGAATCCAGGTTTGACCCTCTTGCTCTCTGGCCACAAAGCCCACACCCTTTTACCTATACCATGGCAGGGGGCTAGGGAAGAATATCTGGGCTCTGACCTTTCTGTTCACTGTAGCCTGGGGGATGAAAACACAGGCTGAGGCGGCCGTCCACTGCCAGCCGCAAGAGACTGTTGGCTGCTCTGTACACATCATTCCGAGCCGCCTTGGCTGTCTTGTAACCACGTTTCTCTGCCCAGGCTGGAGGGAGAAAAGAATAATGGAAAGAGAAGGCATTAACCAGATACCAGTTATATTCCCACTCCCATAACACAGTCCTTCTAGTTTTCCCCAAAACATTCCAGGCCAGAGATCTTACTGGCTATGCAACAAAAATCTAGGGGTGAGTGGACAGCAGCTTCATCAATGGCAGAATCTCTGAGGAGAGGAAAGGAGACAGGGAAGGGTAAAAGGCGAGGCAGGTAAGGAAGAGGAGCTGAAACCAGGTGGGGTGAAGCCAGGCACATGGAACTCACCTTCACAGATGTCCCAGGCACACCAGGGGTGTTCCGCTGAGGGGTCCTCAGCCTCTGGGTGGCGCAAGTGGAGCAGGGCCTGCACAGGAATTCGGGAGGCCAGGTAGCCCACAGCAGTATAGGGCTCCTGGATCTGGGCGATGGGGTAGATCCCTGCCAGAACCTGAGGAAAATGAGCACTCAGTACCTTCCTGAATGTCCCACCTTCTCTCTTTCCCTTACCCACCCTCCCCCTCATACCTGCAACTGCCTAGGCAGAAGAGATGGGAAGATGAGGCCCGGGCAGTCACAGAGCTTCACGGAGGGAGTAAGAAAGTAGGTCTGAAAGTATCGGGTATGGCCTGGGGTTCTGGAGACACTCACAACTTTCCGCCCCACCAGCCCATTGATCAGCGAGGACTTTCCCACATTAGGGAAACCTGAGGAAGGCAAGGAAATTTAATGTTTAACAGGTTTTTACTCTGTGGTGGGACTTGGTGCTATACCTATAGGTAAAAGGGGAACTAAGGCTCAGAAATTAAGGAAATGGTATTGCAGAATACAAATCATGCTCTGGGCTCGCAGGGTTAAATCCTGGCCCTTCCACTTACCAGCTTTGTGATGTCAGGGCAACTAACTTTCTGAGTCTCTGCTTCTTCATTTTACAGCGCAGACACCTCCCTACCTTAGGGTGGTCGGGATTAAATGAGATAACCAATACAACTTGTGTGGGTCAGTGCCTGCAGTACAGTAAGTACCCAGTACAAGTGATCCACATCTCATAATTACCATGACTTGGCCTGGCACAGTGGCTCACGCTTGTAATCCCAGCACTCTGGGAAGCCAAGGTGGGTGGATCACCTGAGGTCAGGAGTTCAAGACCAGCCTGGCCAACATGGTGAAATCCCATCTCTACTAAAAATACAAAAATTAGCTGAGTGTGCTGGTGGGCACCTGTAATCGCAGCTACTTGGGAGGCTGAGGCAGGAGAACCACTTGAACCCAGGAGGCGGAGGTTGCAGTGAGCCGAGATTGCACCACTGCACTCTAGCCTGGGCAACAAGAGGGAAACTCTTATCTTGAAAAAAATAATAATAATTACGATGACTTGTCCAGGGAGGAAACTGGAAGCCTTGGGACTCACTGCCACTCTGCTCAAAACCACTACCAGTTTTTGTATTTCTGGCTGACTTCAGTGCCTTTATCTCCCTTCCACAAAGCATCTCATTTACCCCACCTCAGCTGCCCATTCCCGTGGTAATACCTGCATCTTGTCACTTCACAGCTCCAAAGCCTCAATTCCAAGCAACCCTCTCTGCCCTGACAACTCATCTTTCCAGCTCACTTACTCTGGTTCCTCCATTCCAGTAAGTCTTTGACCCCTGACCTTAACACAGTAACACTATGCAATATCCAACTCGTGTCCTCAATTTTCTTCTTACTTGACTCAGATTTCATGATCCAGCTCCTCAGCCAGGCCTGTTCAGAAACCTGGAACTCCCTGGTCCCACCTCTCCCCTCTATCTTACTCACCTGGCAAAAATCCCAACCCTATAAAATCCAGTTCTGCCCATTCAGCACTGCTCCTGGGGAGCTGACTGTGGCTAAGAAAAGATGTACCACTGTGCTCAATCTTTACAACACGTGGAAGTATCTAGGAGGGAGAGAGGGAAGGAGGGAGAGAAAAGTTCTCCTTTGACGACCACCACCAGACCCATTTCTCTGTTCGCTTTGCAGGAAAACTCCTTAAAAGACTTAGCTACTTTTCACCACTTCTTCCTGCTATCTTCTTTGTAACTGTAAACTATAATATACACAAAAATGCACAGAAGGCTGGGCGCAGTGGCTCAAGCCTGTAATCCCAGCACTTTGGGAGGCTGAGACGGGGGGATCACGAGGTCAGGAGATCGAGACCATCCTGGCTAACATGGTGAAACCCCTTCTCTACTCAAAAATACAAAAAAAAACTAGCCGAGCGAGGTGGCGGGCGCCTGTAGTCCCAGCTACTCGGGAGGCTGAGGCAGGAGAATGGTGTAAACCCGGGAGGCGGAGCTTGCAGTGAGCTAAGATCCGGCCACTGCACTCCAGCCTGGGTGACAGAGCAAGACTCCATCTCAAAAAAAAAAAAAAAAAAAAAAGCACAGAACATACATGTGCAGCCTGATGAACCCGACACCACTCAGTGTGTGACAACACGTTCCATCTTTCCTTTTTTTGTTTTTGCTTTTGTTTTTGAGACAGAGTCTCACTCCCTTGCCCAGGCTGGAGTGCAACGGTGCAATGTTGGCTTATGGTAACCTCATCCTCCCAGGTTCAAGCGATTCTCATGCCTCAACCTCCTAAGTAGCTGAGACCACAGGCGTACGGCTCCACGCCCGGCTAAATTTTTGTATTTTTAGTAGAGGTAGGGTTTTGCCATGTTGGCCAGGCTGGTCTCAAACTCCTGACCTCAAGCAATCCGCCTGCCTCAGCCTCCCAAAGTGCTGGGATTACAGGCATGAGCCACCGCACCCGGCCTCCATTCATCCTTCTTGATCATAAGCCTCTCCCTCTACACATGTGAGCTTTATCCTTTTAAGAGAATCCACTCCTTACATTTCTCTTTAGTTTATGACCTGTGTGTCTCTCAACAATGCAGCTTAATTTTGCAGCTTTCAAACTTGATACAACTGAAATTGTGCGGTATGGATGCTACTGTGTCAGGCTCTTTTCACATAACTTTATGTGAAGTTGTTGCACCTTCTCTCATTGTCCTACTCCAATTTGGCTTCTCCACCCCACTGAAACTATGGATTTTCACATTGCCAAGCCCGCTGAGCAGGTCTCTGTTCTCTCACTTGGCCTGTCAGCAACAGTTGACACAGCTAATCCCTCCTTTCCTCTTCAAACACCTTCTTCATTTGACTTCTGGGACACTCCCTTGGTTTTCCTCCTTCTCACTCTCCTTTGCCCAGCTAAATGCTGGCTTGTCCTAAGGCTCAATCCTTGACCTCCTCTTCTCCACCTATTTCCTTTCTCTCCTACATCTCATCCAATTCCGTGGCTTTTTTTTTTTTTGAGACAAAGTCTCGCTCTGTTGCCCAAGCTGGAGTGCAGTGGCATGATCTTGGCTCACTGTAACCTCCGCCTCCAGGATTCAAGCGATTATCCTGTCTCACCCTCCTGAGTAGCTGGGACTACAGGCATGCACCACCACGCACGGTTAATTTTTTGTATTTTTTGGTAGAGACAGGGTTTCACCATGTTGGCCAGGCTGGTCTCAAATGCTTGGCCTCAGGTGATTCACCTGCCTCCGCCTCCTAAAGGGCTGGGATTATAGGTGTGAGCCACTGTGCCCAGCCTAATTCCATGGCTTTAAATACCATATATATCCATCAATGGCTCCCCAAATTTAAATCTTTCCCAAACTCAAATTTCTATCCTCTTCTCTCCCCTAAGCTACTGACTACTTGCCCACTGCCTATTCAACATCTCCACTAGGGACATTTAAAAAGAATCTGAAATTTAATTTCTGATTCCCCTCTCCTCCCCAAAGCCTTCAAATCTGCTTCTCCCCTAGTCTTCCCATCTCAGTATTTCCAGTTGCTCAAGACAAAAACCTGGAAGTCCTTCTTTATCCTCACTTTCCTTCATGTGCCAACTGCAAACCATTAGCAATCTCATTTTCTCTACCTTCAAAATATATCATGCTTCTGGCCCTGTCTCACCACCTCCAGCTCCAGCATCCTACTCTAAGCAACTCTTATTTCTCTCCTAGATTACTGAAATAGCCTTAACTGCTCTCTCTGCTCCCCTTCTTGCCCACCTCCCATCATTTATTCTCTACTCAGGAGGTATATTTTTAAGAAACAAAATCAAATCTATCATTCTGCTGTTCAGAAGCTACCCTTGGCTTCTCATGAGACTTGGAATAAAATCCAAAATGGCTGTCACAGCCTCAGGGCTCTACATGATGTGGGCCCTGGCGATCTTGCTGACCTCATTCCCAATACTCTATCCTGGCTCCCATACTTCAATCTTCCAGGCACTCTTGCTGGTCCTAGAATCTCCAAGCCCATTCCTTCCTCAAGAACCTTTCCCCACAGTTCTGAATGGCTCACTTCATCTCATCAACCAGTTCTCTCCTCAGGGAGGTTTTCCCTGAGCACCTCTCCTTTCAGTCACTCTCTAGCCCCTTTCGTTGCTTTATTGCCTTCACTGCCCCTACATGATTTCGGATCACAAAACCTATTTACTCACAAGAAAATAAGCTCCATGAATATACAGACCTTTCTGCCATTTTCACAGCAGTATGTCTCATCCCTAGAATATCTGGCACCTGGTAAGCGTTCAGTACATATTTGTTGAATGGGTAAATGAATGAGAGCTGGAAGGAAATCCAAACTCAGAGGTGCCTATGCCACAGCAAACTCCCTCTCACACCACCTGGAATAGAGACCAGCTAAAGCAGAGCCTGCTAAGAGAGGGAACAGAGGCTCCTTGTGAGGGGAAGCCTAGGATCAGAAGTCAGGGAAGGGACAACCAGATGAAATGACTAGAAAGAGGAGCATAAATGAGGCAGGTTCTTCCAAAGACAAAAAGGACACTAAGAGGTAAGTCAGGGCACTTCCAAGGAGTCCAACTACCTACTCCGCATTCCCTAATTTCTTCTGGGTTGGGCCTAATTTGGTTCCAATATCACCTCAGATACCACAACTTGTCCAAGGTCTCTTCTTACCTCTCCTACCCTAAATGAAGACAGGCCCTGGGTCCTAATGATACATTCCTTTTTCCTCCACTGTGAGCTGAGACAAAGCCCTTAAGAGGAGATTCTCCTTGGCAACAAACTTAAAGGGTTAAAACCTAGAAGAAAACTAATACTTGCTGAGCTCCTACTATGATTTGATGATCACTGTACTACAGACTAATTACTACAATTCAAATAGTTTATATAAACCACTTAAAACAGTGCCTGTTACATAGTAAGCACCATATAAACACTAAGTTTTAATAATTATTACTGTTATCACTATTTGTCAGATATTCTTAGGCTCTCTCAACACTATTCTCATCATTCCTCACATCCATTCTTTTTAAAGACAGGGTCTCACTCTGTCAGCCAGGCTGGAGTGCAGTGGCACAATCACAGCTCACTGCAGCCTTGAACTCCTGGGCTAAGTGATCCTCCTGCCTCAGCCCCTGAAGTAACATGGACTACAGGCACACACCACCACACTTGGCTATTTTTTTTTTTTTATCTTTTGTAAAGATGGGGTTTCACTATATTGCCCAGACTGGTCTTGAGCTCCTGGTCTCAAGCAATCCTCCCACCTCAGCCTCCCAAAGCACTGGGACTATAGGCATGAGCTCTCACAAATGGCCCACATCCATTCTTTTAATCAGGTATCAATGGCCTTTTTTAAAAAAAGTCAAAGTAACTAAGACTCAGAGTAGCAAAATCACTTGCTCAAGACCTCACAGCTGAGAAGAGGCTGAATTTAACCCAGGCTGTCAATGATCCCTCCACTGCAGCAGATGCTTCTTCTGCCTTGCCCACCACCACTGGCAGAGATCACCCCTCAGACACCCTGGGGCCTAATGAAACGTGATCACCCTCTCTCTTTTCCAAATATGAAAACTCTGTACCTCCTTGGAGGCCACCACGCACAAGCTGCCACTTCCTTACCCACACAGCCGATGGTCACCACCCCATCCTTGTAGCGCTCTCGGGTTGGGCCGGTTGGCTCCATTGCTGAATCAGTCTGCTGCTCCACCAAGACTGCTGGGCCATCGTCCTCTTCCTCCTCCTCCCCGGAGCCATTACCCCAGGTGGCCCCCGCTACATCCCGAGCAATCTTCTCCCGCCAGCTGCTCAAGTCCACTGCTCAAAGGAGGAGAAGATTAAAGAGGTCCTCCCCAGGGCTGCTGTGTATGATGGCACATACTGTGCCTTGCAGCCTGCACAGATTATGTAACTGGCACCCTCTGGAGGTGTACAGTGCCAACCTGAACAAGAGCAGGTCAGAGAATCTCCCAAAAGTCACTTGATCCCACCCTCCCTGGAATCACGCACATCTCTCTGAGCTTCTGAAAAGTACTAGGAAGGCTAAAGGCAGCAAGCCACTGAGGCTCCCGACTACTTGCTGCCTCTCGTCCCACCAGGTCAGTCTGCTCCTTATTCTATCCCTTCCCCGGCTTCTTGCACATCTCCACCATACAGCGGGTGGCTTCAGGAAAGGTGAGCAAAATGACTCTGCATCTTGGGTCTTCCCCATGTCCTCCTACAGCCCTCCTCTAAGGGCCACATACCTTTCCCCACAGTGATGGCTTCACAGGCTCTCAGCAACTGCTCTGGCCCCAGGGCCCGAGTCCATCCTCTCCCCCGCCTCCGACTCTTCTTCAAGACTGAGATCAGAAGGCACGAAAGGATTGGCACACGGGCTTAGGCCTCTCATCTCTCCCACCACCCTTAGGCCCAAGACCAGGTGCCCCCTTGTCAACAAGCCTCTCTGTTCTCCCCTTTGTCCCCTGCCAACTCACCTCTCCCAAGCTGCCCTCTCTCATTGCCCACTCACCACTACTAGGGTCCTGTGGGGTGCGGGGGTCCCGAGGGAAAGAGGTGAAAAGGACGACATGGAGCTGGGGATAGTGTTGATGGAAATAATGCTTCCAGGCAACCACAAGAGCTGGCGGGGCCAGATCCACCTTGTTCAAAACCAGCACCAGGGCCAGCCCAAGTTCTCCAGTCACATACTCATAAAGTGCTGGCGGGAAATTCACAACCTAGGACAGGGTTGATAAGAAGATGGAGCAGTGAAAGGTCAACCCAGAGTTCTCTGCCTCCAGCTCTCCACTTAGCAGGCATAGCTCAGAGACAAGGCCCTGGTGGTAGCAGATTCTGGGCTAAAAACTATAAACCAGCCAAACTGAAAAAGGAAGACAAAACAGGGGTTAGTAATATTTCTGAGTCTCAGGGGGCTTCCTATAGGTCATGATTAGAGATGGAAATGAACCCAAAACAAGACAAGGAAACAGCGTCACTCAGCACACTGAGGTAAAGGATGGGATCGGAAATAGGGATGGGTGTTAGGGTAACAATTAGTCTGCTTTTGTGTGCGCACAACTATATAAGTGTGTACACATGCAAGTACATGCACTCGTGTGCATGTTCGTGTGTTAACAATGTGACTGTGAACATGTGTGCAAACATGCCTGTGTATATTGATGTGCACATGATGTACGTGTCAGTACATGTGTGTGTGTACACATTGTTAAGGACCTCCAACCTAAACGGTCCTCACAGACCTCCCTTTCTCCCACTGGAGGACAAGAGTGAAGTTGCAGAGCTAGGATTCATACAGGGCAGTCCAGCAGCAGTCTACAGCCTTAACTACTACTCTACGATTCCAGGTGGGTTCTGTAGCAACTGATGCGGCAGTACTAGAGAAATGAGATAAGGAAGAAAGGGCATCTTTGGGCTGGGCAGGAGGAAGCCCCCAATTGCATTCATAGAATCCCTGAAGCTCCACACTTGGATTTTCTGTTGGTCTAACTGTGATGAGTTAAAGGATAGGACATGGCTGTTTTGAAGAGGAGAGTGAGCTGGCCAAGGGAGGAGTGACAGGCTATAAGAGAGAATAAAAAACTGAGTTCCTAACTGCAGACATCAGCACTAGGTAGAGGTCAGAAAGACAAGAAAATAGATACCTGTCTCCCAACTCTTGCCTCTGACCTTTGCCCCTGAAAAACCTTTCTCCCTCCTCCTCCTTGGCCACCCTTATTCCTAGTACTCACTGGATGTCGGATATCAGTGATAAGCAGGACGATGTCAGACATCTCTAACACACGCCACAGCTGCCTCCATGTCTAAAAAGACAAGATCAGGAAGAGAACCTGAACACAGAGTCCCTCTCAAGCCTGATCCCAAGCCAATTTGACCATTGGTCACTATGCCCCACTCCTGTCCCTAGAGTACACTGTCACCTCCAGATTGTGCTCAAAGTAGCTGAGTTTCTCAGAGGAGTAAGCCCCATGAATCTTCCCAAGATACTCTTGGAAGCTCCGTTCCTCTTGGCTCATTAGTTGCTCCTTGGACATCTCATAGCTCCAAGGAGGACGTCGAGGAAAGTCCAGAACTGGGAAATCAGGAAAAAGTCCAAGTGTGAGGGAATTTTTAGGATTGAAGAGTACATCCCAGACCCCTCCATCCTCACACTAGGCTCTTACATTTCCAAACTCCTTCCCCAGCCCAATACTTGTCTTGCTCTCACTCACCTGAGCCAGGCTGATAGACCTCCCGGATGTCCAGCTCCAACACCTCAGCACTGACCGGCTGTAGAACTTGCTCCCGGGCTGCTCTCTTTCTCCTCTCTACCTCCTCTCTGCTGTCTCTCTCAAAATGCAGTCGGTATCTAAGGGAACAGGGACCGAGACATCCAGCGCAATCCTGTGGCCACAAACTCCTATTTTCTCCCCTCTTGGACAATCAACTTCGCAAAGCATTCTCTCGTCGTTCAAGTCTCCTCTCTCAAATCAGCCTTCCCCCAAGTCCTTCTTTCAGGCAATACTCAGCCTCCTCCTTCTAAAAGCCCAACTCTCTCCAGCCCCTCTGGAAAGCAAGATTGTGGCCCGCACTGGGGAGCCGAGGGGCTAGCGGAGAACTGTGGCATCGCAGGCCCACCGTCTTCACCAGCAGCAGCCCGCTTTCCCCCAAAGCTCTGACTTCCGGGTAGGCGGGAAAGCCGGGACCAGCGCCCCCTCCCACCCTCACCGATTTGGGTCGTAGCCTCGTGGACCCAGCCCCTGAGAAGGCTGCTGGTTAAGCCTGCGGATATGATGGGTCACAGACTCCCCGTCCGAGGTGTCTGTCTGTTCCTCTCGCCGCTCCCGGCTCCCGCTGCGGCTGTTGGAACTGGAGCGCAGCCCATCTTGAAGCCCTGCGGGGAGGGGCCGGTGACGCCAGTGCTGGCCAGCTCTCAGGGGCCATAAGACCCTCTCCCCCACCGGTCTGACTCTTCTTCATCCCACTCAACTTCTTCCGACGCTCTGTCCTCCCAACCACCCTATTCGGGACCCTCCCGGATGTGCGTGGGGGGGAATCACTCCTCCAGGGAGCAGTAGGGACGGCGCCCCGTGCGAGCTGGAGGGATTCCCCTCCCCCAACTCTCCATCCTTCCCCACCCCTTCCAGATGTGGGGGGGTGGTGTGGGAGATCCCCTCCGCGATAGGCCGCGAGGGTTGGCGCGGTCCCACGACCCCCTCCCACGACCCCCAGAGGTGCAGCGGGCACACCCCTCCTTCCAGCTGTGCGGAAGCCCGAGCCCCGCCTCCTCCTCCAGCTCCCGCACTGACCTCTCTTCCGCTCCCGTTTGTCCTGCAACTGCTTCTTCTTCTGCTTCACGCTGAAGGGCTTCTTCCTCGGCATGGCCCGGACCAGTCACCTGGCCCGCCCTCCGCCGAGCTCCTGCCGCCTCAACTGACTGCCCCCCGGGGCAGTCCCCGCCGCAGGGGCCCGGGACCCTAGAGGAGGCGGAGCTAGCAGGTGACGTCAGCGGGCGGGCCCGACCGAATTGCCGCCGCGGCGGCGATGGAAGGCGGACAGGGGAGATACACAGTCACTTCCCTCCAGGAGCGAGGCGAAAGGATGATGCGGGGTGGGCTACTGGCACGTGAGAGCCAGTGGCACGGAGAGAGCACCCCGGCGGCGAGGAAGGAGGCGCGCGTGGGAGGACCAGGCTAACTCCGTCACGGACGCTACCAACTCGCGTTCGGAGGAGGGGGGAGCGCGTGTCATCACTACCTTGCGCTCCTGGGAGAAGCTACCACTCACCTGGAGGGGGCGGCGGAGCGGAGGGCGGGCCTATTACCTAGGGGAGAGGAGGAGTGGACACGTTGAGGCTACACTCCCAACCCCCAGGCTTGACCTTAGTGGAAAGCCGAGACGGTGCGTCCCGGGAATGAAGCCAGGTTGCTGGGCTACACCGGGGGCACGGTCAGAGGTCTTTAGGGGAGGGCGGCGGTCTGAAGAGTCCTGGCTGCCGACCTGCTGGGACCCAAGTTCCTTGTGGGAACGATGATAAGGAGCAGGTTTACAGATCAGAAGTGCAAAAGCGGGCGAGAAGCGAAACCCAGGCGGGACAAGGGCTTTTGGAGGGAGGTCAAAGGGCACAAAGTTGTGCCTGCAGCTGTTACCATAGTAACCGAGGACCGGATGTGGCGATCTTACGGTGCGACAGTCCTCTTCTCAGGCCTTCTGGCCCGAGAGCCTGTTGACTCTGTGACACACTCTGAGGAGCTGGTTGTGGTGTTTTCCAGCGAGGGAAGAAGAGCGGAATTTTTTCAAAGCATTTATAGAAACGCAGCAAAGGGAAGGTGTGAGGTTGCCGCCATGCCTGGCAGAGACGGAGAGAGGCAGTTTACTCCAGAATGCGGCCGCCACAGATGTTCTCCGCAATCTTCCGGAAGTGGAATGGTGGGAGCTTGGGCATTGCTGCCCACCGACCCCCCGGAAGCGGAAACAGAATCCCCGCGTGCCCCTTCCTCACTACCCTCCAAATCCCGCTGCAGCCATTGCCGCAGCCACGATGCCGAAACGAAAGAAGCAGAATCAGCACCAGCCACCGACACAGCAGCAACCCCCACTGCCCGAGCGGGAAGAGACTGGAGATGAGGAGGATGGGAGTCCCATCGGTGAGGGGTCAGGGAGGGATGTGCACATGCCTGTCAAGCCCGTCCGGGCGAAGGGTTAGGGGCTAATAAGGTGCGAAGGAAGGGGCTCTAACGGAAGGAGGAAGGGCGCACGCGCTGGGTAGGGATGGCAGCAGGGCTGTCCCAAATGGAGCCTTGAACCAGGAGTTCTCTTACTGGAACCGTCAACCTCAATACGGCCCCAAACCTTTCTGGAACGCGGGGGTGGAGAGAGTAAAGAGCTCTTTTGCGCAGCCGCAGAACAGTAGGGGAAAGGGGCAGTAGAGATGTTGCAGATTGCGATGACTGGGTTGACAGTTTGTATCCGGATTTTGACTGAAAAGGTACAGGTGCCGCTTTCTCTATACTAGTCCTCTGGCCGAGTGAAAGGAGAAGAGAACTGACTGGCCAGCAGTTAAGGTGAGGGATTGGTTTATGTCTGGAGACACTTAGGTTGTTTTGGATAGCGACGGTACGGTGAGGAAAAGAAAAAGTTGTATCTTTTCCTGCATTATCGCCTTTGATTGAATATCTACTTTTTGCAAACCCTGAAACAGCTTTGCAGAAAAAAGAGCAGATAGATGGGGTGAGAACTCCTAAGACTGCTGAAAATATACCTGCCTTTACTGGTTGAATTAAGAAATGAGTAATACAAGAAAAACGCCTAAGAACAGAATCATCAGTCCTTGAATCCATTCTGATGACCATATTTTCATGTCTGCTCTTAGGACCACCCAGCCTTCTGGGCCCTCCCCCCATGGCCAATGGAAAACCTGGCGACCCTAAGTCAGGTGAGGAGGAAGGGGCCCTGATCCTTGTATTAGGTCGCGGATAAGACGGCAAGGGAGGGGATAAAACCCAGGAAGGACTTAAAAATCAAAAGGTCAGGGATTCCATCCCTAAATGAATGGAGAGAAGTTGTATATTTGCTGACTGAAAAACTCAATGTTGTAAAAATGTCACTTCTTCCCAAATTGATGTATAGACTTCATGCATTCCAAGTCAGAACACCTATAATGTTTTTGTGGAAATACACAGTATTATAGGGAAATGCAAAATATCAAGGTGAGAGACTGTCAAAACAATCTTGAAGTGGGAGGGCGTACTATGAATATCAAGATTTGTAAGCTGGGCATGGTGGCATATGCCTGTGGTCCCAGCTACTCAGGAGGCTGAGGTAGGAGGATCCTTTGAGCCCAGGAGTTTTTGAGGCCACTTGGGCGACATAGTGAGATCCTGTCTATAAAAACAAGAAGGAAAAAAGACTTACTATAAAGCTACAGTAGTTACAACGATGCAGTTTGGACACAATGATACACATAAGTCAACAGGACTTATGTCCCGAAGAGTCCAATAACAGGCCCATACATGTGTGGACACTTCATTTATGATGAAGATGGAACTGGAAAGTTGGTCTTTTCAATAAATGATATTGGATCAATTGGATATTCATGTTAAAAAATGTAATTTCACCTTGTAGTCATAATCATATTGTATAATGGACTGTAGATCTAAGTATAAAAGGTAAGAGAATAATTATTCTAGAAAGTAAATGTATTTTCTAAGAGTAGCTAAGAGTTCTTAAACAGACAAGAAATGTAGGTATACACACTAACCATAAAGGAAAGATTGATAAATTGAACTCCATTAGAAAATATAAATTTGCGGCCAGGTGCAGTGGCTCACACCTGTAATCCCAGCACTTTGGGAGGCCGAGGCGGGCGAATCACGAGGTCAGGAGTTCAAGACTAGACTGACCAACATAGTGAAACCCCTATCTCTACTAAAAAATACAAAAATTAGCCGGATGTGGTGGTGTGCGCCTGTAATCCCAGCTACTCAGGAGGCTGAGGCAGGAGAATCGCTTGAACCTGGAGGCGGACGTTGCAGTTAGCCGAGATCGCACCACTGCACTCTAGCCTGGGTGACAGAGTGAGACTGTCTCAAAAAAAAAAGAAAGAAAAGAAAATATAAACTTGCCAAATAACGCCATTAAGAAATTAACAGGAAGCTATACAATAGAAGATATTTGCAACAAATATAACCAATAAAGATCCTTTATCTATAATATATAAAGGATTCTTCCAGACAAGCCATTTGAAAAATCGACCAAAAAAAAAAAAAAAAAGGACACCTTATTAAAATGGAGCTCTAAATGAACTAAAAGTCTAAATCAACAAGTACTCAATATCATTAATCGTCAAGTAAATGCAAGATAAAAATATACCACTTTGAAATTAGAACTCTTGTGTACTGCTGCTGGGATTATAAAATGGTGCAACTACTATATAAAACAATATGAAGAGATTCCTCTTAAGCAATTAAAAATATGTATGTATGACAAAAAAAATTAAAAATAGAACTACCCCAGAACTCCTGCTTCCAGGTATATAGCAAAAAAAAAAAAAAAATGGAAAGCAGGGTCTTGACATATTTGCAGACTCATGTTCATAGCAGCAGTATTCACAATAACAAAGAGGTGGAAGCAACCCACATGTCCACTGATGGAAGAATAAACAAAATGTGGCGTGTACATACAATGGATTATTATTCAGCCTTAAAAGGAAGAAAATGCTGTCACATACTACAACATGGATGAACTTTGAGGACTTTATGTTCAGTAAAGACATAGTGTATGATTCTGCTTATCTGAGGTGTCTAAAGTCAAATTCAGGGGCCAGGCGTGGTGCTTCACACCTGTAATCCCAGCACACTGGAGGCCAAGGCAGGTGGATCACTTGAGGTCAGGAGTTCGAGAACAGCCTGGCCAAAATGGCGAAACCCCATCTCTACTAAAAATAGAAAAACTAGCTGGGCATGGTAGTGCATACCTGTAATCCCAACTACTCAGGTAGCTCAGGCATGAGAATTGCTTGAACCTGGGAGGCAGAGGTTGCAGTGAGTCGAGATTGCACCACTGCACTCCAGCCTGAATGACAGAGTGAGATTGTCAAAACAAAAAATAAAAATAAAGTCAAATTCAAAGAAACAGTAGAATGGTCGTTACTAGATGCTGGGGGAAGGAAGACAGAAAAGGGGAGTTTTGTTTAATGGGTACAGAGTTTCAGTTTTGCAAGATAAGAAACTTTTGGAGATCGGGCATGGTGGCTTACGCCTGTAATCCCAGCACTTTGGGAGGCCAAGGCAGGTGGATCATGAGATCAGGAATTCGAGACCAGCCTGGCCAACATGATAAAACCCTATCTCTACTAAAAATACAAAAATTAGCCAGGTGTGGTGGTGGGCACCTGTAATCCCAGCTACTCAGGAGGCTGAGGCAGGAGAATCGCTTGAACCCAGAAGCCGGAGGTGGCAGTGAGCCGAGATCGCGCCACTGCACTCCAGCCCAGGCGACAGAGCGAAACTCCATCTCAAAAAACAAACGAACAAAAACTTGGAGATCTGTTTCACAACAATATGAATATACATAACACTACTGAACTGTACACTTAAAAATAGTTAAAATGGTAAATTTTATGTGTTTTTTACCACAATAAAAAGCAAACAAAACGAGGCATGATGACTCATGCCTGTAATCCCAGCACTTTAGGAGACCAAGGTGGGAGGATCACTTGAGCCCAAGAGTTCAAGACCAGCCTGGGCACTGTGGCAAGACCCAATCTCTCATTAAATAAATAATAATAACCAAACAAAATAACCACCACTTTTCACACTCACCAGAACGGCAAAATTTAAAAATCTAACAATTCTAAGTGTTGTCAAGGCTATAGGACAACTACTGGTGGGAGTGCAAATTGCTATAACCACTTTGAAAAAAAATTTGGCATTATATGTGAAACTTGAGCATAACATATACTTTATAACCCAGCAATACCTCTACTATGTATATACTCAACAGAAATGCATACGTATGTGTAACAACATGTATAAAAATGTTTATAGTGGCATTTCTCGTTATAGCCCCAAACTGGATACCACCCACATGTCCATCATCAGTAGAATGGATAAATAAGTTGTTGTGTATGCATGCAATGGGACTACACTGCAACGAAAATGAATGAACTACTGCTACAGGCAACCTGGATGAATCTCACAAACATGATGTTGAGCGAAAGGAGCCAGACATAAAAGAATGCAGACTGTATGATTCCATTTTTGTGAAGTTCAAAAACAGGCAAAAACTAACCTATGGTGTCAGGATAGTGGTTACCTTTGGGGAGGAGGGTGGGTAATGGGAAAAGGGGCACAAGGGGAGGATCTTTTGAGGTGCTAATAAGGCTTTATCTCTTCACCTGGTGGTGGAAACTCAAGTGTGTCTACTTTGTGATTATTGGGTTGTGCACTTAAAACTGGTGTGTCTTTAAAACTGCTGTTCTTCAATAAAAAAAATTTTTTAAATCAGGGCTTATCAGGATTCAGCTGCCCATTGGTCACCTTTCTGTGTCTTTCTTTCTCTCTCTGTCTCTCTCTCTCTCTCCAGCTCTTCACAGAGGTCCTCCAGGATCAAGGGGACCACTGATTCCACCACTGCTGAGTCTCCCACCTCCTCCTTGGGGTAGAGGCCCAATTCGGAGAGGCCTTGGCCCCAGGTCTAGCCCATATGGTCGTGGTTGGTGGGGAGTCAATGTTGAACCTCCTTTTCCGGGGCCAGGTCATGGGGGTCCCACCAGGGGAAGCTTTCACAAAGAACAGAGAAACCCTCGAAGGCTCAAAAGCTGGTCTCTTATCAAGAATACCTGCCCACCCAAGGATGACCCCCAGGTTATGGAAGGTGAGGTCCATTTTGTTACGCCCATAACTCCCAGAGTGACCTAATTTTCAGAAGATCATTCATGATCTTCTTTGGGCTTTCCTTTTTGCTTTTGAAGCAGAAGTAGACCTGAATGTTATTTCTCCCAGGAGAAAAACTACCATTCCAAAATACCTGGAAATGGTAGGGGGTAGAAAATCAGTTCTCCTTCTGTCTCTGCTTTTCATCATATTTGTTTTCTTTGTTGCTCAGATTTTTAACTTTAATTTTCACTTGTTCACAGACAAATCCGACCGCCCTGTCTGCCGACATTTTGCCAAAAAGGGTCACTGTCGATATGAGGACCTCTGTGCCTTCTACCATCCAGGCGTCAATGGACCTCCTCTGTGAGACTGTGCCTTCCCATCCAGGCTGGAAGGAGCTCTCTGTGACCTAGCGGCCATGTATTTCTCTGTAGCCCTGTAATGGCTACTGTGAGGCTCTTCCAACACCCTCTGTCAGTGACACACCCACCCCATCCACCACCTCCCCAGTTTGGGGTCCAGAGTTGTGTTGCGTCACTGGTGCGCGGTGTATGCGCTTTCTTCTGATCCAGCCTTTAGAGACTTGCCTTTGGGACCCATCTTTGCTCCCTTAAGTTGCCTCCTGGATCTTCTTTCCCATCATCAAATGACTGCTGAACAGGAAACCTCTTTGGTGCTGTTTCTTGTGCATCTGTCCACCTGTTCCCCAGTACTGCCCTCAATTCCTGAGAGCCCTGGAGCGGTTTCCTACCATTCCCTTCTTTTAGCTGCTTGTTTTAAGTCCTTTTTATGTGACATTCCCTACCCCCAATGTTGTCAGCTGCTTATGAAACTCAGCCAGGTTGTCTAACCTGGGGTCAAGTTTGGGTGACTGGTGCAGAGTTACTTCCTAAAAGGCCACTCTCCCTGCTTTTGGATTTCGTAGTTTCTCTGTCAGTAGCATGATCCCCACCGCCGTGGTCTATGATCACCGTGCTTTGTGAAACTGTGCATCCCCTTGTAGCCTCTCTCAGTGTCTGTGGCATTTTTGTGACTTCCCAGCACTAGAATAAGTTTTCCTGCCAAAACGAGTGAGGCGCTTGACGCCCTCTGGACTTTCCCACTTCCCAACATGGAAGAATTGTGAACTTTCCATCAGACTGCCTCCCTGGCCCTCCCCATTCTTCTCCTGTTGGTTACTCTGGGTCTGACACAGGCCCATGAGATGTCTTATAAAGCCTCCAATGGCTTTATCCTACCTAGATCCCTTCCAGCCCATTTTACTTAGACTATGTCATTGTGAGACCACCAGTCCTTTCATTTGAATTCTGTGAATCTCCACCTTGCCTATCTTTGGGTGGAACCTGGACAGTACTGTCGCCTTCTTCCAACCCTCTTCCCCTACATCCCTGGCACTGGTTGTTTTCTGTGAAAACAGCAGTGAACAGGTTCAGTTTTGAACTGGCCCTGAGGAAACAGGTCAGGAGTTGTATTGGCAAGAGGGAGGGATGAGAGTTGTTGGAGAACTGAGAATGAGGTGTTTTTTTTTTTTTTTTTTAACTTTTTTTATATTAGTAATAAATGCAGTGGAAACCAGCATTTTCTTTAATCCCTGTGTTCTAGTCATCTCTGGAGGTACAGATGAAGCTGTTCTCACCTGGTGGAGTCAGCTCATTCTTTAGTTCATACACACTAGTGATGGGGAATGACAAAGCTTAAGGTTCTTCCAGGCTGAAAAAACCAATGGAGGTTCCATTGGCCTGTAGGCATCAACCAGACCAAGCTGCCTTATGTTCAAGGGCAAAGTTTTGTAAGAAAAAGGAAAGGCCAGGTGTCTGTGGAGTTATTTTTAAATATTTTACTTGGCAGAGTTTGTGTTTACGGAGTGGTAATGATGAAGGAGTCTTTCAGCAGCAATTTGCAGAGTGCCTGTGGGCCAGGCAGTATACTAAGCACTAGAGATAACTGACAGCCAAAGCCAATGGATTTAAAATGTACAAGGAAGACAGGTTTCTCATAACCACAAATAGCATGTAAAGTTAAACCTGCCAAAAGTGCTGGGAAGAAGACAGGGTGAAACGGAGTTGTGTAATAAAGGGAGTCGGGGAAGGAGATGCAACTGAGACAAGCTCCGAAGGATAAACAGGAGGTGGGGTGGGAAAGGGGAGTCAAGGCAAAGGTCTTAGCTAAAAGACCTAGGGGAAAAGGAGCTAAGAAACCTAGGGACAGTGGGAGATGATGCAGAAGAAAGAGGAGTTAGACCACTCAGGGCCTTGGAGAACATGAGGATTTGGCTCTTTTCTTAGAACAGAAGCCTTTGAAGAATTTTAGACGGGAGTATCATGGCTTAGGCTGGCTTTTCAAAAAAATCAGCTTGTATGAAGAGGGCCCACCTTGGACCTGAAGTTAGTTAGAAAGCTACTGGCTACTTCAGTAGTACAAGTGAGCCATGATGATGACATAGACTTGGGTAGGAGAGTTGGAGAAAAGTAGACATTTGAAAATTACAGGTCAAAACAAAAGTATCAGATTTCTCCAGGTAGTTCTGGCTTATGTAACTGCCATTTAAAAAGAAGTCTTAAGATAGAAGTTTATTTCTCTCACAGGTCAAGAGGTAGACAATCAACAATCCAAGATATGTGACAATGCCACCATTACAAGGTCCCTGAGTATTCAGAACCTCAACCCCCAACTGTTAGATTCACAACCACAAACTTCTATTCACAGTCCAAAGTGAAGCTTTGGCTTCCTCATCCATGTTCAAAGCCTCAGGATGGAGGAAGAGCCAAGAACACCAGTTGTCTGGGAAGAAACTTCCTTTTTTTTTTTTTTTTTGAGACAGAGTCTCCTGTCGCCCAGCCTGGAGTGCAGTGGCACAATCTCAGCTCACTGCAAGCTCCGCCTCCCAGGTTCACGCTATTCTGCCTCAGCCTCCCGAGTAGCTGGGACTACAGGTGCCCGCCACCATGCTCGGCTAATTTTTTGTGTTTTTAGTAGATACGGGGTTTCACCATGTTAGCCAGGATGGTCTCTATCTCCTGACCTTGTGATCTGCCCACCTCGGCCTCCCAAAGTGCTAGGATTACAGGTATAAGCCACTGCGTCCAGCCAGAAGAAACTTCTTAAAAGTTAACTTACAGCTCCTCAACTTATGGGCAAGCATTTAAGCTGAGTTTATTAATTCTACAGAGGTTATCTCCCTAAAAGAGGGTTAGGAATGACAGGGTTAGGGTTTGTGTTTGGTGATTTCAAAAGAAGCAGAAAAGGCCGGGTGTGGTGGCTCAAGCCTGTAATCCCAGCACTTTGGGAGGCTGAGATGGGCGGATCACAAGGTCAGGAGATCGAGACTATCCTGGCTAACCTGGTGAAACCCCATCTCTACTCAAAAATACAAAAAAACTAGCCGGGCGAGGTGGCGGGCGCCTGTAGTCCCAGCTACTCGGGAGGCTGAGGCAGGAGAATGGCGCAAACCCGGGAGGTGGAGCTTGCAGTGAGCTGAGATCCGGCCACTGCACGCCAGCCTGGGTGACAGAGCAAGACTCTGTCTCAAAAAAAAAAAGCAGAAAATTGTTCTATGACTACTTCTTAATCTTATCTAGAAGGAGGGAGAAATGAAATATGACTAAAGCTGTAAGGTAAAAAAGCCAATACATTTTAGCTGACAGGGAACTGTTTGGTGTTTTTGTGCTTAGACAAGATTTTGAAGTTTGTCTAACTTCATCACAAACACAGAATGACCTTGTTTGACACTGATTTTCTGTGAGATAGTTTATGTTCAACAAGAGTACCAGGGCCTAACTATGGGCAACAGGCCAGCTCCCAGCAACACCAAAGCCTGCTAGTTATTGTCAGGCCAATTCCCAATTCTCAGGGACTGTTTTTCTTAAAAGTAAACAAACATATAATTACAGGTTGAGATGAATCATATGAAGGAAATAAATGGGGTACTGAATAGAAACAGTAGTTGGGGAGCTACTCAAGACATGGTGGCTGGGCGCAGTGGCTTATGCCTGTAATCCCAGCACTCTGGGAGGCTGAGGCGGGTAGATCACCTGAGGTCAGGAGTTTGAGACCAGCCTGGCCAACAAGGTGAAATCCTGTCTCTACTAAAATACAACAATTAGCTAGGCATGGTGATGGTCTATAATCCCAGCTACTTGGGAGGCTGAGGCAGGAGAATGACTTGAACCCAGGAAGCAGAGGTTGCAGTTAGCCGAGATCGCACCATTGCACTCCACCCTGGGTGACAGAGGGAGACTCCATCTCCAAAAAAAAAAAAGAAGACATGGTGGCTAGGATAGACCTCTCTGAGGAATCTGTAGATGAAGGGCCCAGAACGTAGCCTTGAGGAACTCTGACATTGAATGGCTAAGTGAAGAAGGACAAGGATAAGCCAGACAAGGAGACTAAGGAGAGATGACAGAGAGGCAGGGAGAGATCTTAGAGTATGGCATCACCTGGCTGCTTGCTCAGTGCCAGGTACCCTGCTAAGCTCTTTATAGACATTGTCTTACTTAAGCTTCATATACTTACTTTTTTTTTTTTGGCGGGGGCGGGTCGTTCAAGCGATTCTCCTGCCTCAGCCTCCCAAATAGCTGGAATTACAGTGCCCACCACCACACCCAGCTAATTTTTTGTATTTTAGTAGAGATGGGGTTTCACCATATTGGCCAGGCTGGTCTCGAACTCCTGACTTTAGATGATCTACCTGCTTCGGCCTCCCAAAGTGCTGGGATTATAGGCATGAGCCACTGTACCTGGCCAAGCTTTGCATACTTTCAATGAACACTTTAGTGCCTAGTGTAGAGCAAGCACTGTTTTAGGAGCTGGAGATACATCAATAAAAAGGACAAAATCCTTGCCCATATGGAGCTTACATATTGCTTTGAGGGTGACAGACAATATACATAGGTAGTATAATTTTAAGTAATAGTAAGTGCTCCAAATGAAAATAAAATGAAAAAAGAGGTTAGAGAGTGACAGGGGGAAGAGAACAGGTAGATACAAAGAGAGAGCTGCTTTGAGGAGGTAACACAGAGAGAGAAAATTAAACGAGGGAACAAACCATATGAACACACGGAGAAAGTGCATTCCAGACACAGGGAACAGCAAAGGCAAAGGCCTTGATGCAGGAATGACTTTGGGGTGTTTGAAGTAAAAACAGAAGGCCAGGCCAGACGTGGTGGCTCATGCCTGCAATCCCAGCACTTTGGGAGGCTGAGGCAGGAGCACTACTTGAGCCCAGAAGTTCGAGACCAGTCTGGGCAACATGGTGAGACCCTGTCTCTGCAAAAATGTTTAAAAAGTACCCAGGCCTGGTGTCATGTGCCTGTAGTCCTAGCTAGTTGGAGGCTGAGGTGGGAAGATCCTTTGAGGCTGCAGTGAGCTATGATTATACCACTACACTCCAGCTTGAATGACAGACCAAGATCCCGGCTCAAAAAAAAAAAAAAAAGCCCAGTGTGGCTAGACTGTGGGAGATGGGATCAAGATGTTTAACAGAGGGCATATTGTACAGAGCCCCATAAGCTATGGTAAAGCATTTGGATTTTATTCTGGATTTTATGCTTTTTTTTTTTTTAATACTTTTATACTTTGAACAAATGGATTTTTTTTTTTTTTTTTTTGAGACGGAGTCTCACTGTGTCACCCAGGCTGGAGTGCAGTGGTGTGATCTTGGCTCACTGCAACCTCCACCTCCCAGGTTCCAGTGATTCTCCTGCCTCAGCCTCCCAAGTAGCTGGGACTGCAGGCACCCACCACCACGCCTGGCTAATTTTTGTATTTTTAGTAGAGACAGGGTTTCACCATGTTGACCAGCCTGGTCTCGAACTCCTGACCTTTTGATCTGCCTGCCTCAGCCTCCCAAAGTGCTGGGATTACAGGCGTGAGTCACTGTGATCGGCCCATGGATTTACATATAAAAACTACCTCCGACTGTAGATGTGAAGGATAGACTAGAGAATGAGAATGACAGCAGGCAGACCAGTTAGGAGGCCAGTGCAGTGGTCCAGGGAGAAGAGACGACGGCTTGGTCAGGGTAGAGGTGGAGAGAAGTGGTCAAATTTGGGTTATGTTTTAGTCTCAGTTGATGGCAATTACAACTTTCTAGTTAACTCAAGCCAGAAACATTGGAGTCATCCTTAATTCTATTTGTCAAACATGACCTCCAATCCATTAACAAAACTTGTTGGCTCTTTTCCAAAATATATTAGAAACCAGCCCTTTCACACCTCCACTGCTGTCACTCTAGTCTGAGTCACCATCACCTCCTAATAGATCTCCCTGCTTCTGTCATTTCTGCCCATTCTCTGCTGCTCTCCCCCTCCCGCCCCCCGCCCAGGTTATTCTCAGCACAGTCTCCAGAGTCATCCTTTTTATTTATTTATTTTTTAACAACTTAAAAAATTTTATAGGCTGGGCACGGTGGCTCACGCCTCTAATCCCAACACTTTGGGAGGCCAAGGCAGGTGGATCACGAGGTCAGGAGTCCGAGACCAGCCTGACAAACATGGTGAAACCCCGTCTCTACTAAAAATACAAAAATTAGCCAGGCGTGGTGGTGCACACTTGTAATTCCAGCTACTCAGGAGACTGAGGCAGGAGAATTGCTTGAACCCAGGAGGCAGAGGTTGCAGTGGGTCGAAATCACGCCACTGCACTCCAGCCTGGGCGACAGAGCAAGACTCCGTCTCAAAAAGTAAAATAAATATTAAAAAATTGTATTATATACAGACCAGGGGTCTCACTATGTTGCCTAGGTTGGTCACAAACCCCTGGGCTCAGGCAATTCTCCCGCCTCAGCCTCCCAAAGTACTGGCATTACAGGTGTGAGCCACTGCACCTGGCCAGGTCATCCTTTTATTTATTTTATATATTTTTATTTTTATTTTTTTTGAGACGGAGTCTCCCTCTGTCGCCCAGGCTGGAGTGTAGTGGCGCGATCTCAGCTCACTGCAAGCTCTGCCTCCCGGGTTCACACCAATCTCCTGCCTCAGCCTCCCCAGTAGCTGGGACTACAGGCACCCGCCACCACGCCCGGCTAAATTTTTTGTATTTTTAGTAGAGACGGGGTTTCACCATGTTAGCCAGGATGATCTCGATCTCCTGAACTCGTGATCCGCCTGCCTCAGCCTGCCAAAGTGCTGGGAGTACAGGCATGAGCCACTGCACCTGGCCCAGGTCATCCTTTTAAAATGTAGGTTGGATCACATCACTGTGCTTAGAAGTCTGCAGTGACTTCCATTTAAATCAACAGAAGAAGCCAAAATCTTTAAGATAAGCTAAAAGACCTTTCCCAATCCAGACCCTGCTTTACTTCTCTTTTCACCTTTCCCACAACTCTGGCTCACTCATGCCACCCCAGCCCCACTTGCCTCCTTCCTGTTTGTTTCCCATGTATGTCAGAACACTCCTGCCATAGGGCTTTATTCCAGCTGTTTCTTATGCTAGATAAAGGCCCATCTCCTGGAAATCCATGTGGCCAAAACTAATCTTCTTCAATGATTTGCTTGAATTTCACTTTACTGAGGCCTCATTTAGTACTAAAATCTGTCCTTTTTATACTTTTAAACTTGATCTATATTTTCTTTTATCTATAGTATCATCTCCCTTGCTAGAAATGTAATCAGAGATCTTTATTTTATTCAGTAGTATCCCAAGAGCATAGAAGAGTGCCTGGCACATACTATACACTCAATAAATATATTTGTTGAACAGATGAATGAAAAAATGAGGCAGACTTAGCTTGCTGATGGATTGATTGGGGAGGAGGAATGGAGAAAGAGGACGACCTTTCAGTTTTGGCCCAAATAACTGAATGACATGTGGTGCAATTTCTGGATGGGGAAGCCTGGAAGAGACAGGCTTTAGGGGTAAGAACAAGAGCTCCATTTTGTACGTATTAGAGAGAGTTATTAAAGATCTCAGAGAAGATGTCCCATAAGCAGTTGAATTCATGAGCCTGGAGCTCAGGGCAGAAGTTAGGGGCCAGCAAGAGAAGTTTGGGAATCTTCATTGGTTATAGACGGTATTTAAAGTCAGGAGGTAATAGGTGATAAGTCTAGATTAAGGAGAGGGTCAAAGATTGAGCCCTGAGGCACTTCAACATTTAAACTTCAGGAGAAGCCCATTAGATACAAAGGAAACCTGTAGAGAGTAGTGTCCCTGAAGAAAACAAAGGAAGGAGGGAGGGAGTGACCAAGTGTATCAGATGTTGTTGGGAGAGTGAGTAGGATGGCCCCAGATTTGTTGACTTTGGCAAGTGTGAATTCAGACAATGGTGGCAACAAAAGCATGATTGTAGTGATTTGAGAGCTGACAGAACTACAGGGGCACCTTACTCAAGCTCCCGTATTAAGTGGTAGAGTTAGAAGTGAACCAAAGTCTTAGGCCGGGCGCGGTGGCTCAAGCCTGTAATCCCAGCACTTTGGGAGGCCGAGACGGGCGGATCACGAGGTCAGGAGATCGAGACCATCTTGGCTAACACGGTGAAACCCCGTCTCTACTAAAAAATACAAAAAAAACTAGCCGGGTGAGGTGGCGGGTGCCTGTAGTCCCAGCTACTCGGGAGGCTGAGGCAGGAGAATGGTTAAACCCGGGAGGTGGAGCTTGCAGTGAGCTGAGATCCGGCCACTGCACTCCAGCCTGGGCGACAGAGCGAGACTCCGTCTCAAAAAAAAAAAAAAAAGAAAGAAAAAAAGAAGTGAACCAAAGTCTTGATTGTGGTGATAGTTTACTGGGTTTATGCATGTCAAAACTTATTTAAATGTATACTTTGAAGTTTATTTTGGGTACCATTTTATTTTGTGTACAGTTTATTGTATGTCAATTATATCTCAGTAAAGCTGTTACCAGAAAAAAAAGAAAAAAAAAATGAACCGAAGCTCCACTGCACCGTGACTTCTGCATGTTGGGCTCCAGTTCCCTGTTTACAATTGTACACTTCGGGATTTTGTGACACATTTCAACACTGGACCGATCAGACCTCTCCCTTAGTCATTGGACTGCGCTGTCTTTTCTGCCCGTGACCCAGTCTCGCGCCCCATGACCCTCTCCTAAAACACGCGCAGTCTCCTCTCTCTTTCCCTTCCTCTCTTGTCTCTTCCTTGCCTACCAGCCTCACCTGATGGGCTCGTGTTCTCTCCGTCCCCGATCCACTCGGGCTCCGGCGGCTGCTGCTTGGGCGCCTTTGGCATCGCGGTGGCAGTTAGAGCTAGAAACGAGAGTTACAGATAGAAACTAGAATATGCTTAAAAAAAAAAAAAGTATGCCTCAACTCCTTCATACTAGTAGGAAATTATTATGGTCATTCCTGGAGTCTCGCGGCGTCGGGAGGTCACGGCGTCAGGCTTCCCAGACCGTCGTAAACGCCATGTGGACGCGACTACAGTAGGCGGACGCCGGCCCCGCCCCGTCATTGCAGGCCACGCCTCCACTGTACCAGGGCCACGCCCCCGAGATGACGGCGAAGCTCGCACGTGCGCAGCCGGGGGTGGGGTTGGCCGCGGCGGCTTGGAGAACCAGCCCCATCGGGGTTCCCCGCCGCCGGAAGCGGAAATAGCACTGGGCGCCGCCACAGCAGCTGTAACTGCCACCGCGATGCCGAAGGCGCCCAAGCAGCAGCCGCCGGAGCCCGAGTGGATCGGGGACGGAGAGAGCACGAGCCCATCAGGTGAGGCTGGTAGGCAAGGAAGAAACAAGAGCAGAGAGGGAAGAGAGAGGAGACTGCGCGTGTTTTAGGAGAGGGTCATGGGGCGCGAGACTGACCGGGCCCGTGCGGAGGTTACTGCGCATGCGTGCCGTGGGCCCAGGAGGAGTTTGCCGGGCAGGAGTGGGTTTGGAATCGGGGTTAAAGGAAAGAGATCCAAATGTCGCACGTGACCTAAGTGAGACTGGGCAAGAGAAAAGAAAGAGCATATGGCACCGAGGGAGAGTTGGGGAGAAATGGAAAAACCTTGCTTAAAGAATTTGGACATCCGCCCACCACACACTGTATTCCACCAGGAATATATGAGCTCTGCCTCGACCTCCTCTTCCCCCTGCGCGCGCACACACACACTTTGGGAGCCTGTGATCCCACTTGTTTCTCAAGAGAGGGTGACTCCTTCATAGTTTCTTTCTTTCTTTTTTTTTTTTTTTTTTGAGACGGAGTCTCGCTCTGTGGCCCAGGCTGGGGTGCAGTGGCCGGATCTCAGCTCACTGCAAGCTCTGCCTCCCGGGTTCACGCCGTTCTCCTGCCTCAGCCTCCCGAGTAGCTGGGACTACAGGCGCCCGCCACCTCGCCCGGCTAGTTTTTTGTATTTTTTAGTAGAGACGGGGTTTCACCATGTTGGCCAGGATGGTCTCGATCTCCTGACCTCGTGATCCACCCGTTTCGACCTCCCAAAGTGCTGGGATTACAGGCTTGAGCCACCGCGCCCGGCCCATAGTTTCTTTCTTAAGACACCTCTCTCACTCAAGTGGAGCAAGAGTGTAGATTTTTGATGTTGGAATGAGGGTTAAGGTTTACTTAAAAGCAGCGAAAGTTTGTTAAGCGCCTGTTTGTAATTAAGCACTGTATATACTGTGCTTTGAGAGAGGAAGGAAAAAAACATTAAGATATCCTCCCAGGGTTGAAGTCACTTTTAAGGGGGAGATAAATGGACACAACTAACTACAGTAGGTACACAGTAGCTAATTTTAGAAGCACTTATTGGATGTCTGCTGTATACCAGGTACTGTGTTGGAGGAATTGGGAATGTAGAGATAAAAGATAAGAATTTCCTTCAAGGGACAACCCAATATAGTGAAGGGTGAGAGCATTAACCAGACAGACAGTGGTTGTCAGAGTATGATGAACATGCTTTTTTTTTTTTTTTTGAGACGGAGTCTCACGCTGTCGCCCAGGCTGGAGTGCAGTGGCGCTATCTCGGCTCACTGCAAGCTCCGCCTCCCGGGTTCACGCCATTCTCCTGCCTCAGCCTCCCGAGTAGCTGGGACTACAGGCGCCCGCCACCTCGCCCGGCTAAGTTTTTGTATTTTTAGTAGAGACGGGGTTTCGCTGTGTCAGCCAGGATGGTCTCGATCTCCTGACCTCGTGATCCGCCCGTCTCGGCCTCCCAAAGTGCTGGGATTACAGGCTTGAGCCACCACGCGGCCTGAACATGCTTAAGAATGCTATGGGACTGAAGAGAGGTGGAGCATCTACTCCCATAGGTAAGGGAGTGTCAGCGAAGCCTCCCAAGAATATGTAATAGCTCAGTACTTTTTTTTGACGCATAGTCTAGATCCATCACCCAGGCTGGAGTTCAATGGCATGAACATGGCTCACTGCAGCCACTACCTCCTGGGTTTAAGGGATCTTCCTGCCTCAGTCTCCCAAGTAGTTGAGACTACTGGCATGTACCACCACACCTTATTTTTAAATTTTTTGTAAACACAAGGTCTGGCTATGTTGCCCAGGCTGGTCTCAAACTCCTGGGCTCAAGTGATTCTCCTTCCTCGACCTCCAAAAGTGCTGGGATTACAGGCATGAGCCACTGCACCTGCTCCCCAGAGTTTATTCATGAAAGATCGTCGTGAATTAGTAAGGGGAAGCGCATTCCTAGCCAAGGAAGTTTGTGGAAAGGTAGAGATGTAGGCAAGCCTGACTGGTCCCACTAGAGCCTGGTAACTAGTGTGATGAAGTCATAAAGATGATCAGGAGACAGATAATGAAAGGCTTTAGATGCCATCCCGAGGAGTTTAATCCTAAAGACATTAAGAAGGAAGGCCCATTGAATTGCATAAGGAATGATTATGATCAGTTCACCCTATAGCACTGAGCAATGGAGAATGGCCTTGAATTGGTCAAGATGGAGGCAGGGAGACCATTTAGGGGGCTCTGGCCATGATCTAGGTGAGAAGTGGTAAGGGGATAAGCCAAGCTCTGAAGAATAAAGAGTTACTAAGGAGGTGGCATTGATCGGAACTGAGAACTGATGAAATTAAGGGAGGAGAATTAAGGATGACACTTAAGTAACCCAGTGACTGGTAGACTGTTAACTGAAAGCAATAATGGGCAGGAGAGTAAGAAGTGAAAAGAGATAAGATCAACTTTTGAATGCTGAGTTGGGTATTTCTGAGGAATTTCTAAAAGGAAATGGCAAGAAGAGAGTTTGTTTAGTCACTGTGGAGAGACAACTAGACTAGGAGTAAAGACACAGGCAAGTATAGTTGAAGTGCTGGATGTGGAAGTCTCCTAGAGAGTGTTTGCAGATTGAACAGAAAAGAAGGTGAAAGGTGGGAACCCTAAAGAACTTCAGCAATTGCAAGAAGCAGGTAAGGAAGGAGGCTGAAGAGATGAGACTGAGAAAGGCAAACAGCCAGCGAAACTGGAGGCAAACCAGGAGTGGGCAAGATCCCGGAAGTTAAATAATGATAGAAAAGAATTAAAAAAGGTGTGGAGGTAGGCAGCATGGAACGCTGCAGAGAAGTCAGGCAAAATAAGAACCGAAAAATACTTTGCGGTTTGAGGAGCTAAGGGATCAGTGGCAACTCTGGCAGAAGTAGTGTTCATTCGGAGATGATACCAGATTGCAGTATGTTTCAAAAGGTATGGGAGGAGAGAAAGTGAAGTTCGTGTGAATTATAATTTTGAGACCCAATGAGGACAAGAATACAAAACAGTAACGGGAGAGAGGGGTATAAGGGTAAGGAAGGCTTTCTTTTTTGCTTTGAAGGAGCAGCTTAAATGATACACGAAAGGAAAGAAGGCACAGTATATCTCTAGCCACACTTAACTTTTTCAGTTCCTTGGGGATTATACTTTCTCACAATGAACCTGTTCAGAGGCTCTTCCTGTCCCTATGATCAGGTGGATAAGAGTGATTAAAGTACAAAAGATTTTTTTGGTTTTGGTGGGGTTTTTTTTTTTTTTTTTTTTGGTGACGGAGCCTCACTGTTGGCAGGCTGGAGTGCAGTGGCGCGATCTCAGCTCACTGCAGCCTCAATGGCAGGGTCAAGCCGTCCTACGTAGCTAGGACTACGGGCACACACTGCCGTGCCGGGCTAATTTTTTGTTTGTTTTTGTTTTTTGTTTTCTGTAGAGATGAGTTCTTGCTATGTTGCCCAGGCTAATCTTGAACCTCTGGCCTCAACCTTGGTCCCCAAAATGTTGGGATTACAGGCATGAGCCACTGCGCCTGGCCAGATTTAAAGGAAGGAGCGATGGTATGGCTGTGTTAGTCCTTGGGGAGAAATTCGTGTCTGGGATGAGTCAGTCCTCTGTGTTGGTAAGGTGAGCTGATCGTGTTTTTCCTTCTTAGGTACTTCAGTGGATCCTTCCTCCTAATGTCTTTAGGATTAAACTCCTTGGAATAGCATATAAAGCCTTTTATTAATCCCACACAACTTTTCAACTCTCACATTAGTCACCCAATACTGGGCTCAGATGTTTTTTTCTTTGATTTTTTTGTTTGTTTGTTTCTTTTTTGTGGTTTGTTTTTTGGGGAAGAGGAGGGTCCCAAATTTTGAAATGTGTTCTGGATGGAGGATGCAGATTAAGCAGACGGACATAAGCATGCCTGGGAATTCATAAAGGATCAGAAAGAAGCCAGTATGGAGACCATAGGTGTGGGTCAGGAAACAGAAAAGATAGGGTAGGGCCCTTTTAGTCTGTGAAGCCTTTAACTATTGGGATTGTCTCTCATTACCTCCAGTTTTTTGGAAAAGTAGATGCACCATAAAACTTTCCTGAATAAATGATTACTTTGGAATACATGAAATTCTGGTTTGAGAATATTTTAATGTAGTAGATGGCGGATACCATTGACCTTTTTTTTTTTTTATATATACTTTAAGTTCTAGGGAACATGTGCACAACGTGCAGGTTTGTTACATATGTATACATGTGCCATGTTGGTGTGCTGCACCCATTAACTCGTCATTTACATTAGGTATATCTCCTAATGCTATCCCTCCCCCCGCCCCACAGACTTCTTTTTTTGAGACGGAGTCTCGCTCTGTCACCCAGGCTGGAGTACAGTGGTGCGATCTTGGCTCACTGCAACTTCCACCTCCTGGGTTCAAGCGATTCTCCTGCCTCAGCCTCCCAAGTAGCTGGGACTACAGGTGTGCTCTACCACGCCCAACTAATTTTTGTATTTTTAGTAGAGATGGGATTTCACCATGTTGACCAAGCTGGTCTCAATCTCCTGACCTCATGATCCACCTGCCTTGGCCTCCCAATGTGCTGAGATTACAGGCGTGAGCCACCACACCCGGCTAATTTTTTTTTTTTTTTTTTTTAATGTTAAATACTGAAATGCTTATGGGTAGAATTAGATAGCAGTGGATGGAAGGGATGTTTTGGAAGGGAAGATAATAAATAGGCCTAAGCCTGAAGGGAAATCATGAGGTTGCTGGCTGCTCCAGTAGGGGAGGGAGTTGGACATGGTCCTCCACCTTCAGGGAAACAAGGATGGACGGAGGGGTAGAGCTAGAATCTGTTGAATCAGTTTTGGCTTTCCTGGGAACACAGGCTAAACAGTCTCTCAGGTTACTCTCTAGAATGAAAGCACACAGGTTAATATGACACAATGTGATTTGTGCTATAATATTCAAGCAGAACAAGTAAGGCATAGACCCAGGTGTTCATTTGCTTACCAGATAACTCTATTTACATGGCCTGTAGGTTTTACAAACAACATGTCCCCCTAGCCAGGCACAGTGGCTCAGACCTGCAAGTCCAACAGTTTGGGAGGCTGAGGCAGGAGGATTGCTTGATGCCAGAGGTTCGGGATTAGCCTGGGCAACATAGTGAGACCTCCTCTCTAAAATATATATATACTTTTTAATTAACCAGGCATAGTGATGCTTGCCTGTAGTCCTAGCTACTCAGGAGGCTAAAGCGAGAGGATCACCTGAGCCTAGGAATTTAAGGTTACAGTAAGTTATGATCATGCCACTGCATTCCAGCCTGGGTGACAGAGCAAGACCCTGTCTCTTAAAAAAAAAAAAAAAAAAAGGAGGGTGTGGTGTGTGTGTTGTATACATGTGTATGTATACATACGTATCTCCCAAATTGAATTTATAATATCTTCTTCCTTCCTATAAGATCTTCTCTTCCACTGCCTCCTTAATTAATAAATGGTACCACTTAGCCCAGCTAATTTTGCCGGCTAAAAACAAAGGAGTCATCTCTGAGTGCTTTTTTTCTTTTTTTTTGAGACGGAATCTTGCTCTGTCACCCAGGCTGTAGTGCGATAGTGCAGTCTCAGCTCACTGCAACCTCCGCCTCCTGGGTTCAAGCAATTCTCCTGTCCCAGCCTCCCGAGTAGCTGGGATTACAGGCGCCCGCCACTATGCCCAGTTAATTTTTTGTGTTTTTAGTAAAGACTGGGTTTCACCATGTTCACCAGGCTAGTCTTGAACTCCTGACCTCTAGTGATCCGACTGCCTCGGCCTCACAAAGCGCTGGGATTACAGGCGTGAGCCATCACGCCCAGCTGGGTGCTCTTTATTCCCCACCTCTAGCCCCATCCTGTGAATTCTTCTTTCCCCTTGTCACCACCACCCAGACTGCTCTGACAGCCTCCCCAACAGATTTCCCACTATGCTTATTCCCTCCCATTCTTGCTCTACTCTGAAGCCAAAGTGAAACTTTAAAAGTGTGAAAGCGATCAAACCAATAAAATCCCCAATCCTTAACCTTACTACAGGGCCCTCACTCCAGCCTTCCCTTGCACCATTCTCCCCTCAGTCTGTAAGCTTAGCCATACCAAACCTTTCCCTGTCTCTCAGTGTGTGTGCTTTCTCACAGCTGGGCCTGCGCACAGCACTGGAATTGCACCATGTCTCTGACGAACTTCTCATACTCCTCATTACTTCAGTTATTAGCTTAAATGTCATCTTTTTAGAGAGGCCGCCACCAGAGATGAAGCCAGCCTCTCCTCAACCACCAAGTAGGCTTTACCTTTTCTTTTGGAACCTTCAGTACACCTGGAATTACCTATTTAAAAATCTCTCTTCCTATAGCCTGTAAGCTCCAGAGGAGACCACGGTTGTCTTGTTCATTGTTATAATCCCCTATGCTAGCACAGTATCTGACATGTGGTAGCTGTGTAGTAAATAAATACTTATTGGATGAATGAATAGAGATGGGAATGATTATTTCTGCCGGAGTTGTGAGACAGTAAAAATATTTAGGGAGTGATAGTTAAGCTAGAAAAATAATAAAATAGGATGGAAGCTACAGAGATCTTGCAGGGGAGATCAGACTGGGTTGGAATTTGTAGATAAGCATTCACGATCTCTGCTTAACTTTCTAGACAAAGTGGTGAAGAAAGGGAAGAAGGACAAGAAGATCAAAAAAACGGTGAGAAAATGAGGGTTGAGGATAAGAAATGACTATGGGTGTTTCCAGGCTAAATAAATAGCCATGTGAAGGAGGTGGGAGGTCCAAGGGAGGAGAGAAGATCTTGTCAAGAGAAGAGTTAGGCTGGGCATGGTGGCTTACGCCTGTAATCCCAGCACTTAGGGAGGCAGAGGTGGGAGGATAGCTTAAGCCCAGGAGTTTGAGACCTGCACACTCCATTCTCCACTAAAAGAAAAAAAGAGAGAGACAGGAGGTAAGGTGAGGGTGGAGTGGAGGGCCAGTGGGCCCATGTGTGGCAGAGCACAGCTTGATTGGATTGCTCTTGGAACCATGTTTACCTGTATCTTAACTCCCTTGATAGTTCTTTGAAGAGCTGGCAGTAGAAGATAAACAGGCTGGGGAAGAAGAGAAAGTACTCAAGGAGAAGGAGGAGCAGCAGCAGCAGCAGCAGCAACAGCAACAGCAACAGCAGGTACAAGTGCCACAGGGCCCACCAATCCCTTTGCAGCCCATGTTGCTCCACTCAGCTGATGGGGAACCTTCTGTGAGGCAGAAATACAGCAGGGGCCTGGGCTTCGTTTTCTCATTCTTCTTTTGCTCTCAGCAGCAAAAAAAGAAGCGAGATACCCGAAAAGGCAGGCGGAAGAAGGATGTGGATGATGATGGGGAGGAGAAAGAGCTCATGGAGCGTCTTAAGAAGCTCTCAGTGCCAGCCAGTGATGAGGAGGATGAGGGTAAATGACCTGAGGGGGAATGGGTACCTGGAATCCATGAGTCATGGAGAGTGATGCCTCATACCTTGATCTTCAAGTTGGATTAAACTGGGGGGCCAGACATTGTAATTGTTTCCTATCTCATGTTCTCCCCTTGTCATTTCAGTACCCGCCCCAAAACCCCACGGAGGGAAGAAAACCAAGGTAAGCCATCTGTGTGGTAAACAGACCCCAAGGATGCAATCTTGACCATCCTACTGACTTCTGTGGCCCTTTCATTCTCTAGGGTGGTAATGTTTTTGCAGCCCTGATTCAGGATCAGAGTGAGGAAGAGGATGAGGAAGAAAAACATCCTCCTAAGCCTGCCAAGCCAGAGAAGAATCGGATCAATAAGGTGACAGTGGTGGCTCGATCAGTCACTCTCGCTCCATTTAGCACCTTCTGGCCATGGTGGAGTAATTTCCTGCTTTTAAACTAGCTCTCCTCGATCTGTCTTACTTATACTGTTAAAATCATCTTTTTAAAATACATGCCCAGGCCAGGCACAGTGGGTCACACCTGTAATCCCAGCACTTTGGGAGGCCGAGGCGGGCAAATCACGAGGTCAAGAGATCGAAACCAGCCTGACCAACATGGTGAAACCTCATCTCTATTAAAAATACAAAAATTAGCCAGTCATGGTGGTGTGCGCCTGTAATCCCAGCTACTTGGAAGGCTGAGGCAGGAGAATCACTTGAACTTGGGAGGCGGAATTTGCAGTGAGCCGAGATTGAGGCACTGCACTCCAGCCTGGGCAACAGAGCCAGACTCCATCTCAAAAAAAAAAAAAAGCCCTTTTTATCACTCAGACATCTTCAGTGATTCTGTTGCTTTAAGCACAGAACCTGAAACAAAGCCCCAGGTCCTTGCTCTTCTACTTGTGACTCTTCTGCGTGTGCATCTTAGTCCATGTCCATTTGCCCTCTCAAGAAAGCCTCCAGTGCTAGTGCCATCCACTCCGGTTGCGCACTTGCCTGACTTATAATCCTTAACCTTGCTGATGTTCCCTAGTTGTCTCTTCACTATCTAGTCTCAAGCTGGAGGGTAGGGTTTTTCTGGGTCTCATTTTTCGTCAGCAGCACTCAGTACAGATGGTCTCCAACTTATACTTAGGCATACGGTTTTTCTACTTTATGATAGTGTGAAGGTCATACTCATTTAGGATACTCCTCAATTCATGATGGGGTTATGTCCAGATAAACCTATAGTAAGTTGGAACTATCACTTTTGATTTATGATACTTTCAGTTTCTGGTGGTTTTATCGGGACAGGATGCAACCTGATCATAAATGGAGGAGCATCTGTATGGGTAACACAGGAGACTCTAGAAATGCTTATTACACAGCAAAGTAGCACAATAATTTGTACGTATGTGTTTAATGTGTATGTGTGTCTCCTCCAGGCCGTATCTGAGGAACAGCAGCCTGTGCTCAAGGGCAAAAAGGGAAAGGAGGAGAAGTCAAAAGGGAAGGCTAAGGTGAGAGAGTAACTAGCAGGAGGAGGTATTGGGGCCCAGGAATTAAAGCATTTCATCACACCTGTCTTTTCCCTATTAGCCTCAAAATAAATTCGCTGCTCTGGACAATGAAGAGGAGGATGAAGAAGAAGAAATAATAAAGGAAAAGGAGCCTCCCAAACAAGGGAAGGAGAAGGCCAGGAAGGCAGAGCAGGTGTGTGTATTTGGTGTTGGGGGAAGGTAGAATGAGGGACTAGGGCTCCAGGGTTCTTATGGGAGAGTCACGATCTGGGGATATGGTTACTATCCCAGCAAACCTTTTTTCTTTTCTTTTTCTAGGGGGAACGGTGGGGTTGTTGTTGTTTTGTTTTTGTTTTTATTTACACAGGATCTTACTCTGTCACCCATTCTGGAGTGCAGGGGTGTGAACACGGCTCACTGAAGCCTCAACCTCCTGGGCTCAACAGATTCTCGTGCCTCAGCCTCCTGAGTAGCTGGAACTAGAAGTGTGCACCACTACCCCTGGCCAATTTTTTAATTTTTATTATGGAGACGAGGTCTCACTATGTTGCCCAGGCTGGTCTTAAACTTCTGGGCTCAAGCAGTGCTCCTGCCTCAGCCTCCCAAAATGCTTACAGGTGTGAGCCAGTGTGCCCAGTTAGCAAACTTTTTCTATAAAGGGCCTTGTAGTAAATGTTTCTGGCTTTGCAGGCCACATATAATCTCTATTACATATTCTTTTTTTTTTTTTTTTTTACCAACTCTTTGAAAATACAAAAACTATTTTTATAAAGTTCAGGAGCTGTGTAAAAACAAGTATGAGGTCAGCCTTGGCCCGTGGGCTGTAGTTTGCAAACCTGATCCAGTGAGGAAAGGGCCTGGAATTTATCTCAGATGATCTGGGTCCTGGCTCTGCCTTCACTGGCTCTGACCTTAAATACATCTTCCCATCCCTTTGGGTCTCACTTGTCTCCTTTGTGTGATAGAAGGAGGAATCTGGAGATCTCTAGGGTCCCCATGCCTCCGGCACTTCCTAGTTCTGTGATTCTGCTTGGTTCCTCTGACTGTACACTAGAGATTCCTGATGTTTTCTTTTCTTTTCTTTTCTTTTCTTTTTTTTTTTTTTTGAGATGGAGTCTCACTCCGTTGCCCAGGCTGGAGTGCAGTGGCGTAATCTCGGCTTACTGCAACCTCTGTCTCCTGGGTTCAAGCAATTCTGCCTCAGCCGCCTAAGTAGCTGGGACTACAGGCACGTGCCATCATGACCGTCTAATTTTTTGTGTTTTTAGTAGAGACAGGATTTCACCATGTTAGCCAGGATGGTCTCAATCTCCTGACCTTGTGATCTGCTTGTCTTGGCCTCCCAGAGTGCTGGGATTACAGACATGAGCCTCCGCACCCAGCTGGCTACCTGATCTTTTCTTCGCATGTTAACAGGGAAACCACAGAAACTCATTTTATGCAAATGAAACTCTTGAAATCCACTTACTCCACTTCAGTTACTTTATATTGGGAGTTACGTTTATAGGGACATACGCGTTGTCACATTTCATACATATATATTCATACCATTTGTTTTGTACCATTCCTGGTAGCAGAAATTGGTAAAGGACTACAGGGAAACTAGGGGCTGGATATGAGAATGAGAGAGGATCCCAAGATATTTTAGGACTCTGAGTAGTGAAGGAAAGAGCTGACTGCGGAACTGGGGCAGGGACAGGGTGCAGATGACATGAAATCTGAGTTCTAGAAGGAGTCCGTGGGTTTTTTTGTTTGTTCATTTGTTTGTTTTTGATATGGAGTCTCGCTCTGTCACCCAGGCTGGAGTGCAGTGGCACAGTCTCCACTCACTGCAAGCTCCACCTCCCAGGTTAACACCATTCTCCTGCCTCAGCCTCCCAAGTAGCTGGGACTACAAGTGCCCACCACCATGTCCAGCTAATTTTTTGCAATTTTTAGTACAGATGGGGTTTCACCGTGTTAGCCAGGATGGTCTTAGATCTCCTGACCTCAGGATCTGCCCACCTTGGCCTCCGGAAGTGCTGGGATTACGGGCGTGAGCCACTGCACCCAGCCGGGGTCCCTACTTTTGACCATCCCTGGGTTCTCACAGGGTTCAGAGGAAGAAGGAGACGGGGAAGAAGAGGAGGAGGAAGGAGGAGAGTCTAAGGCAGATGATCCCTATGCTCACCTTAGCAAAAAGGAGAAGAAAAAGCTGAAAAAACAGGTAAGACCTTGGTTCTTAGCGGTCAAAAGTAGGGGATTTTTAAACACTTCAACTAGGGGACATGCGATTGGGAATAGGAAGGACAGCTTTGGGGGCTACTCCAGGTAAAACAATCGGAGTAGGAAAATAATTGTGTTCTGTGAGCCTTATCTCAATGTCTGATGACATGGGGTGTTTCACTTTGGGGTTTTTTTGTTTGTTTTTTGAGACAGGGTCTCACACTGTTCCTCAGGCTGGAGTGCAGTAACGTGATCTCTGCTCACTGCAGCCTCAACCTCCCAGGCCCAAGTGATCCTCCCACCTCAGCCTCCCGAATAGATGAGACTATGGGTGGCACCACCATGCCCGGCTAAATTTTGTATTTTTTGTAGAGACGGGATTTTGCCATGTTGCCCAGGCTGGTCTCAGACTCCTGAGCTCGAGAGATCCACCTTCCTCAGCCTCTGAGAGTGCTGGGATTACAGGCGTGAGCCAGCATGCCCAGCCAGCATGGGCTGTTTCATGGTGATGGGAAACTGATAGACTGTGGCTTCAAATGTAGTTTTTCCTTCCTTCTCAGATGGAGTATGAGCGCCAAGTGGCTTCATTAAAAGCAGCCAATGCAGCTGAAAATGACTTCTCCGTGTCCCAGGCAGAGATGTCCTCCCGCCAAGCCATGTTAGAAAATGCATCTGACATCAAGGTAAGGTCTCAGGGGGCCCCTTCCAGTCCACTTGCCTAGGGAAGAGCCAGTTCTCTCATCTTCCCTGAGTGGCCATGGTGTGTGAATGGGTTAGTTAGTAGGAAGAAAGATTGGAGGCATTTTCCACACCTTGGGTTCTGCCAACTTGAGCAAGAAGATAGAAAAACCAGTAGAAGTAGGGTCCACCCTCGGCAGAAAATAGTGTGGGACAGACTACACTAGCTGAGGACGCATGGGACTCCCATTACAGGCAGTGGACAGGGCAGGGACTGGCTGTGGGGAGAGGAAGGGGATTATGCTGGAGGTATCGGTTTGTCAGAGGCTTCCCTGCAGGGAGAAAGTGACTACTCCTGTCCCAAAGGGAGAATTTTCATGTGATCATCCCTTCCCTCTGCCACCTCTTTCCTGATGGCTGCAGCTGGAGAAGTTCAGCATCTCCGCTCATGGCAAGGAGCTGTTCGTCAATGCAGACCTGTACATTGTAGCTGGCCGCCGCTACGGGCTGGTGGGGCCCAATGGGTGAGAGGAGGGAGCTGGAGGCCAAAAAGGGGAGGAGCCTGGAGGGATAAGAAGAGATTTCTCAGTGGTGGCCGGGTCCTAATAGCTTTTATTCCCCAGCAAGGGCAAGACCACGCTCCTCAAGCACATTGCCAACCGAGCCCTGAGCATCCCTCCCAACATTGATGTGTTGCTGTGTGAGCAGGGTGAGGCCTCTGGGGAGAAAAGGGGCTTGGTGGGGTGGGCAGTTGGGTAGAAAAGCCAGCCAAGAATAGAAGAAATTGTGGCTATGGAGTTGGAAGGGATGTGGAGGGAGACTGGGGACTGGGAAAGGGATGCTAACGAAAGGAGGGGAGAGTCAATGAGGAACTTGTTTTATTTGGAACGAGTACAAAAAACTGGGCAGGGTCAGGCAAAACAGAAATGCAGTTGAAGGGAAAGAAGGATGAGACTCTTGGCTCTTGAGGCTGCCTGACTGTTCTCCCTCTGCCTCCCAGAGGTGGTAGCAGATGAGACACCAGCAGTCCAGGCTGTTCTTCGAGCTGACACCAAGCGATTAAAGCTGCTGGAAGAGGAGCGGCGGCTTCAGGGACAGCTGGAACAAGGAGATGACACAGCTGCTGAGAGGCTAGAGAAGGTAGAGGAGATGGCGCAGGGGACACGGGCTAAGACTCGGGGGTTCCTGGGACCCTCAGACATGTGTCCTCTTCTCCCTCCTCCCAGGTGTATGAGGAATTGCGGGCCACTGGGGCAGCAGCTGCAGAGGCCAAAGCACGGCGAATCCTGGCTGGCCTCGGCTTTGACCCTGAAATGCAGAATCGACCCACACAGAAGTTCTCAGGGGGCTGGCGCATGCGTGTCTCCCTGGCCAGGTGGGCATTCACCTCACTGCCCTCCCTTCCAACCTCAGACCACCAGGGCCCTTTCCCTCTATCCCTTCTCATTCTCCAAGGCAATAGGGAGGCTCAAGGCTTACCTCTCCCTCCTTACTATCTGTGTTGTGAGAGCTTAGGGTCCTTCTGTTTCTCTCTACCTGGTGGTGAGTTCTCATCACCATACCCTGCAGCTGGGCGCAGTGGGTCACGCCTTCATGCCTGGAAGGCAGGGGCAGGAGGATTATCTTGAACCCAGGAGTTTGAGACCAGCCTGGGCAATATAGCGAGACCGTATCTTCACAGAAAGGGAAAAAAAGCATATCCTAGCCTGGGCAACATAGGGAGACACTGTCTCTACAAAAAATTTAAAAATTAGCTGGACTTGGTGGTGCACGCTTGTGGTCACAGCTACTCCGGAGGCTGAAGTAGAAGTATCACTTGGACCTGGGAGATTGAGGCTACAGTGAGCCCTGACTGTGCCATTGCATGACAACCTGGGCAACAGGGCAAGGCCCTGTCTCAGAAAAACTTAAACCATATCCTGCCCAAGAACTTCTCTGAGGAGAGCTTGGGAAGGAGTGCTCATGGTCTCAGGCTCTATCTCCCTGAATTTTCTCTGGGGTTGTCTGTGCAAGGATCTTTCTCTCCCTGACCCTGCCCTCTGCCCCCCACCCTCTAGGGCACTGTTCATGGAGCCCACACTGCTGATGCTGGATGAGCCCACCAACCACCTGGACCTCAACGCTGTCATCTGGCTCAATAAGTGCGTTACGGCCTTTGCATCATTGGTTCCCATTCTGCACTTTCTTCCCCTTCCTGCCCTGTTTTCCTTTAGCCGTTCTCCACCGTGCCTGTGACGGCTCTATCCAGACCCCCCTTTTCCCTCCCAGCCCCCATTGTCTGCCTGCTTCCCCTGACTTCTCTCTCACTTGACCGCTGTGACACTTACACCCTGTTCTCTGAAACCCAGCTACCTCCAGGGCTGGCGGAAGACCTTGCTGATTGTCTCCCATGACCAGGGTTTCTTGGATGATGTCTGCACTGATATCATCCACCTCGATGCCCAGCGGCTCCACTACTATAGGGGCAATTACAGTAAGTAGGATTGTGTGTGGATGCAGGGAAGAGATAGAACCTTGAAAAGAGGTCTGAATGGGAGGGCCTATTTAGGTAAACTGAATCCTGTCAGAATTCCAGACAGTGATGCCTACCCCGTCACCACCAATCCCTGGTTGTCCCTTTGCTGGGGAGAGGAGCAACCACTGATGCCCAGTCCCCTCTTCTGCCCCAGTGACCTTCAAAAAGATGTACCAGCAGAAGCAGAAAGAACTGCTGAAGCAGTATGAGAAACAAGAGAAAAAGCTGAAGGAGCTGAAGGCAGGCGGGAAGTCCACCAAGCAGGCGGTGAGCACCTGAGGGACTTCTGGGCTGGGGACCACTGTTCTCTCCTGACAGTGGAGGAAGAGGGAGACTCTGGAACACTGGCCTACATTTCGAGGACTGCTGTGCAGGACACAGATTTCTCTTTTTTCGTCTTCCTCTCCAGGAAAAACAAACAAAGGAAGCCCTGACTCGGAAGCAGCAGAAATGCCGACGGAAAAACCAGGATGAGGAATCCCAGGAGGCCCCTGAGCTCCTTAAGCGCCCTAAGGAGTACACTGTGCGCTTCACTTTTCCAGACCCCCCACCACTCAGCCCTCCTGTGCTGGGTCTGCATGGTGAGTGCCGGGGCCTCTCCTGCTCCACAGGAAGCACCAGAAGCATGTATGTGCGCCCCAAACTCTCCACCAAGGTTGAGATTGCTCCTGTTCTCCAAGGCCAGCACATCAGAGGAACTTTACAGGGACTGAAAATAATATAAATTGCTGCTTTTCCTGGCTTTCAGGTGTGACATTCGGCTACGAGGGCCAGAAACCACTCTTTAAAAACCTGGATTTTGGCATCGACATGGATTCAAGGAGTGAGTTGGCGGGGTTGGCTCAGAGATGTGTAGCAGGAGCCACAGGGAGAGTCTCTGGGGACCTCTTTGACCACCTGTCTTCCATCTTGCAGTTTGCATTGTGGGCCCTAATGGTGTGGGGAAGAGTACACTGCTCCTGCTGCTGACTGGCAAGCTGACACCGGTGAGTCCTGGAGCCAAGAAGGGAGAGCATGAGAAATGTGAAGACACAGCTGCTTGCCAGAAGCTGGAATCGGAGCTTCTCGAGAATGTAGAGTTAAATACAGAACTCATCATAGATGATTCATTTCCCTAAGAGGAGCAGTAGAGGAGGAGAAGAGCCTAGATCAGTTCAGGGAGGAGAGCTAAGAGAATTGGGATCGAACTAGGGGGCACACCCACGTGTTTTGGTTATACAAGAAATATATGTCTTTTATAGAACAATTAAAAATTGCATAAACGGGTTGGGCACAGTGGCTCACGCCTGTAATCCCAGCAGGGATCACTTGAGGTCAAGAGTTCCAAACCAGCCTGGCCAACGTGGTGAACCCCGTCTCTACTAAAAATACAAAAATTAGGCGGGTGATGGCACACATCTACATCCCAGCTACTCAGGAGGCTGAGGCAGAATTGCTGGAACCTGGGAGGCGGAGGTTGCAGTGAGCTGAGATTGCACCATTGCACTGTAGTCTGGACAACAGAGCGAGACTCCATCTCCAAAAAAAAATGGCCTGGTGTGGTGGCTCACGCCTATAATCCCAACTCTTTGGGGGAGGCTGAAGGTGGCGGATCACTTGAGCTCAGGAGTTAAAAACCAGCCCAAGCCCGATGCGGTGGCTCACACCTATAATCCCAACACTTTGGGAATCTGAGGCGGGTGGATCACCTGAGGTGGGGAGTTCGAGACCAACATGGAGAAACCCCATCTCTACTGAAAATACAGAATTAGCCAGGTGTGGTTGCGCATGCCTGTAATCCCAGTTATTTGGGAGGCTGAGGCAGGAGAATCACTTGAACCCAGGAGGCAGAGGTTGCAGTGCACTGAGATTAGCCAGGATGGTCTCGATACCCTGACCTCACGATCTGCCTGCCTCGGCCTCCCAAAGTGCTGGGATTACAGGCATGAGCCACTACACCCAGCCCTTATTCCTTTTCTTATGCATACTTGTCCCTGGCCCATTTCTGGTGTTTGTCTTCCCTTCAGAAAAGTTGGTGTATGGTTGAGGTCAGGACATTGAGACCATCCTGGCTAACACGGTGAAACCCCGTCTCTACTAAAAAAAAACCAAAAAATTAGCCAGGCATGGTGGCAGGCGCCTGTAGTCCCAGCTACTCGGGAGGCTGAGGCAAGAGAATGGTGTGAACCCAGGAGGCGGAGGTTGCAGTGAGCCGAGATTGCGCCACTGCACTCCAGCCTGGGTGACAGAGCTAGATTCCGTCTCAAAAAAAAAAAGTTGGTATGTGGAGCTGCAGTGCCTTTTCCCCTTACCCTCCTCTTAACTACTTTCTCTTCCCTTGCAGACCCATGGGGAAATGAGAAAGAACCACCGGCTGGTAAGTTGGTATTGGGATTTAAGGAATGGTAATCTGATGGAGGAAGTGTGACTTTAACTGACCACCTCCCTCTCTTCTCGGGCAGAAAATTGGCTTCTTCAACCAGCAGTATGCAGAGCAGCTGCGTATGGAGGAGACGCCCACTGAGTACCTGCAGCGGGGCTTCAACCTGCCCTACCAGGATGCCCGCAAGTGCCTGGGCCGCTTCGGCCTGGAGAGTCACGCCCACACCATCCAGATCTGCAAACTCTCTGGTACCACTGCAGGGGCCGGGGAGGGCACCCTTCACCGTATCATTCATGTCTACAAACTACCTAGAGGCACCGGGAATGAGGGAGCCTCAGTTCACAAACTGGCTTATCTTGAGGGTTTGCCTTCAGACTGTGAGGTGCTGGAAGGTGTGACAGCCCTCCCCTTCCTTTGCTACAGGTGGTCAGAAAGCGCGAGTTGTGTTTGCCGAGCTGGCCTGTCGGGAGCCTGATGTCCTCATCTTGGTGAGTGAGCTGGGCTGTAGGAGAAGGGATAAGGGTAACAGTATGGAAGATGGGAGTTGCAGTGCTCAGTCATGGAATTCCTCCTCTGTAGGATGAGCCAACCAATAACCTGGACATAGAGTCTATTGATGCTCTAGGGGAGGCCATCAATGAATACAAGGGTGGTAAGTCAGCTGAGAGTATGCCCTCCTCCCTGCTCCATGGGGACCAAGCTGTAGTGTCCTTCACTGCAGCAGGGCCTAGGACTCCCTTATTTCATGTTCTGATTTCCCTCTTCCTCCTTTCTTCCTGCCCTCTGTTCTTACTATCTTTCTTTAAAGCTGTGATCGTTGTGAGCCATGATGCCCGACTCATCACAGAAACCAACTGCCAGCTGTGGGTGGTGGAGGAGCAGAGTGTTAGCCAAATCGATGGTGACTTCGAAGACTACAAGCGGGAGGTGTTGGAGGCCCTGGGTGAAGTCATGGTCAGCCGGCCCCGAGAGTGAGCTTTCCTTCCCAGAAGTCTCCCGAGAGACATACTTGTGTGGCCTAGAAGTCCCCTGTGGTCTCCCCTTCTCATCTGAAGACTGCCTCTGGCCTGCAGCGGACCTGGCAACCACTCAGGCACATGAAAGTGGAGTGTGACCTTGATCCCACTCTGACTGCATCCATTTCTCTGAAAGACTTGTTTGTTCTGCTTTTCTTCATATAACTGAGCTGGCCTTATCCTTGGCATCCCCCTAAACAAACAAGAGGTGACCACCTTATTGTGAGGTTCCATCCAGCCAAGTTTATGTGGCCTATTGTCTCAAGACTGTCATCACTCAGAAGCCTGCCTCTGGTTTACCCTACAGCTTCAGGCCCAGCTGCCCCCGGTCTTTGGGTGGTGCTGTTCTTTTCTGGTGGATTTAATGCTGAGTCACTGGTACAAACAGCTGTTGAAGCTCAGAGCTGGAGGTGAGCTTCTGAGGCCTTTGCCATTATCCAACCCAAGATTTGGTGCCTGCAGCCTCTTGTCTGGTTGAGGACTTGGGGCAGGAAAGGAATGCTGCTGAACTTGAATTTCCCTTTACAAGGGGAAGAAATAAAGGAAAGGAGTTGCTGCCGACCTGTCACTGTTTGGAGATTGATGGGAGTGTTGGAACTGTTCTCAGTCTTGATTTGCTTTGTTCAGTTTTCTAGCAGCTTTTAATAATCCCCTCATCCCCACTAAATGGATCTTGTTTGCAGTCTTGCTGACGGTGTTTGCTATTTGAGGATCATGGGATTCCTTTCCCCCAACCCTTCACGTGAGGAAAAAGCAAAGTGATTCATACCTTCCGTCTTGGAACTTGGGTCTCTTTTTTTTTTTTTTTTTTTGACAGAATCTTGTCCTTTCACTAAGGCTGGAGTGCAGTGGCACGATCTTGGCTCACTGCAGCCTCCACTTCCCAGGTTCAAGCAATTTTCCTGCCTCAGCCTCCTGAGTAGCTGGGATTACAGGCACACACTACCAGGCCCAGCTAATTTTTGTGTTTTATTAAAAACACAAAAGAGACAGAGTTTTACCATGTAGGTCAGGCTGGTCTCGAACTCTTGACCTCAAGTAATTCACCTGTCTTGACCTCCCAAAGTTCTGGGATCATAGGGGTGAGCCACTGCGCCCAACTTTTTTTTTTTTTTAGACAAGGTCTTGCTCTGTTGCCCAGGCTAGAGTGCACTGTACCCTCAGCCTCCTGGGCTCAAGCAATCCTTCCGCCTCAGCCTCCTGAGTAGCTGGGACTGCAGGCATGTGCACACTCAACTAATTTTTTTAAAAAATTTTTAGTAGAGACTGTCTTGCTATGTTTCTTAAGGCTGGTCCTGAACTCCTGACCTCAAGCAGTCTTCCTGCCTCGACCTCCCAAAGTGCTGGGATTATAGGCATGAGCCACCGCGCCTAACCAGAATTTGGGTCTCATTGTCCAAGCTAATCTCGTAAATGAGGAAGTGCTCTGCCCTGTGGTCAGGGACCAGGGTATTGATCCTCTCAAAAATTATTAAATCGGCTGGGCGCAGTGGCTCACACCTGTAATCACAGCACTTTGGGAGGCCAAGGCAGGCGGATCACGAGGTCAGGAGTTCAAGACCAGCCTGGGCAACATAGTGAAACCCCGTCTCTACTGAAAATACAAAAATTAGCTGGGAGTGGTGGCAAGTGCCTGTAATCCCAGCTACTCGGTTGTCTGAGGCAGAGAATCACTTGAACCCAGGAGACGGAGGTTGCAGTGAGCCGAGATTGCACCACTGCATTCCAGCCTGGGTGACAGAGCGAGACTCCATCTCAAAAAAAAAAAAAATTAAATTGTCCAGCCAACATGTACAGTACTGTGGGATATATAAGAAGGGAAGGGACAAGATCTGCCTTCATTAATAGTCTGGTTAGAGAAGACTTAAAAGTAAGCGTGACTAGGTAATGTAATTTGATCAATTGTCTAACATGTAGTACTCTAGATTCCTTTTTTTTTTTTTTTTTTTTTTTTTTTTTTTTTTGAGACGGAGTCTCGCTGTGTCGCCCAGGCTGGAGTACAGTGGCCGGATCTCAGCTCACCGCAAGCCCCACCTCCCGGGTTTACGCCATTCTCCTGCCTCAGCCTCCCGAGTAGCTGGGACTACAGGCGCCCGCCACCTCGCCCGGCTAGTTTTTTGTATTTTTTAGTAGAGACGGGGTTTCACCGTGTTAGCCAGGATGGTCTCGATCTCCTGACCTCGTGATCCGCCCGTCTCGGCCTCCCAAAGTGCTGGGATTACAGGCTTGAGCCACCGCGCCCGGCCAGTACTCTAGATTCTAAGTTGCCACATACTCAAAAGGAAACATTATCCACGGCTTGATTATTTGACAGGGTCACTTGAGGATAGACCTTGAAAAATAATGATTTGAATAATCAGGAAACGGAGCCATTTTTTAGAAGTAGGAAAAGAGCAGAGCTAAGGCTTGGGAGGAAGAACAAGCTAACCTGGGAGTTCATGGATGATAGCTGCTGTGGCCATTTTTCTTAAGAGTTAGACTGGGGAGATGGGTTTGGAAAGTAAAATACAGGTGGTGGGTAGTGGTATTAGGTGGTGATAGGCAAGGCGTGCTATAGAAACCTGAAGGGTGAAGCCCATAACTTTTGTTACGGGAATGGGGTAACTGAATCCTGCACTAGCTAGGGGAGATAGGGAGGGAAAGAAAAGGGCAGATGGAAAGAACAGATGTGGAGGTTGGGGAGAAGGGAGTGATAGGAGATGTATCCAGTTCCAGAGGGAATATGGAGAGCTGTGTGGCTAAGATTTAACTGTTTGGACATTTAATTTGGGGAAATTGTTTTCCAGCCAAGTGAATAAATAATACTGGACCTCAGGTACAAGCTTCATACAACAAGTGAAGGTTTGGTGTGGAGACAGCTGCATAGTCAGGGAACACTCTAAATTAGAAATAAGGAGACGGGGCGTGGTGCCTGATGCCTGTAATCCCAGCACTTTGGGAGGCCGAGGCAGGTGGATCACGAGGTCAGGAGTTCGAGACCATCCTGACCAACGTGTTGAAACCTCATCTCCACTAAAAATACAAAAAAATTAACCGAGTGTGGTGGTGCACACCTGTAGTCCTAGCTACTCAGGAGGCTGAGGCAGGAGAATCGCTTGAACCTGGGAGGCAGAGGTTGCAGTGAGCCGAGATCGCACCACTGCACTCTAGCCTAGGCAACAGAGCAAGACTCTGTCTCAAACAAAAAAAAAAAGGCATGAGGAAACATGCCTCTTACGGAATTTGAGGGGGAGAAGTCAGGGTCTTGGCCGTGACCTTGGACAAGCCATTAGCCTCTTGATACCTCTTTTCTCATCTGTAAAATGAAGGTGGTAGTACCTACTTCACAGGGTTATTAGGGGATAACCTAGCCTGGGCAAAAGAGTGAAATTCTTGTCTGGAAAAAAAAAAAAAAGGTTCTTTGTTTTGTTTTTGAGATGAAGTTTTGCTCTTGTCAGCCAGGCTGGAATGCAATGGCACGATCTTGGCTCACTGGATTCACTGCAACCTCTGCCTCTTGGATTCAAGCGATTTTCCTGCCTCAGCCTCCAGAATAGCTGGGATTACAGGCAACAGTCACCATGCCCAGCTAATTTTTTTATATTTTTAGTAGAGACAGGGTTTCACCATTTGGTCAGGGTTGGTCTCAAACTCCTGACCTCAGGTGATCCACCCGCCTCAGCCGCCCAAAGTTTTGGGATTACAGGCATAAGCCACCACGCCTGGCCAAATTTTCATAAATGATTTGAAAGAAAATGAGCTCTTTTTTTTTTTTTTGAGACAGAGTCTTGCCCTGTTGCCAGGTTAGAGTGCAGTAGCATGATCTCGGCTCACTGCAACCTTCACCTCCTGGTTCAAGTGATTCCCCTGCCTCAGCCTCCCGAGTAGCTGTGACTACAGGTGCGTGCCACCATGCCCAGCTAATTTTTGTTTGTTTGTTTTTGAGACAGAGTCTCACTCTGTTGCCCAGGCTGGAGTGCAGTGGCGTGATTTCAGCTCACTGCAACCTCTGCCTCCCAGGTTCATGCCATTCTCCTACCTCAGTCTCCTGAGTAACTGGGACTACAGGCGCCTGCCACCTCGCCCGGCTAAGTTTTTGTATTTTTAGTAGAGACAGGGTTTCACTGTGTTAGCCAGAATGGTCTCGATCTCCTGACCTCGTGATCTGCCTGCCTCGGCCTCCCAAAGTGCTGGGATTACAGGTGTGAGCCGCTGCGCCTGGCAATTTTTGTATTTTTAATGGAGACGGGGTTTCACCATGTTGGCTAGGATGCTCTCCATCTCCTGACCTCGTGATCTGCCCGCCTCGGCCTCCCAAAGTGCTGGGATTACGGGTGTGAGCCACCGTGTTTGGCCGAGCTCATTCTTAAAATACAGTAAAAACTTTAAGCTCTCTTTAAAGGTTCTTGTGGCTTGTTGCAGGAGATAGAAGAAAGAGGGTGAGAAGTAGGCAGTAGATGGAACCAGAAAGAAAGAGACACAAAGTTGTGACCACTAGGCTGTGACATGTTTGGGTTTTTTCACTTGAGCTGTATACTTCTTTGGTATTTCACGTCCTAGCCTGGTCCTTAGATTATGTCTTCTCAGGTCTTCTCCCAGTGCACAGAGCAACAACAGACTGACCTGAACACCCCCCACACACACCAAGCCTGGGCAAGGGGAAGGTATAACTACCCACTTTGGGCCTAAATGCAGTGAGGCCTTTGAGAGATATTAATAAAACATTGTTGCCCCCTCATGTGGCCAATGCCAGAAATACAGCTGAGACACGTGTTCCAGGGCAATGTAGCAGCATCAGCAACTGGGAATTTGTTAGAAATGCAAATCTCAGGATCCATCCTGACCTACTGAATCAGAATTTTGCTGGACCCTACCCCCAATTTGTCTTTTTTTGTTTTTGTTTTTGAGATAAAGTCTCGCTCTGTCACCCAAGCTGAAGTGCAGTGGTGTGATCTCGGCTCACTACAACCTCCACTTCCCGGGTTCAAGTGATTCTCCTGCTTCAGCCTCTCAAGTAGCTGGGATTATGCGCGCAAACCAACATGCCTAATTTTTGTATTTTTAGTAGAGATGGGATTTCACTATGTTGGCCAGGCTGGTCACAAACTCCTCACCTCAGGTGATCTGCCCACCTTGGCCTCTCAAAGTGCTGGGATTACAGGCATAAGCCACTGCATCCAGCCCAAATTTGTTTTCTAATAAACTCTTCAGATGATTCTGATGAATGCTAACAGACTTGAAAACCACCGTTCTCAACCCACGTTAAACATGTTAATATCTTCAACTGCCCCATATCTGCCACACACACTCCCCCCTCAAGTGATAGATCCTTTTTTCTTTTTTCTTCTTCTTTTTTTTTTTAGATGGAGCTTCACTCTTGTTGCCCAGGCTGGAGTGCAGTGGTGACACGATCTTGGCTCACTGCAAGCTCCGCCTCCCAGGTTCATGCCATTCTCCTGCCTCAGCCTCCCGAGTAGCTGGGATAACAGGTGCCAATCACCACGCCTGGCTAATTTTTGTATTTTTAGTAGAGATGGGGTTTCTTCACGTTGGCCAGGCTGCTTTTGAACTTGTGACCTCAGGTGATCCACCCGCCTCAGCCTCCCAAGGTGCTGGGATTACAGGCATGAGCCACCGTGCCCAGCTTTAATTTCTGGTTTTAAGAAGAGTGGGGGCCAGGCACGGAAATGGGGAAATGGAGTTTCCCTATGTTGCTTAGGGTAGTTTTGAACTCCTGGGTTCAAGTGATCCTCCCACGTTGGCCTCTCAAAGTGCTGGGATTACTGGCATGAGCCACTGTGCCTGGCCAGAGCCACTTTGGGAAGAGCAATCTATACTTACCCTTTTGTTTTTTGTGACGGAATTTTGCTCTGTCACTCAGACTGGAGTGCAGTGGCACGATCTTGGCTTACTGCAACCTGCACCTCCTGGGTTCAAGCGATTCTCCCGCCTCAGCCTCCCAAGTAGCTGGGTTACAGGCACCCAGCTAATGTTTATATTTTCAGTAGAGACGGGGTTTTATCACGTTGGCCAGGCTGGTGTCAAAACTCCTGACCTCAGGTGATCCACCCACCTCGCCCTCCTAAAGTGATGGGATTACAGGCATGAGCCACCATGCCTAGCCTTTTTTTTTTTTTTTTTGAGACAGGGTCTTTCTCTGTTGCTCAGGCTGGATTGCAGTGGTACTATCATAGCTGTGGCCTTGAACTCCCAGGCTCAAGTGATCCTCTCGCCTCAGCCTCCCAGGTAGCTGGAACTAAAGGCATGTGCCACCATGCCTGGCCTTTTTTTTTTTTTTTTTGTACAGACCCGGTCTCCCTATGTTGCCCAGACTGGTCTGAAACTCCTGGGCTCAAGTAGTCTTCCCACCTTGACCTCCCAAAAGTGCTGGGATTACAGACATGATCCACTGATACCCAACACTAACCTGGCTAAGGTCACCCAGACTGTAGAGAGGTAGAGCTGGGACAATGGCCTTGATCTGACTCCAGCATCCTCAGGTTTTCCTCCCTTATCTGTAGAATGTGGATAAGATGACCAAGAACACATCCTAGAGGGCATGATAGCCAGGACAGGACTGTTCTAGGAACACACACGAGGCGTGTTAGGGAAGACTCAGAGAGATGAGAACCAGGAAAGACCGCTGTGGCTGAGATCTAGTCTGTATCCTAGAGTGTTTTATGTACTTTTTGAAGTATTTTTTCACCAGTACTTAATAGCAACTCTTAGATCAAGCATTAGCTCCAGAGGAGTAAAAATCAGATTCCACAGATTTATACTAATGTACCTAACACAGGTGGTAATGGCTTTTTTAAAAAAACAGTCCACGCCGGGCGCGGTGGTTCACGCCTGTAATCCCAGCGCTTTGGGAGGCCGTGGTGGGCGGATCACGAGGTCAGGAGTTCGAGACCAGCCTGGCCAACATGGTGAAACCCTGTCTCTACTAAAAACACAAAATTAGCCAGGCATGGTGGCAGGTGCCTGTAATCCCAGCTACTCAAAGAAGACTGAGGCAGGAGAATCCCTTGAACCCAGGAGGCAGAGATTGCAGTGGGCTGAGACTGCACCACTGCACTCCAGCCCAGGCAACGGAGCGAGACTCCGTCTCAAAAAAGTCCAAACACACCAGGGGTTAAATAAGCTGCTTCTCTTTCCACTGTTTATTATTAATGTACAAAATATACAAAACCAAAAAAAAAAAAAATACTCATCCTCAAATCCATTTTGGCTCTAACCCAAGACCCTGCACAAAACCCAACCAATCCACTGTTTTCATAGAAAACAACTGATGCCAAGGTGAAGGAGAGAACTGGGAAAGGGCAAAATCATCTTGTTGAATCCACCCAGGAAGGCACCTGGTGGGGATTCAGAGGTGGTTGACAGGGTGAAGTAGCTGGAAGCCTCCTTCACACTGGCAAGGTTCCAGGTGGGAGCAGGGAGTGAGCTAACTCCCCAAGGCAGTGCATGTAGTGTGACTTTCAGGCCCAGCATGCCAGGCCCAAGTTGATGAGAAGCTGGTCTCACTGAAGTATTTTATCAAGTCTCCAGACTGGCTGTAGTTGGCAAAGGCACACCAGCACCACTGGCCTCACCTTTGCCAGCTAAAACTTGCACCGGATGCAGATATGAGTTCACCATCATCGAACCTAGCAGACCCAGGACGCAGACTGGGTGTTCACAGACAGTTCAAGGTCCCACTTGAGAAAGGACTCAGAATGGAGAGCCCACGCTGGGGGAGGAGTGGGGATGATGTGTGTTCCAGAACTCAAATCCAGCTGATTGAGCCCTCTCAGTGCAGTGGGATATACAATACCCCTTCACCATCTCCCCACCCCATGAGGAATAATGAACTGAGCTGGGATGATTTCTTAAGTGCAGCTGATCCTGTGTCAGAGTTCTGTGTGCATGTGGGGACCCGCAATAGAAGGGTAGGGGTGTTCTCCAGGATAACCAGCTTTAGGTTCTCAAGCATTAAGGGTAATACTGGAAAGGGGTTTGGGGTACAGGGTGAATCTTCTCAAAAAGTGAAGCCAACTGGGTCTCCTCTTCAGCAGTCCAGGAACGTTTCCAGTCTCTCTCCTCCCCAGACTGGAGGAAAATATGTACATCAATGCGCACCAGTGATCAGAAAACCCCCAGGAACCCAAGCAAGTGGGAACTGAGGGGGCCGGCTCCTCATCAGCTGGGGAAAAGGGAAAATGGGCCTCACAGAAGCCATAACAGGGTAGAAGGAGCGAGGCTGCAGTCCACAGGGGTTGTGTGAACGGGGCAGGCAAATGGTCCCTAGGGCAGTGGGGGCCCATTGACACCCGGGTGGTAGAAGGCACAGTTGTTCTCATAGCGGCAGTTGCCCTTCATCATGAAATGTCGGCAGACAGGGCGGTTTGACATGTCTGTGGGAATGATGGCAGAACAGTTAGACAGGAAATGGCTGAGGGCAATGCCACCATCACCACCCCAGTCCATGGCATCCTAAGAACTTTCAGAGACACAGTCTTAGGGATTTGGGGGAAGGGCATAGAGTAGGAACTGCTATGCATACTGGGACATCAAAGAGACGGGTACCTCACGTTCTGCCTAGCTACCAACAGTAGTGACTCTCACCCACTCCCCAAAAGCTTGTATGGGACACCAAAAGGCATATGGGGGACAGGGAGCATCCTCACCTCCTCCATGGCTGTGGCCTCCATCGTGCCCTCGGTGGCCCCCTCCCCCGTGGCCAGGGCCATCATGGCCACGGTGCTCATGAGGTGGTCCTCGATGGTCATGGCCTCGGTGACCAGGAACATCATGAGGCCGGTGGCCATGGGGACCCCCGTGTCCAGGGCCTTCATGGGGACGATGTCCACCACTTCCACCCATGCTTCCGCCAGGGCCTTCATGGGGGCGATGTCCACCACCAGCACCCATTCCTCCACCAGGGCCTTCATGGGGACGATGGCCACTGCCACCACTGATGCCACCACCAGGGCCTTCGTGGGGACGATGTCCTCCACCCCCACCCATGCTACTGCCAGGGCCTTCATGGGGGCGATGCCCACTGCCCATGCCACTGCCAGGGCCTTCGTGGGGACGATGTCCACTGCTGTTGCCCATGCCTCCACCAGGACCTTCATGGGGACGATGCCCACCACCTCCAACCATGCCCCCACCAGGGCCCCCTCGTCCATTTGGGGGTCCTCCTCCAGAGCGACCTCCTCTGGCGCCTCGGAATGGAGGAGGAGGAGGAGGAGGAGGTTCATTTCCTCCTCGGCCACCTCGGCCTCTATGGTATGGTCCAGGACCAGGTCCTGGACCCCCCCGCATTGGGCCACCCCGCATAGGGTCGCCCGGGCCATCCCAGAAGGGATCACCCCCCCGGGGAGGGGGTGGAGGACCCAGGAGACGTGGACCCACTGGCCCACCAGGGCCTCCATGGGGACCTGTACGGGGAGAAAAAAGAGAAAACAGTATCAGCTACCAGGAACTGCCATCTCCCAACCTAAACCACCTCACCTCCCACCTTCCAGTCAATCCTATACTATTATCAGACTGAAATTAAGCAGGTAAGCCCATTCCAACCTTCTACTCACCACCTACCTGGCATAGGTCCCCCAGGTCCAGGGGGAAAGTGCTGCATGCCCTTGGGGCCCCCAGGACCCCCTGGTGGGAAACCATTGGCTATCGGGCCAGGGCCTAGGAGTCCATGTGGCACTGTTAATGAAAACAAGGATAACACAGCATGAGCATTCTAGAAGACAGGCATGGTTTCCCATTTAGATGCACCCAACTGACCCTCTCAAACCAACCTGGCAGAGCAATGCTCTCTCTGTCCAGTCTTTCCCTCCCATTTCTTGCCTAGGGTCCACAGCCCTGTACTCTTCTGCATCTGTGAAACCCTGCTTCCCCCAACTCCACTGCAGGCTTCCTCCCCCAGTCCCCTGGGGCTGGCCCTGAGGATTACCCAGCATCTGCTTGATCTTGTCTGAATAGTCTGGTTGTTTCAGTAGTTCCTCTGAAGGATGACTGTTTGGGCTACCCTGTGAGGATGTAAGAAGGCAAAGTAAACAGACAGACAGGGTAACAACCATGGCGAAAGGGAGAGCCAAAGATTAGGGTAAGTGGGTAGATGTGGAGAACTGGGGTAAGGCGAATGGGAGACAGAGTGAGGAGAGAGCACTTAAGGAGGCTCCACAGAAGGTGGAAAAGGGGAAAGAGGGCGCATACCATGATGGAAGTGAGGATCTCCTGGACATTAATGCCTCCTCCTCCAGGGCCTTGGGGGCCCTTTCCAGCACCCATGCTTCCCATAAGATTGGCCAGAACTGGAGGCAACTTGGAGCCTCCTGCCCCATCAGGTGAGCCACCTGACCCCCCAGGTTCCAGGGTCTCAACATACGGAGTCTCATCCATGGAACACTCCTGAAAGAAGAGCAAAAAAATTAGGACTGACAGAACAGATACATTCTCACATGAAAGATGCACTGAATTCAATGACCATCACAACTTCCATCATCACATAACACTGACTTACCTCATCTAGGGGGATGAGTTTAGGGGGTATGGGCTCGTAGGGCTCAGGATCAGGCTCATGAGGACTATCAGGAACAGCACAGGTGAGGGAAAATAGTAGAATGATAGTCAAGTTATTAATTCAGGCCCTGAAAGTAATTTCTAACCTCCACCCCTTAATTACCCCAGCTCACGTTCCCCTCAGGAGTGTCCAAGCACTCAACATCCCAGGGCAGGAATCCCACTCTGCTCACCTCTCCTTGTTCAGGAAGAGCTCCTGAAGGATTCCCTTCTCCCGCTCAGCCTGGATATATCGCTCCTGGCTATTGCTTCCAGGGGTGACAAGCGGTGACGGCAGAACCAGGGGCCGGGGGCACACCCAGGGCACCTTCTCCTCCATGTTATCATGGCTCAGACGCCGCGCTGTCTCAAATGCATGTCGGTCTGACAGTATCTCTCGCTTAGCTGCCTCACCAAAGTCCTTGATCTTATTCACATTTACTATCGGCAGAGGAAGAAAAGCAAGAGGGAAAGTAAGCACAACCAAGTTCTTTTAAAATCCCTTAAACACACCTATTACATAGGAAATGACCTCTTACCTCGTTCAGTTTCATCCAATTCAAAATAGAAATATTCTCTCAGTTTGCCTTCCTCAGGCCACGTCACACTTTTCCTCTTCCTGCCTTTCCGGGTCAGTTGGTTAGGATCTCCAGGACTCTCCACTGGCTTGGCATCCAGAGCTCCTGGTTCCAAAGAGGCTGGAAGCAGAAGAGGTTTCAGACCCAGATCCCTCCTTTCAGAAAACCCCCCAAACTGAACCAGTTTCTAGATTACCTGTATCCATGAGCTCTGGAACTTCAACAGGGGGAACCGGGGTGCCTGGACGGTCTATGTCCATTGCCTCAGACGGCGGTGCTGGTTCTGGGGAAGAAGGTTTGGCTGTGCTTGGTTCTGTGCTCGTTTTCCCTTCAAAGGGGCTCGGCTATTGTGAAAGAAAAGGAAGTGAACTGACTGGAAAGCCAAGGGCAAGGGAATTAGTCCAGGGTCCCAGGCGCAATCCCCCAACAGTTCCTATATAAAGGAAGACTCTGTCTCCACACTGGTCTCACCTGCACCAGTCTATATCCAAGGCAAAACGCCTCTTGTCCTCCTGGACAACTCCTAGCTGCTGTGCCCTTTCTTCTACTTTACCTTTTATACTCTCACTGAAACCTACTTTTGGGAGCCCATACCTTGGCAGCTGTAGGTGACAGCACTTTTTTCTTCTTCTTAATTTTGATGCCTGGAACAGGGGCTGAATTGAGAGCATCCAGAAAGCCCAGGCCCTCCATAGCTACAAAAAGAAAGAGCATCAAATGGCATCATCAGACCTCCTTCACAATCCTACACCTGCAAACACAGTCTAGGCATAAAATGAGCCAATGAAGAGCCTGCCTCAACTTAGGACACGACAAGCTCAAGAGGACCAGGAAGCACATGCAGGAGGATTCATACACGATATTCTTCTTGTTATTCTAGGTTTCTTGTGGCAGGCAAGCCATAGCTTTGGATGTGAATTATAGCTCAGGTAACTGATGAAGTGAGCCCCTGTGAACACGACAAATCACCTTGCCAGGCGCCCCTGACCAGTCACAAAATGGCACACCTCCCTATCTTATCTCTAAAATTACTCCTAAGTGACACCGGAAACGGGAGTTCCAGAGGTACAAAAAGTAAAGGGTACCAAGGAATCAAAGGAAAATGGAGGGAAATAATAAAAGAGAAGGGAAAAAAACTTCTCGTTCCCAGAGACATTCGTTCCCATAAGAGTTTGCTCCTGGCCAGGCACGGTGGCTCACGCCTGTAATCTCAGCACTTTGGGAGGCCGAGGCGGGTGGATCATGAGGTCAGGAGATTGAGACCATCCTGGCTAACATGGTGAAACCCCATCGCTACTAAAAATACAAAAAATTAGCCGGGCATGGTGGCGGGCGCCTGTAGTCCCAGCTACTCGGGAGACTGAGGCAGGAGAATGGCATGGACCCGGGAGGCGGAGCTTGCAGTGAGCCAAGATCGTGCCACTGCACTCCAGCCTGGGCAACAAAACGAGACTGTCTCAAAAAAAAAAAAAAAAAAAAAGACTTTGCTCCTAATTCAAAGTACATCTCCCCACTTTAGACTCACGCTGTGGCGGAATGATCTTCACTTTGATCTCTTTGGTGGCATTAGGTGTTGTGTTGAGTGGCTTGTATTTCTTTTCTGCAGGGGGGGTAGCATCTCCTGGAGCAGCTACGTTGCTGTCAGAAGAGGAACTGTCATCAACATCTCTGACTCACCCCCTCTTGCTCCCTTGTGTCCACAGATCCACCCCATTCAGAACCTGAGAATATGGTCCATACCTCTGACGTTTGAGGGGGATAGGTTTAAGATTGTACTTGTCAGAAACCACCACTGTGCTGGCGTTCTTCTTCACAGGCACCAAGGATGGTGTCTCCAGCTCTAGTCCTGGGGAAAGAAGCATGGTGTGGGCAGCTGAACTCAAACCCCTAAACCCCTGAATTTTCCTCCCGTTCTCACCCGCAAATGTTCTTCTAACCTTGTAACCAAAGCTTCCTCCGCTAATCTTCTCTCTTCCTTACGATTAACATATCACACATCAAATGATTCCCCCATAAGGCTCTGGGTGTGCACATGCACACGAACCCTCCAGAGGCCAGCCGCCAGTCTTACCAGTGGAACGGAACTTGGCATGACTGGGTGCTGTGGTTCGAAGAGACTTGGGCTTCTCCCTCTTCTTCTCTGGGGCCTCCTCGGCCCGGGTCTCAGCCTTCACCTCTGTCAAAGGTCGCTCAGGAGGGGTAGTTCGACTTTTCCCCTCATCTTTACGTTTCTTCTTATCTTTCTCTGTCGTGAAAAAACAAAGCAGAAATGGATTTTATTTAAACACTGTCAGAGGTGAAGCAGACTGGGAGTACCTAAAGGCCACATCCCAGTAGGAAAGAAATAAATACAAAGGATAAAGGACTAAGGAGCTTACCAGCGGGCTGAGTACTGCTCTGAGAGCGGATGACAGCCATCCAGTCGCTGACAAGGACTGAGGCCAATTTCCGGAGCTCTGCAGGTGAGAGAAAGGGGAAATGCCTAATAATGTAAAATATTCTTCCAGGAACAGAAAATGGGAGGTTTGAGAAAATATTGTGAAAATCTATGTAATGGAGAAAGTAATCCAAAGTTTTAAGAAGAACATGAGATATGCTTAAAAACCAAATTCTTAAAAAATGGAACAATGAATTAAGAGTTGTGTTCTACTCAAATAACTTTCAACTCTGATGTCATCACCACTCTGGAGTAAAAAGACCTAATATTTATTTCAGAATATGTGGTTAAAATCTGCATTAGTAAAAGACTACACATTGGGTGCCATGTACACTGCTCGGGTGATGAGTGTACCAAAATCTCAGAAATCACCATTAAAGAACTTATACATGTAACCAAAATCCACCAGTTCCTCAAAAACTACTGACATTTTTTTAAAAAGCTACATTAGTTGCTTTACGTATAACACACCTAATTGTTACAACAATCTGAAGACTTTTTATTTTCCTTTATAGATGTAAAAACAAGCATAAAATTTGTTTCTAAATGAAAAAATACTTTTGTAACTCTTTCCTTTTGTACTTGGCAAATAACATCTCTGATCTATGGCACCTCTCCTCTGGCCAACATTTCCACTTAGAGACTTATTTCATAATTTGTCATTTAATAGTAAGATTTTCACAGAACACTAAAACATAACTTTTTGAAACAGTCATACAATTAGCAATTTCTATACCTAAGCCAACATGAACCTCAACGCAGGAATATCCTAAAATCTTTCTGGAGTAACTGATAACTATGGTTCCGGTGAGACTTAACTACAACCGACAGGGAATATACAAATTTCAATATCTAAAGGAATGATGGTAATTAAATATATATTTAAAGAGAGCAACACAATTAAGCCAGTTGGAAATAGATTACTGCTCACTTGGTGGGAAACTGGTATCTTGTGTGCCCGGGTAGAGATAAAGGAAACTCTAAATTTCTAAAGGAGACAGGCTTTGTCTTCAAGACAGAACTGTATGGTCCTTGCCAGAAGCTCCACAACTCTTTTAGAAAAGGAAAGAATCAGAGCTTTGATATATTTCTTTTTTTTTCTTTGAGATGAGTCTCGCTCGGTTACCCAGGCTGGAGTGCAGTGGCGCAATCTCGGCTCACTGCAAGATCCGCCTCCGGGTTCACGCCATTCTCCTGCCTCAGCCTCCCAAGTAGCTGGGACTACAAGCGCCCACCGCCATGCCTGGCTAATTTTTTGCATTTTTAGTAGAGACAGGGTTTCACCTTGTTAGCCAGGATGGTCTCGATCTCCTGACCTCGTGATCTGCCCGCCTCGGCCTCCCAAAGTGCTGGGATTACAGGCGTGAGCAACTGCGCCCGGCGCTTTGATATATTTCAAGAGTCAAGATTTTGCCCATGTCCTACAGGAATATGTTTATTGGTAGAACTAGTACATCTATTGTTAGGAAAACAGTTATTAAAGTTCCCAGAATATGCTATAGTTAGAAAAACAGAAGTGAACGATGATGAGACACGCTAGGATGATACTATTTCCCACAGTGAATTTTAAGTGTATGTGTTTTATAACAAGCAATCTTAGGAATCAGCTTCCAGTTAAAGTATGGTGCCTTATATTCAGCAACAGAGAAATGAACAACTTTGGAATTGAGAACAGGAAACAGGGTACAGGTTAGAGGAACTTTCTCTTTAAAAGAAGGAAAAAAAAGCAAGGTGACACAGAAAGAGAAAAGTGAAGCGACAATCCAAGGATGGGAAAAGATATTAAGGTAATGAAGTGGAAGTAATAGAGAAAAGCCCATGAGAGAGCAGGAGCGGCACCTACCTTCATCCTCACTTGACTTGCTCAGCTGCTTCACCAGTTTAGCTGTGTTGTTCTATGAGAAATGGGAGCAACAGAAAGGTAAATGCCAGGAGGCAAATAATTCCACTTAGAGCTAAAAATGACAAAAGTTACAATGCTCCCCCCCACCTTTTTTTTTTTGAGACGGAGTCTCACTGTCTTGCCCAGGCTAGAGTGCGTGGAGCAATCTTGGCTCACTGCAGCCTCAATCTCCCAGACTCAAATGATTCTCCCACCTGAGTCTCCTAAATAACTGAGACTACAGGCACGCACCACCACCACCACATCTGGGTAAATTTTATTTTTTGTAGAGACAGGGTCTTATCATTTTTGCCCAGGCTGGTCTTAAATTACTGGGCTCAAGCAATCCACCCACCTCAGCATCCCAAAGTGTTGGGATTACAGGTGTGAGCCACCACACCCGGCTGACACATTCTTTTTTTTGGGGGTGGGGGACAAGTCTCGCTTTGTCACCCAGGCTGGAGTGCAGTGGTGTGATCTTGGCTCACTGCAACCTCCACCTCCTGGGTTCAAGCGATTCTCCAGCCTCAGCCTCCTGATTAGCTGGGACTACAGATGCATGCCACCATGCCTGGCTAATTTTTTGTATTTTTAGTGGAGACGGGGTTTCATCGTGTTAGCCAGGATGGTCTCGGTCTCCTGACCTCGTGATCTGCCTGCCTCGGCCTCCCAAAGTGCTGGGATTACAGGCGTGAGCCACCGCACCCAGGCGCCACACACCTATTAAAGGAGATAAATTCAAACCAAGTCTTCTTATTCTAAATTATTTTTCTGCCATTCTATCTCACAGGCCCAAGATCACAGCCAACATCAGTCAGTGTGAGTTTTCATCTGTTAGACGAAACCAAAAAAAGAAGAATCAGGGTTTAAAGACTAAAGGTACCTGCTTGAGATGGTCTACAGTGAGTGGTAGGTGCTGCAGGGTCAGTAGTATTTGCTGGAGGAGGGGAATGTTGTTGGTTGTCTTTGAATACGTCAGCCAATTGTTAAGAAGTTTGTAGCCACCAACGTCAATAAACCTGCATGCAGGCAGGAGAGTCTATCAGTAACGCCCTTTCTAGGTTTTGAAAGTACCACATCCCACGATCCCAGTCTCCCATCAATGCCCCTGGAACCCCATGCCTCACCACCCCATCTTTTAGCTACATCTTCCCATTCCAACCATCCAGATCCCCACTTACTTGATCAGTATTTCTGGTGAACGGGTCTGCAGGAGAATGTTCAAGTAAGTGCATCGACTCACCATCTTTCGTGCTTCCTTCATCAAACTGCAGGATATGAGTGAGGGTTAGAAATGAAGCAGCCAGTATCTCTTCTCTTAGCAAAAGCGCCTCTCTAATCTGTGAACTGCCTAGAGATTCCTGATGATTTGGGACTTTGCTCCAGAGAGGGGGAGTCACATATACCTCTAGGAGGATGGGACGGATCCAGTGCAACATGGAAACTTATGGGAGAACAGAGACACTGAAGTCCCTGACCTGGGGAGGAGAGCATCACTGCCTCCCTAACACACAGGATGAATGTCATTCTGCCCCCAGGTGATACGGCTAGCCCTCAACAACTGTCCCTAATAGTCTGTTCAAGACTGGCTTATTTACTCTCCCCTGAACCTGAGAATCCCTGAAAGAAAATAACATTATAGGTAGGTGGAACATGAACCTAAACAATCTAGAATTCTGTTACCAGGCTACCCTGCTCTCATTCCAACATATGACTCCCTTGGGACTGTGGACGTCCAAATCTCCAGCTTCCGCTATGGTCAGAAACCAAGTGATCATCTTTTCCTATCCCTTACCCTAAAATTGTTAGATTTTAATCCTATTGCACTGACTGTCTTTCCCTTTCCTTTCCAGGATCATTCCAGTCTGCCTCAACTGCAGCCATATTTTAACACACAATATTCTCTACTCACAATGAATCCAAAAAAGGGTAAAGACTCACCTGAAGATCTTGGAAATCCCATCCACACTTTTGACTTCCCCATCTCGGTTAAGGAAGCTGTCCAGGCCCTTGAGAAGTTCTTTGGGGTCTATGGGACCAGAACCCATGATGGTGGTTTCTATGGTAAGAGGACAAAACAAACAAACCCACAGAATAAATGGGTGGCAAGGACTACCCGAGTAGGCCCTCTAATAAACCACATCTCTACATCTGACAAAGTATAGTGACTATTCAACTATGCTATTTTTTAGATATGAAAAATCAACACAGACCACTTGCCACTACCGAGAAAATAGCCCTAGCAAGTTAAACATGGGGAGCATATGTGACTGAACAGGAAAGCAATTCGATGGGAGGACTAGAGCAGCACACCTGTCCCTCCCTCCCAGCAGCATCCTTCCTAGGATGGCTGAACTTCACTAGATCGTACTAGAGCTAAGATTCAGTTCTCATAACAAGATGTTCAACTCTCCAGAGCATTTGTACCTATTGTTAAGTCCTGTCTTCCCTAGTTGCTGAAAAATCTGGCTTGAAAAACAGCCTATAGCTTGACAGAAATTGGGCCAAATCTTGGGTGTTTGAGCTAAATGTCTTGTAAGAGTTGATTCCTTTTTATCTTAGCCCATTAAGAGTCATAATCACGACATAAGGCAAGATATCTATCAGCTGAAGTGGTAGATGATAGAGAACAAAACAAAACTTGAAAACAGAATCCTTCCCTAAGGAGATCTGGAGGTAGGTGCCAGATATTGAGACAAATGGATGCAAGGAAATCAAGCAGGTCCTCCTAGGCCTTGAATAGACTGTCACTCATTAACCAAACACTGCACAAGTTTTTACTGTCTCCATGTTAAACGGAAGCTAGTGGTTTGTGCTTTCAAAAGCAAAGATGTAAATCTGGTCCTCTCCTCAAAAATCACGCTGTGGATCCCCTAGGAAAGCCTAAAACTGAAAACCATGGAAACTAAAGAATGGAATAGATAAAGTCAAATGCTAGAAAAATTCCCTTTTAAGCAGCTGTTTTAGACCAGGTTGGAAAAGGAATTAGTTAAAAGCTAAGCTCCTTTTATGGGACAGGGCAGAATTGAAGTTCCAGAAAGGTAATTTACAATAAATATTGTTCTGATTGGGATTTGTATCTACACTGCCTCTAAATACTTGCTTCTAAGAACCAAAAAAGAGGCCAGGTGCTGTGGTTCATGCCTGTAATCCCAGCACTTTGGGAGGCCAAGGTGGGCAGATTCCTTGAGCATAAGAGTTTGAAACCAGCCTCAGCAACATGGCGAAACCTCATCTCTACAAAACATAAGCTGAGTATGATGGTGTGCACCTGTAGTCCCAGCTACCCAGGAGGCTGAGGTGGGAAAATGGGAGGACTGCTTGAGCCCAGGGACATTGAGGCTACAATGAGCTGTGATTGTGCCACTGCACTCCAGCCTGAGCGACAGAGTAAGACCCTGTCTCAAAAACAAACAAACAAAAAACCACCAAAAAAGAAAGCCATTTCAGCAATATCTGCCTTTGGGCAATAAGGCCAACACTGGGTAGCAAGGAAGAGGCAAGAACAAAACCTTCCTCATCCTACATCTAGCACAGAGGTTAACAGACACAATCCCCGCAGAAGGGTAGAAAAATCAGTATTTTACAAAGATGAGTATTTTTGTGCCGGAAAAAACATAGGTTTCTTGTAAGATAATGCAAATTAATTCTATTTGTTCTCAAACAAAAGAAAAAACATAAGCATAACAATCTCAGCCCTTTAGTCCTCCCAACAAAAAGGTCAATAAATTTCCAAATGTGTAGGTCCTAACAACCTAGGCGAGCAGCAGCAGAGGCAGGGAGGAGGCAGCCAGGAAGGGAAGAAGTATAATCTTGGCTCTGGAGGTCATAACCTGTGGGCCGAACAAAGCGAGAGATGAGGCAAGAAATGTTGAGAAGTCACTGCTGCCCTGGAACCTCTACAAGTACAAGTGGAACCTGAGGTCAGAGAAAAAACATTCAAGGAGAATACTGGAAAAGATTAGACGTTCGTGGGCCAAATCCACTCAAGTATGGTGATCCTTACACAGACACAGAAATAAAGGTATTCTTCCCATGTAGTGAGATAATATAAAGTGATCTATAGAAACTATAAAGAGATATGATAAAGGGACATATAAAACAGATATCACATCTGTTGGAGACTGGAAAAGCAATGTATGGGTTCCAATAATAACATATCATAAGCAATCAAAAGACTAAGAAATTTTTAAAACTCTATATATACACACACATACCTACCATTAGATTCCCAAAGCAAAATATATGCAACTTGACAAAAGGCCTTGAATTAAACATCATTTCAAACCAGTTCCCCTTGACTTGACTGGTTCAAACCCAGGGCTGAATATATACAACCCTGGAGAATTCCCTTTGGCATATCCAACTGCAAGCTAAGCCAATAAATAGACCAGCTACCTCTATTTCCTTCAGACACTAAATAAACTGTCATCTGAGCTCAAGTGTTCCTTCAGAGGATGGGAGACAAGACAGAAGAGCCAGTCTTAGAAAAATGGACCAATGAGTACAAAGCTGAATTCTGTCCAGAGCCCTCTGCTGGGAATGGGATCCAAGGACTTTTTTATTCCCATTTGTATAAACAAGAATAAAAAACATTAATAGTCAAAGGAAAGCTAAGAGACAAAGCAAAATTAGTGTTAAACATTCATTTTCCACTACTTATATTTTGGAAATATAAGTGAAATTTTGTCTCATTAGCACCAATCTTGATAAAATATAAGTGGGTTTTCTCATGATGGCCTTCCTTTAGGCAGATTCATTCTTATTTAAAATTAAGGACCCCAAGTGTCTTATAACCTAGTTTCCTTACTTGGAAGTCAGTATATTTTGGGAAAAAACCAAACAAGTTCCAAGGCACTGAAGTGGGAAGGAATGTAAAGTCCAACATTCCGGGCACAGGGCTACAGCTGAGAAGGCAAACTGAGTTGAAGGAAGGCAGGGGCTGTGACTAAGTGTTGTAACATTACCTACTCAGGATCTGGAGTCTAGAATGAAAGCTTGAGAAAGCTTTCTGGAACCACGAATAATCCAGGGCATGATTGTCTTTTTTTAGTGAGCTGCTATTTCCTTGACTGCAGAACATACAGAAGGTGGGGAGTGAGGGAGCAACCCCCTGGCCTACGTCCACCTCATCCTAAGCTATGCTTTCCTTATGGAGATGTTTCAGGCAGAGCCATACTCTACTGGCACAAGGCACTGGGGAATTTTCTACCACTTTTACCAGAGATAAACGTCTGTGACACCAACTGCCTTCAAAATGAATTTTACTTGAGGGCTATTCAAATAAATAGGGTGAAAAAATATCCAGCATAGCTAAAGTTATTCCACATCCATCACCAATGAACAGGACTGAATTGGTTCAGGATAAAAATTCTGTGCAAGTCAGAGTTCTTTAAAAAATAACTGTCTTCTAACAAAAGGAGAAAAAACTCCCAAATTTACCTTAATTTAGAGGCACTTCTGGAAATGAAAATGATTTGTACCTAACTCATGTTCCCCTTCCTTTCTTCAGTGTTTTAGGCATTTCCTAGTTTGACTCAATAGTGGACTGAATTATGTCTCTCAGGTGATTCATCACAAGGTCATAGCTTGCTTCCAAGTAGTAAGCCCCTACCCCTCAAAGTCATTTTGCAAACCTGATACATGAGCTCCTCAAAAGCTTATCTGCCTTTCAATAAAGATGCAAAATGATACACCACCCCAACTCATAGAAAAAGACCCCAGACTGGAACTCTGGCCACAAACTACAAGGATCAGCTTTTCCAAGATTCTCTGAATGGATGTGGTTCCCCTAGTAGACCTTGCTTCCCATCTCCCATGTTAAGGAAGATCTTCTTTATTAATCCCCTGGCTCACTAGATATCAGGAACCCCAGTGGGTAGAATGTTCAGCTCCCAAGGAAGATATGCTGCAGAGGCACATGGCAAACTGCTTAAAAGAAAAAAAACAACAAAACAAAACAAAAAAAACTTGTGGTCAATAGACATGTGGAAGAGTCCCTCCCATCCAATCCAGAAGTTTAAGTAATAATTTGAGAATCTGTACCCAGTAGAAAATTAGCCCTAAGTCTCACCCACGTCACCACAGGGCAGTTGTGCTTTCCAATTCTGCCTAGAACCTCCACGCTTCAGTGCAGGACTTTTAAAAATTAAAATTATATGGAGAGTCTGATAAAGATTTGGCTTTGAAAAAGTTGGGGGAAGAAAGGAACCAGACACCCAATACCACCCTCAGATAGGGCATGGCTTCTGAACATGCACCAACTGCCACAGCACTGCATGAGTTGAAAAATGAAGAGGACATCATTTTTTCATTAATGCTTTCAAAGAATTTCTTTTAGAAGGGAAGGAAAAAGAAATTCAAAAAAGGTGGCTCTTTGGGAAAAAAAAAAATGAAAGTTGTGAAATGTAATACCAGAAAGGTTTTGCTTACCAGAAACCGTAGCTTGATTCCCCCTGCCTTGAGTTTACAACTGCCGCCTCCTTTCCTAAAGATTCACTTCTTATCCTAGTACCAATGTACAGGAACTAAGCAAGTGCAGAACGTGATACAGCACTGAATACAGTTTATCCCCAAACTGAGAGGTGGGAATGAGGGCGATTTAGAAGAAAGTCCTAGAAGTATCCACCTTCCCCCGATTCTCATTACACAAAGCGACCAAATGCAGGAGGCCCAAAGACTGGTTCCTGAGCAGAAATGGCACATTTCAGTGTCATCAGGCCCGTTTATCTCGAAGGGACTCTCGCAAGCCCTTGTGTCTTTCCCATCTCCCTCTACACACATATATACATACACACACGCTCACACACATCCTCAAAGCTTCCCAGTCTTGGGTTTGCCTGTTTTTTCACCCCTGGCAGCTGAAGTGGGGAAAAATTACAAGCAGTTGTGATGAGTGAAAGTGAAAATAAAAACTGGTTCTATAAAAACTAGAACTACCCAAGGAGATGGACAGCCTTAATACTTAATTCCTATAAGCTCTTATCCCTTTAAGGTATTTTATATAATGAAAATTAGGAAAATGTCTTCTCCCTAGCAGCCACGAGCACAGGGAGTGCAAAGGCATCTGCTCAGGGGTGGAGCTTCAAGAGGGTGGAGAAAAGAGGAAGAAAGCTGATTACATCACCTTTCAAGGCTGCTCCTCCCCCTTGACCAAGTTTCTAGGGCGGCCCTAAGCTCAGGATGGCAAAAGGGGAAGAAAAACAACAAAGACGGAGGGACGCCATTTTGTAATGGAGAAAGAGGACTCGAACTTTAAAAAGCCACCCAGCTCTGCCGGTAGCTTCAGTTACATTATAAAAACACCTTTTTAGTAAAAAAGCCAAAAGCCAGTTCCCCATCGTGAATAATCTTTGACCTATTTTGATCAGTAAGAGCGTAGTGAAAATTAAAGCAATCAAAATATTAGAACAATTTTCTGCAGGGAAGAACTGAATTTGCAACGGAGGTTCAACCGGCTACCATCGACCACCCCCATCCTCCCTATAGAGGGAAAGGGGGAGGAAGGACTTGGACCCCTCTCAACAAATAGGGTTGAGGTGGGAGGACAGGAAAAAAAATGGGTCAAGACACAACCTGCAACGCCGCTTGGAAGACAAAAGGACAAGGAAAGTCGCCATATTGAAGCAGGGAAGAAAAAAATTCCTTTTAACGACACAAATCTTTTAGAAAGCTAGCATTCAATTGCACTAAATGGCTTTTAAAATTATACTCCTAAATTCCACATTACCCAACCTTTCCACCCTCTATTTAACTGTACCTCCCCCACCAAAAAATATCAAGTTAAAATGTTAATCACTCTTTTGCTTTTAAATACCTATGCAATCTGCAACAATTATAAGACATTCTTTACCTCCCCAACTATTGTATGTACTGGCACTAAGATTATATTTTGTCCTAAGTGTCTTGCAATCTTTATTCCTAGATTGCCACCTATTTTAACCACACAAATATACCCCAAACAAATTACATTAAAATTGAGAGGATTTAACAGTCATTTAAAAAGTTATAGCGAGCTATTATTTCTCTCTGCCCATCTCCTTACCCTGCAATCTTTATGTACAGATTGCTTATTAATCTGGCAAATTGAAAGGCACCCTGCTTGTCTCACACACAAAGAAGTGGTACTTCTGGGCCACAAGATCCACCATCTCTTGTATGTGAGCTCATTAACCCTTTCGAAGACTGCTGCTAACCAGAGGAAGGTAACCATTCCTCCTTATATAAACACGTATGGCTTTGGCAGTCTGGAAATTGGCTGGATTACCAAGGGTTAACCATCAAAATCCTCACTTGCTGGCCCTCCCTCCACCCTCTCTTTGCCTGCAGCAGGGCAGGGAAGAGATAGGTGGTAGGGGAGAGAGAACAAGACTGTTTAGACCCACAGGCCCTTTTTAATGGAGATTAAGTGACCAGATTGGTCCTTCTCCAGTTCTCTATTTGTTCTATGGTCTCATTTCTTCCTCTCATTATTTTTGGTTTCACAACGGGAAACGTTGACTTCTTGTTGCAAGGCTGGTTTTTGAAAATTCGACACTTACTATCCAATTTTTTTGCGACGTCAGCACCTCGGGCTCAGGGGGAAGGGGTAAAATTTTGGAGGAAAAAAAATAAAACAACCAACCAGGACCCAAAACTCAATTATTTAGGGGGCCTCATTGGATCAAAAAGTCTTTTAAAAAATAAAGGCCAACTCAGTATTCATTTCCCCCCCCACCCAACTCCATTTAGGGAGGGGGGTCGCAGAAAAAAGTTCTGAGTGGATTCAAAAAAGTAAACGCTGGATGAGTGAATTTGGGTGGTTTGGGAAGGGAGGGTGGTTGATTATTTTTCAAGTTATGTGGTGACGGTCCTTCGGCCACAGATTTCAAGTCCCAAGCAGCGTGGGCTGGTGGGGTGGGCAAGATAGGTGGGAAGGGGCAGAAGACACAAGTGGTTGGGCTGGTGGCTGCTGTTTTCCCTTTCCCCCCTCTCTCAGGATCCTTTCAAGGGCTTAGATGTTGCTGCGGCTTGTTTCTGTTTTCCTCGTGGTCGGCCTGTCTTTCTCCGAGAAAATTCAAACCTGGGATAAAAGGAACACAAGGGAGAAAGATGTAATCAGTACGGGTTGCTTCAAAACACCCAGAAATGCCATCTTTGCTGTCCCCAAACAAACCTCTGTGTCCCATCCTGATCGCAGCCGCTTTAAGCCGTGGCTCTCAAATGAACCCATCCCTACCCCGCTTCCCAGATCCAACGCTCTCCGCAAAATTTTACCCACTAAACAACAAGGTAGGTAAACTTACCTCTAAACGAACCCCAGAATGGCGGCCGCCCGCTCGGGTGGAGTCTTTTATACCCGGACGCCGCCCAACGCGCCCAAACGTGCTAGTGAAACGCCCTTGTCGCGAGACATTATACGCGAGGCGTGAACTCATTGGTCAACCTAAACGACAATTCGCCAGCTGATTGGCTAGTCTCACTTCACCTTTGCTCCGCCCCTTCCCCGGCACTCTCTTCCGCCTCCTTTCTGCCTCCCTGTTGCGTGCGCGTGACCAGAGAGCCCAGCACCTCCCTTTCCTCTGCTTCCGCCACTTCCGCCCTGGAGAACATTTCTCACCCAGGGTTGGTAGAAACGTGCCGGAGCATGCGCACTGAGAGGATCTCGATAAAAATCGCCTTCAAAATTGCTTAAAAGGCAAACTCTAACAAAGAGATCTAAGAGTCGTAGTGACTAGCCAAGAAAAAATGCAATTTTGAGGTCTAATTCGATTGTGACGCAGTTGAAATTAGCTTCTCCGCCCATGCCTTCCCTTTCACGCTTCCGTCCTGACGCAAACGTGCGGCCGCCTTCCGCACTGCGGGCTTGTCCTTGGCCCTGCCCTAGTCAGTTTCCTGAAGCATGCGCAGTTGCCTTTCCTTCCATTCCTGTGCTGGGCGTACGTCAAGATGGCGGCGTCCGTATTAAACACCCTGCTGAGGCGGCTTCCTATGCTTTCTCTCTTCCGAGGTGCCCACAGAGTTCAGGTAACTTCTCGAAGGACATTTTGCACAACCCCAAGTTGGTTATACCTTCTCTAGGTCGTCGCTCCGCTGTCAGGAATCCACGAGTGGAGACCTTCCCACGTGTTTATATCTTAGCTGTCTAGGCAGTACTTCCAGCAACCCCCTCCCATACACCGCGCGTTTTCTAATCCCGAGCCGAGGACTAAGCCCCAGGGTTAGGTGTCATCCTTCTTCCAAAATGCCATCTCAGTAAAATAATTAAGTGATAGAATTGACCCCCGTCCACCCTCAGTTATGCATAACCAGCTTTTTGAAAAATATTTAAATAATTAAGGGGCTATGCTAATGTTGTATCGTTGCAATTTTAGCGTAACATATGTGCTCCCCAAGCGAGCGCCACAACCAGCTCTTAACTGTGCAGGTCATGTCTAAATCTGTGTTGCTCAGGAATGTCCTTAGGGAAATTAGGGATCCTAATTTCTACCCACCTTGCTATTTCCCAGTAAGGTCAGGATATATTCTTACGACCTGAGGACAGTTTCTCAGCTCTCTTTATTAAATCAGTTTCTTATCAGAGTTATGAGAGCTTAACTCCGTCCTTTGAATTGAGGTTTCCCTCCAGTCTTGTGTACTCACCTCTCTGGAGGTTCTTGGTGGGGCACGGTGAGATAGAAAGGCTTGCCCAGCTGCCACTCCCTAAAGTGGGACTGAAGAGTGGTGACAGAGGTCAACACAGACTTAATAACAGCCTTGGTAGCTTTAAAACTAGCGTTAGGACTCAAGTTTGTTCTGCCCTGTAGATTGTTGACCTTCAGCTTTTATGAAAATGGGCAACTCAGTGACTTCATTGGATTGATTTGGAGACTCACCTGTCTTCAGCATCCCCTCCCCACCACACATCTTGGTTCCGAGAACCTAGATATCCTTCCTCTTTATTCTTCCACCAGAATCAATTCATTTCCAAAAAGCAGGACTACCTTTTATGTACTAGATTTTTTTTTCTTTTTTCTTTAGATGGAGCGTCACTCTGTTGCCAGGCTGGAGTGCAGTGGTGCGATCTTGGCTCACTGCAATCTCCGCCTCCCGGGTTCAAGCGATTCTCCTGCCTCAGCCTCCCGAGTAGCTGGGACTACAGGCACATGCCACCACGCCCAGCTAATTTTTTGTATTTTTGGTAGAGATGAGGTTTCACCATGTTGGCCAGGATGATCTCGATCTCTTGACCTCATGATCCGCCCGCCTCAGCCTCCCAAAGTGCTGGGATTACAGACGTGAGCCACTGCGCTGGGCCTTGTACTAGACTTTTTAATTGTCTTCTGAAATAAGATTGTTTTTCAGCATATATCCGCTAACTTAGCTTTTCTTTCAGGATCCAGTTGTAGAAAAGGAGCGTGGTTGTTGATTTATGTCAGTTTAAACCCAACAAAAATACTTAACTTACATATGTATTCCTGTTATATTCCATTAATGCAATATGTATGCATTCCCCCTCTTTCCAAAATGTGATAAGCAAACCATTGAGTTCTTTCCTTGAACTCATTATTTTATTTTTTTCTGCTCCTTTATAGGTTCCCCTCCAGACTCTTTGCACCAAACCTCCCTCTGAGGAAGATTCTTTGTCCCCAGTTCCCATTTCTCCTTATAAGGATGAACCCTGGAAATATCTGGAATCAGAAGGTACCTCTAAATGGGGAAAGGGAGGGTCAGATAGGATTTAAGATAAGTGGATAGAGCCACCCACTACACTCCCACCCAGGAATAACTTGTATGATCTTTCATTTCAGAATACCAGGAGCGATATGGTTCTCGCCCTGTCTGGGCTGATTACCGCCGCAACCACAAGGGTGGTGTACCCCCACAGCGGACTCGGAAAACATGTATTGTGAGTTTCTGAGAGTGGGATGTGGAGTAGGGGTAGAGGCCACAAGTAACAGTAACAGCAGCACTTTTTCTGACGGGCTTGAACATCCTTAACTGCTGGTTTTTTCTCTCTACAGCGTGGGAATAAAGTTGCTGGGAATCCCTGCCCCATCTGCCGAGATCACAAGTTGCATGTTGACTTTAGGGTAAGGAGAGTCTTTTCTTTTTATGGTAAGAAAAATAAAGATTAGGAGCCCCTTTGCAGTGCCAAAGAGATTACTGTAGGTGCCCCACACTTCGTATATCCTGGAGGCCCTACAGTTTATTTTGTAGTAACTGTTTGTGGCATTATAAAAACATTTCTCTCTCCAGTCTTTTACCTTCTACTATGGATTGTACTGCAAGTTTTATCCTATGCCTATGAAATTTACAGTCTAAACTGGCAGGTAAGAGAAATGACTATTTCTTTTGAGACTGAGTCTCACTCTGTTGCCAAGGCTGGAGTGCACTGTCGCGATCTCAGCTCACTGCAACCTCCACCTTCCGGGTTCAAGCGATTCTCCCACCTCAGCCTCCCAAGTAGCTGTAACTACAGGCGTGTGCCACCATGCCTGGCTACTTTTTGTATTTTTAGTAGAAACAGGGTTTCACCATATTGGCCAGGCTGGTCTCAAACTCCTGACCTCATGACCCGCCCGCCTTGGCCTCTCAAAATGCTGGGATTAGAGGTGTGAGCCACCATGCCCAGCCAGCGAAATGGCTATTTCTAGTGGGAGAGCAATATCCAAAGATTCGTTTGTATTCTTTACAGTTATTACAAAGTATATTGGCCCACTTTCTTCCTGAGGTTTTTTTATATTTCCTTGTCAATGTTCAGTGGCATGCTGGGACGTGAGGCCGGAGGGCAAGATAGAGTCTAGTATTTTTCAGAAAGCCTTCAATATGTGAGAAGGACAGGATTTGCTCCTTTAAAGAATTTGGAAACATATTGGCTGGGCGTGGTGGCTCATGCCTGTAATCCTAGCACTTTGGGAGGCCGAGGAGAGTGGTTCACCTGAGGTCAGGAGTTCGAGACCAGCCTGGCCAACATGGCAAAACCCTGCCTCTACTAAGAATACAAAAATTAGCCAGGCATAGTGGCAGGCGCCTATAATCCCAGCTACTTGGGAGGCTGAGGCAGGAGAATTGCTTGAACCGGAGAGGTGGAGGTTGCAGTGAGCTGAGATTGCACCACTGCACTCCAGCCTGGGCAAAAGAGCGAAATTCCTCAAAAAAAAAAAAAAAACAAAAACAAAAAAAACAAGAATTTGAAAACATTACATTAATAAAATAGGTAATAGGAAAGTGTTCTTCTGAGCTTGCAGCAAAAGTATTAGAGCAGAAGCTGTATGGCTGGTCATCAGGGAAGCAGTAGAGCATTTGGATAACAGTCAGAAAATGGGGGTATTTGACTGCAATAAGAACCCTTCTGACACAGCTTATTCAGGAGTCCCATAGATAATTCCCCAGTTTTGACTGCATATGATTAGTTATAAAAAGAGATTATGGCCAGGTGCGGTGGCTTATGCTTGTAATTCCTTGGGAGGCCAAGGTGGGTGGATCACTTGAGATCAGGAGTTCGAGACCAGCCTGGCCAACATGGTGAAACCCCATCTCTACTAAAGATACAAAAAAAATTAGCCAGGCGTGGTGGCGGGTGCCTGTAGTACCAGCTTCTTGGGAGGCTGAGGCAGGAGAATCACTGGAACCTGGGAGATGGAGGTTGCAGTGAACCAAGATTGTGCCATTGCACTCCAGCCTGACCAACAGAGCAAGACTCTATCTCAAAAACAAAACAAAACAGAGATTATAGTTAATTATATAACTGAGAGAGAAATGTTACAAATTTAGTAGCACAGGTGATTCCGCTTACATTCTACTCCACAGTGTATCTGCTTTTTTCTCAAGTCTCATTTCCTACAGTTAATTTGCTGAGTGAGGGTTGTTCTATGTAAACTGTAAAATTATTCTTACTATATAAATTATATTCAGTATGCTATTAAATACATTAGTTGTTTATACATACACATTACAATATCATTTTTTGGGTGATTTCTGGGATTTCCAATGACCAGTCCCAGTTTTTCACCTAAAGGCTGACTTTAGAACTTAACTTCTGCAGGCTGGGCATGGTGGCTCACACCTGTAATCGCAGCACTTTGGGAGACCAAGGTGGGTGTATCACCAGGTCAGGAGTTCAAGGCCAGCTTGGCCAAGATGGTGAAACCCCATCTCTACTAAAAATACAAAATAATTAGCCAGGTGTGGTGGCGGGCGCCTGTAACCGCAGCTACTCGGGAGGAGTAGCAGAGAATTGCCTGAACCCGGGAGGCGGAGGTTGTAGTGAGCTGAGATCGCGCCACTGCATCCCAGCCGGGGCAACACAGGGAGACTCCGTCTCAAAGAAAAGAAAAAAGAACTTAACCTGTGCATAAGAGATTTCTTTGGGAGCACAGTGACAGAATATGGGATGTGCAAGGATGGATTCAGTGAATTGATGAAGCCCAACTGGGACATGAAGGAAGATAGCACCTGGAGAGCTGTAGAGGGGTGAGAGGATAGCATCTGGAGAGCTGTAGAGGGGTGAGAGGATAGCATCTGGAGAGCTGTAGAGGGGTGAGAGGATAGCATCTGGAGAGCTGTAGAGGGGTGAGAGGATAGCATCTGGAGAGCTGTAGAGGGGTGAGAGGATAGCATCTGGAGAGCTGTAGAGGGGTGAGAGGATAGCATCTGGAGAGCTGTAGAGGGGTGAGAGGATAGCATCTGGAGAGCTGTAGAGGGGTGAGAGGATAGCATCTGGAGAGCTGTAGAGGGGTGAGAGGATAGCATCTGGAGAGCTGTAGAGGGGTGAGAGGATAGCATCTGGAGAGCTGTAGAGGGGTGAGAGGATAGCATCTGGAGAGCTCTAGAGGGGTGAAGGTGGTCCATGTGGGTATGTAGGGATTGTGTACTTGCAGTGTCCAAAGATCTTGCTGTTCTCCCTTCCTCTTTCCTCACGTTTCTCTACCACTTTCCCCTACAGAACGTGAAGCTCTTGGAACAGTTTGTCTGCGCCCACACGGGTATCATCTTCCATTCTCTATACACAGGTTAGCCCATCATCCCTGCACCACCAGAGAGCTTTTCCTTGTGGCATGTTTTGTTTATGTAGTTGTTCAATAGTTATTCGTTCAGTGGCTCCTACTTATAGCTTAAAAGGTCTGGCTGAACCTTTTGGAAATCTTGGTTTACTGGGGGCTAAAGCAATTAAATGTGGACAAAAGAAAAGGACAAGTACAGCCGGGCGTGGTGGCTCACGCCTATAATTGCAGCGCTTTGGGAGGCCAAGGCGGCCGGATCACCGAGGTGGGGAGTTCGAGACCAGCCTGACCAATGCCTGACCAACGTAGAGAAATCCTGTCTCTACTAAAAATACAAAATTAGCTGGGCGTGGTGGTGCATGCCTGTAATCCCAGCTACTCGGAAGGCTGAGGCAGGAGAATCGCTTGAACCCAGGAGGCAGAGGTTGCAGTGAGCTGACATTGCGCCATTGCACTCCAGCCTGGGCATCAAGAGTGAAACTCCATCTCAAAAAAAAAAAAAAAAAAAGGAAAAAGAAAAAAGCAAGTGCTTCTGTAAGCAAACTATCTAAATGTAGTTTTTATTTGATGAACAGTGATTAATTTCTTTCTATAGGGTCTTTTCACTTTTACAAAAGACTTCTCGCAAATTATCACATAAGTTATTTTATATCATTGTCAATTGAATTAGATTTTCCAAACTTGGAGTTGTAAATTTAACAATTCAAGATTATATCTATTCCCTAACTACAGTCACAGGGCAAATCTGGCCCACTGCCATGTCCATTTGTTTTCATATTGTCTACAATTGCTTCCATGCTACAATGGCAGAGTTGAGTAGCTGAGACAGAGACCACAGGACCTGCAGAGTTTAAAATATTTACTATATGACTCTAGACAGAAAAATTTTGCTAACACTGCTCTGAAGCAAGACAAATTTGCAGAGAATTTTTTTTTTGTTTTTGAGACGAAGTTTCACTCTTGTTGCCCAGGCTGGAGTGCAATGGCAGGATCTTGCCTCACTGCAACCTCTGTCTCCCAAGTTCAAGTGATTCTCCTGCCTCAGCCCCCTGAGTAGCTGGGATTATAGGCGCATACCACCATGCTTGGTGAATTTTATATTTTCAGTAGAGATGGGGTTTCTCCACGTTGGTCAGGCTGGTCTCGAACTCCCGACCTCAGGTCATCCAGCCACCTTGGCCTCCCAAAGTGTTGGTATTACAGGCGTGAGCCACTGTGCCTGGTGGAGACTAATATATATATATATTTTTTGCAACGAAATCTCATTTACTTTGTCACCCAAGGCTGGAGAGCAGTGGCGTGATCTCGGCTCACTGCAGCCTCCACCTCCTGGGTTCAAGCAATTCCCCTGCCTCAGCCTCCCATGTTGCTGGGATTACAGGCACGTGCCATTGTGCCTGGCTAATTTTTTTTGCATTTTTAGTAGAGACAGGGTTTCACCATTTTGGCCACTTTGGTCTTGAACTTCTGACTCAAGTGATCCTCCTGCCTAAGCCTCCCAAAATGCTGAGACTATAGGCATGAGCCACCGTGCCCAGCCTTGCAGAGAATAAATCTGAATTCACCATTATTGGAGGTGGCAGTACAATCAGTATTCAGTTTGTCAAGAGTTTCTTATAGTCAAGCTGTAAAGGCTGAAGGGACTATTATTGTTACTCTCTCAGATTGCCTTCCCCAACTCTGAAGTCTCTTCTCTCTTTATTGAATCTTTCTCTGTGGATTGTTCAAGTCAACCCTCTAATTAACCACACTTGCCCATTAAATTGTGTTCTGCTCCCTGTCTTGGAGGCTTTACCATTAAATAGCTTCTCTATAGTGGCTAGACCCTCCTAAATCTTTATCCCAGCTCTCCAAGAGATGGGAGAGATTCTTTCCATTGGGCAGATGGGGAAACTGAGGTCCTTGGAGAGGTCAGGGGAAAGGGGTCATTAGGTAAAGCCAGTCCTTCCCAGTCTACTCCTCTGTCACCATACGGAAGCAGTTGTGTTCTATTATTTACTGTGCCTTAAAGAACAAGTTATTTTTCTCCCCATAGGAGTCTGTGTGAAGCAGCACAAGAGGTTGACCCAGGCCATCCAGAAAGCCAGGGATAATGGTGAGCATGAGACGGGGCACATGGCAGTTTTGTTTAGGTATAAGGAAGGTGACTTAGGGCTAGATTATGGATATAAATGCTCACACCTGTTCAAGATGGTAGCAACCAGCATGTTCTTCCTGAGTCTCTTCTGACATTCCATTGTCCCCTGTCCCTTCTCCTGAGTGTCTTAGTTTATCATTACCCTGTCTCCTTGGTCTTTGTCTTTCCATCCCTTTCCCTCCTATTTTACAGCTGCTGGTCTCAATGCCATAGCAAGATCATAGGAAGATCTTTATATAAATGTCTGGCCCTGGACTACATGGCACTGCTGCATAAATTAGTAAAAGGTATAGATGCAGCTTCATAGTCCTTGTTCAGGGCTGCATAGCTTTGTAAGCAAGAGCCCCAGCAGTATGTCAGCCCACATTTGCCCTCTGGGCCAGTTTCACCTGTTTGCAGTATACAACATACATAAATGTACCCAGTGGCTCTGACTGGTCCCTCCCTTTATAATCCTTTTTCTTCATCTAAACCACCCTCCTCATTCCCTCTTAAATTTCTCTTCTTTTTTAATCCCTTAGGTCTCCTCATTTACCACATCCCCCAGGTTGAACCACGGGACCGTGACTTTAGTATCTCTCATGGGGCTGTGAGTGCTACTCCGCCAGCCCCCACCCTGATCTCAGGTGACCCCTGGTACCCATGGTACAACTGGAAACAGCCACCAGAGAGAGAACTGTCACGCCTTCGCCGGCTTTACCAGGGTCATCTCCGAGAAGAGAGTGCCCCCCCACCTGAGTCAATGCCCAAGATGCCCCCTACAGCACCAGCAGAAGCCTCCTTCACTGGGCAGACAGACCCTCAGAGTGCTCTGTAGGAGCCGTAGACTGGGAAGAGAGGCCAGGCATGGTGGCTTACAAAAAAATACAAAAATTAGCTGGGTGTGGTGCTGCACGCCTGTAGTCCCAGCTATTGGGGAGGCTAAGAGAGGATCACTTGATCCCAGGAGGCGGAGGTTGTGGTGAGTTGCAGTTGCACCCCTGCACTCCAGCCTGGGTGACAAAGCCAGACCCTGTCTCAAAAAGGAAGAGAGCCAGAGGGACTAGGAGATATGTGTATGTAGGTTTATATGATGGGATATCACCCTGAAGAGTTGTGTCTTTTGTAGCCAATGACAAATCTAGGAAATAATGTTGCTGATAGGGATAAATCTTGAGGCTGAGGGAGGGCAGGACAGATGTGTATGGGAAACCCCAACCCCTATATATTGTAAATAGATGGGCTGGGCTAAACATTGTTGCTGTTTCAGACTTATACCAACTCAGCTTTTACACAATAAAGCTCTACTCTCCTGTCTCTAGTTTGCTTTGGGCTGTTTACCGTGAATACCATTAGCGGGGGTGGGCTGAGTGATGTTCTTTTCATATAAGCAATTGGGTGGTGCTGTGGGGAGATGAGTGGTCAGGCTTAAGCCAGCCTTGCCAGTGAGGCCTGGGACTAGAAGCTGGGGATGGGCAGCGTGCCACTCTGTCAAGATGCCTTTGTGGGTCGCCATTCCACATTCACAGCATAGCCCACTTCACTGAGGGGCTAAAAGGTTAGTGAGACACTGGGCCTAGGAAGACTGCGTTGCCATGGCACTCACTGCCGTGGGATGCAGAGATGGGAATGAGTGGCACTGCTAGGGATACAGCTGGTTTGGCAAAAAAAAGGGGGGCCCTGGCAGTTGCCAGGACGCTAGGGGCAGGATCTACAGGCGGGGCTCCTGGAAATAAAGACTCCCAGAGGCAGTGCGGCGAAGGGAGGGGCGGAAGTGACGTCGTGTGGGGTGGGTCCAACCGCGCACAATGGGCCATGGAGTTCCCGTTCGATGTGGACGCGCTGTTCCCGGAGCGGATCACGGTGCTGGACCAGCACCTGAGGCCCCCAGCCCGCCGACCCGGAACCACAACGCCGGCCCGGTGACAGCTCAAACCCACCCCCTGCCCCTTTTCTCCCGGTTCCTCTCCAAACCTGGTCCAGGCACCACGCCCCCTTCTCACTGACTAGTGATCGCTCCTTTTGATGTCCTGGCCTGCCTTTTTGGTGACCTCTGACCCTGGGCCTAGTGGGATTGATCAGCGCTTGGATCTGTGACCTTTCACCCCGGCCCAAAATGTCCCAACCAAAGGATGTGGTTGACCCGGCCTTTCTGCTTCCTCACAATAACCTTAAGGGAGGAGGGAGTGTACCACCTTGAAAGGTGTGACAGAAGTTTGGGTTTCAGAAGCGTGGGGTGGGAAATCAGATTGGGAGACTTCCAGGCAAAGGCAGGGAGCGTTCAGTGTTAAACTTTGGTTGGAGTTGTGGCCCAGGTTCCCAGGACTGACTGCCCAGGACCCGCTAATTCAGTGAGTATCTGACTCTTTTATTTCTTCTCTTTCTCTAGTGTTGATCTACAGCAGCAAATTATGACCATTATAGATGAACTGGGCAAGGCTTCTGCCAAGGTACTAGAGAGGTTTTAGATGGAGTAAAGGGAGGACCTCTGTGGGGATGGTAGATAAGGGAGGCCTGGGTCCTTTGGAGGGACTTGCAGAAAGTCTGACTTAATCTTCCCTGCAGGCCCAGAATCTTTCCGCTCCCATCACTAGTGCATCAAGGATGCAGAGTAACCGCCATGTTGTTTATATTCTCAAAGACAGTTCAGGCCGACCGTGAGTGCCACATTCTCTTCCATCCCATTCTCTTAATTCCTTCCTCCCTCAGCCCTTCCCCCATCTTTGACTATCTCTTACAGATAGTTACCACTAGCCTGTTCATTATTTTCCCCGTTCTACAGGGCTGGAAAAGGAGCCATTATTGGTTTCATCAAAGTTGGATACAAGAAGCTCTTTGTACTGGTGAGTGTTACTGGAAGCCAGGAGTTCGTATACCTTGGTTCTTGAGAACAAAAGTGCTGGAGGTTAGGGGGCAGCAGAGATGCCGGGGGTCCTAAAACATTTTTATTGTTTCTCTCTTAGGATGATCGTGAGGCTCATAATGAGGTAGAACCACTTTGCATCTTGGACTTTTATATCCATGAGTCTGTGCAACGCCATGGCCATGGGCGAGAACTCTTCCAGTATATGTTGCAGGTATCACTTACCTCTTCACTGGTTCATCCAAACTAGGGACTCCTTTGCCATGAGCCCTTCCAGAAGCCCTGCCTCCCACCCCCCATATTCCTATGTCCTCCTATTCCCTTCCCAGGCTTCTGGCTTCCTGTTGGCATGCTTTCCCCATACTTCCTCCTACCTTGAGTCTCCTGTTCCCTGCAGAAGGAGCGAGTGGAACCGCACCAACTCGCCATTGACCGACCCTCACAGAAGCTGCTGAAATTCCTGAATAAACACTACAATCTGGAGACCACAGTGCCACAGGTTAGAAGTTTCAGAGAACAGATCCCCACTGAGCATTCCCATTGAATTTATTATTTATGGCAAAGAAGTAGTGACTTATTTCCTATCACATAGGTTTCATTTTCTACAACCAGGCTCTTTGTCTTGTGGTACCATCTCTCATCCTGTAGTGACTTCTTTCTCGTCTATTTTGAGATTTTTTTTTTTTTTTTTTTTTTTTGAGATGTAGCCTCGCTGTGTCGCCCAGGCTGGAGTGCAGTGGCGCAATCTCAGCTAACTGCAACTTCCACCTCCTGGGTTCAAGCACTTCTCCTGCCTCAGCCTCCTGAGTAGCTGGTACTACAGGCATCTGCCACCACACCCAGCTAATTTTTGTATTTTTAGTAGAGACAGGGTTTCACCATATTGGCCAGGCTGGTCGCGAACTCCTAACCTTGTGATCTACCCGCCTTGGCCTCCCAAAATGCTGGGATTACAGGTGTGAGCCACTGTGTGTCTGACTTTTTTTTTTTTTTTTTTGAGGCAGAGTCTCCTGCTGTTGCCCAGGCTGGAGTGCTGTGGCAGGATCTTGGCTCACTGCAGCCCAACTTCTGGCTCAAGCGATATTTCTGCCTCAGCCTCCTGAGTAGCTGAGACTACAGGCATGCACCACCATGCCTGACTAATTTTTTTATTTTTTGTAGAGATGAGGTCTCACTATGTTGCACTGGGTGGTCTTGAATTCCTAGGCTCAAGAGATCCACTTGCCTCAGCCTCCCAAAGTACTGGGATTACAGGCGTGAGCCACTGTACCCAGACTTATTTTGATTATTTACCACAAGTTGTTTCCTACACCGAATTTTTCTTTTTCTTTCCTTTTTTTTTTTTTTTTTTTTTTTTTTGGTGCATCACCCAGGCTGGATTGCGGTGGCGCAATCACAGCTCACTGCAATCTCTACCTCCGGGGTTCAAGTGATTCTCATGCCTCAGCCTCCTGAGTAGTAGGGATTACAGGCATGCGCCACCATGCCCAGCTAATTTTTGTATTTTTAGTAGATACAGGGTTTCACCACGCTGGTCAGACTGGTCTTGAACTCATGGCCTCAAGTGATCTGCCCACCTCGGCCTCCCAAAGTGCTGGGATTACAGGCATGAGCCACCGCACCCGACCCTTACCACTTTTTTTTTTTTCTTTTTTTTTTTTTTTTTTTTTTGAGACGGAGTCTTGCTCTGTCACCCAGGCTGGAGTGCAGTGGCCGGATCTCAGCTCACTGCAAGCTCTGCCTCCCGGGTTTACGCCATTCTCCTGCCTCAGCCTCCCGAGTAGCTGGGACTACAGGCGCCCGCCACCTCGCCCGGCTAGTTTTTTTGTATTTTTTAGTAGAGACGGGGTTTCACCGTGTTAGCCGGGATGGTCTCTCGATCTCCTGACCTCGTGATCCGCCCGTCTCGGCCTCCCAAAGTGCTGGGATTACAGGCTTGAGCCACCGCGCCCGGCCTTCTTTTTTTTTTTTAAGATGGAGTCGCTCTGTCGCCCAGACTGGAGTGCAGTGATGCAATCTCAACTCACTGCAAGCTCCGACTTCCAGGTTCACGCCATCCTCCTGCCTTAACTCCCCCTGTAGCTAGGACTACAGGCGCCCGCCACCACACCCAGCTAATTTTTTGTATTTTTAGTAGAGATTGGGTTTCAGGGTGTTAGCCAGGTTGTCTAGATCTCCTGACCTTATGATTCGCCCACCTCGGCCTCCCAAAGTGCTGTGATTACAGGCGTGAGCCACCGCGCCTGGCCCCTTATGACTAATTTTCAACCCAAATATAACCAGCTCATTTTCACTGCCTTGTTTTCACATAGTCCATTACTCATCTGGTCAGTCAATATTTATTAAGGGTCCAGAATAATATGCATTCCCTGTCCTCATGGAACTTTGGCCTAATATGGGGAAGGAGGTCTTGTTTATAACTAAGTGCAGCAAAATGTTACTAATGCTACCCATTCATCCAATAAACATCGAGTGCCTAGCAGTGTTCTGGGCACTAGGAATGCTTTACTCAATGAAACAGACAACAGCCTGGGCAACATGGCGAAACCCTGTCTCTACAAAAAATATAGAAAAAAAAATTTAGCCAGGCATGGTGGCACGTGCCTATAGTCCTAGCTACTTGGGAGGCTGAAATGGGAGAATCGCTTGAGCCTGGGAGGCAGAGGTTGTAGTGAGCCACAATTGTGCCACTGCACTACAGCCTGGGCAACAGAGAGAGACCCTGTCTCCAAAAAAAAACAAAAACAAAAGGCCAGGTGCGGTGCGATGGCCCACGCCTGTAATCCCAGCACTTTGGGAGGCTGACGTGGGCAAATACTTGAGGTCAGGAGTTTAAGACCGGCCGGGTCAACATGGTAAAACCCCATCTCTTGGCCGGGCGCGGTGGCTCAAGCCTGTAATCCCAGCACTTTGGGAGGCCGAGACGGGTGGATCACGAGGTCAGGAGATCGAGACCATCCTGGCTAACATGGTGAAACCCCGTCTCTACTAAAAAAAAAAATACAAAAAAAAACTAGCCGGGCGATGTGGCGGACGCCTGTAGTCCCAGCTACTCGGGAGGCTGAGGCAGGAGAATGGCGTGAACCCGGGAGGCGAAGCTTGCAGTGAGCTGAGATCCGGCCACTGCACTCCAGCCTGGGCGACAGAGTGAGACTCCTTCTCAAAAAAAAAAAAAAAAAAAAAAAAAAACCATCTCTATTAAAAATACAAAAATTAGCCGGACACGGTGGCTCACGCCTGTAATCCCAGCACTTTGGGAGGCGGAGGCGGGCGGATCACCTGAGGTCGGGAGTTCGAGACCAGCCTGACCAACATGGAGAAACCCTGTCTCTACTAAAAATACAAAATTGGCCGGACGTGGTGGCACATGCCTATAATCCCAGCTACTAGGGAGGCTGAGGCAGGAGAATCACTTGAACCTGGGAGGCGAAGGTTGCAGTGAGCCGTGATCGTGCCATTGCACTCTAGCCTGGGCAAACAAGAGTGAAACTCCGTCTGAAAAAAAAAAAAAAAAACAAAAATTAGCGAGACGTGGTGGCGGGTGCCTGTAATCCCAGCTACCCAAGAGGCTGAGGCAGGAGAATTACTCGAACCCAGGAGGCAGAGGTTGCAGTGAGCTGAGATTGCACCACTGCACTCCAGCCTGAGCAACAGAGTGAGATGCCATCTCAAAAAAAAAAAAAACAGGAAAAAGAAAAAGGGCTAGGCATGGTGGCTCACACCTGTAATCCCAGCACTTTGGGAGGCCAAGGTAGGTGGATCACCTTATATCAGGAGTTCGAGATCAGCCTGTTCAACATAGTGAAACCCTGTCTCTACTAAAAATATAAAAATTAACCGGGCATGATGGCGTGCGCCTGTAATCCTAGCTACTCAGAAGGCTGAGGCAGGAGAATCGCTTGAACCCCGGAGGCAGAGGTTACAGTGAGCCGAGATCGTGCTGCAGCACTCCAGCCTGGGGGACAAAGCGAGACTCTGTCTTGGAACAAAAAAGAAAAAGAAAGAAACAGACAAAAGTCCCTGTCTTAGTGGTGGAGCTTATATTCTAGCTGGAGAGACAAACATAATAGACAAGAATATGGTTAATAAGTGCTCTGGAAAAATGAGAACAAGTAAGGGTTTGGGAATACTCAGGTGGGCATGGGAGTATGTGGGATTGCAGGTTGAAAGGGGATCATCACTGAGAAAGTGTCATTTGAGCAATAACTGAAAGGAAGTAAGAATAAAAACCAAGGCTGGACGCGGTGGTTTACACCTGCAATCCTAGTACTTAGGGAGGCCAAGGTGGGTGGATCACTTGAGCCCAGGAGTTTGAGACTAGCCTAGGCAACATGGTGAAACCCCATCTCTACGAAAAAACAAAAAAATTAGCCAGGTGTGGTGGCAAGCACCTGTGTTCCCTACTTGGGGGTCTGAGGCAGGAGGATTGCTTAAGCCCAGGTGGCGGCTGCAGTGAGCCGAGATGGTACCACTGCACTCCAGCCTGGGTAACAAAGTGAGACTCTGTCTCAAAAAATAAAAAAAATTAAAAAAAAATAAGAGCCAAGAAATATCTGGAGAGAGAGCATCCCAGACAGAAAGTACCACCAGTGTATGGCTGTGAGGTGGGATGTACCTGAAACAGCAAATGGGCTGTGTCCAGAGCAGCATGAGTGAGTGGAGGAATATGGTAGGAGATGAGATCAGAGAGGTAATGGGGAAGGAAGGGCCTTATAGGCTACTGCAAACACTAGCTTTTATTTTAAGTAAAAAATAAGATCAGGCCAGGGGTGGTGACTCACACCTGTATCCCAGCACTTTGGGAGGCCGAGGTAGGCAGATCACCTGAGGTCTCTACTGAAAATACAAAAATTAGCTGGGTGTGGTGGCAGGTGCCTGTAATCCCAGATACTTGGGAGTCTGAGGCAGGATAATCACTTGAACAAGGAGGCAGGGGTTGCATTGAGCCGCTGAAATTGTACCACTGCACTCCAGCCTGGGCAACAGAGCAAGACTCCTAAAAAAAAAAAAAAAAAAAAAAAAGAGCCAGGTGTGGTGTCTTATGCCTGTAATCGCAGCACTTTGGGAGGCCAAGGCGGGTAGATCACAAGGTCAGGAGTTTGATACCAGCCTAGCCAATATGGTAAAACCCCATCTCTACTAAAAATACAAAAATTAGCTGGGTGTGGTGGTGGGCACCTGTAGTCCCAGCTACTTGGGGGGCTGAGGCAGGAGAATCGTTTGAACCCAGGAGGCAGAGGTTGCAGTGAGCTGAGATCGCACTATTGCACTCCAGTATGGATAACAGAGTGAGACTCCATCAAAGAAAAAAAAAATCACTTTGGCTGTGATCTTGATTTTTTCTTTTTTAACAAGATCACTTTGGCTGTTAAGAACAGGCAATAGCCAGGCGCAGTGGCTCACATCTGTAATCCTAGCACTTTGGGAGGCAGAGGCGGGTGGATTGCCTGAGGTCAGGACTTCAAGACCAGTCTGGCCAACATGGTGAAACCCTGTCTCTACTAAAAATACAAAAAAAAATTAGCCAGGCATGGTGGTACGTGCCTGTAATCCCAGCTATTCGGGAGACTGAGTCAGGGGAATTGCTTGAACCAAGGAGGTGGAGGTTGCAGTGAGCTGAGATCGCACAATTGCACTCCAGCCTGGCAACAGAGTAAGACCCTAACAAAAAAAGAAAAAAGAAAGAAAGAAAGAAAGAAAAGGCAATAAGGGAGCAAGAGTAGAAGCAAGTAAACTAATTAGCCAGCAACAATCCTGGTGAAAAATGATGGTGGCTCAGACCAAGGTGGTAGCAGTAGTGAAGGTAAAGAGTGGTCAAATTTTAAATATTTTGAAGGTAAAGCAAGTAAGATTTTCTGACAGATTGTATGTGGAGAAAGAGGACTTTAGGACAACCCCAAAGTCTGAGCAGCTGGAAGAATGAAGTTGCTTTAACTGAGATGGTAGGTAGACCAGCTTTGGAGGAAAATATTAGGAGTGCATTTTTAATATGTTAATTGGAGATGTCTGTGATATGTCCAGGTTTGAGTAGACAGTTGGATACTTCCCCAGAGATCAGGGAGGAGGTTTGGGGAGGAGTGTTTTCAGCATACATCTCGTATTTAAAGCAAAGAGACAGGATGTGATCACCATAGAAAGATTACAGATAGAGAAGCTACCCTGGCCGGGCATGGTGGCTCACGCCTGTAATCCCAGCACTTTGGGAAGCCAAGGCGGGTGGATCATGAGGTCAGGAGATCGAGACCATCCTGGCTAACACAGTGAAACCCCATCTCTATTAAAAATACAAAAAAAATTAGCCAGGCGTGGTGGTGGGCGCCTGTAGTCCCAGCTACTCGGGAGGCTGAGGCAGGAGAATGGCGTGAACCTGGGAGGCGGAGCTTGCAGTGAGCCGAGATCTTGCCACTGCACTCCAGCCTGGGCGACAGAGCGAGACTCTGTCTTGAAAAAAAAAAAAAAAAAAAGCTGCCCCTTTGGGCCCTCCCCTTGGGCCCTCTTTAAGAAGTGAGGACCCCCAACTGGCTGCTCTGAAAAGCCATCTTTGCATTGTTCCTGGTTCGGTGTCCTGCTCATGGCAGCCACCTCCGCCATGCGCTTCCTCTGCTGTCTCACAGTCTGGCAGCTTAATCGACATAGTCCCCAAACTCTTGCTTTCTTCTTAATCCCTTGCATCGGATCACCGCTGTGCTCCACCATGTCAGATGCAGTTGTGGACACAAGCTCCGAGATCACCACCAAGGACTTCAAGAAGTTGTGGAGGAGGCAGAAAGTGGAAGAGATGCCCATGCTAACAGGAACGCTAATGAGGAAAATGGGGAGCAGAAGACTGACAATGAGGTAGATGAAGAAGAGGAACAGGGTGGGGAGAAAGAGAAGGAAGAGGAAGGTGATGGTAAGGAAAAGAACAGAGATGAAAACGAAGCAGCTGAGGCGGTACGGACAAATGGGCAGCTGATGATGATGAAGATGACGATGTTGATCCTAAGCAGCAGAAGGCCGATGAGGATGATTAGAAAGCAAAAAAAGAAAAGTTAAACTTTAAATTAAAGCCACTGTGATCTATTCACCCTCCACTTCCCATCTCAGAATCTAAACGTGGTTGCCCTAGAGAGGCCTGCTTGCCCTCCAAAGGCAGTGTGACTGCAGATGACAGGCACTCGCCCCCACCCAACCCAATGCAGAGAATTTGCAACAGAGGAGGAAAAAAGAACCAAAACTTCCAAGGTCTTGCTTTTTTAGAAGTACTTTAAAAAGGAAGTTTGTATTTTTTATTTACATTTTATATTTTTGTACATATTGTTAGGGTCTTTTTCTTATTATTTCTTTGAGATGGAGGCTAGCTCTGTCACCAGGCTGGAGTGCAGTGGTGCGATCTTGGCTCACCGCAAGCTCCGCCTCCCGGGTTCAAGCGATTCTCCTGCCTCAGCCTCCTGAGTAGCAGGGATTACAGGCACCCGCCACCACACCCAACTAATTTTTGTATTTTTAGCAGAGACAGGGTTTCACCAGGTTGGCCAGGATGGTCTCGATCTGACCTTGTGATCCGCCCACCTCGGCCTCCCAAAGTGCTAGAATTACAGGCGTGACCCACCACGCTAGGCCAGGTCAGTCATTTTTAATGATCTCAGATGACCAAGCCAGCCTTTGGAGGGTTCTCTGTCTTACTTCTGACTTTACTTGTGGTATGACCATGCTTATTATAATCTCAAAGGAGGAAAAAAACCTTGCTTAAAAAAGAACAAAAGAAGAGTCTTATTCTGAGCATTCCAGTAGCTTTTTTAGTGTATGTAGTTAGCTGTACCATACACAGTTGGTTTGTGTGAGATGGTTAAAAAGGCCAAAGATAAAATGTTTCATTTATTTGCCTTTTTTGTCTATGAAATAGCTGCTTATTTATTTATTTAGGCCTATTTGATGTATGCGTGAAACAATATTGTCCAACAATAAACTCAAATTTTATTTTGCTGAGTTGTTCTAACAGCAACAAAAAGAAGTGAAGGAAGAGAAGACCAGCAAATGCAACCACAGAGTGACTAGTGAAGTAGATGAAACCTGAGGCCGGGTGTGGTGGCTCACACCTGTAATCCCAGCACTTTGAGAGGCCAAGTCGGGTGGATCACCTGAGGTCAGGAGTTCAAGACCAACATGGTGAAACCCCATCTCTACTAAAAATACAAAATTAGCCAGGCGAGGTGGCTCATGCCTGTAATCCCAGCTACTTGGGAGGCTGAGGCAGGAGAATCACTTGAACCTGGGAGGCGGAGGTTGCAGTGAGCAGAGATCATGCCATTGCACTCCAGCCTGGGCAACAAAAGTGAAACTCCATCTCAAAAAAAAAAAAAAAAAAGAAAAGAAAATTGAAAAGTAAGGTGACCTAAAAGGCCACTGAACAAAGTGTTCCCAGGAGGAAGGAATAGTTTACTGGGTCAAATGCTACTGATCAAGGAGCAAAGAGGTCTGAGAAGTTACTATTGGATTTATCTGCCTTAGGCTATTGGTGATCTTGATGAGCAGTTTTGGTGCAGCGGTGTGTGCAAGCCTGGACGCAGTGGGTCTTGTAGACTGAGAAGCTAGGAATGCAGCAAGAATAAGCCACTTTTTTAAATCCTGCTTTAAGAGGAATAGAAATAGAGCAAGAGCTGGAGGGTGAAGTGAATCAAGAGTTGATCCTTTTCAGATGGGAGAACAAATAGCATTAGAATGATTCAATAGAGAAAAATATTATTATTATGTCAGAGGAAGTGGGGAGAACTGTTGAAGTGATGTCATTGAGTGGGCAGGAGGGGTTGGGATTTGGTTGACAAGTTAGCCTTGGATAGGAACATGGACAATTAATCCATTGTAACATGATTTGATAGACGTGATTACAGAGGAGGCAAAAGGACATGGATTTGAGTGCTACCTTGGGCTGGGGGTTGGGTAAAGAAAGACGACATGTCTAATCTTAAAAGGCAAGTGTTTGTCAGGTGGACAAAAGGCTAAGGTGCCTTTTATGTAGAGAACTGGCATTAATAACGGCAGAAAGGTATTAAACTACCTTTCAGGCCAGGCACGGTAGCTCACGCCTGTAATCCCAGCACTTTGGGAGGCTGAGGCAGGTGGATCATGAGGTCAGAAGATTGAGACCATCCTGGCTAACACAGTGAAACCCCATCTCTACTAAAAATACAAAAAATATTAGCTGGGCCTGGTGGCGGGTGCTTGTAGTCCCAGCTACTCTGAGGCTGAGGCAGGAGAATGGGGTGAACTTGGGAGGCAGAGCTTGCAGTGAGCCGAGATCGCGCGACTGCACTCCAGCCTGGGCGACAAGAGTGAGATGCTGTCTCAAAATAAGTAAGTAAATAAATAAAAATAAACCACCTTTCAGGGTACTACAAGCAGTATGGTGCGGTTGGAGTGCTAAGCATGTGCTTGTTGGGGGAGGATGGGGATGGGTTGGTAGACATCACAGCAAGGTCAAGGCAAGGGATAGGCAGGGTCTTCCTACAGTATATTTTTCCATTAAGAGGCAGCAGAGAGCAGTGGAAGGAGCACAGTATTTTTTTTTTTTTTTTTTTTTGAGACGGAGTCTCACTCTGTTGCCCATGCTGGAGTGCAGTGGCGCAATCTCGGCTCACTGGAACCTCTGCGTCCTGGGTTCAGGCAATTTTCTTGCCTCAGCCTCCTGAGTAGTTGGGATTACAGGCGCCCACCACCACACCTGGCTAATTTTTGTGTTGATGAGGTTTCGCCATGTTGACCAGATGTCTCTAACTTCTGACCTGAAGTGATCCGCCCACCTCGGTCTCCCAAAGTGCTACGATTACAGCCATGAGCCGCCACACCTGGCCCTGGAGCACAATATTTGATATGAAACACATTACCCAGTTAACATGTAAGGCCAGAGCAGTGTAGAGTGTAAATAACAACTCATATTTCATGGGCTCTATGTGATATCTATATGCATCATCTCAGTGGATTCTTGCACATCTTTTTGAGGTGGGTACTATTATTAAACCTATTTTGGGTTTATACAAATTAGTGACTTAACCAAATTCACACAGCCAGTAAACAGTAGAGTCCACATTTGAACCCATAGCCATTTGCACCCAGTGAACTTTTTTTTTTTTTTCTTTCTGAGGCAAGGTCTTGCTCTATTGCCTAGGCTGGAGTGCAGTGGCAATATCATGGCTCACTGCAGTCTCTACCTCCTAAGCTCAAGAGATCTTCCCTACCAGCCTGGCCAACATGGCGAAACCCCATCTCTATTAAAAATACAAAAATTAGCTGGGTGTGGTGGCACGTGACTATAATCCCAGCTACTCAGGAGGCTGAGACAGGAGAAGAGCTTGAACCTGGGAGGTGGAGGTTGCAGGGAGCCAAGATTACACCATCGCACTCCAGCTTGGGCAATTCTGTGTTTAAAAAAAAAAAAAAAAAAAAAAAGGCCGTACACAGTAGCTCGCCCCTGTAACCCCAGCACTTTGGAAGGTCAAGGCGGGCGGATCATGAAGTCAAGAGATCAAGACCATCCTGGCCAACATGGTGAAACCCTGTCTCTACTAAAAATATAAAAATTAGCTGGGTGTGGCGGCGCATGCCTGTAGTCCCAGCTACTCAGAAGGCTAAGGCAGAAGAATCGCTTGAACCCAGGAGGTGGAGGTTGCAGTGAGCTGAGATCTTGCCACTGCAGTCCAGCCTGGCAACAGAGCAAGACTCCGTCTCAAAAAAAAAAGAGATCTTCCCACCTCAGCCTCCCAAGTAGCTGGGACTACAGGTGTGAGCCACCATGCCTGGCTAATTTTTTTTTTTTTTTTTTTTTTTTTGAGACGGAGTCTCGCTCTGTTGCCCAGGCTGGAGTGCAGTGGCGCGATCTTGGCTCACTGCAAGCTCCGCCTCCCAGGTTCACGCCATTCTGCTGCCTCAGCCTCCCAAGTAGCTGGTACTACAGGCACCCACCACCACGCCTGGCTAATTTTTTGTATTTTTAGTAGAGATGGGGTTTCACCATGTTAGCCAGGATGGTCTCGATCTCCTGACCTCGTGATCCGCCTGCCTTGGCCTCCCAAAGTGCTGGGATTATAGGCATGAGCCACTGCGCCCAGCTCATGCATGGCTAATTTTTAAAAATATTTTTGTAGAGATGAGGTCTTGCTATATTGCCCAGGCTGGTCTTGAACTCCTGGGCTCAAGCTATCCACATGAGCCACCATGCCCAGCCCCCAGTAAACTTTTTTTTTTTTGAGATGCAGTCTCACCTGTCACCCAGGCTGAAGTGCAGTGGTGCAATCTCAGCTCACTACAGCCTCTCCCTCCTGGGGTCAATCGATTCTCCTGCCTCAGCCTCCTGAGTAGCTAAGATTACAGGCGCACGCCACCATGCCCAGCTAATTTTTGTATTTTTAGTAGAGACAGGGTCTCGAACTCCTGACCTCAAGTGATCCACCCACCTTGGCCTCCCAAAGTGTTGGGATTACAGGCGTGATCCACTGCACCCGGCCCCAAGTAAACTCTTAATGACTACACTATTTTCCTGGCTGAAACACTGCAACTGGAATCAGAAGTCTGAAAGTTGAGGCCCAGCCCTGCCACTTGTACCTACTTGGCATTGGCCAAGTGAAGCCATGTCTCCAAGGCTGTATTTCCCCCCATCTTTCTTTTTTTTCTTTTTTTTTGAGATGGAGTCTCGCTCTGTCGCCCATTCTGGAGTGCAGTGGCGCAATCTCGGCTCACTGCAAGCTCCACCTCCTGGGTTCACACCATTCTCCTGCCTCAGCCTCCCAAGTAACTGGGACTACAGGTGCCCGCCACCATGCCTGGTTAATGTTTTTTTTTTGTATTTTTAGTAGAGACGGGGTTTCACCGTGTTAACCAGGATGGTCTCGATCTCCTGACCTCGTGATCCACCTGCCTCGCCCTCCCAAAGTGCTGGAATTACAGGCGTGAGCCACCACGCCTGGCCTGTCTTTTCACTTTCTTAGTGAAAAATGAAGCATTAGATTTTTTTTATTTATTTATTTATTTTTATTTTTATTTTTTTTGAGACAGAGTCTCACTTTGTCTCCCAGGCTGGAGTACAGTGGCACGATCTCAGCTCACCGCAACCTCCACCTCCTGGGTTCAAGTGATTCTTCTGCCTCAGCCTCCTGAGTAGCTCGGACTACAGGTGTGCACCACCATACCCGGCTGATTTTTGTATTTGTAGTAGAGACGGGGTTTCGCCATGTTGGCCAGGCTGGTCTTGAACTCCTGAAATATTTTTATTTTGATGGAGTACAGTTTATCTTTTTCTTTTGTTTCTTGTGCATTGGTGTCATATTTAAGAAACTTGCCAGCCGGGCGCGGTGGCTCACGCCTGTAATCCCAGCACTTTGGGAGGCTGAGACGGGCGGATCACGAGGTCAGGAGATCGAGACCATCCTGGCTAACACGGTGAAACCCTGTCTCTACTAAAAATAGAAAAAAATTAGCTGGGCGTAGTGGCCGGCGCCTGTAGCCCCAGCTACTCTCGGGAGGCTGAGGCAGGAGAATGGCGTGAACCCGGAGGCGGAGCTTGCAGTGAGCCAAGATCGCGCCACCGCACTCCAGCCTGGGTGACTGAGCAAGACGCCATCTCAAAAAAAGAAAAAAAAAAAAAAACCTGCCAACTGGGTGCAGTGGCTCACGCCTGTAATCCCAGCAGTTTAGGAGGCCGAGGTGGGCGGATCATGAGGTCAAGAGATCAAGACCATCCTGGCCAACATGCTAAAACCGCGTCTCTACTAAAAGTACAAAAAATTAGCTGGGCTTGGTGGCGCACACCTGTAGTCCCAGCTACTTAGGAGGCTGAGGCAGGAGAATCGCTTGAACCTGGGAGGCAGAGGTTGCAGTGAGCCAAGATTGTGTCACTGCACTCCAACCTGGCGACAGAACAAGACTCCATCTAAAACAACAAAAAAAGAAACTTGCCTAATCCAAGGTCAAGAAGACTTCCCCCTGTTTCATTCTAATAATTCATAATTTTAGCTTTTATTTATTTTATTTATTTATTTATTTGAGATGGAGTCTCACTCTGTGGCCCAGGCTGGAGTGCAGTGACATATCTCAGGCTCACTGCAACCTCCGCCTCCCAGGCTCAAGCGATTCTCATGCCTGAGCCTCCTGAGTAGCTGGAATTACAGGCATGCGCCACCACACCCGGCTAATTTTTGTATTTTTAGTAGAGATGGGGTTTCACCATGTTGGCCAGGCTGGTCTCAGACTTCTGACCTCATGATCCACCCACCTCGGCCTCTCAAAGTGCTGGAATTACAGACATGCCACTGCACCTGGCCAGTTTTAGCTTTTACATTTAGGTCTTTGATCTCTTGAGTTAGTTTTTGCCTATGGTATGAGGTGTAGAGATCAAAATAAATAATCTTGCACATGGATATTCAGTTGTCCAAGCACCACTCGTTGAAGAGGCTGTTCTTTTCCCATTGAATTGTCTTGGCACCCTTGTCAAAAGTCAATTGACCAGAGATATATGGGTTTATTTCTGGATTCTCAATCCATTCTTTTGATCAATATGTTGATCCTTAGGCCACTACCACAGTTTTGATTACCATAATTTTGTAGTAAGTTTTGAAATCAGGAAGTGTCAATTCTCCAGCTTTGGTTTCTCTTTTTCTTTTTTTTTTTTTTTTTTTTTTTTTTGAGACGGAGTCTCGCTGTGTCTCCCAGGCTGGAGTGCAGTGGCGTGATCTCGGCTCACTGCAAGCTCCGCCTCCCGGGTTCACGCCATTCTCCCGCCTCAGCCTCCCAAGTAGCTGAGACTACAGGCGCCCGCCACCACGCCCGGCTAGTTTTTTGTATTTTTAGTAGAGACGGGGTTTCACCATGTTAGCCAGGATAGTCTCGATCTCCTGACCTCATGATCCACCCGCCTCGGCCTCCCAAAGTGCTGGGATTACAGGCTTGAGCCACCGCGCCCGGCCTCTCTTTTTCTTTTTTGAGACAGGGTCTCACTCTGTCACCCAGGGTAGAGTGCAGTGCAGTGGAGCAATCTCGGTTCACTGCAACCTCTAGCAATCCTTCTACCCCAGCCCCTTGAGCAGCTGGAACCACAGGCATGCGCTACCAGTTCTGGCTAGTTTTTGTATTTTTGGTAGAGATGGGGCTTCACCATGTTTTGCAGGCTGGTCGCAAACACCTGAATTCAAGCAATCTGCCTGCCTTGGCCTCCCAAAGTGCTGGGATTACAGGTGTGAGCCACCATGCCCAGTCTGTTCTTTTTCAAGATTGCTTTGGCTATTTGAGGTCCTTTGCAATTTCTTGTGAACTTTAGGATCAGCCTTTTGGGGTCTGAGTTTTTTATTGAGTCTATTATCAAAGACAAGAAGGTTGGCTTTTGTTCCTCCTCCTATGATTTTCCTAACACAGGTTTCTGTACCTAAGTATGTGCTGAGTGGCCAGCAGACAGCTATACAGTCGTGCTTATCGTGACATTTCAGTCAGTGGCAGACCGCGTATGTAACAATGGCCCCATAAGATGATAATACCGTATTTTTACTGTACCTTTTTATTTTTTTTTTGAGATGAAGTCTCGCTCAGTCGCCTGGGTTGTAGTGGCACGATCTCAGCTCACTGCAACCTCCGCCTCCAGGGTTCAAACGATTCTCCTGCCTCAGCCTCCCGAGTAGCTGGGATTACAGGCGGGCACCACTACGCCCAGCTAATTTTTGTATTTTTAGTAGAGACGGGCTTTCATCACGTTGGTTGGCCAGGATGGTCTTGATCTCTTGACCTCGTTATCCACCCGCCTCAGCCTCCCAAAGTGCTGGGATTACAGGCGTGAGCCACCACGCCTGGCCTTTACTGTACCTTTTCTATGTTTAGGTAAGTATAGATACATCTGCTGAACCATTATGTTAGAATTGCCTACAGCTGGCTAACCATGGTAGCTCATGTCTATAATCCCAGGACTTTGGGAGGCTGAGGCAGAAGGATCGCATGAGCCCAGGAGTTTGAGACCGGCCTGGGCAACATAGTGAGACCCCCATCTCTACAAAAAGTTTAAAAAAAAAATAGTAGCCAGATGTGGTGGCATGCACCTGTGGTCCTAGCTACTCGGGAGGCTGAGGTGGGAGAATCATTTAAGCCCAGGTTGATGGTGCAGTGAGCTGTGATGGCACCACCGCACTCCAGCCTAGGCAACACAGCGAGACCCTGCCTCTCAAAAAAAAAAAAAAAATTGCCTCCAGCATTCAGTATAGTAACATGCTGTACAGGTTTGTAGCCTAGGAGCAATAGGCTGTACAACATCGTCTGGGTGTGTTGTAGGCTGTAGTGTCTAGATTTATGTAAGTACACTCTGTGATGTTCACACAATGAAATCACCCAATGACGTATTTCTCAGAATGTATCTCCATCGTTAAGTGATGCTGATTATATTTTGTTTGTTTCATCTTCTAGGTGAACAACTTTGTGATCTTTGAAGGCTTCTTTGCCCATCAACATCGTAAGTTTTCTCACCTTTTGTTGGTCATGTAGTCGGGGTGAGGGAAAGGAAAGAGCTGGACTCTTGGTCCTGCCGGCCCCTCACTGAGGGACCCCGCCGCTTCCTTCCTCACAGGGCCCCCTGCTCCCTCTCTGAGGGCAACTCGACACTCTCGTGCTGCTGCAGTCGATCCCACGCCCACTGGTAAAGCCTGTATTGAAGGGGTGGAACTGTAGTGCAGTGATGGCTACTTAATCTAGACACCACGGGGTACAGTGCCATCTGTGGGCAATTTGGGAAAATTCTAAAGCAACCCAAGTCTCCAGCAGTCATGCCTGTTTGCCTTTGCCCTCATGGGAGCTCAGTGCATTTTATATTTGGCAAGACTTTTAACTAAGCAAGCTCACTGGGAGCCTGTTTGACAACTGATATCAATGGACCCTCTTGCTAGTTCAGATCCATCAACATAGGCCAGAGTCAGGCTCCTTTGTAAACCCCAGGCTTCTGTCAGCCAATGAGGGACATGCTGGTGCAAACAGCCCTTCCATATGCAGTCAAATAGTGACACAAATGGCCCAAAATTTAAATGTTAGTTTTAGAAGATAACACTCAGAATTTATAACATTTCCAACCAGATAATGAAATTGATATGGAGAAACCAAACCTCAGAGGCACTAAAATGCTGTCCAGATTCCCCATCCCATACACACACACACACAGGCACATACTTACTGACAGTCGGAGCCCCACTCCTTCCTCTTCCTCACCACCTCCACCTTACCAACTTCTGACGGCCGTACAGTGCTTGCTTGCACAGAAGAGCCCCCTTCCTGAGCTGGCTCTGTGGCCAGGAATGGGAGTAACCACCATCCAAAGAACAGTCTGTAACCAGCTATGAACATCACAGTGTCAGGCACTGAGAGGCACCTCAACTCGCTTTGGTTTCCAAGGCTTCTCCCATTTAACTCATGCAGAACCACAGGCTGTGAAACAGAGTGAGGGCCAACAAGGATGGTGAGGACTCAGGCCTGCAGGGGAGGGTGCTGTGGATAAAGCTTAAGTGAATTTGCTGAGAAGTCTTTCATTTGCCACACATACATGGTAGAGAATCTCTTGAGAGGGAAAGCCGGGAGCAAGCAGAAAAGTGAGGAGGGGGAGGCTGAACTTTGGACATAATGTCAGCCTCCTGTTTACTCTGATAGCTCCTTTTCAGATGCCCATATTTATTTTCTCCTCATCCTTTTTTTTTTTTAACCTAATAAAACTTCAGTCTCTTCCCATTTTCGTATAGGAAGGAGAAATTCTGGCCTCCTTCCAAACCTCCCTTGAACTCTCCAGAGCAATTCCTGATTAACCAAGGGCTTTGTCCATCTCATCCAGAGGAACCCAGGGTCCTTGTTGGCCCGGCTGGGACCATTCCACTGCCCCAGAATCCCAGGGGGCCGTGACAGCACCCACTGACAGTAAGAGCTTGCTCCCCTTTGCTGCCCTTCTCCTGCATCTCCCAGGCCCCCAGAGTCTCCCCTTAGATCTTTCTCCCTAGCTCTGTGTTTGGCCTACTCCTTCTGGCTCTCCTCAAAAGTGTTCCACATTCCCCTCAAATTCCCTTTTGGTGTGCTGGCATTGCCACGGTGCTGCTCCTGCAAGTTCCCAGGAGGAACTATGGTGTCAGGGAGCACAAGTTTGGGGTTGTGGGCTAGTGGCTGGGAGGAGGGGTGCAAAGTATGTCTTCTTACACTTACCCTGTCTGTGTCCCCTCCACTACCAGCTCCAGCAAGGAAGCTGCCACCCAAGAGAGCAGAGGGAGACATCAAGCCATACTCCTCTAGTGACCGAGAATGTAAGAGGGGCAAGGGTTGGGTGTCTGGGCCTGGGAGACCTTAAACAAGGGAAGAGAATGTTCAGGGGACCCAGGGGAAGGATTCGTTCTTTCTAAAGACTCAGATTTCTTGGGCCAGGTGTGGTGGCTCATGCCTGTAATCCCAGCACTTTGAGAGGCCAAGGCGGGCAGATTGCCTGAGTCCAGGAGTTCAAGAACAGCCTGGCCAACATGGTGAAACCCCGTCTCTACTAAAAATATAAAAATTAGCTGGGCGCGGTGGCACATGCCTGTAATCCCAGCTACTTTGGGAGGCTGAGGCAGGAGAATGGCTTGAATCTGGGAGGCAGAAGTTGCAGTGAGCCAAGATTGTGCCACTGCACTCCAGCTTGGGTGACAGCGAGACTCCGTCTCAAAAAAGAAAAAAAAAAAAAAGACTCAGATTTCTCTTTTTTTGTACCCAAACCTTTACTGTCATGACCCTCTGTCTTCCCTCTTTTTTCTTCTTTTTCTGTCTTGCTCTTCATTCTCCCTGTCCCCAGTTCTGAAGGTAGCTGTGGAGCCTCCTTGGCCCCTAAACAGGGCCCCTCGCCGTGCCACACCTCCAGCCCACCCACCCCCCCGATCCAGCAGCCTGGGAAACTCACCAGAACGAGGTCCCCTCCGCCCCTTTGTGCCAGAGCAGGAGCTGCTGCGTTCCTTGCGCCTCTGCCCCCCACACCCTACCGCCCGCCTTCTGCTGGCTGCTGACCCTGGGGGCAGCCCAGCCCAACGTCGTCGTACCAGGTAATAGGAGTTGAAGGGGTAAGGAGCCTCACAACTATCAAAGAGGATGTTAGAAATGACAAAGGTTAATTTGAATCCATCAGAGAGATGGATCAGTAAGATGGGTGGATTGGGGAGGTCCTGACACCTTTCACGAAAAATATTTGTGCAAGTGATCTGGGAAAAAAACACAGTGAAGGAGCAGAATAGGACCTTATATGGAGCCTAGGGACCCTGGCTTTAATGTGAAAGTTATGTGGAACAGTAGGAAGAACACCGAGATCCGTCGAGTTGGGGGAACGGAGCCTTCTAAGATTGGGGAAATCTTTGCTTAATACTTGCTGGGGAAGGGGCAGTGCCTGACACAGAGTGGGGAGCCACTGGCTTGTGTGCCAAGAGTCCATCGCAGCAGGCTGGGAGTGGGCATTTCCTTTATTTCTCTCCCTAGCTTTCTCTTCACCTCTGACTTCTCTGTTTTTCTCTCCCCCCCTCCCCCGCCCATTTCTCCTCTCCCTTCCTCCCATCCATAACATCCTTCCACAGCTCCCTTCCCCGCTCTGAGGAGAGTCGATACTGACAGCTACCCTCTCCCTTCCCTGGGAGACCTGGGGTGGGCAGAGACCCCCTCCCTGAGAACCTCACACCTACTCTTCCATTGCATCCTGTAGGACCCAGTGGAACCTGACAGAGCCCACAGGATTCCCTCTTCTACTTTCTTAGACAATAGGGATGTCAGGGTCTCAAATTGCCTAACACTTTGTAGCTTTTCTTACCACAAAAGCACCCCTTCTGTCCTAACTTGGGCTCTGAATACTTTCCCCACAGACAGCCTGATCTGTTGCCAGACCTCTTGGTTGGATGGCTCATACATTTATCTAGAGAAGCACACTCTTGCTTGCTGTCAAACTTCAGAACACCATAGAAGGTCTAAGGGCGTCCTGTGTCAGGGAAACTTTTTAAGGAATTTCATCCATGGGATAAACCCCATATTCCCTCTAGTGTCTACGGGTGGCTCTAATACTGCTTTGTGCTGCCTGCCACACTTGCCCTTTGAGCCTGTGAATGGCCGCCAGTGAGCAAGCTCTGCTTCAGAGCAGTCTAGTTAGGTAGAACAGGGACTTACCAGCTTCCCAAAGGGATCTACTCAACATTGCCAAACTCTTCATTTCCACACTTTGTGTAGGTGTCAGGGAACCCCAAACTGGTGTTGCTTTGGGGTCTCTAAAGGAGACTGGCTGACATCACCATTTCCCCCAGATCCAGATTCTCTGAGGGAAGTTGTTTCTTGAGAGTAGATCCAGAGTCTCAAGGATCTGTTAGATCCTGGAATCCCCTCTTGCATCCATCCCTCCCTGGTAGCTAGATGCCGATATACTCCTGTCTTGTGAGATTGTCGAGATGAGATGGGGGACCACTCTTCCCCTGTCCTTCCTCTCTCCTTTTCTCCATAGCAAGGATGACCTTCCCTGCTCCATGCCCAGAGTATAGCTAGATCCCTTCCCCTCCCTACCCTCTGAATGTGCTAGATCAGGTACCCCACTGTGTTTCCTGAAATCCTTGGGAGCCGGATCTCCCCTTCTCCCCTACTCTTCCTTTTTCTTCTCCCTCTCAGTGTTGTCTGAATAAAGTGTGAATTCTTTTGTGTTTTCTAAATTGACATTTTCAATGAAAAAAAGAATCACAAAAAAAAAAGTTGTCAGCCTCATTTGTGCGTCACCCCTTATTTTCCTGGGACCTCAGGACCTCCGTCCCTCTCATTTCTAGATCTGCACATCTTTTACCCAAGAGCCTCAGAGCTCCCGGGTCTGGTGTCTGCCTATACCCATCTGCACTGTTAGTCCTCCTGCAGATTCTGTGTCTCCTTTCATGTAGGTGCTGGATCCCTGTGTGTGGGATGTCAACATCTCTGGATCCACTAATTACCTCCTGCCTACTGTATTCCTCTTCCCTCTCTGATTACTGCTCCACTAAACCGCTGGATCTCTCTCAAGACAAACCCTTACCTCCACTGAGAGTGTAACACAATCTGTCACCCTATTTACAGAGGCCCCCTTCCTTTTCCTCCTAAATTCAAAATTCAGCTTGTCACTTCCTATTTCCCTCTGGTCTAAGGAATCTTTTTTTTTTTTTTTTTTTTTTTGAGATGGAGTCTTGCTCTATTGCCAGACTGGAGTGCAGTGGCACAATCTTGGCTCACTGCAACCTCTACCTCCTGGGTTCAAGCGATTCTCCTGCCTCAGCCTCCCGAGTAGCTGGGATTACAGGAGTGCACCACTGTGCCCAGCTAGTTTTTGTATTTTTAGTAGAGACGGGGTTCCACCATGTTGGCCAGGATGGTCTTGATCTCCTGATCGCGTGATCCGCCTGCCTTGGCCTCCCAAAGTGCTGGGATTACAGGCATAAGCCACTGCACCCAGCCTGGTCTAAGGAATCTTATACTTAAGCTAACCCTGTTTTCCAAACCAAACACCAGAGTACCTGATCCAACACATTTTTGACCACATGTGAGTCTATTCTTATGACATGATTTGGATCATACCTAGCCATATATTTAACACATTACATCAACTAGAAAGAATAGAGCAATAAATCAGAAGCACTCCAGAAAATCTTGGGTATAAAATCAACTTCCCCTGCCCTTTTCTGGGACACAGCTTTGATTAAAACCCGTTAGGAATGATAATTACCCCCTTCTCTTTGTTCCTGTGCTATTCCCTTTACTCCTCTCCTCTGATTCTTACATACCCACCCATTTTTCATCCAGTAGCCTCCTTCCCATCATCTCCCATTTCTTCTACAGGGGGACTCCCCCAGGTCTGGTAGCCCAAAGCTGCTGCTACAGCCGCCATGGGGGGGTGAATTCCTCATCCCCCAATACAGGTAAGTATTTACTCCTCCCTACCCTCAAATCAAGTAGGCCGCATTCACTATCTACTCCTGCCTTCCCATTCACATGCCTGGTATTTCCACAGGCAACCAAGACTCCAAGCAGGGAGAACAGGAAACAAAGAATAGGTGAGGTCTAAACCCCTCCCCTAACAGCCTCCCACCACCATCTGACTCCCTAACATCACTCTTAGCCACTTCATTGCCTACTCCTGAATCTTACTGTATTAACTGAACACCAGCTCCTCCCACAATTCCTTCCACCTTACATCCTGCAAGCCCCTTTCCCCCACAGGTTCAACTCTGGCACTTCCCTTTGGAATACAGGTTCTCTGGGAGGTTTTAAATTTGGACATAGCACTAATGGTTCCAGCCTTATACCCATCATGTGTCCTACATTAAAACTTGCCCCGAGACCTTGAAGAGTCTGTAATCTTAATTTCCTCTTTAGTATTCCTATAACCCAGTCTCCATCTCCCCACCTACCAGGTCTGCCAGTGAGGAGCAGGCCTTGTCACAGGACGGGTCTGGGGAGAAGCCTGTGCACACAGCTCCTCCACAGGCCCCGGCCCCGGCCCCACCAGCCCAGTCCTGGACAGTGGGTGGGGACATACTCAACGCCAGGTTCATTCGAAACCTGCAGGAACGTCGCAGCACCAGGCCTTGGTGACCGCAGCCCCGTCCCATATCTTCAAAGTGTTATTTCTCCCTCACTACAGGAAAGAGCCAAAGCCCAACCCTCATAACAGATGGATTCATTCATTCATTCATTCATTCATTCAGCAGCCTTATCAGATTCAAGTCATTTGTATCTTTTAACCAGACCAATAAAAGTATTTATTTTTATCACAAGAGCGCTTGGAAAACTTGACTCATTATTTCAGCCACCTCACCCCTCACTGTCGTTGCACCCGGTTCAGGCTTCAGCCCTGTTTTTGCTCAGCGTTTTGTTCAAAGGCGTCAGCTGTGAATACAGCGTTGGGGGAGCTGCTAACTTGCGCAAGCGCACTCAGGCAGCCTCCGAGCCCGCGGGCGCAGGCGCGCTTACTGCCGACAGAGCGCTTCAGCCGCTTCCCTCGAGCCCGCGGAGTGCGCAAGCGCGCGACATCTCCGTTTCCCTCCCTCAGCCCCTTCCCCCCCTCCCCCCCCCCGCCCCGGCCTCCTTTCCCCTTCACGAAGCCGGCTCCGGGGCGCGCTCACCCCTGTGAGGAGGCCGGAGGTCGGACTCAGGAGGCTCCCTCTCCACTCCCGGAAGATCATGTACCAGCCCAGCCGGGGTGCGGCCCGGCGTCTCGGCCCTTGCCTCCGCGCCTACCAGGCTCGACCCCAGGTGAGAGCGGAGCAGAAGCGGGAGGGAGGAGAGGGGGCGGGGAGAGACCCTCCTCAGAGCCGGTGCGTGGGGCGGAGCGCGCGCTGGGTTCCGCGCAGGCGCAGAGACACCCGCCGCCCCTTCCCACCTGTCCCCTGCAGCGCGTGGACGGGCTAGGGGTCGCGGGAGCGGGCGGGAGGCGCTGCCAGGCCTGGCGCGTAAGGACTTCGGTCCTCCCAGGTTTGAGGGCGGACAGGCGGGGTCAAGGCCAGGCAGCGGGGCGCGTCTGCGTTGCGCCCGACTCTCCGCGGTTACCTGTGCCTAGAGGTGATTTGAAGGGCAGGGGCGGAGAGATTCGCAGCCCGGCCGCGGCGCCGTCCCGGAGTTCCTCGGCCCAGACCAGACCCGCGGGGCGCCCTCAGCAGCCCGCGCGTCTTGCACTCGGAGAGCGGTCCTGGCAGGAAGGCCGGCCAGTGTGCACCCGCTTCGGGCCCCTGCGCCGGGGCTGGCAAGATGGCCACGCCCCCAGCAGAGACGGCGCCTCTGGGACACCGTTGGGGACCGAGGTACCCGAGCGGGCCGCCCGCCTTCCCTGGAGTGAGACGGTCCCCTGGGTGGTTCCTTGGGAGCGGAGGGACTCGGGTGAGGCCTGACTTTGGGTGACCTCCCCTTGCAGTTTCAACGTCGGTAAACCCAGGAGAATGAAGGCCAGCCTTTAACTGTCTCCTGAGGTTGTGTCTGTCGTTAAAGGGGCCCAAAATGATAATAGCTTCCATTTATGTACTGCTTTCTAGGTCGCTACGTTTTGTTTACATTCATTATTTCATATAGGCCTCATAACTCAGTGAGGTTTTATTGTCCTGGTTTATAGGACATTTGTAGGAAGCGGAGGCATAGGGAATGAGAATGCCTAAAGTACATGATAGAACTAGAATTCCGATTCCTAGTTTCAGCTGGATATTCTTTTTTCTCTGTACATTTGCCTCGCACACTTAATCATGGAGACGTACAGGCCACAGCATTTAATCCACAGTACAATAAAACCTGTTATTCGTTCGCTCATCGAGTATGTATTACATGATTCTTGAGATAAGAGAGGTGAAACTGCCCCCTGTTTTGGAATCTTTTTTTTTTTTTTTTTTTTGAAACGGAGTCTCGCTCTGTCAACCAGGCTGAAGTGCAGTGGCACCATCTCGGCTCACTGAAACCTCCTTCTCCTGGGTTCAAGCGATTCTTCTGCCTCAGCCTCCCGAGTAGCTGGGACTACAGGCACGAGCCACCACACCCGGCTAATTTTTTTGTATTTTTTAATAGAGACGGGGTGTCACCATATTGGCCAGGCTGGTCTCGAACTCCTAGACCTCGTGATCTGCTCGCCTCGGCCTCCCAAAGTGCTGGGATTACAGGTGTGAGCCACCGCGCCCGGTCCAGTGTTGGAATCAAGGAATTCTGGCCGGTCGCGGTGGATCACGAGGTCAAGAGATGAAAACCATCCTGGTCAACATGGTGAAACCCCATCTCTACTAAAAATACAAAAACTAGCTGGGCGTGGTGGCGCTTGCCTGTAGTCCCAGCTACTCGGGAGGCTGAGGCAGGAGAATCACTTGAACCCGGGAGACAGAGGTTGCAGTGAGCTGAGATCGCGCCACTGCACTCCAGCCTGGCGACAGAGCGAGACTCCATCTCAAAATAATAAAATGGTTTCCTCCTGTTTTCAGTAGAGATGGAGATGAATCCATCCCTTTTTTCCTATAGTAATTCCATCCATTCTGTCAGGAGGAATAGGTATTGGAAACCTGTTGAGCATCCAAGGGATGAAGGGGTGTTAGGCAAGTGGATTCTTATCTTTTTCCCTTTTGTTCTGTCTCCTTAGGACCAGCTTTATCCAGGGACTCTACCATTCCCACCCCTTTGGCCCCAGTCCACGACAACCACTTCCCCATCTTCTCCTCTACTCTGGTCTCCCCTGCCCCCGCGCCTTCCCACCCAGCATCCTCCCCAGGTTCCCCCACTACCTCTCCCTCAGATCCAGGCCCTCAGCTCAGCATGGGTGGTTCTCCCTCCAGGAAAGGGGGAGGAGGGACCAGGACCTGAGTTGCATAGCGGCTGCCTGGACGGGCTTAGAAGCCTTTTTGAGGGACCTCCCTGCCCCTATCCTGGGGCTTGGATACCTTTTCAAGTCCCTGGAACTGCCCACCCTTCCCCTGCCACCCCGTCAGGAGATCCTAGTATGGAGGAACATCTGTCTGTCATGTATGAGAGACTGAGACAAGAGGTAAGTCAGTGCAAAAGTGGCCGACATCTACAGTGGGAAGGGATATCAGTAATCCTTGGAGGTAGGGGGTTAGTCAACTGGATTCTTTTTTGGAACCATGAGGCAGGCATAGAAATGTATTATGAACGTTTTCCTGAGAAAATGATGTTCCAGCCAGGCACGGTAACTCAAAGTGCTGTAATCCCAGCACTTTTGGAGGCTGAGGCAGGTGGATCATCTGAGGTCAGGAGTTCAAGACCAGCCTGGCCAACATGGTGAAACCACATCTCTACTAAGAATACAAAAATCAGCCAGGCATGGTGGCAGACATGTGTAATCCCAACTACTCAGGAGGCTGAGGCAGGAGAATCACTTGAACCCAGGAGCTGCAGTGAGCTGAGATAGCACCATTGTACTCCAGCCTGGGCAACAGAGTGAGACACTGTCTCAAAAAAAAAAAAAAAGAAAAAGAAAATGTTCCTCATTTTGAGTTAAGGGAGGTTAATCATGGGATGAGATCTTTCACTCCAAGACGGGAGTAAGGAGGCCTTAAAAATAGAAAACTGGGCCTGGCACAGTGGCTCACACTTACAATCCTAGCACTTTGGGAGGCCGAGGCAGGCAGATCACGAGGTCAGGAGTTCAAGACCAGCCTGGCCAACACAGTGAAACCCCATCTCTACTAAAAATACAAAAATTAGCAGCTGGGCACGGCAGGTGCCTGTAATCCCAGCTACTCGGGAGGCTAAGGGAGGAGAATCGCTTAAACCTGGGAGGCGGAGGTTGCAGTGAGGCAAGATCACACCACTGCACTCCAGCCTGGGTGACAGAGCTACACTCCATCTCAAAAAAAAAAAGAATAGAAAACTGAAAAATAGGATTATCTTTTCTTTCCCACTGGATTGATGCCATCTTCTTCCACCTAGCTTCCCAAGCTCTTCCTTCAGTCCCACGACTACAGTCTGTATTCCTTGGATGTGGAATTCATCAATGAGATCCTCAACATACGTACCAAGTGAGAATTGGGGCACAGGTAGGGCCTTGGGGAGGAAAAGCACCCACAGCTATACACATGACCTTTTCCACTTCCCAGAGAAGTTCCTAGATTGCTTCTCACGGCTCTTCCCCATTTCTTAGACAGAAGCCAGTTTGTTTTTCTAATTCTGCCATCATGAGATTTATTTCCCATCCCTTCTTCACAGGGGCCGGACATGGTACATTCTTTCACTGACCCTCTGCCGTTTCCTGGCCTGGAATTACTTTTCACAGCTTCGTTTGGAGGTTCTACAACTGACCCGCCACCCTGAGAATTGGACCCTGCAAGCACGGTGGCGGCTCGTAGGGCTGCCTGTCCACTTGCTCTTTCTGCGGTTCTACAAGCGTGACAAAGACGAGCTTTACCGGTAAGAGAGAAATGAGAAAGGACCCAAACTATAATCAGTTCCCTCTTTTTTTGTCTTTTGAGATGGAGTCTCACTCTGTCACCCAGGATGGAGTGCAGTGGCGTGATCTCAGCTCACTGCAGCCTCTACCTCCCGGGTTCCAGTGATTCTCCGGCCTCAGGCTCCTGGGTAGCTGGGATTACAGGCGCACCACCACACCTGGCTAATTTTTGTATTTTTAGTAGATACGGGGTTTCACCATGTTGGCTGGCTGGTCTCGAACTCCTGACCTCAGGTGATCTGCCTGCCTTAGCCTCCCAAAGTGCTGAGATTACAGATGATCTAGTCTCCCAGACAACCCTTGACCTATCCTGACTTGACTGTATAAGGACAGGGATCTTGTTTAGTTTATGTTAATGTTAAAAAAAAAAAAAAAAGAGAGAGGCTCAGTATATTAGAAAAACATCTGAGCTTCAGTTTCTTCCTATACAGTACCTAGCATATGGTAGGTACTCAAATACTTACTGAACAGGCTGGGTGTGGTGGCTCACGCCTGTAATGCTAGCCCTTTGGGAGGCCGAGGCAGGTGGATCACTTGAGGTAAGGAGTTGGAGACCTGCCTGGCCAACATGGTAAAACCCAAAAAATACAAAAATTAGCCAGGTGTGTGGTGTGCACCTGTAGTTCCAGGTACTTGGGAGGCTGAGATGGGAGAATTACTTGAACCCGGGAGGCGGAAGTTGCAGTGAGCCGTGATCACATTACTGCACTCCAGCCTGGGTGAGAGTGAAACCGTCTCACCAAAAAAAAAAAAAAAAAAAGTACTGAACAAATGAAAAGTCCTGTCTCTTATGTTGAGCCTTACAACCTGGTAAATTTCTGCCTGGGAGTAGAATCGCAATAAAATGTTAGGCTCAGCCACAAACATTGGATATAAGTTTTTAAACCAGCAAACTGCTGCATGGTAGAAATGCCCAAGGATCGTTAAAAAATATTGATGCCAAACACTGATTTAATTGAGACGGGACAACCTAAGCACTGAGATGTTTGTAAGTTGCCCAGGTGATCTAATATGTAGCAGAATTTAGAGACTACTCGTTTAAACAAATGCTTGAATTCAGCTTTGGGACCAGTCACCTTCTCCCTCAGTAAGCCTCCCTGTATTCCCCAGGACCTATGATGCCTACTCCACTTTCTACCTGAATTCCAGTGGCCTCATTTGTCGCCATCGTCTAGATAAAGTGAGTCCTAGGTAGGGGTGGGTGGGGTGAAGGGTAGAACATCTGTGTGCCTCCCGCAACTGGCATTAACCTTTCTCCTTGCAGTTGATGCCTTCACACTCACCTCCAACGCCTGTGAAGAAGCTGCTAGTGGGAGCCCTGGTGGCCCTGGGGCTGTCAGAGCCAGAACCTGACTTAAACCTGTGTTCCAAGCCCTGATCCTTGACCTTTGAGTGGGGGCAGCACTGAAGACTGCTAAGCCCAAGAGAAGGAGGTGGAGGCAGCCAAGAATCTCAGGAGCCAGCTTCCTCCCTTTTCTCTCCTGCCTTCCTTTCCATCTCATGCTGTGTAAAGCTGCTCTGTAATTTAACTTGTAAATAATAAAGTTTAACTGACTATATGAGATAGAATTTCATGTATCACTTTCTCTAGATCCCAAATATTCCCACAAGCTTTATTCCAAAAATAATTTTATTTAATAGGTATTAAATAATGTATAGAAGGAAAAGGAGCTGGTGTCACAGGTTCTGTTTACGTCCTTCTCTTACCCTAGCTCTTCTCGTGTTTTGCCTATTTTTTTGGGCATTTTCTTAGCATGGGGATCTTCTAGCTCCTTGGCCTTATAATAATGGGGAGCCACCTCCAGAAGCCAACTGCTCTCAATCTCCAGTACCTAGGAGGAGAGAGAAAAGATCAATGGAGTTCCCTTCTTTCCAACATAGATCTTTTGTGTATTATTATTTTTTTCTTAAATTGAAACAGGGTCTTGCTCTGTTGCCCAGGCTGGACTGCAGTGGCGTATCATGGCTCACTGCAGCCTCGACCTCCCAGGCTCAAAGCAGTCCTTCTGCCTCAGCCTCCCAAGTAGCTGAGACTATAGGCACACATCACAGTGCCCCATTAATTTTTTGTATAGATGGGGTCTCAGTATGTTGCCTGGGCTGATCTTGGCCTCCCAAAGTGCTGGGATCCTGCCTTGGCCTCCCAAAGTGCTAGGATGGTTTACAAGAATGAGCCACTATGCCCAGCCCCAACCTAGATCCTCATGTGTGTGGTCAAAAGTTATCTTTCCTCTTTGACTGCAGGGCTAGGGGTAAAGGTGCCTGGCTCTATTATTATATATCCAAAGGGCAGATACACCTCTATGTGTTATTCAAGATACCAAATAAGCTATTCCTAAGAAAAGTCTAGAACATGCCGGGCGTGGTGACTCACGCCTGTAATCCCAACACTTTGGGAGACTGAGGCGGGCGGATCATGAGGTCAGGAGTTCGAGATCAACCTGGCCAACATGGTGAAACCCTGTCTACTAGAAATACAAAAATTAGCTGGGCGTGGTGGTGGGCACCTGTAATCCCAGCTGGAGGCTGAGGCAGGGGAATTGCTTGAAACTGGAAGGCAGAGATTGCATGAGCTGAGACTGTGCCACTGCACTCCAGCGTAGGCTACTAGAGTGCGAAACTCTTGTCTCAAAAAAAAAAAAAAAGAAAAGCCTAGAACATAGACAAAGTACTCTGTGAGACAAGAGACACTCTGCTTTGTTCTATTATAGCCCCAGCACCTATACAGTAGCCATTCAAATATGTATTGAATAAATGTCTAGTTCTCAGATCTTGGAAGATGCTGACACCTGTTAGAAAGGATGTCTTTGGGCTGGGCACAGTGGCTTACAACTGTAATCCCTGCACTTTGGGAGGCCGAGGCACACATTTAAGACCAGCCTGGCCAACATGGTGAAACCTCATCTCTACTAAAAATACCAAAAATTAGCCAGGCATTGAGGCTTGCGCACCTGTAATCTCAGCTACTTGGAAGGCTGAGGCATGAGAATATCTTGAACCCGGGAGGCAGAGGTTGCAGTGAGGCTAGATTGCGCCACTGCACTCCAGCCTGGGCAATAGAGCGAGACTCAATCTCAAAAACAAAAACAAAACAAAGGATGTCTTTCTATTTTACCCTACCTTCCTCTTTCTGTACCAGTCCCAGCAACTTGAACCTGGGTTCTTAGCTTGTCAGGATACCATCTCTCTACATAGTCTCCACCTGTGTGGGCACAGGATGTTGTCCTCACCTGTCTCATGAACTCTTTGGTAGTCAAGACAAGTTCGTGGTAGAGCAGCCAGCGTGGCTGTTGCTCAAAGAGGGAGGAGTTGGGATGAATGAAGACCGTCTGCTGCTGTTTTACTGTGCGGTAGCCGCTCCGAGTCAACCGTGCCGTGTGGTAAAAGTAACCAGCAGTGATGGCCTAAGGAGCAGGCAGGAAAGAAAATCAATGGAAAAGGCAGACATCTGGGGACCCTAAGAGCTCACTACCTTTTTAATTCCAGCTTCAGGAAAACTAGAGAGGTAAGGAATGCATGAAGAACTTCCCAGGAATGAACCTCCAGTGGTCTGAGGAAGAAAGGGCCCTGGGAGGACACCGTCATACACAAGGGGAAGAGGGCATGCTCTCAGGCTGGAGGAACTGCTGCATGCCCCTAGAGAAGCTTGCTCCTGGGAAGGTACTGGGGGTGGAGAGCAGGAGGCTGAAGAAATGCTGACCTTGCGTACACGGATATAGTCCCCCTGGCAGGAACTGAGACCAACTTCCACACGTTCCAAGAGCCCTTCCAGCTGTTCCCGCACATCCCGGGCTCGGCGCATTGATCTGAACTGTACAAAGTTCTCATAGCACCACTGGGAAGAGTAACCACTCTCGGCCCACTGGGAAAAGGATTAAAAAGAAAGGAGAGACAGTTAAGTATACAGTAGGACTAAAGTCCCCCGGTGTCTCTCATTCCCACTCACCCAAGCCCAGTGACCTGTGTGTAAACGTTTAGCAGAACCAGGTGGTCACCACCAGGGAGAAAGAAGTTGACACGGGCATTGTCAGCATGGACGACCTTGTCCTTTGGTCGGTAGAAGATGGAGTTGTTGACAGAGAGCATGGCAGCCACTGTCAGGATCTCCTCTGAACAGCTGTACCTGGGACAGGAAGGGGAAAGCATGAGTTCAAAGCAAGACACATAGGAACAGATATGGTGGAGTGGGGAGTGATCACTGTGTGATGGATGTTTCCTCATGTGGAAAAGACTGGTTGGCCTAATGGCTACAAAGCAGCCAGCAGATAGATTCGGGCAGCAGCCTGGGGGTCAAGGAGGTAGGGGCCATAGACGAAACACAGTCACAAAGGAGGGACATCCATGGAGGCAGGAGCAGGAAACACTGGGGACTTCTGAGGCTTCTGCAGAAAGTGTGCATTCACTATGTGCATTTGGAAAAGATCTCTGACAGCAGAGGAATGGCATTTAAAGGTTGTCCCTCCACAGCTACATTAAATGTTCTAGTTTCAAACCTTAGGAACGAGTAAGTTCCTCAAGGGGCCAGGCACAGTGGAATCAAGGATAGGATCAAGTGTCTTACCCTCAAAAGAGGGCAATCAGAGTTATCTAATACTTTCTTATGTGTTAAAGGATAATATGATGAAGAGAAAAAGACAAAGAGGACCCCAGAGACAAGAGGAGGCCTGGCCAGTATGTGTGCTGGGAGACCAGGTGGAGGGGAGGGCTTACTTCTCAGAGGCTAAGATCATTTTGGACAGCATGGGGTCCACCGGCAGCTCTGCCATCTTTCGACCAGACTAGGGAGAGGAGAGAGAGAGTTGAGCCCAGTCCTCCCTCAGGTTTCCCACCACTACTACAGGGGCCCCTGGAGCCATCCTGACCCCTATCATCCTGCCCCAAGCCATGCTGCCCCCCAACTCACCGTAGTGAGCTCCCCAAGGTGGTTGAGGGCTCCCAGAGCATACAGCTGCTCCAAAGCCAGCAGCAGTGTCTCATATGGTGGAGCATCCAGGAAATCAAAGTGCATTAGGTCATGGATCCCTAGACAGAGGTGTGACAGATGGAACACAGTCCCTTCAAAGGACAGTGACTCCAGCCCCTCCCTCCTCTCTCAGGTAGCCCAATCACCTAAGCTCTTGAGCAGCAACACGACATTGCCCAAGCTGGTCCTCTGGATCTCAGGCACTGTGGTTTCCTCAAGCTCGTGCTGATAGGCCCAGGCGGTATACAGGCGGAAGCACTTCCCTGCAGCCACTCGACCTGCCCTGCCAGCTCGCTGATTGGCTGAGGCCTGGAAAGAAAGGACAGCAGGCTGGCTGACAATTTGGTCAGGGAAAAGAGAAAAGGCAGTATTTACGCAAGAAATCTGGAAGGATGCAAACTGCTCATCCCCGCTCCCTAGGAAGGCCCCACTCTGCTTCTGAGTTGGACCTTCTCTGTGGGCCAACTCCACCTCCCCCACCCCCATGCGTTCCCAGGCTGACCTTGCTGCAGGGTGTGACAGTGAGCGATTCCATGCCTGTGCGGGGGTTGTAGCTCTTCTGCTTACAGAACCCCGGATCCAGCACATAAATGATGCCCTCGATGGTGAGTGATGTCTCAGCAATGTTCGTTGCCACAACCACCTGAGTGAGAGGATATGGGGTCACCCAGTGACCCCACCTACCTAGTTACCCAGAAAAAATAATCTTGGAAAGTTAGGAGTAGTGAAGCAATTGCAGTAAGGGGCAGGAGCTGAAGGAATTAGTATTCAAGGTCAGGAGCAGGGGACAAGTCCAAAAGACAGGGGAGAGGGAAGCGGGGGCTGGGAGATAGCAGGGCCATAGGAAGAAAGAAAATGGAGAAGAGGACTTAGGGTTTTTTTGGGGGGAGGGTTGGGAAATGGGGGTGTTCAAGTTCCTGCCCCATCTTCCCCACCACCGCTTTCATCTTCACACAACACTTTCTGTAAGAGCCTCCTAACACGTCTCCCTGCTTCTGCTCCTACCCTCTGTCACATGGCATCCAGGACAGTCCTTTTAAAATACAAACCTGTCACATCACTCCCCATCCTTCAGTGGCTTCCTATCCTACTCTAGAATTTAATCCAAGCCCCTTAAAAGCCTGGATCACCTACCCCCGCTGCCTTTCTGACCTCATCTGCTAGCACTCCACCACCTCCCTCACTCCTCTCGCACACTGCTTTGCTCTGCCCACGTAAGTGCACTCCTCACTGGATTATTTGCATCAGCTGTTCCCTCTGTCTGGCACACTCTTCTCACAGGTATCAGCCTGGCTTCCTCCCTCACCTGGTTTGGGTCTCTGTTCCACTTTCCCCTGACTGAAGAGGCCCTCACTACACCTCAAGGAAAATACCTTCATGCCAGTCCTCACTCCCACCCCTCAGAGTCAAGTTCCATCCTGCTGTGCTACCTTGTATCTCTTCATAGCACTGGCCACAAATTGACATTATGTATTTATGCATCCACTGTTTCCCCAGTAGACCACAAGTGCAAGTTTGTTAGGCTAGGGACTTGTTTTGTTCATCACTGTATCATCAACCCCTGTGTACCTGACACACAGAAGGAACTCATTAAATATTTGTTGAATGAAAGTTAAATCTCTCCTCAAAATCCTTTGATTGCTACTCAGCTGTCTAAAGTCCAAACTTCGCTGGGCACAGTGGCTCATGCCTGTAACCCAGCACTTTGGGAGGCCAAGGCAGGTGGATCACTCGAGGCCAGGAGTTCAAGACCAGCCTGGCCAACATGGCAAAACCCCATATCTACTAAAAATTAGCTGGGTGTTGGCCGGGCATAGTGGCTCATGCCTATAATCCCAGCACTTTGGGAGGCCAAGGTGGGTGGATCACCTGAGGTCAGGCATTCAAGACCAATCTGGCCAAAATAGTGAAACCTCATCTCTACTAAAAATACAAAAAATTAGCTGGGCGTGGTGGAGGGCACCTATAATCCCAGCTGCTAGGGGGGCTGAGGCAGGAGAATCGCTTGAACCTGAGAGGCAGAGGTTGCAGTGAGCAGAGCTGGCGCCACTGCACTCCAGCCTGGGCAAGAGTGAGACTCCATCTCAAAAAAAAAAAAAAAAAAAATTTAGCTTGGTGTGGTGGTACACACCTGTAATCCCAGCTACTTGGGAGGCTGAGGCACAAGAATCACTTGAGCCTGGGAGGTGGAGGCTGCAGTGAGCCGAGATCTTGCCACTGCACTTCAGCCTAGGTGACAGAGCAAGACTCTGTCTCAAAAAAGAAAAATAAATAAAGTCCAAACTCTCCTGTCATCAAAGGCTCTCCCTAATCTTAGCCCCAAATTGTTTTTAGCCTTGTCTCCTACTCCTTCACCATATGAACCTCCCACTAAGCCTATTAGCTCACACTGACTTCAAACATACTTTGGGCCTTCCTCTGATAACTTCTCAGCCATTTTTCTTTTTTGAGACGGAGTCTCGCACAGTCACCAGGCTGGAGTGCCGTAGGGCAATCTCAGCTCACTGCAACCTCCTCCTCCCGGGTTCAAGCGATTCTCATGACTCAGTCTCCTGAACAGCTGGGATTATAGGCGCACGCCACCACGCCCGGCTGATTTTTGTATTTTCAGAAGAGGCAGGGTTTCACCATGTTAGCAAACCCGGTTTTGAACTACTGACCTCAAGTGATCCGCCCACCTCAGCCTCCGAAAGTCCTGGGACTACAGGCGTGAGTTACCATGCCTGACCTCAGCCTTTTCTCTTCTTTTTTGAGACAGAGTCTCACTCTGTCGCCCAGGCTGGAGTGCAGTGACACGATCTCAGCTCACTGCAAGCTCCGCCTCCTGGGTTCATACCATTCTCCTGCCTCAGCCTCCCGAGTAACTGAGACTACAGGCGACCGCCACAACGCCCAGCTAAGTTTTAAAAAAATTTTTTAGTAGAGACAGGGTTTCACCGTGTTAGCCAGGATGGTCTTGATCTCCTGACCTTGTGATCTGCCCACCTCGGCCTCCCAAAGTGCTGGGATTATAGGTGTGAGCCACTGCACCTGGCCGACCTCAGCCATTTCTCTTAAAGGTCCATATCAAATCCCACCTCCTGGCACATCAAGGACTTCCCTTCTCCACTGAATCTACTGTGCTTATTTTCCAGATCACATATTTGGCTCTCTCTTGGTTCACACCATATTTCTCCTCCCTTCAGTCCCAGGGACAAAGGACTGACTGCTCCTCAGCTGTGTGCAGCAGTGCCCAGGGCTCACCTTGCATGGGGCAGGCACACAGCTTTTTCACTACTAGTTGTGGGAAGCACAGGGGTGAAGAGTGTGGGTTTCTCCAACTGACCTTTCGTGCCCCAGGTGGCGTGGGCTGGAAGATACGGGCCTGCATGTCAGAGGGCAGGTTGGCATAAATGGGCAGCACCAGGAGCTCCCGGATTTTGGAGCCCAGGCGGCGGCAGCGATCCTGAAGCATCTCACAGGCAGCCTCAATCTCCTCCTGGATAGAGGGTGGGGAGAGCAGCAGGGATCCCAGAGTCACAGAAGGCCAACATGCCGGCCCCATCTTCCCCTGAGATACACCCTCCCCTCTCCCAACCATGTCAGGCACCTGTCCTGTCAGGAACACCAGGATATCCCCAGGGGGCTGGGTCACGTGGATCTGCAACACAGATACAACACAAGCTTCCAAGTAGTCAGCCTCTGGAGCCTGGAGAGCAGAAAGAGATGGGGTCACAGGAGGGCCACCTGCTTAGGCAAACCTTTCCTCTCCTCCCAGTTCAACATATACTTTATCCTAGTTCCCCTTTGGACCTTCCACTCCATCTTTCCCTCCTTGGGATAACTTTCTCCAAAGGCCTCAGCTTTTCTGCCACAGACTTAAGCCCATCCTCCCTGAGGTAGCACCTTGGTGTAGAAGATGTCCACAGGAAACCTGCGTCCGGGGATTCGAAACACAGGGGCGTCATCAAAGAAGGTGGAGAAACGGGCAGTGTCCAGTGTGGCTGAAGCCACCAGGACCTTGAGCTCAGGTCGGAAGCGAGCAACATCCTTGATCAATCCAAAGAGAATGTCTGTGTGTAGGGTCCGTTCGTGAGCCTCATCCACCATCACCACACTGGGGAGGGAATAGGGCAGCAATGAGGGAGGAGCGCTGGGCAATGCAGTATTAGACACCAGGGTTCCCTGGACGAGAGGGGAGTGATGGACACAAAGAGCTCAAGAATGACTGTTGACGGAGGGGGGTCTAAGGAGAACTCAGCCATCCCAGTTATGTAAGACCAACAGAAAGTCAGAGGCGGCCAGGGACCCATGATCTGCAACCTATCCCAGCCTCAGCAGACAATAGAAGCCAAGATGTAGAGGCTGCACTGAGGCCAGGACAAGTTAGACATACTCTCTAGTTCAGTCAAGAGTCTGCTTAGACTCAGTAGCTGCTCTTACTAGAAAAAGTTGAAGGATATGCTTTAGGCTGGGCACGGTGGCTCACACCTGTAATCCCAGCACTTTGGGAGGCCAAGGCAGGCAGATCACGAGGTCAGGAGTTTGAGATCAGCCTGGCCAATATGGCGAAACCCTGTCTCTTCTAAAAATACAAAAAAAATTAGCCAGGTGTGGTGGCGCACACCTGTAGTCCCAGCTACTCAGGTGGCTGAGGCAGGAGAATCGCTTGAACTTGGGAGGCAGAGGTTGCAGTGAGCCAAGATTGAGCCACTGCACTCCAGCCTGGGTGACAGAGCGACACTCTATGTAAAAAGAGGCCAGGTGCGGTGGTTCACGCCTGTAATCCCAGCAATTCGGGAGGCCGAGAAGGGTGGATCATGAGGTCAGGATATTGAGACCATCCTGGCCAACACGGTGAAACCCCATCTCTACTTAAAAAAAAAAAAAATTAGCCGGGCGTGGTGGTGGGCGCCTGTAGTTCCAGCTACTCGGGAGGCTGAGGCAGGAGAATGGCATGAACCTGGGAGGCGGAGCTTGCAGTAAGCCGAGATTGCACCAATGCACTCCAGTCTGGGTGACAGAGCCAGACCTGCTAAGAAGGATTCTTCTTTTGCAGAGAGGAGCAAGTTAAGCCTTTCTACCCCAACTCTCAGAGGACTCTGCATGCTCCCTGGTTTCTCCTAACTCAGTTATGTGCATGACACCTTCTTTCTCTTTGCTTTATTTTTTGGCTTTTCTGGATGGCAGCCAAGTCTCAGGAACTCATCCTCATCTTCCCCTACCCACCTCTCTGACCTCAACTCTTTGTCCCTAACCCTAACTGTGATGGTGAAGCCCCCAGTCATTCCACAAAGCAGGCTGGCTCGATGGGCAAAAATATCTGCATCAGGCCCTCTTGCACTGGCTGGCTCTCCATGGGTTCTCAGAGATTTTTTGCAAGGGATATGAAGGATAAAATCCTATCTGTCCAATCACTCCACTGTGATCTTCCAGGGCCAGAAATTCACAGCCTCTGAAGAGTCAAAAGGGCACATATTGTTCAGCTGGCCTGACCCCAACCCCAGCACATTCATGAATCCCTTTTCCCCCTCAACACATGTTCAACCAACCTCTGCTTGGCCATTTCCAGCACTATGAGCTCATTATTCACAGACCAAGCTACCCAAGACTTGTGTGGAGGGCCAAGATCCAGAGTCCAACCACTCTGACAGGCCCTGCAATCTCCAACACTCTGAGGGTTATTTAGCCATCGGTATTGAGTTGGAATCTGTCTCCCTGTAACCTCCCCATGGCTCCTAGCTATATCCTGTAGGGTTACATAAACCAAGTCTCATCCTTCTTTCCATGTCACAGCCTTCACATATTTAGAGGGAACCAGGATGCCTCTCCTGTTTCTCCCTCTGAGCTGAGCATTCCAGGTGTTTTCAAATGGTCTTCACATGGCATTTCAAGCCTCCGCAGCAATGCTATGCTATCCTGGTTGTTTCCTAACCCTGGAGATGAATGGGGAAAGAAGAAGAGGCTTTCTCTACAATCTCTTCTATCCTCCAGCCCCATCTCCGTGGTACCTGGAGGTCAGTTCAAGGACCGTTTGAACCATAACGATATAAGAACTGGTGGATTAATCAGAAGACAATGGCTGAATTGGCTGGGTGGCAAGAAATGAGAGAAAAGCCAGAGATTAGAGATCCAGGAGAGAACTGAGTGGGAGGGAGGCGGCAGCACAGGGGGAAAAGAGTGTGGGCAGCTCTCTCATGGGAGATGAGGGCCCTGTATGTACCTGTAACTCGCAAGGTCAGGCTCAGAGAGGAACTCCCGGAGAAGCATCCCATCTGTCATGTAGCGGAGGACAGTTCGCTCTGATGTGCAGTCCTCAAAGCGGATACTGTAGCCAACCTGGTCAAGGGAAACCATTAGCAACCAAGTGTTGGACGGTGTGCCCTGAAAGGAACTTGGGGAAAGGTGAAGTGGGGCAGCACCAAGACTTCTGCCGTAGGGACCTGAGGGCAGTGTAGACTGAGTCACAAACCCCAGTCTCTACCCCCCAGTTCCCTAGAAATCTCACCTCATTCCCAAGCTTCACACCCATCTCCCGGGCCACTCGGGCGGCTACACTCATGGCGGCCACTCTCCGGGGTTGGGTGCAGGCAATCTTCATACCCTTCTTTGTATAACCCTGAATGACAAGGAAGAAAGAAGAGGTTTACCCTTTGCTAAATATGCCCCCTGAGACCAGGTACAATTCAGAGAAAGAAGTTGTAAAAGCCAGACAGGAGAAAAGGAGGAAAAGACAGATGCTGAAAACCAGAAAAGAAGGGCAAATAGATAGGATGACAGACCTAGGGCCCTCAAAGGGGGTCCTCACCTAGCTCTGGGTAATTAAGTTCATGGCTCTGCTAGACTTGAGCTGGAAAAGAACAGATTAGCTGAGGCAGAGTCAGCTAAGGTAAAAAGCAGGAAGGCTGGGCACAGTGGCTCATGCCTATAATCCTAGTACTTTGGGAGGCTGAGGTGGGAAGATTGCTTGAGCTCTGGAGTTCGAGACCAGCCTGGGCAACGTAGTGTGACAAAAAAATTAAAAATTAGGCCAGGCGCGGTGGCTCAAGCCTGTAATCCCAGCACTTTGGGAGGCCGAGACGGGTGGATCACGAGGTCAGGAGATCGAGACCATCCTGGCTAACACGGCGAAACCCCGTCTCTACTAAAAACACACACAAAAAAATTAGCCGGGTGAGGTGGCGGCGCCTGTGGTCCCAGCTACTCGGGAGGCTGAGGCAGGAGAATGGCGGGAACCTGGGAGGCGGAGCTTGCAGTGAGCTGAGATCCGGCCACTGCACTCCAGCCTGGGTGACAGAGCGAGACTCCGTCTCAAAAAAAAAAAAAAATTAAAAATTAAAAACTTTGGCCAGGCCCAGTGGCTCACGCCTGCAATCCCAGCACTTTGGAAGGCCGAGCCAGGCGGATCTCCTGGGGTTGGGAGTTTGAGACAAGCCTGGCCAAAATGGTAAAACCCTGTCTTTACTAAAAATGCAAAAAAGTAGCCGGGCATGGTGGTGCATGGCTGTAATTCCAGCTACTTGGGAGGCTGAGGCAGAAGAATCGCTTGAACCTGGGAGGCAGAGGTTGCAGTAAGCCAAGATCATGCCACCGCACTCCAGCCTAGACAAAAGGGCAAGAGTCTGTCTCAACAACAACAAAAAACAAAACAAAACAAAACAAAACAAATTTCAGGCCAGGTGTAGTGGCTAACACCTGTAATTCTAGCACTTTGGGAGGCCAAGGTAGGCAGATCATGAGGTCAGGAGATTGAGACCATCCTGGCCAACATGGTGAAACCCCATCTCTACTAAAAATACAAAAATTAGCTGAGTGTAGTGGTATGCACCTGTAGTCCCAGCTACTCGGGAGACTGAGGCAGGAGAATCACTTGAACCTAGGAAGCGGAGGTTGCAGTGAGTCAAGATCGCACCACTGCACTCCAGGCTGGCGACAGAGCGAGACTCCACCTCAAAAAAACAAAAAATTTTTAATATGGGCATGGTGGTGTGCACCTCCCAGATACTCAGGAGGCTGAGGTGGGAGGATCTCTTGAGCCCAGGAGTTCCAGCTTGCAGTAAGTCATGATGGTGCCACATCACTCCAGCTTGGGCATCAGAGCAAGGGCCTCCAAAATAGGGCAGGGGCCAGGCACAGTGGCTCATGCCTGTAATCCCAGCACTTTGGGAGGTTGAGGCGACTGGATCACTTGAGGTCAGGAGTTCGAGACCAGCCTGGCCAACATGGTGAAATCCCTTCTCTACTAAAAAATAAGCCAGGTGTGGTGGCGCATGCCTGTAATTCCAGCTACTTTGAAGACTGAGGCAGGAGAATTGCTTGAACCCAGGAGTAAGAGGTTGCAGTGAGCCGAGATTGTGCCACTGCACTCCAGCCTGGGTGACACAGCAAGACTCCCATCTCCAAAAAAAAAAAAAAAAACGATCAAAAAGACAAGAAAATAGTCCTTTACCTTCTTGTTTTTTGGCCAGGCTGGAGTACAGGGAGGTCCACATTTACACACATGTCCCACTCCACCCATCCACCTACCCGTACTTCTAACCTGAATGAAATGAATGCAGGAAGTGAGAACAGAAATGTGAAAAGGGTATGGTCTTTATTCTCAAGAATTTCACAATTTAGTGGAAAAGATGGGTAAGTGACTACTAAAAATGCAATGTAAAAGGAGCACTGATAGGAATGAGGACATTGATGCCAGGTGCCCTGGCAAGCTGAAGGGTGAGATGACTGTACCTCCTCAAAGAGATACTGCGGGATCTGGGTGGTCTTCCCTGAGCCTGTCTCGCCTTCAATGATGAGGACTTGGTGATTTGCAATAGCAGCCAGGAGCTCCTCTCGAAATGGGAACACCGGGAGGCTGCGGCGGACAGCCTGGATGGACTCTTTCTGCTGGGCCTGAGTTGAGGTGGGTGGAGCTGATGGCTCCTAAGGAAAGAGGAGGAGATGTGAGCTAAATAGCTTGCTTCGGGTCCTCCTCAAAATATCTCCCAGCTCTCCTCTTACCTCATCACCCTGGAGCTGAGTGGCCCGGACAAACTCAATGGTCTCCTCCTCCTCCAGCACCAGTTGATACTTGGGCTCCTGAGAGGCAGCATCTCGGGCCCCAAACTTCAGGGATGCTGCCCCAAGCCGCGCCTCTTCCCAGCGCCGCTGCTCCTCCCCAGGGGCTCCTGATTCCTCCTCCACTAGATCCACAGCTCGGGCTGGCTACAGAGAACGGGGATATGTGAAGACTCGAAAACAGAGGATGTCCTCTCTGCCCGCCCCCCTCCTCCCATAACTACCCCCGCCCACTGCCCACTGGGAAAGGAGAGGCAAGAAAGGGGCTGACCCAGGGGTTGCCCAATCCCCTGAAGCCTTCCCCACAATTTGTCTTAGGGACCAAGGCTGAAGCAGATGCCGCTTCGCCTCACCTGTCCTCGGGTTTCCTTGGGCATGTGGTAGCGATTGGTGGCCTCCAGCTTCTCCTGCTCCCCAGCTGCCCGGTACTCCCGGGCGAGATCCCGCACTCGCCGCTTATATTTGAGCTCCTGCCGCTCATGCCGGCTCAGCTCGACATCCCCAAAAAGGAACTCCTCATCAGCCAGCTCCGCCTCCAGGTCCTCAAGCTTCTCTCGCTCCCGCTTAGCCAGGTACTCTCGGCGAGATTTCTTCCGCAGCTCAGGGACCTGAGTTGGGAAAGGAGAGTCGAATCCTTATCTTGCTGGAGCAGCAACCCCTTTCTCTACCAATCCCTAAAAAGGAAAAATTCCCTGACAGGCGGCCATGAGAACCTAAGGATGCACCCTCCACCTTCCCTCTGCAATGCACAACCAAAACAATGACATACTCAAATCTGGGCCTCTTTGGATGCTACATACTGACGCCACACCCTATCTTCCTGCAGCTGAATCCAGCTGGAAAGTCCTCTCGGGCAGCATTATCATCTTTGTTAAAACAGATATATCAGGGAGATGTCTGCATAGCTTTATTTTACTCTTGCCATTTTATTCAAATTAGTGGAAAGGGGGAAAATAAAAGGCTAATCCAGTATTTAGCAGCACAGGACTCAAACTGAAAACAATTCAGACAAAGATAGAAACCAGTGGGGGTGCCAACAGGAGGCAATCTTCAGCCCCAGTTAGATGTTCCTTGGTCTTAAACTGTATGACTATAGTTTGAGGAAGAGAGAAAAACTGATTATAAAAAGGTAGAACTACAGCATCAGAGTGTTTCCGTAAGGCAAATGTAATCAGGGATGTTTGGCTCTCTGGTACTAACCTCTCTTCACCATGCTATGTGTCACTTAGTTTCTACACATTTACCTTTGATACAAACTTTTCAGCACACATTATGGATGACAGCAGAAAACTGGCAATATCTGTTAGGCCCTTTCCTGCCAGGAGTCCTCCCACTATGACAACATCATCTTTCCTGTGATCCCAACTTCCTCTACTGCAAGGTCAAAGCCCCTCTGGTGGTCGGGCGGGCGCAGTGGCTCACACCTGCAATCCCAGCACTTTGAAAGGCTGAGGCGGGTAGATCCCCTGAAGTCAGGAGTTCAAGACCAGAATGACCAACATGGTGAAACCCCCGTCTCTACTAAAAATACAAAAATTAGCCGGGCACGGTGGTGGGCACCTGTAATCCCAGCTACTTGGGAGGCAGAGGCAGGAGAATTGCTTGAACCCGGGAGGTGGAGGTTGCAGTAAGCTTAGATCACGCCACTGCGCTCCAGCCTGAGCGACAAGAACAAAACTCCATGTTAAAAAAAAAAAGCCCCTCTAGTGTTTTACCCTTAAGGGGCCTGGTTCTACTTAGTTGCTTGGCTTTTCTTGTTTGTTCTGTAAAGACTTAAAATGCAGTTTATGATCACGACCTAATCTAAGTACCACAGTCAAATATTCCTTCAATGGAAGAGGAAGATAGATTTTTTTTTAATATGGGTAAAAAATCAGAGCAATTTGAGCACTAAAAAGAATAATGATGTGAGATTATAAAATACTGAAAAATAAAAATTCTTGGATCCAACATGACACACACAAACAAAAAACAAGGGAAAAAAAATCTGTCTCCAGTGAAATGACTGTTACACCAAACTCCTTACTCTAAAAGTTGGTATTTAAAAGGAAACAAACATTTACCCTGGTTTTTAAGAAGGAACTGTAGCTTGTTCCTAGTTGTTAAGGAAAAGCTCTTCTTTATAGACAAATTCTAGCCAATACATGTAACAGGAATGACAGAATCAAAAAATCACCATTTTGCAATCCCCAACAAAATAACATGTTCAGGAAAGGATTACCAGTGGCTGCTAAAAGCATTCGATGAAAGGCTATTGGTAGAAAGGATATCAATACTAATAGATACACAACTGGATAGTATGTCCCCGTGATATGACATAATATGAAGTGCACATCACCGCCCAAGAAGTGTTCCTGCCACAACTGTTTAATCTGAGTGTAGACAAGCTTTAGACCCAATTGCCGCTTTAAAGAAAGCACAGGGCAGAGAAGTACTTAACACCATAAGATAAGGATCAGACAAATCCAGAATGTAGGACACTGCAAGGTGAGACAGAGAGAGAGAGAAACAAACTTAAAATCTAATAACCAAATGCAATGCATGAACCTTGACTGCATTGTTAGGAAAAAGCAGTCATTAAAGTTATTTTGGGGGTAATGAGGGAATCTTTGTTTGTACAGAGATCTTAGTCGATACGTAAGAATTGCTGTTCAACTTCCTGACTGTGACAAGAGCATTCTGATTTTAGAGGACAATGTCTTTATCCTTAGCAGGTACATACTGATGTACTTAGAGATAAAATGCTATGATGTCTAAGACTCTTTTAAATGATCTGAAAAGAACATACCACATTTACAAAGACAATGCAAATATTGCCCACAGTATTAACCATTTTTCAAACTGAATAGTGTATATGAGTGTTCTTTTTTCTATTCTTTCAACTTCCCTATGTGCTTAAATATTTTTGTAATTGAAAAAGAAAAATTACAGCTGGGCACAGTGGCTCACGCCTGTAATCCTAACACTTTGGGAGGCCGAGGGGGATGGATCACCTAAGGTCAGGAGTTTGAGATTAGACTGGCCAACATGGCGAAACCGCGTCTCTACTAAACATACAAAAGTAAGCTGGGCATGCTGGTGCATGTCTGTAGTCCCAGCTACTCGGGAGGTTGAGGCAGGAGAATCACTTGAACCCGGGAGGCAGAGGTTGCAGTGAGCTGAGATCATGCCACTGCACTCCAGCCTGGGCAACAGAACGAGACTCCGTCTCAAGAAAAAAAAAAGAAAGAAAAAAAAAGAAAAATTAAATTCAGGCCAAAACAGTACCACCACCACCACCACTACAACTGCATTGAGATGTCTCAGAAGCCTAACCACAGTCAATTTCAGGAAGAGATATGAGATAAATTGGTCAGGAGAGACCTCCAAGAGTAGGCCAGGCACACGGTGGCTCACGCCTGTAATCCTAGCACTTTGGGAAGCCGAGGCAGGTGGATCACCTGAAGTCAGGAGTTCAAGACCAGCCTGACCGACATGGAGAAACCCTGTCTCTACAGAATTAGCCAGGCGAGATAGCTCATGCCTATAATCCCAGCTACTCTGGAAGCTGAGGCAGGAGAATCGCTTGAACCTGGGAGGCAGAGGTTGCAGTGAGCCAAGATCACGCCATTGTACTCCAGCCTGGGCAACAAGTGCAAAACTCTGCCTCAAAAAAATAAATAAATAAAAGGCTGGGCGTGGTGGCTCACGCCTGTAATCCTAGCACTTTGGGAGGCCGAGGTGGTCGGATCACGAGGTCAGGAGATCAAGATCATCCTGGCTAACACGGTGAAACCCTGTCTCTACTAAAAAAATACAAAACACATTAGCCGGGCGTGGTGGCAGGCGCCTGTAGTCCCAGCTACTCGGGAGGCTGAGGCAGGAGATTGGCATGAACCCGGGAGGCAGAGCTTGTAGCAAGCCAAGATCACACTAATGCACTCCAGCCTTGGGGACAGAGAGAGACTCCGTCTCAAAAAAATAAATAAAAATAAATAAATAAATAAATAAAATTTAAAAAGTAAAAAGGGCCAGGCATGGTGGCTCAGGCCTGTAATCCCAACACTTTGGAAGGCCAAGGCGGGCAGATCACAAAGTCAAGAGATCAAGACCATCCTGGCCAACATGATGAAACCCCCTCTCTACTAAAAATACAAAAAATTAGCCGAGTGTGGTGGTGCGGGTCTGTAGTCCCAGCTACTCGGGAGGCTGAGGCAGGAGAATCACTTGATTCCTCCACCAGGGAGGCAGAGGTTACAGTGAGCTGAGATCACGCCACCACACTCTAGCCTGGCAACAGAGTGAGACTCCACCTCAAAAATAAATAAATAAATAAAAATTAAAAATAAAACAAACAAAAAGAAGGCAGGGCATGGTGGCTCACGCTTATAATTCCAGCTCTTTGGGAGGCCAAGGTGGGTGGATCACAAGGTCAGGGGTTCGAGACCACCCTGGCCAACATGGTGAAACCTCGTCTCTACTAAAGATAAAAAAAAATTAGCCAGGTGTGGTGGTGTGCTTCTGTAATCCCAGCTACCTGGGAGGCAGAGGTTGCAGTGAGCCGAGATCGCGTCATTGCACTCCATCCTGGGCGACAGGACAGCGTGTGCCCCTCTCCATTTCAAAAAAAAGAAAAAAGGTAAGAAAAAAAAAAGGAGCTCGGGCCGGGCCCGGTGGCTCAAGCCTGTAATCCCAGCACTTTGGGAGGCCGAGACGGGCGGATCACGAGGTCAGGAGATCGAGACCATCCTGGCTAACACGGTGAAACTCCGTCTCTACTAAAAATACAAAAAAACTAGCCGGGCGAGGTGGCGGGCGTCTGTAGTCCCAGCTACTTGGGAGGCTGAGGCAGGAAAATGGCGTGAACCCGGGAGGTGGAGCTTGCAGTGAGCTGAGATCCGGCCACTGCATTCCAGCCTGGGTGACAGAGCAAGACTCCGTCTCAAAAAAAAAAAACAAAAAACAAAACAAAAAAAGGAGCTCGAAGTGTCTCAAAATTCTATTGGGGAATCTAAGTGTGACTTTACTTGACAAGACCAGGCCTTTGGAAAACAGCTTACCCTACCTAGTTTCATACCATAAAAAGTCCAGTTTATGAATTATGAGGGCTCTGCCCCTGTCCAGTGAGAAGACACAGGGAGATCACAAAGCCATATAAGGGGTGCAAGAATTAGGTGGTGGGAAGGTATTTGGAGATGGTGTACCTAAGCTGAATGGTTAGCATATTCCTGTACGGTGGGACTGCCGCCCTGCCCTTGTCCTCCAGCAACCTTCTTGACAACATTCCAGCTGCCTCACATCTCATTAGGACTCAGGAATAGGGAAAGCTCACGACTTCATTCACTAATAGAGTATGTTTGATCCTAAAGTTAAGAGTCAAGGAGGACTTATGGGTAGCCTCCTTTCCCCTACAACTTAAGAGGGCTCCTTCCCTCGACAACATAAGTCTGTCCTCAGCTGGCTCCTGACAACCAAGCCCCTCCTCTAGAGACCTGACCACTCCATCAGCATCCACACCGTGCTTCCTCTGTATTCTCTCTCCCTATACGTAACCACTCTATCAGAAGGTCTTCCCTTTTGTCTTCTGATCTTGGGTCCCTGGGCCCTGGGACTCACCATGGCCTTCCGGTCTTCCTCGGCCATCTTGAGGCGCTTCTGAGCTTCTTCATAAGCCTAGAAAAAAAAAAAACAAGAATGGAGGGGTGTGAGGCCAAAGAGCCCCCACACTGACAGCTGCTCCTCTCTAGAATCACAAGGATCATTCAGATGTACCCTAACACAAAAAATGTCCCCTCTCAGTGAGGAAACTGTACGATTGCAGATACAGTAGAGAGTTGCCTTAGCCACAGGATGCACAGGGCTTCTCTCACCTCATCTCTCCCCACAGAGGTGAACATCTCACTAGAGAAAGCCCCTTGTCTTCCCAGAGATCACCATCTCTGCAATCACAGCCAACCTCACATTTCACCCTGGGATCTTGGGGATTTACAGAACGTGCTGCTCCTGTTCACCTTCTTGTCTGACCGCTCCAGGACATTTCGAGTCCGATCCTTGTCCCGCTGTCGAACCCTCTCAGCAAAGGCATCACGCTCCTCCAGGTCCTGAAGGCGCTCACGCTCTGTCCGTTCCCACTCATCTTCTGACTCTGGCTTCTCTGTCTGCTGTTTACTCCCCCTGCAGCCCATCCAGGGGATTAAATAAGGGCATCGAGCACACTTCAGCCTGCCCCATCCTCCCTCGCCCTGCTTCTGACTTACCCTGTTTTCTTCTTCCCTTTCTCAGAAGCCTCTTCCTCCTCTTCTTCCTCCTCTTCCTCACGCTTCTTCCTGAGGTGTTTCCGCTTTTTACGTTTCTTCTGGAGGCTGCTTCCAGCCCTACTCACAGTCTCCTCACTGCTCTCTTCACTGTCTTCCAACAACCTATAAGATCGGTTCTTCTCCAGCAGGGCTCGGGCCTCTCGCTCTGCTGCCCGCGCTGGCTTTTCTACCACTGCCTTTCGTGGTACCTGTCAGTAGAGGGGAAGATAAGGAGGTCTGAGCAACTCCTGATCTCTGCCCTCCCACTTAGCTCTAGCTCTGTTCCTAATTTAAGCAATTACTTAGTCTCCCCCCGCCCACCGAGATGGAGTCTTGGTCTGTCACCCGGAGCTGGAGTGCAATGGTGTGATCTCGGCTCACTTCAACCTCCACCTCCTAGGTTCAAGCAATTCTCCTGCCTCAGCCTCCCAAGTAGCTGGGATTACAGGCGCCTGCCACCACGCCCGACTAATTTCTGTATTTTTAGTAGAGATGAGGTTTCACCATGTTGGCCAGGTTGGTCTCAAACTCCTGACCTCATGATCCAGTTGCCTGGGCCTCCCAAAGTGCTGGGATTACAGGCGTGAGCCACCGCACCCGGGCACAATTACTTAGTTTTAAACCACCTAACCAGCCTTCATTCTGTCTTCCTCATGGCTTCACCCCATGTTTATCATCCTGAATGGGGCCCACAGCTTTTTGGCTTTTTTTACAGACAGGGTTTCACTCTGTCCCTCTTGGGCTCAAGTGATCCTCCCACCTCAGGCTCCTAAGTAGCTGGAAACATAGGTGCACACTACAACGCCCAATTAATTTTTAAATTTTTTGTAGGGAGGTTTCACTATGTTGCCCAGGCTGGTCTCGAACTCCTGGGCTCAAATGATCCTCCTGCCTCAGCCTTCTGGGGTGCTGGGATTACAGGTGTGAGCCACTGCACCGGGCCTCCTCTGTTAATTAAACGGCTGAAAGGAAGTTCAGAAGCTGAGGGGGGACGGGCAAGGTGGCTCACGCCTGTAATCCCAGCACTTTGCGGGGCTGAGAGAGGAGGACTGCTTGAGCTGAGTTAGAGACCAGCCTGCGCAACACACCAAGGCCTCGTCTCTAAAAATAAAAATAAAAATAAAAGATATTAGCCGGGGGTGGTGGCGCATGCCCATAGTCCCAGCTACTGGGGAAGATGAGATGGGAGGGTCGCTTCAGCCAGGGAGATCGACGCTGTAGTGAGCCGTGATCTTATGACCGCACTCCAGCCTGGGCGACAGGGCGAGCGAGGCTGTGTCTCTCAAAAAAAAAAAAAAAAAAAAAGGAAAGAAAGAAAAAGAAAGAAATGCAGAAACTAAGATCCCTACTGAATCGCAATCTGCATTTTAACAAGGGCCCTGGATGCATGTTAAGAGTTCGAAAAACACCGTTCTATTGCGTTTAACCCGACACACCTAAGCCCTCCTCAATCTTCTCCACTGAGCTGGGCGTCCAGCAGCTAGCACAGTACCTAGGCGACAACGGACAAAGAATAAGTGCTTGTAAACTGAGCTTTCTTAACTCCTCGATGGACCGTTAGGCCAGCCTCATCGGGACAAATCACAGGACCCCTCCCCACCCTGCCGACACCTTGTTCCAGAGTCTCAGGGCGAAGTCCCGGGCCGGCCCACTGAGATCCAAAGTATCAGTGTCTCGTAGGCGCTGCACGAACTCCTCGGCCGACGTGCAGCGCTGTGCAGTACCGATCAGGAACTGGGCGACGTGCCGCTCGCTCAGCCCCAACACCGAGTGCAGCTCGTCCTGAACCCAGCGCTCCAGCCCCGCCGGCGTCGCCATGGCGACCCACGCTCCCTGCTCCCAGCCCTGAAGCGTCGGGCAGCCCCGTTCACTGCTGGGCCGGTCGGAGGCCTGGAGCCCTCGGCTGGAGCCTCAGCTTCGCAAGGCGGCTACCTTGGGACCTCTAGGATCAATTTCCGACATCCCAAAGCCGTCGTCCGGTACCGCAGAGCCCGGAAGGGGCTGCACTTTTTCGGCCTCTAAGCACTACGGTGGCCGAGCGAGTTCAAACCTCGCGGAACCATGCCTGAAAGTTCGGAGTAATTCTTTTTTCTTCATTTCCGCCTCTATCCAGTTTCTCTGACGCCCCCTGATGGTCAGTCCGTGAGTGCTTCCCTAACGCATTCATTCAACAAGTGAAATCAATTTAATGGAGGCCTAATGTGTGCTCATTGCTTTCCGTCGCTGGGATCTAGCAGAGGACAAATCAAAAGTTCCTTACCAAATTTACATTTTGCGGTGGGGGAGGGACAGGATACATAATAAATAAAGTATGGAAGTTTTATAGAGCCAAAAACTCTACAAAGTAAGGGACAACCGAAATTCTATTTCAGATTGGAAGATGGGGTCCATGCTCATGAAGCATATTAGCCGTGTTGGCCGGGCGCGGTGGCTCACGCCTGTAATCCCAGCACTTTGGGAAGCCAAGACGGGCAGATCACCTGAGGTCAGGAGTTCGAGGCCAGCCTGGCCAAGATGGCTAAACCCTGTCTCTACTAAAAATATAAAAATTAGCCAGGTGTGGTGGCGTGCGCCTGCAGCCCCAGGTACTCGGGAGGCTGAGGCAGGAGAATCGTTTGTACCTGCGAAGCGGAGCTTGCAGTGAACCGAGATCCCACCACTGCACTCCAGCCTGAGCGACAGAGGAAGACTCTGTCTCAAACAAACAAAAAAGTGACCTTTGCCAGGATTGGTTTGCCTGCAGCAGGAGTGAAGACAGGTCAGGCATAAGGGAAGACCTCTAGGCAGGAAGAAACTGGGGAACTGGGGAAAATTGTTAAAGACAAAATCTCCAAACTAAGGAACAGGCAAACTGTTTTCTGCATTTTTGCTAACATCTTGAGAAAATCACTGGTGGCTGCTTATTTAAAAGTAAGCAAGGCCAGGTGCAGTGGCTCTTCCTATAATCCCAGCACTTTGGGAGGCTGAGGCAGGAGGATCTCTTGAGAACAGGGGTTTGAGACCAGCCTGGGCAACATGGTGAGACCTGCCATCTCTACAAAAAATTAGCCAGGTGTGGAGGTGTGCATCTGTAGTCCCAGCTACTCTGGAGGCTGAGACAAGAGAATCTTTTATTTTTTATTTTTATTTTTTTGGAGACAGAGTCTTGCTCTGTTGCCCAGATTGGAGTGCAGAGGCACGATCTTGGCTCACTGCAACCTCCGCCTCCCAGGTTCAAGTGATTCTCCTGCCTCAGCCTCTGGAGTAGCTGGGATTACAGGCGCAATAGGCACGTGCCATCACACCCTGCTTACTTTTGTATTTTTAGTAGAGACGGGATTTTACCATGTTGGTCAGGCTGGTCCCGAACTCCTGACCTCATGATCTGCCTGCCTCAGCCTCCCAAAGTGCTGGGATTACAGGTGTGAGCCACCGCGCCGGGCCTGAGACAGGAGAATCTCTTCAGCCCAGGAGCCAGAGATTGCAGTGAGCCGAGATCAGGCTCTCCAATCTAGGCGACAGACCAAGACTATGCCTCAAAAAAAAAAAAAAAAAAAAAAGCTGAATTTGTCTCTTGATGCTCTGCTGTCTGATTTGTTTGACCTTGCATCACACTTTTATGATTAATTGCAGTTACCAGGCATTACTGTTAGGAAATGAAACATTGTTCTTATTAATAGTCACAAGTGGATCTACATCACTGACTTTTTTTTTTTTTTTTTTTTTTTTTGGAGAGGGAGTCTCAGAGTCTCACTCTGTCGCCCAGGCTGGAGTACAGTGGCGTGATCTTGGCCCACTGCAACCTCCACCTCTCAGGTTCAAGCGATTCTCCTGCCTCTGCTTCCTGAGTACCTGCGACTACAGGCACGTGCCACCACATCCAGCTAATTTTTTGTATTTTAGTAGAGACGGGGTTTCACCGTGTTGCCCAGGCTGGTCTCGAACTCCTCAGCTCAGGCAATCCACCCGCCTTGGCCTCCCAAAGTGTTAGGATTACAGGCGTGAGCCACCACGCCTGGCCTGACTTCTTGAATGCATTGTTTTCTGTTTCTGAGATGGACTGTGGGCACTCCTGGCATCTCAGAGCTTCCTAACTCTGTTTTCCTGGGTCACAACTGGAAACTTATTAAGACCTTTACCTAACAGGCTGCTAATATAATCATTCTGTTTCCTTCCCTTCCCAGACTTCCTCCGAACTGGCTGTCTTTTGACACTGGGCTCGTTCTCTTGCTAGTAAATTGAAACCCTTTGGCATATGCTTAAGATCAATTTGTCTGATACATTTTGTTTTATAGTAAAGGCCTGGAGCCTCCTCTGACCAGTCTGAGAGTAGCAACTTATAGTGGTAGAAGGACTCTAACTATTCAACCATATCTTTCTTAGCCTGGAGAGCTAACAACTAACAAATAAAAATACCTGATGAATAAAATATTGATGTTCCACATTTGTATAAGATACTCTTTGAAATGGGAAAATCCCGAATATCAACTATATGGGCACCAAAGCCATGCATTATCAAGGCTTTTTAAACCTTTTTTTTTTTTGCGATGGAATCTCGCTCTGTCACCCAGGCTGGAGTGCAGTGGCGCGATCTCGGCTCACTGCAAGCTCCACCTCCTGGGTTCATGCCATTCTCTCGCCTCAGCCTCCTGAGTAACTGGGACTACAGGTGCCTGCCACCATGTCCGGCTAGCTTTTTGTTTTTTTTTTTTTTTTTTTTTTTTTGAGACGGAGTCTCGCTCTGTAGCCCAGGCTGGAGTGCAGTGGCCGGATCTCAGCTCACTGCAAGCTCCGCCTCCCGGGTTCAGGCCATTCTCCGGCCTCAGCCTCCCGAGTAGCTGGAACTACAGGCGCTGCCACCTCGCCCGGCTATTTTTTGTATTTCTTAGTAGAGACGGGGTTTCACTGTGTTAGCCAGGATGGTCTCGATCTCCTGACCTCGTGATCCGCCCATCTCGGCCTCCCAAAGTGCTGGGATTACAGGCTTGAGCCACCGCACCCGGCCTGCTTTTTGTATTTTTTTGTATTTTTAGTAGAGATGGGGTTTCACCGTGTTAGCCAGGATGGTCTCGATCTCCTGACCTCATGATCCACCTGCCTCGGCCTCCCAAAGTGCTGGGATTACAGGCGTAAGCCACTGCGCCCAGTGATATAAAATCCATTGTCTTTCAGAGAACCTTTTCCAGGAAACCGACTCTTGTACATAGTTACTTCATTTTGCAGTAATTTCAGATTTACTATTCATAGCCCCAACTCTTGAAGTACATATCCCTGGATTAGCCACATGGGTTGTGTGTCATATACTACCTAGCTGCCTGCATGGCGCAGGCTTCTAAATCCTAGAATCCTTCAACTCGAAGTGTCCTCTGCAATATTTTAACCCTTTTCTTCTATTCATTCGTTGTCATTCATTCTAGAAATAATTTCGTGTCTACTAGTTGACAGGTATGGGATGTTGCAGTGAACCCAGCTGATGTAGTCAGTCCTCATGGCACTTCCAGTCTAGTGGACACTTCAACTGCCCTTTCTCATGTCACCTGCTTGTCCTGCGTGAAACCCATGGGCAGCTTCCCAGACCCCTTTTGACATGTCAGTGCCGAGTTCCTGGTTCATCCCCCATCATTTTCCTCTCCCCCAGCCACCAGAGCCTCCCCTCACATACCCGTTTTTTTTTTTTTTTCCTAAAGGAGAAGCAGATGAGTTGGAGAGAACTCCATTTTATTATGGAAAGTTAAAAAACAAAACAAAACAAGACAGGCAATTGATAAAGGCGGCACAATGGGGGAGGAGAGGTGAGGGGTCTCCTTAGCCACCCGACACCATCTCAATTCAGTTCAATTGTGAACCACTAGGAGAAACAGAATTAAATAAGTATCAACGGGTACAGAGTTAAGATTTCCAGCCTCCCCTCTTGGGGAAAACTAAGGCAAAGTAATACTGAGAAAAAGTGGAGGAAGCCACACCTTCAGGTCACTCCAATGAGAAGACTGGAGGGGAGAGAGGAAAGAATTCCACGCAGACACAGCAAGTAAGCGTGGCTTGTAAACCTGGGACTTTGGCAGGTGGGGCTGGGAGCTGGTGGAATTTGTAAACCAGGCTGTGGTCAAGGAGGAGGCAGGAGCTGTAAACAAAGGGGCAGTGACCTAGGAAATGAGGGAGATGTGCCTATAAATGGAGTGGGCTCTGGGCCTCGAGAGAGATGAGTGCTTAAATCCCAAGAGTCCCCACGGGATGGTGGGGAGGAAGGCTGTGGGGAGAGTGTACCCTGCCATGGAAGGCAGGTGCTCCATCTCCACCCTCCAGGGAGTTCTGTGCTCCTTCTCAGCACTTGGCGCTCACTCTTAGATCACCCAGGATGTACCAGCACGTTTAACCCCACCCACACCAGGGACTTTGGATTAGGGTAGAAATTGGGCAATTGGCTCTGCCCCCAGAAACAGGGTGGGGAAAGCAAGTTACAAGATGTTGGTTGTTGCCCTTCCCTGCCAGGCTCATTATCAGGGTCTGCTGCCCTGAATCTTCCGGGATCCAGGATCTTCAGTTATAAGAAGGAAGGAGGTATATCCCTATGTTGAAGATGGTCACCGCCGGCAGGACTCATCTGTGGGAGAGGGGGCAATAATGACAGAGAATGAGTGAGAGCCTCTGCCTTCTGCCCACCCTTCCCCCACACACAAATTGAAGGGCAGTTGGCATGCAGGAAGTCCTATAATATCTTCCACATCTAAAGCACGTTACCATCAGTAACCACATCCATCACTCATTTAGCTCGGATTTTGTGCCAAGCATCCTCATAACTGTTTAATGTCACCATAACTCCAGGAGAGATTAAGTAATTTGATATCCAGCTGTGGCTCTTGGTGCTTCACAAAAACTACTTAATCTTGGCCTGGAGCCCCTGTAATCTGAGCAATTTAGGAGGCTGAGGCGGGAGGATCACTTGAAGTCAGGAGTTCAAGACCAGCCTGGCCAACATGGGGGAACCCTGTCTCTACTAAAAATATAAAAACTAGCCAGGTGTGATGGTACACATCTGTAATCCCAGCTACTTGAGAGACTGAGGCATGAGAATCGCTTGAACTTGGGAGGCAGAGGTTGCAGTGAGCCAAGATTGTGCCACTGCACTCCAGTCTGGGCGACAGAGGGAGACGCTATCTCAAAATAAATAAATAAATTAATTAATTAAATAAAATAAATTACTTAATCTTTTCTACAACTCTAGGAGGTAGTTTTTGGTTTCTGTTTTTTTGAGACAGAATTTCACTCTGTAGCCCAGGCTGGAGTGCAGTGGCATCATTTCGGCTCACTGCAACCTCTGCTTCCCAGCTTCAAGTGATTCTCCTGCCTCAGACTCCCGAGTAGCAGGGATTGCAGGTGTCCACCTCCATGCCTAGCTAATTTTTGTATTTTTAGTAGAGATGGGTTTTCACTATGTTGGCCAGGCCGGTCTTGAACTTCTGACCTTGAGTGATCCACCTGCCTCAGCCTCCCAAAGTGCTGGAATTACAGGCGTGAGCCACCGTGTCTGGCCTGTTTGTTTCTTTGGAGACAGGGTCTTCCTCTATTGCCCAGGCTGGAGTGCAGTGGGTGGTGCAATATCGGCTCACTGCAGCCTCCAACTTCTGAGGTCAAACGATCCTCCCACCTCAGCCTCCCAAGTAGCTGGAACCACAGCTGTGCACTGCCACACCTGGCTAATTCTTTTATTTTTATTTATTTATTTTTTTTAGAGATGGAGTCTCGCTCTGTTGTCCAGGCTGGAGTGCAGTGGGGTGATCTCGGCTCACTGCAAGCTCCGCCTCCCAGGTTCACACCATTCTCCTGCCTCAGCCTCCCAAGTAGCTGGGACTACAGGTGCCCACCACCACGCCCGGCTAATTTTTTTTTATTTTTAGTAGAGATGGAGTTTCACCGTGTTAGCCAGGATGGTCTCAGTCTCCTGACTTCATGATCAGCCCGCCTCGGCCTCTCAAAGTGCTGGGATTACAGGCGTGAGCCACCGTGCCTGGTCCACACCGGGATAATTTTTGTATTTTTTTGTAGAGACAGGATTTTGCCATGTTGCCCAGGGTGGTCTTGAACTCCTGGGCTCAAGCGATCCACCCGTCTTGGCTTCCCGAAGTGCTGGGATTACAGGCATGAGCCACAGGAGGTAGTTATTATTAACTTCATTTCATAAATAATAAACTAAAGCCAGATATCGGATGGTTTCCCTGAGATCACACAATTAAGAGACAAGCTGCAATTCCAACTCAGGCCTGTTGACCCACCCTGTGGTTTTGACCAGATTACGGTACTCAGGAAGAGTTCTCGTTTTGAAACTTGAAGACTCAATGTGTACTTCACTGCCCGGGACCTCAGTTTGCCCATCTATTGAAGGAGCAGGTTGGACCAGAGGACCACCAAGCCCCTTCCAAGCGCCTACATGCAATCCTCCCTCCTCTTCTCTCCTGGACCGCAGCGCCAGCTCTGACAGCAGGGGGCGCTCTCGAGCCGGCGGAGCCTCCGCTTACCCACAATCAGGGCCTTGGTGCGCAGCCCGCCCTGGAGCTCTGGCTGCAGCAGCAGCAGCTCTTCCTCATCCTCTTCGTCGTCGGGTTGGGCTGCTGGGGGGTTGGGGGCACTGGGGACCTCAGGCTCCGGGCCCAGCTCCTCCAGTACCGAACTCTCGGAGGGGTATTGGTACGTGGTCTCCAGGGCTGTCTCGCTGAAGGAGATCTTAAGCTGAAGGAGGGAGAAAAAGGGGGCAGGAGGCAAGGTCAGCAGGGGTGAGGCCCGTGGGGGTTGAGGGGGAGAAAGCGGGGGGGCGGGGGGGAGTCTGCAAGGGAGCAGGTGGGGCGGGGGAAAGGTGGGGGTGGGGGTTGGACTTAGGCGCCCCCCCTCACTCTCTCCCATCCACTCTGGGATCCAGTTTTCCTTTACACACTGGCTTTCCAATCCCAGAGTTTCCCTCTTCGATCATATAATTTCAAAACATCAGACTTTGCCCTGTAGGTTGGCAGGGGCTTGGGAGGCAGAAGTGAATAACATAAGACCAAGGTCCCTGCTCTTTCGAGTGTGGGAGGCAGAGGGGTAAAAAGAAATTAAAATACGTGGCGATTAGTCTTGTGATCAGAACCGAGTCTTTGGGCACCTTGGAGGCAATAGAGTAAACTTCCCAGAGGAGCCCAGCAGACTGGCCAGTGGGGAAAGAGTAAACTTCCCAGAGGAGCCCAGCAGACTGGCCAGTGGGGAAAGAACTGGCTGGGGAGCCAGTCTCAACCAAAACCATGGTTTTCATACCCACAGCCCCTTGCTGTCCTATGCGAAACCCAGGAGCCTGGGCACCTGTTCCCTCCCACTCCCCTCATTCCTCTCCTATCCATAGCAAAGGGGGTCTAGGGCCTGGGAAGAGATGGGAGATGAATAGAAAGGCCCAGAGGAACCAAGAGACTCCCACAACACACAGGGGAAAGATTAGCCGCTGATACCTTGAAAGGTTGGGGGAGATGACAAGGGCAGAAAGGAAAGTCCACACAAACCTGGGGTGGGGGCCCACAGTGTGCTCAAAGGGACAGGCGCAGAGACAAAATACCAGACAGGGCACAGAAAAATCACACTGTGCCAAAAGCAGGTGAGTCCCAGCTGTTCTCACTGCCTTTCTACCCTTCCCCTTTGCCCTCTTAAGAAGCTCAGGGGGAAGGGGCAGGGTGGGATTAAGTCTAGGAGCCAAAGGGATTAGGCAGACAGCAGGAGGATTCCATGTGGACTACTTGGAAAGGTCCAAATGATCTACTCAGGCCTTCCCTGGCATCTGTTTGGGAAGACTTGGGGCCAGTCGAACATCCCTGAGTCCCCTAATGGACTGAGGTATGAAAAGGGAGAAGCCAGAAGGGTGGCTGGGCAGGTGGTTGCTAAGAGCTGCATCAGATATGACATCAGTCAGGCACGGTGGCTCACGCCTGTAATCCCAGCACTTTGGGAGGCTGAGGCAGGATTATTTCTCGAGCCCAGGAGTTGGAGACAAGCCTGTGCAATAGAGTGACACTGTCTCTAAAAAAGAAAAAAAAAAATCAGATATGACACCTGGGTCCCCATGGGAAAATGGAACTCGGGAACTGTGTATGTTACTCCTTGTTGGCTCCAAACCCCACATTGTCTCCCCATCTCACTTGGAGCAAAAAGTCTACTCGAGGCTGGGCGCGGTGGTTCATGCCTATAATCCCAGCATTTTGGGAGGCCGAGGCGGGCGTATCACAAGGTCAAGAGATTGAGACCATCCTGGTCAACATGGTGAAACCCGTCTCTACTAAAAATACAAAAAAATTAGCTGGGCATGGTGGCGTACGCCTGTAGTCCCAGCTACTCGGGAGGACAAGGCAGGAGAATCACTTGAACCCGGGAGGCGGAGGTTGCAGTGAGCCGAGATCACGCCAGTGCACTACAGCTTGGGCAACAGAGTGAGACTCCACCTCAAAAAAAAAAGTCTACTTGATTGCCCCAAAGGTGCCCAGAGCCTGACCAAAGCCTACAGGGTGCTCCCAATGTGCCACCCTCCCCTTACCTCTCTGGCCTCTTCCTTCACTCCAGCCACACTGGCGTTGGTCCCTCCACGCACTCCCACCTCAGGACCAGAAAAGTACTAGCTATTCCTTCTGCCTAGAACACTCCCCTGAAATATCCCCATGGCTCTGACCCTCCTGATCACCCCATTTTGAAGTCTCCATATTCACTCCCCCTGCTTCCTGACCCTCTAAGTTCCACTGTTCTATTTTTTTTTTTCATAGTCACCACCTTCTAACTTCCTAGATAATTTACTAATTTATTATACTCGTGTCTGCTGTTGAAAGGAGCTTGGGGCCGGGTGAAGTGGCTCACACCTGTAATCCCAGCACTTTGGGAGGCCAAGACAGGTGGATTACTTGAGGTCAGGAGTTTGAGACCAGCCTGGCCAACATGGTGAAACCCCGTCTCTACTAAAAATACTAAAATTAGCTGGGCTTGGTGGTGTGCGCCTGTAGTTCCAGATATTCAGGAGGCTGAGGATGGAGAATCACTTGAAGCCAGAAGGTGGAGGTTGTAGTGGGCCGAAATCTCACCATTGAACTCCAGGCTGGGAGACAGCAAGACTGTCTCAGAAAAAAAAAAAAAAAGAAAAGAAAAAAGGAGCTTGAAAGTTGCTACAGTGCAAGAGTTTAGAGTTTGTTCAAACCTCAGATGAGGTGCCATCAGAGGACCAATGCTGGGGAAACAATCTGGGGGTGGTCCAGCCTATACATATTTGACCCCCCAGTTCATGTCTGTGGAACTGCTGGTACAATCTAGTTATAGCAGCCAGACTGCTTATATCCCAAGTTCTCAGAAGCGACCACTTAGTTTCTGTTACTGACAGATTTACCCACATTTCTGGGAACCCATTTTTGTTTTCTTCTCATATCCTCTTTTGGAATAATAACCTCTGTACTTTATTATCTATTCTGAAAAAGGACTTATTTTATTTGCTCTCGGTCTATGTTTGTATCTCCCCCCTACCCTGCCTCTCTCCTCACCCCCCACCAGCTTCTGACTGGACTTCTCAGGAATGCACAGCCTGCATGGGAGTGGGGGGGCGGGTAGAGAGAGGGTGACTCACTTGCTCCTCTCCCATCAGCTATATAAGGTCACAACAGGGCTGGTCTCTCAGCCCAGGAGGCCTCTGGGGTAGGGCACCAGCCACAGCCATCCCCTGGGCTCCAGTGGCAGGGCTGGGATTTCTCTCCTGATGGCAGGGATAAGTTTGATGGACTTAGCCTGCAAACGAGTTATTTAGGGAAGGTGAAGCGGGGGTTGGTGGCAGGGTCCTCCTATCTCCTATTCCTGAGCCAGTGTGTTGCAGCAGAGCTGGGACAAGGCACCCAGTCCCTGAAGAGCAGGGTGCTGAGAGTGGGGAGAGGGTGGAGGGTGAGGCATCTGGGTCAGAAGAACTCTGTGCTGCCTCTTCCCCACCCCCACCCAAGCAGTGGCTGCTTCCTTATTCTCTCACCACATCCTGAGCACAGCTCTGGCAGGCCCAGAGCCCAGGGTTCCCCACTCAGCCCCACCAGCCTTCCGGCCCCCACCCCAGGCTTCCTGTTTGGGCGATCTGCTTCCGGCTCCCCTGCTCTCTGGCCTAGGTATGGTCACCAGCATGGGTCCTGCCCTGCACTTGCTTCCTGGCTCCCCTGGGATGCTCCCTGGGCTTTGGGCCCCAAAGCTTCATGCTTCCCTCTGCTCATTCTTCCCCAGAGGCACAAGCCTCTCTCAGTAGGAAGTGACTTTTCTGAACACCTCACCCGGGTAGCATTTCCGGACTTCTGTTTTTTTCATCTGCCCAGCCCTGAGGGGAACAGGATGGTAGCAGTCAGAGGGCTGAGGGTAGGTTCCCAAGCACCATGGCTCAGGGGTGTGAACTTACGCTTCATGTGAAGATGAATTGGGCAATCAAATGAACCCCCCTCCACCCCAGGCTTAACCCATATCTTTAGTCCCTGTGGTTCCCCACTGACACTGAGGACACAAAAAAATCAAATCTGAGGATGTTAACACAGGGGATGAGAATGAGACTGGGCATCCCAGGCTCTGGGGAGATGTGTGTGACTGGAGGGACTTCCTAAGTCTGAGATGTCTGAGGTGGGACCTCTCTCTCGCCAGAGATTTTCAAGCTGGAAACAGGTGGGCGTGCACAGGGAAGAAATGAGGCCAGGGCCAGGGCCAGGGGGAGTTAGCCTAGCTGCCCCCACTTTCCTGCAGGTCTTTGTTGCAAGTCTAACCTCTGACCCTCTGCTGGCCTCAGCCCTGACCCCTATCCAGAACTCCCACTGTGCTCCCTGGCCAGTGCCTGCTCTCAAAACTGTCTCCAAATTCACTTCTCTCTTTCACTACCCTAAGGGGAGGGAGAGTCCAGGATGGCAGGAAGAGAGGGGAAAACCGAACCCTAAGCCAGTTCTTGGGAGGGAGGGGAAACCCAGGGAGGAAGGACGGGGGAGTGAGGGGCGGGAGTATTTTGGAAGAGGAGAAGGCTTTTCTTGTCCCAAGAGAGAAGGGAGCACTGTCTGAAGCAGTGGCCCAGCTGGGGGTGTGCAACCCCGAGGTCACCCACTTCAAATGGCCTCTCTGTGTCTCTCCCATGGGGCAGACTCAGGGTTCAAAAGCCTTCTCTCTGCTCTTTGGCCGGCCCAGTTCCATCTCCCCTCTCCCCTCCATCCTAAGATGTCCCTATTCAGCTCTGCCCTCTTTCCCATGGGGCAGTTGGACCTTCCTCCATTCACTTCTCCCTACAGTTTCTCCCTAGAACACAAACGCACCCCCTCCGCCACCCCAGGCTCCCTATCCCTTCTCCGCAGAAAAACTGCAAGTGCTTTCACCCTCGTGACGCTGCCCTCACTGATTCAAGCTTGTCAGTTTGGGCTTTCCCACTGGATGGGCTGGGGCGGGTCACACTCAGGAAAGGAAGGAAAGAAAAGGGGGCTGAAAATTCAGAGCCCAAGGGAAGGGAGAATGAGCAGCCGGGCACACCCTGAAAGAGACACACCCAGAGACGGCCTTTGCTGGGGCAGGATCTTTTGGGCTCAAAATGGAAAAGGAGGGCTCTGAGAAGGAAGGGTGTATGTGCAGAGCGAGGAAGGGTGGTGGCAGGAATTAACAAGAAAGAAGAGAGGAAGACAAGAAAACAGGGGTATAAAAAAGAAATAAAGACCAGAGTCCAAAGAGAATTGACAAGTGGGCTTCTAAGAAGTCTGGCTTGGCTGCTTCCCTACCTGTTTGTGGTGTCTTTCGGGGGACCCCTTGGCAAGGCAGCTGCGGCTGAGACGGAGGTAGCCCCCCAGAACCAAGATCTCCTCGGCAGTTGGGTACCGCTTCTTCCCAGCTCCTGGGACTGCAGCATCAGCTGTGGCTGGAGAGGTTGGGGTGGCTGGGGTCGTAGGGGGCACAGACCGCCGGGGGTTGACGGTGAAGGTGTGTCCACTGCGGCGGGGGGCCCCCACCCCTGGCCCTGCCTTCACCCCATAGAACAGGCGGCTCATGAGGGGATCCCCAGGAGGTTGGGGGGCAGTTGGGGCTGGGGGTGGGGGAGACAGAGGGGCTGGTGGTGGGGGCTGGAGTTCCACTGCTTCCTCTTCCTGCTGTCTCAGGCCTCCAGTCCCAGCGTCCTCTGGTGGGAGGGGGGAGGGCACAGAGCAGCAGTTTTGCAGGGCTCTCAGAGGCCTGCCCTGAGCTCCCGCCTCCTCCTTCTCAGCCTCCCCTTCTCCAGCCTCCACACTAGGAGATTCCAGACGCTTCTCTGCTGACTCTGAAGGTTCTGGTTTCTGAGTTTGAGCCTCTATGTCCCTGGGTGTCCATTCTCGAGCCTTCCCGGAGTTCAGGGTCCATTTCCACCCTTCTGCTGGCTTCATGCCCCTCTCGCCATCTTCCACAGGCCTCTGCTCTGCTGCCTCCATTCCTGTGGAACTGCTGCCTTGGGCCTCCCTTGTCAGGGTCTCGGACAGCTCTGTAGTCTCTTCCGGAGCCACCCCTGGAACTGGCCACTCTTCTTTTCTGCCACATTTTTCCGAGTAGCCTTGTCTTTCTTCTCCTGACCTCAGCCTCCACTCTGTTGCCTCCAGTTGTACCAAACTCTGTTCCTGAGACTCTCTGGAGTCAGGTCTCCATTTATGGGCCTCTGTCAGGCCCAACTTCTGGTAGGCAGATTCCCCTGGGCTCAGTCTACTTTCCACCTCTTTTCTCCTGGGGCTTTGCTCTCGAGACTCTGCTAGTCTCAGACTCCGCTCTGGAGTTTCTCCAGGACTCAGCCTCCATTTCCATGGCTCTGACAGTCGGGAGCTCCTGTCTCCCACCTCTCCTGGGCTTTGCCTCCAGTCCCGAGCCTCCAGAGGCCTCAGGCTGGACTCTTGGGCTCCCCCTATCCCCAGTCTCCTCTCTCTGGTCTCCCTGGGACTTAGTCTCTCTTCTCTTGACTCTCTTCCCTTGGGGCTCTGATCCCGCATCTCCCCAGGGCTGGGTCTCCGCTCCCGGGCCTCCAGAGGCACAGGCTTTCTCTCTGCTAGCAGCTCTTCACTCCTTTGTTGCTGCTGCTGCTGCTGCTGCCGCTCCTGCCGAATGAATCGGTTCTGGTGCACTGGCCCAATAGCCTCCAGAAGGACCGAAGACTCATCTGGGTCTGGAGGGCCAGCCTCTGCAGTCCCCGGCACAGGGCTAGGCTCCCCAGGGGACAGCCCAAGCTTGGCCCGGCGGCGCTCCAGGAGCCCTCGCTTCCAGGCTGGCATCTGGGACAGGCGTTCCCGTTCTGCTTTCTCCCGGCCTCGAACGGACGCCTCCTCCTGCCGGCGCCTGGCTAGCAGCTGTAGCTTCCAGTCTGGGATGGTGGCCATGGTCGCCTTGAGGTGAGGGTAGGGAGCACTGGGGGCAGAGAACAGGAAGGAGAGGCTCCAGAGAGGCCCAGGGGGGAGACTGAGGGTGGGAGGAGAGGAAGTGGAGGGGGAGAGGTGGGACACAAAGCAGGGCAGGGGGGCTAAGGATGAGGACAGAGGGAAAGAGGGAAGGCAGAGAACTGGGGAAATGGAAAAAGTGAAGAGAAGTTGTGAGCCCAAGTTGGGGGTGGTGGGGGTGATGTGAGAGGAAGAGTCCTGATTGGAGGCAATGAGGGCAGGAGCCAGATGTGGCAGTCAGGGTTAATGCGTATTAAAGACAGTCTCTAGGATGTGAGACAGAGAGAGAAGGGCGAAAAGGAAAGTTGGTGTGAGGGAGAAGAGAGAAATGAGGCTGGGGTGAGGGGAATCTGGGTGCAGGCCAGACTGCCTCAGCGATACCCCAGGGAGACTAGTGTGGGAAGGAAGGACCAGGAATCCCTGGAAGGACCAGGAGGCAACGGGACCTGAGGGGGTGTTGGGGAGGCAAGGAGGAGCGGAAAGCGAAGAGGTCTAGGGGAGAAGGGGAACCAAGGAAGAGGGGAAAGGAGCGCGGCGGCAGCACCCCGGCGCGTCTCAGCGCGGGCCCCAAAGGTCCCGGCTCCCCTTCCAGCACCGCTCGGGCCACGCCTCTCCCCAGCCCCCACCCCTCTGCCCCGCACTCCGCCCCCGAGGCGGGTCGGGGGAAATACCCACCCCCGGGACTTTCGGAACCCGGGCGTCAGGGCTGCCAGCGCGTTCCCAGAACCCTGGCGTCCACCCCCACCCTGTCCCGTCACCACCGCCTGCCTCCCCCACCGGCTGCGCCACGCGACCCCAGAGTGCCGAGGGCCGGCTCCATGTCTCTTCTCCCCGGCGCCTGCAAGTCCTGTGCCCCGTCCCCGCTCTCATGGAGCCGTGACAGAGCCGGCAGTCTCCACCCCGCTCTGGACGCACAGACTGACAATCTCGGCACAAAGAGGAGACAGCCAAGATCCGGCCCAGGGATGGGAGCAAGGACCGGAGCGAGGAGACACCCACTCCCCAAGTCTGAGCCCCTCAGTCAACTCACACGCCGCAGGACCCCCGCGGGAGGGGGTGCCGAGGAGCCGGGCGTCCGGAGAGAGGAAGAGGAGGAGAGAGGGACCGAGGGAGATCCGGAGACTAGAGGGAGGGGAGGAGGGAAGGAGAGGAGGAGGGAAAGAGGCAGCAAAGGAGGTGGGACGGAGACAGAGACCAGGGGGCCGGGCGGGGGCGGCGACCGCTTTGTCTAAGGACAATGAGGAGAGGGATGGGGGCGCAGGGCGGAGCCGAGGAGGGGGCGGGGCCTAGCTCCCTCCCACCCCGCGTGGGACTCGCTCCGGGACTACCCTGTTCTTGTCCCAACCCCTGGCCCTCCGCTGTGTCCCCAGGGGCCCTCACCAGCTTCCCGCCCGGACACCCCAGGTGTCCAGATCCCTTCCCCCAGCTCGCCGACCCAGGGCGGTGGCCCGTGACTCAGGCCCCTCGTGGGACTTTGGGAGGAAGCGGCAGCTGCTCGGGGCCGGGCCCGCCCTTCCCATCTCCTGCAGCTCCTCCCTACGCTTTTGCCTTCTCATCTGGGTCTGGAGGTCCAACCTCTGCAGGCCTTTGTTTTTGCGGGTCGAGGGCAACCGCCAGGCTGTGGGGGGCCTTGTGGAGTGGGCGGCAGGAGAGGCGCTCAGAAACCAGAGGTTTTGGAAGCTCGCCCCCCTACCAGAGCTGCTGCCGGACTCTTTCTAGCTTCAACCTGTCTCCCTTGGGTCTCCGGGTGGGCTGCCGGGAAAAAGGGAATTTGAAGGAATGGGAATGGGGACCCGGCCGCTCTGGCAAAGTGGGCCGGGTCGGCGGGGGGTGGCCGAAGCCCAGCGGTTGCCAGAGGGCGTGGTGGCTGCCCAGACTCCAGTTCGGCGCTCCCAGGCTCCCTCTGGCTTTCTTTTCCAAACTCAGCCCTGCAGCTTGGGAGACACTGACAGACTGCATGCCATATGTAGAAAAATCAGGCTGACTTTTATTTTCCTGCAGAGCATCTTCCTCAGGAGAGCAGGGAGCCCCAAGTCATCGAGTTAAGAGCAGGAGAATACCCTTGACTAGGTTGGGGTCTAAGCACAGAGGCAGGGCCTAAGGAGGTGCAGAGACTAGGACCAGGAGTGGTGAGGCAAGGTGTGGGGCCTGGAGGGACAGCTATGACCATTGAACTTGCAGACCCTGGTCCAGCTTCTTGGAGTGGAAGCTGGAGGTGGAGAAGGGGACCCCTGAGGCACAGAGGCAAGTAACAGTGCCAGGGGAATGGTCAGGGCAGATCCTTTCCTTCTCAGGAGGCTGTTGAGGGCGAAAGTGTCATGCCCTAAACAGTGAGGGGACAGATGAGTTCCACACCCCGCTCTTCCTTGCTAGTGAGAAGTGGACCTTGGAGTTCAGTGGCTGAAACTCAGAATTTAGGGTGTGGAGCTGGACCCAGAGAATAAACTCTCAAGTAGTGGAAGGGGTAGCTCCTTCAGTCCATGAATTTGGGCCTCTGGCGTGAAGCAGCCATGGCCTGGATGTTAAGGATTTAGAATTCAGGGGGAGAGGAAGAACAGCGCTTGTAACCAGAGTGAGCTCCTCACTCTGCCTCCCCATCCTGGGGCCGAGAGAGCAGGTGGAGTTTTCTTTGTAGTTGGGCCCGGAGGTAGCGGAGGTCTTGCTGATCAAGCCCATGAGCCAGGCCCAGGTAGAGGGTAAGGAGGAGAGCAAGGAGGAGACGGTCCATGCCCAGGGTAGGCACCACCCACAGCACTGTCAGCAGCTCCACACACACTGGGTGGCGCAGGTGAGAGAAAAGTCTGAGAGCCCGGGGAGACTTCAGGGCCAGAGGCTCGCCCAGCCCCAGCACATGGTAGTATACCTAAGAGGGAGAAGAGTTTAGAAATTGAGTCAAGCCCTTTTCTCAGCTTGGGCGCTTCTTTCCTCCTCTTCCAGGCACCAGCCTTCTAGAACTCAGGCCCAGGAACCCCTCTTCTGAGACTTGGATCCCTGATCCTGACTTATGATCCATGTACCTTCCCCAGGCCCAGGAGGCCCATGGTTGCTGTTCTTCTGAGGGAAGGGTCATGAGGGAGAATCAAGGAGACAGTAGAAGAGCATGGGAGGAGGGAAACCCTTGAAAGGGAAAGAGTAGTTCTAAAACGGGTCAGAGGTCGTAGGTAGGGATCTCAGAGCCTCACCTGTTTGAGGCCCATGAGCTCAGCATAGTCAAAGACGAGAAGGATGCTGAAGATGAGAAGCCAGGAGATGACATGGAGCACAAAGCACAGGAGGGGCACCCAGGTGGCCCATGGCTCAGCCTGAGCTTCCCACAACACGGGGCCTCGGGGTACGGGCTCCCAGTACCGCATCACCAGCTGTGGAAGGATAAGGGGCTTCGTATCCCAGTGCCCTACCCTGCCCGACCTTGGGAGACCCGGATCCAGAGCTGCCCCCACCACAGGCTAGCCTGCAACTCTCCCCCACCTCTCACCTAAGCATCACCACCAAATATTCACCATGTGGAGGGTGCATGCTGGGTGAGGTCCCAAAGATGTAAGGATGGCCTGTCTCCACCCTGAGAATTTACAGAACAGATGGGGTGACCTGATAGCTACACAAAGTAGTAGCCTATGCCAACCACCCAATGAGAAGACAGACAAGGCCTCTTCAGACCTAGGGAAGTGGTTTTGAAGAAAGGGTAGGACTGAAGAGAAGGAAGGGATCTCAAGCAGGACATGAACAAAGTTGCAAAGGTGAGAATGCACGTATTGTGCTTGGGGAAGGACAAGTACACCCTTCTTGATAAAAACTAGGGTATGTGCTGTGGAGGAATGGAAGCTGAGATTAGTTCCTCAGTTCTCCTCCTGAACCCATATTTTGCCCCTCCAATCCAGGGCACCCCTCCCACACTTGGTCTCCCTTAGGGACTTCATACCTGCAAGGCCAGGGCCTCATACCTGCAAGGCCAGGGCAGTGCAGGCCACATACAGTGACCTCTGAAGGACCCCAAAGTACCGGGATGTCCATGCCTTCACTCTTTCAGCTGCCATGAGGCTGTGCTGCCCAACAAATAGAAGTAGGAGTCCCAGATCCCATGCCAGGGGGGCAAGGATGCTGCGGTCCTGCAGGGCAGCCAGCCATCCCTGGCGGGCATCTACAGGAAGTTGAGGGAGAAAGAGACAAAAGATCGAAAAGGTGGCAAATGTTTCCCCCATCCTCATCTCCTTTTGGAGCCCCAGGCCATGTCCCTACTGCTTTCAAGAGCCTTAATGCTTCCTCTCTAGGCTGTGCCCATCTCACTTTTCCATTCCTAGTTTCTGCCCTCTTCCCTAGGCCTCCTGCAAACCTAGGGAAGAGGATTTATAGAACAATGCATGTTAGGCAGTTGCAAAAAGCATGGCTGGAGAGGCCACCGCTGGATTGCCCCTCTTATTTCGGTTCTCCAAATGCTCCTTCTTTTTAACACTCTCAACAGCCCTCTCTACAAAACATTTTACTTAGAATACTCTGGTTATCGCCCTTTTCGGCTCCCTCAGTCCTCACTCTCCCGCCTCTCCAAAACTGTAATCCTTGAGTTCCTAATTTAGAACTCAGGTCTCCCTCCCCTGTAGCTTCTCGGCCGCTTTCAAGATTCGAGTTCCCTCTCTGGGACCTCCCCTGTCATTTGTTTCCAAGCCCCGCCCTCGATCCCTCTCCTACGGCTCCACCTTCCTACTCCCAGTTCATCCCCGATCCCTCCCGCTCACCCGGACCACCAGACTCCGGGATCCCTCCAAGAAGTGGCCGAAGGGAGGTAAAGCGCACGAACTCCACTCCGGTACCAAAGGCCAGGATGAAAGAGGCGAGGGCAGCAGGGACCAGGAGCAGTGCAGGGGCCATGGCGAGAAATGGAGGGGTGGGGAAAGGGGCGGGGTCGGGATTCCCGCTGCCTCAGGCCCCGCCCCTGCCCCGCCCCCTCCCGAATCCAGCCCAGGAAGGCGGGGCTCCTGCACACCACCGCCCGGCTTCCGGCCCGCCGGGCGCAGCCTTCCCCACCCAGCTGTGGATCCGTCCCGGGATGCGTGTCCCAGCCTGCGGTCTCTCCGTCACGGAAGGGAATGTTAGAATCCCGAGAGAGAGCTGTTAAGGGTAGCGGCTCTGCAGCCGCTTACGTGGGTTAAATCTCAGCTCGTCTAGTTTAACCATCCAAAATTAAAAGTTACTATTTTACCACAAAATACATTAATGTATGGAATACATTGTACAGAATACAGTGTACAGAATAAATTCTGTAACTTACTATAAAGTTGAGTTGTTGATTGGCTAGTTGCTAAGAAGGGCAAATAACTTCTCTGTAAATACTGAAAGGTTTGTTATAATAGTGCCAGAGATTGTTGATTTGTAACCACGAGAGTAAAAATGTTAAAATATTTGTGATAGTAACCTTTGTCAGAATTAAAGATCATGCAGCTAAGGACCTTGTCGCAGTAGCTGTGCACATAGTAGGGACCTTAGATATCATTAGACTAATTCCATCAACTTATAGATAGAATAAACAGGTCCAGAGAGATAATTGCCTGTTAGGAAGCTGCTAATCCTGTAGGCTAAGGGACCAGAAAATTGCTGAGCAGCCTCTCGCAGGCTTTACATTCCTTCTCCCTCTCCTGGGCTCAGTACTCCCACCCTCCTCTGAATGAATGCTGTTGTATGCTGTACCAGACATCTTATGTTTTCCCTTGAATTCAGTCTCCACCCTGCTTTCTGCTTCAGGAAGTTGTCCCAAATGGACGGTATCAATGAAAGTCACAGTTTTTATTGAGAAAGTCCTCTTTACACGACTGCTCCACCCTCATCTTTTTGAGCTTGGAGGTGATCACAATAGAGCTGTGGATACTAAGGCACTACACTATGCTTTCTGATTTCCCTACACCCTGCCTACTTCTTTGTAATTATCATTTTATTAAACTCTTCCCCAAATTATCCTAATTTGACTGTGCTATTCATTTCCTGCTAGGACCACAAATAGAGACACTTACCACACAAAGCAATGTGCTACAAGCTGTGGGGTTCATTGGAAGTGTAAGAGGCCAGACGCAGTGGCTTACACCTGTAATCCCAGCACTTTGGAATCGCTTGAACCCGGGAGGTGGGAGTTGTGATAAGCTGAGATCTCGCCACTGGACTCCAGCCTGGGTGACAGAGTAAAACTCTGTCTCAAACAAAAAAAAAAAAAAAAAAGGAGGCTGGATGCAGTGGCTCAGGCCTGTAATTCCAGCACTATGGGAGGCCTAGGCGGGTGGATTACAAGGTCAGGGGTTCGAGACCAGCCTGACAAACATGGTGAAACCCTGTCTCTACTAAAAATACAAAAATTAACTGGGTGTGGTGGCACACGCCTGTAGTCCCAGCTACATGGGAGGCTGAAGCAGGAGAATCACTTGAACCTGGGAGGCAGAGGTTGCAGTAAGCCGAGATCACGCCACTGCACTCCAGCCTGGGCAACAGAGCAAGACTCCATCTTAATAACAATGAAAAAAAAGGAGCCAGGCATGGTGGCTCATGCCTGTAATCCCAGCACTGTGGGAAGCCGAGGCGGGTGGATCACCTGAGGTTGACTAGCCTGACCAACATGGAGAAACCCTGTCTCTACTAAAAATACAAAATTAGCCCGGCGTGGTGGTGCATGCCTGTAATCCCAGCTACTCAGGAGGCTGAGGCAGGAGAATCGCTAGAACCTGAGAGGCGGAGGCTGCAGTGAGCCGAGATCACGTCATTGCAACCCAGCCTGGGCAACAACAGTGAAACTCTGTCTCAAAAAAAAAAAAAAAAAGGGAAAGAAAGAAATCAGGGCCTCAGGGACATGGACAATTTAAGAGTATGAAAGCTTTGAGTTGTGCAAGGGGACTAATATTTATCTGGGTCATACTGTCTGCCACCCCCACAATGGCTGTGCTTAATGTATATTATGAGATTAGATATGTTTAATAGCCAGCACAATGCTTGGCAAATCTCATGCTGTTTCTACTACACCAAAGTTTTCCAAACTTAAGTATTACTTACATGCAGAAAAGTGTACACAAGTAATCAATTATTTTTTTTTCTTTTCTTTTTTTTTTTTTTTTGAGACGGAGTCTCACTCTGTCGCCCAGGCTGGAGTGCAGTGGCCGGATCTTAGCTCACTGCAAGCTCCGCCTCCCGGGTTTACGCCAGTCTCCTGCCTCAGCCTTGCGAGTAGGTGGGACTATAGGCGCCCGCCGCCTCGCCCGGCTAGTTTTTTGTGTTTTTTAGTAGAGACGGGGTTTCACCAGGTTAGCCAGGATGGTCTCGATCTCCTGACCTCGTGATCCGCCTGTCTCGGCCTCCCCAATTATTTTTAAAAAATTGAAATTCATACAACATAAAATTCACCTTTTTTTTTGAGTTGCGGTCCAGGCTGGAGTGCAGTGGTATGATCACGGCTCACTGCAACCTTGAACTTTTGGGCTCAAATGGTCATCTTGTCTCAGCCGCCTGAGTAATTGGGACTACAGGCATGTACTACCACATTCAGCTAACTTTTTATTTTTTGAAGTGATGGGATCTCCCTATGATGCTCAGGTTGGTCTCAAACTCCTTGGCTCAAGTGATCCTGCTGCCTTAGCCTCCCAGGGTGCCACCATACCCTGCCTAACCACTTTATTTTATTTGTTTATTTATTTATTTTTGAGACAGAGTTTCGCTCTTATTGCCCAGGCTGGAGTGCAATGGCGCGATCTTGGCTCACTGTAACCTCCGCCTCCTGGGTTCAAGTGATTCTCCTGCCTCAGCCTCCCGAGTAGCTGGGATTACAGGTGCCCACCACCACACCTGGCTAATTTTTGTATTTTTAATAGAGATAGGGTTTCGCCATGTTGGCCAGGCTGGTCTTGAACTCCTGACCTCAGGAGATCCACCCGACTCGGCCTCCCGCAGTGCTGGGATTACAGGCATGAGCCACCATGCCCGGCCTAGCCTAACCACTTTAAAGAGAATAATATAATGGTATTTAGTATATTAGTACATTAGTAATAGGTACAACCACCACCTCTATCTAGTTTCAAAACCTTTTTTTTTGAGATGGAGCTTTGCTCTTATTGCCCAGGCTGGAGTGCAATGGCTTGATCTCAGCTCACTGCAACCTCAGCCACCCAGGTTCAAGCAATTCTCCTGCTCAGCCTCCCAAGTAGCTGGGATTACAGGCATGTGCTACCATACTTGGCTAATTTTGTATTTTTAGTAGTGATGGGGTTTCACCATGTTGGTCCAGCTAATCTTGAACTCCTGACCTCAGGTGATCCACCTGCCCCAGCCTCCCAAAGTGCTGGGATTACAGGCGTGAGCCACTGTGCTGGGCTTTCAAAACATTTTTATCACCCCAACATAAAACTCCATACCCATGAAGTTACTCCCCATTTCCCCATTTTCTCATTCCCACCTCCCCACTCCCTGTCAACAGCCACTGGCAACCACAAATCTGCTCTTGTTCTCTGTGGGTTTACCTATTCTGAATATTCCACACATGTGTAATCATATAATATGTGTTCTGTTTCTGGCTTTCCTTCACTTAGCAAAGCATTTTGATGTTCATCCTCAAAATATTGTAGCATAGGCCGGGCGCGGTGGCTCAAGCCTGTAATCCCAGCACTCTGGGAGGCCGAGGCGGGCGGATCACGAGGTCAGGAGATCGAGACCATCCTGGCTAACACGGTGAAACCCCGTCTCTACTAAAAAAAATACAAAAAACTAGCCGGGCGAGGTGGCAGGCGCCTGTAGTCCCAGCTATTCGGGAGGCTGAGGCAGGAGAATGGCGTAAACCCGGGAGGTGGAGCTTGCAGTGAGCTGAGATCCGGCCACTGCACTCCAGCCCGGGCGACAGAGTGAGACTCCGTCTCAAAAAAAAAAAAAAAAAAAATTGTAGCATATATCAGTATTTCATCCTTTTTTATGGTCGAATAATATTTGATTATATGGGTTTATCACAATTGTTTATCCACTTATTTGCTGATGAACATTTGTGTTGTTTCCATCTTTTTGGCTATTGTAAAAAGTGCTGATATGAACACTTGTGTACAAGAATTTGTTTGGACAACTGTTTTCTTTTCCTTTTTTTTTTTTTTTTTTTTTTTTTGGAGACAGGGTCTTGCTCTGCTACCCAGGCTGGAATGTAGTTGCACAATCATGGCTCATTGCAGCCTCAACCTCCTCCCACCTCAGCATTCCAAGTAGCTGGGATTACAGGCGTGTGCCACCACAGCCGGCTAAATTTTTTTTTTTTTTTTTTTGAGACAGAGTCTCACTCTGTCACCCAGGCTAGAGTGCAGTGGCATGATCTTGGCTCACTGCAACCTCTTCTTCCCGGGTTCAAGTGATTCTCCAGCCTCAGCCTCCCCGTGCCCAGCTATTTTTTTTTTTTTTTTTGAGATGGAATCTCCCTCTACAGCCAGCTGGAGTGCAGTGGCATGATCTTGACTCACTGCAACCTCTTCTTCCTGGGTTCAAGTGATTCTTCTGCCTCAGCCTCATGGGTAGCTGGGACTACAGGCGCATGCCACCATGCCTAGCTAATTTTTATATTTTTAGTAGAGAGGGGGTTTCACCATGTTGGCTAGGATGGTCTTGATCTCCTGACCTCATGATCCATCCGCCTCAGTCTCCCAAAGTGCTGGGATTATGGGCATGAGTCACCATGCACAGTTAATCTTTTTTTTTTTTTTTTTTTTTTTGAGAGAGAGTTTTGCTCTTGTTGCCCAGGCTGGAGTGCAATGGCATGATCTTGGCTCGCCACAATCTCCGCTTCCTGGGTTCAAGCGATTTTCCTGCCTCAGCCTCCCGAGTAGCTGGGATTACCAGCATGTAGCACCAAGCCCAGCTAATTTTGTATTTTCAGTAGAGACGGGGTTTCTTCCTGTTGGTCAGGCTGGTCTCAAACTCCTGACCTCAGGTGATCCACCCACTTCAGCCTCCCAAAATGCTGGGATTATAGGCATGAGCCACCACACCCAGCTAAGTTTTGTAGTTTTTAGTAGAGATGGGGTTTCACCTTGTTGGCCAGGTTGGTCTTGAACTCCTGACCTCAGGTGATCTACCCGCCTCGCCTCCCAAAGTGCTAGGATTACAGGCATGAGCCACCACACCTAGCCCATTTTGTATTTTTTGTAGTCACAGGGTTTTACCATGTTGCCCAGACTGGTTGCCCATGAACTCCTGGGTTCATGCAATCCTCCCGCCTCGGCCTCCCAAAATGCTGGGATTACAGGCATGAGCCACCCCACCCAGCCTGGACACCTGATTTAAATTCTTTTGGGTGTATCCCTAGGAGCAGAATTGCTGGATCATTTGGTAATTCCATGTTTAACTTTCTTTTTTTCCCTCCAATTTGAGAGCAGGTACTGTTTAAGTGCTTAGATTAGAAAAACAATCACGGTAGACACCTTAGTTCATTCTTCTTTTTTTTTTTTTTTTTTTTTGAGATGGAGTCTGGCTCTGTCACCCAGGCTGGAGTGCAGTGGCCGGATCTCAGCTCACTGCAAGCTCCGCCTCCCGGGTTCACGCCATTCTCCTGCCTCAGCCTCCCCAGTAGCTGGGACTACAGGCGCCCGCCACCTCGCCCGGCTAGTTTTTTTGTATTTTTTAGTAGAGACGGGGTTTCACCGTGTCAGCCAGGATGGTCTCGATCTCCTGACCTCGTGATCCGCCCGCCTCGGCCTCCCAAAGTGCTGGGATTACAGGCTTGAGCCACCGCGCCCGGCCCTTAGTTCATTCTTCTAAGAAGTCTGTTGATCTGGTCCTCCCTGTTGCCAGCATGTCCACTTTCTACAAAATGGATGGTCTTTTTCTTCATTCCACCTTGTGGAGAGGATAATTTCAAGGGCCACAGGAAGTTATTTGCTTCTTTGAAGCATTTTCCAACAGTATAGATCTCAAGAATCAGATCCTCCATACAGGTGATGCCATATTTACCCAGAGATCAAGCAATCACAGTATCATCTGTCAAAGTAATACGGTTCTTACTGATTTTGCCATAACCACGCTGATAGATTAGTTCATTTACTGACTTCAGATTTGGGTACCCCCATGCCATATATGGTTCTACAATCCTCAGCATGTTCACTGAAGCCTTGTTGAGCTTCACAAAGGTTCCATTGAAGATTTGACAAAGGCGAAGAAGCTTCAACACCTTTTGGACCTTTGGGCTCACACCACTGATACTGATCCCGATGACAAATGTCAGTTTGGGTTTTGCAGGTACATAGAAGTTGCCAGCTTTTCTGGCCGTCCTAGCCGTTTGAATTTCAGTTCTGTATACCTGCCTATATTCCTTGTGATAGTGTTTCACTTTTTCATAGATAAGTTTCCTCCTTGCCTTTTGAAGCATCTTTTGGGCAAACTTCTTTCTCAGGCCTTTGATCTTCAACTCTGGGAAATTCCTTCGCTTTTTAAGGGTTTCTGGCATAGCAGGAACCTCATTCTTTTTTTCCTTTTTTTTTTCTTTTTTGAGACGGGGTCTCTGTCTTCCATGCTGGAGTGCAATAGCGCGATCTCGTCTCAATGCAACCTCCCCCTCCTGCGTTCAAGCAATTCTCCTGCCTCAGCCTCCTGAGTAGCTGGGATCACAGTCACCTGCCACCACGCCCGGCTAATTTGTTTTGTATTTATTTATTTTTTTTTTGAGATGGAGTCTCGCGCTGTGTCACCCAGGCTGGAGTGCAGTGGCGCGATCTCGGCTCACTGCAAGCTCCGCCTCCCAGGTTCACGCCATTCTCCTGCCTCAGCCTCCGAGTAGCTGGGACTACAGGCGCCCGCCACCACACCCGGCTAGTTTTTTGTATTTTTAGTAGAGACGGGGTTTCACCATGTTAGCCAGGATGGTCTCGATCTCCTGACCTCGTGATCCACCCGCCTCGACCTCCCAAAGTGCTGGGATTACAGGCTTGAGCCACCGCGCCCGGCCTGTTTTATATTTTTATTAGAGACGAGGTTTCGTCATATTGGTCAGGCTGGTCTGGAACTCCTGACCTCAGGTGACTTGCCCACCTCGGCCTCCCAAAATGTTGGGATTATAGGTGTGAGCCACCACACCCTGGCCCTCTCCTTTTTCTTTACGACACCCTACACGGTTCCAGCCAGAAAATAAGTTACTTTTTTTTTTTTTTTTTTTTTTTTTTTGAGACAGAGTCTCACTCTGTTGCCCAGGCTAGAGTGCAGTGGCGCGATCTCAGCTCACTGCAAGCTCTGCCTCCCGGGTTCATGCCATTCTCCTGCCTCAGCCTCCTGAGTAGCTGGAACTACAGGCGCCCGCCACCACGCCTAGCTAATTTTTAATATTTTTAGTAGAGTTGGAGTTTCTCCGTGTTTGCCAGGATGGTCTCTATCTCCTGACCTCATGATCCACCCGCCTCAGCCTCCCAAAGTGCTAGGATTACAGGCATGAGCCACTGCACCCGGGCTTTTTTTTTTTTTTTTTTTTTTTAGGTGGAGTCTTGCTCTATCACCCAGGCCAGAGTGCAGTGGCACAATCTCAACTCACTGCAACCTCCACTTCCCAGGTTCTAGCAATTCTTCTGCCTCAACCTCCCAAGTAGCTGGGATTGCAGATGCCTGCCACCATGACCGGCTAATTTTTGTATTTTTAGTAGAGATGGGGTTTCACCATGTTGGCCAGGCTGGTCTCGAACTCCTGACCTCAGATGATCCACCTGTCTTGACTTCCCAAAGTGCTGGGATTACAGACATGAGCCACCATGACTGGCCTTTTATTTTTCTGAGACAAGGTCTCACTCTGTTGCCCAGGCTGAAGTGCAGTGGCTTGATGTTGGCTCACTGCAGCCTTGACCTCCTGGGCTCAAACAATTTTCCTCTCAGCCTCCCAAGTAGCTGGGACCATAGGTGTGTGCCACCATGCCCGGTGAATTTTTGTATTTTTGGTAGAGACAAGGTTTTGTCATGTTGCCCAGGCTGGTCGTGAACTCCTGAGCTCAAGTGATCTTCCCGCCTTGGCCTCCAAAGTGCTGGGATTACATGTGTGAGCCACTGTGCCCATCCATATGTTTAACTTTTTGAGGAACCATCAAACTGCTTACCACAAAGGCTGAACCATCTAATATTCCTACCAGCAATGTATAAGGATTCTAATTTCTCCACATCCTTGTAATCAACTTTTACATTTTAAATTTGGCTGGGCACGGTGACTCAAGCCTGTAATCCCAGCACTTTTGGAGGCTGAAGTGGATCACTTGAGGTCAGGAGTTAGAGACCAGCCTGGGCAACATGACAAAACCTTGTCTCTACCAAAAATACAAAAATTCACCAGGCATGGTGGCACACACCTATGGTCCCAGCTACTTGGGAGGCTGAGAGGAAAATCGTTTTGAGCCCAGGAGGTCAAGGCTGCAGTGAGCCAACATCAAGCTACTAGACTTCAGCCTAGACAACAGAGTGAGACCTTGTCTCAAAAAAATAAAAGGCCAGTCATGGTAGCTCATGTCTGTAATCCCAGCACTTTGGGAAGTCAAGACAGGTGGATCATCTGAGGTCAGGAGTTCAAGACCAGCCTGGCCAACATGGTGAAACCCCATCTCTACTAAAAATACAAAAATTAGCTAGGCGTGGTGGCATGTGCCTGCAATCCCAGCTACTCAGGAGGCTGAGGTGGGTGTGTCACTTGAGGTTAGAAGTTAGAGACCAGCCTGGGCAACATGACAAAACCTCGTCTCTACCAAAAATACAAAAATTTAACAGAGCCCCGTCTCTACTAAACAATAAAAAAAAAAAAAAAAAAAAAAAAAGTAGCCAGGCATGGTGGTGTGTGCCTGCAGTCCTAGCTACTCAGGAGGCTGAGGTGGGAGTACTGCTTGAACTGGGAGGTGGAGGTTGCAGTGAGCTGAGATGGTGCCACTGCACTCCAGCCTGGGTGACAGAGATGAAACCCTGTCTCAAGAAAAAAAAAAAAAAAAAAACCTTAAGAAATGTTATAATTTGCCCTAAATAGAAAATAATGATGAATTAAATATAAGTCCGTGACTTTTTTTTTAAAGTTTGTGTCTTGAGACCTAGACATTTTAAAAAACTACACTACACCATAAGGCACAGAGTGAATATTTATTTATCACAGAGGTCAAGCCTAAGCTCTAATTTTATAAATCCTGGAAAAGCAGGCCAGAAAAGTACAGAGACTTGCCCAAAGTCAAAGCTAAAGATGCTTCCAGAGGCCAGGAGAGAAGAAAATGTTTTAGTAGCACTCCATAACTGGACCCTCAAATCTACTCACTCCAAGCATCCCTTCAAGTTCCTGACTCCAAAGAATCTCAGTAAGAAAACAATAGAGATGGTTTCCAAATAGGAGGTAGGACACCATGAGTGGCATTGAGCAATAACTACAACAGTCTAGCTAAAGATACCTGCCACTTATGACATCTGAGCATGAAACTAATTTTAAAATGGCCATTTAGTATATACATGTAAGAAATCTTGTATCCCCTAAATCTATACAAATAAAAAACTACAAATAAAATGGCCATAAAAATGAAACAACAAAACAAAAACAACAACCACCTGTGGCTTCCAAACGCCTTATCTTTTCATTTATTCATAAAGATTTCTGGTCCCACACATGTTCCAGGACAAGTTGTATCAATATACCCCAATCCTTTCTAACGCCCTGAGTTCTTTCTTCCAAATATCTTCTAATTCGTGGTCTGGGAGGGAAAAGGGTAGCGGAGTTCTCAGGTAGATGACATCTCCAAAGGGGAAAGGACAAAGGCCTCTGGCTTGGCTTCCTGCTTCAGCACTCCAGTCAGCAGGAACTCAGGTGAGAGGAGGGGCAGCCCAACACGCAGTGGAACAGAGCAACGAGGGAAATCCTGAGGGCATGTGATCACAACTCTCTGAGGCTAGGGAAGACAGAGCAAAGACAAAATCAGGGGTGAAAAAGAATCCTAGAAATGGGTTCAGGACCCACTAACCAGTCTTAGCATCACTAAAATAATGCCTCCTAATATGAAGCCAAGTGAAGCACACCGCATACTGTCTATGAAATACTCTTGCTAGGCCAGGCACAGTGGCTCACTCCTGTAATCCCACCACTTTGGGAGGCCGAGGCGGGCAGATCACGAGGTCAGGAGATCGAGACCATCCTGGCTAACACGGTGAAACCCCGTCTCTATTAAAAACACAAAAAACTTAGCTGGGCGTGGTGGCAGGCGCCTGTAGTCCCAGTTACTTGGGAGGCTGAGGCAGGAGAATGGTGTAAACCCGGGAGGTGGAGCTTGCAGTGAGCTGAGATTGCGCCACTGCACTCTAGCTTGGGTGACAGAGCAAGACTCCATCTCAAAAAAAAAAAAAAAAAAAAAAAAAATTAGCTGGGTGTGGTGGCGTGCGCCTGTAGTCCCAGCTATTCAGGAGGCTGAGGCAGGAGAATGGTGTGAACCTAGGAGGCGGAGGTTGTAGTAAGCCAAGATTACTCCACTGTACTCCAGCCTGGCGACAGAGCAAGACTCTGTCTCAAAAAAAAAAAAAGGAAAAAAAAAAAAAGAAACACACTTGCTAGAAAGATGAACCTGAATTCATTCAAGCTTTTACAATTATCTGCAGTTTCCAGGAAATATGGAATACAGAGGAACAAGATAAATGATGCAACAAGGAGGCAAACCCAAAATTCCACACTGAGGAACATTCTAAAGGACAAGTGACCCAGTTTCTGCAGGAAATTGATGGCATAAAAATAGCTGGGTGGGTTAAGGGATGCTGTAGAGTAAAGAGAATTAAGAGGATAATAGTTGTGGCAGTATGTAGACTTTATTTGAATCCTGATTTGAACAACTGCATAGAGAGATTTTTCAGTCAATGGGGGAAATTTTATTAATGGAGTGGGAGCAAATGACCAATAAACTACTGTTAATTTTGTTTAGGATCAATAATGGCATTGTGATTATGAAACAAAATGCACATATTTCTTAGAGATGTATATTTAAGTATGTAGGAAGAAATAATATAATATTGGCAGTTTGTTTTAAAATACTTCAGTAAAGAAAGAGAAAGGAAAAAAAGAAAGAATAAAGAAAAATAAAAAGAAAGAAAATACTTCAGCAAAGAAAATCAAAGGAAAAAAGGGATAGATGGACCAAAAGTAGCATAATCTAAATTAAGCTGCTGAATCTCGGTGATTGTTATATGGGTGTATCAGCAGATCTGTCCCCTCATTCCTATCCCTTTCTATACCATAGGCCTTTCCCCACCCTCTCACTACTCTATATTCTTTTCTGTACCTCCATTTTTTTCCCCTCCAACCTTTGCCATTCCAGCCACCTCTTTAACTGCCACTGCCACCTCATCCAGACCCAGAACATCCTAAGCATACCTTATAGGACCGAGGCATGCTGGGTAGGTATGTGCCTCCACAGCAGCTAATGATCTCTCCCATCTGAGGTGGTGGTGGCTGGACTCCAGGGGTCACATAGATCTCATAGCCCTAAGAGAAAGAAATGGTGGAGACGGTATTGTAGGTTGGGAAGCACTGGAGGGAGGGCTGAAGCACAGGTCAAGAGATAGCCTCTCACCTCCAGCAGCCTTCGCTCCCGAGCCCGACTCAGTGCGTCTTGAAGGCTAAAGCCAAAGTTCTTCTCTTGCTCAGGGTCGGTCACCACATATTCATCCGGGGGTAAGAAGCAACCGGCCTTGCGGGACTAAGGACAGCAGCAGTCAGCATCAAAGCTCAGCCCAGCCCCTCACCCAGCTCTGCTGCCTAGCATTTAGAGAGAGCTCACAAAATGTCTTTTAAATCATTCAGGCTTCTGGCTCACTAATGCCCCTGTCTTCCTGTAACGCCTCTTCCCTTCCACAACTTTCTAGGGTACTACGTGAGCAGTCTTGCCACTATATTGGTCTGTCATCATCCCTTGGCCTCTCACCTGATGCAGCCAGTCCAGGGAGAGAATGGGGATTCCCCGCCCCAGGGCACACAGGAACTTGACTGTCCGGCGGATGCGATCAGTGACCAGGTGGGAAGCCTCTGCCGCTGAACCAGCCAGACTTCCCCCCAGTGCCAGCACGGCCCGCTCTCCCTGAGCATCCACCACTCCTGTGAAGAGCACCTGTGGAAGGGTTGACCTGAGGTGGTCACAGCAACCCACACCATCAGCACCCATCTCTACAATCCTCCAGGTCTCCTTGCATCCTCCCCTCATCTCTGTCTCCCACAAAGTCTCATGCCCTTGTCTCTTACTTTGGGGGCTGTTGACTCTTGGTTAAGTTTGGTCCGTCGGAGGCTGCGGTTCGGTATTCTGTTGGGCTCCTCCTCTGCCTGGTCTCTCTTTCTCTTGCCTGGTTTTGGAGTCATGACATCCTGAGATTGAGAAAAATCTTGGTGGGAGTTTCAGAGCCCCAAAGCCATTTTTCCCAGCTTTGTGGTCCTAGCCCTCTCCTCACCTCTTCCTTCCCTGGCTTCTCTGCAGTATCTTCTTCCTCTTCCTTGATAATCACTGTCTTCTGGGAGACTTCCCCTCTTTGGGGCTGTTTTTGATGTGGTGGTGAATCCATGATAGCTAAAGACCTCTTGCGGCTTTGAGAGGCCTTAGGCTGGAGCTCTGGGGTGAACCTAGATCTACCTGCTGGTTCCACTTTTTGGATCTGGGAGGCATGAGTTGGTATATCAAGCAGCTGGGGAGAGGCAGGCTCAGGAATGGCTGTAAGGGATTCATCTGCTCTCACTGCTCCCCATCTTTGGTTCCTTGAGGGCCGGGATTTAGGTTCCAGGGGTGCAGAGCAAGGCTTATGGTCAATGGGAGCTGTGAGGGAGCCAGGATTCCCAGTGGCTCTCTGCCTCTTGATGCAACTGGCTTGAGGAATAGGCTCAGGGGAAATGGGCTGGTCTGTGGTGACAGGAGATTGGAATTCAGGGGTAGTAGGAATTAGCATAGCACTTACTGTGGAAGACCTCAGTGTTTTGCTCTGACTACCCTGAGGTATGACCTCAGGGGTGACAGGCTGGTCTGTGGGGGTAAAAGGCTCAAGATCAGAGGCTGCTGGTTCAACTGGTTCAGGAGTCTTGACAGAGGACCTATTTGTCCTTCCCCTAGTGGCCCTAGATGTGGGCTTGGGGGTGACAGGCTGGTCTGTGGAGGTGGTAGGATGGAGCTCAGGGGCTGTGGGGACAGCTGGTTCAGGGGTCTTGACAGAGGACCTATTTTTCCTGCCCCTAGTGGCCCGAGATGTGGGCTCAGGGGTGACAAGCTGGCTTCTGGAGGTGGAAGGGTGAAACTCAGGGGCTATAGGGACAATTAATTCAGGGGTCTTGACAGATGACCTATTTGTCCTGCCCCTAGTGGCCCGAGATGTGGGCTTGGGGGTGACAGGCTGGTCTGTGGAGGTGGTAGGACGGGGCTCAGGCGCTGTGGACACAACTGTTTCAGGGGTCTTGACAGAAGACCTATTTTTTCTTCCCCTAGTGGTCCGAGATGTGGGCTCAGAGGTGACAGGCTGGTCTGTGGAGGTGGAAGCCTGGAGCTCAGGGACTGTGGGCACAACTATTTTAGGAGTCTTGACAGAGGTTCTATCTGTTCTTCCCCTAGTAGCCTGAGATGTAGGCTCGGGGGTAATAGGCTGGTGTGTGGAGGTGGAAGGCTGGAGCTCAGGGGCTGTGGAGACAACTGGTTCAGGGGTCTTGACGGAGGACCTATTTGTCCTGCCCCTGGTGGCCTGAGATGTGTGCTTGGCAGTGACTGGCTGGTGTGTGGAGGTGGAAGGCTGGAGCTCAGGGGCTGTGCGGAGAACTGTTTCAGGGCTCTTGACAGAGGACCTATTTGTCCTACCCCTGGTGGCCTGAGATGTGGGCTCAGGAGTGATAGGCTGGTCTGTGGAGGTGGAAGACTGGAGCTTAGGGGCTGTGGCCACAACTGTTTCAGGGGTCTTGACAGAGGACCTATTTTTTCTTCCCCTAGTAGGCTGATATGTGGGCTCAGTGATGACAGGCTGCTCTGTGGAGGTGGAAGGTGGCAGCTCAGGGGCTATAGGGACAGTTGATTCAGGGGTCTTGACAGAGGACATATTTGTCCTGCTCCTAGTGGTCCGAGATGTGGGCTTGGGGGTGACAGGTTGATCTGTGGAGTTGGAAGGGTGGAGCTCAAGGGCTGTGGGTACAACTGCTTCAGGGGTCTTGACAGAGGATCTATTTTTTCTTCCCCTAGTAGCCTGAGATGTGGGCTCAGAGGCGACAGGCTGGTCTGTGGAGGTGGAAGGCTGGAGCTCAGGGACTGTGGGGACAACTGGTTCAGGGGTCTTGACAGAGGACCTATTTGTCCTGCTCCTAATGGCCTCAGATGTGGGCTTGGGGGTGACAGGTTGATCTGTGGAGTTGGAAGGGTGGAGCTCAAGGGCTGTGGGCACAACTGCTTCAGGGGTCTTGACAGAGGACCTATTTGTCCTGCTCCTAGTGGCCTGAGATGTGGGCTTGGGGGTAACAGGTTGATCTGTGGAGTTGGAAGGGTGGAGCTCAAGGGCTGTGGGCACAACTGCTTCAGGGGTCTTGACAGAGGATCTATTTTTTCTTCCCCTAGTAGCCTGAGATGTGGGCTCAGAGGTGACAGGCTGGTCTGTGGAGGTGGAAGGCTGGAGCTCAGGGACTGTGGGGACAACTGGTTCAGGGGTCTTGACAGAGGACCTATTTGTCCTGCTCCTAGTGGCCTGAGATGTGGGCTTGGGGGTGACTGGCTGGGCTGTGGAGGTGGAAGGGTGGGGCTCAGGGGCAGCAGAGGTAGCTGGAAAGGGTGTCATCCTGGAGGACTTCCGAGTTATGATTTTAGGCTTTGGGTGGAAAGGCTCCAGCTCTGAGGACAAGGGAGTCTCTGGAGCTTCCTGACTCCTATCCTGCCCGGTCTTACGAATGGTTGGCTCGATAGAAGGTGAAAGGGGAGAAAGAAGGGGCTGAGGTGCAAGATGTTTCTGGCTCTGAGAGTTAAGGGGCTTTTGGGGTGGGGCTGAGGCTTCAGGCACTGTAGGAGGCAGACAAGCATCTGGAGATTCCTGATCGCCCTAGGGAGAAACAGAAGCAAGTGAGGGGGAGGAGGTGGAGAAAAGAGATAGAACTTGGATACTGTTCTTGATACTTGTTTATGGTTAGATAGGATTACTGGATTTCGCCCAGGCGTAGTGGCTCACGGCTATAATCCCAGCACCTTGGGAGGCCAAGGTGGGTGGATCATGAGGTCAGGAGTTCAAGACCAGCCTGGCCAACATAGTGAAACCCCGTCTCTACTAAAAATACAAAAAAAATTAGCCGGGTGTGTTGGCAGGTGCCTGTAGTCCCAGCTACTTGGGAGGCTGAGGCAGGAGAATCGCTTGAACCTGGGAGGCAGAGGTTGCAGTGAGCCAAGATCGCGCCACTGCACTCCAGCCTGGGTGACAGAGTGAGCCTCTGTCTCAAAAAAACACATAAAAATTAGCTGGGCGTGGTGACACGCACATGTAGTCCCAGCCACTTGGGAGGCTGCAGCAGGAGAATCACTTGAACCCGGGAGATGGAGGTTGTAGTGAGCCAAGATCACGCCACTGCACACTCCAGCCAGGGTGACAGAGAGAGACTCTGTCTCAAAAAAGAACAAAAACAAAACAAAAAATATGCTCACTGGGCTGGGCGCGGTGGCTCACGCTTGTAATCCCAGCACTTTGGGAAGCCGAGGCAGGTGGATCACCTGAGGTCGGGAGTTCAAGACCAGCCTGACCAACATGGAGAAACCCCGTCTCTATTAAAAATACAAAATTAGCAGGGGTGGTGGCGCATGCCTGTAATCCCAGCTACTCGGGAGGCTGAGGCAGGAGAATCGCTTGAACCCGGGAGGTGGAGGTTGCGGTGAGCCGAGATCGCGCCACTGCACTCCAGCCTGGGTAAAAAGAGCGAAACTCTTTCTCAAAAAAAAAAAAAAAATATGCTCACTGGATTTCCCTTTCTGTCTATGATCTCTCCTCCATTAGACTGGGATATACCTGGGAAGCTACTTTTCCCCATGGACCTGTCTCCATAATGCTACTATAGTGTTCTCCACACATGGATGATGGTAATGAAAAGGATGGCTGGGGCAAAGAAAGAAGAAACACGAAGGATCTTTCTTCGGAGTCAGGTAGGAGGTACAACTTGGGAAACAGATATGGAAAACAATGGGTGCCGAGGATAAAGGAATAGAAGCCAATCAAGGAGTGATAAAAATGGAAGAAAACTGAATAATGAGAAAGGAATAGATTAAAGTGAGGCTAGGTGAAGGAGCGTTGGAGAGGATATAGAGATGACTTGTGGAGTAGGAGGTAGAAAAAGCAGCTCTCACCCTGGAAGCCTTCTCAGCAGCTCCGATCCTGGAAGCCTTCTCAGTGGGTGGCATCTTGCAATTCAGGAGGCCTAGACAGAAAATAAACACAAAGGTGGCTGAGTTGCAGGCAGCTGGTTGCCCAGGGGTTGATTATTATGAGGCCTGTGTATCACCTTGAGTTCCCCTCTGCCTTCACTTACCTTTCTGATGCCTCCTGGGGCTCACTGGGGATCCCCTTCCACCTGACTGGCTCCCAGAAGGTACGGGGGCTGAGGTAGGTCCCGGAAGGTCCCCCGCCCCCACCCCAGGCTCTGGTGTTGGGCTGGAGGCCTGCCCTTTCTGGTCCTGGCTCCCTCCCTTTGGCTCCCCTCTCTGTGCGTCTCTCTCCAGGATCACTTTGGGCACCTTCTCTTCTAACTCAGCTGGCTCACACTCTCTGTCTGCTACTGGTCTCTCTACTTCTCTCTCAAATGCTTTGCTTGGAAGGGTCTGCTTCTGTACTTGTTTCTCTTGTATTTCCTTGGATGTCTCAATTTCTACCTTCAAACTCTCCCTATCTCTTTCAGGACTTGCACTTTCCCCATTTTTGTCAGATTCTTGTCTCTGGGTGTCTCTAGCTAACAACTGTTTTTGTTCTCTGTCCTGTATCCCCCTGGTTAATTCTTCCTCTCCCGTCACATCTGTCTGTCTTTCCGGTAGCAGTTTCTCAGTTTCTCTCTCCAGTGGCCCTCTCTCAGGGCCCACCCTCTCTGCTGTTTCTTTTGGTATACCCATGCCTTTATCCACAGTCTGCCTCCCTCTGCCTTGAATCCCCATTGGCTCTGTGTGAACTGGGCTCTCTGGATGTTGGTCTCCTGGTATTGCCCTAGGTGGAGACAGGCAAGGTCCATAGGCCTCAAGGTGGGTGTCAAAAGGCTGGGTCTCAGAGTCCTCAGACTCTCTCAGACAGAATGGCTGTGTAGCCAGGACCTCCCATGGTTCATCTAGGGTACCTGGAAGGGAGGAAGGAAGAGAAAGAGAGGGAGAGAGAGAGAGAAAAGGAGAGGAGGAGGGAAAGGGAAGTACAGGTTGACATAATAAATATGATGAGAAAAGATTTAGATAAACTCATAAATAATAAATCTGAACAGGTTATTAAAGGAAAGCTGGGAATAAGGGTGGTAGTTACAACATTTAACGTTTGTCTCAAAAAGGTCATAGCCTTGGGCGGGCATGGTGGCTCAGACGTGTAATCCCAGCACTTTGGGAGGCCAAGACATGAGGATTGCTTGAGGTCAGGAGTTTGAGACTAGCCTGAACAACATGGCAAAACCCCATCTCTACAAAAAATACAAAAAAATTAGCCAGGTGTGGGGGCAGGGACCTGTAGTCCTGTAGTCTCAGCTACCCAGGAGGTTGAGGTAGAAGAACTATTTGAACCCCAGAAGTCAAGACTGTAGTGAGCTGCGATCATACCACTGCACTTCAGCCTGAGTGACAGAGACCCTGTCTCAAAAAAAAAAAAAAAGAAAAAAAAACCCAACAACAAAAAGAAAAACATCATAGCCTAATATGAGTTCCCTGAATAGTCTCTCATCATACCACTGCACTCCAGCCTGAGTGACAGAGACCCTGTCTCAAAAAAATAAAAAAATAAAAACATCATAGCCTAATAAGAGAGTTCCCTGAATAGTCTCTTTTTCTTTTTGAGACACAGTCTCACTCTGTCACCCAGGCTGGAGTGCAGTGGCATGATGTTGGCTCACTGCAACTTCCAACTGCTGGGCTCAGGAGATCCTCTCACCTCAGCCTCCTGAGTAGCTGGGACTATAGCATGTGCCAATGCGCCCGGCTAATTTTTTGTATTTGTTGTAGATATGGGGCTTGGTCTTGAACTCTTGGACTCAAGTGATCCGCCCATCCTAGCCTCCCAAAGTGCTGGGATTACCGGTGTGAGCCACCATGCTTGGCTGGAATTTCCTACTTTTTAAAGGCTGAATAGTATTCCACTGTGTATATATACCACATTTTCTTTTTCATCGACACATAATAATGGTACATATTTATGGGGTACCTGTGCTATTTTGACTCATGCATACAGTGTACAATGATAAAACCAAGATAATTGGGATATCCACTATCTCAAACATTTACCATTTCTTTGTATTGGAAACATATCAAATCTCTTCTAGCTATTTTGAAATATACAATAAATTATTAACTATAGTAACCCTACTGTGGAACTGAATACTAGAACTTATTCATTCAATCTTGACTGTATTTTTCTATCCATTAACCAACCTCTTTATGCATCCGGTCCCTCTACCCTTCCCAGCCTTTGGTAACCATCATTCTACTCTCTACTTCCATGAGATCCATGTTTTTAGCTGCCACATGAGTGAGCGTGCAATATTTGTCTTTCTGTGCCAACTTATTTCACTTAACATAATGTCCTCAGGGTTCATCCATGTTGCTGTAGATGACAGGATTTCATTCTCTTTTGTGGCTGAATACTGTTCCATTGTGTATATAAACACATTTTCTTTTTTAGATTGAGTCTTGCTCTGTCGCCCAGTTTGGAGTGCAGTGGCGTGATCTCAGCTCACTGCAATCTCTGTGTCTTAGGCTCCAGTAATCCTCCCATCTCAGCCTCCCGAGTAGCTAAGACTACAAGTGCATGCCACCATGCCCAGCTAATTTTTGTATTTTGAGCCACCGCACCCAGTCTATATACACATTTTCTTTTTTTTATTTGAGAGGAAGTCTCACTCTGTCACCCATACTGGAGTGCAGTGGCGTGATCTTGGCTCACTGCAACCTCTGCCTCTGGGGTTCAAATGAGTCTCCTGCTTCAGCCTCCTGAGTAGCTGAGACTACAGGCACCTGCCACCATGCCCAGCTAATTTTTGTATTTTTAGTAGAGACACGGTTTCACCATGTTGGCCAGGCTGGTCTCAAACTCCTGACCTCATGTGATCCGCCCACTTCGGCCTCCCAAAGTGCTGAGATCACAGGCATTAGGCACTGTGCCCCGCCTACGTTTTCTTTTCTTTCTGTTGTTTTTGAGACAGAGTTTCACTCTTGTTGCCCAGGCTGGAGTGTGATGGCACAATCTCAGCTTACCACAACCTCCGCCTCCCAGGTTCAAGGGATTCTCGTGACTCAGCCTCCTGAGTAGCTGGGATTATGGGCATGCACCACCACACCCAGCTAATTTTGTATTTTTAGTAGAGACGGGGTTTCTGCATGTTGGTCAAGGTGTTCTCAAACTCTGACCTCGGGTGATCTGCCTACCTTGTCCTCCCAAAGTACTGGGATTAGAGGCATGAGCCACTGTGCCCGACCCCGGCCTACATTTTCTTTATACATTCATCTGTTGATGGACATTTAGTTTGGTTGCATATCTTGCCTACTGTGAATAGTGATGTAATAATGTGGTTTTTTTTAAGAGACATTGGGGGTGGGGGTTGAGGGAAAGGCTATTGCCCAGGCTGGGCTCAAGTGAACCTCCCATCCTGGCCTCCCATGTAGCTGGGACTACAGGTGCTCACTACTATGCTGGGCTAATTTTTTCATTTTTGTGGAGACCAGGTCTCTCTCTGTTGTCCAGGCCAGTCCCTAAATATTTTCAGTCTGTAGCTGGTTGAATTCACGGATGCAAACTCGCATATACAGAGGGTTGATTGTCATCAGAGTATGAAAGAAACATGTAGGAAGGCAAATCAAGAAAGAATGCAGGCCGGGCGCAGTGGCTCACGCCTGCAATCCTAGCATTTTGGGAGGCTGAGGCAGACGGATCACTTGAGGTCAAGGGTTTGAGACCAGCCTGGCCAACATGGTGAAACCCTGTCTCTACTAAAAATACAAAAAAATTAGCCAAGCATGGTGACAGGCGGCTGTAATCCCAGCTACTTGGGAAGCTGAAGGAAGAGATACCGCCTGGGAGGTGGAGGTTACAGTGAGCTGAGACGGCGCCACTGCACTCCAGCCTGAGTGACAAAGGAAAAAAAAAAAAGAGAATGCAAAATTGGGGGCACAGAGGAGGTAAGAGTTTCTTGTACCTGTTGTCTGGAAGCTGCAATGGGAAGGGCCAAGTTCTTGGGGTGGAGTCAACATGAAGGCCTGGGTAGGTTCATCCTCCATGCTCTGGACTGCTGTATAGGAAAAGATGACCTAAGTACATCTCCTCCACACTACTGCAGGGTCTGATTCCTGGTCTCCTACCCTACCCACACTAGCCTTTACCCTTCAAGGACCACCAGTCTAATCTCCCAGCTCCCACTGGTACAGGATTCAAATAACACAGAAGTCCTCACCTTCCAGGCCCTGATTTTCCAGAAAGCATTGGGTAGCTTGTAGGTCCGGATCTTCAGAATCTGGTAGGGGAGGAATATTAGATAATTAAAAAAAAAAAAAAATCATACCTGACACTAAACTCCTTAAATAATCTCTACCTTTCTCTCCCCAACCCCAACTGTTAGAACCCTGGTTTATTTCAGAGGTCAAGGAAGGCAGGCCAGCACTTACCATCACAGTTGTCTTCAGAGTCCTTGGTCCTACCCACATGTTGTTCTCTTTCCCTTCCTGTGGGGACCTGGGCTCCCTCTCTCTGTGGCTGGGTGGATTCCCCTGGAGTGTCTGTGTCCACCACCAGATCTGTGAGGTTCTCTCTTGAGGTAGGGAGGTCCTGCTCCACTTGTGCCACAGGTGACCCACCCTGGGCCCCCACCTCATAAGCTCTCTCCTGCTTAAGACAAGCTGCAGTCCACTCTGCCCCAGCATCCCCTTCTGCTGGAAGCTGGCTCTTTCTTACATCTGCAACTGCTGAGGCTGCTAAGGAGGTGCCCTCCTCTGCATCTATTTCACAGTCCCCATGTGGAGGCGAGGCTTCCTCTAGAGATACCACAAGCAGCTTTGCTGGTCCCCCGTCTGCTTTCACATCTGTTTGATTTGTCCCCTCCATAGACACCTGATGCTTCTTCATATGTACAATGGCTGACCCTGGCGGGACTTCCTCCTCCACTTGTGTGTTGATGTCCACTGTGATGGAGGCTTGGCTTCTTTCCAGGTGGATCCCAGGTGAGCTCTTATCTGCTTCCACACTGTCATCACTGTCCCCAAAAGGAGGTTGGTCCTTTTCTGAATGTGCTCTAACAAGGGCTCTAATCTTTGTGTGAGCCTTGGGGACAGTTTGTTTATTTTCCACTGGGAGCTCTTCCTCCTCCACATCTGTGTCACTGTCTCTCCCAGTGGTGGTTTGGCTTCGCTGGAGAAGGACCGCATGGTGGGCCATGTCCTCTTCTGCATCTCTGTTCCATACAGCAGGCTGGCTCTCTTTCAGACGTGCCAAAGTCAGCGCTGCTGAGACTTCTTCCTCATCATCTGTATCACTGTTGATAACCATGGAAGCTTGGCTTTTCTCCAGAGGGACAGCCTGTGGGGCCTTGCCTTCCTCCACATCTGTATCACTACCAGCCTGGCTCTCCTGCAGATGGGACAGGCCTGGTGCTCCAGGACCCCTTGTACCAACTCCATGAAAGATCTTCCTCTTCTTCATAGGAACGACAACTGGGGTTGCTGGAATCCCCTCTTCTTCCGCATCGGTGTCGCTGTCGATGAAGCCAAAAGGCTGAGCCCTTTCCAAATGGACCTCAGCTGGCCTTCCAGGAGGCCTGCTGTCATCATCCACATCTGTGTCACTGTCCTCTCCAGGAGGTTGGCTCCTCTCCAGAATCATCCCAGCTGGAACCACCCCATTCCCTGCACCCCTCTTGACTTTTGTGTCATTGTCCCTCTCCTTCACTGAAGGCTGATCCTTTTCAAGCTGGATTTCAGTTACAACTTCAGCTTCAGACTGCTCTGCCTCTATAGTGGCACCTCTTCTGGCAGCTGAGGAGGCCTCCTCTGTGGCTGATTGCTGACCTTCTTCCGCATCTGTGTCACTGTTCAAATTGAAGGCAAAAGGCGGCCCAGGGCCACCTAGGACAGGGGAATGCCCCTCTTCATCACTGTGAAGGGAAGAAAAGAGAGTCGATAGAATTTACTTCCCTGGAAGGGATACCTCAACTCAACTGTGAGCTCCTTGAGGGGAGACACAAGGTAGTATTTCTTCTTCTGTTTCCAATTTGTTTTCCACTTGGCACATCAGAGGTGCTCCATGAACATTCAGCTGAGTGAATGAATATGTATGGTTCCCCAGCCCCAACTCTCATGATAATCATCTCTTTTAGAGATTGATCCTCTAGCCCCTGGTTCTTCCTCATTTTGAAGACTCAGGTGTCTGACTCTTTGGCACTCACCTCTCTGGAACTATCATTGCCACGGGGGAAGATGTGGTCCTTGATTTTTTTACCACATGCCTTTCAGAAAGAAAATCTGTCAAGAACAGAAAAGAATAAGTTGACAATTGTACACTCATTATTCCTGTCTCCTCGTTCACCCTGCCAATATACAAACTTACCTACTTCCTCCTCTGAGTCCTCAGCTAACAGAAGCCTCTGGGGTTGAGTTCCTCCCTGTACCCTGGGTGTCTCTTCTACAGTCAGAGGGCCCCGGGAGACAAAGGGCAGAGAGACATCCAGGCGATGGTACTGGCAGAGCAAGTCAGCAAAGAGAATCAATTCCTGGTCCCTCAGACGGTGACTCACCCCAGGGCTCAAAACCTTAGGAGGTCTCAGGATTTGAGTACCATTAAGGCTCCCACAGTCTCGGAGGATAGGTGCCTTGTCCCAGGCTAAGATTTCAATCTCTGCATGTTGTTTGGAGATAGATGGAAAGGGCAGGGCCACAGAGCAGTCAGGCATTCGGCCTACCACATTCTTCCCGAGGTGTAGTGGGAAATCTAAGAATTAGAGAGGCAGGTGAGTTCCAGGGTCAGAGTCCTGGCCTGTCATTAGGAAAAAGTGCCTATTAGGTACTCTACTACTCACTCAAGGCCTCCGTATGCATTAGAAAAATAGAAGGCCCTAGGACATCCAGGCACTGAAAAAGTGTATGTGATACCCCATCCATCCACAATGGATTTTTTTTTTACTGTTATAAAATATACATAACACAAAATGTATCATCTTAATAATTTTAAGTGTACAGTTCAGTGGCATTAAGTGCATTCACATTGTTGTGCAATCATCACTACCATCCATCTCCAGAGCACAAAATTGGATTTTATTTATTATTTTTTTTGAGACAGGGTCTCATTCTGTCACCCAGGCTGGAATACAGTGGCATGATCATAGATCAGTGCAATCTTGAACTCCTGGGTTCAAGCGATCATCCTGGCTCAGCCTCCCAAGTAGGTGGGACTACAGATGTGCAATGAACCACCACACCTGGCTAATTTTAAAATTTTTTTGTAGAGACAGGGTCTTGCTATGCTAGCCAGGCTGGTCTCTAACTCCTAGTCTCAAGTGATCGTTCCGCCTTGGACTCTCAAAGCCCTGGAAATACAGGTGTGAGTCACTGCACCAAACTTCATTTCAATCTCTTAATCTTCTCTTATCAAAGTAAAATCACTTCTAGTGAGTCCAGGGCAGTAGCCTACAACAATCAACTCAATCGGCCCCATCTCCTCCATTCATACAAAAAGAAAAATTCATATCTCATTGAAACATACATAAGCTTCTTGCAACCCTCCAAATACCTTCCCACAAAAATAAAAGACCTATATCAATACTTGAGCATCCAATACCCTCTGACCTTTTTCTGGTCCATGGGCACCACTAAAGATATGTAGCCGCCCTACTGGCTCCACATTACACCTCAAGGATTCACTGGATTGCTCTGTCTCCTCCTCTTCTTCAACATCCCAGTCAATAGCCTGGGTGTCCTCCATGATCTGGGAAGGATACACATTATCAATTATCCTCATTATTGGTTCACACAAACAACATCAGAGTTATCAGACTGAAAACTGGGGGGTAAACTGGATCATTATGAATGTTGATGCTTCTCTTTCCACCAATCTTTCTGTTGTTAACCTTCTGAAGCACTTAAAACTTTTTTTTTTTTTTTTTTTTTTTGAGAGAGTCTTGTTCTGTTCCCCAGGCTGGAGTGCAGTGGTAAGATCTTGGGCCCACTGCAACCTCTGCCTCCCGGGTTCAAGCAATTCTCTCACCTCAGCCTCCTGAATAGCTGGGATTACAGGCACCTGCCACCACGCCTGGCTAATTTTTGTATTTTTAGTAGAGATGGAGTTTCACCATGTTGGCTAGGTTTCATCTTGAACTCCTGACCACAAGTGATTCGCCTGCCTTGGTCCACCAAAGTGATGGGATTACAGGTGTGAGCCACTGGGTCCGGCCCTTAAAACAGTTTGACCATGATGCAGAACAAGAAATATTGTAGGCCAGGTGTGGTGGCTCACGCCTGTAATCCCAACACTTTGCTAGGCTGAGAAAGGCATATCACTTGAGGTCAGGAGTTCGAGACCAGCATGACCAACATGGAGAAACTCTGTCTCTACTAAAAATACAAAAATTAGCTGGGCATGGTGGCTTATGCCTGTAATCCCAGTTAGTTGGGAGGCTGAGGCAGAAGAATCGCTTGAACCCAGGACGTGGAGGTTGCGGTGAGCTGAGATCATGCCATTGCACTCCAGCCTGGGCAACAAGAGTGAAACTCCATCTCAAAAAAAAAAAAAAAAAAAGTAATATTGTAATGTCCCAAGTACACAAATAGGTAAAAACATGTGCTTGTTTATAGAAACAAGTTTGGAGAAAGAGACAATGTTTATCCTTACTATGTACAATATACTGATATATTTCATTCTATTTTTTTCTGTTCTACATATTTTAAATGCTGATTTGTAACCTACTAAATTGATTTTCACTATCCACTACTGGATTGCAACCCACAATTTGAAAAATGCTATTTTGCTAACACATGCCAAGCATGTGTTGGGCATTGTCTTATGGTCAGGCATAGTAGACATGAGGCAGGCATTTAGGAAACTAATACTAAACATATATTCAATAGTTTGCTCAGGATATCCCAGCAGGTTAAGTGAACAAGAATAAATGTGCTTCTGGCTGCAAAACCCATGCTTCTTTTTGTCTTTCTCCTTTTTTTTTTTTTTGAGACGGAGTCTTGCTCTCTGTCGCCCAGGCTGAAGTGCAGTGGCACAATCTTGGCTCTCTGCAACCTCTGTCTCTTGGGTTCAAGCCATTCTCCTGCCTCAGCCTCCCAAGTAGCTGGGACTACAGGCACGAGCTGCCACGCACAGCTAATTTTTATATTTTTAGAAGAGACGGGGTTTTGCCATATTGGCCAGGGTGGACTCGAACTCTTGACCTCAGGTGATCTGCCCACCTTGCCCTCCCAAAGTGCTGGGATTACAAGCGTGAGCCACTGTTCCCGGTTGTTTTTCTTTCTTTTTTAGCCCATGCTTTTTATACTTTACCAGACCACCTCAGTATGATCAGATGCAACTGCAAAAAATGATAACAAAAGATGACATATATAGAGGCTTCCTATGTGTCAAGCACTGTTCTAATTACTTTATATTGACTCTGACTCATTTAATCTTCACAAGAACCTTGTAAAGTAGGTATTATTATCTTCCATTTCTTCAGATAAAGAAACTGCAACATAGCTGGGTTAAGATTTTCAGATCTCCTTGAAACATATATAAGCGTATATAACGTTAAGATATGCCCCAGAGCACCCAGATAATGTCTCTCCTCTAAAATCTTCTGATGGTTTTTCGTGCACACAGAATAAAATCTAAACTCCTTAACAAGACTCTCCATGATCTGAAATTCACATCTTGTAATGCCTGCCCCTCACCTGCAAAAGCCTATGGTTCAGCCAGACTTTTTCCCCAGTCTTCGAACACACTGTTCTTGTCCCCTCAAAAATCTTCATGCCTTAGACCAATTCCTTGGCTTTTTCCCACCTAGTTTTCTGGTCCAACTTCTACCTATTCTTTAACATTCAGTTCAAATGTCACTTTTTTTTTTTTTTTGAGACAGAATCTCGCTTTGTCATCCAGGCTGGAGTACAGTGGTGCTATCTTAGCTCACTGTAACCTCTGCCTCCCGGGTTCAAGCGATTCTCCTGCCTCAGCCTCCGGAGCAGCTGGGATTACAGGCGCCCACCACCACGCCTGGCTAATTTTTGTATTTTTAGTAGAGACGGGGTTTCACCATGGTCTCGAGCTCTGACCTCAGGTGATCCGCCCACTTTAGCCTCCCAAAGTGTTGGGATTACAGGCGTGATCCACCGCGCCCGGCCTCAAATGTCACTTTCTCAGCAAACCTTTTCCTGGTGTCTTCCCTGCTTTCTGGTGTTCCTGGTGTATCCTGCCTGTTCCACAGTGGTCAATGGACTTGTGCTTACCCTAAGATCTCTCGCTACACTGTAACCATTACTTTCCATTTCTGCCTTCACACCTACCTCCAGGACTGGATTAGGGGAATTGTGTCTTTCCCCTGGGGTCCATCATATTCATTCAATGGTTATGGTATACCTAGAGCTGTTTGAAGTATTCGGCATACATCTGTGAACCAAACAGGAAATCAACCCTGCCCTCGGGAAGGCTCATCACCGAGCCTACTGATGAAGGAACAAATGAGATGAAAAGAAAATAGCATAAATGGAATTCACCTGAAAATATGCCACTCTAAAGGGAAACTGTTGACAGGTAGGGAAAGTAGGATGCCCCATGGACAAAGAGTCAACTCTGTCTTTATGACAGGCCAACTCAGCGGGTGCCCACCACGCTTGGCTCCAATTCAAAGAGCCACCATCTTTGGTCCCCACCTCAGTGGGTTGCCTTGTGGCCCAACGTCTCCGTGTCTTCATACCTAAACTCGGAGCGGGGCGCCAGGTAAAGATGAGTATTATGGTCCGAGAAGCGAACTTCCAAGTCACCTTCGCCCAGTCGCACCCAAGACATGCCCCTCCCACCTTCTGGGGGAACCAAGATGGCTCCCGGGGAGCCGTGGGCGAGGCCCCTAGAACTCACCTACTTTGAGTCCCCGCGCGCGCCACCAGTAACGGTCGCGACCCGGGTGGAGCGAGTGCGTGTGCCGAAAAGAGCCGATTTGCTGATTGGCTGCTGCCGCTGTCTTTCACAGCTGCAGCCAGTCGAGCAGAGGCACACCCAAATCCCCACCCCCCTCCTCCCCGCCCCCTTACAGCTCAAATGGGAGGTGTCTACCAGGCTGCTGAGATCAGTTAATAAGACGGTAATTGAAGGCCGCGGTGTGCCAACAGAATAATGCACGTCGATTGGGCAGCTCCAAGGGACAACCCACTACCGCTTGCCCGCCCACCACCCACTTCCCGCGCAGATTTCCAAACCGCGACCAGAGAGTCTGGCGCCAGCTGCCGGCGATGGATAGAGGGGCTCTGCCATAGACGTCCGACGTGTCCGGTACGGCCAGAGCGCCTTTCCTCGGTCCTCCCAGACATGGTGTCCGCTGACTCACGAGAAATGAAAGTGGGTTGCAGTCGTGGCTGGGGGCTGCAGTTTGGAGTCAGCCCGTAGGCGTGGCATTTCACTCCTTGTTGCAGTGGAATTTCATTTCCTTTTGATTTGGTTTGTAGTAGAAGTCATATTATTTCTTCCCGGGAATACATCTCTGACGGACATTTTGAGGTCATTTTCATAAATCCAAGATCCTAAAGATCTGTAGTCGAACAGAGAAAACTGGCTTGCACTCTGTCTTAAAGGCTGTCCCCACCTTTCGAGGGGCGAGGGAAGGATGATAAAATCATTTATTTTTATTTTTTAATTAATTAATTTATTTTGAGATGGAGTTTAGCTCTTGTTGCCTAGGCTGGAGTGCAGTGCCGCGATCTCGACTCACAGCAACCGCCGCCTCCCGGGTTCAAGCGATTCTCCCTGCCTCAGCCTCCCAAGTAACTGGGGTTACAGGCATGCGCCACCACACCCAGCTAATTTGTATTTTTAGTAGAGACCAGGTTTCTCCATTTGGTCAGGCTGGTCTCGAACTCCTGACCTCAGGTGATCCGCCCGCCTCGGCCTCTCAAAGTGGTGGGATTACAGGCGAAAGCCACCGCGATCGGCCATTTATTTGTTCTTTTTTGAGACGGAGTCTCGCTCTTGTCCAGGCTGGAGTGCAATGGCGCGATCTCAGCTCACCGCAATCTCCACCTTCTGGGTTCAAGGAATTCTCCTGTCTCAGCCTCCCTAGTAGCTGATATTACAGGCATGCGCTACCACGACCGGCTAATTTTGTATTTTTAGTAGAGTCGGGGTTTCTCCATGTTGGTCAGGCTGGTCTAGAACTCCCAACCTCAGGTGATCCTCCCACCTGGGCTTCCCAATGTGCTGGGATTACAGGCGTGAGCCACCGCACCCGGCCCATTTTATTATCTCACAATAAGACATGAAGAAAATGGTAACTATAACACTTGCATAATTCATAAAGTCCTTTCTGTTGGTTATCTCAATTCTGTCCACAACAGTCAAATAACAGATTTTACAAACAAGGAGTTGAAGCCCTGCAAAGTAAAAGGATTTTCCTAGGATCCTACAGCTAATATAGAGACAAATTGAAACAAGTTATCTGATTGTGTATTTTGAGTTATTTCCACTCCCACAAAATGACTGTTTTCATTTCCCTAAAACACAGAGCATTATATTTTAAGTGAGAAGAGAGGGCTTACACAAGTTGATGTTCCCTTATTTAGAAGGCAACTTAGAAATACATTGATCTGCCCCGCGGTGGCTCACGCCTGTAATTCCAGCTCTTTGGGAGGCTAAGACGGGCGAATCACGAGGTCAGGGGATTGAGGCCATCCTGGCTAACATGGCGAAACCCTGTCTGTACCAAAAATACAATATATATATATATATATAGATCTGTGTGTAATCGAATGTGAATGAACAATGATGTTGACTTGATACTACATTTCTGAGTGGCCAGACTGCAACATCCTGGAGGACAGGGAACTAATTATTAATCATTTTGTAACCATAGTTCCTAATTTGGTGGATACATAGTAACTATCAAATAAGTGAATAAATCTCTGGGAAGAAGCTGGTGGACTCTGTCTTGAGCCCATCCAATTTTCCCCCATCAATTTCCCCTCTCTCCTTTTTCAATACTGGGTATCTTGCAGAGTTGCAATGGCGGCCACCTGGTCAGTGAAATAAGCGAATTGAAAAACCACTGACTTCATTAACATGTCTAAAAAGGTAGGCTGAAAAAACTGAAAATCTATCAGGCATCTCATTCCATAGTTCCCTGTTTGACAAGAAGATCAAGGTGTCTTCAAAGTCTGCCCTAAGGCCCAGATCTCCTACGTGGATGGAGACTTCTAGTTTCACAAATCCCCGATGTCGGTTTCTCTAAACTATTTTATTCTTTGAACATACTCTCCAGACAACATCTCTATCCTGAAAAGCCCTTGCTGCAATTTTGTTTCTCTTTCAAAACAATGACTCGAAAATTTCCAAGGAAATAGCAAGAGGGCGATTCCCTTCTTGAAGTATTTGAGAGAGCAGAAGCTTACTGAAGTTCATGACTTGGGTCACCAAAGGCCAGAGGTAGCAGAGCACGGTGCCACACTCCTCCCCATTTTTCGCTGAGCTAAGCAATTCTGTCTTCCCTAGAGGTACTGCAGCTGGGAGCTTTTAGGGCGTACCTCACCACCCAACTTCTGGAACCCCAGACTTCTCAATCCCTGCATCCCCGAGAACTGCTCACTTTTTGTACAAAAACCTCAGGCACAGAGGAAAGGAATCTTGCGCAAGGTCGTTTTTCATTTACAAAACAAAAACCCAACAAAAACCAAACCGGTACCCACCCATTCGTCACTTCATTTTGCACCGTGAACAACAATAGGGGACTACAACTCCCAAAGAGGACTGCGCTCGTCCACTGGCTCAGAGGCCAATGGACGCCTGGTACATGACCGGCATCGACTAATCAGGGCCAGGCTCGATGAGGCTTTGTCTCCCGACCGCGCGCGGGGCCGATTCTCCCGCCTCCCAGCCCCGGCGCACGCGCGCCCCGCCCAGCCTGCCTTCCCTCCGCGCCCTCCCCTCTCCTTTCTCCCTCTCAGAACCTTCCTGCCGCCGCGTTCGCACCTCGCTGCTCCAGCGTCTGGGGCGCGTTCCAACCTTCCAGCCTGCGACCTGCAGAGAAAAAAAATTACTTATTTTCTTGCCCCATACATACCTTGAGGCGAGCAAAAAAAATAAATTTTAACCATGAGGGAAATCGTGCACATCCAGGCCGGTCAGTGTGGCAACCAGATCGGTGCCAAGGTAAGAATTTTACACCTCTTTTATTTCTTTTTAGAAGGAAAAATCCAGGTAAGTTATGAAAAAATGGTTGTGGGGCATTTGCACTCTCCATTCTTAATCAAGCTTTGCCCCTCCCAAGTTTGTTACATTTATATATATAATAACTAGCATTTGCTTTTGGAAAACTGGGAATCATTTTTCTTGGCAGGCACATTTTGGAGAAACTAGTAAAAGGGCTCTTCGGGTTTCGGGGGCGGGAAGACCAAGGACATATGTTACTTAAAAGGGCTTCTAACGGTCCAAGAACCGGGCAGGGAGAGAGATGCGGAAACAGTCGGAGACAAAGCGGGGCGAGGTTTTGCCCATGTGCATCCCGCCCAGCCCCCCCTGCGGGGTTCTTAGGGCCAAACGGGAGCGGGAAGGGGTGAGGCTGTCGGGCGGCTGCAGAGAGCTCCAGTGCAAAGGTCGGGGGGCGATGCGCCAGGGTGGGCTGCGCTGGGCGCTACCATTCACAAAAGATCAGGGACCCCAGCGCGCCCGCGACCCCGGAGGGCCGGTCCTGTAGTTGTTCCGGGGTGGAAGGAGAATAAGAACGGGATTAATTTTTCTTGCTTTCATGGCACCTAAGCGAGACCTCTTTAGGGCGTGAACTGATATGTCGAGAAAATGGGGGTGTGTGGTTTTCTTTAACGAGTCCTTCAGGACTTAATGGGAGAGAAAGAATGCTTTAAATCAAGGGGGAGAAATCTAGCAAAGGAATAAAATTCCGAGGCCAAGGGTTTTTTTTTTTTTTTTTTTTGCGCGCGGTTACAGTGTAGCGGGGGAGGGGCGGGAGGAAGTGCGGGTGCTACGTTGTAGCAGAAGGGCGGGGCCCTGCGGGGCGGGGCCAGGGCGCCGCTGGCGCGCGGGGACAATGCGGCGTTGCCCGCCGGGAGGGGCGCGCTACCCTGGGCCCCGCCCCTCGCGCGGAATTCTTGCCCCTGGCCCCGCCCACGTGCGAAGTCTTTTGTCGGCGGCTCGACCTGCGCGTGCGCCGCAGTCACGTGGAGGGTGGGGGGTGGTCGACTGCGGCAGCAGCTCTTCTAGTGCCCCGAGCCTTTTGTGCGCCGCGCGGTGGGGCGGTGCCCAGCTCGGGGGAAGAACAGCGGCGCTTATCCAAGTATGGTCGACCTCCATCCGCCCACCGAGCACTTGGGACCCGCTGCACATAATCCCGAGCCGGGAAAGCTGTGGCTTTCCCGGGGGAGCGAGTGTCTAGGGGAAGGGTGTGGCAGGCACACGGGATGCCAGGCCCTAGAACAACGGCCTGAACGCGTGTGGGATTAAAATGGGAGATGTGGGGCTGAGGCGGGCTAATTGGGATCGCTCCCGCTCAGGGGTTTGAGACCATCCTGGGCAACAAAGCGAGACCCCTCCCCCCGGCCACATCTCTTCAAAAAAAAAAAAAAAATTAACTGGGTGTGGTGGCGCGCGTCTGTGGTCCCAGCTATTCGAGAGGCTGAGATGGGAGGATCGGTTGAGCCTGGGAGTTTCAGGCTGTAGTGATCCGTGATTGCACCACTGCACTGCAGGCTGGGCAACAGAGGAAGACCCTGTCTTAAAAATTAAAAGAAGCTGGGCGCGGTGGCTCACGCCTGTAATCCCAGCACTTTAGGAGGCCGAGGTGGGCGGATCAAGAGATCTAGACCATCCTGGTCAACATGGTGAAACCCGTCTCTACTAAAAATACAAAAAATTAGCTGGGCGTGGTGGCGCGCGCCTGTAGTCCCAGCTACTCCGGAGGCTGAGGCAGGAGAATCGCTTGAACCCGGGAAGCAGAGGTTGCAGTGAGCCGAGATAGCGCCATTGCACTCCAGCCTGGCGACAGAGCGAGACTCTGTCTCAAAAAAAAAAAGAAAAAAGTTAAGAAAAAGATGAAATAAAATGGTAGTTGGGGACGTAGTTGACTGGGACTTGACTTGTGGTCTCGTTGCTCCTGCCCGGCAGTTCTGGGAGGTGATCAGTGATGAACATGGCATCGACCCCACCGGCACCTACCACGGGGACAGCGACCTGCAGCTGGACCGCATCTCCGTGTACTACAATGAAGCCACAGGTAAGGGCAAGAGCCCGGGCAGCTCAGGTTCCCTTCCCTGTCTCCCACTTCTCTGGGGTCTCTTTCCATTCCTGGCACGCCTTATCCCCTTTCGGTGAATCTATCATTTTCTCCCTTTTGTGAACCACCGTCGGGGCCAAAGACGTCTGCTGCCACCTGGTGGCAGGACCTGGAACAAGTCTTGGGTCCCTGCTGTCTTCCATTCCCAGTGTATCTATAAACCTTTCCCTCTGCCAGATCTCACAGCTCTTAACTTTATTCTTTGTAGGTGGCAAATATGTTCCTCGTGCCATCCTGGTGGATCTAGAACCTGGGACCATGGACTCTGTTCGCTCAGGTCCTTTTGGCCAGATCTTTAGACCAGACAACTTTGTATTTGGTAAGTTAAACAGATGATATTAGCAGATGATATACTATCGTGTTCAACTTATTTGGGTGCAAGGACACAGCAAAAGTTAGGAGATGATTGTTGTACTGGAGTGCTAAGAACTGTATTCTGAAATCTAATGGAGGGTAGAGGTAGGGTAGAGGTAGTGCCTGCTGTTGCTGGTACATTATGGGGCAGTGGGGGGAGAATACATCACAGTGAAGGAGAAAGAAGATACATCCAAGGGAATTATTTCTAAAGTTGAAAGATGGAAACATCATGTATCTTCCATACCCTGTTAATTGAGCTTTTCTCCTGACTGCATTCCAGGTCAGTCTGGGGCAGGTAACAACTGGGCCAAAGGCCACTACACAGAGGGGGCCGAGCTGGTTGATTCTGTCCTGGATGTGGTACGGAAGGAGGCAGAGAGCTGTGACTGCCTGCAGGGCTTCCAGCTGACCCACTCACTGGGTGGAGGCACAGGCTCTGGAATGGGCACTCTCCTTATCAGCAAGATCCGAGAAGAGTACCCTGATCGCATCATGAACACCTTCAGTGTGGTTCCTTCACCCAAAGTATCTGACACCGTGGTCGAGCCCTACAATGCCACCCTCTCCGTCCATCAGTTGGTAGAGAACACTGATGAGACCTATTGCATTGACAACGAGGCCCTCTATGATATCTGCTTCCGTACTCTGAAGCTGACCACACCAACCTACGGGGATCTGAACCACCTCGTCTCAGCCACCATGAGCGGTGTCACCACCTGCCTCCGCTTCCCTGGCCAGCTCAATGCTGACCTCCGCAAATTGGCAGTCAACATGGTCCCCTTCCCACGCCTCCATTTCTTTATGCCTGGCTTTGCCCCTCTCACCAGCCGTGGAAGCCAGCAATATCGAGCTCTTACAGTGCCAGAACTCACCCAGCAGGTCTTCGATGCCAAGAACATGATGGCTGCCTGTGACCCCCGCCACGGCCGATACCTCACCGTGGCTGCTGTCTTCCGTGGTCGGATGTCCATGAAGGAGGTCGATGAGCAGATGCTTAACGTGCAGAACAAAAACAGCAGCTACTTTGTGGAATGGATCCCCAACAACGTCAAGACAGCTGTCTGTGACATCCCACCTCGTGGCCTCAAGATGGCAGTCACCTTCATCGGCAACAGCACGGCCATCCAGGAGCTCTTCAAGCGCATCTCGGAGCAGTTCACTGCCATGTTCCGCCGGAAGGCCTTCCTCCACTGGTACACAGGCGAGGGCATGGACGAGATGGAGTTCACTGAGGCTGAGAGCAACATGAACGACCTCGTCTCTGAGTATCAGCAGTACCAGGATGCCACCGCAGAAGAGGAGGAGGATTTCGGTGAGGAGGCCGAAGAGGAGGCCTAAGGCAGAGCCCCCATCACCTCAGGCTTCTCAGTTCCCTTAGCCGTCTTACTCAACTGCCCCTTTCCTCTCCCTCAGAATTTGTGTTTGCTGCCTCTATCTTGTTTTTTGTTTTTTCTTCTGGGGGGGGGGGTCTAGAACAGTGCCTAGCACATAGTAGGCACTCAATAAATACTTGTTTGTTGAATGTCTCCTCTCTCTTTCCACTCTGGGAAACCTAGGTTTCTGCCATTCTGGTGACCCTGTATTTCCTTCTGGTGCCCATTCCTTCCATCTGTCCAGTTAATATTTCCCTCTTAAAAATCTCCAAGACGCTGGGTCTCATCCAGATCCCATTTAGAACCAACCAGGTGCTGAAAACCCATGTAGATAATGGCCACCATCCTAAGCCCAAAGTAGAAAGTGGTAGAAGGTAGTGGGTAGAAGTCACTATATAAGGGAGGGGATGGGATTTTCCATTCTAAAAGTTTTGGAGAGGGAAATCCAGGCTATTAAAGTCACTAATTTCCAAGTATGTCCATTTACCATCTCAGCTTCAAGGGAGGTGTCAGCAGTATTATCTCCACTTTCAATCTCCCTCCAAGCTCTACTCTTTGGAGGGGTCTGACCCACTCTGTCAAGTGGAATCCTTCCCTTTCCAACTCTACCTCCCTCATTCGAACTCCTTTCCCCTGATCAGAGAAAGGCATCAAGGGGGCGGGGGCGGGGGCGGGGGCAGGGCCGGGGGGAAAGAGACCAGCCTTGGTCCCTAAGCCTCCAGAAACGTCCTCTGAATCCCCATCTTTTCTTATCCCCCAAAAAGAACAAGCATCCCTGACTGGAATGGTGTATACTGCCACATCAGTGTTTGAGTCAATCCCCAGAGGAGAGGGGAACCCTCCATCTTTTTTTGCAACATCTCATTTCTTCATTTTGCTGTTGCTTCCCCCCCCACACACTTAGTTTTGTTCTTTCCTACATTTGAGATTTCTATTTTGTGTTGAACTTGCTGCTTTTTTTCATATTGAAAAGATGACATCGCCCCAAGAGCCAAAAATAAATGGGAATTGAAAAAAGCTACGAGATGTGTGCTTATTTAGGGAAACACTGCTGATGGAGGCCTGGGGCCTGAGTTCAGGTGCACTGCTCTCCTTAAATTGACACTTCACAATATTAAGTTCCTGTCCCATCTATGGGTTCTGCATCCATGGATTCAACCAACTGGATATTGGGAAAATAGTTGTACTGGACATATATAGACTTCTCATTATTCCCTAAACAATAATAGTGTAAACTATTTACATAATATTTGCATTAGATTAGGTATTACAAGTAATGTAGAGATGATTTAAAGTACACAGGTTATATGCAAATACTACATTTTATATGAGGGACTTGGGCGTCTGCCGATTTGATATTTCAGGGAGGTACTGGTAAGGACACTACTGAATAGACCCTCACATCATTATCTCTGGTACCCAAACTGTTCTCAGCACCAGTCAGTCTTTTTAATGGAGTCTGACAGCTCACTGCAGCCTTGATGTCCTGGGCTCAGGCAATCCTCATTCTCCCAAGCAGCGGGACTGTAGGTATGAGCCAGGTGAGCCAATGCACCAGGTCCACCAATGAGTCTTAACTGGGGGAGGCATAGGCTTAGATACAGGATCCAGGGCTGGAAAATGGAAGCTGAGAAGAATAAGTCATGCGTAACTGGTTTCCAGACCAGCATCCACATCCTCTGGAAACTTGCAGAAATAAATGGAAGTTTTTTGTCCCACCCAGATGTACTGAACCAGAAATGGTTGAACTGGCCTTGGCCACTCAGCCCAGGATTCCTTTGGGTTATGTGTACCCACGGCCGTTTCTTGTGATCCTATAGGCTTAGTCAACCTGTGACACCAAGATAACTAGTGAAGCCCTGGTATGGTGGCTCCCACCTGTAATCCCAGCACTGGGGGGCTGAGGCAGGAGAATGGTTTGAGCCCAGGAGTTCCGCACCAGCCTGGGCAACAGTGAACCATCTAACCAAAAAAAAAAAAAAAAAAGCTGGGCATGGTGGCGCATGCGTGTAGTCCCAGCTACCGGGGTAGGGGGTGGTGGTTGTTGGCCAGGGTGGGGGTTGGGTGGGAGGGCGAGGCTGCAATGAGCCCTGACCGTACCCCTGCACCCCAGCCTGGGTGACAGCAAGACCTTGTCTTTTTTTTTTTTTGAGATGGAGTCTTGCCTTGTTGCCCGGGGGGAGCGCATTGGCGCGATCTTGGCTCACTAAACTTCTGCCTCTGGGGTTCCAGGAATTCTCCTGCCTCAGCTTCCCAAGTAGCTGGGATTACAGGCGCCCGCCATCACGCCAGGCTAATTTTTGTATTTTTAGTAGAGATGGGGTTTCACCACGTTGGCCAGGGCTGGTCAAACTCCTGACTTCAAGTGATCCACCCGTCTCAGCCTCCTAAAGTGCTGGGATTACAAGCATGAGCCACTGTGCCAGGCCCAAAGTGCTCGGATTACAAGCATGAGCCACCACGCCCGGCCCAAGACCTGTGTTTAAAAAAAAAAAGACAGTCGGGAATGCTACCTTACGGTCCCATTCTAAAACAATCTGTACCATCTGCTACCTCATACCTCATACTTTTAAGTTCTCAATGCAAGTCTCAAAGCTACCCTGAAAACAATAATTCCTTTTGCCATATTTTCAGGAATTCTGGGAACTAATACTATTTTCAACAGTCCTTCTATTTTAGCATGCTTTTCTGACTATAATACACTGTTGGGAAAAATTAACTCTAAAACTCTTGACAGTATATAAGTAACTTGCTTTTCTCCCATTCTAGAAAGCCTATTTTATGCAAAGGAGGAAGCTACATTCTAGCGTTCATTTTCTTTCTAATAGAGCCAGGATCTTGCTTTGTCACCCAGGCTGGAGTGCAGTGGTACGATCACGGCTCACTACAGCCTCAGACTCCTGAGCTCAAGTGATCCTCCCACCTCAGCCTCCCAAGTAGCTAGGACTACAGGCAAGAGTCACCACACCTGACTCTAGCATTCATTTTTTTTTTTTTCAAACAGTCTCACTCTGTTGCTTAGGTTAGAGTGCAGTGGTGTGATCTTGGTTCACTGCAACCTCCACTTCCCAGGTTCAAGTGGTTCTCCTGTCTCAGTCTCCCAAGTAGCTGGGACTACAGGCACGTGCCACCCTACCTGGCTAATTTTTGTATTTTTGGTAGAGACAAGGTTTCGCCATGTTGGCCAGGCTGGTCTCAAACTCCTGACCTCAGATGATCTGTCTGCCTTGGGCTCCCAAAGTCCTGGGATTACAGATGTGAGCCACCATGCCGGGCCAAGCATTCATTTCCAGTTGCTTCTGTTTTATTAATTGTTGATAAGTATCAGTACTTACTTATAGCAATTTATTTGGGTAGCAAAGTTGAAAACCTCCAGCACATCCTTCAGTCTTGGTCAGGAAAGTATTCTAGACAACAGGCTCCAACAGTCTGATTTAATTAGGAATTAAATAAGTTGAGATGGGGTGGAGTGGGATCATCAGAAGGCTGACATGGGACCACTGGAGTTGGCAATCATAGCAGTGTGAGGTTGGCAAGGGGAGCAACCCCCTTCAAGACAAGGCACAAACTATTTGGCAAGGAGAGATGAGGGGTGGGACCTCACTGTCAATGGACATGCTCAGGGAGGCCAGTGGATTACATGCAACAGGAGGATCATTCAGGCAACTTCAGCTATGAGGCTGGGCATCTGTGAGGGCTGAAGGCTCAAGCTGTTCGCAAAGGCTTGTGATTCACCTGGCAAAAAGACAACAGCAGGTGACACTTGGGAACATTTGGGAGGTTGAGGCCCCTGCTCTCCTGGGCCCCCATTTAGATGAATGGGCTATAGGGAGAACACACACGGCCAGGAGTCTTCTTTCTGGTGCCTTACCTCATCCTGTTTCCCTAAACAAAGACATCAGGATCCACATACAATAAATCACTCAAGAGAAGAGAAGGGGCAGAGCCTTGTTTGCACTCTCCTTAGCTATGAATATTCCACTGCAGGCCTCCAGGAGGCTCCAAGGAACCCAGTTTGAAGGTCATCGGTATGATCCAGGGCTTTTATTTACATATGCTTTTTTTTTTTTTTTTTTTGAGATGGAATCTCAGTCTGTTACCCAGGCTGGAGTGCAGTGGTGCAATCTTGGCTTATTGCAACCTCCGCCTCCTGAGTTCAAGTGATTCTCTTTCCTCAGCCTCCCGAGTAGCTGGGATTACAGGTATGCGCCACCATACCCGGCTAATTTTTGTATTTTTGATAGAGATGGGGTTTCACCATGTTGGCCAGGCTGATCTCAAACTTCTGACCTCAGCTGATCCATCCACCTTGGCCTCCCAAGGTTATGGGATTATAAGCATGAGCCACAGCGCCCAGTCCAAATATGCATTTCTTTCTCTCTCTCTTTTTTTTTTGAGATGGAGTCTCGCTCTGTGACTCAGGCTGGAGTGCAGTGGCGCAATCTTGGCTCACTGCAAGCTCTGCCTCCCAGGTTCTCACCATTCTCCTGCCTCAGCCTCCCCAGCGGCTGGGACTATAGGCGCACAACGCCATGCCTGGCTGTTTTGTATTTTTAGTACAGACAGGGTTTCACCATGTTAGCCAGGATGGTCTCCATCTCCTGACCTCATGATCCGCCTGCCTCAGCCTCCCAAAGTGCTGGGATTACAGGCGTGAGCCACCGTGCCTGGCTTCTTTTTTTCTTTTTTGAGATAGAGTCTTGCTCTGTCACCCAGGCTGGAGTGCAGTGGTGCAATCTCAGCTCACTGCAACCTCTGCCTCCTGGGTTCCAGCAATTCTCCTGCCTCAGCCTCCCGAGTAGCTGGGATTACAGGCAGACACCACCAAGCCTGGTAAATTTTTTTTTTTGCATTTTTCGTAAAGATGGGGTTTCATTCGCCATGTTGGCCAGGCTGGTCTCGAACTCCTGACCTCAGGTGATCTGCCTACCTCGGCCTCCCAAAGTGCTGGGATTACAGGCATGAGCCACTGCACCCGGCACCATTTCTTTACCATACACATAATGCTTACTATACACCAGGCACTATTCTAAACACTGCAAATATTTGCTTGAGCCCCTCAACAATTCAACAGGGTAGTTTCTAATTATTAACCCAATTTTAAGGTGAGGAAACAGGTATAGAGAGGTTGATTACTTGTCCAAGATCACAGCTAGCAGGCATTGTAGCTAGGATTAACAAAACAGTGGTTCCAGAGCCTGTTTGCTGACCTCGACCATGATCTACAGGTGAATTAACTGGGGAACCAAGAAAAGCAGTGATATGCCCTGGAATTAATTAACTGTCAATAGGCTGCAACTAGTTCCCTATACTAGTGGGGTGACCACAAGCACAGGTTGCAGAGACAGTTGACCTAGATTTCACTCCAGCTGCACCAGCAGAATGAGTAGGAACATGCTGGAAGTTCAGTTTCTTGACTTTGTAAAACCCTATATACCCTAAGGGTAGTTTAAAACAACTCATTTATGTAGAAGCTTAGCACCGTGTCTGGCACACAGAAAGTGATTAATAAACATCAGTGACTCCCAGGCCTGGATGCTGGTGAAATGCTACGCCTGCTGCGTTATACAACACAGGAACCTAGCAATTCTGCTCCTCAGCTCCAACCTGAGACCTCACCTGGGAGATGCTGACGCCTGTGAGTCTTTCCACACTCTCTGGCAGGCGGGTTAGAATGTCCAGTACTTCCCCAGTCACTTTGGCTGCCCCCATGGTCCCACTGCCGCTGGACACCAGTGTGATCTTATTGGCCGAAGTCAAGGGACCACTGATCTCCTCTGCCACCTGGCAGGAGAGAGATGCCCACTCAGTGCCCATGATCTGACCACACTCCTCATAAAACAACTTACCCTGGGTTTTAAGGTCCTCGTTCCATTGGTCATCCTTCCTTACTTTGGCCACTAATAATTCCCACCCCTAATTTAGGGTCCCCCTAGCCTGGTTCTCCCTAAGCCCCTCATTTCACCCCACCCCTTAGTCCCTGGTTCTATTTCCTCTTTTCTTGGTGCCCACACAACCTCCAGACCTGGGGCAGCTTCTCTAGCAGCATGTCCAGCTGAGCAGCCTCTTGGTACAGCTGGAAGGCTTCTGCCTTCTTGGCCATCTGCTCAGCCTCGGCTCGGGCTCGGGCCCCTATGGCAAAGGCCTCAGCTTCCCCACGCATCTGAGGGTTAAGGATGCTTGTGAGATTGACGGAAATCATTAAGAACAAGAAATCCCAGCTCAAGCAGCAACCCCCACCCTCTCCACAAGCCAGCAGGAGCTGCATCTTAACTCACCCGCACCGACTCAGCTTCTGCCTCCGCCTGCATAATTAGTTGGGACCTGTGGACAGAAGGAAAGTGGAGGGTGCAGCCCAGGGACTCAGTGTTGCAAAGGCAGAGGTTCCTGAAACCTAAAATCCATAGCAGTCCAGGTGGTGAAGGCTTCAGCCCTCCATCTTGGGGTGCCTAGGTGGCAAGTGGGCTAGGAAGGGTCAGGAAGGGGACATTTACTTCTCTGCCTCGGCTAGGCGCTCCAGCTTGTAGCGCTCAGCTTCTGCTGGCTTCCGCACACGGGCCTCCAGCTCTTTCTCCCGCCGGGCGATCTCCTGCTCCTGCACTGCCACCTGCTGGGCCCGCTCCACCACCTGCACCTGCACCCGCTGCTCCTCAATCTGCTGCTTAGTCTTGGCCACCTGGGTAGGAGGGGCGCTCTGAGTCAGAAGTGAAGAGGAAGTGCCCCGGAACCAGAGCTCCAGAGTGGGATATAAAAATAGGAGCTGGTGGCCGGGCGCGGTGGCTCACGCCTGTAATCCTAACACTTTGGGAGGCCAAGGAGGGTGGATTGCCTGAGTTCAGGAGCTCAAGACCAGCCTGGTCAACATGGTGAAACCCTGTCTCTACTAAAATACAAAAAATTAGCCAGGTGTGGTGGCACACACCTGTAGTCCCAGCTACCTGGGAGGCTGAGGCAGGAGAGTTGCTTGAACCTAGGAGGTGAAGGTTGCAGTGAGCCGGGATTACGCCACTGCACTTCACCCCGGGCAACAGAGTAAGACTCCATCTCCAGCCCGGCGCGGTGGCTCACGCCTGTAATCCCAGCACTTTGGGAGGCCGAGGCGGGCAGATCACGAGGTCAGGAGATCGAGATCACAGTGAAACCCCGTCTCTACTAAAAATACAAAAAATAGCCGGGCGCGGTGGTGGGCGCCTGTAGTCCCAGCTACTCGGGAGGCTGAGCCAGGAGAATGGCGTGAACTCGGGACGTGGAGCTTGCAGTGAGCCGAGATCGCGCCACTGCACTCCAGCCTGGGTGGCAGAACTAGACTCAAAATAAATAAATAAATAAATAAAGACTCCATCTCCCAAAAAAAAAAAAAAAAATAGGAGCAGGTACATGAAGGTGGGTCCCCTCCTGCTTGGCCAGCCCAGTGGAGTCCAGTGTTCCTCTGATGAGCTCCTGTTTAATCTATTTTTCCCACCTGTGCCCCCTTCTAGAGTATAAATACCTGGAGGGCACTGAGCACATGGTGGCCTTCTGTTATCTCCAGTCTTGCTCAAATCCCCCCACTGTTGCTAGAATAACCTTAGTGCTAGCCTAGGCTACTGCAATGGCTGACTTATTTTTTGTGGGGGTGGGGACACGTGATCTTTTTTGTCTTTTGCATATGGTGCAGATTTAACAGAAAAAAAAGTAAACCACGAGAAAGCTTCTTCCTACATTCTCCAAACCACGTGGGTCCCTTTCCCAGAAGTAGCCACCCAGACCAGCTTCTCGTGTATCCTTCCAGAGATACTCTGAACATCTACAAGAATGTGTGTATTCATAGAATTCCTCTTATTTAAGCAGATTTATTTTCTTTTTTTTTTCTTTTAGGTAGAGTTTCGCTCTATTGCCCAGGCTGGAGTGCAGCGGCGTGATCTTGGCTCAGTGCAGCCTCCACCTCCCAGGTTCAAGCTATTCTTTTGCCTCAGCCTCCCAAGCAGCTGGGACTACAGGCATATGCTACCACGTCTGGCTAATTTTTGTATTTTTTTTTAGTAGAGGCAGGGTTTCACCATGTTGGCTAGGCTGATCTTGAACTCCTGATCTCAAGTGATCCATCCACCTCAGTTTCTCAAAATGCTGGGATTTTGGGAGGCTGAGGTGGGAAGGATCCTTTGAGCCCAGGAATTTGAGAACAGCCTAGGCAACATGGTGAAATTCCATCTCTACAAAACATACAAAAATTAGCCAGGTGTGGTGGCATATGCTTGTAGACCCAGCTACTCGGGAAGCTGAGGTGGGAGTATCGCTTGAGCCTCGTAGTTGAAGCTATAGTGAGCTGAGATTGTACCGCTGCGCTCTATCTAGCCTGGTGGACAGAGTAAGACTCAGTCTCAAAGAGGAGGAGAGGAGAGAAGAGAGAAGAGAAGGAAAGAGAGGAAGAAAGACTAGTCAAGTGCAGTAGTGAGAAGTAGGTAAAGAGCAGAACAAAGAGTTCAATCTGTAACTGACTGAACAATCAATTGAGATAACTCACTACATTTGGACCAGCCTCTGTCTTTATCTTAAAAAAAATCATTTTGGCTTTAGTGAGGTTTTAGGAGAGAGTAAAATTAGCTACATTCGTTTAATCCATCATCTCTGAAAAAGAGCCCAACTCATCTCTTCCTTTTTTTTTTTTTTTTTTGAGACAGAGTCTTGCTCTGTCACCCAGGCTGGAGTGCAGTGGTGTTATCTCGGCTCACTGCAAGCTCCGTCTCCCGGATTTATGCCATTCTCTTGCCTCATCCTCCCGAGTAGCTGGGACTACAGGCGCCCGCCACCACACCTGGCTAATTTTTTGTATTTTTAGTAGAGATGGGGTTTCACCGTGTTAGCCAGGATGGTCTCGATCTCCTGACCTCGTGATCTGCCCGCCTCGGCCTCCCAAAGTGTTGGGATTACAGGCGTGAGCCATCGCGCCTGGCCTTGCTTCCTCTCTTCATACAGTCCATTCTCCACAAGGCAACCAGACTGATCCCTATACAAATATAAATAAGACCATGGCACCTTTCTGATTGAGGTTCTCCAATAGCTTTCCACTGTGCTTTCAATTCTCTTCTATGTCTCCATCATGACCACACAAACCCTTTGTGATCTGGCCGTCAGCCTTTCCTCCTCATTCACAGCACACCAGCCTCCTCAGATCAGAAACCTCCTTTCTTTCTCCACCTCATGGCCTTTGCACTTACTGGTCCTCCTGCCTAGCCACTAGCCCTATCTATCTATCTACCTTAGACAGAGTCTCGATCGATTTATCTATCTATCTTAGAAGGAGTCTCGCTTGTCACCCAGGCTGGAGTGCAGTGGCGCGATCTCACTCCCACCTTCTGGGTTCAAGTGATTCTCATGCCTCAGCCTCCCGAGTGTCTGGAATTACAAGCTCACACCACCACACCCGGCTACTATTTTTTGTATTTTTGGTAGAGATAGGGTTTTACCATGTTGGCCAGGCTGGTCTCAAACTCCTGGCCTCAAGTGATCTTCCTGTGTCGGCCTCTCCAAGTATTGGGATTACAGGCATGAACCACCGCGCCCAGCCACATATGACTACTTAAAAAGTACAGGCTAGAATGTTCTTGGCCCAGAACTCTGTTCCTTCTTATCTACAGGTCTGATCTCAAACACCACTTCCTCATAGAAACTTTCTTTTTTTTTCTTTTTTTTTTTTTGAGACGGAGTCTCGCTCTGTAGCCCAGGCTGGAGTGCAGTGGTCGGATCTCAGCTCACTGCAAGCTCCGCCTCCCGGGTTTACGGCATTCTCCTGCCTCAGCCTCCCGAGTAGCTGGGACTACAGGCACCCGCCACCTCGCCCGGCTAGTTTTTTTGTATTTTTTAGTAGAGACGGGGTTTCACCGTGTTAGCCAGGATGGTCTTGATCTCCTGACCTCGTGATCCGCCCGTCTCGGCCTCCCAAAGTGCCGGGATTACAGGCTTGAGCCACCGCGCCTGGCCTTTAGAAACTTTCTCTGACCACCCGCTAACCTAATAACTCCCCTCCCACAGTTTTTCACATCACCCTGTTTATTTCCTTCACAGCACGTAAACAAGAATTATAGCCTGGGAAGGTCATTTACTTGCTTACTAGCTGTTTCCTGTGTCATAATGTAAGCTGCATAAGGGCAGGAATCTTTTCTGTCTCATTCATATTTACAGCCTCACCTCCAAAATGATGTCTGGCACACAGGAGGCACTTAACAGATATTGGTTGAATAAATCCTTTCCTGAACACCTAGCACAGTGCCTGGTGCATAAGAAGAAACTGATAAAAGTTGAAAAGAGCCCAACCAGCCCAATCCCTTAATCTGCAGACAAGTAAGGTCATGTTTAGAAGGTTAAGAACCTTATCCATAGCTTTACTGCAAGCTAGCAGTTTCCATTATGGTAATCCTTTTCAAACTCAAACTCCAATGTGCATACAAATCACCTAGGAATTCACCTCAAGATTTTGTTAAAATGCAGGTTCTGATTCAGTTGATGAGGGCCAGGGCCTGCAATTTTGTATTTCGAACAAGCTTCGCAATGATGCTGTAGCTGCTGCTAGGTAGAACACAGTTTGAGTTGCCAAGCTCTATGCCATGCTCAACCTGTCAAGTCACCCAGGAATTTAACATAATAACAAAAGATGTTTTGTACCTTCATAATGCTTTCAGCCTGTACCAACTCTTGGCAAAAACAAAATGCATAACATTGCTATCCTTTGGGTAAAGGTCTCAAAGTACAGTTGACTTTCATTATTCTTGGTAGTTCTGTTCTATGAAGTAGTCATGAATGCTGAATTAGTTAGTACCTAATTTGTTCCTAGAAGAAATACAGGACTAGGTTTCTGTGAGCCTCTGGTCACAACATTTTCATCAACCGATCAATATAAAGCCTAGCTTTATATGTGTTTCTGTTTAAAGACACCTTATGTAAACTATATTATTGATTCATTAACACTGAACTCACAGCTAACAGCACTACAACTCCTGCATGAACGAAGCTTACCTAACACATGTATTTCTTCCATAAGGCACATCATAGCCTGCTTGCACTAAAGGACACCAGACAGCACTCCAGTACTGATGCTTGGGGGCCATTTTAAAGAGCGAAATCACCAAGAAAAAGCACAAAAACGCAAAAAACATGGCAGTAAATATACTGCGAAAATAACATGGCTTATGATATGAGAGCTGAAACAAGGCGGCAGAGCATCTCCTTGCTGAACCTCACCTGGGCACTGCACATCAGGTGGCTCAGCTATCTCACCACTCTGTGCGTGTCTGCAAATGATTCTGAAAGTGCAGCGACTTTACTGGTAACCTTTTGAGGTTACCAACACATTTTAGTGAATAGGCAAATTCTCAGATACAAATAATGAAGAATGAAGATCAACTATATCTCCTGGCAATATCAAGGGCTGCCCATATCTCACTTTGCAGGATTCAATGTCCAAGTCCATGTTTTCCTTCTTCATACCCTTTTTTGATTAACCAGGGCTGCTGTTAGCCCACAGCATGCCTCTGTGCAAATTAGAAATTCCTCTGTGTAGATGCAGACCCATGTCAGCACTGCTTGATTAGAGGGGCATGGGCCGGATCTGAGCTCGGATCCATTTTCTCAGTCAGATACCCTTGCACAGACACAGTCTGCTCCAAACATATGACCAGCTTTATTGATCATATCCCTTCTTGAATTTTTTTTTTTTTTTTTTGAGATGGAGTCTCACTCTGTCACCAGGCTGGAGTGCAATGGCATGGTCTTAGCTCACTGCAACCTCCGTCTCCTGGGTTCAAGCAATTCTCCGGCCTCAGCCTCCCAAGCAGCTGGGACTACAGGTACGTGCCACCACACCTGGCTAATTTTTGTATTTTTAGTAGAAACGGGGTTTCACTATGTTGGCCAGGTTGGTGTCGAACTCTTGACCTTGTGATCCACCTTCCTTGGCCTCCCAAAGTGCTGGGATTACAGGTATGAGCCACCGCTCCTGGTCTTTTTTTTCTTTTCTCGTTGTTTTTTTTTTTTTTTTTTTTTTTTGAGACAGGATCTCGCTGTCACCCAGGCTGGAGTGCAGTGGTGTGATCTCGACTCACTGCAACCTGCACATCCTGGCTCAAGCGATCCTCCTGCCTCAAGCAATCCTCCTGCCTCATCCCCCAAGTAGCTGTGACTACAGGCCCGAGCCGCCATGCCTGACTGATGTTTGTATTTTTTGTAGAGACAGGGTTTCACCATGTTGCCTAGGCTGGCCTTGAACTCCTGAGGTCAAGCAATCAGCCTGCCTTGGCCTCCCAAAGTGCTGGGATTACAGGCACGAGTCACCACACCCAGCTGGCCTTTTCTTTAAAGCTTTTCAGCTGTAACATCTGAGTCTTTTAAATCTCTCCTCATATAGGGGAGCTGGTCCACTGATGGAGAGCCAGAATAAGATCAGAGTTAGAATATGAAAAGTGGTGGTTCCTGAGACGGACAGCCTGAGAGGAATGGGGAAGGGGCAGAGAGCAGCCTGGCCATCTGCCCAGTGCAGTGGCTCTGACCTGAAGCTGATAGGCCAGGTCAGCCTGTGCTCGGCGGGTGTTGACCTCGATGTCATAGGCGGCCTTCTTCAGCTCGTAATCTCTCTGTGCCTTGGCCATCTCGATCTCACTCAGGTACTGAGCGGACACCTTTTCCTGCTTGGCTTTAGCTTCCTGTCCAAGCAGAGATCAGGTAGGAAATGTCAGGGCAGTGGGAGAAAGGCCACAGTGAGAGCCTGCTTCCCACCAAGGTTCTCTGTCTGCCTCAAGTATTTTCCCTGCTAACCCAGCACCCCTGCTTCTTCTCAGTTGTGCCACTTCTATCCCCTTTCCCACTAAGCAACCCCCATCTCTCTCACCCGGATCCCAGCATCTCTCTTGGCCTCTGCTTCTCCAATCCGTGCATCTTTTTGGACTTGAGCTGTTCGAGCCTTTCCCAAAGAGTGCAAATAGTCCTGTGGGAGAGATGTAGAAATTAGTCCCTTGGACGGCTTAAGAGATGGGAGCAAGGAAGTGGGGAAGGATCAATTGCCCAGTTTTACCTGGTCATCGTGAATGTCCTTCAGAGTGTAGCTAACCACACTGATGCCCATGTTGACCAGGTCTGAGGAGGCCACTTTGAAAACCTGCTCTGAGAATTTCTGCCTGTCCTTATAGATCTCCTGTGATAACAGGATGGTGGGGAGAGGGGATGTAAGATTTCTTTTTTTTTTGGCTCACTGCAACCTCTACCTCCTGGGTTCAAGCGATTCTCCTGCCTCAGCCTCCCAAGTAGCTGGGATTACAGGCACCCACCACCATGCCCAGCTAATTTTTGTATTTTTAGTAGAGATGGGGTTTCACCAGGTTGGCTAGGCTGGTCTTGAACTCCTGACCTCAAGTGATCCACCCGCCTTGGTGTCCCAAAGTGCTGGGATTACAGGCATGAAGCACCCTGCCCGGCCGGGATGTAAGCTCTTAGATCCACTGTCTCTCACAGACTAGTGTGGTCCTTGGGTCCCCCTCATTTTGGCATCATTCCAGATGGTTCCCTGCCCCCAGGCCAACCTCCACAGTCATGTGGGCCATTATGGCCCTCTGGTGGCCCTCTAACGTCTCCAGGGCAATGTGGGCAATCTCAGCCTCCGTCTTCCCCAGGAACATCTGACAGGCGGCCGCCAGCATCTCCTTGTTCTGCCCCTGGATTTTTACCTGTAGCCAGAGTAGGGGTAGGAAAGGTGTGGTGGGGGCCTCATGAAGTCAGAGAAGAAGCAGAGAGAAGGGAGAGCCCTCAAAGAAATGCTTCTTACATTTCAGGGAAAGAAAGGAGGAGGCGGCAAGTGCCTTGAGGGTGCCTGGAAAAGATGAGACTAGCAGAGGAACTTCTCTGCAGGCAAGGATCGAGAAGGCTGTGGCCAGAAGATGTCTTAATGTCCGGGTGAGAGGGTGATGGGGAAGTAGACTTTGGGGAAAAGGCTCTGAAAGCCTCACCTGGGCAATGCCAGTGACTGAGATGGGGACCCCATGGCGAGTGTAAACCTTTTCACTCTTGACATTGAGGGTCAGTGTGTTGAGAGAGATCCTAGGGGAAAAAGAAGGGACAGACAGTAAGAAAAGGAGGAAAAAGAGAAAATGGGAGGTTCCCCTTCCCTGGTTCCCTTCTTGCCTACCTCTGGATCTGCTGGATGCAGGGCAGGACAAAGACTCGTCCTCCAGCCACCATGACTGGGGGGCTTCGGCAGAACCCTGCAAAGTGAGGAGCAGTGAGGAACTGTGGCAGAGCTTGAATGTGGAAGACTGAGGAACTGGCGGGGGCTAGGGGACAGCAACCCACAGGAGAGAATCTGGGAGCTGGAGGGGAAGCAATCTGGGCCTTGGAATGGTGGGAATCAAACTGGGCAGTTCGTGGTCATCAAGGGGCAGAAGTCTGGGGCTGGGAAGCTGGTAGGGAGAGGGAGAAGGGGCAGAGGCCAGACTCACAAGGGTTCTGGGGTCACTGGCTGGGAAGGGTACAACAGTACTTACCGGAGACCACCATGGCCTCATTTGGGCCACAGGTGAAAAACATGGTTCAGGCTGGAGCTGGAGGAGAGGGAGGGAAAGCCATTGCGGATGGGGAAGGGGCGCTGTGGCGTCCACAGGGGCCCATCCTTTCCCTTTCCCGTCAGGCCCTCTCAGTCTGCATCCGCCACAGCCTGTCCCTTCCGCACCCATGGGTCCGCTAAAGCTTTTCCCTGCAAAATCCTGAAGATCCCCAGCGACCTCTTCCCCGCCTGCGTACGGTCCCTCCCTTCCCCTCGCCGCTCCCTTTGATAAAGGTCCCCTGCGCCCAAAGGCCTGAAGATCTTTCCCCTCCCTCCCTGCTTCTCGGCAGCCCCAGGCTCCATCTCCCCTCCCCCACTCACCTTCCTGGACACCGGCGGCGGCCCGGCTGGGGTCTAGGGAAGGGCGGGGGCGCGCAGGGACCTGCAAGCCGAGCAGGGGCCGGTAGCCGACCAGCCTTCCTGGGTCCGCTCCCGCGTTCCCCACCCGGCCGCACCCTGTTGCTGCTGCAGACGCGACCCCGCCCCCCGCAGCAAACTAAGCACCCCCACCTCGCCCCGCCTCGGCCCTGTGAGCTTGGCCCGCCCCTTTCCCGGCAGGCCCCGCTCGAGTCCGCAGCCCGCCCACCCGTTGGCTCCCGGGCCCAGCCGGGCTGCCTGGTTAGCCCAGGGGCGGCCACATCCCTGCCGCCCCAATCACCGCCCTTCTTGAGCCGGGCGACACAGCTCCACGCTCCGCCCCCGGGCGCGGGACTTGACCTCCGCGGCCCGGCACCCTGGCGTAAGGGTGATTGCCACATCTCGGATTCGCCGCGGGGCAACTACCTGGGAAAACCGCAGACTGGGCAATGAAAGACTGCATCGGGCAACCGGATGCTGGGTTCTGTTGACTCCAGGAAAAGGAGCTCCCGGGCCCAGGGAAGTGCGCGGGCTGGGGACTGGGCCACGGCGCCTCCCGCCATTCCTTGCCATCTGAAGGCGGGGAGGAGTGGGGAGTCGGCGCTTGCAAAGATACACTCAAGACTGCAGACAGTCAATCAAGTTTATTTGTGTTCACAGAACATACTGGGCAATCTCGACAGTCGCCCCGTGACAGCCCACCAACCCCCAACCCTCTACCCCGCAGCCTCTCCCTAAAGGCGACTTCAAGAAGATCAAAGGATCTCACGGATCTCATTCCCAATGGTCCGCCGAAGTCTCACACAGTAGACAGACGGAGCTGAGATGCTGGAGGATGCAGTGTCACCTCCTAAACTTACGACCCACCACCAGGCTTCATCCCAGCCGGAACGTCCTCCCCCACCCGAGTCCTCCCCACTTCTTCTCCTACTCTGCCGCAGTTCCAGGTGTCCTGCCTCCACCAGTCCCACAAAGCTCAATAAATACCAAGAGACCTGCATTTACAGCAGGGGGAACATCTCACACCCTTGCATAAGTTAAAATAAATATTACGTACACCCCCTTCATCACCTAGGAGGACGTACATAAATACATATAAATATTAATTAGGAGCAATAAGAAATAAATTAACGACGCTCTAATTCCCACCGGGCTTAGCCCCAGCTTGGCTGTGCCTCGGCCTATGTGCGCCTCAGTCCCGCCTCAAGCACTGGGTGTCGTCTCCGCTGTAGTGTTCTGAGTTCAAGTTGCCTCGAAGTCCCAGTTTGGGATACGCTCTCGCGCACCAGGTACGCCTGGTGTTTCTTTGTGGTTTTTCGGATTCTTTTTGGGGAGTGCGGGGAGTCAAAGTCAGAAGGCGGCTGGGTGTTGCTGGAGGAAAGTGCTGAGGTCCAAAGCGTAGTCCGAGGGCTCCGAAGTCAGATTAAAGGGCTCGAGGACCGGGGGCACAGGGGTGGGCGCCTGGGATGCGGTGCTGGGGGCGTCCTCCGGAGGCAGGGGCGCTGGCACACCCTCTTCAGCTATCAGGATCTGGCAGAAGACGATGGTGAGCAGCAGAAAGAGAAGCCTTTTGGCTGGGTTCGGTTCCTCGACTGGCAGCTGGCGCCGGACCTAAGGGGTGACAAAAAAGGAGACAGGTCATGTCGAGGCCTCTGCGAGTCATTCCCCAGTGACTCCAGGGCAGCACACCCCGCGAATGCCCACTTCGGCGATACTCACCACTCGAGGGTAGAGAACCCTGCGGCTGCGCTTTCGGTGCCCGCGATAGGTGCTGGGGCGCCCGGCGGGGACCGCTGCGGGCTCCGGGAGAGGGTCGAAGGTGAAGATCTCAGGACCGGAGCCCCGCCGGGGTCCCGGGTTGGTGGAGGGGGCCGGGGTCGGGGCCTGCAGGATGGTCATGGTCGGGTGGCAGCTGCGAGAGTGACACATGGTGCCCTGAGCGGAGTGTAAGGCCAAGTGCAGGCCGGCTGCCGGCAGAGTTAATTTATGGGCTCCTGGAAATTGGGCGGGTCCTTCTAACTCCTCCTCCCGCAGCTGGGGAGCGGTTGGCAGCAGCGGTCTGGAAATTCCGACGATTAAACAAAGGGAGTGGGTGGAGACTTGGCGTGCGCAATCCTAGGCGCCCAACTGTACGTTGAGTGTGTGAGTCGCGAGTGGGGGTGGGTGAGATCCCGGGCTGTAGGCACATGTCGGGGCATGTGGCATCTGGAGAGGGGTTCGCGACAGCCTAGGAAATGGTTTAGCCACAGGATCCCTCACAGGCCCCAGCACTAGGGACCCAAGAGGGCTTTTTTTTTTTTTTTTTTTTTTTTTGGAGACGGGGTCGCGTTCTGTCGCCAGGCTGGAATGCAGAGGCGCGATCTCGGCTCACTGCAATCTCTGACTCCCTGGTTCAAGCGATTTTCCTGCCTCAGCCTCCCCAGTAGCTGGGAATACAGGCATGCACCACCATGCCCAGCTAATTTTTGTATTTTTAGTGGAGACGGGGTTTCACCATGTTGACCCGGATGGTCTGGATCTCCTGACCTCGTAATCTGCCTCGCTCCCTCCGTCCTTCTTCTAGTAGTCTCAAGTTGCTATTGTTGCCATCTTTATGTCCATGAGTTCCCAATGTTTGGTTCCCACTTATAAGTGAGGATGTGTGGTATTTGGTTTGCCCGCCTTGGCCTCCCAAAGTGCTGGGATTACAGTCGTGAGCCGCCGCGCCCTGCCAATAGGGCTTTTTATTGGAGATCAGGCCGTCCTGCTACAACACTGACCCAGTTACATGTGCACATTCATGTACTTGTAGGTATCCTTAGAAAATACACTCCCCAAGAAGGAAATCGTTACAGAAATAGTCAAGATTAAGAGAGAAATGAACACAGTAGCACACACAGACACAAACCTGCCTGCCTGAGCACATATGAAGACACACACCGCATACCCATAAAAAAGAATGAAATTATGTGCTTTGCAGCAACATGGATGCAGCTGGAGGCCATTATCCTAAGCGGATTAACTCAGGAACAGAAAATCAAATACCACACATTCTCACTTTAAGTGGGAAACATTGAGAACTCATGGACATAAAGATGGCAACAATAGCAACTTGAGACTACTAGAAGAAGGACGGAGGGAGCAAGGCAAAAGTTGAAAAATTATTGGGTACTATGCTCAGTACCTGGGTACTATGCTCAGTACCCCAAACCTCAGCATCATGCAGTATACTTAGGTAACAAACCTGCACATATACCCCAAAATCTCAAATAAAAGTTGGGGGAGAAAAAAGGACAGAAAGATTAAAAAAGTAATATACAATGGTGGGGCATGGTGGCTCTCGCCTGTAATCCTAGCATTTGGGGAGGCTGAGGTGGGAGGATCACTTGAGCTCAGGAGCCTCGGCAACATAGTGAGACCTTGTCACTATAAAATAATAACAACACACAATTAAATATTATTCAGCCATAAAAAAGAATGAAATCCTGGAAAAAAGGAAAACACATACCACGTGCACATACCAACACACGTACACAGCAAAGGTGCAAAGACTGTATAGGGGCAGTTTAGCAAAACTACTCTCTTAGGAGTGTGCAGAAATATTCAAATAAAGGCTAGTGCAGAGGGCCACAAATACAAAGGCAATAGGTTAGTAGCCATCTAGATTTGCCCCTTGCTGTGAGTCAAACAACCAAATTTATGGGAAGAACATTCTAAATCGTGAGACATATAAATGTTACAGTAATGGTAATTACTCAACTTAAAGTAGATTCACATTTCCATAACTTCCTTACAGACAGCTGCTCATGGACACAGAATTTAACTTTTTATTTATTTATTTATTTTTGAGATAGGATTTGGCTTTGTTGCCCAGGTTAGAGTGCAGTGGCATGATCTCGGCTGACTGAAACCTCTGCCTCTCGGGCTCAAGCTATCCTCCTACCTCAGCCTCCTGATTATATATATATATAATTTTTTGTAGAGCCAGGGTTTTGCCATGTTGCCCAGGCTGGTCTTGAACTCCTGAGCTCAACCAATCTGCCTGCCTCGGCCTCCCAAAGTGCTGGGAGCCACCGCGTAGAATTTAACATCTTTTGAGCATTCACCTATTTCAGGTGCCCTCTGTTGAGGGTACTGCTGTTGAGAATCCTGAGGCTAGTTTCAGTATAAGTGCTGTGTCATGCTGCTCCCCGAGGAAAGCCAGATAAAACTGATACTCCAGCTGTGAGGGCCTTACCCTCCAGCATGAAGAGGGAAACATGGCCAGGAGAGCTCTCTATCTCTCTGTCTCTCTGTTGGTCTCTCTCTCTCTCTCTTTTTTTTTGTTACATTGAGTTTCTGCCTGAAGGAAAGGCAAGCTTTTTTGAAGATCCTAAGAAAGGCCGGGCGTGGTGGCTCACACCTGTAATCCCAACACTTTGGGAGGCCAAGGCGAGTGGATCATTTGAAGTCAGGAGTTCGAGACCAGCCCGGTCAACATAGTGAAACCCTGTCTCTACTAAGAATACAAAAATTAGCCAAGCATGGTGGCGCATGTATGTAATCCCAGCTACTCGGAGGCTGAGGCAGGAGAATCGCTTGAACTCAGGAGGCAGAGGATGCAGTGAGCTGAGATCGTGCCACTGCACTCCAGCCTGGATGACAGGGTGAGACCCTGTCTCAAAAAACAACAAACAAACAAACAAACAAAAACTAAGAAAACTGAAGACTAAGTGTTAAGGGGGACCCAAAAGAGCTAGTGTTCACATCTGTCCAATCAATCAGGGAAGGCTTCATGGAAGAGTGGCACTGGTGGTGATCTTGAACAGTGGGTGAGATATGACAAATTCAGATGTGGAGGATGACTGTAAGAATGGAATTAGCAAAGACTTTGAGCTGGAAAAGTACAGGATGTGTTTGGGGAATCACAAGAAAAACAATCTCAGAGTAAGTTTCCTGTAAGGGAGTAGTGGGATGTAATAATGGCTGGAAAGGAGTGGAATTGGGCAGAGTGGGGAGAGCAGAGCTGCTAGGTCTGGAGCCTGGGTTTCACTCTAGACTGTAGAGCTTGTGGGTTGCTGGATGAGATAAAGGGAAGAAAATTCAAGCAGGTAACTGATTGGGATGAGGAGTGATGCTCTGGATGGGGAGAGACTAAGGCAGGAGACAGGAGGCTATTGGAGGGGCTCAGGTAGATGGTAACAAGAGCCTGAGAAGGTGGCTCTAAGAGACGTTCCTAGCATAAGATAATCAGAATTGGGCAATGAGGTGGATATCATTAGGGGAAGGGAGCATGGGGGAGGGAGGGTTGCCGACAGCAAGAGGATGAAAAGATCTGAGATTACTCCAGAGATTTGAAATACATCTGGCTCAGATCTTTCCACCATCATTTTAAGCCTGGTGCACAAAGTGAATACACATATGATGTCTTCCATTGGAGGCTGTGTCATACACGTCTTTGTGTCCTCCAGAGAACCCAGCATGGTATCTTGTAGGCAGCAGTTGCTCAATAATCTTGTTAAACACCAGGTGAAATGTACAACTGTAGGTGTGCATATAGTATCCCCACCTTGGCTGGGTCACACCAAGCTTCTGAGATGTGGTTACACTCCTCCAAACCACTCATACAAATGTACAACGTCTTTAGAAAAGCTGGGACAATTCTTACACAGACACCAAACAGCAAACACTTTTCCCATTTAGGAAACACTTACACGGATTTTTCAATCAAGAACATGTAGGAACACAAATAAGAGGACAGGCCACAACCGGCTAGAAATAGATACACTACTGCTGTGTGTACAATTCCTGGGCCTACAAGTCACTTTATTTTATACTCGCTACTCTTATCTAAATACACAAGATCCCTTCCACATTACACACTTCTTCCTGGCCTGCATAAAACACACCTCCTCTGTAAACAAAGGCGCATTGCTTTCCCATGCCTGCCTTCACACCTGCCATCATTCTTACATTTACACCCAAGCACAGGGAGCCCACCCCCACCCCCAACATCCTTATTCCAAGGCAACTCGGAACTCGCACGCTACACAATGACCAACATAAACCCATGACTACTTACACATGTGTACAGACCCTCACACTCACGCAGACATAAATTGGGAGTAGGGAGAGCTAGTGATGATGGAAGAAAACGAGTGGGTGGGAGAGAGAACACAGCACCAAAGTTTAAGAATGCATTACTTGTTTATGATGGAAAATTTCTCTAGGGCATTAGGCAGAGGAGGGGAAATGAAGGGGATGCCAGGATCTTGTTTTGCCACTACCTCCCACATCTGGAATCTGGGCCTGCAGTTGGTCTAGTTATCCTCACTGTCCTCCTGGCACAGAGAGACCTTTCTTTGCGGCAACACCAGAACGGGACAAAGAGAAGACCTGAGAACTCGGACTGCTCACCATTCCCAACCAATCCCATTCCCATTCCTGCTACCCTCAGAGCCCCAGGGCTCTGCTCCTGCCCCTTCCTGCCACACAGGAAGCTAGGGAAAGGTTGGGGGTGAATCATTAAGCCAATAAGGGGGTGGGGGAGTGCAGGCTGGGGAATGAGTTAAGGACAGAAAGTGCCGGGGGCTGAGACGAGCAAACTGAACTGGCTCCCACTGCCCTGATCCTGGAGAAGCAGGCCCTTAGCCTCTTCCATTTCCAGCTCTCCTCCTCATTTCCTTCCCATCTTCCCCTAGATCACCATGTTCCTTCATTTCCCTCGTTTGACCTTTACCTTGATCCATCACCACTGCTAACCTCCTTCTCAGCCCCTTGTTTTTCTTCGTGACACATATCACGTTGGGGAATCATTTTATGTATTTACTTTTTGCTGTCGTTTGTCCCACCTACTGGAATATAATCTCCACGAGTGTACAGTGCCACATCTGACCTTTTTCTCATTAGATCTCTGTAGTGTCTCCAGTACTTGGCTGTCACCTAGTAGGAGCTTAATAAATATTCTTAAATCTATCTCCTCTGAGGAGCTAAACCTCATCTCCAGAGAGGTCTGTTTATCTAGCCATGTTCCTTTAGAGGCCCCCATGTTTGCTCTTCAAAGAGGATGTTGGTGGTACTCAGGTGGGGCTCAGGTGATCTGCTGCTGAATCAGGAACAATCGTGCAGTGACGACAGCGACAGCAAAGCCTTGGCCCGCGCCCTTTACAGTCCCTGACACAGGAGTGAGTCGGGCCTGCTGCCCCACCTGGGTACTGCTGCACTGCTGACCACAGGCCCAGAATGGGGGACGGCAGGAATGGGCACTGGCGGAGGCAGAATGGGCAGGGGAAAGGGAGGCAGAGATTTGGAAATGGGAGCATCTGAGAAAGGAAAGCAGGGTGAAGGGACTGTGCCAGGGTCCTGGGGTCAGGGAATGACAAGTGAAAGCTTTTAGCTGCACCTGGTATTCAGTAGATCCTCAATAACTACTTGTTGTCTTGAGATGGGTTTGAGATAGAAAGAAAACATGGAATAGCAGAAAGAACATATTGTAACCTAGTGGTGTTAGAGGAAATTGGGTTTAAGTGCCAGCTCTGCTACTTATTAACTAGGCAATATTGGGCTAGTTACTTAAGGTTGCTGAAAATCTGTTTCCTCAATTGATAAATGGGCAAATTGACCTCTAGGTAACTGCAAAGATTAAGAATATAAATGTACTCCTTCTGGGCACATAGTAGGTGCTTCTTGCATGGAGCAGGGGCATTATTATAATTATGAGAAGAGGGACTGCTTTGGAACAGGGATGGGCAGCAGTGAGCCAACCCAGGAGTAGCGGACTGGAATGAGAAAATAACCTCCAGCTGCTAACATCACCAGGAGACACAAGTTCTCTTTCTCTTTTTATTCCGCCCTCCCTCCCTCTCCATATCAGGCAGATTTTGTGGCTCTTTATTTTCCCCAGAGAAGCAAAGACTTCTGCATTTCTAGTTCCTGTTCAACTAATGCGAGTGATTTTATTTTTTATGTATGTCTTTATTTAATTTTTGAGACAAGGTCTCACTCTCTTACCCAGGCTGGAGTGCAGTGGCATGAACATGGCTCACTGCAACCTCAACCTCCTGGGCTCAAGTGATCCTCCCACCTCAGCCTCTTGAGTAGCTGGGACTCCAGGCACGTGCCACTATGCCCAGCTAATTTTTATTTATTTTGGTAGAGACAGGGACTTGCCATGTTGCCCAGGCAGGTCTCAAAATCCTGGGCTCGAGTGATCCTCCCACCTCAACCTCCCAAAGTGATGGGATTACAGGCATGAGCCACAGAGTCTGGCCTTTCTTTATTTAAAAAATGTAGTTTAGCTGGGCACCTAAACTACGTGCTGATTCAGGCAATTCTCCTGCTTCAGCCTCCCGAGTAGCTGGGATTACAGGTGCACACCACCATGCCTGGCTAATTTTTGTATTTTTGGTAGAGATGGGGTTTCACCATGTTGGCCAGGCTGGTCTTGAAAACTCCTGACCTCAGGTGATCCACCCCCCTCGGCCTCCCAAAGTTCTGGGATTACGGGCGTGAGCCACCACACCCAGCCAAAAAAAAATTTTGTTTTTACTCACCACTATACTGACAAGGAACGGGTGATTTTAAACACCCCCTCCCACCTACGTTTTAGCTGGAACAATTCTTTAGAGGCATGGGTGTAGAGTGGGGTGGTGAGTTCCAGGCAGCAAGTTAATAAATGACCCCTAAAGATGTTCATCTAAGCTCTAGGAGGCCCCACATCAGGCCCTGGCAGTTCCCCTGACGCAAAACCATGGCAAGAGTTCCGGGAGCACCAAGGCAAGGTCACAAAAGTGGCACAGTGACCCTACCCTGGGATGCAGCTCAGTCTGACCCAGCCCAACTCAACCCAGCTACCCCGGAGGCTGCTACGAGCTGAGCCGGGAGCTGGAAAAGGGCCCAGTATTCCTGTCCTCCTGCCAAAGCTGGCTTCCTAGGACCCCAGTGTTGTGGCTCCTCCTTTGGTCTTGGTTTTTTTCCCACCAGATTATAACTCCATCAGAGTAGAACTTTATCTATCTTGTGTACTGCTCGATTTTCAGTGCCCAGAACTGTGCCTGTCAATCAATACAGGCTGCTGAAAAGGCTAGAAATACAGGATGGTTGATGTTATTACTGTTACGGTGTTGTTCTCATGGGAAGCAGCCTGCATCTCTCTGTAGACAGCTCCAATGTCAGCCATTGGCGAATTTGAGATTTAAGTCAAAACATAATCATAGGGGAAAACTGCACAACAAATAAAGTATTTCCCCTTTTGTCCGGCCTTTTCAGACACCCTGTATTTACTGGATGAGTCGATCTACAAAGTGAAAGGCATAAATTAAAGGCTCTCTAATGTTTTTCCTCCTCTGAAACCCCATGATTCAGCAGCGTCTCCCATGTGTGCTCAGAAGTTGGACGTGCCTCCGGCCTACCCTCCAAAGCAGCTGCCATAGGCTCTTTTCTTCCAAGGTTGGGAGGGACAGTTCATTCCCCAAGAGGCCTCTCCAGGGGCGGAGGCAGGTGCTGGGGCTGGCCCGTCTGCAGCTCCCTGGCCCTACCCAGTGGGGATCGCGTGTCAGTACTGGGGCTTGGTGGGCTGCCAAGGGGTGAGCCCTGAGGCGGTTTTCTGGGAAGGATAGATGCCATGTGTGACTCAGAACCAAGTTAGGGAAAAAACAAGCTCACTCAATCGCCAGCACCCTCTGCCTGGTCTGGCTTTGACCATGAGCTCATAAAAGAGGAAGCTGGGCCGGGCAGACAGTAGCTCTGCTTTCTCTCTGTTTTCTCTCCATGCCTCATGGATTCCCTAGAGTGTCTGGGCCTCAGGCCACCGTCATCCTAGCTCCCGGGCCCTGGCTCTTTTATGACACTTTCCCTTCCCAGACACTTGGTCATTTCTTTCCCCAGGTTGGGAATCCCACCCACCACAGTAGGGGAATTGCACACAAGGGGAGGTTGCAAATGGCGCTGTGTTACTCTGCCCTGCTGAGGCCTCCACGGTCAGCCATGACCGTGTGGGTTTGCGCGTGTGACTGCTGTGTCTCTGACACAGACCAAGTGTTGCTGGCCCTGGAAGCCTGAATTAATAGATTTCTTGAGAGCTGAGATTCCCTGGTTCAGGAAAGAAAAAGGGGGCACCAAATGACTGGGCAGCCGAGCCACCCTCAGGGCTGCAGTTGGAACCAACTGACCTGGTACTTTTGGCATTCAGAACAGTTCACTACCAAAAAGGCACATTTTGTTTTAGTGAAAATGGGACAATCATGGGCCACAAAGTACCTTCCTAACTATTGTGCCTCCAGTTCACCTTCTATACCCCCTAGGGCTTTCTCGTTCAAAGACAGCCTTGACCATGTCCATGCCTGCTTTAGTAACTTCAGTGGCTCCAAACTCTCTGAGCTCCCAACCCAAATCCAAGCACCTTGCAGGCTTTCTCTTTCAACACCCCCATTGCTTCTTGATGTTGCGCGTCTCTAATTTTGTCCTTTTTCTCACACATGCCAAACTCTTACCCGTTGGACCCTATAACCATTCTATTTCTTTTCCTTTTTCCTCCCTATTCTCCTGGGAAAAAACCGCCCCGACTCTGCCATCCAGAATTAGTTTATCTACATTGTATACAAATCTCTCAAAGCATCACGCACACGATATTATAGTCATTTGTCTATTTATCTTTCTGATTGCCAGGAGAGGCATGTGCCATTGAGATGCAGTCATCTTAACACTGGTAACCTCTCGACAAGGCCTAAAATTATTATCAAATTGTCATCATTAAAAAAAATCAGTGGCCAGGCATGGTGTCTCATTCCTGTAATCCCAGCACTTTGGGAGGCCGAGGCAGGCAAATCACCTGAGGTCAGGAGTTTGAGACCAGCCTGGCCAACATGGTGAAACCCCATCTCTACTCAAAATACAAAAATTAGCCGGGTGTGGTGGCAGGCACCTGTAATCCCAGCTACTTGGGAGGCTAAGGCAGGAGAATCGCTTGAATGTGGGAGGTTGAGGTTGCAGTGAGCCGAGATCGCGCCATCGCACTCCAGCCTGGGGGAGAAGACAAGACTTCTCAAAAAAAAAATCAGTAAGAAATGTATAAACCAGATATTCTCAACTTATCCCTGTGGGTTGAACTCATCCTGTCTCTGACCCTGAGCCTTTCACATAAAGTTTGGTAGTATTTGGTGATACTGCATTTTGTTTTAAAAAGTCAGGTAGATTGAAGTATAATTTAAATACAGTAAAATTCATCCTTCTTAGGAGTAGTTTTTGATGAGTTTTGATAAATGCATATAGTTTGTGTAAAGGCCTCTACCATCATGATATTGTTTTCCATCACCCCAAAAGTTCCCCACATCCCTTTGTAGTCAGTTCTGTCCCTATCCCCTGTAGCAACCACTGATCAGACTCCTAAGCTTACAGTTTTGCCTGTTCTAGAATGTCATACAGATGAAACTACAGGCAGGGCACGGTGGCTCATGCCTGTAATCCCAGCACTTTGGGAGGCCAAGGCGGGAGGATCATCTGAGTCTGGGGGTTCAAGACCAGCCTGACCAACATGGTGAAACCCCATCTCTACTAAAAATTAGCGAGGTGTGGTGGCAGGTGCCTGTGTCCCAGCTACTTGGGAGGCTGAGGCAGGAAAATCACTTGACTCCAGGAGGAAGAGGTTGCAGTGAGCTGAGATCACGCCATTGTACTTAAGCCTGGGCAACAAGAGCAAAACTCTGTCTCAGAAAAAAAAGAAAGAAAGGAAAGAAAGAAAGAAAGAAAGAAAGAAAGAAAGAAAGAAAGAAAGAAACTAACTACAGTAGACACTCTTTTGTGTCCAGATTCTTTTGCTCAGTGTAACATTTTTGTGATTCATCCATGTCATGGCATGATTCAGTAGTTCTTTCCTTTTGACTTCTGGATAGCATTCCATTGTATAAATATAAGACAGTTGCCTTATTAATTCACCATTGATGGACATTGTGGTTTTTTCTTATTTTTGGAAATGATGAATAAAGCTACTATGAACATTCATAGACAACTCTTTTTGAAGACATGTATCTAGGAGTAGTATAACTAGGTGCATATTTAGCTTAGTAAGAAATCGCTGCTGGGCCCAGTGGCTCACACCTGTGATCCCAGCACTTTGGGAGGGAAAGGCGGGAGGATTTTGTGTGTGTGGGGGGAGGGGGAGATGGAGTCTCCCTCTGTCACCCAGGCTGGAGTGCAGTGGCACTTCCTGAGTTCCAGCGATTCTCCTGTCTCAGCCTCCCTAGTAGCTAGGATTACAGGCATGTACCACCACGCCCAGCTAATTTTTGTGTTTTTAGTAGAGACGGGTTTCACCATGTTGATCAGGCTGGTCTGGAACTCCTGACCTCAAGTGATCAGCCTGCCTTGGTCTCCTAAAGTGCTGGGATTACAGGCGTGTGCCACCATGCCCAGCCTAAAGGCAGAAGGATTTCTTGAGTCTGGGAGTTTGAGATCAGCCTGGGCAGCATGCAGTGTTGCGGGAAGTCAGGGACCCCGAATTCAGGGACCGGCTGAAGCCGTGACAGAAGAACATAAATTGTGAAGATTTCATGGACATTTATTAGTTCCCCAAATTAATGTTTTTATAACTTCTTACACCTGTCTTTACTGTAATCTCTGAACATAAATTGTGAAGATTTCATGGACACTTATCACTTCCCCAATGAATATCCTTGTGATTTCCTATGCCTGATTTTACTTTAATCTCTTAATCCCGTCATCTTCTTTGTAAACTGAGGAGGATGAATGTCACCTCAGGACCCTGTGATTGTGTCAACTGCACAAATTGTTTGTAGAGCATGTGTGTTTGAATATGAAATCTGGGCATTTTTAAAAAAGAACAGGATAACAGAGAAGTTCAGGGAACAAGAGAGGTAACTTCGAACTGGCCTCCGGTGAGCCGGAGGGAACAGAGCTATATTTCTCCTCTTTCATAAGCAAATGGGAGAAATATCGCTGAATTCTTTTTCTCAGCAAGGAGCATCCCTGAGAAAGAGAATGCGCCCTGAAGGTAGGTCTATAGACGGCCTGTTTTTAAGGTGTCCCGTCTTTTAAGGTCGAAGCCGAAGGGATGAAATAAGCCCCGGTCTCTTATAGTTCTCCCAGGCTTATTAGGATGGGAAAATTCCCACCTAATAAATTGTGGTCAGGCAGGTTACCTGCTCTCAAACCCTGTTTCCTGATAAGATGTTATGAATGACAATGCGTGCCCCGAAACTTTATTAGCAATTTTAATTTCTCACCTGGTAGTCCTGTGATCTCGTCCTGCCTCCATTTGCTTTGTGATATTTTATTACCTTGTGAAGTATGCGATCTCTGTGACTCACAACCTATTCGTGCACTCCCGCCCCTTTTGAAAATCGCTAATAAAAACTTGCTGGTTTTACAGCTCAGGGAACATCATGGATCCTGCCGACATGTGATGTCTCCCCCGGACACCCAGCTTTAAATTTCTCTTTCTTGTACTCTTTCCCTTTATTTCTCAACCCAGCTGAGACACTTGGGAAATAGAAAAGAACCCATGTTAAACATCAGGAGCAGGTTCTCCCGAGAATGGAGAAACCTGGTCTCTACAAAATTAAAAAATTAGCCAGGCATGGTGGAGCGCGCCTGTGGTCCCAGCTACTCTGGGAGGCTCAGGTGGAAGGATCACTTGAACCCAGGGGTCGAGGCTGTGGTGAGTCACGTTCACACCACTGCACTCCAGCCTGGGAGACAGAGCGAGACCCCATTCTAAAAAAAAGAAAAATTAAGGACTGGGCTCGGTGGCTCATGCCTGTAATCCCAGCACTTTGGGAGGCCGAGGTGGGCAGATCATGAGGTCATAAGATGGAGACCAGCCTGGCTAACATGGTAAAACCCCATTTCTACTAAAAATACAAAAATTAGCTGAGCGTGGTGGTGCGTGCCTGTAATCCCAGCTACTCAGGAGGCTGAGGCAGGAGAATTGCTTGAACCAGGGAGTTGGAGGTTGCACAGTGAGCCGAGATTGCACCACTGCACTACAGCTTAGCAAGACTCTGTCTCAAAAAAAAAAAAAAAAAAAAAAAAAAAAAAAAACAAAGAAAAGAAAAGAAGTTGCTATGCTGTTTTTCCAAAGTGGTTTACCATTTCATACTGACAGAACTGTTTTAAGGAAGCTGCATCAAAATGTTCGTTTTGTAACTTCTTGCTTCAAATATGCCAAAACTAAGTGTTATGTTCGTTAGAGAACAGGTTCACTCAGATTACCTCAAGGGACAGAGATGAGTTGGAATGCAGCCATCTCAGTGGCCAGTAACCTGCCCCCTGAAGAACCAGCAGGTCTTCTGGAAGCCACAGTGGCTTCCAGTGCCCAGTGGTAGCCCAGACCCCTTGTGGCTCAGCATCTCTGTCTGTAGTGACTGGCTCTGCCCAGGTCTTGTGGTGTAGGTGAAGTGACACTAGCCCACACACCTGAGCATGTATGATGCCTCATAGGCACTGTTTTTTTTTTTTTTTGAAATGGAGTCTCACTCTGTCAGCCAGGCTGGAGTGCAGTGGCACGATCTGGGCTCACTGCAAGCTCCGCCTCCCAGGTTCACGCCATTCTCCTACCTCAGCCTCCTGAGTAGCTGGGTAGCTGGGACTACGGGTACCCACCACCACACCTGGCTAATTTTTTTGTATTTTTAGTAGAGACAGGGTTTTACCTTGTTAGCCAGGATGGTCTCGATCTCCTGACCTCATGATCCACCTGCCTTGGCCTCCCAAAGTGCTGGGATTACAGGCGTGAGCCACTGTGCCTGGCATAGGCACTGTGTTAAGAGCTATACTCAAATCAATTCATTAAGCCTTCATAACCCCAACTGTTATTTTATCTATACACCCATTTTACAGATGAGAAAAATGAGGTTCAATGAAGCAATTCACTTTCTTAAGATTGTGTAACCAAGAAGTAATGGGAGTTAGATGTGAACCCAGGTCTATCTCATTCCAAAGCCCAGCGGCATACCTATTTGTCAGAGCATATATGCTAGAGCCCGTCTACCTGGGTTCAACTCCATGTTTGTTTGTTTGTTTCTTGTTTTTGTTTTTGAGATGGAGTCTCACTGTGTTGCCCAGGCTGGAGTGCAATGGCATGCTCTTGGCTCACTGCAACCTCTGCCTCCCAGGTTCAAACAATTCTCCTGCCTCAGCCTCCCAATTAGCTGGGATTATAGGCATGTGCCACCATACCTGGCTAATTTTTGTATTTTTAGTAGAGATGGGGTTTCACTATGTTGGCCAGGTTGGTCTTTAACTCCTGACCTTGTGATCTGCCTGCCTGGGCCTCCCAAAGTGCTGGGATTACAGGCATGAGCCACCATGCCTGGCTTGTTCGTTTGTTTTTAGAGTCAAGATCTCCCACTGTCGCCCAGGCTGGAGTGCCATTATAGCTCACTATAGCCCCAAATTCCTGGGCTCAAGCAAGCCTGCCACTTCAGCCTCCTGGGTTTCTAGGACTACAGGTATGTGCCACTATGCCCAGCTAATTAAATTTTTTTTTTTTTTTTTTGTAGAGATAGGGTCTCACTTTGTTGCCCAGGCTGGTCTCAAACTCTTGGCTTCAAATGATCTTCCTGCCTCAGGCTCCCAAAATGGTGGGATTACAGGTGTGAAACATCATGCCCGGATAACTGTATGTTTTGATTCACTTAATTTTCATGGTACACCTCTGAGAGAAGGGCATGGCAACACCCATTATATAGGTGCAGTGACAGCACAGAACTCTGTGAAGCAGGGGAATGACAGAGTTGGGTTTGGCATCCAGGAAGTTTGTCTCCAGAGACAAAGCTATTGACCTCCACATTTTCCTGCCTCTCAACAATCCTCATTATTAATGTTATTATTCAACCCACTGACCTAGTTCTTTTTGTCTTTGGGGTTTTACACTGCTCTGACGTTCATGTCCTTGCTTATGTCTTACATTGAGACTCTGAATGGGTTGTGTACACACTCCCCAGGATACAGTAACCTTTTTGGGTATTCTCACCTCTGGCTGTATCACTGGCCTCTTGCCAGCCCTTGAGAACTGCCCCTAGCTCAAGCAAGGATCCTAATTTAGCAGACGAGGTCAGGACTGGAAGATTATCTCCAGGGTGACCCATGCCCAAGGACTTGCTCCCAGCTACTTTTCTTAAGAGGAGGTGGTGTAACCAGAATGCACTTTAAGGTCTTGAGCCCATCCCCAAAGATCATTTGTTTCCTCAAACAGATTTTGGGCTTTTTCAAGAGAGAGACTAATCACTGACCCCACTGTCAGTATTCAGCAGTGTGCCTGATTGATATATACTAGATACTCAAGGGTTTTGGTTGAATGATGAATAAATAAATGAATGAAGAAAGAAACCCAGATTCTCTTAATTTAGGTCTGTGCTGTCTAATACAGTAGCATGTGGCTACTTATTTTATTTTATTTTATTTTATTTTATTTGAGATGGAGTCTCACTCTGTCGCCCAGGCTGGAATGCAGTGGCACGATCTCATTTCACTGCAACCTCTGCCTCTTGGGCTCAAGCGGTTCTCCTGCCTCAGCCTCCCAGGTTGCTGGGATTACAGGCTCGTGTCACTACGCTCGGCTAATTTTTGTATTTTTAATAGAGATGGGGTTTCACCATGTTGGCTGGGCTGGTCTCGAACTCCTGACATCAGGTCATCTGCCCATCTTGGCCTCCCAAAGTGCTAGGATTACAGGCGTGAGCCACTGCGCCCGGTTGCATGTGGCTATTTGAATGTAAATTCTAATTAGTCAAAATTTAAAATTCAGTTTCTCAGTTTCATTAGCCACATTTCAAGAGCACAATAATCCCATATGGTCAGTGATTACCATATTGGAACATTGCCATCATTACAGAAAGATCTGTTGGACAGCACTAGGCTAGATGACAGATAGGGTGGGGGAAGAGAAAATGCTACATTGGGAAAACGCTTGGTATAGGCTGATGGCTTTAATCTGCTTTTGACACTTTTAAAAGAGTCAAGATCAGTTGTCTCTCATTAGATTGTATCGCACACTGCCCAATCAGAGGTCCAGAAACCACTTCTTCAGAAATCTTGTATTGAGAAATGAAAGCCCATTTCTGATCACTTACATGACCCATACTTCTTCAGAAAGGAAGGCATGAAGTTGAAGGGGGAACTAAGACTGCTGAGTTATTCTGTCTTTGGCCACAGGAAACTAACTGATCCATGGCGCTTTGTACCCATGAGCTCATCTAGTCCTCCCAGGGCACAGGAGAGTGGTGAAAATAAGTGGCCATAGTTCACAGATTTTTCAACTGGCGAAGGCTAATTCCTACACTCAAAACATCAGTAAATTGTCAGATGTGTTCCAGCTAAGAGCAGTGGAAGGCAGAAAGATGTGTAAAATATGGGCCTTAAGAAGTTTATAACCAAGTTAAGGGAAATTAAGAGATCAGCACATAAATATAAGTATATAAAACTGTAACTGTATCTGTAGCTATATATGTGTGTGCATCTATTTATTATCCATCTACCTACTTATCTAATAACATAATTAATTAACATTTATTTGATATGTTAGAGCTTAACAAGTACTTTTCCTCATATGAAGACTCAGCAGATCCCCATGATGAATGTCAAACAAATGGAATGTTGGTGCAGAGAGCAAGCATTGTAGGCATTCGCAGCGGGGTGAGATCACTGTAGGATGGAGTGATGGGGGAAAGCTTTTGTTGAGGCAGAACCAGCAGGAATGTGGGGTAGTCACACAAACATGGATACAACTCCTGGTTTCCCTGCTAGACACTTCCCAGGCTCTCCATTTCTTGTAGTTTTTGTTTGCTTTTTTTTTTTTTTTTTTAAAGATGTGGTCTCACTCTGTGGCCCAGGCTGGAGTGCAGTGCAGTGGTGTGATCGTGGCTCAGTGCAGTGGTGCAATCATGGTTCAGTGCAGTGGTGTGATCATGGCTCAGTGCAGTGGTGTGATCATGGTTCAGTGCAGTGGTGTGATCATGGCTCAGTGTAGTGGTGCAATTATGGCTCAGTGCAGCCTCAACTGCCAGGGGTCAAACAGTTCTCCCTCTTCAGCCTCCTGATTTGTTGGGACCATGGGTGCGTGCCGTCATGTCCGGCTAATTTTTTGACTATTTGTAGACACGGGGCCTCACTATGTTGTTCAGGCCGATCTCAAACTTCTAGGCTCAAGTAATCCTCCTTGGCCTCCCGAAGTGCTGGGATTACAGGCGGGAGCCACTGTGCCGGACCTACTGCTTGTAGTTTTTTTAATTGGGTAATTGTAAATTCATTTTACTTTCTAAAAGATAAAATGTTGATGAAGAGTTCTTAGTGATCTATGTTTTCTCTCCAGTCCTCCACCAAAATAATCAACACATTTTAAAAAAACAAACTCCCACATATTTTATAGTGAATCTAGAAATATAGAATAATTTGGATACTCTAAATACAAAATGGTTTGAGTTACCTTTATTTAATAATCCTGTGATGAGCATACAATGACATACATCACATAACTTACAACTCAGGCTTATATAACATCAGCTCTGCCCCAAATTCCTGCCATGTAGAACACATAAAAATCCAACCCTGCAGTCTGACCAGTCTTGCCTAGGTTGTCCTTACATGATCATAACCACTTCCCTGCCAGGAGCAATTTTAAAATGTTCTTCTAAAGCCCTGTGCACTTTGCCTTGGCTTCCTTTAACTTTTCTTTTCTTTTCTTTTCTTTTTTTTTGAGAGGGAGTTTCGCTCTTGTTGCCCCGGCTGGAGTGCAATGGCTCAATTTCGGCTCACCACAACCTCCGCCTCCCAGGTTCAAGAGATTCTCCTGCCTCAGCCTCCCAAGTAGCTGGGATTACAGTGTGTGCCACCATGCCTGGCTAATTTTGTATTTTTATTAGAGATGGGGTTTCTCCATGTTGATTAGGCTGGTCTCGAACTCCCGACCTCAGTGCTACCATGCCCAGCTAATTTTGTATTTTTATTAGAGATGGGGTTTCTCCATGTTGATTAGGCTGGTCTCGAACTCCCGGCCTCAGGTGATCTGCTCGCCTTGGCCTCCTGAAGTGCTGGGATTACAGCCGTGAGCCACTGCGCCTGGCCGGCTTCCTTTAACTTTTCTAAAGAGCTTCTACTTTTCTTCCTTGGCATTTGCATTTCTTTGGCTTCAAGCCACAAAATTGATTGTCCTTAACTCGAACAGAATAGTTGAGTCTTGGGAGGATATTAAATAGCTCACAAAATCAAAGGAAGGCCAGAGAACCAGACTCGGGAAACAGAACCAGGGTAGCTCCAGCAGATGAGGTAGTAGGAATTGATGGTGTTGTCCTGGCTACCTGCTGAAATGAATAAGTGACAAAGCGTTTTTTCCATCCTTTCCATTTTTGTTCATCATTCAAAGCCCTAGCAGAGAGAATCTGATCAGCCTAGTCTAGGTGAGGGCTAGGGGAAAAAGCACACCTTAACCATAGCTCATTAGGAATGTACACAGGGAATTCTCCAAGGAATCCAATGACTGTTCTCAGAGGAGAAGAGAATGTACGCAGGATGGTCAAACCTCAGAAAATATCCACCACATTCGCATTTTCTCTTACCTCCATTTTCTACTTTTTCTGATTATCCACAACAGGGGTGACTAACGTATCTTCCAAAGTTGTGAAAAAGATATAGAAAAATAAATCTACCTGTACTGGAATTTTTCCCAGAAAGGATTAATGGTTGGGAAAGTTTGGCCCTACTTACCCCTCAGTGTTAGATATAAGGATTAAAGAAAATATATGCAAAACGCCTATTACCTTACCTGGCATGTAGCAAGGTTCATTAAATGTCAGTCCTATTCCACCCCTTCCCATTCACCCACTGTTGTGCTGGCCTCCGAGAGTTAAACATTTACAGGCCACTGCCGCATCTGCTCCTTTCTTTCCTTCACAAGATGTGAGGAGAACCAAGTTAGGATTAGGTTGACCTGTGAGTGACAAAACCAAATAGAACAATGACTTCCTAGATGGAAGTCCATTTCTCTCTGACAGAAACAAAGTCCAGAGCCAGGCAGGCAGCTCGGGGCTGGGACAGTTCTGCCTCGTTGCCTCACTGTCTTTGATGCATGGCTCTTCGTGATTTAGGATGATTGCTCAGGCTCCATGTTCAGGCCAAGGGGAAAGAGAAGGACAAAGAAATACACACCCCATCCTAGTAAGTCCACAGACAGAAGTAACCTGTAATATTTCTGCTCATTTCAAATAGGTTGGAAGGAAGTTTCTCTGTCACATCTGGCTGCAGGAGAGGCTTAGAGCCCTGTAACTTCCTGCAGGCAGCCATGTGCCCTGCTGGGGGCTGAGAAGGGGAGGGCAGGGGTTGGGGCGCAGCTGAGAAGCTGGGTGGGATTCGAGAACATGTAGAGGAGAGGAAGAACTGGTGTTGGTGTGATGGGAATGAGCACAGTTTGTGGAACTCTGTAGGAGCTGACTGGAATAGAAAATTAAAAATACTGACAAATGAGGTTAAATAAACAAGGTAGAAGCCAGAGCTCAGTGAGGGACCAGGAAAGCAGACAAAAGAATCTTTATCTCCTGCCACTAGACACCGGAGGCACTGAACTTTCCAGTAGGGGAGCTACATGATCAGAGGCATTTCAGAAATTTTAATCTCACACTTAAGGGCTAGACATATTGGAGGCAGGAGGAAAAACAGGAAGCAGCAGGGAGGTTGGAAAGGAGACTGATTTCATAAGCCAGGTGTGAGGTGATTACATGGGGGCAATGGGAATGAGGAGGAAGAATGAGAGGCATTTGCTAGAAAATGTATTCAAACTGATGGCTGGTCTGAAAGGGAATTTTGGGCTGGGGTGATGAGAGACAGGACTCATAGCAACAGGGTAAACAAAGTAAACTTGGCTTGGTTGGTGTTTTATTTATTATTATTATTATTTTTTGAGACGGAGTTTCGCTCTTGTTGCCTAGGCTGGAGTGCAGTGGTGCGATCTCGGCTCACTGCAACCTCTGCCTCCCAGATTCAAGTGATTCTCTTGCCTCAGCCTCCCGAGTAGCTGGGATTACAGGCGTGCACCATGACAGCCAGCTAATTTATTTATTTTTAAGAGAGACAGGGTTTCACCATGTTGGCCAGGCTGGTCTCGAACTCCTGACCTCAAGTGATCCACCCGCCTTGGCCTCCCAAAGTGCTGGGATTGCAGGCATGAGCCACGGCGCCCGACCTATTGTTATTTTATTTTGAGACAGGGTCTTGCTCTGTCACTCAGGCTGAAGTGCAGTGGTGCAGTCTTGGCTTCCTATAACCTCTGCCTCCTGGGCTCAAGCGATAGATCCTCCCATCTCAGCCTCCCAAGTGGCTGGGACTACAGGCGCATGTCACCAAGCTAGGCTAATTTTTTTTTTTTTTTTTTTTTTTTGTATTTTTTGAAGAGGCAAGGTTTTGCTGTGTCCAGCCTGTCTCCAGGCTGGTTTTGAACTCATGAGCTCAAAGCAATCTGCCCACCTTGGCCTCCCAAAGTGCTGGGATTGCAGGTGTGAGCCAGTGTACTTGGCAGCTGGTGTAGATTGGGCTACCTTGAAGCAGAACCTAGGGTGGGGACTTTTGTTCAAGAGATGCATTGGGGGAGGCTCTCAGGAGAAAGACTGAAGAAAACAGGATAGGGAAGGGAAAGAGGCTAAGCAAGGATGTGAGCTTCAACCTGAGCTCATGGGGAAGCTCAGGGCAGCAAATTGCACCAGTCAATTGCACTTGGAGGCATGGGGGCTGGTGTTTTGTACATCTGCTTCAAGGTCAGGCAGCCACTGGGAGGTCTGTCCAGAGTGTGTGCAAGGGAGGGCTTGGCTCCTGTTTGGCCCACAGCAGTTCTCCAGAAAAGGGGACAATTGTGTGTGGTTATCAGCTGATATTCCCAAAAGCTGGAAGGTGAGTGGACCCACTGGTGAAAAGGACCTGAGCCCCAAACAGTGCCCATGACAGTGAATCCATTTTGGTTGTGTTGGATTTGAGGTGGCAAAGAAATAAGGAACTTGCATGTGACTTCGGGAGATTAGAGCTACAAGACAGCAGTTCAGGCGAAAAGATAGGACTAGGTACATAGCTATTGGAATGGGGGACTTTGGCGCACAGGTGATAGGGTTTTTTGTTTGTTTGTGAGGGTTTTTTTTTTGTTTGTTTGTTTGGAGAGAGGGTCTTGCTCTGTAACTCCAGCTGGAGTATAGTGGCACGATCATAGCTCTCTGCAGCCTTGACCTCCCAGGCTCAAGAGATCCTCTCACCTCAGCTTCCTGAGTAGCTGATACTACAGGTGTATGTCACTCCCAGCTAATTTTTAAAACATTTTTTGTAGAGATGGGGGGCTCTCACTATGTTGCCCAGGCTGGTCTCGAATTCCTGGGCTCAAACAATCCTGCTGCCTCAGCCTCCCACAGTTTTGGAATTACAGGTGTAAGCCATGGCACAGGCCTAGATGATAGTTTAAACAAGAGGGAATTTGTATATTTGTCACTCTGGGGTGCTGGTGGCCTTTGAAGGAAGATTTTCACAGCAGGACAGAGTGTAAAACCATATGGTGAGGTGAGGTCTAGCAATGCTTTCCACAATTAATGTCCTCCGTACTGACTAACTCTTAACACCTCTAGGGTACCTTATGCTTCGACTTATGTGCTGCTTATTCTGGCTTGTCCTCTGTGTTCTGGTTATTTTTTGCTGTCCAACAAATTGCCTCAAAATTTTATGGCATGACACAACCGTTTGTTATGTTCACGGATTCCGTGGGTCGGGAGTTTGGATGCACTGCTGTGGGGACGGCTTGTCTCTGCTCCATGGTATCTCGGGCTGCAGCTGGAAGACTCGAAAGCTGTGAGACTGAAGTCATCTGCAGACACTTTGTATGTCTCACATATCTGGCAGTGGCTGCTGGCGGTTGGCTCAGGGACCTCAGGTTTTCTATCTGTGGTCTAGTTAGAGTTTCTCTTGCTTGGTGGCTGGGTTGCTGTGAGGGAACCAGGCATGAACGGCTTTTTTTTTTTTTTTTTGAGAAGGAGTTTTGCTCTTGTTGCCTGGGCTGGAGTGCAGCAGCACGATCTTGGCTCACCACAACCTCCGCCTCCCAGGTTCAAGTGATTCTCCTGCCTCAGCCTCCCGAGTAGCTGGGATTACAGGTGTACGCCACCACACCTGGCTAATTTTGTATTTTTAGTAGAGACGGGGTTTCTCCATGTTGGTCAGGCTGGTCTCAAACTCCTGATCTCAGGTGATCCACCTGCCTCAGCCTCCCAAAGTGCTGGGATTACAGGTGTGAGCCACTATGCCTGGCTTTTTTTTTTTTTTTTTTTGAGACAGGGTTTCACTCTGTTGCCTGTGCTGGTGTACAGTGGTGCAATCATGGCTCACTGCAGCCTTGACTGCCCAGGCTTAAGTGATCCTCCTGCCTCAGTCTCCCTGGTAGCTGGGACTACTGCCAACATGCTTGACTGATTTTATTATTAGTAGTATTATTTTGTAGAGACAGGGTCTCACTATGTTGCCCAGGCTGGTCTCCAACTCCTGGGCTCAAGCAATCTGTCCATCTCAGCCTCCTAAAGTGTTGGGATTTCAGGTGTAAACCACTGTGCCCAGCTGCATTCTTTTTATAACCTCATATTTTTTTGATCTGCATCACTTCCCTCATACCCTATTGGTCAGAGTAGTCACAGCCCCGCTCCGATTCAAAGAGAGGAAATATGGCCCCTACCTGGAGTGTCAGTCACGGGACAAGGAGAGCAAGTGGAAAGGGGCACCCAACTTTGGAAAATACCAACGGTCACACTGTATCAGAGCCTCCATTTGCTTTTTATGAGTGGCCTTCATTTATTCAACTGTCATTGGGTCAACAATAACAGCAAATTGAGGAACTTACTGAGGGCAGGGATCAGGCCTGTTACGTTTGTTTACTTTATCTTTATACCCTAAGCCCAGGAATAAGTATCTGTGGAAGGACAGGATCCTTCTAAGTCTCTCATCTATTTTCACATACTCTGCATCATTTCATTCTAAATTAGCTGTCATTACCATTTCACAATTGAAGAAACTGAGGCTTGGAGGTGCAAACAGTCTCTCTCAGATGACTCAGGTCTTCTGGGTTAATGTGGCTTTTATTAAGAACTTGTTGTCTCCAACAGCAAATAACATTCCTAGGGGCTGGGTCTGTTTCTTCAGGACCCCTGCCTCTGCACCCTCATAGCAGCGCAGGCCTAGCTGTAGGGCTGTGGACAGCGTGCCCTTGGCTGCTTACTGACTGGTTTGCATTTGATATACACGATGATTCAGTATGAAGATTTAGTGTGATTTTGCATCTCTTCACGGGAGCAGCGTCAGGACCAGGGTCCTAATGTGGAATTCAGCTTTGGGGCTGGGTAGAAGACTAGGATGAAGCTGCTCCTCATCTCTCTGCCCTGGCTATGAGCAGGCGGCACCTGGGTCAGGAGTGTGAGGTGAGTGGGTGATTCTAAGGAGGGTTCAGGTGGAGCAGTCAAACCGTGCTGAGTAACAACCCTGGAGGGGAAGGGGGAAGTGGTGGAGGCAGTTCCTGTAGGCCCAGCTCAGAGGGGAGAAGGGAGCCAATTACCACCTCCTCCCCAAGTCACATCCCAGCCCTGGGAACACTTCACAGGCTCCGGGGAAATCCTGGCCAAATCTGCCAAATGGCAGAGTGGGTGGTGGGGTGCTTATCACTCATGATCAGGAGTGGGTGGGGGCGGATCTTAGAGCTTTAGAGGTTGCATCAGGCCTCAATTTTCCAACTCCTGCCTGCGATCCACCCCCACTCCCACTGCACACCACCAACCAACCTTTGACTTTATCTCTTTAGTTGATTTCTCAGAGATTGCAGATCAGGAAGGGCCTTTGGAAACCACAGCTTCCACTTCCGCTGTGGGGGCAGAAAGCACGGGATAATCTAACCCCTTCGTGTCTGGAAAATAACATGGAGGACTCTGCCCTTACCAGGTTCCCAAGGTCCTGTACCAGCCCTACAGGGACTGCTGATGGGGGCTTTTTCTCTCTGGTTCCTTGTCCTCTCCTCTGCTCAGGTGTATGCTGGCCCTGCCTAGTTGGTCTGACAGCATCTCCCTGCGACTTCTCATATCACCTCCGACTCCCCATATCACCTCTGACTCCCCAGCCTGACCTCCACGGGCCCTGGTGCATTGGCTTCAGCTGTGTCTTTTGTGAGTCATCCTTGCTGCTTTGTTCCAGCCCCACCGATGGGCCTCCCACCCTCCCCCATACAGGACTTACTCACCAATCGTGTCATCAATCCCTCTGAAATGCACCCCGTCCTCCAGACACCCACCTCCCCACATCCTTCATTATTTTGTTTAAACTAACAATGCCCCCCCAACCCCCATGATTAAAATAGTACATGTTTGTTGTGGGAAATCTGTAATATGCAAAATGCATACAAAAGAGAATAAAAAGCACCGATAATTCCATAACCCGAATTAGCTAACATTATATTCTAGTGGATTTTCTTCTGGCATTCTCCTCGCCAGAACTCCTTCCAGCTTCAGGCCTTCATGTACGCTTATTGCTTCTTCTACCTGAAGTGGTCCTCTCTGCCTCTCCCCTCCTTCAATGTGTGAGCAAATCTACTCATCTTTATTGTGGTAAACGTCATTCTTTCAGAGAAACCTTCCCTCTACCCCCAAGCTAGTCTCTTTATTACACACTCACAATACCCAGTACTTTTCCTTGTAGCACTCACCACAACTAGAAATAAATCATCGTTTTTGTCCTCTTGTGTTGAATGTCTGCCTAGCTACCTGACGTAAGGTCGGCGACTGGTTTTCTTGTTTACTCTGACGGCCCTAGCATCCATCACAGTGCCCTGTACTCAGAAAACACACATCATACCCAGATGCCTTCCCAGAATAACCATGTGCCTGCCTTCCCAGCACTTACAATAATCAATTTGACAAATGTAATTAATCAATTACTATGTGCCTGGCTTGGTTTCAAGCGAAATGACCCAGTTCTTACTCTCAAGGAGGTCTCAGTCTTTTGAGGGAGACAGATCAGTAACGGAAGCGTTCTAATGTACAGCTAAGTATACGGTGATCAGTAGTGTTAAGTAAAGTGTGGAGGAGAGGTCCCTGAACAATCCTGGGGAGGTGACACCATTGTTTTATCTTGTCTTGTTAATGCATTTACTTCACAGAATCACAGGATAATGGAATTGGATGGCACTGTGAGATCAGCAGGCCCATCTCTTCCTGTATAGATGAGGAAACTAAAGTGGGGAAGGGTAGTAAAGCAACTTAGCCAAAGCCATTGGGTGACAGATCTGGGAATAGAACTTGGATCTTTAGATTCCCAGCCCAGGGCTTTTTCCACTGTACCTAGGGGCCTTTGGACTCCCCCTCTCCTCTCCTCCCATTCTGTTAATCCCCAAGTCCTTTGATTTTCCCCGTGAAGGTCTCTCCAATCTCTTCACTTTTCCTCACCTCCACATCCCCAGGCTCTAAGCCTCCAACATCATCTCCAGCCTGAGCGCCTACCCTCACCCTCTACCTCATCTCTCTGCTTCTAGTCTTGCCCTGCTCAGATCCCTTCTCCACTCTGCAGCCAGAATGAGCCTCACAGATGTACGCATGAGCATGTCTGTCCCTGGCTTAGAACTCCAGTGGCTTCCCACCATGCTTTTAGAAATATACTCAAAATTCTTATATGGCATATTAGTCAGCTCAGGCTCCCATAACAAAATACCCTAGACTGGGTGGCGTAAACAACAGAAGTTTATTTCTCACAGTTCTGGAGGCTGAGAAGTCCAAGATCAAAGTGCTGGTAAGGTCAGCTTCATTCAGACATTCAGAGTCCTCTTTCCTTTCTTTCTTTCTTTTTTTTTTTTTTCTTTCTTTTTTTTTTTGAGACAGAGAGAGTCTTGCTCTGTGACCCAGGCTAGAGTGCAATGGCATGATCTTGGCTCACTGCAACCTCTGCCTCCCAGGTTCAAGTGATTCTCTACCTCAGCTTCCTGAGTAGCTGGGATTACAGGTGCCCACCACCATGCCAGGCTAATTTTTGATTTTTAGTAGAGATGGGGTTTCATCATGTTGGCCAGGCTGGCCTCAACCTCCTGACCTCAGGTGATCCACCCTCTTTAGCCTCCCAAAGTGCTGGGATTACAGGTGTGAGCCACCACATCTGGCCCGGAGTCCTCTTTGCTTGGCTTGTAGGTGGCTGCCATTTTGCTCTGTACTCACATGGCCTCTTTGTGCATGTGGGGAGACAGAGCTCTCTTGTGCATCTTGTTCCTTTTATAAGAACACCAATCCCATCAGATTAGGGCCTCACCCTTAGGACCTCATTTAACCTGAATCACCTAAAAACCCTATCTCCAAATATAGTCGCATTGGGGGTTAGGGGTTCAACATATGAATTTGGGGTGACACAATTCATTCCATAGTATAGGGTCCACTGGGCCTTTTTTGGTCAAGCCCACTTTACCAGCCTCTTCTAAACCCAACTCACCTCTCTGCCTGTACGCCTTTATATCTTGGATTTTTTTTGGTTCCTCCGACTTGTCTGGATTTCTTATAGCTCCAGGTTCCCCCTCCCCCTGCTCTGATGTTTTTATATTTTCATCATTTTCAAGTCTCAGTTTGAATGTTAGCTTCTAGGGGAGGCCTTCCCTGATCCGCATCCTGTGTTAGGTCCTCTGGCTGTACATGCCTATGGTACCCTGAACTCCATCTTGTGTAAGAGTCACCACCTCAGTCCTGTGTGTTTCATATCTGTCCTTCTGAGCTCCACAGGGCAGGAAGATCTCTGTCTGGTTGGTTGCAGCATCCCCAGGGCTAGCACAGTGCCTGGTGCCTACTAAGCAGTCAGTCAAGATTAACTTTTATTGGTAGATGCTCAATACATTTCCATTGACCTGAGCTGTCCTCAGAGAGTATATGTATTTTGTTGTCTAATTTGGGTTGAAATCTCTCAGAAGGGTCCTATCTGTTCCTTCCTTGAAATCTCCTGTCCCGTGCCCATCCTGGGCTCCTTCATTCAGGAAACATTCCCATAAATGATTATTAATTGATCTCCCTACAACTTTCCCAACATGTATCACATTTGAAGAAACAATCATATTTAAAAGAATATGTTACATAGCAGGACAGTTTATTATGAATGTCATGTAATGGCAATCTATTGAGAATTCAAGAGAAACGAAAGTGGTCGTCTCCTCTCCCACCTCTGGGAAACCAGGACTTCGTTTCTTTGAAGTTGTAGATTTCCTGACCCCTGAGGTGTTTGGCTTTTTGTGTATGTTTTAGAAGGAACAGAAAGAATCAGGCTGGGTGGGGCTGTAAAGGAAACCCACCCTAAGCAGGCCTTGTTTTGGAAGAGCTGGAAAGATATCTGTGGTGCCGGATGGTCTGAGAGTACAGGGTGTGAGGGCAGGAGCCTACTTCTTGGTTGACTCTTAGACTTCCATGGACTCAGGGAAAAGAGAGGGGGTGCAGGCTGGGCACGGTGGCTCACACCTGTAATCCCAGCACTTGGGGAGGCCAAGGTGGGCAGATCACTTGTGGTCAGGAGTTCGAGACTAGCCTAGCCAACATGGTGAAACCCTGTCTCTACTAAAAATACAAAAATTAGCTGGGCATGGTGGTGGGCGCCTGTAATCCCAGCTACTCAGGAGGCTGAGGCAAGAGACTCACTTGAACCTGGGAGGCGGAGGTTGCAGTGAGCTGAAGTCATGCCACTGCACTCCAGCCTGGGCAACAAGAGCAAGACTCTGTCTCCAAAAAAAAAAAAAAAAAAAAAAACAAAAAGACTGTAGAATAACACTAAAAATATAGATATCATGCTGTCCCCCACCTCCAATGTAATATTTTAAAAACCCAAACAACTACATGAAAGCAAAAACAGCTTTAAGGGCAGGGCGCGGTGGCTCACGCCTGTAATCCCAGCACTTTGGGAGGCCGAGGCGGGCGGATCACGAGGTCAGAAGATCGAGACCATCCTGGCTAACATGGTGAAACTCCGTCTCTACTAAAAATACACAAAATTAGCTGGGCGTCGTGGCGGGCGCCTGTAGTCCCAGCTACTCGGGAGGCTGAGGCAGGAGAATGGCGTGAACCCAGGAGGTGGAGCTTGCAGTGAGCGGAGATTGCACCACTGCACTCCAGCCTGGTTGACAGAGCGAGACTCCATCTCAAAAAAAAAAAAAAACAAAAAAACAAAAAACAAAAAACCAAAACAAAAACAGCTTTAAGGATGTGTTATGGAGTTACGACTTTCCCTAGGAGCATGACTACCTTGATGCTCCCCTCTCTCCACTTTCTCCTCCTCCTCCCTTTCTTCTTCTTGAATATCAAATTGTTTTCAAGGTTTATTTGTCCGTTTTTCTCCTGGCTTTGCTGATGCCACGCTTGGGCGATTAGGAGCTGCCCAGGGCAGCTGAGCAGCCTGAATTCTATTATTATTATTATTTTTTAAAGACAGAGTCTCACTCTGTTGCCCAGACTGGAGTGCAGTGGTGCAATCTCGGCTCACTGCAACTTCTGCCTCCTGGGTTCAAGTGATTCTCCTGCCTCAGCCTCCTGAGTAGCTGGAATTACAGGCCCGTGCCACCACGCCTGGCTAATTTTTTGTCCTTTAAGTAGAGATGGGGTTTCATCATGTTGGCTAGACTGGTCTCAAACTCCTGTCCTCAGGTGATCCACTCGCCTTGGCCTCCCAAAGTGCTGGGATTACAGGCATGAGCCACCACACCCCACCAGCAGCCTGACTTATAATGGTCCCCACAGGCCTGGGCAAGCAGCTGGCAAGTGCTGACCACGTGGCCAGAGGAACAGACTCTTCGGTTTCATTAGAACTGCATAAATCTGGGCATCTTGTATGACCTGAGGGAGGGAGCCTGAAAACTCCAGTCTGACGCTGGAGTTCCAGTCAATGGTGGGCAGGGCTGGACCCAGAGTCTATTTGAGTGAGTCCACAAAGAAACAAGACATTACTTGTAGCCCAGGAGCTGTGGGGCAATCATACCTGTTGCATATATGTTGACATGCATGCCTCCCTTCACATAAATGTTTCTAGATAGATAGAGAAGAATCTAGTTCTGAATCTGGGAAGTGGGACTGACTGGATCTACCTTTTTTTTTTTTTTTAACTTTTTTTTTAATTGAACAGATGTTATTTGTATAATAAAAATGTATTTCAAAATTAGAATGACAGCAATAATAAACTCAGATTGCTAAATTCTTCATATGATAAGACAGCTGGTAACCCTGCCTCATAGGCGGGGTGAGTGTGTGACCCAAGCCTCAACAGTGATGTCTCCCAGCTGGGGTGCGTCCTCTGGGCAGCTGGAGAGGAGGCTAAACATAGACTAGCCTGTGGAGCATGTCAAGACGGATCAGGTCTGGTGCTAGAACATTCCTTCACTCTGTCAATGAGCAACTACCTCGTACCTGTGTCCGAGGGACCGGGGATGTAGGAGTGAGCAAAGCACACTGGCTTCCTAGACCCCGAGACTTAGATGCTAACGGAGAGGATGTGTGGGTCACTCTGGCCCAGCAGGAGGACAAGGAAGGAGAGTGCGAACCACAGAGGGCCCAGGAAGATCCCCAGGCCTGGTATGGGGCAGGGTGGGGAAGGTGGTATGCCTGTTCCAGGGCAGCCAGTTCCTTAGCGCCTCCTTTCAGAAACTCCTCTGTGCTACTGAGGGGCTGGAAGGTTTCTTTTTAATTCAAAATAATTTTATTTAAAAAATTAACATAAAGTAAAATTGATTTTTTCAGTGGACAGTCCTATGAGTTTAACATGTGTAAAGATTCATGTAATCACCACAATCGGTCATGTAATCACCACCACTGAAACAGAATAGCTCCACTGCCTAAAACACTCCCTCCGGCTACCCCTGTGTAGTCCTATCCTCTTTCCTGCCATTTTGCTATTTTGATCTAGTCTCTGTTGCTGCTGTTTTATCTTTTCAAAAGTGTCACATAAATGGAATCATACAGTCTGTAACTTTTGAGAACAGCTTTTTTCACTCAGCATAATGCCTTTGAGATTCATCCAAGTCATTTCACGTGTCAGTAATTCGTTTCCTTTTTCATTTAAAAAATGTATGCAGTTTGATGTTTTTTGCCTTTTTCCTTTCTTTTGTTTTTTTAAGCAAGGTCTCATTGTGTTGCCTAGGTTGGAGTGCAGTGAAATGGTAATGGTTCACTGCAGCCTCAACCTCCTGGGCTCAAGTGATCCTTCTGCCTTAGCCTGAGTAGCTAGGATTACAGGCGTATACCACTATGCCCAGATAATTTTTGTATTTTTTGCAGAGACGGGGTTTCACCATATTGCCCAGACTGGTCTTGAACATCTGGGGTCAAGCGATCCTCCCGCCTTAGTCTCCTAAAGTGCTGGGATTATAGGCATGAGCCACTGTACCTGGCCCAATTAGTTTTTTAAAATTAAATCAATTAATTAATTAACTGGCTATCAGCAGGAAACAAATCCAATGAGCTTTTACATTTATATTTACCCATTTAACCACCATCTAGACAAGATAGCTTCAACCCAGACATCTCCCTTGTTTCCCTTCCAGTCAATATAGCACCCTCTTTCCTGCCCACCTCACTTCAAACTAACCACTATTCTGACTTTTTTTTTCGAGACAGAGTCTTGCTCTGTTGCCCAGGCTGGAGTGCAGTGGTACTATCTCAGCTCACTGCAACCTCCGCCTCCTGGGTTCAAGCAATTCTCCTGCCTCAGCTTCCCAAGTAGCTGGGATTACAGGTGTGTGCCACCATGCTAGGCTAATGTTTGCGTTTTTGGTAGAGATGGGATTTCACCATGTTGGTCAGGCTGGTCTTGAACTCCTGACCTAAGGTGATCTGCCCTCGGCCTCCCAAAGTGTTGGGATTACAGGTGTGAGCCACTGCACCTGGCCTATTCTGACTTCTGTTACCATAAATTGGTTTTGTCTGGAAGGTTTCTAACAATTGTGGTGCAAGTCATATGACCCACCTGGTTTTGTCTTGGGACTTGGCAGTCTCTCAATGTTTGGAGAGAGATTCTGATGCCCCTCACCGGAAGTCATGCTCTGGGGCCAGTGAGCAAAGATGGGCTTCTTATCCGTTTTCTTCCTGGGTTCCAGCAAGCCAAGCCTCATAGCAGCGTCCAAAAAGTTGGTAGAAAAGGCCTAACCTTGTATTTTATTTTTATTTTTTTTTGAGACAGAGTCTTGCTCTGTCGCCGAGGCTGGAGTGCAGTGGCACGATCTTGGCTCCCTGCAACCTCTGCCTCCTAGGTTCAAGTGATTCTCCTGCCTCAGTCTCCCAAGTAGCTGGGATTACAGGCACGCATCACCTTGCTCAGCTAATTTTTTGTAGTTTTAGTAGAAATAGGGTTTAGCCATGTTGGCCAGGCTGGTCTCGAACTCCTGGCCTCAAGTGATCCACCCACAGCCTCCTGCCTCAGCCTCCCAAAGTGCTGGGATTACAGGCATGAGCCACTGTGCCCAGCCAGGCCTAGCATCTTAAAAACCCAGTGAAGGGGAAGGTCACAGTCCTAGGAATCAAAAGGCAGGGGTTCAGTTCCAGTCTCTGACATTTGCTGCATGTTCTTGAACAAACTATGTAAACTTCTTGAGCCTCAGCTATTTCATCAGTAAAGTGGGAACAGTAATATCCACTGTGATTATCAGACCTATTCGCAAATACTTGAGATCCTCTTTCTTCCAGGGATATAAGAACATTGAGCTTTGCCACTCCATTTAACTTCTACCCACTAATCCAGGCATGGCTACCAGACTTACTTAGGCCAATTAAAATGGTCCCTTCTAGGTGGAAGTTTTAAAAGCTAGTGTATGCTTTTCCACATTTTTTTCTCCTTCAACTGTAGTAATTGGTGATATTCCACACAGTGGCTGCTCTATCAACCTGGGTCCTGGAGTTATGACAATGACAGCTCAGAGCACAGCCTCGGCCAACCCACCGTGGATATGTGGCAGGAGAGTCAGTGAAGCTTTGCTGCATAAAAGCCATTGAGATTTGGGGGTTGTTTATTACTGAAGCATATCCTACTCTGCATGGTTGATATACCATATTACACATTTATTACCAAGACTATGTGAAGTAAAATGTTTGGAACTTCTAGGTACATAATAAAGCTGATTTTCTTCCTTTCAAACTCTCCTTTTTTCTTTCTAAGAGTCATGAACCCAAGGATACTCTTTTTTTTTTTTTTTTTTTTTTTTTGAGACAGAATCTTGCTCTGTTACCCAGGCTGGCGTGAAGTGGTGTGATCATAGCTCACTGCAGGCTTCCCCTCCTGATCTTAAGTAATCCTCCTGCCTCAGCCTTCCGAGTAGCTGGGATTGCAGACATACCCTGCCATACCCAGCTAATTGTTTTATTTTTTATAGAGACAGGGTCCCACTATGTTGCCCAGGCTGGTCTTGAACTACTGGACTCAAGTGATCCCTCTGCCTTGGCCTGCCAGAGTGCTGGATTACAGGCATGAGCCACCGCACCTGACCCCCAGGAATGTTCTTAACAGCTTCTAACCCTGGCTAAAGGGCAATAGAACAGACAGTCACTTAACCACAAAAGAAAAAGGAAGAAGAAAGGATGTAAAGCAACAAAGGTACAGAAGTGTAATACAAAGGAAAGGAAAAGAAACAAAGTGATAAAGAAGGTGAAACAAAGTATAAAAACAGGGAAGAAAGAGGTACAGAGGGGCCAGACAGGGTGGCTCAGGCCTATAATCCCAGCACTGCAGGAGGCCCAGTCAGATGGATCACCTGAGGTCAGGAGTGCAAGACCAGCCTGGCCAATATGCTGAAACCCCGTCTCTACTAAAAATATAAAAATAAGTTGGTTTGGTGGTGCAGGCCTGTAATCCTAGCTACTTGGGTGGCTGAGGCATGAGGATCACTTGGAACTGGGAAGCAGAGGTTGCAGTGAGCTGAGATTGAGCCACTGCACTCCAGCCTGGGCCACAGAGTGAGATTCTGTCTCAAAATAAAAACAAAAACAAAAACAAAAATAGATATGGAGGATGTCTGAGGCATGGACAGAGGTGATTCTCAGAAAGACAAAAGAAAACAAAAGGAAAAACCACGAGGCAAAGGGAAACTGTATTTCTTGGAATTGTTGGCCCCAACCCCAGGCAAACAACATTTTCCCTTAAGACAAATGAACAAACAAACTTTGGCAAATAGAGCTTCTGGGTGTGCATTTATCAGTCTTTCCACCCAGTTTACTGAGCACCTACTCTGTGCCTGACATTGTGCTTGGGCTGGGTTTATAGAGGCAAGCAAGACCTAGTGCTGGCATCTGCCTTCAAGAAGCCCCTAGACTGGTGTGAAACAGACACATGAACAGTTGGGATTCAATCTGGCTTGTGCAGTGTTGGAAGTACCAGGAGGAATTAAGGGAGGAGAAGGGGAAGCAGGCCCTGCAAAGGGGCTTTCTGGATAATTTGAGGCTGAGTGTCTTGAAGGATAACTAGGAGTTAGCAATGGCAGGGTTTGTGAGGAGAAAGAGGGACCACATTGGGCAGAGGTGCAAAAGGAGCCAGGTAGCAGAGGTGAGAAGCTGCAGGTAGTTTGGGGTTGCTAGAGTCTTGATGAGAGGCTGTGGGCAGCAGGAGATGAGGCTGGAGAGGGATTCAGGGTCCTATCACAGAGACTCAGATGTTAAGATGTTGTTCTTTTGGTGGATGGGCTAGGGGATATTTGGGCTGTTAAGCGGGGAAGTGACATGGTCAGATTTTTAGCTAAATTGCTCTGCCTGCGGCGTGGACAGTGGGTTGGGGCAGCATTTCTTTGCATGAGGTCTCTGGGGATTTGGCTGAACACCCACCCAGCCCAGGGCCTGCAAGTGGACAGGATGGCCTCTGGAAGAATCATCCTAGCCGCTGCTTCATAAGCGTCTGGGGGAGTGATGGCTATCTGCGCTGGTGGCGTCAGGGTAAAAGAATTTACTGGCCGGGCGCCGTAGCTCACACCCGTAATCCCAGCACTTTGGGAGGCCGAGGCGGGCGGATCACCTAAGGTCAGGAGTTTGAGACCAGCCTGGCCAACATGGTAAAACTCTGTCTCTACTAAAAATACAAAAGTTAGCCGGGCGCAGTGGCGGGTGCTTGTAATCTAGTCTCAGCTACTCAGGAGGCTGAGGCAGGAGAATTGCTTGAACCAGGGAGGTGGAGGTTGCAGTGAGACGAGATCACACCACTGCACTCCAGCCTGGGCAACAGAGGAGACTCTGTCTCAAAAAAAAAAAAAAATTTTTTTTTACCCAGGCAGTTGTAGGTAGAGAAAGGCAGATTTATTACAGTAATTAGGAACACATGTAGTCAGGGAGGCCTGTAAGAAAGGACCTGACCGCAAGGAAACAACGGCTTTTTGGGGATTTTATAGGATGGCTCTTAGGCTGCAGAGTGTTATGTACAGCACTGGTAACGCCAGGGGAGCAGGGAGGTAACTTGCATTTTTTTCGTCAGCTGGCATGTCTGGAAAGTTGAAGTGTTTGATGGTAAGCAGGAAGTTTGTGAGTTCTGTTATCTGAGTAGGAGCTGGGGCTTGTAAAGCAGCCAACAGTTGAGCCTGCCTTTTGTCTCTGTGTTTGTTTTTTTCTTAGTCTTGTCCGCCTTATTTTGTTCTTGGTTGTAATGACTGAGGAGGCTAATTTGATAATTTTCTGCGTGGGGGCCATGCTGTATTATACAAGAAAGTTAGATGTTTGTTTTTGAGAGTTTGGGGGTAGAATTTGTCCCAATTCTTTACAGCCTAGAGGTGAGTTTGCAGGAATGGATGGGGTTTGTTCCATGGTGGGACTGGAAAGCACTCCGCTCGGGGCAATGTCAATCAGGGACATGAACTGTACATTTCTGGGGGCGCATCTCACTGAGATGAACAAAGCGTTCCACTTACATCCACAGAGGGACTTGGGTGCACTTTCCAAAGTGGGCATCCCACCTATTAGAAAAGACCTCCTGGCCGCTCAGGGGCCTCGTGCTGGATGGCCAGTCCAGGCACTCACTTACGCTGGGTGATCAGCCCAGGTAGGAGGAAAAAGAAGGGTAAAGGAAGATCTCTACCTGGTGTTGGCCCAGGAGATGGGATGGGTAAGAGAAGACTCACCGTTCTGAGGCTGTCTGACATCACCTGATTTAGCAAGACCCAGAACAGGATGGCTGGCTGACTCCATAGGTGAATTTAGGGTGAGAAAAAGAGGGTTTGCGTTACCTAAAACGTGTGTGAGTTTGCCCCAAACCAGCTCCTGCCGTCAATTGCATCACACGTAGGGATGAGGGACTTGCAATCAGAGAAGACAGGAAACAGCTTTTCTCCCTTCTGGGCAGGGCAGCTAGCCCTGTTCACTCTGGGCCTTCAGGGAACACTGGAGAGTGGCCCTGGCCAGTTACCTTCGATTGCCAGAGAGATACTAGAAGCTGATTGTGAAAGACTGAAAAAATCAAAAAACCTCAGGTCACTCACCCAAACTGGGCGATGGTGATCAGATGCTTCCACATGGACAGACACCTTTCAGTCTCACTGGAGTGTAGCTCTGGCCAGAGACCTGCAATTGTCTTTGTGCTTAGATGCTGTCCTTTGAGGGTCCCGAGTTGGGAAAGGGAAAGGAGAGAGAGTCCCTGTATGGAGAGGGAGAGTTCCCTGTGTGGGCCACCAAAATGTTTCAGGGGAGCAACAGCTATCTGGGCTGGTGGCTCAGGGGTAAGATAATTTACCAAGACAGTTGTAGGTAGAGAAAGGCAGATTTATTAGAGAAAGTAGAGAAACAGGAGAGCAATGGGCAGGAGAGCAACGGGCAGGCCAGCAGAAGAGAAGCTGACTGCAAGGAAACAAAGGCTTGTTGGGGATTTTGTAGGATGGCTCTTAGGCTGTAGAGTGTTATGTGCAGTACTGATTATGCCAGGGTAGCAGGGAGGTAACTTGCATTTTTTTTTTTTTTTTTTTGTCAGCCAGGATGTTTGATAAATTGAGGTGTTTGATGGCAAGCAGAAGTTTGTGAGTTATGTACATTATCTGAGCAAGAGGGCCATATATCTTGGGCCATTTGCCTCATTTCTTTGCTTTCCCCTGGTTCCACCAGCCTGATTCTTTTTTTTACATTATTACTCCACAGTGAGTGCTGTCACATGCTGGGCATTGTGCTATGTGCCCTATGTGGAGTAACTCACTGCCCCTCTATACCCCAAGACCACCCTGTGACATGAGTATTCTTTTTTTTTTTTTTTTTCTAGACGGAGTCTTGCTCTGTCGCCAGGCTGGAGTGCAGAGACGCGATCTTGGCTCACTGCAACCTCCACCTTATGGGTTCAAGCGATTCTTCTGCCTCAGCGTCCTGAGTAACTGGTACTACAGGCATGTGCCACCACACCCAACTAATTTTTGTATTTTTAGTAGAGGTGGGTTTTCACCATGTTGGCCAGGATGGTCTCGATCTCTTGACCTCATGATCCACCTGCCTCGGCCTCCTAAAGTCCTGGGATTACAGGCGTGAGCCACCACACCCGGTCAGACATGGGCATTCTTATCCTTATTTTGACTGAGTAACTGGACACAGAGAGGCTATGTTATGCATCCCAGTTGCAGAGCTAGGCAGCGGCAAGCCCACTTTCACACAGTGCCAGCTGCCTGGCTCTGGGAACAGCCTGGAATCACTCTCCATTCTGCCCCCCAGGATCCGCTTCTCCCAGGAAGCCTCTCACAGAGGCAGAATTTTGCATTGGCATCCTGCTTCAAGCTTATGAAATCTTTTATACAGATGACCTCATTCCAGCCTTGCAATAATAGCTTCTGTGAAGTATTATTATTCATAGCTTTTAAAAAGCCAGTTGAAGGAAATCCAGTGATTTGTCAAAGGTCAGAAGTTAGGTAGCTGTGCTCCTACTCAGACTTACGTTTTCTGACTTGGAGTCCAGGGCTCCGCTCTCACGTTATTTGTCAGCTGATGCTGCGGCCAGCCTCATACCCAACACATCACATGATTTGAAGGCCAGGCCACTTTCCACTACTACTCAGCTGCCTCCTCTCTAAGAAAATGCTTTTCTGGATTGAGGGAGACAGCCATAGAGAAATGTGTTGTTGGCATCGATTTCTTATGGTTGGGCAATGGCTTCCGCCATCTGGACCAGGTGACGTCAGCTATCTGGATTTCTGCCAGCATTCCCCGGCCCAGGAAACAGACTTCCGGCTGTCTGGGCTCTGAGCCATCTCCGGCCTCCTGGGTGAGTGGGTCTCGCAATTTTGCAAAGTGAGGAACTGAAAAGTCAGCTCTCAGGGAAGATTTTACTGTATGAAGTCAGGTAAAAATGGGGAAGAGGCATCCAGGGGACACTGGGTCAGAGAGACCGGGAGCCCTTCTATCTGAGGCTGGGGCCTTTCTCAGATGAGAGGGGAGGATCTAGTGATCAGACAGGGATGTTGAAGATCTTTGTGACTAAGACTCTAGTCAATTGGAGGTAGATGAAGAGTAACGTAAGCAAAGCTAAAGAAATCTGGGGAAAGATACACATAAAGATACAAACACAGAAGGTCAAATACTGGCCAAGGATAGAATATGGATCCCAAAACTCATGCATTTTTCTGTGGACACTGAGACTTGAATAAATCAATAACTTGAGAATATAAGCAGCCCCCTGCCATGTCTATAGCTTGCTGAGTTATATAACAGTTGGGGGCAAACCTAAACAGTAGGTAAATGTGTTAAGGTAGAAAGTTAAATTGTCCCTCCATCACTCCCTGTCTCATTCCCAACCCCGCTCTCCAGGCCAGGCTCATAAAAGTTGTTACTTGTTTTAGCCATCCCTTCAGCCAATATTAATCTTCTTCATCCTCACAATCACCCCATGAGGTAAGAGCTATTATTATGCCTTTATTTTGAAAATTGTAGTAAAATAGACATAAATTTAGCATTTTAACCATTTTTAAACATACAGTTCAGTGGCATTAAGTACATCCATATTATTTTGCAACCATCACCATCAGCCACATTCAGAACTTTTTCATCTTCCCCTACTGAAACTCCACCCAGTAAACAATACCTTCCCATTCCCCGCTTTCCTTAGCCCTGGCAACCACCATTCTACTTTCTTTAGAATGTAACCACTTTAGATGTCTTTTATTTTATTTTTTATTTATTTACTTTTTTGAGATGGAGTCTTGCTCTGTTGCCAACCTGGAGTGCCGTGGCATGATCCCGGTTCACTGCAACCTCCGCCTCCTGGCTTCTAGCGATTCTCCTGACCCAGCCTCCCAAGTAGCTGGGATTACAGGCACGCGCCACCATGCCCAGCTAACTTTAGTATTTTTAGTAGAGATGGGGTTTCACCATGTTGGCCAGGATGTAGGTGCCTTTTATAAATGGAGTAATAGGCTGGGCGTGGTGGCTCATGCCTGTAATCCCAGGACTTTGGGAGACCAAGTCAGGTGGATCACTCGAGGTCAGGAGTTCGAGACCAGCCTGTCCAACATGGCAAAACCCTGTCTTTACTAAAAATTCAAAAATTAGCTGGGCATGGTGCCATGTGCCTGTAATTCCAGCTACTCAAGAGGCTGAGGCACAAGAATCGCTTGAACTCAGGAGGCAGAAGTTGCAGTGAGCCGAGCTCATGCCACTGCACTCCAGCAAGACTCTGTCTTAAAAAAAGTAGAATCGGCTGGGCACAGTGGCTCACGACTATAATCCCAGCACTCTGGGAGGCCGAGGCGGGTGCATCACCTGAGGTCAGAATTCAAGACCAGCCTGGCCAACACTGCAAAACCCCATCTTTACTTAAAATACAAAAATTAGCCGGGCATGGTGGTGGGCACCTGTAATCCCAGCTACTTGAGAAGCTGAGGCAGGAGAATCACTTGAACCCAGGAGGCGAGATTGCAGTGAGCTGAGATCACTCCAGCCTGGGTAACAGAGCAAAACTCTGTCTCAAAAAAAAAAAAAAAAAAAGGTGGAATCATAAAATATTTTTCCTCTGGTGATTGCCTTTTTTTTTTTGAGATGGAGTTTTGCTCTTGTTGCCCAGGCTGGAGTGCAATGATGTGATCTTGGCTCACCACAACCTCCACCTCCCAGGTTCAAGTTCAAGCGATTCTCCTGCCTCAGCCTCCTGAGTAGCTGGGATTACAGGTATGCACCACCACAGCTGGCAAATTTTTTGTATTTTTAGTAGAGATGGGATTTCTCCATGTTGGTCAGGCTGGTCTTGAACTCCTGACCTCAAGTGATCCACCGGCCTTGGCCTCCCAAAGTGCTGGGATTACATGCATGAGGCACCATGCCCTGCCGTGATTGACTTTTATTTCACTTAGCATGATGTCTTCAAGGTTTATCCACATTGTAGCACATATCAGAATTTTCTTTTTTAAAAAGTACTCCATTATATGCATATACGTATATACCACTTTTTTTTTGGTGGAGACAGAGTTTCCCTCTGTTGCCCAGGCTGGAATGCAGTGGTGCGATCTCAGCCCACTGCAGCCTCAGTCTCCCTGGCTCAAGCTATCCTCTTACCACCTTAGCACCCTGAGTAGCTGGGACTACAGGTATGCACCACCATGCCTGGCTAATTTTTGTATTTTTGGTAGAGATGAGGTCTCACCAAGTTGCCAAGGCTTGTCTCGAACTCCTAAGCTCAAGCAGTCCTCCCACCTCAGCCTCCCAAACTGCTGGGAATTCAGGTGTGAGCTACCACGCCTGGCCACATTTTGCTTATTCATTCATCTATTGATGGACACTTGGATGGCTTCCACCTTTTGGCTATTGTGAATGATGCTGTTGTGAATGTGGGTATACAAATATCTGCTCGAGTTATGCTGTTATTTTTAATAACAGTTATATTGAGACACAATTCACATACTATATAATTCACCTTTTAAGAGGCGGAGGTTGCAGTGCAGTGAGCTGAGATCATGCCACTGCACTCCAGCCTGGGGTACAGAGTGAGATGCCATCTCAAAAAAAAAAAATTCACCCTTTAAAAATGTACAATGAAATGGTTTTTGTTTGTTTGTTTGTTTGTTTTGAGACAGAGTCTCACTCTGTTGCCCAGGTTGGAGTGCCGTGGCTTGATCTTGGCTCGATGCTACCTCTGCCGCCCTGGTTCAAGTGATACTCCCGCTCAGCCTCCCGAGTAGCTGGGATTACAGGCGTGAGCCACTGCGCCTGGCCGAAATGGTTTTTAGTATATTCACAGAGTTGTGCAACCATCACCACAATTTTAGAACATTTTCATCACTCAAAAGACATCCCATGCTCATTAGCAGTCATTTCCGGTTTTACCCCCAATCTTTCCCCTTCCTGGCCTTAGGCAACCACCAATCTACTTTTTGTCTCTATAGATTTGCCTATTCTGGACATTTCATATAAACAATCATACAATATGTGGCATTTTATGTCTGGCTTCTTTCACTTAGCATAGTGTTTTCAATGTTATAGCATGAATTAGTACTTTCTTTTTATTGTTGAATACTATTTCATTGTGTGGATATACCATATTTTATTTATACATTCATCAGTTGATAGACATTTATACTGTTTCCAAATTTTAGCTATTGTGAATAATGCTAGTGTGAACATTCCTGTATAAGATTTTGTATGGACATCCGTTTTCTCTTTGGTATACACTTAGGAGTGGAATTTCGAGGTCATATGGTAACTTTATGTTCCACTTTTGAGAACTGCTTTCCAATGTTGCTGAGCCATTTGACATTCTCACCAGCAGTGTATGAAGGTTCCAGTTTCTCCAGTCTGTCTTTTTGATTCTAGTCGTCTTAGTGGGTATAAAGTGGTATTTCATGGTGGTTTAGATTTATCATTTTCTTGGTGGTTAATTATGTTGAATATCTTTTTTTTTTTCTTTTGAGACAGAGTCTCACTCTGTTGCCCAGGCTGGAATGCAATGGTGTGATCTCAGCTCACTGCAACCTCTGCCTCCTGGGTTCAAGCGATTCTCCTGCCTCAGCCTCCTGAGTAGCTGGGATTACAGGTGTGCACCACCACTCCTGGCTAATTTTTTATATTTTTACTAGAGATGAGGTTTCAGCAGGTTGGCCAGGATGGTCTCAAACTCCTGACCTCAACTGATCCGCCCACCTCAGCCTCCCAAAGTACTGGGATTACAAGCGTGAGTCACTGGGCCCTGCCTGAACATCTTCTCATGTGCTTATTGGTCATCTGTATACCTTTGGAGAAATGTTTATTCAGATCCTTTGCCTATTTTTAAGTTGGGTTGTCTTTTTATTATTGAGTTGTAAGAGTTTGTTATAAATTCTAAATATACGTCTCTTAACTGATTCATAATTTACAAATATTTTATCCCATTCTATGGGTCTTCTTTACTTTCCTTATTTCTTTCTTTCCCTTTCTTTCTCTTCCTTCCTTCCTTCCTTCCTTCCTTCCTTCCTTCCTTCCTTCCTTCCTTCCTTCCTTTTCTCTTTCTTTCTCTTTCTTTCTCTTTCTTTCTCTTTCTTTCTTTCTTTCTTTCTTTCTTTCTTTCTTTCTTTCTTTCTTTCTTTTTCTTTCTTTCTTTCTTTCTTTCTTTCTTTCTTTCCTTTCTTTCTTTCCCTCCCTCCCTCCCTCCCTCCCTCCCTCCCTCCCTCCCTCCCTTCCCTCCCTCCCTCCCTCCCTCCCTTCCCTCCCTCCCTCCCTCCCTCCCTCCCTCCCTCCCTCCCTCCCTCCTTCCTTCCTTCCTTCCTTCCTTCCTTCCTTCCTTCCTTCCTTCCTTCCTTCCTTCCTTCCTTCCTTCCTTCCTTCCCTCCTTCCTCTCTCTCTCTCTTTCTTTCTTTTAAATAGCGACGGGGTCTCGCTTTGTTGCCTAGGCTGATCTCGAACTCCTGGGCTCAAGCAATCCTTCTGGCTTGGCCTCCCAAAGTGCTAGGGCTACAGGCATGGGCCACCATGCTCAACCTATTTTCTTAATGTCCTTTGAAGCACAAAAGTTTAAATTTTTGAAGTCCAATTTATCTATTTTTTTTTTCCTGCTTGTGCACTGTGTCATAGCTAAGAAACCGCTGCCTAGTCTATGGTCACAAAGATTTACATCTGTGTTTTCTTCTAAGAATTTAATAGTTTTATCTCTTACATGTAGGTCTTTGATCCATTTTGATTAAATTTTTGTCTATGATATGAGATAGGGGTCCAACTTCATTCTTTTGCATGTGCATATCCAGTGGTCTTAGCATTAGTATGTTTTGTCACAATGAATAAATTTTCAGCTTCGTAAGTAAAGGACTGTGGGCTTGGCAAGGTTGCTTATGCCTGTAATTCCAGTACTTTGGGAGGCCAAGGTGGGAGGATCACTTGAGCCCTGGAGTTCGAGACCAGCCTGGGCATTAGAGTGAGACCCCGTCTCTACCAAAAAAAGAAAAGGAAAGAAAAGAAAAAGGACTGTGCCTGGTTTTGCTCGCCATCATCTTCCCAGGATTCTCTTAGCCCCATGCAAGACACATGCAAGATGCTCAATAAATATAGCCTGAGTGAATGAACACGAGTGACCGAGACTCAGCGTGGTTAAATAACTTGCATGGGTCAGTGAGTTGCAAAGTGGCCAGATATGGTTCAAACCCAGATCTTCTCATCTAATTCTTTTTTTTTTTTTGAGATGGAGGCTCGTCGCCAGGCTGGAGTGCAATGGCGCGATCTCGGCTCACTGCAACCTCCACCTCCCGGGTTCAAGCGATTCTCCTGCCTCAGCCTCCTGAGTAGCTGGGACTACAGGCACGCACCACCATGCCCAGCTAACTTTTGTACTTCTAGTAGAGACAGGTTTTCACCACGTTGGCCAGGATGGTCTTGATCTCTTGGCCTCATGATCCGCCTGCCTCAGCCTCTCAAAGCATTGGGATTATAGGCATGAGCTACTGTCCCCGGCCTTCTCATCTAATTCTAATTAAGAGTTTTTGTATAATACTTCAAAGTTTCTGAAACTTTCCTGAGTTACCAAAAGCTCTTTGCCACAAGAAAACATATTTCTCAGGCCGGCAGTGGAGGCTCATGCCTGTAATCCCAGCACTTTGGGAGGCTGAGGTGGGTGGATCACCTGACGGCAGGAGTTCAAGACCAGCCTGGCCACATGGTGAAACCCTGTCTCTACTAAAAATACAAAAATTAGCTGGGCATGGTGGCAAGCACCTGTAATCCCAGCTACTCGGGAGACTGAGGCAGGGAATCGCTTGAACCCGGGGGCAGAGGTTGCAGTGAGCCGAGATCATGCCACTTCACTCCAGCCTGGGCAAAAGAGTTAGACTCCATCTAAATAATAATAATAATAATAATAATAATAAATAAAATAAAAAAAATATAAAAATAAAAAGAAACCACATGTCTCCAAAGTTTCATTTGCTGTCTCTGTTGTATGATCCCAGTCGTTTCATTGTTTGTGAGCGGCAAAACTCAAATCTAGGGAGCCTCGTGTCCCTTCTGCTTCTGACTCCTCCCCCACTCCAGCCACAGAGTCAAAGATTCCACTTCCTTCTAGGGTGGTTTTATAGTTGGAAAGTTCTTCTAAATCTCTGACCACAACCTCCTGCTGCAAAATTGTACCATAAATCCCCATGAGTGTTCTGTGTAACCGTTGATTAAGGGACCTGGTTTGATGTGGGAGGCATTTGGGGCATGCGGAAAGCTTTATGTGCTCTGCCCTGTACAAAGGGCAGCCTTGGGGCAGCCCACGCGCTTGCTGTGGCCCTGACACGCTGCTCCCTTTTTGGAGTGTGGTTTCTGGTTCTGGGTGCAGCTTGCCATATCAGAGGAGAATGAAGCCAGATGGCATGAACCCCAGAAAACTTTGATGAACTCACCTCTTGGAATGAGGACAAAGGAGAGTCTTGAAGCAGAAAAGACCTTGCAGGGGTCCAAAGTTAAAGCTCACGGTGGGGTGGATTGGGCAGACTCACCTGTCCCCTCTTTGACAGCGTTGCATCTGGACTTCTCCTACTGGGTCCTTTGAAAAAGAATTCTTTGAACTACAAGAAAATTAGGAGAGGGTGGGGGCAAAAGAAAATGTATATCGAGAGCTTGCTCCGTGTATTTGTTAGGCATTTAATCTAGGTATCTAATTTTATCTTCAAAGTAATCTTGTGGGTTGGTTTTATCAACCCTATTTTGCAGAGTTAGATGCTGAAACTCGCAGTCCCACAAGGACTTGAATCTAGAGCTTTTTTAAAGTCCTTACTCTTTCCAGTACCCTGAGCCAGGGGAACCAGCAGGCAGAAATGACGTGTGAGGTACCCTGTCTCCCTTCACTTCCATGTGATCTGTTACTCATTTTGTCGAGACATCCTGGGTCCCAGGGAAGCTCCAGTGATTCCCCTGAACCAGTGGAGTGCTGGAGCCAGCTCAGACCTGCTAGTGAGAGTGTTAAATATTCAGGAAATTTGCAAGCTGGTAGTTAAACTGTTAGTGGTTGGAAATTGGTCATGGGAGGAAGTGTCTACACCATGGAAACTGATAACTGCTACAACCAGGGATCCCTATCTCCCCCACAAGCTGGTTTACTAGCACATCACTGTCTTTTGTTTTTTTTTTGAGACAGAGTCTTACTTTGTCACCCAGACTGGAGTGTAGTGGTGCCGTCTCGGCTCACTGCAACCTTTGCTGCTCAGGTTCAAGCGATTCTCCTGCCTCAGCCTCCTGAGTAGCTGGGATTACAGACATCTGCCACTGAGCCTGGTTAATTTTTGTATTTTTAGTGGAGACGGGGTTTCACCATATTGGCCAGGCTGGTCTCGAACTCCTGGCCTCAGGTAATCCACCCTCCTCGGCCTCCCAAAGTGTTTGGATTATAGGTGTGAGCCACCACACCCAGCATTTTTTTTTTTTTTTGAGACAGAGTCTTGCTCTGTTGCCCAGGCTGGATGGAGTGCAGTGGCATGATCTTGGCTCACTGCAACCTCTGCCTCCCAGGTTTAAGCAATTATTCTGCCTGAGTAGCTGGGATTACAGGCATGTGCCACCTTGCCTGGCAATTTTCATACTTTTAGTAGAGACAGGGTTTCACAATGTTGGCCAGGCTGGTCTCGAACTCCTGGCCTCAAGTGATCCACCAGACTCAGCCTCCCAGAGTGCTGGGATTACAGGTGTGAGCCACGGTGCCCGCCCCAGAGCACTAATCTTGGGCCCCAGAGTGAGAGCCGAAGAGAACAGGGCCTGCCCCCAGCGGTCACAGAGTTTCAGCTGCAGACTGAGGGAAGATAGATGTTATCTATTGGAAAGTGAGAAAGTGTGTGCACAAAGGAGACAGAAAAGAGGCTGGAGAATATTGATTATTCACACATGAACAAAGTAAGTACCAATGTTCTTAATCCCAGAGACTTTGCTGGAAGGAGTTCTGGCTTGTTATTAGGGTCCTTTTCTTTCAGATCAGAAAAAGGGAGGTCTAATTCATGAAGAAACTAGAAGAGTGCCCTGGATTGGTGGCAGAGTGGTGGGGGTGGTGCTGCACAACACAGAAGAGGGGAACTTTGACTTTGAGCCTGAGGTCTTGGGATGAAAAGCAGTTTGTGGACCAGATTCCTGACCTTGGGGTTATGGTAGGAATCCCTTTGCCTGTCAGGTGGTGATCTTCCTCTGGCAAGGTCCCCAGACTCCCAAGACAGAAGCAATCCTCCCACCTCAGCCTCCCAAGTAGCTGGGACTACAGGTGCTCACCAACACACCTGGTTAATTTTTGTATTTTTTTGTAGAGATGGGCTTATGCCATCTGGCCCAGGCTGGGGTCTGTGAAGAGCGGAACAACTCTAAGGCCCAGGGAAAACATCTGCAGAGCTGAGTCTCATGCCACTTTGGTGCACTCCATCTGAGGCCTGGAATCTGAGGCCTTCCGCAGCTTGTGTAGATGCTGCCAAAAGGCTGAGCTTGGTGGCCCATGCCTGTAATCCCAGCACCGTGGGAGGCTGAGGCAGGCAGATTACTTGAGCCTAGGAGTTTGAGACCAGCCTGGGCCACATGGTGTACCCCCATCTCTACAAAAAATACAAAAATTAGCCAGGTGTGTTGGCAAGCACCTGTAGTCCCAGCTACTTGGGAGGCTGAGGTGGGAGGACTGCCCCGGGGTTTTGAGGCTGCAGTGAGCCATGATCATGCCACTGTACTCCAGCCTGGGCAACAGAATGAGATCCCATCTCAAAAACAACCAAAAAGGTGCTGCAAAGAAACAGCAGCCTCCTGTAACAAAATAAGTGGTACATCTTTTGCGATGGGAGCATCAGCATCTCCCTGGGGAGCAGAAGCTGGACGTTGTAGCCCTGCCATGTCCCCAGAGGATATTCTGTCCCTTTCTGTCTATGAACAAGTACAGCTGAGGCCATCCACACTGCAGACACCTGGAACAGTCTTGTTAAAACAGGACTTCCCTAAATGCCAAGAGCTAAGAAAAGAGAAAGTGAAGGATTGAGCAGCAGGTAACCAGAATCTGAGTCATCGAAGGCAACTGCAGGAGTTGCCCCTTCCCGGTTCCCTCCCATGGCGACTCTCTGAGTCTGAATAGAGAAGGTTAGAGGTGCACGGAGGTTCCCACCCCTCCTGTGAAAGGCTGTCTTCTGAGTTCCAGGTCCCTATCTGATGACCCACCTCACCTATGCCTGCCTAATACCTGAATGACCATCTCTTTCAGAGACCACTCTTATTCCCAGGTGTGTGACCTCCTCCTACAGAGTACAGTGGGAAAGCCGCTGTCTCCAGGTAACCTCAACACAGTGAGGGGTGGAGCGGGGATGTGGTCATTCGTTCCAGGTATTGTTGGCTCTCTTGAGGTTCAATCCGGGCTAGAGATTGTGATTAAAGAGATACCCATATTGCGTGTGCGTGCAAAGGGCAAGAGCTATGAGACCGATGTGACATTTAGGATTAATTAGTCCCTTCCCTTCCACAGGGCAGGCTGCCTCTCGCTGGTACAGCTCCTGGGCTGAGCCTGGCAGAGCTCATTAGCAAGGCAGACACTGGAATGTGCGTGCAATGGAGGGAGGCTTAAACTCAGAGGCTGCTGGTTCCTATCAAGCAGAGGTTAGAACTTTGTGGCACAGAAACTGATATCAGCTAAATATGGGTTAGTCACCAATCCTGCACCATCTTCCCTAACCTTTGAGAAAGTCTGTTCCTGCTGCTTGTTCACATCCATTCATTCAACAAACATTTATTAATTTTCTCTTAGGTGCCAGGTGCTTCACAAGACACTGGCTATAGCAGCAAACAGGACAGCCTGTCTCATCCCCATGGAGGTCACAGGACAATGAGAAGACTTTTTTTTTTTTTTTGAGATGGAGTTTTGCTCTTGTTGCCCAGGCTGGAGTGCAGTGGCATGATCTTGACTCACTGCAACCTCTATCTCCCAAGTTCAAGCAATTATCTTGCCTCAGGCCTCTTGAGTAGCTGGAATTACAGGAGCCTGCCACCAATCCTGGCTTATTTTTTGTATTTTTAGTAGAGACGGGGGTTTCACCATGTTGGCCAGGCTGGTCTCGAACTCGTGACCTCAGGTGATCCACCCACCTCGGCCTCCCAAAGTGCAGGGATTATAGGCATGAGCCATCGAGCCTAGCCCAAGAAGAAAGACATTGAACAAGTAATTACAGGGTGTTGGGTGTTATGAAAGAAAAGCATGGTGGTGTATAATGAGGTCAGTTAATTTAGTCTGGGGTGACAAGGAATGCCTACTAAAGAAGGTATCGTTTAAGACATACCTGGGGATTAGCAGGAGAGAAAATAAAAGCTCCAGAAAATCAGGGACCATGGCTGACATGTTTACCATGCCAGTGTCTGGCATGGAAGAGGCACCAATTCCTTTGGTTGAAAGGATGAAGTAATCTAGCTGAATAAAGGCTGTATGTGTGTGTGTGCACACATGTGTGTTTGTAGTTAACCTTCCTTTAGCTCAGCTTAGGGAACAGCTTTTGTAAAACTGCCTAACTGGTAGTAGGTGAGAAAGGAATATGAATGAGATACACACCATTAGAGACAACTTACTAACAGAACGAGTCTGACATAGATTCCTTCCTACTTGGGTTTGAACCCTGAGTCCACCACTTACTAGCTGTGAGAAGGTGAATGAGTTGCCTCCCTTTGCTGTGCCTCTGTTTCTTGTAAATTCTATTTCCAAGCATTGTGAAGATAAAAGACAATGTATATCCATTGTTTGATATATTATAGTCGATACTTGGTAACCACTATTGTTATTTATGTACACCAAACTTGTATCCAAAGGGACTTTGATAGTTACAAGAAAAGATATAAGTCTGGATACCATTAAACAAGAGTAAAGTAATAAATCAAGTAGGAATGGAGGGGAGGATATGCATGCAGCACTAGATAATATCTATGTGGAGAGAGGATGAGGTCTTGGAAGATGAGTCGGAAGACTTCTCTGTTGGAGAAGGGCTCTATGCTTGGCATGCTGACTGCTTTTACCAACCCCACTCCTACATCTCATCTTACCCACAAGACAACCTTGTTCTGGGGAGTTCAGAGCCTTTATTTGTTTATTTATTTATTTATTTATTTATTTATTTATTTATTTATTTTTTGAGACGGAGTCTCGCTCTGTCACCCAGGCTGAAGTGCAATGGTGTTATCTCAGCTGACTATAACTATCTTTGCCTCCTGGATTCAAGCGATTCTCCTGCCTCAGCCTCCTGAGTAGCTGGGATTACAGGCAAGTGCCACCATGCCCAGCTAATTTTTGCATTTTTAGTAGAGATGGGGTTTCACCATGTTGGCCAGGCTGGTCTCGAACTCCTGACATCATGAGCTACCCACCTTGGCCTCCCAAGGTGTTGGGATTTCAGGCATGAGCCACTGCGCCCAGCCCCAGAGTTTTTATTTATTTTTTAGAGAGGGTCTCACTCTGTCACCCAGGCTGGAGTGTAGTGGTGCAATCTTGGCTTACTGCAGCCTTAACCTCCCAGGTTCAAGCAATCCTCCCACCTCAGCCTCCTGAGTAATTGGGGCCACAGGCTCACACCACCATGCCTGGCTAATTTTTTAAAAAAATTTTTATAGAGACGAGGTCTTGCCATGTTGCCCAGGCTGATCTTGAACTCCTGGGCTCAAGTAATCCTCCTGCCTCAGCCTCCTAAAGTGCTGGGCTTACAGACATCAGCCACCGTGCCCGACCCAGAATCTTTCAACCCCTAAAATCCACTGGTGTGGGGTTAGATGAGGGATCCTGAAAGGAGAGGGAGGCTGCTGTGCAGTGATCCCACTGGCCTGCTTGCAGGAAGGAGAGCCGACCCTTTCTTGACCTCTACCAAAGACACCAGAGAGCTTTGTAAATCTTCCAATTAGATGATACATAAATACTTCCCCAGGTCTTCTAGGCCGGATTCAGTAATATTTACTTCGAGAGGCTGCTGCTTCCTGTTTGTATTTTCTTACCACAAGTTATCTGCCATTCCTACTTTCACTTAAGTTTTGTATCTTACTCTGTGAGAAATGTTTGAGCTGGCTGGAAACATTTCCTGAAATCATATCTCTAGTCTTTTAAGAAATGTCTGTATTTATGCTGGATTCATAGAGCTGAATTATCATTGAGATAAAAATTCCAGTCTTTACCTCAATTTACAATTCCTCACTTTCTTAGATATCTTCACATTTTCATGACTTCTTCTTTTTTTTTTTTTTTTTGAGACTGAATTTTGCTCTTGTTGCCTAGGCTGAAGTGCAATGGTGCAATCTTGGCTCACTGCAACCTCTGCCTCCCAGGTTCAAGTGATTCTCCTGCCTCAGCCTCCTGAGTAGCTGGGATTATAGGCGCCCGCCACCATGCCCAGCTAATTTTTGTATTTTTAGTAGAGATGGGGTTTCACCATGTTGGGCAGGCTGGTCTCAAACTCCTGACCTCGTGATCCACCCACCTCAGCCCCCAAAAGTATTGGGATTACAGGTGTGAGCCACCACGCCTGGGCAGACATTTTCATTACTTCTATTACCTGTGTGAGCAAGTGGCTTTTTTGGGAGGTGATTTTCACAAAGAAACAAGGTTTTTCAAAAAAGGTATTTCCCACAGGTTTCTGCCTATGAGGCCACCTGCCGAGAAACAGAGCCGCTTTGATAAGCTGGGTGGTCAGCTCTCATCCATACTTACTCAACCATGCCCAGCTGGGCAGTGCCACTTGTGTCTGAGCCTCAGCAAAACTGCATGTCCCTACATGTTAGGGGTCTTCACACACAAGTGAAGCAACCAGAAATATTGAATTTTCAGATGCACATATTTATCGTACTTAATATCCATAGCAAGGAGGCACAGACAACTAATAAAGCCATGTGCCCCATTATTGCTTCATTGATTCACTGAAATAATGCTAGATATGATTGTGGTTACAGAGTTAAGCCCCATTGTTAATTATATGGTTTGGTGAGGGAAATAGTTTTTTTTTTTTTTTTGGCTAGATTAGTGTAAACACAGTTCAAATGTTGCTCCTTTACTGGGGACAGAAAAATCCACATGTGGCTCACGCCTGTAATCCTAGCACTTTGAAAGGCCAAGGCAGGCAGATTGCTTGAGTCCAGGAGTTTGAGACTGGCCTGGGCAAGATGACAAAACTCTGTCTCTACTAAAAATTTTACAAAAAAGGAATTTAATTTAAAAAATTGAGGTGAGAGGATCACCTGAGCTTGGGGATGTCAAGGCTGTCATGAGCCATGTTCGTGCCATTACACCCCACCGTGGATGACAGAATAAAACCCCATCTCATAAAAAAAAAAAATCCACATAATATAGTTCGCATCTTTGCTTCCCATATAAATTCCACTTTTTTATGTGTCACTATCAGTATGTAATTATTGAAACTTCAAGGTATGACTCTTGTTAGGAAATGATAGAGAAAAAATAATTGCTTTATAATTACCCATTACATTGTGACTTCTTGCAAATAAATATAACCCATTTTCAGCCTCACTCATTTATTATAAACTTGTAAGAGGTGGAACAAACCTTTGTTTAGAGATGTGATTCAGGTGTTGCTTGCTGGAGTTTCTGAAAACAAACAAACAAACAAAAAACCCAACATAGTAGATGGCCAGATGAGCCACTGGGAAGTAACAATGGCTGGTCATGGCTGCTGTCAAACACAAAGCTCTGGCTGGAGAAGCTTGGGGTCTTCTGGATGTCTTTTGCAAAGATGACAAATTCTTTTAGACAGGCTGCTGCTTGAAGGTAAGATGGAAGAACCTTTGTTCATCGTATCCTGGAGGTCTTTGACCCCCCAACCCCTCCCACCCCATGAACTCAGACCTTCCACATTAGACCTGGGCTGTCCCTCAGCATCTTTGCTGCACCCATTGCATGGAACTTCAGTTATTACATATAACTTCCAGGTGTTTGAAACAGGAAATACGTAAGAGACATGTTCCTGAGATGTCAGAGCGAGGTTTCCTTTGAGAGAAGGAAGTGAGGGTTGTTACCTATAGATTGTTGAGGGTAACAATGGGATGAGGCATACAAAGGACCTAGCCTAGCAGCAGGCATGTAGTAAGAGCTCAGTAAGTATCACATTTGTTTAATTAGTATCTGCCTACCTTGGCTTCATGTGCCCAGTGACACTTCCTAACTTGCCCATTTTTGCCCTTCCTTGGGTTCCGCTGTTTATTCTGTTCTCTGAAATAAGGAGTTCCTCTCTGTATTGTATCTGATAAGGTTAGAGCTCAAAGCAGTTAGGGACCTCAAGAGGTATCCTAGTCTGGTTCCTGGTCTAGTAAAATATCATCCCTTATTGCAGAAGTAGCAACTGAATCTAGGAAATGTTGAGTGATTTGAGAGACTGTAGTAGGCATAGGTGGGGATATTGGCTAATTCCTAGGTCTTCTGACTTAGGAGCATCTAGGTTGTGGACACAGAGTTTTTTCAAAGTGGAGTCCCACAGTGCCTCATTTACAGTTATTCTAGCTGCTGGTGGAATTTGGAGAAGTATCCTAAACACTTCTCTTTCCAAATCACAGGCTCAGTTGGGATCAGGAACATCAACTCACATCACATCAGCAGAACTTGTTCATTTGGGGACATCCCCAATAATGCCAAAATCTATGCTCCAGATGTATAAGAGTATGAATTGGAACCACTTCCAGGGAACCTCTTGTCTGCACCTCATTCTGTATTTATTTATTTATTTATTTATTATTTTTGAGACAGAGTCTCTCTCTGTTGCCCAGACTGTAGTGCAATGGTGCAATGTCAGCTCACTGGAACCTCTGCCTTCCTGGTTCAAGTGATTTTCCTGCCTCAGCCTCCCAAGTAGCTGGGACTACAGGCATGTGCCACCATGCCTGGCTAGTTTTTGTATTTTTAGTAGAGACAGAGTTTTACCATGTTGACCAGGCTGGTCTTGAACTCCTGACCTCGTGATCTACCCCCCCTTGGCCTCCCAAAGTGCTGAGATTATAGGCATGAGATACTGCACCCCGCCTGCACATCATTCTGGATGGCTGAATCCTCCACTCTCGTGGTTCTCTCCTCTGTGCTGGTAGGAGGAGAGGCTGGGAGAGAATGGGAGAGGTGATCATGATCAGTAAAGAGACAATTGGAGGGAGATGGTCCAACCCTGTAGTTCTGGACTCTGAAGTGGTCTTTACTGAATACAGCAGATTCCTAGGCTCAGAAAATAGTGGCAAAATAGCTTGGAATTTAGGAGTTTCAGATTTTTTTTCAGATTCTCCCAGGCTGGAGTGCAGTGGTGTGATCTCAGCTCACTGTAACCTCTGCCTCCTGGCCTCAAGAGATCCTCCCACCTCAGCCTCCTCAGTAGCTGGGACTACAGGTGCATGCCACCACACCTGGCTAATTTTTGTAGTTTTGGTAGAGACAGGATCTTCCTGTCTTACCCAAGCTGGTCTTGAACTCCTGGGCTCAAGCAATCTGCCTGCCTCAGCCTCCCAAAATACTGGGATTACAGATGTGAGCCATCGTACCCTGCCTCATATTTTTTTTGTAATAAGTTTACTTTAAATCAAGATCGAAGGCTGAGCACAGTGGCTCACATCTGTAATTCCAAAAGTGGAATTTGAGAGTACAAATTTGGGATTGTAATTTGTAATCCCAGAAGTGGGATTTGGGCATGGGCCACCATACCCAGCTGATTTTTTTTTTTTTTTTTTTTTTGATAGAGAAGGGTTTTACCACATTGCCCAGGCTGGTTTCGAACTCCTGGGTTCAAGCAATCTACCTGCCTTGGTCTTACAAAGTGCTGAGATTACAGATGTGCCTTGCCTGACCTGATTGTTGTTTGTTATATCTCTTTTAATGTACAGGTTAACCCTCTCATTTTTTCCCCCTCTTGCAATAGGTTTGTTGGAGAAAATGGATTTTTTTTGTACTGTGCAGCTTTCCAGTCTCGGTTTTGCTGATTCTATCCTGGAGGTGCTATGTCAGACACTCCTCTGATCACTGACATCTGGTAAGTTGCTAATTTCATCTAGAGGTCTGATCAGATTGAAGTTCAGTGTTTGTTTTTGCAGGGCCCCTTCTCAGGGAATGTTGTGAATGTTCACCCAGAGGTACATGCTGTCTGCTTGTGTCCGTCTCTTTTGGTGATGTTCTAAGTCATTCGTGATCATTGACTAATCCATTATTTCATTAGGAGTTGCAAAATGGCAATATTGGAATTCTATTCTTTCTTTCTTCATTTAGGTATTTATTCTTTTTTCTCCCCCACACCCCACTCTCCTGCCCTACTCGCTCCTTTCTTCAGTTATCAGGTGGACTGCTTGTGTAAGAGAAATTGCTTCATCAACCATGGGGTTCAGTTATGGTTTCTATAGGAAAGGCAGAATAAAGGATTTCTCTTTATTACTACTTTTCAAATTGTTGAGTTGGCTACATAGAGTCCTCCACAAGTCACCAGTTATTTAAGATACCATTATGAAATCATGGATTGAAACATATTTGATATACTTCAGTTCACTGTAGTCCATTACAGTTATTAGTCTTATGAATGCTCAAATTGTCCCGTCTTTGGCAAGTGGGAGCCTTTTCACCTCTTTCTGACACAGTCCAAAGAGACTTTGATAGCTTTTTGAGTTTCTGATTTGGCTAGATATCCAAGCACATCATGTGCATTTCCGTTCCCAGTCTGAGAGCCAAGCATTTCTTCAAGAAGATCTGATTTCAGTTGAAAGGAAATCACAGAGTTCCAGGGATGCTCGTTGCTGCTGGGTTGGTCCTTGTTTCTAGGGCCTTTTAGTGGGAAGAAAATATAAACATATTTTAAAAATAAACTCATTCTCTGTTTATACTAATTCTTTATTTAAAAATTTTTTTTTTACCAGCTCTTGGATCAAGGAAAATGTTTTTACTAATACTTTCCATTCAAATAGAGGCTCTCAGTGTTACATAACTTCATATATCTTGCATCTGTTTTTTTCTCCCAACCGAATATTCTAGTTTCCAAATCCGCCAGTGTTTGTCCCTCAATACTTACACACAGGCTTAACATAACAACATCAATATTATCACCATGAATATGATAATGCTTTTCCATGAAACGGCCATACATGCAAAGCAGCCCCCAAAGGTCAAAGGAGCTGAGAAACCGAAGAACCAGGTGGACAAGTCCACTTTGTTGCTAAAGCATGTTTCACTGGGGAACTTACAGACAGAAGCCTGCTCTTGGGCAGCTGCAAGTCAGGTAGATCTCGCACTGTTACCCTCAAGGCTTATATACCATAGGGAAAGAGTATAAGTGCTTAGTGCAAGACAAAAGCAACTATCCAGAACAGGCTAGAATGCTACGTGCGTCACAGCCTATAATTTGTGTGATAACATCAAGGTTGATATATTCTTACACTAGGGACAGTAAATAAAGTAGGAATCAGGAGGCATTCCTGGGACTGGGGCTAATCAGATGTCAACATGGCGGATTAGCATCCAAGATGGAGCCACTTTTGTCTCCACAATGAAACTATTCTTTCAGTTCTTTCTTTTTTGTCCTTAGGGTATGTCTCACTAGGAATATACAATCAAATTGCAGTGGTCTAAAGTTGTTTGAGACAGTTTTTTTCTCTGTAATTGTATCACTAACTCACTGTGCGGATAGTCTTTTTTTTTGCTTTCGATTTTTAGAAATTTAAATATATACATGTATATATTCTTAGATATAGAGTAGCATCCAGATTTCCCCACTTCTCTTTTTTTTAAATGAACATTGAGATACAGTTTGACCTTTCTTTACTTAACAGTAGGTGCTGTCAATCAGTCCATGGCAGTATGTAGAGATATTCTTTATTCTTTTTTTAATGCTCCATAGTACTTCACATTTAATTCAAGCAGCCCCTTATTGTTAGACATTTGGGTTATTTCTAGTTTTTATTTATTTATTTATGTGTTTTTAAAATTTGAAATAGAGATGGAGTTTCACCATGTTGCCCAGGCTGGCCTTGAACTCCTGGACTCAAGCAATCAGCCTGCCTTGGCCTCTCAAAGTGCTAGGATTACAGTGTGAGCCACCATGCCTGGCCTATTTCTAGTCTTTTGTTATTATAAACAGAGCTGCAATAAATAGTCTATGCAAATACTTTTTCATATTTTTGCCAGTGATGTTTTGGAATAGTTTCCTAGAAGTGGTATTGCTGGAAATGCATATGTAACTTTGCTAGATATAGCCAGTCAAATTCCCTTCCATAGAGGTTGCCTCATTTTGCATTCCTAGTCACAATGTACTAGAATTCCTGTTTCCCTATAGCTTTGCCAACTACATGTATTGACAAATATGCTACCTTAGGATAGTTGTTTTGTTTTGTTTGTTTTGTTTTTTGTTTTTGGGACAAGTTCTTGCTCTTTTGCCCAGGTCGGAGTGCACCTTGAACTCCTGAGCTCAAGTGATGTTTCTGTCTCAGCCCTCCAAGTAGCTGGAACTACAGGCATGCGCCACCATGCCTGGCTAATTTTTTATGTTTACTTTTTTGGAGAGACAGGGTCTCACCACATTGCCCAAGCTGGTCTTAAACTTTTGGCTTCAAGCTATGCTCCTGCCTTGGCCTCCCCTTAGTATGATTTTGCCTTGTATTCTTATTGGAATCAAGGTTAAACATCTTTTTACATGTTATAGGGCCCTTTACATTTCTTTTTCTGTGAAGTGTTTGTTCATGTCTCTTATCCAGTTCTTTTCCTTCTACTTTTATTATTATTTTTTAACCCTTGCTATGGACTAGGGGATCCCTCTACTTTTAGAAGTTCTTTATGTATTAGGAATCTTAACCATTTGTCCATGATATGTTTGCCATGTGTTTTTTTTTTTTTTTTTGAGACGGAGTCTTGCTCTGTCACCCAGGCTGGAGTGCAGTGGCCCGATCTCGGCTCACTGCAAGCTCCGCCTCCCCCGGGTTTATGCCATTCTCCTGCCTCAGCCTCCCAAGTAGCTGGGACTACAGGCGCCCGCCACCTTGCCTGGCTAGTTTTGTTTGTATTTTTTTAGTAGAGACGGGGTTTCACCGTATTAGCCAGGCTGCTCTTGAACTCCCGACCTCATGATCTGCCTGCCTCGGTCTCCCAAAGTGCTGGGATTACAGGCGTGAGCCACCATGCCCGGCCAAAATTTATGACTCTTTCTCTTCAATTGCAGCTGAAGATTTAGCCATAGTTATGCAAGCCTTTTCTACTCCCAAACTGTAGAAGAATTTATTTATTTCCCTTTAATGTTGTGTGGTTTTTGTTTTTTAAAGTCTCATATGGAATTTATCTTTTTGTATGTATGCTATGATAAATGGATTGACTTTTATACTTTTTCATATAGAGTCTCAAATTTGATATTACTAGCTCCTCTCTCCCACCCCCTCCCTTCCACTTGATTTTTCCTGGACATTTTATTATTTTATTGGCCAAAGCTGGACATGGATCAAAATAAACATCTGTTCAACTCCTGTGTTTAGTTCCATTTTGTGGCCTGTTTTTCTTTCCTGGACTCTGTGATTTCAGCACAGTGTTTTTCCAGCCATTCAGGGAGTTACGACCTTTAGGGCTTGAGGCAGAGTGCATTAAAGGCCTGTCCAGAGAATGATTCAAGCTGGAGTGGATCCTGCAGACATCCAGGAAGGCCCAGCTCTACTTGGGTCGGGGGGTTGGAGAGCTGCTTTTCAGGAGCGGGATGGCCGCTCACGCGTGTGGAGCATTCAGGAGCCCAGTTTTTTGTGTTTTTGTTTTTGTTTTTTCCTTGAGACAGAGTCTTACTCTGTTGTCTGGGCTGGAGTGCAGTGGTGTGATCTCGGCTCACTGCAACCTCTGTCTCTTGGGTTCAAGTGATTCTCCTGCCTCAGCCTCCCGAGTAGCTGGGATTACTATGATAATGACAACCATGTCAAAATGTGATTGGACAAAAAGGATATGATCTAATACTAATAGACAGAGTGGGGAAACCCAACAAGTCCTGTCCAGATTCTTCTTGGCCTCTCTGTGCAGCCTTTCTTCCTCCAGGGTATGGGGGACCCTTTCTGAAATGGTGGCGCCTGCCACCAAGCCCAGCTAATTTTTGTATTTTTAGTAGAGACAGGGTTTCACTATGTTGGCCAGGCTGGTCTTGAACTCTTGACCTCAAGTGATCTGTCCGGCCGCCTCCCAACGTGTTGGGATTACAGGCATGAGCCATGGCGCCTGTCCTGGAGCCCAGTTTTTATTGATGACTCATGTTTCCTGTTTCCACCCCTCCCCTGCTCTTGATTTCCATTAGGAATTTCTACCTTTCTAACTGGAGAAGACTGGAGTCAGGGGGTAGAGAAGTGGGCAGAGGAAGGGAGGAGTGAATACGAGATTGAAACCCATCTTCTGCTCATGTAACTCCCAGTGCAGATCCATATCATTAATGCTAGATACAATTTAGTGGTTATTTTCTACCACCAGGCATCAGGTACTGTGCTAAGTACATTATACAGAATAAATCATTTAATCTTGACCTGTTAGTTGGCTAGGGTTGTTACTTCCAGAAGGAAAAAGAGGCCCAGAGATAAGGTCGCACAATTGGTAAGTAGTGGGATTTGGGTCTGTGTGACGTCAGATTCCAGGCTCAAAACATCTAAGTCTGTGGCCTCCACAAAAAAAAAGGCTCATAACAGCCTGTATTTCTGTTCGCTTTTGCATCTAAAGACTCACTTTACTCCCGTTCACTGCCCAGATCTGCTGAGCTCAGATGTGAGCAGTGTGCTTGGCTCTGACTGCAGGCATCATGCTGGGCTGTAGGGACCCACGGCTGGAGAGGGGCTCCGTCTTGCCCTCCGTCTGTTCTGTTGCCAGCACAGTGCTTGGCACATGTGGCCTCTCATCATATATCTGTTGGATAATTAGATGAGAAAGGAGGAGGAAGAGGAACGTGTGCTGGAGATAAAGGGGCAGGAGTGGAGGAGGCGCAGGAGAAGAGAACAGATTTGGGAGAAAACAGTGGGACATGAGGATGCTGGGCAAGTGGCTGGAAGGTTGCCATGTGTTCAGAAGCACAGAAAAAGGGTGACTTCCAAGTCAAAAGTGATTTCAGGCTGGGTGCACTTTGAGAGGCTGCCAGACGGATCACCTGAGGCCTGGAGTTCCAGACTTGCCTGGCCAATATGGTAAAACCCTGCCTGTACTGAAAATACAAAATTAGCTGGTGTGGTGGCAGGCACCTGTAATCCCAGTTACTTGGGAGGCTGAGGCAGAAGAATCGCTTGAACCCAGGAGGCGGAGTTTGCAGTGAGCCAAGATTGCACCACTACACTCCAGCCTAGGCAGCAGAGTAAGACTCTCTCTCAAAAAAAAAATTATATATATATGTATATATACACACACACATATATATACACATATATACACATTTATACATATATACATATGTACACATATAAACACACATATATATACATACACACATATATAAAGTGATTTCAGTTTTTTCACAACTTGATCACTGAGCAAGTGACCTAGACTGTGGTCATTTTCTGTTAACTCTTATCTGATCCAACTAGAAAGCAAAGTAAAACAAAAACCTGACTCCCTTCTACAAACAAGTCAATGTGAAGGTATTCAGCTCTCTCAGGTTGCAAAAGACAGAGAAACACCCAAGTTACCTCAGGGGATGGACATTGCCTAAGGATACACAGGTGAGTAAGGAAAATAGGAAATGGCTTCTGTAGGTCTCAAGAACTAGAGCACCATTCAGGATGCAATGGCCATGCACAGTGTGGCCTGGCAGAGAGAAGGAAACTGCTCTCCATCATCAAGAATACAGCTCTAGGCCAGGTGTGGTGGCTCACGCCTATAATTCCAGCACTTTGGGAGGCTGAGGCGGGTGGATCACCTGAGGTCAGGAGTTCGGGACTAACCTGGCCAAAATGGTGAAACCCCGTCTCTACTAAATATAAAAAAAAAATTATCCGGGCGTAGTGGCACATGCCTGTGGACCCAGCTACCGAGGAGGCTGAGGCAGAAGAATCACTTGAACCCAGTAGGGAGAGGTTGCACTTCAGCCTGGGCGACAACAGTGAAACTCTGTCTCAAAAATAAGAATAAAAGCCGGTGGCTCATGCCTGTAATCCTAGCACTTTGGGAGGCCAGGGTGGGCAGATCACGAGGTCAAGAGATTGAGACTATCCTGGCTAACATAGCGAAACCCCGTCTCTACTAAAAATACAAAAATTAGCTGGGAGTTGTCTCGCTTGCCTGTAGTCCCAGCTACTCAGGAGGCTGAGGCAGGAGAATCGCTTGAACCTGGGAGGTGGAGGTTGCAGTGAGCCGAGATTGTGCCACTGCACTCCAGCCTGGTGACACAGCGAGACTCCATCTCAAAATAAAATAATAATAATAATAAATAAAAAAAGAAAATACAGAAATTTGGCTGGGCACGGTGGCTCCTGCCTGTAATCCCTGCACTTTGGGAGGCCGAGGTGGGCGGATCACTTGAGGTCAGGAGTTTGAGACCAGCCTGGTCAACATGGTGAAACCCTGTCTGTACTAAAAATACAAAAAAAAAAAAAAAAAAAAAAAAAAAAAAAAAAAAAAAAGCCAGGCATGGTGGCAGGTGTCTGGAATCCCAGCTACTCAGGAGGCTGAGGCAGGAGAATTGCTTGAACCTAGAAGGTGGAGGTTGCAGTGAACCGAGATCGTTCCACTTCACTCCAGCCTAGGCAACAGAGCAAGATTCTGTCTCTAAATAAATAAATAAATAAATAAATACAACTCTTCTAGTTCCCAGCCCCTCTGGTGTTCTTGTATGAAAGAAAACATTTTAATGTGTTCTTTGACTACATGAAATTCAGGCAGAGTCTGATCAAAGAGATGCCCCATTGCTGAGCACAATGAAGAGAAAGGGTGTCTTCCTAGAGCAGAGAGGTGGTGAGAAATTTCCAGAATAGGGCACCTTGCATAGAGATTATTTTAGGAATGGTCATCTCTGGTATGGAATTCTACTTGTCCCCTGTAGAATTCTGGCTGGCCTACCCATGGCTCAAGCCTCCACTGAAGCTGTGTTGACCCCTAGTCCAGTGTCAGCTGGTAAAGAAAGGGAAGGGCTGAAGGCGTTGGAACCCCACAGGGAAGTGTTGAAAGAAAGGAAAAGCAAGAGGTGATATTGACCAGGGAAATGGCGCCACTTCCTGAGCCAGGGCCCTGGACTTCCTGCAGCTGTAGAAAAGTGTGGGCCTGAGTTATTTAACTATCAAAGAAAAAGTGATGCTCTCTGTGTGGGAAAAACAACATTCAATGTGCTTTTTCCTACTCTCTCACTCACGACAATCATCGACACAGAAGGCTTCTGTGACCAGATGTGAGGAGTTTTGTCTCTACACATCAAGCAAGCAGTTAAGTCTGCAGCAGACACCAGTTGGGTGTCTTCCAATCCAATTCTGACACTATCTACCTAGGGATAGCATCAAATTCCACAGGTTGAGGGCTCAGTCCCCAGTACTGTGCCCCCCCACATTGGTCACAGTTTTGGCCTTGGAAACTTCTGACCCACCAGCTTCAAGCTGGGATTCCCACAACCCCCTCTTTGGGTTCAGTTAAATAAACACTTACGTTTACTGGTTTATTACAAAGGCTAGAGATGAAGAGATGCACAGGGAGAAGGGGCACTGAACTTCCGTGCCCTCCCTGGGTGCAACACCCTCCAGGAGCCTCCATGTGTTCAGCTCTCCAGGAGCTCTCTGAACCCTGTCCTCTTGGGCATTTATGGAGACTTCACTGAACAGGCATGACTGAAGCATGGACAACCATGTCAAAATGTGATTGGACAAAAAGGACATGATCTAATACTAATAGACAGAGTGGGGAAACCCAGCAAGTCCTGTCCAGATTCTTCTTGGCCTCTCTGTGCAGTCTTTCTTCCTCCCATTCCTTTCTGAAATGGGAGTCTTATGACCTATAGTCAGATAGGGTAGGTCAAAGACAGAAAGATGGGCAAAGATTCCTGCCTTGGAGAGATAAAGGAGCAGATGAAATGAGGGCAGGAGGTCAGAGAGATTCTGTTTATTGAGGTCTGCTTCTGAGGCCTAAAGCACCCAACATTACAACAACAGACTGTAACAAGGGTGGTGGGAATTATAAGCCAGGAACTGTGGACTAAAACCTGTATATAAATGATAACAGCACAGACTCCCAAAGGCTGGAAAACCTGTGGGCTTCCCTTTAACCACATAGAGCCACTGTTCTCTCCACAGTGCCTGCATATTCCTGTCTCTTTCTGTTGAATGACTTTTTTTTTCTTTCTGTTTTTTTCTTTTTTCTTTTTTCTTTTTATTTTTTAATACAGTCTCACTCTGTTGCCCAGGCTGGAGTGCAGTGGCGTGATCTTGGCTCACTGCAAACTCCACCTCTTGGGTTCAAGAGATTCTCTTGCCTCAACCTCCCAAGTAGCTGGGATTATAGGCTCCCACCACCCCACCCGGTTAATTTTTTGAAATTTTTTTTTTTTTTTTTTTTGAGACAGAATCTCGCTCTGTCACCCAGGCTAGAGTGCAGTGGTGCAGTGGCATGGTGGCACAATCTTAGCTCACTGCAAGCTCTGCCTCCCAGGTTCACACCATTCTCCTGCCTCTCAGCCTACTGAGTAGCTGGGACTACAGGTGCCCACCACCAAGCCTGGCTAATTTTTTGTATTTTTAGTAGAGACGGGGTTTCACTGTGTTAGCCAGGATGGTCTCGATCTCCTGACCTCGTGATCTGCCCGCCTCGGCCTCCCAAAGTGCTGGGATTACAGGCGTGAGCCACTGCATCCGGCCTAATTTTTTGTATTTTTGAAGAGACAGGGTTTCACCATGTTGGTCAGGCTGGTTTTGAACTCCTGACCTCAAGTGATCCACTCACCTTGGCGTCCCAAAATGTTGGAATTACAGGCGTGAGCCACCGTGCCGAGCCTGTTGAATGACTTTAAATCTCCACCCTCTACCTATAGCAGCCCACTTCCTCCTATCTCTTCAAATCTCCTTTTTCTCACTTTCTTCTCCACCTTCCTTGCCCTTTTAGGAGCAGAAAAGGGCATACCTTTTCTGTGATACCTTTCCTTTCCATCATAAAAGTCTCAGCCATGGTCCTCTAACAAAAAACAGGTTAACGAGAGAAAAACATTTATTGAATCCAAGTTTAATGTGTCCTGGTAGCCTTTAGAATGAAGACCCACAGGGGTTGGGCATGGTGGCTTATGCCTATAATCCCAGCAGTTTGGGAGGCCAAGGCGGGCAGATCACTTGAGATCAGGAGTTCACGATCAGCCAACACGGTAAAATCCCATCTCTACTAAAATAAACAAAACAAAACAAAACAAAACAGCCCCCCCAAAAAAAGTTAGCTGGGTGTGGTGGCATGAGCCTGTAGTCCCAGCTACTCAGGAGGCTGAGGCAGGAGAATGGCTTTAACACGGGAGGCAGAGGTTGCAGTGAGCCGAGATTGCACCACTGCACTCCAGCCTGGGCGACAGAGTGAGACTCCATCTCAAAAAAGAAAAAAAAAAGAAAAAAAAGAAAAAAAAGAAAGAATGAAGACCCACAGGGAAAATTCTCCATTTTAACGCTTAGAGTTGATGAAGAATGGATGGTCATGTGGAAATATGATGGACAGAAAAGGTATGATCTAATGGGGGAATCCAGCAAGGCCTGTCTGTCCAGATTCTTCTTGGCCTCTCTGTTGCAGCATTTCTTCCAGCCAGGTATGGGACAGGACCCCTCTGGAATGAGGGTCTTATGGCCCACCGTCAGACAAGGGTAGGTCAGACAGTTTCTTTATGGTCATGTCTTAGACAGGCAGCAGTAGAAGAAATAATTCTAGTTTTTATGGCTGGCTTTGGGGAAAAGGGGTTCTGGTTTCTGACTTGTCTTAGGGAAGACTAATTCTGGCTTCTGTGGCTCACTTTAGGGGAGAACGAGGGGCAAGAGACAGGAGGGGCAGGAGAAGGTCAGAGGGATCTTGGTTTCGAGGCTGCTTCTGAGACTTCCCAATGTCCTTTAGTTCAAAGTACTCAGCATACCAAGGTGCCACGCTTTGGGGTATTGTTTTCTGAGCCCCAATATTTTCTTCCTCTCTTCTTCATTCTTGCCCAGTCTCTTCTTCTTCTTTCTTCTTTTCCTTCCTCTTGCTCTTCCTCTTCTTCTTCTTCTTCTTCTTCTTTGTTTTTCTCTTTTTTAAACTGAGATGGGGTCTCACTCTATCATCCAGGCTGAAGTGCAGTGGCATGATCTCAGCTCACTGCAACTTCTGCCAGCGCCCGGGTTCAAGCAATTCTCATGCCTCAGCCTCTCAAGTAGCTGGGACTACAGGCATGTGCTGCCGCGCCCGGCTAATTTTTTTCTATTTTTAGTAGAGACGGCCAGGCTGGTCTTGAATTCCTGACCCAAAGTGATCCGCCTGCCTTGGCCTCTCAAAGTGCTGGGATTATAGGCGTGAGCCACTGCATCTGGCCCCCAATCTCTTCTCAATCGCATTCATCAATGTTTTTCTTTCCACCTGTTTTTTTCTTTTTTCATCCCATCACCTTGGGTCTCTTCTTGTCTGTTTCCCAGTCTTTGTTACTGTCAGCCAGTTCTTTGCTTGTCCCCTTCCTTTCTTTGCAACAATTCTTATCTCAGTTGTTCAGCATAATAGAGGTGCAAACTGATGGCCTACTGCCTGAGTATACTCTGCAGAAACATGTAATTTGCTAAAAGAATGTTTATCCAAAATATTGCCTTCAGGGCCTGGGAGCAGTGGCTCATGCATGCAACTCCAGCACTTTGGGAGGCCGAGTTGTGAGGATTGCTTGAGCCCAGGAGAGACCAGTCTGGGCAACATAGTAGGGCCCTGTCTTTACAAAAAATACAAAAGTTAGCCAGGCATGATGCTACACACCTGCAGTCCCAGCTTCTGGGGAGGCCGAGTTGGGAGGATTGCTTGAGCCCAGGAGGCCAAGGCTGCAGAAAACTTTGACTGTGCTACTGCACTCCAGCTTGGGTCACAGAGCAAGACTCTGTCTCAAAAAATAACAAAAGAAAGAAAGAAAGAAGGAAAGGAAAGGAAAGGAAGAAAAGAAAAGAAAATTTAAAAAGTCTTCAATCTCAACAATTATGAATTGGAGATTCCACATAAAAATCCAGTTTTTTTTTTTGTTTTTTTTTTTTGAGATAGAGTCTCACTCTGTCGGCCAGGCTGGAGTGCAGTGGCACGATCTCGGCTCACTGCAACCTCTGCCTCCTGGGTTCAGGCATTCTCCTGCCACAGCCTCCCGAGTAGCTGGGACCACAGGCGCCCGCCACCACACCGGCTAATTTTTTGTATTTTTTTAGTAGAGACGGAGTTTCACTGTGTTAGCCAGGATGGTCTCCATCTCCTGACCTCATGATCTCCCACCTTAGCCTCCCAAAGTGCCGGGATTACAGGCGTGAACCACTGTGCCCAGGCTAAATATTAACCTTATATGAACAAAAAGAGAAACGAGGATATATGGAGAGAGTAAAAGAGAAGTGAGGCACAGTGGGAAATGGGGAAGGGAGACCTGAGCCTTTGTCTATAGCAAAGGTTGAAAACTCAGCCACCTGCAGGGGCAAAGCAGAAAATGCAAATTATGTAGCAGGCTTGGGATAAGAAAGACCCAGCTCTTGTTCTCTCTTTGTTTTCCCATTTTTCAGCAAAGATATGGGTAGAAACTAAAACTGGGAGGCCCAGGCGGGCGGATCACTTGAGGTCAGGAGTTTGAGGCCAACATGGTGAAACAGCATCTCTACTAAAAATACAAAGATATTGGCCAGGCATGGTGGTGCATGCCTGTAATCCCAGCTACTCGGGAGGCTGAGGCAGCAGAATCACTTGAACCCAGGAGACGGGGGTTGCAGTGAGCCGAGATGGCATCACTGCACTCCAACCTGGGCGACAGAGTGAGCCTCTGTCTCAAAAAAAAAAAAAAAAAAGAAAAGAAAAACTTAATATTTAATGCATTGATGTAAGGCTAACTTTAGGACCACTTTTGAAACTATTTTTTCAAACTGTTTCGAAATCTTCAATCTTCAGAAAAAGTCTGTTAAAAATCATTTTATTTTCACACTCGTGTGTGTGTGTGTGTGTGTATACGCACGTAGATGAGAGTAGTTACTCTATGAAGGATCTGTTACTTGTCTTGCTGTTTGTTTTGTTTGACTAACAGCCTATTTACATGGATAAGATCTCAGAACCGGTTACTAGGCCGTATGAAAGAGGAGTCTTCTTTAGGATCATTGTCAGTACAGGCCTGGCATTCACCTAACCGGTAATAGAAACCTGAAAAGCAGTGGCATAAAAATTGAGAGTTTAATTTTTCTGGATTTAGAATAAATCTGGAGGTGAGAGCAGGGGTCCTAATAGCATAGCAATATTGACAAGAACCTAGTATAATTAACCATGTTTTCTAGTTTCTGTATTCTGATGCTTCCACATCTCTGGGTCTTGCTGACCCTGGAGTGACTGCCCCTCCCAGGTTGAAGTAATTCCTAGAAGCAAAGAACTCGCCTGTCACATGTAGATCAACCAGTCTAGACCCCATCCTCCCAACCACCGCCTTCATCAGGCTCTGCCACTCCTAGCTGCAGTTCCCCTAGTCACCCCAGGACCAGTACTAGACAGCTGGGGACAGCCCCTACGCCGCAGAGGCTGCTGAAATTATTCAAACTAGCCAAGCCTGAACTTGCTTACCTGCCTGCACACTCCTGCCTGTGAAACCACAGTTAAGGCTCTTGCCCACATTTTCCTTTCACTCCTGCTACCTCCTGACTGACTCAGGTGCTTCCCCATGGGGCACCCCCTGCAGGCTATGCCATGCCTCATGCATGTTTCTAGGGAACTGTGAGTAAATTTCTTCCTCCATGAAAGTGATTCCTGTGTCTGCATGCCTTACCACACCTGATTAAAACAAACCCTGGCTACCTTTACAACCCCCAGGTCCAACCAGCCTTCTGAGCCACCACCCTGACTTGATCCAGCATCAAGAATCTCATTTCTGGGCCAGGTGCAATGGCTTATGCCTGTAATCCCTACACTTTGGGAAGCAGAGGCTGGCGGATCACTTGAGGTCAAGAGTTTGAGACCAGCCTGGCCAACATAGTGAAATCCTATCTCTACTAAAAATAAAAATTAAAAAAATAGGCTGGGTGCGGTGGCTCACGCCTGTAATCCTAGCACTTTTGGAGGCCTAGGGGAGCAGATCACAAGGTCAGGTGATCGAGATCACAGTGAAACCCCGTCTCTACTAAAAATACAAAAAATTAGCTGGGCATGGTGGTGGGCGCCTGTAGTCCCAGCTACTAGGGAGGCTGAGGCAGAAGAATGGCGTGAACCCGGGAGACAGAGTTTGCGGTGAGCCGAGATCGCACCACTGCATTCCAGCCTGGGCGACAGAGCGAGACTCCATCTCAGAAATAAAAATAAATAAATAAATAAATAAATAAATAAATAAATAAGTAGCTGGGTGCAGTGGCATAATCCTGTAACCCCAGCTACTTGGGAGGCCGAGGCATGAGAATCAGTTGAACCTGGAGGCAGAGGCTGAGGTGAGCCGAGAATGTGCCCCTGCACTCCAGCCTGGGTGACAGAGTAAAACTCTGTCTCAAAACAAACAAACAAACAAATAAAAATAAAAAGCATCTCATTTCTGGGTGGTGTCATGGCTCACACCTATAATCCCAGCCCCTTGTGAGGCTGGGGTAGGAAGATCACTTGAGGCCAGGAGCTTGAGACCAGCCTGGGGAATGTAGCAAGACTCCATCTCTCCAGAAATTTTTTTTTTTTTAATTAGCCAGATGTAGCGGTATATGCCTGTAGTCCCAGCTACTCAGGAGGCTGAGGCAGGAGGATCACTTGAGCCCAGATGTTTGAGGTTACAGTGAGCTATGATCAGACCACTGTACTCCAGTGTGGGCAACAGAAGGAGATGGAGCAAGAGTGTCCCTAAAGATAATAAGAATAAGAATCTCATTTCTTAATTTATTTTCCTCAACACTTACCATATTCTGAAATACTTGTTTGCTTATAATTTGTTTCCTCTCACTAGACTCTAAGCTCCTTGAAGGCAGAGATTTTTATCTGTTTTCTTTATGGTAAGTTCCCAGAATTGAAAACAGTGCCTGGCATGTATTTGCTGAATAAATGATTAAGTGCTCTCCTGTTGATGGCTGGAGTTCAGACCATCAGGGTTTTGTTTCAGGCTGGAAGAAGTGGAGAGTAAAAGGCAAAGGGGGCCCATGCCAATTGAGTCAGTCCTAGAAAAAAACTTTTCTGAAAGTCCCCTTTATGTGACTTAGGCTAACATCTCATTGGCCAGCCCTATGCCACACCACCACTCCTACCTGCATGTCAGTTTGAGGCAAAAAAACTTTTAAAGCATAGAACTTTGCTAAACAAAATGAAATTGGGATTCTGTTAGAAGAAGGAATGGGACAATGAATACTGGGTCTTTGCAAGGGGGCTGTTGGCTGCACTCCAAATGTCCTCAGCATTATACACGAATTATACACGGAGCTCCTTTTTATTTATTTATTTTTTTTGAGATGGAGTCTCGCTCTGTTGCCCACGTTGGAGTGCAGTGGTGCGATCTCGGCTCACTGCAAGCTCCATCTCCTGGGTTCACGCCATCTGCCCACCTCGGCTTCCCAAAGTGCTGGGACTACAGGCATGAGCCATTGTGCCCGGCCCTACATGGAGCTCTTTACCCTGGCCTGTGCTTTCCTCTGCATTTACTTTTTTTTTTTTTCTGAGAGGGAGTCTCACTCTGTCGCCCAGGCTGGAGTGCAGTGGTGTGATCTCGGCTCACTGCAACCTCTATTTCCTGGGTTCAAGTGATTCTCCTGCCTCAGCCTCCCATGTAGCTGGGATTGCAGATGCCTGCCACCATGCCCAGCTAATTTTTGTATTTTTAGTAGAGAAGAGCGTTTCACCATGTTGGCCAGGCTGGTCTCGAACTCTTGACCTCAAGTGATCTGCTCATTTTGGCCTCCCAAAGTGCTGGGATTACAGGCGTGAAGCCACCATGCCCGGCCTCCTCTCTGTTTACTCTTGTGAGTAACATCAGCTTCTTTGAACTTCACCAAACTTTGATTCCTTAATTCCATACTAACTGTTTATTTGTTGAGTTTCCAAGATGCAATTGCATATAATTCCAGGAACTGTGAGTAGTGAGAACCCCCTTAACCTATCAGCTATTCTATTTTTAGATATCATGATTCCTACTGAAACATTCAGTGGCTTAAGCTCTGCCCAGCAGGTTCTCGACCCTATGTGCCTGTGGGTGTGTGTGTGGGACGGGCAGTGTATGTGCACACGGGCATGTGCACTCTCACATCACAGATAAGGGGAAGATAGAGGGAGACTCTCCATGGCCCTTCCTCCTTTTTTCCAAGGCTGATGTTGGCTCTTTCTGAAAATACTTTGATGTGTAGAAAGCAGCCCACAGATAGGCACTCCCTGTGATAAAGCAGTCACAGCCAGAGCGGGGCCCCTCCCATCTCAGCCTCCTAAGTAGCTGAGACTACAAGTGTACCACCATGCTTAGCTAAGTTTAATTAAAAAAAAAAAAAGTTTTGTAGAGATGGGAGTCTTACTATGTTGTCCAGGCCGATCTCAAACTCTTGGCTTCAAGTGATCCTCCCACCTTGCTCTCTCAAAGTGCTGGGATTACAGATAGAAGCCACCACACCTAGCTGAGAATTTCTTTATGGCCATCTTCTGGACAAAAAGTCAGGGAGAGTTTAGAGTAATAATTCCAGTTTTTATAGCTTTTGCTTCGGGGAAAAAGGGTTGGGAAAAAGGGTTCTAGTTTCTAGGACCTGCTTTGGGGAAGAGGATTCTGGTTTCTATGACTCACTTCAGGGGAGAATGAGGGACGAGAGAGACAGAAGAGGGCAGGAGCGGGTCAGAGGGACCTTGGATCTGAGGCTGCTTCTGAGGTCTTCCAATGTCTTTTAGTTAAGTACTCAGTGCCATACTTTGGAGTATTGTGTTCTGAACCCCAACAGAAACAACCCACTCTCTCAACATCAGCCTCGTGCCTACACCCACAGGAACAGGAGCGCAAGCCGCTGCGGGTGCGGGCTCCTCGGATGGAGCAACGCCAGCGTCACCTGCTCCTCACCTGTCCCCAGTGGCCTTTCTTGGCAGCCTCCCCCATCTTCTCATGTTGCTCCGTATCTTGATATCTTCTGTGGCAGACATAGGCTGCTGCCTCCCCAAACTCCATCATCCTCTTCTCCTTTAACCATGGAAACTTGATTTTGTCTGTGGCATCCATGTGCCTCTTTGAAGCACTCATCTCCCCAGACTCCCTTGAATCCAGGGCTGGCCACATGACTGTTTGGGTAATGAGTCATCAGTAGAAGTCGGCTTGGTGGGGCTTTCAGGGAAACAAGGGCTTTCCTGTTTTTGTTTGTTTGTTTTTCTTCTTCTTTTTTTGAATTTGCTCCTGCCAGCCCTCCCCTTGTTTGTTTTTAAGATGGATTTGGTTGGAACACATCTTTTGCTCTTTCCTCCTCCTTTCTGCCTGGAATGTAGATGTGATGTCTGAAGGCAGAGCAGCCATCTTGCACATGTGACATAGAAAGGTAGATGTGAAGACATCTAGTAGGAGATTGCATCTCTGGCGATTGGAGCAGCTGTATCAGCCCTGGACTGCCTGCTCTAGTCTTCTTGATAACTGGGAAAAGTAAACACCTATGAAGTTAGGCCATTGTATTGAACCAAACACTATCTTTATTTATTTATTTATTTATTTATTTATTTATTTATTTATTGAGACGGAGTTTCACTCTTATTGCCCAGGCTGGAGCGCGATGGCATGACCTCAGCTCACTGCAGCCTCTACCCCTCCAGGTTCAAGCGATTCTCCTGCCTCAGCCTCCTGAGTACCTGGGATTACAGGGGCCCCGCCACCACGCCCAGCTAATTTTTTGTATTTTCAGTAGAGATGGGTTTTCACCATGTTGGCTAGGCTGGTCTTGAACTCCTGATCTCAGGTGATCCACCCTCCTCGGCCTCCCAAAGTGTTGGAATTACAGGGGTGAGCCACTGCACCTGGCTTTTATTATTATTATTATTACTTATTTTTTATTTTTATTTTTATTTTTTAGACAGAATCTCGCTCTGTTGCCAGGCTGGAATGCAGTGTGGCGTGATCTTAGCTCACTGCAACCTCTGCCTCCCAGATTCAAGTGATTCTTCTGCCTCAGCCTCCTGAGTAGCTGGGATTACAGGCGTGTGCCACCACGCCCAGCTAATTTTTGTATTTTTAGTAGAGATGGGGTTTCACCATGTTGGCCAGGCTGATCTCGAACTCCTGACTTCAGGTGGTCCACCCACCTTGGCCTCCCAAAATGCTGGGATTACAGGCATGAGCCACCGTGTCTGGCCTCTATCTAGTTTTGTTTGGAGCTGCAGTAAGTAGTGTCTCCATCTTTTCCTTCCTTACAGGCTATTTATCCATATTGCTTCGCAGATACAAAATTCATAAATGTATACAAGCCATACCAATGTTACCCACTCCCTCAGGCCCTGCCAAGGCCTTGAGAAACTAGACTCAGCCTGTGTCTCCACGTAGGGGGATTGCAGATAGCATCTTTGAGCTTCAGTTTCTCTTTCCGTAAAATGGGGAATTTTGACTACTTAGCATGCGTCATGTGTTAAAACCCTAACCTCGTTAGCAATTATAACCACTATCAGCATCCCATAGTCTGGTTTTTTTAGGGCTTTCCCAAAGCAAATGGGAAGATTTGCTGCCAAGCTCACTTTGGGAGGTCACCAGGCCCAGAACATTCTTGTCCTCACAAATGGTCACTTCCTTCATTTAAGAACAAGGACTAGAGTATTCTCACTTAATTACAACTGGGATAGGTGGGAGGGAGTTACCCATGTGCGTAACATTAGGGAAACTTTTTTTTGAGACAGAGTCTTGGTCTGTTGCCCAGGCTGGAGTACAGTGGTGTGATCATGGCTCACTGCAGCCTTGACTTCCTGGGCTCAAGCAATCCTCCTGTCTTAGCCTCCTGAGTGGCTGGGACTACAGGCGCACACAACCACACCCTATTCATTTTTGCATTTCTTGTAGAGACAGGTTTTTTCCATGTTTCCCAGGCTGATCTTGAATTCCTGGGCTCAAGAGATCCTTAGAGAAACATTCTACCAAACTGGAAGTGACAGATCAATTCCCAGCAAGCCTTTAGTGGGCATTGTCCTTTTCAGGGAGCTGGATAGAAGAGGGATCTCAGAGCCACAACACCCGTGCTACCCATGATGGTAGAAAAGGGGAGTCTAAAAAGAGTTGGGGTCTGAGCTGGGGCCTAGGAAAAGTTAATGGGGCAGTGATTTGGCCTTTTCTACCCTCCTTCTTGTAATAATATTATTTTAACAATCTGGGTGGATACGTGGCTCACACCTCCCACACTTTGGGAGGCCAAGGTGAGTGGATCACCTGAGGTCAGGAGTTCGAGACCAGATTGGCCAACAGGGTGAAACCCTGTCTCTACTAAAAATACAAAAGTTAGCCAAGTGAGGTGGTGGGCACCTGTAATCCAAGCTACTCAGGAGGCTGAGGCAGGAGAATTGCTTGAACCCGGGAGGCGGAGGTTGCAGTGAGCTGAGATTGTACCATTACCCTCCAGCCTGGGTGACAGAGGGAGACTCCTTCTCCAAAAAAAAAAAAAAAAAAAAAAAAAACCGAAACAAAAAAAAACCCAACCAAATAAAAAAGCAATCTTACCCCCATAACCTTGCCTCTCTCTAACCTCCCAGGATATTTCTGTAGTCTCAATATTTGGCCTTAGCTGTAAGAAAATTTCCTTACCATCACTCTTTGTTTATTATGCAATTCTCTGAAGATATTCCTCTGATGGCATTCTTTCCTCTCCATTCCTTGTGTGTCATCATTATTTCTTGCTTATTCCTGTCTTGTGCTCACTCCCTGAAATTTGATCTATCCTTTAGGCTTATCTCAGAAGCCCTTATGAAGCCAGTCTGGATGGAGACACTTCCCTTCTCTGGAACCCATGGCACTTAGCTGTTATGACTTTTGTGCTCATCGCCAAACTGGAATGCGCTTCCATTAGACTTATCTTTTCACCATTCTTTAGATTTCTTTTTTTTTTTTTTTTTTTTGAAACGGAGTCTTGCTCTGTAGCCCAGGCTGGAGTGCAGTGGCCGGATCTTGGCTCACTGCAAGATCCTCCTCCCGGGTTTACGTCATTCTCCTGCCTCAGCCTCCCGAGTAGCTGAGGCAGGAACTGTCCTGTACTTAGCCCTGCTCTTGGCATGTTGTATTTGCTTGATAATTATTCCTTGAATTTAACTGGAAATTCCAATTTGGAAAGAGAGGACATATATACACCAAGCATGGTATATTTAAATAAACTGGAGATAATTTTCCTTGAGAAATACCTCCTATTTAAACCTTTGCCACACAGGTATAGGCCTGGAAATAAATGGTGTGACTAAAAGCTGCCTGCTCAGATACCTCTGTTGTTGTTGTTTTGAGACGTAGTCTCGCTCTGTCGCCAGGCTGGAGTGCAGTGGTGCAATCTCGGCTCACTGCAACCTCTGCCTCCTGGGTTCAAGCGATTCTCCTTCCTCAGCCACCCGAGTAGCTGGGACTACAGGTGCATGCCACCATACCCAGCTAATTTTTGTATTTTTAGTAGAGACGGGGTTTCACCATGTTGGCCACGCTGGTCTCCAGCTACTGACCTCGGGATCCCCCCACCTCAGTGATCCCCGCCTCAGTTGAGGCCTTGACACCTCAACTCCCAAAGTGCTGGGATTATAGGCGTGAGCCACTGTGCCCGGCCCAGAGAACTCTTTTATTTTGAGATGGAGTCTCACTCTGTCACCCAGGCTGGAGTGCAGTGATGCGATCTCGGCTCACTGCAAGCTCTGCCTCCTGGGTTCACGCCATTCTTCTGCCTCAGCCTCCCCAGTAGTTGGGACTACAGGTGCCCGCCACCACTAACGGCTAATTTTTTGTATTTATTTTGTATTTATTTTTTTCTTAGAGACGGGGTTTCACCATGTTAGCCAAGATGGTCTCAATCTCCTGACCTCATGATCCGCCCACCTTGGCCTCTCAAAGTGCTGGGATTACAGGCGTGAGCCACCCTGCCTGGCCTCCAGAGAGCTCTTTTCTTCAGATTTTCTTTACAGATTCTTCAAGCTGTAAAGTAAATGAATACCGTCTCTCATCGCCTATACCTAGGAAGTTCTGAGTAACTCCTGTGGACCCACTGAGTCAGAGGTTCACACCTGGTTGGGCAAGTAGTGGGTGTGATCAGTGACGAATATTCTTTTGGTTTCAGCACCAGCATCAGCCATTTATATGTCAGTGATGCAAATCTCCATATGCAGAGTCCTTGATACTGTTCGGAGTGCTTTCATACCCATGCCCAAACAGGACCCAGCGGGGGTGGCTGCCAACAAAAGAAACTTGACAGAGCCGGTCCAAAGGGTCTCTGATTTCTGGTACTGGAAGAATTAGCCTTCTTCAGGGTAGGAACACAGTGGGAAAGGAGAAGTGGAATGTCACAGTTCTGACAGCCCTTAGCATGGAGATAGCCAGCAGCCAATTAGATATGGGAATTGGAAGCCTAGCAGAGAGGATAGCTGGAGACTACATTTCAAAGTCATTGCCACATAAACAGGAATGAAAACCCTGACAGTGGGTGGGATTGCCTGGGAGGATATGGAGGAAGAGGAGGATGGATTGAGAATGGAGTCCCAGTGCTTGGGCAGTGCATGGAGGACAGGACCCCTGAACAGGCCACGAAGGTGTGGGTAGAGAGGTCAAGGACAGAGAGGAGAAGTTACTGTAGAAATTGATAACTTCAATAAATGAGAGAGAGGTCAGCTGCAAGGTAAGAACCAATAAGGGCCCACTGGATTTGGCTTGGAGCAAAGGGATGGGATGAGTGGAGCATAAACGAAGATGGAAGGTGGATTGCAGTGGTGGCAGAGGGGAATGGAAGTAAGGAGAGCGTCGTGGAGATGGAGACGTGCTGCTTGGATCTCTCCCAAGGAAGGACTTGTTGCCCAGCTATGGGAGAGCAGTCAGCAGACAGCCTCAAGCCATCAGCTCCTTCAGGGTTCCTGGGAGGCAAAGAGCTGCCAGGCTCCTCTTCCTGGTCACACCCTTTCTCCTGGCAGCAGCATGTGGTGACTGAGCAGGGCTGGATATAAATGCCTGGCTCTTTCAGTTCAACTTTTTTTGCTTTGATAGACAATACTGCCCCAAGCTCTCTGCAGAGTTATGAGAGGTGTGGTTGGGCCTGCAGCTCAGTTTAACTTCTCCCTCTGCCCACTCCTGCTTCCGCGCCCTTATTCATAGGTGTTAATTCCTAATTAACGTCTTGCATCCCAACTTTATCTCGGTATCTGTTTCCAGAGAACATGATTTCCAACAGAGTCATGGGAACACGTCTTTTGAAGAGTTTGATTGAGAGCAGGAGTCGGGGGACGGGAAGGAAGTGTTTTTTTAAACACTTAAAAAATTAGTGGGGTGTGGTGACATGCCTATAGTCCTAGCTATTGGGAGGCTGAGGCGAAAGGATCCCTTGAGCTTAGGGGTTCAAGGCTGCAGTGAGCTATGATTTTGCCACTGCATTCCAGCCTGGGTGACAGAGTGAGACCTTGTCTCAAAAAAAAAAAAAAAAAAAAAAAAAATTCTGTGTGGACTGTCAAGATGGATTTTGTGCACCGATTCTGGAATTCAGTGGGTTTGCTATTTCTTCAAACTATGTCATTCATATACGTGCTAAATGTGGCCTCTATATAATGTGCAAGACGTGATAAAAGTATTAGACAGGCCAGGCTCGGTGGCTCACACCTGTAGTCCCAGCACTTTGGGAGGCCAAGGTGGGCAGATCACCTGAGGTCGGGAGTTTGAAACCAGCCTGACCAACATGGAGAAATCCTGTCTCTACTAAAAATACAAAATTAGCCGGGCATAGTGGTGCATGCCTGTAATCCCAGCTACTCAGGAGGCTGAGTCAGGAGAATCACTTGAACCTGGGAGGTGGAGGTTGCAGTGAGCTGAGATCATGCCATTGCACTTCAGCCTGGGCAACAAGAGCGAAACTCCATTTCAAAAAAAAAAAAAAAAAAGAAGTATTGGACAGAGCAGGATTGAAGTGAGAACCCTCTAGCACCTTAAGACACTATAATTTAATCAGTTCCAGTTTATCCTAACTGTACCATTACTTATTCCATATTTCTTCATTTATTCCAGAAGTATGTCCTTTGGAATGCCAGGAAATGCCTTAATCAAAGGCAGACCCCGGCCTGTCACACTCCCTGGCTCCATCTGTCTAGCAACCCCGATATGAGAGCACAGAGTGAGGACAGCCTGCCAGACCTGACCTTGAGGAGCCCCCAGGGGCCCTTGGTGCCTATACTCAGCTCTTCTCGGGGCTCACAACACACTTTACAAAACATCTTTCTGTATCTCATTTGAGGGTTTTTGCCTAAAGTCGTTGCCAAGGCCACTTATCTGTAGTTTTCTTTTTTAGTTTTGAGACAGTCTTGCTTTGTCACCCAGGCTGGAGTACAGTGACGTGATCTTGGCTCACTGCAAGCCTTGACTTCCTGGGCTCAAGTGATCCTCCTGCCTCAGTCCCCCAAGTAGCTGGGACTACAGGTGTGCACCACCACACCTGGCTATTTTTTTTCTTTGTTTTTGAGACGGAGTTTTGCTCTTCTTGCCCAGGCTGGAGTGCAATGGCACGATCTCGGCTCACTGCAACCTCTGCCTCCCAGGCTCAAGTGATTCTCCCGTCTCAGCCTCCCGAGTAGCTGGGATTACAGGCATGCACCACCATGCCCGGCTAATTTTGTATTTTTAGTAGAGACAGGGTTTCTCCATGTTGGTCAGGCTGGTCTCGAACTGCCGACCTCAGGTGATCTGCCCACTGTGGCCTCCCCAAATGTTGGAATTACAGGCGTGAGCCACTGTGCCGGGCTAATTTTTGTATTTTTTGTAGAGATGGGGTTTTGCCCAGGCTCGTCTTCAACTCCTGAACTCAAGTGATCCACCTGCTTCAGCCTACCAAAGTGCTAGGATTATAGGCGCAAGCCCCCACACCTGGCCTGACCTGTAATTTTCAACATTCATCTTTTTTCCATCTTTGGGAGTCAGAGCCACACAATCTCCAACTTCTAATACCTTTCAGCCTCTTTGTGATTCCTCAGAGATCGTCGATAGTGACTTGGAGATACTCTCAGTTAATTTTTATTTTGGTACTTGGGAATGTAATCCATTCAGAACAGGAGGTTTGAACACATTTGGAGCAGCTACTCTTGCTGTTATTATTATTATTTTTTCAGGTGTTATGGTGACTCCCACTTAGCAATGGCTGTTCTGCTGTTTCCTAGTCAAATGCCATGCTGCTTACTGAGAAGCCAGGGGCACTGGCTTCTGCTCTTGCTCTGTCATCTGGAAACATTATCCTGTTCCTTTGGACATGGGCAAGGGTCCTGTCCCTAACTTGTCCTTCTTTTTCCTTTGATCTCAACCAGTTTCACTTATACCAAGATCAAACTTCCTTACCTTTCCATGTAGGGAACCAGGCACTATCAAGATCAATGCCCTGGCACTCCGTATGTAGTGAGTGATAGATGCTCATGGAAAATGGGGAGAAAAGTAAGGGGCGAAAGGGAATAACTCTAAAAAGGACACATTTGCACTTTCTGACAGTATAGTTGCATATTTTCAATTTATTTTGGCCACCAGATGGCATAACTGGGCTCATTAAGATAAACAAAGAGGATGGCTACTACTCTGAAAAAACAAACAAACAAACAAAAACTCTAGATAATTAATGGTGAAAATGCCCCTGAGAAAGCTCATTTCTAATTCTTACTCCTAGCGGACTTTTTATACTTAGGCAGGGGAGACCCATCTTTGGAATTTTAAGGTTCAAAAAGGAATTTGTCTGTACCTGATGGTCAGAAAACCGCGTCGAAACCGTCAACTGGCATTCAGAATTGTCTGTTCGAAGAATTAGAAATGAGCGTGTCTCTACCTGCTTCTAGCACACACCTTCCTTTGAGGTAAACTCCTTACTGCTGAGCCGTCGAATCTCGGAGTGGATGAAGAGGGTGATGAGGGATTGTTGCTAATATTAGCATTGTTGGGTGAAAATATGCATCACATTTTGTCAGGAGAAGTGCTGACTGTCCTGTGGAATCGGAGGGTGAGTGGCATAAACCCCTAAGGATTAGCTTGTCCCTTTCGGTTACATTTGAATATGATTTGGAACTTGTGGGGTTTGGGTTATGACAAGAAGGGAACTGAGAAAGTAAAAACATTCAGTGCTTGTTTTGTGCTTCCACATAGTTTTGACCCTGGGACATTCTAAAGGTCTATTTCTAATATTTGTTCTAGGTGGATAGATTTGTTTATTCAACAAGCATTCCAGGCACCGTATAGGGGCTGGGGAGAAACAGTAAATAAGGCAGAGTTCCAACTTTCAAAGAGCTTTCTAATTTGGGTTTTTAGTGCCACAGGGGCAAGATGGGAATGCCACAAGAGTCTCTTTGATTGTAGCCCCAGGGAATACTCAGCGCCCAGTTGTGTGAAGTGGGATGCAGCTCCTGGTGAAAACACAAGTCCTTTAAAAGTTTATTGACTGCAAAGAATAAACCAAAATGGGCCAGGTGCAGTGGTTCACACCTGTAATCCCAGCACTTTGGGAAGCCAAGGCAGGCGGTTCATGAGATCAGGAGTTCAAGACCAACCTGATCAACATGGTGAAACCCCGTCTCTACTAAAAATACAAAAATTAGCTGGGCATGGTGGCGGGTGCCTGTAATCCCAGTTACTTGGGAGGCCGAGGCAGGAGAATCACTTCAACCTGGGAGGCAGAGGTTGCAGTGAGTTGAGATGGCACCATTGCACTCCAGCCCAAGTGACAGAGCAAGACTCCCTCTCAAAAAAAAAAAAAAAAAAAGAAAAGAAAAAAAAAGAAACCAAAATGGCAAAGCTTCTTGATAACATCCCAGCCCATTTTTTCTTCTCCTCCTCCTCCCTCCTCCCTCCTCCTCCTCCTCCTCCTCCTCCTCCTCCTCCTCCTCCTCCTTCCTCTTCCTCTTCCTCTTCCTCTTCCTCTTCCTCTTCCTCCTCTTCTTCTTCTTCTTCTTCTTCTTCTTCTTCTTCTTCTTCTTCTTCTTCTTCTTCTTCTTCTTCTTCTTCTTCTTCTTCTTCTTCTTCTCTTCCTCCTCCTCCTTCTCCTTTTTTTTTGGAGATGGAGTCTTGCTCTGTTGCCTAGGCTGGAATGCAGTGGCGTGAGCCACCCTGCCCAACCATCCCAGCCCATTTCTTATACAAAGAAACATTGAAGGTTTACTACAGAAAGAAAGAGACAGTAGAATAATGGGAACCGCATTGCAAAAATGTAAATTGCTCACTGGTGACTGCCAGGATTTTGATGATCTAATAAAATGACTGGCATATGAGGTGGAGCAAATGCACCCTCCTGTGATCAGCCAGAGGTTTCAGCAGCAGTGGAAGATGCATACCAGAAGGCGATGCAGAGGGTGGATTAGAGAGGATCCAAACTGGTATCAGGGGTTGGGTGTGGTGGCTCACATCTGTTATCCCAGCACTTTGGGAGGCCAACATGGGAGAATTGCTTGAGTCAGGAGTTCTAGACCAGCCTAGGCAACATAGTGAGACCTCATCTCTACAAAAGTTTTAAACAATTAGCCGGACGTGGTGGCGCATGCCTGTAGTCCCAGATACTCAGGAGGCTGAGGTGGGAGGATCGCTGAAGCCCAGGAGATGGAAGCTGCAGTGATCCATAATCATGCCATTGCATACCAGCCTGGGCAACAGAACAAGATCCCGTCTCAAAAAAGAAAGAAAGAAGAAAAAACTGGTGTCAGGAAAAATAGTTGGGAAGCTATGGAAATTGCTCCAGTGAGAGGTGATGAACGTCTGAATTAGTGGCGGGAGTCTCTCTGAGCCTATTGAGTTTCAGGGGATTGCTTGATTAAAAAAAAAAAAAAGGACAAATTAGCTGGGTGTGGTGGTGGGTGCCTGTAATCCCAGCTACTTGTGAGGCTGAGGCAGGAGAATCACTTGAACCCGGGAGGCGGAGGTTGCTGTGAACCGAGATGGCACCATTACACTCCAGGCTGGGTAACAGTGCAAGACTCTGTCTCAAAAAAAAAAAAAAAAAAAAGAAGAAGAAGACAGTGGTTAAGGGACTGAGCGGGGACAGATGGGAGATGAATTTCAGGGTGGGAAGGGTGGATATAAGGTGAAGGAGAGGAAGAATGACTCTGGAGAGAACACCAGCTCCAGTGGCCTGACCCTAAGGCCTGTGTGCTTTCTCTCATATTGTGCTGCCTTGTCATATAACGAGGATTCACTTTAGTCCAACTCTTCCATTTTACAGTGAAAGGAGGAAATTCAAACCCAGGAAATGGAAACCTTCATTTATGGTAAAGCTGCACGTTGCCGGAAGAGCAAGAGTAGAAGCCAAGTCTCCCTTCCCTGATCCGACCCTCTTCCGCAGATTCATGACAGGGTGCACATTAGAACTACCCGCAGAGCCTTCCAAGTGGCATGTGCCTGGCCCATCCCCAGATCCAGTGAACCAGAATCCCTGGGCTGGGACCACTGGCTCATTTCAGACAGTGACACCGTCTCTTCCTGGTGCAACCTTCCATAGCACGTTCTGCTTGGACCACTTTCTCTTTCTCTGTTTTATAATTGCACATTACATACAACCGCTGATAACTGAAAAGGCTCGCAGTGTTTGGGTGAGGAACCCTATGCAAACAAATACCACAGTTCTTCCTCATAGACCCACTTAACTGATTTGCAGACCTCTCACTGAAACCGCAGGGGAGAGATTTTAGAAGGCTATGCTCTAGTAAGGAAAGATTAATGGAAGTAATTGTTCAGTAAGCAGTTACCAATCTAAGTTTTATAAAACTGATAGTCTCTTTATGAGTGTATTTTAGTAAAAATAGGGAATAGCTTTTTTTTTTTTTGAGATGGAGTCTCGCTTTGTCACCCAGGCTGGAGTGCAATGGTGCCATCTTGCCTCACTGCAACCTTTGCCTCCTAGGTTCAAGCGATTCTCCTGCCTCAGCCTCCCAAGTAGCTGGGATTACAGGCACCTGACACCATGCCTGGCTAATTTTTGTATTTTTAGTAGAGACGGGGTTTTGCCATGTTGGCCAGGCTGGTCTTGAACTCCTGATATCAAGTGATCTGCCTGCCTCGGCCTCCCAGTGTGCTGGGATTACAGGTGTGAGCCACCGTGCCTGGCAGGGAATAGTTTTAAAAAATAAAAAACCAAAAGTTTTTAAAAACATGGGTTTTCTAAATATTTTAGTCTCCCCTATCCCTAATTTTTCATAAAGTCCTGAGTTTCTTAATCACAATGTTTTCATCCAAGGAGGCTTTTAGGAGCAGGACCCCAGGGTTAGGGCAGGAATACTCTATTGTTATTTTTTTTATTTTTTATTTTTTTATTTTTTATTTTTTGAGGCGGAGTCTCCCTCTGTCGCCCAGGCTGGAGTGCAGTGGCGCAATCTCGGCTCACTGCAAGCTCCGCCTCCCGGCTTCCCGCCATTCTCCTGCCTCAGTCTCCTGAGTAGCTGGGACTATAGGCACCCGCCACCACGCCCGGCTAATTTTTTGTATTTTTTTTAGTAGAGACTTTTTTGTATATTTTTTAGTAGAGACAGGTTTTCACCGTGGTCTCGATCTCCTGACCTTGTGATCCACCCGCCTCGGCCTCCCAAAGTGCTGGGATTACAGGCGTGAGCCACCGCGCCCGGCCTACTCTATTGTTATTTTAACAGTCTTTATCAACTAGAAAGGCAAAAATAATTTTAGATTTGTTTTCATAATTAATGAAGTTGAATTGTTCGTTGATAATTGTTAATTAGTTATGGTGTTTCTGTTATAAATTGTGTCTGAATTTCTCAAACAGTACAATATAAAATACAAACAGCTGTGGGGTACTTTCTGGGTGCTAGTTACTGTTCTAAGAGCTTTAAATGGAATAATTCAGTTAATCCTGCCCTACGGTACAATAATTAGTCTCCTACGATGGAGGAAATAGAAGCATGGAGAGGTCAAGTAACTTGCCCAAAGTCATACCCAGAAAGGCTGGATTCAGAGCCTGTTGCCAACATTTTCCTTATTTATTTGTGTTCCATTTTTTCTATTAAATATAAAGATTAGCCAGGCGTGGTGACTCACACCTGTAATCCCAGCACTTTCGGAGGCGGAGGAGGGTGGATCACTTGAGGTCAGGAGTTCAAGACCAGCTTGGCCAACATGGTGAAACCCTGTCTCTACTAAAAACACAAAAAATTAGCTGGACATGGTGGCCTGTGCCTGTAGTTTCAGGTACTCAGGTACTCGAGGGGCTGAGACAGGAGAATTGCTTGAATCTGGGAGGTGGAGGCTGCAGTGAGCCAAGATCATGCCATTGCACACCAGCCTGGGTGACAGAGTGAGACTTTGTCTGAAAAGAAAAAAAAATTTTTTTAAAACTTTTTGTAGTTAAATATTTGCATATATTCCTTTCTTTTGTTGGCCTATTGTTTCAGTTAATTTGTTTTTTTACTTTTTTCCCGCATTTTACTTATTACATTCATATTTCTTGTATGATATTTATCTTAAAATCTAGTTTTATTTTTCTTTAAGAGATTGGGAGTCTCGCTGTGTTTCCCAGGCAGGTCTCGAATTTCTGGGCACAAGCGATCTTCCTGCCTCAGCCTCTCAAGTAGCTGGGATTACACCACCAACACACCTGGCTTCTCTCAGCTAATTTAGAACATCCTACCCTTCTCAGAGATTGAAAAATATTTAGATTTGCTCAGGGTATGTTAGATGAAGTGAGGATTTACATCTACTATATGTATTTTCCCAAATATTAATAATTATTTCTCCCAAACCATTTATTACCTAATATTTTTGTTCCATTGTTACATGACAGCATGTTTCTGCCTGGTTTTAACCTCACAGTGGCTTGATTTCTAAGTGAACATTATATGTTTAACTGCCTCTTTGAGGATACTGAAGTCTCTTTCCAATGATTATATTCTTTTCACTTCACCTGGCATGCATCTCTCTCTAGTATTGATGTTGCTGGCTGCCTTTCTCAGTGTTAGTTTTTCTGTGTTTTGGGATTTCAGCTTCCAGGTTCATTTCCAGGTTTTTTCTCTCTCCCTTCTCTTGTTCCTCACTCCTCTCTGCCTAGTGGCTGTGCAGTTGCCCTTCCCAAGGGCGGGTGTTTAGGACTAGGTCTTATATGGCAGTCGGGGCTCCCGCCCTGGAATAACCCTGGGGATGACTCACATCCAGCCCCATGGCTGTGGGAGGCTCAGTGAAGCCCAGGTGTGGTGCCGTTTGTTAACCTTGGGCCTCCCTAGGCCACAGTCCCAGGCGAAGTTAGTAGCAAGCTATTTCAGTCTTCTTAAAGAGGGTGGAAGTGTGGGCAAGAGGGGAATCCCAGTCCCTAATATTTTCACAGTGACCATGACACTGGTTCCCTACCTCAGTGGGCAATTTAATTCTATCTCATCACTCAGTACTCAACAGGACTTGACCTCCCAGCTGCCCTTGACTGTACCCAAAGTCAGAACCCATCAGGCCACAGCTGTAGCCCTGTTCATCTTTTGCATTTATATTCAGTTTCTGGGGATATCTTTGGGGATATTCTCCCTTTGTGGAGCACTGCTTTTTAATTTTCTCTAATATTATATCTATTATCGCTCTGTATTGAAAGCCCCTGGACTAGCCTGTTTCACTCGTGTCTATTTTTGTAGAAGCATTTACTGTATCTTTATACTACACATTTGGGGATCACTAACAATGTTTTCCAGTCATATTCTAATCGCTTTCTCAAGGCTGGATCAGGTGTGAGGCTCTGTAGCAGTAACCTGAAGTTGAGAACTGAGGAAGTAGTGCTGCCCCTCCCCCAACCTGGGGACGCATGAGAGGAGCCCTGGGGTGGCATCCCTAGGATGGGGTGCTGGTGGGGGTGGGTGGCAAGGGGGAAAAGGGGTTGCTGCTTAAGGGAGTTTCTGCTCCATGCCAGCACTTCATCAAAGGTCTTGAGCCAGGGTGGAATCCAGCTCCAGGGAGCATATGAGAGCAAACAATGGAAGCTTGACATGATCCCTGGATGAACATCTGAAGTTTCATATATGATGGGATCTCCCCAGAAAACAATGGTGCACATCACAGCCAGGAGGCACCCAGAGCATTGTGTTGCTGTGTTTTTAGAACCCAGTGAGTAAACTGTCCAGTGTTCCACACCATTCTGACCTGGGTCAACAGACGGTGGCAGGGCGCACTCTTGGCTGTGGCTGATCTCCCTCTCCTGCTGCATTTGACATTTCTCAGCCGCACAAGCAAGGTGCTCTGGGCAGGGACTACATAGGAAGTGGTGCCTCCTTTGCAATATAAGCAGAACAAGGTTTCCTGCTGGAGTGCGTCTTGGCTAATTCAGGGGCATGAGAGGCAGCATCTACCCTTGCCCAGGGGCCCTGGCTCCCCTTTGCTGTGGGTGGTGGCCTGTGATTGGGCCAAGTGGGACTGAGGAGCAAATGTGGACAGTCTTCCCCCGCACACATCGGCTGACCGGCATGCCCAGACTGTCTCCTGGGGCGCCTCAAGTTGGTCCTAGAATCCAGTTCTTCCTGGAACTGGGTGTCATTTCAGGACAGAGAATGCCAGGAGTCATAAATTGGCCCTGAAGCAAACGAAAGTCTTCCAATCCTGCATGACATAGCAAATTGTTTTGCTTGGGCTTTGGCTTGGTCTGGGGCTTGCGGTTCCATGGGGGAACCTCTGGCAATCCCACCAGGGGGAGCCCTTTCCCCATCTTGGAGCTGTGGATCTCAGCTTTCCAGAATATTTGTGTGCATGTGAGCGCGCACGTCTGATTTAATTTTTATATGATTACAGTATAGAATCATGAATCAACTTTCCCAGTTAATGTAGTCAACTGAAGCTACTGCCATGGTTCAGGTTCCATCATGTTTCAAATATAGTTTATGACTGTAGTTACGTACTGTGGCAGCAACACAGGGCAACTCGGGGCTGGGGACAAGTGAGTGTGTCTTTCCCTCCCCAAATGCAGTCATTTAGCATCTTCCTCTTCCAGAGTCCTGTATCCCAGCGATGGGGATCAAGATTCAGACTTAAGGACATCCTACCCGGACCTTGGCAAGGAGATCTTTACAGTGGAGGTCTGGTCCAGCCTCTCTCTGGCCCCAGGCCTCTGCTGTCCACCTTATACAAACGCCACATGGTAAGGAGTCAACTGAGCTACCTTCCAAGGAGCTGGATTGGTACCCTGGCTCTGCCTGACCCTCCTCAGCCCCTCTGCAACCCTCACCTGCTCCCTTCTCCTTCACTTCCTCTCCTGCTCACCTGTACCCTCTTTCCTTAGATGTGGCCACACTCTGCTCCCCCAGGCAGTGTCTTCACTGAGTAGTCTTCGAACCATTAACCACCTGCAGCCCTATCCATGTTCTCCAGGGCATCTGCAAGAGGAGAAAGGGGAATTTGCTGATAGCCACAGCTGTGCATCATACTGGAGGTGCCTTGTGGAGGGCAGCATAGTTAATCTAGTCACCCAGCATTCTCAGTCCACCTCCACGGCCTTCTCTTCCCATTGCCTGGGTCTCGAAAGCCCCTGGACAATCTCATGAGGTGGACTGAGCAGTATCTGGGGAGGGAGGATAGAAAAGAGACTGAGATATCTTTAATTAATAGACACTATTAGAACCTCCTCCCCAGCAGTAGTAGGGATTGTTAGCGGCAGCAAATCCGTAGGGGTCTGCAGTAACCTCAATTCTTGCCTCTTTGGTCACTTATTGGGATCTTATCGGGAAACTGCTGATCACTAGTTTCAGGTGTTTTCTATTGGGAGACTGCCCGTCTCTGGTGCCAGCTGTGACCAATTATTTTAGAGAGACCATTAACAACTGCCTGACCCTCACCTGATGTTTGCCTGACATTCCTGTGGGTGTCTGGGGTGCCTGCTCCTGCCCTGTTCATCCCTGACTAGCTACTTACTCTAACAGGATGAGAAATCATACAAAATAGAGGCTACTTTAAAAAAAAATTCTCAGAATGTGGTGTGTAAACTTTCACCTCCACTATAAAGACCTCCTCGCCGGGGGTAGGGAAGCTTTAGACTAAACCTTGAGCTCCGTCGCCGGGATACAGGACTCTGAAGAGGAGGATGCTAATGATGGCATTCAGTTGACTCCACAGCATCTCACAATTCTTTCTTTTTCTAAGTCATCTGTATTTAGTATCCACTGACCAAGCAGGCAGGAAATGTAATTGAAGTTTTATTAGGGACTCCCCTATCTCTTCTTCTATGGGGTCCAGTGACTATCCCAGGGGTCTGGCCCAGCCTAGAACATTCAGAGTCTGGCCCGCTGACCTTCAGACACAGCTGATATGAATGGGAGTCTTTCTTTGTGGTTAGCAAGGCCAAGGTTCTTAGCTACTTTCCTTTGGAATCCTTGACCTCCCCCCATCCCAACTGCTGTGTGTGTGGGGTTCTGTGTGGGAGCAGGGCTGCTTCTCACTACTCCAAGGACCCCCAAACCACATCCCTTCCGCAGCATCTGGGAATCTCCCCTGCTACTCCCTTGGGCAGCTTTTGCCTCCTTCACTCCAGTGTGCTCACCTCTCTCCCCTGGCAAAGAACCCAGGTGCTGGGGAGATCTCCTCTGCCAACTTCTTCTCTCCTTTTTTTCTTTTCTCCTTTTCTCTTTCCAACTTCTTCTCTTGGTGAGGCTACGCAAAATGCTCTGGGGCCAGGATGTGCAAACGCTTCCTGGAATGGGGTAGGAACAGTGACAAAACAGGAAGAACAAAAACCACATGTTAATATCTCAAGAAAGTATCCAGCCACCCTAATGAAGGGGCTTCCAGGCTCTGAGGGAAGACCACTGAGCTGAGGGGGCTTTGCACTCTATTGCAAAAAGATAATGGATGCCCAGAAGAAGCGGGACATTTGGAGCCCCAGACAAACCAATGACACAGACTGAGACACTGCGGAGCTGGATGCCTGTCTGTGTGTTTGTTAAGAGTATGAGAAGCCCCCGCTGGGAACAAGTTAAGGGCATCCGTAACCATCAGTGTCCATTGCCCAAGAAAGATGGCAGAAGTGGGTTGGTCCAAATCCTTTCCATTGTAACTGTGAAGGGAAAACATTTTGAAATATTCTCTGGCCAGGTGCGGTGGCTCACACATGTAATCGTAGGTACTTGGGAGGCTGAGGCAGGAGGATCACTTGAGCCCAGGAGTTCCAGGCTGCAGTGAGCTATGATTTTGCCACTGTACTCCAACCTGGGCGACAGAGTGAGACCTCATCTCTAGAAAAAAAAAAAAAACCTTCTGATTTATTTCATCTGTATCTCTCCCTCCTCCCCTCCCACTCCACAGCCCTTCTAGCAGTTGGGGTAGGAGGGTTGGCGGTCAGCAGAAAGCAGAGCCAGGCAGCATCTTCTGCCTCCTAAATTTCAAACATGAGACCTCGTGCGAACTGAAAGGATTTATGACATAGGCCAGGTATTTAGCAGAAATGGAGACTAAGAGCAACCATCCCTCACCTTCTAACAGAAAGGGGTTCCCTTGGGCTGGTGGGGCAGATGGGTCATAATAACGATGCGCATATTTGTGGGTATTAGAGAAAGAGGTCCCTGGGCTGAGTCCTGGGGAGGTGGCAGAAATGGCAGAAAGGTTTGTGGAGTCAGACAGAAAGCTCTGTCTTGCTTCGTCTTTGAGCCAAAGGGGACCTGGAGCCCCTGAGTCGGGGGCACTGTGTGGTGCCCAGTCACACTCTCCATAGTGTCCTCAGTGAGTGGCACTCATTGAGGGACAGGAGGAGCAGAGCTGCTCCCAACAGAGAAGCACTGGAGCCCACACTGCCTAAAGTGGGAATGACCCAAACAGCCTTCAGCAGGAGAAAGCGGAGGAAAACTATGGCATCTGCGTGCAGTGGAATACTTCTCAGCACTGAAAAGGAATGTTCCTATAACTGCATGTGATAACACAGGCAAATGTGCAGACATAAAGTCGAGTGAAAGAAGCCAGCTGCAAAAGAGCACATTGTATGATTCTATTTATATAAAACTCAAGTCCAGGCAAAATGGTAGTAGTCAGGAGAGAGGTTGTCCTTTGGGGAGGGTAGTAACTAGAAGGCACAGGAGGGGGCCCCTGGCATCCTGGGAATGCTCTGTTCCTTAATCTAGGCACTGGTTGCATACATATGCTGTTGGTGAAAGTTCTTTGAGCTGTACATTTAAAAGTAATGTACTTTTCTGTATGTATGTTTTATTTATATAAAAACTTTTTTTTAAAAGACGGAAGTGGTTGGGCGCAGTGGCTCACACCTGTGATCCCAGCACTTTGGGAGGCCAAGGCAGATGGATCACCTGAGGTCAGGAGTTCGAGACCAGCCTGACAAACATGACGAAACCCCATCTCTACTAAAAATACAAAAATTAGCCAGGTGTGGTGGTGCATGCCTGTAATCCCAGCTTCCTGGAGGCTGGGAGGTGGAGGTTGCGGTGAGTCAAGATCGTACCACTGCATTCCAGCCTGGGCTACAAAGTGAGACTCTGTCTTTAAAAAAAAAAAAATAAATAAAAATAAAAAACAAGTGTGAAAAATGAGGCTGCAGAATGCAGTAAGGGAGGTGGGAATGGTCTTTTATTATCTCACTGCTCATTGTGCTCTGTGCTCTCAACATTGGATCTCTGCTGTCGTTTCATCAAGGGGCAATGAGTGGGGCGTTAGTGGTGGTGCAGAATTTAAATCATGAAGGACTTTCTGCTCTTTCCTGCTTGACATCTTCCTTGACTCCGTCTTCTTTTTGATCACCTTTTTATGGCTTCCTGAATTGATCTCATGGATTTTTTATATGCTGCAAAAATGTAAATGGATTAGATGATGTGATTTTTAGGGTATAATTAGATGGTTAATCTTACGTGTCAATTTGAGTGTGTTGCACTGTGGGTGCCCAGATTAAATAACATTTCTTGGTGTGTCTCTGAGGGTGTTTCTGGGTGAGATTAGCATTGTGGACTCAGTAGATTGTCCTCACCACTGTGGTGGGCATCATCTAATCTGCTGAAGGCCTGAACAGAACAAAAAGAGGAAAGAGAAATTCACTACTGTTTCTTCCTGCTTGTGTGCTAGAACTGGAATATCAGTCTTCTTCTCTCTTTGGACTGAGATTTGTACCATTAGCTCCCCTGGTTCCTCTAGTCCACAAGATTGTGGATACAGACTGGAATTATATCACTGGCTTTCCTGGGTCTCAGTTTGCAGATGGCAGACTGTGGGACTTTACAGCCTCCATAATCATGTGAGCCAATTCCTCATTCTATCTATCTATCTATCTATCTATCTATCTATCTATCTATCTATCTACCTACCTACCTACTTATCTATCTCTGCATCCTATCATCTACTGATTTCTCTCTCTCTCTCTTTTTTTTGTTTTTGAGACAAGATCGCACTCTGTTGCCTAGGCTGCAGTGCAGTAGCACAATCCTAGCTCATTGCAGCCTTGATCTCCCACGCTCAAGCAATCCTCTAGCCTCATCCTCTTGAGTAGCTAGGACTACAGGTGCGCACCACCATGCCCAGGTAATTTTTATACTTTTTGTACGGATGAGGTCTTACTATATTGCCCAGGCTGGTCTCTAACTCCTGGGCTCAAGCGATCCTCTCACCTCGGCCTCCCAAAGTGCTAGGATTACAGGCATGAGCCACTGCATGTGGCCCTTATTTCTCCTATTGGGTCTGTTTCCCTGGAGTACCCTAATACGGATGGGTTTGCGTTATTGAGAGCCTTATTTGCTGCCTCCTTCACGAGATGCTAGCTGAACTCTTGAGCATGGGTAGCGGCATTGGTAAATCTGGCAGTAAGGCCTGTGGGCTGCTCACATCAGCCAGGCAGACATTTGATCAAGTTTCAGATCTTGTTGATGTCTTTACCAGAGCCACTAAGTTTCATATGTGCCATTGTTGAAGCCAGCTGCAACTCACCTGGCAATCAGCTGGAGGAACGGGACTACTTCTATTCATTGCAGATTAAAAAGTTGGCCACATATCCTTTGCTACTTCTCCTATTGGGAGGTGGGGACCCCTTAAATCTGGGTGGCTGTGTGGCTGTTTGATTGACACAAATTGTTGGAAGTGATGTTAAGCCAGCTTCCAGCCCAGGATTCAATAGCACCTTCCACCTCTTGTTTCCTGGAGCATTATCTGGGAGCCTGAATCACCTTGTAAAAAGTTCAAAATCAGGCTGGGCATGGTGGCTTAAGCCTGTAATCCTAGAACTTTGGGAGGCTGAGGCGGGCGGATCATAAGGTCAGGAGTTTGAGACCAGCCTGGCCAACATGGTGAAATGCCGTCTCCACTAAAAATACAAAAATTAACTGGATGTGGTGGTGCCCACCTGTACTCTCAGCTCAAGAGGCTGAGATTTGCTTGAACCCTGGAGGTGGAGGTTGCAGTGAGCCAAGATCGCACCACTGCACTCCAGCTCTGGGTGACAGACCAAGACTCTGTCTCAGGGGAAAAAAAAAAGTTCAAATTCAGACTGGGCACAGTGGTGTGCCTCTGTAAATCCTAGCACTTTGGGAGGCTGAGGCAGGGGGATAACTTGAGGTCAGAAGTTCAAACCAGCTTGGTCAACATAGTAAGAGTCCATATCTACAAAAAAGAAAAGATTAGCTGGGAATGGTGGCTCATGCCTGTAGTCGCAGCTACTCAAGAGGCTGAGGCAGGAGGATCGCTCAAGCCCTTTAAGGTTGTAGTGAGCTATGATCACGCCACTGCACACCAGCCTAGGCAACAGAGCAAGACCCTGTGCCCCACATCCCCACAAAAGAAGAAGTTCAAATTCCCTGCCACTGCCTGCTGGAATGGCCGTGTAGGGCACTCTGGCCAACCACTAGCAGAGCCCAGCTGTCCCCACAAAGGTGACAAAAATGTGAAGGAAGCTGTCTTGAACACTCCAGACCAGCCAGTTGCCGAAGATGCCATTGAGTGACTCCAGTTAACATCAAGCAGAGTAGAATTGCTGAACTGACAGACACAATTTTTTATGTAAGGAAGTGACTGTTGTTTTAAGCCACTAGGTTTGGGATGGTGGTTGCTCAGTGATAGGTAACTGAAATAGCTGTATCTGCACCTGGACCAGAGCCTTCATGCCCAGGGTGAGTAACTTCTTGGCTCTGTAAGGCTCTATCTCCTTCAACTCACTTTGCCAGGCTATGGCTACAGCATTACCCAGCTCTTCATTCCATTACAGTTCAGCGAAGCTCCCACGCCAGGCTTGTGTAAGGGTAATTTACTGTGGAATTATTTTTCGTTTTGTTCTTGTTGCTCTATGTATATTCCCCTCACCAAGAAAGTTACTGGGCTTTTTGTTCCCAATTCTGAGGCTCTTTCTTGAGTATGGAGACGGTGGGTGGTGATGGCATTTGGATTATGTGCAAACACCTTGGCTAAGAGAGACAGAAGTGGGCTGTGGGTGTGTCTTGAGCAGAGGTTGAGATTCTCTAGGGTCTGAAAATTTGGTGCTTTCTCCCCACGAGTGGTGGAGACTCAGACCCCCCACTTCTGCCCAGAGCATTCCCAGGCTGAAGGATTGCTGGAGAATGCCCAGAGAAGCCATAGTTTCTCCCAGCTAGGGGCACAGAGGCCAGGATCCCCAGGGAGATTCTACTATGGGTGATATGGACCTTGCTGATGTGAGGGGAAGTGCTGGGCCTGACCCAGAGGACATCCTGACCAGGACTTGACTGTAGCCTCTGAAAGCAGAGGGAACTACAGAAACAATAGTGCTTCTACGGGCTAAATGTCTCTGTCCCCCCATAATTAATATGTTGAAAACCCAACCCCCAGTGTGATGATATTTGGAGGTGGGGCCTTTTGGAGGTAATTAGGTTTAGCTGAGGTCATCAGGGTGGAGCCCCCATGTGTGATTAGTGCCCTTATAAGATGAGTTAGAGACCAGCGCTCTCTCTCTTGCCCATCGGTAGTGAGAAGGCCGCAGTCTGAGAACCAGGAAGGGAGCCCTCAGCAGACATCAAATCTACCGGTACCTGGATCTTGGACTTCCTAGTCTCCAGAACTGTGAGAAATACATATTTCTTCAGCTGGCTGTGGTGGCTCACACCTGTAATCCTAGTACAGGTTTGGGAGACCAAGGTGGCCAGATTACTTGAGCCCAGGAGTTTGACACCAGTCTGGACAACATGGTGAAAAACCCCATCTCTACAAAAATACAAAAACTTATGGCTTATGCCTATAATCCCAGCATTTTGGGAGGCCAAGAAGCGCAGATCATCTGAGGTCAGGAGTTCACAACTAGCCTGGCCAACATGGTGAAACCCCATCTCTACTAAAAATACAAAAGAATTAGCCGGGCATGGTGGCGGGCACTTATACTCCCAGCTATTCAGGAGGCTGAGGCAGGACAATTGCTTGAACCTGGGAGGCAGAGGTTGCAGTGAGCCGAGAGTGTGCCACTGCACTCCAACCTGGGTGACAGAGTGAGGCTATATCTTAAAAAAAAAAAAAAAAAAAAAAAAAAATTAGCCAGATGTGGTGGTGTGCACCTATAGTCACAGCTACTTGGGAGGCTGAGGTAGGAGGATCACCTGAGCCTGGAAGGTCGAGGATGCAGTGAGATGACATTGCAACACTGCCCCCCAGCCTGAGTGATACAGTGAGACCCTGTCTCAAAACAAACAAACAAATAAACAAAAAAACAAAAAATAAATTTGTCATTTAAGTCACCTAGTCTCTGGTATTCTGTCATAGCAGCCAGGGCGAACTAAGATGGCTATCCTGAGTACTAAGGACCTGGCCTTGCTCCCAGCTTTTCTGGTACTGCATAAGCCCCTGGTATTTTGTAATGTGTTGGAGGGAGGAGACAGCCTCATTAATGACTAGGGTTGAATTTCCTCCTAGTCTTCCAGGGTGGGACACAGAGCAGATTACATTTGATTGAGTAAAAGTAAGGAATGTGACATTTCATGCATATTTTATAGCCCCAAATGACAAAGATAATATGCTTCTCCAACCGCCTGGAACATTTTATAGCTTTCTCTTTTTTTGCATTGTAGGCTCCTGTGTCCATCAATTTATCAGCATTTTTCTTGGCAAGGATTCCCTGAAATGTCTCCAAGTCTGGAAATTTTGTTTTTATGAAAAATAGGGCATGGGACCAGAGGAGGGACTTGGTCAGAAAAACAAAGCACAATTATTTTTGATCCATGTCCTTATTTCTTGGTTACTAAAGAGCTGCCCTCTGTATGTCTTTGATTTTAATAAATTGTCCAGATACGGATTTTTAAAATTCTATATATGTTTTTTTGAGACAGGGTTTTGCTGTGTCACCCACGCTGAAGTGCAGTGGCATGATCATAGCTCACTGAAGCCTTCAACTGTTGGGCTCAAGCAATCCTCTCACCTCAGCCTGATGAGTAGCTGGGACTACGGGTGTGTGGCACCATGCCTGGCTAATTTAAAATTTTTTTTTTAGTGGAGACAAAGTCTTGGTATGTTGCCAGGCTGGTCTTGAACACCTGAGCTCCAGCCATTCTCCCACCTTGGCCTCCTAAAGTGCTGGGATTACAAGTGTGATCCACCACACCCGGGCCTAGTTTTTAAAATGATGTTTCATTTATGTAGTTCAAATAAAAATGATGTCAACAAGTACATGAGAAATATCACTCCCACCCCATCCCTACCCTCTCTTGTTCCCCCTCACATTGCCCCTGTCAATAATCATTTTTACCATAATAGTGCCTTATTTATTCTCCCAGCGTTTCTTTATGCAAACATAAATAAAATACTTTTATTTCCTCTTTTACTACACAAAAAAAGCATGTTATATACATCTTGCTCCTTCCTTTTAAAATTGTAACTAAATATACTGGGTATCCTTCCTTATCACCACATACAGCTATTCGTCCTGCCTTTTTCATTTTGACAGCTCTATAGCATTCCACTGGTGGATCTACCAGAGCTGTGTGTTCCACCAGTCTCCTATTGCTGGGTTATTGGGCTGTTTCTGATCCGTTGTTATTACAAATAACGCCACAGTGAATAACCTTATACATAAGCAAGTTTACCTTTGTGTAGGTGAATCTATAAGATAAATTCCCAGAAGGAGGATCTCTGAGACAAAAGGTTTTTGCGTGTATCATTCTGGTAGATATTGCAGGGCTGTTCCACAGAATTGTGCCATCTGCACTGCTGCCAGTAATGCATGGGACAGTCTGTTTCCCCTCAGCCTCCTTCACACACTGTGATGTCATATTCTGGACTCTTGCCAACCAAGGAAAGATTTATGTATAAGTTCAACATGGATGCACTTATGCTAATTCTCCTTCCTGCATTTCCTTCAGAACATCCTCAGTCTTCTCATTCATTTCAGATACCTTGATTAGCTCCCATTTTTCACGACACAGGTTAGCCATGTTTGTATTTCCTTCATGATCATCACGGTTATGAAAGATTTCTTCTGGGGTTGGTAGGTTAAGTAACCGTGGTCCAGTATTGGTTATTGCAATCAAACCAGCAGCTACAGGTGGCTTGGATTGGTTTAGATGGAATTGGTCTCAAATTTAAAAGGTCACTTTGTCATTCTTTGTATCAGTGTTATTCATTTCTGTATCTTTTACAAATGTATTTATTTAATATTTAATAAGACAAATAAAATGTTAAAAATTATTTTGTCCTGGGAAAGCCTAAACGTTCCTCAACAGAAGCTGAAATATTCAAAGGACAAGAAAAGGCCTCTGGCAGAGTCCTGTCTTGGACAGTTTCCCCGGCCACCCAGCAGGCTGCCTATTGTGCTGTTTGAGATGCAAATGGTCCCTTCTTATGCTGGGGAACCTTCTAGGCGTAGCAGGGGCAGTGGAAAGGCTACTTCCTCTCTCTCTCTTTTTTTTTGAGATGGAATTCTCGCTCTGTTGCTAGGGTGGAGAGCAGTGGCACGATCTTGGCACACTGCAACCTCTGCCTCCCGGGTTCAAGTGATTCTCCTGCCTCAGCCTCCCGAGTAGCTGGGACTACAGGCACGCAGCATCACACCTGGCTAATTTTTGTATTTTCAGTAGAGATGGGGTTTCACCATGTTGGCCAGGATGGTCTTAATCTCTTGATCTCATGATCTGCCCGCCTCAGCATCCCAAAGTGCTGGGATTACAGGTGTGAGCCACTGCACCCGGCCACTTCCTCTCTTTTATTGCCAACTTCTCTAGCTAGTCCCAAGACTTGTTCAACTCTTTCTTATGGATTGTTTTGCAGAATACATACACGGAAACCGTCCACAAATTCTAGCCCACCAATTAATGCTGTCAGACTGGGACCTTTGTGGAAAGCCTGCTTGAAACAAAACAATTGAAAATAAAGTGGCTTAAACAAAGTAGATATTTATTTCTCTGCTTTGTCCACGAGGTCTGAGATGAAATGTCCAGGGAAGGTGTGGAGGCTCCCTGGCATGACGGACCCAGGCTCTGTTCCTATCATCTTAGTGTGCTTCCTTCTACCCTTAAGGCGGCCTTGCGGTCTGAGATGGCTTCAGGACTCTGCACTTCAGGCCCTTTGGAGTCCATGATGTTCTTTTTTTTGAGACGGAGTTTCTCTCTTGTTGTCCAAGCTGGAACACAGTGGTGTGATCTTGGCTCACTGCAACCTCTGCCTCCCAGGTTCAAGCGATTCTCCTGCCTGAGCCTCCTGAGTAGCTGGGATTACAGGCACCTGCCACTGTGCCTGGCTAATTTCTGTATTTTTAGTAGAGACGGTGTTTCACCATGTTGGCCAGGCTGGTCTCGAACTCTTGACCTCAGGTGATCCACCTGCCTTGGCCTCCCAAAGTGCTGGGATTACAGGAGCAAGCCACCCCGCCCATCCATGATGTTCTCATTGTCAACATCCTGAGGTCTCCCAAAGGCAAGTGCTCCTTTTATTTGTGCACTCTGGAGTCCAGGTGTCAGGATACTGCTTCCTGAGGTGCAGAGGCAGCTGGTCTCCTCTGAGGCCTTGACAGCCCTTGACACGCCTGGGGCTGCGGAGCTGGGAAAGGTCTCCACCCCAGAGGGATCCACCTACCTCAGCTGCTATCCAGTCCAGGGACTCTGTCTTCTTGGCTGCCCTCAAGGCACTGGGCTCCTTTAGACACTCCCAACCACACCCTTAATCCTCTCAGGGAACTCCAGTCTCCAGCAAACAAAAGCCTGAAAAGTGTCTGCAAGGAAATTCTGAGTTCAGGTTTCTGAGGTGAAGGAGCACAAAGTCCTTTCTCCTGGCTTGGAAGTGCAGGGTGGTGCGAAGAGTGGGAGGGAGGCAGGGTTATGTGAGGAAAAAACAGAAAACACAAATTAATTTCACAGTGATATGTTAACTTAAAAATCACAACTTTAGGCTGGGCAGACGGTGGCTCTTGCCGGTAATCCCTGCGCTTTGGTAGGTGGAGATGGGAGGAATGCTTGAGGCTAAGAGTTCGAGACCAGCGTGGGCAACATAGTGAGACCCTTTCTTTACCAAAAATAAATAAATAAATAAAAATTAGCTAGGTGTGCTGGCACATGCCTGTAGTCCTAGCTACTCAGGAGGCTGAGGTGGATCCCAGTAGTTTGAGGCTGCAGGGAGCTATTCATTCCAACCAGGGCGACAGAGTGAGACTCTGTCTCTTAAAAAAAAAAAAAAAAAAGAAAAGAAAAATCCTAAATTTGGAAAGGAGAGCTTTATTTCTTTTAAAGAGTTACAGCTGGCTGGGCACTGTGGCTCACATCTGCAGTCCCAGCACTTTGAGAGGCTGAGGTGGGTGGATCGCTTGAGCCCAGGAGTTAAGACCAGCCTGGCAATACTGATGCAGAACTTTGCTCCTTAGTTCAGCTAAAACCGGGTTCTTGTCACATGACCAGGAAAAGTTAGGCAGGCAGACACTTTGAAGGGAGAGGAATGGAATTTATTGGGTGAAAAAGGAAAAGAAGAAAAGAAAAAACCTCTCAGCAAAGCAAGAGGGGTTCCTGCCAACAGGTCTCCACTCCACAGACTGATTCCAGGCCACACACAGTAGCTGAAGAGGCCAGGCTCCTCCCCCACCACTGCACACTTGGCTTGAACTTCCCATGGCTCCACTCCGTTTTCCCAGTGTGCAGGCAGGTCAGAGATTCTCCAGGGACCCTCCCCTTTATCTGCCTCCTACATCTATCATTATCTATTTTATTTCATACACTTAAAACACTATTCTGCCAGGTGTGGTGACCTGCACCTGTAGTCCGAGCTACACAGGAAGCTGAGGCAGCAGGATCTTTTGAACTCAGGAGGTGGAGGCTGTAGTGAGCTATGATCATGACAATGCACTCCATCCTGGGCAACACAGCAAAACCTTGTCTCAAAACAAACAAACAAACAAACAAACAAAAAACAAAACCCCACCATTATTCTGAGAAGTACAGCAGCTTTCACAAATTGCCACAGGGGTCTGTTTTAGGTTAGGTTCCTTCAGAAGCAGATCTGGAGACAAAGATTTGAAGCAAGGAGGTTATTAGAGAGGAAATCCCCAGCATAATTGATAGTAAAGTAGACAGGAAAGGGCAGAAGCCAGCACAGGGTGCATCAATGAGCAATGAACTTAATGAACTCCTTGGCTCAATCCCACTGGGACCTTCGAGACTACTGTATAGAACATGCCTTAGAGTCTTCCCCTTGAGGAAGCTGCGGCATTTCTCCACCAAATCCTATCTCATTTGAGGGCTGCCCCCAGGGCACAGACATTTCTAGCCTGCCCTACCCATGGGTAGTGCTCCTGTAACCAGGGTAAGTCCTCAACAGTGTCAGGGGCTTACAGGCGGAGCCATTCTCAATGGCAACCTTAAAGGACACGTGGGTAGGGCACAAAGCTTGGCTACAAGGCCTGCAGCACTAAAAGGTTAGGAACGCCTCAGAGCTGCCCCTTTTAGGATGGACCCACTCAGCTCCCTGGTTCCCACTCCCTGACATCTGCTTTCTGTCTACTGCTCAGTGTCTCCAGTGGATTCACAAAACAACTGCCATTCTCCCTTTCCACCTCAGTTCATTACCAAGAACAACCCTGGATCCCTCTGCTCGGCGTTTGCAGCCGGTGTGGTTTATGTGTGGTCTTGACTTGGCTCAAATAGTTTGTTCTGTCAGTCTTATGATCTCTGTTTATTAATGCTGGTCAGTGTTGTCTAAACACAAAAGGGGAGGAGGTATGAGGAGGCGTATCTGACCTTTCGTCCTCTCCTGGCTGGGACTCGGTGTTTAAGGTTTCTCTGGCGTCCCCTTGCTCTTGGCCAAGGGGACGCCAGAGAAACCTTAAACACCGAGTTCCCAGCCAGGAGAGGACGAAAGGTCAGATACGCCTCCTCATACCTCCTCCCTTTTGTGGTTTAGACAACCACTGACCAGCATTAATAAACCAGAGATCATAAGACTGACAGAACAAACTATTTGAGCCAATAAAAGACCAAACTATAAACAAGGCCAAACGCCGTGGCGGGTCAGGGTTAAGTCATACACCTCTGCACTTAAAGAAAAAACTCTGTTCTGCCACAAGGTTTTAATTTCTCTCTAGCAGCCAAACAAACACTGGCCTTGAGATAAGCAAGACTAAAACAACTTGCAGATCATCCATCAGCCAAAACTATAGCTTGGATTGAACACAAGACTGATTTCAGTAACCTCCTGATAAGAAGACTACTGACTGTGGACTGGTTCTGGCTGGTTTACAGATGCTGCATACTTGAGTTCTGTTGTGTCCTGAAAAGACCTTTTGATGTATAAGACCTAATTGTAATACATTTAAATGCTAAGTCTCCACCCTAAGGTGCACATGGGTCATATGCAACATACTAGTTTATTCAGTATATGTACTTCAGGACCACTTTCATGAATATTCATAGCTCCTTCTGTAACCTGTTGAATATGTATACTTCGCAAACCAAGTAAGCTTAAATTCCTGTCTTAGTCTTTTCCTTATCTCAAAGTTCCTTCTCTAGGCTCTGCCAGAGTGAGAGGTCAAGCCGGCTGTGCTTCCGGGTCGGGTGGGGACTTGGAGAACTTTTCTGTCTAGCTAAAGGATTGTAAACGCACCAATCAGCACTCTGTGTCTAGCTAAAAGTTTGTAAATGCACCAATCTGCACTCTGTAAAAACACACCAATCAGTGTTCTGTATCTAGCTACAGGTTTGTAAACGCACCAATCAGCACTCTGCAAAACACACCAATCAGCACTCTGTAAAATGCACCAATCAGTGCTGTGTAAAATGGGCCAATCAGCAGGATGTGGGTGGGGCCAAATAAGGTAATAAAAGCTGGCGCCCCCCCAGCTGGCAGCAACTTGGGGGGTCATCCTCTGCCAGTGGAGGTTTTGTTCTTTTGTTCTTCACAATAAATCTTGCTGCTGCTCATCCTTAAGGTTCTCACTATCTTTATGAGCTGTAGCTGTCACTGTGAAGGTCTACAGCTTTACTCCTGGAGTTAGCGAGACCAGGAACCCAGTGAGGGGAACAAACAACTCCGGACGCGAGGCCATGAAACCACCGGGAGGAACAAACAAGTCGGGACGTGCTACCTTTAAGAGCTGTAACGCTCACTGTGAAGGTCTGGGGCTTCACTTCTGAAGTCAGCGAGACCCTGAACCGACCGGCAGGAAGAAACAACTCCAGACACGCATTTTTACAGAGCCATAATACTCAGGAGGAGAGTCCGATGGCTTCAGTCTTGAAGTCTTGACGTCAGTGAGACCGAGAACCCGCGGGAAATAACCAGTTCCGGACACAAGAGGCTATGCTTCCCACTAGTCAGAATGGCACATTGTAGGCTGTAACTCTTTATTTTTATTTTATTTTTAAATTTATTGCTGAGATGCAGCCTCACTCTGTCACCCAGGCTGGAGTGCAGTGGTGCAGAGGCTGCTCACTGCAGCCTCGACTCCCCGGGCTCAGGTGATTCTCCAATCTCAACCTTTCACGTTGGGACCACATCTGTGCGCCACTGGGTCCAGCTAACTTTCATAATTTTCATGGTGATGGTTTCACCATATCGATGCAGGAGGTAGATAAGGGGAAGAATCCCCAGAGACTCTTCTGACTTGGCTGTGTACTTGAGAGAAGAGGGTGGAGCCATGGGAAGTTCGTGCCATGTGCAGTTGGGGAGGAGCTTGGCCTTTTCAGTTCCTGTGTGTGGCCTGGAATCAAACTGGGTACGTGGGGGGGCGTGGGAGGACATGGCGGAGGGGGCGGGCTGCTGGCAGGAACCCTTGCTTTGCTGAGAGTTTTTTTTTTCTTTCTTTTTTCACTCAATAAATTCTGTTCCCCTCACCCTTCCATGTGTCTGCGTTCCTAGCTTTTCTTGGTCGTATGACAAGAACCTGGTTTTAGCTGAACTAAGGAACAAAGTTCTGCATCAGTAGGATTCAAAAGAAATTCTGTTGAAATATGATTTTAGGTGTAGACTAGTTGGACGTCTCTGAGCCCCAGATCCCACAGCTCTGCTGAGATGCCTGTCCAAAAGCTCAGGGAGCATGTCTAGGTGTCCAGGGAGGCAAGTGGAGGCGGGAAGAAGAGACCAAATTTCAGTCAGGCTGCCGGTGGTAAGCCTCAGGAAACTCTTTTATCAAAACCTGGAAAAGCCAAAGGTGGGCCCGAGAGGGAAGAGAGACACAAAGACATGGGAAGAAGATGGAAGTAGGACACAGATTGGGAAGAAAAAAGAGCAAGAGAAAGTGGAGAGGGAGCAGCAGTGCTCTGGGAAGAAAGCGTTGAAGGGGTGGGGCACAGCTGGAAGCCTCTGTGATGATTTGAGGAAGGCTGGTTTTCTAGTTCCTTGGCCTGGGCCCATGCAGGTTACCTTTCTACCGGTTCTGCCCAGGGAGTTCCTGCCAGTCCCCAGCCTCCTGCCCTTCTCTCTTATATGCTTGGAGTGTGTGGAATGCTGCTCACCACTCTGGGGCAGCTGGAGACTGAGATAACTCCCTCCCTGGAATGTAGGGAATCTGGTGTGCTGGAAAGAGAGGGAGAGAGAATGCACCTTGCAGCAGCACAGACGGGTTCTGGATGGGCTCCATCTCGGAAAGAGAGGAACAAGAGAGTTGGGGAAGGGGTGGCTGCTGGTCACAGTGAAGAGTCCGCGAGGCCCTAGCGTGTCTTCGCATTTGCGCCGCCTGCTTCCCAGAAGACTCGGCACATGGGGGAAGTGGTGCCAAGGGCACACCCACCAGTCACACTGTGGAGCTGGGACGCCTGGGGCAGGATATTCAGTAGTCAGCCTGGGGACCTCCAAAGATGCTTTTCCATTCTTTAGCCTGTCAGCCTTGGTGGGGACATCACTTTCCTCCTTATTCGTCAATGGGGAGATTCAAGACAACATTCCTGAGCTGAAGGAAGCGCAGCCTCACCTCCTCCTCCCACGCCTCGTCTCCTAAGCTCCCCATCAGAGGTGTCCGGGGTGTGGAACATGGGGAGGCAAGGATGACAGCTCACCTGGCTCAGGCTTCAGCGCTCAGCCCCTCTTAATCCTTCTAGCAAGAGCTTCTTGCAAATACCTCAGGTTTTTTTGTCTTCTGCAGCTGTTGCTCAAACTGTCAACTTGTTGAGACCATGAATGTTGGTTATAAGAATTTGTCGACTTTTTTAAAAAATAAAAATGTTTGTCCACTTAAAGTTTTAAATTCTGTTTTTCAAAGGAGTCTTTTTTTTTTTTTTTTTTTTTTTTTTTGAGACAGAGTCACCCTCTGTTGATATGGCTCCGATGAGTGGAGGAATACCAGGGCTCTTGTCTCACATCGAATTAGATGAGATGACACGAACACGCGTGGAGTGGTTTTAAGGAGCGGAGAGTTTAATAGGCAAGAAAGAAGGAAGAAAGAAAGAAGGAACTCCCTTGTACAGGGACAGAGGGAAGGGGTCTCCAAAGCCAAGAGAGGGAACTCCACACTTAGGTAATACCAGCCAGCTATATTTGATAGGTGGAGGAGGCAGTGTCTGATTTGCATAGGGCTCAGGGGATTGGTTTGACCAGGCGGTGTCATTCACGTAGCCCGGCGGAAAAAACTGGCCCTCCCACTCTAGCCTTTTAATATGCAAATACAGGGCTGCCTGATGTTCCACACACGTGGGAATATATGGGGGCGGCCATGCTGCCAGGCACATGTAGGGGCAAGGGCAAGAGGACAACGGTGGGAATAGCCCTGTTGGGTGAACCCAGTTTCTAACAGCTGGCATTTGCATATCAAAGGTTGCTGGCCCAAGTCTAAGAGCCAGGGCTTTCATTCTAGAAAAGAGCTGTGAAAAATTTTCCATGGACCCCTTTTGCCTCTCTATCTGCCTAAAATAATTTCTTAATAACTCCTACTTCACTGTAGCCCAGGTTGGAGTGCAGTGTGGCACAATCTTGGCTCATTGCAACCTCCGCCTCCTGGGTCCAGCAATTTTCCCGCCTTAGCCTCCCAAACAGCTGGGACTACAGGTGCCTGCCACCAAGCCTTGCCAGTTTTTTGTATTTTAGTAGAGAGGAGTCTCACCATGTTGGCCAGGCTGGTCTTGAGCTCCTGAACTCAAACGATCCACCAGCCTTGGTCTCCCAAAGTGCTGGGATTACAAGCATGAGCCGCTGCGCCTGGCCTTTTGTGGGAGATTAATGACTGATTTTACCCACCAACCTGGTGATCATGAACCAGCCATCCATAACCTTGTTGATCTAGCTCAACCCATTATATAAAACTGTGCTTGGATTGTATGGAATGCTACACACTTACAATTAAAGATATTTAGAGCTGGGCCTGGTAGGTCACACATATAATCATAGCACTTTGGGAGGCTGAGGAGGAAGGATCATTTGAACCCGCGAGTTCCAGACTTGCCTGGGCAACGTAGAACCCATTTCTTTCCTTTTTTTTTTTTTTTTTGAGATGGAGTTTTGCTCTTGTTGCCCAGGCTGGAGTGCAATGGCACAGTCTCAGCTCACTGCAACCTCCGCCTTCGGGATTCAAGCGATTCTTCTGCCTCAGCCTCCAGAGTAGCTGGGATTATAGGCACGCACCACCATGCCTGGCTAAGTTTTTGTATTTTTAGTGGAGATAGGGTTTTACCATGTTGGCCAGGCTGGTCTCGAACTCCTGACTCAGGTGATCTGCCCCCCTCGGCCTCCCAAAGTGCTGGGATTACAGGCGTGAGCCAACACCCCGGGCGGGGGTGGGTGGGGGAGCCCATTTCTATTAAAAAAAAAAAAAAAAGGCCAAGTGTGGTGGCTCATGCCTGTAATCCCAGCACTTTGGGAGGCCAAGGCAGGTGGATCACCTGAGATCAGGAGTTCAAGACCAGCCTGCCTAACATTGTGAAACCCTGTCTCCACTAAAAATAACAAGAAATTGGCTGGGCATGGTGGCGTGTGCCTTTAATCCCAGGTGCTCGGGAGGCTGAGGCAGGAGAATCACTTGAACCCAGGAGGTAGGGGTTGCAGTGAGCCAAGATCGTGTCATTGCACTTCAGCCTGGGTGACAGAGGGAAACTCCATCTCCAAAAAAAAAAAAAAAAAAAAAAAAGAGAGAGAGAGAGAGAAAGTAAAATTTGTACTGCAATTCAGAGATTTTAAGCAACATACATTTGACTTTGTGGCAGTGATCACTATTGTACAATAGTTACTCAAACCCAGGAGGCAGAGGCTGCAGTGAGCCAAGATAGCTCCACTGCACTCCAGCCTGGGTGACAAGAGCGAGTCTGTCTCAAAAAAACAAAGTTACTCATTTGTTCTGCAGAATCCATTTATTGCTGTGCTCACAGTAAAGTAAGCACCAAGATGGCAAAGCTGTTTGATGAAAAGCCAGGCGTATTCACACACACAACTGAGAAAGTTCTGGAAATAGGAGAAAACATCTTTAAGGCATACAGGCTAAACTTATATAAATATTGTTAGTGTTTGCCAAAACAGGGATAATCTAGTAAAATCAGAGATACAAAGCCAGAACAGAGAATTGATAAGTCAAAAATTGTTAAGAATGTACACTGGTTGGGTGCGGTGGCTCATGCCTGTAATACTAGCACTTTGGGGAGGCTGAGGCAGGCAGATCGCTTGAGCTCAGGAGTTCAAGACCAGCCTGGGCAACCCTTTCACTACTGAAAATACAAAAAAAAAAAAAAAAAAGCCGGGCATGGTGGTGCGCGCCTGTGGTCCCAGTTACCCTGGAGGCTGATGTGGAAGGATCGCTTGAGCCCAGAGTGTGGGGTGGGGGTCGGGAGGCGGAGGTTGCGGTGAGTCTGGATTGCACCACCGCACTCCAGCCTGGGTGACAGAGCGAGACCCTGTCTCAAAAAAAAAGTGTATCAAAAGGCCTAGGAGTTTGTTTCTCCAGGTAAATCTGCCCTCCCTCATCTCTAATCTTTGTGAAATCACCCAAATGGAGACATCACGGCAAGGCCCCGACAAGGAAATGACAGGAGTGTAGGTGGATAAGAGACTGGAATACTGCAGCACAATTCTAACACTAATCCCAGGTTTCAGTCCCAATGAGATTGCCTTCACTTCCGCCGCCAGCCACAAGTGTGGAGGCCCCCAGGCTACTCGCTCCTCTGATCAACTGGCTACAAATCTGGGGGGTATCCATAACCCCCTCGGGTTTGATAATTTGCTAGAACAACTTACAAACTCAGGAGAATGTTATGATTATAGGCTTGTTACAAAGGATACAAATCAGGAGGACTAGACTAATGAAGACACAGGTAAGGCCGGTCTCCCATGCAGAGCTTCTGTGTCTTCTCTCTGTGAATTAGGCCGTGTCACCCTCCTGGCACATGGATGTGTTCACCAACCAGGAAGTTCCACCAAACTTTGGTGTCCAGAGTTTTCATTAAATAGGCACAATTGGTTGACTCATTTGCCACAGAATTGAATGCAATCTCTAGTCCTCCTACCCTCCGTGGAGGTTGGGTTGACTCTAAGGCCCAATCCTTTCATCATGTGATCTTTCTGATGACCAACCTCCCATCCTGAGTTCTCTCTCAGCATAAGCCCAGGTGTGATCCAAGGGACTCATGAATAACAAAGATACTCATATTGCTTAGGAAATTCCAAGGATTTAGTTTCCCTCCTAGGAACCAGGGACAAAGGGCAGTCAAATTCTTTATTGTATCACAGAGACACAATAATATAATATGCCACAACAGAAGAGAGGTGAGGAATGTTGCCATGCTTTGAGAAGCCTATCACAAGAGCTTTAAGGAATTCACACTTAAATATTAATAGGTACATTATGAAAGAAATCAACCAAGTACAGTCTTTTCTTATTATGTCATCTAGTTATTGCAGGAATTGAAAAATGGATGTAATAAAGCCTAGAATGCAATAAAGGAATTGGCATTCAAGTAGATGAGAGAGGTTGGGGAATATGTCAAGACGCAAACGTGAAAGAGCTGTCACGGTTTACTTACTTTGCAATCTCTGAGGATGGAACAGGATCAAAGACGGAGCCAGGAAGCACAGAGTTTTCTTCTTCCCTAATCTCATCCCTTGTTTTCATTTTGCACTTTTAAAAATTTCCACATTTATATTCATATGGAATTGATTTTCAGAATATAGAGATAATTCTAATCATTATTGTTTTTCAAATGGTTAGCCAGTTGAACCAATACCATTTATCATAATCAAGATGATCATATGGTTTATTTTCTTTGGCTTACAGAGATGATAAATTTGAATATATTTTAAAATATAAAACTATCTTTAAAATTTGAATATATTTGAATATGATACATTTGAATACATTTTAAAATATAGAGTTATCTTTGTACTCCTGGTTAGTCATGGTGCATTTTTTTTAATACTTCGTATTAAATTTTTACCTTCTGGATTGAGACACTGGAATTCTTAAAAGTTCTTTCAGAAATTCTTCCTATATTCAGTATGCCACCAGGAAACCTCTTATAACTAACCTTACAGAAGATACTTTTTTCTTTGTACTTTGTCCAATATCAAAGGAAACCTCCAATTCCAAGTAGGTCAGGCTACTAATACCCACAAATGAATTCTGATGAAATCATTACACAATAAACAGTAACTGTTGCTTATTACGTGCTTACTCTGTACTAGGCAGGACTAAGATAAGTATTTAAAGTTTTAAGATTATTCTTAATTTCTTATCAAAAGTATACTGGTTTACAAAGTAATGAATAAAATAAATCTTTTTTTTTTTGAGACAGAGTCTTGCTTTGTCGCCCAGGCTAGAGTGCAGTGGCACGATCTTGGCTCACTGCAAGCTCCGCCTCCCGAGTTCATGCCAGTCTCCTGCCTCAGCCTCTGAGTAGCTGGGACTACAGGCGCCCGCCACCACGCCCGGCTAATTTTTTGTATTTTTTAGTAGAGAATGGGGTTTCACCGTGTTAGCCAGGATGGTCTCGATCTCTTGACCTCGTGATCCACCCGCCTCAGCCTCCCAAAGTGCTGGGATTACAGGCATGAGCCACCACGCCCGGCCAAATAAATCTTAAACAATATCCCTATAATAACGACAATGGTGAACTTCTTATGTCTCTTTTAAAAAACTCTGCTTATGATGACAATTTCAAACATACACAAAAGCTGTGAGTATATAGTGAGTCTTGCTGTATACATCACAAAGTTTTAAAACCTGTCAAAAGTTGACCATACTCACTTAATCTACTCCTACCAGTTTTTCAGCTGGAGATCTTTTAAAGCAAATTCTACACATTGTACCATATTGTAGCAGGACCAGCCGCAGACAAAACTCCTCAGACACCGGATTAAAGAAGGAAGAGGTTTTTTATTCGGCCGGGAGCGTTGGCAAACTCGCGTCTTAAGAGCCGAGCTCCCCGAGAAAGAAATACTAGGCCTTTTTAAAGGCTTATAACTTTAAGGGGTCCACGTGAAGGGGTCATGATAAATCGAGCAAGCATGGGAAACGTGACTGGGGGCTACATGCATCAGCTAACAGAACAAAAAGTTTTACAATGCTTTTTTCATACAGTGTCTGGAATTTACAGATAACACAAGTAGTTTAGGCAAGGGGTTGATGTTATTATTATTACTTTGTTTAACTCCTAGGGCCGGGTGGTGGTGCCAAGGTTGTCTGGCTATTTATCTTATTTTTGTTTCTCTCTGTCTTGTGAACTAGGCAAGGTGGGGGGAGGAAGGCAGCAGGAGTAGTAGTGGTCTCCTTCCTTAATATCATCCATAAATTATTTTGCATTACATCCCATTCTTATTGAGTCCCTGCAAGCTGAGAGCAGAGTGCCAAAGCACAATTCACTGTAAGAGATTCTATGAAGGATTAAAACAGTCCAAATTCACAGTACTGCAAATGTCTGTAATTGCATAATCTGCAAAGTATATTCTTCAAGAAATCTTCTGTGCACTTGGTTTCCCTTAATTGAGTTTTTTTTTTTCGTCTTCAGACCAGATTAACTGATAAGAACTGACAGGCAGGGGAGAGAGGCGATGTTTAAGGTTATATATTATGGCAAAAAATTACAAGTGTAAATTGTGCTTGTTTCTGATTAAGAGAGGTCCATTAATCAGAAAGCAGTCTTGGCATCCTCATAGAAAAATCACATAGCTTAACAAGAATTCATGACACCAAATTGCTGCACAGGCAGGTAGCATGAGTTCTTGGCAGGATCCTTTCAGCTGAGCTGTTTTCCACTAGAATGGTATCTGATATGGTTTCGCTGTGTCTCCACCCAAATCTCATCTTGAATTGGAGTTCCTTAATCCCCAGGTGTCATGAGAGGGACCTGGTGGGAGGTAACTGAATCATGGGGGGCAGGTTTTTCTCATGCTATTCTTGTGATAGTGAATAAGTCTCATGAAATCTCATGGTTTTATAAAGGGCAGTTCTCCTGCACACGCTCTTGCCTGCTGCCATGTAAGACATGCCTTTGCTCCTCCTTTGTCTTCTGCCATGATTTTGAGGGCCTCCCCAGCCATGTGGAACTGTGAATGCATTAAACCTCTTTTTCTTTATAAATTACCCAGTGTCAGGTATTTCTTCACAGCAGTATGAAAATGGACTAATACAGCTGGGTGCAGTGGCTCATGCCTGTAATCCCAGTACTTTGAGAGGCTGAGACAAGTGGATCATTTGAGGCCAGGAGTTCAAGATCAGCCTGGTCAATATGGTGAAACCCCATCACTACTTAAAAAAAAAAAAGGGCCGGGCGTGGTGGCTCATTCTTACAATCCCAGCACTTTGGGAGGCCAATGTGGGCAGATCATGAGGTCAGGAGACCGAGACCATCCTGGCCAACATGGTGAAACCCCGTCTCTACTAAAACTACAAAAAATTAGCCGGGCATAGTGGCGGGCACCTGTAGTCCCAGCTACTCTGGAGGCTGAGGCAGGAGAATGGCATGAACCCAGGAGGCGGAGCTTGCAGTGAGCCAAGATCGCATCACTGCACTCCAGCCTGGGTGACAGAGCGAGACTCCACCTCAAAAAAAAAAAAAAAAAAAAAAAAAAAAAATTAGCCCTGCATGGTGGTGGGTGCCTGTAATCCCAGCTACTTGGGAGGCTGAGGAAGGAGAATTGCTTGAACCTGGGAAGTGGAGGTTGCAGTGAGCCAAGATTGTGCCACTGCACTCCAGCCTGGGCGACAGAGCAAGACCATCTCAAAAAAAAAAAAAAAAAAAAAAGAAAGAAAAAGAAAATGGATTAATACAGTAAATTTGTACCAGTAAAATGGGGTACTGCTATAAAGACACCTGAAAATGTGAAAATGGGTAACAGGCAGAAGTTAGAAGTTTAGAGGGCTCAGAAGAAGACAAAAAAATGTGGGAAAGTTTGGAACTTCCTCAAGACTTGGAGGGCCCAGAAGATGGAAAATGTGGGAAACTTTGGAACTTCCTAGAGACTTGTTGAATGGCTTTGACCAAAATGCTTATGCAAATTTCTGCAGCAGACTTGAATTTCTCCTTAGAAAAAAAATTTCTCATCACTTAATTCCCTGAGGTGAACAAATGCCTTCCCTTAGGCTGGCCAACTATATTTCTTTCTGAAGCTTCTAAGAGTCTGGCGATTCATCCCTCTATTAGGATCACCAAACCCCTTCAGGTGACCCTTTTAGATGGAGTCTAATGCCATCCCCTGCCATCTCTCTCTTATGCTGGCCCCACCTGTGGTCCACAGGAAACATGAATCCAGTGCCCCCGGCAATCACGGAAGGCTGGCAGCCCTGAAACCCAGCTACCTCCCTTGTTCCACCATCAGGGCAGGTAGCCAGACTCCTGGTGTTCTTTTTTGTTGTGTATGTGTCTCTGTGTGTGTTTTTCTATTTCCAGAAATGAACCAGCTAGCAGCTCACCCTGTCCGCCAAATTGCAGGAGCATATATTCAGCTCCCTGACGGGTACCACTGAAGGCCCTTCCCCGGGGCTTGAAGAAATACCCTCACTGAATTCGATTTCCTCAAGTAATTGAAGAGCTTCCCCTTTACTGTTCCACTCAATGGCCCCCGCTTTACGGGGACATTTCCAGGCTGGGGATTGGAGAGGTGCTCTGCTACCCAAGGACTCTGGCCCGTCTCATTTTTTCGCCCTCTCTTCCATTTAGGAGGAGATTCAACCTTTTAGAAGCTCACTGTTTTGAGTAAGAGCCACTGTTTGCCGGATCCCAGCCCGCTCTGCCTCCATTATGTGGCTCATCTCTTCTATGGCTGCAGAGGAATTAACATCCCCGGAATCTCTAGTGAAGCTGCCTTCACATTCTCTTTCTGTTTGAACTTTCAGCCCACCTCAACCTGAGGCCATAGGCAGCTGGACTCCACCAATGCCACTGCCACCATCCCCAAAAGGCCAGGGGCTCTCATCCCAGTAGTAGTAATTAGTCTGTGATGCGGAATTCATAGTATTTCAACATTGGGTTCCAAAAAAGGAACCTGAGCATCCCTGGGTCTCACTAACCTATGGGAATGTGCAAATGGGGCCACCTTAAGGTAATAACAACATTTCAGTGTCTCTTTCTCTGCCCAAGTATTTCTGGGGGCCTGAGGGAAATCTCACTTGTGCTCCTAAATCCAGGCACCCAGGCTGACAGCAACTCTCCATCTCCTGCTGAGCATTCCCCCAGGGAATTAAAGCTCTTCAGGCATCAGTTCTGCACTGGGCAGAGCAGTGTCTATGTCCAGTGGGGAAATGCCTTTCCCTCTCTTTTGTGTTCCACTTCATTAAGGGGCCACCTAAGCAATGCCTGTGCACTCCGGCATCGTGCAGGGCTTGTAGAACCACAGCTTCTATGTTAACTTTCAGCTTTTCTTTTTGCTTCGGATGGATGCAGCACTGGACTAAATGTGGTGACAAACAACATTCACTTACTCTTTTATTCAACACCTATTTCCTGAATTCCTTATTCATGCTAGCCACATGATGAACATGATAAACAAGATAAATGCGGTTTCTGTGCCCATGGAGTTTACGGTCTGGTGCAAGATCAAAAAGCGGCATACACATACACAAACACAAACAAAAAAGCAGTTATGATTTAATGTCCAAGACTTTGTTATTGGTTCAAGTTTATCATGCCTGGATGCTTCTTCTGCTTGGATGAGTTTTGTGCGTGCAGCTTGTCAACTCTCAGGCAAACAGACCCTGTCAACCGACCCCACTGCAACCCCACTGCTACTGGACTGCCTGCTGGGGCCCAGTGAGGGAAGTTAACTCTTACTGTGCTAAAGTGTCTGATTTGTTTCAACACTCTAACAACCAAAGAAAACACTGATTGTATCTTTTAAAGAGCTTTTCTTCCTTTCCCATTCTACACTATGGATTCCAAACTTCAGACTTTATGTAAATTTGAAGCTTCTGGCCGAGCATGTGGCTTATGCCTATAATCCTAGCACTTTGGGAAGCCAAAGTGGATGGATTGCTTGAGCTCAGGAGTTCGAGACCAGCTTGGGCAACATGGTGAAACCCTGTCTTTACCAAAAATACAAAAATTAGCCAGGCAGAGTGGCACATGCCTGTAGTCCTAGCTACTGGGAGGCTGAGGTGGGAAGATCACTGGAGCCCAAGAAGTCAAGGCTGCAGTGAGTTGTGATCATACCACTGCACCCCAGCTTGGGAGACAGAGCAAGACCCAGTCTCAAAACAATAAAATAAAAATAAATAAATAAATAAATAAAATCTGAGTCATCTTCACCTACTTTGTGCCATTTACAGGCCAGCTGCTCTTGGTGAGAATGGAGGTGTGTGGTGATCTCTCATTTCCCACTTTGTGCTTTGTGGCAGAAACTGCTATTATCCCCAAATATCCATTCTCCTCTTCTTCCTTATTAATGAGACTCCCAAATTTTTGCTGGACTTGTGGCCACCCTGAATCAAGACTACATTTCCCAGTATCCCATGCTGTGGGACTAGCTTTTGGCCAACATGATCTGAATCCAATGATGTGAGCAACCTTTTTTTCTGCCCTCAAATGGCAGGGGTGATGGCAAAAATTCCGGTAGCAAAAATGGATGATGTGGCCAGGCATGCTGGCTCACACCTACAATCCCATCACTTTGGGAGGCTGAGGTGGGCAGATCATCTGAGGTCAGGAGTTCGAGACCAGCCTGGCCAATGTGGTGAAACCCCATCTTTACTAAAAATACAAAAATGAGCCAGATGTGGTGGCACACACCTGTAGTGCCAGCTACTCGGGAGGCTGAGGCAGGAAACTCACTTGAACCCAGGAGGCGGAGGTGGCAGTGAGAAGAGATTGTGCCACTGCACTCTAGCCTAGGTAACAAAGCAAGACTCTTGTCTCAAAAAAAAAAAAAAAGGAAAGAAAGAGAAAAAAAGAGGATAGTGAAGGCCTATATATTAGTCTGTTTTCATACTGCTGATAAAGACATGCCTGATACTGGGTAATTTATAAAGAAAAAGGCGTTTAATGGACTCACAGTTCCATGTGGCTGGGGAGGCCTCACCAGCCTGGCAGAAGGCAAAAAGCATGTCTTACATGGTGGCAGACAAGAAGAGAATGAGAGACCAAGTGAAAGGGGTTTTGCCTTATAAAACCATCAGATCTTGTGAGACTTATTCACTATCACAAAAACAATATGGGGGAAACCACCCCTGTGATTCAATTATCTCCCACTGAGTCCCTCCCACAACACATGGGAATTATGGGAACTACAATTCAAGATAAGATTTGGGTGAAGACACAGCCCAACCATATCATTCTGCCCCTAGCCTCTCCTAAATCTCATGTCCTCACATTTCAAAACCAGTCATGCCTTCCCAACAGTCCCCCAAAGTCTTAACTCATTTCAGCATTAACTCAAAAGTCCACAGTCCAAAGTCTCATCTGAGACAAGGCAAGTCCCTTCCAACTATGAGACTACAAAATCAAAAGCAAGTTAGTTACTTCCTAGATACAATGGGGGTACAGGCATTGGGTAAATACAGCTATTCCAAATGGGAGAAATTGGCCAAAACAAAGGGGCTACAGTCCCCATGCAAGTCCAAAATCCAGTGGGGCAGTCAAATCTTAAAGTTCCAAAATGATCTCCATTGACTCCGTGTCTCACATCCAGGTAACACTGATACAAGGCTCCCATGGCCTTGGGCAGCTCTGCCCGTGTGGCTTTGCAGGGTACAGCCCCTCTCCTGGCTGCTTTCATGGGCTGGTGTTGAGTGTCTGTTGCTTTTCCAGGCACACAGTGCAAGCTGTCAGTGGATGTACCATTCTGAGATCTGGAGGATGGTGGCCCTCTTCTCACAGCTCCACTAGGCAGTGCCTCAGTGGGGACTCTGCATGGGAGCTTCAACCTCCCATTTTCCTTCCACACTGCCCTAGCAGAGGTCTTCCATGAGAGCTCTGCCCCTGCAGCAAACTTCTGCCTGGACATCCAGGTGAAATCTAGGTGGAGGTTCCCAAATTTGAATTCTTGACTTCTGTGCACCCACAGACTCAATACCATGTGGAAGCTGCCAAGGCTTGGGGCTTGCACCCTCTGAAGCCATGACTCGAGCTGTTCTTTGGCCCCTTTTAGCCATGGCTGGGATGCAGGCACCAAGTCCCCAGGTTGCACACAGCAGGGGGGCCCTAGGCCTGGCCCATGAAACCAGGTTTTCTTCCTAGGTTCCAGGTCTGTGATGGGAGGGGCTGCCACAAAGATCTCTGACATGCCCTGGACACATTTTCCCCATTGTCTTGGTGATTAACATTTGACTCCTCATTACTTATGCAAATTTCTTCAGCTGGCTTGGATTTCTCCTCAGAAAATGTTTTTTTTGGCTGGGCATGGAGGCTCATGCCTGTAATCCCAGCACTTTGGGAGGCTGAGGTGGTGGATCACTTGAGGTCAGGAGTTCAAGACCAGACTGGCCAGCCAACATGGCGAAACCCCATCTCTACTAAAAATACAAAATTAGCTGGGCATGGTGGCATGCACCTGTAATTCCAGTTACTTGGGAGACTGAGACAGAAGAATTGCTTGAATCTGGGAGGCAGAGGTTGTAGTGAGCCAAGGTCATGCCACTGCACTACAGCCTGGGTGACAGAGCTAGACTCCATCTCAAAAAAAAAAAAAAAGAAAGAAATGGGTTTTTATTTTCTATCACATTGTCAGGCTGCAAAATTTTCTGAACTTTTTATGCGCTGTTTCTGTTTTAAAACTGAATGCTTTGGCCGGGCACGGTGGCTCAAGCCTGTAATCCCAGCACTTTGGGAGGCCGAGACGGGCGGATCGCAAGGTCAGGAGATCGAGACCATCCTGGCTAACATGGTGAAACCCCGTCTCTACTAAAAAATACAAAAAAATAGCCGGGCGAGGTGGCGGGCGCCTGTAGTCCCAGCTACTCGGGAGGCTGAGGCAGGAGAATGGCGTAAACCCGGGAGGCGGAGCTTGCAGTGAGCTGAGATCTGGCCACTGCACTCCAGCCTGGGCGACAGAGTGAGACTCCGTCTCAAAAAAAAAAAATAAAAATAAAAAATAAAAAAATAAAACTGAATGCTTTTAACAGCATCTGTGTCACCTCTTGAATGCTTTGCTGCTTAGAAATTTCTTCTGCCAGATACCCTAAATCATCTACCTCAAGTTCAATGTTCTGCAAATATCTAGGTCAGGGGCAAAATGACATGACACCAGTCTTTGTGGTAAAACATAGCAAGAGTCACCTTTACTCCAGTTCCCAATAAATTCCTCATCTCCATTTGAGACCACCTCAGCCCGGATTTAATTGTCCATATCATTATCGGCAATTTGGTCAAAGCCACTCAACAAGTCTCTAGGAAGTTCCATATTTTCCCATACTTTCCTGTCTTCTGAGCCCTTCAAACTGTTCTAATCTCTACCTGTTACCCAGTTCCAAAGTTGCTTCCACATTTTTGGGTTACTTCACAGCAGCAGCCCACTCCCAGTACCAATTTACTGTATTAGTCCCTTTTCATGCTGCTGATAAAGACATACTCGAGACTGGGTAATTTGTAAAGAAAAAGAGTTTTAATGGACTCACAGTTCCATGTGGCTGGGGAGGCCTCACAATCACGATTGAAGGCAAAAGGCACGTCTTACATGGTGGCAGACAAGAAGAAAATGAGATACCAAGTGAAAGGGGTTTCCCCTTATAAAACCATCAGATCTCATGAGACTTATTCATTACTGTGAAAACAGTATAGGGGAAACTGCCCCCATGATTCAGTGATCTCCCACCGCGTCCCGCCCACAACACATGAAAATTACGGGAACTACAATTCAAGATGAGATTTGGGTGGGGACACAGCCAAACCATATCAGTCTATAATCCCAGCACTTTGGGAGACCAAGAGAGGAGTATCACTTGAGGCCAGAAGTTGGAGACTTGCTTGGGCAACATAGCGAGACTTCCTCTCTAAAAACAAATAAAAAACCAAGTTAGCCAGGCATGGTGGCATGTTCCTATAGTCCTAACTGTTCCAGAGGCTGAGTTGGAAAGATCACTTGGGTCCAGGAGTTCAAGGCTGCAGTGAACAATGATTGTGCCACTGCACTCCAGCCTAGGCAACAGAGAGAGGCCCTCTTTCTCTCTCTCATTAAAAAAAAGAAAAGGAAGAAAAAAAGAGAAAAGAATAGGTTGGTGAGGCTGGCCAAAGTGGTGATAACCTCTTGCACTAGGTCCTGGCAGCTGGTAGCAGGGGAGCCAGGAGGCATAGCACTCTGCCTGGTAAAGCAGGCTGTCGGGGTCTGTTTGCCTAAGAGTTGACTGGCTGCAAGCACAAAAATATAAAAGGGGGCCAGGGACTTGCTAATCTTGGGGGAGAGTGGGGGCAGCCCAGTGCAAGGACTGGGGAAGGTAGGGAACTTTAAGAGAAGGTAAAAAGGAGGTGGATTCATGGAGAGGGAAGAGGAAAGTTGAGGGTTGGGGAGGTGTGGGGAGGAGCTGAGATCTCGGAGAGACATTCTTTGTTGGCCTAGTGACACCACATAAATACCTCTGTGCATGGTAGGAGGGACCAGCTCCTCCCCAAACACTGTTTAGATTTTGGCCTTGAAAACCATGACTACTAACGTTCCTTGGGTTTTCTGTCAGTGTGACCAGTTTCCTCAGCTCCCAGCTGGCACATAAAGAAGATGTGTTCTTTTCTTGCCGATGTGAGGCTACAGGATCTCATGAGGAACACCCCATGAACAAACAGTACCGCTGAACCCTCACCTGCCTCTTGTCCTAACCTCGGTCCTCCCCCTGCATACTCCCAGCTCTGTGGCCTGGGGTTACAGACACACCCGCAGATCAATGTGAGGAGCCAGTTGCCCAGAGAAACACAGCAGAGGCTTCAGTGGAGCCTGACAGTCATCTGGGGTTAAACACCAGCCTGGAATTTTAGCTTCCTGTCCAGGAAAAACCAAATACATAAATCACTTCTCTCTCTCTCTCTCTCTTTTTTTTTTAAATGGAGTCTTGTTTTGTCACCCAGGTTAGAGTGCAGTGGTGTGATCTCAGCTCACTGCAACCTCTGCCTCCCAGGTTCTAGTGATTCTCCTGCCTCAGCCTCCTGAGTAGCTGGGATTATAGGCGTGCGCCACTATGCCCGGCTAATTTTTGTATTTTTAGTAGAGATGGGGTTTCACCATGTTGGTCAGGCTGGTCTTGAACTACTGACCTCGTGATCCGCCTGCCTCAGCCTCCCAAAGTGCTGGGATTATACGGCATGAACCACTGTGCCTGGCCTAATAATTTCTCTTACTACTAGAATTTCAGGCTTCCTTTTTTATTTGCTTGCTTTCTTGTTGGTCTGTGACTTGGAACACAGAACCTTTCAATCCCTCTGATATGGGCTCCATCCAAATCTCAAGTCGAACTGTAATTCCCAGTGTTGGTGTGTTGGAGGAGAGGCCTGGTGGGAGGTGATTGGATCATGGGGGCAGATTTCCCCCTTGCTGTTCTCGTGATAGTGAGTGAGTTCCCATGAGATCTGGTTGTTTGAAAGTGTGTAGTACAGCTGGGCGCGGTGGCTCACACTTGTAATCCCAGTACTTTGGGAGGCTGAGGTGGGTGGATCACCTGAGGTCGGGAGTTAGAGACAAACCTGACCAAATGGAGAAACTCTGTCTCTACTAAATACAAAATCAGCTGGCATGGTGGCACATGCCTATAATCCCAGTTACTTTAGAGGCTGAGGCAGGAGAATCACTTGAACCTGGGAGATGGAGGTTGCGGTGAACCAAGATTGCACCATTGTACTCCAACCTGGACAACAAGAGCAAAACTCTGTCTCAAAAAAAGAACCAAATCAAACCAAACAAACAAGCAAAAAAAACAGTGTGTAGTACCTCCCCCTTGACTTTTCCTCTCTCCCACTCCACCATGTGAAGAAGATGCTTGCTTCCCCTTGCCCTTCTGTCCTGATTGTAAGTTTCCGGAGGGCTCCCCAAGCATGATTCTTGTACAGCCTGTGGAACTGTGAGCCCATTAAACTTCTTTTATTCATAAATTACCCAGTCTCAGGTAGTTCTTTATAGCAGTGCTAATATACCCCGTTAGCAGTACTAGTACACCCTTCCTCTGCTAAGTGTCTATTGATCTGAAAACACATGCTATGAAACATTAAGATGCTACTTGAGACCATGTGTTTCTTTTATCAAGTGAGAGATTCCTTTATAATTTGGATAATTTCACTCCATTTGCAAGTAGGATGCTCTAGAACTGATGTTATAAAGTCAGTTTAATGATTTAAATACCATTGTGGAGAAATTAGATCTCTGCAGAAAAGTACATCCCCGCCCTTTCCCAACTCCCCAGTCAAGGGGGTCTTCCTGCTGAGCCTGGAGAATGCCTCTCAGAAGGTGGCTAATGTACCATATCTGGCCCCTAGTGTGGGCAGTGGGCAAGTAGTCAGGTGGCTTCTCAAGTGGAGAAAGTTGAATGCTATTTTTCAGAGACATTGGATGTGAGGGTGATCTGGCTGTGACATCTGTCACCCCAGTGATTGCCATGGTTGATTTGGCTCATCTGGCTGGCTAGGCAGTGTCCCCTTCCTCCCTCACCCCTGCATGTGCATCCCTCCCAAAGCTGTACGCTCAGTTGAAGAGGATGACCATCCCCAATAGAGGAGGATATCTTCGGTCAAGGGTATACGAGTAGCTGTGCTCCCCTGCTAGAATCTCCAAACAAGCTCTCAAGGTCCAGAGACATGATGTGAACTTCAGGTCTCAGTTGATGATCATGTGGTTGTGTGGTGGTGCAGATTGTGTCTCTGATGAGCAGCAGGACTTGGGCAGTACAGAGGATGATGTCAGCATATCACCATCATCCTCAGGTGGGGCAGGTCATTATGAAGTTTCACTGGTTTGCCTCTGGTTTCATTGGAGGGTTCCTCTCTCCTCCCCCCAAGGTGAATGTTTCATCAACAAAATCAGGCTAATAGAAGTCTCAGGTTGTCACTTTTGGTGCCTTGAATAGGATATTTGTGTGAGAGCCTCTTTGATTAACCCATTGCCAGCCCCCTCCAACCCTGACCTCTGAACCTTCACAATCTCCATCCCCTACTCTCCCCGCCAACCAACTGGCTCTGGATCCCAGTCAGGCGCTAAAAATCTGCTATTTGTGCTTAGGTTAGCTTTACCCATAGCTGAATGGCTGTGAAGTTCACGGTGGAAGATCTCTAAGGGGGGCAGTTTTGCTGCTTCTATGATGCAACAGGCATGATGGTAATCCATCCATCTGCAAGTTCTTGTTGCTCAGTATGTATATGATTTAGAATTAGAAGCACATAATAAATAGCCTTGTTACTGGCATCCCTTCCCCTAATCTTGCTTTCCCTTTGTATTAGGCCATTCTTGCATTGCTATAAAGAAATACTTGAGACTGGGTAATTTATGAGAAAAGAGGCTTAATTGGCTCACAGTTCTGCAGGCTGTACAGCAAGCATAGCAGCATCTGCTTCTGGGGAGCCCCAGGAAGCTTTCAATCATGGTGGAAGGTGAAGGGGGAGCAGGCATCTCACATGGCGGGAGCAGGAGTGAGAAAGCATGATGGTAAAGGTGCTACACCTTTTTAAATGACCAGACATCATGGGAACTCACTCACTATGGTGAGTACAGTACTAAAGGGGATGGTACTAGACCATTTATGAGAAATCTGCCCCCATGGTCCAATCACCTCCCACAAGACCCCACCTCCAACATTGGTGATTACATTTCAATATGAGATTTGGGCAGGGACATGGATTCAAACTGTATCACCCTTCATATCATCCTTTATAATACTATGCAAATCTGATCATGGCCAGGTTCAGTTTTTTTTAAAGGCTTCCCAGAAACTACTGAATCTTATGACCCAAATCTCTTTGCATGGCAGACAAGTTGCTGAAGGAAGCCTGTCTGGCTGGATTCAGTGGCTCACACCTGTAATCATAGCACTCTAGGAGGTCTATTTGGGAAGATTGCTTGCGCCTAGGAGTTCAAGACCAGCCAGGGCAACAAAGAGAGACCACTGTCTCTGCAAAAAACAAATAAATAAATAAATAATAAAAAATAAAAACAAATAAACAAATTAGCCAGGCGTTGTGGTGCATGCCTATAGTCCCAGCTACTGAGGAGGCTGAGGTGAGGGGATCTCTTGAGCCCAGGAGGTAGAGGCTGCAGTGAGCTGAGATCACACCACTGCACTCCAGCCTTAGTGTCAGAGTGATACCCTGTCTTGGAAAAAAAAAAACAAGAAAGCAAGCCTGTCTGATTTCATGAAAAGTTTTTGCAGGAGATGCTTTTAGTGTCCACAAAACAGCCATCCTCTACTTCCTTACTGGCAAAGCTTTCATGATTTTATTTATCTGCCATTTCAGTGCTGCTTTCTCAGATACAGGCATACCTTGGAGATATTACAGGCTCAGTTCCAGTTCATCACAATAAAGGAAACATCTCAGTAAAGTAAGTCACAAAGTTTTTGTTTTCCCAGTGCACATAAAAGTTATGTTTACACTATACTATGGTCTATTACATGTGCAATAGCAATAGCATTATGTCTTAAAGAAGTACATACCTTAATTTTAAAATACTTTATTGCTAAAAAATGCTAAGGATCATCTGAGCCTTAGGAGAGTTATAATCCTTTTGCGGGTGGAGGGTTTTGCCCTGATGTGGATGGTTGCTGTCTGATGAGAGTGGGGGCTGTTGAAGCTTAAGTGGCTGTGGCAATTTCTTAAATTAAGACAACAACGAAGTTTGCCACATAGATTGACTCTTCCTTTTGCGAGAGATTTCTCTGTAGCATGTGATGCTGTTTGATAGCATGTTATCCACAGTAAAACTTCTTTTGAAATTGGAGTCAATTCTCTCAGACCCTGCTGCTTCTTTATTAACTAAGCTTATGTAATATTCTAAGTCCTTTGTTGTCATTTCAACAATGTTCAAAGCATCTTCAACAGGAGTAGATTCCATCTCAAGAAATCACTTTCTTTGCTCATCCACAAGAAGCAATTCCTCATCTATTCAAATTTTATCATGAGATTGTGGCAATTCAGTCACATCTTCAGGCTCCACTTCTACTTCTCTGACTTTTTCTACCACATCTGCAATTACTGAAGTCAGGAACCCCTCAAAGTCATTCATGAGGTTTGGAACCAACTTCTTCCAAACTTTTGTAAATGTCAATATTTTGACCTCCTCCCATGAATCACAAGTGTTCTTTCTTTTTTCTCTCTCTCTCTTTTATTTTTGAGACGGAGTCTTGCTCTTGTCGCCCAGGCTGGAGTGCAGTGGTACGATTTCAGCTCACTGCAACCTCTGCCTCCTGGATTCAAGCAATTCTCCTGCCTCAGCCTCCCAAGTAGCTGGGATTACAGGAATCTACCACCATGCCTAGCTAATTTTTGTATTTTTAGTAGAAATGGGGTTTCACCATGTTGGCCAGGCTGGTTTCAAACTCCTGACCTCAGGTAATCTGCCTGCCTCGGCCTCTCAAAGCGCTAGGATTACAGGAGTGTGCCACCACGCCCGGCTAATTTTGTATTTGTAGTAGAGATGGGGTTTCACCATGTTGGCCAGGCTGGTATGGAACTCCTAACCTCAGGTGATCCACCCACATTGGCCTCCCAAAGTGCTGGGATTGCAGGCGTGAGCCACTGCACTCAGCCCACAAGTGTTCTTAATGGGATCTAGAATGATGAATGCTTTCCAAAAGATTTTCAATGTATTTTGCCCAGATATGTCAGAGAAATCACTATCCATTGCAGCTATAACATTACAAAATTTATTTCTTAAGTAATAAGACTTGAAAGTTGAAATCACTCCTTGATCCATGTGCTGCAGAATGGACACTGTGTTAGCAAGCATGAAAACAACATTTATCTCCTTGTACCTCTCCATCAGAGCTCTTGGGTGGCCAATTACATTGTCAATGAGCAGTAATATTTTGAAAGAAACCTTCTTCTTTTTTTTTTTTCCTGAGCAGTGGGTCTCTCAACAGTGGGCTTAAAATATTCAACAAACCATGCTGTAAACAGATATGCTGTCATCCAAGCTTTGTTGTTCCAGTTATAGAACACAGGCAGAGTAGATTTAGTATAATTCTTAAGAGCCAGAGGATTTTCAGAGTGGTAAATGAGCATTAGCTTCAACTTAAAGTCATCAGCTATATTAGCCTCTAACAAGAGAGTCAGACTGTCCTTTGAAGCTTTGAAGCCAGGCATTGACTTTTCCTCCGTAGCTATGAAAGTCCTAGATGGCCTCTTCTTCCAACATAAAGCTATTTTGTCTACATGGAAAATCTGTTGTTTAGTGTAGTCACCTTCACCAATTATCTTGACTAGATCTTCCAGATAACTTGATGCAGCTTCTCCATCATCGCTTGCTTCTTCACCTCGCACTTTTATGTTATAGAGCTGGCCTTCTTTGGTTTGGGTGGCAAGGAGAGGAGGTTGGGGTTTGTTTTTGACATACAAATAACTTTTTAAAACTTCAACAATAACAAATTAATACTCTGTGTGTATGTGTGTGTGTGTGTTTAAGAGAGACAGAAAATAAATGCTTCTTATTGTTTGAAGCTACTTACTTTTGGGGAAATTCATTATGCAGCAATAGGTAACAAACGCAATGGATTTTCACCAAATTTTAAGGTTTTTTTTTTTTTTAATTAAAAAATGACTTAAAATATATGCTATGTGGCATACAGCATATCTAATTTAGTGGTTCTGTGGTATCACCTCAAAGAAATTAGCAGTTTTACACCAGAGCAAATTAAAATGATGTACAATGTGAGGCTTGGAAAGATACTCCATGCCTTTTAACATACTGTGAATATAGAAAACAAACAGTAATTGCAAGTAGGAACCTTATATAGGAAGTTATAACTGTGAGCACTTCAAATTACAATAACTAATTTGCCATCCAGCTGCTTCTCACACGAGCAACTCCATAGAACCATTCTTCAGGCTCATTACAAATGTATTTATTTATGTCAATTGGTAACAGGGAACAATGTAGGGTTCAGTTAGTCTTTGATACAAAAATATCATTAATTTGTTGTTGCGGGAAGTCAGGGACCCTGAACAGAGGGACTGCTGGAGCCAAGGCAGAACAACATAAGTTGTGAAGATTTAATGGACATTTATCAGTTCCCAAAATTAATACTTTTGTAATTTCTTATGCCTGTCTTAACTGCAATCTCTGACCATAAATTGTGAAGATTTCATGGACATTTATCACTTCCCTAATAATACTCTTATAAGTTCTTATGCCTATCTTTAATCTCTTAATCCTGTTATCTTCATAAGCTAAGAATGTATGTCACCTCAGGATCACTATTGTACAAATTGGTTGTAGAACATGTGTGTTTGAACAATATGAAATCTGATTGTAAAGCATGTGTGTTTGAACAATATGAAATCAGTGTACCCTGAAAAAGAACAAAATAACAGTGATTTTCAGGAAACAAGGAAACATAACCATAAGGTCTGACTGCCTGCAGGGTCGGACAGAATAGAGCCATATTTTTCTTCTTGCAGAAAGCCTATAGACAGATGTGCGAGGAGAAATATCACTGAATTCTTTTCCCAGCAAGGAATAACCCTGGGGAAGGAATGCATTCCTGGGGGGAGGTCTATAGACCGCTGCTCAGGGAGTGTCTGTCTTATGCAGTTGAGACAAGGACTGAAACAAGCCCTGGTCTCCTGCAGTACCCTCAGGCTTATTACGATTGGGAAATTCCAGCCTGACAAATTCTAGTCAGACCAGTACTCTGCTCTCGAATCCTGTTTCCTGTTAAGATGTTTATCAAAACAATATGTGCACAACAGGACATAGACCCTCATCAGTAATTCTAATTTTGCCCTCACCTTGTGATCTTTATTGCCCTTTGAAGCATGTGATCCTTGTGACTTACTCCCTGTTTGTACATCTCCTCCCCTTTTAAAATCCCTAATAAAAACTTGGTTTTGCAGCTCAGGGTTGTCATCACGGTCCTACCAATATGTGATGTCACCCCCCAGAGGCCCAGCTGTAAAATTTCTCTCTTTGTACTCTTTCTCTTTATTTCTCAGACTGGCTGACACTTAGGGAAAATAGAAAAGAACCTACGTTGAAATATTGGGGGCTGATATTTCAGTGAGCTGAGATCGTGCCACAGCACTCCTGCCTGGCAACAGAGCAAGACTCTATCAAAAAAAAAAAAAAAAAAAAAAAGTCAAGTTTTGCTATGGTTAAATCTTTAATTTTTTTTTCTTTTTTTTTTTGAGACAGAGTCTCACTCTGTTTCCCAGAATGAAGTGCAGTGGCATGATCTCAGCTCACTGCAACCTCCACCTCCTGGGTTCAAGCAATTCTCCTGCCTCAGCCTCCGAGTAGATGGGATTACAGGCACCTGCCACCACCCCCAGCTAATTTTTGTATTTTTAGTAGAGATGGGGTTTCACCATATTGGTCAGGCTAGTCTTGAACCCCTGACCTCAAGTGATCTGCCTGCCTCAGACTTCCAGAGTACTGGGATTACAGGCTTGAGCCACCATGCCTGGTCAAAAATCTTAAGATGTTTACAACATCCAAGATTTATTTTTGCTCATGCTATTTGTATTCATTGCAGGCTGGCTATGGCCCTGTCCATGTCATCTCACACCAGGACCCAGATGGCAGAGCTGGAGCAGTGACAGGTGTCATGAGAGGAGAAAGAGTCATGGAGAACCACACACTGGCCTTTGAAGCTACTTCCTGGAAGTGATATATGTTGCTTCTGCTTGCATTTGATTGGCCACAAAATGTCACATGGCCAAACCTGATGCCAAGGAGTGAGATTATGTAATCTTCCCATATTTTTGCACTTTCTATTGTTCTTTCTTTCTTCCTGATGCTCTAAGATTTCTTCTTTATCATCTCCTATTTGTCTCAAGAGTTTCTTTTAGGCTAGGTGTGGTGGCTTACACCTGCAGTCCCAGCACTTCGAGAGGCTGAGACAGGAGGATCACCTGAGGCCAGGAGTTTGAGGGTAGCCTGGACTGCATGGTGAGATCCTGTTTCTACACACACACACACACACACACACACACACACACACACACACAAAGAAAGAAAGAAAAATAATTTATTTTAGCTAATTTATTTTAGCCATTCTTTTAGGGTAGGTCTGCTGGTGACAAATTCTTTTCATTTTCCTTCTTCTAAGAATGTCTTGATTTCCCCTTCATTCATAAAGGGTATTTTTGATGGCTATAGGATACTGGGCTGACAGCTATTTTCCTTCAGCACTTGAAACACATGTCATTTCCTTTTGGTTTTCATGGTTTCTGAAGAGCAATCTTATGTCATTTGGATTGTTTTTCCCCTACAAATACTGTGTCATTTCTGATTGGCTTGAAGATTTTTTAGTTTCCAGAAGTTTAATTATGATGTGTTTTTGCGTGGATTTCTTCAGGTTTATTCTGTTTGAGATTTGCTTAGCATCTTGAATCTGTAAGTTTATGTTTATTCCCCCATAAATTTAGGAAAATTTTTAGCCACTATTCCTTTCAATTCTTTTTCAGCTCCATCCTGTTTCTCCTCTCCTTCTGGGACCCCAATAACATGAATGCTAGATCTTTTGTTACGGTCATGTAGTTATGTTAATTATGGTCTGAAGTTATGTTCATTTTTTTCCTATCTATTTTTTCTCTGTTTTTCAGATTGGATGAATTCTGTTGTTCTGTCTTCAAGTTTAATGAGCCTTTTCTCTGTCCTCTCCATTCTGCTGTTGTGCCCATTCAGTGATTTTCAAATTTTTATTATGGCGTTTTTTTCAGTTCTAAAATTTCCGTTTGGTTCTTCTTTATATCTTCTATTTCTTTTCTGAAATTTCTCCCTTTTTTTCTTTTGTTTCAATCATATTTACAATGACTTGTTGAAACATTTTATGATGGCTGCTTCCTTGTCAGATAATTCCAACATCTGTGTTATCCTGATATTGACATCTGTTGATTGTCTTTTCTTATTCTGGTTGAGATTTTCCTGGTTCTTGGTATGGCAAGTGATTTTCAATTGCATCCTGGACATTTGGATATTACGTTATGAAACTCTGGATCCTATTTATTAATTTATTTTGAGACAGGGTCTCACTCTGTCACCCTGGCTGGAGGAGTGCAGTAGTGCAATCTTGGCTCACTGAAATCTATGCCTCCTAGCTCAAGTGATCCTCCCACCTCAGCCCCCCAAGTGGCTGGGACTACAGGCATGTGCCACCACACCTGTTAATTTTTGTATTTTTTGTAGAGACAGGGTTTTACCATGTTGCCCAGGCTGTTCCCAAACTCTTGAGACCAAGTGACCCACCCACCTTGGCCTCCCAGAGTGTTGGGATTACAGGTGTGAGCCGCTGCACCCAGCCTCTGGATCCTATTTAAATATTCTATTTTATCAAGCCTCCTCTGATACTACACTAACAGAAGTGTGCGTGTGTGTGTGTGTATGTGTGTGTTAGGGGGTGTTGTCTGGTTCCTGCTGAGTGAGAGGCGAAAGCTTAGGTTCCTCACTTGGCTTCCATTGGTGGGGGTAGGAAACCTCAGTCTTGCTGGGTGCAGGTGAATTTTTGGGCTCCTCTCTAGGCCTCTGCTGATCATCCTGGCTAGGAGGGGGAGGGGTACCACTAGCCATGTGGTTGCCACTGATACGTGGGGGTAAGGTGGAGGGACAGAGGCTTTATCACCACTGGATGATATGAGTTCATTTGCATAATAAGCTTAGGGTGGGGCGGCCAGCCTTCCCAACTATGTAAACAAACAGCTGATCAAACCAATCTGTGAGTCCTAAGTCAATCAGACACCGCGTCCTCAAGCTGGACTATAAAATCTGGCGTATCTGCCTCTGGCTGGTCTTTTTCTCTCGCAGGTCCCCTCTCTCACTAGAGAGAGCGCTGTTTTCCTTTCTCTTTCTTTTGCCTATTAAACCTTCCCTCTTAAACTCCTTGTGTGTGTCCGTGTCCTACATTTTCCTGGCATGGTACGGCAAACCCCCGGGTATTTACCCCAGACAACTGGCTGCTTCACTTGCACTGGATCTTGAGGGTGGGGGAGATTTTTGGCCTTTAACAGGGACTCCATCACTGCAAGTTTTCCTGGGAGACTCTTGATGGCCCACATTTAGTTTATACCTACTGTGAGAGCAAGAACTTGAGTAATGTATGGATGGACTCTTTTGGAAGGAAAACAATTTTCATGGACTTAAATTATTTTTATAATTTAAATATGTGGAAACACAAGTATGAATTCCTTATGCTTCAATATTTAAGCAGTTATAAAACCAAGGCAAAATAGCCATAGGTACAAACAAAAGTATAAAGGCAAGTTTAACATTAATTTAATGTAATAAATAGTATTTTTCTGAAATGAAGTTACTGCTGGCAACAGACCATGTACTGCCTGATGAAGGTTCTTCCGCACTTGGCACAATATTCCACTGTGTGCCTGGCGATGATTCAATTCTTCCCCTTCTCATGTCTATTCAAATTACTAAGATATCTTTGTTACAACTTGTTTCCTGGCCTTCGCTTGGTACAAATGTGACCAAGACAATTAAAGATATAAACAGGTAAATGTAAATGCAGGCACTCACAAACAGGGCTAGGATCAGTTACAAATGACCCAAAACATGCTTGTAACACTTTTTAAATGCTACCAAGGAAAGTTAAGACATGGAACTTAATAGTTTTCACAGGTATGCATGGGTCTTCAGGAGTCCAGAGACCTCAGTTTGAGAAACACTATCCTAGCACTGACTCTGACTTCCAGTGTGACCTTGAGGTAAGCATTTACCATTTTTGGATCTCTGTACATTTTTTGTACACAAACTAGAATAATTTGGGCCACCAGTGTTCTTGGGAGATAAAAGAAGTTAGAGGAGTTAAAGACAATGTTTCAAGATGTTCAAGGACTAGAGAGAAAGGATAAGAATGTATTATAGATCTCTAGAGTTGGAAAAACAATGGTGGTTGAGATCCTCCAGCCTAGCTTTCGCTCTGGAGTCAAAAAGACTCAGATTTGGGCCAAGCATTGTGGCACACACCTGTAATCTCACCACACTGGGAGGTTGTGGCAGAAGGATCGCTTGAGGCCAGGAGTTTCAGATTAGCCTGGGTAACATGGTGAGACCCTATCTCTACCACTCTCTACAAAAAAAAAAAAAAAAAAAAAAAAGGCTGGGCACGGTGGCTCATGCCTGTAATACCAGCACTTTGGGAGGCGAAGGTGGGTGGATCACAAGGTCAGGAGTTCAAGATCAGTCTGGTCAACATGGTGAAATCCCATCTCTACTAAAAATACAAAAATTAGCTGGGTGTGGTGGTGAGCGCCTATAATCCCAGCTACTCTCAAGGCTGAGGCAGGAGAATCGTTTGAACATGGGAGGCAGAGGTTGCAGTGAGTCGAGATCATGCCATTGCACTCCAGCTTGGGCAACAGGGCAAGACTGTCTCAAAAAAATAAAAATACAAAATAACAGGACATGATGGTGCCTGAGCCCCAGCTATTTGGGAGGCTGAGGTGGGAGGATGGCTTGAGAGGTTCCATTGAGTTATAATGGTACCCCTGCATTCCAGCCTGGGTGACAGAGTGAGAGCTTGTCTCTATAAAACAAATAAACAAACAACTGAGATCTGAATTCCAGATCTGCCATTTACTGTGTGTGTATGGGGGATGGGAATGGAGAGCAACTTCTCTAATTCTCAGTTTCTACCCTAAGTGGGCATGTTTCAAAATGCCGCATCACAGAACTGCTGTGTGGGCGAAACGAGATGACTCTGGAAAGCGCTGAGGGCAGAGCCTGGCTCACAGCAAGACTCAGGGATCCTAACAGGCTGCTGATAATTCCACAGGCTTTTCAGCAAACAACAATTGTGAAGATTCTAACATTCTGCCTATAAATGACAACATATCTGATACGTACAAATTAGGTCATTGTACCCTAAGTAGCCCCGCAGCTGCCCAGGGCTTCCAGTCAGCCTTTCTGACCTCTCTCGGGTCTGCCGCTTTGGGGTTCTTCTCGCCATTCCCTGCCCAAGCCTGAATCTCTTTCCCTGCCGCTTTCACTTTCTTTCCATTTTCCAGTAATTGGAGTTGGTCATCTGTGCAGCAAGCGCCCCCAAGTGGCCTTCCTGTTCACTGCCTGGACCATAACGCCTAAAGAATACTCCGGTAAGTTTACCCAGGTGCGGCTAGTGGTTGGTCCAGTCCAGAGGCCCAGGGAACCATTCTACATCCCCCTTTCCCTTTTGGAAGACTGAGATGGAGGAATCTAGGGGAAGTTCTGGGTAGGAAGCAGCCACTTGCCATTAAGTGGTAATTAAATTGCCATTGCAATTTAGGTAAATCAGAGTCCCTCTGGGCCTAGTTTTCTTTTTTATTTTTTCTCACTCTTTTTTTGGCGATAGAGTCTTGCTCCGTCACCCAGGCTGGAGTGTAGTGGTGTGATCATAGTTACTGTTACCTCGAACTCTGGGGCTCACGCCATTCTCCTCCCTCAGCTTCTGGGTAGCTGGGATTACAAGGTTTTCTTTTTATGAAGAGCCCTGCCCCACCCATGTCAGAGGGCCCTGAGGAGGCAAACACAGGACCGTTGAAAATGCTAGTAAAACACCTAGCATAGGCCGGGCGCGGTGGCTCAATCTCAGCACTTTGGGAGGCCGAGATGGGCGGATCCCAAGATCAGGAGATCGAGACCATCCTGGCTAACAAGGTGAAACCCTGTCTCTACTAAAAATACAAAAAAAATTAGCCGGGCGTGGTGGTGGGCGCCTGTAGTCCCAGCTACTCAGAAGGCTGAGGCAGGAGAATGGCGTGAACCTGGGAGGCAGAGTTTGCAGTGAGCCACTGCACTACAGCCTGGGCGACAGAGCAAGACTCTGTCTCAAAAAAACAAAACAACGAAAAACACCTAGAATGTGCACTGCTGTCCTGGCTGGAGGCTTGAGGGGAGCACCATGGGATATGTGCAGGATAAAGCGGGATTAACTCCTCCTTCCCCTCAGCCATTACTCTGAACTCCGCATCCCACGTGCAGATTCCAAAAACCACTTTTAAAAGAACACAAATCTAAACATGTCATTTCCCAACTCAAAACCCCAAGGTTCTTTCTCCTCACCTTCAGAATAAGCCAAACTACTCAATGATACTTGGGAGGCTGAGGCAGGAGAATCGCTTGAACCCGAGAGGTGGAGGGTGCAGTGAGCCGAGAATGCGCCATTGCACTCCAGCCTGGGAGACAAGAGTGAAAGTCTGTCTCAGAAAAAAAAAAAAAAAAAGAGTTTGTATAGGGCAGGGCTCTGATAGCGAGAGCTATGAAAGATGCATTCAGTAATGGATCCCACTCCCCACCTTCCAGGCCTTTACAGTCTAGAGAGTGTTAGGCGTATATATGTATGTAGTCACAGAAGACAGAACACCGTGCTATAGGCAGAGCTGGAAAGGGTCGTGGGAACCCAGGGAAGGAGGAGGCCAGGTCCTCCTGAGTGGGACATAAGGCAAGACTCAGGAAGACCTCAGGGAGGAGCTAAGATTTGCAGAGATGAGGCAAGGCCATTCCTGACCAGAGAAGTGGAGGAGCCAAAAGACAGGGAGGCGTGAATATGGCTACATCCAAATGCAGCCTCGCCCGGAAGAAGGGTCCGTCCCATGAGTGAAGCCAGAAAGGCAGATTTGGCTGAGACTACTGGTGCGCATCAACACACCCAGCTAATTTTTTGTAGAGATGGGGTTGTGCCATGTTGCCCAAGCTGGTCTTGAACTTCTGGGCTCAAGCGATCTGCCCTCCTTGGCTTCCCAAAGCGCTGGGATTACAGGTGTGAGCCACCGCAACTGGCTCCATTGCCATTGGTATTTAAAAGGTAATGGTTTAGGTTTTGAAATTGGGGCTGTTTGTGAAAACTGAGAGTGCCTTTTGTTCTCAGATATTTCCTATGGCCATTGGTGTAATTGGAGGGAAGCTCTCGCCATATATAATATTTTTGAGGCAGCCAACTAAGAAACCGGGATTCTGGTTCTCTCCAGGTTGCAAAATCCTGCGGGAAGGAAGTGAATTCTCAGTGGCCCAGAAGGAGTCTCTAAAGGACCTCTGCCAGTCAATTCTAATCTCTCTTCTCCCCCTCAAGTCAGCCCCTGCTTTTGCCTCTTTCTCTGCCTCTCCTAGATTCTCCCCCTCTGGAGGGCCTGAGCTGCCGGCCACCACCCCCAACACCGCTTTCTGCTTCCTCTGCCTCTCTTCATCTCTCTTTGTCTGGGGTTTCTTTGTCTGGGGTCTCCCTTTGGTTCTGTTTCACAGTTCTCAGCCTCCCCTCCCTTTCTCCCCAGCCAGGCTGCTCCGTCCCTCTCTGCAGGGGCCTAGAGGCTCGGTGAGGGGAGCGGGACTTGGTTGCCATGGTCACATCGAAGCCAGCCGCAGCTGGCCCGGGCAGCTGCTCCTCCTGGGCCCAGGGCCCTGGACGCTCGGACAAAGCCAGGCGGTGTTGGCAGCCCCAGACCTGAAACCCCAAAGGCCTGAGACTGGGGTGACTGGGACCTAAGAGAATCCTGAGCTGGAGGTGAGAGGGAGGAAGCCAGAAATGAACTGGGAGGGCAGGAGTGGGCGCTGGAGCTGGACCCTCCCCTTGTGGGCAGGGACCAGGCGGTCCTGGCTGGAGGCCGGAGGTGCGGTGGGAGGAGGGGAGCGGCCCAGAACTTGGCAGGGAGGAGGGGAAGGACAGGGAATAGAGTTGGGGGCCATGGTGTGGCAAATGGGCTGAGGAGCTAGGGTGTCCCCCAATGGGGGACCATTGTCCAGAAACAGGTTCGATTCTCTCTTTGGGCCTTGTGTCCCCGTCTGTCCTGCAGGTGCCTCTTCCTTTCTCAGCCTTTTATTCTTCTCATCTCCCTGTGTCCCTTAGCTTCACACTTTGTGCCCCAGTCTCCCTGCTCTTTCCTTCCACTCTCTGTTTCACTCCAGACCCTTCTCTTCCCTTGTCCTTGTTTCTTGTTCCCTTGGTCTGTCTGCCCAGCTCTCAGGCCTCCTCAGTTCCCTGCCTTCCTCTCTTAGGAGTTTGTTCCCAACACTGTTTCCCCACCACGTCCACTTCAGTTCCTTCATCCAGTTCAGACCTTTTCTTCCCAAACTTCAGTCTCCTCCTCTGAGCGCCTGGGGCTTCCCACCTTTTGCTGTGTGGGCCCTGTCTTCATCCTCCTTTTCCTCCCTCCCGTCTCCCCGGCCTTGACCTCAGTCCATCTCGTGTCTCTCTGGGAGTTCCCTCACCATTGTCCCCATCTGACCATCAGCCTCCTCTCCCTCTTCTGGTCCCGTGCCCCCTTCTTCCCCATCCACAGCTGAGCGGTTTCATCTCCCAGAGATATGTCATCTCAATCTCCTCCTTCACTCCCTGGCCTCAGTTTCCAGTTTGTATTCAGTGGCATCAGGTCTGACTCACACCCAAAACCTTGTCCACTCCTTCACCCTGCCCCCTACCCGTCACTTCTCACTCTCCCCAGCTGCTGACCCAGCCTGCTCCCCGAGAGGCAACTGCAGCTCTCAGAAGGCACTGCAGCTAGTGTGTGTGTGGGGGCCCATCTGGTCCGTCCTCTCGCTCACTGGTCGTGCTGGGCTTCCCTCCTGTGGCCAGGTGGTCTGCAGGCCTGAAGCTGCCCTCTCCCCTCTCCTATGTGCCTCTCCTCACATTTTTTCAGCTGTTTCCTGTCCTCTCCTTCCTGGGCAGCAGGCTGCCACTGGCTTGAAGGGGAGGGAAGCCCAGGATGGGAGGGGATGGTAGAAGGTCTTTTGGGGTTCTGGGGGACACAGGGGGCCTCTGGGGTTCGGAGTGATGCAGGAGATGTGGAATGGGCTCTGGGGACCACGGATGGGTAATCAGGCCCCCTTGGTCTTTGGTGCTGCTCTCTGGGCTCCGGGATGGCTGGGATTTCCCTCTCAGGCCCCCGGGAAGCCCAAGTCCCGCATTCCAGCTGGCTCCAGCTCCCCTTCCGTTGTCACTTGACTCCACTGGGCCCCAGCCTTGCATCCCTCCCACTCCTCCAGCCTGGAGCTGGGGCGAGGTGGGCATCACCACTAGGAATTTCTCCTGAGGCAGTGAGAAGAAGGGACAAAGGTTTCAGGACTCTCTAGCTCCTTCTGCTCTCCCCAGTGGACCCCTCTGTCTGGCACTGTCATGCCACTTAGCTGGGGTCAGCGTGGGTCTGCGGTGTGGAATGTCCCACCAGGGTATGACGGGCTGTAGCTTGCCTGGCAGGCCTGTCGGGGCTTTCCCAGAGCACAACTCCTGGAAGGAGGGGCTGCGTGCTGCCAGGTGAGGTGACTTGGGAAGCCTTGGCCCCACCCCCAGGCTGGCCCCACCCCCAGTCCAGTATCTCCTGGGCCTAGATTCCCCAGCTGCTGTCTCCGGAGGGGTAGGTGTTCCGGAGGAATCCCTGGGGGCTTGGTGGGACATGGAGGCTGGAAGAAGCTGCTCTCCGAGTGACCCTGAGGCTGTCTGTTAGCAGGTCCCTCAGCCGTTGGAACGTCCTTGGGCTTCTGAACTAGTGCCCATGTGTGCCTCGGCCTTTCCCAAGGGCCAGCTTCTTCCTGGTAGTGCTTTTGTGTACTTGTCTGGTTGGGACTTCGTGTTTCTTGGGATCGTTGTCTGGGACTGCAAGCAGGGTATGTTTTTATCTACTGTGAGGTTTCTGGGGTGGAGATGTGCAGTGGAGTGAGACCTTCCTGTGACCGTGACATTGTCTAGGTGGTGAGCAGGTGTGGGGGTGTGGAGAGAGGTGAGGGGCTGAGGTAGCGCTGAGGGGGGGAGCAGGAGAAGCACCTCCCACACAAGTTCTGTCCCGCTCCATCCTCTGCCCAGCAGCTCTCTCAGTTGCTTTGCCTACTCATTGTCACTGTGTCATCTTCCCTGGGTCTCTTGGTCCCCTTCCTTTTGACTGTGTGTGATTTTCACTGTGCCTCCATCCTTCTCCTGCTCCTCTTCTTCCTCCTCCCGACCACCCAACTTTGCCCTGGCCTCATTTTTGTCCTCTTCTGGCCAGTGATCAGACCCTCCGGCTCACCAGGGCCAGAGCTGGCTGGACCTGAGGGAGGCTTGTCCTGAGGACTCCTGAGTCCCCCTCGCACTCCGCACCGTTGGGAGCCCAGGGGAATCAGGGCCTGGGCGTCTGGACCCCCGGGTTCCTGAGAAGGCCCTGCAGAGAGAAGAACAGAGAGGAGAAGGTTAGAGAGGAAGGGGTTAGAAGAGAGTGGGCCCGCCCTCAGGGCCTGGGGCCTTCCAGGTTGGGTGGTAGGGGCGGGAGCGCACAGGCTGCGAGAGAGGAGCAAAGGTTGGTGGAGTGAAAAGAGCTGTCTGGGCCTGGCTGGACAGGTGAGCCCTGAGACCTGAGCCCTGCTCCCTTCTCCGGGCTAACTCCGGCAGCTGGGCTGGGCCTAGCCTGTGGGAACCTGCTTCTTCCTCTGTGCCCTGGGGCTGCTCCCCTTCGCCTCTCCCACCAGGAACCGAGCCCAGAAGTAGGAGGGGCGTCTTCCCCTCGTGGGCACTGAGCGGGACTGCAGCCGGCCCCCTGGGGCGCCAGCTTTGGAGGTTCTCGTTTTGGGAAGCGGGGGTGGGCTGCGAGTGGGTGGAGGGGACTGGGCGCGGAGCCGACCGGGGGCAGCGGCGCGGGCGGCTGGGCGGCCTCGGAGCGCCCTGGCGGGCTCGGCGGGCGGGTTACCTGGGGGAGGCCGGGCCGGGCGCGGGCGCACGGGGTGGGCGTGGCGGGCGTAGGGCCTGGAGCGCGGCGCGGGGCGTGGGAGCCACCGGGACTACTGGGTCCGGGAGGGGGAAGGGAGGGCGGCGAGCCCGAACGCGCGGCGAGAAGGCCGAGGGGAGGGAGCAGAGCGAGGAGCGGGAGGAGGAAGGGAGGGAGCCGAGGCGAGGGGGAGGCGGCGCCTGGGCCCGAGCCGCCCCAGTCCTGGCTCCTCTCCCCGGAACAGGCCCCCGACAGCTGCTCGCGGGAGCCGCCTCCCGACACCCGAGCCCCGCCGGCGCCTCCCGCTCCTGGCTCCTGGCTCCCTCCGCCTCCCCCGCCCCTCGCCCTGCCGCCGAAGAGGCCCTGCTCCCGGGTCGGACGCCTGGGTCTGCCGGGAGGAGCGATGAGAGGTAGGGAGAGCGGCGAGCGGACCCCGCTGGCGGAGGCCTGGGGCTCTTGGGGTGGCGGCGCGCGGCGGCGGCTGCCGGGCGAGGGGCGGGGGAGACAGGACGTCCCGGTCCGTGCTTGGTCGTCCAGCTCTTCTAAGCCTCCCTGCCCGCCTCCCCGATGCTCTGGCTTACCATCTGAAAACTGGGGGCGGGCGCTGGGGGGAGGTGAAGCCCTGACCTCCCAGAAAGAGCTTTGAGCCTCCAGCATGGAGGGAAGTCCCCCTTCACTCAGTGTGGAGGTACTGAGCCCCGGGAGGAGATGCTCCTGCGCAGCCCCACTGAGTCAGCTTATCACCGCCTGGAGAGCACGGCCTGCCCTCCACCTGGCCAGTCCCTGCGGCCATCTACTGACTGCTAAGCCTTCGCTCAGCCAACACCCAGTTGGTCAGCCTGGTCACAGTCCAGCAAAAAGAGGGACTGACACTGTAACCCACCAGTGACACCACTCTTCCCGGCTGGATGGTCAGTTGGCTCTGGCATGAGAGAATGTCATTGCCAGTGAGCGCCATCCTCAGGGTCCCACCCCCGACACCTGGCTCCTGACTGAACATTTCTTCCCAGTACTTCCAGCAGCCAGACGCTGGCGCCCAAGCTCGCCGGCTGTTGCTGAGGGCCTGTAGGTGTGTCCAGGACTGAGTGGTGTAGTGGAGACAGGTGAAAGGAGAGTGGAAAGGCAGGGAAAGGCTGTTGTCCTTATTGCCACTCTTCCCACCCAGCGCCCACCTGTTCTCTGCCCCCTCGACATCCCTCTGGCTTGCTCACCTGTGTGTGTTAGAGGCTGGGCCCCAGTTCTCTGGGGATCCTGTACCCAAGGGCCTGGGCGTGTGTGTCTCATGCTGTCTTCTGGTCACAGGAGCATGTGGTGTCTGTCATTTCATGTTCACAGGTGTCTGAAGTGGCTATTCATTGAGCGATGGGGCTGGACTTGAAGGAATGCCCAGGTGTGGACGGGTTGATGTGTGCATGAGCCTCTGTGTTTGCTGTCTCAGAAACTCTGTGACGGTTGTCAGAGACATTGAGAGGGGGGTGTGTGCATGCCACATTTAGCCTCGCTGTTTACAGCCAGTTCAGTAAGTTTCTGTGTCTCACTGTGTGTGTGTGTGTGTGTGTGTGTGTGTGTGTGTGTGTGTACAGAGCTGTGTGGGTGTTGTCTGAGTGGGACATGGGGGGTTGGGAGAGGAGTGTGAAAGACTTGAGGCAGGGTGGCCTGGGCCCTGGTTTGTCTTTGGTTGTAATGGGGCGGGAGGCGGTGGGATTCGGGAAGGTCTTCTGGGCCTGTCCTCTCTTGCCCTCTGTGTCTCTGACTATGGGCTGAAGACCCAGTGGAGAGAGATGAGGTGACTGGGGGTGTTGGAGAACGGAGAGCCCAGATGGCTCTGTGCTTCTCTGTGCTCCTCTGCTTGGCTCTGTGCCCCGTGTTTCTGAGCCTGCTCTATTTACCTCTTGCATTGTGGCTCTCGATCTGTCTCTGCCTGCCTCCTATCCTCTGCCTGCCTTTGTGTCTCTGCCCCGGGCTCCTCTCGGCTCTGTGTGGCTCGGATGACTCATCTGGGATAGGCATGAAGGTTACTCAGGGGAACAAGAGCCCCGCTGTTCCAGAGAGAGGTGGGGGTGGAGAGTGGCACCCAGGAATTCTGAGCCAGTCTCCTGGGACGCTGGCCGCCTGCTCCCTAGCGCTGGACCCTAAGGGACCAGGCGTGATGCCTTCTGGTTCTAGCCTCTCCTTGATAACTGAGTGCCCCCCACAACTCAGTCATCCCCCTCAGCTGCTGCTTCAGAGCTCTGGGGTCTCAGCTGCCTCTTACATTCCTGCCCTAGTGCATTGTGGGAGCAGCTGAAGGAGGACAAAGGGATGGGGGAGTATCCCCCACTCCTCCTACCTCCTGGGGTGACCTGCCTTCCTTGTCTTTAGACCCGCCCTCATCTCCAAGGCAACTCAGCCTTTCCTCATTCCCTCAGAGGCAGCCACCTTCTGGAAGTGGGAACTGGGGGGACTGGATGTCTGGGTCTCAGGAAGGCAGAGCAGGGATAACTGGGCCCAAGATCCCCTGAACCTGATAAGAGGTGGCAGTCGAGGCCCTCAGGACTCTAGGGCCTGGAGACTTCACTGTGGGGCTCTGGGACCAGTACAGGTTAGGACAGCTTTTCCTGCAGCAGGGGAGGGGAGAGTAGTTATTTGGGTTTGTAAGGAGATGCCATTTAGAATTGTTTTATGTGGGGTAAGCTTCCTGGACCTGAGGAACAGAGTAGGGATTTTGAAACTTTAATGGGCACAGATCACCTGGGAATTGTGTTAAAATGCAGATTCTGATTCAGCAGGTCAAGGGTGAGCCTGAGATTCTGATTTCTGCCATGCTTCCAGGTATTGCTGATGGTCCAGGGACCACCCTGGGCCTAGAGGGCTCTAGGGGACAGTAAGACTGGAAGGTGCTGGGGTCCCCCCTGCCCTTGTCTTAGAAGTCTAGACTCCTATGTGGGAGGGCAGCAGGGTCAACTGGTCCAGGCTTATCTGATGTTTAATTCTATCATATCCTCAACAAGGAATTGCCCAACCTTTTCTGGGACATTTATTTTTTAAAATTCAAAATGAATTTCATATTCTTTTACATATCATATGGTTTTACATAAATGCATTTATGTTATAGGATTTAGAAAAATAGTACAATCAACCTGTCTTTTTTTATTTGCTTTTCTTTTGCCCCATTCATGTTAACTCGTGTTATATTATATTCTATTGTTATATTCTATTATATATTCTTTACCTGTAGACATACACACAGATATATATACAAACATGGGTGCTTGTTCTGTTTTCAAAAGGTGGGATAATTTTTTATACTTCTGTAGGTTGCTTTTCATATTCAACAGATACACAAGGAAATTACACTAAGTTAGGAATTTATTGCCTCTTTGTTACTTTTCATAGCTGCAGAGTAGTCCATAAACCTTATTATTATTATTTTTTAATTCCAGCCTGTCCCCTGTGAGCATTCACATATCTTACAGATTTATGTCTCACAAAAGGTGCCATAATAAACATCTTTGAGCATCTTCTTTTTTTTCTTTTTTCTTTTTCATTTTTTTTTTTAAAAGAGATGGGGTCTCGCTATGTTGACCAGGCTGGTCTCTAACTCCTGGCCTCAAGTGATCCTCCCATCTCAACCTCCCGAAGTGCTGGGGTTACAGGCATGAGCCACCAGACCCAGCCCTGCACATATGTTCTTTCTTCCTGGTGCTTCTGTCTTCCCATTTGGGTAGATCGTTAGGAGAGGGAATGCTGGGTCGAAGAGGACGTGCTTTTTAAATTATAATAGACATTGCTAGATCCCTTTCCTAATAGAGGATAACACTACATTTCTGCCATTGAGCATGGTGCCTCCCTTTTCTTCACCCTCCACCACTTTTATATGTTACAGCCTTAAAAAAATATCTAGTCAATCTGCGTGGTATTTCCCTGAGGCTAGTGAATTTGACCATAAAAAAATGTTGGCAATTTGGCTTTGCTTTTCTGTGAAATGACTATTCAAATTCTTTGGTTGTTTCTTTATTGGGTTACTTATATATTTTTTCTTGTCAGTTCCTAAGGGGCCTTAGTTTACTGTAGTTATTAAACCTTTTCCTGTTGTGTGTGTTATAACATTTTTTGCACACTTGTTTGTTCTAAGCCATTGTCTATGGGGGTATTTTGCCCATTCTTGATTGCAGAAATGGGGCTTCAGGAAGTTAACTGATCTCTGCCCCAGTTTCTTCATGTGTTAAATATGGATAGTAATAGTATCTACCTTATGAAGTGACTGTGAAGATAAAATTATGGATTCTGTTTAAGGGTTTAGGCCAGTGTCTGGCACAGGGGAAGCATTCTAAAAATACAGCTGATGCTGTTAAACAATGACTGTTGTTGTTGTTTTACTGTTATTATCCCCAAAGCGGCCCATTCTGTCTGTTGCTGTCAGCTATGACTCAGTCCCCTGATTAACTTACCCACCACCCATTTTATCCCCTGCAGAGATGCTGCCCCTACCCCCTTAGGCCCGAGGGATCAGGAGCTATGGGGCCAGGGGCCCTCTCGTCTTTACTGCTGCTGCTCTTGGTGGCAAGTGGAGATGCTGACATGAAGGGACATTTTGATCCTGGTGAGGAGACTGAATCATGGGTCCCTGAGGGCCAAGGCTTGGGAGGTAGAGATCTGGGGGCCTTGACCTGTTACATGCCTGCTTTTTACTCAGCCAAGTGCCGCTATGCCCTGGGCATGCAGGACCGGACCATCCCAGACAGTGACATCTCTGCTTCCAGCTCCTGGTCAGACTCCACTGCCGCCCGCCACAGCAGGTACTTGGCACACCTGATACACCTGCAGCTGCCCCGAGGGGAGCCCCTGGGACCTCTACTTCCCCTCCAACCCCTCTGCCCATGCCAGTGAAAGCCCTGCAGTCTGAGGGGCGAATGAAGTGGGGTTTAAGTACTGGAGATAGAGGCAGACCTGGGGCCAGATGTTCTCTGTGCCCCTCTTCACCCTCTCAGGTTGGAGAGCAGTGACGGGGATGGGGCCTGGTGCCCCGCAGGGTCGGTGTTTCCCAAGGAGGAGGAGTACTTGCAGGTGGATCTACAACGGCTGCACCTGGTGGCTCTGGTGGGCACCCAGGGACGGCATGCTGGGGGCCTGGGCAAGGAGTTCTCCCGGAGCTACCGGCTGCGTTACTCCCGGGACGGTCGCCGCTGGATGGACTGGAAGGACCGCTGGGGTCAGGAGGTGAGGCTGGCAGAGGCAGCACCCAGAGGAGGTTGATTTTCCTCACTTCCAGCTGTACTGTAAACACCACTTATACACTGACGACCCTCCAGTTTATATAATCGCCAGCCCAAGCCTCTCAGCTGAGCTCCAAACAGTATTGCAAACCTGGCTACCTTTTGGACTTCTTCACCTAGATGTCTTTTTTTTTTTTTTTTTTTTAAACAGATGGGGTCTTGCTATGTTGCCCAGGCTGGTCTTGAACTCCTGGGCTCAGTGATCTTCCCACCTTAGCCTCCCAAAGTGCTGGGATTACAAGCATTGTAGTCAGCCACCTAGATGTCTAATAGGCATCTCAAACGTACCTTTAATTTCCCAAGCTGAATTTGATTCCCATTCCTAACCTAAACCTGCTCCTCCCCTGGCATTCTCCAGCTCAGGAAGTGGTATCACCATTGCCTGGTTGCCTAGGCTATAAGCTAAGATGATATCCTTGATTCCTCTTTTTCTCTCACCTCCTTCCAAAGCATCAGCAGCCCAGTCCGTTCTACCTCCATAGTGTTCCTGAGTCCAGTCACTCCTCACCACTCTACCTCTACTGCCCTAGGCCACCCGCCCACCATCTCCAGCTTAGATGAGTGCAGTAGATGCCAAATCGGTCTCCCTGCTTCTGCCCTTTTCTGCCTGGAGCCAGATTTCCACCTGGGGGGCTGCATCAAGTGGACCTTAAAGCATGTAAATCAGATACGTCACACCTAGCCGACACCCCTGTGCTGGCTTTCCACTCTGCCAGAACAAAAGCTGAGCCCCTAGCTGGTGCGGGATGCTCAGCCTGACCTGGCTCCTGCCTGCATCACTGGCTCCTTGCGCCTCCTTGGCCACACTGCCGTTCTCGTTGTTGCTGGAACAAGCCAGGGCTCGTTCCCACAGCTTCCGGACGTTTTCTCTGTGCCTGCAAAGCTCCTCCCGCAAATAACCACAGGCTCTCCCTCACCCCATTTGGTTCTCCGCCAGGTGTCACCTCCTCAGAGAGCCTTTTCTGGCCACCCACTGCACTGCTCTGTCCATACACCCTGCCTCTTGTTCTTCGCAGCTGTTTCCCTTGCTGGGATTTCAGTCCTGCAAGGGCGGGGAGTGACGTTCACCACTGAGAACGTGCCTGGCACAGAGCGGGCACTCACCCACCTTCTGCTGAATAAACAGAGGGAATGGGCTGAAATGAAGGGGAAGCTGAGGCAGGGGTGCAGGGCTGTGAGGACTGGGGAGAATCTGGGCACAATGGGAGGATAGGCTGGGAGACAAATGGATGGAGCCAGACAAGGAGAAGAGGGCAGCTGAGCCTGGAGTCTGAGGACAGAACATCAGAGCTGCAAGAGGGCCAGAGGTCTCAGCTGCAGATCTTCATTTCACCCATGCCTGGCTGCGCCCCACAGTGCTGTGTGCTCGGTGCCACCCCTCACGGGTCTCTAAGTGGCCACTGTGGGCTGGGCCAGGGAGCAGCTGGTGGCTGGAAAGTAAGATCTGACCTGGACCCCTTCCCACACACCCCGTTTCCTGGCCCACAGGTGATCTCAGGCAATGAGGACCCTGAGGGAGTAGTGCTGAAGGACCTTGGGCCCCCCATGGTTGCCCGACTGGTTCGCTTCTACCCCCGGGCCGACCGGGTCATGAGCGTCTGTCTGCGGGTGGAGCTCTATGGCTGCCTCTGGAGGGGTGAGTGGCCCAGCTCCCTGGAAATCTGTTTCCTGAGCAGGGGAGTGCAGGGTGGGGAGTGTGGAGAATGGGCATCCAGGATTCCCTTTCTCCTGCTGGGAAACTGTCACTCTGAGGAGGGGGCTAGCTGGCATTGTCTCCTCCATGCCAATGTGCCAGTGGAGAGATATGAGAAGGGACCTGAAACCTGCCCAGGCCTGATGCAGGGATGGGGGATGGAGCCTTCGTGCCTCTGATCCCCATCCTCTCACCCTGCCCCAGATGGACTCCTGTCTTACACCGCCCCTGTGGGGCAGACAATGTACTTATCTGAGGCTGTGTACCTCAACGACTCCACCTATGATGGACATACCATGGGCGGGTAAGAAAGACCCCTGCAGGACGTGGAGTTTGGGGTGGGAGGGAGGACTGTGTGTGTGTGTAGGGGGATGGTGAGTAGGGTGGGGAATGAGACGGAAGAATTGAGAAGAGGGACAGGTTAGGTGGGGCCTCAGAGGGTGGGACTCGGGTGGCCACTGGCCCATGTGACACTGTAGAAAAAAGGCACCTCTTTGCTAACACACATTGTTGGAAATTGCTGCAATAAATATGCACATCACAGATTGAAATGGTGCCCCTTAGAGGTGGTGGTGTGCTGGATGTGACCTGCAAAGTACCTGTGATACAGCTGGGGTGGGGGTGGAGAGAAGAGCAGAGCCAGCTGCATGAGTGTGGGGTGGGGTGGGGTGGGAATGGGACTAGTGGACGGGAGCCAGGCTTGCCAGGCCACTGTGCCGGGGGGTGACGGGGCAGAGTGCCCGGATATTAAGACCCTCTTCCCTTCCAACTTCCTCTTCCTTGGTCCCTTCTCCAGATTGCAGTATGGGGGTCTGGGCCAGCTGGCAGATGGCGTGGTGGGGCTGGATGACTTTAGGAAGAGTCAGGAGCTACGGGTCTGGCCAGGCTATGACTATGTGGGATGGAGCAACCACAGCTTCTCCAGTGGCTACGTGGAGATGGAGTTTGAGTTTGACCGGCTGAGGGCCTTCCAGGCCATGCAGGTGAGTGAGTCCGGCTCTCGAGGAGGGCTCTGAAGCCATGGGTGGTGCCGTTGGGGTGCTCCCAGCACTCCTAGCCTTGACCTTGTGCCCTCTTCCCTTCCCCCCAGGTCCACTGTAACAACATGCACACGCTGGGAGCCCGTCTGCCTGGCGGGGTGGAATGTCGCTTCCGGCGTGGCCCTGCCATGGCCTGGGAGGGGGAGCCTATGCGCCACAACCTGGGGGGCAACCTGGGGGACCCCAGAGCCCGGGCTGTCTCAGTGCCCCTTGGTGGCCGTGTGGCTCGCTTTCTGCAGTGCCGCTTCCTCTTTGCGGGGCCCTGGTTACTCTTCAGCGAAATCTCCTTCATCTCTGGTAAGTCCCTGAAATTGACAACTGATTTCATTCCTAACCCTGCAGTGTCCCCAAAATATTCATTCCTTGTATCATATCCACCCATCACCCACTGAAACTTCTCAATTAGGGGTACCCCAAATAGCTTGAGCCCCTTTCTGCCTCCTTTTCTCTGCGTATCCATCTTTCCTTTGTAAGCCCCTCGCCCATGACTGTTATTGAGCTAGTATGACAGTATTGGTTGTTAAAATATTGAAATACTTCTGTATTAGTTGAGAAATACCCTCTAAGCCTCCAGATAACTGTCCTTCGCTTCCCCACAGTCCAGCAACTATAGGGTTAACACCCACCACAGCTGGGGACTTCCAGGACCCTGCTCCCCCAACCCCCACTGGTCAGTGGTTGTCTATTGAGAATCACCCATGCTTCTGCTCCTTTGCACAGCAATCCACTGCCTCCCTTGGGTCTCCTCCTCATTTACCTCCCTCCTTCCTTTTTGTTCCTTCTCCCCAGATGTGGTGAACAATTCCTCTCCGGCACTGGGAGGCACCTTCCCACCAGCCCCCTGGTGGCCGCCTGGCCCACCTCCCACCAACTTCAGCAGCTTGGGTGAGCAGCCTTGGGTGGGCGTGTGGACCCTCTGCACCCTTCTCCCTGGGCCTCCCCCTCGGCTAGGGTGGGACCCTCCTGTGGTGCTGACCCTGCTGCCTCCGCCAGAGCTGGAGCCCAGGGGCCAGCAGCCCGTGGCCAAGGCCGAGGGGAGCCCGACCGCAATCCTCATCGGCTGCCTGGTGGCCATCATCCTGCTCCTGCTGCTCATCATTGCCCTCATGCTCTGGCGGCTGCACTGGCGCAGGCTCCTCAGCAAGGTGGGCACAGCTGCGGCCTGTGGAGTGGTGGGGGGAGGCTAGGCCCCAGCACGAGCCAGGGTCCAATGGGGCCTGCAGGGCACAGCCCACTAGCATTCCAAGAGGAGGGCTTAGTAAAGAGACCACTTACACCATGTCAAGGAGGGGATGGGGCTCACAAGGAGGGCTGCTTCCGAGTCCTGGGTCTGCTCAGTGGAGAGGAGGCGGCAAATACCATGACCCAGAGGAGAGAGTCTGTGGAGAGGGTGCCTTGACAGGGGCAGTAGACTTTGGTCCTGGGATGCAGCTGGCCCGTGCCTACCCATCAGGGAGGGCCTGGGAGAATAGATGCCCTGACTTCACTTTCTGCCCCAAATTCCTGCCGGGCTCCTCTCTGGCCAGCCCAAACGAGGCCTGTTGGTGCAGTCTACACTGGTCAGCCTTGGGGCAGAAGCAGGGTGGAGACAGGCGGAGAGTGGGGCTGGAGGGGCAAAGGGAAGATGTCTGGCACACCCCAGGCCATGTCTTCCAGTTGGAGTCCAATGGCAGGAATATACATTAAGGTTGATGGCTGGACACGGTTGCTCACGCCTGTAATCCTAGCACTTTGGGAGGCCGAGGCAGGAGGATCACCTGCGGTCAAGAGCTCGAGACCAGCCTGGCCAACATGGTGAAATCCCCCATTTCTACTAGAATACAAAATTAGCCAGGCATGGTGGCTCATGCCTGTAATCCCAGTTACTCGGGACGCTGAGGCATGAATCTCTTGAACCCGGGAGGTGAAGGTTGCAGTAAGCTGAGATCGCGCCATTTCACTTCAGCCTGGGCGACGAGCAAAATTCCATCTCCAAAAACAAACAAACAAACAAACAAACAAAAAAAGGTTGATAGTTATGGACTGGGCAGATGAGGGTTGGAATCTCATTGTGGGACAGGGAAGTTACCTCCATGCTCTTGAGCTTCAGTTTCTCTACTTGTTAAAGATGGTGCTGATAGTATCTACAGCTGTAGGGCTCTTGTGAGGGCTGAGGGAGGCAACGCAGGGATGGACACAGCAGAGGGCCAGGCTGTGTGTGCTGAGCAACACGGGTGACGCCTCCCATCCCCATGACAAGGCTGAACGGAGGGTGTTGGAAGAGGAGCTGACGGTTCACCTCTCTGTTCCTGGGGACACTATCCTCATCAACAACCGCCCAGGTCCTAGAGAGCCACCCCCCTACCAGGAGCCCCGGCCTCGTGGGAATCCGCCCCACTCCGCTCCCTGTGTCCCCAATGGCTCTGGTAAGACTCGCCTTGTTCCAGTCGCACCTCTGTCCTCTCTGCTGTTTTCTTACTGTAACCCTTTCCCATTCTCTTTTTTCCCTGTCTTCCCCAGTTTCCACTTGTTTTCTTCTTTCCGTGCCCCTGGTTACTGCCTATATCACTCTTTGTCCCTATCATGTAGTGTCTCTCAAGAGTTCCGCATGTATTACCCACAGTCCCCCGTGTTCCTATCCCGTCTGTGTCCCACAGACATCTCTCTTTGTTGTACCCTCTCATTGTGTCTCCCTGGCCCCTCTGCTTTGTATTAGACTCACCATGTTTGTTCCTTCTATCCATCCATCTTCCATCACCCATCCTTCCTTCCATAGCCATACACCCTTGCATCCATCCATCAATCCTCCATCATCTATCCTTCTGTCTATATTCATAAATCTATTCATCCATCCATCCACCCATATCCATCATCCATCTATATTCATACATCCATCTATCCATCTATTATCCATCCCTCCAACAAAGCATCTGTTTACCATCCATCCATCTATTCATATATCCCATCTGTCCATCCATTCATTATCCAGCCAGCCATCCGTCACTCTGCAGATCCTTGTTTTATCCTGTCTGTCTCTTAATGCAGTCATCCCATCAGCCCTGGTCTTGCCCTATTCAAGGTCTCCCTGTCTGTCTAGCCTTGAGTCTCATCCCTTCCCCGTGTTTCCCCTCCTCCTTCTCCCGACAGCGTTGCTGCTCTCCAATCCAGCCTACCGCCTCCTTCTGGCCACTTACGCCCGTCCCCCTAGAGGCCCGGGCCCCCCCACACCCACCTGGGCCAAACCCACCAACACCCAGGGTAAGCCCCTCTGCCCCTGGGCTCCGCCAGGCTCCCCATACCTCTACTGGGGCAGGGAAAAGCCCTCACACCTTGCACTTCCTCCTCTGCCCACTATGGCCTCTTCTGCTCTCCTGAGCTCCCAAGGAGGAAGCTCTTGTGACCTTAGCTCATCTCTGCTGCTGCTTGCTCTTTTTAAAGCCCCCCCACCTTGAGCTGAAGAGTAGAAAGCTTACTGGTCCCCAGCTCTTCCTCCTCCTCTTCCACACCGTTAGACAGGAGGTTGCCATGGTGGCCCCAGACTATTGTAACTCCTCCTTTATTCTCTGCTCTCTCTAGAGCTGTGAGGAGGAGGGCTCTCACCCTGGCGCTTGCCCTCTCCCCCACATGTGTCCTCTCTCTGCAGTCCCAGAGGTGAAGGCTCACGCCCTGACCCTTTCCATCTGGCCCTCCTGTCCTCGGTGTTGCCTTCTCATTGTGGCCCCTTCCCCAGGGCTAAGAGGGGACAGCTCTGCTTCCTCTCTTGTCTGTAGACAGCTTGTGTTGGGACTGTGAGCAGCTGTTATCCTCCCTCCTCTCTGTGTGCCTGTCTCTGCTTGTCATTGAGCTTGGTGTGTTGGGTTGAAAGGGCTGGGAGGGCTTGGCCCCAGGAGGAGCCAGGCAGTAGCCATGGGAGAGCAGCTAAGTGAAGGGGAGGGAGCTGTGGTGAATGGGACAAGGGTTTGGAAGGTGGAGGGTGCCTGGATGCTGGGACTATCCTGAGGTGGGAGAATTCCTGGGGAAAAATTCTTCCAGCCAAGATTTATCTCATGGTCTCTTGAGAGACCCTAGGGAGGCCCTAAAGAATAAGACTTTATGACAGTTTTGCTCAACCATATTCATTGCCTTGAAAACCTCTGGAATAGCTAACTCTCATCCCATGCCAGTGTCTTCCTGGTTTGAGGTCGGTGCATGGAATACTGGGAAGATACAGCATAGACCCAGTTTCTCACTCGACTGGGAGACACGGGGCCCTCCGGGAGGCTGAGCTGTGGGGAACTATAGCTCTCGGGCTGTTCCTGATGCCTCGTCCTGTCTTCTTTCCCCTCACCCCTGCAGCCTACAGTGGGGACTATATGGAGCCTGAGAAGCCAGGCGCCCCGCTTCTGCCCCCACCTCCCCAGAACAGCGTCCCCCATTATGCCGAGGCTGACATTGTTACCCTGCAGGGCGTCACCGGGGGCAACACCTATGCTGTGCCTGCACTGCCCCCAGGGGCAGTCGGGGATGGGCCCCCCAGAGTGGATTTCCCTCGATCGAGGCTCCGCTTCAAAGAGAAGCTTGGCGAGGGCCAGTTTGGGGAGGTAAGGAGGGTGCCTACCCAGCCATCAGTAGTGTCTGGCCTATTGGGTGCTCTGATGCCATGCCTGCACATTCCCCTGGCCAGGAACCTTAGTCATTTGTGACCATGTTAATCCGTTTGACCCTGTGATCGCCTAGCAAATGAACTTCTTTCTCCAGGTGCACCTGTGTGAGGTCGACAGCCCTCAAGATCTGGTCAGTCTTGACTGCCCCCTTAATATGCGTAAGGGACACCCCTTGCTGGTAGCTGTCAAGATCTTACGGCCAGATGCCACCAAGAATGCCAGGTGAGGACCAAGGATGGCATCTGGAAGAAGGGACGGGAGGCCATGAAGAGTGGGGAGCCACCTGGAGAGAACAATGGCAGAGCTCAACAGAGGGGTGGCGTTTCTGGGAGGGGATTTGCATGTACGCTGGGGGTGGGGACGCCTGGTCCACCTGAGGAAGGAGGTGGGCGGGGGAAGGTGCAGGCCGCCCACTCGGCATTCCTCTTCACCTTCTCCTTGTTCTCCAGGAATGATTTCCTGAAAGAGGTGAAGATCATGTCGAGGCTCAAGGACCCAAACATCATCCGGCTGCTGGGCGTGTGTGTGCAGGACGACCCCCTCTGCATGATTACTGACTACATGGAGAACGGCGACCTCAACCAGTTCCTCAGTGCCCACCAGCTGGAGGACAAGGCAGCTGAGGGGGCCCCTGGGGATGGGCAGGCTGCGCAGGGGCCCACCATCAGGTACCTGCTTACCCAGGCTGGGCCTTGCTGAGAATTCCCCAAGGGGGTCTCTTCCTCTCCCCTTGCTTCAGCCTCGAGGAAAAGAGGGGAGCATGGGGGTAGGAAGGCAGGGAGAGGTTCCAGGAGGGCCTGGAATAAGGAACGTGTGACAAGTTAACCCAGGAACATGGACAGAAAGGCTGGAGGTGACTACGCAAGAGTGGTGAAGGGACTTGGGCCCTGCCATGATGTCCCTTCTGCTTTCTGTCACCCTCACTCCCCTCTGAGTCCAGATTGGGGAGCACAATGGAAGAAGAGCCCCCTAGGGTTGGCTAGGCCTGGAAGATTGAGACGGAAGTGACCCTTGGCCTCACATGGGCATGCCACCTCCACATGGGGAACCGGAGTGACCGGGCCCGGGGAGTGGGCGCTCTCTCCTCTCCTGGATGGGAATCTGCGAAGCTGCCCCCAGTGACCTTCTGTTGGTTCCCTTCTCAGCTACCCAATGCTGTTGCATGTGGCAGCCCAGATCGCCTCCGGCATGCGCTATTTGGCCACACTCAACTTTGTACATCGCGACCTGGCCACGCGGAACTGCCTAGTTGGGGAAAATTTCACCATCAAAATCGCAGACTTTGGCATGAGCCGGAACCTCTATGCTGGGGACTATTACCGTGTGCAGGGCCGGGCAGTGCTGCCCATCCGCTGGATGGCCTGGGAGTGCATCCTCATGGTGAGCAGCCCGAGGACAGCCAGGTTGGGGCAGGGCAGGTGGGAGAACACTGGCCGCCACTCGCAGCCCTGGTCTCCATCAGTCACGCACTTTCTCTGGGTTGCATTTTACAGAATCTCATCTGTAAAATGAGGTTCTCCTAGCCCAAGGGACTGGGGAAAGCAGGAGCTGCAGTGTGATGGGCAAGAGTCCAGGAGCCAAGAGTGGGTACTGGGGTTGGAGACAGGGTGGCAGAGAGCTCAAGAGACAAGGTAGGGGGAGGAAGCTGGAGACAGAAGGGGGTGCGTAGGGAGACTGAGGGTCAGGACCAGAAAGTGGGGGTGGATAGAGAGGAAGGAGTAGCAGAAGGAAGAGGTGGGCCAGGGCCCTGGAGAGAAGACCAGAGCATGGAGAGGAAAGGCAGAACCCGAGGGAGAGGAGTTGAAAAAGGTGGCCAGCGGAGCAGAGTGGAGAGCCTGGCGTTGGGAGGGATCAGGCCTGAGTGGAGCCCAGAGTGGATCTGGGGCTTCCGACAGGAAGGGAGGAGGGTCTATGTTGCCTGATGTCTGTTTTTGCTGCCTTCTCTGCATCCCAGGGGAAGTTCACGACTGCGAGTGATGTGTGGGCCTTTGGCGTGACCCTGTGGGAGGTGCTGATGCTCTGCAGGGCCCAGCCCTTTGGGCAGCTCACCGACGAGCAGGTCATCGAGAACGCGGGGGAGTTCTTCCGGGACCAGGGCCGGCAGGTCAGAGTGGAGGGGAAGGAAGATGGGTCCAAGGTGGGGGACAGAAGGGGCAGTTGTCATCTTGGAGACTAAAGAATATTTGTCCCCTGCCTCTCATCCACACTGCCACAATGCAGGTGTACCTGTCCCGGCCGCCTGCCTGCCCTCAGGGCCTATATGAGCTGATGCTTCGGTGCTGGAGCCGGGAGTCTGAGCAGCGACCACCCTTTTCCCAGCTGCATCGGTTCCTGGCAGAGGATGCACTCAACACGGTGTGAATCACACATCCAGCTGCCCCTCCCTCAGGGAGCGATCCAGGGGAAGCCAGTGACACTAAAACAAGAGGACCCAATGGCACCTCTGCCCTTCCCCTCCCGACAGCCCATCACCTCTAATAGAGGCAGTGAGACTGCAGGTGGGCTGGGCCCACCTAGGGAGCTGATGCCCCTTCTCCCCTTCCTGGACACGCTCTCATGTCCCCTTCCTGTTCTTCCTTCCCAGAAGCCCCTGTCACCCACCCAGCTGGCCCTGTGGATGGGATCCTCTCCAACCTCCTCTAGCCCTCCCTTGGGGAAGGGTGGGGGGAAATATAGGATAGACACTGGACATGGCCCATTGGAGCACCTGGGCCCCACTGGACAACACTGATTCCTGGAGAGGTGGCTGCGCCCCCAGCTTCTCTCTCCCTGTCACACACTGGACCCCACTGGCTGAGAATCTGGGGGTGAAGAGGACAAGAAGGAGAGGAAAATGTTCCCTTATGCCTGCTCCGGGACTTGTTCTCAGCTTGGGCTTCTTCCACCTCCATCACCTGAAACACTGGACCTGGGGGTAGCCCCGCCCCAGCCCTCAGTCACCCCCACTTCCCACCTGCAGTCTTGTAGCTAGAACTTCTCTAAGCCTGTACGTTTCTGTGGAGTAAATATTGGGATTAGTGGGAAAGAGGGAGCAACAGCCCGTAGCCTTGGGGTTGGACATCTCTAGTGTAGCTGCCACATTGATTTTTCTATAATCACTTGGGGTTTGTACATTTTTGGGGGGAGAGACACAGATTTTTACACTAATATATGGACCTAGCTTGAGGCAATTTTAATCCCCTGCACTAGGCAGGTAATAATAAAGGTTGAGTTTTCCACAACTGTGTGAGTGGGTTCCTTGGTAACTGCCTCCTGCACCTCCCTCTGAACCCACTTCCCATCTTCCTTTTTTCCTCCCTCTCCCCATTCCATTTCCCATCACCTATTTTGCCCAGCATTGTGTTCTGTTTCTGCATAATCCAGGCCTTTGCCTGTGGGACCTCAGGTGATGCATGAATGTCTGAGTACATGAACCTTCTCAACTCATAGGGGTGCTCTGCTGGAGGCCTGGAGGGAATGCAGTCAGGCCAGGGGTGCTGAACCTTTTTTGTGCCATAAACCCATTTGGCAGTGTGTAGCGGTCTGCTGAGTACTCCTCAGAATTAGGTTTTAAAACCTATAAAATGGGCCAGGTGCAGTGGCTCACCCTTGTAATCCCAGCACTTTGGGAGGCTGAGGTGGGTAGATCAGTTGAGTCCAGGAGTTTGAGACCAACCTGGCCAACATAGTAAAACCACATCTCCACTAAAGATAAAAAATGAGCATGGCATGGTGGCATGCACCTGTAATCTCAGCTACTCAGGAGGTTGAGGCAGGAGAAATGCTTAGAACCTGGGAGGTGGGGGTTGCAGTGAGCTGAGATCACACCACTGTGCTCCAGCCTGGGCAACAGAGTGAGACTCTCAAAAACAAAACAAAAAAACAAAACCCATAAAATGTATAGGATTATAAAGGAAACCAATGGAAACAGTTTACCAAACTGCTAAAAAATTATGAAACTAATGTGCTGCTTTTTAATGTATTTAATAAGATCTAAAAACAGGTGTAATAAACTACTGACACTTTTCAAATACTAATGAGCATAAACCATATTTGAGATTTCTACAACAATCACAGTGAGCCATAAAAGTAGCTGTGGTGTCAGTGACAAGTCACAGGTACTGCTAATACTACTGGTGGTTTTACCCATATTCATAATTGAAGGAAATGCTAAATTTCTATTAGAGGTTAGTAAAAGGTGTAATTCTTTTTCTTGTCCAAATTTTAGAACCCATCTGGCTCCCCAGGGTCTGGAAATCCCAGGGGAGAATCCCTGGGTTATGCTGATAGAGTGTGCAAATGCCCCAGTGGGGGCGGGGGATGGGTTGTTGGAATGGAAACCAGAACCAAGAGCCTCAATTATCTCAGCGGCTTGGAAGGATGAGCTGCAACCATCAAGAGAGCAATTAACAAAGGGTTCAAATTTGGTTGGAAAGAAAAAATTGGCCAGCGGGGTGGCTCATGCCCTGTAATCCCAACACTATGGAAAGCTGAGGTGGGAGGATTTCTTGAGCCTAGGAGTTTGGAACCAGCCTGGGCAACATAGTGAGCCCACTCTGGCCCCCATTTCTAAAAAAAAAAATAATAATAAATAAATATATATATATATAAAATTAGCTGGGCTCAGTGGTGTGCACCAGCAACTCAGGAGGCCGAGGTGGGAGGATAACTTGAGCCCAGGAGGTTGAGACTGCAGTGAGCCATGATTGCACTGCTTCACTCCAGCCTGGGTGACAGAGCAAAACCCTGTCTCAAAATAAAAAGAAAATTAAAAAAAAAAGTCAGTTGCAGGGATGGGACAAGGCAGACCCATTTTGATGGCCATTCATGTGAAATAAAGACCCTGGGGTTTTGGTTGATGATACTCACAAAATGAGCCAATTGGATAATGAGGATCACAATAAAGATAAATCAATGTGAAGTTGAATTAATAGGCCCTTGGGGCCTAGGTCATGAATCTAATAGTCCTGCTAAAACCTACACAGGTCAAACCACTGTGCACTATGATTTAAGTTGTGCACCGATAGGTTAGAGTTTAGAGGCCAGATCCCAGAATAATGAGCAATGGAAGCCATGGCAGTGAGCCTGATAACCCCAAATCTCTGAGCCCAGAACTGTCTTTCAAGCAGAAACACCTGGAGTTAATTTTTTTTTTTTTTTTTTTTTTTTTTTTTTTTTTTTGAGACTGGGTGTTGCTCTGTTGCCCAGGCTGGAGTGCAGTGGTGCAATCTCGGCTCACTGCAACCTCCGCCTCCTGGGTTCAAGCGATTCTTCTGCCTCAGCCTCCCAAGTAGCTGGGATTACAGGTGTGCGCCACCATGCCCGCCTAATTTTTTTGTATTTTTAGTAGAGACAGGGTTTCACCATATTGGCCAGGCTGGTCTCAAACTCCCAACCTTGTGATCCACCCACTTCGACCTCCCAAGGTGCTGGGATTACAGGCGTGAGCCACCGTGCCCAGCCCCACCTGGAGTTAATTTAAAAGTCAGGCCCAGCTTGTCCAAACCTGCTCCTCCTCCACAGTCTACTGACTCAGTGAGTGGCAGCATCATCCACTTAGCTGCACAAGCCACACAAATGGCATCCCTGACACTCCTTCTCCCTTACCTTCCACCTCCCAAGTCCAGTCCAGCACAAAGCGCTGTTGATTGTGCCTCCCAAATCTCCCTGGAACTCGTCCTCTCTGTCTCCGTCGCCCTCCTGGCACACGCTGCCTCCATCTTGCCTGGACTCCTGCAGTGGTCTCCCAGCTGGTCACCCAGATCTGCCTCTGCTCCCCTCTGGGTTGTTTTCAGCCCTGCAACCACAGTTATCTTTAAAGCACATAAATCTGACCCTAATCCTTCATTTCAAATCCAGCAGTGGCTTTTCATTACCCTTAGAATACAGAACGAAATCCTTCTGGCCAAGGTTGGCCCCCACATACCTCTCCAGCACCCTCCCTCAACTGATTGCTCTCCTCTGTGACCACTGGCCTTCTTTCAGATTCGCCCAGTGGGCCACAGTACTTCCTGCCATGTGGCCTTCAGGGCATGCTGTTCCCTCACCTGGAACAATGTTCCCTGCTGTCTGTGCCTTGTTAACTCCTGCTTGCCCTTCAGCAGTCTTTCCTGACTTCCCCAACTAGGTCAAATCCCCTACTGATAATCTCAGAGCACATGAATCTCTTCTTTGTAGCATTTATTACGTGTGTAATTTTACATATCTTTTTATACCTGCCCCTCCCACTAAACTATAAGTTGCACATGGGCAAATTCTTGGAACACAGGGCTCAATATTGGTTGAAAGAAAGAATTGTATCAAATATCTGACAGACTAACAGATTCTATGTAGTTACAGAACTAGAACTAGGATTAATAAGTGAAAGTTACAATAATGATGATAATATATTACTGAGCATCCACTATACGTCAGGTATTGAAATTACTACATATTATATCTTACTTAATACAATATATGAAGTAGTTGAAATTATTTCACAGAGAAGAAAATTCTGTTAGGTTAAATAACTTGCCCAAAGTAGCACAGTTAGTCAATGGTAAAGCCTGTGGGAAGTGGGTTTGTGGGTTCCTGGCTCTCTGTTCTTTTTTTTTTTTCGAGATGAAGTCTTGCTCTGTCACCCAGGCTGGAGTTCAGTGGCGCTATCTCAGCTCACTGCAACCTCTGACTTCTGGGTTGAAGTGATTCTCCTGCCTCAGCCTCCTGAGTAGCTGGGATTACAGGCGCCTGTCACCATGCCCGGCTAATTTTTTTATTTTTAGTAGAGATGGGGTTTCACCATGTTGGCCAGGCTGGTCTTGAACTCCTGATCTTGTGATCCACCCTCCTTGGCCTCCCAAAGTGCTGGGATTACAGGTGTGAGCCACCGCCCCCGGCCCTGGCTCTCTGTTCTTTCTCTCCAGGATGCTGCCTGAGGGAAGGAGGTCATGAGTTCCCTAGCACAGGAATTCTCTTTTTTGAACTACCATGCCCACTAACACGCTGGCCAACATGGTGAAATCCTGTCTCTACTAAAAATACAAAAAAAAATTAGCAGGGCATGGTGGTTCACGCCTGTAATCCCAACGACTCGGAAGTCTGAGGCACAAGAATTGCTTGAATCTGGGAGACAGAAATTGCAGTGAGCCGAGATCGCGCCACTGCATTCGGCCTGGGTGACAGAGAAAGACTCTGTCCCCCCACCCCCTCCAAAAAAGCTGTGCCTATTTCACTTTTTTTTTTTTTTTTTTTGAGACGGAGTCTCGCTCTGCTGCCCAGGCTGGAGTGCAGTGGCCGGATCTCAGCTCACTGCAAGCTCCGCCTCCCGGGTTCACGCCATTCTCCTGCCTCAGCCTCCGGAGTAGCTGTGACTACAGGCGCCCGCCACCGCGCCCGGCTAGTTTTTTGTATTTTTTAGTAGAGACGGGGTTTCACCGTGTTAGCCAGGATGGTCTCGATCTCCTGACCTCGTGATCCGCCCATCTCGGCCTTCCACAGTGCTGGGATTACAGGCTTGAGCCACCGCGCCCGGCCTTTTTTTTTTTTTAAATTTGAGACAGAGTCTCATTTTGTTGACCAGTCTGGAGTACAATGGTGTGATCTCAGCTAGCTGCAACCTCTGCCTCCAGGGCTCAAACAACTCTCCTGCTTCAGCCTCCCAAGTAGCTGGGCCTACAGGCATGCCTCCTCATGCCCAGCTAATTTTTGTATTTTTTGTAGAGACAGGGTTTCACCATGTTGCCCAAGCTGGTCTCAAACTTTGGTGCTCAAGCGATCTGCCTGGCTTGGCCTCCCAAAGTGCTGAGATTACAGGTGTGAGCTACTGGACCAGGCCTCAATTTTCAGCAAAGGTGTATGAGTATGCTCCTATACCCTGACGAACACTGAGGATGATAATCCTTAATTTCTTTTTTGCTAAACTTTTATATTTTAATTTTATTTATGTATTTATTTTGAGATAGAGTCTTGCTCTGTTGCCCAGGCTGGAGTGCAGTGGTGTGATCTCAGCTTACTGCAACCTCGGCCTACTGGGTTCAAGCGATTCTCCTGTCTCAGCCTCCCAAGTAGCTGGAATTACAGGCGCCAGCCACTATGCTTGGCTAATTTTTGTATTTTCAGTAGAGACGGGGTTTTACCACGTTGCCCAGGCTAGTCTTGAACTTCTGACGTCAAGTGATCCACCCGCCTCAGCCTCCCAAAGTGCTGAGATTATAGGTGTGAGCCACTGCCTCCGGCCAATTTATTTATTTTTATTTATTTATTTATTTTTGAGACGGAGTTTCATTCTTGTTGCCCAGGCTGGAGTGCAATGGCACAGTCTCAGCTCACTGCAACCTCTGCCTCCCAGGTTCAAGTGATTCTCCTGCCTCAGCCTCCCAAGCAGCTGGGATTATAGGCTCCTGCCACCATGCCTGGCTAATTTTCATATTTTTAGTAGAGACAGGGTTTCACCATGCTGACCAGGCTAGTCTTGAACTCCTGACCTTAGGTGATCCACCTGCCTTGGCCTCCCAAAGTGCTGGCATTACAGGCGTGAGCCACGGCGCTTGGCCTATTTATTTATTTTTAAGAGAGAGTCTAATTCTGCGGCCAGGCTGGAGTGCAGTGGTATAATTGTAGCTCACTGCAGCCTTGAACTGCTGGACTCAAGTGATCTTCCTACCTCAGCCTCTGGAGTAGCTAGGACTACAGGTGTGTGCACACCCAGCCAATTTCTTTTTCTCTTTTCTTCTTCCTCTTCTTCTTCTTCTTCTTCTTCTTTTTTTTTTTTTTTTTTTCCGAGACAAGGTCTCCTCACTCTATAGCTCAGGCTGGAGTGCAGTGACATGATCACAGCTCAGTGCAGTGTTGACCTCCTGGGTCCAAACAATCCTCCTGCCTCAGCCTCCTGAGTAGCTGGGACCACAGTACCAGGCCTGGTCAATTTTTTGCATTTTGTTTTGTTTTGTTTTGTTTTTGAGAGAGTCTCGCTCTTGTTCCCCAGGCTGGAGTGCAATGGCGCAATTTTGGCTCACTACAAACTCCGCCTCCCAAGTTCAAGCGATTCTCCTGCCTCAGCCTCCTGAGTAGCTGGGATTACAGGCGCCTGCCACCATGCCCGGCTAATTTTTGTATTTTTAGTGGAGATGGGGTTTCACCATGTTGGCCAGGCTGGTCTTGAACTCCTGACCTTGGGTGATCCATCCGCCTTGGCCTCCCAAAGTGTTGGGATTATAGGCGTGAGCCACTGCGCCCAATTTTTTTATTTTTAAAACATTTCTGACATTTTGTTTAACTTTCTTTTTGCTTTGGTCAGTCTTTCTCTTTCCTTCTTTCCCCCTAACTACCCTTCCCTTCCTCTCCCCTCCCCAGTTCTCCCCTGTCCTTTCCTTTCTTCCCCTCTCCTTTTGCGACAGGGTCTCACACTGTTGCTCAGGCTGGAGTGCAGTGGTGCTATCACTACTCACTGCAGCCTCAATCCTTGGGCCCAAGTGATCCTTCTACCTCAGCTTCTTGAGTAGTTGGGACTGCAGGAGTACACCACTACACCCAACTAATTTTTGTTTTGTTTTGTTTTGTTTTTGAAGAGATGGAGTTTCTGTATGATGACCAGGCTGGTCTGGAACTCCTGAGTTAAAGTGACCCACCTGCTTTGGCCTCCCAAAGTGTTGGGATTACAGGCCTGAGCCACCCTGCCAGGCCTCTTTCTTTTCTTTTTCTTTCATTATTTCTTTTATTTTTTTAGCTGCTCCTTGCTGAGCAGGGCTAAGGAGTAAGCAGTGGTCTGCCCCAATGTTTCCATTATGTTTCTTTTTCTTATTGCTTTGTAACAGCTTTTTGTATTTTGTTTATTTCATCAATCATTTCTTCCTAGATTGTAAATTGTCTTTCAACCTTACCTAAAGTTTGCCATAAAGAAGCTTTGTCAATTTTTAGCTGTTCTTTGAAGATTTTAAAACATTAATTGCTAAAAAAAAAAAAAAACAGGGACAACAGAAAACATGGGTGGGCTACAAAGTATAACAAAGTCTTACGTAGTCATCACCATTTTGATCTCTGGTCTCTTGCAAATGTGCTTCAAACCCCAGCTTGGGCACTTTCTGTCTGATTGTAGGGATTTTTTTTTCCTTTTTTTTTTTTTAAGAGATGGGGGTCTCAGGCTGGGTGCAGTGGCTCACGCCTGTAATCCCAACACTTTGGGAAGCTGAGGCAGGTGGATCACCTGAGGTTAGGAGTTTGAGACTAGCCTGGCCAACATGGTGAAACCCTGAGACCAGCCTGGCCAACATGGTGAAACCCTATCTCTACTAAAAATACAAGAATTAGCCGGGCGTGGTGGTGCGTACCTGTAGTCCCACAGTTACTTGGGAGGCTGACGTAAAAGAATCACTTGAACCCAGGAGGCTGAGGTTGCCATGAGCTGAGATCATGCCACTGCACTCCAGCCTGGGCGACAGAGTGAGAGACTCCGTTTCAAAAAAAGAGAGAGAGAGAGAGAGAGAGAGAGAGAGAGAGAGAGACGGAGAGAGCGCGCGATGGGGGTCTCACTCTGTCGCCCAGACTGGCGTGATCATAGCTCACTGTAGCCTCAAACTCCTAGTCTTCAGCAATCCTCCTGCCTCAGCCTCCCAAGCAGCTGGGGTCACGGGTCTGAGCCACCTCGCCAGGCTGCAGGCAAATTTCTTAATCTCGCCAGGCTCCAGTCTTCCAGTCTATAAAATGGGAATAACAAAATTTGCTTATAGGAATTTGGGGAAATGTGTAGTTCTGGGTTTGGGTGAAGACCTCTGCCTTTCTCTGTAGTAGGTTCACAAATCAAATCACAGCAAACAGTCAGTGTCCTAAAAACTGAATTTATCTGGGTTTTCTAAGTAGACGGTTTGAGGAGTGGTGGAGAAAAAATTTGAGAAGAAATTAAGATTTATTGAGTACTTACCGCCAAGTAAGGTGCACTGGATCATGTTAATCGTTAACTCGTGGAAACTCTCCGGAGTGTGTACGCTTTCTTTCTTTTTCTTTTTTCTTTTTTTTTTTTTTGAGATGGAGTTTCGCTCTTGTCGCCCAGGCTGGTGTGTAAGGGCATTGTCTTGGCTCGCTGCAACCTCCGCCTCTAGGGTTCAAGCGATTCACCTGCCTCAGCCTCCCGAGTAGCTGGGATTACAGGTGCCCGCCACCACGCCCGGCTAATTTTTGTATTTTTAGTAAAGACGAGATTTCACCATATTGGCCAGGCTGGTCTCGAACTCCTGACCTCGGGTGATTCGCCCGCCTCGGCCTCCCAAAGTGCAGGGATTACAGCAGTGAGTCACCGCGTCCGGCCCGGAGTGTGCATTATCCCAATTTTACGGGGAGTAATTGTGCTCACGGAATCCAGTTTTGTGGTCCCTAAGTCTAATCGGTTCACCACCAAGTCGCCATAGCGCGCCTCCGCACGGAAGCCCTCCAGGCACTTCTACTTTCCCCGACCCGCCTCCCGCTCCATCCGGTTACATGCGCCGTTAGCAGCGTGGGCGGAGTTGGTTCTGGCAGAACCAACTGGTCCGGCTTCTGGTGTCTCCCGCTCTCTCAATTAAAAGCCGGCTCCTTGCCTTTCGGCTTCCCCACCGTGCCTTTCGGGATTTGTAGTCAGACGCACTTCAGCCGGCTCTAAGGAGAGCAAAGACAAGACTCCAATTCCCAGCATCCCCCGCGCCGGGAGTGTGCATCGTCTATTCTAATCCTCTTCACTTTTCCACTCCTCCCCTTACCTCCCTTCTCTTCTGAATTCTCCATTCTGGGCTCTTGCCTGTGAAATCTTTCGTCGCTTTCCCCATCTTTTCTTCGCATTTTTTCACCATCTTTCCCTCAGTTTCCAGGAGCCAATGCGAGACTTTGGCTCCGATTAAGCGACGGCCCGAGACTCGGGGTGCGCGAGGAGGATCGACAGAGTGGTGAGGGGACCTAGGAGGGCGGGAGTGGCAGAGGTATGAGAGAGAGAGAGGTGAGTGAGAGGCGAGGAGTGGGAGGAAGGCAGGGAGAAGCTAGGAGATCGGAAGGCGTGGGTCAGGGTGAATGGCGTGAACTAGACTTGGGAAGGGAAAAGAGGTGGCTTTAGATTTGGGAAGCATGGAGGGGAGAGGTTACCGCCGTACTTAGCAGAAGTGGGCTAAGAGATATAAGATAGGAAGTTCGGGTAGATTTGGAGCTTATAGACTGATCTGACCAGGAGGGATGGAAGAGAGAGGTGTGGGCTCAATTTTCTTTGTCTCTGTTTAGCCAAAGATGAGACAAGTCATTGAAATACAAAATGATCTTGCAAACACAGGACAGTTGACAATTCTGTCACTTGGAGCAGAGGAAAGACTGGAGTTGAAGGGCAGAAACAGGGTGAGGAGGCAAGAAAGGGACGGAGATTCGTCAGGTTTTTGAGAAACCAGAGGAATTGAGTGTCATGGGAAAGGAGGCCACAGAAAAGGTGGGGTTATTGTGGGGACTGATGGATCTGGAATCAGAAAGGTCAGGGGTGACACTGGCATGGATGGTGGGGGTGCGCTTCTGATGTTTGCATTCCTCAGGTGATGGAGAGCACCCCTTCAAGGGGACTGAACCGAGTACACCTACAATGCAGGAATCTGCAGGAATTCTTAGGGGGCCTGAGCCCTGGGGTATTGGACCGATTATATGGGCACCCTGCCACTTGTCTGGCTGTCTTCAGGTGAGGATCCCCTTCATGGCAGGGAAATGTAATGGGGTCTGCGGACTGGAATAAAATATAACAGGTAAAAGTGTAGCAGGCTGGGGTAGGGGTGGGGACTGGGGGTGCGGCTTGGAAATTGCTCCAAAGTGTGGGGGCCAAAACAGCAGGACTGGTAAAGTTGTGGTGGAGTGAGATGAGATGTTTGAGAGTTAATTGAGGGCAGAGATGCAGATACAATGCAGCTTCTGATATTAACCTTTGACCTCTGTCCCTGTTCAGGGAGCTCCCATCCTTGGCTAAGAACTGGGTGATGCGGATGCTCTTTCTGGAGCAGCCTTTGCCACAAGCTGCTGTAGCCCTGTGGGTAAAGAAGGAATTCAGCAAGTAAGTCTCAGCCAGATACAAATTTCTCAACAGCTACATTTCCCAAACTACTGTTCCTTGGAGCACTTCCAGGACGTATTAATAGGTATATCACAAAACTTAAAAATAAATACATTTGGGAAACTCTGCATACTGCCTTTTCCCTTTTATTTATTTCCCAGCTGACCTCTTGCTTTCAGATGTATCTTCCCTCTTACAGAGTTATGTGTGATATCTGTAATAAGGCTCTGATAGGTAATGCAGTAAAGAATTTGTTTTCAGATACTAATATCACTCTGTGGAACAGTGTTCCAAGGATTAGCAAGTTCAGAACAGGCAGAGAGGTGGCTTTTATGGTCCTCCTTTTTGTTCTCCAAATACGCTGCTCACCTCTCTGCTTCTGTTCCAGGGCTCAGGAGGAAAGTACAGGGCTGCTGAGCGGCCTCCGGATCTGGCACACCCAGCTGCTCCCAGGCGGGCTCCAGGGCCTCATCCTCAACCCCATTTTCCGCCAGAACCTCCGCATTGCCCTTCTGGGTGGGTATGTCACTTCTCTCTCTTCCTAAGCTAGAGCAGGGGAACTGCTGCTTATTAAACCGCTAATTACAGTTTGGGAGGGGGAGCTCCTGGGGGCCTCCCCGGAACCTTGTGGTCTCCACGTTGGGAGCTCCTTTAGGAGTAAGTTGGATCAGCTGCAGTGTGTGGTGTAGGAAATGTCCCCCACTCATGGCCCCTGAGGATAAGGGTGGAAAGATGGCAGAAGGGTGGCAAGGAACACAGACAGGGTTCCTTACTCTTTTTTTGTTGTTTTGTTTTGTGTGTTTTTGAGACAGAGTCTCGCTCTGTCACCCAGGCAGAGTGCAGTGGTGCGATCTTGGCTCAATGCAGCCTCCACCTCCTGGGTTCAAGTGATTCTCCTGCCTCAGCCTCCTGAGTGACTGGGATTACAGGCAACCACCAGCTAATTTTTTGTATTTTTTGTAGAGATGGGGTTTCACCATGTTGGCCAGTCTGGTCTCAAACTCCTGACCTCAAGTGATCCGCCCATCTTGGCCTCCCAAAGTACAGGGATTACAGGTGTGAGCTCCTGGCCAGGGTTCCTTACTCTTGGCCCATCCTGGCCTTAGGGGGAAGGCCTGGTCTGATGACACAAGTCAGCTGGGACCAGACAAGCATGCCCGGGATGTTCCCTCCCTTGACAAGTATGCCGAGGAGCGATGGGAGGTAAGCACTTGGGACTGTGTGTGTCTCTGCTTGTGCTTCTACTTCCCATGGCCCTTGGGGCATGGTCTCCCTGTTCTCTTCTGTTCTTCAGGTGGTCTTGCACTTCATGGTGGGCTCCCCCAGTGCAGCTGTCAGCCAGGACTTGGCTCAGCTCCTCAGCCAGGCTGGGCTCATGAAGAGGTGAGGAAACCGGAGGTATAGCAGCTCTCTGCAGTGCCATCTCCTTGGGTCCCTAAGAAATGGTATCTGCGGCTAGTCAAGCTCAGAGGACATTAGCTGGAAAAGGCAAGCTGAGTAGAATACAGCCAGAGATACAAAGAAAAAATGTGAGCGGACAAGTGGGGGTAGTAGTCTTTCTCTGCATATCACCGTCATTGTCCCGGTCTTTGTCTGTAGTACTGAACCTGGAGAGCCGCCCTGCATTACTTCCGCTGGCTTCCAGTTCCTGTTGCTGGACACGCCGGCTCAGCTCTGGTACTTTATGTTGCAGTATTTGCAGACAGCCCAGGTGAGGACGCCGGGGCCACTTGCCAGCATGCTCTGCTCCTCTCAGGTCTCACTGAGAGAGTCCTGCCTACAGACTGTTCCCTGATTTTCTCTTCTCTGTCCCTTTCTTCCCATTGTCTCCCTCCCATCCCTCCTCCTTTGTCTCTGCCTCTTTCTCCCTAGAGCCGGGGCATGGACCTAGTAGAGATTCTCTCCTTCCTCTTCCAGCTCAGCTTCTCTACTCTGGGCAAGGTAAGCAGGGGGCTGAAGGGTATAGAGATGGGAAGGAAAAAGCAAATTGTGGGGCAGTAGAGTGAGAAGATAAGAATGAACACAGAACGAGCAGAGGTGGATGGAGAAAGACAGAATGAATGATGGGGTTGGGGGTGGGTGGGTTGTGTTTTGGACCCCAGCTGGAAACCTCTGTTCCTCAGGATTACTCTGTGGAAGGTATGAGTGATTCTCTGTTGAACTTCCTGCAACATCTGCGTGAGTTTGGGCTTGTTTTCCAGAGGAAGGTATGAGCACCTAGATGAGTGGCTTCCAGGGAAGAAACAGGGTGGTGTGTTGCCTTCGCCTTTAAAAAGGAGTGGGGTCCCGGGGAAGTAGCAGGAAGCAGTTGCCAGAACTGAATACTTGGGTCTCTTGGGGGAGAGAAGTTGGAGGTTGAGGTTCTGCATCTTGGGAGGGATCTGATATTTCAGGCAGGAAGATGTAAGTAAGGCAGTGAATTCTGAGACAAGGCATCTGCCTTTCTATCCTTTCCAGAGGAAATCTCGGCGTTACTACCCCACGCGCCTGGCCATCAATCTCTCGTCAGGTGTCTCTGGAGCTGGGGGCACTGTGCATCAGCCAGGCTTCATTGTGGTGGAAACCAATTACCGACTGTATGCCTACACGGGTGAGGCGGGACAGAGTGCCCCGGAAGAGAAGGTTGGGGGTGAAGGAATGCCAGTTTCTGTTCATGTTTACCTGGCAGTTTTCAGAGCTCTCTGACATTTTTCATGACACTTGAAAGAAGGGCTTGAGGGAGTCTGGGTGTGGGGGTGGCCTCCTCATCCTCTTTCTATCCCTGGCTCAGAGTCGGAGCTGCAGATTGCCCTCATTGCCCTCTTCTCTGAGATGCTCTATCGGTTCCCCAACATGGTGGTGGCGCAGGTGACCCGGGAGAGTGTGCAGCAGGCAATCGCCAGTGGCATCACAGCCCAGCAGGTATTCCCACTTGGGAGAGGTAGAGCAGGAGACAGGCTGCACTTGGGCTGTGGGGCACAGAGGGTCACATTATGGAAGGCTAGCTCTGAGTCTGTTATAATAGGTGGTGGTGAGTTGTCTGTGTTTGAAAAGAAATGAAGGCTTTGGGTGTGAGAACAGGTAGACTCTTGAGGGGAAAGAAACATGGAGGGAGGAGGTATAGCTGTGGATTTGTGCCTTGGCACCACCACCTCCTAACTGCGTAAACTAGACATAGTTGTTTTGCTTCTGTGAGCCTCAGTTTCCTCATCTAGTAAGTGACAGTTCTTACCTCAGGGTTGCAGGGATAATTCATTGGAAGAATAGGGGTAAAGCATTGAGCTCAGCACCTGTCATGCAATAAGTGCTTAAAAAAAAAAAGTAGCTTTTGCTATTTTAAAGAAAGAAAAACAAAACATTACTGGAAAGGGTGAATGTGCCAGAAAAGGAATATCCCAAGTTGCTGGGAGCAGCAACTTGGGATAACAGCTGAACTGGGATGGGTAGAGTTGATGACAGGAGTTAGGAGTTTTTAGAATAAGCTGATGTTCCAGTGACATTAGGTGACAGCTCAGATGGCTTTCCTGCCTTCTTGCTGGAGCCCTCATGCCATTCTTGTCTGTTTTCCTAGATAATCCATTTCCTAAGGACAAGGGCCCACCCAGTGATGCTCAAACAGGTACAGACAGGCTCCAAGATGTCAGAGGCTGGCAGCTGGTGATGAGATGATGGAAAAGAAAAAGGGGCATCCAAATCTGGGGAAGAAGCGGAGGGCCGGGTTGTCTGGGGCAGTATTCCTGAGTCCCTACAGCCAACCCTTGCTCCTTGCAGACACCTGTGCTGCCCCCCACCATCACAGACCAGATCCGGCTCTGGGAGCTGGAAAGGGACAGACTCCGGTTCACTGAGGGTGAGTAGCTTCTGGTGGCCAAGTCTTGGTCACTGGCCAGAGAAAGGGCAGACAATTCAGTCTTGATAAAGTGTAAAAGCTTTTCATGCATTTTATTTTTTACTTCATGGACTAGGAGAGAAAAGCTGGCAAGACAGTTTTTTTGTTTGTTTGTTTTCGGGTGAGTCGGTAGTAAACAAATCGTCCCAAATCAATGCACTTTGGATTTGGCTAGGAGAGGGAATAATTCACAGTAATTTGTATTAGGCCTTTCTGAATATGGCCGGATCACACTGGTGTTAAGATGAACCCCTGAGCCGACAAGCATAGAGAATGTTTCTAAAATCGCGGTGAGGGCGAGCCCAGACCGCGTCTAGGGCTGCCATGAAGGAGCTGGGGGGATTCCCAACAGGAGCTCCGAGCTTCACTTTCTCGTCTTCTCCCCGCGCCCCTCCCGTCCTGCCAACCCCAGGTGTCCTGTATAACCAGTTCCTGTCGCAAGTGGACTTTGAGCTGCTGCTGGCCCACGCGCGGGAGCTGGGCGTGCTCGTGTTCGAGAACTCGGCCAAGCGGCTCATGGTGGTGACCCCGGCCGGGCACAGCGACGTCAAGCGCTTTTGGAAGCGGCAGAAACACAGCTCCTGAGAGCGCGGGACTTGGACCTCGGCGGGCGGGACCGGGCGGGGCGGGGCCTCAGAACTCAGGTGTTTTTTATTTACGCGTCAGGGCTTTTCTTGTCTAATAAAGTTGTGATAGCTAGCAGTGCGGTCCCGGGCGCCTCCCGGTGGGGTTTGCATTAGCGGCGGACTCGCTCCTCTAGTCGACAGCCATTGGACCGGGAGGGAGAGGGTGGGGCCGAAGCCAGCTGCTGCGCATGCGCCGCCCGGGGTCCCGCCCCCATGCGCCGCGCGGCTCCGGGGCCACGTTCCAGGGTCGGGTTTGGTGGAGCCCCCAGTCCCTGCCGCCGCGGGGCGCCCTGGGATAGCGGCGGGGCCTCCCGGTGAGCGCGCGCGGGGGCGGCCTCCTGGAAGTGGGAGACGCTGCGGGCCCTGGGCCCAGGCGTTGGGATGGGCGGGAAGGCCGGGCCGCGCCGGCCTGTGGGCACTGCAGGAGGCCCCTGGGCAGGTGGAGATCGCAGCGGCCCTGGCGGGACTCTTTGCTGGCTCCTGGGCGCGCTGATGCCCGTCATCTCCCTGAGTTTCTGAGCCCTATCCTCTCATATGTCAGTGGTCACCGCTAAGTCCAGGCACTCCGGTCCTGTTCCGGAAGAGCCCTGGTCTCCGTGGCTCCATGGCGCTGTCGACACCGTGCACTCTAGCCCTCAAGGAGGAAAGGTTGTGTGGGATGGAATAGAGACTTGGAATTACAGACCTGTGCTAATTAGAGACAGGAAAGATGGGACAAGGGGAGTGACCCTCCTCCACCCCCGTATCCTAATGTGCACTCTCTCTATCCAGAACAGATCTCGGCCCCTTTCCAAACACTCCTGATGCCTCATTTGCCTCTCGCCTCTTTTCGACCACCATTTTGGGGGCTGAGGCACTCACGGGGCCTCCCCAGGTTTCATTCCGTTTCTACACAGTCGGAGCCCCATGGATCTCCTATCTCCCGGAGGAACCGTGAAGCCAAACAGAAACGCCTGCGAGAGAAGCAGGCGACTCTGGAGACTGACATAGCAGGGGAGAGCAAGGTTAGGGGTTAGACAGCTTGTCCTTGGGTTTCTGAGATTTGGGAGGGGCTGGAGGAGATGGGCTGAAATGCAGTCTGGGGTATACAGGATCCCAGCCTCCTCTGCTTTCTCTTCTCAGTCACCTGCAGAATCCATTAAGGCCTGGAGTCCTAAGGAGGTAGTATTGTATGAAATCCCTACGAAACCCGGTGAAAAGAAAGGTAAGTAGAATAAGAAAGCCTTTTCTTTCACATTTGTGTTGCCCATTTGGCCTGCTGAAATGCAGCCTGGGAACAAGTTCAGTGGTTAGTGGAGCTCTCCTCTGCCTCCACAGATGTCTCTGGGCCCCTGCCGCCTGCATACAGTCCCCGATATGTTGAGGCTGCCTGGTACCCGTGGTGGGTACGAGAGGGCTTCTTCAAACCAGAATATCAGGTTAGTATCTGGCAGGCAGGGGTCCTAAATGATCTCCAGGACAGAGTGGCCGTTGAATACAACTGGAGCCTCAGAGTTGAGCTCACATTGTAGACCTTGCCTTCTTTCTGGCTCTGGTGTCTCCCAAGATTTCTCTTGGCGGGTTCCCCTGGTCAGTTCCCTCCTCTCCACTCTCCTCTGTTGTTTGCAGGACAGTTCTTCCCTGAAGTTCTTTCTGTTCTGGAGACAGTAGAGGGTGCTCTTTCCCCAATCCAATTCTCTCTTGCCCCTTTGATTTTTTTTCTTCTAGGCCCAGCTGCCCCAAGCTACAGGGGAGACCTTTTCCATGTGTATCCCACCTCCCAATGTCACTGGCTCCCTGCACATCGGCCACGCACTCACGGTGGCCATACAGGATGCCCTCGTGCGCTGGTGAGAGGGGAGTGGGGGCTGCTTGAGTTCTTGGAAGGGAAATAGGAAGGGCAGGAATGAGTGAGAATAAACATTTAAGCCCAGGGGCTCACCGGAGGGCATTTTTGTTGCAGGCACCGGATGCGTGGGGATCAAGTGCTGTGGGTCCCTGGTTCAGATCACGCAGGAATTGCTACACAAGTATGTCTTCTGTTACATGTTCCTTTTCTTGGGTGAAAGCAATTTCTTCCCCCAAAGCAACCTGACTCTGTTCATTTGCCCTGAATCCAACTGCAGGCTGTGGTGGAGAAACAACTGTGGAAGGAACGGGGAGTGAGGAGACATGAGCTGAGCCGGGAGGCCTTCCTTAGGGAGGTGTGGCAGTGGAAGGAGGCGTAAGTATGATGGGCAGGGCTCAGGGGGCCCAGATGGCAGATTTGGTTTCTTGCCTCCCACCACTATCACTCCTGACTTGTAATCCCTGGTGCTTCCCGACACAGCCCTGACTTCCTCAGAGATGGAAGCTCTGGAGCCCCTTAACGTTTGGTGGAGTTTCCAAGCCTTATATGTATGGATATTACATATGCATTAGAATATTTGTGTGTGTGTGTATTTTTTTATATATATATTTTTTTCTTTCTCTTTACTTACCCCAGTTTCTCTTGTCTAAATCTCACCTTCTTTCACTCACCCATTCCCACCTTTCAATTCCCATGGAATTACCCTCATTCTTCCGGGTCTGTTATCTCATGCCATCTCTGTGAAGCATCTTTGGATTTCCCACAATATAACTATCCTTCCTCTCTTCCTATAGAAACTTTTGCCTCTTTTAATTATCTTAGAAAACCCCATACTGGGTTTGTAAGTCCATTTCTATTAGCCTCTAGAGGCGAGATCAATGCCATCCTCACTTGATTTTCCTCCAACACCTGGCATTGCTGGGGACATCGCTGGACCTGGTACATAGGAAGTGCTTGGGAAGAGTTTGCTGACAAGGATCTCTCTGGGCACAGGAAAGGTGGAGAGATCTGTGAGCAGCTGCGAGCTCTGGGTGCCTCCCTGGACTGGGATCGAGAGTGTTTTACTATGGATGTTGTGAGTTCCGTGCCTTGGTCCCTGTGAGCATTGGGGGATGTTTAGAGATCTGTGTGGGGCAGGGAGGTAGCAATGCCTGGGTCCCTGAATAGGGTGATGGGCTGAGAAGTGGCTGTTAGAGGTGGACACTCAGGTCATTCCAGGGCTCCTCAGTGGCTGTGACTGAAGCTTTTGTGCGGCTCTACAAGGCGGGGTTGCTGTACCGGAACCGTCAGCTTGTCAACTGGTCATGTGCTTTAAGATCAGCCATCTCGGACATTGAGGTGAGGTGGAGAAAGAGAAGCAGGTTTGTGAGAGCTCTGAGGCAGAGTGGTCGTCAATGGTTAAGAGCTCAGACTCTGGAACCAGGGTGCCTGGATTCAAATCTGAGGCCTGCCTGTGACAGCTGTGTGGCTTTTGGCAGGCTGTTTAGTCTCTTTAAGCCTCAGCTTCCTCAGTCTGTAAATTAGAGATGATGGAATGCTTGCATCGTGGGGATGTTGTAAAAATTAAATGAGAATTCACATAGGTGCTTGGCAAGATACCTGGCCATGGCTTAAGTGCCCGGCGAATATTTATTAGAAGTGTGACTGCATAAGCATTGGGTGAGGGCAGAGGGAGGTAGCTCCTGAATCCTCCAAATGGATTTTAGATGGATTGCAGGGAGGCTGGGCAGATGGATGAGTGGCAGAGTGAAGCCTGGGCATGAGCCTTGCAGAAAGGCTGCCCTCTGACCCAGCTTTCTCGGCGCTTCCAGGTGGAGAACCGGCCCCTGCCTGGCCGTACACAGCTTCGACTGCCTGGCTGCCCTACCCCTGTGTCTTTTGGCCTCCTATTTTCTGTTGCCTTCCCTGTGGATGGAGAGCCTGGTGAGCATAGTACTCTGCAGGGTCACCCGTTTACCTCCATTTTTTGTTTTCTGGAGCCCATGTTTGGCTGCTAGGAAACCGTCAGTCCATCTCCCACATGAACCTTGGTAATGTTCACCTCAGTGTGGGCACTTACCCAGGATCTTCTGGGGGATGTACAAAAAGTGCATGTGGTTACTGCCCTTTGATAGCTTGGTGTGATTCTTCAGGAGTGCGCTACCCAGGAAAGAGACAGATCAGTTCTAAGGTGTGTGTTTTGTTTTTTGTTTTGTTTTGTTTTTTTGTTTTGAGATGGAGTCTCACTCTTTTGCCCAGGCTGGAGTGCAATGGCACGATCTCAGCTCCTGCAACCTATGCTTCCCAGGTTCAAGCGATTCTCCTGTCTCAGCCTCCTGAGTAGCTGGGATTACAGGCCCGCGCCACCAGGCCCGGCTAATTTTTGTATTTTTAGTAGAGATGGGGTTTCACCATGTTGGTCAGGTTGGTCTCGAACTCCTGACCTTGTGATCCGCCTGCCTCGGCCTCCCAAAGTGCTGGGATTACAGGTGTGAGCCACCGCGCCCGGCCTCTAAGGTGTGGTTTTTATGGAAAATGTTCTGAAGAGCTCAAAGAAAGGGAAGACAGATGAGCTGGAATAGTCAGAGGAAGCTTCTTGTAGGAGGAGCTGGTGCTCCCCCTGAAGAATGTACAGCATTTGTGATGAGGACACTGAGAATCCCCAGTGTCCTCTGGGCACCCAGCAAAAATTCTATTATAGTTGCTTTAATTAATGCTGCCCCCATTTCTTCCATGCAAATTATCAGGGAATTCCTTAGCACCAGACACCCTCTCAGGCCTCTGGTCATTAACTTATGGGAAACCCTGGGTTCCTATAAACACTGCTCCTGCTTTTTTCTAGTCACTCCTGGGGGCCTCTTCCACCTTAACTACTCCCTGCCCCTTCCCCTTTCCAGTTCTACTGCGTTCAACTATATTGGCAGTGAGGGGTGAGGATGATGACCACCTCTAAGTGTTTAAATGTTTGTCTTCAGATGCAGAGGTTGTGGTAGGAACCACGAGGCCAGAGACGCTGCCTGGAGACGTGGCTGTGGCCGTTCATCCAGATGACTCGAGATACACGGTAATACCCAGTGCGCTCTTGCACTCTGGCCTGCCCCGCCCATGGCCTTCTCTTGTCTTGGGTTTTAAATGGTGGCTCTTTCTCTCTTGCGTCTACTTCTTTTTCCTGAGACTTCTCTCAGTGGTTCTGATTCGACTCCCTCCTCCTCTTATACTTTTTCTGTAGGTCAGGGGTTGACAAACTGGCCCATGGTCCTGATCCAGCTTGTGGCCTTTTTTTTTGAGATGGAGTCTCGCTCTGTCACCAAGGCTGGAGTGCAGTGGCACGATCTCGGCTCACTGCAACCTCCACCTCCCAGGTTCAAGCAACTCTACCTCAGCCTCCTGAGTAGCTGGGAGTGTGGCACCACGCCTGGCACGTGCCACCACACCCGGCTAAATTACTAATTTACAAAAATTAGTAATTAATTTTTTAAGTAATGTAATTTTTAAGTAATGTAATTTAGTAGAGATGATGGGGTGTCACCGTGTTAGCCAGGATAGTCTCAATCTCCTGACTCGTCATCTGCCCATCTTGGCCTCCCAAAGTGCTGGGATTACAGGCATGAGCCACCGTGCCCGGCCTCTCGCGGCCTTTATATTATTCATGGCTGCTATTATATACCCTCTCCAGCTCTGCCGCAGTGGCAGAATAGAGTAATTGTGCAGATTGAATTTGTCTCTAGGCCCGAAAGCCTAAAATACCTACATTCTGGCCCCTTAAGAGTTTGCTGACCTTGCTCTAGCTCGCTACCTTCCACTTTCTACCTTCTTATTCTTGGGGTTCTCACGCCCTAGCCCAGACCCTTCCACCCCTCACAGGTGCCTGTCCCTGATCCCTCTCCCTTCCCTTCAGCATCTACACGGGCGACAGCTTCGTCACCCCTTGATGGGGCAGCCTCTTCCCCTCATCACAGACTATGCTGTTCAGCCACATGTGGGCACAGGTAAGTGGAAGTCAGGGAGGGAGAGAAAGTTGGGGGTCCTGGAGGGGAGGGGAGGGAACCAGGAGGAAGAGGAAGGTGGGAGTGGGAGATCCTCATATAGGGTGGTCTGAGTGGGGAATGGGAGGGAGGCACAGACAGAGAAAGTCGTGGGGCCTGGGGCAGTGCGGGTGATGATGATACATCTGGAAAAGCAAAAACCAAGGTCAGGTTTAGTACTCACCATGGCTGTGCTCCCCAAGGGGCAGTGAAGGTGACTCCAGCTCACAGTCCTGCCGATGCTGAGATGGGGGCCCGACACGGCTTGAGCCCTCTGAATGTCATTGCGGAGGATGGGACCATGACCTCCCTCTGCGGGGACTGGCTGCAGGTGGTACCATCCTATGTTACCGCATCCTTTAGGGGCACTCTGTCCCCCTACTCCTCCTCCCAGTTTCTTATTTCTCTAGAGGCCTTTAATCTTTACTCTTGCTGCTTTTTCTCCAGGGTCTTCACCGGTTTGTGGCCCGGGAAAAGATAGTGTCTGTGCTGAGTGAACGGGGCCTGTTCCGGGGCCTCCAGAACCACCCCATGGTACTGCCCATCTGCAGGTAACCTCATTTTAACTCCTTCACTAAGGACTACCCCCAAAAGGGAATGTACGAAGCTTAAGGGTGACAATAGGATGGGCTCTGCACGCCTCTGTTAGAATACGAGCTTCGTGTCGGTTTTATTCACTATTGTATCCTCAGTACCAAGGGCCTGGCATGGCAGGGGGTCTTGTGCCCCTGGGAGAAGTCACAGGGCCGGAAGAGCAGTGGACTCACCCTGTCTCCCTTTCAGCCGTTCTGGGGACGTGATAGAATACCTGCTGAAGAGCCAGTGGTTTGTCCGCTGCCAGGAAATGGGGGCCCGAGCTGCCCAGGTGAGGCTGCAGTATAGGAAGGACTGGGGCCAGGGGTTCGGGGAGCTCCCTGAGAATTGGAATGAAGAAATGGGAAGCAGGAGACCTCCTGCCCCAAAGACCTCTCCAGCTGTGGTAACTGAGAGGATGTGTGGGATGGAGGCTGGGCGGCTCAGCAAGGGCTGCCTCATATCCTTACTTAAGCCCAGAATCTTGGCAAGAGGCTTGGGAGGTCCTTCTGAGTTTTAAAATGACCTCAGAGGCCACTCGTCCTATCTGTGGAGGTGAGGCCATGCAGGAAGGGAAACATTGTCTAAAGGCCCTTTTCCCTCCAGGCTGTGGAGTCGGGGGCCCTGGAGCTCAGTCCCTCCTTCCACCAGAAGAACTGGCAGCACTGGTTTTCCCATATTGGGTAAGGGTAGGGTAAGGGGAGCTCTCATGGAGATGGGGCGGGGGGACCGACTGGTTATTTTAAGACTTCATGGATGTCCTCCCGGCAGGGACTGGTGTGTCTCCCGGCAGCTGTGGTGGGGCCATCAGATTCCAGCCTACCTGGTTGTAGAGGACCACGCGCAGGTGGGTAGGAAGAAGCACCCGGAGGGCCGGGTGTGGCGCAGAGCACCTAGCCCAGGAGTCAGAGCTCCGCAGTGCCAGGCCCTGCTCCTGCCTGGTAACGTGCTTCATGCTGTAGTCACGTACCCTTCTGTGCGATCAAAGCTCCCTGAAGTGGCGTTTCTTTATCTCACCACTGGAGGAACTTGGCCACTCTAAGACCACATGAGAGGATGTGAAAACAAAGGGACATTTGCACCTGTCAGCTGTTCTTCCTCACTCTCCCCGACTCCTTCCTACTTTTGCAGGGAGAAGAGGACTGTTGGGTGGTTGGGCGGTCAGAGGCTGAGGCCAGAGAGGTAGCAGCAGAACTGACAGGGAGGCCAGGGGCAGAGCTGGCCCTGGAGAGGGGTGAGTGCCTGAGCTGGGGAGGGATGTACAGGGGAGTGGGGTACTGGGCATCTGGGCCTTTGAGGGGAGCTGATCCTGAGATGGAGAAGGTAGGGTCAGGAAAGTTGGGAATGGAGCCAAAGGGGACAACCCTGGTCTCTGGGGGTGGAGGTTGGCCTAGAATGGTGGCAGCGGTGGTCTGAGGTCCTAGAAGCCAAGGTTCCAATTGTCTCCATTCTTTTTCTGTTTCCCAGACCCTGATGTCCTGGACACTTGGTTCTCTTCTGCCCTGTTCCCCTTTTCTGCCCTGGGCTGGCCCCAAGAGGTGAGGTGGGTTGAGAGGGCGAAAGTGAAGGGGAAACGATAAGGAAGGGACGGCTGGGCCCCCACAGAGGCTTGAGGGGGGCCCGGGACCTGGGCCTCTTACTGCTCCTCTTCCCCCTAGACCCCAGACCTTGCTCGTTTCTACCCGCTGTCACTTTTGGAAACGGGCAGTGACCTTCTGCTGTTCTGGGTGGGCCGCATGGTCATGTTGGGGACCCAGCTCACAGGGCGGCTGCCCTTCAGCAAGGTAACAGCCCTTCAGTGCCTGACCGCTTTCTGTGACCCCAGTGTTCCCCAAACCTTGTCCTCCCTTCTAACCCCTAATGTCCTTTCCACGTTCCCGATTCCTTTTTCCCAATTCACTTCCCACCCTAGCCCCAAAAGTATGGAGGCCAGAGGGCCAGAGATCTCAAGGGAAGGAAACCCCCCTCTGCTGACCCCTCCCTGCTCCCAGGTGCTTCTTCATCCCATGGTTCGGGACAGGCAGGGCCGGAAGATGAGCAAGTCCCTGGGGAATGTGCTGGACCCAAGACACATCATCAGTGGGGCGGAGATGCAGGTGAGGACAAAGCCCCCACTGGAGGGACAGGGTTTGTAGGAGAGAGGAAGGGAGGCTGAGGGAGGAGTGAGGCCAGCAAGTAGAGGCAGGGCCTTTGACCTGGGCTGTAAATTACCCCCTTCCATCCCCAGGTGCTGCAGGAAAAGCTGAGAAGTGGAAATTTGGACCCCGCAGAGCTGGCCATTGTGGCTGCAGCACAGGTGAGTCATCGCTGCCTGCCCCCTCCCAGCTCTAGCTCACCGCCTCTGGCTTCCTCTGCAACCCGGGTCCTGGCCCTGCAGCCACAAAGGCATCTGCCACCCTTCTTCCTCTGGTTGCAGAAAAAGGACTTTCCTCATGGGATCCCTGAGTGTGGGACAGATGCCCTGAGATTCACACTCTGCTCCCATGGAGTTCAGGGTAAGCCTGGGTGAGGGGTCTCGGGGTGAGCAGAGAGCAGCAGGCGCCTGTGCAGGGGCAAGGCAGGGCTGCCGCCACCTACATGCAGACTACCTTGATTCTCCCCTTCCAGGGGGCGACTTGCGCCTGTCAGTCTCTGAGGTCCAGAGCTGCCGACATTTCTGCAACAAGATCTGGAATGCTCTGCGCTTTATCCTCAATGCCTTAGGGGAGAAATTTGTGCCACAGCCTGCTGAGGAGGTAAGAGAAAGCAGAGGTGCTTGGGAGTAGGGTAGTCAGGTGTCAGAGGGCCAAGGTGGCATCTGGAAGGAGGCAGGGGAGGGGAAGTCAGGCCATCCTGGGCCTGAAGCCCTCTTTGCCTGTAGCTGTCTCCCTCCTCCCACATGGACGCCTGGATCCTGAGCCGCCTTGCCCTGACCGCCCGGGAGTGTGAGCGGGGCTTCCTCACCCGAGAGCTCTCGCTCGTCACTCACGCCCTGCACCACTTCTGGCTCCACAACCTCTGTGACGTCTACCTGGTGAGCGAGGCTGGGGGAGGCTTGGCATTCCCATGCCTGCTTCTAATTCCTCTGGAAATCCGATTCCAAGGCAGAGAGCTCTGGAGTTAATAATTCCCCAGTTATCCCCTCAAGTTAGGAAAGGAGAGGAGAGGAGATGAGGGAGTCTCAGTTCCTCTCTTCCTGGGACTGGTTTCGCAGTGCAGCCCAGGCACTGTTGCCTGCCTGTCACCTGGGGAGAGGAGGAGGAGGGAGACTTCTAGAAATGTCTCACAAGTCAGTGTCAGAAGGCAGAGGGGAATTTTTTCAGTCCCTGTAGTTGCTGAGTTTGGCCCATGGGCAGGCTGCGTGCTGAGAGAGGCCTGGGAGGGACTAACAGTGGTCTTTAGACCAAGGGTTCTCACGCTGTCCTATGTCCAAAGCACCTGGAGGGCTTGTGCCTCCAAAGCACATGGATCCTCCCGCCACCCCAGAGTGGCTCCTTCAGCAGGTTGGGGTGGGGGTAGGTGGGTGTCATGAATATTCATTTCTTGTCCCAAGTGGTGCTGCTGCTGCTGGCTGTGGACCACTGCCCTAGCTCAGCCTTTTAAAAACCTCTGTTCCGCCGGGCGCGGTGGCTCACGCCTGTAATCCCAGCACTTTGGGAGGCCGAGACGGGCGGATCACAAGGTCAGGAGACCGAGACCATCCTGGCGAACCCGGTGAAACCCCGTCTCTACTAAAAAATACAAAAAACTAGCCGGGTGAGGTGGCGGGCGCCTGTAGTCCCAGCTACTCGGGAGGCTGAGGCAGGAGAATGGCGTAAACCCGGGAGGCGGAGCTTGCAGTGAGCTGAGATCCGGCCACTGCACTCCAGCCTGGGTGACAGAGCGAGACCCCGTCTCAAAAAAAATAAATAAAAAATAAATAAATAAATAAATAAATAAAAACCTCTGTTCCCTATTGATAAGCAAAAAACTCAATGATTTTTTCCCTAAATGACATGTTTCCCTGGAAATCCTGTCCCCGTGTACTGCAGAGAGTTTCTGCCTTGAATTTCCCTTCTTTGTGCTGAGTGTGTCCTGGGACTGTGGATCATATCAGAAGTGCTAAGTGCTTCTGCCTGTCCCTCTCTCCCAGGACCCATGGCCTGCCCTGCTGGCAGGTAGGGCAGTGGCTGTAGGGAGGAGGGCTGTGGCCCTGGGCCTGTCCTCTGACCATTGGCTTCCTCTCCAGGAGGCTGTGAAGCCTGTGCTGCAGCACTCACCCTGCCCTCCAGGGCCCCCTCAGGTCCTGTTCTCCTGCGCTGACATCGGCCTCCGCCTCTTGGCCCCACTGATGCCCTTCCTGGCTGAAGAGCTGTGGCAGAGGCTGCCCCCCAGGCCTGGTTGTCCCCCTGCCCCCAGCATCTCGGTTGCCCCCTACCCCAGCCCCTGCAGCTTGGTGAGTCCCACGCACCTGGGAGTGGGCCATGGCACCTCGGAGTGGGCCCGCGGGTGAAGGGTGGGGAGCGCCTTCTGAAGGGGTTTGCTGCAGGGGGCTCATCTGCAGGAATGGTTCGTACTTGGCTGTGGAGCCCTGGGGAGGATGGATTGTTCCTGCAGGGTTGCTGCGATGGGTCTTGAGGGACAGTATTAGCATAGTGCTCAAGAGCAGGACTCTGTTGCTAGACTGCTGTTTTCAGGCTGTGTGATCGAGCCTCAGTTTCCCCCAGGTTTAAACTAGGAACAGTAATAGTATGTTATGGTTGTGATAAGGGTTGGTTAAGTTAGTAATAGGGTGTCCCCAAAATCTCAGTGCAGCTTGAATAATTTCAGAAGGATAAATGCTATGAACTCACCCAAAAATTATTTTTAAATTTAACTATTTATATTTATACTTATTTGGTTTTGAGTTTTGACTAATTCATTTCAAATTCTAATTCATTTTTGGTTGGCCATTTCAATCAGAGCAACTAAACAGACATCAAACACTGATCGTCTAAAACCTCTTAAATGACACCTCACTTTTTGTCATGTTCCTTGAGATAGTGGATTTTCTGTGGTGCTGAGGACAGATCTCATTGCCCTAAGGAGATGGGGTGGATGGGTCGAGAACAGAGCCAGAAGGGTTGGTACTGAGGCTCTCAGGAGCCCTTTTGCCAACTCTGGGTCCCCCCGATTGTCAGGAGCACTGGCGCCAGCCGGAGCTGGAGCGGCGCTTCTCCCGGGTCCAGGAGGTTGTGCAGGTGCTAAGGGCTCTCCGAGCCACGTACCAGCTCACTAAAGCCCGGCCCCGAGGTGAGGCAAGGCGGGTCCTGGGCTCAGGTCCTGCAGGAAAAGGGGGCTGATGGGGAAAAGAGCAGAGCCTGAAGGGCAGACCCCCCATTAGGAGGTGCAGGGTGGGAAGGGAGGCAGGAGCTGAGGCCTTGCCCCTGACAAGTTTCTTTCTTTCCAGTGCTGCTGCAGAGCTCAGAGTCTGGGGACCAGGGCCTCTTTGAGGCCTTCTTGGAGCCCCTGGGCACCCTGAGCCACTGTGGGGCTGTGGGCCTGTTACCCCCAGGCGCAGCAGCTCCCTCCGGCTGGGCCCAGGCTCCACTCAGTGACACGGTTCAGGTCTACATGGAGCTGCAGGTGACCAGAGGGAATGGGGAGGGTTAGGGCAGGCTTGGGAAGCATGCTGGGAGGAAGGGAGCGGCTGGGCTCTATAAAGCAGGGGAAGGGACCTTCTAATGGAGGATGGAGGCCTGGCAGCAGGCAGATGTCTGAGCCTTTTCTCCCTGTTCTTCCCTAGGGTCTGGTGGACCCCCAGATCCAGCTACCTCTGTTAGCCGCCCGAAGGTCCAAGTTGCAGAAGCAGCTTGATGGCCTCATGGCGAGGACCCCATCAGAAGGGGAGGCAGGGACTCAGAGGCAACAAAGGGTAAGCTGAGGGAAGCCCCCAGAAGGTTCAACCCCTGAGGGAATGTGGGCCAGGAGGGGCCTCATTCCTGGATCCTCACCTCCTTTTCTCCTCGTCCAGCTTTCTTCCCTCCAGCTGGAATTGTCAAAACTGGACAAGGCGGCCTCTCACCTCCGGCAGCTGATGGATGAGCCTCCAGCCCCAGGGAGCCCGGAGCTCTAACTCATCATCCCCATCAGTTTTCCTCCCTCTCAGACCTGTCTTTGAGGACAAACAGATTTGTCAGCTGTCAGGGTGCAGTGGGACATCAGAGACTATGTGGTCCATCGCCTTCATTGTGTAAATGAGGAAACAGACTGGCTTGGTCGCAGTGACTGTGGCGTCCTTGAGATGCTCACATTACTGCCCGGCCTGCCTCCCACCAGGAAGTCTGGGAATGAGGAGATTCAGATAAACTTTTAAAATCTCAAACATGTCTGTTTATGGCTCTTTGGTCCCCTTTGCTCCTAGTGGTGACTTTTGTGCTTCTGAGTTGTCCCCTGAGAGCTTGGTCTGGGAAAAGAGGAGGGGGGGGTCCTCGCTGGAGGAAGAGGAGCTTTCTAGTCATGGGTAGGGCTTGGGCACAGCGGTCCCGGTTCTACCTACTTTCTGGACTAACTGACAGTGCCCTGGCTTTTGCAGGCTCTTTCTCCTTCACTTCTCACTAAATGGAAGCTTCCCTGCTCCTTGGCCCTATCCCTAGAGTTGCTGAGAGAAGCAGGACTTCCTCCAGACCGGATGGGCTGCGGGCTGTGCTGCAAATGGCGTGCCCCACCTTCTGTGCTCTGACACCTGAGTGCCAGAGACACACTGCCCAGCCTCTGAGTTACACATTCACAGCACAGCCAGCCACCTTACACACGCCAAACACTGCCTCATCTCCATGGAATTCAGGGGCCTGGCCCTTCCACACCCAGAGTACATTCTGTCCAGCAGCTCTGAGTAGCCTGTCCTGGGCTAGGTCCTCTATGGTGCTAGATGTACAATGCCATTTAATTCTACTGAAAACCTCACGAGGCAGGTGTTAGCTCCATTTGGAGATTTTTATTTTTACTTTATTTTTGAGACAGGGTCTCACTCTGTTGCTGAGGCTGGAGTGCAGTGGCATAATCATGGCTCACTGTAGCCTCAACCTCTAGGGCTCTAGCGATCCTCCTGCCTCAGACTCCTGAGTAGCTGGGACCACAGGTGTGCACCACTGTGCCCTGCTTTTTTTTTTTTTTTTGGAGACGGAGTCTTGCTCTCTTGCCCAGGCTGGAGTGCAGTGGCGAGATCTCAGCTCACTCCAACCTCTACCTCCCTGGTACAAGTGATTCTCCTTCCTGCCTTAGCCTCCTGAGTAGCTGGGATTACAGGTATCTGTCACCACGCCCAGCTAATTTTTTTTTTTTGTATTTTTAGTAGAGACAAGGTTTCATCATGTTGGCCAGGCTGGTTTCGAACCTCTCACCTCAAGTGATCTGCCTGCCTCGGCCTCCCAAAATGCTTGGATTACAGGCGTGAGCCACCACGGCTGGCCCTGCCCTGCTAATTTTTAAAATTGTTTTGTAGAGATAGGGTTTTGCCATGTTGGCCAGGATGGTCTTGAACTTCTGGGCTCAAGTGATCCACCTGCCTTGGCCTCCCAAAGTGTTGGGATTACAAGCATAAGCCACTGCGCCCAGCCCCTCGTTTAGAGATGAAGACGTGCTCAGAGAAAAGTCTCCACTGGGACCTATCCCAATAAATTAGGTGCAGGCTCTTTCCAGCTGCTGTAACTAAACTTCAAATATAATGGTAGCTTAGAGGAGGGGAATGTTTCTTCTGCTGGGCGTCTAGTGCAGAGATCTGCAGTAATGGGGGCCCACACCTTCTTCAGTTTTATTTTCCTGCCATTCTGATACATTGTCAGACTTCATGTCCAAGGTCTGCACCAGCTCCCATTACTGTGTCTGCATTTCCACCCAGAGGGAGGAGGGAAAGAAGGGGATGGGCCGTTCTCTTTTTCTTTTTACTCTGTTTCAACAAGCTTGCTGGGGTTTTTTTGGTTTTTTTTTTGTTTTGTTTTGTTTTTGTTTTTTTTTTGAGCACCTGCCGTTTTCTGGACACTTAGATTCATCAGTGAATGAAACAAAATGCTGTGCCCTTGCAGTACTTTCCTTCTAGCAGGACAGTCAGAAATAACATACAAATAAGTGAACGATATACTATGTTTGAATGTCATGAATGCAGGGGAGGAAAAAAGGATAGAACAAGGTAAGGGGACTCTAATGTGTTTGTGTGTGGCGGGGGCAGGTTGTACTTTTAAATAGTGGGCTAGGGCAGAACTCACTATAAAGTTGAGGTTTAAGCAAAGGCTTGTAGGAGGTGTAGGAAGAGCGTTCCAGACAAAGGGAAGGGCCAGAGGAAAACTGAGATACAGGCACACTCGGACAGCTCTAAGAGTAGCCCGGAGACACTGTGGTGGGGCAGAGTGAGAAGGGGAGGACGGCAGGACGTGGAGTAACAGAGGTAAGGGTGGGGAATTGGTGGGGGGTAGGGAAGACTTAAGGCGGACAATCTGGGGCTTGTGTCCAAAATGGTAGCCACTTGGCTACCTAAAGTATTAAATAAAATAAAACATTCAGTTTCTCGTCGTACTTGCCATATTTCAAGTGTTTTGGTAGTTGCATGTGGCCAGTGGCTACTATATTCGTCAGCACAGTTATAAAACATTTCCATCATCACAGAAAGTTCTATTGGAAAGCACTGATCTAAGACCTTATAGGCTGTTTCAAGAACTTTGCTTTTCCTCCTCTGAAATGGAAGCTCCTTTCTTTTCAAGGATACTACCAGGAAGTTGCCCACCTCCTTTCTACTTGCATCCTATTGGACAGAACCTGATCACATGGCCACAGTTGCAAGGGAGGCTGGGAAATGTAATGAGCCACATGCTGATAGTTGAAATCTACATTACTATCCAAAAGGAGGAGGATGGCTGTTGTGGGGGGGCCAGTTAGCAGTCTCTGTCACCCCCAGGTCTGGTGAACCCCAAAGCACTCTTCACTGCACTGCTCTGTTTTGAGCCTTGGGAGAGAATTCTTTGAGAAAAATAATCTGGAAATCACATCCTGGTGATCTCAGGCCCTGAGGTCTAGGAACCAGGTTGAGGTGCATTTAGCTGTCTGCTCTACCAACCTCTTGGACATTCAGATATCCAGTCCCCCAACTTGTTTGGGGATCCTCACAGCTGCCCCATGGGCATCACCTGTTCACTACTGCAGGCTAGGGGCAAATCATAACATACTAGTCTCCTTTGGAGCCCCCTGCTACTTCTCCTCAGGGTCTAATTGTCCCAGGACAGTTGTGAAGGAAGGTAGACCAATTTTTTAAGTGTTTGTTTCCACTCTGCCGTTTTCTATGCTCCCCTCGTCTTCAGTGACACTCCATACTGAACTCTTGTCGTCTTCTGTCTCCAAAGGAGTCGGTCTCCAATTTCATATGGAGATAATGGAGGGTTGTGTAGGTGTGGTGGGCAGGGTAGGTACCACAGGGGACAGAGAGCAATCCTATCAGTACCCCCAATCGCTCAAGTCTGAGCTGCAAGTTTGTGTTTTGAGAGCTGGTGAAAAGTCAATTTTTTTTTTTTTTTTGAGACAGAGTCTTGCTCTGTAGCCCAGGCTGGAGTGTGTGATGTTGGCTCACTACAACCTCCGCCTCCCAGGTTCAAGCAATTCTGCCTCAGCTCCCCCGAGTAGCTGGAACTACAGGTGAGTGCCACCATGCCCAGCTAATTTTTGTGTTTTTAGTACAGGAGGGGTTTCACCATGTTGGCCAGGCTGGTCTTGAACTCCTGACCTCAGGTGATCCACCTGCCTTGGCCTTCCAAAGTGCTGGGATTACAGGCGTGAGCCACCGTGCCTGGCCAAGATAATCTTGAGAAGGTGGTGGGGAGTGTCTGCCTCAGAAATCAGGATGAGGACCCTGAACCCCAGGGGACTGGGACATATGTGTTGGGACCAGGTTTCCATCCTAACAGCAATCCCTACTATCCTGCTGACAACCCATAAGACAGGCTGTGGTATGTCCCTAAGTAGCTACCTGTGTGATCCTCACAATCTGATGGTGCAGGAATAATGAGAAAAACTCAGAATTGTGTAAAAAAAAAAAAAAAAAAAAAAACCACCTTCCCCCAAACTGGGAGGGAGCTGAGAGGCCAAAAAGTGACTCAGACAAGTCCAGCTTGGTGAGTAGACGAGGTTTTTAGGACTTACATACAAGGTACTCCTGGATGGCAGCGGACAGCTTTAGAGATCTGTGCTGCTTCCCATCCTGAAGCTGCTTTCAAGCTAATTTTCTGACTCTTTGCTTATCGTGTATGCAAATGGACTGTTTTCCTTGGCGGGTTCCCAGATACTCTACGGGACGTTTGGGTTCTCAGGGACACCTGCTCCTCGGCCAGGCAGCGTGACCTTGGCTGGTCACCTGGCCTTCAGGATTCAGGCAGCGGCCTACACCTTTAAGTAACCAGGTAGGGGACCTGTCACACTACAGCAGGTACCATCATTGTCCCCATTTTGCGAGTGAGGAAATGGAGGCTCCAAGAGGATGAGAAACATGCCCAGGAATTCACCTGTGGGCTGGTGTTACCTCATACACACGTGGTTAGCCAGCACAGGCTCAGCTTGCACCTGGCCTCTCCTCCCCAGCACTTATGCCTGGCTGGGCATCCTCTCACAAGCTGAACCCCTCATCTCTCAACTGAGTGCCCACCCACTTCCCACCCTGATTACCTGTGTGGATCCTTGGGTCAGGGGAGCCATGTCCTGGGGTGTTTGCCTATGTCTCTTTCTTTGGTTTTTGAGTCCCCAGCCCCAATGCTTAAGCAAAAGGAAATGAAATAAAAATCTTGCTTAAACCAAGACCTCTGTCTGGTGCCTGACTTCTCCACTGCTACTAGACCTCAGGCGAGTGACTTGCCCTCTCTGAGCTTCAATTTCCTTATCTGTAAAACAGGATAATGATACCTAGTATGCCACATTCAAGACTGCTGCAAACATTGAAATAGGGACGCAGGAGAAATGCAGGACTTCAGTAAATGTTGCTTCTCTTTATTCCCAGGTGTTCCGAAGATCTCAGTTCGGGGTGTGTTCATGTGCGTGCGTATATGTGTGTGGTGTGTGAGTTCCCCCAAACAACTCCCCAGATGCCTTCTAAGCCTGTGACACTGGTGTTGAGGGAGAGAGTGTCCATCCCTGGAACCCTCTGCTCAGCAGGGGGACAGTCAGAGACTTGAGCATCCAACCCCCTCTTCCTGCCAACTCTGTGCTCAGGGACTCACAGAGTCAAGCAAGTTATTGAATTCAGCATACACTGAATTTTATTTATTGCCACTCAGGAGGGTGGGGGCAGCTGAAAGACAGGGTCAGGGCCCACCCCCCGCACCCCCAGCCCAAAAGCCCGGGCCAAGAAGGACACAGGCTTCAATGGCTCTCATGTGTTGCAGACAACATGGTGTTGAGATCTTGCATGGTGGAGGGTGACGCTGGTCCCTGAAGGGAGATGGAGGAGGAGGCAGAGCTGGGAACAAAGGGTTAAAGGGTGCGATGTAAGAGAGCTCTCCATTCCCACCGCGGAGATAGCCAGACCCCAGCAGAGGCCCAAACTGACTCGCAAACACACAGCCCCATCCTTTCCCCTCCCAAAGAACTACCTTTTCAAGCAATTCCAAGAAGCTGGACTCATAGGAGGAATTCGTCAGAAAAGACTCCTTCAGCTTCAGTTGCAAAATCATACCTGGCCCTGCGGATCCAGAAGTACGGCTTAGGACCCGGCAGTCAGGGCTGATTCCCCCGGAGACGCAGTACCTTCCCGCCCACGCTCCCCAGCACAGTTCCTCTTCCCCAACAGCGCCCCTCCAGAGCCTCCTGGAAGCTCAGGACTGGGGTGTCTCTGTCTCTCTCAGGGACCATGGAGTCCCACTCCCTTTCTCTGGCCTCTTCACGCCACAGGGACCCAGGAGTCCTGCCCTCTAGCCCTCACCTGTTCCATGTGAGCTGCCAAGGAGGGTCAAGAGGAGGACAAGGGGCAGCCCAGACCCCATAGTGGCCACCGCACTCCTGGGATGGAGGAGACACTGAAGTCCCAGTGGCCTCTCCTTGCCAGGCCTGCTTTCTACACCCCACTCAAGCCTTAGCATAAGTGTTTGAGGGGAAGTGGGAGGGGGAATCTGGTCAACTGAATTTTCCAGTTCTCCCAGTAAGAGAGGACCCAGGAGAGGACCATTCACTGTGCTCTTGGGGAAAAGAGAAGGAGATTCCCTCTCTTCACTCTGTATCCCACCCCTACCTTGTGTCTCCAGGTTTGAGGGAGTGAGTGCTGGTCCTACAGACAGGGAGATGAAGAGGGAAGCAGGGACCAGGCAGGCGTCCCTCCTGCAGGTGTCTGGACCCCACCCATGCCCGGACCTCCCAAGGCTCTTTAGAGATTAATTATTAACTGCAGTTAATTTTCATCATTCTTGACACTGAAGGACTCAGGAATGTGGGCCCAAAAGGGAGGGGTGGATTAAGCCAAGTTTCTTCCAGAACCCAGGTGTCCTGCTGCCTCAGCTTTTTTTTTTAAAGACTAGTCAAGTGCAGTAGTGAAAAGGGGAGAAGGAGTAGAACAAGGAGTTGGGTCTATAATGGACTGTGAACACTGCTCCCCGAGCCTTGGTGGCTTTCTAGATGAGAAATCTGGTCATGGGAACTTCCATTGCTGAACATTCTGTTTTACTTGCTCTACCGCATCCTAGATTGTCAGGTGGAGACACGAGTTTCCTCAGACATTCTCCCACCCTTGCCTTGTGCAGCCATGAAAAGAGGACGCCCACCTACTCCCGGCCGAGACGCCTACAGGCAAGCGCTGGGACAGGCAAGCACAGGACAGATGTGCAGAGGGAGTTACTGACCCTCTTTAGAAACTAGGAAAGTAAGGCACAGAGAGGGTAAGTGATCTGCTAAGGTCACCCAGTCAACCAGTAGCAGAGCGATTAGAACCTATCAGACACAGGGACACACCAGCCATGGAAACTCGCTTGAACACACAAGGGCACAGGCCTGCGTCTTCCTATCTGCCTCTTCCCTATGCAGCCTCTCCACCTTCCCCAAAGCCAGTGGGACTGAGCACAGAGGGACGAAAGCAGAGAGCGCACTGGGCAGAGGTAGTGGGAGAGCAAAAGCAAGATGGGGAAACAGAGATAGAGGTCTGCACTGTAAATGTAAAGTGAGGCAACCAGTGACTCCCAGACTTGCACAGGAGAACAGGAAGACCACAGTGGGAAGAAAGTATGGAGGAGAAGAGCAGCAGGCACAGGAGGAATGAGCAGGAGGTAGAATTTGGGAACGCAGAGAGATTTTCCTTGGAGAAGAGTAGGAGCCCTCCCTCCCTCCTTTCCTCCCTCTCTCCCCTTTTTTTTTTTTTTTTTTTTTTTTTACAGGGTCTTACCCTGTCACCTAGGCTGGAGTGCAGTGGTGCGATCTTCTCCTGCCTCAGCCTCCCGGGTAGCTAGGATTACAGGCACCCACCACCACACCCGGCTAATTTTTGTATTTTTAGTAGAGACGAGGTTTCACCATGTTGGCCAGGCTGGTCTCCAACTCCTGACCTCAGGTGATCCACCCACCTCGGCCTCCCAGAGTGCTGGAATCACAGGCATGAGCCACTGCACCTGGCCTCCCCTACACTTTCTACAGGCATGTGCTAGGCTCATCACTAAGTATTCCTTTATAGCTCATAAGCACCTGTGAAGTAGGTACTAGATTACCCTGAGTTTACAGGTGAAATTAAGACTTAGGCCTGTGGTTTGCCAGAGAATGCACAGCTCAGCAGTGGTGGATTCCAGCTCAGTGGACTCAGACCTCGTGCTGAGATTCTGGGGATTCAGGGCTGTCTGGCTCCAGAGCTGGGTTCTGACCTTCCATATCACATTGTCCCAAAACATGACACATATCTTCCTTGGTGCCCCTTATCTCCCCTTTCCCCTTCTCTGTCAAAGGAACGGAAAGCTCTGTGAGCCGCAGCCATCTAGGTGAGAGATGGCTCAGGTATTGACCTTCCCAGCCCACCCTTAGGTTTCCAGAAGGTCAAATGCACAGTCCTAGACCCTCATGGTCCCCCTACAACCCCAGTTTCCAAATCCTGCTTCCCTGAGGGACTCATACGTCCTGACTTCCAATGGTTGTACTTCTAGGAACAAGAAGATGACCTTGGGATAGGACATTTCGGTCTACCCTTTTAAAGGATGGTCGGGGCTATGGATTGACTCAGACCTGGGGGACAGGTCCCTAGTCCAGGAAGAGCCCAAGGGCCAGGTGGGGGAGCCCGCAGGCTCTTACTCACTCTCCCCCTCATCCAGTGCTTCCTGGGATCAGGCTGGGACAGGTTAATCCTCTGGGACAGCTTGGTGACCTCTCCCTAGGGATGGAGATTCTGGTGTCGATGGAGGCCCTGGCACACCTGGCTCTCCCGGGACTCGCAATAGGCCCCAGAGCCTTTAAAGAGCCTGGGAGATGGGCCTGGCCAACATGCTTCAACTGGCGCCATGGACACTGTGCTGGTACTGCTCCTGGGCCTGCAGGCCTTGTCTGGAGCCAGAGAGCACTCGGGCCTCGACAGGAGGTCTTGAGGGAGGACATGAACTTTGGACCCAGTGGGATGGCCAACTCTTCTATGGTTTTTCTTTTTTCAACAGTTCAGCTGACCCTACTGGGGACTTCTGACACAGTATCCCCAGGTCTCCTCTCTGTCTCTGGAGGTCTCCCCTCTGTCTCTGGAAGTCTCCCCACTGTCTCTGGAAGTCTCCCCACTCTCTCTGGAAGTCTCCCCACTGCGTCTGGAGTTCTCCCCGGTTTCTGGAAGTCTCACACTGTTTCTGGAAGTCTTCTCACTATCTCTGCAACTGTCCCCACTATCTCTGGAAGTCTCCCCACCACCTCTGGGAGTGTCTCAACAGCTTCTTCAACCTCTGGGAGTTTTCCCAGCAGTCCTCAGCCTTTAGCTCCAACTGTTTCTAGGAGCACTTCAGGAACAGTCTCCACATCATCAGGTGATATTTCTGTTGCTCAACCCATCTCTGGAGAACTCTTTAGCTCGGTCTGTAGCTCTGGGGTGGGGCTTCCTGCAAGCCTGGCAGTTTCCCAGAACCTCACTGGAAGCAGCTCCCTTGCCTTTGTGGCTATACAAGGGTCTCTCTTTCTGTTTTCCAATTCATCACCTTTTTCTGTCATGATTACTGCCTTTTGTATCCTAAGACTTTCTGCTTACTTCAAGGTCATGAAAATATTCTCCTCTGCATTCTTCAGAAACGTTATTATTTTAGCTTTCGAACTTAAGCCTATTATCCATCTCAAATTAATTTCTGTGTACGGAGTAGGGTGGAAGTCAAGATTCAATTTTTTTCTCCTTATAAATATCCAGAACCATTCTTTCCAAGGACCCTCCCCTGTCCCCGACACTGAACAGTGAGCACCTGTCCTGAAAGTTGAGTGACTGTATTTGTGTGGGTTTGTCGGTGCCCAGGCTGGAGTGCAATGGTGCGATCTCGGCTCACTGCAACCTCTGCCTCCTGGGTTCAAGTAATTCTCCTGCCTCAGTCTCCTGAGTAGCTGGGATTACAGGCGCCCGCCACCACACCCAGGTAACTTTTTTGTATTTTTAGTAGAGACAGGATTTTACCATGTTGGCCAGGCTGGTGTCGAACTCCTGATGTCAGGTGATCCACCTGCCTCGGCCTCCCAAAGTGCTGGGATTACAGGCGTGAGCCACTGCGCCCGGCCTATCGGTCAGTTCTTACTCCAGGGCCACAGTGCTTAAGGACTACAGCTTTGCAGCAAGTCTTGAGATTATAGTGTAAGTTCTCCCTTTTTTTTTTTTTTTTTTTTTTTAAAGAGACTGTCTTGGTTATTCTCAGTCTTGATTTTCATAATATCAGTTCATCAATTTATTCCAAAAGCTTGCTAGGGTCTTGTCTTTGGGTGCATTTGATATGACTTCTGCTTTGCTCTTGCTTGAATCTCTTCTGTTTTTTCCCTCTGCCCTCTTAGGACCTGCTTCCTCCAGTGCTCCTGGAACTGCTCCAACTGTGCCTGGGACTTCAGCACTGAGTGTTGCTGTCTTAGGGGGTTCCACTGCCACCATGGCTGGAGTGGCCACCACGTCCCCTGGGCTCACATCCTGGCCAGTTAAGGCACTCTTCTCGGCATTACAGTAAAAGTTGATGGGCCTATTCGATCTCATTCCCCTGCAGCCACCCCTGGCTCCTTGGGAGGAGTTCAGGGATAGTCAATAGCGCCTGCTTTCAACTGTGTTTTAAATCTGTCTGAGGATGTCTGTAGCTCAAAGGTGTTTTGGCGGCCTCTGGTCAGACCAACTGCCAGATGTCTGTTACCTGGCTGCTTTCTCGAAAGGTTTTCATCTTCCTCATGATCTAACCTCTCTGTCCAGGGCGAGAGGCATTCCCTCCAGAGATCACCCCTCCTTCCTCCATCTTCCTCCTCCCCTCCCTTTCATTCCTAGAAGGGGAGCTTGAGGAATACCCCGCAGGAAGTCTGAGGGCAGGAAACGAATGGAAGGAAGACAGGAGAGCAGGCTCTGGTTCCCCTTAAGAACAAGAATCAGGGTGGAGTGGTGGGGAGAACTGGGGCTAGGAGGAAAGAGAGTGCCTACTGAGGACCCTCCCAGTGCAGAGGCATCACAGACCCAGGGATGCGGACAATAGGGCCTGAGAAAGTCAGTGAGGTGGGGACCTCAGTGATGAGTCTGGGACTGACAGACGTGTCCACAGGGAAGAGGCGATTGAGACTTGGATTAAAGCTCTTTAAACCCCCACCCCCACCCTGCTGAGATTCTGCTTCCAAGGTGATAGGAGAAAACACCAGAGAGATGAGGTCTCAGAGTCAGGGACATCAGTCACAGAAAGAAAGATGGAAAGTCGGAGGGCAGTGGGGGTCTGGGGACCTGGAGGCATCACCTGCCTCAGTCACTGGCCCTGTCTTTGTGCCCTAGGTCTGAAACCCCAGAAGGACTCTGTCTCAGACTGGGCCATTGTGTTGATCACTCTCACTTTGGTGGCAGCAATTGTCAACCTAATGTATGGTATCAAGAAGGTGAGCAACGCTGTGGTCCCATGTGTGGGATCCCTGTGCCAGTGGGGCTGGGACCTGGTGCCCCAGGATTCAGAGGAGAACAGGGCTTTGGGGAGGGGAGTGACAGCTTGCAGGGCTTGTTGCAGGGAGGGGAAAGAGAGCCATTGTCTCAGTGGCTGAGAAAAACACTGTTCTGGCAGGGACGGGGCGTTGGGGCCACTGAAAGAGGTGGGGGAGTGCTGGAGGCTGACTGGCGCGTGGAAGCACTCAACTCAGCTCTAGGCAATGAAGGTCCAGCTCTGTGGAGCCACATTCACTTGGGTTTGAATCCTTGTGCAAGTTACTTAACCTCTCTGTGCTCCGAATTCTTCATTAATAATAATACTTTAATACTTACATCGCACTGATTATGTGCTAGGTGCTGTACATATTTTAGTTCACAGCAAGCCAGTGATATAGGAAATACTACTCCTCATTTTCCAGATGAGGTAATTGAGTCCTGGATAAATGAGAATGATGGCATCCATCTCAAAGGGTGGTTGGGAGGATCAAATAAGCTTACGCAGAGCGAGCACTAATGGTGCTTGGCATGTATTATAGTAAGTGCTCAATATACAGCCTTATTCATTGTTATTGCTGTTTTTGCTTAAAGAGGAACGCTGAGTGCCTGGGTTGCCAAGAGGAAGCAGCAGTTCACAGGAAGAGCTGGACTGAGCAGCAGGTTCTCGGGCCCCTTGATTGACCCGTCATACCCTTCCCTCATCTCACAGGCCTGCCAGTTCCGGAGGGAGTGGCTGTGGCTCCGTGTGACTGTGGCTCTCTGTGGGGTGTGACTGTGGCTCCATGACCCCTTACAGCTGCCACCATGAGGTGGAGGCCACCAGTCAGCGCTACTCTGTCAAATGAAAGGTGGGGCAGGGGCAGCTGAGCGCCTACCCTTTGGCCTTCCTTCTTCGTCTCCCAAATAGTCTCATTCCCAGACTCCCCTATCCCATTCACCCTAGCCAGAACCTTTTTCTGCAGGTAGATTCCTGGGGTCACTGGCCCCCAGGTCTCTTCTACCCACAGCGTAACGAGTCGTCCACTGTCAGTCACAAGATTCTGCTCTCTGCCCTGCTGCCAACCATGCAGACTGCGGGAAGGTGCCCAGCTTCTCCGAGGACAGTTTTCTCATCGGTGGAAGGAAGGACCAGGGCTAAGTGGCCTGCAGGCACCTTCCAGCCCTCATGGAGCCCAGGTCTGGACAGCTGGAATCCCCGCTCCTCACCCTCTTTACCTAGTCCCACCCTCCTCCCCGACGATCAGAGAAGCTCTTTAGCTGAGGACAGTCTGCTCATGGCTTCCCTTCTCACCTTCCTCCACAGGGAGCCCCCTCAGGCTGGCTCTTGAGCCCCCAAGGCCCTCCGATTCTTTCCCCTCAGGGCAGGTGCAGAACCGTCCTCTGTGCTGCCCCCTCCGTCCTCTCCAGGAGGGTGGTGAACAAGTTACTGCTAAATAAAATGGCACTTCCTCCACTTGTCTCGCAGACGCTGTGGGTTTGCCCAAGTGCATGGGCTTTTGTGTCATGCGGGCCCAGAAGGGCCAAGCCTGGTCTCTGCCACTTACGAGGGCAAGTCATTCCCTGATCTGAAGCTCATTTATCCTCATCTGTAAAGTGAGGGGTGACAGGTGATGACTCATAGGTGAGGTGCTTAGTACATTCTTCAGTACATAGAAATGCCCAAACATTGGTAGTTGGCAGGGCTGTTTTGTGACTGGTCTCTCAGCCTCCAGCTCGGACGAAGCAACATGGACTGACTGTAAGAGACTGTTTTGGGCCTCCACCTACCTCCAGGTTTCTCCACCCCAGACACCAGGGTCCTTGGGGTGGAGTTGTAGCTAAGAGAGAAGGGAAGGGGGTGTTCATTCACAAACCCTGGTTAATGCTTATTCTAAAGCAGAGACCCTCAACTTCAGCACAATTGGTGTCCTGGGCTGGGTAATTCTTTGTTGTGGAGACTGCTCCGGGCATTACAGGATGTCCCACAGCATCTCTGGCCTCTACCCCCTAGATGCCAGTAGCATACCACTCCAAATTGTGACAAAAATGTCTCCAGAAATTTCCAAATGTTCTTTGGTGTGGGCAAAATTGCTCCTCCCTGTACAGAACCACTGTCCTAGAGGCTTGGGTCCCTGGGGAAAGGATGGGGAAGGGGACCAGTGAAAAGGGGGACTGTCAGTCAGCCGAGTCCACATGGAGTTGCAGAGGACAGCCTGTCTCTGCCTTCGTTTCTCCATCCTGCAGGATACATTGCCTGGGAGGCAGGCTGCCCAGTTCTGAGTAGTCAGTCTTTGGCCTGACTCCATGGAGCCTCATTAATCTCCCATGAATCACATTGATAAGCAGTTGGCCTCCTCTTCCCACCTATTCCAGCCCTGCCCAGGGCTTAGGGATAAGTCACACCAAGTAAGGAGAGGAACCCACGTGTCCAGTTCTCTAGTCCTCTCATGAGCCCAAATGCCCTGAGGGCCTGGCCTCCTGCCCTCAAGTCCTGGACTTCTCTACGGCCTTTGCCTGCCCCCACTTCCCTCAGAAAGGCATCCTCTGGCCCTGGCTTCCACTCCGTCCAGGTGGAGTGGAAACATTTATTGATTGCCTACTGTGTGCCAGACACTGTCCCAGGCTCTGACGACACAGCAGGGATCCAAGGTGCCTACTTTCCATCCATGGAGACCCACAGTGGGCAGAAAGGGGTTGTGACTTACCTGTGCTAGAGACCCAGGGAGTCCGTCCTCCCCTACTCCAGCCCCAGGCACTGTCACTGGGGAGACAAGTGAGTCTCTGAGCTAATGCTTGCGTTAGGCAGGAACTGAGGAAGGGAAGGGGGAGCTCCGGGATGCTCCTAAAAATGAGATGTCTGCATTTCTGTATAGGAGTGAATGGGGACTTCGAGGCAAAGAGACAGCCACTGAGCTGAGGTGGGAGGGAAGAGGTAGAGTGAAAGCAGAAGCCCCTGTATGTCGAGCATCTCTTGGTCAAAGATCTTGGCCTCGGTCCCTCTGGGTGGCCTGACCTGTGTCCCTGGTGAGGGGTGTGACATCTGTCCCTGTGGTTCTGTGTCTTGTCTCTGTCACTCCGTCTGCACTCTCCACACATTGTTGTATGACCACTGAACATCACGAAGCACCTGTCTCTGCAGCGACGGTCATTCGAGGGCTTTATCTCGCCTTTGCTCTTTCACCTGATCCTCGTGGACAGCTCCGCCCAAGGTGGCAAGAATGACCATGTGTGAATAAGGGGTGTGGAAGCTGGGCTGACGCGGGAGAGGTAGGAGGGTGCATGTGAAGCTGGACACAGATCAGAATGTGAACCCCACCCCGTCCTGCTCCCAGCCAGAGTTCAGTCCTTCTAGAAAGGGCCATCTGCTCCCCAATTCCTCAGAGCCCTGGAGGCACCACCCTTACTTCTCTCCACTGGGACTGGCTCAGGTGCCTGCTCCTTTCTGGTTCCTCTGCCCTGCCCCCAGATCCCAACCCTCGGCAGGCACCCACGTGCCTGGCTCCATGACACAGCAGCTGCGGTCTCCTCTTATCAGGGCTCCCCTGTGGGTTGGGGTGGCTCCATTTGTTTAAGACTTAGTCCTGAGGAGCCCCAGCCCCCATGACGTCAAGATTGGCTCCATATAAGGTGAGGGGTCCGCAGCCCATGGTCCCCAAGCAGCCACCCAGCTCCGACATGGCCCAGACGGTCCACAGCCTCTGCTCCACCTTTGGCCTCCAGTGCTGCCTCCTCTTCCTTCTAGCTTCTTGGGAGGCAGGTAAGATGCCCACAGCGGGTACAGAAGATAGAAACGGCTTGTTTCTTAGTGCTCATAGAGTTGGACAACAAATAGAAAGGAATGAAGGGAGCGGGCACAGGGCTGCTACAGACAGTTGTCTAGAGTGTTCTCTGCTCAAGTTTGCTGGCTAAGGGACATGTAGTAGGAGATGAAATCCAGCCTGTGCTCTGCTCTTTAAAACATGGCTCACAGGGCTGCGCCCATCCAGAGGGGGTTTCAAGTTTGCATAACGACACTGTAGAGGGTGGCAGCCCTGTGTGGTGGGGGTAGGCACCTGATAGTCGTTGAACACCAACTCCAGCTCCGTGCATGGAATTCACAGCTGCTCATGGTGATTTCTTTCTTCTTCTTCTTCTTTTTTTTTTCTTTTTTTGAGATGGAGTCTCGCTCTGTTGCCTAGGCTGGAGTGCAGCGGCACAATCTTGGCTCACTGCAGCCTCCGCCTCCCGGGTCCAAGCGATTCTCCTGCCTCAGCCTCCTGGGTAACTGGGATTACAGGCGCCTGCCACCATGCCTGGCTAATTTTTTGTATTTTTAGTAGACAGCATTTCATCATGTTGGCCAGGCTGGTCTCAAATGCTTGGCCTCAAGTGATTTGCCTGCCTCGGCCTCCCAGAGTGCTAGTATTACAAGCGTAAGCCACCGCGCCCAGAGACTCATCTCATCTCAGCATCCCCTGAGGTGGCTAATAATATCCCATCTTATAGTTGAGGAGAGTAGACTCAGAGTGATTTGGCGCCATATCTCACAGCTAGAGGGAGGTAAGCAGAGATTCCACCTCCACTGCCCCCAGCCCTGGGGGACAGGTGGAACTTCTCTCTTGAGACCTCTGTTTTGTGCAGACCTAGTTTCCAGTCCTGACTCTGACCCATTTGGCTACTCTGGCCTTCCACACCATCTGTAAAATGGGCTGGATGCTGCTGCCTGGCCGTACCAATATTTGTTGCCTACAGCGCATTTGCACGGCACCAGGTGTTGCTCTAGGGACTTCATCCACGTTTACTCATTTAATCCACATGGCAACTCAGAAAAGTGTGCATCAAAGGCTCTGTCCTTGTCTTACAGTTGGAAAACATCTCAGGGCTTTGAGAGAAAATGAGTATGGACAAGTTTGACGAACAAAAAAACCCTAAAGATAAGATGAAATTGTGAAATTAGTTCACTTAGTCAAGAAACGGACTGCAACTGAACCCAGGGAGCAGAGATGCTAAACACAGGGGCGCTGTAGAGGGCCTGGGCAATTTGGAGGAGGGTCTCCACAAGGCAGATGTACAGCAGCAGATTCAGAGACACTGTCTACCCACTGGACAGTCATCTAAGGACAGAGCCATCCACAGTAACGGCGCTGATGATCTGGAACCAGGGCTGGGACAGTCGTGAGTCTGGAAGTCTCCTCCAAGCAGTGCTGGGGGCAGGGCAGGGAGGCAGCACCTTCTCCTTCCAGTAGTGCAGACAGAGGGTGATGTTAGAGGCAGTGCCCCTTCCCTGAGCACAGGCAGGTTGCGGCCAGGGGTGGAGGCAGGGGCAGGTGGGTGGTGAATGGCGGGAACTGAGGAATCTTTGAGCTGCCTCTGAAAGATATCAGCAGTGCGTCCTGTCTGTGCCCTGACTTGATGTCTGTCTCCCCTACCTTGAGGGTCTGGAGACAGAGGCACCAGAGCTGCCCAACACCTCCTGGCCCCATCTCGCCTGCCTTTCCTTCCGCTTCCCCTCAGGCGGATTGTCCGCCGGCTGCTCTCTCCTCCTTCCATCTTGCAGCTTAAGGAAGAGGAACCTGCAGGGGGCGGAACGGAATCCACTCCATACACAGTAGCTCTGAGATTTGCTTCAGGGCAGAGATCTGAATTCCTGAGATTCCAATGGGGCCATGTGGGCGTGGTCTCGGAGAGGAGATAGGCGTGGCAGGGCGGGATGGAGGGAGGGGTGGGGAGGACAAGGGGAGCTGGCTGCTCCCATTCTGCAGATTTTGAAGACAAGAGCGAGTAGGTGACAGGTGGGGATGGCTTGAGGCTGGGCTTGGGTTGTGATGAGGTCGGGTGGAACTGGAGTGTGAATCAGGGCTAGTCCATGGCTGTGCCCAGCAGAGAGAAAGGCCTGTGCCCTGAAGAGGGACAACTGGGATGGATGAAGCCCTTTAGTCTACCATTCTGGTGAGGGGGCCCTGACATTTGTCCACAGGACCAGTCAACACACAGACAGATAACTAGATCCTGGAACCCCAGAGTCTGCATCATGCAGTCACAGAACCACGGGTACAGTCTAGATTAAATCATCAGGGGGAGCACAGGTGCAGTCTAGATTAAATAATCAGAGGGAGGCACAGATGCAGTTTAGATTAAATCATCAGAGGGAGGCACAGGCACAGTCCAGATGAACTCACCTGAGGGAGCACAGGTGAGTCAGGAGATGGGAATTGGGACTGGGGTCCTTGGAAGAATCTAACAAGAACATTTTCCTATAACAAATGCTATTTGATTTAATTTCTGTAACAAATAATGTATGCTCATTGTAGAAAATGGAAAATAGAAAAAATCAGAAAGAAAAATAAAATCTCTCTGTATACTCCCTAGTCCCCAGGCAATCATTTGATTATATCTCCCTTTAGCTTTCCTTTTTTTTTTTTTGTTTTTGTAGAGACAGGTCTCGCTATGTTGCCCAGACTGGTCCTTCTGCCTCAGCCTCCCTAAGTGCTGGGATTATAGGTGTGAGCAACTGTGCCCACCAGTTTTCTTTTTCTATGTCTGTGTTTTAAGCCACTTATTGAACTAATACTGTATAGATATTTTAACAAGCATTTACCCACATTATTGCAAATGGAGCATGCCATTTATGGGGGTAAGGATACCAGGAAACACTAGAGATACTCTTTTGGGAGAGCGTGCTCTGACAGAGACTCCAAGGCATGAGTTGCTTAGTAAGATGTTCTCTCTTCCTCCCTCCCTCCCTCCCTTCCTTTCCTTCCTTCCCTTTTTCTCTTTCCCTCCCTCTCTCTTCTTCCTTTCTTTCTTTCCCTTCCTTCTTCTTTCTTTCTTTCTTTCTCTCTTTTTCTTTCCTCCCTTCCTCCCTCCCTTCCTTCCTTTTCTTTCTTTTTTCTTCTTTCCTCCTTTCCTTCCTTCCTTCCTTCTTTCCTTCCTTCTCTTTCTTTCTTCTTTTGACAGACTCTCGCTCTGTGGCCCACGTTGGAGTGCAGTGGCATGATCTTGGCTCACTGCAACCTCCGCCTCCCAGGTTCAACTGATTCTCCTGCCTCAGTCTCCTGAGTAGCTGGGATTACAGGCTGCTGCCACCATGCCCGGCTAGTTTTCATATTTTTAGTAGAGATGGGGTTTTGCCATGTTGGCCAGGCTGGTCTCGAACTCCTGACCTCAGGTGATCTGCCCACATTGGCCTCCCCAAGTGCTGGGATTACAGGTGCGAGCCATTGTGCCCAGCTGATGTCCTCCCTTTCAAATGAGTGAACGAAGCAGATGGCAGGGACCTTTGGCACTGTGCATTGTTTTGATGTTGTGGGATTTGTTCTTATTCTTTTATCCCGACTGAACATCCATCCACAATGTCTTGTGCTAAAGTTGGATTTTCTCTTCTGCACCTCCTGCCTATTCTTCAATGACCAAAACAGTTCTTTTCAGGCTACGATGGTTGTATGTGGAATGAATATCTCCTGGTGAAAACTTCGTAGGGAAGTAAGTCACTACCAAAAGTAGATCGTCTGGGGAAGAGATGCTTCTTTTGTCCTGGGGGTTTACACTGATTTGCCTCTTGGCTGTGTCAGGACCAAGGAATCCCTTGAGCTTTACCTCAGCTTTTTACAATCTATGGTTCCACAACTGTTTGATGCAGATCTAAAATTCTAAAATCTTGTTATCTGAGTCTAGTTATGGACTGTGATCCTGTGGTTTAATGAGAACTGGTATCCCAGAATTGGTGGGCCAGAGGCCGCCTTTCAACATCTTTTCATCTCAGAGCTCAATTACTTAACAGCGGAAGTTGCCCCTTGGTGTTCCAGCCTGTGGAGGTCACAAATACATTTGGTTTCTACTTAATGTGCATTATGAAACATTGTTGGCAAGGCTTCTAAGGAATTTTCATCAGTCTTGTTCTTTCATTTATTATTCGACAAATATTTACAAAGTGCCTCCTATGGACCAGATACTGTTCTAGGCTGGAGACAGTGACAAACAAAACAAATAAAAATCCCTGCCAGGGCAGGCCAGGCCAGGCGCAGTGGCTCATGCCTATAATCCTAATACTTTAGGAGGCTGAGACAAGAGGATCACTGAGGACCATAGTTTGAGACCAGCCTGGCCAACATAGTGAGACCCTGTGTCTTAAAAAAAAAGGGGGAGAGGGGCATAGTGGCTCACATTTGTAGTCCCAGCTGACAGGGGGCTGAGGCGGGGGGATTGCTTGAGCCCAGGAGGTCAGGGCTGCAGTGAGCTGTGACCATACCACTGCACTCCAGCCTGGTGCAGAGTAAGACTCTGTCTCAAAAACAACAACAACAACAACAACAACAACAACAACAACAACAACAGCCCTGGCCGGACGCGATGGCTCATGCCTGTAATCCCAGCAACAACAACAACAACAACAACAACAACCCTGGCCGGACGCGATGGCTCATGCCTGTAATCCCAGCACTTTGGGAGGCTGAGGTGGGCAGATCATGAGGTCAGGAGATCGAGACCATCCTAGCTAACACAGTGAAACCCCATCTCTACTAAAAATACAAAAAATTAGCTGGGCGTGGTGGCACATGCCTGTAGTCCCAGCTACTCAGGAGGCTGAAGCAGGAAAATCACTTGAACCTGGGAGGTGGAGGTTGAAATGAACCCAGATCACACCACTGCACTCCAGCCTTGGCGACAGAGTGAGACTCCATCTCAAAAAACAAAAAAACAAACAATAACAAAACCCTTGCCATAGTGGAAATTTAATTGTATTTATCACATATCAGAAAGTGATGATCAGAAAGTGGCCCAGGAATGCAGAGGCTGCTGTTTTCAAGAGGGTGGCCACAGCAGGTGAGAGGTGGATGGGGCAGGCAGGAGGGTAGGGCTACTGCTCAGGCTCCCCTTACAACCAGGAGAAGGACAGGGCAAGGCATGAGATTATTTCAGAGACTACAATGTGGATTCAACAAACATTTAAACAGCTTCTGTGCTCCAGAGTCTGCCATGGTCCATACTTCCTTTAACCCTCACGTTCAGCTGGTGCAGTCAGCATCATGGTTATTTACAGTTGAGAACATGGAGCTTCAGAGCACTTAAGTGACCTGAGCAAGAACGCAAAACTGTTGAGGGACTGAGCCTGGATGCCAAACCTGTCCTCTGATTCTTTAAGGCCAGTGGAAATTGCCCTTTGCATTGCTGCCAGCTCATTTATTCACTCGATAGATAGTCATTCATCCCTTATCATGTTTAAAAGCCTCTGGGGCACAGTGAAAAGTCTAATTTTGCCAATTACTTAACCTCTTTGCATCTCCTTTCCCCACCTGTAAAACAGTGAGATCACCATCCTCACTTCACAGGTTCATAATTATTTGATTAAATAAACAAATATATGAACAGCACCTTTCAGGGAGTCCACACATGTCAATGTCCTTCCTTCTTTAAAAGACTGGGCTGACCTATTGGCTGTGCACTGTGGTCTTCACCAGCAATGAACTGGGCCCAGGAGCCCAGATGCATGTTCAGATTCTGTCTCGACCTCTTACTTCCTGGGTGTCCTTGAGAAGATGACTTAACCACTCAGAACCTTGTTTCTTCATCTATACAACTGGGAGAATAGGAAGTAGTTCTCAACCTCAACAGGTTCTTGTGAAACGTAAGTAAGTTAACGTACGGCCTCACTTGTAGAACCTGCCTCTCTCGTTGTAGAGCTCCAGGAAGGTTGCCCGTTGCTATTGTTGTGGGACTATGTCCAGGTCACTTTTCCTCCGTGAAATGTAAATTTCTCAGATGTAAAATAGGGGAACTTGACCGCTTCTAAAGAGCCCTGTGGAGCATTGGGAGACCAATCACCATAGAAGAGAATCCAGAAAGAGAATGTCTGTGAGGCCACCAGCCACGTCCCAGGGCTAGGGAAGGTGTCCAATAAACAATAGCTATTACTGGTATTGCTGCCAAGGAGATCATGTAATGGCATTGGGAGAGCAGAGTGCTGGCCTGATCATTCAGCCCCCTTCTCTCCCCTCACTCGCAATTCCTTTCAGAGACTTGGGCTTCTCTATTAACCTCACACCCTTCTTGTCCCGCCCATATTTCTTTCAAGGACTGAGCTCCCCAGGCTGATTCTGCCCATCAGCAGGCAGGTGGACTGTGGTTTCTTGTGATTGGGAATAGGTCCAGGTTCTGGTTGCCGCCTTAAGCTAATAGGGACTGGAAACCTCAGTTATGTAACGACACTATCTCTTTCACTCTTTGGTGATCTCTTGGCCTTCACTCTTTTGGCTAGGTATCAGAGACCTCTCCTCTGTCTCCATCAGGTTGTTTTTCCATGGAATTAAGGCGTGCATCTGTCCACTGATAGGGGCGTTTTCTCTCACACCCTGTCCTTAAACATAGTCAGTCCCTCCCACAAGCTAGTTGCCTCGTTTACTCCTGTCAGGACCCCCAAGCAGATCTCTTTTCCTTTCAAGATGGCCCCCTTCATCTATCCCCAGTTGGCTTTAAATGTGTGAAGAGGGGGACCCAGTGGGGTGACCATAAGGGTTGGGTCATCTCATCCATTCTCCTCATCCAACTTTATCTCCGAAATGAAAACTTCCCATCCCCTTCCTCTACTCATCCTCCATTCTTCTTATACATCTCTCACTCACAACCTGTGTCTACCTGCTAATCCCTATGGGAAGTTCTACTAGAGGTCTTACCTCAATTTCTCACACTGTTACATTTGGGATGGTGTTAGAATGTTATGGAAAGGTGGAGAGTCTAATGTTTATTTCTGGTCTTCTCAGCTATGCCATGGAAAGGAGACTCCATTCCATAAGTTACAGACCCTAAAGGGGCACCTGCACAGTAAAATGCTAGTCCATATATGCCCTCAAAACCTTATCATTGGATAGGCGTAGCAGGGAGTGGAGGTCGGCAGGCACACAAACAACTGTAACGTGAAGTTGAAGGTAACAGGACAGAATGATGAATAAAGACCTTTTCAAGCACTGAAATGAAGCTGGATTTAATCTGTTTAGGCAGACCAGAAAAGATGCCCTAAAGCCAGAAGGCCTTGAGATGGAGAGTTGAGGAGATGTGGAAGGGGATGAGGTGGCAGGCTTGCTGAAGGCACAGCCTGAGCCCAGAGGCTGGAGGTGAGAATGGGGAATAGATATCATAGTATTCAAAGGAGACTGACTGGGGAGTCATACTGTGGGGAGCAAAGAGATCCCCTAGAGAAGGAGGTGGGAAGCGGGAGTTGGAGAAGATCATGGGGAAGTTTCTTATTTGCCTCTCTCCCTCCACAGGTGCTACTGCATTCCAAGAATATCAGAAAACTGGGGAACTCTCAACATCCGATCACATATTTCCCCTCACTCCAGGCCTTGTTTATAGTATCCCTTTGGATCACACTGTTCATTCAGGACAAAGACCTCCAGAGCTCCCTAAATCTACAGAAATCCATGAGCGAAAACGCCACTGTACCACCACACGCCCTTCTAAGCCAACTGACAAGCCTATAGACAACTCCAAAACTACAGACCACAAAAGCTCTACAGATAATCATGAGGCTCCTCCCTCTTCTGAAGAAAACTCCAGCAATCAAGGGAAAGACCCAACGATCCGGAATCAGCACTCTGTTGATCCTGCTTACTCCACTACCGCACATAAAGAATCCTCTGAAAAACAACATATAACGCCAGCACCCAAGAGCAAAATAAATTGTCATAAGTCCACAACAGGCAAATCAACAGCAACAAGAAAACCAGATGAAACTGGAAGATCTTTGGAAAAGTCCATGAGTACTCTGGATAATAAAAGTACCACCTCACATAAGACTACAACTTCCTTCCACAACTCAGGCAATTCACAGACCAAGCAAAAAAACACATCTTTTTCAGAAAAAGTCACAGCAGCCTCAAAAACAACATACAAGACTACAGGAACCCCAGAAGAGTCAGAAAAAACTGAAGATTACAGAACAACAGTTGCCTCAGATAAGCTCCTGACAAAAACTACAAAAAACATACACGAGACCATATCAGCCAATGAGACACAATCTCTAGCAAAGCCTACAGAACATGGAGAAAGGACAGCCAATGGGAACACCACACCATCCCCAGCAGAGCCTACAGAACATGGAGAAAGGACAGCCAATGAGAAAACCACACCATCCCCAGCAGAGCCTACAGAAAATGGACAAAGGACCCCATTTGCCAATGAGAAGACCACATCATCCTCAGCAAAGCCTACAGAACATGGAGAAAGGACCCCACTGGCCAATGAGAACACAGCAACATCCCCAGCAGGGCCTACAGAAAATAGAGAAAGGACAGCCAATGAGAAGACCACACCATTCCCAGAAGAGCCTACAGAAAATAGAGGAAGGACAGCCAATGAGAACACCACACCATCCCCAGCAGAGCCTACAGAAAATGGACAAAGGACCCCATTTGCCAATGAGAAGACCACATCATTCCCAGAAGAGCCTACAGAAAATAGAGGAAGGACAGCCAATGAGAACACCACACCATCCCCAGCAGAGCCTACAGAACATGAAGAAATGACCCCATTTGCCAATGAGAACACCACACTATCCCCAGCAAAGCCTACAGAACATGGAGAAAGGACACCATCAGCCAATGAGAAGACCATACCATCTCCAGCAGAGCCTACAGAACATGAAGAAATGACCCGATCGGCCATTGAGAACACCACACCATCCCCAGTAGAGCCTACAGAATATGGAGAGAAGACTACATTGGCCAATGAGAAGATCACAGTATCCCCAGAAGGGCCTACAGAACATGCAGCAAAAACTACGTTGGCCAATGAGAAGATCACACCATCTGTAGCAGAGCCTACAGAACATGGAGAAAGGACCACATCACCCAATGACACGATCACCTCATCAGCAGCAGAGTCTACAGAACATAGAGAATGGACTACATCAGCCAATGTGATCACACCAGCCCCAGCAGAGCCTATAGCACATGGAGAAAGGACCACATTGGCCCATGAGAAGATGACACAAGTCACAAAAAAGTCTACAGAACACCCAGAAAAGACCATGTCAACCACAGAGAAAACCACAAGAGCCTCAGAAAAGCCTACACTACACTCAGAGAAGACCAGATCCACCAAAGAGAAAAACACATCAGTCCCAGAAAAGCCTACAGAAAACCCGAGGAACACCACACTGACCACTGAGACCATAAAAGCCCCAGTAAAGTCCACAGAAAACCCAGAAAAAACAGCAGCAGTCACAAAGACTATAAAACCTTCAGTCAAGGTCGCAGGAGACAAATCTCTCACTACTACCTCTTCTCATCTAAATAAAACTGAGGTTACTCATCAGGTGCCCACTGGTTCTTTCACCCTCATTACATGTAGAATGAAGTTGAGTTCTATCACATTAGAAGCCCCAGGCAATGAGAGCCATCCATACATCAATAAAGATGACTCACAGAAAGGTATCCACGCTGGACAGATTGGGGAGAATGATTCATTCCCTGCATGGGCCATAGTTGTTGTGGTCCTGGTGGCTGTGATTCTCCTCCTGGTGTTCCTTGGCCTGGTCTTCTTGGTAAGGGACAGATGTGCCCCATGGAAATCAACCTATGGGATAGGGAATTGGGGACACATTAAGGGTCAGAGTTACAGGGAATAATGAGTCTAGGAAAAGAGACATGGCAGAAGTGGGAGGAACAGTAATAGAGGAAGAGTTTTGGTGAAAACTGAGGAGAAAGACAATAAATACACAGGAGGTAAAAAGCTGGAACTGGAGAGAAGGCTGTGGCTGAGAATGAAAGGGCGTGAAAGAGAAAGTGTCGGGGATGGAGAGTCTGGGGTATGAGAATAGGAGGTATAAGGACAAGGAGAATATGGTAGAGGAGGGAACTGGGACTTATTGTATCGGATCTAGAGCTGGAATAAACATCAAGGTTTGGATGGAATCTTGAAAACAGAATGAAGACCTGAGGTGAGTGTTGAGAAAAACAAATCGCAGATGGTTCTCATTCCTCCTTTCTCATCCCAATCACAGGTCTCCTATATGATGCGGACACGCCGCACACTAACCCAGAACACCCAGGACAATGACCCAGAGGATGAGGGTGGCCCCAATTCCTACCCAGTCTACCTGATGGAGCAGCAGAATCTTGGCATGGGCCAGATCCCTTCCCCACGGTGATCTTGGAATAGGAGCCCAGCCCTGGCTCTTCCATGCTCTGCCTCTTTCCTGGATGAGGAACTGGACTCACAATTTCTATTTCCTGGACTACAGGAAGGGCAGAGAATACTGATGGTTACCAGTATTAACCCTTCCTCTGTTCTTCATTGAAACTGGTTGGGGAACGAAGTGATAAGCAAGGAGGGTGTAAGTTTAAGGGTCAAAGAACAAAGAATGAATAATACGAGCAGACATTCTCTGTAGAATGTGATGGTCTGAGAACGAAAAGGTGTTTGATGGACATGTTGGGGGACCAATGCAGAACTGCACTGAGTCCTAAAGAAAAAACAGGAGCCTTAGAAGGCAATGCCCCAGACTGACTTGTGAGTGGGGATTATGGGGAAAGGGAGAGACTGAGGGCAGAGTCTCTGGGTTTCAGGACAGCATTGTTATTTCCATTCACTATTACTTAAGAGTTTGTGTGTAAACGGGCTCATCTCTGAGTTCTCAGGACCCTTGCTTCCGCCCCATTTTCTTAATTAAAAAAACAAAAAAACAAAACAAACAAACAAAAAACGGATCCAAGAAGGAAAAAGAATTTATTTCCTTCTCCACTCTCTCCATGCCCTGGAGAAAAAAAAGTTCAGAAGAAATCACAAATCTCTCTCATCCACATGGTTGACCCCTCTTCCTCCCAAATCCCTTAGTTTTCCTAAACGTCTACAGTGGACACCCTGTTGGTTTGGCTTGCTGGGTTGTGGGTGGACACACAAGGAGGGGATTTTTGTTTGGCCAGCAGTCTCACCCACTGATCTCCATCCCAGACTTTCCCTGATGGTGTCTCAGCATTTATTTTCCTGTCTCTTCCACCAAAAGTCAGCTGTAGCTTTATGTCGTAAAAGTTACCCATCTTCTCTACCATCCCCATACTCTCCCCTCCCACCTTCACCCCAGATTCCAATTTTCCTCCTTGTAGTCATTTCATCTATGTGTTTTCTACATTTTCTCTCTCTCTTCTTATGGCCATTTCACCTTACTACTGATTGGGCAGAGGGGAAAAGAAGAATGATGATAATAGTTTCCTTCTACTGATCTTTTTAATAATAAAGTATAACATGTTTATAAAGGGCATCATAGTTATTAGACTATCTATTGGGAGAAAGTTCTGACTGGTGTTCCTGGCTCCAGCTGAGACCTTACAGAAGAGGAGGAGCCGGAGGAGATGGAGGGCAGGACTGGCAATCTATGGAGGGTCAAGAAAGGGGAGGCTGAATTTCTATTGCTCCAAAAATGCCTCCTTTCTGGGTTTAGATAAGAGCCAGCCTTAGTGCAGGCCGGGTTTATTCGCATGGTGGCAAAATGAGTAGAAAAACCTGTCAATTAAAAAGCAAGTATTTTAAAGCACCTATTATATACTCTGTTGAAGATATAAAGAAGTATAAGACATAGTTCTCACCTGAGACACAAAGATAGGAAAATTAAAATTAAATAATTTAACAAGAGTTGTCACAAGGTAGGTGCTATACAGAATAAACAACACCCTAATTCATTAAGCCCAACTCCGTGAGTATCTGCTATGCCCCCTATTTATGTTAGGACACCAGCCCTCCTCCAAAACCATTCTGTGCCCATGTCATTCCCAACAGAAACTTCCCATCACCCATGCAGCCTTGGCTCTCTTACCAGAGGAAGACGACATTGTCACTAACAGAAAAGATGCCCCACTTTGCTGCCAGGCTCCTAAACGTAACTCCATCCAGAATCAAACAGTGGGGCCACAGGTCACTCACTATCTGTTCCTTTGGGCATCCCCATTTGCTGAAAGCTGGAAACCTATCATGGTCAGTAATCCCAACCCTGACACTGATGTCATTGAACTATCTGGCCCTGGCTGGGCTGGGAAGGCCCTTATTACTGAATCTCCCACCAGAAACCCACTCGGCTAAGGGCAAGATTGAAGCTTGACTCTCAGAGAGCGGGCATGCCAGGTGCCAGAGGGACCCAGATTTAGGCCCCTGGAGAAAGGAGGTAGAGGGACACCTGGGTTCCGGAAGGGGCTGGAGAGCCCTCGAGAAAAGGAGGAAGACGCCTGGATTTTAGTTGTCTGAGCAGGTGGTGACTCAGCCTGTGGTATCTGCCAGGACAGGAGTCTCTCTCTGCCCTGGGAGGGATGCAGAGACCCCTAAACTCAGCCTGGACCCCAATTCAAAAACAAAACGAAATAAAAACATCTCTGCCCCTAGAGTCCTAAACATCCAACCGGACAGACCCCTCCCCTATCAAGAGACCAAAATGCAGCACTAGGGGTCAAACGGGGATGGGGAGGTTCTTCGCCCGGCAAATGCGGACTGGGGGCCTTGGGGCGCGGCGGGTGTCTCCTTCCCACTTCTCTCCCCTCTCCGTTCCCTGCTAATTATCACTTTGAAATCCAGGTGGAAATCCTTTAACAAGCTCCAGGACTGGGCCCTCATTAGGGATAATTACTTAATGAGTAGGACACGAGAGAATGCGCTCTCTCAGCCCCCAGGGAGGACACCTCCGGGGGAGCGAGTGCCCCGAGGGCAGGCGGCGGCCGGGGCGCCGGAAGCTTCTGTCCCGGCGGAGTTGGAGAGGGGACTCCGGTTCCCCGAGACTGCGGTCCTCCCTCATTCTTCCGGGTTCCACTTTGCGGGCGGCTTCTGATCTCTCGCGGACAGCGCAAATTTGTGGTTCGAGGCCGCTGCTCCCGCAGCGCCCCAGCCCGACAGCGCCGAATCCCCTCCTCCCAGCTCAGTTCCCGGGGGGGAGGGGGAGGGGGGGGCGGGCCGCACTGACAGGCCTGGGCGTCGCTCCTACCCCCGAGACATTGGCCATAAAACTGACACACGTTTGTGATGTGCTTTCACTTACATCGCACCTGTGAACCTCCCATCACCCTGCGAGTTAGGAGGCCTGTTTCACAGATGAGAAAACCGAGGCTCAGAGAAGAGCCCTGTTCAAACCCACACGGCTCCTATGGAATAGAAGACTTACTTTATTTTTCTGCATTCACTTTGTTCCTCAGTGGAGCCAGGTTCTCACACCGAGGCAGCCCCAATCTAGATGGGTAGGATGTTATATGGACCACCTAAGGAACAGAATATAATTTAGATTTGCGAGAGTGTGTCCAGCCTCTTCTTCCAGAGTCCAGGCCTCCCTTTCCAGTCCCTTGAACGTCCAGAGTCGTCTTCTGGCCTCACCGCCAGTATCCCACGGCAGGGTTTTTTTCTGCCGGCCTCTGTCCCCTGACACACATTAACTGGCCTGATAGTCACAGGCTCTGCAACCTCCCCTCACAGCTGTCCCTGGAGAGGTGCTGGCACAAGAAGATCCAATGATTTGGGACACAGTAACCTCCATTTTTCTCCCCTCTGCCTCCTACAAAGGCCTCTGTCCCAGAAATGAGACATCCCCAGAGAAAACCGGTTTCTGCTGACCTGTGGCTGGGAGGGTGGGTCTCGTCTCCTCTCACAGATTTGATCCCCTTGTTCTCTCTCCCGCTCCCTGCTTCTTCCCTCATGTTGTCAGGGCCTTAAGATGTCCCTCCCTGGAGAGGGAGGGTCCAGAAGTTGTGACCTCCCCTGCCTGGTGGCAACTATAATGCCACAGCTATGGTCAAGTGAGAAAAGAAACTGAGCCAGACACATTGTTGGAGCAACCCTCAGAAACCAGGAATCCAGCGTTCCCAGTCCTCACTGTCTTGGATCCTACTCCAACTGATCTTACTCATCCCAGAACCCTGCTCCTGGCGAGTTTTTAATTCTTTCTGCAATTTCACGTCCCATTGAGACACCAGGCATCAAGGCCCCCTCTGGAACCCATCTCCGCTCTAGAACCCAGGCACTCTAGATAACTTCCCACGTGGATTACTTCAAGATGAGGTGAGGGAAATTACCCCCACCTCCTGCATCCAGGTGATGCTTCTTTTTGGAATCTTAACTGGTAAGTGAATTATAAACTGGAGAGGACACGAAGGACACAAGTCTGAAGGAGACAAGGGTTCCTGTCCCATTGTTTACTGCTTCTCATTTTTTCAGCGAAAGCAAAATGCAAGCAAAGGTGAACTTTTTCACCCCTTTCTGCAAGTCAGTACTAACCATGATTCTGGACCCCCCCCCCTTCACTTTGCAACAAACCCACCTTCATCCTCTCCTTCTAATGCTCCGCTGTAAGCATGAACGCAAACAGCTGCATTGCATTTCGTGGGCTTAATGGCTGCTCGACAAATCCTTTGTATCTCACTTGAAAATTCTAATTTCAGCATCATCCTTAAATCCTTACTACAGCTAGGCTCCAAGTCTAAAGCCAAGCCAAATGAATATATCACTTACAGAAATACTGCCTAAATTAAGATTCTCAGCCGGCTTTCATAATCTCCGGATAAAGACAAGTAGGTATCCTGGAATGAAGGAACTATGTATGGGTTTTATATCAGGCTGGAGACCTGGAGAGTTCAATCCGCATTCATGTCTTCCTAGCCACTTTACCTGATTCCTCTTCTTGCTGCCTTCAGTGTTTCCTCCACGTTTCAAGTTTGTCTGCCTAACGACTACAACCCAATGTCAGGCAGATTTATAAAGCCCCTTCACTTCCACTGTAGGATAAAATGTCATAAAAAGAAAGTGAGGAAGTTGTTTAATTAGAACAGAAACTAACCCTAAACTGAAGAGACTGCTTTGTGGTGTTTTCTCTTATGTCTGTTGCCGGGGTTCTCTCGCGTGCGGAATTGATAAGATTTTTGGTCTTGCTGACCTAGAGGATGAAGCTGCAGACCCCCGCAGCACGTGTCGCAGTTCTTAAAGATTGTTCTCCAAAATTTGTTCCACTACAGACGTTTGCATGCGTCCGGGCTTTTTCCTGTTGGTAGGTTCGTGGTCTCGCTGCCAGAAGCAAGGCTGCAAACCTGCGTGGTGAGCGTTAGCGAAAACACAGCGTATCTGGAGTTTTATCATTCTCCCCAGTGGATTCGTGGTCTTGCACTGACAGGAGCAAAGCTGCAGACCCACGTGGTAAGTGTTAATGGCCTATAAAAACAATGTATCTGGAGTTTTTCATTCTCCCCAGTGGATCTGTGGCCTCAGTCAAGCTTTAGGAGCGACGCTACAGACCGCTAAACAGCGATTATTACAGCTCCTAAAGTCAGCATACACCCAGAGACTCACCAACAATACTACACACAACGAAAAAAACAAAACGCCCACAGCATAAAGACGGAGCGTATTGGTACTGGTTAGCGCTGGCAGCCTGCTTTTATTCCCTTATCTGGCCCCACCCACATCCTACTGATTGGTCCATTTTACAGAGAGTTGATTGGTCCACTTTACAGAGAGCTGACTGGTCTGTTTTGACAGAGTGCTGATTGGTGTATTTACAAACCCTGAGCTAGACGCAGAGTGCTGATTGGTGCGTTTACGATCCCTTAGCTAGACATAAAAGTTCCCCCAAGTCCCCACCAGACTGGAACCTAGCTGGTCTCATTTAATGGATACCGCAGAGTGGTCGGGGCCAGAGCTGCCGGCTTAATCCCGCGCCGTGCACTTGCGTTTCTCAGATCCTGGATGGTTGACCGGACCTAGCGCCGTGGAGCAGGGGGCGGCGCTCATCGGGGAGGCTCGGGCCGCGCAGGAGCCCACCGCAGGGAGGGGTTGGGGGGTTTCGGGGACGGTGGGCTGCAGGTCCCGAGCCCTGCCCCGCGGGGAGGCAGCTGAGGCTCGGCGAGAACTCCAGCGCAGCGCCAGTGGGCCGGCACTGCTGGGGGACCCGGCGCATCCTCTGTAGCTGCTGACCGGGGTGGTGAGCCGCTCACTGCCCTGGGCCGGCAGGGCTGACCGGCCACTCTGAGTGCGGGGCCTGCCCAGCCGTTACCCGCGCCCGCCGGAACTCGCGCTGGCCTAGAAGCGCGCCGCGCGCAGCCCCGGTGCCAGCCCGCGCCTGTCCTTCCATGCTTCCCCGCAAGCAGAGGGAGGCAGCTCCAGTCTCGGCCAGCCCAGAGAGGGGCTGTGGCGAGTTGAAAGGATCCTCGAGCGCCGCCAGAGTGGACGCTGAGGCTGAGGAGGCGCCGAGAGGAAGGGCTGTGAGCACGTTGCCACCTCTCACACTCTGCTCTATCCCAGGCACTGTTCTGGAGACTGCCTTGCACATCCTGTTCTTTTCCTCCTTCCTGCGTCTCTGTGAGCTTGTTCATTTTAAAAGGCCCAAATTATTACTGCAAGAGGCAACTTCCAGACTCATACGGCTACCTTGGCTCTGAAAACCAGTCCTTTGTTTTCAGATGTTTTTCAATAATACCTTCACTTGGATGTCATGTCATATTGAACATGACATTCATGTGTTCATCTGGCAAACATTTTTGAGCATCTACTCTGCTAGTTTTGAAGATACATTAGTGAACAAAGCAGCAACAGCCCCTGCTTTCAAGAAGCTCAAAGTTCACTAGGAAAGGCAGAGATCACACAAAGAAGGCATATAATAAGAGAGAGGCACAGGTGTGCAAAATGCTGTCAGGCCCCCTCCTCGTCTTCCCACCATCAAGTCTAAAAAGCTGCCGTCATCAGCATCGATTCTCCCCCACTAACATCGGAGTGTTGGTGCACCGTGGCTCTGGCTCCCACATCCCACCCCTCCTGCCTTCTTCATGGGCTTTTTCCCCTTCCAGTTTTTACTTCCTCTACAGGGTCCTTCCCATCACCAGCCAAATAAGCCCTAAGCGGTATGCACAGGAAGCACCCAGAGGAGAGTATTTTTAAAAAGTAGATTCCCAAAGGCCTGGCACCGTGGCTCACGCCTATGATCCTAGCACTTTGGGAGGCATAGGTGGGCGGATCACGAGGTCAGGAGTTTGAGACCAGCCTGGACAACATAGCGAAACCCTGTATCTACTAAAAATACAAAAATTAACCAGGCGTGGTGGAGCACACCTGTAATCCCAGCTACTCGGGAGGCTAAGGCAGGAGAATCACCTGAACCTGGGAGGCAGAGGTTGCAGTGAGCTGAGATCCTGCCACTGCACCCCAGCCTGATTGACAGAGTGAGACGCTGTCTCAAAAAAATAAATAGATAAATAAAATGGAGAGGTCCATTGGATGCAGTGGTTCAGGCCTGTAATCCCAGCACGTTTGGAACACAAGGTGAGAGGATTGCCCAAAGCTAGGAGTCAGAGACCTGCCTGGGCAACATCACTAGACACTGTCTCTATAAAAAAATAAAAAAAATTATCAAGTTCCTCAGGCACTCCTGATGTGGTCCAGGGACACACTTTGGAAAGCTCTGCTCTGCTGGAGGCCATCTTAACAGACCCCCACCCACATCTTTTCAGCCCTGCCCCCATCAGCTCCCCTTCATCACCAAGACTCTTGAAATAATCCCCTACAAACACTATCTTCATGTCCTTATCACATACTCTCTGTGTGTATGTATTTTTTCTGCAAGTTTTACCAGAGCAATCCATGTATAGAGTCCAATAATTCCATAGACTTATTGCAAAAACTAGCAAGGATGCACGCTCCCCCTTTTCATGTCCGATTCCTGTTCTTCAGAGGAAACGACTTTTAAGTTTTAGCTTTTTATCCCAGTATTTGCATGTACAGATTTAAACATCGTGTCCATATGGTATTGCAATTCATAGATTTTTTTAAATGAGACCTTAAATTGCATCTTTTATTGAGCTAAAGAATATTGTAAGGCTCAAAATAGCTTCTTGTCCCAATTTCACCTCTGAAAGGACTTACTAATTTAAATATATGTACTATGAACTGAACAGTGTCCCCACTAAATACGTTTAAGTCTTTTTTCTACTTTTTTTTGAGACAGGGGCTTTCTCTGTCATCTAAGCTGGAGTGTAGTGGTGCAATCATAGCTCACTGCAGCCTTGATCTCCCAGGCTCAAGCGATCCTCTCATCTCAGCACTCACCCCTCCCAGAGGTTGCCACCATGTCCAGCTAATTTTTTTTGTTTTAAATTTTAGTAGAGACCATGTCTCACTATGTTGCCCAGGCTGGTCTTGAACCCCTGAGATCAAGTGATCCTCCTGCCTTGGCTTCCCAAAGTGCTGGGATTATAGGCATGAGCCACAGTGCCCAGCTCATATGTTGAAGTCTTAATCATCAATGTGACTATATCTGAAGATAGGGTCTTTAGGAAGTAATTAAAGTTAATGGGGTCAAAAGAGTGGTGCCCTAATTCAATGGAACTGTGGTCTTATCAAAGGAGAAAGAGAGTTCTTTCTGTCTTCACTATGTGAGGACACAGCAAGAAGGCAGTCATCTGCAATCCAGAAAGGAGCCCTGACAAGGAACTGAGTTGTCCAGTACCTTAATCTTGGACTTCACAGCCTCTAGAACTGTGAGAAAACAAATTACCATTGTTTAAGACACACAGTCTGTGGTATTTGCTATAGCAGTCCAAGCTGACTAAGACAGTATCCAAGATCATGGAGGGATACATTTTCTTTTCAAAACAAAACTAAATTCTTTTTAGTTCTAATTTTTAAAAATCAGTAAACTTAATTTTAGCAGTAATCATAAAATAAATTGCAAAGGAAATTTTGTAAGTTACATGACCCAAGAGAAAAGAATATCCATACCTATTGTTTCATTTGTTTAAAACATAATTTATCTAGAATTTGGCTCATAAGTTTTAAAATAAACTGTATGAAAACTTGACAGTGCATTTACTGTTAACTCCTGCGTATGTTTTAGGAAAGCTCTTATGGAAAGAAAAAAAATGTTTTCCAGGTAGCAGACACAGATAGGTTATTTGGAGAACTGATAACTAAAAATTAGAGTCTTTTTTTTTTTTTTTTTTTTTTTTTGAGACTGAGTCTTGTTCTGTTGCCCAGGCTGGAGTGCAGTGGCGTGATCTTGGCTCACTGTAACCTCTGCCTCCTGGGTTCAGGCAATTCTTCTGCCTCAGCCTCCCGAGTAGCTGGGATTACAGGCACACACCACCACGCCTGGCTAATTTTTTGTATTTTTAGTAGAGACGGGGTTTTACCATGTTGGCCAGGCTGGTCTTGAACTTCTGACCTCAGGTGATCCACCCACTTCAGCCTCCCAAAGTGCTGGGATTACAGATAGGAGCCACCATTCCCCACCTTAGAGTCTTTATTAGCATTCAAAACCATGGATGCAATGAAGTGTGGAGTACTCTTAAACAAGCTCCACGTCCATGAAATGCCATGTCAGAATTTTTCCTTTCCTTTTTGCATAGCAAAATACTTGCACAATCCCAAATATTTGTCTTCCTGAGCAACAGCCACAAAGTTGATGCCACCAGACTTGGCCAGGGTAGCTGCTGATTTTCCCTTCTTCCTCCTCCTCTTCTCCTCCTCCTTTTTCTTCTGATTCTTCTTTCTCTTCCTCTTCTCTCTCCCTGCTCTGCTTTCTCCTCCTCCTTCTTCTTATTTTCTTAATCATGATAAAATATACACAACATACAATACACCATTTTAACCATTTATAAGAGTAAAGTTTAGTATCATTAAGTACATTCATGTGGTTGTACAATCATCCCTGGTGATTTCTTCCTGATTCTGTGTCCCAGAACTACTGAACTCACACTGAGTTTAGCATAATCATTGCCCATGTACTTGAAAAGTGGAGAGTTAATAAAAAATAAAAAAGAAAAAAAGAAAAAAAAAAGAAAAGAAAAGTGGAGAGTTGCTGACCTCTGATGCGTAGCTTGGTCTTGCTGGGCAAACCCTTCTGGAAGCTGTTCTAGAACAGCTCAGCCGCCACTTCCATGGACTCCCGCTGTGCTGGAGCTCTCCTGACGCAGCTTTCCCAGCCACACAGTCATTGCTATGTAGAGGAACTAATACTTGAGCGGCTGTTTTCTTACAGTTGGATAACTCTGTTTCCTTATAAATATTTTTATTTCTAAATAGAGAGTGCTGTCCCATCAATCCTGCATCCTTATACTAGCACTCCTGAGGCTTTTCCTAACAATTCAGCCGCGTGTTGAGGCATTCCACATTTTTAAATGCATTGCTGTTTGTTGGTATAATTGTACAGCCTTTTCTGGGTCTACATTTTCTCTGAGCTTTCCAGCTTGCTCCAATGCCTCTGAGGTTGCTGTGTCAGGGCTGCTGTTTTTTAGATCCATCATAGGCTGGTGGTTTCTGTATTTCCTTCAACACTGTACCAACTAGGTTGGGTGTGGTGGCTCATGCCTGTAATCCCAGCACTTTGGGAGGCTGAGGTGGGCGGATCACCTGAGGTGAGGAGTTCAAGACCAGTCTGGCTAACATGGTGAAACCCCATCTCTACTAAAAATATAAAAATTAGCCTGGCGTGGTGACGTGTGCCTGTAGCCCCAGCTACTCAGGAGGCTGAGGCAGGAGAATCACTCAAACCCAGGAGGCGGAGGCTGCAGTGAGCCAAGATTGCACCACTGCACTCCAGCCTGGGCAACAAGAGTAAAACTCCATTTCAAAAAAAAAAAAAACCAAGAAAACATTGTGGCAACTTGCTCGGAAACGCTGCTTTTCCATACTGAGAAGGGTACTGTCACAATATGGCTTCCACTTTAAAAAACCAGTCTACAGGTATTTCTTTGCTTTAGGCCTCTCATTTCTCTTTTGGTCCTGCACATGGTCCTGCATGGAGGACGGGAGAGACTTTTCCTTTTGGCCCCTGAAAGAGTCCCAGTCAGCTATGCATAGGTTTTTCATTTTGGACATCATCCGTTTACTTATTCATGGTTTGTCGCGGAAGCTCTGTATCCACTTTTCAGTCACTGTGTCCCATGCCTGGCACATCATGTGGTTCATAGAAAGTTCTTCAGGAATATGTTTGAATAAATGATTGAGGAGGCCTGGATGCAGAGAGTGTATATTAGAGAGAAACCAAGACTAATCCCCCAGGTTCTTCTCTAATCCCTTCCCAGTGCTACCACTTGATCTAGTACTGTATACTAGAAAAGTAAGTAAATGAAAGTAAGAAAGACAGGAAGGAAGGAAGGAAGAAAGAAAGAAAGGAAGAAGGAAGGAAGGAAAGAAGGTAGGAAGGAAGAGAAAGAAAGAAGGAAAGAAAAAGAAGGAAAGAAAGAAAGAAAGAAAGAGAAAGTGAAAGGAAAGAAAAAAAAATCTTCTCAAGGACTTTACCCCCTAGTATTTCCTTGTGTCTCTTTACAAACTACTTAACTCATCAACTCATCAACCTTGACCACCTGAAAAGGCTGGACAAAATCTGGCCTCCTGTGAATTTTACACCCCGGAGCCCTGGGATGGTGCGTGAGAACCTGCAGGCTCTCCTCAGGCAGGGATCATGTGCTGAACGTCCCAAAGAGTGATGGGGGGCTTGCACCAGAGTGTCTCTGCTCAAGCTGCCCTCCTATGACCTCCTTGTCACTTCCACCCAGACAAGGGGATTCTTCTGATCAGTCCAGATGACCTGGATGAAGTTTTCTTTCTTTCTTTTTTTTTTGAGTTGGAGTTTTGCTCTTGTTGCCCAGGCTGGAGTGCAATGGCGTGATCTCGGCTCACTGCAACCTCTGCCTCCCAGGTTCAAGCGATTCTCCTGCCTCAGCCTCCTAAGTAGCTGGGATTACAGGCATGCACCACCACACTTGGCTAATTTTGTATTTTTAGTAGAGACGGGGTTTCTCCATGTTGGTCAGGCTGGTCTCGAACTCCCAAACTCAGGTGATCTGCCTGCCTCGGCCTCCCAAAGTGTTGGGATTACAGGTGTGAGTCACTGTGCCAGGCCCTGGATGAGGTTTTCAAACAACACACTTTCCCCTAATCTGATGAGACCCAATTGTCCTTAGTGTTATGACACACACAGAGATAATGTGGAGCCTCCTTAACATAGATTAGATTTCATTTCACCCAGGCAAGTACAGTGCCAAAAAACGTTGTGGCAGAAAGGACAAAGTGCCAAGAAGATTGATCAAATGACTCATCCACTACAGAAGCATAGCTGAATCAGCAACCGGGCCCTTAGCTGCCAGAGAAAACTGCAAATGCTGCACCTCTAAAATACATGATTCCAAATAAAAGATAACGACACCAGTAGTTCTGCTGATTTAAAGGAAGCAAGAAAGAGATATGCAGGATGCTCCTAATTAAATATCAAAAATATAAAGGTAGGTGTCATATTTGACTAAAAATTGACATTTTTCAGGAAGGACTATACCCCCAGGGCCCACCATAGCCTTTGAGACCATGGTGGAGTCTGTGTCCACAATGGGTTCAACCACAGGCTCTGACAGTACCTCGACCTCTGAGATCATCACCGCCTCCACCGTGGACTCTGTGACCTCCATAGGCTCAGAAGTCACCACAACTATTGTTGCAGCCTCTGAGGTTACCACACCCTCCACCACAGCATCTGTGCCACTGTAGCCTCTACTACCAGCTCTGAGAGCAGCACAGCCTCTAAGATCGTCACATCATCTACAATGTCTGTGTCAGCCACAGCCTCCAGCACAGCTCTGAGATCACCATGAGCTCTGCAACCGTCCCAGTCTCCTCCACAGCTTATGAGACCATCAGGCTCTCCACTGCAGTGTCTGAGCCAGTGACAGCCTCTATCCCAGCCCTTGAGTCCACCCTGGCCTTCACCACGGTCTCTAACACCACCACATCTTCACAGTAACATCTGTGCCCACCACAGCTTCTACCTCAGGCTGTAAGAACACAACAGCCTGTGAGGCCACCATGTCTGAAACTACCATTGCTGCCATCACAGCCTCTGAGGACACCACAGTCTCCACTCAAACCTCCGTGATAACTGCTGAGTCTGTGCCCCACACAGCCACCAAAACACCTACTGACACCACCACAGCATCTGTGTCCACCACAGTCCCTAAGAACAACACACCATCCGTGATACCATCTACCCCTCCACAGCTCCCAACACAGCCTCTAACACCATGACCACAGCCTCTGAGACCACCATGACCTCTACAATAACATCTCTGCCCACCACAGTCTTCACCACAGCCTCTAAAATCACTGCAGGCTCTGAGACTCCCACAGCCTCCCCCCACCGCAGACTCTGAGACTGCTACAATCTCCATAAAAGCCTCTGGGACAACTGTAGAGTCTGTGCCCTCTACAGCTACTCCAGCACCTGCTGAGACCACCACAGCATCTGTGCCCACCACAACCTCTACCACGGGCTCCGAGAACACCAGACACTACACAGTATCATCTGTGCCCACCACAGCCTTTGCTACAGCCTCTGAAAGCAGCACAGGCTCTGAGACCACCACAGCCTCCACCTCTGCCACTGAAGCGACTACAGCCATGACCACAGGCTCTGAGACCGCTATGGTCTCCACCAAGCTCCTGTGACAACCACACAGTCTGGATTCTCCACAGTCACCATAATGCCTGCTGAGACCACTACAGCGTCTGTGTCCACCACAGCCTCCACCACACTCTATCAGAACACCACAGACTCCGTGACCAAGTCTGTGCCCACCATGGACTCTACCATAGCCTCCAAGAGCACCACTCTCTCCAAGATAACATCTGTGCCTACTGCAGTCTTTATCAAAGCCCCTGAAACCGCCACAGGCTCTGAGATCACTCTGGCTTCCATCACAGCCTCAGGAACCACTGCAGTCTGTGACCACATTGGCCTCTAGCAAAGATTCTGAGATTCCCACAGCCTGAATGATAACCTCTGTGCCTACCATAGCTCCCACCTCAGCCTCTGAAACTACTGAGGCCTTCTCCACAGCCTCTTACATCACCACATCCTCTTTCAAAATATTTGTGTCCACCACATCCTAGCCTCCACTATGGCCTCTGAGGCCATCTCAGCCTCTGAGACCCCCGCTACCTCCACAATAGTGTCTGTGCCCACAACAACCTCCCCAATAACCTCTGAGATCACTGCAGGATTTTTGTCCATGATGGGCTATGAGACCACCACAGCCTCCACTACAAGATCTGAGACCACCACAGCCACTGAAACCTCCACGGCTTCCCTCACAGATTCTGAGACCCCTACTGCCTGCATAATAGTATCTGTGCCCACAGCAGCCTCCTCCACAGACTCTGAGACCACACAGATCCCCTTGAATGAATAGGAGGCTGGGTCCCCTTGAGGAAGGACCCCACTACATTACCAACAATTTATGCAGTGGATCTTTCTCCCGTTCTTCCCCAAGAAGACCTCTGGCCTTTTACCAGGGTAACTGTGTATTGGGGAAAGGGAAATGATTAGACATTTTGAGGACTACTGGACACTGGCTCTGAGCCGACGTTGATTCCAGGAGACCCAAAATGTCATTGTGGCCCTCCAGTTCAAGTATGGGCTTATGAGGCCGGGTGTGGTGGCTCATACGTGTAATCCCAGCATTTTGGAAGGCCAAGGTGGGTAGCTCACAAGGTCAGGAGTTCAAGACCAGCCTGGCCTACATAGTGAAACCCTCTCTCTACTAAAAATAGAAAAATTAGCTAGGTATCGCGGTGTGTGCCTATAGTCCCAGCTACTTGGGAGGCTGGGGCAGGAGAATCACTTGAACCCGGGAGGTGGAGCTTGTAGTGAGCTGAGATCGTGCCACTGCACTCCAGTCCGGGCAACAGAGCGAGACTCTGTCTCAAAAAAACACAAAAAACAAAAAACGAAACAAAACAAAACAAAAAACAGTAGGGCTTATGGGGGTCAGGTAATTAATGGAGTTTTAGCCGAGGTCTGACTTACAGTCGGTCCAATGGGTCCCTGGACTCATCCTGTGATCATTTCCCCAGTGCCAGAATGCATAATTGGCATATACTTGGCAGCCGGCGGAAGCCCCACATTGGCTCCATGACTGGTAGGGTGAGGGTTACTATGATGGGAAAGGCCAAATGGAAGCCATTACAGCGGCCTCTACCTAGAAAAATAGTAAAATAATAATAATAATAATCACATCCCTGGAGGGACTGTGGAGATTAGTGCCACCATCAGGGACTTGGAAGACACCAGGGTGGTGATTCCCACCATATCCCCGTTCAGTTCTCCCATTTGGCCTATGCAGAAGACAGATGAATCTTGGAGAATGACAGCGGATTATCGTAAGCTTAACCAAGTGGTGACTCCAATTGCATCTGCTGTACCAGATGTTGTTTCATTGCTTGAGCAAATTAACTCATCTCCTGCTACCTGGTATGCAGTCATTGACTTGGCAAATGCCTTTTTCTCCATTCCTGTCCATAGGGCCACCAGAAGTAATTTGCCTTCAGTTGGCAAGGCCAGCAATACACCTTGACTGTCCTACCTCAGCGGTATATCAACTCTCCGGCTTTGTGTCATAGTCTTATTCAGAGAGAGCTTGATCACTTTTCGCTTCTGCAAGATATCATACTGGTCCATTACGTTGAAGATATTATACTGATTGGGTCCAGTGAGCAAGAAGTAGCAAACACACTGGACTTCTTGGTGAGATATTTGTGTGCCAGAGGATGGGAAATAAATCTGACTAAAATTCAGGGATCTTCTACCTCAGTAAAATTTCTAGGGGTCCAGTGGTGTGGCACCTGTTGAGATATCCCTTCTAAGGTGAAGAAGTTGCTACATTTGGCCCCTCCTACAACCAAGAAAGAAGCACAACGCCTAGTGGGCTTACTGGGATTTTGGAGGCAACACATTCCACATTTGGGTGTGTCACTCCAGCTCATTTATTGAGTCACCCGAAAGGCTGACAGTTTTGAGTGGGATCCAGAACAGGAGAAGGCTCTGCAACATGTCCAGGCTGCTATGCAAGCTGCTCTGCCACTTGGGCCATATGACCCAGCAGATCCAATGGTGCTTGAGGTGTCAGTGGCAGATAGGGATGCTGTTTGGAGCCTTTGGCAGGCCCCCATAAGTGAATCACAGCAGAGGCCTCTAGGATTTTGGAACAAGGCCCTGCCATCTTCTGCAGATGACTACTCTCCTTTTGAGAGACAGCTGTTGGCCTATTACTAGGCTTTGGTGGAAACTGAATATTTGACTATGGGTCATCAAGTCACCATGTGACCTGAACTACCTATCATGAACTGGTGTTTTCTGATCCATCTGGCTATAAAGTGGGTTGGCTTACGGCAGCATTCTATCATCAAATGGAAGTGGTATACACATGATTGGGCTCGAACAGGTGCTGAAGGAACAAGTAAGTTACATGAGGAAGTGGCTCAAATGTCCATGGTCTCCACTGCTGCCACCCTGCTTTCTCTTCCCCAGCCTGTACCGATGACCTCATGGGGAGTTCCCTATGATCAGCTGACAGAGGAAGAGAAGACTAGGGCCTGGTTCACAGATGGTTCTGCACGATATGGAGGCACCACCCGGAAGTGAACAGTTGCAGCACTACAGCCCCTCTCTAGGACATCCCTGAAGGACAGCGGTGGAGGGAAATATTTTCAGTGGGCAGAACTTCAAGCAGTGCACTTGGTTCTGCACTTTGCATAGAAGGAGAATGGTCAGATGTGTGATTATATACTGATGCATAATCAGTAGGGGATTTGACTGGATGGTCAGGGACTTAGAAGAAGCACGATTGGAAAATTGGTGACAAAGAAATTTGGGAAAGAGGTATATGGATGGACCTCTCTGAGTGGTCAAAAACTGCGAAGATATTTGTATCTCATGTGAGTGCTCACCAACGGATGACCTCGGCAGAGGAGAATTTTAATAACCAAGTTGGTAGGATGACCCATTCTGTGGATACCATTCAGTCTCTTTCCCCAGCCAACCTTGTCATCGCCCAGTGGGCCCATGAACTAAGTGGCCATGGTGTCAGGGATGGAGGTTATGTATGGGCTCAGCAACATGGACTTCCATTCACCAAGGCTGACCTGGCTATCGCCACCGCTGAATGCCCAATTTGCCAGCAGCAGAGACCAACACTGAGCTCCCAATATGGCACCATTCCTCAGGGTGATCAGTCAGCTGATTACTGGCTGGACCTCTTTTATCATGGAAAGGGCAGAGGTTTGTCCTCTCTGGAATAGACACTTACTCCGGATATGGGTTTGCCTATCCTACATGCAATGTTTCTGCCAAGACTACCATCTGTGGACTCACAGAATGCCTTATCCACCATCATGGTATTCCACACAGCATTGCCTCTGACCAAGGCACTCACTTTATAGCTAAAGAAGTGTGGCAGCGGGCTCATGTTCATGGAATTTACTGGTCTGACTGTGTTCCCCATTATCCTAAAGCAGCTGGATTGATAGAACGGTGGAATGGCCTTTTGAAGTCACAATTAAAACGTCAACTAGGTGACAATACTTTGCAAGGCTGGGGCAAAATTCTCTAGAAGGCTGTTTATGCTCTGAATCAGTGTCCAATGTATGGTACTGTTTCTCCCATAGCCAGCATTCATGGGTCCAGGAATCAAGGGGTGGAAGTGGAAGTGGCACCACTCACCATAACCCCTAGTGATCCACTAGCAAAATTTTTGCTTCCTGTTCCTGAGACATTACATTCTGCTGGCCTAGAGGTCTTAGTTCCAGAGGGAGGAATGCTGCCACCAAGAGACACAACAACGATTCCATTAAACTGGAAGTTAAAATTGTCACCTGGACACTTTGGGCTCCTTCTACCTTTATGTCAATAGGCTAAGAAGGGAGTTACAGTGTTGGCTGTCGTGATTGACGCAGACTATTCTGAAGAAATCAGTCTACTACTCCACAACGAAGGTAAGGAAATGTATGCATGGAATACTTGAGATCCTTTAGGGCATCTCTTAGCATTATCATGCTGTGTGATTAAGGTCAATGGGAAACTACAACAGCCCAATCCAGGCAGGACTACAAATGACCAGGACTACAAATGACCCAGACCTTTCAGGAATGAAAGTTTGGGTCACTCCACCAGGAAAAAACCATGACCTGCTGAGATGCTTGCTAAAGGCAAAGGGAATACAGAATGGGTTGTAGAAGAAGGTAGCCATCTATACCAGCTACGACCAAGTGACCAGCTGCAGAAAAAGCACTGTAACTGTCATGAGTATTTCCTCCTCCTTTTGTTAAAAACACGTTTGTACATGTATACACTTGTACTAAGAAAATATCTTCATTTCATTTCCTTTCTCCTTCATTATGTGGCATAAGATTTATTGACTTCACATCAGCATTTAAGTATTGTTAACTTTACGTATATGGGTTGAGGATTGGTGCGTTTCCGGTTGTATGCAGGATAGCTGTATTATATTAGGTGTACTTATGACCTTATTATTGTCTTTATTTGAAGATTCTGTATGATCTCAGGAGATGCGCATGGGTTCAAGTTGACAAGCAGTGGACTTGTGATTGTTAATACTGAGTGTCAACTTGATTGGATTGAAGGATACAAAGTATTGATCCTGGGTGTGTCTGTGAGGGTGTTACCAAAGGAGATTAACTCGGACTGGCTCTCCTTGCTCCTCAGCCTGCAAACAGCCTATTGTGGGGCCTTGTGATCGTGTGAGTTAATATTTAATAAACTCCCCTTTATATATAGTCCGTCAGTTCTGTTGCTGTAGAGGACCCTGACTAATACACCCCTCTTCCAACATTGGAGATTACAATTTGACATGAGACTTGGACAGGGACACAAATCCAAATCATATCGCCTTGCTCCGGTCTAAGACCAAAAAATTGTGTTCGTTCTCTGGCACTTGCCATCAGCAAGCTGGTTGCATCTGATTCTATCCTCTTTGTTCTGAGCACACTCACCTCTATTCTGGTGACTGGTGCTGTTTGTGCCTATTTTAGCCACTTCTGACCTAGGCACACCCATTGCTACCTAAGCTGCCACCACCGCCTCTGCTGTGTTGATTCTCGCTCGCACCTGTCTGAGCCCCCCCCCTCCTGTCCCTGTGAGCAGCTTCTCCACTTGGGTCAGGTCCTCCCACATCTGCCCAGGAACACTCACCCCACCTTTGCTGGCCACCACAGTGTGGTAGATGATGTCACCTCTGTCCCAGCCACGGCCACTGGCATGCCCATGAGTGAATCCAATTCTGTCATCTCCTCCTCCAGCTCCCTCCTTACACCCAGTGATCACAGTCACAAGAGAAGCAGGGCCTGCTGCTTTGGTTATCAGCCTGCCCTCTTCTATTTGGGTGGCCGCTTCTGAAGTCAAATAGATCTTCCACTTCCGTACCCATGACGGTCACGTTTCCTAAACTTTCTGCTTCCTCTATCACCAATCCTGCCAGGTGACACATTCTACCTCCTCCTCTGTATGACACCTACCTCTATTGTGAGGACACAGCCACAGGGGAATGGCTTTCTAGCATCTCTCCTCCCCCACCACCCCTCTCCTGAGCTACTCTCACCATAGGCATGTTAGATTCACCCCCTCTGCTCTAAGCGCTCCCACTCCCCTTTAATTATCTCTGCTATGAATGCATCGTGTTGTGTGAACCCTGGAACCAGTCCTACCGCCCCCAGCTCTGTCACCATGGCCCCTGGAATGGACTCCACGGCCTCTGCTGCAGTTGTCTTGTGACTGGAATAGTCTCAAACACCTCTGACCTGGGTATATCCACTATGGGAGCATCATCTACCACCTCAGCCCCCTGCATCAGGACCACCACAGGATCCACCCGTGAGCCAACTAGCAGCACCTCCCAGGAAACGGACCCGGTGTCCACGGGCACTAACACAGCGTGATCCGCACACCCACACATGTGATCAAACTGAGTGGACATTTACAGCCCCAGGCCATCATGCTTATTTCCCTGGCCGTAGTCATAGTTGGTGTTGGATTGTCAGTAGGACTGAGGTTTTGCCTTGGGAGAGTGACTGTGCATAGAAATGGGCAGACTTCCTGAGAAGATAGATCACGAGGAGGAATAGAATTGATGGAAAAAGGGCCACTAGGCTATTAGCATGGAGAGGGGTCTGGAGAGTCACTTGTACCCTAGTCCAATCAACCAAGAGTGCAGAAGCAAATGTATAGTCCCACAAAGTCAGGTTTATCAGTTTGTTGCAAAATGGGAGGCTGTATACTGGGGAGCTGAGGAGCTTCTCACCAAACAAAGGATATGTCATTACAGTATTGGGGGAAAGTGTGGATTTTTGGTGAAATTTAAATGAAAGAATTTTAAAAGACTCAAAAGAAAGCAGGGCTGTTTGTAAAGGGGTCACCGGCTGCTTGAAACTGAAATGGATTCAGTTTCCTTGGAAACTACAAAGTTAAAATGAACGTGGAATGTTGTATTCAGAAACGCCTTGTTTGTACCCCAGTTGGAATTGTAGGCTACTTCTCTGTGTCAAAGTCACTTAGAGTTTCCAGACAAGATTGGGATATTTCCTTCTTACTGATTTAGAATCGAACAGCGAATTTGTAATAGTCTGTGATTTTAGAGAATGAAATTTTTCATTGGCTAAATCACTGCAAGTGAGTAGGTCACTGGATGTGAGTAAAGGTTGTGATGCTTCACAGCTGCAGTGCGCCCTGGGGTAAAATATTCCTCTCGGTACCCCGCACAGCTGGTTCCACCTATGCTGTTATGCATCCACCTCCTGATGGACAGTGGCTGACTGCTACTTTTGCAGTCTGATTTTTACTGTCTCATGTAGACCAGGGAGAAGGAGAAAGACAGAAAATATAAATGATAGATATAGCAGGAAGAAAAGAAGAAAGAAGGGAAGGGAGAAGAAGGGAGAAGAAGAAGAAAGAAGAAGGAAGAAGGAAGAAGGAAGAAGGAGAAGAAGGAGAAGGAGGAAGAAGAAGAAGAAGAAGAAGAAGAAGAAGAAGAAGAAGAAGAAGAAGAAGAAGAAGAAGAAGGAGAAGGAGAAGGAGAAGGAGAAGGAGAAGGAGAAGGAGAAGGAGAAGGAGAAGGAGAAGGAGAAGGAGAAGGAGAAGGAGAAGGAGAAGGAGAAGGAGAAGGAGAAGGAGGAGAAGGAGAAGGAGAAGGAGAAGGAGAAGGAGAAGGAGAAGGAGAAGGAGAAGGAGAAGGAGAAGAAGAAGAAGAAGAAGAAGAAGAAGAAGAAGAGAAGAAGGAGAAGGAGAAGGAGAAGAAGAAGCAGCCGCCAGGAATGGTGGCTCACACCTGTAATCCCAGCACTTTGGGAAGCCAAGGCAGGCGGATCACTTGAGATCAGGAGTTCGAGACCAGCCTGACCAAAATGGTGAAACCCCATCTCTACCAAAAATACAAAAATTAGCCGGTGTGGTGGTAGGCACCTGTAATCCCAGCTGCTCGGGAGGCTGAGGCAGGAGAACATCTTGAACCCAGGAGGAGGAGGTTGCAGTGAGCCAAGATTGTGCCACTGCACTCCAGCCTAGGCTACAGGAGCAAAACTCCATCTCAAGAAAAAAAAAAGAAGAAGAAGGAAGAAGAAGAGGAAGGAGGTCCCATGTGAGAGGAAAGTGTCTGGGTGTGAATAGAAGAGCATTGACAATATGATGGGAAATGTGTCTTTAAAATAGCTGGGAACTGTAGCACTAGAAAAAGCATCTTTGGAAAGTGATGAACATTTAGGTCCTCAACAGGTTTTTCACTTTCAAGATAAATAAAATCATAAGCTCCTTCCAGAGGTGAGAGTGGGGCACCCGCCACCTCATGCCTTCATGATTTTACCCAAGTGAAAACAAATTCCCTTTTCTAAGTGCCTCTTAGCACAACTCAAATAGGCTGGAAATTTCAAAACTCTTCACTAAATGCTAAGAGAAGTTGACGAAGAAATGCTCTTCTGGAGAACGGAGGCCGTAGAAACGCTGCCCCTGGAGTAGGGGAGGGTTTGATGTTCCAGAGGGCCCAGCCCTCTGCAGTTCTCGGTGCAGGTGTGACAGGCACTGGCCAGCAGCAGACTGCGTTCTATTGTCCACCCTGGTCTTAATCTTCTATTCAAACGTTTGTTTCCTGTTCTATTTTAAGAAATAGAACATTTATATTTTCTCGTTTTGGCTTTATGTATTCCGGTAAGTGGTTTGTAAATTGGTAGGATGAGCCAGAGTGCACAATACATAAATGAGAAATTCACACAAGCCACAAACGGTTAACATAATTTATAATCAACTTACCTGAGTTTCTTATTTCAGAGTCTCTGATTCCTCCCTAAGGGAAGAACAATATGTGACTCACCAGCCATGAGCAACCTCCTAAATGTTTAAGATAAATATGTAATATTAGTAAATAGCATTTTATTAACTATCTACTAGGTATGAGGTCTAGGACCCAGAGTGCTTAGAGAGCATCATCTCTACTTTGCTCTGCTCAGCCACCTTTGAGGGTGTGTACTCCTATTATCCCATTTTACAGACTAGAAAACTGGAGGCAGGGACATAAGTGACTTGCTGAAGACCACAGGACAAGGCCATGCAGAGCTAGGCTCTAATTCTGGTCTGCTTGAGATGGAGTTTTGCTCTTGTTGCCCAGGCTGGTGTGCGATGGCGTGATCTCAGCTTACCCCAACCTCTCTGTCTCCCGGGTTCAAGCAATTCTCAGCCTCAGCCTCCCAGGTAGCTGGGATTACAGGCATGAACTATCATGCCTGGCTAATTTTGTGTTTTTAGTAAAGATAGGGTTTCTCCACGTTGGTCAGGCTGGTCTCGAACTCCCGACCTAAGTGATCTGCCCACCTTGGCCTCCCAAAGTGCTGGGATTACAGGCGTGAGCCACTGCACCAGCCCTTTTTTTTTGAGACAGAGTCTCGCCTTGTCGCCCAGACTGGAGTGCAATGGTGCGATCTCAGCTCACTGCAACCTCTGCCTCCTGGGTTCAGGCAATTCTGCTGCCTCAGCCTCCCAAGTAGCTGGGATTACAGGCACGTGCCACCATGCCCGGCTAATTTTTTGTATCTTTAGTAGAGACAGGATTTCCCCGTGTTGGCCAGGCTGGTCTCGAACTCCTGACCTCGTGATCTACCCGCCTTGGCCTCCCAAAGTGCTGGGATTACAGGTGTGAGCCACCCCGCCCGGCCCAGTGTGTTTTAGATAGTTCTCCAAACTTTAACTCTTTATAGGCTCTCTTATCTTTCTTTTCTTTAAAAACTGAGGTGTAATTCTTACCAATAAAAAATGATAAGAATGCAAGGCAATAGATGTGTTAATTAACTTGATTTAATAATTTCACAATGTATACATATATCAAAACATCACGTTGTACACCGTAAGTATATGCAATATTTATTCACCAGCTCTGAAAGTGGGAAACACACAAACTGTGTTTCCTCTGCTCTCATGTCACCACCAACACAAAACACTTCTGGGACCAAATTAAGGGGGAAGTTCTCCCCACCACTAAGCAAGCAATCAGTTCTGCAGCAGACAACAGCTCGAAGTCCTCCGATTCAGTGCTGGCACTGCTTACCTGGAGATAGCATCAGAGCCACAGATTGAGGGCTCAGTCCCTCAACACCAACCCCTCCTTCCCATAGGCTGCAAGTCCAGGCTTCTTGAACGTCTAACCAACTGGAACCAAGTTGGAGTTCTCATTACTCCTCTTTGGTTTTAATTAACTTGCAGGAGTGGCTCATTGAACTCAGGGAAACACTTACCTTTACTGGTTTATTACAAAAGATATTACAAAGGATACAGGTGTAGAGGCGTGGAGGGAGAAGGAGCAAGTAGCTTTCATGCCCTTCCCAGCACCCCATCCTTCAGGAACCTCCATATGTTCTCTGAGCCCTGGCCTTTAGGGTTTTTACAGAGGCTTCATTATGTAGACACAATTGATTAAACCATGGCCACTGGCAATCAACTTAACCTTCAGCTCCCTCTCCTCCCTGGAGGTTAAGAGTTAAGGGGTGGTGCCTTGGTCTTTCCAGTGAGTAGCCACCATCCTGAAGCCAAGAGTCGACTCATTTGCATACAAAAAAATCACTTTGGAGTACCTAAGGATTTTAGGAGCTGCATGCCAGGAAATGGGTAGAAGTTCAAATATATGTTTCACAATATCACATCAACTTAATACAGTTGGGGGAAAAATTAAAAGTTAAATTACACTTAAAAATAAAAAGAACAGCTGGGCATGGTGGCTCATGCCTGTAATCCCAGAACTTTGGGAGGCTCAGGCAGGTGGATCATCTGAGGTCAGGAGTTCAAGACCAGCCTGACCAACATGGGGAAACCCCATCTCTACCAAAAATACAAAAAATACAAAAATTAGCAGGGTGCGGTGGTGTGCGCCTGTAATCCCAGCTACTCAGGAGGCTGAGGCAGGAGAATTGCTTGAACCCGGGAGGCAGAGGTTGCAGTGAGCCGAGATTGTGCTACTGCACTTCAGCCTGGGTAGAAGAGCATGACTCCATCTCAAATAAAAAAAATAAAAGAATAATATTAATAGAAAAAAAGTGCTGTTCACAGATGAAAAAATTTTGAAGTATAATTTATAAAAGTACACAAATATTATTTGTACAGCTTGGTTAATTTTAAAATGTGTAAACACTTGTATAACCATTACCCAATTTAAAATATAGAATATTTCTACCATCTGAGTAGTTTCTTTTGTGGCCCCTCCCAGATAATACCCACTCCATCAAAGGTAAACACTATTCTAGCTTCTATTTTATGAACTTTAAAAAAAATTTTCATTTTAATTTTTGGATGGGGTCTCGCCCTGTCACCCAGGCTGGAGTCTAGCGGTGCCATCTTGGCTCACTGCAGCCTCTACCTCCTGGGTTCAAGAGATCCTCTCGCCTTGGCCTCCCAGATACTAAGATTACAGGCATGAGCCACTATACCTGGCCTTATGAACTTCCATTTATTTTTACCTGACCTCATAGACATGCAACCTTCTTTGTTGATTAACACAATAAAACACCCCCTATTCCTGTCCGACTCTACTCCCAGGTACAGGATGTGAATTTACCTTGTCTTTTTTTTTTTTTTTGGTAGAGATGGGAGTTTCACCATGTTGCCCAGGCTGGTCTCTGGAATGCCTGGGCTCAAGTTATCCACCCACCTCGGCCTCTCAAAGTGCTGGGATTACAGGCATGAGCCACCATTCCCAGACTTATCTTGTCTTGCAAGCTGAGCGCATAGAAGCCTACCAAGGTACAAGTATACTAATTAGGAAGGCTGTTTTCTCCAAGAAATAAATAAATGAGAGAAAGAGAGTCCTAAATATCATACACACACACACACAGGAAGACTTCATGAGAAAATAGACAATATTGAAAAGTGAAATTTATGAGTTTTGACAATCATAAAGAAGGTTTTAATGATAAGGAAGAAAAGGAGTTAACTACTAATATACATATATTTTTCTCTTTTAGAAAGATCTTTCTTTACTTCTGACAAATAGAGGCATTATTAACCTCCATGACCACAACCTTGGCCTTGGTCTATACCTGGACTCAGTCCTGGGCTCTAGGACATTCTACAGCCTGTGAAATGTAGTCATTCATGGAGGGGGACTTGAGATGGGACACACAGGAACACATGACTTTGGACAAGGAGTGGGCCATGAACTGAGCCACAGCTATGGAGATGTCTATGGAGTGAATCATGGTGGGCGTTACGCACTTGGAGGAGGCTACAGCAATAACCATGAAATGCATCACAGAGGAGGTCACCAAGGAAAAGGAGAGTATGGACATAGACTGGATAATGGAAGGTGCTATGGAAAATAAAATCTCGGGGAAGAAGGGGGATCATGGAGGAGAAGGTAGTGACCATAAAATGGGTCAGGATGAGCTTCCCTGAGGTCTCCAAGGAATTGGCCATAGAGATGGTCATGATCAAGATCAAGAAAAGAACCAGAGAAAAGAGCACAGAGGGTTCGGCCAATGGGACAGCCAGAAAAATAGGGAGTGGTTCTGGAGGAGACTTGCAGCCTCATCAGATTTGAGTGTGAGCTTAGGTGAAAATATCCCCCCAAGCTTAACCATGGTTCCAACTCTTGTTGGGAGGAGGGGTCAGAATGATCAAGCTCAGAACAATTTCTCTTTGATCTCTCAACACACAAGTCAGAACTCTTTAGGTTTTGGCTTTCTATCGTTTCCTCAGGATGGAACCTGACCAGTAGGAGGAAGAATAAGATTATCACAGTTTATAACAATGGAGGGGGGTAAAAGATGTCCCCTGAGAATTTGTAATTACATGACTTTCTTCATTTGGATTTGTAACTTCAAACTGTACAAACTGAGTAGCTCAGAAAACCCTCTTAGACTCACTCAGTGCCCTCCAGTTCTTCATCTTTGGGAAGAGTCTCCCTCCCTACTTCTTTGCCTCTTTCAAATGCTATGTGATAAGTTAGAAGAAATTTACTGGGACAGTGCTACAAATTAAAATCTCAAAATACACCTGGCCTCTATGTATTTATGTATTTGTGTTTGTCTTTTTTATTTTCCCTTTGTCCTTTATTATTGCATGCTTATTAAGTGCCAAACACTATGCTAGTGCCTGTAAATACATCACCATTTATTTCTCAAAACAATCCAATGACAACTTAAACTTCTGGCTATATAATGGACTACATGCCCTGACTGAAAATACACTGCAAAGCTAAGTTATGGACTTCAAAATCTCCTTGAAAGAGTCAGTGAATTGGCGTGAAAGTACGGAATGCTAAAATTACAGACTGAATAGGACCCAGGAGGTAAGGGAAGTACTGAAGCCAACTTTTGCCAAACCCAAAGAACTTAAGCTTCGGGTATTACAGCTTCAGTTGGATCAGCCCAAGGTCTGGGGTGGGGAGGAATCACGTAAATCTGTAAATTTCAGTGAGAATGTAAACTAAAAATAAACCTGCCCCTCCTCTAAGGAAATGCAAGCAAAATTTCCTGTCTCTAAATTTGGTGCAGAGGAGGGTAGGGGGAGTATCCCTTGAGAAATAAATTGTAACCACAACAACCAACAATACCTTACTTACATGGTTGGTAGCCACAAATCATGCAGTCTAGGTAATTCAAAAGACCGCAATCTTATATTTTAATTTAAAATAATCCTGAAATTATACAGTATATATATGTATCAAAACATTAAATTGTACCCCATAAGTATATACAGTAACAAAATGTTAACAAAAATTTTTAATTAAAAATATAATAATAAAATAATCCTCAAATGGTAATGTCTCCATATGCTTGGAAAAAACATGCAAATTCTCTATGAAAGATCATACCTTAATCTGTAATTCCAGAATTTGGGGAGGCCGAGGCCGTAGGATTGCCTGAGCCCCGGAGGTCGAGGCTGCAGTGAGCTACGCCAGTGCCACTGCAGCCTTGACCTCGACAGAGAACATTCCAAGAAAAATAAATTTATAGTCATGATTCTCAAATCATAAGTGAAAACAGACACCATGAGTGAAAACCAGGAAGGAAGAAAACAAAACCAAAAAACTAGACAGCAGTATCAGATCCTCAAGGACTTTAGGTATTGAAATTATTAAATGCAGAATATAAGGTAAGTAGGTTTAAACGTGTTTCATGGCTTTATTTTTAATTTTTAAAATTTTTACTGCTTGTGGTACCTAGTAGGTATTTATGTTTATAGGGCACATGAGTTGTTTTGATTACAGTCATGCAGTGTGAAATCAGCACATCGTGGAGAATGGGGTAGCCAACCCCTCAAGCATTTATCCTTTGAGTTACAAAAAAATCCAATTACACTCTTTATGTTATTTTAATATATACAATTAAGTTATTATTGACTATAGTTACCCTGTTGTGCTATCAAAGAGTAGGTCTTTTCATTCTTTTTTTCATTCATTTGTTTTTTTAAATTAATTTAATTCATTTAATTAATTCATCCTTTAACCATCTCTACCTCCCCCGTCCTCCCACTACCCTTCCCAGCCTCTGGTAACCATCCTTCTAGTCTCTAGGTCCATGAGCTCAATTGTTTTTTATTTTTAGATCCCACAAATAAATGAGAACATGCAATGTTTGTCTTTCTGTGTCAGGCTTATTTCACTTAACATAATGATCTCCATGGCCAGCCATGTTGTTGCAAATGACTGGATCTCATTCTTTCTTTACGGCTGAATGGTGCTCCACTATGTATACCTACCATGTTTTCTTTTCTTTTCTTTTTTTTTTTCCCCCCCGAGACGGAGTCTTGCTCTGTCACCCAGGTTGGAGTGCAGTGGCTCAATCTTGGCTCACTGCAAGCTCCGCCTCCCAGGTTCAAGCAATTCTCCTGCCTCAGCCTCCTGAGTAGCTGGGATTACAGATGCCTGCCACCACGCCTGGCTAATTTTTGTATTTTTAGTTGAGATGGGGTTTCACCGTGCTGGCCAGGCTGGTCTCGAACTCCTGACATCATGATCTGACCGCTTCTGCCTCCCAGAGTGCTGGGATTACAGGCGTGAGCCACTGCGCCCAGCCTGTACCACGCTTTCTTTATTCATTCATCCATTAATAGACACTTTCAAATCTCAGCTATTGCAATTAGTGCTGCAACAAACGTTGGAGTGTGGATAGCTGTTTGATACACTGATTTCCTTTCTTTTGGGTGCCTACTCAGCAGTGGGGTTGCTGGATCATGTCACGGCTTTATGATTGTCTGCTAACACCCATTCTCCATCTTTAACAACAGAACTCTCAAATGTCAGCTGAGCATGCGTCTACCCAGCTAGAGACAGTCTTTCTCAGTTTCTCTTGCAGCTGAATGTAGCTGTGTGACTGTGTTCAGGATGAGGGTGTGCGAGCAGACAACAATAATCTTTCATGAAGTTAAAAAACAAGATGGAACTAAAATACTTGATGATATTAGGGTATGACTTGGGAGATGGGTAATACGAATTAAAATGTTCTGAGGTCTTTGTATTATGTTGATATCAAGTAAAGATATTAATTACATTAGGCTCTGATAAGTATGCATGCTACAATTTTCAGAGTAGTCTCTAAAAGGTGAAATTTGGACTTGAATCCAGGATCTCTGTTTCTAAATAATTCTGGAGGAAGAAAATTCTTAGAGTGCTATTGGCTTTTCAGCTGCAGAATACTGGCACTTCAGAAGGATTGCTGGGAGTCCAGGACCCAACCTGTCACTGAGCATTCCCGCATACCTGAGCCTGTGGAACTTGCCATCACAGCCACTAGGCAGACTCACTTCTGAGTCTTTCCCAGCACACCGCTGACCCTTCCTGATTCTCCAGCTCACTCATTCAGAGCTCCTTCATGTCTTCAGCCACCTCCTTTCTGCCAGCTTCCTTCTAACAGAACTTGCGTGTCAGGAAAGCTCGTTCGCCTACAAATAAACTATCTGAGAGACTCTGTCTTCCAGGAAGTTTCTCGTCATTGATGGGGGAAATGCAGACAACTCACTTTGGTCATTGCTATAGTTTGGATACGGTTGTTAGACTCTGCCAAGTTTCATGTTGAAATTTGATCCCCAATGTTGAAGGTGGAGCCGGTGGGAGGAGTTTGGGTGGTTGAAACAGATCCCACATGAAGAGCTCGGTGCCATTCTCAAAGCAGTGAGTTCCCATTCTTAGTTCCCACAAGAACTGGTTGTTGAAAAGATCCTGTCACCTCCTCCATTCCTTCTCTCCAGCTTCCTCTCTCTCGCTATATGATCTGTGCAAACCAGCTCCCCTTCTCCTTTGGCCATGAGTGGAAGTTTTTTGAAACCCTCACCAGCGCAGATGTTGGTGCCATGCTTCTCGTACAACCTGCAGAACCGTGAGCCAAATAAACCTCTTTTCTCTATGTTACCCAAAGTCAGGGATTCCTTTATAGCAACACCAATGGACTAAGACAGAAAATACAGACTGTATATTGGGACCCCATCAGCCTGGTCACAGATGCCATCTCAGACCTCCCCAAACCCTCTGCTCATTTGGGTCTCTTCAGTCACGTTCATTTAGCTGTTTCCTCTCTGCTGGCCATATCCAAGTGTCCAGACAAAATTCAAGGCTCCTCCAGGACTTGGACCGTTGATCTCCCTCCTCCCATCAGATTTGTTTCCTGATATGTCACTGTGTCTCTCCCTGTGGGGTGTACTCTCCTGAAAGATGCTTCCTTGGAACTGAAGCAGAGGCACATCAGAAGAATCTCAGGGTGGAAAGCCTCCTATAGAGCCCTCTGAAAACAAAAACAAAACAGAGGGGAGCTCCTATGGTTGACAGTCAGCAGGAGACCCTACCCTCCTTCTCCTGCTATGAGTCTGACAGGGGACATATTCAGTACTCTCCCACACCCTCAGTTCCCATGCCCCAGAGACCCCAAACATATTTTCATTATCTCTCTTCATTATGTCTTCTAGATCTCTCTTCCCCTGTTACTTCAATGTGCATTGTTGAGTGCCTACTGCATACTCAGCAACATTCCATTTGTCTTCTGCCCATGACCCAGGAGCCCAGATTCCTAGTTACTGGTCTCTTTTGGGTCCCCTATTACTGTCTGCTGTAGAGATGTGAGGTCCTACCCTCTTGGCTCAGCTCATTAGGGCTTCTTTCATGCTAAAGCAGGCCTACAGGACTTCCTGACCAGAAAACAAATTCTTGAGCTGGAACAGGTTTCTAACCCGATCCCTGCTTCAAAGGGTGGGTCCCTTCCACTCTGACAACCATGATCTCCTTATCCCTTCTACTTCCTGCTGCAACCCAGCCCAGCACCCTGCCTAGTGTGACCATGTCATTCTCCTTTCTCACCTTCCTCTTGACCCCCGCTCTATTCCTTCCCAGGCTTGGTATCATTCTGTCACCTGCCTGTAGTTGACAGAGTGTCAGGTCAACTGCCCCACCCCTCCCCAGACCATATGAAGCTATAAAGGCCCCTGTAGCTCTTTCACAACAGAGAAAGAGGCAACTACATTGCCTGGAGGAAGCCTAAGGAAGTCAGGCATCCAGCTGCCCACCCCTGAGCCCAAGATTCTTCCCAGGAACACAAACGTAGGAGACATATGCTCCTGGAAGCACCAGCCTTTATCTCTTCACCTTCAAGTCCCCTTTCTCAAGAATCCTCTGTTCTTTGCCCTCTAAAGTCTTGGTACATCTAGGACCCAGGCATCTTGCTTTCCAGCCACAAAGAGACAGATGAAGATGCAGAAAGGAAATGTTCTCCTTACATTTTGTCTACTATTGCATTTAGAAGCCGGTAAGTGATTTTATTTAAAAGCGGGTGGTCTGAGAACCTTTGAGGAGTTGGGGGAGACATGACCACTGCTGGGGCTAGCTCTGCTTCTCTTCCATAGCGTGAGGATCATCATTTTACTCTCATCACTTCAGCCTAACAATGTATGTCATGCAGGAGGCAGTCAGACACAGTGGTTAAAATTGGTCTCTGGTCTCACGTTGCCTACGTCTGAATTATGGCTCCATCTATTAACTGTGTACTTTAGGTCAGTTGCTTCTCTGTGCCTCAATTTCTGCATCTGTAAAATGGTAAGAACCTATGTGATATGGTTGGGGGTTTAAATATTAAGAACAAGAAGGGTTGGCTGCTTTTAAAATATCACTTTTCTGGTAGGGTGCGGTGGCTCATGCCTTTAATTCCAGCACTTTGGGAGGCTGAGGCAGGCAGGTCATTGAGGTCAGAAGTTCAAGAACAGCCTGGCCAACATGATGAAACCCTGTCTCTACTAAAAATACAAAAATTAGCTGAGCATGTTTGCTTGCCCCTGTAGTCCCAGCTACTCAGGAGGCTGAGGCAGGAAAATCTCTTGAACCCAGGAGGCAGAGGTTGCAGTGAGCTGACATGGTGCCACTGTACTCCAGCCTGGGCAACAGAGTGAGACTCTGTCTCAAAAAAATAAAATAATAACACAAGGCCAGGCTTGGTGGCTCATGCCCATAATCCCAGCACTTTGGGAGGCCAAGGTGGGTGGATGTCTTGAGGCCAGGAGTTTGAGACCAGACTGGCCGACGTGGTGAAACCCCATCTCTACTAAAAGTACGAAAATTAGCCTGGTGGGGTGGCTTATGCCTACAATCCCAGCTACTCAGGAGGCTGAGGCAGGAGAATCGCTTGAACGTGGGAGGCGGATGTTGCAGTGAGCCGAGATCGCTCCACTGCACTCCAGCCTGGGCGGCAGATGGAGACTCCGTCTCAAAAACAAATAAATAAATAAACAATAACATAAAATAAAATGTCACTCTTCTATATTCTACAAACTCAATTTCTCTCCTACCCCTACACCTAATTCCACGTCAGCCTCCCACGTACAGGCTGGGGAGGTTGAATGTCTTCATCCTTCAGGGAAATAAAGGGCAAATATTTGACATAACCTTAACTCCAGCCAAGCCTCCAAGAAGTTAAAAGCCTTCCCTCTATCTTTATACATTGGTTTACAGCCCTTAATCCTGGGAGCTCTTATGTATTTGAGCTACATATAACTTGTTATTCTCTAGCCTTGGCCATAGTAATCAAGGGCCCCGGAACTTGAATGCATATAGTCACCTGGCTTCTTGATGAAGATGCAGGCTCCTGGACCCCATCTCAAACTCTAATTCATTTAGTCTAAAATGATTTGCTTAAGAATATTTTCAACATACTCCCTTAAGTAATTCTGATATAAGTGTTTTCTGAATATTATTCTGAGAAATATTTTCCAAGAAGGAAGCAATACTACTTAAGAAAAAAATTGGTCAATATATACTAGTTTCACCTAGTCCTATAATTCTTTTAAAATCCTTTTAATCTGTATTGTATCTTGGATAGCAGAATGTGGAATAAGCTTACCTACTACTAAAACTAGATGATGTAACTCTGGTGTTGGGGGTAGGTGGGTGACTTAGCTTAGTCTCCACAAGTGCGGATTCAGTAGCCTGGGTTCAGTTTCCTGTTCCACCACTCACTAGCTGTGTAAACTTGGGCCAGTGTCAACATTTTTTTTTTTTTTTTTTTTTTGAGACGGAGTTTTGTTCTTGTTGCCCAGGCTGGAGTGCAATGGCTCGATCTCGGCTCACTACAATCTCTGCCTCCCGGGTTCAGGTGATTCTCCTGCCTCAGCCTCCCAAGTAGCTGGGATTAATGCCTGGCTAATTTTGTATTTTTAGTAGAGATGGGGTTTCTCCATGTTGGTCAGGCTGGTCTCAAACTCCTGACCTCCGGTGATCCACCCACCTCGGCCTCCCAAAGCGTTTGGGTTACAGGCGTAAGCCACTGCACCCGGTCCAGTGTCAACATTTTTAAGCCTCAATTTCTTCATCTCAGCTGGTGATAATAATAGTATCTATGTTATAGGGCTGTAGTGAGCATTAAATAAAATTATTTATGTAATGAATTTAGCCAAGCAGTAAGCAGAAAGCATATATACACAATATATATTTGTCATGATATGATTTCTTCAGCAATAAATCCCAGTGGGACTAGCACCTCTGCCAACACTGGACCCACTGTGACCTCCAGTGGGATCAGCACAGTCATGAACTCTGGGCCCAGTGTGACCTCCAGTGGGGCCAGCACAGCCACCAACTCTGCGTCCAGCACAACCTCCGGCGGGGCCAGCACAGCCACCAACTCTGCGTCCAGCACAACCTCCGGCGGGGCCAGCACAGCCACCAGCTCTGAGTTCAGCACAACCTCCAGTGGGGCCAGCACAGCCACCAGCTCTGACTCCAGCACAACCTCCACTGGGGCCAGCACAGCCACCAGCTCTGACTCCAGCACAACCTCCAGGGAGGCCAGCACAGCCACCAGCTCTGACTCCAGCACACCCTCCAGTGGGGCCAGCACAGCCACCAGCTCTGAGTCCAGCACAACCTCCACTGGGGCCAGCACAGCCACCAGCTCTGAGTCCAGCACAACCTCCAGTGGGGCCAGCACAGCCACCAGCTCTGAGTCCAGCACAACCTCCAGTGGTGCCGGCACAGCCACCAGCTCTGAGTCCAGCACAACCTCCGGTGGGACCAGCACAGCCACCAGCTCTGAGTCCAGCACAACCTCCACTGGGGCCAGCACAGCCACCAGCTCTGACTCCAGCACAACCTCCACTGGGGCCAGCACAGCCACCAGCTCTGAGTCCAGCACAACCTCCAGTGGGGCCGGCACAGCCACCAGCTCTGAGTCCAGCACAACCTCTGGTGGGACCAGCAGAGTCACCAGCTCTGACTCCAGCACACCCTCCAGTGGGGCCAGCACAGCCACCAGCTCTGGGTCCAGTGTGACCTCCGCAGGCTCTGGAACACCCACTCTGACTGGGACGCACACAACTTCCCACAGAGTTATCACAAGTGCCTCTACTGCAGTGAGTGGGGCGAAGCCTGGGGGGTCCCTGCTGCCATGGGAAATCTTCCTCATCACGCTGGTCTCGGTTGTGGTGGCCGTGGGGCTGTTTGCTGGGCTCTTCTTCTGTGTGGTGAGTGCCTAATATGTAAGAAAATGCCTGGGGGAGGGAGCAGCAGAAACACAAGGAAACGGCTGTGAATAGAAGGGGTCTCAAGTCAGAGGTGGGTAGGGAGGAAGGGAGATCAGGAGAGAGTAACACAGAGAAATGGCAGGTCAAAGCAGAGGAAGCTGGTGACCTGCAGGAAAAGGGGGCCACAGAAAGGACTGGAGGAAGGAGAACTAGGAAGGAGTGTGGCTGGAAGTGGGAGAAGATTCCAGAAGGCATCTGTGGTGAAGGCTTGGGAGACAGGGATACAATTATGAAACTATTGACTCTTCTTTTTCTAGAGAAACAGCCTGTCCCTGAGAAACATCTTTAACACAGCTGTCTACCGCCCCCATGGCCTTGACCCAGGCCCTGGAGGGAATCGTGGAGCCCCCCACAGGCCCAGGTGGAGCCCTAACTGGTTCTGGAGGAGACCAGTATCCTCGATAGCCATGGAGATGAGCGGGAGGAACAACGGACCCTGAGCAGCTCCAGAAGCGAGTGCCGCATTCTTCAGGAAGGAAGAGACCTGGGGACCCAAGACCTGGTTTCCTTTCATTCATCCCAGGAGACCCCTCCCAGCTTTGTTTGAGATCCTGAAAATCTTGAGGAAGACATTCCTCGCCTCTCTTGCCTTTACCAGACACTGGAAAGAGAATACTATATTGCTCGTTTAGCTAAGAAATAAACACATCTCATTTAACACACATGACAAAGAGAAGCTGTGCCGTGCCTCGGGGTGGGTGTCTGTAGCTCTGAGATGAACTTCTCAGTTACAGGAGAAAACCCCCCATGCTGGACTCCATCTGGCATTCAGAATCTCCACAGTAAAATCCAGAGACCTCATTCTTATCTGTGTGTCTGCATTTTCTAATCCTTTTTGCCCCAGGCAAGTTCCCTGCATCTCTGAGACACTGCGGTTTGCCGGAAAATTGACTTGGGAGAGATAAGGAGGGAGGGCGGGTGCCAAGATGCTGCGGGCTCGTGTGTGACACCTGTGGTACACAGCGATCAGGTTGTGATACGTGAAGAGCCGAGAGCAGGATGAGGTGGAGGTGGTACAACTACCTGCTCTGTGTGTGTGTGAAGGGGGAGCGGGGGGGGGGCGGCATATTCACTTGAAGTTGAGGTTCCCAGGGCATTTCCATGTGCTCCAGGCCTGACTACCCATCAGGGTGGAGGAGCTGGTGACACTCATCTCTCTAAGAGTGCTCCCTTGGGGAGCAGAGAGACAGTGTTCCCTGGATTCCCAAAGGAAAGACTTTCTGGTCTGCTAAGGTCAAATCTTCCAAGAGGCTCTTGGCAAAGACCTGAGATTCTCATAAATCCCCTCCCAGAAGAGCTGCACGTATCCTTTTCATGAGTCCGGGGAAGAGGGTCCTCCAGGTCTTGGAAGACAGAGGGGAGTTGCTTTGGAGGCTAAGTTGCTCTGAGCCCACAAGGTAATGGAGGGCTCCTACCTGGGACAGAGCCCTCAGCAGAGAATTAGCAGTCTGTTGGTGGGTTCACCCCAACTCACAGCAGTAGAAACTGCTCCATCTTCCACCACTTATTGGGTTTCTCCAGTGTCAGCAAACCAAAGAGTTGGATGTTACCAATACGGCTATAGGAAAACAGCCTGTTGCATGGTAAGAGTGATACCATCTTGAAGTGAAATCACCATGATGGCCATTTTTTTTTTTAGATGGAGTCTTGCAGTGGTGCAATCATAGCTCATTGCAGCCTTCCACTCCTCGACTCAGGCAATCCTCCTGCCTCAGCCTCCTGAGTAGCTGGGACTACAGTTGTATGCCACCACGACTGGCTAACTTTTAAAATTTTTTTGTAGAGAGAGGGCCTCACTTCATTGCACAAGCTGGTCTTGAACTCCTGGCCTCAAGTGATCCTCCTGCCTTGGCCTCCCAAAGTGCTGAGATGACAGGTGTGAGCCACTGCACCTGGCCAGATGACGAGTGTTTGACTCCTGCCATACCAAGGTGTTCTGCATCAAGGCTTTAAAACAATGCCTGTAGCATAACTAACGTCTCACAAAGATGCTTATCTAACTTCCCCAGCAGTCATGGGTTTCGGCAAGAAAGTCTGCGATGTGACCAGTTGCACATGTTTTCTCCTAAAAGCTTACTCTAGAAAGGATATTTTTTGGAGAGGGAGTGCAGGAATCCACCATCTCGTGGCCACCTCAGACATCACTTCTGTTTGGAAGTCTCCATTAATATTTCTCTGTGAGAAACTGTGTTTGTCAGTCTCTTTCTTTGATCTCTTTTCCCCTCAACCTTTAGGGGTAGATTTGTGTAGACCTGCTCATGGTAGAACATTTGGTGATCCCCCAGCCAGGAGCTGGGAGAACAAGGAATGGGTAAGGAGAATGAAACGTCTGTAAGGAAATCCCAGGGTGTCAGCCACATCTGTGTGGGGTTGGACAGCACAGCTGTTCGATACCTGTGCACTTCTGTGTGAGTGCAGGGATGCCTTGAAAATGCCTGGTGGCCTGGAGCAGTTTTAACCGAAAGCTGCATAGTGCACCGGGGTACGGAAGGGCGGCCAATAGCCGCTGCAGTGGGTTGGCTGCTTCTTTTGGCAATGAAGTCCAGCTAGCAGCAGAAGCCAAAATTAAATGTCTAGAGAAGGAATTGCAACTAGAAAAGGACGTGTAGCTCTCCACGTCTCTCCTCGCAGCCAACTTAGCAAACAAAATTGAAGACCAAGAGACAAAAATTGAAACGTTAGCATGTAGATTTGTTCATCTAGGGAGAAGGACATGGAAATGACCAAAAATCAGAGCTCTCATAAGAAAGCCCAATTGGGATATGAAAACTTGGAATCTCTGGGATTGTTATGAAGAGGAAGACTGATGACACAGAAGTCACAGGTGTGGAGGGACATGGGGATCATTGGCAAGCTCGCTGTCTCATGCAAAGGAAAGCAAAATCTAACACCTGTAGCAAAATGGGGTCAGCTGATACAGGAGACTCTCACTGTCAGGGAATCTACTGCTGCAGAACTCCTAGAGATTGCAAAGACCTTTAAACAACTACCTAGGGAATCTCCTGGCTGCTTGGATGGCCTGACTGTGGGACACAGGGGTTGATGATATTTCCTTAACAGGAGAAGCAGGAAAAATGGGTAACATCACCACCCATGCAGCCCTGCAGCAGCGTCTTTGTTAAGGCAAGGCAGACACAAGGGAGTCATAGCTTATGGACTGGCTCATTCTAGCTATGAGGGAGGCTTGACCTAATGAGGGAAATGTATGGGGAAGGATGACCTCCTGGCAGTCAACAGAAAAGGTCCAGGGGCTTCTCTAAGAATTAGGAATGAGTCAAGTCATCTATGTTTGGGTTCTTACAGGACTTAAAAGTTTTTTCCTGCAGGGGTGAAAAATATATTGCTGCAGAGTGCACCAGGATAATGGCACAGCCCTTGGCTGATGTTATTAAGTCATAGAAATGGGACGAGATGTATATGATGTGGGAAGGCCGGGCACAGTGGCACAGAGAGGCTGAGGCAGGCGGATCACTTGAGGTCAGGAGTTCGAGGCCAGCCTGGACAACATGGTGAAGCTCCACAGTTACTAAGAATACAAAAATTAGCTGGGTGGTGTGCCTGTAATCCCAGCTACTTGGGAGGCTGAGGCAGGAGAATTGCTTGAACTCAGGAGGCGGAAGTTGCAGTCAGCTGAGATTGTGCCACTGCACTCCAGCCTGGGCAACAGAGTGAGACTCTGTCTCAAAAATAAAATAAAATAGAATAAAATAATTAAAAAGGCCGGGCGTGGTGGCTCATGTGTAATCCTAGCACTTTGGGAGGCCGAGGTGGGCAGATCACCTGAGGTCAGGAATTCAAGACCAGCCTGATCTTGAATGGTGAAACCTCGTCTCTACTAAAAATACAAAAATTTGCTGGGCGTGGTGGCAGGCGCCTGTAATCCCAACTACTCGGGAGGCTGAGGCAGGCGAACCAGTTGAACCCAGGAGGCGGATGTTGCAGGTTGCAGTGAGCCGAGATCGCGCCATTGCACTCCAGCCTGGGCAAGAAGAGTGAAACTTCGTCTCAAAAAAAAAAAAAAAGATGTATATAACGTAGGAGAAGCCATCACAGATCTGGGAGCAACTGAGAAAGCCAGGGGCAGGGTGTGCTTTGTAACCCGGCAAGGGCTGATAAAGGGGAAAGAAAAAGCTTCACAGGAAGAAGGGGGGAAATAAGGGAAGGTGACCAATTAGAGTCAAGGACAGGCAAATGTGGCATGACTTATTGGGAGCAGAAACATTCTGAGAAAAAATATGTAAAAAATGCTAAAATATGAAAAATGCTATGTTAGCAGTCTTCGGGAGGGAAGTACAGACTGAAGAGCTGTTTTGTGCCTTCATTTCTGCCCCTCTAGCAGAAGAGGAAGATGACTCAACCCCTCATTCTAATACTCCAGCCTATCAGGGGTGGATTCCACGCTGGCCCCAAGATTAGGAGTGGGGCCAAGGTCAACCCCATGTTGCAGGTGACCAGAGGCCCTATGTTGAGCTCACCATTTATTGTTCCTCTCAAAAAAATAAGGAGAAGACTATTTCCTTAGCAGGTACTAGGGCAGAATGTACTTTAAGTCATGGAAATCCATAAACACACCCTGGTCAATGGCCGGGCATCAATGGTTATGGGGACAAACGATCTGGATGAGAAGGACTTCAATACATCTAGGTATTGGGAAAGCTCCCCCTGCCCCGTATATGCTGTTTATTTTTCTTATTCCAGAAAACATTTTAGGCATGGGTATTCTGTGAGGAAAGACTTCGCAAACTTCAGTGGAAAAATTCAGATCAAAGGTGCGTATAGTGAAGGCTGTTCTTGAGAGAGGAGCAAGATTGGAGCCTGTGACAACTTCCTGCCCCTACATGGATTGTCAACATTAAACAATTCATATTGTCCAGGGGGCATGCTGAAGTAAGTGCAATTACTATCCTCCCAATAAGTGCAGCTATTATCCGCCCAGCACGAAGCCCATGAAAGAGTCTTGTCTTTGTTTGTTCTCATTCCTGTCTCTTCTTCTAGTGTTGTTATTTTGTTGGCATTATGTCAGCCGCTGAAGCTTTTACTGTGCTGCAGTCATGGCTTTTCTTTTTTTAACTTTTATTTTAAGTTCGGGGTTCATATGCAGGTTTGTTACATAGGTAAATATGTGTCATGGGTTTTTTTTTTTTTTTTTTTTGTACAGGTTATTTCATCACCCAGCTATTAAGCCTAGTACCCATTCGTTATTTTTCCTGATCCTCTCCCTCCTCCTACCCTCCGCACTCTGATAGGCCCCAGACTGTGTTGCTCCCCTCTATGTGTCCATGTGTTCTCATCATTTAGCTCCCACTCATAAGTGAGAACATGTGGTATTTGGTTTTCTGTTCCTGCATTAGTTTGCTAAGAATAATGACTTCCAGCTCCATCCATGTCCCTGCAAAGGACATGATCTTGTTCTTCTTTTATGACTGCATAGTAGTCCATGATGTATATATACCACATTTTCTTTATCCAGTCTATCGCTGATATGCATTTAGGTCGATTCCATGTCTTTGCTATTGTGAGTACCACTGCAGTGAACATATGCGTGCATTTTTTTTTTTTTTTTTTGAGATGGCATTTTGCTCTTGTTGCCCAGGCTAGAGTACAATGGTTCAATCTCGGCTCACTGCAGCCTCTGCCTCCTGGGTTCAAGCAATTCTCCTGCCTCAGCCTCCCGAGTAGCTGGGATTACAGGCGTGCGGCACCACGCCTGGCTAATCTTGTATTTTTAGTAGAGACAGGGCTTTCTCCATGTTGGTCAGCCTGGTCTCGAACTCCTGACCTCAGGTGATCCACCTGCCTCAGTCTCCCAAAGTGCTGGGATTACAGGCATGAGCCACTGCGCCCAGCCACGTGCATGTGTTTTTATAACAGAATGATTTCTATTCATTTGGGTATATACCCAGTCATGGAATTGCTGGGTCAAATGGTATCTGTCTTTAAGTCTTTGAAGAATCACCACAGTGTCTTCCACAATGTCTGAACTAATTTACACCAACAGTGTATAAGCATTCTTTTTTCTCCACACCTCTCCAGCATCTTTTATTTTTTGACTTTTTAATAATAGCTGTTCTGACTGGTGTGAGATGATATCTCATTGTGGGTTTTTTGTTGTTGTTGTTGTTTTTTGTTTTTTGTTTTGAGGTGGAGTTTTGCTCTTATTGCCCAGGCTGGAGTGCAACGGCGCAATATCATTGTGGTTTTGATTTGAGTTTCTCTAATAATCAATGATGTTTAGCTTTTTAAAATATGTTTGTTGGCCACGTGTATGTCTTCTTTTGAGAAGTATCTGTTAATGTCCTTTGTCCACTTTTTGATGGAACTGTTTGCTTTTTAAAAATAAATTTGTTTAAGTTCCTTATAAATGCTGAATATGAGACGTTTGTCAGATGCATAGTTTGCAAACATTTTCTCCCATTCTGTAGGTTGTTTATTGATAGTTTCTTATGCTGTGCAGAAGCTTTTTAGTTTAGTTAGATCCCATTTGTCAGTTTTTCCTTTTGTTGCAATTGCTTTTGGAATCTTTGTCATGAAATTTTTGCCCATGCCTATGTCCTGAATGGCATTGCCTAGGTTGTCTTCCAGGGTGTTATAGTTTTGGGTTTTACATTTAAGTCTTTAATCCATCGTGAGTTAATTTTTGTGTAAGGTGTAAAGAAGGGGTCCAGTTTCAATTGTTTCCATATGGCTAGCCCATTATCCCAGCACCATTTATTGAACAGGGAATTCTTTCCCCATTACTTGCTTTTGTCAGGTTTGTTGAAGATCAGATAGTCGTGGGCACGTGGTCTTACTTCTGGGTTTTCTGTTCTGTTCCACTGATCTATGCGTCTGTTCTTGTACCAGTACCATGTTGTTTTGGTTTGCAGTAATGTCTTATGGCATTGGGTGCTCATCTATGGCATGGAGGTGGGCCATCAGTCCTCAGAAGATGCAAGGCCCAGGGCCCACAGTGAAGTTTTTTGTTTTTTTTTGTTTTTGTTTTTTTTTTTTTAGATGGAGTCTCGCTCTGTCACCCAGGCTGGAATGCAATGGTGGAATCTTGTCTCACTGCCACCTCTGCCTCCCGGATCCAAGTGATTCTCCTGCCTCAGCCTTCCCAGTAACTGGGACTACAGGCACCTGCCACCATGCCTGGCTAACTTTTGTATTTTTAGTAGTGATGGGGTTTCACCATATTGGCCAGGCTGGTTTCGAACTCCTGACCTTGTGATCTGCCCACCTTGGTCTCCCAAAGTGCTGGGATTACAGGCGTGAGCCATTGCACCTGGCCCACAGTGAAGTTTTTAGGGCTACATGGTTGGGTAAGACTCCTTTGATACTGGGTGCAATAACTGACAAAGCCTAGCAATGTCAACTCTAGAAACAGTAAAAGAAATCCAAACATTTGTGGGTCTTTTGGATTACTGGAGAGTGTTCATCCCACACTTAGCCCAGTTTCTGAGATCCCTACACAGACTTATTAGAGAAAGGGCACATTGGGCCTGGGACACCCCACAGCAGGAAGCTTTGAACAGGCTGAAGTGCTGGTACAGCAGGCACAGGCCTTATGCACCCCTTTGGAGGGTACAGCTAGGACTTTGGATGTTACTGCTGCTCCTGAGGGTATGAGTTGGGCCTTATGCAACCGCAGTCTAGGAAATCAGTCCCTTTAAGAAAGGAGCCGAAACCAGATACTCTCCTGTTGAACAAGAAGTGTTAGTGGTAGAGAATGCTTTACAGCAGGTGGAACGGCTAACAAAGACCCTTCCCATGCCTGTGAGAATAGGTCTACCAATCAAGGGATGGTTAAGAAGGATTTTTAAACAACCCACCTCCACTGTAGCCCCAACACCTACCTTGAATAAATGGCATGATTATTTGCAACAAGGAAGAATTCTAGCAATGAGTTCCTGAAGCCCACAATTACATACTGCATTAGGCTCTGTTACGATGTGAACAACCAAAGGATACTACTTGACCCTCTCCAACTCCAGCACCTGACACAGTAAGCACCTGACACAGTAAGCACTTGACACAGTAAGCACCTGACACAGTGAGCACCTGACACAGTGAGTACCTGACACAGTAAGCATCCAGATAATGCTTGGTGTACAGAGGACTCCTAGGGAAACTGCTGTTCTTGGACTGCTGTTGCTATACAGCCACAAACTGATACAATCTGGTTTGATACAGGTAGGCATCAGAGGAGCCAGTGGGATGAGTTGCAAGAGGCCTGGTTCATAGTCACATATGAGCCTGGCCCCTGGTTCTTTGCACTGATAGCTGAGCTGTGCTCAAAGGCCTAATTATGTGGCTGGTTCAACAGGAACAAGAAAAGTGGATGATTATGCACAAACCTATATGGGGCATGAACATGTGGCAAGACATATGGAAAAAGCTGCAAAGCCTTGTAGCTGATTTAACTGTATTTCGGGTGACTGCACATAAAAACCACTCAGTTCCACAAAATACAGAAGCTAAAACCCTAAAAAAAAATTAGAAGCATCATGCCAGCTCAGGCCGCTGAACTATCAACCTGGGTACATAACAAAAGGGGTCACAGAAGTGCAAGAGTAGGCTGGGAGACAGGCAAGAGAGCAGGATTGCTCTTAAACTATAGTGACCAGGCTGGGCATGATGGCTCACGCCTGTAATCCTAGCACTTTCAGAGGCTGGGGTAGGCAAATCACCTGAGGTCGGGAGTTCGAGACCAGCTTGACCAACATGGAGAAACCCCATCTCTACTAAAAACACAAAATTAGCTGGGCGTGGTGGTGCATGCCTGTGATCCCAGCTACTCAGGAGGCTGAGGCAGGAAAATCGCTTGAACTCGGGAGGTGGAGGTTGCAGTGAGCCAAGATCACGCCATTGCGCTCCAGCCTGGGCAACAAGAGCAAAACTCTGTCTCAAAAAAAAAAAAAAAAAAATACACACACACACACACACACACACACACACACACACACACACACACAGAGTCCCAGTACAGTGGCTCACACATGGGGAGGCCATGGTGGGACGATTGCTTGGGGCCAGGAGTTTCAGGCCAGCCTGAGCAACATAGCAAGATCCCATCTCTACAACAACAACAAAAATATATATATAGTGCCCTCCCAACAGCTCTTACAAATCGTTTACCATGTTCTCTATTGTAGATCATATCAAGCAGGACATATTCAGATATTCAGAAGGCTATCCACCATGTAACAGATTGGCAAGTGGATTATTTAGACTCTGTCCCTGTAAGCCAAGGAAATAAATATGTGTTAACCTGCATGGACCCCACTACTGGACTGCTGCGAGATTCTCCCTATAAGCAAGCTAATCAAGCCAGTACTATTGAAGGCTTAGAGGCTCTCAGTACTATGTATGGATATCCGTGGCATATCGACAGTGACTGAGAGACCCATTTTGCTGGATATAACATGCAGGACTGGGCCAGGAAACATGATACAGCATAGCACTTTTATCTCCCATAGAACCTCCAAGCAGCAGGGTTAATTGAAAGAAATACCAGTCTGTTGAAAGCACAAATTCAAACTTTAATTTGGGAAACCTACCTTGCATAGTTAGATGAATGTGTTATCTGCAGCCTTTATTTCTTTAAATTCAGCCAAAGCGGGGACGCCTGCCCCATGTGACTGGCTAGGACAACCATCTCCCAAGCCTACCACTGTTCCATAGGGGTAATTGAGATGATTGCTTTGCTTGCTCCCAGACCTCATTGACAACCAGTGCATTTTGCACATGAAGATGCCAGCACATATACTACCGAGGAGGAAACACACCGGGCTTGGAACGACAAATACGCCCAGGCTGGATAGGCTATTTCCTGCCAGAGAGTGACAACACCCTAAATAAAGAACAAAATAACCTGATACCCAAATACAGGCTGGGTTTATCTGGTTAATTCCATCTTTTGGCCATGTTAGTCAACTTGCTCCTCAGTGTTGGGAGCAAATGAATCATTCTAAAGATACTTGGCCAAATTGCACAAAGGATATGTGATGGATAGCAAGAGACTGATGTTTATATACTATGCTATAATATAATAACACACTCACTGGACATGTTACAGAACAGACACTGTGTCCAGGAATCTTTTGGTTGGCCCCAAATGGAACTTCCTGGATATGTGGCACCAATTTATGGCCTTGGTTACACCCTGCATGTTTAGGAAGATGTTCTTTGGATTATACATGGGCTCAGGCTGAATAGTTCACACACTACAAAGCCTATCAATCTCCCTAATTTGAAATCCCACTGGTCCTCATCTGTTTTGTATTGGTATGATTGTTTGGCCCCCATTTTTCTTCCTCATCTGGTTATTGAAGATATTATCTGGCATATAGAAACTCTACAAAGCCTGTAATCTCTGCGCTTTGGGAGGCCAAGGCGGGTGGATCAGTTGAGGTTGGGAGTTCAAGACCAGCCTGGCCAACATGGTGAAACCCCATCTTCACAAAAAATACAAAATTAGCTGGGCATTGTGGCACATGCCTGTAATCCCAGTTACTTGGGAGGCTGAGGTAGGAGAATTGCTTGAACCTGGGAGGTGGACGTTACAGTGAGCCAAGATGGTGATACTGCACTCCCACCTGGGTGACAGAGCAAGACTCCAACTCAAAAAAAAAAAAAAAAAAGAAAAAGAAAGAAAGAAACTCTACAAAGTATGCAAAGAAAACTTTAAATGATAGCTGCATGGGAATCTCTCTTTTAAACATGGAAGTCACTGTCATGAAAACATCTGTCCTCCCAAATTACCAGGCTTCAGATATGCTCACACTGCACAACGGGGCACTAGTGCAATTGGAAAAACTGCTGTGTTTATATTCCTGATGAATCAGATAATATCACTGAATTAATGACTGATATAAAAGCCCACCTAACCAAGCTCTCAGACCGAACCCCTACTTTGAATAACTGGCTTCACAGCTGGTTTGGGTTCTGGGGCACCTGGTGGCAGAAGCTGTTTCTTGGTTTAGGTGCTGTACTCATACATTCCTTACTGTCTTGTTTTAGCCTTTACTGCTGCTGTGGCATCTGCCTCCAGTGAAGCCAACACACTGCTGCTAAAGCTATGCACTATCAAGCATCCTCCCTTTAGGCCCAGGGACTATCACGGAAGAGATGAGCATGTAAAATTGTCAGGGCCAATTTTGAGAGGTGGAGTGTAGGAATACAACCTGTTGCATGGCAACAGGGACGCCATTTTGAAGCAAGACTGCCATGATGACCAGTGGGCCACACGTGCATAGCAAAGTGCACTGCAGCAAAGTCTTCAAACAATGCCTGTTGCATAAATAACCCTTCACAAACATGCTTATTTAACTTCCCCAGTGGTTATGGGTTTTGGCAAGAAAGTCTGAGATGTGACCGGCTGCATATATTTTGCCCTAAAAGCTTGCTATAGAAAGGATATTTTCTGGAGAATGGGTACAAGTATCCATCATCTCGCAGCTGCCCAAGATGTGGCTTCTGTTCATTAGTCCTTGTTAAATATTTCTTTCTGAGAAACTGGATTTGTCAGCCTCTTATTTCAGCCTTTGTTCCACGGAAGGGTCATACATGTAAAGTGGCTCCCAAACACTAAAGGAACCAAGGAACCAATAAACCAAAAACAAGGCATACAGATCCAGTTTGTCAGTAAATGGCGATTTGCTGGGGAATTTACAGACAGAAGCACAGTCTTAGGTAGCAGCAAGTCAGGTAGATCTCCACACCTGTTACCTCCAGACCCAGGGCTTACCCCAGAAAGGGTGTATATTCCCTATAGAGACGATTAAAATCAACCCTTCAGAACAGGCAAGAATGCTATGTGCATTGTAGCCTATCATTTATGCCATAATATCAAGGTTGCTTTGATCTAAAGGCAAGGCTGGATGTGGTGGCTAATGCCTGTAATCCCAGAGCTTTGGGAGGGAGAGGAGGAAGGATTGCTTGGGGACAGGAGTTTGAGAGCAACCTGGGAAACAAAACAACACCCTATCTCTACAAAAAAGAAAATCAAAATTAGCTGGGAGTGGTAGCATGTGCCTGTGGTCCCAGCTATTTGGGAGGCTGAGGCAGGAGGATCATTAGAGCCCAGGAGTCAGAGGCTGCAGTGAGCTGAGACTGCACCACTGAACTCCAGCCTAGGTGACAGAGCAAGAATCTGTCTCTAAAAACAAAACAAACAACAAACAACAAAAAACGAAGACAGGATTTACAGTAAATCCATGTCCTTACACCAAGAACAGTAAATAAAGTAGGAATGAGGAGGCCCATGTGACTCATGGGACCTGGGTTAATCAGAAGTCAACATGGCAGATTAGCATCCAAGATGGAGTCACTTTGTCTCCACAGCCTCTCAGCTCCCTCCGTCTTTGGGGGGAGGTTTGCATACACCTGCTCACTGAGGAACAGAGAGGCCACGCTGAGCCATATGCAGGCAATCAGCATCATCCGCTCACTTAAAGAGATCCAGAAACTAAAAGGGGAAGACACGTTGAACACCCTGAAAAGGTGCCTCCCACTGATGGGAACTGTTGAAAACCTTATGTGAAAAACATGAAAAGAAAGAAGATCAGGCAAGGGCGTCCAACTAGATCTTTTTTTTAAAAAGAGTAAAACATGTATTTTCAAATTTTAATAGACAAATTGAAAGAGGCTGGCCACTGTAGAGAATTATGTTAGTAATCTGGAAGAGCAAGTGGGAAAAATAACAAACACAATTATATAGGAATGAAAATCACCCTGCAAATATAATACATTTGGAGGACAGATCCAGGAAGATGAAAATGCAAGTAATAAGGCTCAAAACAGAGAAAAAGAGAAGAGATGGAAGAGAAGAATTAGAAGGAAAAAAGAAGAGACAGAATAGAGAAAAAAGATTTGTCTATCAATGAAAAGGTTCACCAAGTACGACTCTGTAAATATACTAAAAACCATTGGTTTATTTATTTATTTATTTTAGACGGAGTCTTGCTCTGTTGCCCAGGTTGGAGTGCAGTGGTGTGATCTCAGACCACTGCAAGCTCTGCCTCCCAGGTTCAAGTGAGTCTCCTGCTTCAGCCTCCCAAGTAGCTGGGATTACAGGTGTGTGCCACCATGCCCAGCAAAGTTTTTTTTTTTTTTTTTTTGTATTTTTAGTAGAGATGGGGTTTCACCATGTTGGCCAGGCTAGTCATGAACTCCTGACCTCAGGTGATCCACCCGTCCTCCCAAAGTGCTGAGATTACAGGTGTGAGCCACTGCACGCGGCCTAAAACCATTGGTTTATAAACTTTGTTTTTTTTAATTATTACTATTTTAATTTGAGATGAACTCTCACTCTGTCACCAAGGCTGGAGTGCAGTGGCACGATCTTGGCTCACTGAAACCTCTGCTTCCTAGGTTTAAGAGATTCTCCTCCCTCAGCCTCCCAGGTAGCTGGGATTATAGGCGAGTGCCACGATGCCTGGCTAATTTCTGTATTTTTAGTAGAGACAGGGTTTCCCCACTGTTGGCCAGGCTGGTCTTGAACTCCTAACCTCAGGTGATCCACCCGCCTTGGCCTCCCAAAGTGCTGGGATTAGAGGCGTGAGCCACCTTGCCCAGGTTTATATACTTTAAACAGGTGAACTATATGGTATGTAAATTATAGCTCAATAAAGCTCTTAAGTTATTACCAGGCACATTATGGAAATAAAAATTTTTATTTCCTGGCCGGGCGTGGTGGCTCACACCTGTGATCCCAGCATTTTGGAAGGCTGAGGCAGGCAGATCACTTGAGGCCAGGAGTTTGAGACCAACCTGGCCAACATGGCAAAACCCTGTCTCTACTAAAAATAGAAAAATTAGCCAGGCATGATGTGTGCCTGTGGTCCCAGCTACTTGGAAGGCTGAGGCATGAAAATCACTTGAGCCCGGGTGGTGGACATTGCAGTGAGCTGAGATCGTGTCACTGCACTCCAGCCTGGGCGACAGAGTGAGGCTCTGTCTCAAATTAAAAAAAAAAAAAAAAAAAAATATATATATATATATATACACACACACACACACACATATTTCCAAAGATAAACAACAAATGACTCGAATGGGCATTTTGAGCTAGAGGAAGGAGAAAAGGGGGCAATCCCTGGTGAGCAATTTAACTTGTGATTGATTCACATAGTTATGCTGTGAGTATCTCATTACTCCCAGCAACTGGGGCGTGTGGGTAGAGTTTGGAAGCATCATTACCCAGCTTTCGCCATGGAATACACCTACTCCTGTAATGTGACAAAGCCCCAGCCCACCAAGCATGTATGACCCAAGCAAAAGTCCAGGAAGTGGGCAGGGTTAAAGGGCTGCCCATCTAGACCTGTGCCTTTGCACGGTGGATTTAGCACAATGATCTTCACGTAGCATCTGTGCCCCCACGTCATGGACGTACATAAAGACTTCCTGAAGAGTATTATGCAGGTGTTGGTTGTTTGATGGAAACCATTTTCCAGACCTTCAACTTCCGTATACGCTTGTTGCCTAGAACTGATCTGTCTTGAGAGCACCTCTGTGGTCAGGGCTACACTTTTCTGACTCCTCTTTGATGATCATCCAACATTTCCTCTGTAGCTCTCATATTATTATTACCATATTTCTGCAGGGTGTAGAACATTTCAGGGTGTCAAATAAAGCCTTTACTTGACAAATAATCCCTTTAATAAAGGGATACCTAAAAAACCACCTCTAATTTAGGGATCATATACCCAGAGTAGGACTTCTTGTTTTCTCCTGCCTCATATAAATTCCTGTGAAGGGTTACGTGGAGTGTAAGGAACTGGTAATTTTGGCATGTGTTAAGATGTTATTTACACTGATACACTGTAGAATGAAGTAACAGGAGTAATAAAAACTTATTTTTTTCTTTTCTTTCTTTCTTTTTTTTTTTTTTTTAACAGCCTCTTCTCTTCCATCCCTTCTTTTTTTTTTTTTTTTTTTTTTTTTGAGACTGAGTCTTGCTCTGCCGCCCAGGCTGGAGTGCAGTGGCTGGATCTCAGCTCACTGCAAGCTCTGCCTCCCGGGTTCACGCCATTCTCCTGCCTCAGCCTCCCGAGTAGCTGGGACTACAGGCGCCCGCCACCTCGCCCGGCTAGTTTTTTTGTATTTTTTAGTAGAGACGGGGTTTCACCGTGTCAGCCAGGATGGTCTCGATCTCCTGACCTCGTGATCTGCCTGTCTCGGCCTCCCAAAGTGCTGGGATTACAGGCTTGAGCCACCGCGCCCGGCCCCATCCATTCTTTAAAAAGGCATCGCTCTTGAGGAAGTGTCTCATGAGATTGGAGCAAGAGCAGAATCAGCAGAAAGCATACAGGAGGCAGGGGTTTATTTAACCAAGGAGAAAAATCCCATGGCAGCCAACTCACCTTATCTGTCTGTCTGCCTATTTTAGAACATTCAAAATTTGTCAACAACTTGCTGAGACACAGCAATGTGCTATGAAGCATTCTTCCCTGAATTGTACACCATTTTCTGTAAGGGGAAAGAGCTTCCTGTTCACTGGTTTCTTGGTTTAGGTAACAATTGTGTATTTTGCATGATTTCAAGAAGAAAGATGTTGTAAGTTCCAAATGATTAATGTTACATCTTAAGATAAAAGACACATAGAGAGGCCATACGGCATGTCAGCTAAGAGCACAGATTGTGGAGATTGAATTTCTGGTTTCAAATCCAATTTCATTGTGACTTTGCACAAATTCCTTAACTCTTCTGGGTCTCGGTTTCCATATTTGTAAACATGACAGTGAAAATAGTACCCACTTCACTGGGTTATTGTGAAGGTTTAGAATAGTCCTGCATTTCGTAAGCGCTCTGAAAGTTGTGTTATTTTTTAAATGTTAGGTAAGTTGGCCAGGCGAGGTGGCTCATGCCTGCAATTCCAGCACTTTGGGAGGCTGAGGCAGGTGGATCACCTGAGGTCAGGCATTTGAGACCAGTCTGACCAACATGGCGAAACCTCATCTCTACTAAAAGTACAAAAACTAGCTGGTGTGGCGGCGGGTACCTGTAGTCCCAGCTACATGGGAAGCTGAGGCAAGAGAATAGCTTGAACCTGGGAAGTGGAGGTTGCAGTGAGCCAAGATCGCATCATTGCACTCCAGCTTGGTCAACAGAGCAAGACTCCGTCTCAAAAAAAAAAAAAAAGAAAAAAGTTAGGTAAGTTAATGATCCATATTTTCTTGAAAATATGGAAAAACATATCATAAGAGAAGCATTTTTGTTTAATTCACCAAAACGTTATTGGGGGGCTATAAATTGAACACAGAGTCTTATAAGGCAAAGGAAATTTTTAAGAAGTGTATAAACATATCTTTTGATGCAGAGGAGTATGATAGGGTGATCAATAAAAGCCTTTCACGCAAAAAAATGTTACAGATAATATGACATCCCGGAAAAGACAAAACTAAAAAGACAGTCAAGAGTCAATAGTTGCCAGGGGTTACGAGGGTGGGGTGATGAATAGGTGGAGCATAGAGGATTCTTAGGGCGTGAAACTACTGTATATGGTACTACAATGGTGAATGCATGTCATTGTACATTTGTCAAAACCCATAGAATATAGAAGAGTAAACCCTGATGTCAATGAGGCGGGGAGGTTGTGCTTGCGTAGGGGCAGGGAGTCTATGGGACCTCTGTACTTTCCACTTAATTTTGCTGTGAACCTAAAACTGCTCTAAGAGATAAGGTTTATTAATTAGATATACTGTTATATACATATACATATATAGCAGTAGAATATTTATATTACTGGTATTTAATATTATATATGGAGAGAGACCAGTAGAATAATATGGGGCAAGTAAAATGGAACTATAAGTTCATAGAGCAGGAGGAACCATTTAAAAACCTAGACTATTGAGGAAGAGCTTGCTTATATGTTATTCAAAAGGATAATGGAGGCTAGGTGCAGTGGCTCACATTTGTAATCCCAGCACTTTGGGAGGCTGAGGTGGGAGGATCGCTTGAGCCCAAGAGTTCAAGACCAGCCTGAGCAATATACTGAGACCCCCATCTCTTAAAGTAAAATAAAATTTAAAAAAGGATAATGATGAGTATTGAGATGCTGCTAGTGTTTAGAGTCTGTTGGAAACATTTTAAAGAGTAGTAAAACTTTTATTATTTCAATATCTATATTTACAACATGGTAGAAATTATATTCTGTGCAATAATTAAATGTATGATAAAAATTTAGATTAAACATAAACAGAGGAAGGAAAACACTTTTCAAAATTGTTTTTGAGTGTATACACGACAAAAAATTTGAAGATGGGCACTCAAGCACATAGTACATTTCTACACAAATGGTGGCTCCAGATAGCTGAAGAAGCCTAAGCAGCTGTAGGAGAGATCTCCAAATCCAGGGATGGTGGCCATCATCAGAGTGGTCCATTTGTGGGAAAATGGGTCACAGATATAGACCATATCAGGCTGTATTTCACAGAAAATCTTGCTTCTTTTTGTTACTTTCCGATAAACCATATACTATATGGAAGGTACCATTGAGACTCCTTGTGATGAAAAGAACTCTGCTTGAATTGGGGATAAACTAAAATTAGAAGGGAAAGCAGACACGTTGTCCAGCCAGGCTGAAGAAAATCTAAGCTGGGACAGGGTGAGGTTGAGAGAGACAGCAGCGAGAATCTGGAACACAGGCATTTCCTAAATCAAACTTTCAGCACAGGTCATTCAAGGGCGAATTTCAAATCTATGCCATGTTTATAAATTGTGTACTCTACATAATTGCCGGGTCCCTGGAATTCCCTACACTGTGCGAAACTAATCTCTTACTCTCTAAAACAAACCCAAGTCCTAAGCCCTCAACCCCTGTGTGCTCTTTCCTTCGTAGTCATCAGAACCCTTATGACTCAGCCTTTTCAAGGAGGCGTTTAAAAAATGATCTCGGACGAGTCAGCTCCACTCGAGCAACCTGCTCCTAACTCATTAATTTTCCTGACATGTCCCTTACGATGACTCGTCCATCTGTTTTGCAAATTGCACGTAGCTGGGCCTCTGTAGCTTTGTGGTTTTACATTCTGCGTATTTTCTAACAGTGACAGCTCCAGAATTTCTACATCAGACGAGGTTGGGAACAGGCAGTCTGGTTGGAGGAAGATATTCAGGGACCAGACTCAAAGTCCTGTTTGGACATGACACCCTCCTTTTATTATGACGAAGAGCACAGGCTCTGCAGCTGGACTGATAGTTTAATTCCTGACTGCATCACTTACTAACTTTGTGAGTTTGGCCAAATTACTTGACTTCTCCATGATTTAGTTTCCTTATTTATAAAATGAAGACAATGGTAGTACTGTGTCTCCGAGTCGTCGGACGCCAGTGCAGGATCCCGGTGACCAGATGGGATGAGAGGAAGCTCAGGAGATACCAGCTTGAAGGGCCCAAGTCCTGTTCCCACACTGCCAGTAGGAGGCACAAATTCCCCCTCAGAGGACGTTCGAGAAAGAAGAGGAGGAGGGGAGAGCCCTTGAAATGGGAAAAACAGTCCCGAGAGGGACATTAAATTTCGTATGGCCAAGTGTTTACCCAAAAGAGACCTGAAACATTGTTTTTGTTTTGTTTTCTTTTTTTGCTTTCTTTTTTTTTTTTTTTTTTTTTTGAGACGGAGTCTCACTCTGTCACCCAGGCTGGAGTGCAGTGGCATGATCTTGACTCACTGCAACCTCTGCCTCCCAGGTTCAAGCAATTCTCCTGCCTCAGCCTCCCAAGTAGCTGGGATTACAGGTGCCCGCCACTACGCCCAGCTAATTTTTTTTAAATTTTTTTTTTATTTTTAGTAGAGACGGGGTTTCACCATGTTGATCAGGCTGGTCTCGAACTCTAAACCCGCCCACCTTGGCTTCCCAAAGCTCTGGGATTACAGGCATGAGCCACCAAATGTTTTTTCTTTTTTATTGTTTTTAATTCTCCCCCCCAAGCTTATTGAGGTATAATTGACAAATAAAAATTGTGTTTTCAGGGTGCACAATGTGTTGATTTGATGAGTATACACTGCGAAATAATTACCACTGTTGAACTAATGAACACATCATCAACACATATTTACCATTTTTTTCTGTGTGTATTAGCAAATTTCAGATAGACAATACAATATTGTTAATTATAGTCTCCATGTGATTAAAGTCCCAGAACTCATTCATCTTATAACTGAAAGTTTGTACCCTTGACTGTTGTTTTTAATCTTTAAATTGAGGCTTAAAATATATGCAGTAAAATGTGCAGAGTGGACACATAAGTGCTCAAGTCGTTGAATTTTATTTAATTATTTAACATATTTATTTTAAATAAATAGAGACAGGGTCTTGCTATGTTGTCCAGGCTGGTCTTGAACTCCTGGGCTCACACAATCCTCCCACTTCGGCCTCTCAAGGTGTTGGGATTACAAGCATGAGCCACTGTGCCTGGCCAATTGTTGAATCTTAATACATGCATACACTCACCTACCCACTTTCCAGATCAAGATGTGTCAAGGCTTCACCCCAGAAGCCTCCCCCGCCTCCTCCCCATCAGTGCCACCCCAGAGGTAGCCAGTATTTTGACTTCAATCATCATCAGTTGATTTTTCCCTGTACTTGACTTTCATATAATCAGAACCATACAGTATGTCCTCCGAAAGAGACACTTTTAAAAGAAAATGAAATTTAATCACCAATATTTGGCAAGCTTAAACCCACATTCTCATTTCCAACCCCAGCCTTCCCTGCCATTGGTGGGAAAGAGTTCGAAAACTGAATTGGGTGAGTTATAGCAAGTCAAACTACATTTTTCCTTGCATATCTGAGTCACACGGGGTCACTTTCAATCAACTGCTAGTTGTGAGCCTAGAAATAGGGATCCAGGTGAGTTAGGGTCCCTGCCCTATGCTTAAGAGCCATTGCCAAAGATTGACTCAAGGAAATGGGCAGTTCCATGCCCCATCCTCTTCCCTACTCACTTCCGCTTGATACTAGAAGTGAGACTCACTCAATGTCCGGTTTCCCCACCCTGGGAGAGCTCACGGGGAATGGAGTGTGTCACTCACATAGCCACGTGCTGCTCTGCAGCTGGGAAGGAGCACTCTGGAGAAAACTGGGCGTGTGTCCTGATGCTCTTCTCACCCTCCAAATCCCCAGTGTCCCCCAGATAGACTGCTATTGACCTTTACCATCCATTTGTTTCCTTTTCTTTTCCTCCTTTTTTCTTCTACAAAGGCCTCCTGCTTTGAAAATGAGGCATACCCAGGGAAAACAGGTTTCAGGTCAGCTCTGGTTCAAAGGGTGGGTCCCTTCCACTCCGACAAGTTTGATCCCCTCATTCTGCCTCTCTCCCTGCCCCTCCTCGTGTGTGCGCCCTCTGGTCTTACCGACTGGGCTCTCTCCTCCGCCTTGATTCCTGTAGGGTACATTTTTCCAAATGGCCCTGCAGAAAGCACAGTGCGGAGATGCCCCTCCCTGGGGAGGGAGGACCCAAAGCTCTGGCCTCTCCTACTCAGTATCAGCTATAAATGCCACAGATACGCTTGCGAGGAAAAAAGAAGAAAAACAAGAAGCCAAACTGTGGAGCAATCTGGGGGCTCCCTGCAACCATCCCACCTGCCTACAAGGCTTACCCTGGCAGTGGCTGGCCTTTGGGTCTTTTTGTGCAACTTTATTTTCTATCAAGGCCCAGGGGGTTTGCCCCTTGTCTCTCTGCCTCTTTGACCTATTCTTCCTTTGGAACCCAGGTATCTAAATGACAACTTCTATGTGCATCATTTAGAGATGAGAAGAGGAAACATTTCTCCAGCCTTCTGGTTCCTGTGGCTGCTTCTCTTTGGACTTCTGGGACCCAGTAAGTTACTTAGCAGTTAAGGAAGGAGAGGGGCATGGAGGCCACATAAAGCCTGAAGGAGATGGGGGATCCCCTGTCTAGGCATGACTCTTCTTCCAGAAACAATGATGATTCTTTTTTTTTTTTTTTTTGCCCATTTCTGCAAAAGCCAGTACTGATCCCAATTCCATTGACCATGACTCTGATGCTATCTTAGAAGCAAATCTGTATTAGTCTCCCCGAGCTGTGACTGTGAGCACAAGTTGTGGGGCGGTGAGGGGCGGTGCTGGGGAAATGAGGTGGGGGTGAGACTTTTACTTTCCTTTGTATCTTGGATAAAAGTTTTGTTTTTAACTGGAAAATTCTAGTTCCAATAGCATTCTTAATTCCAAATTAAAACCAGGATCTCAGTCTAAAGTCAAGTAAAAATCCTTCAATCCTTCTTTGTTTGTTTTCCATAGGTTATCGGGGTACAGGTGATATTTGCTTACATGAGTAAGTTCTTTAGTAGTGATTTGTGAGATTTTGGTTCACCCATCACTGAGCAGTATACATTGCACCCACCCTATGGGTAGTGTTTCATCTCTCGTCCCTCCCCTGTCCTTCCTCCCTAGAGCCCAAAGTCCATTGTATCATTCTTATGCCTTTGAGTCCTCATAGCTTAGCTCCCACATATCAGTGAGAACATACGATGTTTGGTTTTCCTTTCCTGAGTTACTTCACTTAGAATAATAGTCTCCAATGTCATCCAGGTCGCTGCAAATGCTGTTAATTCATTCCTTTTTATGGCTGAGTAGTATTCCTTCATATACATAAGCCAGTTTCTTTATCCACCTGTTGATTGATGGGCATTTGGGTTCCATGACTTTGCAATTGTGAATTGTGCTGCTATAAACATGTGTGTGCAAGTATCTTTTTCGTATAATGACTTTTTTTCCTCTGGGTAGATACCCAGTAGTGGGATTGCTGGATCAAATGGTAGCTCTACTTTTAGTTCTTTAAGAAATCTCCACACTGTTTTCCATAGTGACTGTACTAGTTTACATTCCCACTAGCAGTGTAGAAGTGTTCCCTGATCACCGCATCTGCACCATCTACTTTTTTTTTTTTTTTTTTTTTTGCTTTAATCCTTCTTTGGATGCTGCCTGATTCCAAATCCATGTCTAATCCCCTGAGAATTTCCTTGGTAGGAACAAATTGGAGGTCAGCCACTGAGGGGTTGGCTCTGGCATTGGATCAGAGGTGGCTGTGAAAGGAAATAGCCCAGGGGAGAAGTGAACTGGGCTCCGTGTGATTCCAACGGACTGTCTGAGAAAGTTCCGTTCACTCCTGTCTTTCATTTCTTACATCAACGTATCTTCCCTAATTATAAGACACCAGGTTAATCAGCTTATCCATTCCATTGCCTTTACTGTAGGATAGCACTTCAAGAAGCGGGAGGTGTGGTTGAAAGAGAAGGTCTAGGTTGGATGATGTGGAGGATTTGGAGTGCTTCCCCCTTCTTCCTCAATATGCGTCTGTTTCCTGCACCCTACTCTGGATTCGCTCCCTCAGCCGCTTCAGCACTTCTTTTTCTTCCCTTTCCTGTTGCCTTCATCCTGAATGCTTCAGCTGTTCTTTATCTACCCATGCCTTCCAGATCCACCCGTCGCCTGTCCTAATCCCGAACTCCAGTCCTATCTGTCTGATTTTAAGCAAGAGTCCCCTTACCTCAGAAGAAACTGTCATTCATGTAGTCATTCAACAGACATGTATAGAGCTCCTCCTCTGGGCCAGGCACTGCTGCGTGCTAGGCCACGGTGAGGAATGGAGTGGGAAATGCCATGGTCTTGGCCCCCGTGGAACTCTTGGTCTACTGTAAAACATAGACTTAAATAATATTCCCTTACAAAAGGGAACAAGCATGCAAGTGCTGACAGGCACCTCCTCTTTTCCCACCACTAGGTCTTTAAAGTGACCCACTGTCTCTCCTGTAGCCCCATTACATTGGATTAGCAAGGACCAACTCCTCCATTTGAACGCTGGGTGCCTTCTCATCCTCCTGCCGTCTCAGGGGCTTTGCTCAGTGCATTTCTCCTTTCCCTCCCATCTCACTTTACCTTTCTTGAATCCTTTTCATCAGCATCCAAACAAGCTCAGTTCTGTATGCACAAGTATCATCCAAGGAGATGATTAAAAACTTGGCTTTCCAGGTCCTGACACCCCACCAAGCAAGATCTTGATTCAGTAGGCTTGGTGGGATGGCGTGAGTTCCTCAGACAGTGTGACCCCAGAGGTCCCTGGACCAAACACTGTTTGAATGATGTCCATCCTAACGTCCCCGCATCACTCCTCAGCCACCCCGCCTCCCCCTCCACTCTCCTTCTTCACCCCCATTCTTTTTTTTTTTTTTTTTTGGAGATGGAGTCTCACTCTGTCACCCAGGCTAGAGTGCAGTGGCGCAATCCTGGCTCACTGCAACCTCCTCCTCCCAGGTTCAAGCGATTCTCCTGCCTCAGCCTCCCGAGTAGCTGGGACTACAGGCGCACACCGCCACACCCAGCTAATTTTTTGTACTTTAGTAGAGATGGGATTTCACTGTGTTGCCCAGGCTGCTCTTGAACTCCTGAGCTCAGGCAGTCTACCTGCCTCATCCTTCCAAAGTGCTGGGATTACAGGTGTGAGCCACCATGCCCAGCCCCTCACCCCCATTCTTGAAGGCCTTCCCCACATTTGCTATGTCACTTGTCACTTCCCATTCACTTGTTGATTTTATTTTATTATATTAGGTAGTGCATGTAAGTAGTTTTAAAAAAGAAAAACTTGTAGTCCTACAAGGCTTCTCATAAAACTTCAGCCCCTGTCTCCCTTTCCCCAACTGCTTCTTACTCTGAGTCCTGCTTCCCAGGGTTCCTGTTGGCATTTACCTTCATACTGCATTTATCTATTTATTTAGAGACAGGGTCTCGCTCTGTCACCCAGGCTGGAGTGCAGTGACACCATCATAGCTCACTGCAGCCTGGTACTCCTGGGCTCAAGGAATCCTCTCACCTCAGCTTTCCAAAGCACTGGGATTGCAGGCCTGAGCCATTGCACCCAGTCATAAATTATCTTACTACCATTACTTCTTTGTTGGTTGAGGTTTTTTTTCTTCCCTGTTTCGGGAATGATTTATTGTCTTCCTTCTAATGAAAAGGAAGATTTAGGTTAGTCTACTCCCTCTGTACACTTATGTCTCACATTCCTGCTCACAATTCTCCCCAAATGATTGTACCAAATTTTTGGTGTTAAATTTGCATTTAGTGTTTACATTATGATAACTATAAATGTTACCTCTAGTAACATTTATAACTGGGTCATATAATTGCATTGTGATGACATTATAAAAACTATAAATGTTACCTCTAGTAACATTTATAACTGGATCATATAATTGCATTGGGATGACCATCCGTTCTTGTAATTTTTGTTTTTCTAGATATTAACAATAGCCTCATTTTTAAACTTTCCATAGTTTTCTTCATATATACCATTAATTCATCCCCAAACCTCTACCAGAATTATCCCTGTCTTTTCAATACACATGAGGCAATCTATCAGTTTCACTTTTTTCCCTTGAGCAATCCCATTTGGAAGCCTCTGTCCAACCAGTACTGGTTACTTGCTAGGTCTCTTGTCCTGCAATTTGTATTTGCAATGTTCTGGAAATTCCCTTTTTTCCCTTGTAAATTCCTATCTTTTTTCTGGATTTATTTTTCCATCTCAGGGCAGCACTTTCTCTAGAAGCTTCTTGAGAGAGAGTTTATGGTGGAAAATTATTTTAAAACCTTATGCAATGTTAGGGTAATGCTAAGCTGCTGTAACAAGGAGATCGCGAAAGTGACTTTGAAAAATAAACAAGTTTATTTTTCTCCCTTGTACCAGTCCTAAGATAAGTATTATAGGATGGTGGGAACTCTGCTCCATGCAGTCATTCAGGGATCCTGGGTGAATATGACTGTTCCATTTTCAACATATGGTTTCCAGTGTCATCATCATTTCAGCCCAAGGAGAGGGCAGAAGAACAGTATTTTGTATTATTTTATGATACAGTCAGTCAAGGTGCAGCCACAAGAGGAGAGGCTCACAGGCCCTAGAGACAGGAGGCATGGCACTGCCATGCCAGACCACCTGAGAAAGACACCAAGGTAGTCAGGAGGCAGAAGACAGGAGTGAAGGAAAGGTTTATTTAGGTCTTTCCTTTTATTGGGGTTTCTGTGGGAAAGGCAAGGAAAGGCAAGGCGAACAGTTTAGGATTGGCTGGTTTGAATAATTCCTGTGTTCTTTGAGCTATATAGCTGATTACTACCTAGTTGCCTGGTACTTGGCTTTGGAATGACTAAGGCAGATAAATATTGTTTCCTGTAGTATATGGGCCAGATAGAGGACCTATGGCTCTGGAATGGTTAGTTTGCATATCAGCTCATGCTCCTGGCTGGGCCCTTTGCTACTTCTAAGAATTGGCTAGCCTGGAAGGTACTATCTCTCCCTAGCTAGAAAAGTTTGTTAAGATATGAAAACATGATAATAAACAGAAAATAAAAATGTATATACAAGCAGAAATCAAGGAATAGGTATTTACTCTTAAATAAATGAAATGGAAATTAATATGTATTCCTTCCCTTTAGGGGCCTCTGACTAGGGCTTACACATGTAGCCCTACCTAGCTACAACAGAGATTGAGAAATGTAACTTAGCCATGTGCCCAGGAAGAAGAGAAAAATGGGCCTAGCTGTCCATAGACTTTATATGTCTGAAAATGTCTTATTCCACCCTCACATTTGACTAATAGTTTACCTGGTTATAGAATTCTAGGATGGATACGATTTTTCCTCAGGATTTTGAAGGCATTGATCCACTGTTTCTAGATTCTAGATTGTGAAGACTGATATCATTTAGTTTACTGACCTCTTGTAAGAGACCATTTTTTTTTCTTCTGGATGATTTCAGATTTTTAAAACTACTGTTCTAAAATCTCATGATATGGTGCCATAGTATGGATTCTTCTTTCATTATGTTAGGAACTTGTACAGTACAAAGTTATATCAGTCAGGTCTGGAAAATTTTTCTTGCTTTTTTTTTCTTTGATAATTGCCTCTCATCCATTTTCTCTGTTCTGTCTTTCTGAAAAATCTTATGATTTGGATGTTTGACCTCCTGGACTGACACTAATTTTCTTGTATTTCTTCTTCAGTCTTCCAATTCTGTCATTTTATTTTTCTTTTGGGGAGATTTCCTCAGCTTCTAAAGTCTTCAAATCCTTCTAGTGAATTTTGAGGGTTTTTTTAAAATTTCAAAGAGATCTTTTTTTGTTTACAATCATTTTTAAAATGGCATCTTTTATTTGTTTGTTGTTGTTGTTGTTGTTTGTTTGTTTGTTTTCACTCCTTCCCATGAAGGAGCATCCAGTAAGGTAGAAAGAAAACTCTAAAAAGTGAATCAAGGAAGTCAAGAGAATAGAGAGGCTCTAGAAAAATGTGGTAGTTAGCTGAATATTATTTAGATTACTGACCTTGTGGTGCTATACTTTCTCTTATATTGCTGAGGACATTTGAAGTTAGTTTTGCTATTTGCACTGTCTCAGTTCTCTCTGACTTTGCTTCATAGGGATATTTGTTTTGGTCTCTATATTTCAAGCTAGAGATTTTCCTCAAATATCTGGTAATCCCAGAATGTCCTTTGCATTTGAAAGTGAGGCAACAATATGATGCCTGGAAGCTTTGTGTGCAGGGGTAGGGCCTGTCAGCTGGCGAACTTAGCTTTAGGGTAACTTAGCAGAGACGTGGCAGTTTTGATTGGGAAGATCCTTGAAATTTCAGTATCTAGTATTGTCTAATTTCTTTCCACAAGAAGAATTCTCCAGATCCTGTCTAGAGCATACTAGCATAGCTGCGGAAGTGCTGGAAGCTGAGTAAGGGAAGAGGTAATGAGGGTTTTACAGTTCAGGGTGTAAGCATTTCCTTAATTGCACAGTTTCAGTAAAACTCACTTCTGCCCTCAGCAGTGCCTGAGATCACTGGTCTAGAATTTCTTTGGTTTCAGTATCTCCAGAGATAAAATCCTAAGCTGTTGTAAGGGAGAGAGGTGTAGTCATCCAACTCCTTGAGTGGAAGGAGGGATCTGGAGCTGAGAGACAGTCCCTAGCTACGTTGTATTTCAACCATCTTTCCTGTATTTAGTCACATGCCACACCCAAAGCTTCAGAGGAACCTGGCTGCAACTCCTGAATCTTTCCAGGATTCCATAGAATTAATAATTTACCAGTAGTTGACTTACTCTCACCCCCAGTGGAGGCCTGTATGTTGAAGCTTTCCCTTTGGAGAGTTACCACTCATCCTTCTGCTATTATCTTTAAAAAAAAACATTTATCTCCTCTGCTGTTGTCATCTCTCCATCCTTTGTCCTTGTGGAGGTATGTCTTTTGTTATTTCTCTACTTTTTATTCTTCTGTGAAATCCGTAAGCCTTGATATATACTTATTTATACTTTTATTCATTCCAATTGGGGGCTATCCCATCATGAAAATCTGTTTTCAATAAACTAAACACTCACTTCCATATTGTCTCTGAATCTAGTGGACGTGGCCCAGGCCATATCTTACTTGATCTCTCTGCAAAAATCAATTCAGCTAACTACCATATTTTTCTAGAGCCTCTCTATTCTCTTGACTGCCTTGATTCACTTTTTAGAGTTTTCCTTCTATCTTACTGGATGCTCCTTCTCAGTCTCATTCATTCGCCTCTCCTCCTCTATCTGAATGACGCAGCAGCCAGAGCTTGGTCTAGCGCCCACTTCTCCAACTATACCCTCCCAGACAAATGATCTCAGTCAGCCTCAAGGCTTTAGATACCATGCATATTTAAATAACCTCCAGTTTTATATCTTTTGTTTTGATTTCTCCTCTGAGAACTAAGTGCAGGTTTCTAACTGCCAACAAACAGTCTCCTGGATATCTAATGGTCACAAAAAGTTCAAAATCTCTAATATTTCTAACCTCCACTTCATCCCTATTCGTTCAGATAAATAAAACAAATTTCCAACTCTCTGTGTAAGCCCCAAAGCCAGAAGTTGTTCTTGACTTCCTTTCCTGTCATCCACCACATGCAGCCTTTCAACACTTCCTATTGGTTCTACTTTTCTAATTTCAAAACATAGCTTGTATTCATCCACTGAAATGTATCTTCCCTGCTACCATCCTAGTCCAAGCAATGATTACTACTCTTAACCAATTTTCTGTTATCACTCTTGCCCTCCTACATGCCAGTTTTCACACAGCATGCTGAGTGTGATTTTTTAAAAACATAAATCAGTTTTGTTTTCTACTTTCTCTTCCCTTTCTGAATGATTAAGCCCCAGATCATCAGGTGAGGCAGAGGAAAGCAGATATCAGGGTTGGACAGAAGGGGAGACAGCAGTGGCCGAGAGAAGGATATAAGAAACTAAACTGGGGCTGGGTGCGGTGACTCACACCTGTAATCCCAGCACTTTGGGAGGCTGAGGTGGGCAGATCACCTGAGGTCAGGAGTTAGAGGCCAGCCTGGCCAACATGGTGAAACTCTGTTTTTACTAAAAATACAAAAATTAGCCGGGCATGGTGGTGCACGCCTGTATTTCCAGCTACTCAGGAGGCTGAGGCAGGAGAATCCCTTGAGCCCAGGAGGTGGAAGTTGCAGTGAGCTGAGATCGCACCACTGCACTCCAGCCTGAGTGACTGAGCAAGACTTCATCTCAAAAAAAAAAAAAGAAAAAAGAAAAAAGAAAGAAAGAAAGGAAACAAACTAAATTGGGTGAAGTGGACTTCTCCACAGAGTGGCAGCCTGGCATGTGTTGTCAGAATCTTGTGAGGGTAAGAGGGAGTATGGGGTGGAGGGAGTATGGGCTGAAAATAAATGAATAGAATACCAGTGATTTTGTGAGACAATATTTTGTCTACAATAAGTGTAATTGAAGTTCCAGGAAAGGAACCGAAAAAATATTTAAAGAAATGGTAGCTGAAAAAATTAAATTTGATGAAAACTATAAACTCACAGATCCCAAGACCTCAACAAATATCAAGCAAAATAAACTTTAAAAAATCATACCAAAGTACAATGTAATCAAATAACTAAAAACCAGTGATAAATGGGAAATCCTAGAACCAGCTAGAAAAGAAAAGACATATTATATAGAGAGGAGCAAAGACAAGCATGATAACTGACTTCCTGTGAGAAACTGTGACAACCAGAAGCTCGAGCAGCAACATCATTAAAATACTGAAACAAAAAATACTCTATCAACCTAGAATTACACGGAGTAAAAATATTTTCAATATGAAGATGAAATGAAGGCATTTCTAGACAAGCAAAAACTGGAAGACTTTACCTCCCGGAGACTGACTTTTTTTTGTTTGTTTGTTTGTTTTTGATATGGAGTTTTGGTCTTGTTGCCCAGGCTGGAGTGCAATGGCACAATCTTGGCTCACTGCAACCTCCGCCTCCCGGGTTCAAGTGATTATCCTGCCTCAGCCTCCCAAGTAGCTGGGATTACAGGCATGCGCCACCATGCCCGGCTAATTTTGTATTTTTAGTAGAGATGGGGTTTTTCCACGTTGGTCAGGCTGGTATCGAATTCCCGACCTCAGGTGATCCGCCCGCCTTGGCCTCCCAAAGTGCTGGGATTACAGCACGAGCCACCGCGCCTGGCCCAAATGGCTGCCTTCTTATCCTTCAGATCTCAGTTCATATGTCAGTTCCTCAGACAGACCTTTTCTGACTCTAGTACCTAAAGCAGCACCACTGCTTTCTTTAACAGCACCTGAGCCAATGTGTATTTATATGTTTTTATTTTGTATCTCTCTTCTTTACTAAATTATAAGCCCATATCTCTTTTGCTAACAGGAGTATGCCCAGAGTTTAGTAAAATTCCAGGTACATATTAAGCCCTCAATATCTGAATAAATAAATGAGCAAGCAGTACTGAGTATATGTTAAAGTAATGCTATACTAAACCTGCAAATTCATCCTTAATCCATTCCCCACCTTATTTATCCTCCACCTCAGGCTCTGAGAATACCACAGACTTCACAAAAGGCTCTGACACCACCACAGCCTCCATCACAGGCTCTGAGACCACCACGGCCTCCACCATGGCCTCTACTATGGCCTTAACTGCAGGCTCTAAGATCACCACAGACTCTACCACAGGCTCTGAGACCAACACGGCCTCCACCACAGACTCAGGGACTACTATAGCCTCCACTAGGACCTTTACCACAGGCTCTGACACAACCACAGCCTCCACTGCAGGCTCTGAAACTATCGTGGCCTCCACCGCAGTCTCTGAGACCACAACATCCTCTACTATAGCCTCCACTACAGTCCCTGAGACTACCATGGCCTCCAGCACAACCTCCACTGCAGGCTCTGAGACAACGATGGCCTCCACCATAACTTCTGAAACCACCATGGCCTCCACCACAAGTTCTGAGACCGCCACCGTCTCTACCACAGGCTCTGAGACCACCACCACCTCCATTGCAGGCTCTGGGGCCACTAAAGTCTCTACCACAGGCTCTGAAATCACCACAGCATCTACTGCAGGTTCTGAGACCACCTCCTCCACCTCCACGGCAGGCTCTGAGGCCACCACAACCTCAACTGCATACTCCAAGGTGATCACGGCATCCAGCATGAGCTCTGAGACCACTATGGCCTCCACTGTAGGCTCTAACACCACCACAGCCTCTACCACAGGCTCTGAGACCACTACAGTCCCTATTCAAGCCTCTGAGACCACTACAGCCTCTACAGCAGGTTCTGAGACCACCACCTACACCCCCACAGGCTCTCAGACCACCATAGTCTCTATTTCAGGTTCTGAGATCACCACCACCTCCACGGCAGGATCTGAGACTACCACACTCTCTAGTGCAGGCTCTGAGACAACCACCATCTTCACTGCAGGCTCTGAGACCACTACAGTCTCTACCACAGGCACTGAAACCACTGTGGTCTCCACCATGGGCTCAGAGATCACCACAAACTCTACTGCAAGCTCTGAGACCACCACAGTCTCCACCGTGGGCTCTGAGACCACCACAACTTCTGCTGCAGGCTCTGAGATCACCACAGTCTCCACCATGGGTTCTGAGACCACCACAACTTCTACTGCAGGCTCTGAGACCACCACAGTCTCCACCATGGGCTCTGAGACCACCACAACCTCTACTTCAGGCTCTGAGACCACCACAGTCTCTACCATGGGCTCTGAGACCACCATAACCTCTACTTCAGGCTCTGAGACCACCACAGTCTCAACTTCAGGCTCTGGAACCACCATGGCTTCTACCACAGGCTCTGAGACCACCACAGCCTCTACTGCAGATTCTGAGACCACTGCAGCCTCTACTACAGGCTCTGAGACCACCATGGCATCCATCATGAGCTCTGAGACCACTGCAGCCTCTACCACAGGCTCTGAGACCACCAAGATCTCCAATGCAAGCTCTGAGATGACCACAGTCTTCACTGCAGACTCAGAGACCATCACAGCCTCTACCATGGGCTCTGAGACAACCATGGCATCCACTATAAACTTTGAGACCACTGTAGTCTCTACCATAGGCTCTGAGACCACCACAGCCTCTACTGCAGACTCTGAGACCACAACAGCCTCTACTGCACATTCTGAGACCATTGCAGCCTCCACCATGGGCTCTGAGACCACCACAGTCTCAGCCGCAGGCTCTGAGACCACAGTCTCCATTGCAGGCTCTGAGACCACTGCAGCCTCTACTGCAGGCTCTGAGACCACTGCAGCCTCTACTAAAGATTCTGAAACCAACATAGCATCTACTGAAGATTCTGAGAGTACCTCAGCCTCTACTACAGGGTTTGAGACAACCACAGCCTCTACTACAGGCTCTGAGACCACTATGACATCCACCATGGGCTCTGAGACCACTATGGCCTCTACCATAGGCCCTGAGACCACCAAGGTTTCCACTGCAAGCTCTGAGATGATCACAGTCTCTGCTGAAGGCTCTCAGACCACCACAGGCTCTACCACAGGCTCTGGGACCACCACAGACTTTGATACCAGCCCTGAGACCACCACAGCCTCCACCATGGGCTCTGAGACCACCACAGCCTCTACTGAAGGCTCTGAGACCACTACAGTCTCTGCCACAGGCTCTGAGACCACCACAGTCTCTACCACAGGCTCTGAGACCACTACAGTTTCAACCACAGGCTTGGAGACCACCATCACTACCATTGAAGGCTCTGAGATGACTATAGCCTCCACCGCAGGTGCTGAGACCACCACAGCCTCTACTGAAGGTTCTGGGACCACTGCAGCCTCCACTGCAGGCTCTGAGACCACCACAGTCTCTACTGCAGATTCTGAGAACACCACGGCATTGACTGCAGATTTTGAGAGCACCATGGCCTCTACTGCAAGCTCTGAAACCACCACAGCCTCTACTGAAGGCTCTGAGACCACTACAGTCTCCACCACAGGCTTTGAGACCACCATGGTCTCTACCACAGGCTCTGAGACTACCATCACCTCTACTGAAGGCTCTGAGACTACTACAGTATCTGCCACAGGCTCTGAGACCACCACAGTCTCTACTGAAGGCTCTGAGACCACTACACTCTCCACCACAGGCTCTGAGACCACTAAAGTTTCTATCACTGGCTCAGAGACCACTACCACTTCTACTGAAAGCTCTGAGATGACTACAGTCTCCATCACAGGGTCTGAGACCACTAAAGTTTCTATCACTGGCTCAGAGAACACTACCACTTCTACTGAAGGCTCTGAGATAACTACAGTCTCCATCACAGGCTCCGAGACCACCACAGCCTCTACTGAAGGCTCCAAGACCACCTCAACCTCTACTACAGGCTCTGAGACCACCACATCCTCTACTACAAGCTCTGAGACCACTATGGCATCCACCATGGGCTCTGAGACCATTATGGCCTCTACCATAGGCTCTGAGACCACCAAGGTCTCCACTGCAAGCTCTAAAATGACCACAGTCTTCACCGAAAACTCTAAGACCACCATAGCCTCTACCACAGGCTCTGAGACCACTACAGTCTCCACTCCAGGCTTTGAGACCATCCCAGCCTCTACAGCAGGCTCTGAGACCACCATCACCTCTACTGAAGGCTCTGATGCCACTACAGTCTCTACCGCAGGCTCTGAGACCACCACAGCCTCTACGGAAGGCTCTGAGACCACTACAGTCACTACCACAGGCTCTGAGACCCCAACAATCTATAACACAGGCTCTGAGACCACCACAGTCTCTACTGCAGGCTCTGAGACAACCGCCACCTCTACTGAAGGCTCTGAGACCACCACAGCCTCTACTGAAGGCTCTGAGACCACTACAGTTTCTACCACAGGCTCTGAGACCACCACAGTCTCTGCTGAAGGCTCTGAGACCACTACAGTCACTACTATGGGCTCTGAGACCACCACGGCCTCTACTGCAGGCTCTGAGACCACCATAGATTCTACCACAGGCTTTGAGACCACCACAGCCTCTACTGAAGGCTCTGAGACCACTACAGTCTCCACCACAGGCTCGGAGACCACCATGGTCTCTACCACAGGCTCTGAGACTACCATCACCCCTACTGAGGGTTCTGAGACCACTACAGTCACTACTGCAGGCTCTGAGTCCACAACAGTCTATACCACAGGCTCTGAGACTACCACCACCTCTACTGAAGGCTCTGAGACCACTACACTTTCTACCACAGGCTCTGTGATGACCACAATATCTACCACAGTCTCTGAGACCACCATGGTCTCTACCATAGGCTCTGAGACCACCACATCCTCTACTGCAGGCTCTGATGCCACCGCCACCTCTACTGAAGGCTCTGAGACCACCATGGCCTCCACAGCAGGCTCTGAGATCAGCACAGCCTGTACCACAGGTTCTGAGACCTCCACATCCTCCAGTGCAGGCTCTGAGACCAACACTGCCTTCATCATAGGCTCTGAGACCACCATAGCTTCCACTGCAAGCTTTGAGCCCACTGCAACTTCCCTCACAGGCTCTGAGACCACCACAGTCTCTATCACAGCTTCTGGGGCCACTGCAGCCTCCACCACTGTCTCTGCCACCACTTTTGTATCCACCAAGGCCACTGACATTTCTATTCCGCCCATCACCAACACAGCTGTGTCAGGTACTAACCCCCAGGTCTTCTTTGAGCCCACACATTTTAACTCCAGTGGCAACCACCAGCTGTTCACCTGTTTCTATCACCTCTGCCCTGGTTCAAATCAAGCCACCACAGAGTTAGATATAATTTCCTCTTCTAGGCTGGGCACAGGGGCTCATGCCTGTAATCCCAGCAAATTGGGAGGCTGAAGCGAGCAAATCACGAGGTCAGGAGATTGAGACCATCCCGGCTAACATGGTGAAACCGTGTCTCTACTAAAAATACAAAAAATTAGCCGGGTATGGTGGTGGGCGCCTGTAGTCCCAGCTACTCAGGAGGCTGAGGCAGGAGAATGGTGTGAATCCGGGAGGCGGATCTTGCAGTGAGCAGGGATCACACCACTGCACTCTAGCCTGGGCGACAAGAGTGAGACTCCATCTCAAAAAAAAAAAAAAGAAAAAAAAATTTCCTCTTCTAGAATCCTAATTGCCTCTACTCTGGTCTCTCCTTTTTTTTTTTTTTTTTTTTTTTAACTGCCCACCACTTCCACTGTAATCAGAACCACAAAATATAATAAACCACAAGTGCATTATATCTGTCACATCTTCCTCCAGCAAGCCCGCCTCAACTCTGCTGGCCCATCACAGTTTTGTGAAATGCTCCCACTTCAGTGCCAAGTAGATTATCTCTATTCAACCTATCATCTGTGACACCGCCACCTCCTATCCATATATTGACCCTAGTCCAGAGGCTGGCAGACCACATGTCATGGGTCACGTCTCACCTGTTACCTGGTTTTGTAAAGTTTTATTGGAACATAGTCATGCCCATTCATTTACTGTTTGTCTCCAGCTGCTTTTCCGCTTTTCAGTGTATTTGCAACAGAGACTGCCTGGCCCAAAAGCCTAAAGTATTTGCTGTCTGAACCTTTACAGAAAGTATTTGACAACCTTTGCTCCAGTCTGAGACCAAACAACTTTGTTTGTTCTCTGGGACTTGCCATCAGTAAGCCAGTTGCATCTGATTCTATCCTCTTGGTTCTAAGCACACTCACCTCTATTCTGGTGACTGGTGCTGTTTGTGACCCTATTTTAACCACTTCTGACCTAGGCACACCCATCGCTACCTAAGTTGCCACCACCGCCTCTGCTGTGTTGATTCTCGCTCGCACCTGTCTGAGCCCCCCTCTCCTGTCCCTGTGAGCAGCTTCTCCACTTGGGTCAGGTCCTCCCACATCTGCCCAAGCACACTCACCCCACCTTTGCTGGCCACCACAGTGTGGTAGATGATGTCACCTCTGTCCCAGCCATGGCCACTGGCATGCCTGTGAGTGAATCCAATTCTGTCATCTCCTCCTCCAGCTCCCTCCTTACGCCCAGTGATCACAGTCACAAGAGAAGCAGGGCCTGCCGCTTTGTATACTAGTCTGCCCACTTATTTTATTTTATTTTATTTATTTATTTTTAATTTTTTTCCATAAGTTATTGGGATACAGGTGGTATTTGGTTACATGAGTAAGTTCTTTAGTGGTGATTTGTGAGATTATGGTGCACCCATCACCCGAGCAGCAGACACTGCACCATATTTGAAATATTTTATCCCTCGCCCCTCCCACTCTTCCTCCAAAGTCCCCGAAGTCCGTTGCATCATTCTTATGTCTTCCTATTTTCGAAGCTTAGCTCCCACATATCAGTGAGAACATACGATGTTCGGTTTTCCATTCCTGAGTTACTTCACTTAGAATAATAGTCTCCAGTCTCATCCAGGACACTGCAAATGCTGTTAATTCATTCCTTTTAAACAGCCCGCTGTCTTCTATTTGGATGGCAGCTTCCGAAGTCAAATAGATCTTCCACTTCTGAACCCATCACGATCACATTGCCTCAACCTTCTGCCTCCTCCATCACCAACCCCACCAGGTGACACATTCTACTTCCTTCTCTGTACGACACCCACCTCCATTCTGGGGACATGGCCACAGCAGAATCGCTTTCTACCACCTGTCTTCCCCCATCACCCCTCTCCTGAGCCACCTCCACCATAGGTTTGTTAGATTCACACTCCTCTGTTCTAAGCACCCCCATTCCTCTTTAATCATCTCTGCTACAAATGCATCATCTTGTGTGACCTGTTTCATAGGCACCAAGACCACTGGAACCAGACCCACCGCCTCCAGCTCTGTCACCATGACCTATGGAATGGACTCCACGGCCTCTGCTGCCAGCCATATTGTGCCAGGAATAGTCCCAAACACCTCTGGCCTGGATACATCTACTAAGGGAGCATCATCTACCACCTCAGCCCCTGGCATCAGGACCACCACAGAATCCACCCATGAGCCAACTAGCAGCACCTCCCAGGAAACAGGCCCAGTGTCCATGGGCACGAACACAGTTAGCATGAGCCACACGCCCACAAATGTGATCAAACCAAGTGGATATTTACAGCCCTGGGCTATCATCCTCATTTCCCTGGCTGCAGTCGTGGCTGGTGTTGGATTGGCAGTAGGACTGAGTTTTTGTCTGGTGAGTACCCAGGGTGGGTTCATAGGGGAGCCTGGAGAGAAGGCAGGTCTTAATGGTGGGGGAAATCATGTCAGCAGTGCTTTGGAAAAATCCAGAATGAGAAAGGGGAGTAAGTTGGTGCACTCAGAAGGAAAGAATCACCTAGCCTGATATAAGGATCACAGAGAATCCTTAAGTCAGAGAAAGTGAGAAGCAAAGTAGAAAAAGAGGAGGGAAAAGGTAGAGTTGGGGCCAAAGTGAAGGGAAATACTGAGAGAACAAAGGAAATACTGAGAGCGAACAAGGAGGACGTAAACATAAAGCAAGAAGCAGCTGGGCGCGGTGGCTCACGCCTGTAATCCCCACACTTTGGAAGCCCAAGGTGGACGAATCACTTGAGTCCAGGCATTTGGGACCAGCCTGGCCAACATGGTGAAACTTGTCTCTACTAAAAATACAGAAATTAGCCAAGAGTGGTGGCATGTACCTGTAGTCCCAGCTACTTGGGAGGCTGAGGCACAAGAATTGCTTGAACCTGGGAGACGGAGGTTGCAGTGAGCAGAGATCACGCCACTGCACTCCAGCCTGGGTGACAGAGCAAGACCCTGTCTTGAGAGAAAGAGAAGGAAGGAAGGAAGGAAGGAAGGAAGGAAGGAAGGAAGGAAGGAAGGAAGGAAGGAAGGAAGGGGGAGAGAGGGAGAAAAGAAAGAGAAGGAAGGAAGGAAGGAAAGAAAAGAGAAAGAAAGAAAGAAAGAAAGAAAGAAAGAAAGAAAGATAGACAGACAGAAAGACCAAAGAAAGAAGGAAAGAAAGAGAGAAATAGAGAAAGGAAAGAAAGAAACATAAAAATGCTCAGCCATCCAAAAGGCAGGCTTCTGATTGTCTCACGTATGACAAATTTCTGGTCCTCACAGCACTCTGCAATTCCTTGTGCGGCCTGTGAATGTTACCCTCTGGCCTCCCACTCCATCTCTGCTCTCTGGTCTTGATTGTTCTTTGAATACATATTTTTCTTACCTTGATTTCACATTTATTTGTGTTCTTCCTGTTTTCTTGTGATCCTGTGGGTAAGTTCCCATTTGAGGAGTGAAGCAGAGTATAAATCAGTGGTGTGCTGGAACTGGCTCATCCTGGCCCACAAGAGATTGTGCAGTTCTTCCCAATTCTGAGCTGAGTGGAGTGACGCTGGTAGCTTAAAATATGCTGTACTGGAAATATTTACATCACAGCAATTGTCAAACACTGCAAATCAGCACTTTTCCTTCGGAGAGCCTGTTTTTAAGTGTTGGACAACATACCACTGGTAAAAATGGACAAATAAAAAATACTTATGGAAGCCACAAAAGGTTTGGATAACATAGTCAATTTGCTGAGGTTCTTTATTTTAGAATTCTCAGCCTCTCTCCATATGTGGGCTACATAATAAATACCAGCATCTAAGAATTACTCCCTAAATTACTATATTGTTTCATTTGCAAGATCAAGAGAGAATAACGAAAGTGGACACTGAGTTTTTACTACGTGCTAGGCTCAAGGCTGAATGTTTAAAATGCATGATGTCATTTAATCTGTTCTACAATCCCGTGGCCATATTATATTCATCTTATAAGTGAGGGATCTGGAGCTCCATGATCTTAGCTATTTGCCCCAGCACATGTAGTGAGTGACAGATCTAAGACTCTAACCCAGGTTGGTTAGATTCTGGAGTTCATGCCTATAATCTCAAGGCTCTGTGTAGACAGCTTTCGAGGGCTCTCAATTCCACGTACCTGTCCTCAGCTTCCTTAGTTGACTAACAAAGAGAAAGACTGTCTGTCAAGTGAGTCTCTGTGTCTTTCACGTAGGGGTATGGATTTACCTTTGTCTTGAAATTCCAAAAACACATAACCTTAGGATCTGCAGAACAAGGGCCTGAGTAGTCACATAAAGAGAATACGTTAATAAGGTAACAGGGAAGCTTATTCTCTCAGAGAGAGAAAGAGTAAAAGAACAAGGAGAAAGAGAGACAGAGACAGAGATCATAGTAAGGATGGTGGTAAAGAGAAGAGAAAATAGGCGGTTTGGAAAAGTGAAAATCTGACATCGGTGAAACAGGCATGTGTGGTGATTAGGGAGAGGAGACTTAATTTTCATTGATCAATATACATATTTTTTTCTTTTAGAGAGACCTTTTCTTTCCCCTGAGGAATTGTGTTTATTACCCCCATGGCCACAGCCATGGCCTTGGTCTGGACCTGGACTTGGGCCTGGGCTCTGGGACATTCCACAGCCTGGGAAATGCACTGGTTCATGGAGGAGAACTTGAAAAGGGACATGGAGGAACATGTGGCTTTGGACATGGAGTGGGCCATGGACTGAGCCACATCCATGGAGATGGCTACGGAGTGAATCATGGCGGGCATCATGGACATGGAGGAGGCCACTGAGGAGACCATGGAGTGGATCACAGAGGAAGCCACCAAGGAGGCCATGGCAGGACAAGATGGCTGTGGCCATAGATTGGGTATCAAAACATATTATGGGTGGGAGGGGGTCACTGAGGAGAGAAAAATAATGATAATGAAATAATTAAAATGGAGCATCGGAAGGTTCCCAGGATGTGATCTGTGGAGATGGACATGGACTAGGTCAAGAAAAGAAACAGCAAAAGGACACAGAGACTTTGACCGGCTTGGAGATGACTTCGAGTCAAAGCTTCTGTGAGTTTTTCCTGAGTCTCCGCCTCTGTTGTAGGGAGTCACGACGACCACCCTCAGGACATCTCCTCTCCCATTTCCCGCCACGTCAGGGTCAACGTTTCTCATCCCTGTTTCCTCATGGTGCTATAAATATTACCAGGACATGTCTAAGAAACAAAAGCATGCAATGAATGTATTATCAGGGCCACACGCTTATTTGTTTTCCTGTTTGTTCTTTCAGTTTTGTGTTTTTTTTCGAGTGCTTATTATGTACCAATCACTATCCCGGGAACCTTTGAATATGTCATCATTTTGCTGGGTGCGGTGGCTTATGCCTGTAATCCCAGCACTTTGAGAGGCCAATGCGGGGGGATCACTTGAGGTCAGGAGTTCGAGACCAGCCTGGCCAACATGGTGAAACCCCACCTCTACTAAAAAAATACAAAAATTAGCTGGGCGTGGTGGCGAGTGCCTGTAATCTCAGCTACTTGGGATGCTGAGGCAGGAGAATCGGTTGAATCTGGGAGGTGGAGGTTGCAGTGAGCCAAGATTGTGCCACTGCACTCCAGCCTGGGCAACAGAGGAAGACTGTCTCGAAAAAAAAAAAAAAAAAAAAAGATCATCATTTAATCCTCAGAAAATATCTTGGTGATCTTGAGGTAGGCAAAGATACTTAGATACTTAAGCAAGACACAAAAAGCACTAGCTATTAAAGGGAAGTGTGAGGATGTGGACTTCATTAAAGCCTAGTATCAGCATATACCTTTAAGAGGTATATTCTTAACTATAAAAGGAAAGTCAAAGATGGGAGAAGATTTTGCAACACATATAACTAACAAACGACTCATATCCAGAATGCAGAAAGAACTACAATAAGAAAAAGACGATGTAATTTTTAAATGGGCAACATATTTGATAAATAGTTAACAAAAGAGGATATCAAAACAGCTGGTGAACATTTGAAAAGGTACCCCATATCACTCCTTATCAGAGAAGTGGAATGTAAAACCGCAATGAGATATCACTACATACACACACAGTAATGACTAGCATTTAAAAGACTGTCAATACCAAGTATTGGAAAGGACATTGAACAACTGGAACTCTCACACATTGTTAGTGGGACTGTAAATTGATACGATTATCTTGGGAAAATGTTTGGCAATGCTAAAATTAAACACACATACCCTATGACTCGGTATTTCCACTCCTGAGAGTAAATATCCAGCAGAAATGAATGCCTGTGTCCACCAAAAGACATGTACCATGCCAGCTTCATTCACACCACTGCAGGGTGGAAACTGACCCCCAAAGTCCACTAACATTAGAATGGATAAGTAAATTGTGACATATTCATATAGCAGAATGCTACCCAGTAGTGAAAAACCCCTATGAAATCATGCAGTAACATTAATGAATCTCATAGTCAATGTTGAGTAAAAGAAGTCAAAACAAAAGTGTACCTACTGTATAATTCCATTCACATACAGTTCAAGAACATGTGACATAAACCTGTTGTAATAAAGGTCAGAGTTGAGGATGCCTTTTGGGGAAAAGGCTGACCGAGAGAAAGCATGAGAAAGCCTGCTTGCAGGGACAGACAGGGGAAGCTGAGAATGTTCTATATGTGATCTGGGTGGTGATTACAAGGGTGTATAGATATGTAAAACTTCATTAAAATGTGCACATGAGATCTGTGCACTTTATGGTATGTAAGTTATGCCTCAGTTTGAAAATGAAAAAGATATTCTGAAGCTATTTTCTCAGCATATTATGATATCCTTGGTTGGAGACTGTGGTTGGAGACACATGATGGTAAATGAGGCATTGGGTAAGCCCAAAGACAGTGGTGCTGCAGGAAGCATTGTGTGCAAGGGAGGCAACTAACTATTTTCAATGAGGACAAATCACCTCTCCCTTTAGGTTGAAAGAGGTCTGATGTAATTAATCTGCCATTCTCTCTGGAGAATGGTGCCACATAATGAGGCCAACATTGATCTCCACTGTTAGCAGTCGAGGCACTTAGCCACAGAGTATCTGTCCAGCTTGGCCTTGGTGAGGGGAAGGCGAACTCACTGAGCCTTGCATACCCTTCATCCCTGCCACCATGTCTGCTTTGTCCATGTCCCTACTGAGTGAGCACTAGAGCAGCTGGAAAAAGAGATTGACTGACGTCTGTAGAATGGATCACCTGGTCAACCTGATCACGGAAGATTTCCTCTGCAGTGAATGCCCATTGGTGAACAGTCACATGGGACACACATACTCTCACCATCTGTGCCCTTCCCAAGAGACTCATCCACCTTCCTCTTCCTTGTCATCAACTCACTATATCTTTCCACACCCCGAGTTATCTAGCCAAGCTGTTAGTCACTGTCTATTGATCAGGGTTAATGTAACTCTGGTCATCTCTTTGTCCACGCAAAGTAAATAAAGCAGATGCATTCTTTACAATTCAAATCACTGGGAGGATTTTCCTTCCCCACTGTCCTGCAGGGCTGCCCTGAGCGGGGCAGTAATGCTGCAGCAGCCTACTCTCTGTGGTGTTAGAATAGCAGGCAGAACCACCCGCACACCAGAGGAAACCAAATCTTTCCTTTCTCAGTCAACTAGACATAGGAAACCCTTCAAGTGACTATGATTATGGAGGGAGAGGTTAGGAATGTAGCTAGAGATGCCATTGGAGTTACAGCTGCCTACTCATGCCTCTTACTTGTGCCTTGAGGACCTAACTTGGCCAAATTCACAGGCACCACTTCCATTCAAGGAGGTGAGCACTGCTAAGTATGCCCAATCACACCCAGTTCATAAAGGGCAGCTCATGTTTCATGAACTCTTGCATGCTGAGAACCCAAGATCAAGTCAGATGCCAGGATGTGGAAGAGGGCATGCTTTTGCTCCAAAACTCTGGGCACCTGTGCCATGGTTCTACTACTAGCTACCCAGTGTCTCCACACAGCTTTCTGACGTACCACAGACGTTTTAGGCAACATTGGATCTATTCAGCAATGTCTCAAGCATCCTTATAGCCTTGCTTTGGTTCCCACTTGAAAGTGGGGAAATATGCGTGGATGGAGCCTGGAGATGAACTTGGAGTAAGATGTCATTTATGTTCTTTTTCTTTCTTTTTTTTTTTTTTGAGACGGAGTCTTGCTCCATCGCCCAGGCTGGAATACAGTGGCGTGATCTTGGCTCACTGCAACCTCCGCCTCCCGCCTCCAGGGTTCAAGCGATTCTCCTGTCTCAGCCTCTAGAGTAGGTGGGACTACAGGCATCTGCCACCATGCCTGGCTAATTTTCATATCTTTAGTAGAGCCAGGGTTTCACCTTGTTGGTCAGGCTAGTCTCGAACTCCTGACCTCAAGTGATCCACCTGCCTTGGCCCCTCAAAGTGCTAGGATTATAGGCGTGAGCCACCGCCCCCTGCCACGTCATTTGTGTTCTAACCCCTATAAGCTCCACCCTGACTTGTAGATCACAATGATATCTTGTACATTACCCTAAAGGTTTGGGTGTTTTCATTTTCCCCATTGCACTGTCACGATGATAAATGGCTGAGATTCCTTTTGAAAGCTAGGAGGAAGATTCGTGGCACATCCTTGTGCTGGTGGTGGATCTTGCTGCCTTGCCTTCATTTCTAGGTCTGTGAACAGGTTCGGGTCTGGGAATTAGGTGAGAATCTGAGACTCTCCACTGTGGCAACTCAAGTCAGCTCTCTGTTCAACTACCTAGACGTTTTCACTTATGCAGATCAAGTAAGATTTTAGTGGGCTGAATATACATTTCATTCCTAGTAACACCATGATTAATTAGCCATGGCCAAAGATCCCTGATTATAGCTCTGGTCGTGATGCCCACATCAATAATCATGCCTGTCTTTTCTCTGGAGGGAAAGCCCTACCACCCACCTACTATTTCCTGAAGATTCTACCATGCCCACTAAAATCAAGAAACTCATTTCACTGGTCATATCATCCACCATCGCATTTAGCAAAGTGCTGCTACAGACCTTTTCAATGATGCTGGTCCTCTCCCTTCTGATGCCTTGATGAAGACAGTTTCAATGGAACCTTCTGGGAGGACATAATGAAGGAGTGGGTGAGCAAGTTGCACATATTAAATCCATTCCAACATAACTCTCTTCCTAAGTCTTTTGATTTTTTTCTTCCAATTATACTAATGAAATACTGGGATCTCAACTTCATTTAGTGTAGGCCACCAGTAAGTCCACATTTCAAGCAACCAAAAGAACTGTTAGGGCAACTCACACCTACTTGAGCTAATAATTGAATCTAGAACATGCATTAAGTTCACCCATGTGTTTGTTTTCTATCAGTGATAACTTACTACAAATGTACCAGCTTAAACCAACACCCATTTATCAGACCACAGTTCTATGAGGCAGGTCTGGGTCCAGCATGACTGGCTCCTTTGCTCAGTCTCACAGGTTAAAATAAAGATGTTAGTTGAGCTGCATCCTCATCTGGAGGCCGGCATCTCTTTCAAGCTCACGTGGTTGTGGCAGAGTCCAGTTTCTTGTGTTTAGAGTTGAGGCCCCTGTTTCCTTGCTCACTGTCAGCTACGGTTGCTCTCAGCCCCTAGATCTGACTCGATGCACGGAGCTGGAGGCCACAAGGGGCATTGTAATAGTGCCTGTGGTAGGCAGAATAACAGCCTCTCAAAAACATCCATGTTTTAATTCCCAGAACCTGGAAATATGTTACTTTATATGGTAAAAGGGACTTTGCATGCATGATTGCATTAAGGATCTTGTAATGGGGAGATTATCCTGGATTATCTGTGTGGCCCCAATGTGATCACAAAGGTCCTTATAAGAGGGAGATGAGAGGCCAGGCACAGTGGCTCATACCCGTAATCCCAGCACTTTGGGAGGCCAAGGCGGATAGATCACGAGGTCAGGAGTTTGAGACCAGCCTGGCCAACATAGCGCAACCCTATCTCTAATAAAAATACAAAATTTAGCCGGGTATAGTGGTGGGCGCCTGTAATCCCAGCTACTTGGAAGACTGAGGCAGGAGAATGGCTTGAACCCAGGAGATGGAAGTTGCAGTGAGCCAAGATCGTGCCACTGCACTCTAGCCTGGGTGACAGAGCGAGACTCTGTCTCAAAAAAAAAAAAAAAAAAAAAAAAAGAGGGAGATGGGAGTCAGAGTCAGAGATTGGAGGATGCTGCAAGGCAAGCTTCGAAGATAGAGGAAGGGACCACAAGCCAAGGAGTGCTGGAAGCCTCTAGCGGTGGAAAAGGTGAGTAAACAGATTCTCCTCCAGAGCCTCCAAAAGGATCATAGCCCAGCTGACACCTTGACTTTAGCCCAGTAAAACCTATTTTAAACTTCCGATCTCCAGAACTGCAAGAGAATATACTTGTGCTGTCTTCAGCCTGAATTTGTGGTAATTTGTCATGCAGCAATAGGAAACTAATACGGGGTCTGAGGAAAATCTGCCTCCCCTTGCCAAGGGAGTGCTGTGAGGGCGTCACCACAGGGTCTTCAGGCCGGAGAAAGTGACTTCCTCACAGAGGGGAGGAGGGGCTACTTCTGCTGGCAAGGAAAGCTCCATGTGATTTGGAGGTTCAAAGTTTTTCAGACTCATCAAAATCTACCCAGGTGTCTCCACCCCAATTCTGGGCTTCCGTTTAACAAATATTCCAAATGTCACACATGAGACTGCCAAAGATATAAATGCAAATTGAATATAATTCTCTAATCTGTAGAATCAAACTGCGGGTCTAGTTTTTTCATACGTAGTCTCTACGACTTTGAGAGATAAGCATGCCTTTTAGAATATTCAGAGAAAGCTCTGTGTTCCCTGGCAATGCCTTGACTGAGGATGCAGCACAGGGGTCATTTTTTCCCTGTAATCTCCCAGTACAGCCACCCACAGTCCCGGTAGTCAACACTCCCAGCTTCACGATCTGTCACAGCGACCACCTGGGCTCCCGGCCCTCCTCTTCAACAATCGCTTTATTCCAGGCACCACCACAGGTGATAACTTCAGTCACTTTTTCTATCTTTTGCTGTAGAATACCAAGACTTCATTTTATACTAGTGTGAGGTCACCCCTGCCCTCAAGCCTAATGGGTCAGGGAACCAATCCCAGATTCCCACCTTTGAAGGTCAATTTTCTGAAACCTCTTGTTATACCAAATACTGTAACAGTCAGAGTTCACTTACGAAAACAGAAACCACTTTGGATATTTCAAGCATAAAAGGATTTAGTACAAGAAGTAGGTGCTTATAAAACCACTCGAAAAGCTGGAGGAGTGAAAGTCAGGATGACAGCCAATAGCTTTCAGGTTCAGGTTCACTGCCACCTAGAGGAGAGATCTGCTGTCACTGGAGGCAGGGACGTGCAGGCAACTGCTGAGGCTCCTCCACTCCTCCACAGTCCCACAATGTGCCAGAGGCAGGGAAATGCGGAGACCACCACAAAATCCTCCCCCAGGAAGCCGTGCACACATGCAGCCACTGCTGCCACAGAACTGAGTCTCATGAGAGTTCATCTCACTGGAGGAAGGTAAAATATGCCTGGAGCCTCCTGGCAAGGGAGCCTGGAAAAGGTAGTTCCCAGGATCGAGGTCCCGCCATCCAGGGGAGTGCATGGAAAGACGTTAAATGTGCTAAGTGCCAATAAGTTTGGCAGTGGGGAGAGCTGCAGTGGAACTGGAGATCGGAGATGAAAACTAGAAAGAGAAAGCAGACGACTTGTCTAGACGTCTGAAAGCGATCTGAATTAGGACATGCTAAAATTAAAGGACAGGGCAGAGAGAATCTGGAGTTCAGGCAGTTCCTAAATAGGACTCCTCCTTTCTTTTTTTTTTTTTTTCCCCTAGGTTAGACTAATACAATTCCAAAATTACTCTGTGTCTCTGTGATTTTTCTGTTTGTATGCATGCAACTGTTTGCATCCTAACATTTCTAATACTGAGGTAAATTAATCTCTCATTTTGTAAACAAGACAGAAGTTCTAAGTTCTTAGCTGCTGCATCCTGTCCCTTCACATTTGTCAGAACTGACCCTCCAAACAGGTATCAAAATACGATCTCTTTCCAGTCAGCTTTGCCTGGAGAACCTGCTTCTAACTTACTCATTCTAATGGAATGTCCCTTCTGATAAATATTGCATCTGTTTTATTTTAAACTTAACCTGGCTGAACCTTTGCTGCTTCTGTGGAAGCTCCAGAATTTCTCTGGGGGAGGGGTTTAGGAACATGCAATAGTTTCAAGGGGGCAGCTGGGACCAATGTTTGTCATTGATGCCTTCTTTTTATAGTGATTAAGAACATGGCGGATGGGGCATGGTGGCTCACGCCTGTAATCCCAGCACTTTGGGAGGCCAAGGTGGGTGGATCACCTGAGGTCAGGAGTTTGAGACCAGCTTGACCAACAAAGTGAAACCCCATCTCTACTAAAAATGCAAAAATTAGCTGACTGTGGCAGCGTGCATCTGTAATCACAGCTACTTGAGAGGCTAAGGCAGGAGAATAGCTTGAACCTGGGCGGCAGAGGTTGCAGTGAGCCGAGATCGTGCCACTGCACTCCAGCCTGGGTGACGGAGCAAGACTCTGTCTCAAAAAAAAAAAGAACATGGCACAGGAGTCAGACTGCCTGGGTATGAATCCTGATTCTGCCACTTGTTAGCTTTACAAGTCCGGGCAAGATGAACTGAGGCATCTTTATGCCTCAGTTTCCAAATTTGTAAAACGGGGATTGTGGTACCTAGGCATAGAGTAATATAAATACTAAATAAACTAATATCTGTAAAACACTTTGAATAATGTACAGCACATGGAATATTCAATAAAAGCTAACCATTATTAGCTAGCATTAGATTGTTCATTTGTGGATATCTTACAAAGGAGGGAAGGAAATACTTTTTAGGGGTCTTTTGTAAAAGCTGTATTTGTATAGCAACCATATTGTTTCAAATTAGGTTTTATATATATTCAGGTGGCTTTGAAGGGGGCAGATGGAGATTGGAGGAGGTAGGGCAAATCCCTTTTTAGCCCCTGCAAGTGCTGCTGTCCCTTCCCAAAGATGTTGTATCAGGGCCATTTAAACATTTTTGTAGATATAAGTAATAAGGATCATATTGTTAGAACATACCCCAATATATTTTCCCCTCTAGGTAATTTGACGTTTTTCCTCTGCAACTTTTCCAGTTTCAAACTTAGCCAAAAGCTGGAGGGAAATGATTTGATGCTTAAGAAGTCCCCTGCTGGCCAGGTGCGGTGGCTCACACCTGTAATCCCAGCACTTTGGGAGGCTGAGGCAGGAGGATTACTTGAGCCCAGGAGTTCAAGACAGGCATGAACAACATAGTGAAAACCCAGCTCTACAAAAAAATACAAAAATTAGCCAGGCGTGGTGACACATGCCTGTGTCCCAGCTACTTAGGAGGCTGAGGTAGGAGGATCGCTTAAGCCTGGGAGGTTGCAGTGAGTCAAGATTGTGCCACTGCACTCCAGTCTGTGCAACAGAGCAAGACCCTGTCTCAAAAAAACAGAAAACAGGCCGGGCACTGTGGCTCACGCCTGTAATCCCAGCACTTTGGGAGGCTGAGGTGGACGGATCACGAGGTCAGAAGATCAACACCATCCTGGCTAACACAGTGAAACCCTGTCTCTACTGAAAATGCAAAACATTAGCCAGGCATGGTGGTGGGCACCTGTAGTCCCAGCTACTCGGGGGCTGAGGCAGGAGAATGGCGTGAACCTGGGAAGTGGAGCTTGCAGTGAGCCGAGATTGCGTCACTGCACTCCAGCCTGGGCGACAGAGTGAGACTCCGAGAATCCGTCTCAAAAAAAAAAAAAAAAAAAAAACAACAGAAAACAAAAAAGTCTCATGGAGTCTAGCCCCAGGTTTTTTTCATGACCTGCGAACGAAGAAACTGGAAGCCAATTACCCCATTCCCATCTTTGTTTTCTGCCGCTCCTTCAGTTGTCTTTGGGCTCTCTCTGTTGGCCTCATCCAGAGTTGAAGCAAGCTTGGACTGTAAGCTCTCAGTCTCCAGGCAAACTGACAGTGTCCAAAGGGTAGGCACTTCCTTGATCATCCAGCTTGTCTGGCACGCAACACTGATGAGAAGACCTAGCTGAGGCTCCCAGTTGGAAAAGCTTCTATAAATTCTTCAGAAACAAAAAGGGAGCGCCTCTATCAAGGAGGGTTAGAGGCAGGCGCATTCCTCTTCAGTGCCATCGCTCTCCTTAGGTTCCCTGCAGCGTGTGTGCTGGTAAATGTTTCACAACCCACTTCTTGTGGTGCAAATGCACCCACCAGGGCTGACTGCATGTGACCAGCGTGAATCACTGTGTGTGGAATGGCAAGCGATGGGTGGCACACCATTCCATACCATTCCCACCATACCAGGCAGATGTGATAGGTGTATGTAACTTCGTGTGCAGAGATAATAATAAAATGTAGTAAAGCAATTAGAAAGTAATGAGTTTGGAGCATGTTTACCTTTGTTTTAAATATAATTTAGTTCACTGTTAATACAAGTTAATTTTTAATGATGGCTGTGTTGCCAAAAATCCTGAAAATTCAGCAATGAGCTCTAGCTCACAGGTGGGCACTGATCTGTGGTTCCATCTCCTCAACAGCTCCCACTGCCCTCACAACTCTCCCACCCCGAGCTGCCATGCTGCAGAGACCCCAGAGTCTATTTCCCTCCCCCAGGTCTCTCTTCCCCACCTCATTCAAGGTATGCTTTGCAGGCTTACTACTCACTCAGCAATGCCCAGAGGTCCAGTCTCCAGTGCCCATTCACAGGGATCTCACTTCCGGTGTCCTACCTGCTAAGCGCTGTTTGCAGGGGCTTCCTTCTCACACGCCTGCTTGTGCCCAGCTATCCTGGGTTCTCAGGACTTCTTCTCCAGGAAAGGAGGCCTTCAGCTAGAGCAGGTTTTCTGCCCCATCCCTGCCTCAGAGGGTGGATCCCCTCCACTTTGACAGCCTTGATCCCCTTGAACTATTCCACTTCCCCCTCCCCAGGCCCTTCCTAATGGGACTAAGTCATCCTCCATCCTCATCTACCTTCTGGCTGCTATACCCTCCTCTCAAAGCTTGGGGATTCTGCCACTGCTCACAGCTGGAAGAACAACAGGCTACATGTCCAGAACTTGCCCACCCAGATGATGCTTTAAAGGCCTTCTTCTTCTTCTTCTTCTTTTTTTTTTTTTAGATGGAGTCTCACTCTGTTGCCCAGGCTGGAGTGCAATGGCATGGTCTCAGCTCACTGCAACCTCTGCCTCCCGGGTTCAAGCGATTCTCCCGCCTCAGCCTCCCAAGCAATTGGGACTACAGGCAAGTGCCACCACACTCAGCTAATTTTTGTATTTTTAGTAGTGACGGGGTTTCACTATGTTGGCCAGGCTGGTCTCGAACTCTTGACCTCGTGATCTGCCTATCTTGGCCTCCCAAAGTTCTGGGATTACAGGTATGAGCCACTGTACCTGGCTTACAGCCCTTCTTTGAAAGAGAAAAAGAAGAGGTGGCATTCTGTGAGGGAACCTAAAAGACCAGACATCCAGCCTCCCCTGCAGCCCAGGACCCCTTATCGGTGCTTCTCTTCAGATTGAGGACCTATTCTTTGGAGATCCGAATTCCTAGTAGTCCAGCCCTCAGATCTCCACCTTGAGACTCCACCCTCAAGATTCTCATTTCCTGCCTTTCCCTTCTAAGGCTTAATCCCATCGGGACTAAGGGAGGAGCCCTCCCTTCCAGCCTCACACAGGCCAACTATCTCAAAAGGAAGCGAAAATCATTTTCCCTTGCATGCTCGCTGTTTCACTTCCTTCTACTTTTAGGAAATGGTGAGTGATTTTCTTTAAAAGAGAATAATCTTGGAGTTTGAGTAGAGTTTGGGAAAAGTGTTGACAACTTCTGGGATGCACGCTCTGCCCTCGTTGCTCCCATTCTCATCAAGGGAGGAGGGATGATTATTTTGCTTTTTTCTCTCCAATGCAACCCAGCATCTGTCCTCCGTTCTGTTCTCAGTGGCAACTCTTCTGCCCAGAAGATGGACCTATTTCCTCTATAATATATCATTCCCAGATAGAGGCGCATTAGCGTTGGAAGGGAACTTGAATTAGTGTCTGACCACCATAGTAGGCAGGAATCTATTTCCAGCGTCTCTGACAGCAGTCATCTAGCCTCTAATTAAACACTTCATGAGACATTGCTGTTCCACACTCACACAGATTTACTTCTCTCTAGAATCTGCCCCAGCATGACTTTGACTCCTGTGTTTTATGCCCCTGAACAACACAAAACCAGTCTATTCCCTCTCCACAGGCCAGCTTTTCATCTCAACTTCTCACTTGTTTCTCTCTTGGCTCTGACCCTAACCTAAGGCATCGACACACAGTTTTGGAATTCTTCCCTCAAATCTAAATTGGGAATCCTTACGTTAGTCCAGACAACCCCAAGGCAAGAACACATGTGGAGGGTAAAGGGCAGCACCTACATCCAGGGAGAGAACAAGACCATTGATGGGGAGAGGGTCTATAAGGATCTGGGAGGCCAAGCGCTTGGTTGTTAATGGGATGGAAAATCAGACAGGGTAGAAAATAGGCATGACAGGGAAAGAAGCCCAGTCTCAGCTTAACTCTAACTGATCCAACAAGGAAGCTGAGCCCCTTCCCCGAATCCCAGAAGATCTTATATCTTCAAGCTACACGTGATTGGTTCTTTACTAGTCCACGTGTCAAGGCCATCTGGGTCCCTTAAACTAGTGGCTCCCAAACTTTTTTTTTTTAGACAGAGTTTTGCTCCATCGTCCAGGCTGGAGTGCAGTGGCATGCTCTCAGCTCATTGCAACCTCCACCTCCCCGGCTCAAGCGATTCTCATGCCTCAACCTCCTGAGTAGCTGGGATTACAGGCGTGCACTACCATGCTTGGCTAATTTTTTGTATTTGTAGTAGAGATGGGGTTTCACCATGTTGGCCAGGCTGGTCTCGAACTCCTGGCCTCAAGTGATCCTCCTGCCTTGACCTCCCAAAATGCTCGGATTACAGGTGTGAGCCATTGCACCCGGCCCCAAGCTTTTGTGTTCAGAAGAATTACCCGATGTAGTAAAAATGCACATCATGGTCCCCTCCCAAACCGATTCCCCTTGATTATCTGCCCCCTAGAGGGAGGGCACAATACTGTTGGGAGAGGAGGATGATGGGCCTTCAACTTTTCTCTTACATTCTTTAGTCGGAGAGTATCATGAATAGTTGAAGGAATAACAGCATCCCCTGTAAACCCTGGTCTTGTAACTCCCCGTACCTGGGATGTGGAATAGTGCACGGATTAAGGGCTTTAGGGGCTGGCTCTGGGGTCAGACTGTCTTGATTTAAATCCTTGTTCCACTACCTACTAACTATCTGACCTGGAACTAGCTGCTTAACTTCTCTAAACCTCAATTTACCTATCTATAAAATGGGGGTAATATTAGTTTCTATCTCAAGGAGGTATTGTAAGGATTTGAGTACTAAGTTGTGGCACTTAGCACAGTGCCTGGAATATAGTGAGCATTCTTAAATGACAGCCATTATTATTAGCATCAGTATTACTCATAGTAGCCGTAGCAGTGAACAAAACCAAATTTCCGATGGAGCCAACCAGCCACCCTTTCTTAATCAGCTGTAACTTCCAGTGAAATCACCATGGCCATCTCCCCTAGATCAACCCCACCTTCCAGTGGAATCACCGTGACCACCCCTCCAGGATCAACCACATTATCCAGCAGAATCACCATGACCATGCCCCCAGACCAACCACACCTGCCAGTGGAATTACTGTGACTACCCCTCCTGGACCAACCACACCTCCCAGTGAAATCACTACAACCCCCCTGCCCTGGGTCCACTATACCTTTCAGTGGAACTAACACAACAACCGCAACCTCCAGTGTCACCAGCACAAGTGCAGCCCCTCCAGGGAATGAGGGAAGGTCTAATGGACAGCTGAGGCTGTGGGAAGTCGTCCTAGTCACTCTGGCCTTGGTTGCAATGGCTGTGATTCTCTTCACAGGTCTGTTTTATTTCGTGAGTGCCTGATGTGTAGGAAATCCTTTTTCTGAGGGAGGGAGTGCAGGGAACTGAGGAGGGAAGCAGGGTAGAGAGAGTAGGGTCATTGTGTGGCTAATAGGGAATGAGAAATCAGGAGAGGCACAAAGCAAGACAGACACCAGGTGAGAACCAGCAAGAGAGAGGGCTAGAAAAGCTGGTACACGTTCAGAGGAAACTGATGAGGACAGAAGGGGCCAAAGGAAGTACAGGGGCCGGGGAGGCCGGGGCATAACTCTGAACGATCCATCCTTTTGTTTTCTAGAGAAACTCTCTGTGCCTAAGAAACCTCTTCACCGAAGATCTTCACATCCCAAACCTTGGTCCATGCCCTCAAGGATACCATGGAGTCCAAGATGGGTCAAGTGAGACTGAAATGGATTTTAGAGACCAGTGTTCTCCCTCAGGCATGGAGCTGATGAGGAGACACAGTGTCCCTAAAGGCAGGCACTTCACCATCCTCAGGGTGGGGAGGACCAGGGTTCTCCGTTTTCCTCGCTTGCCCCCAGGGCTGCTCCTCCCAGCTCTGCTCCAGCCCCTGACATTCCTCCCTTCTGCTAAGTTCTCCCAGACCTGAAACAGGAGGCTATCGCTGGGGCTGAATGTTTAAATGAGTGCACCTGCTCTATGTGACAGCCAGACTGTGGGTGTGTGCTTGTATATTGCTGTGACGACAGGTTTCCTTTTTCATGAAGACACTCTTTCATTTATACTCCCAGTTGTCAAATCCCTAGCATGAAATCCAGAGACCTCACATCTGTCCCATTTTCTTCCCCACTCCATCCCTACTCCCTGAGGCCTCTGGGCTGATGGAAGAATGGAGTCAGGAGACATGGGGGAAGGCAGGTGCTGGTCTTTACAGATGCGTGTTGCATGGCAGGAAAACAGCCTGTGTGTGAGCCTAGAACATGAACTGGAGGAAAGTGATCCTGTTTTCATGTTGTGAGGTAGGAAAGAGCTTGCTATTGGGGCCACCCTAGACATGACCACTTTTCCTGGCCACTCATGTCTGCTCTGGGCTTTAGGTGTGAGTTGCCACCTTTCTTGTGGGGAAAAGAAGAAAGATCAGCCTGTTACTGTGTCTATATAGAAAGAAGTAGACATAAGAGACTCCATTTTGTTCTGTGTTTGAGATGCTGTTAATCTGTGATCCTACCCCCAACCTTGTCCTTGCAAGAGGACTTGTGCTGTGGTGACTCAAGGTTTAAAGGATTTTGGGCTGTGCAGGGTGTGCTTTGTTAAACAAGTGCCTGAAGGCAGCTTGCTGGTTGGTTAAAAGTCATCACCATTCTCTTAATCTCAAGTACCCAGGGACAAGTACACTGCCAAAGGTTGCAGGGACCTCTGCCTAGGAAAGCTAGGTATTGTCCAAGGTTTCTCCCCATGTGATGGTCTGAAATATGGCCTCGTGGGAAGGGAAAGATCTGATCGTCCCCCAGCCTGACACCTGTGAAGGGTCTGTGCTGAGGAGGACTAGTACAAGAGGAAAGAAGGCCTCTTGGCAGTTGAGATAGAGAAAAGCATCTGTCTCCTGCCCATCCCTGGGCAATGGAACATCTCGGTGTAAAACCCAATTGTATGTTCTGTTTACTGAGAAAGGAGAAAACCGCCTTAGGGCAAAAGGTGGGACTTGCTAGCACAATGCTGCTCTTTATGCACTAAAAATGTTTATGGAGATGTTTGCATATGCATATCAAGGCACAGCACTTTTCCTTAAACTTATGTCACAGAGATCTTTATTCATATGTCTTACTGCTGACCTTCTCCCTACGATGATCCTATTATCCTGCCACTTCCCTTTTTCTAAGATGGTAAAGATAATGATCAATAAATCCTGAGGGGCTGGGCGCAGTGGCTCAAACCTGTAATCCCAGCACTTTGGGAGGCCGAGACGGGTGGATCACGAGGTCAGGAGATCGAGACCATCCTGGCTAACACGGTGAAACCCCGTCTCTACTAAGAAATACAAAAAACTAGCCGGGCGAGGTGGCGGGCGCCTGTAGTCCCAGCTACTCGGGAGGCTGAGGCCGGAGAATGGCGTGAACCCGGGAGGCGGAGCTTGCAGTGAGCTGAGGTCCGGCCACTGCACTCCAGCCTGGGCTACAGAGCGAGACTCCGTCTCAAAAAATAAATAAATAAATAAATAAATAAATAAATAAATAAATAAATAAATCCTGAGGGAACTCAGAGACCGGTGCGGCGTGGGTCCTCTGTATGCCGAGCGCCGGTCCCCGGGCCCACTTTTTCTTTCTCTATACTTTGTCTCTGTGTCTCATTTCTTTTCTCAAGTCTCTGGTTCCACCTAACGAGAAACGCCCAGAGGTGTGGAGGGGCAGGCCACCCCTTCATTTCTCTCCTGTGGGCTCCCAGCCCAGCAGCTGTCCTGGGCAGGGAGAATGTACTCCCAGTTTCTGCAAGGGCAGGACTGGCTTGCCCTGCTACAGTCTAGATCCTCAGCAGCCCCCACAAAACCAGGCCTCAGATGGCACACATGCGAGTGTCAGCACCATGCTTAGGCCTGGTCCCGCCCAGGCTTCTGGTGCAACTTGCTCTCACACACACACCCCACTGATTCTTCCTCCCTGTGAATCACTCGCCTCTGCTTTATCAACTTCACCCTGTGCTAAGTCTCTTCAGCCTCTGGGATTCTCCTGGGTCTTTGGGAGAGCCTTAACAGGACCAAGCCGTTTCTCTAAGAACATTTTAAAATATCATGAACAAAACTGTTTTTGGGCTGGGTGCGGTGGCTCATGATGCCTGTAATCTTAGCATTTTGGGAGGTTGAGGTGGGTGGATCACCTGAGGTCAGGAGTTCAAGATCAGCCCTGCCAACATGGCAAAACCCCATCTCTATTAAAAATACAAAAATTAGCCAGGTGTGGTGGCACATGCCTGTAGTTTCAGCTACTCGGGAGGCTGAGGTGGGATAATTGCTTGAACCTGGGAAGCGGAGGTTGCAGTGAGCAGAGACTGCACTACTGCACTCCAGCCTGGGCGACAGAGAAAGACTCTGTCTCCAAAACAAAACAAACAAAAAACACAACAACAACAACAAAATCTGTTTTTAACAGATGCAAGAGAGTATTTACTGTACAATTTATTTGCATGAAATTCAAGAATAGGCAAAACTAGTCTATGGTGGCGGAGATCAGATCTCCTATGAGGGTGAGGATTTTTAGGAAGGGGCACTTTCTGGGTGATAGGAATGTTTTCTATAACAACTGGTCTTTTGGTTACACAGGTAAATACATTTGTCAAAATTCAGCTAACAGCTAGGTGTGGTGGCTGACGCTTGTAATTCCAGCACTTTGGGAGGCTGAGGTGAAAGGATTGCTTCAGCCCAAGAGTTTGAGGCCAGCCTGGTCAACTTGGCAAGACCTCATCTCTACAAAAAATACACATATTAGTTGGGTGTAGTAGTGTGCACCTGTAGTTCTAGCTACTTGGGAGGCTGAGGCGGGAGGATAGCTTGAGCCCAGGAGGTCGAGGCTATAGTGAGCCATGATGGTGCCACCGCACTCCAACCTGGGCAACAGAGTGAGACCCTGTCTCAAAAAAACAAAACAAAACGAGGAAACTCCACTAACTGAATTCTTAAGATCTGTGCATTTCACTTTTTGTAAATTTTACCTCAATAGGAATAAAAAATATACATTAGGGTTTTTTAATTTTTATTTTTATATTAGGGTTTTAAAATAATATCTTGAAGATATTTATCAGTGTATCCATTGTCTCCTCTTCAGCTTTAAGAGCCCCCAGACCTTTTTCGTAAAATAATTATCATTTTTGCACTCAGTTTTTCATTCATTTATTCACCATATTTACTGGACACCTGCTTGGCATGAGGTCCCAAGGAGCTGGGGCAACAAGGATGACCCTGTAGGTCACAGTTGGGTGAGGGAGACACATAAATTACAGGCCAACGCGTCAAGTAGTACAAATGGAAGCACCACAGGAGGAAACATCTAACTTGATGAGGGGAGGAGAGGCTGACTCACATAGAAGGTGACATTTGGATTTTGAGGAGTTAGCAGGCATTTACGAGGAGCAGAAGAGGAAACGCCAGGCAAACGAACAGCTTATACAAGACCAGGCGTGGCACGGCCAGCGAAGGTCAGAAGACCCGTGGGGCTGGAGAGCACAGCAGAAGGAGCTGGGGCTGAGGACTAATGCGTGCCTTTGAATGCCGCCCCAAGGAGGCCAGATTTCATACTTTAACAGCACAAAGCCAACAGATCACTTTAAGGTGTAGTGGGACACAATTTTTTCCCAAATAAGAACACTTCAATCAGCTGAGTGAGTAGAAAATAGAGGCTGGAAACCAAAAAGCGTGTTGTAATGTCCCAGCAAAGAAAGAAGCAAACAGACACATGTAAGACCACAAAACATGGAAATGGGAATGAAGGAAAGAAGTGGAGGCTGGGCACGGTAGCCCATGCCTGTAATCCTAACACTTTGGGAGGCCAAGGTGGGAAAATTGCTGGAGCCCAGGAGTTTGAGACCAGCCTGGGCAACAGAGTGAGGTCCTGTCTCTACAAAAAGTTAAAAAGATTAGCCAGGTGTGGTGGTGCACACCTGTAGTCCCAGCTGAGGTGAGAGGATAACTTGAACCCATGGGGTCAAGGCTTCAGTGAGTTGTGATTGTGCCACTGCCCTCCAGCTTGGGTAACAGAGTGAGACCCTGTTTAAAAAAAAAAAAAAAAAAGGAGAAGAAATGTGGATTTCAAGAGATTTCTGCCTAGCACTTTTTTAAAAATCCCCAACTCAGAATTTATGGTGACTTTTGTTAAAAGTCCTGTTTCAGGGAGGTCTTCGTCTAACAAGCTCTATCTGGGCAATTTTCTTAAAACTAATTCATCAAATGACTAATTCTTTGAATTTTTAAATTTTCTTTAAATCATATTCAATGTGATTCCCTCCTGCTGGAGGCTGGAGGCTGGGGGACAGAGGGAGACTGGGGAATGTCTTCTTCATTTATAGCATGTTTTCTAGTTGAGAAAATACTCAAGATAAACATATTTATTTATAATAATTTTCACATGAAAGACTTTATTCAAAAATACGTGCAAGAAAAAAATTTTTCTTGACTCTGATGAATAATTGCAAATAGTATTCTTATGAATAATATATAAATTATATCCAAAACTATAAGGCTACAGACTATATGATTCCCTTCATATGACATTCTGAAAATGACAAAATTATAGGGAAAGAAACAAGATCCACGTTGCCAGGGCTTGGGGGTTGAGAAAAGGGTTGGTTCTAAAGGAACAGCACTGTGGGAGATGGAGGAGGATGAAGGGATTCAGTATGCCGAATATGTGACTCTATCATTTATCAAAATCCATAGAACTGTACACTACAAAAAGTGATTTTTAAGGTATGGAAATTCAGCAATTCAACCAGGATGTGGAGGGAAAGATGGAATGCAGACTCTTACAAATGACTCATTTGTAAACATAGTGAAGGGGATGGAGAAGAAGGAGCTGGCCTAAGTAACTTTGAAAAACTGTGTTTTGAGTCAGGCATGGTGGCTCATGCCTATAATCCTAGCACTTTGGGAGGCCAAGGCAGGAGGCTTGTTTGAGTCCAGGAGTTTGAGATCAGCCTGGTCAACACAACAAGACCCCCACCTCTACAAAAAATTTAAAAATCAGCTGGGCATGATGGTGTGCCTGTAGTCCTAGCTGCTCAGGAGGCTGAGATGGGAGGATAGCTTGAGTCCAGGAGATCAAGGCTGCAGTGCCACTGCACTCAAGACAGGGTAAGAGAGCAAGACCCTGTCTCAAATTTAAAAAAGAAAAACTGTGTTTTGACCATAAAGCTAAAGACAAAAAGAATAATAATAATACAGAAAAACTGTACTGTACTGTAGTTGGTAAATGTGTTTCTGGCAAGGGTATGAATTAGCAGTTCTGAAACCACTGTTTGTTTATTAAGGTTGAAAAAATAAGTAAAAAATATTTTTATAGGTATTCATAGCCATGTCAGAGAAAGGAGTTACAAATAAAGAAAAGGGAAAGACTAGAATGAACCCCACATTGCTGGATTAAAACTGGAGGTGTCAAAATGCACCTACACTTGTGTTTAACACACAGGTTGAACAACGCTCATCTGAAATCCAAAATGCTTCAAAGTCCAAACCTTGCTGAGCACCAACATGACACCACAAGTCAACATACAGGAACTTTGTTTCATGCACAAAATTATTTAAAATATAGCATAAAGCTACCTTCAGGCTACATGTATAAGGTATACATAAAACATAAATAAATTTCATGTTTAGACTTGGGTCTCATCCCCAAGATATCTCATTGTGTATATACAAATATTTTGAAATCCAAGAAATCGAAAATCCAAAACACTTATGGTCTCAAGCATTTCAGATAAGGGATTCAACCTATATACGCAGACAGATAATTACAGAAATAAATATAGACATGTGTTTATGCATGAGTTAGTATACATACATACATTTCCTAGCTCTAACTTCCGTGGGGGCAAGAAGCAGTGACACCCATTATGAATGAGCACACCTAGTACTCAAATCTTGGTTTCTAAATATTATTCTCTAATACAAAGAAGAGCCAGAGCTCTGTGGAGATATAGTTGATTCCAAGGCCCGGATGGAGGAAATGCAAAATGAGCACGAAGCATCTTGTAATACCAGAATGCAAGAAAGTGTTTTTAAAAGGGATGGAGAGGGCCGGGCGCAGTGGCTCACACCTGTAATCCCAACACTTTGGGAGACCCAGGCAGGGGGATCACCTGAGGTTTGTGAGTTGGAGACCAGCCTGACCGACATGGAGAAACCTATCTCTACTAAAATAATACAAAATTAGTTGGGCATGGTAGCGCGTGCCTGTAATCCCAGCTACTTGGGAGGCTGAGGCTTGAACCCGGGAAGCAGAGGTTGCAGTGAGCTGAGATTGCACCATTGCGCTCCAGCCTAGGCAACAAGAGCAAAACTCCATCTCACACAAACACACACACACACACACACACACACACACACGGATGGAAAGGCTGGGCACAGTGGCTTGAGCCTGTAATCCCAGCACTCTGGGAGGCCAAGGCAAGTGGATTGCTTGAGCCCAAAAATTTAAGACCAGCCTGAGCAATATGACAAAACTTTGTCTCTACAAAAAAAAAAAAAAAAAAAAAAATTAGCTGGGTGTGGTGGCACACACCTGTTGTCCCAGCTACTTGGAAGGCTGTGATAGGAGGATTAGTTGAGTTCAGGATACAGAGATTACAGTGAGCCAATATTGTACCACTGAACTATAGCATGGGCAACAGAATGAGACCCTGTCTCAAAAAACAAAACAAAGTAGCAATGGAGATATCAGCTGGGTGGGCTGGTGCACACCTGTAGTCCTAGCTACTTGTAGGAGGCTGAGGCAGGAGGATCCCTTGAACCCAGGAGTCTCAGGCTGTATAATGGTGCCACCGTAATTCAGCCTAGGAAGCACAGTGAAGTCTTGTCTCAAAAATAAAACAAAACAAAAAAAGGATGGAGGATATTAAAACAGCACTGGAGCCCATCTGAAAGAGCTCCCAGTGGCCAAAGTTTGAGCAACAAAATAAATAGCGATAGTATTGGATCATAACTCACAGAACAAAATAAACATTTATGAATCCATACTGATATAAATAAATAGTTGAATAAATAAAATGGGGAAAGGGCACAACTTTTTCTTACAGAAGAATTTCAATTAATAAATGTAGAAGGAATCCAATCTATCACCATTAGGATTACACACCTGTAATCCCAGCTACTCAGAAGGCTGAGGCAGTAGAATTACTTAAACCTGGGAGGTGGAGGTTGCTGTGAGCTGAGGTCATGCCATTGCACTCCAGCCTGGGCAGCAGCAGCAACAACAACAACAAAGTATTTTACCAACAATAACTTCTTAGCTTCTATAATTGTATATATAATTTCTCAGTTTCTATAAATATAATTGTACTATATAAGATATTGACATGAGGAAAAGCTAGGGGAAAAATATATGGGAAATCTGTAACTACTTTTGTAATTCTCTGTAAGTCTAAAATTATCTCAAAATGAAGTTTTAAAAATTCTAAAACCAAACCAAACCAAAATAATTCTATTGACTTGTACATGAAAAAGGGTGAATTTTATCATATGCAAATTATACCTCTTGACTTAGAAAATCATATATTTTCCTTACTATACTCTTTTGAAATCTATTCATGAGTTATACTAAATATATACAAATACTTTTGAATGTGTTTAAATATTATGTTTGAAAATGTTGCTGGGCGAAGTGGCTCACACCTGTAATCCCAGCACTTTGGGAGGCTGACGAGGGAGGATCTCTTCAGCTCAGGAGTTTGAGACCAGCCTGGGCAACATAGTGAGACCCTGTCTTTACTAAAAATGAAAAAACAATCAGCTGGGCGTGGCGGTGCACGCGTATAGTCCCAGCTACTCAGGAGGCTAAGGTGGAAGCATCACTTGAGCCTGGGAGATCAAGGCTGCAGTGAGCCATGATAGCACCACTGCACTCCAACATGGGCAATACAGCAAGACTCTGTCAAAAACAAAGAGAGAGAGAGAGAGAGGAAGGAAGGAAGGAAGGAAGAGAGGAAGAAAATATTTAATACATTCGAATAATACTAGTAGTTAACATAATCAATTAAATTTGGTAAATTAGCCACTCATTAAATTGATTTTCAGGAAATCAGCGGCCTTGTAAGAGGGGGACAGTTCCTGGCCCACCTGCAATTTCACACTCCTCTTTTAGTTAGAAGGACACTGGGAAAGAGAGAGGCCCTCACAAATGGTGAGAGACACCTCTGAATGAAGATGGGAACCAACAATGATCTTCTAAAGAGTGGGCGGGCGAGGCAGGGATGAGGGTCAGAGAAGAAGGAAAAGATGTGGGTATTCTCATTCAGACATGACCTCACCACAAAAGGACTAATTTTGTGCAGTGAAATGGCTTGGCTATGTCCCCATCCAAATCTCAGCTTGAATTGTAGCTCCCAGAATTCCTCTTGTGTTGTGGGAGGGACCCAGGGGGAGGTAATTGAATCGTGGGGGCCAGTCTTTCCCTTGCTATTCTCATGATAGTGAATAAGTCTCATGAGATCTGATAGGTTTATCAGGTGTTTCCGCTTTTGCTTCTTATTTTCTGTTGCCGCCACCACGTAAGAAGTGCCTTTTGCCTCCCTCCATGATTCTGAGGCCTCCCCAGCCATGTGGAACTGTTAAGTCCAATTAAACCTCTTTTCTTCCGAGTCTTGGGTATGTCTTTATTAGCAGCGTGAAAACAGACTAATACATGCAGTAATTGAGAAAGCTCCCTGGGGTGAGGGCACTCGAGTAGGGGGAGCAAGGAGAGAGATCTGTGGGCTGGAGAGAAGCCAAAGAAGAGGATTTGGGTGGATGATTGAGCGAAGAGCGGGGCTTTAAGAGAGAGAGAGATTGGGTGTTTATAGCCCCCTTATGAGTGTTCCTCTCCTTCTGTTGGGGGACCTCCTCTTGGTCCTTACCAAATGTCCTCTACCTTCTGACACCCAGCTCTCCTCTTGCCAAGCATCGTCCCCCAGGCAGGCCTTGCCTATGCCCTCCTTGGTCATCCTGACTTTACTGTGGCCACCTGTGGGAAGGAAGGCCGAGGCCTTCCCTGAGCACTGAAACACCAGGTGGAGGATTGTTTTCAACTAGGCTCCACATCAGAAAGCAGCGCACTCACACTGACAGGCTTGATCCCCTGTGACTGCTCGACTTCGGGCTCTGGTCCAAAGCTGAGAGCCCCTGTCCCCCTCGTGACAGCCTCTTCTGCCCGGCCCGACCACTCCTTTGAGTGACAGGGGGTCATCGAGAAGCTGCTCCTCCCTCCAAGAAGTAAGACCTGGAGCCCTGGCTTCCCTCGGCAAAGCACATATAAACCCACAGCCACCGTGGGCGGAAGGAGAAGGGCAGGGTGGAAGAAGGTTGAGAGAGGGAGGGAGGAAAAGTTGTCCTGGCTAGCACTGTGTGGATTCTCTTGAGATGAGAAGAAAATGCCTGGCTACATCCCCCCTTCTGCTGCTCCAGCTTCTCCTGAGGTGTTCAGAACGGGGTGGGGGAGTTAATTTTGGTGAGAAGGATGCAAAAGTTTCCAGGGCCTGGAGAGATGGAGTCAGGGTCCCTGGAGAAGGAACCTCTTGGGACTCAGACAGGGCCAGTCCTGAGCTAAGGTACGGAATAGGTGAGTGAACGTTGGGAAGCTCTGAACCCTGCTATCTGCCTTCAATCACCTGCCACAGGGAAGCAGGGACCCCAGCGTCTTTCTCAGATCCCCTTTTAAGGAAATGTTCTGCTTTTGATTTTGTGCATTTTATTTCAGTTTCTTTGTTTCAACTTTCCTTGAGAAATGAAAGATTTGGCACTCCTGTAATGCCTGTAATGCCAGCACTTAGCACTTTGGGAGGCTGGGAAGGAGTGGGATCCCTTGAGTCCAGGAGTTTGAGACAAGCCTGGGTAACATGGTGAGACACCATCTCTACAAAAACCAAACAAATCAGCCAGGCTTGGTAGTCCATGCCTATAGTCTACTTGGGAGGCTGAGGTGGGAGGATCACTTGAGGCCAGGAGGTCAAGGCTGCATTGAGCCATGTTTGCGCTACTGAACTCTAGCCTGAACCAGAACAAGACCCTGTGTCCAAAAAAAAAAAAAAAAAGGCCAGGCGCAGTTGCTCACGCCTGTAATCCCAGCACTTTGGAAGGCAGAGGCCACCCTGCCTTCCAAAGTGACCTGATCACAAGGTCAGGAGATCGAGACCATCCTGGCTAACACAGTGAAACCCTGTCTCTACTAAAAATACAAAAAATTAGCTGGGTGTGGTTGTGGGCGCCTGTAGGCCCAGCTACTCGGGAGACGGAGGCAGGAGAATGGCGTGAACCCGGGAGGCGGAGATTGCAGCGAGTGAGATCACACCTCTGCACTCCAGCCTGGGCCACAGAGCAAGACTCTGTCTCAAAAAAAAAAAAAAAGAGAAGAAAAAAAGAAAAAAAAAAGTAACAGGTGCAGTGGCTCATGCCTGTAATCTCAGCACTTTGGGAGGCTGAGGCGGGTGGATCATCTGATGTCAGGTGTTTGAAACCATCCTGGCCAGCATGATGAAACCCAGTTTCTACTAAAAATACAAAACGTAGTCAGGTCTAGTGGCGTGTGCCTGTAATCCCAGCTACTTGAGAAACTGAGGCAGGAGAATCGCTTGAACCCGGGAGGCGGAGGTTGCAGTGAGTGGAGATCACACTATTGCACTCCAGCCTGGAAGACAGAGGGAGACTCTGTCTCAAGAAAAAAAAAAAAAAAAAAAAAGAGAAAAAAAGAAAGAGAGAGAGAGGGAAAGGAAGGAAGGAACAAAGGAAGGAAGAAAGGAAGGAAGACTTGAACCCTGTTAGAAAAATGTGGAGCATCAGCAGTAGGGAGAGATGACTAGATTTGGGCAGAGTCCCAAAATTTCAAAATTTATGCCATGTAGGCTACATGTATTCCTAAGAATAAATACTCCCAAGTTCTGAAGACTGCCTGTGGCAGTGAGGGCTGGAGATGAAGAGGACTCATCTCTTCTTTGTACTTGTACCTGACTCAGTGTTGCCCTCAGTCCAACTAGATCACACCCACACCCCTCATGACTCCTCCCCTAAACCTGCCCCCATACCACCTTGAATCTTCCCTGCCTCCAAGCCTACCACGTTAGCCCCAGATCTGACCCAGAAGCTGTCTCATTCTTTTTTTTTTTTCTTTTTTGAGATGGAGCGCCCGGCCAGCTGTTTCATTTTTAATCATACACCAAGCATGACCTGAGTGTAATCTCTAACATGAATCACAACTTCTGCCTCATTGGTTTGCCAGAACCCCAGGCACAACTGGATGAGAGGAGACACCTATGAACATGGAGCCAGAATACCCCAGTTGCTGAAACACCAACTCAGAGAGGAGTGAGCTCGAGAAAGAGTCAGGTTTAGTGTCCCATGGAAAGAGACCAGACCTGGAAAAGGCAGAGTCAAAGCTGGGTGAGCAGGCCTTCGAAGGGCATGGCTCAGCAAAGATAATCCGTAGTGCAAGAGGATTCTTTGTGGAATATGTTTTACCAGAATTAAACCAAAAGTGCCAAATGATCCCTAACTCGAATAAATCTTACCACATTACCTGAGGAGATGTGTCATTTGGATGTGAGGATAGTTATGAAAATACTGAGCAGAACAGATGATGATAGGCCATCAACAATTCACATTCAATGGGATTACTTTTTAGTAGGACTAAGTCAAAGCATTTCCACTAAGCACCCAGAGACCAGCCCTAAAGACTCAAGAATAAGAGAAAATGATGTAGCTGCAGATGGAAGGACCACTGAGGACCACATCACTGCAGACCCGGGGACCACTGAGGACTCCGTCACTGCAGACCCAGGGACCACCGAGGACTCCGTCACTGCAGACCCAGGGACCACCGAGGACTCCATCACTGCAGACCTAGGGACCACAGAAGATGAAACCACTAAACATGGTGACACTCACCTTCTACAAACTACTTCAGTCACAGCAGTGAAACCCACCAGGCTCCTGACACCCATGGGAATTATCCTCATATCCCTGGCTACAACCACAGTCACTGTTGCGCTCTTAGTTGGATTGGGCTTCATTGTGGTGAGTATTTGTTCTGGAAATATTCAGGGCATCACGGGCACGAAGCCATCTGAGGATGAGGGGCGGGCATGGAGAGCTGAGGCACAGAGGCCCAAGAAATCGTCAGGCGTGAGGAAGCCTACGTAGAGAGAGCTCTGCAAAGGCTCCTGGAAAGACAGAAGTGGAGAGAAAGGAAAAGAGCACCTGGCACAAAAGATGCAGAAGGCACCGGGGACAGAGGAAGCTGTGAGAGACAGGAAGGAGAGAAAGGGAAGAGAGGCTGAGAGTGAGAAACATAAGAACACAAACATGGTAAGACACAGTGGGAGTCAGAGCAAAGCATGAACTGTTAGGTACAGATGGATGTAAAAGAGGAAATTTTCCTAAGAAAACAGGGAACTGGGGACCACAGGAGTGGATGAATTCGAAACCTTCTGGGTGGTCCACTCGTATCGGAAATTACACATTCTTGTGTTAATTACTACCCACTCTGAAGTTCTGCAGATTTTTTTAAAACCAAAATCGAGTGGGTTTTTATGAGCCGCCACTACTCTATACCAAAGAGACAGTTTGTACCAGCTCTCAAAGAGGAGCTCTGGGTATTTTTCTGTCTCAGAGGGTCCCTGTTGTTTCTACGAGAGGAGACAAAAGAATTCCACGCCAGCCCTGCGTGTTTCATCTCACCAAACTCGCAGCTGGAATCATCACAAAAGCAGCAGCAGGGGAATTCCCCCAGGGAGTGGCCCAAACCCTCCAGAGATGGGGCCAATTGGGATTCCAAAGAAAGAAGCTCAGATGTCAGGGTGATCAGTTGAAAGCATCTATTAGGGGAACTTACAGAGGGCTGCAGCAGTCCTCCCTGCCGGCAGGGAGGGAAAAGGGCTGTTCTGCCTCGGCATGTCTGTAGCAAGGGGGTCAGGGGATGGAGGTTATATGAGGGTTTAGGGAATTTGACTCAGGGCTGGAGCCAGTTTCTTTCAGTGTTTTGGGCAACAACCTAGATACCTTTGTTAGTGCCTGGGAGTGTTCAGGGCCCTGGTTTGAGTTCGAGCCTGCTGGGGAAAACCTGCAGCTGGCTGGGTCACAGAATGGTCAAGGCAATCTGTGATTTTTGGTCAGTCTGATCAGAAAGAAAAGGAGGTCATCTGGGGGGACCCCACATTGTGGCTTCCTCTTGCTGACATTTGATCTAAAACCCAAGCTTTCTGCTTCTGACCTGCTGCTTGAGTGGGAAGGGCTGGTCCTTTTTGGCCATCCTGACCTAAGGATTAAGTGCATATTGAAATTTTAACAAGTGGCGGCTTGCAGGATTAGTCAACTTGGGCAGGTCATTAAAGCCTCGTTAATTCTTGCCGGTCATTGATGCCATTGTGGGCTGACCCCGGTCTAAGATGCAAATCCACGCTTTGGGTCCGTTTGTAAGTGTGAGTAAAGCCGAAAGTAACGCGTGATACAGTTGAGGTGTTCACATTTAATTCTGCTAAAATGACACCATGAAACTAGAGCATTCTGAAGGATGCTGACAAGAGGAAAATGGAATGAAAGCGTCCACATGTACCTGATTCAGGCATGAGTCATGTTCATATTCACCAGTAGAGGGAGGACCTTCTCGACTTCGCTGTTGTCATAAAAACTTGGATTTCTGATCATGTGGATCACCATGAAAAGTCGGTCACTCTTGCTCTAGAACGAAAGACGCTTTCCTTCCTTCAAACCAGGCATTGGCCCAGAGAGGTCACTAGTGTTAACACCTTCTTAATTTCGTGTAGAGACTTAAAACAAGAGATGGCTCAAAAGGCTCAGGGTGTGGGAAGAGGAAAGTCTGTGCTCCCAAACTTGCTAGATTTTTGACTTTTAAACCTTTAACTCGAAAAGTTTTAAAAATAAGAACTATATTACTATTCCTCCCAAGTTCCATTTATCAAAATGCGTTTTTGTTTAAACTTCAATGGTTTAAGTTTTTTTGTTTTTGTTTTTTTAAGGCTGCTTTTGGCAGGGTGCGGTGGCTCACGCCTGTAATCCCAGCACTTTAGGAGGCCGAGGTGGGTGCATCATGAGGTCGGGACTTCAAGACCAGCCTGGCCAAGATGGTGAAACTCCATCTCTACTAAAACTGCAAAAAAATTAGCCAGCCGTGGTGGTGGGCGCCTGTAATCCCAGCTACTCGGGAGGCTGAGGCAGAGAATTGCTTGAACCCAGGAGGCAGAGGTTGCAGTGAGCTGAGATGGTGCCATTGCACTCCAGCCTGGGCAACAGAGCGAGACTCCATCTAAAAAAAAAAAAAAAAAAAGGCTTTTCTTCCCCTCTAAATGATGTCCACATTTTTGGAAAGTATTAATCTCGGCCGGGTGCAGTGGCTCAAGCCTGTAATCCCAGCACTTTGGGAGGCCGAGACGGGCAGATCACGAAGTCAGGAGATCGAGACCATCCTGGCTAACCCGGTGAAACCCCGTCTCTACTAAAAAATACAAAAAAAAACTAGCCGGGCGAGGTGGCGGGCGCCTGTAGTCCCAGCTACTCGGGAGGCTGAGCCAGGAGAATGGCGTAAACCCGGGAGGCAGAGCTTGCAGTGAGCTGAGATCCGGCCACTGCACTCCAGCCTGGGCGACAGAGCGAGACTCCATCTCAAAAAACAAAAACAAAAACAAAAAACAAACAACAACAACAACAACAAAGAAAGTATTAATCTCTAATCATCAGTGTCAGAATCTGAAGAAAACAGTGATATCTAGCAGACTCCCAGAGCTGGGGAAACAGGCTGGGCAGCAGTGATAAATTACAAACCACCAGGGTTAAGAGAAGAACAGAGTCTTAAAAGCAAACCATTTTCTTCCTCCCTAGAAAGAATGTTTCCTGCCTCCATTAAATCCATCCACTAGGGTTATTTATCATCCCCAGGTCATGGACTAGAGTACACCATAAAGAGGACCCCAGCAGTGACTACAGTTGGTTCTAGAAAAAGCAGACCCCTTGTCCACCTCTGCAGGACCATGCAGCATGATGTGTCCTCAGGCCTCCCCTTCACCGCCCCAGTCTGGAGCCCTGGGACCACCACATGAGGAAGGCAGCTGGCCCCTGGAATAAGCATGTGGAGGACACACAGAAGGATGCCCATCTGCTCTGAGTGTCTCCTAATTCCGCCTGGCCTTGTTTACTTCCTCCGGACAATCGCCTTTACCTATCTGCCAGGTTTCGAGGAATTACACACAGCTCAGATATAAGAGATATTCATTAAGTCTGATCAAATCAATTAAGCAAATTTTATCTATTTTTGTCTGGGTCATATCTCTACATTCATTCATTTAACAACAACAACAAAAAAAACTCGGGAGTAGCTGGGATTACAGGCGCACGCCACCACGCCTGGCTAATTTTTGTATTTATAGTAGAGACAGGGGTTTCACCATGTTGGCCAGGCTGGTCTCGAACTCTTGACCTCAGGTGATCCACCTGCCTTGGCCTCCCGAAGTGCTAGGATTACAAGCGTGAGCCACTGCGCTCGGCCTTAACAAAATATTTATTAAGTGCCTAGCATGAGCTCAACACTCTGTGTCTCCCAGTCTGTCTAGTTCAGTCTACCTGTAAGCTGAAGGATACAACTTATCTCTTAAGAGGACTATACCTGCATTCTCCTACCACACAGGCCAAAGGGTCACATTTACAGGTTGTAGTCAACTGGTCATTCAGAAAATATCTGTGAGCACCTGTCTGGGACTGGCCACCATAGCAAATAAACGAGTCTCTTCTTAATCAATCGCGGTGTGAAATGAGGACACAAAGTCCAGACCTAACCTCTGACTAAGAGAAAAGTCCTGCCTGAAAGAAGAGATTTGTCCTTACTTAATGCAAATGCACCATATTCACGCACCTATGAATGATGGCTAAGACCACAGACAAGGCCGGGGCATTGGATACAACAGCTCTGTGAGGAGTTCAGCACAAAAACCAAAGAATCAAAGATATTTGAAGACAGTTGATTATTGTTTGCTCACTACTGATAACTATGAGCAGCATCACCGCCAGTGTTAAATAATGGAATTGTGCTATTATGATACAGAGTCAGAAACACAGAACAATAAATTAAAATATTAAAGTGAAAAAATTGGATTGATTAAATAAATATTAAACTGGTGTTTCTCAGAATTACGTGATAAACCCCTTTAAAGGAAAAGACATATATGTATTTTTGAGACAGAGTCTCACTCTGTCGCCCAGGCTGGAGTCCAGTGGTGCAATCTTGGCTCACTGCAACCTCCACCTCCTGGGTTCAAGTGATTCTGCTTCCTCAGCCTCTGAGTAGCTGGGATTACAGGCATGCACCACCGCGCCCGGCTAATTTTTGTATTTTTAGCAGAGACGGAGTTTCACCATATTGCCCAGGCTGGTCTTGAACTCCTGACCTCAGATGATCCACCCGCCTTGGCCTCCCAAAGAGCTGGGATTACAGGCATGGGCCACCATGCCCAGCAGGAAAAGAGATTTTTTGAGAACTCGCCATGTTGGCTTAAAAGTAAATATATATAAAACAGAAAATGAAGTATAAACTCTTGTAGAGCTTATAGCTCTACTGTTCCAATAACGTTAGAAATAACAGCAGTAGTTTAATGTAATGCACGATATTTCTTTACTGAAGAATTCTTCTCTCCAACATTAATATGGTACCGATTGCTACAGCCTAGTTTCTCAAATCTCATTTGCCACGTGATGTTTTCCTTCTTTCATGGATCTTCTCTGTACAAGCTCTCTCAAGACCTTCAGTCTCTCAGTTAGCTGTGGGATGATTGGGCCCTTACTTAATGCAAATGCGCCATTTGCATTTTAAGACAGTTCTCATTCTACTCTTGTTAGGCTGTGACAATTGTAAAGACTAATCATTTTTATTAGCTTTATGTTGGTTTTATATTGGTCATCAATAGAGTCCAGGAAATGCTTATATGATGGGGATTTTCAAGATTATCACCTGAAGGCAAACGTGACAGAAACAGCTCCAGTCTCCCCTTCCCTCATACTTGGAGAACCTGAGTTTTGGGGGTGATGGTAATATGCTTAGCTGAAAAAAACCAATTTCCCAAATACCCAGTTTCTCGGTCCCCCTTGCAGCTGGTGCGCTGAGGACATACAGCTCTGGCCAATGCAATATAGGCATAAGCTCCTGGGGATGGTGTCCCTTCCAGATGAAAAGGCAGAAGCTCACAAGGAGAAATCCCTTTGCCCCTTCCCCCTTCATTCCTCTTTCTGCCTGGAATGCAGATATGAGACCTGGGGCGCAGCAAGCCATGCTGAGGCCAGGGGGAGACCCACAGCAGGGTGAAGGCTTCAAGCTGAGAGTGGAGCAGAGAGAAGAAATCACTTGGGTGCCTGATGGCAATACTGAGCCCCGGGCTGCTTCTCCCGGACATTTCGGGTATGAGATGAGCAGTGTGCTGGAGCTCAGTGAGGTGAGCTGCTTGTGATTCCAGCTGAATGGGATCCTAACTGATATGACACATAAACATTGTCTGGAACATGCAGACTTCTGAGAATACCTCCATAGACACATCTGGGAAGACACAGTGCTCAGGGTTTTAAGGATGTGGGAGCTACACATAGTGGTGAGTGGAAGAATAATAAAATGATCTCCCGTTTCTGCCCCCATGGAGGCAGCAAGTGGCCAAGGGAGAATTTTGTGATTAGAGATACCGGCATGAGTATTAGTTTATTGCAGGAAAAAAAGAGTAACACAAGAGTCTCTTAGTTAATATACAGGCAGGAAAAGTCCAATGTGTCTCCATAAAATCCTCCTCCTGCAGTTCAGGCTGGGGTTTGGGGCTGGGCATCCGTCAAAGGGCATTGGCAAGCACAAGGAATTCCAGAGTCTGCCTTGGTCTTCAAGGGGGCAGAATTTTTGGTCTCGGTACATGCTAGGTTTGTGCAATAAACAAAGGAATTGCTAGAGCCACAAATTCTAGCTGAGAAGTCTGTATACTTGAGTTTCTGAACCTCAGAGACAACTTAGAACAATTGAAGAGACCATGAAATCTCTGTAAATGGCACAGAAACTTTAGCATGCAAAAGCATGCATGCAAAAATGCTAGTATACCAAAAGCTTTTCTTTTCTTTGAATCAAGTTAATTTCTGGCCAGGCAGGATGACACACCTGTAATCCCAGCACTTTGGCAGACCGAGATGGGAAGATCACTTGAGCTCAGAAGATCTATACCAGCCTGGGCAACATGGTGAGACCTTGTCTCTATTAAAAATCAAAAAAATTAGCCGAGTGTGGCAGTGCATGCCTATAGGCTCAGATACTTGGGAGGCTAAGGCAAGAGGCTCGCCTGAGCCCAGGAGGTAGAGGCTGCAGTGAGCCATGACTGTGCCACTGTACTCCATTCTGGGTGGCAGAGCAAGGTCCTGTCTCAAAAAAAAAAGAAAGAAAAGAAAAACAAAAGAAAAGGAAAAAAAAAAAAAGAATAAAAGGCTGGGCACAGTGGCTCATGCCTGTAATCCCAACACTTTGGGAGGCTGAGGCAGGATGATTGTGTGAGGCCTGGAGTTCAAGACCAGCCTGGGCAACATAGTGAGACCTCATCTCTACAAAAAAATAAAAAATTAGCCAGGCATGGTAGTGTATGTCTGTAGTCCCAGCTACTTGGGAGGCTGAGGTGAGAGGATTGCTGGAGCCCAGGAGGTCGAGGCAGCAGTGAGCTGTGATCGTGTCACTGCCCTCCAGCTTGGGCAGCAGAGAGAGACCCTGCCTCGAAAAGAAAAATAAAAGAAAGAAAACGTGAATTTCTGCTCCTGTCAGATTAGAGGGAAATTCAATCTCAGTCTTTTTTGCTGCTCTCCAGATTCCAGAGTTGTACATAGGATCAAGGCATAAGGAACATCCTTTTTTTTTTTTTTTTTTTTTTTTTTTTTTTTTTGAGACGGAGTCTCACGCTGTTGCCCAGGCTGGAGTGCAGTGGCGCGATCTCGGCTCACTGCAAGCTCCGCCTCCCGGGTTCCCGCCATTCTCCTGCCTCAGCCTCCTGAGTAGCTGGGACTACAGGCGCCCGCCACCGCGCCCGGCTAATTTTTTGTATTTTTAGTAGAGACGGGGTTTCACTGTGGTCTCGATCTCCTGACCTTGTGATCCGCCCGCCTCGGCCTCCCAAAGTGCTGGGATTACAGGCTTGAGCCACCGCGCCCGGCCCGAAACATCCTTAAAGTCAGTAGCAACTGGCCTCTACTAGTTATTCCCAAGACACGCATGTCCCTTTGTGGCAGCAGTTGTGCCAGCGGCTCGGGGGCTTTACCCAGTCAGTCTCCTTCAACTTGCCGTGTAGCTTTCTCCAGAACAAGGCCACCCCCTCGGGGTGCTACCGGGAAGGAGAGTATGGTTTTGGCATTTGAGGGCCAAGAGAGATATACATGAGGATCTGGTCTCTGGAGAGTATTGAAGATAGAAAAGACAAGGAGAAGATGCTGCAGAAACACCCAGAAGGAAAAAAAAAAAAAAAAAAAAAAGAAGCCTCAACGAATAAGGGAAATACCTTTCTAACCATTCCTGGGACCCTGAACTACAAGATTTGGTAGTTGACTCCCAAACCATAATACGCTCATACTCAGACGACACTTGTACATTGTCACACGTGTCTGTGCATTCCACGCCTTTGGTAAATGCATACAGGTCATCAGCCCCACTCAGCTAATCCTCCTTTTCTCTTTCTAAAGTCTGGTGTTTAAAGGACCTCTTCAGTGTCATCAAGGAGTCATACCAGGTCCAGCTGAACCCAACTTGCATATGTTCTGATTGAGGACACCAGGCAAGCAAGCACACCCCTCTAGAGTGTGCCTGAACAGGATTTATGCCTTTTGGGGAGTGTCACCTCTCATTGAAAATGTCTGTGAATGCACATTCTGGTCCAGTCCCCTGTCTTTCTAAACAAGAATGTTTGGTGAAGCAACAGTGATTCAGCACTCTCCCTTAGCGAGGTATTGTTTGATACCTTAGAAAACATGTAGCCATTTTTCAGGTCTATTCAGGACCTTTCTTGCGATTTATCTAAAACAAACCCCTCACTTCGGTCTCTAGAGATTACCATATTTATTTTCTTTATGGAGCTGATGACAAGCTGAACTTATGCTTATTTACATATTAACTTGTTTGTTTTATGTCTGTCTCCTTCCACTAGAATGTCAGTTCCTTGAGAATAGGGGTTTTGAGGACGATATATGAGATAGAGTAGGTATTTAATAATCATGTGCTTCATTGAGTCTACGATGCGCATCTCCCCCATTGGATCATAATCTAAAATGGAGATGTCAGCTGGGCATGGTGGCTCACGCCTGTAATCCCAGCACTTTGGGAGGCTGAGGCGGGTGGATCACTTGAGGTCAGGAGTTTGAGACCAGTCTGGCCAACACAGTGAAACCCCGTCTTTACTAAAAATTAGCCAGGTGTGTTGGTGCACACCTGTAATCCCAGCTACTTGGGAGGCTGAGGCAAGAGAATCACTTGAACCTGGGAGGCAGCGGTTGCAGTGAGCCAAGATCACGCCACTGCACCCCCGCCTAGGTGACAGAGTGAGATGCTGTCTCAAAAAAATAAAAATAAAATGGAGATGTCCACTGGATGCAGTGGTTCAGGCCTGTAATCCCAGCACTTTTGGAGGACAAGGTAGGAGGATTGCCCAGAGCTAGGAGTTAGAGACCTGCCTGGGCAACATCATGAGACACTGTCTGAAAAAAAAAAAAAAAAAAAAAAAAAAACAAAAAAACAAGAAATGTTTAAAAATGGAAATGTGTCTTACACTTGATAGCACATCATGAACCAGTCGGTAGCACTCTTTCTTCCTTAGTGGGGCATAAGTAATGGTGCATCTTACATTCAGTGTCATCTTAGATGGGATGAAATACACATTTTGGAATAAATGAATAAATGTATGCTTTCTTTTGGTGCTATTTATTCTGTTTTGATCTTCTTGGTAAGCACAAAGAAATCAGGATTCTTTTTTTTTTTTTTTTTTTTTTGAGACAGAGTTTCACTCTGTCACCCAGGCTGGAGTGCAATGGTGTGGTCTCAGCTCACCGCAACCTCCACCTCCCGGGCTCAAGCAATTCTCCTGCCTCAGCCTCCTGAGTAGCTGGGACTACATACGTGTGCCACCACACCTGGCTAATTTTTGTATTTTTAGTAGAGACGGGGTTTCACTATGTTGGCCAGGCTGGTCTTGAACTCCTGACCTTGTGATCCACCCACCTCGGCCTCCCAGAGTGCTGGGATTACAGGTGTGAGCCACCACACCTGGCCTAGGATTCCTTTAGTAACTGTCTAGTATGTGCTGGGAATTCTTTTGGGAACAGAGACAGCAGACTAACAGAAGTGAATGATGTAGTTCTTGCCCTCAAGGACGAGAAAACTAGCAATTACAGTGCAACATGCTAAGTGCTATAATAAAGGAACGCTTTGGGGCAGAGCCCAGAGAAGGGATCTCGTTCAGCCTGTGCAGATCCTGGAAGAGCTTCCCAAGGGATGGGGGACCCGACCTGAGACTTATAAGGTATTTGTGGGGCACTTTGCGGTGCTGTCATGTATGTGGTTTGTTTTGATCTTCACATCACGTCTATGAGGTGGGAAAACCGTCCTGTCTTAGAAATGCAAAGACTGAAGTTCAGAGAAGATAAATAAATTGTCCCCAAACCTCCTTAATGGTAAGTGGCAGGGAGGGGTGGGGGCGCTGAGGGTAAACTCAGGTTTCCTGACTCCAGGATCACTCACTTTTTATCTCTTTTGGGCTGAATCTCAAGTGATGAACTGCTCTGCACTGTCTTTATAAAAATCATCCATAGGTGTGAACTTTTATCCTTCAGTCTTCTCTTCTTTAGGCTTGCCATGGCAGGCTCTCGGATCTTTCCTTCAATCTGTATCGGGTTTTGAACCAAGCAAGAAAAACCAGACACGGTCCCTATTCTTGAGGAGCCCCCAGTCTGAAAACAAGTCGCAGATATACAGAAAAAACATTCTTGTGTGTGCGATGGATGGTAGGGAACGTGTCATCAATTTTGACATTTATGGCATTTATTTGCCTTCACTAGTGAGTTCTGCTTTTTAAAATGTTTGCAACTTCTCAGGCCTCACCCTCGAAAGAATTTGAAAATTGAACACAAGCAGAGATGTTTTATTTTTAACCCAGGACCTCACCCAGAGTTTTTCAGGCAGCAGCCCTGAACCAAGCTGGCTTCGAGGTATTCGTGAGTTTCTATACCCAGAAGACTCTTTCAGCTTCTACCTTCTACCCATGAAAGGGGGTGGCATGGACGATCCCTTTGATCATCCATCACATCTTTGCCGAGGACATATAAGCCTGTGCATGGCTCTGAGGACACAGTGGGGAGCCATGTAAATAGCTTTTGCCTTCAAAGTGCCTGGCAGAAGCAAATGAATATTGCTGTCATGTACATGCAACCGTCGTGAAATGCTTCAATGTTCCACACCTTCTTTGGAGACCTTTAAGAAATTCATGGAGCTTTCAGCAGTGATATTTACCACCAACAATGTAATCCAATGGGGCAGCAAGCAAAATGAGCTACTATTAACGCACCATGGAGAAGAGGAATTTTCTCTTGCGCTGACACCACAACAGACCCATTCTTTCATTTGGATTAGTATTCACTCCTTGTGCTGAGTTGCTTGCAGTGGATATCCAATTTGTGAAGTGAGCTGAGGTATAATGCAGTATTGTATACTGGAACACAGGGACTGCAAATGTTTTTAAAAAGCAGAAGTCACTAATAAAGTCAAATGCCATGAATGTCACAATTGATGAAAACTGGCCATTAGAAAAATCTAGATATGATAAAATTGTTAAATTGATGAGTATGAAGATTGGATTATATTATATATTCAGCATGCAAAAACAGATAATGAGGGGAAATGCAGTGACAGTCAAAGCAACTATGGAAACAATATCCATGGCAACAAATGGCCTGGTCGGAAGAGAGGCCCCAGGACTGCCTGTGTCTTCCTGATGAAATGTCTGGTAAGCCCCCTAGTGGCAATGACTGGGTAGTGGCCCTCTGCGAGATGGGCGCCTCTCAGGAGATTGAGTGCCACTTCCGAGGGCCTGGAGAAGTTGACTTGTGTTGCATCCCATGGGGTCACCCCCTCCTCCCCTTTCCTTGCACTCACTGGCATGAGACACAACATATATCCACAAACAACTGCCGTTCCTCATTGCATCTAAGGCTCCGTTGCTGGAAAACATACCATTATTTCATGCCTCACTAAGAGAAAAACACAGCGAATTAAACTATGACATGCCATTGATTGTAAGATGCATCCCTATTCGAGAGATGATAAATGTGAAAATAAATATATGTCTTATAATCTATAAAATATAAATGACTTTCTACTGGATGAGGTGGCTCACGCCTGTAATCCCAGCACTTTGGGAGACCGAGGCAAGTGGACTGCTTGAGCTCAGGAGTTGGATACCAGCCTGGGTAACATAGCGAGACCCTGTCTGTATTTATACACACACACACACACACACACACACACACACACACACACACACACACACATAAATGACTTTCAGTGATTCACTTAACATTTCCAGATGCTTGTTCCCTCACTTATAAACAACTATATCATTAATTAATTCACTCATTCTACTCACATTTATTAAGTGCAGATTATTGGACAAGCACACTGACGTCAACACTGAGTATACAGCAGGAGCTGGTGTCCTGCCTTTAGGGGGCTTTTGTTACGGTGACTTGGTTTCTGATTATCTTTGTCACACTGCATCCGTGAGTCAGTGATTCTGTGACCCTAAGTGAGTTTCAGAGTGAAAACAGACACCAGATAAGAAGCCAGAAAACCTGGGTTCTAGTCTTGTTCTTCCCCTTAATAGTTTATTTAATCTGTCTCAAGCTTATTTTATCTATTTATTGTCTATCATGGTTAAATTGAGAAATAGTTATATTTTTCTCATAGCAGAGTCCTTCAAACAATATGCAATGGCAATCAAAACAGCCAAGTAGCTGTGGAAACAGTGTCCATGGCAACCAGTGGTCCCATCTTTTCTTCTTTCTCTCTTTTTTCCTTTCTTTCTTTCTTTTTCTTTTCTTTTCTTTCTTTCTTTCTTTTTCTTTTTCTTTCTTTCTTTCTTTCTTTCTTTCTTTCTTTCTTTCTTTCTTTCTTTCTTTCTTTCTTTCTTTCTTTCCTTCTTTCCTTCTTTCCTTCTTTCCTTCCTTCCTTCCTTCCTTCCTTCCTTCTTCCTTTCTTTCTTTCCTTCTTTCTTTCTTTTTTCTCAAGGTCTCTGAGTTTCAAGTCAAGGCTAAAAAAAATTTTTTAAGCTGTTTTAATTTGCTGGAATGCAGTGACATGATCATGGCTCACGGAAGCCTCAATCTCCCTGGCTCAAGTAATCTTCCCACCTCAGCCTCCCAAATAGCTGGGATCACAGGCATGCACCACCATGCCCTGCTACGTCTTATTTTTATTTTTTCAATACAGATTAGGTCTTGCCATATTGCTCAGGCTAGCCTTGAACTCCTGGACTCAAGGTATCTTCCAGCCTCAGCCTCCCAAAGTGCTGGGATTACAGGCATGAGCCACAGCACATGGACCTCATCTTTCTTTCATGTCACTAGATCAAGAAAGCTCCAGAGTTTTTCTTGTTCCCTTCAGGTGTCAAGCAATATCATTTTATGTATATAAACATCTAATTCAGAATAGTTTCAACTCTTTTTTCCTATTGTCCAGCATGAAGCTTCCCCCTCCCCAGTGGACAGACGGCAATGGGCTGGCATCTGACATTTGTCTGCAAACCTAATGGTAGGAGACAGGCTGGTTTTCTGCCCTGGGGGTGGGAGTGTAAGAAAGGAGGATGCACTGGAGACCTGGATCCCGGGTTTTCAGGGCAAGGCTGTGTAAGTGTTTCCAGCAGACTAGGTGTGAGGCAGGCTAGGAAGAGAGCTAATGTGGAGCGAGCCAATCCTGTCTGACGTGGCCACCTACAGGCATCAACAGGCCTCGGCAGAGAGAAGCTGAAGTGATTACTGCATTCCTAGGGGCTGTGGGAGGAATAAATCGTGGAAGGAAAGCCTCATTTGCAACTGCATGGCATTGGGGTGAGGAGTCTCTGAAGAAGCACCCAAGGAGGAGGAATCGCGTGTAAGCACCTGCCAGTCCCAGAGAATGCAAAGCCCTCTTGCAAACTGTGCCTGCTCCACACCCCAGACCACTCCTTCCCCAACCCTTCCCCACTCCACTCAACCTTGCAGGGTTAGAAACCATTACAAGACAGGAGAAGAGGGACAGATGCATAAGGTTGAGGACCTGTTTCCCCATTTCTCATCTTCCCATCCTTGCAAAGTCCTTGCTGGAGGAAAGGAGACTTACCTTTGGAACTAGACATTGAGTTTCTGAATTGACATTGTGTTTGGTAATATAAAATAACTATAGGACCTAAGAGAGATCGGAACAGTCTTAGTACTGTCCATGTTTTCATCTTGGAATGGGGAAAACTGGCCCCACTGAGCAAGTTAAGGACATCATAGACTGATCTGTAGATGTTCAGTGAAATCTGTAATTCAAGACTAAATAAGTTATTGGCCGGGTACGGTGACTCAAGCCTATAATCCCAGCACTTTGGGAGGCCAAGGCGGGCAGATCACCCGAGGGCAGGAGTTTGAGACCAGCCTGGCCAAAATGGTGAAACCCCATCTCTATTAAAAAAACAAAAATTAGCCAGGCGTGGTGGTGTGCACCTGTAATCTCAGCTACTTGGGGGGCTGAGGCAAGAGAATCACTTGAACCCAGGAGACAGAGGTTACAGCGAGCCAAGATTATGCTGCTGCACTCCAGCCTGGGCTATAAGAGCAAGACTCCATCTCAAGAAAAATAATAATAATAATAATAATAACTTATTCTTGAGACACATGTGATGCAAGATGAGTATTTGTTGCTAGGATCAGCTCAGTTAAACTGTGCAGTAAGTCTGTACTGTCCTATGTGGTAGCCATTAGCCACATGTAGCAACCGAGCACGTGAAATGTGGCTAGTCCAAATACAAATGTGCTCCTAAGTGCAAGACACACATGAGATTTCAAAGACTTAGTACAAAAACAGTAAAATGTCTCTCTAATAATTTTTATATTACTTGTCAAAATCATAATATTTTGGATATGCTGGGTTAAACAAAATTTACTATTAGAATTAATTTCACCTGTCGTTGTTTACTTTTTTGATGTGACTACTAGAACATTGTAAATTACACCGAGCTCGCTTTCTGTTTCTGCTGGACCTGTAGTCTCCCTCACAGGTCATAAGGCACTGAGGTCACAGGCCGTAGGTTGGGACGTTTCTCCTTCAGAGAAACGTCATTCTCATTTTAAATCATCCTGAAGAAGACAGATCCTGGTAAGCAGGTGGGCCAAAAGCTGGATTGAGTGGGGAAACTTCTTCCTGTCTTTGAACCAGAACAAGGACAGAGTTGGGAGCTTGGATTTTGCATAGTGAAGGCACACTCAAGGGAGCCACCCATCTTGGGGAGTTATGCTGGCCCCCAAAACTCAGAGCATGCTAAAGGTGAGGCAGAGAAGCCTTCCGTAGGAGGTGCATACAGCGGGGGGCGTGGGCCTCTGAAATCTGACAGCGCCATGTCTCATTTCCAGTTTTCAGTGTATCTGGAATTCTCGTCTGTTATCCCTAGGTCTTTAGCGGAGCCTGATTAAACATGAGGCTGAGGGCAGCTGCGGGGAGCTGAGGGCGGATTCTGTGTCCACTCCTGGCCGCCCCACTGGCCATGGCTTCCTCCCCAGCAGGCCTCGACAGCAGCCTCTGGAGTCTCTGGCCCAGCTTGCTGCAGGTCGCTGCTGTTCTCTTTGTGTCTCTTAGACTGTGACTTCGAAGCAGTCATCTCATTTCTGGGAATCTATCCAATTCTCAATTGTATAAAATGCTTTATAAACAAAAAAAGTCCATTACAATTTACTATCTTAACAAAATATTGGAAGCAGCAGAAACATTTAACAGGAAAAACTATAAATTATAGACTATGTACTTTGTGCATCATTGGGGAGCCACTTAAGTGACTTTTATTAAAACTTATATTAACAAAGAAGACAATAGTGTCATAATAATTTATTTAAAAAGAATTAAAGGCCAGGCACAGTGGCTCATGCTGTAATCCCAGCACTTTGGGTGGCCGAGGCTGGCGGATCACTTGAGGTCATGGCAAAACTCTGTCTCTACTAAAAATACAAAAATTAGCCAGGCGTGGTGGCGGGTGCCTGTAATTCCAGCTCCTTGGCAGGCTGGGGCAGGAGAATCTCTTGAACCCGGGAGGCAGAGGTTGCAGTGGGCAGAGATCACGCCACTTTACTCCATCTTGGGTGACAGAACAAAAGTGTCTCAAAAATATATAAATAAATAAATATAAGGCATTAAGGAACACACAATTATACATGCAATTGGTGACAATAAAATACAACTCCTCAAAAAAAAAAAAAAAGGCCGGGCGCGGTGGCTCAAGCCTGTAATCCCAGCACTTTGGGAGGCCGAGACGGGCGGATCACGAGGTCAGGAGATCGAGACCATCCTGGCTAATATGGTGAAACCCTGTCTCTACTAAAAATACAAAAAACTAGCCGGGCGAGGTGGTGGGCGCCTGTAGTCCCAGCTACTCGGGAGGCTGAGGCAGGAGAATGGCGTAAACTTGGGAGGCGGAGCTTGCAGTGAGCTGAGATCCGGCCACTGCACTCCAGCCTGGGCGACAAAGCGAGACTCTGTCTCAAAAAAAAAAAAAAAACAAAACAAAAAAAACAAAACCCTAAACAACCACCACCACCTAGGTATAAAGAAAAGACTAGAAAAAAAGTGTTTTAAAATGAAACTATCACTGTATTAGGGTTCTCCAGAGAAACAGAACTAACATCTCTCTCTCTGTCTCTCTCTCACATAGATGAGAAGACACGCTCAAAGGAGCTCGTATAGGTGAGAGAGAGAGATTTAAAGGAATTGGCTCACACGATTGTGGAGATTGGCAAGTCCAAAATTTGCAGGGAAAACTGGCAGGTTTGGAGACGAGAATTAATGTCACAGTTCAGGCCTAAAGGCAACCTGGAGGCAGAATTTCCTCTTCCTTAGAGGACATCAGGCCCACTCACATATGGGAGGGTAATCTGCTTTATTCAAAGTCCACCCATTTAAATGTTGATCTCATCTACAAAATACCTTAGTAGAAATATCTAGAATAATGTTTGACCAAATATTCGGGTATCACAGCTTAACCATACTGACACATAAAATTAACCTTTGGCTGGGCACAGTAGCTCATCCCTGTAATCTCAGCACTTTGGGTGGTTTACATGGGTGGATTGCTTGAGCCCAGGAGTTCAAGACCAGCCTGGAGAACACAGTGAGACTCTGTCCCTACAAAAAACAACGAGAAAAAAATTAGCCAGGCATGATGGCGAGTGCCTGTAGTCCCTGCTACTTGGGAGGCTGAGGTGGGAGGATCGCTTGAGCCTGAGAAGTTGAGGCTGCAGTGAGCCGTGATTGTGCCGCTGCACTCCAGCCCGAGTGACAGAGCAAGACCATGACTCAAAAAATTAATTAATTAAATTTAATAAATATTTTTAAAAATTAACTTTCACAATGATCTAAGGCTTACTACTTTAGGATTTGCTTTTGAAATACTTTCCTGTGTTTTCCAAAATACATATAATAATAAAGATGTACTTATGATGGAAAAGGCCTGTGTAAACACATTTTAAAACACAGCCTCCTTGGGGTAGCCCCAGAGTCCCCATGGCTCCTTCAACATCTTTCATCGCTCTCCTCACCTCTGCCTTCTACCATTATCATGCATGTCTGAATGTGTCTTCCTCTGCTAAACATCAAACAGAGTTTTAGGACTGGGATTTTAGACAGTGAGAGAAGGAAGGCGCGGAGGCAGCGGGAGCCTGCCTGAGGGCATTAACGTCAGTTCTGGGCTATATGCTGGCTCCTCAGGACTGCCCTCCTAAGGGGCACAGACACTTGAGCAGAGGGAGCTCCTGTTCCAGTTTCTTTGCGAAAATCAACTTGATAAAGTTTTTCCTGTTTTGTTAAAATTGCCTAAAACTTTTTAGCAGTACTTCATTTGATTTTCTTTAATCGTTTTTGTCATTTCTTGGAGTTTTCATTTATTGCACATGCTTTAACATCCCAGTTTATGTCTTGCTTAATTTAATGTCCATGTGGTTGACCCTTGAACAACATGGATTTGCACTGCGTAGGTCCACTTACACATGGGTTATTTTCAATCAAATGCAGATCAAAAACACAGTAATGGTGACATGTGAAACCCATGCATACAAAGGCCCAATTTTACATGTATTTGGGATCCAAAGGGCTGACTGCTGGACTTGAATATGTGTGGGTTTTGGTATACACAGGAGTCTTGGAACCAATCCCCTTCGTATACCAAGGAACTACTATATATCTGCTTTATTTCTTTGTTCTTTTTTTTTTTTTTTTGAGACGGAGTCTCATTCCGTTGCCCAGTGCAGTGGCACAATCTTGGCTCACTGCAACCTCTGGCTCCCAGGTTCAAGTGATTCTCCTGCCTCAGATTCTGAAGTATCTGGGACTACAGGCACCCGCCACGCCCAGCTAATTTTTTGTATTTTTAGTAGAGACGGGGTTTCACCATGTCAGCCAGGTTGATCTCGAACTCCTGACCTCAAGTGATCCGCCAGCCTCAGCCTCCCAAAGTGCTGGGATTACAGTTGTGAAGCACTGCGCCCGGTCTCATTACCATTTTTTAAGAACTCATTTGAGCAGGCAACAGGTATACATCATCTCATGAAAACTGAGTCACTCAGCCTGTGCTCCCACCTGGACAGATCACCACACAGCCTCTGCTTAGAGATGCTCCACAGAAGCCAGCGTGAAAACACCAGAGCCAGGCATCCTTTAGAAAACCATTTTGGGATTGCTCCAGCTCATGAACCAGCAGTTAACTGAGTCACCAGCCATATCATAAAGCATGACTACAACTACGCAGGCCTGGTCCCTAAACTCATGTTACAGCAAAATATAACTCATTTTTATTTCAGAAAACAAAAAAAAAGCTAGATGTGATGGCACATGCCTGTAGTCCCGGCTACTTGGGGGGCTCAGTCAGAGGGTCACTTGAGCCCAGGGGTTCAAGGTCACAGTCAGCTGATGGCACCACCGCACCCCAGCCTGTGCAACAGAGGGAGACTATATCTAAATAAAATAAGACAAAAACAACAACAACAAAAAAGAAGAAAATATACCAAAATGTTAGCAATGTCTCCATCTTTATTTATTGGGGTTAGAAATTACTTTTGTTTTCTTATATTATGTATATTTTATTCCAGACCACATAAATTTTTTTTTTCCTTTTTGAGACAGGATCTCACCCTGTTGCCCAAGCTGGAGGGCAGTGGTGCAATCTCGGCTCATTACAGCCTCAACCTCCCAGGCTCAAGCGATCCTCCCACCTCAGCTCCCTGAGTAGCTGGGGTACAAGAACACACCACCATGCCTGGCTAATTCTGTTCACTTTTTGTAGAGATGGGGGTCTCACTATGTTGTCCAGGCTGGTTGCAAACTCCTGGACTCAAGTCCTCCCACCTCAACCTCCCAAAATGCTGGGATTACAGGCTTGAGCCACCACGTCCAGCCAATGTTATTTATTTATTTATTTATTTATTTATTTATTTATTTATTTATTTATTTTTGAGACAGGGTCTCATTCTGTTGCCGACTAGAGTGCAGTTGTGCAATCACGGATTACTGCAGCCTCAACTTCCCTGGGTTGAGGTAATCCTCCTACCTTAGCCTCCCAAGCAGCTGGGACTACAGGTGTGAGCCACCACACCTGGCTAATTTTTGTATTTTTTGTAGAGACGGGAGTCTTACTGTGTTGCTCAGGCTGGTCTTGAACTCCTGGACTCAAGTTATCCTCCCACCTTGGCCTCCCAAAGTGATGGTATTACAGATGTGAGCCACCATGTTCAGCTTTATTTTTAACATAAGGAGAAAATTATTGAGCAAGAGAGTCTCTCTACAGTTCTTAAGATTGTTGTCAGAACCACCTCAATACTCTTTCTGCAGTCTGTGCTTTGAGCAGCAATATAAAAATGCAGCATTTTATGAGCATCAATAGCAGGGAATGTAAATTAGCCTATATTTTTGGCTCTGCTTTGCTTCTGATCATTAGAGGCCAGAAAAATAGAATGAGAACTGCAAGCTCCCTTTTGTTGTTCCCAGAAGATCTCTCCACAGCATAGCACATCAGTCAGATTTCTGGGCTGTCTCATCTACATCTCCATAAGAAAGGATCTTGTTGGAAATACATTGAGGCATACACTGAAGCAGAGGCCCCAGTGCCACCTGGGCAGAGGCAAGCCAGAGAAAACAGAGGGAAATGAAAAGAAAGACTTCCTGGTATTCGCTTCTACACACTGCCAGCTAAGCTGCGCTGGGTACCTAGAACCCACCACATCTACACCACAAATTCAACTGGGCCTTCAGGCTTTTTTTTTTTTCTTTTTTTTTAATCCGAGTTTCCCTCTTGTTGCCCAGGCTGGAGTGCAGTGGCACAATCTTGGCTCACCACAACCTCCGCCTCCCAGGTTCAAGTGATTCTCCTGCCTCAACCTTCCTGAGTAGCTGGGATTACAGGCATGTACCACCACGCCTGGCTAACTTTTTGTTTTTGTTTTGTTTTGTTTTGTTTTAGTAGAGACAGGGTTTCTCCATGTTGGTCAAGCTGGTCTCAAACTCCCGACCTCAGGTGATCCGCCCACTTTGGCCTCCCAAAGTGCTGGGATTACAGGCGTGAGCCACCGCACCTGGCCGGGCCTTCAGGCTTTATGTGGCTGATTGAACACAACCATCTCTGCTTCCAGCAGAAATCCCACCAAAATGTGATAAAGGGGTTTTAAAAGGCAAGAACTGACAAGAACAAAAGAGAGGGAGAGAGAAGGAGAGAGAGAGAGGGAGAGGGAGAAATTGACTACACAATCTAAATAAATAGAGAATAAATCAAGATATGGGTAACAAATAGACAAATGTCTTAGCAAATAAGAGAAATTTAAAGGTAAAATGTCTGTGGAAGAATCTCAGAAGCAGGCTGATTTCACATAGCAGAACCCCAGTAAGGAATGGAGAGACCAAGTATCCCAAAACTGAGTGTGCAAGAGGGCCTGGAACCAGAGGTTGATGGTCTGTGTAAGAAACCATTAGAACCCTAGATCTCCTAATTCAACGCGCATGGCAGAGTGACCCCCTATATTCCACCCTAATGAATGGTTTGCTCACTGGAGGCCTTGAACCATGCCACATCCTGGGAACCACAATGAAAATCATTTAAGGCTGTGCACAATAGCTCATGCTTATAATCCCAACACTTTGGGAGGCCAAGGCAGGAGGATCACTTGAGTCCAGGAATTCAAGACCAGCCTAGGCAACATAGCAAGATGCCAGCTCTACCAGAAAAAAATAAAATAAAATTACACACATATATATGGCCTATGGTCTTCTGGCTTTATGTGGCCAGGAGAAAAGAAAATGAAATAAAATAAGAAATAATAATAGAAAATAAGTAATAATAAAAGAAATAACAAAATAAAAGAAGCAATAAAGGAAAGAAAAAGTCATTTAAGGTTATGTAAAAGCCTGCATATGGAACAGTAAGGCTTCCTGGTCCCCTCCACAAAGCTAGTTCTGAGAACTCCAGCAGCCAGACTTACCCCAGGCCGACGAATAGAGTAACCTTCTCTGGAGAGACTGACCAGATAAGGAAAAACACCTAGGACCACAGGGGTAAGGGGTTCTGACAGATATTAAGCTACTGTCACTGGACTTCAAAACCCTCTTCCACTCTCTCCTTTCCAGCTGGTTCCCTCTTAGATGTAGAGGGAGGTTTCAGCACTGGAGGAAGAAGGGACCCCCTTCCTTTGTTGGCTTCCCAATCCTGCGGGCATCACCACAGCCAAGGATCTTCAGCCCTGCAGCAACAGCTGGTCCAGCAGCAGTAGCAGGTCCCAAACTGTGGTTCTTCCCTACTCCCGGCAAGGGCCTCTTCCCACCGCCTCAGTGATACCGGCTCACTGGCCAGGCTCCTCCTTAGGGAACTGAGTTCTAACTCCGTGGGGCCATCCTCCCAGACTCTCCCATTGAATATCCTGACCTCTTCCCTCAGTTCCCCAAGCCTGAGGGAGAGGCAGTTGTCCCATTCCTGATTCCCATGCATTCTACCTCTGCGGTATCTCAGTGCCCTTTTTGTCTTTTTAGATCTCAATATGTGGTTAACAATCCTTTATACAAAATTACCTCTGTCTGGGCACGGAGGCTCACGCCTGTAATGCCAGCACTTTGGAAGGCCGAGGCAGGTGGATCACCTGAGGTCAGGAGTTTGAGACCAGCCTGGCCAACATGGTGAAACCCTGACTCTACTAAAAATACAAAACTTAGTTGGGTGTGGTGGCGGGTGCCTGTAATCCCAGCTACTTGGGAGGTTGAGGCAGGAGAATCCAACCTGGTAGACCGAGATTGCAGTGAGCCGAGATCGCCCCACTGCACTCCAGCCTGGGCAACAGAGTGAAACTCCTTTTCAAATAAAACAAAACAAAACAAAACAAAACAAAATTACCTCTGTTTAAATATCTGGATTTTTTTTCTTTCACCTGACTGGACCCTAATTCAAGGGTCTTCCAGACAAACAGTTCAGCCCAGTTGCACTATGGCGAAGCCCACTGAAACCTCCCCCCACCCCCACCACACACACCAGGAGTTTCCAAACAGCTTAAGATGTAAGTAAGCCAAGGATTACTGTATCATTCACAAAGCCCAAGCCCCAATCTGAGCAGAGAAAGTGTATTATTAGAAAGAATTATTGACCGTAACAGGGAGTAGCTAAAAAGACGTGCAGAGAACTCCAAAGAATGCTATAGGGCCGAGGGAGAGTACCCAAAGAAGGACACACGTGGAAGCATCTCCACCCCAAAGCTGGATTCAGAACTCGCGGCAGAAAGTGTGCATGTGCCCACCGGGTGCCAGATTATTTCCCTGGGATGCCCAGGCCAAAGCCTATGCACAGTCGTGAGCAAGTGGGAAACTGGGGGGTTGCCGCATCGGGAGCCCACTCACTGCATGCAAGGCCTGGGGCAGGCAGCGTCCACGTCAGGGCGAGCTCGCTGGGGGAACGCATGCTGTCAGTACGCAGCTGGGGCAGAGGCCACCGGATGTTGCCACCTGGCCATTGATGGGCCCTGCCGCAGGAGCAACAAGAATCACAAACCGTAGCTCCCGGAACCAGAGATAGAAGAAATGCTTTCATCCGGCAGTGTCCCTCCGGCGCCCTCTACTGAGAAAGCTTGATATTGTGCTGGCTGCGAAGGAGAATCGCCTAATTCATTAATACAGAGCAGTTAAGAGGATGCATTTACGGTTGAGAGGCAATACATTGATAAGAACCTAGTCATTGTGGGATGAAAACCACTGACATGAAAGACATGTATTGAAAACACAAGAATTAAGGAATATAAAGCCAGGTGCGGTGGCTCACACCTGTAATCTCAATGCCTTCAGAAGCCAAGCTGGGCGGATCGCTGGAGCCCAAGAGTTCAAGAATAGCCTGAGCAACATGGCGAGATTCTGTGTCTACAAACAAATACAAAAATTAGCCGGGCACGGTGGCGTGCACCTGTAGTCTCTGCTGCTTAGGAGGCTGAGATAGGAGGATCACTTGAGTCCGGGAGGTTGAGGCTTCATTGAGCCGTGATTAAGCCACTGCCCTCGATCACAATAGAGAGACTCTGTCAAAAAAAAAAAAAAAAAAAAAAAGAAGGCCGGGCACGGTGGCTCAAGCCTGTAATCTCAGCACTTTGGGAGGCCGAGACGGGCGGATCACGAGGTCAGGAGATCGAGACCATCCTGGCTAACACGGTGAAACTCCGTCTCTACTAAAAAATACAAAAAACTAGCTGGGTGACGTGGCGGGCGCCTGTAGTCCCACCTACTGGGGAGGCTGAGGCAGGAGAATGGCATAAACCTGGGAGGCGGAGCTTGCAGTGAGCTGAGATCTGGCCACTGCACTCCAGCCCCGGCGACAGAGCAAGACTCCGTCTCAAAAAAAAAAAAAAAAAAAAAGAAGAAGAGGAAATTTAGAGAATGCAAAGAGCCAAATAATAAAATCCGGTGCAATTAATATTTTCGTAAACATAAGAGACGATATTCTCTCCATGGTAAAAGAACACATTGTTAAATAAAAATTTTTAAGTTGAAGAAATCTTCTAAAAAGAAGCAAAGGATAAAGAAATGTAGATGGAGCTGTGCACAGTAGCTCAGGCCTGTAATCTCTGCACTTTGGGATGCCGAAGTGGGTTGATCACTTGAGATTAGGGAGTTTGAGACCAGCCTTGCCAACACGGTGAAACCCCATCTCTACTAAAAATACAAAAATTAGCCAGGAGTGGTGGCATGTGCCTGTAATCCCAGCTACTTGGGAGGCTAAGGCAGGAGAATCACTTGAACCCAGGAGAGGTGGAGGTTGGAGTGAGCCGAGATAGCGCCACTACACTCCAACCTGGGTGACACTGTCTCAAAAGAAAAAAAAGGAAAAGAAATGTAGATGGTATAGAAAATATATGGAAATTAGATAATCTGGATGAATAGGAGGATTTCTAGAAAGAATAGACAGAGGGAACAGAAGGGATGAAATTATCAAAGAAATAATTCAAGAACTTCTCTCAGACCTGAGAGATATGATTCCAAAGTGAGACAGACATAGATATCAAGTGTCTAACAGAAGTGTCTAACAAAAGGAATGAAATCCAAGGCATAGTATCATAATTTTAAAAATACTGAGGACAAAAAGGAAAATCACAAATTGGACAAAAAGAAAATAACAGGTCACATAAAAAAGATCAAAACTCAAACGGTATAGAGGTTTCTCCTATTTTTCTTTTTATTTTCTTTATTTTTTATTTTTATTTTTATAAAAATAAACAGTGAGACAGGATCTCACTCTGTCACCCGGGCTGGAGGGTAGTGATACAATCATGGCTCACTGCAGCCTTGAACTCCTGGGCTCAAGGGATCATCCCCTCTCAGCCTCCTGAAAACTACAGACGTGTACCACCATGCCCAGCTAATTTTTAAATTTATTTTATGTTTTGTAGAGACAAAATCTCACTATGGTGCCCAGGCTGATCTTGAACTCCTGGGCTCAAGCAGTCCTCCCACTTTGGCTTCCCAAAGTGCTGGTATTACAGGTGTGCACCATAACGCCTAGATGAGGGCTTTGCAATAGCAGCTCTGGAAGCTGGAAGATAGTGGGGCAGTACTTTCCTAATTTAGGTGTAAATTTTACAACTTGGAATTTTATTTTCAGTAAAACTGTTAATCAGATGTAATAATAATATAAAAGACGTTTTCAGACGAAATTTCAAAAATTACCCTCCCTTGCCCCTTACCTTAGGAAGTTCCATCAAAGTAAGGGATTAGATCAAGAGAGATAAAGATGTGGGATCCTCCAAAGAGCGAAGAGAATGAAAATCCCAGGAGGATGCTGAAGAGACACCCTAGGAGGTTGCTGTGTGGGAGAACTGGGGATCCACAGGTCCAGATCAAAATGGTTTGGAGGCCGGGCACGGTGGCTCATGCTTGAATCCCAGCACTTCGCAAAGCCAAGGTGAGTTGGTCACTTGAGGCTAGGAGTTTGAGACCAGCCCGGCCAACATGGTGAAACCCCGTCTGTACCAAAAACACATAAAAGAATTAGCTGGGCATGGTGGCACATGCCTGTAATTCCAGCTACTCAAGAGGCTGAGGCAGAGAATTGCTTGAACCCAGAAGGCAGAGGTTGCAGTGAGCCAAGATTGCACCGTTGCACTTCTGCCTGGGTGACAGTGGATCTCAAAAAAAAAAAGGGGGGGCCAAAACCTCAGGAATTAAGAAAATTCCATTACCTGGTTACAGAAAGATATTACCAAGAAAAAGAGGGAATTGATTAATTGTAATACATTAGACTGCAGAGAAAAAAATAGACTTCTGTAGAATTTGCTGACAGATTTGTGATAAATTCATAGACAAATGATCAAAAGAAAACCTAGTAGATCTGTATAGTTCTGGATATCATTCCATAAAGCCCAGCTTAGAACCTGTGCCCTCAGCCTTTCTAAAGATTTCAAAAGCTCTTAATACCCTTAGTAAAATGTCTTCCTGTTAATTTACCTAGCATAATCTCTAGTTCCTGCACTGAACCCTGACTGATATAACTTCCTATTAAGAAACAGGAAGAAGAAAACTAATTGAGCATCGAAATGCTTTTACTTCTAGGAACAGAGAATTAGGGGTTGGTACCGGACTATAGTTTTTGTTATGTCTTCTAGAACTATTTGACTTTTTAGATTACTTATCTGCATAAATTTGATTAAAATTTTAAATAGTTAAATAAAAACTCATTTAGGAGACAATATATTAGAATACTAAGATGTGTACTGAGTTTAAAAAACAAAGAGTCCAGGCGTGGTGGCTCACACCTGTAATCCCAGCATTTTGGGAGGCCAAGGCAGGCAGATCACCTAAGGTCAGGAGTTTGAGACCAGCCTGGTCAATATGGTGAAATCCCACCTCTACTAAAAATACAAAAATTAGCCAGGCGTGGTGGAGGGCACCTGTAGTCCCAGCTACTTGGGAGGCTGAGACAGGAGAATTGTTTGAACCTGGGAGATGGAGGTTGCAGTGAGCAGAGATTGTGCCACTGCACTCCAGCCTGGGTGACAGAGTGAGACTCTGTCTCAAAAAACAAACAACAACAACAAAAACAAACAAACAAACAAAAAACAAAGAACTCCACCATCCATGCAGACTGCCTTTTCTCTTTAAAAGTGGCATCTGAGGCCAGGCGCAGTGGCTTATGCCTGTAATCCCAGCATTTTGCGAGGCAGAGGCGGGTAGATCACCTGAGGTCAGGAGTTTCAGACCAGCCTGACCAACATGGTGAAACCCCATCTCTACTAAAAATACAAAGAAAAATTAGCTGGGGATGGGGGCAGGTGCCTGGGCAACAGAGTGAGACTCCGTCTAAAAAAAAAAAGTGGCATCTGACACACAGAATATTAGCATGGCCCCTGCTCAAGGATGACACACACATTTGTGAAGGGTTCCATTTAAAAAAAAAAAAAAAAGTCTGGGCGAGGTGGCTCAGTCCTGTAATCCCAGCACTTTGGGAGGCCGAGACAGGAGGATCACTTGAGGTCAGGGGTTCAAGTCCAGCCTGGCCAACATGGCAAAACCCCGTCTCTACATAGCACAGAAAAATCAGCTGGGCATGGTGGTGCATGCCTGTAATCCCAGCCCCAGTTACTCCGGAGGCTGAGGCAGCAGAATTGCTTGAATTCAAGAGATGGAGGTTGCAGCAAGCTTAGATCATGCCATTGCACTCCAGTCTGGGCAAGAAGAGCAAAACTCCATCTCAAAAAAAAAAAAAAAAAAAAAAAAAAAAGGCATCTGAGTATATACAATTACAATGTCAATAAAAATAGATAAATGAATAAATACACTTAGTCTGTTTTTTTTTAATGGCATCTGGCCATTCTTACGTTGTGGAAAATGTACAAATCTATAGTGGGGATACCTCTCATAAATGTATAAGCCTCTCAGTTTTTCCTTCCAATGCATTGCAGATTGTCTTTACTTAGCCCTTTTCCCTGGGATCCTGAGACTGAGAACAGTGCAAGCTATGCTTTTTTTGTAAACACAGCACCTCACAATTCTAGAAGACAACCAAGTAAACTTCAGGGCCCTGCGTCGATCACCATTCCATCTGCTCTTCTCTGCTCTGATTCTTCCTATCCCTGCAGAAACCCAAGGCCTCCTTAGCCAATGGAGCTGCTGTGGTTGCAAATAACCTTGTGCCCCTAGGAACCTGTGAGATGCCATATGTCATCAGTCTCTCTCAATCTTGGCCTGAGTCCAAGAGAAAGGCAGCTGCTCTGAGGTTCAAGACTCTCCGGTGACTCAGCTCTCTAATTCCCAGTACTCTATGCATAGGCCTTCCTCAATTCCATCTCCTAGACTATGCCAGATGCAGGTCGAGTCCTCAACGATGAGATAACCAAGATGCAAAATCCTAAAAATCCTCCGTTAAGCACCTACCAGATGCGGTGGCCTTGCTGGGGCCCTGAGGGATATGTGTGTGGCAGACTGCAAGCCAAGTCATTTTTTAAGGCTGGTGTCATTAGAATTACTCAACGCCTCCTGTTGCTGAGGAAAGACACATCACCCCTTTTATGGAAGCCCAAGGGGAAGGACTCATGGGACAGGGCAGGCTGCCCTGCCTCTTGTCTAGGCAGAGTCACTGCGATCGCACATGCTCACTAATCCAGTTCACTAACGTAGGAAGCCACAGTAAAGTTTGGAGGCAAAACTGTACGAATAAAGAGAGTTCCTTTATCTGGAATGGTCTCAATTTTTGAATAAGGAGTTTTTTGTTGTTGTTGTTTTGTTTTGTTTTGTTATTTTTTTGTTTGTTTGTTTTTGAGACAGAGTTTCTCTCTTGTTGCCCAGGCTGGAGTGAAGTGGGAAGATCTTGGCTCACTGCAAGCTCTGCCTCCCAGGTTCAAGCAATTCTCCTGCCTGAGCCTCCCAAGTAGCTGGGATTACAGGCGTCTGCCACTACGCCTGGCTAATTTTTGTACTTTTAGTAGAGACAGGGTTTCGCCATGATGGTCAGGCTGGTCTTGAACTCGTGCCCTCAGGTGATCCGCCCGCCTTGGCCTCCCAAAACACTGGGATTAAAGATGTAAGCCACCGAGCCCGTCCATAAGGACATATTTTTTAATGTCCTGCCTCCTCCTCTTTTTTTTTTCTTCTTCTCTTTTTGTTTTCAAATAATTAAAGATGCATGGAAAGTTGCAAAATTAGTATAGAGATGTCCTGTGCACTCTTCATGCAGCTCCCCAGTGGTAAGCTCTTATACACTACAGTACATTATCAGAACAAGCAATTGATGCGTATTTTCTCAATGCATTGCAGTAGGTGGATTTGGTACTTGAGACCCTCAACAATCTCCACATATCATGACTAACAATAGAGGCTCATAGTTTTCAAAGGACTGCCCTGTGAAGGAACTGGATGGAATTTTGTTCGCAAAGGACTGAGAATCACTGGAGAGGCAATAAATGGAAATGTTCCTGCAGACTGTCACTATAGAGAGCAGGGCTGATGGATGTCAAAGGATATCTGGGGACATAAGCCCTCAGCAGAGAGGAGAGCCAAAAGGCCATTGTGGTTGGTTATTGGAGAAGTTATTTGGATAGTTTTTAATTAGAGACATCTCTTGCATGAATGGATTTCCTAATGAAATCAGATTTTGATTGTGGAAAACATCATTAAAATATAGGGAACATCAGTATATTCTAGGACCTGAGAGTAAAGAATGAAGTCCCTTTTAGAGAGATACACTAGTCTCTTTTAGGAAGATGGGCATAGAAGTGCAGGAAGTCAACTAGATGTGTCAAAATATAAATTTTTGGCTGCTTGCAACAGAGACACAAATGCCACTGGCTTAAATTAGGTAGAAAAAGTTTTCCCACCCTTGGATCCAAGCACATGAGGACCCTGCCTAGGCTCCATGATTTAGAGGGACCTGCTCTATCATTCCCCCATCTTACAGGACAAAAAGTCTGAGAAGCCAAAGGGATAGGCCTACCCGTGAAGCTCGCATCTCTTCTACAAGTACTACAGTCTAGGTACTGGGAACCCCTGAATTCCTGGCACAAATGGCCCCCACGCCTGCTTCCAAGCTTGCATGGGCCTCCTCCTGGGGCCCATCCTCCCGTGGGCATGCCCTGCTGCTGTTGTGCGTGCTCTGAGGCCCCAAAGGGTGGCTGTTTTCAGAGAAGGATATGGGTCTGGAGGTTTTAGGGGACTTGAATTTTCAGGAAAAGAAAGTAGGGCAGATGCAGGTGGAGGACCCAGAGCTAGCTTTCTTCACTCAGCCATATTCTGCCATGGGACCTAGGGGAGTCTCAGAATTCTAAATTCCAGCCTGGCTGTCTTTGCTCGGATTCCCAGAAAACAGATTCTAAGATAGATTTGTCTGCAGAAGGTTTATTGGGTAACAATCTTGGGATAAACATCTTTAAAGGCTGAGAGAAACGGGACAGGGAAAGAGAGAAATTGAACTGTAATGAAGCCGTAAAGAGGACTGAGCTGATCTCATGGATTGCGGAGGCCTCTGGCATTGGGCTAGTCCTTTAAAGTTGGCCAAACTAGAGGCAAGATAACCAGGACTTTGTATGTTCTTATCTGCCAGTCACTGGGTGTGGCTGCCCCAGGGAGGGGAGGCGTAACCTTGGGCAAGGCAGCTCTTTTCAGCAGAGAGGGCACTGTCACAACCAACACTCCAGGCAGCTGGGGAATGAGTGACAATATTGAAGGTAGGATTTGGGTGGCACACAACAGTATCTGCTACACTAGCCTTCAAGATCAGGATGAAGGTATATTTATCGGGACAAAAGCTGGAACATGGTTTCTTCAATAATTTATTTGTTTGACTTATAACAGTAAACCATCTCTAGGACACATTTCCCTTCTTGATATCAGACAGCTGCTCTGAGGGATACCCAAGACCCACATTCGGGAAGTAAGATAGACACCAGCCTGGATTTCTGAATAGATGCCCTGTGATTTATCTTCAGACATGACTCAGTGGAAATTCAGTAGACTCCATTCGAAAACCTCTCTTGAGAATATTTCCAGGCCCAGTCAACTTATCTTGGTCTCACTATAAGGAAGGGAGCTGAGATCAGCTGCACCCTGAGATCCTAAGATCCTGATAGGAAGGAGGTGAAATCAGATTGGAAATAGACATGACAAAGGCAGGCAGATGTAAGAGGTATTCAAAAGCCCAGTTGTGGTCTATTTTTGCTATCCACGAGGAATCTTATGAGCAGATTCCACATTACCTGGTTATTGGTCAGGGCAGTGAGTTAAGGCTATTTTCTTGAATTAAATCAATTCCCCTCCTCTCCCTGCTGAAATGCAGTCTGTTTCGAAGACTTTCCTAATGTAGAGTGATTTTACTGAGCCTAGAGCATGGATTTCCCATTCCATAACTGTTTTTTTTTTTTTTTTTTTTTTTTTTCTTGAGACGGAGTCTCACTCTGTCGCCCAGGCTGGAGTGCAATGGCACGATCTTGGCTCACTGCAACTTCCGCCTCCCGCGTTCAAGCTATTCTCCTGCCTCCGCCTCCTGAGTAGCTAGGATTACAGGGGCACGCCACCACCCCTGGCTAATTTTGTATTTTAGGAGAGATGGGATTTCACCATGTTGGTCAGGCTGGTCTCGAATCCCATCCCATAACACTTTCAGAGGGATGAGATAGAACATAATGTGAGAAAATAACATTGTTCCAAGAGTTGTAAATGCCGATAATTGTTGAAGTTGCATGGTACGTAAACAGAGACATTTTCTTTATTTTTGTGTAAGTTTGAAAATATCAATAATAAAAAGTGTTATAAATTGTCTTAGCAGGTCACGTAACTAATAATAAAGGTAAAATTTGTGTTGATCTTAATGACAGAAAATGCGGAAAATGGAGATATGCGGGGCTTTGGAGCTCCTAAACTATTCAGGCTGTGTTTTGACTCAGCGAGTTCCAAGTGGGAGAGCAGGAGAGCTCGCTCTTTAAAAGATCGACAGCGCCATCTACCGGTAACAGCGCCCAACTTCCTTGCTAAGGATGATGCTATCATTATGCCAGGGCGATATTATCAAGCTTCATTGTTAGTCACCCAAGAAATTAAGACAATAAGAAATCACTCAAAAAATAAAATGGTGGCAGAACGAGGTGGCTCACGCCTGTAATCTTAGCATTTTGGGAGGCTGAAAGGGGAGGATCGCTTGAGCTCAGGAGTTTGAGGCCCGCCTGGGCAACATAGTGAGGTCCCCATCTCTACCAAAAAAAAAAAAAAAAAAAGAAAAGAAAGAAAAAGTAAGCAGTTAAAAATAATTTTAAAAAGTACACAATACTGAAAATATTACAAAGTACTATTATTCAGCCATAAGAAAGAAATCACATTTTATTTATTTATTTATTTATTTGGATACAGAGTCTTGCTCTGTCATCCAGGCTGGAGTGCAATGGCGCAATCTCGGCTCACTGCAGCCTCCGCCTCCCAGGTTCAAGCGATTCTCCTGTCTCAGCCTCCTGAGTAGCTGGGATTACAGGCACGTGCCACCACACCCAGCTAATTTTTGTATTTTTTTAGTAGAGACGGGGTTTCACCATGTTGGCCAGGCTGGTCTCGAACTCCTGACCTCAGATGATCTGCCTGCCTCGCCCTCCCACAGTGCTGGGATTAGGCGTATGAGCCACCGCACCCAGCAGAAATTACATTTTGGTACGTGCTACAACATAGATGAATATTGGAAAAAATTATGCAAAATGAAATAAGCCAGACACAAAAGAACAAATACTGTATGATTTCACTTACATTAGATATTTTAAATGGAGAAATCTGGTTTGCCAGCATAGCAGGGAAAAAAATAAATAAAAGTAAAATAGGAAAATCATAGAGGTGAAAAGTCAATAAGGTGCCGTGGCTTATGCCTGTAATCCTAGCACTCTGAGAGGCTGAGGCAGGACAACTGCTTGAGGCCAGGAGTTCGAGACCAACCTGGGCAGCATGGTGAGACATCCATCCCCACCATCTCTAAAAAAAAAAAAACAAAACAGAAAAATGTCGATTAGAGGTTACCAGGGGCTGGAGGGAAAGGTGAATGGGGAGTTACTACTTAATGGGTAATGAGTTTCTGTTTGGAGTAATGAAAAAGTTTGGAAATAGATAGTGGTTGACAACTGCACAACAATGTTAAATGTAATTAATGCCAATGAATTATACATTTAAAATGGTTAGGCCGGGCACAGTAGCTCATGCCTGTAATCCCAGCACTTTGGGAGGCTAAGGCGGGTGAATCACCTGCGGTCAGGAGTTCGAGACCAGACTGGCCAACATGGTGAAACCCCATCCCTCTAAAAATACAAAAATTAGCCAGGTATGGTGGCAGACACCTGTAATCCCAGCTACTCAGGGGGCTGAGGTAGGAGAATTGGTTGAACCTGGGAGGCAGAGCTTGCAGTGAACTGAGATGGTGCCACTGCACTCCAGCCTGGGCAACAGAATGAGACTCCGTCTTGAGAAAATAAAGTAACATAAAATGGGCCAGGTATGGTGGCTCATGATTGTAATTCCAGCACTTTGGGAGGCTGAAGTGGGTGGATCACCTGAGGTCAGGAGTACAAGACCAGCCTGGCTGACATGGTGAAACCCCGTCTCTGCTAAAAGTACAAAAATTAGCTGGGCATGGTGGTGGACACCTGTAATCCCAGCCACTTGGGAGGCTAAGGCAGGAGAATCGCTTGAACCCGGGAGGCGGAGGCTACAGTGAGCCAAGATCGCGCCACTACGCTCCAACCTGGGCAACAACAGCGAGACTCCATCTCAAAAAATACATAAATAAAAAATAAAATAAAAATAAAAATATAAAATGGTTAAAATGCCAAATTTTATGTTATATACATTTTCATATATATAACATACATACATACACACACACACACATATATACACATACAAGTATGAGCCAGTACACCTGGCCAAACTGACTTTTCACTTCTATGATTTTCCTATTTTATTTTTATTTATTTTTTTCCCTGCTGTGCTGACAAACCAGATTTCCCCATTTTAAATGTCTGCTGTAAGTGAAACCATACAATATTTGTCCTTTTGTGTCTGGCTTATTTCACTTTGCATAACTTTTTTCAATATTCATCCATGGTGTAGCATGTATCAGAATGTAATTCCTTGTTTATACCTGAATTATATATATATTTCTTTTTACCACAGTAAAAGAAATTTTAGGCCGGGCGTGGTGGCTCATGCCTATAATCCCAGCACTTTGGGAGGCCAAGGAAGGCAGATCACTCGAACTCAGGAGTTTGAGACCAACCTGGGCAACACGGCGAAACTCTGTACTAAAAATACAAAAATTAGCCAGGCATATTGGTGTACGCCTCTAGTCCAGCTACTTGGGAGGCTGAGGTGGGAGGATCATTTGAGCCCAGGAGGTCCAGGCTGCAGTGAGCCGTGATTGTACCACTACACTCCAGCCTGAGTGATAGAGCCAGAACTTGTCTCAGAAAATAAATAGTTTTTGTTGTTGTTGTTTTTGAGACACAGTTTTGCTCTTGTTGCCCAGGCTAGAGTACAATGGTGTGATCTCGGCTCACTGCAACCTCCACCTCCCAGGTTCAAGCGATTTTCCTGCCTCAGCCTCCCTAGTAGCTAGGATTACAGGCGTGCATCACCAGGCCCAGCTAATTTTTGTATTTTTAGTAGAGATGGGGTTTCTCCATGTTGGTCAGGCTGGTCTCAAACTCCTGACCTCAGGTGATCCGCCCGCCTCACCCTCCCAAAATGCTGGGATTATAGGAGTGAGCCACTGCGCCTGGCTAAAAAAAGAAATTTTTAATGAAATTTACTTCAAAACAGTTTAAAAAGTTAAGGAAAAACCACATTACATAAATATGATATAAAATTAAAAGAATGACATAAAAATAAAAAAACAAAATGCAAGAGCAAAAAAGGATGCAATGAAATATGGAAACTAGTGAATGGAACCAGTGAAATGACAAAATAAATAAACAAGTAGCAAGATACCTGAAAAGAAAAGTTGACTGACAATCAAAATCTGTTGCTGGGTGACCAATAAATCAAAGTTAAGAGAGGTAGGTATTTTAGCAATATTTCATCCAGGTCATAGTAAAACCCAGTCCAGGAATAAAACATTGTATGTATCTATACCAGCCTTGTTTTAAACAAAATCTAAAATAGCTTAAACACAATACAATAGAATGAAAAATTACATCTAGGGCTGAGCCTGGTGGTGCCTGCCTGTAATTCCACCTACTCTGGAGGCTAAGGCAGGAGGATTGCTTGAGGCCAGGAGTTTGAGACTGCCCAGCCTGGTCAACATAGCCAGATCTCATTTCTAAAAAACAATAAAATGAATTAGCCAGGCTGTTGGAGCACATGCCTGTAGTCCCAGCTACTTCCTCGGAAGGCTGAGGCTGGAAGATCACTTGAGCCCAGGAATTTGAAACTGCAGTGAGCTATGAGTGAGACCCCAAAATCTCCAAAAAAAAAAAAAAAAAAGAAAGAAAAAAAATACGAAGGCAAGTGAAGAGTTAGAAAAATCAGATAAAACCAGTGAGATTACTATAAACATCATGCTGTGTTGTGGGTGGGGGTCACAGATTTGGAAATGAGCTCTCTAGAAGCCAATTCAAAGAGGGAAACACAACCATTACATGGCTTCCGGTGTCCAGAAGGTACAGAGACCAAAGTCTCAGAAGTAGTGAGACAGCCAGGTGGAGGGGGCTCCTGGGAGAAACCCCCACCAGCCTGCCCACTGAGGTGGAGCCTCGGGAAGTTTGCGCCCTTTGCAGCAGGGAGCAGCCTGGCCCCTCTTCTTCGTGTGTGGAACCTGGGGGTTGAATGTTGGGTGGGAAGCGCTCTAGCAGGGACTCTGGCCTAGTGAGAGTCCCTGTTTCCCCCTTTTCTTTTCAGCCAATGAAACCCTGTCTCACTCACCATTCAAATTATCTGTGAGCCTGAATTTTCATGGCTGTGGGACAAAGAATTCCGTCTTTAGCTGAACTAAGGAAAAGTCCCGCTGGTCTCCCTTGACTAGAAGGGGTGATAAAGTGAACAACATCTCAGCCACACCCCTACCATAAATACAAGTTTTCGTTGGATTTATTCATTTCTTCCAGTGTTCCTGTTACAGCTGGTGGCACCATGTTCCGGCAGAATCAGTCAGATCAGTGCAATCCCGTGCTGTGTGCCCATGCCACTGGTCTGGCTTCATCCAGGGGTTGATTCTAGCGTACATGAAATAGACAGCACACATATTGTTCCATCAAACTGACGTAAGAAGCCTCTCTCCACCCATCTTTTGATATGTAAAGCATGACTGTGAGTTCAATGTTATTATACACTTGATGGCACAGCCATTTTGAAGCCGCTGATTAAAAGCAGGTTATGGCCGGGCGTGGTGGCTCACGCCTGTAATCTCTTAGGGAGGCTGAGGTGGGAGAATCACTTGAGCCCAGGAGATCAGCCTGGGTAACATAGCCAGACCCTGCCTCTATTAAAGAAAATTAAGAAAATAAAATAAAAATAGGTTACAACAGAATACTCATGGCCAGAACGTACCCATCTGCATGTTCCCCTGCAGGGAACAATGACTAAACAGTTCATGATTCTTGTCCCTTGAGCTCCCCTCTCCTAGATTCCATAAAGGCCACCCTCTTCTGCAGCCACATTCTTTCTTCAGTTGGAACCTAGTATCATGGATTTGATTTTTGCTTCCTTAGGTCTAGTCTTTATCCATGCATGCTTCCCCTGGGCTGCCTTTGATTGGATTTATTTACTCCCCAATTTCCTTAGCACCATCTACAGTGCCTTTCCCAGATAGTGCCTCTCATTCACTGTGCACAGATTCCCCACAACTTTCATTCGTAGCTGATTAACTTTCATGTAATGTCCCAGGAAATCCTTTACTAGCTGTGTGACTTTAGGCAAATTACTTAACCTCTCTGAGCCATATTTTCATCATTTATAAAGTTCATAATGTTTACCTTGGAAGGATGTTTGGAATTAAAGTAAGTTAGAGGCTGGGTGCAGTGGCTCACACCTGTAATCCCAGCACTTTTGGAGGCCAAGGTGGGCAGATCACCTGAGGTCAGGAGTTCTAGGCCAGCCTGGCCAACATGGTGAGACCCCCCCTTCTCTTCTAAAAATACAAAGATTAGGCTAGGCACAGTGACTCACACCTGTAATCCCAGCACTTTGGGAGACTGAGGTGGGTGGATCACCTGAGGTCAGGAGTTCAAGACCAGCCTGGCCAGCATAGTGAAATCCCATCTCTACTGAAAATACAAAAATGAGTCGGGCATGATGGCCGGCGCCTGCAATCCCAGCTACTTGGGAGGCTGAGGCAGGAGAATTGCTTGAACTTGGGAGGCGTACATTGCAGTGAGCGGAGATCGCGCCACTGCACTCTAGCTTGGAGCGACAGAGTGAGTCTCAAAAAAAAAAAAAAAAAAATTAGCCAGTGGCATAGTCCCAGCTACTCAGGAGGCTAAGGCAGGAGAATCCTTTGAACCCGGCAGGTAGAGGTTGCAGTCAGCCAAGATCATGCCACTGCACTCCAGCCTGGGGGACAGAGTGACACTCTGTCAATCAAAAAATAAAATAAAATAAATTATAATAATAATGGTAACAGCAGAAAACTGTTATTGAGTTCTTATTGTGCCAGACATGATGCTAAGAATTTCATATACAAATATTTGGTTGAGTCATCTCAACGACCCTATCACATGGGAACTCTGACTATCCCCACTTTACAGATAAGGAAGATGAAGCTTAGAGAACTTAGTACCTGGCCCATTAGTTACGGTAGTTATAACTATAATTATTCAATGTCATAAGAAAGTCACCATGGGCCTGGGAGTTCAGTGGGAGGGTCAGGAAAGACTTGAACAATGAGTTGTTTGCAGATGAATGGGCTTTTGTGTGTGTTTGTTTTGTTTTTATTGTAAACCCAGTACTATACAGGTCTTTGTAAAAGTACAAAGTAAAAAGTTGAAAAGTCCTGAAAAGCTTCTACCGCCAAGGAATAACCCCCCAAATAACGTCTTATCAGACCTTTCTCCATGAATACACTGTTTAAAAATTATCACCAGCAGTTTCATGGAACATGAATACTCTATTTTAAAAAGAGATAAACTTTTATGTCTGTATTACTTTATTTTTTCTGAGTATCATTTTTCCCCTGATTTTCACTGAAAGGGTTGCTCTCTATGTTGTTGTTTCAGCCCTTACAGTAGTTTAAAATGTGGATCTTTAGTTCTAGTCTAATTAGTGATTTCCCTTACATCTATTTAAAGTTATAATTTTATTTAACGTCAAAGGTTATTCAGTAGTTTTAGTCTTTCCGCTGAACCAAGCACACTTATTTATTTATTTATTTTTGGAGATGGAGTCGCACTCTGTCACCCAGGCTGGAGCGCAGTAGCGCGGTCTCAGCTCACTGCAACCTCCGCCTCTGGGGTTCAAGCAATTCTCGTGCCTTTCCGAGTAGCTGGGCTTACAGTTGCCCGCCACTACGCCTGGCTAATTTTTATATTTTTAGTAGAGATGGGGTTTTGCCATGTTGACCAGGCTGGTCTTGAATTCCTGACTTCAAGTGATCCTCCCGCCTTGGCCTCCCAAAGTGCTGGGATTATAGGCGTGAGCCACTGTGCCCGGCCACCAAACACACTTTAACTTCTTTCCTTCTTCCATTCCTCTTACTGTACCCTTCTAGGATTCCTTAAGTTTTGTTAAGAGCTTCTGGAACTGGAATCTAGCAAATGAATATTCCATTTAACAGGAAGAGAAAGAGGAGGTGGGCGAATCGCAGAACCAAAGTGCAGAGTGGTGAAGAGCTCCAGACGCGCGTAGGGTGGGGTGGCTGGCAGGGCCCTGGTGCATTCAGTCATTGGTTCTGCAAATGTTCAAGAGTTCCACCAGTGGTGTCTGCCCAACAGAGGGCAAGAACAGGGGTGAGGGTGAGGACAAGACACAGACAGAGGCTGGAGGGGCAGTCAGCCACACAGGAACGACCTTCTGTGCAAGCTGCAGGCTCTGCAGCCAGCCAGTACCTGAGCAGCGGAGAGGTCTGATGAGCTGACTTATAGGATGGGCTGGAGGAGGCAGAGCCTGTGGGTATGAGGCCAATTAGGAGATTGCTGTCACCACCCAGGCAGAAGGCCATGAACATCCCCATGTGAGAAAGAATGGCATAAACAGGAAACAAATTTAACAATTAAATAAAAGCACCTCCCTCATGCAGGAAACTCGCCCTGTGCCAGGCCCTGCAGAACCATCTGCAGAGTCATCTCCTCTCTTGGCGACTTGGCAGCCCCTAGCAAACACAATGCATCTTGGCTTGCCATCAGTGCAACCCTGGTTCTGCAGATACAGATAAAACGCCAAATCCCTAAGAAGGCCTAGAAGGCTCTGCAGTGTCAGCACCAGCACCCCTACCCCTTGGCCCCTGTCTGTGGCCACTTTCTTGAGTCCTGCAGATGCTCCAGGCTCCACACCCAGGGTTTCACACCACTCCTGCCTTTTTTTTTTTTTTTTTTTTTCTAGAGGTAAGATCTTGCTCTGTTACCCAGGCTGGAGTGCAGTCAGTGGCATGATCATAGCTCACTCCATCCCCGAACTCCTGAGCTCAAGCAGTTCTCCCATCTCAGCCTCTTGAGTAGCTGGGACTACAGGCATGCACCACCATGCCCGGCTAGTTGCTTTTTAAATAAAGACACAGATTCTACTGGATTAAGGCTCACCCTAATGACCTCATTTTAACTTGATTACCTCTATAAAGACCCTATTTCCAAATCAGATCACATTCTGAGGTGCCAGGGATTAAGACTTCAGCATATCTTTTGGGGATGGGGGACCAACATGGTCACATCCTGAAAGACTGTAGCTCAAACAGGTCTTTGCTAGGTGAAAATAACAGGTGGAAAAATCACTGAGCACTTCATCTTATCTCAAACTATGACTTCAAAATCTCTACAGTGGACTGGTTTCCCAGCTGACCTCACCTTACATGGAGTGTGGCCTAATTCACACTCTCCAGACTTCCCCACACTGACTGTAACTTCCACAAGTTCCTTCACTTCATTCCTGCATAAACCTGGGTATGGTCCCCTCATTGTCTCTCAGTGATGTGGAAAGTTTTCATGATGAGTGCTACCCTACTGTCTCTAATACAAGTAGGATACAACAAATAGCATGTTAAGTTAGCAAATTTGACATTAACGTCTATCTTAAAAGTCGCCAACTATCGGCCAGGCACAGTGGATCACACTTGTAATCCCAGCATTTTGGGAGGTTGAGATGGGCAGATAGCTTCAGTCCAGGAGTTTGAGACTAGCCTGAGCAACATGAAGAAAACCTGTCTCTATTACAAACAAAAACAAAAATTAGCCAGGCATGGTGGTGCACTTGTAGGCCCAGCTACTTGGGAGGCTGAGGTGGGAGGATTGCTTGAGCCTGGGAGGTTGAGGTTGCAGTAAGCCAAGATGGCACCACAGCACTGCAGCCTGGCAACACAGCGAGACTCTGTCTTAAACAAACGAACAAACAAACAAAAAAGTGGCAAACAGAGGAGGTAGTAGTTTTGTCACTAACTGTCATGTGGACCCCCAGGATCTAAGCTTTGGTTTCAAATACTGTTCTTCATTTATAGACACTGGGACCCCTTAGAATGCAAGGCTTAGAGGACAACAGATTCCATGTCTCAGAGAAGGAAAGAATCAGGACAGGACTTGAATGTTCTGTTGTTGCTAGAGAGCAAGGATGACTTTAAGAATGTGAAGGACAGGCTGGGCACAGTGGCTCATGCCTGTAATCCCAGCACTTTGGGAGGCCGAGACGAATGGATCACTTGAGCACAGGGGTTCAAGATCAGCCTGGGCAACATGGCGAAACCCCATCTCTACAAAAAATACAAAAAATGGCTGGGCATGGTGATGAGTGCCTGTAGTCCCGGCTACTTGGGAGGCTGAGATGGGAGGATCATCAGAGCCTGGGAAGGTCAAGACTGCAGTGAGCCGTGATTATGCCAGTCCAACCTGGACAACAGTGAGACTCTGTCTCAAAAAAAAAAAAAAAAAAAAAAAAAGAAAAGAAAAGAAGGAAAGAAAGCAAAAGAAAGAAAGAAAGTCAAGGACAGTGCTAAAAAGGACAAAGGAGTCAACTTAAAAGAGCTCCCATTGTTCAAGTTGACAATTGGGAATGAAAGAAAGAAGATGGGGGAGGAATGATAATTATGGTTAATTGAAGTAAATTGAATCTGTGGCAGGCCATGAAATCACGATAATAACAGATAAAAATTCACAGAAAGGGCACAAAAGATGACTGTAATGGAGTAGAATTGAGTTTTAAAATTTTATTTTAATAAAAAGGGAACTATTCATTTTGTCTCTTCTATTAATTATGTGTCTGTTTATAAAGCAAAGATAGGTGCTTGCTTTCGTCTGTGTAAGCAGAAAACCCACAGAGAATGCTGAGAAAGCCCAGTAGCCCTGTTGTAGTAGGCAGCTAGTCAGGCATGAGCAGAGCAGGAGAGGGCTCCCTGCCACACACACACCCAGCAGGAATGTCAGGCGAGCATCAGGTGATGGCCAGGCGGTTATTAACTGTTTCTCTAAAATAATAACTGGTAACAGCTGGCGCCACGGACAGGCAGCCTCCCAAAAGATAGAAAAAACCTGAAATTGGCGATCAGCAATTTGGTGTTGGCAAAGGTGTGGAAAAATTGGAACTCTCATACACAGCTGTTGAAGTGTGAAATGGTATAGCACTTTGGAAAATAGTCTGACTGTTCCTCCAAAGGTTGAACATGGAGGTACTGGATGACTCAGCAATCCTACTTCTAGGGTTATAGCCCAGAAAAATGAAAATCTATGTCTACACAAGAACTTGTTCACAAATGTTCATAGCAGCATTATTCATAATAAATAGCCAAACAACAACAATGACAACAACAACAACAACAAAAAATGGAAATGGCCTAAATGTCCATCAACTGATGAATGGAAAATAAAATGTGATATATACAGCCACACACTAGAATAAAAATGAATTTGAAAATAAAAAGAAATAAAGTACTGATATGTGCTATAACATGGATGAACCTTGAAAACATTGTGCTAAATGAAAGAAGCCAGTCACAACAACCACATGTTGTATTATTCCATTTATATGAAATGTACAGAATAGGTAAGTCCTTAGAGACAAAAAGTAGATGAGTGGCTGCTTAGGGCCGGGGTGGAGTAGGAGAGGGTTGCCAGGAGATTGGGAGTGACTGCTCTTGGGTTTGGGCTTTCTTTTGGGGTTGATGAAAATGTTCTGAAATTGATTATGGTGTTGGTTTTTTAACTCCATGAGTATACTAAAAACTACTCCCTGATGTTGTACATTTATTTATTTTTATTTCATTTTATTTTATTTATTTATTTATTTATTTATTTATTTTGAGACAGAGTTTCGCTCTTGTTGCCCAGGCTGCAGTGCAATGGTGCAATCTCCCCTCACCGCAACCTTCCGCCTCCTGGGTTCAAGCGATTCTCCTGCCTCAGCCTCCCGAGTAGCTGGGATTACAGGCATGCACCACCATACCTGGCTAATTTTGTATTTTTAGTAGAGACAGAGTTTCTCCATGTTGGTAAGGCTAGTCTCAAACTCCCAACCTCAGGTGATCCACCTGCCTCGGCCTCCCAAAGTGCTGGGATTACAGGAGTGACCCACCACACCTGGCCTCATTTTATTGTTTTATTAATTTTTTTTTTAAATTTTGTGAGTACATTGTAGGTATATATGTTTATGGGGTACATGAGATATTTTGGTACAGGCATGCAGTGTGTCATAATCACATTATGGAAAATTGGGTATCCATCCTTTCAAGCATTAATCCTTTGTGTTACAAACAATGCAATTATACTCGTAGTTAGTTTTAAATGTACAATTAAGTTATTATCAGCTGGGCGCAGTGGCTCATTCCTATACTCCTAACACTTTGAGAGGCCGAAGCGGGCGGATCACCTGAGGTCAGGAGTTTGAGACCAGCCTGGCCAACGTGGTGAAATCCCATCTTTACTAAAAACACAAAAATTAGTTGGGCGTGGTGGCAGGCGCCTGTAATCCCAGCTATCCGGGAGGCTGAGGCAGGAGAATCATTGAAGCCCAGGAAGTGGAGGCTGCAGTGAGCTGAGAAGGTGCCACTACACTCCAGCCTGGGCAACAGAGGGAGATTCCATCTAAAAAAAAATAAAATAAAAAAATTTTAAAAGGTTATTATTGACTATAGTATTCCTGTTGTGCTATCAAATACTAGGTCTTATTCATGCTTTCTAACTATTTCTTTTTGTCCCATTAACCATCCCCACGTGTCCCCCACAGCCCCTCTACTCTTCCCAGACTTTGGTAACCATCCTTCTACTGTCTCTGTCCATGAGTTCAATTGTTTTGATTTTAGATCCCACAAATAAGTGAGAATATGTGATGTTTGTCTTTCTATGCCTGGCTTATTTCATCTAACATAAAGACCTCCAGTTCCAACCATATTGTTGCAAATGACAAGATACCATTCTTTTTATGGCTGAATAGTACTCCATTATGTATATGGACATTTTCTTTATCCATTCATCTGTTGATGGACACTTTAGTTGTTTCCAAATCTTGGCTATTGTGAACAGTGCTGCAATAAACTATAGTTATTATTTTCTATTGGTTCATCATTTAGTCTTTCTACTTTAAGACAAGAATAGTTTACCTACCACCATTACAGTGTTATACTATTCTGTGTTTTTCTGTATACTTTGCTATTACCAATGAGTTTTGTAATGAGATTTATTTTCATTCATTAACATCCTTTTCTTTCAGATTAAAGAACTCCCTTGAGCATTTCTTGTAAGACTGGTTTGGTGTTGATGAAATCCCTCAGCTTTTGTTTGTCTGAAAAGGTCTTTATTTCTCCTTTATGATTGAAGGATATTTTCACTGGATATACTATTGTAGGGTAAAAGTTTTTTCCTTCAGCACTTGAAGTATGTCATGCCACTGTCTCCTGACCTGTAAGGCGCTCACTGAAAAATCTGCTGCCAGACTTACTGATGCTTTGGGAGTTTGATTATTAAATGCCTTGAGGTAGTCTTTGAGTTTAATCTGCCCGGCATTCTATTACCTTCTTGTATTTGAATGTTGATATCTTTCAATAGGTTTGGGAAATTCTGTTATTTCTTTGAATAAACTTCCTACCTCTATCTCTTCTCTACCTCCTCTTTAAAGCCAATAACTCTTAGATTTGCCCTTTTGAGGCTGTTTTCTAGATCTTATAGGCATGCTTCATTGTTTTTCATTATTTTTTCTTTTGTCTCCTCTGACTCTGTATTTTCAAGTAGCCTGTCTTCAGGCTCACTAATTCTTCTGCTTGATTAATTCTACTATTCAGAGATTCTGTCTTTTCTGAAAGATTAAAATAAATAAAATTTTTAAAAAGCTGGGCACAGTGGCTCACACCTGAAATCCTAGCACTTTGAAAGGCCAAGGCAGGCGGATCAACTGAGATCAGGAGTTTGAAACCAGCCTGGCCAACACGGCGAAACTCCATCTCTACTAAAAATACAAAAATTAGCCAGGCGTGGTGGCAGGCACTTGTAATCCCAGCTACTTGGTAGGCTGAGGCAGGAGAACTTCTTGAACCCAGGAGACGGAGGTTGCAGTGAACTGAAATTGTGCCACTGTACTCCAGCCTGGGTGACAGAGTAAGACTCTGTGCCCCCCCTCAAAAAAAAAGAAAAAAAAAAAAAGAAAGAAAGAAAAGGAAAAAGAAAAAAGAAAACAAATTTCAAAAATTTCAAAACAGTTGTATATTCTTTAGCATGTCAATTGTATTTTTCAACTATAGAATTTCTGCCTGATTCTATTTAATTATTTCAATCTCCTCATTAAATTTATCTGATAGAATTCTGAATTCTTTCTCTGTGCTATCTTGAATTTTTTTTTTTTTTGAGATGGAGTCACACTCTGTCTCCCAGGCTGGAATGCAGTGGCGCGATCTTGGCTCACTGCAACCTCTGCCTCCTGGGTTCAAGCAATTCTCCTGCCTCAGCCTCCTGAGTAGCTGGGACTACAGGCACATGCCACCACGTCCAGCTAATTTTTTGTATTTTTAGTAGAAATGGGGTTTCACTGTATTAGCCAGGATGGTCTCGATCCCCTGATCTCGTGATCTGCCTTTCTCAGCCTCCCAAAGTACTGGGATTTCAGGCGTGAGTCACTGCACCCGGCCCTTGAATTTCTTTTAGTTCCCTCAAAACACCTCTTTTGAATTCTCTGTCTGAAAGATCATATATCTCTTTTTCTCCAGAATTGGTCCCTGATAGTCTATCTTGTTCATTTGATGAGGTCATGATAGTATTGATGCTTATAGACGTTTTTGGTATCTGGGCATTGAAGAGTTAGGTATTTATTGTAGTCTTCACAGACCTGGTCTTGTTTGTGTCTGTCCTTCCTGAGAAACCCAATAATACTGTGGTTTCGCAGACTCTTAGAAGTACTGCCTTGGTGGTCTTGGATAAGAGCTGGAAGAATTTTCTGGATTATCAGGCACAGACTCTTGTTCTTTTTGCTTACTTTCTCCCAAACATACAGTCTCTCTCTCTCTGTGCTGAGCCACCTGGAGCTGGGGGTGTGGTGACACAAGCACCCCTGTGGCCAGCACTGGGACTGCGCTGGGTCAGACTTGAAGTCAGCACAGCACTGGGTCTTGGCCAAGAGCCTTCCCTTCAGGGCAGCAAGTTCCTCTAGGCCAAGAGCTTGTCCAGAGATGCTGTCTGGGAGCCACGGATTGGAGTCAAAAACTTTGGTAATTTACCTGATGTTCTGTTCTACTCTACTGTGGCTAAGCGGGCACTCACACCACAATACAAAATCCCTGCTACTCATCCCTCCCCTTTCCTCAGGCAGAGGAGCCTCTCCCTATGGCGACCACCACCACCAGTCCACAGCAATTTCTGCCAGGTCACCACCAATGCTCACTTAAAGCTCAAAGGCGGCCGGCCGTGGTGGCTCACGCCCGTAATCCCAGCACTTTGGGAGACCGAGGCAGGTGGATCACTTGAGGTCAGGAGGTGGAGACCAGCCTGACCAACATGGTGAAACCCCGTGTCTAGTAAAAATACAAAAATTAGCCGGGTGTGGTAGTGGGTGCCTGTAATCCCAGCTACTTGGGAGGCTGAAGCAGGAGAACCTCTTGAACCCAGGAGATGGAGGTTGCAGTGAGCCTAGATGGCACCACTGCACTCCAGTGTGGGTGACAGCAAGACTCTGTCTCAAAAAAAATAAAAATTAAAATTAAAGCCCAAAGGCTCTTCCATCAGCTTGTGGTGAATGTTGCCAAGCCTAAGACTTACCTTTCAGGGCAGCAGGCTCCCCTCTGGACCTGCCCTGAGCCAGAGGGGCAGGTCCAGGACAAAGTCTACACCTAGGGGACTTCAAGAGACTGCTTGTTTCTCTACCCTACCATGGCTGAGCTGGTGCCTAAGGTACAAGACAAAGTCCCCTTTACTTTTCCCTCTGCTTTTCTGGAACCGCAGGAGTCTTTCACCTTAGCCACCATAGCTGGGAATGTGCTGGGTCACTCCTGAAGCCAGCACGTCTCAGAGTCTCACCCAAGGCCCACAGTGTACTACCTGGTTATTGCTGCTAGTTATTCAGGGCCCAAGGGCTCTTTAGTCAGCAGGTGATGGATCCTGCAAGTACTGGGCCCTTCTCTTCAAGGCAACAGCTTCCCTTTTGGCCCAGGTGTGTCTAAAAATGTCATCTGGGAGTTAGGACCTGGAATGGGGGCCTCATGACTCTGCTCAGTGCCCTGTCCTACTGTGGCTGAGCTGGTATCCAAGATGCAAGACCAAGTCCTCTTTACCCATTGCTCGCCAACCCTTAAGCAGAAGGAAGGAGTCACTTTCGTTGCTAGGAGCTGCACTGCCTGGGATTGGAGAAGGGGTGGCACAAGCCCTCCCTTAGCCATACCGGCTGGTATCTCCCTAGGTCAAGTGCGACCCTAGTCCATTGGCTGTAAGTCCAGCCCAGCACTGGGAGTTGTCTAGGAATTCCAGTCCTTGTGTCCTAGACTGCCTTTCCTTTTTTGTCTTTTGTAGAGATATGGCCTCTTTATGTTGCCCAGGCTGGTCTCAGACTCCTGGGCTCAAGTGTCCCTCCTGCCTCAGCTTCCCCAAGTGCTGGGATTACGGGTGCGAGCCACCGTGTCCAGCCTAGACTGCCTTTCAAGTTTACCTAGGACACTAGAGCACTTTGGCCCACGGTGGTGAGGCTTGCTGAGAAACTCAAATTCCAACCACTGGATAGGCGATTTCCCTCTGGCTAGGGCTGGTCCAAGATGCTTCCTCCATGTGCAGGTGCTGGCTGAGCCCAGCATGGTTTGCTATCTGCTATGACAGGGCAGCAGTGATTTCAATGTAAAGTACCCCCACTCCCGTGCCCTCCCTCCCCAAAGTGCAAAGATTCTCTTTCCATGCTGCAGGGACACTGCCAGGGAGGACGGAAGGGGGCATCACAATTCAAGACTGTCTCTCCTGCCCTCCTCCATGTCTCTTTTAGTGATGCGAAGTTAAATCCAGTTACTGTGATTGCTCACCTGATTTTTGGTTCTTGTGATGATGCTTTTCTGTGTGCAGATAGTTGTTAAAAGTTAGTGTTCCAAGGCTGGGTGCGGTGGCTCACGCCTGTAATCCTAGCACTTTGGGAGGCCGAGGTGGGCGGATCATGAGGTCAGGAGATCCAGACCATACTGGCCAACATGGTGAAACTCCATCTCTACTAAAAATACAAAAATTAGCTTGACATGGTGGTGCACACCTGTAATCCCATCTACTCGGGAGGCTGAGGCAGGGGAATCGCTTGAACCAGGCAGTCGGAGGTTGCGGTAAGCTGAGATCACATCACTGCACTCCAGCCTGGCAACAGAGTGAGACTCCATCTCAAAAAAAAAAAAAACAAACAAAAAAAAACAACAACACCTGCTCCATCAGTCACAACTGCCATCCTGAGGCCAAGAAGAACTAAATGGTCTCAAAATTATTTCACAACTGGTTGCTACCACCTTTCCACAGTGGGGCTTGTCTAGCTGGAGATTATCTAGAATCAAACATTAATTCACTTTAGGCTGGTCATGGTGGCTCACGCCTGTAATCCCAGCACTTTGGAAGGCCTAGGCAGGAGGATCACTTGAGGCCAGGAGTTCAAGACAACCTGGGCAACAAGCGAGACCCCCATCGCTACAAAAAAAAAAAAAAAAAAAGAGTAAGCACATCATAGAATTCTAAGAATTGAAGTAACCCTGTAACATTTAATTCATGGTAAATACATAAAGGAAGCTATTATTATTATCATCACCCAACAGTGTGTGTGTACGTGAAAAATGTCTTTTTTTACTGACACATGGCTGAGTGAATGCAGTTTGTTTGCGGGATGAAATATTTAAATGAGAAGCCAACTCAACTCTTCCTCTTGAACTTGGAGTCATTCTCTGGAGTGTAATTCCCAGTGCAAAGTATCACATCAACCTTATCAATTGACTGTGATGTCAACGACAGCCACTGCACCAGACCAGCCCTCCTCTGCGGGATTAAGAACTATCGTGTGAACCACCTCACTGGGACAATGCACTGCATTAGGATCTATCCCTTACGATGGCTCAGGGTTTTCAGTCTCTAAGGCACCTTATCATTATCTTACCTAAACTTCCTAACAACCCTGTGAGGGAGGCTGGACGTCTGCTTTCATCCCATGTTACAGATGAGAAAACAAAGGTCCACAGAGGTCAATGACTTGTCTAAGGTGACCTGGCACAGAAAGTTGTGTGGCAGAAGGGGTACCTCGGTTTCCTAACTTCTGGTTAAGTGCCCTTCTAGGATAGGAGAAATGAACGACTCCTGCTACTCCAGCCACCACTTCCACCAATTAACCACTAATAAAAATGTAAAAATCATTATGCCAGCAGTAGTCCCTGTTGCAAACATTAGGACCTTTCTTGTATCGCAGATTACTGAAAACATTCCCTCTCTTTTTGTTGTAGTTGTTGTTGTTTGGTTTTTGGGTTTTTGTTGTTGTTGTTGTTGTTGTTCTGAGATGGAGTTTCCCTCTTGTCACCCAGGCTGGAGTGCAATGGCGCGATCTCAGCTCACTGCAACCTCTGCCTTCCGGGTTCAAGCAATTCTCCTACCTTAGCCTCCTGAGTAGCTGGGATTACAGGCGCCCACCACCACACCTGGCTAATTTTTTATTTTTAGTAGAGATGGAGTTGCAACATGTTGGCCAGGCTGGTCTTGAACTCCTAACCTCAGGTGGTCCACCCTCCTCAGCCTCCCAAAGTGCTGGGATTACAGGCGTGAGCCGCCTTTCTTTCTTTTTTTTTTTTTTTAGAGTCTTGCCCTGTCACCCAGGCTGGAGTGCGGTGGAATGATCATGGCTCACTGCAGCCTCGACCTCCCAGGCTCAAGGTGATCCTCCCACCTCAGCTTCCCAAGAGTAGCTGGGACCACAGGCACAACACCATGCCAAGCTAATATTTTTTTTTTTCTCTTATGATTTTTTTTTTTTTTTTTGAGACAGAGTCTCACCCTGTTGCCCAGGCTGGAGTGCAGTGGCACAATCTTGGCTCACGGCAACCTCCATCTCCCAGGTTCAAGCAATTCTCATGCCTCAACCTCTCCTCTAGCTGGAATTACAGGCATGCAGCACCATGCCTGGCTAATTTTTGTATTTTTAGTAGAGATGGGGTTTCACCGCATTGACCAGGCTGGTCTCCGCCTGCCTTGGCCTCCCAAAGTACTGGGATTACAGGTGTGAGCCACCATACCTGGCCTACTCTTAATTTGTTTTTTTAAGTACACAAGCTAATTTTTAAATTACTATTTGTAGAGATGAGGTCTCCCTATATTGCCCAGGCTGCTCTAGAACTCCTGGGCTCAAGGAATCCTCCTGCCTCAGCCTCCCAAAGTGCTGAAATTACAGACGTGAGCCACCATGCCCAGTTCCACCACTTTTTAAGCAACAACTAACCTTAAGCCAAAGACCACCCTGAGAGGACTGGCCACATCCCCCTGGGACCCTCCACTGTTGCAGCCCATCTTCCCTGAGCCACCAGCACCAAGCGTCAGATGGACTTCAGTGCCCTGGTTCAGTGCTGCCTGTGTGTGAGCCTCGGCTCCCCATCCTCTCTGCGCCTCAGTGTCTTCCCTGTGCAGTGGGCCCAGCAGTGCCCACCCAATGGGGTGGTTGTGAGGATTTGCTGGAAGGGTGTGTGTGGAAGCGCCTTGTCCGGGACCTGGCCTATATGTAAATATAATAAAAGTTTGTTATTATTTCCGTTAATTGCATATTGTACTTGAATACTCCCTGGACAGATAATGAGAAAAAATGAGGTTTGAATCACCGCCTCTGTCACTTGTAATCCTGTGTGAGTTGCTTAATCCCTCTAAATCTCAGTTCCTCCATCTGCAAAAATCTTTTTTTTTTTTTTTTTTTTTTTAGACAGCCTCACTCTGTCACCCAGGCTGGAGTGCAGTGGCACGATCTCGGCTCACTACAACCTCCAACTCCTAGGTTCAAGCGATTCTCCTGCCTCAGCCTCCCAAATAGCTGGGACTACAGGCACCTGGCACCACGTCTGGCTAATTTTTGTATTTTTAGTGGAAATGAGGTTTTACCATGTTCCCTGTGTTGGACTAGGCTGGTCTCAAACTCCTCAGGTGATCTGCCTGCCTCGACCTCCCAAAGTGCTGGGATTACAGGCGTGAGCCACCATGCCTGGCCGCAAAAATCTTATAATACCTTCCTCACGGAGAGTAACGAAGGTTAAACGATGAAACACACAGAGCATTTTAATGCTGTGAAGGACTTCATGAGGTTGGTGAAAAATGTCAGTGAGGCTCTGGGAGGGCCACAGCACAAGTGTAGATTAGACTCCGGGTGTAGCCGTGTGGCTCAGAAAATGAGTGGAAGTAGAGAGAGGATAAGAGAGGGGCAGGGACAGAGAGAGAGGATCAAGCATTCCTTCAGTGCCTGCTGAGTGCCTGCCCTGGTCCAGACCCTGTTCTTGGTGCTGGGGGGTGCAGCAGTGAGTTAAAGAGACAAAGCCCCTGTCCTCGTGGTGCTTATGCTCTAGTGAGTCTGGGGAACAGACCAGGGGACTGTTGACCCCAAATTTAAATGTGTGAATAGGAATGACTATGGAGAAGAGGCAACCAGGAGGAGGGACAGAGAGAAGTGAGACTCCAGGCTTGAGAGAATGACCTTGGGCTGGTGGAAGAGGCACGTGCTGAAAACAGGCACAGAACTCCTCACCCTAGGGCAGGGAGAAACCAAGAGTCCGAGATGGGAAAAGAATCAGGTGAAGAGGTTGAGGTGATGAAGAAGGGTGCGTGCTTGGTGATGCGGAAGGTGGGCTCTGCGGAAGGTGTTCCAGGGAGGACTTCTCAGTGTAGGATGGAGCCTTATGGCAGACGCTGGGACTGGGCATCTTCTCTGGAAACGCTCCTCTCCCACTCAGGCAGGCAGGCAGGCAGCTCCCTATCCCTTGAGTTCTGGTGTTTTTCCTACTCCCTTCTCCCCTCCCACAAGCTGCTCAATTCCCAGGGACCTGGCTGAATGGAGAGTACATACACCTGGACCACTGCAGGCGTGGCACAGGGGAGAGCGAATCCAGAACCAAATCACCTCCAACCGCACCTGCTAATTCTTCTGTGCTTTTGTAGCCTGACCCTTGGCTGCCCTCACTCCAACTCCTGTGTGAGGATGCTGAGCTCCTGGGAAAACCAAAGGGAGGGCGGGAGAGACAATACAGTGACCAAAGGCTGAGAGCGTGTCATAGCTTGGGCATGAAAGCATCAAATGCCACCCCAGGTGGGACTGTTGGCTCCAAGGTTTTTTCTCCCTTTTCTTTCTCCCTTTTCTCTTTTCCTTTATCAAGGTCTGCTATTTACTCAGCAAATGTTCAAAGTCTGTGGTTCTCTGGGACACAATGTGCCAAGTGATGCATGTAAGGGAGGAGATCAATGTATCCTCCACTTCTAAGAAGCTTGACTTTCCGGGGAAGAAAAGACAAGTGAAGCATAGACTTTGTGACGTTTGGCTTCCTGTGTCTGTGAATTGTGAGGAATCCTGTCCACCTGGCCCTGGAGCCGCCATCCCCCTGCTGCAGGTGCCGTCTTAATTAGTCCTGCTGTCCCTCCTCCCCCTTTCAGATTCCAGCACAATTCTGGAACAGCTCTCCCACCTGGCTGAGACTCTCCCACCTGGCCAGGGTGAGGCTCCACCCTCAAGCACTTGGGCGTTGATCCTTTGCAAAGGATGGGTATAGCAAGAGAGCGTCTGCAGGGGCCCCTAGAGGGCCGTGGAGATGGCTAGAAAACAGGAGTGAACAGACTCACTTCAGCTTATGCCCAGAAACAAAGACACCAAGAAGAAGCAAATTCCATAAGTGCTTTTATTTTATTGGAGATGAGCAAGGGAGGCATTGAAAAGTGGGGATAGGGCTGGAAACATGCTGACAGGGCCTGGATTGAGCCCACACAGCAAGGGGCGGGAGCAGGACTCTAACTCCCAATGTTGGGTTTCCCTCTATGTGCTCTAGCCCCACTGCAACCCAGGGCTTGGAGGATTAGGGAAGCCAGCTGGGATGTTCCAAGAAGAGCCAGGAGGGCGGAGAACTCCGGGAGGAAATGGGTTATTGATACCTGGGTATAGATGAATATTCCCCCAGCTGCCTCCTGGATACCGATTAATATTCCCCCAGCTGCCTCCTGGATACCGATTAATATTTCCCCAGCTGGTACCTGGGGGTTGATTATTGATACCCCAGATTCCCCCAGGGTGTGACATGGGCCTCGTTCCCCAACCAGTCCCAGGGCCTCCACCTCCCCAGGACACACTGGGATTCAGGGTCCCCCAGGGGTGATCAGGCAGAACCCTGTGGATGAGAGACCACGGAGGGCGCTGGGAAAGGATTTTTCCCCCGGGCCCCAGTGGATTAGAACGGGGCAGTCGTCTGGACTCCGAGTCCTGGTGGAGGTGTGAAGCCTCGGGTGAGAGGTCTGTGGCGTCAGGAGAAGACTCTCCAGGCAAAGGGCCACTGCCTGGAGCGAGGGCCGCAGCACTGGAGAGGTAAGAGAGTTCTTCAGGCAGCGCTTCCCCCAGGCGGTCCGCAGCCGCAGCAGCCATCATCAGCCAAGGATCCTCAGGGGGCCAGGAGTACACGGCAGGCAGCCTCCCGGACAGAGGCCACCTCTGCACTGCAGAGCCTCCTGTGGGTGGGAAGCCGTCTGATGGGGGCATGCTGAGCTTCAGAGGAGCCCTTGCCAAATCGTTAGACCTCGGGTCCAGAGCAGGCTGAGGATGTTCAGAGTTAGGGGGGCCAGTCAGGGAAGGTTGTCCAAGCTGAGGCAAGTTGGTCCCCAGGTTTTGGGAAACTTTCTCCTCCACAGCACCAATGCTCCGGGCAAAGAGGCCTGAGGGAAAGGGAAGATAAAGCAGCCAATGGTTTCCCTTCCCCGATTCCGGTTCCCTTTGCTTCCCCTGAGCCTACTCTTCCTTTTCCCTCAGGGACCTAAATGTGTACCCTCCTGCCTTTACCCCTTTCCTTAATTCCTGTTTCCTGGGGGACCTCCAGTCTCTCCTGCCCAAGGGCATCACGGCCTCCGTACCTGGGAGACGAAGACAGACCAGAAGCAGGCCCAGGGGAGCACAGCTCCCTGCCACGCGGCCCCGCATCCTGCTCAGCACCCGAATCTCCCTCAGCCCCAAGACAGCCAGCCCTTTATCCTGGTAGTGGGGTGGGGGACGGCAGAAACAGGCTGGGCTAGTGGTTGTGGAGATAATAAACCTCCACATTCCACCCTCATTCCTAATGCGGTCTGTGGCAACAGGTGCCACTTGAATGAGTGTCCCAGAGGAAGCTGGGTGTCCCCCGCCCTGGCTCCTTTCCTTGACCTCCCTGCCCGTCCTTGGCCTAGGTGTCCTGGCTCACAGCTCATACATGGTTGCCAACCTCCCCAGCCCTGCTTCCCTACACACAAGGACCTCCACCCTGGGGTCCCACTCTGTTAATTGCCTCTCTCAGCAACAGAAACACTGGTTTCTCTTTGGGATCTGGATTGTTCCCTCCCAGCACCCCTTTCTCATGCATCCTCATATCTCCTTCACCTTGGCCCCAACCTGCAGGAGGTTCTGGGGTGCAGAAGTGGCCCCATCTGAGGAGCTGCTCCTAGATGGGACCCTGGATCTAGCTAGGGAAATGGGCCTGGATGCCATCCTTATGAGAATCTGGCTAATTCCTGCTGCTGCAGTGACAAATTACCATGAACCGAATGGCTTACAACAACATGGATTTATGACTTTACAGTTTTGGAGATCAGAGGTCCAAAACAGGTCTCAGTGGATTAAAATAAAGGTGTCAGCAGGGCTGTGATTCTTTCTGGGGGCTTTAGGGGAGAATCCCTTTCCCCCCCTTTCACCTTCTAGAGGTTACTTGTGTTCTTTGGCTCATGGTCCCCTTCCTCCATCTCTAAAGCCAAAATCAGCCAGTTCTTACACTGTGTCACTCAGACCTCCTCTTCTGCCTCCCATGTCCACACTAAGGGACCTGGTGACTACACTGGACCCACCTGGATAATCCATGGTAATGTCTTTAAGGTCAGCTGACTAGCAACCTTAATCCCATCTGGAATCTTAATTTCCCTTTGCCATGTAACCTAATTCCCACATTCCAGGTATTAGGATGTGGACATCTTTGATGGTGCTGGGGTTGGAGACATCATTCTGCCTGCCACAGGTGGTCAGATGTGCCACATAGTGTAAGAAACATTGGGAGAAAGTGGCTATTTCCCAGTAACAGTAGAGCAGGCCTTTAAATGCTGCTGTCAAATGGCCAGGACTTGATCCTTGTTGAAGCTGGGTGGGGAATGTAGAGACTCATTGACTGTTTGTTGACTTTTAAATACGTTTTATTTTTATTATAAAAATACAATGCCTTTGTTCTCTCCATGGCTTCCCGGAGGCCCCAGGAGTAGGCTTCCCCGGCTGCCCAAGGTCTAAACATGAGCTGTTGGCTGATTCTACTGCTGTGTCCTCCTCCCCAGCCCCTGCTGGCTTAACCACTGGAGGAGCAAAGAGCTTCCCTCCAGAACTGGCAGTGGGAGGAGCCCAGAGGCCTTTTTGGATGACATGCATGAGTTTTACACAAGCTTTTAATTTGGAGCACAGCAGAAGACTCGAGGAATCACCGCATCCGAGGGCTTCCCTCCCTGCAATTCCCATCCATGAAGCATCTGAGGACCTCAATTCCTGCCATTGGCTGCAGATCAGGGGCCAGATGCTGGACCAAGGGTGATTCAGCCCCTTTCTGGTCAATGTAATACATTTCTGCTGATTCCAGACTTGGACTTTCAACAGTTCTAAATTCAGGACCAGACAGCACCATCCTGATAGGAAGGAATGGGTTAAGTGCTAGGGTAGGGGTGAATTCCTTTGCAGCCAGCAGAGGCTCCGAGAGGTGGCCTGGGGTGGGGGTGGGGCTCCTACAGGGACAAGCACGATCCCCTCTGCCCTCCTTGGGATGCGGGAACTCCGTCTGCCTCAGCCGCTCCCTGCCTGTCTCAGGACTTAAGTCACATGGACCCCACCGCCACTCCACTTTCTCTCTCTTCTCCAGTGGAGGTGACTCCTCTTCCCCACTGGGGCACGCTGCCCTCTCAGCCCTCAACTGAGATCCATGTCGCTCACACTGTCACTCTGGACCCCAGCAGAGCAGCGAGTGTGAAGACGGAGAGACCACTGGCAGCTCTGTTCTGCCTCTTGATCTAGGCCAGTGAGTCACCCTGCTTGGCTGCACTCCCTGCCCCACTCCCATCCTCTCAGTCCTTTACTCTCTCCACCCCCAGCTCCAGGAACAACGCCCACCTGGGCTCCTACTCAGCTGACAGGAATCTGGTTGGAGTTGTTGTGTCCCAGCCTTCCCAAGCTTCCAGGTGTCCCAGAAACCCAGGAAATCGAGACTCATGACTCTCAGAGAGGATGGCGTCTAGAAGGTGAGGCATGCTAATGGTGGAAGAAAAGGAGTTTGGGTGGGGAGGGGAGGGAGAGGAAACACTGAGGGCCCTAAATAAGGAGAAAGAGGACCCCATGGTGAATGAGGAATGGGAAGAGAATGGATTTCCTGGAGCAATGAGAGAGGACGGAAATGGTGGAAGGATCTGGGAGGCCAGGCAATCTCTGCTTTCAGTTCAACAAATATTTATTGTCTTCCTCCTCTGTGGGAGGAGCTGGAAGGTAGAAGAGAAATACAGGCCAGCTTTTGAAGGAAAATGAGAGAGACAGAGACCTATAGAGGCGTAGGAAGAGCACCAGCCAGGCTCTCAGAGGAGACCCAGGACTCCAAGAAGGCAAAACGTCTGCACATAGTCCCCACAGTTTACTGAGCATCTGTCCAGGATCCAGAGACAACAGGGAGCCTGCTCCAACCTCTGAGGGTGCCCCAGTGTCTCCCTCACCCAGGGAAGCATCTGAGCACTGAGGGAAGTGGCCGCAGGAAGGGGCTGAGATAAGGGCCTTGAGAGGCAATGGGTGTGTTGCGGACGGTGATCTAGGAGGGTGTGGTGAGCTCTGTAACGGAGGGTGGGCTGGAATTGGGAGTGAGAGCCCAGTGGCATATTGGGCCACTGAAAAGTGGCCACTGTTTCCAGATGATGGTTTGACTTTGCTTTATTTGGTAAAGGGGAAGAGGAAGGTATAACTTTTCCAGGCGTCAGAGGTGCTCTGGGAGCATTTCAGGGGTTTCCCAGTTGAGAGGCTGATGGGGGTGTTACTCAATGGACCATTTCAAAGACAGCAGAGGGAATTGTAAGGGGTGGTGATCTGGCTGAGGGACACTGCGGTGGAATGGGAATTTAAACAGTAGGAGAGAATCGAGAGGAGCTTTGAATCTACCATTTTGGGAAGAGGAAGGAGGAAGGGGTGATAAGAGAGAGTCTGCAACCTTGGGGTAGTGGAGAAAGCAGAGCCACTCTTTTGGGAAGGAGGAGGGAAACTGAGCTGACCCTGTGCCTGGGCACTGGACTTCTCCCATATGGGATATAGTGTATGTGCTTGTTTGTGCCCAAGGCATGCACACACACAAAAGTTGACTTATGGACTGTCGAGTAACTCTCCCTGGGGTAGGAAAACCTCAGGGTCAGCTAGCTGGGGCCCCAGAGGCTTCACTTGCGCTAGGATATCCCGGATGGAGCGGCAGGGGATCTTTCCAGCACTGCCGGAGCCACAGGGCTTGGCACCAGCGGAGGGATCGGGATGGGGAGAGCCATCGGGGTCCCCAGTCAGTGTCAAGGAGGAGACAGACATGCAAGGGTGACCAGAAGAGCTGGACTTGCTGCCACAAGGCTGAAGGATGATTTTGCCACTGGATTGGGAACTGGAGCTGCTGCTGAAGGAGCCGGTGCCTGGCGGGGAGCAGGGGCTCTGGGAAGTGCTGCCACAGGGATGGTAGGGTGAACCGGAGCTGCTGGAAATGCTAGAACTGCTGTGGACTCGAGAACTGAAGGGAGAGCAGGGTCCCTTGGAGCCTGTGGAGCCGCCTCCACAGAGCTGGACCCCACCAGTCCCCACTGGCTGGAACGCAATGACTGAGGAAGCTCCCGACTGGCTGGGGATGATGGGGTTGCTGGAGAAGTATTTGCCCTCAGAGATGGGGGGCCCAGCTGCAAAGGAAGGGACCCCTGGAGAGCCTTTCACAGGGTTATCTTTGGTGAAGTAGCCCACAGGGTAGATTTTCCCTTTACTGTAGGTCATGCCTGGAACCAGGTAACTGTCAGAGGAGCCACCCACCACCTCGTAGCCACCATAGGATTTGTCTACAGAGGTGATTGGGGGACAGGGCTTGCCTGGAAGGCCACCGTTGCTACAGGGGAGACCTTGAACCACTCCAGGGCCACCAGAACCATGTTGCTCCACCACCACCACCACAGGCCTCTGACCCCCTGACACAGAGTGGGAGCTGGGGATGTAGGGGCCAGAGTGTGAGATGATGGGCCCTCCACTGCAGGGAGAGTCGGGGATGTCCGAACTACAGGGACGCTGGTTGGAGCTGACCCTTTGGCCACTGGTCTGGGAAAAGGAAGAGCTTTGTCCAAGCTGGGAAGGGTTTAGTATTCCGCGGTAAGCGTTGTCACTGGTTGGCAGAGCAGAGCCACTCCCTACTTGGGAGCTGCTGCTGCTGAACTGAAAGGTGCCTTTGCTGCTGGAATGAGAGCTGCTGCTTCCCAAGTGAGAGCTACTGCTTCCTGTATTAGAGCCACTGCTTCCTGAGTGAGAGCCGCTGCTGCCGGGCTGGGAGCCGCTGCTGCCGGGCTGGGAGCCGCTGCCGCCCAGCTGGGAGGAACTGGATGCACCTTGTAGACTAGAGCCAGATCCGGAGGAGTAGCTGACCTGGGAATACCCTGTTCCTGGCTTAAAAGATCCTGCAGAACCACCCTGGGCAACGCTGGATCCACTGGAGCCACCGCCAGAGCCACTGGCACTGGAAATGGAGCTGCCAGAACCGCTGGAGCCACTGTAGCTACTGAAGCCACTGGAGCCACCCTTCCCAGTGAGGCAGGGGTCATTAGGAGAGGTGATACGCGTGGGGTCCTTACAGGGGTCTGAGAAGGTGCCAATGCTCTTAGCCAAGGTCCCTGTGGAGGAAAGCAGTGGTTAGTAAGGGCCAGGGAGGCTTGGCTTCCTCCCTCACCTTTCAGCCCTATCTCAGTCATCGGCCTCTATCTCAGTCATCGGCCTCTCAGGTTTCTCCCAAGCGGAGCCCAGGGAGAGTTTAGGGATGGAGAAAGGAGGAAGAACTGGCTGTTGTCTCTAAAGGATATCGAGGTGGCAGAATAAAAGCAGTTTCGTTGTTTGGGAAGGGTGGGCAAACACCAACCAGAAAAATAGAAAATTAGGTGCCAAAGTGAGGGGCCTCAAAGGAATACATTGAAGATAAGGGGGGGCTGGGCACAGTGGCTCACACTGGTAATCCCAGCACTTTGGGAGGCCGAGGTGTGAGGATTGCATGAGGCCCAGAGTTTAAGAGCAGCCTGGGCAACATAGTGAGACCCCATCTGTATTTTGTTTTTTAATTTAAAAAATTTTTTAAAAGAAAAGGGAATGGAAAAATGGCAGGAACAAGTAGGTCTAAAAGAAAGGACCCTAAAGAGACAGAGAACTGGGGAAACTGTGGCTCTGAGAAGTCCAGGCATAAATTCTTAAGGAGAAAAATCCTGGGCCAGACAGTGGGACCAAAGGGAAGGAGAAGACAAAAGGCAAAACAATGGAGGGCTGAGAAGCGGAGAAAAACATAGAAGGAGACACCGGAAAAAGACAAAGCCGGGGGCAGAGGGGCTGAAATAAAGGAAAGGGCACTCGAGGACTAAGATTTGGTCACCAGCTTCTTCGTGAGAGCCCAGGCTGTGGTCAGGAATGGAAACCCTATTTCCCATCCCAGCACTGGCCATGCCAGTAAGGCTGGGTGGGGGCCAGGATGTGGGGTCACTATCTGTTGCTTCAGAACCTGCTGGTACCAGTGTGGCAGGACACCGCACCCTGAGCCAGCCCTGCTCTCGCCGGCCCAGCCCAGGACGAAACCCCGAGAGCCTCAAAGACTCCTGGCCATGATTAGCTTCCCTCTGTGAGCACACCTGCCTCCATCCAGCCCTTCATCTGACTTCTGCTGCCTTGACTTCCCTTTGGGATGTGGGAACACATCTTTCCTTATCTTTCCTTTCCTTTGCTCAAAACCCCAGGCCCAACTTACCCCGTGGTTCCTCCATGACTCTTTTACCTGCATTTCTTCTGCATTCCCTGGTCCCTCCAGGTCCCACGTGACACAAACAGAGCCACATAGCAAGTTACTGAACCTCTCTGAGCTTTAGTTTATACATTCAGAGGGGCCAAATTTGTCTTGCCTTCTCACAGCATTACTATGAAGAAGACTAAATGAGAGCATCCATCTGGAAGATTTTTTTTCTTTTTTTTTTTTTTTAGATGGAGTTTGGCTCTTGTTGCCTGGGCTGGAGTGCAATAACATGGTCTCAGCTCACTGTAACCTCTGCCTCCTGGGTGCAAGCAATTCTCCTGCCTCAGCCTCCCAAGTAGCTGGGACCACAGGCACCCGCCACCACACCCAGCTAATTTTTTGTATTTTTTGTAGAGATGGAGTTTCACCATATAGGCCAGGCTGGTCTCGAACTCCTGACCTCAGGTGATTCACCTGCCTTGGCCTCCTGAAGTGTTGGGATTACAGGCGCAAGCCATCGTGCCCGGCCAGAAGATGTTTTAGAAAGTGTAAAGCATTATATATTATGATTTATTACTGCCACTCATCCTGACCCCTCCACTAACAACCAGACTTCCATCCTCTGTGATGTCCCTGTTCTCTCCTCAGAAAGAAATTCTCTGCATGCACCTCCACACCAAACCCCTTCTGTGCCAATTCCCTTCAGTACTCTGCAAAATTCACCAAGCATTGCCTTTCTCTTTCTCTATTCCCTCAGACACCAACCACCTACCAGACCATGGGAAGGTCGCAGAAATTCCTTAAGTGCTGTAAGTACCCGGTGGTCAACAACACAGGTCCAGGGGTCACCTGGCCTGGGGTTGAAATCTTGGCTTTGCTGCTTTCTAATGCATGATCCTGAGCTAGTTTCCTAACCTCTTCATGCCTCAGTGTCCTCATCTGTAGAGTGAAAATAGCAAATCTCCTTTCATACCATTCTTGTAATGATCAAAAGTGCTAATGTAGGCCGGGTATGGTGGTTCATGCACCTCGGGAGACCGAGGCGAGTGGATCACTTGAGTCAGGAGTTCTAGACCAGCTTGACCAACATGGTGAAACCCTGTTTCTACTAAAAATACAAAAAAAAATTATCCAGATGTGGTGATGGGCGCCTGTAGTCCCAGCTACTCGGGAGGCTGAGGCATGAGAGTTGCTTGAACGTGGGAGGTGGAAGTTGCAGTGAGCCGAGATTACGCTACTGCACTCCAGCCTGGGAGACACAGTGGGACTCCATCTCACAAAAAAAAAAAAAAAAAAAAAAAGGTTCTAATATATAATCCAAATGTGCTTAAAACAGAGTCTAGCATATTAAAAGCTCTAAAAATGATATCACTATTAAATGTCCAATCATTATCGTGTAGTTCTCCCATAATAAAAATCACCACCACCACCATTTATATAAACCTCTAGAATTTCCAAAGCATGTGTCACATACATTATTTAATTTGAGACACACAGACTAGAGATAGGTGTCATTAACCCCACTTCAGAATTTCAGAAACTGAGGCTCAGGAAGTTTAAGAAACTTACCTGAGGTGACAAGGCAGTGAGGAGCAACCCCCAGACTCAAAAGGCAGATTCCAGAGCCCCTTCACTGGGTCCTCTCCTGGATTCTCCCTCCCACCTTCCTGCTGTTCCCAGGGCCCCCAGCCTCCTACCTGGCAGAAGCAGACCAGCCAGCAGCAGTGCCATCATCCCGCGCCCGCCCACACGCCCCATCCAGGGTGCCCGAGACAAGCCCATCTCGGACTGCACAGCCTCCTGACTGACGGCAGCTCGAGGACACCCGGGTCCTTTATGCCAGAGCTGGACATTCCCTGGGCAGGAGTCACTGTGGGGAGGGGAGGAGAGGTGGAGGGGGTGGGTGCCCTGGGGGAAGTTGGTGTGGCCGGGAGGAGCGTGGTAATCAGCCCGGTGCATCTGCCTACTCAGCAGCAGCAGTGGCTGCAGTGTGGGGTACCCATGGCCACGGGGCCCTAACGATCCTGCCACCTGACAGGCCTGGCCCCGGCTCCTCATTGCCTAACCCGGAACCAGGCACTCTGCCCCACGGCCACCCACTCTGGGGCGGCCACTCTTGCCACGGGACCCAGCTGCCTGGCTCCTTAACTCTCCTGCCTACCCTGGCTTGGCCTGTCTCCCCATCTGCCCTCCACTCACAGACATGGGCGTTTCAGCTTTTTTTTCCACACTTGGGTGCCTGTTCCAGCCCCACCTGCCCAACCCCAGTGAGGTCCCATTCACAGCCCCCAATCTGCTCCTTCCTTGGGACCCCATCACTCCACCTCCACTTTCCTCCTTCAAATATGAGTTCTGCCCCCATCCCCCAGGCTCTCCCTCCCACCACTCCCCAAGTACTAGGCCAGCCATACACCTATTACATGTTCCATCACCTGGGGAACCTTCTCCTTCCCAGAAATGGGGCACCACATTCCCAAAACCAATCCCTGACCTGTTCCTTCTGGGGGCCTCTGGGGACGGCATGGTGATGGGGGTAGGGGGGTTGCTGGGAGCCAGGGCTCAGCCAGGGGAGGGACCTGGGCTGATGACCTCTGTCATAGCTGGGCCTTGGTTACTCACAGGCCACTCACAGCCCCTCCCCATGGCTGGAAACTCAGACCTCAAGGGTGAGCAAGAAGCTAAGAAGGCTAATTGGGAAGGTGGTGGCCCCATAGCCCATCTGCTGGCCCTGGGCTGGATGAGCGAGCAGGAAGCAGCAGCCAACTCTGGGCAGGTCAAGGAGGGCCAGGCAGGCTCCCGGGTCCTCAAAGGATGAAAGGAGGCCAGGAGAACCAGAGCCCTGCCGTCTGCTGAGAGGGTGGTGGCTTCTCCTCCATTGCACTGGCCTCCCTCCTGCTCTGGCCCCGGCCCTGCCCCAGCCAATTAATTGCTCCCTAGTATTGCCGGAGTATCAGTATCGGAGGGAGGTGCCTAGGAGTTCAGCAAGCTGCCCTCTCCCCCGCCAGGCCTCGGACACCCCTGCTCCCCTCACCCAAACTCACTTCCAAAACCTCATCTCCTCACAACGGCAGGTCCATCCCTGGAGCCCTTGGGCTGGTCTCTCCCATTCCCTCTACCTCCTGACCGGCCTTTAAGTCCAGACCGGCAGGATGGAAATGTTCCTGTCTGTGCTGTCTGACACAGTAGCCACTAGCCACATGGGGCTAGTCTAACCACCAAAGATTTGGAGCTTTAATTTTAATTAATTGTAATGATGTGGTTGGCCACGTGCAGCTAGTGGCTACCATCTAGTCTTGCTCTTGACTTGCTGGTGACACTCAGAATGGGAGTGGGAGGAAAGAGGGGCTGAGGGAGCCGAGGAGAGAGGAAGGGATAGGACAGGGTCCCCTGAAGGGGGTTAATGCCTTGGGAAAAACAAAAAACACTGGCTTCAGAATGAAGATGACGTGGGTTCAGGTCCCAGCTCACCTCTTGGCTTTGGGCGACTCTTCAAACCTTTCTGAACTTCCATTTCCTCATCTGTAAAATGGGGATATTTTAAATAACACTTAGCTCGCAAGGTTTTTGTGAACATCAATGGGAAATTATCAGAAAGGTTAAATGGGACAAGGGGTGCAGTCCCCCTGTAGGAAGCCCAGCAAATGGAGCCCTGCAGGTGCTCCTGTCTTCATCCTTCCACTGGGGGAAACAAATAGGCCAGGTTCACCCCCACGGCCCCAGGCTCCCTTTCCTGAGTCTCCAGCCCAGCCAATGCTAGCAGAGTCTCTTCTGCTCCCTTCCTGCCTTGTGTAGAGCTGCAGGCACAAATGTGAGACACAGATACCATTTAAAGTGATGCTGCTCGGCGGGCGTGGTGGCGCTTGTAATCCCAGCACTATAGGAGGCCGAGGCGGGCGGATCACTTGAGGCCAGGAGTTGGAGATCAGCCTGGCCAACATGACAAAATCCTGTCTCTACCAAAAACACACACACACAAAAATTAGCCAGGCTTGGTGGTAGGCACCTGTAATCCCGGCTACTCAGGAGGCTGAGGCAGGAAAATCACTTGAACCCGGGAGGCGGAGGTTGCAGTGAGCCAAGATCGCACCATTGCACTCCAGCCTGGGTGACAAAAGGGAAACTCCGTCTCAAAAAATAAAAAATAAATAAATTAGGTGATGCTGCTCTTTCCAAACATCATTTCCTCCTGTGGGCCTCCCCAGACTCTCAGGCTTGGCTCCCTGGAGGACCTGGGCAAGCAGGCAGGGGGCTCTGGGGCAGCAAGGGGAGTGGCAGAGGTCAGGGAGGAATGGACTAGGAGGTGCTGGGCCATTCCCCAGGTTGGGAGGGGAGAAGGCAGCGGAACACCGGAACAGCAGAACCTGTGGCTTCTTTTCCAACACAAACTTCCCCTGACCAGCCAGAGGTAGCAAAGTTTTTCTTGTTTTCGTTCTCACATTCCTCCCAGCTGCCGTCAGAACTTGGCCAAGACAGCCAGGCTGGAGGAGGCACAGTCTCTCCCGGCCTCCTGCCAGGTTCCAGCCGCCCACGTGGGTTGGTGGTGCAGCCACATCCCTCCTCCTAGCTACTCTCTCCTGTCCACTCCTGTCTACTCCATCCTGCCACCCTGGGCTGCCCAGTTCCTCTACTGTCCTGCCCACCTCTGGGCCCTCAAACTCCAATCTGCTGCGCTTTTGATTTTTTACTGAAACCCTGTCTTCAGTGCTGGATTTTACTCTGCTGCTCACCATTAATCTTCCTCTCAGCGCAGGCGGTGAAGACCTAAAGCTAATGGGGCTTAGGAGGGTAGAGAAGGGCATCAGCTGAGTGCCCGCACAGGCCAGGGTCACCTTCAGTGAAGCTGCCAGTTTGGTGATGTCCACAGTAGTGCAGGCAGTTCTGCTGTGTTCTACAGCGACAGAGTCTGCCCCTGCCCGTGCCCGTGCATTGGACCAGGTGAGAAAGTGTGGGTGGCGTAGACACCCCGCACCTGAGAAAATCAAACTCAAAGCACGTGCCTTCCATAGGCAAAAGGTGGGGCTCCCAGTCATGTATTGTGAAGCAGGCAGGTCACTCTCCCCTCCATCCCTCCAGCAGCCCTGTGCTACTTTGTTTTCTGTGCCAGGCTTGGCCCCCAGTGCACGCTCCTCTGCTGTGCTTTGGAAGGTGCACTGAGAAGGAAGAGGAATTGTTCCTTGCCCTGAGGAGCTGCCATCCTACTGGGGACACACAGCCTAGAGTAGAGAAGCGGATAGGCACTTGGCTTCAGGGAGGTGGCAGGACTTTCCCTAGGCCTTGAGGAATGATGAGAGAAGCACGGAGCAGGCAGCCAGACACAGGGCCTTGCGGTGCTTCAGGTGTGTTTAGAACCAGCGGATGGCGTGGGTTGGTGTGGGACATGCATGTGGAGGAACAGTGGTGTGGGAGAAGGGACAGGCTCCTTGGATCGGGATTGTAGATGACCTACAACACCGGGTTAAAAGGATTTGGATTCTACAGGAATTGTAGTAAATGTGAGAGGGTGCAGGGAACCAAAGGGCTTTGAATGATCACAAAGGGGGCTGAAGCATGGCGTGGTGTAGTCCCAGCTACCCAGGAGGTGGAGGTGGGAGGAATCCGAGGCCAGCTGGGGCAACATGAGGGACTCCATAAAGAGGAGGCTTGGGGCACGAGATCCACCGTGTACTGACTGCCTGCTGCAGGCGGACACGGTGCCTGGGGATTTAACATGTGTTGTCTTGTTCAATCTTCACAACAGCGCTACAGGGTAAGTGCTTTTTCCCCCTGTTTCACAGATGAGAAAACTAAGTTCAAATTATTTGTCCAAACCAGCTGCTAACAAGCAAAAATGTTTGAAAAAGATTCAAACCCAGGCCTGTTGGACTTCCAGGCCCACATAGATCCTGTTACTCTGCAGCTGACACCATGCTATAAACGGGTGGCAGAGGTTCATGGACAGGCTTCAGAGGTTCCCTAAACCCTGTAAGGATGTGTGCAAAATTCCTTATGTAAATGAATCTTTCTAGAGAGAAGATTTCCACTCTCAAAGCTGGCCAGCTATGGTGACTCACGCCTGTAATCCCAGTGCTCTGGGAGGCCAAGGCAGGTGGATCACTTGAGCTCAGGAGTTTGAGACCAGCCTGGCCAACATGGCAAAACCATCTCTACTAAAAATACAAGAATTAGTCAGGTGTGGTGGCAAGCACCTGTAATCCCAGCTACTCGGGAGGCTGAGGCACGAGAATCGCTTGAACCGGGGAGGCAGAGGCTGCAGTGAGCTGATTTCATGCCACCGCGCTCCAGCCTGGGTGACAGAGTGAGACTCTGTCTCAAAAAAAAAAAAAAAAAAGAATTCCTAAGTAAGGGTTACTGGCTCAAGAGGTCCCTCCTTCACAGCTTTCCTCCTCTGGGGGCCTGAGAGTCAGGACAGAAGTTCTAGAACAAGTGTTTCCCATAGGGGTCCTTGGTAGACCAGGGCTTAGGCTTGGAAGAAGGAAAACGGAGTGAGAACAAGGAAGAGAAAAAGCCCTGAAGAGCAGCTTATTTTGTGCTGGGGAGACAAGGAAGGGGACCACCCGGAGCTGCTCTGGGGCTCCAGGGCCTGTGGGCTCCTCCCCTCCTTTGTTCCTCTCTGCTTGGCTCCAGCGAGAGGCCATTTCCTCTCCTCCTCTCTCTCTCTCCATGACACCCACGCTTCCCTGTGGACTCACCTCTGCAGCCACAACACCACCCTCCTCTCCCTGGGCGGAAGCCAACGCTCCTGGCCCACTCCCAGTAGGGGATGTCCTCTGAGTTGTTTTTCCTGTGCGGGGAGGGGTGGACTGAGTCATCCACACTCTTCACCTGGATCCTCTGGTGACCGAGAACATGGAAGGAGAGGGCACATCCCCAGTCGGGCGTTCCGAACATCTCTGTGGGGACAGACCCTCCTTAGCCCAGGTGCTCCCATGGGACTGGCTACACTTCTTGACTCAGTTTTAGTCTCTACTTTTCTGCCTTCCTCTTGGGAATGCCCCTCACTTCTGTGGCTTCTTTCCTGTAGTAGACGATCAAGGGTGGAATCCACGGTCCATGGCCCTGACTTCTTGCCTTCCTCTCAAATAGACTCTGCAGCCAGCCATCTATACAGCGCCCCAATGCTTTGAAATGCAACAGAAACCATCACCCCTGGACCGTGGGCTCCATGCCAGTAGGCAAAGCACAGGTGTGTTCACTGAGTTCCCAGCACATAGCTGTGGCAGGCACTTGGTGATATTTAGAAATAAAGGAATAGATGAATGTGCCCAGGCTGTGATTCCCTTTTCTACCTTACTCAGGGACATGGTGCCCCCCTGTCTGGCTTCCTGCCCTGTGCCCCCGACTCCAGCACAGCTCCTGTGTACAAAGCCCCGGTAGGTGCTGGAGGGATTCACTGATGGCCTTGGCGGAGGTGGCAGTGGGCACGTGCACTTGGCTCTGACACAGCCACTCATGCAACACCCTGTGCAATCTCGGCCTGGGCCTGTGTGTCCTGCCCTCATTCCTCACAGGTGACTGTCTCCCCTGAGCCACTCTTCTCTCTATTGGGTTAGCTCCTTTTTTCCCCCAGGGATGTAACACATTTTTATGAACAAACAGCAGAGTTCACATGGCTGTGATGAGGACATACTGGGGTTTCCCCTGGACAGGACCGTGCTGTATACTTTAAAAAAAACCCTAGGGGGTTCTGTTAGATGCCCCCACTGCAGCATAACGAGTTGCCCCTAGCTGAGAAGCCCTTTCCTGGGGCTTGTCCACACCATCCTCTCCCTGAGATTTTTCCAGGTATGGGCGGTGCTCGGCTCTACCCTTCCTTCCTTCTTCCCTGCTAGGCTCCTGGTCCATGGCTCTCTCCTCTATGGAATGGCCTCCTGGAGCTTGGCTGGGTCAGGCCCCACTTTCCACTCTTCCCATGCCTGTCCTTACCCTCCCAGCAGCCCTGCCAGCCTCCGAGGGGCCCAGGGCACTGCAGCTGGCACATGGGAGTAAGGACTGGGGCCAGAGCCAGGTGCACCTTCGGGCAATGAATCCTGAAAAAGGAAGAATTCGGCAAGTGGAGTTCTGCCCACCAAGCTATCTTCCCCCGAGTCTTTTCCCCTCAACCCCACTTCCCAAAAGCCGCAGGGAGTCAGCTGCAGGGCAGTCAGTCCGAAGCCTTCATGGCTGTTTCAGTCACAGCCTGAGGCCACCCCTCTTGTCTTGCGAGGAGGGAGACCACAGAGGCTGTGTCTAGCTCTCACAGTAACAAGACTGTTCCCCTGTCTGTTCTGCAGAGTGAGTGCGAGGGAAGAGAGCGCTCCTTGTCTGCTCATCATGTGCACCTATTAAATAGTCATTCTTTCCACTAGGGCTATTAGTGGTTTTTATTGTTACTGGTCACCCAGAATTAGAGTCCCACCTCCCTCAGGAGGGTGAAAGAGAGGGCCGAGGTGCAGTCTGAACGTGCTCTCAGGAGAGGAGAGGCCAGAAAGACTTGTACCAGCAGCGACTTCTAGGGTGAGCTGGCCCTTGGAGCGCCTGGGAATGTGACTGTGGCGGCCCATCTTCCCTCCTGTGTTCTGGGCTGTCTGAGTGCCTCTGGGTGAGAGCTCCTCACAGGAGGGAGCTTCTCCTACTGCCCAGTGTCTCCCTGGCACCTGGGCATCACCCAGCACACAGAGGTGACCAGCAAACACAGACTCCTGTTGGAGAGGCATCTCGTGTCCCACTCTGTTCTCTTGGGCCCTGAGACTAGAACATCTTCACCAGAGACCAGCACCGACTCCTTGGCAGTCTGTAACATTCAGCTCGGTGCCGACGTCTGCCCGTGCAGGACTGAGCTCCATTCTCTCAATGACCCTAGGAGACAGGAATTATTAGTAGTAGCAGTATTAGTATTTTGAGATGGAGTTTCGCTCGTAGCCCAGCCTGACCAACATGACGAAACCCCATCTGTGCTAAAAATATAAAAATTAGTCGAGCGTGGTGGTGAATGCCTGTAATTCCAGCTACCTGGGAGGCTGAGGCAGGAGAATCACTTGAACCCGGGAGGTGAAGGTTGCAGTGAGCTGAGATCACACCACTGCACTCTAGCCTGGGCAACAAGAGCAAAACTCCATCTCAAAAAAAAAAAAAAAACATATACATATGTTTGGACCATCCCTATTTCCTTGCTATGCCTAAGCTGCATCACACCATTCATCACTAGGTGACATCCTACTACAGATACCTTGTAAGCATCTGTGTATCTCTCTCCTTCCCCACTGGAAAGCAGCTCCCTGAGGGCAGGGCCCTGATCCTTTGACTGGCTGTGGTATCCTCTCCTGTAGACCACCGGCTCATGAAATAATCACAGAGAGAATGTGTAAATGATGATCATGAGGTCCACTTGGATAAGCAGCCTGTGCCTGAATTTTCCTGAGGGCTCCAGACCCTGTCTAGCCTCATCTCACATGCCTGGCTCACCTTAGAATGGTTGCCTTGGCAGCTAAGGGGACACCTGTGTGCCTTGATGATGGCCCCAGGGAGGGGATGACATTAGTGAGGGAAAGAGCTCTGGAGGAAAACACCTGAGAGGAGTCTCTAGGCTGCCCTCTGGTGGCAGTTCTTGGAACAAGACCTGAGAGCCGCTACCTTGGCATGCGAGTTTAGAGGTTATTAAAGAAATCCCCCTAAAGTCCCATCCCAAGGTCACACAGAGAACGAACGGCAAAGTAGGGACAAGAACCCAAGTCATAGTCTGTTGATCTCACTACCATGCTATCCTGCCTGCCCCCATCGCACGAGTTGAATTACGCTGCAAAAGGAAAGGTGGGGACGGGGTGGGGACTGGGGATTTCCCGGAGGGAGTTGGTTAATGCCTCTGAGGATATTAGGGGGGAAAACCCACAGGAGGTGCATTTGGTTTAATTCAGCAAGTTTTTCTGAGTCAGTGCCAGGCACCTGCTGGGCACTTAATTAAAGATTAGCAGGAGAAAAAAAATGTACAGTAAGAAAGCTTAAGTTTATACCAAAGCGAGTCTCAGGTCAAACGATTTTGAAACATGAAATTGGCAGAGAAGTTAGGAGTCCCTCCTGGGCTCCTACATCAGGGTGTGCCCCTCTCTAATTTAACTTTTCATCAAATTTTATTGCCATAATGTATATGTTTGTCCTTCCTAAACACAGAGCCCCTTGAGGGCAGGGAGGACTGAAACTGCTTCCTGGGACTGTCACCATCACCTAGCACCCCACACAGCAGATGCTCAATAAATGTTGATTGTGTGGGCAAATGGATGAACAAATGAATGGTTTGGAGTTTCCCTGGCCAGAGAGCTTCAAAGCAGAGCAGACAACCATCTCTTCTGTCTAGTCCAAAGACATCATTCGCTGCCCAAAGGCTGAGGGCTGTGCCTAGTGCTTTCTCAAGGTAACTCAGATTGTATAATTAGATTTTACTATGATACTAGTTCTAGGTTCTTTCTTTTTCTCTTGGCCAAACATTTAATAACTATCTGTCATGTCCAAGGTTCTGGGCTATTGTTCTGTAAATCTGTGATCCTATTCTGTTATTTAATTCCATGACTGTGTTGACATAGATGTGACGGTGTCCCTGTTGCATTTACTCCTAGGTGAGCTTAGCCAAGGCAGGTCGAGAGGAACCAGCATTGTCTAATCTGAATGGAGAAGCCAGCACAATGGGTTTCCCTGTGCAAATACCTCCATACCATCCAGGCCCACTCAGTCTCCTCCCCAGCTAATGAAGACAACCTGTCTGAGTGCCAAGATCCACTGCCTATTAATAGGTACTAAAATCTCCAGTTGCCTCATGCCTCCCCCTTCTCTTTCCCACTCACCTACCTGCCACGTCAGCCTGGGAAGAATTGGTTTGCAGCCAGGCAGTCCTGCATCCAGTCTTGACTTTGGCACTTGTGATATGACTTGCACAGCTGAGTTACCTCTCTCAGTGTTGGTTCCTCATCTGTGAAATGGGGCTAATCATTTGTTTTATTGAGTGCCTTCTAGGCCAGGTGCTAGGAGAGAAGTAAGGGATACAAAGAAAGGCAAGGCACCATTGCTGTCTTCAAGAAGCTCATACTTTCCAAGGAAGTAAAGGCATGGAAACCCACACAGTGCTGTGGAATTAAAGAAGGCGGCATGCTGTAAAGAGCCCCAGCTTTTTCCCTAGGCAACATCAGGGGCTCAGTTCCTTTCCCTCACTTTCTCTCTTCTTTAAGAATTTCTCTTAAATGGATGTGGTGGCACATGCCTGTGGTCCCAGCTACTCAGAATGCTGAGGCAGGAGGATCCCTTGAGTCCAGGAGGTCAAGGTTGCAGTGAGCCGTAATTGCACCACTGCACTCCAGCCTGGGCAACAGAACAAGACCCTGTCTCAAAAAATTTAAAAATTAATTAATTAATTAACTTTTTCCTCCTAACTAACTCCACCTTATTGGCTTGAGGGTCAGTTTGAGGGGTCCAAACTTCCTTCTTCCTTTCTAGCCATAGCTCCCTGACACAGTATACCCAGAGATGTATGTGTTTCTCCCCACCCTGGGCACAATTTTTTTTTTTTCTTTTTTTCTTTTTTTTTTTTTGAGACGGAGTCTCGCTCTGTTGCCCGGGCTGGAGTGCAGTGGCCGGATCTCAGCTCACTGCAAGCTCCGCCTCCCAGGTTCACGCAATTCTCCTGCCTCAGCCTCCCGAGTAGCTGGGACTACAGGCGCCCACCACCTCGCCCGGCTAGTTTTTTGTATTTTTTAGTAGAGACGGGGTTTCACCATGTTAGCCAGGATGGTCTCGATCTCCTGACCTCGTGATCCGCCCATCTCGGCCTCCCAAAGTGCTGGGATTACAGGCTTGAGCCACCGTGCCCGGCCACAATTTTTTTTTTTTTCCTGAGACAGGGTCTCGTTCTGTCATCCAAGCTCGAGTGCAGTGGTACAATCATGGCTTACTCCAGCTTCGACCTCTCATGGTCAGGTGATCTTCCTGGCCAACATGGCGAAACCCTGTCTCTACTAAAAAAACTACAAAAATTAGCCGGGACTCCAGGCATGCACTACCATGACCTGGCTAATTGTTAAACATTTCTTTTTGCAGAGGTGAGGTCACACTATGTTGCCCACACTGGTATCAAATTCCTGAGCTCAAGTGATCCCCCTGCCTTGGCCTCCCAAAATGCTAGGATTACAGGTGTGAGCCACTGTGCCTGGCCCTTTTTTAATTTTTATTTTTTTTTTAGAGATGGGGTCTTGCTGTGTTTCCCAGGCTGGTTTTGATCTCCTGAGCTCAAGCAATCTTCCACCTCAGCCTCTGGAATAGCTGGGATTACAGGTGCACCCTACCACGTTCAGCTAACTAATTTTGTTTGTTCAGAGACAGGATCTCACTATGTTGTCCGGGCCCAGGCACAGTTCTAATAGAGGAGAGAGACTTTCAGATATGAGCTCCCACACCTAGCACCGAGATCTTCCCTAATTTTCCCCCGACTTTTCTCTCCAACATCTCTCTCTCTTCTCCGGGTTACTTTACTCCAATCATTCTGATCTATTCTTTGTTAACTGGGCCCTTCATTAAATAATTTAGCCTTTCACAAGACACACATTAAGTGTGCATGACGGCCCAGGCACTGTATTCTGTGTCAGGGTTACACAGATTAATAAAGAGCTGGGATGGGCCGGGCGTGGTGGCTCACACCTGTAATCCCAGCACTTTGAGAGGCCAAAGCTGGTGGATCGTGAGGTCAGGAGTTCAAGACCAGTCTGGCCAACATGGCGAAACCCTGTCTCTACTAAAAAACTACAAAAATTAGCTGGGCATCATGGTGGGCACCTGTAATCCCAGCCACTTGGGAGACTGAGGCAGGAGAATTGCTTGAACCCAGGAGATGGAGGTTGCAGTGAGCCAAGATGGTGCCATTACACTCCAGCCTGGGTGACAAGAGCAAGACTCCGTCTCAAAAAAAAAAAAAAGAGCTGGGATGATGTAGTGGTTAATATCAGTGTTGTTAGCATAGCACAGACCTGAATTCAAATCCTGATTCTGCCATTTGTCCCCTGTGTGACCTTGCATGGGTCACTGTACCTCTCTAGGCCTGTTTCTGTCTTCTGTGAAGTGACCAGCCTGGCCAACATGATGAAACCCCCGTCTCTACTAAAAATACAAAAATTAGCCAGGCGTAGTGGTACATGCTTATAATCCCAGCTACTCAGGAGGCTGAGGCAGGAGAATCGCTTGAACCCAGGAGGTGGAGATTGCAGTGAGCTGAGATCACACCACTGCATTCCAGTCTGGGCAACGAGAAGGAGACTCTGTCTCAAAAATTGAATAAATAAATAAATACATAAATAGAAGTAATGAGGGGACCGGGCATGATGGCTCACACCTGTAATCCCAGCGCTTTGGGAGGCCAGGGCAGGAGGATTGCTTGAGTGCAGGAGTTCCAGACCAGCCTGGGCAACATAGCAAGACATCATTTCTTTTTTTTTTTTTTTTTTTGAGACGGAGTCTCGCTCTGTGGCCCAGGCTGGAGTGCAGTGGCCCAATCTCAGCTCACTGCAAGCTCCGCCTCCCGGGTTTACGCCATTCACCTGCCTCAGTCTCCCGAGTAGCTGGGACTACAGGCGCCCGCCACCTCGCCCGGCTAGTTTTTTTTTGTATTTTTTGGTAGAGACGGGGTTTCACTGTGTTAGCCAGGATGGTCTCGATCTCCTGACCTCATGATCCGCCTGTCTCGGCCTCCCAAAGTGCTGGGATTACAGGCTTGAGCCACCGCGCCTGGCCGCAAGACATCATTTCTACAAGAAACTAAAAAATTAGCCCAGTGAGTGGAGTGCCTCTGGAGTACCAGCTACTCAGAAGACTGAGAAGGCTGAGAAGGCTGAGGCAGGAGGACCACTTGAGCCCAGGAGGTCGACACTGCAATGTATTATGATCGTGCCACTGCACTTTAGCCTGCGTGACAGAGTGAGACCCTGTCCTAAAAAAAAAGTAATGAGGGTGGGGAGGAGTGGAAAGGGAGTGGGAAAGTGGACCCAAGCACATGAGTGGAACCAAGCTAAGACACATGGAGGGCTGGGGTATTGACACCTTCATATTTGTGCACCATTGGTTAAGGCCTGGGAGTGGCCTGGGGGAGTGGGAGGGTGGTGGCATGTGAGGATGTGGGAGAGAAAAATTTCCAAGTGCTTCCAGCTCTCTGTCCCTGGAAAAGGTCCCAGAGGAGGCATAGGCCGGGCTGTTGTGGGTAATTTGGCTGTCGGGGGTGATTTAGCACTCTGGGAGTCCATAGGCACAAAAATGGTAAAGGGGTTCAAGAAGAAATGCATAGAACACAGTCCCTGCTCCACAAAGTTCATGACCTGGGAAGGGAAGACAGACATGAATAAATCATTGCCATAGTGTGACTGGGGTGAAGGGTGTCGGGGGTCGGGCGGGGTGCCGGAGGGAGTGGTGTAGGCAGAGGCGTTCCCGAGGAGAAATACAGCTGGTTTGGGAGAGGAAGGACCTTCCAGACATAGGGAACAGCACACAAGAAGGCTGATGCATATAGGCGCAGGGGCTGGTCCCCACAGCTGGTGGGTCTGGCCATGAGAGCGCATCATCTGGGGCAGCTTCTGCACCTGCGCCCTGCATGAGGCTCCAGGTCCACCCTTCCTGGACCATCCTCCAGACACACCGCCTGCTCTTCTCTCAGGTCCAGCTCCGGGTCCTCCTCCCGGAAGCCTCCCTGACTAATCCAGCTCACTGTAACTCTTCTGAACTCACAGCGTTTACTGCCAAGGCTATTACGTTGGCACTTACTCGTGTCATTATTAGGACATATGCATTTTTACTGTCTTTGATGTTATTTAAACTTAACTGTAAATCCTGCCTCTCTCAATTTTAAGTTTCCAAGTAGAAACTACATATTTTTACTCTTTATGTTCTTATATTCTCCCATGGCACCCGACATTCGTGGACACGCTGAGGAAGTAAGAGAATGAATGAACGAGGCAGGGCGTAGTGGTTCATGCCTGTAATCCCAGCACTTTGGGAGGCCGAGGCGGGTGGATCATCTGAGGTCAGGAGTTCAAGACCAGCCTGACCAACATGGTGAAACCCTGTCTCTACTAAAAATAAAAAATAAAAAATAAAAAAATTAGCCGGACGTGGTGGCAGGCACCTGTAGTCCCAGCTACTCGGGAGGCTGAGACAGGAGAATTGCTTGAACCTGGGAGCCGGAGGTTGCAGTGAGTCAAGATCGGGCCACTGCACTCAAACCTGGGCGACAGAGTGAGACTACGTCTCAAAAAAAAAAAAAAAAAAAAAAAAAGAAAGAAAGAAAATGCATCTCTTAATGAGATGGGGGGGGGAAGTGTTGATTTGTTTCCCACTGACTTTTGGCAGCTCTGGGAAGGGCACTCTGGTCAGGCCCGGGACAGGCAGGAGATTCTTTCTAGGGAGGGGCACATAGTCATCTGGAAAATGATTCCCTTAAAGCTGGTCCTGCCAACACCCCTGGGAAGGTTTGCATATGCCACGAGGGGTATCCAAGCCACAGGCCATTAAACAGAGATGAAACTTGCCTTCCCATTCTTCAATATAGTGTTCCCAGAAAGGGAGAAATGTGGGCCTGAATGTGACTGCGCCTTGCATAGTGATATTTCCAACCCTCCTCCTGCTGAGCCCCATAGCCTTACGTACTGGATATGGGCAAGATAGGAACTCAGATTACTTCCAGGTCTCTGTAAATTTAGGACTGTGAAGAGGGCATCCAAATAGTCAAAAACGTGTGTTGGCCGGGCGCGGTGGCTCATGCCTGCAATCCCAGCACCTTGAGAGGCCGAGGCCGGTGGATCATGACATCAGGAGTTCGAGACCAGCCTGGCCAACATGGTGAAACCCCGTCTCTACTAAAATACAAAAATTAGCCAGGCATAGTGGTGCATACCTGTAATCCCAGCTACTCAGAAGGCTGAGGCAGGAGAATGGCTTGAACCTGGGAGGCGGAGGTTGCAGTGAGCCAAGATCGCGCCATTGCACTCCAACCTGGGCAATAGAGTGAGACTCTGTCTTAAAAAAAAAAAAAAAAAAAAAAAAAAAAAAAAAAAAAAAAAAGCCAGGCGCTGTGGCTCACGCCTGTAATCCCAGCACTTTGGAAGGCCGAGGCGGGCGGATCACAAGGGCAGGAGATCGAGATCATCCTGGCTAACACAGTGAAACCCTGCCTCTACTAAAAACACAAAAAATTAGCCGGGCTTGGTGGCCAGCGCCTGTAGTCCCAGCTACTCGGGAGGCTGAGGCAGGAGAATGGCGTGAACACGGGAGGCGGAGCTTGCAACCGAAATCGCGCCACTGCACTCCAGCCTGGGCGACAGATAGACTCCATCTCAAAAAAACAAACAAACAAACAACAACAACAAAAAAAAACCCACTAAATGTTAGTCAAAGCAGCAGCCTAGATTCAGAATTAAGAAAACGTGATTTTTATTTTTCCGTTTCATGGAAGCAACAGCTGTCTACTGATAATTCCTGCCGCCGGCCACCAGGTGGCAGAAGGGAACACAGTACCGCAGCCCTGCCGCAGCGATCGCGCGGGCAGGAAGACGAGGAGGGAGGTAGGTGGGGCCGAGGCCCGGAGGTGAGGTAGAAGAGTAGGCTTAGGCTGTCAGAGGAAAAAACGGGCAATGTGAGGGCTAAGTACGGATCTCAGGAGGGGACAGGAAATATTGAGAACACCACCTTCTGGGTTCAGAATAAAACCGAGGGAATGAGGAAGAGGTTTAAGGAGACGGGCTAAATTGGGAAGAATTCACGGGGAATCAGAATGGAGAGGGCGTGGGTGCCTGGAGATGCCTGGGAGCAGAACGGCTGGGGGAACCCCATTATCTGTACTCTTCACGGGGTGGGTCCAGGTCTGGCTCCTCCTGAGGTCGGTGGTCCACCTCAGGGGCAGGAGGCCAGGGGTATTCTGGGGGCTGGGGTCCCGCTGGCCAAGGGTCATCAGGCCGGGGAGGTTGAGGAGGATCCGTTCTAGGCGGTTCAGGGGGCCAGACTCCAGTTTCAGGCAGGTCTCTCCAGGGACGACTGGGGCGGGGAGGCGGAGGGTCTTCAAAGAGAGGGGGTGCCCCTGGCCAAGGGTCACCGGGGACTGGGGGGCCCTGAGGCAATGTTGGGGAGCCTGCCTCCTCTCGGTCCTCTGCGGGTGGGTGAGAGGGGTGGTCCTCGCTGCCTGAGATGCCTGTAAAGGAGGAAGGAGAAAGGTAAGAGGTGGTGAGGGCTTCTCTCTGCCACCCCAGCCCCAGCCCCAGAAGGAGGAGCCTCTCTAGTTGGACACAGCCTGAACCGACCCACAAACAGACCAAAAAAGTCCCTCTCAAAGAGCTGTCTGTACGTTTGTAAATACTTAACTGATGATAAAATGTCATGAACCCTACCCCCGATGGATCTGAACTATTCACTTGTCCCACTTTAAACTGACCAGACTTCTCCAAATAAGCTCATCCACCCCTGGTTGGGGTACCCCACTGGCTTTGTCCTCAGGCTAATCTACAACCCAAAGTGGGCTACACCTTGGCCCCCGGACACACAGACCCCAGCTCCTTAACACAAATCACAGCTCCGAGGAAACTCGTCCCGCACGCATTAATCCTGACCGACTTTGCCACATGGAGCCAGCAAACCATTTCTGGTGAGAGCCAAACGCACCTTCTGCACCCCTGAACTCCTGTCCCCCACCCGCTGTGTACAGAAAGCCGTTTCTGGTGAGCCAGACGCATCTTCTGCATCCCCTGAATTCCTGTCCGCAACCCCCTGCGTCCAGTTCACCTCCCCCATCCTGACCATCCCTCATCTGTCCCCAAACTGCACTCGCTGCCTCTGTTCCCACCTCACCTCTGGCATGCAGGCAAAGGACCAGGATCCCAAGGAGCTTCCAGTTGAGCATCATGGCTGTGTACTGGCCCCCAAAGCTGGGGTGGGCTGAGTCTGGGTGCCTGGGAACCCCAAGAGGCTTTATAGGGGATGAGGGGAGGAGGGGCCAGCCCAGTGGCACAGGAATACCATCAGAACAGAACTGGTCAAACCCGTTGGGAAGGCCTGGGCTAATGTGTCACCTCTGAAGGTGGCGTCCCTTATTTTAGTCCCCCTGTCCAGGACCCAGCTGCTGCTCTCCCTATCATGACCCTGACCCTGCATCACCCCACCCTGGTTTTCACAACCCTCCATCCACACCCTGGAGCAGTCAATACTCACTTGGCATCTCCGTAATCACAGAGATGTCCACCTTCATCCCTTGCAACTATTGGAAGCCAAAGAATGGGAGCAAACCACGCGTTGGGAAGCGCCGTAATTACAGGGTTGGGAGGCAGGATGCCTGCGCTGGGGGAGGAGGTGTCTTTCAAACCTGGGATGCAGCTGGGACAGTGTCAGCTACTACCCCAGCCTCCCCACTCACCCACACACTAAAAGCTCCCCCTGGGACTTCGTTCTTTCCTGGGCACTTCCCTTCCCCCATGGGATCCAGGCATCCTGCTCTCCAGCATGTCCTTCTTCAGGCATGCAGGGGACCTCCAAGCAATGACATCCAAGAAATTCCATCTGGGAGTCATCCAGGATGACTGCAGAAGAGGAAGGACACAGGAGGATATCCTGGTTCCCTCTTCCCACCCAGAGCTGTTTGCATAAGTCCTGCCAATGGCTCCAGAAGAAGCTGCCAGGCTCCAGCAACCTCAGCCCCTTCCTCCTCCCTCAGGAATCCACCTATCCGCCTCTAAGGGCCTCGGCTCCAACTCTATTGTATCGTCTCCTCCCTCCCATTCTCCTTTTGGTCTCAGCTCCTTGATCTAAGCCTCCCAGAGAGACCCCTAGAATGTTTCCTTCAAGGGCCTTTCTGCCTGGAAGTCTGTTAGCCCTTCAGAAGTAACGTGTCCAAAATAAAATTTGATTCCTCCCAGGTTGTTCCCTGCCTGGTTCGGTACCCCACAGTAAGGGATACCTTACTATGCAATGGTGTGATCTCGTCTGTTCCCTCCAGGGCTCATGAAGGACAGAAACCTTCGTTACTCTCCTCCACCATCCACAGCCCATCCACCTGCAAGCCTCTCCATGCCCTGTCCAAACCCAGCCCATCATCCTGAGCCACCATCTCCCCCAAGCGTCTCCAACACCCTTCTCAGTGGCCCCCTTGCTCCCACTCTTTATCCCTCCCCTTCACACAAAATCTGTCCTCCACCAGCAAAGGAGGTCTTAAAATATACATCAGGTGGGCCTGGCATGGCAGCTCGTGCCTGTAATTCCAGCACTTTGGGAGGCAGAGGCGGGTGGATCACCTGAGGTTGGGAGTTCAAGACCAGCCTGACCAACATGGAGAAACCCCGTCTCTACTAAAAATACAAAAATATTAGCCAGGCATGGTGGCAAATACCTGTAATCCCAGCTACCCAAGAGGCTGAGGCAGGAGAATCAATTGAACCCAGGAGGCAGAGGTTGCGGTGAGCTGAGATCACGCCATTGCACTCTAGCCTGAGCAACAAAAGTGAAACTCTGTATCAAAAAAAAAAAAAAAAAAAAAGTATTATATCAGGCCAGGCGTGGTGGCTCATGCCAGCACTTTGGGAGGCTGACACAGAAGGACTACTTGAGCTCAGGAGTTGTGTGTGCTGCTTCACCTGCAGCAAGACTGTGGGCAACACGTGGGAGGCCTACCTGGGGCTGCTGCATGCCAAGTACACTGATAGGGACGCCCTGGGCCTGAAGCACTACAGCCGCTGCTGCATGCTGCTGGTCCACGTGGACCTGATCCAGAAGCTGCTCAATTATGCCCTCCTGGGGAAGTGACCTCGCTGGACCCACCCACCTGCCGTGCTGACCATGGGCAGTCGCTGTCTTGCCCTGAGTTCACTAAACTGAGATGTTGGGGTCCCAGGAGCAATTGCTGACCATAGTGCGTGGATGTGTGTACCTCACTCTGGAAGGGACCATCCAGTAAGTCTTTCAGGAAAAAAAATGTACATCAAATCATGTTGCATCTTCCCTTTGGGGAGTGAGGACAGGTTCTCGCTCTCAGGCTGGGGTGCAGTGGTGTGATCACAGCTCATTGCAGCCTTAACCTCTTGGGCTCAAACAATCCTCCCAACTCAGCCTCTGGAGTAACTAGGACCATGGGTGCATGCCACTATGCCCTCCAATGTTTTTTTTTCTTTTTTTTTTTTTTCCAGTCTCCTCTGTCACCCAGGCTAGAGTGCAGTGGCGCAATCTCAGCTCACTGCAACTTCCGCCTCCCAGTTCAAGCAATTCTCCTGCCTCAGCTTTCCGAGTAGCTGGGATTACAGGCACCTGCCACCACACCTGGCTAATTTTTTGTATTTTTAGTGAAGGCTGGGTTTCACCGTGTTAGCCAGGATGGTCTCGATACCCTGACCTTGTGATCCGCCCGCCTCAGTCTCCCAAAGTGTTAGGATTACAGGCGTGAGCCACCACGCCTGGCCTTCTTCCCCATTTTTAAAGAAGTACTCCAATGGCTTTCTATTGACTTAGAGTAAAATCCAAACTTGGCCACATCTTGGCCTTGAAGCAGCGTCCTTGACCATTCTCTACAGAGCCCTCCTGGCCTCCACAGGAGCCCACTTCAGGCAGGCCTCTCAGCACAAGGTCCCTTGCTCAGAGGCCTCTCCCCAGAGTTAGTTTCTATCACATAATTGTACTATACTTTCTCTTCAAGCACTTGTTTGAAATGATCTTGTTCATCTGTTTAGGTCGTCGGCCCTCTCTCTCCCACTAGGATGTAGGCTCTCAGGGCCCAGGTGGCCCCCAGGCTAATACAGTGCCTGGCTCTGACATTCCTGTTGAATGAGTGAATGTTTCGTCTTCCCCACTCCTAGCATTTATCATCTTCCAGAAGAAAAGAGTTTTAAAAGTTGAGAATAAAGAAAAGCAGAAGTTTCCCAAATATTTCCAAAGCTGCCTAGAAAAAGGATTTGAAAAGGTATCACCCAGAGAGCTATGGGTGGGACCACTTCTCACATCTCCAAGAGAGATGGCTGCAGGGAGAATTCCCAGATTCCCAGAGATTACATTTCCAAACAATGGCTCCTACTGTAGTCGTCTTTATTTAGAGCAGAATTTAGACTCAGCCGGTGTTCCCCAGGGTGACCCCGGGAGGGGGAAGGGCTCGTCTGTCCCCACCCACTTCTCCAGGATCCTCCCAGCCCCCAGGCTGGCTTTCCCTGGGCTCTTAGCTGCTTAGCTGCTCATCTGGGGATTGGAGCTGGAGCATCTGTCAAGATTGTCTCCTTGACAAACAGCTTCCTCTTTGGAAATGGCTTCACTCAAGCCCTGCAGGTCATCGAGCAGGACAGAGAGGGACCCTGGGAAGGAAGATAGCAGGAGATGAGCACCAGACAAGGGGAGGTGCTCGTGGTTACAGGGGAAACAGGGCTGACACAGGAAATGAGGACTGGGAGAGAGGAGGCTCTTTGGTCCAAGCTGGGCATCGCTAAAAGAGGCTAAGGGCCTCGAAGGATCACAGAGAACACCACTCATCATGCAAGAGTCTGGAGGGGAGATTGTTGAAGTGCACCCATTTGTCCCTTGTCCCTTTGTGCTTGGCCCAAGACCTTTTATGGATTCCCTGGTGGGTACTGCTGCTGCTACAGGTACGGATGCTGAACACTCTGGAGGCCTGGGGCTGGACACCACAGATTTCTTCTTATCCAGTAGGGAAGGAAGAACTGCCAACAGTCGCTGCTGCTTGTAACGGGAGAGGAGACCCTCCTGCTGCAAGGTGGCCTGGGAAGGAGAGGGTTAAACGCCACCTAGCCCGGGTAGAACCTCCCTCACCATCCTCTTTCCACACCTCTAGCCCAGGAACCAGCCCAGGATGGGCCCTAGTGTCTGCCTGTCTGCCGTCCCGTCTCCTACCAGCATGAGGTTCTTATCCCTCTCCAGCTCCTGCAAGCGCCGGGCCAGTCGCTGCCCCTCCTCCTTCCGGGCCTCCTCCTGCAGACGCCTGAGTTCCTGGCTCCGCTCCTTTTCCTGGGCGGCTCTGCGCTGAATCTGGCGCAAGGAGACCACTACAGAGCGGCCAAGGCACAGGGGAGGCAGGTGTGGGTCAGGCCAGAGGCAGCCAGGCACCATGAAGACAGGAACAAACGCCGGGTCACCAACCCTGTGGCTTGTGGGGGCTGTTCTGCTCTGTGGATCTGTCTCTTCTGTACAGTTGGGGGCGGGGGGGGCGGGGGGGGGGGGGGCTGACGCTCTAGGAGCCTGGGAATCTGAACCTAGTATCTTCCTCATCCCTGAACCATCCTGGAGTTCCGCAGGGGAAATCTCAATATGAACTGAGTTAGATTTTGTGCAATTAGTGTTCCTTGTCTTAAAGTGTGATGATTGCAGCTACATAGGAGAATTTACTGGCTTTGGGAGATGCAGCTGAACAACTTATGTTTACAACTTACTTAAAACATTAAATGGTCGGGCGCGGTGGCTCACGCCTATAATCCCAGCACCTTGGGAGGCCGAGGCAGGTGGATCACAGGTCAAGAGATCGAGACCATCCTGGCCAACATGGTGAAACCCTGTCTCTACTAAAAATACAAAAATTAGCTGGGCGTGGTGGTGGGCACCTGTAATCCCAGCTACTCAGGAGGCTGAGCCAGGAGAACGACTTGAACCCGGGAGGCGGAGGTTACAGTGAGCCAAGATCATGCCACTGCACTCTAGCCTGGTGACAGAGGAAGACTGTCTCAAAAAAAAAAAAACAAAAAACAAAAAACAACAACAACAAAAAACCACATTAAATGATTACAACTTAAAGTGATTCAAAAGATGCACAAATATGCGTGTATATAGATAAGAGACCAAATGTGGCAAATGTTAACTGCTATATTTAGAGAAGATATATTCATTACACAATTCTTTTTTAGACACACGGTCTTTCTCTATTGCCCAGGCTGGAGTGCAGTGGCACAATCTCGGCTCACTGCAGCCTCCACCTCCCAGGTTCGTGTGATCTTCCCACATCAGCCTCCCAAGTAAGCTCAGGCTACAGGTGCCCACCGCCATGCCTGGCTAATTTTTGTAATTTTTTTTTTTTTTAAAAGAGATGGGAGCCTGTGTTGCCCAGGCTGATCTTGAACTCCTGGGCTCCAGCAATCCTCCTGCCTTGGTCTCCCAAAGTGCTGGGATTACATGTGTGAGCCACCGCGCTGGCCACAATTCTTTTAACTTGTTTAGGTGTGTGAAATTTTTGCTAGGGGGTAATTGCTGGTGTTAGACATCTGGAAGGTGGTGGCCTCTGTGAAGGGGTATGACTGGAAGGGGTATAGGAGGGTCCTGAGCTGGTCATATGCTCTTTATTTATTTTTTTTTTTGAGACTGAGTTTTGCTCTCCAGGCTGGAGTGCAATGGTGTGATCTCAGCTCACTGCAACCTCCGCCGCCCGAGTTCAAGCCATTCTCCTGCCTCAGTCTCCCAAGTAGCTGGGATTACAGGCACCCACTAACACACCCAGCTAATTTTTGTATTTTTAGTAGAGATGGGGTTTCACTATGTTGGCCAGGCTGGTCTCAAACTTCTGACCTCAAGTGATACACCTGCCTCGGCCTCTCAAAGTGCTGGGATTACAGGCGTGAGCCACCGCGCCCGGTCATATGCTGTTTCTTAATCTGGTGCTGGCTACATGGGTGTGTTCATGAAGTGAGAAATCATCTGTGCTATTCATGGATACCTTCATTACTTCCTGTAATGAAGCTTTGAAAAAACTTTGAGGGGAAAATAATAACCTATGTCTTAACACTTCCTTCTTCCTGGAAGGCCCTATCCACCCTGGCAAGGCTCACCGGCCTTGGCATGCTCCCTCCGAGCCTCGTTCAGCCTCCTCTCTGTGTCTGAGAGTTGCTCCCGCAGCCGAGTTTCCACTTCAGCCACCTTCTCTTGCAGGGCTGGGGTGAAAGTGCAGACGGGGCGTATCAGCAGGAGATTTGATTTGCAATTCCCACGCCACGGTCCAAGGGAAGCACCCCTTTCCCTCTCGACACCTTGCCTGTAGAGGTCCTGCTGCTGGGTCAGCTCCTGCCGCAGACTGGCAGCCTCCTCTGTGCTCTCCTGCTGGCCCTGGCGTGCCACCTCCAGCTGCAGCCCCAAGCTAGCCAGGGACTCCTGGGTCTGCTGCAGCTCCTGCTCCAGCTGCTGGGCCACCTTGCTCAGCTGCTGCCGCTCTGCCTCCCCTAAAAGGAGGGGGTGCTGGGTCAGGCCTCTCCTAGCACCCTAGACACCGGGTCTTTCCTCATCCTCGCCACCCCCTGACAACCAGGTGTACCTTGTTCCCGAGCCCGGCCCACCTCCTGCTGAATGAGGCGGGCACTCAGCTGCAGTTCTGCATCCAGGCGGTTCCGTTCTTCCCGCAGCTGCTGCAACTCAAGGCTTACGTCTGTGACTGGTGGTGGTAGGGGACAGCTGGGACAGGGAAGAGAGAGTCAGGAGAAATCACCCAGCTGCCTGACCCCAAAGCACCCATCCTGCCTCAGTTCTCATGGTTTTGGGGGTCCCAGTAGCCAATGCTCTAAAGCCCCATCCACCTCAAAGTGCCCAAACTTCACCTCTCCTGGCGCAGCTGAGCAAGGGCAAGCTTTCGAGCAGTCAGGCCTGGGAGGGAAAAGGCAGGGAGAAAAAGAGATGAAGTTTGCATGGGAGAAAGTGGGGGACAGGGAGTAAGGGAAAAAGAGATGCAAGGGCTGGTGAAAGGAGGAAGGTGAATGGATGTGGGATCACAGAGCTGGGTCAGGAAGAAGAAAGTCCGAGCTGGTGGGGCGGGGGCGGGGGCGGGACATGGCTCACAGTTGCCCTACGCACCCCGAATGGTGTGGACCTTGCGGACAGCATAGCTGAGTCGGTTGTTGAGGCTGGGAAGCCGGGCGGCAGCCTCTTCCACCTTAGCCATGGTGCTCTCGAGCCAGATCTGAGAGCTGGAGAGGGCACAGGTCATTGACCCTCCATGCCTCCCCTCATTCCCAAAGGACTTGCTGTGCCTAGTATAGACAACTCCCTCAATCCTGTCCTGTCATACAAGTGAAGAACGCACAGCTTCCATCAATTATCTAAAGGGCCCTTGCCCCAAGAATGCATTAAATGACTATCTTTTAAAGCAACCTGTTAAGCTTATTTCTCACAACCTGTGTTTCGCTCACTATTGTGCATCAAAGAGTAAAGTTATCCTCTCTGGCCAGAGGCTTCTGCCTGTAATCCCAGCACTTTGGGAGGCCGAGGCAGGTGGATCACCTGAAGTCAGGAATTGGAGACTAGCCTGGCCAACATGGTGAAACTCTGTCTCCACTAAAAACATAAAAATTAGCCGGGCATGGTGGCTTATGCCTGTAATCCCAGCTACTCCAGAGGCTGAGGTACGAGAATCACTTGAACCTAGGAGGTGAAGGTTGCAGTGAGCCAAGATTGCGCCCCTGCCCTCAAGCCTGGGCAACAAAGTGAGACTCCATCTCAAAAAACCAAACCAAAACAAAGTCATCCTCTCCAAGCCCAGGAGTGTTGATTTAGCACCAATGACGGGCAGACCCACATGCTTTACCAGCTGGCTGTGCCAAAAGTAGGACCAACCTGGCTCATGAAAACTGAGCAGCTTAAACAGGCCCCTGGAGGAGGCCAAGGAGTGTCTAGGGCCCGCCTGGGGTTTCCTCAGGAGAGTCCAGGTCTGCACCCACAGAAAAACACACGATGATGAAGGCTTGCAGCTGCATCCCCAGCAGCACGGCAGAGTCCACTTTCATCTGGAAACTGTTCAAGTAGATGCTTCCAACACCTACCGCAGCTTGTATTAAAATCTCCAATTACCTACAGACAATCTAATAAACCCAGCAACAATCCGAGTTCGGACTGCTTTAAGCCTGGAGGACTTTTGGCAATGCATCATTACACAGACCATTTCTGTGATCGCCTGGTACCAAAGTCAAACCCTGTCCGCAGCACATCCTTCTGTTCTCCTGGAGGTAGGGGGCACACGCAATGGATTGAACCTGGGTGGTACGTCATCATAACTAGTTTAATTCCATGCAAGTGTGAAATGTTTCATAATTTTTTAAGCTGAATTAGTCCCCAAGGTACAAATCCAAGAGAAGGAAGTGGTGGGCAAGGACTCATCCTGCATCTTAATTTCGCTAAACCAAAAATTATCTTTATCTAAATTAACCCATCAAGAAGAGCCTCATGATAACGATAAACATTTACAAGCCAGACACTGTGCTAAGAACTACCTGCCTTGGGTATCTCAATGTCCAAGGCTGAGGGGAAGTCATCACCAGCACAAAGAAGCTTTGCTGTTTCCTTAGAAGTTTTTCCGAAGGTCGTAGAACAATTGTTGGTAATGAAACAACTAGGAAGTTGGTATGAGACACAAAGGCTGGCAATTGATTTAGAAGGAAACTAACTGGCTTACATTTTAGATGGAATAGTAAGCAAGTAAGTATATAGCTTTAAATAAATAGACTAGGCCAGGCGCGGTGGCTCACACCCGTAATTCCAGCACTTTGGGAGGGTGAGGTGGGTGGCTCACCTGAGGTCAGGAGTTCAAGACCAGCCTGGCCAACATGGTGAAATCCTGTGTCTACTAAAAATACAAAAACTAGCTGGGCGTGGTGGTGGATGCCTGTAATCCCAGCTACTCAGGAGGCTGAGGCAGGAGAATCACTTGAACCAGGGAAGTGAGGTTGCAGTGAGCCAAGACTGCACCACTGCACTCCAGCCTGGGTGACACAGACTCTGTCTCAAAATAAATAAATAAATAAAAAGACTAAATTTTTCTCCAGTGAAACAGAGAATGCCTGTAAAATTTTAGACAAGGAAAGGATGATGAAGTGTCTACACTCTCCATCCTTGAACAATGCTGCAAGTGAAGATCCTCCCCGGTGCTCTATTTAGCTCAAGCCATTACTAGACTGAACTGCAGGAGGAAGCAAGGCCTCACCTCCAGCCCAACATGCGGTGGGGAGTTCATGACAAGCAATCAGGTGTGAATGCAGAGGAGGCTGCCCCAGAAGAGAAATGAACACAGGAACATTGATAGGGCTAAATTTGCCCAGCCCTGTAGCCTCCAGTGGCCAGCTTTCCAGCCCCTCTTGCCCGAGGCTCCTCAGCAACAAGGTGCCCAGGAAGCTAAGGTGGCAGAAACACTACTCCACCAGCCCCTTCATCCCTGATACCTGCTGACGGCATTGACCACAAGCCTCAGCTGCTCCTCGGCTGAGGTTGTCTGCTGCTGCCACCGGCGCCTAGCCTCCTGAGCACGGCTCAGCTCCAACTGCAGGCCCTGGGGAGGATGCAGCAAAGGACAGGGTCCCTCCCTAAGTCCTGGCTGCAGCCCTGGACCACGGCTCCCTTGCCCTCCCCGAGTCTCTACTAGGCTGACACCAACCCTGGAACCCATCCGCTCCACCTCCACCTCTGCGGCTTTGTCCTGCAGGGATCGCTGCAGAATGGCCTGCTCCTGGCTCTGGGCTGTTACTTGTTCCTGGAGTGAGGTCACCTGGGGGAGGAGATGAAGCTGGGCAGGGGCCTCTAGAGCTAAAAGCTGAGGGAGGCATTAGAAGCAAAGTGGCAGGTGCAGAGAATGTCATGCAGGGGCCAGGCGTGGTGGCTCACACCTGGAATCCTAACACTTTGGGAGGCCGAGGCAGATCGCTTGAAGTCAGGAGCTCAAGACCAGCCTGGCCAACATGGTGAAACCCTGTCTGTACTAAAAATACAAAAATCAGCTAAGCATGGTGGCATGTGCCTGTAATCCCAGTTACTTGGGAGGCAAAAATCAGCTAAGCATGGTGGCATGTGCCTGTAATCCCAGTTACTTGGGAGGCTGAGGCAGGAGAATCACTTGAACCCGGGAGACAGAGGTTGCAGTGAGCTGAGATCACGCCACTGCACTCCAGCCTGGGTGACAGAGCAAGACTCCTTCTCAAAAAGAGAAAGAAAAAGAACCAATGCCATGCAGGGTGACAGAAGCTTAGGTTCCTGAGAATAGAATCTGAGTTCAGTGTTCCTTCCATGTTCCACATTCCATGTGCCCACTTGAACATGGGAAGAGCCCTTGACCCACCCCACAGGACCCACCAACTGACCATGCCACCCTCCTCAGATGCTGTCACCTCCTCAGAGAGGCTGTTCCTGACCATCCTACCTGAGGCTGACCCAACCCCCAGTCTCTCTGTCACATTATCTTTTCAATCTTTCTTGCTACTTTCTTTTTTTTTTGAGACAGGATCTCGCTTTGTCACCCAGGCTAGAGTGCAGTGGTGCGATCACAGCTCACTGGGGCCTCGACCTCCCAGGCTCAGGTGATCCTCCCACCTCAGCTTCCACAGTAGCTGGACTACAGGAATGAGCCACCACGCCTGGCTAATTTTTTGTATTTTTAGTAGAGACGGGATTGCGCATGTTGCCCAGGCTGGTATCAAACTCCTGACCTCAAGTGATCCACTTGCATCAGTCTCCTAGACTGCTGGCATTTTACTTGGCTGGGCACGGTGGCTCATACCAGTAATCTCATCACTTTGGGAGGCTGAGGCAGGCGAATCATCTGAGGTCAGGAGTTTGAGACCAGTGTTGGCACTATAGGCGTGAGCCACTGCACCCAGCTTGAATCTTTCTATACAGCACATATAATTACTGAACATGATCTGTTTACGTGCGTGTTCTGTGTCTCTGCTCTAGAATGCAAGCTCCACATTTCGGTTTTGTTCAGGGCTGTGTGCCCAGCATGTGGCAACCACTCAATAAACATTGGTTGAATGGATGCCACTCTTATGGAAGGAGCAAGGTGCTGGGAGGGAATACCGGGAGAAAAGAGAGTGCAGTGACCTGTCCCTTCAGCTGCTTAACAGAGTCGCTGTGTTCCAGCTCCTGGGCCTTTAGCTGCACCATGAGGGCAAACACCTTCTCCCGCCAGCGGTTCAGCAGGGACTGGCACTTCCTGGTAAACTCAGGCTCCAGCGAATCTGAAGGTTGAACCTGAGGGAGAAGGAGCGGGAGGAAAGTGTGGGCTCCTGGGGGAGGAGAGGAAGGAGGTGGCATCTTTGTTTCTCCTCTGTCCTGCCCGGACAACATGAGCTACAGCAAGAGGAGTTCACAGGAAGAAAGAGATCCAAGCAGGTTCTGGGGCACATCGAACCCTCCCGCCCACAGGGAGGAGGGTGGGGGACAGTAGGTGTAGGATGCGGCCGAGGGTGAGGGATCTGGGGGTCGGGCCATACCTTCCTGGTCAGCTCCTCCTCTTGCAGGGCGAGGATGTGCGTGAGGCTCTGCACCCGCACCTGCAGCAACTCCACGGTGGCGTGCAGGCCATCCCGGTCCTCCTGCAAGTGCTGCGGGTGGAGAGAAGCAGCCCCCCTGTAGGGCCTCCATGCCGCCTCGGGTACCACTTTCTCTCCTGAGGGCTGTGCTCTACACGCTCCTCCAAGGGCCACACTTGCCCCCCAACCTGATCCCCAAGTCCCCACACAGATGCACTCCTGCACACTCACCTGCATGTTTTCTAGAAACTTCTGTCGCTCCAGTTCCCATGTCTGGCTGTGGACCTCAGGAGGGACTTGTTCCCCAACATATTTTCTTAGATTCTCAACCAGGGTCACCTGAGCCTCCAAGTCTTCCTGGGTCTTGCTAGGGTTGGGGTGGGAATGGGACAGCCATCAGTGGGGCACCCTGCAGACCCACCACATCACCAACTGCTGGGCCCCCGTCGGCATCCACCCACCTACCTCAGCTGCTTCCGAAGCAGCTCGGCCTCCCTCTGAGCCTCGGCCAGCTCCTTGGCTTCCCCTGCTCTCCTGGTTTCCAGACTACTCAAAGACTGCTCCAAGCCCTCGGCCTTGCTGGTCAAACTGGAAAGAGCCTCCTGGTGAGCCTGTGTCAAAGAGGACAGCTGCGGAAAGAAGAGGGGGCTCAGCAGGAGCTCGACCCCACATGGAGGCCTTCCTTGTTCCCTTCACTCCCACTTTCTGTGACCTTAGACAATGACCAAACCAATCACCCAACTGCATAGCAAATGGAGAGCTGGTAACTCATTCTCTGCAGTTGCCCCACAACCCATCGGGAGTTCTTGTCCAATCTCCCCCGAAACATTATCTTCACCTCTCTCCGTCTCCGTCTCCACTGCCACCAACCCAAGGTAAGCTACCCTCATCTTTTGCCTGGGCAACAGTGACCATCTCCTAACTAGTCTTTACAAACCCTCGGTGGCTTCTCACAGCATTCACAGCAAAACCCAGGCATCTCTCCACACCTGCAGGCCGGGGGACCCAGCCTCTGCCTGCCTCCTGAGTTCACCCTGGAGGCTCTCCCAATGCTCCCCGCTCCAGCCACAGGGAGTCCGCTGAGAACCAGACAGCGGCCCCTCCTTGCTCCACAGACCCCAGGTGATAGCCCCTCCTCAGGGTGGCTTCGCTGGGCCCTCTAATAACCCTCACCACCCTCCTGTGCCCCATCAACTGCTCACGTCCTCCCGAGCACTTAGCACTGACCATATCTTGCTTATGTGTATGTGTTACTATCTGTCAGACCACATTGGAAGGAAAGCTCCAGGAAAGGAGGAATTTTATGTCTTTTGCTCATGGCACCTCAAAGGGTTGCAGGGGTGTCAGAGCCACCAACAGTCATGGGATGGACTGGGAAGGAGGGCAAAGTGGCCACCCTGCTTCCTCGTCTGCCTCCTCTAGCCCCGTCTCCATACAACAATAAAGTTAATTTGGGGGATATAAATGACAAAACTTTTTAGACATAAAATACAAATCTAGTCATGTCATTTCCCTGCCTAAAACCTTTCAACAGTTGCTTATCACTTAAAAAAACAATTGTTTTCTTTTTGTTATTTTGGAGATGGAGTTTCACTTTGTTGCTCAGATTAAGTGCAATGGCACAATCTCAGCTCACTGCAAACGCTGCCTCCCAGGTTCAAGCGATTCTCCTGCCTCACCCTCCCAAGTAGCTGAGATTACAGGCATGAGCCACCATGCCCAGCTAATTTTTGTACTTTTAGTAGAGATGAGGTTTCACCATGTTGGCAGGGCTGGTCTCGAACTCCTGACCTCAAGTGATCCACCCACCTCAGCTTCCCAAAGTGCTGGGATTACACATGTGAGCAACTATGCCCAGCCCTAGTTTATTTAATAAAATAGAGATGGGGGCTCACGTTGTTGCCCAGGCTGGTCTCAAACTCCTGGGCTCAAGTGATCCTTCTGCCTTAGCCTCCCAAAGTGCTAGGATTACAAGTATGAGCCACCGTGCCCAGCCTGCTCATTGCTCTTAAGGGAAAGTAGCAAGTTCTGAAGTGGCTAAGGCCTTGTGCCCTGGGTCCCATGCTCTGCAGCACACTCAGTGCCCCTGATCTCTATGCTCCAGCCTTCTGGCCTCCGCCTGTCCCCGCCTCCACCGGTTGTCCTGCCGAGTGTCCTCCAGCGACCATTGGACCTCACACACCTATTCACTGGCCAACTCCTATTCAGCACAAATGGTAGCTTGCTGGTTTTTTTTAGTCTCGCTCTGCTGCCCAGGCTGGAGTGTGGTGATCTCAGCTCACTGTAACCTCTGTCTCTCAGGTTCAAGCAATTCTCCTGCCTCAGCCTCCCAAGAAGCTGGGGCATTACAGGCGCCCACCGCCATACCCGGCTAATTTCTGTATTTTTTGTAGAGACTGGGTTTCTTCATATTGGCCAGACTGGTCTTGAACTCCTGGCCTCAAGTAATCCTGCCCACCTCAGCCTCCCAAAGTGCTGGGATTACAGGTGTGAGCCACTGTGCCCGGCCTAGCTTCTTGTTTCTAAGTTTCTTTCATGAATCTCCTTTGTCCACTTTCTGACTGGATTGCTGGTCTTTCCCTTACCAATTTCTAGGCACACATTTTATATTAGGGATATTACCCTTTTCTTGTGATCTGAGCTATAAATAGAGCTTTTTTTTTTTTTTTTTTTTTTTCCTGCCATTCCTAATGTTCATGTTATAAAGTCAATGGATCAATCTTTTCCTTTACGGCTTCTAGATTTTGGATTTTGACTCACAGGTAGAAAGGCCTTGCCCACTACAAGGTTACAAAGAATTTCTCTCTCGTTTTCTCCCAGTTCCTTTTTTATTTTATTTTTTGAGACAGAGTCTTGCTCTGTTGCCCAGGCTGGAGTGCAATGGCACAATTTCGGCTCACTGCAACCTCCACTTCCCAGGCTCAAGTGATTCTCCTGCCTCGGCCTCCTGAGTAGCTGGGATTACAGGTGTGCATCACCATGCCTGGTGAATTTTTGTATTTTTAGTAGAGATGGGGTTTCACCATGTTGGCCAGGCTGGTCTTGAACTCCTGACCTTGTGATCCACCTGCTTCGGCCTCCCAAAATGCTGGGATTACAGGCGTGAGCCACTGCACCCGGCCTTATGGTTTCTTTCCTTGACATGTCCAATTGGTTACAGTGGCCTTCCCTGAACCCCAGACTAAGTTAGTGCTCTCTAGTCCTTCGCCTTCAAGGCACTCCTCCTGATTGCAATTAATTATGATTAAATTAAAAGTGGATGTGTGTATCCCCCATGAGGCTGTCAGTTCCATCCATGAAGGCAGGATTCAGGCTAATTTGGTCACTGAGTCTGAGATGGCAAAGAGTAAGCACTGAGTTTGCGGACTGAATAATCTCTCTCTCCCAGTCCACCATAGCCCCCTTATATCCACCTTCCTCACTGCCCTCCACAATACCCCCGATGAATTGGTACCCAGAGTAAAGCAGGGAGGCAAACTACTTCCTACTAGAAAAGGAAGCAGGGCTTCAAGTCGTGGGAGGCCACCTGAGTCTTGGGGAAAAAGTGCAACCTGAATTAAGATCAAAATACCCAAATTCTCCATCTTTCTAGGCCATGTGTGTTTCTTTTCACCAAAGGTCTCATCACTCCACTACTCACTACTCATGGAGAGTCTCTTCTGCAATACCTGTTCTTTGCTTGGAAGCTACTGCCCAGCTCTCCGTTATGAATTTAAATCCTTCCCACCCCTGCATTCACCTGCTCTTGGTGCAGCCTCTGAACCTCTTCCAGCTCGCGCTGGCTCCCCTCTTCCAAGTTCTTCCGGACGACCTCAGCCCCAGCCAAAGCAGCACGCAGGCCCTCAGCCTCAGCTCGGCCGGCCTTCTCTGCCTGTGCCAGGGCCTCCAGCTCCATGGCCTGGGCCTCTAGCCTCATCTTCTGCTGCAGTGAGGTCTCCCGCAGGAGCCGGACCTCCTCCTCCAGCCGCCGCAGTTCTTGCAACTGCCGAGCGATCACCTCAGCCTGCTGGCTCAGGGCCTGTGACCCCTCCAGCTCCCAGGACCTTCAAAGACAGGTTAGTGCAGGTGAGACTTGTCTCCAGTGCTGGAAGGATAGTTGAGGGTGTAAACATAGCCAGAAGGAAAAGAGGACCTCTCTGCCCCCGTGTGGGGAGGTGAAGGGGGTGCTGAAGCTGGGGTATGGGGATGTCTGCATTGACATCATCATCATTCATCAAAGCCCTATTGAGCATGTTAAGTCCAGTGCCTGGACTCACAGGACCTAAAGTCTGGCTGAGATCATGGAACATGATCTCCCTAGAGAGAGCTACATACAGACAGATCCAACATCAAATGTGTATATCATTAGGCCACACATTCTTTTTGTTTTTTGGTGTTTTTTTGTCTTATTTATTTTTTATTTTTAGGCCACACATTTTAAGTGGAAAGGTTGGAAGAACAGAGACTTCTCAATTCTGATTTAAGGGCAAGAAGTTTGAGGGAGGAATGGGCATAGAGAGAGCTGAGCTTCCAGTATCAATATGGTGAGGCCAGGTGCTAGTTAAAATGCATTTATTGAGTGTTAGGTATACTTTATGAGGAGTCTGAGAGAACAGTACATAAATAACATAGTGCCAGCTTTTGGAGACATTGTCTACCAATATCACGTGAAGTTTAATCCAGCTTGGAACGTGGCTCCTGAGGCAGCTGTCTCTCTGACACCCAGGACCACAGGAGACTGTTGTTGTTGTTTTTAGAGACAGGGTATCACTGTGTCACCCAGGCCTCAATGCAGTGGCTGGATCATAGGTCACTGCAGCCTTCAACTCCTGAGCTCAAGCGATCCTACCACCTTAGCCTCCCGAGTAGCTGGGACTACAAATGCATGTCACCATAGCCAGCTAATTATTTTCTGTGGAGACAAAGTCTCGCTTTGTTGCCCAGGCTTGTCTTGAACTCCTGGGCTCAAGTGATCCTCCTGCCTCAGCTCCCAAAGTGCTAGGAGTATAGGTGTGAGCCACCATACCTGGCCTTTTCTTTATTTTCTTTCTTTATTTAAGTATCAGGGATCTGTAGGCTAGGGAAATTGACTTGCCAAATGTCCTCTAGCTGGTAGCCAAACTAGAAATATAGTCTCTGTCTCCTGACACCCAGTCTAGTGCTCCTTCTTCTTCATTGTGCTGCTGCTTCTAATGTAATCCTACTCTAGAGCAAAATGGCAGAATGATATCCCAGTACATCTGGGAAGACACATGAAACAACAAGAATAAGAATGTTTACAGACAATACGACAGCATGGCCAGCTCCCATAGCATGTCCTCTGTAAAGGCTTTCTTCCATCAGAATGAACCCACACTGCCACAGTGCTGGGTCTCTACTTCTAGTTTGCACTTCTTCATCTTGCCTCATACTATGCTTTACCATCAGTTGATGGTCAATCTATCTCCCCTCTTAGGATTTTAGATTCCTTATTAATTACAAATTTAAGTCAGGATTTGTCTTATTCATTATTGTTATCCTCATCCCTAGCACCTAGCACACTGCTTTATTATCTAAGCACTGCAGGAACTAATAATTGCTTGCATAAAAATGAGTAGGTTCTGGAAACTAGGGCTGAAATAGGGTAAGGAGTTTATTCCAGTGAAGAAGGGTCACTAGCAAGCCAGCCTGAGAAAACAGCGAGGATGGATCCCTACCTGCCTCTCCGCCCTGGCTCCTGCCTGTCACTGGAAACATCCTGTTTCCACATGGTCACTTGAGGTCTCTGGGTGTCTAGTCGCCTCTCTGAGACATCTTGATGGCCTGGGGGTTGGACCAGGGGAATGTCTGAGAGCCAGGTGGGAGCCATTCTCGGCAGAGTTGAAAGGGGCCGAGCTTGAAAATGGGAGGGAGGAATCAGCCCAGTGGAACCTGAAGAATTACAAAATCAAAGATGGTCAGTTTCCCAGGCAGAGACAACCACCACTCCCCTTGTCTGGTCCCACTGACCTGAAGGTGGAAACATCTCCACATTATTTGAAGGCTCTAGATTCTGTCTCCAGCCATCTATGTTCCCCTGGACAACAGGAGAAACAAAGACACTCCAATTCAATTTTCAGGCCACCTTCCAAAGAGAAAGCCCCTACAATAACAAAGTCATAATCCTTGAATTACAGCCAGGTCCACCCGATGCTCAGCTCTTTTCCTACTTCCCCAAAGAAGTAGGAGATACCCCAAATTCACTTGCTTGTCTCAACCTGGTTCCTCAGGGAACCCAGGCAACTAACTATCAAGTGGAGAGAATTTACTGAAAAAGACAGACCGAGAGGGGCTCTGAGGCTTTACTCATACTTTCAGGATTCTGGGCAGTGCCTTTACCCTCCTCCTTAAGTTTCTATGGTCCCTGCTGCCCCTGGCCAGAGGTGAGAAAGGAGGTACACAGTGCAGGGGTCTTGAGCGCCATCTCCAGAGTTCTCTCCATGGCTCAGCAAGGCCTGGGGGAATCCCATCCAGACACCACCAGGCCATGACTCTTGGGTCCTTCCCTATTAAAGTGCTGGCCCAAGGCCTGGCCCCAGCTGAATGTGGCCACATGCAGGGCTAGACCCTTCCCAAGACCTTGGGAATCCAAGCAGCCTAGATCCCCAGGCAGAAAAGCCAGCGTCCTGACATCTCATCCAAATCTCTCCTGCGGCTGTCCTCTCAGCTTCTCTCTACTATCCCCTCAGCTTCCATGCCTGCCGCCCGCCTCCTCTTTCTCGAGTCCTAACACATAGTGGGCACTTTAAGACCTTCCCCCCACCCTCCCACCCTCATTAATCTATTTTTTACCCGAATCTGGGATCCCTACTCCGGTCCCTTTTTACATCCTAATCTACTTTTTTCTGAAGGAATTGTTCTGGTCCTTACCCTCACCCCCATCTCTCAATAGTCTGCTCTCGCCCCCTGTACGCTAGCCGGCTCTGCTCTCCCCCCACTGCTCCCCTAGATACCCAAGGCTGTTCACCCAGTTGGCCCCTGAGCTCTAAGGCTGTTCTGATCTCCTCATCTACCCCTTCACCTGGCCCCTGTTCCCCCTTCCCCTTTGGACCCCTTGAACCCTCCCAGCACCCCCGCTCAACCCCTTCCCGCCCACAACCGACTCTTCCCGAACGTCCCTTACCCACCGCGAGAACCCCTACTGCGCCTTGACCACACCCCCTACGCCTCGCTCCGGGCCCCGCCTCTGCCTCGGCCTCTGACCGCGCCTGCGCAAGGCGGGCGCCCTAAGGTCCTACCTCACTGTAGGGAGGAGGAAAGGTGTACGCAGGCGCAGTGGCGTCTAAATCTGGGCCCACAGAATGTGTCGACGCATCTCCGCGCCCAGGCGGCTCCTCCCCACTGCGGGAACCCGGGAAAACTTGTGAACTAATCAGAAAAAGCGGAAGGCGGGAGATCTTAGGGAGCCGTCCAATGGCGCGGAAGAGAGCAAATGAGCTGGCCAATCAGAAACGGCACGGGGGCGGGCTCGCTCGGCGCGAAGTTCGGGCCCGGGAATTCCGAAGGAGGGGTAGGCGCTGCCCGCGCGCCGAGGCCGCGCCCCTCCTGGCCCCGGCTTCCTGGCTGTCAAACAGCTGCAGCAGTATCGGCTCCAGCCGAGGAGCCCAGGGGGTCCCGGGACCCGCGGCACAGGCTGGCACTGCTTGAAGAGGAGGCTACTCGGAGACTGCACCCCGCTGGTAGATCCGAAACGGGGCTGGGGCCGAGAGGGAAAAGGCCGGGTATGCCTTGCATGATCGCGGGGAGCCCCTTCCTGTTTTTATCCCACCTAGAGAAGCCGGGAAGTAGGGGTTTAGGTCCAATTTGTTGGAGTACTTAAGAACTCGTTTGCACTTCCTTTTGGGGGATGACAGTAGATTCATTGCCCTCGGAGGTTCAAACTAGTTATGAGTGAGGGATTGGCCAGAAGATCGGGGCGCAGGCAAGCGGGAGTGCTCTATTAGGATAAGCAGGTTTGACAGGAAGAAGCTGCTCTTCTCCGAATTACACAGAGGTGATGTGTTCGTACTGCACGTAGACGTGTGTATAACAGGACCTCCCTCCCGCGCCCCGCCACACCGACACACACAGGAGCTGCCTAAAGTATCCTTGCCTTGCAGATTGGAGGCTCCCCAGATATTTTGCGACCTGAGGATCCAGCTCAAGTGAGGTGCCACAGGACGTGGTCCTGAGTTTGCATTGCACGGAGACCTTCCTGGAATTTTTCATTTGCAAGTCGGCTTAACAACCGATTCTGCATTGAGTCCTAGGCTGCTTGCACTCTGAATTTGGACTATTCAGGTAGTGTGCTCAAAGTTGAAACTGCACACAGCACAACTCAAGTTTGCATCAGACTGGTAAGCGAACTTAAGCCAGCGGTGCGTGGCCCAGGAGTGGGAAAGGAAATGGATCCCTAAAGTGGAAGAGGTGGTGCAAAGGGGGCACCGCCCATGCTGCCCTGCTTCCAACTGCTGCGCATCGGGGGCGGCAGGGGCGGTGATCTCTACACCTTCCACCCCCCCGCCGGGGCTGGCTGCACCTATCGCTTGGGCCACAGGGCCGACCTGTGTGATGTGGCTCTGCGGCCCCAGCAGGAGCCTGGCCTCATCTCTGGGATCCACGCCGAACTGCACGCCGAGCCCCGGGGTGATGATTGGAGGGTCAGCCTGGAAGACCACAGCCTCCAAGGTGAGCAGTAAGCAGGGCAGCTTTGCCCCTGGGTGGTTGAAGTTCCAGGCTGGAATGAGTAAGGTCTCCACAAGACCCTACTGCCTGCCTCCCATACTCCCATCAGATTGGATGGATGGTAATTGTCCAGACCTTCATCTTCCCACTAGAAGTATGCACAGTCAGAAGCTCTCTGCCAGACCGACCCTTGTTGGTCCCGTTTAGCTCATACAGGACCTGGGGTATCATCAGAAAGATGTCACAGAGGGGATGTTTAGAGGCCAAGTTTAGACTTGATTCAGTTTCCAGCTTTGCTGAGGCACTCTGTTCCTGGGTTAGGGCAGTTCTATGTTGAATAATGTTTTTAGTAATCTGGGTATATGTCTTTCTCCCTGACTTGAGGGAGTTAGCCTCAGAAAGCCTAGATTCACATTTGAGTTCTGCCACTGGCCCCTGGCAAAATCTCTTCCTCTTGGTAAAGTCAGTTGTAGGAGTGTTGTGGTTATTAGACTATGGTAGCCAACATTCATCTAGTGCTTCCCGTTATGAACCAGGCACTATTTTAAGTGTATTGAATGTAAGTGGCACTAATATTATCCTCATTTACAGTAAAGGAAAATGAGGCACAAAGAGATTCAGGAACTTGTCCAGGGCTGGGCATGGTGGCTCACACCGGTAATCCACCACTTTGGGAGGCTAAAGCAGGTGGATCACTTGAGCTCAGGAGTTCGAGACCAGCCTGGGCAACATGGTGAAAACCTGTCTCTACCAAAAAATTCATTAATTTTTAAAAAAAGGCCGGGTGCGGTGGCTCATGCCTGTAATCCCAGCACTTTGGGATCCCGAGGTGGGAGGATCATAAGGTCAGGAGTTTGAGACCAGCCTGACCAACATGGTAAAACCCCATCTCTACTGAAAAAAAAAATACAAAAATTAGCCAGGTGTGGTGGAATGCGCCTGTAACCCCAGCTACTCAGGAGGCTGAGGCAGGAGAATCACTTGAACCAGGGAGGCGGAGGTTGCAGTGAGCTGATATCGTGCTACGGCACTCCAGCTTGGCAACAGAGTGAGACTCCGTCTCAAAAAAACAAAACAAAACAAAAAAAAAACAAACAAAAAGCTTGCTCAGGGTCACATAGCTGGTAAGTGGTAGAGCTAGAATCTGAACGAGCTGGAGCTGGGGAAGAGTGAGCATGTTTGAAAATTGGACCTTAGGGCGGGGCATGGTGGCTCACGCCTGTAATCCCAGCATTTTGGGAGGCTGAGGTGGGCAGATCATGAGGTCAGGAGTATGAGACCAGCCTAACCAACATGGTAAAACCATGTCTCTGCTAAAAATAAAAAAATTAACCAGATGTGGTGGCACGTGCCTGTAATCCCAGCTACTCAGGAGGCTGAGGCAGGAGAATCGCTTGAACCTGGGAGGCGGAGTGCAGTGAGCTGAGATTGCGCTACTGCACTCCAGCGTGGGCAATAGAGCAAGACTCCACCTCAAAAAAAAAAAAAAAAAAGGAAGAAAATTGGACCTTAGGAGAGTGAGGGCAGGGATCCTTTGTAGGAAAGCACAAGAAACACAGACTTGTTCCCAGCTGACAAGGAGCGTACTGCCTGGTACCTGTCACCTGCTGAGGGGCTTAGGATGTGAGGGAGAATCTGATAGCAGTTTCATGTTCTTCCCCAGAAACCAGACAGAGCCAGATTTCTACACTCCTGACTCTGGTCATTTCTGTTCTTGTCCTCCGTATTTGCCTGGTGCCCCACCATCAACAGGTACTTTGGTCAATAATGTCCGACTCCCAAGAGGTCACAGGCTGGAATTGAGTGATGGAGACCTCCTGACCTTTGGCCCTGAAGGGCCGCCAGGAACCAGCCCCTCGGAGTTCTACTTCATGTTCCAACAAGTACGAGTCAAGCCTCAGGACTTTGCTGCCATTACCATCCCACGATCTAGGGGAGAAACCCGGGCTGGGGCTGGTTTCCGGCCTATGCTGCCCTCCCAGGGGGCTCCACAGCGGCCTCTCAGCACCCTCTCCCCTGCCCCCAAGGCCACACTGATCCTGAACTCCATCGGCAGCCTCAGCAAGCTCCGGCCCCAGCCCCTCACCTTCTCCCCTAGTTGGGGTGGACCAAGGAGCCTGCCTGTTCCCGCCCCACCTGGGGAAGTGGGGAACGCCCCTTCTGCTCCACCCCCACGCAATCGGAGGAAATCTGTTCACCGAGTGTTGGCGGAACTGGATGATGATAGTCAGCCTTCTGAGAGCCCACCACCGGTCCTTATGGAGCCCAGGAAGAAACTCCGTGTAGACAAAGCCCCACTGACTCCCACTGGGTAAGTAGAGTACTCACTTGGCCCTCTCAGTGTTTTACTGCCTTTTGATTCCTTGTATCCCTAGGCTGTGAGGAGGTTCCCCTGCTTGGGGGACGGGCACGGGAGGTGGAATAGATGGAATGGCAAGACCTGGGTTAGCTCTGATAGGAAAAGAAAAATATGTGCAGGAGAAAATGAGAGGTGGGATGGGGTAGTGCTTATAAAACAACCGGAGTGGGCATGTCCTACTTTACATTCATATGGCTTTAACCCCATTCTTCCAGTGCCTAAGGATGGGGAACTTCCAGGCTCACACTAGAGGTTTTTAGGCCCACCCTATGTGTTTTTAAGGACGGAGTCCAGGCTCACCGTAGTCCTCAGACCACTGTGCCTCTGTGGCCTCACCCTATGACCAGCCATAGGGTGGCAAAGTCTAGGCCTTCTCCTACAGGTTTCCAGTGACCCTTGTGTCTGTGTCACTTCCTTCAGAAATCGACGTGGCCGTCCTCGGAAGTACCCAGTGAGCGCCCCCATGGCTCCCCCTGCAGTTGGGGGCGGGGAGCCCTGTGCAGCTCCTTGTTGCTGCCTGCCCCAGGAAGAGACAGTGGCCTGGGTTCAGTGTGATGGCTGTGACGTCTGGTTCCATGTGGCCTGTGTTGGCTGCAGCATCCAGGCTGCCAGGGAGGCCGACTTCCGATGCCCAGGGTGCCGGGCTGGCATCCAGACCTAAGGTCCACCACCAAGGCACCATCGGACACACCTGCCCATGAGTAGACGCAGCAGCGAGCAAATGGGTCTGCTAAATGCCCCCCTTCCCTTCCCTCCCCAGGAGGGAATGACTACAGGGAAGAAGGGTGGATTGATGTGGACTCATTCAGGGCCTGGAGCAGACCCTGGTGGCCAAGCTGACAGAAGAGATGGTTTCCTGCCAAAGATATTGCCACCTCCAGGAAATTGCCAGTGAGCTGGAAGTTCCCACTATTACAAGCTATAAGGCCATGTTGCCATGGACACCAGAATATCTGTAGTCAGAGCACCTATCAGTTGCAAAAGCCATGCCTGCAACTGATGGAAAATGTAAGAGGGAGTTCTTAATGTTCTTGGTGGCATCACCCAAGGCATTCTGGGAAAACCTAGGGCCTGTCCCCAAAACTTCCCTACTCTGTGGCTAGTCCTGCTTCCGACCAAATCGTAGTGACCTGGCTTTTCAGAGCTTTGCTTTTATTTCTAAGTCAAGGACAAGCAGCTTCTTTCACTCCTGGGTATTTACTCTTGTGGGTCTGTGATATATTCCTTGCTTTCCAGGGAGAATGTACTTGGCAAGGTCTGGAGAACTAATTCAGAATCTTAGGGAAAGGGGAGGAGAGATGGAAATACAATCTGCTTACTGGAAAGGTGCAAATATATGGGTTGAGCTGGAGGTAGGAATACAGGTAATTAAGGTTTCTAGTTTAAGGGAAAACAGATCTATTTCCACTTAAATAAGGTAACCAGGATTTGGTTAAGTTCACAAAGATAGCAGAAGATTTATTTACAGGCTTCACCCGTACCATCAGGGGAAGAGAAAGCCTGGTAAACCAGCTATAGCAGTTTACCGGTGTGATGGCTGCGACACAGCTCCGCTCCACGGTTGGACACAGCAGAGGGCAGCTGGGCTGGCCCGGTCCAGTGTGAATCAAACTGCTTAACCCACACATGGTACATGTGATTTTCTTTTGTGAGCCTTACACCAAGCCAAGCTATTGTCAAAGCATCATTTCAGTAGAAATAAAGCCTTATCTTGACCTGTTCTATTACAACCTGCCACATCCACCCTTTCCTACCTAGATTTAATGAGCCCAGGTTTTTTTACATGGAGGAAATGACTCTGGGGCAAAGACCCCTAATGAACTAGTGGCAGAGCCAGGAATAAAACTTTAGTATCTAATGAGTTACTTATGGGCGGAGTATGCAAAAACCTTAAGTGGAAACCAAAGTTATTAAGAAAGCACAAAGTATTAATAGAAGTTTCTGGTTGGGGTGATTTAGGTACAACAGAAATAAGACGGTTTCTAAGCATAAAGCCATTTAAGAATTCCTGAGTAGGGTGGGGAAAGCAAAAAGCCAGCTCTGAACAGGTAACAGCTACATGGTGACTGATTCTATGGGCAAAAGCTCGTGTCACAGGTTTTTGGGAACTAGCCTATAAGAGGGCCCTGTACAAATAAACTTGGCTGCAATCCCACCTCTCCCTCTGACATTGCGTGACCTTAAGGAGTTTCAATGGCACCTTGGTTTCAGGTTCACTTGGGTATGAATGAGCATTGGATATTCCCATCCCCACCTCCGTAACTGAAGGACAAACCAAGATAAGTGTGTCTATCTACTGTGTCCCAGGCTTCTTTATTTAAGAAAAAAGTGATACATGATGTGGGATTAAAATCAAGAGCATCATTGAACTTCACCTTCCCTCCAACCAGTTGCCCCAAACTCCCCTGCCCCCACCCTTTGTGTTCCCAATTCCTTCCTTAGTGAATGAAGAACTTAATCCCAAAAGCCCTGGCACAAACTCTAGGTTCTCTTTCCCTAGCTCCTCCCCTCCCCCTGTCCCTCATTCCTAGAAGGGCAGGCGCCTCAGTTTGAATGCATGGGAGAGCCCAGAGTGGTGACGGAGACAGGGGGAAAGGCTTCCCCCTCAGGGAAAGGGACCGAGGAGTACAGTGCAGTGAAGTGAGGGCTCCCATAGCCTGGGGTACCAAAATGGGGCCCTGGGGCCAGAGGAAAGGACACTGGTCCCCCTGAGAAAGGAGACCCAGCAGCCTCAAAATCCTCTCGTTGTGCATAGTCACTGCTCGATCGCTTGCCCTTCTGGCGCCGGTTACAGAACCACACTCGGACCACCTGCAGGTGGATGACAGAAAGGAGAGTGACATTGGACAATGAGCTGAGACGGGCCTGACTCTGCTTGGACATTCTGTCCAAAGCCAACAGCCCCTAGAGCAGTCGGAGGAGGAGCCAGAGCTAGGGAGAGCGAGGTGGTGACAGGGGAGAGAGATGGAGCCCGCAGAGAGACATGGCACTCACATCCTTCTCGAGCCCAAGCTGCTGGGCGATGTGGCTGATCTGCTGCAGGGTGGGTTTCGGGCACTGCAGGAACAGATTCTCCAGGCTGCCTCTCACTCGGTTCTCGATACTGGTTCGCTTTCTCTTTCGGGCCTGCACCAGGGTTTCTGCTTTGCATATCTGTGCAGGTGGGAAGGGGGTGACAAGGGCAAGCTTTGGACTTGCTGAGTAACAGCATCACGGGGGTCTGTGACTAGATGTGTCAGCAAAGCCAGGTGGTGTGAAAAGGCAGGATCCTGGAAGGGTTGGCTCTGGACCTTATCCCAGCAGAACTGAGGAATTTTACTCCATCCCACTGAGAACCACTGCACCAAAGACGGAGAGCTACAAGCTAGGGATGGAAGCAATGGAAATTAGGCCAAGAAAGGGAAGGTCCCCATGTATCCCCCCTCCCACCCTCACCTCCTGAAGATTTTCATTGTTGTCAGCTTCCTCCACCCACTTCTGCAGCAAGGGCCGCAGCTTACACATGTTCTTGAAGCTAAGCTGCAGAGCCTCAAAGCGGCAGATGGTCGTTTGGCTGAACACCTTCCCTGGGGGAGGCCAGTCAAAGGAGAAGCAAAGTGAGGGAGCATGCAGGGCCCTTGTGACCCTGAGATCCAAGCTTCCCAACTCTTCCCAGAGGGAGCTCAAAGCTCAAGCATCTTCTCCCTCTCCCCACTCCTCTTCACGGGTGAGGGTGGAGTCTGCCCCTGTGCCTCCCGCACTCCCTTGATGGGGAGGAAAAGGCCTAGATTCAGGAATGTTCCTTAGAAGGGAGATGTGGTCAGAACATGCTGAGGGGAACCCACCAAATAGAACCCCCAGGGTGAGCCCCACATCGGCCTGTGTATATCCCAGGGTGATCCTCTTCTGCTTCAGGAGCTTGGCAAATTGCTCGAGTTCTTTCTGCAGAGCTTTGATGTCCTGGGACTGGATTTTAAAAGGCAGAAGACTTGTAAGAACATAAACACACCAGTTATCAATCTCCCCTTTCCATTCAGGATTCAAGAACCTACGTGTGGCCCCAAGGAATAGTCTGTAGAAGTGCCTCTACCTTCCAAGCTGCCCACCTAACTTCTAGAAATAACTTTTCCACAAATGTCATTCACCCACTCCCTGTTCACTGACTCATGCATGTAACAAGGGACTGGTCTTCCCCCAGAAACTGGCACATCCAGGGGATGCAGAGCACCATGAAAGGACAGAGAGACCCTGGACTCGAGGAGAACACCTGTCAGGTTATGAAGGTTAGAAGCTCTTTGCAGGGCGTGGTGGCCCACGCCTACAATTCCAGCACTTTGGGAGGCTGAGGTGGGCAGACACGAGGTCAGGAGTTCAAGACCAGCATGGCCAACATGGTGAAAGCCTATCTCTACTGAAAATACAAAAATTAGCCGGGTGTGGTGGCATACACCTGTAATCCCAGCTACTCAGGAGGCCGAGGCAGGAGAATCGCTTGAACCCGGGAGGCAGAGGTTGCAGTGAACTGAGATCGCACCACTGCACTCCAGCCTGTGTGACAGAGCAAGACTCTGTCTCAAAGAAAAACAAACAAAAAAAGAAGCTAGCTCATTTAATACTTGCAAAATTCTCTTTCACTCAAGTATCACCCCCAGTCTAAGGACGTTTTGACATTAGAGAAATAGGTAAGCTGCTAAGTTCTGGGTTAATTAAAAAGGAAGAGCATCATGTCTCAGAAGCTAAATTCGGTATACTCTCCCCAGCTTGCTTTGAGGGCCCCACAAACTATGACATGCCATGCGTGTACCCAAACACAGCAAAAAAGCAACAGGTGTCATAAGAATGAATAAAGTGCTTTGTGTGTACTTACTGCTCATTTAAAAAATTGATTATCCCTCATCTTTACTGTATCTTTTTCACTACAGAGGCATCCTAATTGATTTTTGAATCCAAGAGATTTATCGAGCACCTTCTATAAGCCAGCGGCTATACAAAGTGGACAGGGCCCTGACGCCCAGAGTGACAGAAGTGCTGTGTGGCACTTGTTCTCCAAGTCACCCACTTGGATCTCTTCCAAGTGCACTTTCCTTTTTTTCCTGCTCTATCACTTTTTAATAATAAACTTCCACTCCTGCTCTGAAAAATAAAAAAGGAAATAAAATAAAAAATGGCCAGGCACAGTGGCTCATGTCTGTAATCCTAGCACTTTGGGAGGCCGAGGCGGGCAGATTGCATGAGCCCAGGAGTTGGAAAGCAGCCGGGGTAACATAGTGAGACCCGTGCTGCCCCTTTTCCTACCACCGCTGCCTCTGTTTAAAAAGAAGTTATGGAAAAAAGTAAAGCAGTCTGGGAGCAGTGGCTCAAGCCTGTAATCCCTTTACTTTGGGAGGCCAAGGTGGATAGATCACTTGAGGTCAGAAGTTCAAGACTAGCCTGGTCAACGTGGCGAAACCCCATCTCTACTAAAAATACAAAAATTAGCCAGGCATCGTGGCACTCCTCTATAATCCCAGCTACTCAGGAGGCTACGGCAGGAGAATTGCTTGAACCCAGGAGGTGGAGGTTGCAGTGAGCCAAGATCGCAACACTGCACTGCAGCCTGAGGAACAGAGTGAGACTCCGTCTCAAAAAAAAATAACAATAAATAAATAAAGCAGTCTACAGGAGTAGAGTAAAGGAAGGAAAGAGATTATGGAGGACGGTGACACTTTTAAAGACAGAGAAGGTGATTATCTGAGCAAAGGACAAGAATGGCAAGGCCCTGAAGTGGGCCTGCCAGAGCCCAAAGCTGGTCTGGTGGCTAGGTGGATCCTGTTGCGGACGTAGTGACTTTGTTTTAGTCTGAGTGAAATGATCTCTCACTTTTTTTTTTCCCCGAAGATGGAATCTCATTCTGTCACCCAGGCTGGAGTGCGGTGGCCTGATCTTGGCTCACTGCAATCTCTGCCTTCTGGGTTCAAGCTATTCTGCCTCAGCTGCCTGAGTAGCTGGGACTACAGGCACCCACCACTATGCCCGGCTAATTTTTGTATTTTTAGTAGATATGGAGTTTCACTGTGTTGGCCAGACTGGTCTCAAACTCCTGACCTCAAGTGATCTGCCCACCTTGGACTCCCAAAGTGCTGGGATTACAGGGTGAACCACCGCACCCGGTCTCATCTTTTCTTTCTTTCTTTTTTTTTTTTTTTTGAGAGTTTCGCTCTTGTTGCCCAGGCTGGAGTGCAATGGCACGATCTCGGCTCACCACAACCTCCACCTCCCAGGTTTAAGTGATTCTCCTGCCCCAGCTTCCCAAGTAACTGGGATTACAGGCATGCGCCACCACGCCCAGCTAATTTTGTATTTTTAGTAGAGAGGGGGTTTCTCCATGTTGGTCAGACTGGACTCGAACTCCTGACCTTACGTTATTTGCCCGCCTCGCCTCCCAAAGTGCTGGGATTACAAGCGTAAGCCACTGTGCCCAGCCTCTAGTTGACATGTTGGCCACAGACAGTAGGGAGGAAGCAGTAGAATTCGAGAAGCTACTACGGTAATCCCAGCAGAGATGATGGTGGCTGAGGGTAGGGGGTTAGGTTGTGATTGATTCAGGATATTTCCTAAGGATAGGATGTAGGATGTGAAAGAAACTGAGGATGACTGGGCTTGGCCTTGAGCAACTGGGTGATCGGGATGGAGCAGTTCAGGGAGCCATCACAGGAGACAGAAAACGCGGTAGTCATCTAGTGTCTAAATGGCATTTAAGCCTTGAGGGTGGGTAAGAGGAAGGAAGGGTAGATTGAGCAGAGGTTGAAGGACTGAGCCCTGGGGCATGCCAGTGAGGCTGCCGGGGGACAGAGGAGCACAGCTAGTGAGGAAAAAAACAAGGCCTTTTTGTAGTCCTGAAGCCTCAAAGGGTGCTTGATCATATCAATTTCAAATAGGCTGTTTTCATTCCCAACTTCTGCTCAGCCAATAACTCAAACTGGTAAATGCCCTCTGCTATCTTAGATTTTCCAAATTCTATTTTGGGGACTTGGAATAAAGTAAACACCGGTCCAAATCCTTGCTTCATCATTTAGCAGTTAAAACCCGTTAAATAGGATAATAATACCTCCCCCTAGGAGATTTTGTGCTGGTTAATGAGGTAATGATGTATAAACGGAGCACACAGCCAGGCACTTAGGAAGTGGACCACAATTGCCAGCCATTATCATTCAAGGCTCAGCAGTGACCTCCTGCAAAGAGGCTGGGGCTTCTCGGTCACTCCAGAAACCAGTCACACCTTTTTGTGAGGTCTCAAGGCTTAGTACTTAATCTCTAATTGCTTACACTTGTCGCCTTGAAGGACTGGAAGATACATCTTTAATAGTCCTCAGCAGGGCTGGATGCCTTCAATCCCTCAGCAGCTCTACATTTGGGGAATGGCCTGGAGAAATCTCTCACCATTTTTCTTGTTTACAACTTTGGAACCGAGGCTGAAGTCAATCAAAATCCAGCTCTCTACAAGGGGTGCCAGGGTGTGCACCTTAACACAGTGGCAAGTCACTGGCCTGAGGCACAGGTCAAGGGAAGACAAGCCCTATACTTGACTGCAGGTAAACTCAGCTCCACACGTGCACACACACAGCCCAAACAGGAGCCCCTATCAGAAACGAGCCACACCCTAGACTTTCAGAAACAATAATCCTGGGATAAGCACTGTTTTTATCCCCAGGCTCTGCTTAACCCTAAGGCCAAGATCTTGGGTCTGATAAGGGTCAAGCAGGACTAAGGGTGGGAAAAGGAGCTCAAACCAACCCCAAGCTGAGTCTGGTGCTGGGCCGGTAATGAATGACCTGACCCTGGGCAGGCCTGTGAAATGTGAGAGAACCTGACAAGGGCTGGGCCAGAGCAAAGGCCAGCCTGGGCCAACTTCCGACTCTCCCAGGCCTCTCTGCCCTCACCTACAGTCGATACACACCCCTCCCAGGCCAAGACAGCTGCCCCTGCCTGCTCCTCTCCTGGGTGCCAGGTATGGGCAGCTGCAGGTGACCACTTCCCCATCAGGCTGCCCTGTCATGACCACCTCCCCACACCCCAACCCCATTGAAGCTCACTTGCCTCCTCCGGGTTTTGCTCCAGCTTCTCCTTCTCCAGCTTCACGGCACCAGTGGGGACGGTGCAGGGCTCTGGGGAGGCCCCATCGGAGTTGCTCTCCACCCCGGCTCCTGCTTCGCCCTCAGGCTGAGAGGTCTCCAAGCCACCTTGCGGCACTAGCCCCACTCCAACCTGAGGCCCACAGTACGCCATCCCCCCACAGAACTCATATGGCGGGGGGCATGGGGGAATCCCCCACACCTCAGAGCCTGGCCCAACCCCCGGCCCGATTCCTGGCCCTCCAGGAGGGCCTTGGAAGCTTAGCCAGGTCCGAGGATCAACCCAGCCCGGCTCCGGCCCCCCTGGCCCATCACCTCCACCTCCTGGAGGGGGCGAGAAGGCGAAATCCGAAGCCAGGTGTCCCGCCATGGGGAAGGAAGGCACCCCAAGCCGGGGGCCTGGTGAAATGAGGGCTTGCTAAGGGACTACTCAACCCCTCTCTCCCTCCCCAGTCCCACCCACTAGCCTTGACCTCTGGCCCCGCCCCCTGGATGGGTGGAGGAGAGGGAGGTGGGGGGGAGAAACTGAGGCGAAGGATGTTTGCCTAATGGTGGTGGCAGTGGTGTCTGTGGAAGGGGACAACCGGAGACACAACTGGGCGCCCCTCCAGGACCTCGGCACAGGTCCCCCACCGAAACCTTTTTTTTTTTAAGACAGGGTCTTATTTTGTTGCCCAGACTGGAGTGCAGTGGGGTACAATGCTGGCTCATTGCAGCCTCGATCTACTGGGCCGAAGCAATCCTTCTGCCCCAGCCTCCTGAGTGGCTGGGACTACAGGCTTGGACAACCTCGACCTGTTGATTTTTTTATTTTTAGTAGAGATGGGGTCTTGCTATGTTACCCAGGCTGGTCTTGAATTCCTGTCCTCAAGCGATCCTCCCGCCTCTGCCTCCCAGTGTCAGGATTAAAGGCGTGAGCCACCACACCCAACTTTCAACTCCCAGCCTGCGCCCTGGCACTCTCTCGGGCTCTGCACATCCCAGCTGTCTGGAATCACTCCTACACCACCATGTTCTTCAGGAACCCAGGTGCTTCACCCCCTCTCCAAAGACCTCTGGCACTGTGCCTTCACGGGGAGCCAGTCACCCTCTCAGCTCCTCAAATTTATTGAATGTGTGTGTGGAGCTATCCCTCAATGCATCAACAGCCATAAGCACACTGGCCAGCTGCTCCCTGATGCCCTCCCCCTGACCCATCCAGAACCCTAGGCATTCCCATCCAGATACTGGCCAAATCCAGCCACCCCATCTGCCTGGCACCATCTGCCCAGCCTGCCAAGTTTCACCCCATCTTCAAGAGTAGACTGCCAGACTGGGCCTCCGTGTGTATCCCTTCCACCCCTTTTCCAGAATCATACTCTGAAGTCTCCTCATCTAACAGACTGAGGAGTTGGCCCCTACTTCCCTGACTCAAGGGACCAGGCTTTGGACTTACTGGGCCTCAGTTTCCCAACCTTTGCCCAAACAGAGGGATCTGACACCTGCTTGGGGCCCCCTCCACTATAGAACCTGCACATCAGGTTCCTTGCTCCCCTCTCAACCAAAACTCAGACATCTAATACCACAGCAGGCCCCGTTCTCCCTCCCCCACCTCCCTGGCCCAGGCCTCCAGCCCTAGGCCCTGGGTGGGGAAAACCAAGGAGTAGGGAGAAAAAAATATCTGACTTCAGGTTCAAAGAAGCCTGGGAGGGACTGGGGGAAGGGGGCAGGACAATGGCCTTGGCTGGACAATCCCGGTCCCCAGAGGGGGCAGCTCTAACCCTAAACAAGTGCTCAACCCTTGAATGGGCCTGGATGGCTCCCCTGGGGACTACTTCCTGCTCCCCAACCCCCAGTCCCAATCCCCTCACACAGAATCCCCTTCAGAGACGCTAAAAGGAGCTCCAGCAACCCCCCTCTACAATCCCCTCAAAGACTGAGCCTCAGACGGGCACCAAGGGCCCCCCACAGGGACCTAGGTATCTAGTTCCTCCTTCCTCTGGGGGACTCAGGCATCCAGCTTCATTGTGCATCCCTCCCCCAGCCCCCAGATTGAGGGATGTGCTTTGTTTAGTGGGGCTGGCTGGCAGAAAGATGGAGAGGAGGTGGAGAGTGATTTGTGGAGGGGTGCAGGAAGGCTGCCCTAAGCTCCCCCTCAGGGTCTGTTTTTCTGGGCCTGGCCTGAGTATCCTGAGGCTCATGCTGCTGGCCTAGTGCTTGATTCTGTTTGCAAGAGAATAGCCAACGGAATGCCTGTCTGTGAGAGATGATGTTTGTCTGTCTGCTCCCAAAACTTGATCGCAGTGGAGGGCCTGGGGTAAGTCTGGAGGCTCCAGAGGGGGCTCTGGGCCAGGGATCCCCGCAGCTTCGAAGGCCAGTAGGCCAGGTCTGGACTGGGCACGCTGCCCTCTGTCGATTTAAGTAAGGCTTTTCATTGCAGGCTCCAGGCTTAGCCCTGCCTGGGCTTGTCTGCTGGGGTCATTGGCTCTGCCTTCTGAGGGGTTGGGTGTCCTGTGGCCAGCTGTCTTAATCTTGGTAGCATCCGTGAGTCTTTTAAGCCTTTTCCCCCACTCTGTCATGTTGCCTTTGTTCATGTGCCCATCTCCTGTCTGTGTAGACTTTCTGAGCCTAATTGTATGCGTGCATTTCAATACCTGCCACAGATCTGCCTAAAGGTCTTCAAGGCAGTGCGGTTGGAGCTGTGTTCACTTCTCAGCCTTTAACTGCCCAAAAGGCAGGTAGATTACGGGGCCTGGTGGGGGTGGGAGGAACAAGCTTTGGAACAGGAGGAGGCCCCTCCCCAGCCATCTCAGTCCCCAGGACAGAACCATCACGGCACCTTTGTCATGCATCTCTCTGCTGTCTGCCAAGAAGACGGCCTCCCAGAGGAGGGGGAGGGGCAGGCCTGGGATTTGGCTGGAATCTCCACACCAGTGTTTCTCAGCTTGCCATCCTACAGGTTCCCCAAAAGCGCTCTCCCCAAGCCAGTCCAGAGAGTCCCTGCTGCCCATTTTCCTAGTGGTTCCTAAAACACCTTCCACAGTTTCCCCACTCAACACCACCCTCTTGTTTTTAGATTACAATTTGTACTGTGGGTGGTGTATTTCTGGCTTGGGCAAGAGGCCCATTCCCGAGAGGGATGCAGACAAGGGGTGGGTGCCTGGGTCCCTGGCTGCCTTGTGGCTGGATATGAGCCAGGTCAGGGGTCAGCCTCCTGCATGCCTAGAGTTCTAGCCGGCCCCCTCCTGGGGTGCTCAGGGTTGATGGGAGGTTGAGGCATGCTTTCCTTCCGTCTCACTGTCCTGTTATGCCTGAAGGGTAGGTGGCTTCACTTCAGCCAAGGTCAGCTCTCCCAGGCCCGGACCAGTGCTGGGGACCACCGTTGGGCCTGGAGGAGACTGGAAACCAGGCTGAGTCATCAGAACTGGTCCCATGATTGCCTGGGTCTTAGAAAGTCACCATAAAAAGATACTTCACATACACCTTTATTATGACAGTACAATGTCAAGACTCTTCACAGAGCACTGCCAGGGGACCCAGGTGAGGCCCACCTCTCCCCACCAGGTGTGGCGGCTGGCATGGCTGGATGGGGAGAGGTGAGATGAGCAGCCTTGCTGCTGTCAGCCCAGTCTTCCCGCTGTCAGCCCAGTCTTCCCTTCCCCTCACTGGAAGATGGGGTGCTGTTTGGTTGAAAAAACAGCTGAAAAAACTCAGTTGGGACCAATAGAGACTTGCTCTCGACCAGGTCTAGGAAACCACTTATTTTGACTTCTTAGGCCTGTCAATCTGAAGGCAAAAGAAAGGGAAGAAATGGAGGGCTGAGGGTTCAGGCTTGGCCCACCGTGGGAGATGATCTCTCTTAATAGTAATTTAGACAGATTCCTTTGCTCAGTGTGGACCAAGTCCCCTCTTCTCAACGATGGAACCTCTGATCTCCACCATGAGACCTGCAAACTGAGGTCACCTTATCCCAAATCCAGACACTCTTACCTCAAATAGAGGAGTCAACTCTAGTTGTAGCCTATAGGGAGTCAGAGGTGAGAGAAAGAGGAGTGGGGAGGATTGGTTAGGAACAAACTAGGAGGTGTGGACCAGGTTCTAAGTCCTGGCTCTGACTCCCTGGCTAATGGCACCTCCCCCTCCTGTGCCTCAGTTTCCTCACCTAGTAAAGAGGATTTGGACTAAATGAACTCTAAATTTCCTTCCAACTCAGACATAAAATTGCTGCCCCACTCTCATATGCCCTCCCATCTACCCACCCCACTTACTTCACATGGGAATGTAGACTTCTCTCAGCATACCTGTGAAGAGAAATGGGGGTAGGAAAGCTGGAAGTGGTGTTCAATGAGAAGTTGGCACAGGCCTCCCTGTACCCCGCCACCTACCTCCAAGCAGCCTTCCTGGGGAATCTGGCAGGTTTTCCCCTGAAGTTTGATCAAGAGATATAGGAGGAAGCTAGGAGCAGTGGCTCATGCCTATAATCCCAGCACTTTGGGAGGCTGAGGTGGGCGGATCACTTCAGGTCAGCAGTTCGAGACCAGCCTAGCCAACATGGTGAAACCCTGTCTCTACTAAAAATACAAGAAAAAATGGTGGTTTTTGTTTGTTTGTTTGTTTGTTTTGCATGTGGTGGTGCATGACTGTAATCCCGGCTACTCAGGAGGCTGAGATACAAGAATCACTTTAACCTGGGCAGCAGAGGTTATAGTGAGCTGAGATCGAGCCACTGCACTCAGCAACTGCACTGCCTGGGCAATAGGATGAGACTCTATCTCAAAAAAAAAAAAGAAAAAGTAAAAAAGAGAGAGAGATAGGAGGAGTTTGAGAGCCCAGTTTTGATTTGGTTTTCATTGCTTGGGTGTTTATAAGAAACATACCTGGGCACGGTGGCTCATGCCTGTAATCCCAGCACTTTGGGAGGCCGAGGCGGGCGGATCACAAGGTCAGGAGTTCGAGACCAGGCTGGCCAACATGCTGAAACCCCGTCTCTACTAAAAATACAAAAATTAGCCAGGTGTGATGGTGGGCACCTGTAATCCCAGCTACTTGGAAGGTTGAGGCAGAAGAATTGCTTGAACCGGGAGGCGGAGGTTGCAGTGAGCCGAAATCGCATCATTGCACTCCAGCCTGGGCAACAACAGCGAAACTCCATCTCAAAAAAAAAAAAAGAAGAAAGAAACATACTTCAGGAGGTAAAACTTCTCATGGGTAAGATGGGGGAGGAAGGAGAGGGAGAGAGAGAGACAAAGACAGAGAGAGATGGAGAGAATGTATACGTATATTGGGAGAAGGCAACATAAGTCAGCTAGAGAGGAAACAGGACCCCTAACCCACTCCCCTCTCTTCATATTCCCTAGGCTGCTCTTCTTGAAATTTCTTTTCTCAAGCCCCAGCCTCCCAGAGAGACTGATGTCCAGTGATGCTTAAGGTTGCTTCCAGCTCTGATATTCTGAGCATACCTGCTGTCCTGCCCTTTCTCCACTTCTTCCAGAGGAAGGCACCTGCAGCTCCCGCAACAACCACTGCGGAAGCCAGAAGCCCACAGAAGACCCAGACTGGGGGGTGCTTCATGTGGGGAGGCTCTGAAAGGCAAGAGGGTATGTGGGTCTCTGTGAGACCAGCCGGGCTCCCTACCTTTGCTACATGCCTCCAAACCCCAGTTGCTCATCTGAGGTTACACAAAGACTCAGCATCAGCCCGGTGCGTCACCAGACAGGAGAACCTATGTTCACGTCAAAGGGATCGCAGCGGACTGCTGACTCTGAGCAGTGCCATGCCCCAGGGGGTAAGTGGCTTAGGGTTCCAGGGACTCGGGGGCTGGGGCAGGCCATCCCTCAGCTAAGTTAGCTGGACACTGGAGGATAGAGGTCAAGGGCCTAGCATATTGGGATGGCTCCTCTCCAGGGGCTTTGCAGAGAGTCCCATGCACCAAGGGGAGTAGTGGGACAGGGAAAAGTGGTAGCAAAGACCTCCTAGACAAACTGGCTGCCTCTGGTCTTATCAAGCTGCCACACATCCTCCACACCAGGACTTCAGGCACCATTCCACTGTGGTCCATGGTGACTGTAGGTGATGCCCCACCCTGAGAGCCCTTGGGTGCTCAGCCCTGGGTCAGAACTTGAACACCAAGTGGGAAAAGGGCTGACCAAGCACGGGAAAGGAAAGGCAAGCAGAGTGGCTAGGACGGTCAGCAACAGAGCTGTGTTCATTGAGGACATGGGTATTGGAGTTTTGAGGGCTGGCTGAGGGGCCTGCACTCCATCCCTCCCACAGTGCCCTCAGCTCCTCCACCTTCCCCGCACTGACCAGTCCGCAACTATCAACTACCTACGGTGGGCCGTGGTCCCACCCCAGCTTTCAGGTATTTCCAGAGAGGGTAGATGCAGCTCTAGGTCAGGAAGGATTGTTTCCCTCCCTTCTCCCCTTCTGCAGCTCTGCTTGGTTCTGGCTGGCCTTTGCTGGAGTTGAAAGACTCGAGTGTGCTAAGAAGGAAGTCCTGGCCGTCATAGTTGTAGTGCCAGTGTCCCCAGCTGCTCTGGTTCCTCAACAACTCACAGACCACTGTGGTCTGGAGGGTGTGTGACTCTGAAAAGTCAAAACCCCAGAACTCCAAAGTTACAAGAGGGCAAAACGGTGGCTCTCTCCACCTCCACTCCTACCTCCTCCCAAAATGCCTGAAATTCCCTTCTCTGATAAACCCTCACTCATTCCCCAAGACAAATCTTCTCTGTCATCCACATCCCCACTGAAGTCACGCTGCATCCACCCTCCCTCCCCTGCAGCAAGCGGCTCCCTCCCATGTACCCAGCATGCCCTGTTCAGCCACACATACCCACCCGCCCTCCTGAAGGCCCAGCACAGACAGCACTGTGTTTAAATCCCCGATCTACATGCCAGCTACTGGCTATATGCCCATGGCAAATGTAACAGAATCTCTCCAGGCCTTGCTTTCTTTTTTTTTTTTTTTTTTGAGACGGAGTCTCGCTGTGTCTCCCAGGCTGGAGTGCAGTGGCGTGATCTCGGCTCACTGCAAGCTCCGCCTCCCGGGTTCACGCCATTCTCCCGCCTCAGCCTCCCAAGTAGCTGAGACTACAGGCGCCCGCTACCTCGCCCGGCTAGTTTTTTGTATTTTTAGTAGAGACGGGGTTTCACCATGTTAGCCAGGACAGTCTCGATCTCCTGACCTCGTGATCCACCCGCCTCGGCCTCCCAAAGTGCTGGGATTACAGGCTTGAGCCACCGCGCCCGGCCAGGCCTTGCTTTCTTCATTTGGCAACTGGACATAAGCATAGTCTCTACCACACAAGTAAGAATTACATGAGATAATCCTTGCCAGTGTTAATGTAGGACCTAACAATAAGAAATCAAGAACTAGTAGCTGCTATTGTAAGGTATATTATTGGTAACAGCAAAATGAACAGCACTTACTAGGCTTAAATGTTTGCTCGATGAAAAAAAAATGATATTGGTTAGAAATATATTTTGCTCGCCGGGCGCGGTGGCTCACGCCTGTAATCCCAGCACTTTGGGAGGCCGAGGTGGGTGGATCACCTGAGGTCGGGAGTTCGAGACCAGCCTGACCAACATGGAGAAACCCCGTCTCTATTAAAGATATAAAATTAGCTGGGCGTGGTGGCACATGCCTATAATCCCAGCTACTATGGAGGCTGAGGCAGGAGAATTGCTTGAACCTGGGAGGCAGAGGTTGCGGTGAGCCGAGATCGTGCCATTGCACTCCAGCTTGGGCAACGAGAGTGAAACTCCGTCTCAAAAAAAAAAAAAAAAATATATATATATATATATATTTTGCTCAGGTCACCAGGGTTCTTATTAACTACTGGTGGTGGCAGGAGGTGAATGTCAGAAAAAGGCCAGTTTTTCTCATTTCCTGGATTTGAGAAAGATGGATAAGATTTTTTCACCTGGCCGGGTGCGGTGGCTCACACCTGTAATCCCAGCACTTTGGGAGGCCCAGGCGGGCAGATCACGAAGTCAGGAGTTTGAGACCAACCTGGCCAACATGGTGAAACCCCATCTTTACTAAAAATACAAAAATTAGCCAGGCATGTTGGTGTGCGCCTGTAATCCCAGCTACTTGGGAGGCTGAGGCAGGGGAATCGCTTGAACCTGGGAGGTGAAGTTTGCAGTGGGCCAAGATCGTGCCATTGCACTCCAGCCTGGGCAATGAGACAAAAAAACAAACAAACAAAACAAAACAAAACAAAAAAAAAAAAACGACTATTTTCACCTGAAGGGAAGGCTTGAGAGCTTAAAGACAGTGGTTTATTTATTTATTTATTTATTTATTTGAGACGGAGTCTTGCTCTGTCGCTCAGCCTGGAGTGCAGTGGTGCTATCTCGGCTCACTGCAAGCTCTGCCTCTGGGTTCATGCCATTATCCTGTCTCAGCCTCCCCAACAGCTGGGACTATAGGTGCACACCGCCACACCCAGCTAATTTTTTGTATTTTTAGTAGAATGGGGTTCCACTGTGTTAGCCAGGATGCTCTCGATCTCCTGACCTTGTGATCTGCCAGCCTCAGCCTCCCAAAGTGCTGGGATTACAGGTGTGAACTACCGTGCCCAGTGACTGTGGGTTATTTCTTAGATACTTATTCCTTGACTGGGGGAAAGGGTGAGGGTCTTATACTTCTGTCCTACTCTTGCTAATACCTAAGACCCAGTCCTTTTGGCACCACTGGGTACATAAAACAAGGTCTGGGTCAGGGATGAATTCCCCCAGGCAGGAGGAGATAGCATCAGGATCTCAGTGAAGCAGGGTGGTATCTGAGTGCCTAGCACAGGGCCCCACGCAGAGCTTAATGCATCTTAGCTAAACAATAACGAATGTAGCTGCACATCTTCAGACCTATATTGAGCTCTTCTCTCTTTCCTGCCTCCTCCTGAGTCCCCAAGCCTAATCACCTTGGCTCTGGTTGTTGTGTGCCATGATACTCCTCAGGATGGTGACAAGGTGCTGGGCTCTGGCCTTCAGTCTGAGAACTAGCTTCTCCCAAGCTCTTAGGTCCCTGGCCTGAGCCCAGGATGTGCGGGGCTCTGCCCCCTGCCCTCCTTGCAGCACCATAAGAAACGGTGGTTATCCAGATGGCCTGAGACTTCATAAGGGGCTTGCCCAGGGCAGGACTGGGAAAGAGCAATGAAGTTGTAGTGCAGAGAGTGGGTTGCTGAGGAAAAGAGAATGATAGGAAAGGGTTATTTTCCAACAGGAGTCTGGCCTGGGAGACACTGCACAGGGTGCCTATGTGGTGAGGCTGTGTGACTATTTTTTAGGGCACCAAAGGAGTGGGTAAGGGGAATGCGGACTGAACAATGGGAAGGGAACCTCTTGTCTCCCTGCAGGGTCTCATCTAGACTCATTGTTTTAAATAGTAATGACTCCCAAATCTCTACATCCCTGCTCTTCACATCGGTATATCCAACTAACTAACTACCTGTTGGTCATCTGCACCTAAGGTTCCATATGGCCTCAAATCTGACACATCCAAAACTGAGTATTTCCTCTTGGCCCTGGCCATGGAACAACCTGCCTCTCATCCTATACCCCTGCTGGGTGGCATCATCCTCTCACCCGCCTGCTTACTCAAGCCAGAACTGGGTTGAGGTGTGGGCAACTACCTCAATGTAGCCTCCTGGTACAACAGCATGAAGCAATCTGAGAGGTCATGGAACAAAAAGGCTCATGGACCAAATTTAAATACTCAAATAACATGGTTTATTAAATAAATGTAAAACACATTCTGAGAAGCAGGAGCCAAGTGCTGGGTTGGGTCAACACACGGGAGAGGGTGCAAGTTGGGTGGAATGATCACACCAGCTGAACTGTGGGTCATGCAGTGTGCATACCCATCACATTGAGACTTCATGAATCCTGAGTGCCTCACGTCTCACGTATTTAGGGTACTGTGAATATTTAGTGCCTACTCAGTCCTTCTGTCCCTTTCAATCTCTGTACACACGAATATGTTGTACTATCTACAGATGACTAATTTAGTTATCTATGTGTAACACTTCTTTTGAGTCCCCTCCAGCCTGTTTGTTTTCCTGTCTTCTACAACAGAATTGGATATTCCCAAACAGTCGGCATATCTGGTGTTTATCCTAGACTGCTGTCTCCCTTCACACCCCCTAGTTTCAAACAGTCACCAAGCCCTGCTGATTTTTAACTTCCTGTTTCTTGAATCTGGACATTCCTCTACCTCCACCAAACCAGGCCATAGTATAGTTTGCTTGGATTATAGCCAGAGTCTTTCTAACTGGTCTCTCTCCCTCCAGTCTTAAGCATCTAAAATCTGTCCTCCTTGATATAATCAGAATGATCTATCCAGAAATACATATCAGACCGCATACCTCTCTGCTCCTCCTCTAAGGATTCCCCTTTTGTCCTCAGGATAGTTTCCAAGCTCCTTAGCAAGCTAAACAAGGACGCTTGAAGGCTGCTGTCTCCACCCTCATCACACCCTGCCTTCACCTGACCCACTTGGAACAGGAAGGTTGGAGCACTTCTGTACTCCTCCTGCAGTTCCACCTCCCAGTGCCTTCCTGAGATGGTCCACTGGAGGGAAGACCCATCCTTCCCTTCTCCAAACACCACTTAATCCCTTTCATTAAACCCTTACCCTGGCCTCAAACCATCTACCACGCTGCTCTACTCCTTTATTTCAGAGATGGCTCTGACTTTCACTCAGAGGTGGTGGGCTAACCCTGACACTCACCCTACCACTTGTCTATGGCTGTGCTTCCCTCTTGGGGGCCATCTCTTTTCCTGTTCAGAGCTGATTCCTCCAACTGCCTTGATCCCTTGGTTATTCCCTCTATTCAGCACGGAAGTCCTGAAAACCAGCTCCTGACAGAGGTAAAAGGGTACAGTGCAGTGCTCTCCAAGCTCCCAGGAGCCTGAGAATCACCTGGGTTGTTTCTCAGGCCTTTTCCCTTAAGAGCCTGACTCAGAAGGGTTGGGTCCAAAATTATTTGCGTATATACGTACGTATGTATGTATGTATGTATGTATGTATGTATGTATGTATTTAGACAGAGTCTTGGTCTGTCACTCAGGCTGGAGTAATTTTGTATTTTTAGTAGAGGCAGGTTTCACCATGTTGGCCAGGCTGGTCTCGAACTCCTGACTCCTGACCTCAGGTGATCCGCCTGCCTAATTTTTTTCTTTTTTTGAGACAGAGTTTTGCTCTCGTTGCCCAGGCTGGAGTGCAATGGTGCAATCTTGGCTCACCAAAACCTCTGTCCCCTGGTTCAAGCGATTCTCCTGCCTCAGCCTCCCAGGTAGCTGGGATTACAGGCATGCGCCACCACACCCAGCTAATTTTGTATTTTTAGTAGAGAGGGGGTTTCTCCATGTTGGTCAGACTGGTCTCGAACTCCTGACCTCAGGTGATCCACCCACCTCAGTAGGCATGTGCTACCACACCCAATTAATTTTTATATTTTTTGTAGAGTGGGGTTTTGCCATATTGTCCAGGCTGGTCTCAAACTTCTGGGTTCAGGCAATCCACCCACTTCAGCCTCCCCAAAGTGCTGGAATTACAGGTGTGAGCCACTGTGCCCAGCCTATTTTTTTTTTTTTTTTTTTTGAGACAGAGTCTCGTTCTGTCGCCAGGTTGGAGTGCAATGGCGTGATCTCAGCTCACTGCAACCTCCACTTCCCGGGTTCAAGTGATTCTCCTGCCTCAGCTTCCCGAGTAGCTGGGATTACAGGCACGTGCCACCACACCTGGCTACTTGTTGTATTTTTAGTAGAAATGGGGTTTCGCAATGTTGGCCAGGCTGGGCTTGAACTCTTGACCTCGGGTGATCTACCCTCCTCGGCCTCCCAAAGTGCTGGAATTAACAGGCATGAGCCACCGTGACCAGTCCTATATATATATATATTTTTTTTTTTTTTTTTTTTTTTTTTTTTGAAGCGGAGTCTTCACTCTGTCGCCCAGGCTGGAGTGCAGTGGCACCATCTCGGCTCACTGCAAGCTCCGCCTCCCGGGTTCGCGCCATTCTCCTGCCTCAGCCTCCGGAGTAGCTGGGACTACAGGCGCCCGCCACCGCGCCCGGCTAATTTTTTGTATTTTAGTAGAGACGGGGTTTCACCGTGTTAGCCAGGATGGTCTCCATCTACTGACCTCGTGATCCGCCCGCCTCGGCCTCCCAAAGTGCAGGGATTACAGGCGTGAGCCACCGCGCCCGGCCGAGTCCTATATTTTGTTTTTCAAAAATGGGGTCTTGGCCGGGCACAGTGGCTCACGCCTATAATCTCAGCACTTTGGGAGGCCAAGTCAAGTGGATCACGAGGTCGAGTTCCAGACCAGTCTGGACAACACAGTAAATCTCGTCTCTACTAAGGATACAAAATTTAGCCAGGCGTGGTGGCACGCACCTCTAATCTCAGCTACTCAGGAGGCTGATGCAGGATAATCACTTAAACTTGGGAGGAGGAGGTGGCAGTGAGCCGAGATCAGGATACTGAACTCCAGCCTGGGCAACAGAGTGAGATTCCGTCTTGAAGAAAAAAAACAAAAAAACACAAAAATTAACTGGATTGAACCCGGGAGGTGAGGTGGTAGTGAGCAGAGATTGCGCCATTGCACTCCAACCTGGGTGACAAGACTGAAACTCTGTCTCAAAAAAATAAATAAATAAAATACAAACATTAGCTGGGCGTGGTGGTGTGTGCCTGTAATCTCAGCTATTTGGGAGGCTGAGGCAGGAGAATCACTTGAAACTGGCAGGCAGAGGTTGCTGTGACTCTAGCCTGGGAGACAGTGAAATTCCATTTCAAAAACAGAACAAAACAAAAGATGGGGTCTTGCTTGCTATGTTGCCCATGCTGGAATGCAGAGGCACAATCATAGCTCACTGCAGCCTGGAACTCCTGGGATCAAGTGATCTTCCCACCTCAGCCTCTTGAGTAGCTGGAACTGCAGGGACGTTCTACCATACCCAGCTCAAGAGACGGAGTCTGGCTCTGTCACCAGGCTGGAGTGCAGTGGGGCAATCTCGGCTCACTGCAACCTCTGCCTCCTAGGTTCAAGCGATTCCCCTGCCTCAGCCTCCCAAGTAGCTAGGATTACAGACATGCACCACTACCCCCAGCTAATATTTGTATATTTGGTAGAGATGGGCTTTCACCATGTTGGCCAGGATGCCTTTGATCTCTTGAGCTCATAATCCGCCCACCTCGGCCTGCCAAAGTGCTGGGATTACAGGCGTGAGCCACTGTACCGGTCTTTTTTTTTTTTTTTTTTTTTTTTTTTTTTTGAGACGGCGTCTTGCTCTATTGCCCAGGCTGGAGTGCAGTGGTGCCACCTCGGCTCACTGCAACTTCCTTCTCCTGGGTTCAAGCCATTCTCATGCCTTAGCCTCCCAAGTACTTGAGATTACAGGCACCGGCCACCACACCTGGCTAATTGTTTTGGATTTTTCGTAGAGATGGGAGATGGGGTTTCACCATGTTGGCCACGCTGGTTTCAAACTCCTGACTTCAAGTGTTCTGCCCGCCTTGGCCTCCCAAAGTGCTAGGATTACAGGCGTGAGCCACCTCGTCCATTCAGGAATCTGTATTTTTTTTTTTTTTTTTTTTTTTTGAGACAGAGTCACGCTCTGTCGCCCAGGCTGGAGTACGGTGGTGCAATCTAGGCTCACTGCAACCTCTGCCTCCAGGGTTCAAGCGATTCTCCTACCTTAGCCTCCTGAGTAGCTGGGACTAGAGGCGCGTGACATTACGGCCTGGCAAATTTTTTGTATTTTTAGTACAGACGGGGTTTCACAGTGTTAGCCAGGATGGTCTGGATCTCCTGACCTGGTGATCTGCCCGCCTCGGCCCCTGAAAGTGCTGGGATTACAGGTGCGCACCACCACATCCGGCTGATTTTTGTATTTTTAGTAGAGTCAGGGTTTCACCATGTTGGCCAGGCTGGTCTGGAATTCCTGACCTCAGGTGATCCGCCTGCTTCAGCCTCCCAAAGTGCTGGGATTACAGGCGTGAGCGACCAGGCCCAGCCAAGAATCTGATTTTTTGTTTGTTTGTTTGGTTTGGTTTGGTTTTTTTGAGAGGGAGTTTCGGTCTTGTTACCCAGGCTGTAGTGCAATGGCACGATCTCAGCTCACCGCAACCTCTGCCTCCCGGGTTCAAGCGATTCTCCTGCCTCAGCCTCCTGAGTAGCTGGTATTACAGGCATGCACCACCACGCCCAGCTAATTTTTTTTGTTTTTTTTAGTAGAGACGGGATTTCTCCACATTGGTCAGGCTGGTCTTGAATTCCCCACCTCAGGTAATCTGCCCTCCTCGGCCTCCTAAAAGTGTTGGGATTATAGGCATGAGTGACCGTGCCTGGCCAATAATCTACTTTTAACAAGCACCTCAGATGATTCTTTTAAGACATACTACCGGCCGGGCGCGGTGGCTCACGCCTGTAATCCCAGCACTTTGGGAGGCCGAGGCGGGCGGATCACAAGGTCAGGAGATCGAGACCACGGTGAAACCCCGTCTCTACTAAAAATACAAAAAAAAATTAGCCGGGCGCGGTTGTGGGCGCCTGTAGTCCCAGCTACTCGGGAGGCTGAGGCAGGAGAATGGCGTGAACCCGGGAGGCGGAGCTTGCAGTGAGCCGAGATCGCGCCACTGCACTCCAGCCTGGGCGACAGAGCGAGAGTCCGTCTCAAAAAAAAAAAAAAAAAAAAAAGACATACTACCTTGGACAAGGTTTTCACTCTTTGGGCCTCACGTTCTTCATATATGAGAAAATTACCAATCTCAGAGGATTAGAGGTCATACCAAAAAACACACCTGGTAGTTACGCTAAAATATATATATATATATATTGTTGTTTGTCTGTTTTGAGACGGAGTCTCACTCTGCTGCCCAGGCTACAGTGCAGTGGTGCGATCTTGGCTCACTGCAACCTCCGCCTTTCGGGTTCACACCATTCTCCTACCGCAGCCTCCCGAGTAGCTGGGACTACAGGCGCCTGCCACCGCGCCTGGCTAATTTTTTGTATTTTTAGTAGAGACCGGGTTTCACCGTGTTAGCCAGGATGGTCTCGATCTTCTAACCTCATGATCCTCCAGCTTCGGCCTCCCAAAGTCTAGTACAGGCGTGAGCCACCACGCCCGGCCACGTTAAAATGTATTTTTAAGTCCAGGTTAAAAACCGCGACGAGGCGAAGCCCCATCTCTACTAAAAAAATACAAAATTTAGCTGGGCGTGGTGGTGCATGCCTGTAATCCCAGCCACTCAGGAAGCTGAGACAGGAGAATCGCTAGAACCCGGGAGGCAGAGGTTGTAGTGAGCCGAGATTGTGCCACAGAACTCCAGCCTGGCGACAGAATGAGACTCCGTCTCCAAATATATATATATATATACACACACACACACACGTATATGTGTATATATGTATATTTTTAACAAACACAGCTGCTATCATTGGCTCCTTTTCTCTTTTCTCTTTTTTTTTTTTTGAGACAGGGTCTCACTCTGTCACCCACCTTGAAGTGCAGTGGCACAATCATGAGGCCCACTGCAACCTCTGCCTCCCAGGCTCAAATGATCCTCCCACCTCAGCCTCCAGAGTAACTGGGACTACAGGCGTGCACCACCACGCCTGGCTAATTTTTTTGTATTTTCTGTATTGACAGGTTTTCGTCATGTTCCCCAGGCTGGTCTCCAACTCCTGCACTCAAGCAATCCTCGGCCCAGCTCGGCCTCCCAAAGTCCTAGGATTATGGGCATAAGGACCTCCTACAGCCAAGTTTAATCTTCAAGTGTGAGACATGGGACAATTACTTACCACAGACAACCAGTTTCAGAGGAAGCCCTACCTACCCGCTAAGCCTGACTTTATCGTGCAAGCTCCATCGCCCCAGACCTCCCTGGGCTCCAAAAAGTGCTCCCAAGGGGCCTCATAAAGGCCACAGTTTGGGGAAGGTTATGGCTCAGGGGAAGGGGAGAGGTGCTACATAATTAAGTCCCCCTACGACTCAACACCCGCGTAAGGCATCGTCAGGCCTCCAGTGGTGGTGGTGGCACCCGGCCTCAGTCTCCCCGGAGGGCTGGACTCTCGCTGCCAGGCTGCAGGGGTCAGACGTTATCGGGGAGGGGGACACTTAGCAGGTATGGAGGGCGGAGCAGAGTCCCGCACTCACTGGCTTGACTTCCGGAACGAACCGTCACCAGCAAGGACAGCAGTAGGACGAGGGAGGGTGCAAGAGGGCGGGCAGCCGGGGTTGGTACTTCTCGCTCAGGTCCAGGTCCCCTGCCACTAGTCCCGTGGATATCACAGGCGATGCTCCCAGCCAGTGCTCCCAGCCAGTGCTCCCAGCCAGCGTAGTCCGGCCCAGCTCCCAGCTGAACATACTGGGAGGCTCCCATTGGACCAGAGCTGCTATGGAGGCGGGACTTTACCTTTTTCTTGAATCCCATTGGGTTAAATCCAGTCCAACCAAGCATCTCTCCTCAGCAGTGGGAGGAGTGATTGGGCTCACCCATACTTAAGAATTTGGGGTTTGAGAGCTTGCAGTGAGCTGAGATCCGGCCACTGCACTACAGTCTGGGCGACAGAGCGAGACTCCGTCTCAAAAAAAAAAAAAAAAAAAAAAAAAATTTGGGGTTTGAGATCAGACTCGGTGGCTCACGCCTGTAATCCCAGCACTTTGTGCGGGCCGAAGCGGGCGGATCACCTGAGGTCAGGAGTAGGAGACCAACCTGGCCAACATGGCGAAACCCCGGCGCTCACCTGTAATCCCAGCTACTCGAGAGGCTGAGGCAGGAGAATCTCTTGAACCCGGGAGGCGGAACTTGCAGTGAGCAGATATAGCCAGAGCCACTGCACTCCAGCCTGGCGACAGAGTGAGACTCCGTCTCAAAAAAAAAAAGGAGAATTTGAGGTTTAAGGTGTCTCTCCTTGGTCGCTGTGGCGTCAAGTGTTTTTATGTTCAGACATCTTCCTGCCCATTTTTAAAATTTATTTTATTTATTTATTTATTTATTTTTTATTTTATTTTATTTTATTTCTCTCTGTCTCCCAGGCTGGAATGCAGTGGTGCAATCTCAGGACACTGCAACCTCTGCCTCCTGGGTTCAAGCGATTCTCCTGCCTCAGCCTCCCAAGTAACTGGTATTACAGGTGACAGAGCAAGACAATGTCTAAAAAAAAAAAAGCAAAAAGTTTTTAAAAGAAAATACTGGAAAGGTAGAGACCCTAGAAGAGGGAGAAGGCCTAAGGCTATTTCTTCTTCCTCTCTTCCCCACCATTCTTTCAGCCACTGTGGGGAGAAGGAGAGTATGGGGTGCAGGGTAGATGAGAGTAGACAATTGTGATTATTTGAGGAGGGTTTTTGGGTTAGGGAGTGAGCTTCTTACTGATGTTATTTATTTTTTTTTGAGACCGAGTCTCACTGTGTCACCTAGGCTGGAGTGAGATCTCGGCTCACTGCAACCTCTGCCTCCCGGGTTCAAGTGATTCTCCTGCCTCAGCCTCACAAGTTGCTGGGACTGCAGGCAGGCACCACCATGCCTGGCTAATTTTTTGTATTTTTAGTAGAGATGGGGATTTCACCATGTTGGCGCGGCTGATCTCAAACTTCTTTTTTCTTATTTTTTTTTTGTTTGAGATGGAGTCTCACTCTGTCGCCCAGGCTGGAGTGCAGTGGTGTGATATCGGCTCACTGCAAGCTCCGCCTTCTGGGTTCATGCCATTCTCTTGCCTCAGCCTCCCAAGTAGCTGGGACTACAGGCGCCCACCACAACGCCCGGCTAATTTTTTTTTTTTTTAGACGGAGTCTCGCTCTGTCGCCCAGGCTGGAGTGCAGTGGCCAGATATCAGCTCACTGCAAGCTCTGCCTCCCAGGTTCACGCTATTCTCCTGCCTCAGCCTCCCGAGTAGCTGGGACTACAGGCGCCCGCCCCCTCGCCCGGCTAGTTTTTTGTATTTTTTAGTAGAGACGGGGTTTCACCGTGTTCACCAGGATGGTCTGGATCTCCTGACCTCGTGATCCGCCCGTCTCGGCCTCCCAAAGTGCTAGGATTACAGGCTTGGGCCACCGCGCCCGGCCTAATTATTTTTTTTGTATTTTTAGTAGAGATGGGGTTTCACCGTGTTAGCCAGGATGGTTTCAATCTCGTGACCTCTTGTGATCCACCCGCCTTGGCCTTCCAAAGTGCTGGGATTACAGGCATGAGCCACTGCTCCCAGCCTGCTGATCTCAAATTTCAGACCTCAGGTGATCCCCCCACCTTGGCCTCCCAGAGTGCTGGGATTACAGGTGTGAGCCCCTCGCCTGGCCAAAAAACTTTTATATTAAGTTCAGGGGTAGATGAGCAGGTTTGTTATAGAGGTAAATTGCCTGTCACGGGGGTTTAGTGTACAGATTTGTTAATCACCTTGTAATTCTTTCCACCATTTATTTACCTTTCTCCACAGCAGTCTATTTACTTAACAATAAACTGAGTGCCCATTATGTGCCAAAAACTGGAGATAAGGATATGAGTAAGGAACCTTACTTATCTCCAGTTTTTGTAGCATATACTCATTCTGTTTCTCTTTCCTTTGTCCTAGTTTGAGTGCCCAGCAGGTGTTTCAAGTCACTGATTATGTATCCACTCTGCGAAAGTTGTTTGTGCAGCCTGCTTACCCTCCTTTGGAACTTCGGTTTTTTTTTTTGTTTTTTTGTTTTTTTTTTTGAGACAGAGTCTTGCTCTGTCGCCCAGGCTAGAGTTCAGTGGTGTGATTTCGGCTCACTGCAACCTCCGCCTCCCGCAATTCTTCTGCCTCAGCCTCCCGAGCATCCGGGATTACAGGCGCCTGCCACCATGCCTGGCTAATTTTTTTTTTTTTTTTTTGAGACGGAGTCTTGCTCTGTAGCCCGGGCTGGAGTGCAGTGGCCGGATCTCAGCTCACTGCAAGCTCCGCCTCCCGGGTTTAGGCCATTCTCCTGCCTCAGCCTCCGGAGTAGCTGGGACTACAGGCGCCCGCCACCTCGCCCGGCTAGTTTTTTGTATTTTTAGTAGAGACAGGGTTTCACGGTGGTAGCCAGGATGGTCTCGATCTCCTGACCTCGTGATCCGCCCGTCTCGGCCTCCCAAAGTGCTGGGATTACAGGTTTGAGCCACCGCGCCCGGCCGCCTGGCTAATTTTTGTATTTTCAGTAGAAACGGGGTTTCACCATCTTGGCCAGGCTAGTCTCGAACTCCTGACCTCATGATCCACCCACCTTGGCCTCCCAAAGTGTTGGGATTACAGGCGTGAGCCACCACGCCTGGCCATGAACTTCAGTATTCTATAGATAGTATTTGATAGATTGAAAGGGAGTAGATTAGGGGTCCAGAGAGTGTCGTGAAGCTTAAAAGAAAAATGATTTGGCTGGGTGTGGTGGCAGGCACCAGGCGTGGTGGTGCGTGCCTGTAGTCCCAGCTACTGGGGAGGCTGAGACAGGAGAATCCTTTGAGCAGTGAGCTATGATCGTGCCACTGCACTCCAGTCTGGGCAAGAGACCGAGGCCCTGTCTCTATCAAAAAAAAAAAAAAAGAAAGTACAGAAGATACATAAACTGAGAAATCCATTGTGTTCTAATTTACTTAACCAGCCCCTTATTAATGAATTTGAATGTTTGCTTGTTTCATTTTTGCCTTTACAATGTTGTGACAGATGTCTTCATACATTATCTTGCCTCTAATTATTGCTCTCTCTCTTTTTTTTTCCTGAGACAGAATCTCACTCGGTTGCCCAGGCTTGACTTGGCTCACTGCACCCTTCACCTCCTGAGTTCAAGTGATTCTCCTGCCTCAGCTTCCTGTGTAGGTGCGATTACAGGGGTGCGCCACCATGCCCTGCTAATTTTTTTTTTTTTTTTTTTTGAGACAGAGTTTTGCTCTGTCGCCCAGGCTAGACTGCAGTGGTGCGATTTCGGCTCACTGCAACCTCCACCTTAAGGTTCAAGTGATTCTCCTGCCTCAGACTCCCCAGGAGCTGGGACTACAGGCACATGCCACTACGCCTGGCTAATTTTTTATATTTTTAGTAGAGATGGAGTTTTACTGTGTTAGCCAGGATGGTCTCGATCTCCTGACCTCGTAGTCCACCTGCCTCGGCCTCCCAAAATACTGGGAGTACAGGCGTGAGTCACCACACCTGGCCAATTTTTTGTATTTTTAGTAAAGATGAGGTTGCACCATTGGCCAGGCTAGTCTCGAACTCCTGACCTCAGGTGATCCTCCCACTTTGGCCTCCTAAAGTGCTGAGATTACAGGTGTGAGCCACCACGCCTGGCCCAATTATCTTACTTATTATTATTATTATTATTATTTTTGGGATGGAGTTTTGCTCTTGTTGCCCAGGCTGAAGTGCAATGGTGCAATCTTGGCTCACTGCAACCTCCGCCTCCCTGGTTCAAGTGACCCTCCTGCCTCAGCCTCCTGAGTAGCTGGGATTACAAGCCCCCACCACCACCCTTGGCTAATTTTGTGTTTTTAGTAGAAACAGGGTTTCTCCATGTGGGCCAGGCTGGTCTCAAACTCCTGACCTCAGGTAATCTGCCCATCTCGGTCTCCCAAAGTGCTGGGATTACAGGCAACCGCACCCGGCTACTTTTTATGATTAATATTAAAATGTTTTTATTTAATTATTTATTTTCTTTATTATTGTTATTTTTACTTTAAGTCCCAGGATACATATGCAGAATGTGCAGGTTTGTTACACAGGTATACATGTGCCATGGTGATTTGCTGCACCTATCAACCTGCCATCTAGGTTTTAAGCCCTGCATGCATTAGGTATTTGTCCTAATGCTCTCTCTCCCTTTGTCCCCGACCCTATTTTATTTTTTTGAGACAGAGTCTGTCTCTATTGCCCAGGCTGGAGTGCAATGGTGCGATCTCAGCTCACTGCAACTTCCACCTCCCAGGGTCAAGCGATTTTCCTGTCTCAGCCTCCCAAGTAGCTGGGACTACAGGTACACACCACCACACCCGACTGATTTTTGTATTTTTTTTGCAGGGACAGGGTTTTGCCAGGCTGGTCTCAAATTCCTGACCTCAAGTGATCCGCCCACTTTGGCCTCCCAAAGTGCTGGGATTACAGGCGGGAGACACCGTGCCCAGCAAAAATATTTTTTTTTTTTTTTTTTTGAGACGGAGTCTTGCTCTGTTGCCCAGGCTGGACTGCAGTGGCCGGATCTCAGCTCACTGCAAGCTCCGCCTCCCGGGTTTACGCCATTCTCCTGCCTCAGCCTCCCGAGCAGCTGGGACTACAGGCGCCCGCCACCTCGCCCGGCTAGATTTTTGTATTTTTTTTTAGTAGAGACGGGGTTTCACCGTGTTAGCCAGGATGGTCTCGATCTCCTGACCTCGTGATCCACCCGTCTCGGCCTCCCAAAGTGCTGGGATTACAGGCTTGAGCCACCGCGCCCGGCCAGCAAAAATATTTTTATTTTAAAATGTATTAAATTTATTAAAATTTTATTTTTAAATTGCATCATTTACATATAGTGAAATGATCAGATCTTTAGCAAATCCATCAATGAATTTTGACAAATACAGCCATGTCACCCACACCCCTGTCAAGATATAGAAAGTTCTCTTTGCCATATTTGATTCTGCCCTACCCCGAGTAGCCATGGATCTGATGACTATCACTATAGAGCAGTTTTTCCTTTTTTTTTTTTTTTTGAGACGGAGTCTCACTCTGTCACCCACGCTGGAGTACAATGGTGCGATCTCGGCTCACTGCAACCTCTGCCTCCCAGGTTCAAGTGATTCTCCTGCCTCAGCCTCCTGAGTAGCTGGGATTACAGGTATGGGCCACCACACCCAGCTAATTTTGTATTTTTAGTAGAGACAGGGTTTTGTTATGTTCGCCAGACTGGTCTCAAACTACTAACCTCAGGTGATCCACCTGTCTCGGCTTCCCAAAGTGCTGGGATTACAGGTGTGAGCCACTGCGGTGGGACACCTGTTTTAAAACTTCCTATGAATGCATGCATAGGGTATGGCCTCCTTTGTGTCTGGCTTTTTGTATTTGGCATAATACCTATGTAATCCATCCATGTTGTTGCACCTATCAGTAGTTCATTCTTTTTTTTTTTTTTTTGAGACAGAGTCTCATAGTCTTAGGTTGGAATGCAGTGGTGAGATCTCAGTTCACCACAACCTCCACCTCCCAGGTACAAGCATTTCTTCTGCCTCAGCCCCCTGAGTAGCTGGGACTACAGGTGTGTGCACCACCACGTCTGGCTAATTTTTGTATTTTTAGTAGAGATGGGATTTCCCAGCTACTGCGGAGGCTGAGGCAGGAGAATCACTTGAACCCAGACGGCAGAGGTTGCAGTAAGCCAAGATTGCACCATTGCACTCCAGCCTGGCTGACAAGAGTGAAACTCTGTCTCAAAAACAAACAAACAAACAAACAAAAAAAGCCAGGTGTTGTGGCTCACACTTGTGGTCCCAGCTTGTGGGGAGCCCAAGAGTTCAAACCTGCAGTGAGTGGTGGTCATACCAGTGTACTCCAGTCTGGGCGACAGAGTGAAACCTTGTCTCAAAAAGAGAAAAGAAAGCAAGATGAAGGAAAGCCTATGTAGTTTGCTAAAATTTATGTGAAAAGAGGGAAATTATATACATACATATATATGTATATATATACACGCACGCACACACACATATAAAATAAAAGATAACTCCAAGGAGAAAAAAACAAAAGAAAAAAAAATCATAGTGAAAACTTAAGGAAAAAAAAACTCACCCTGATAGAATTCTCTTACCTTCATTAAGAGAAAACAAAAATTGTCTAAAAATTATATCACTCTTTTTTTTTTTTTTTTGAGATGGAGTCTTGCTCTGTTGCCCAGGCTGGAGTGCAGTGGTGCAATCTCAGCTCACCTGCAACCTCTGCCTTAAGGACTTAAGCGATTATCCTGCCTCAGCCTCCTGAGTAGCTGGGACTACAGTTGCGTGCCACGATGCCCAGCTAATTTTTGTATTTCTAGTAGATATGGGGTTGCACCATGTTGACCAGGCTGGTCTTGAACTGACCTCAAGTGATCCACCTTGGTCCACCCTGGACCTCCCAAATTTCTGGCATTACAGGCGTGAGCCACTGCTCCCAGCCAAAGCCCAACCTTTACAAGGGATTCTTTTTTTTTCCAGATGGAGTTTTGCTCTTGTTGCCCAGGCTGGAGTGCAATGATGCAATCTCTGCTCACTGCAGCCTCCGCCTCCCAGGTTCAAGCGATTCTCCTGCCTCAGCCTCCCCAGTAGCCAAGCTAATTTTTAGTAGAGATGGGGTTTCACCATGTTGGCCAGGCTGGTCTCAAACTCCTGACCTCAGATGATCCACCCTCCTCGGCCTCCCAAAGTGCTGTGATTGCAGGTGTCAGCCACCACGCCTGGCCTTTACACGGGATTCTAATGGTCTAATACGACAGTTCTGACTTTAGTGAGCTCAGGATGCCCTCTGGTGTCCATGTGGGCTCAAGGATGTGATATTTTGAAAAACACTTGTAATTCTGGGGGACACGTAATTGAAGCCATTTGCCAACTTTTCAAGATTCTCATTCGTTTTTGTTTTGTTTTGTTTTGTTTTTGGAGACAGAGTCTCGCTCTGTTGCCCTGGCTGGAGTGCAGTGGTGCGATCTTGACTCACCTCTGCCTCCCTGGTTCAAGCGATTCTCTGCCTCAGCCTCTAGAGTAGCTGGGACTACAGGTGCCTGCCACCGTGCCCAACCAGTTTTTGTATTTTTTGTAGAGGCGGGGTTTTACCATGTTGGCCAAGGTGGTCTGGAACTCCTGGCCTCAAGTGATTCATCAGCCTTCGTCTCCCAAAGTGCTGCGATTACAGGCATGAGCCACCACGCCCGGCCTTTTTATTTTATTTTATTTTATTTGAAACAGAGTGTCACTCTTTTGCCCAGGCTGGAGTGTTGGTGGCCTGATTTCTGCTCACTGTAACCTCCACCTCCCTGGCTCAAGCAATCTTCCCACCTCAGCCTCCCAAGTGGCTGGGATTACAGGCGTGAGCCACCAAAGATTCTCATTCTTAGCCCATTCTGTTATCCCTGTGAGTTTGCTAATAGTTGTCATACTAGGTCACCTTGTATTTGGATCAGAAGGTACACAAGGAAATCCGAGGGTCTCCTCTGCCTCATAGTGCTCTCCCAGTCCTCTTCTGGTATTAGAGATCAAACCAGGTTGCCTTAGGTCAGTGGTTCTCAAAATGTAGTTCTGGGACAAACAGCACTGGCATCACCTGGAAACTTGTTAGAAATGCAGTTCTCAGCCAGGCGCAGTGGCTCATGCCTGTAATCCCAGCACTTTGGGAGCCCGAGGCGGGCGGATCACCTGAGGTCAGGAATTTGAGACCAGCCTGGCCAACATGGTGAAACACCGTCTCTACTAAAAATACAAAAAGTTAGCTGGGCGTGGTTGCAAGCACCTGTAATCCCAGCTACTTGGGAGGCTGAGGCAGGAGCATCACTTGAACCCAGGAGGTGGCGGTTGCAGTGAGCCGAGATTGCGTCATTGCACTCCAGCCTGGGGGACAACAGCGAGACTTAATCTCAAAAACAAAAACAAAAACAAACAAACAAACAAAGAAATGCAATTCTCTGGCCTTGCCCACACATACTATATCAGAAACTGCAGTTTGACCTCCCCCTACCCCTGGAGAATTCTGCTTTTCAAATCAGGCCTTCCCCTTTTTCTGTCTCTCTGTCTTAAGTCTCAATATTGAGTAGCTGTGATTTTGGAATAGTCAGATGTGGGACACCCTTTCTTGCCAGGAAGCACCGGCTCCTTAGTCAGCTGAGTCTGATTCTTGGCCTGGCCCAGGGAAAGAAATTCACATCCTGGATTCTCAGCAATGCTCTCTTGTCCCAGCTGCCTGTTGGGCTCCTACTTATACCTCAAAACAAAGCTTGAACATTGTCTCTCTTGTGAACGTTCTGTGACTCCTAGGTCAGAGATGATGGTCTACTTGTGAGTTTGCAAAGTATGTGTACACGTCCTGCCAACCATCAGTGTTACAGTTTCCTTACTGATCTCTGCCTGAGCAAGACTGGGACAACCCTGAGCGCAAGGGGGGTTTGGTTCCTCTCACCTCAGCCCCAGCTCCTTCAACACAATGCCTGGCACACAGTAGGCATTTGATAAATATTTACTCAATGAAGGAACTGCCTGCAATGGCCTGGTGGACAGGAAAGTGGAATGAAAGCAGGCCAAAAGTGGCTGGAAAAAGACTTTCTAAATCCTGGTGCTGGGCACAGGGCCCCCTGAAGTTTGCTTTTGGAACCTTCCTATCTGTCTTGTTCTCCTCTCACCAGGCACATCCCTGCCCTCCAGAGCCCACCTAGTCACACACTACCTTTCAGGACTACCATCCACATCGGCCAGATGCAAACCCACAATGACTTCCCGCCATGGCTCCCAGTGCTCAGCTGCAACTCTGAGGCCCATTTCAGTGGGAGTCAGGAGCTTATCTAATGGAGGTGTCACTAGGAGTGACAATGGCTGGCTTTAAGGTTAGGGAAGTAGTGTTTACATTTCAAAAGAGAAGACTGCTCCACAAGGAATGTACAGTTTTGATATGTGCAAGGCTCAGGTCTTCAGAGGATAAATGAGGTCGATAGCTCCAGGAGTACTGGGACCTGCGCTCATTGGCTGACTGTTCCACCCACCTGTCACCCACAGCCTAGGCAGTGAATGGGCTCTCACCTCGGTCTCTTCTCTGCACGCCCTGGATGTGGATGACCTGAGTGTGAACTCGCCTGGGCTCTGACCCTGGGTGCTCTTCCTGATGTTGTAGAGCCTCTGTGGGTGTGACGCATGCATAGGGGAGCTTCACAGGAGGCTGTGTGCCCTTTAAGTCTAAAGACCTACATTTTTTGGTAATCTATGTCAGGTGTTCATATCTCAGGGACTCAAATGCCCAAACTGTGAAAATGAAACAATCCATCCCATTTCTCAGGTGTGGTGAGATTAATTTTATATGACAATCAGTAATCGGTACATTGATCGTATTCTCAGTGTTGCCTTTATCACTCGGCCAATGCCTAAAACTCAAGGATGGGATAGGCCTTGTGGAGGAAGAGCTCCTTTCCTCCTTCTAAAGGCGCCATCAACAGGAATTTCCTTCAGGATAAGTTGGAAAAGAGCATTTGGGCTTTTTAATTAACATTTTAAATGTTTTTAAAATTCACAATAGATATTTTACCCTAAAATAAAGTAAAACTTGCTTAATTACAGAAAATGTGAAAAGTATATAAAAGCAGGGTCTCGCTCTGCCCAAACTGGAGTGCAGTGGTGTGATCATGGCTCACTGCAACATCAAAATGCTGGTCTTACACGATCCTCCTGCCTCGCCTCCAAAAGCGCTAGTTTTTTTTTTTTTTTTTGCATTAGTTCATTTTTTTATTTTTTTATTTTTTAAAATTTATTTATTATTATTATACTTTAAGTTGTAGGGTACATGTGCATAACATGCAGGTTTGTTACATATGTATACTTGTGCCATGTTGGTGTGCTGCACCCATCAACTCGTCATTTACATCAGGTATAACTCCCAATGCAATCCCTCCCCCCTCCCCCCTCCCCATGATAGGCCCCGGTGTGTGATGTTCCCCTTCCTGAGTCCAAGTGATCTCATTGTTCAGTTCCCACCTATGAGTGAGAACATGCGGTGTTTGGTTTTCTGTTCTTGTGATAGTTTGCTGAGAATGATGGTTTCCAGCTGCATCCATGTCCCTACAAAGGACACAAACTCATCCTTTTTTTTTTTTACAGGTATGAACCATAGCGCTGGCTCTTTCTGCCTTTCTTCAACACGTCCTCCCAGCCTTCCCTCCTTTCTCCACTCTCTGCATTTGATGCCCAGTGTATTCCAACCTCGAGGCCAACACAGGTGACCGCGTCCGCCTGGGGCAGGTGAGGGAAGGGACGCGAGGCGGCGCTGTCACCGCACTCTGTAAGCCGCAGCGCTCTGGGCCCCGCTGATCTTGTATCATTTCAGTGAACGTCACGCCAGATTTTTTTTTTTTTTTTTTTTTTGAGACGGAATCTCGCTGTTGGCCAGGCTGGAGTGCAGTGACGCGATCTCGGTTCACTGCAACCTCCGCCTCCCGGGTTCAAGCGATTCTCGTGCCTCAGCTTCCAGAGTAGCTGGGAATACAGTTGCCTACCACCACGCCAGGCTAATTTTTGTATTTTTAGTAGAGAAGGGGCTCCACCATGTTGGCCAAGCTTGTCTCGAACTCCTGACCTCAATCGATCCGCCCGCCATGGCATCCCAAAGTGCTGGGATTACAGGTGTGACCCACCGCGCTCGGCTGTCATTGCAGACTCTGATGGGGACCACACTCGGGTTATAAATTAGGATCCTCACTGAAAGGGTAGGACCATGGGGGGCTTTTTCTTGGCCCCTTGGTTGTGGGTTTTCTTCTGGGCGGCGGAGCCCGTTTCCACCAGAACTGCTCAGAGGCGGCCTCTGCCTTCCTGGGGTGACGCAGCAGCGGGAAGCTTTTGCGGATCCTAGAATCCGTGGGCGGCCTATGGGAGGGGCTGAGGCGCATTTCCCTACTCACCCGGCCCCGAATCCACCGCAGTGCTGTTTCAAGCGAGTCACATTCCAGATCGCGTTCCAGCCCGGACTCGGAATTCCTGCCCCGCGGGTCTGCATTTTCACAGCGGCAGGTGTGAGTGACCCGCAGCTGGAGACTAGAAGCCTAAAGGCAGCTCCGCCCTCCCCAGCCCATAGCGCCGTTATTCCGTTTCTATATCAGTAAACACTTGTCATTTTTCCTTAGCCCGGGGCGGGGTGACCGGTGATCCCAGTCCTCGCAGTGAACTCCGGGCAGCAGAATTCAAAACGCTTGCGGCCGCGGAGCGCAGCCCCGCCCTGGTTTATGTAAATGACCGCACTGGGCCGTTTCTTTCTTTTCCGGACCCAGCAGTGGCGCCTAAAGTCTGCAAGGAGGAAGTCACCTCTATGCTCGTGAGTCCAGGAATCTAAGGCGAGTGCTGAGGAAGAAAACGTAGTTGATGGGGCGGAGCAGAAAGGGTGGGGTGGAGGGGAGGGCTTTGGGCAGAAGACCTCGGAGGCTTGGAGGGGGAGGGGCACCCAGGCTTGGACCATGGGAAGTGACTCACCCAGAGCCGAAAACCATCTCGGCTTCCCCTAACCTAGAAAGGGTGGGATTGGCTTTATTTGTGCCTGTCACCACCTCAAAGTGCCTTGGAACAAACTTTACGTATTATTATTTTGAGACAGAGTCTTGCTCTGTCACCCAGACTGGAGTGCAGTGGCGCCATCTGGGCTCACTGCAACCTTCGCCTCTCGGGTTCAAGCAGTTCTCCCTGCCTCAGCCTCCTGAGTAGTTGCGATTACAGGCGCCCACCACCACGCCCGGCTAACTTTTGTATTTTTAGCAGAGATGGTGTTTCGCCATGTTGTTCAGGCTGGTCTGGAACTTCTGATGTCAGGTCATCCGCCCACCTCGGGCTTCCAAAGTGCTGGGATTACAGGCGTGAGGCACTGGGCTCTGCCAATTTATTTACTTATTTAGAGACGGAGTCTTGCTCTGTCTCCCAGACTGGAGTGCAGTGGCGCAAATCTTGCCTCACTCACTGCAACCTCCACCTCCCAAGTTCAAGCGATTCTCTTGCCTCAGCCTCTTGAGTAGCTGGGACTACAGGCGCGTGCCACCACGCCTGGCTAATTTTTTTGTATTTTTAGTAGCAACGGGGTTTCACCATGTTGGCCAGGCTGGTCTCGAACTCCCGACCTTGTGATCTGCCTGCCTCGGCCTCCCAAAGTGTTGGGATTACAGGTGTGAGCCACCACGCCCTGCCCCAGTTTATTTATTTTTAAATAGAGATGGAGATCTCCTTATGTTGACCAGACTGGTCTTGAACTTCTGACCTCAAGCAATCCTTCCATCTCAGCCTCCTAAAGTGCTGGGATTACAGGTCTGAGCCACTGTGCCTGGCCTGTTATTTGCTATTATTATCGTTATTTTGAAGTATTAAAAGTTTTTTGGGGGTAAGCTGAATGAGAGTTCACTGGAGATGGCACCCAGAGGAAGTCCTGCAGGTGGGGGTAGACACTGTGGAGGGAAGGATTTGGGAACTGGTGTCAGGAGAGCTGGGTCCATCTCCTTCTGCCTGTCACTACCTTTGTGACTGGGTCCATCTCCCACTGCCTCTCACTACCTTTGTGACCTTTATTTATTTATTTATTATTATTATTATTATTTTGAGACTGAGTCTCGCTCTGCTGCCCAGGCTGGAGTGCAGTGGCGCAATCTCGGCTCACTGCAACCTCCACCTCCCTGGTTCAAGGGATTCTCCTGCCTCAGCCTCCTGAGTAACTGGGATTACAGGTGCACACCACCATGCTCAGTTAATTTTTGTATTTTTAGTAGGGACAGGGTTTCACCATGTTGGCCAGGCTGGTCTCAAACTCCTGACTTCAGGTGATCCACCCCCCTCGGCCTCCCAAAGTCCTGGGATTACAGGTGTGAGCCACGGCGCCCAGCCAGGAAATATCTCTTACAGAAATAAAGGCAGTTGGCCGGGTGTGGTAACTCACCTGTAATCTTAGAACTTTGGGAGGGTGAGGCAGGCATATCATTTGAGCCCAGGAGTTCAAGACCAGCCTGGGCAAAATGGTGAAGCCCTTTCTCCACCAGAAATACAAAAAATTAGCCAGGTGGGGTGGCTCATGCCTGTAGTCCCAGCTCCTCCGGAGGCTGAGGTGGGAGGATCATCTGAGCCTGGGGAGGTCAAGGCTGCAATGAGCCATGATTGATCTACAACTGCCCTCCAGCCTGGGCCACAAAGCAAGACCCTGTGTCGAAAAAAAAAAAAAAAAAAAGAGAGATTTTTCACCTTGGATTCCTGGGTCAGGGGACGATGGGTATTTTCATTCACAGTCTCAGATTACTTTCACAAACAATGGAAACAGTTTCCAGGCTCCTCTGCTTCTCACCTCCAAAATGCCTTTTTTCCTGTATCATTATCAGTCCTAAATGTTCTGGCTAATCAATTGAGCCACTGTTTATAGATTTGCAGGCCATTGGGATTTACCATTACTCTTTTTAATGAGGCTGAAATGTGAAGTTTATCTCAACCGCAAGTTTATTCAGCAAGGGTCAGTGGTTTCACTTAACAGTCTGGCTCTGAGGCTGGCTGTGGCCCTGTTATCCATGGTGAGCACCGCGGGAATGCAGGCAAGGGCTGTGAGAGGCTTGGACGAAGGCTCCACCCAGGAGAGATCTGGGTGGGCATTGGTGACCAGTAGAACCTAGGTGTCCTGGGCCAGTGCCCTTGGGGACTAGTCTTCTTCACCCCAGGCATCTTCTTTGTTCTGGAATGAGCCTGCCCATCCTGTGGGGAAAAGAAAGAGATCAGCCTGTTACTGTGTCTATATAGAAAGAAGTAGACATAAGAGACTCCATTTTGTTCTGTATTTGAGATGCTGTTAATCTGTGACCCTACCCCCAACCTTGTCCTTGCAAGAGACATGTGCTGTGGTAACTCAAGGTTTAATGGATTTTGGGCGTGCAGGGTGTGACTTTGTTCCTAGAAAAGCTAGGTATTGTCCAAGGTTTATCCCCATGTGATAGGATGAAACAATGTTGCTAAAAGGTTTATCTCAAGGCACAGGATTTTCCTTTAAACTTATTCATGTCACAGAGCCTTGTTCTTATGTCTTACTGCTAATTTCCTCCCTAAAAATGATCCTATTGTCCTGCCACTCCCTTATCTTTAAGATGGTAAAGATAATTATCTATAAATACTAAGGGAACTCAGTGACCAGTGCCGGCGTGGGTCCTCTGTAAGCTGAGCGCCGGTCCCCTGGGCCCCGCTTTTCTTTCTCTATACTTTGTCTCTGTGTCTTATTTCTTTTCTCAAGTCTCTCGTTCCACCTAACGAGAAACACCCACAGGTGTGGAGGGGCAGGCCACCCCTTCACATCCCTCAGGAAGACTGAAAGGAATTTGGTCAGAATAATATTACTGACTTTTGTCCAGACTTGAATTTATCCATAGAGTTCTGAGACCTGTGATATCCTCTGAGTGAGCTCTATCCAGGTCCCCTTCCCTGAATTACTCCTGTCCTCTCCTCACTGACTGGGATGACACCTAATTTTACAACCTGCTCTAGCATCTTTGCTCCCACCGTGACAGTAAACTCCTTGAGACTGCTGGCATCTTGGGAGGTGATTAGATTCAGAAGAGGTTGAGAGATTGGGGCCCCTATGATGGGATTAGTGTGTCCTTTTAAGAAGAGGAAGAGACTGGAGCTCCCAATCTCTTCACCACCTAAGGATATGGCAAGAAGGCAGCTGACTGCCAGGCGGGAAGAGGGCCCTCACCAGGAACTGAAACTGCTGGTTCCCTAACCTCAGACTTCCAGGGTCCAGAATTGTGAGAAACAAATGTCTGTTGTTTAACCAATCCATCGGTGGTATTTTGTTATGGCAGCACAAGCTGACTAAACAAGCACCGAAACCAAACCAGTAACTGCCCCTTTCCGGTCTCGGACCCAGTATTAAGGAATTCTGGTCACAGCGTTTATTCATCCATTTAACAAATATTTAGTAAGTGCTTCTGTGCCAGGCATTTTTCTAGGCCTGGTGATCATTTAATGAAAAGAGACTAACACCTACTCCCTGATGCTTACAATCTGAAAGACAGACAATAAAGAAAAATATAATAACAGTAGTGGATTATATGGATGTGTTCCAGCAATTTATTGCTGGGTTACAAATGATCTTAAGACATAAAAACGCCAGGCATGGTGACTTATGCCTGTAATCCCAGCACTTTGGGAGGCCGAGGTGGGCAGATCACGAGGTCAGGAGTTCGAGACCAGCCTGGCCAGCATGGTGAAACCCCGTTTCTACTAAAAATACAAAAAGTTAGCTGGGCATGGTGGCGCATGCCTGTAATCCCAGCTACTTGGGAGGCTGAGGCAGGAGAATTGCTTGAGCCCGTGAGGCGGAGGTTGCAGTGAGCCGAGATTGAGCCACTGTACTCCAGCCTGGGTGACAGAGTGAGACTCTGTCTCAAAAAAAAAAAAAAATTGTTTGTATATATATATAAATATATAAACAACCTTTATATTATCTCTCATTCTGTGGGCTGATTGGGCTCAGCTGGCCAGCTCTTCTGCTCCATATAACAGAGGCTGGGGCTGCCATCATCTGGAGCCCAGCTGGTCCAACACATTCAAGAGGCTCCTGCACAGGGCTGCAGTTGGTGCTGGCTGTTGACTGGGAACTCACTGAGGCTGTGAACCGGGTGACTTGGGTTCTCATCCACCTATTCCTTCATGTGCCCTGGCTGCTTCTGGCTCCACATCTGGGGTCCGGGTATTTCAAGTGGCCAAGTTAGAACCACAAGGCATCTTATGCTGGAACCTCAGAAGTCAGGCAACATCACGTTCCTCATGTTCTAGTCACCAAAGCAAGTCCCAAATCCAAAAAGAAGGGGATTAGGATCAGCTCTTGATAGGGGATGGCAGGGTCACATTGCTAAAGAGCATGTGGGATGGGAGATATTGTTGAGGCCGTCTTTGGAAAAGGACTTTTATAGTTACAAAGTGATATGTGATAAACAGAAAAAATAGGCCAGGCGTGGTGGCTCACACCTGTAACCCCAGCACTTTGGGAGACCGAGGCAGGTGGATCATGAGGTCAAGAGATCAAGACCATCCTGGCCAACATGGTGAAACTCCGTCTCTACTAAAAATAGAAAAATTAGCTGGGCGTCGACCAGGTGCAGTGGCTTACACCTGTAATCCCAGCACTTTGGGAGGCCAATTGGGGTGGGCGGATCATGAGGTCAGCAGATCGAGACCATCCTAACACAGTGAAACCCCGCCTCTACTAAAAATACAAAAAATTAGCTGGGCGTGGTGGCGGGCGCTTGTAGTCCCAGCTACTCGGGAGGCTGAGGCAGGAGAATGGCATGAACCCGGGAGGCGGAGCTTGCAGTGAGCCGAGATCGCGCCACTGCACTCTAGCCTGGGCGACAGAACAAGACTCCGTCTCAAAAAAAAAAAAAAAAAAAATTAACTGGGCATGGTGGCACGCACTTGTAGTCCCAGCTGCTTGGGAGGCTGAGGCAGGAGAATCGCTTGAACCCAGGAAGCAGAGGTTGCAGTGAGTCGAGATAGTGCCACTGCACTCCAGCCTGGCGACCGAGCAAGACTTGGTCTCAAAAAAAAAAAAAAAGAAAATACAAAGTTGAAAGTTGACAATCAATGCAAGGTAATACAGGTGGCATTTTAAGTAGGGTGGTCACGGTGGGCCTCATGAAGGTGCCATTTGAACAGAGGAGAGAAACTGAGCCATGCAGATATGTGCAAAGGAAGAACCTTCCAGAATCACCCTCATGTACCCCTATGCTCTGTACATACCCAGCGCTCTGCACTGAGGCAGACCCTAAAGCTGCAGTGGGAATGGAGGTAGATACACTTATGGAAAGAAAGACTTCTTCAAAGAATGGTGGCGACCCAGGTCTCCCCTTCTGCTGTGGCTCTTAGAGGACCTGGAGTTGGAGAGGGGAAGTCACTGGCATGTGGAGGAAGACTAGGAGAGGAGTGGGAGGCCAAAGTGTGTCCCACCTTCACTCCACCTCTCTGCTCTCTCTCTCCTATATTGAGTGCCTCCCTTCCCAGAGTTGTGGTCACTGATAAGGAGGACCCTGAGGGCAACCACACCTTGCCATGCAGAGCACCTGGCTTCTCACCTGCCAACCTCACTCTGACCTGGCTGTAGGAAGGGAAGGAGCCAACTCTGGACTCAAGATTCAAGGGGACCAGACCCAGAGAGATGAGACATACCAGGGCTGGGCAGCTGTGGGAGTCCTTCCAGAGAGGAGCTGAGATACACCTACCTGGAGGGGCCCCAGGGCCTGGAGGGGCTCCTCAGTGTGACTGGGTGAGGTGTTTTCAGAGGACCAGGGTTGAGGGTGGGGGCATCTCATCCAGACCCTGCCCCCCTCTCTGCCCCAGGACCCAAGACCCCCTTCCTCCCTCCTCAGTGGAGATGCTGGGGATGTCCTTAGTCACCCTCTGAGTACTCACACATCACCCCTTATTTGGAAGTTTTTCTTGTTCTAACCTCCTTCCTTCCTGCTGCACCTTCTGCCTCAGCCCCAGGCTCTGGCCTCTGTCTCTCCTCTTCTACCCTCTAGCCGGTAATGACTGATTTCCCACTGAGGAGCCAGCTCTAGGTGAGAGTCTGGGCTCTCGGTGAGGTTGGGAGAAGGAAAAGGCTTATGGGCCAGGGGATGGGAGGGAGAATGGGTACAGCCAGAGCAGAAGTGAAAGGGTTGGAGGAGGCGATAAAGACAGATGTTTCCATATCACCATTTTTCTTTCATGGTCCAAGGGAGCTGTCCTTCCTCCAGGCCCAGGGAAGTGAAAAAAGAAGCAGGAACAGTGAAATACACCACAGGAAAGAAAAATCTTAGTGATCCCTCCTGCTGTCTCTCTCCTTTTGTCTATTCTGGCAAATTTTGTAAGTGAAATTTGTTACCAAGATGTGAAAATCTTATTATAAGAAAGTCTCTAAATATTTGAGAATAAAATTATCAATGTCTCAGCTCTGCAGACTGAAAAAACAGAAGCTTTACAAAATAAAATCATGTTTGGAAAACTCCTCCTCTGAGGGATATCAAAGGCTGCACTGAATAAGCTCTAAGGAGGTGCTGAAATGACAGCCATTTATTTGCCTGTGTAAGCTCAGGCAGGTGTTGGAATTGAGGAAGGATAGGTAATGAAAAAAGTAACCATGTGCTTGGGGCACAGTGACGGTGATGACCACAGAATCAACACAATAAGCTGTAGCATTTGCATCGTAGTCCAGTTCATTCAAGCAAAGCTATCTCCAATAGGGAATTTACCCTGTACAGAACATGTGCATTTTGATTTCACCTTTTCTAACTGACCCTTTGCTCATGACAATAGTGAAAAAATACAGCCCTGAGTGGAGATTTAAGATGCTAACGAGTCATGAGATGTATGAACATGCATGTACAGCTACTGCACATGTGCACTCAGAAGACCACCCAGAACATGCTCACTAGTGACCCCTTTTCCCACCCACCGCCTATGAATAATCATGTAAGACTCCCATAAAGGGAGTTTCTCCAGCAGGAATCAATGCTGTCTCATCCATAGGAGCAGCCCGCCCTGAATCCTCTCTCTCAGGGTATACAGTTTATTTTGCACTTAACTTTCAAAATAGTATTTTTCCTTTGTAATAAATTGCTTTGTACTTCTCCTTTGCTGCATGTTTCTTATTTAAATTCTTTTAAATGAAGAAGTCAAGAACCACAGTATTACAACAGCCGTCAACATTTCTGGTGCCATGACTCAGACAGAGGTTTGTCTGCTTCATTGGTTTCAGTTCCCCTTCACTCCTGGTGAGTCCTGTGGCAGCCCCAGACCCCTGATTGACTATCACTGCTTTCCCCAGATCTATTCTATTAAGGTTTTGGGGGAGGACCTTTTAAATCACTCACATTATTTGAGCAAGTGATTGTGATTGCTTTCCATTTGGCTGCTGTTTTTGCAATGTTTACAATTAATTTGGATGGAACACCCTGATTATTCAGCCTTTGGACTCTTGCTGCTTCTGTTTCACCTTTTGTTTTACTGTCCCTCCCAGGACTGCACCTGATCAATACTTATTGGCTACTGTAACTTTTTTTTGGGACAGAGTCTCACTCTGTTGCCCAGGCTGGAGTGCAGTGGCTCAATCTCGGCTCACTGCAACCTCCGCCTCACGGGCTCAAGCAATTCTCCTGCCTCAGCCTCCCAAGTAGCTGGGATTACAGGCATGCACCACCATGCCCAGCTAATTTTTGTATTTTTAGTAGAGACAGGGTTTCACCATGTTGGCCCGGCTGGTCTCGAACTCCTGACCTCGTGATCCGCCTGCCTCGGCCTCCCAAAGTGCTGGGATTACAGGCGTGAGCCACTGCACCCAGCACTTGTTTGTTAATCAACTAATCTCTTCAAAGATTTTTGTTCACCTTGAGGGACACATTAGATCTACTTTTGCCAGCAGTGCCCATCCCTCCAGCTGTGTGTGTTCCGAGACTCCTTCAGGAGACGTTCCAAGAGGCCATCCATGGTGAGTGCAGGATGTGTGGCCACATGGATATGTCGTCATGGGGACTACAACTAGGCATTCCAAGCATGATGACTGGACATTAAAAATGGCAGATCAGTGAAATAAGGAAGGGCTTGTTGGCGAGACATCCAGGCCCTCTGGCTGGCAGCAAGAACCACTTCAGTTCAGCTTGGAGATGTCCAGCACCAGTAAGACCTAGAATGGTGCATGGCAAATGCCCATGACCTCCTAGGGCCTCAGTTTCATGGGGATTCAAGGGAACACCCTGGATTCCATCGTTGTCCAGCTCAGCTCACGGGGATGCATATGACCTCCTGGATTTTGGTACATGTTTCTGTGGTTGCAGGATTCTCTTGGTACCTAGAGAGCCACCTCCTCTACTCTCACTGAAACACCTCTAGGGTATATACTAAAAATTGTAATATTTTGAAACAGTATAAGTTAAAAGATAACAGGCCGGGTATGGTGGCTAACACCTGTCATCTCAGCACTTTGGGAGGCCGGGGTGGGCAGATCACCTGAGGTTGGGATTTCGAGACCAGCCTGACCAAGATTTCGAGACCAGCCTGACCGCATCTCTATTAAGAATACAAAATTAACCGGGCGTGGTGGCGCAGTCCCGTAATCCCAGCTACTCGGGAGGCTGAGGCAGGAGAATCGCTTGAACCCAGGAGGTGGAGGTTGCAGTAAGCCGAAATTATACCATTGCACTCCAGCCTGGGCAAAAAGAGTGAAACTTCGTCTCAAAAAAAATAAAAGATAATAAACAACGGCCAAAGAATAAAACTCTTGATACGATCGTCACCATTTTAAGGCTTAAGGTTTTCTTTTCCATCACCGAGTCTCTCCCTTTCCTCTCATTCTTCTACTTATAAATCTCCATAACAATTCTCCTCACCCACTGTGACTTTGCTCCCTTCGGCTGATTTATCGGTTCATCCTGATGGCCTAATGGGTGACAAGCAGAGGTGAGGACTTCAAAGTCCACACCAGGTAGATCTAGTTCACTGTGGCTCTCCCTGACAGGAGGTTTGTGAAGTTGGCAGGGCTTCGGTCCAGGCTGTGCAGTATGGGAATCCTCATTTGCAATGTCTGGATATCTTTATTTTTCTAACTAGTAATAACCATCTTGTTATGTTTGCACTTCTTTGCATTTCACCCCCTTTGAATTCTGTCCTCCCATGAAAATTTATTGTCCTTTTTGATCCGTCTGCATTCATAGACTTGCATTTGCTTTCTTTTTGTCTCTAACCCGTAAAACTGATACAAATTATTCTAAAGGTTCTTTCTTTCTGCTGTGTATGTCAGGGCTCCTCTGCCTTTGGTGAGAGCAAAGAGAGTTTTGTCTTTAGCCAGAAAAAAACTTTTTTTTTTTTTTTGAGATGAAATCTTGATCTGTCACCCAGGCTGGAGTGCAGTGGCCCGATCTCGGCTCATTGCAACCTCTACCTCACTGATTCAAGCAATTCCCTGCCTCAGCCTCCCTAGTAGCTTGGATTACAGGTGTGCACCACCACTCCTGGCTAGTTTTTTTGTATTTTTAATAGAGATGGGGTTTCACCACATTGGCCAGACTGGTCTCGAACTCCTGACCTCAGGCAATCTGCCCACCTCAGCCTCCCAAAGTGCTGGATTACAGGTGTGAGCCACTGCTCCTGGTCCTGGAAGAAAACTTTAATTGCTGGGTGAAATATATTTTCTACCAAATTCCCCTTATGAGACCTAGAAAGCCTAATGGACATAGCTACTTACATGTCTTAAGCTGTTATTTTAAGGCCAAAATTAAAACATTAAAGGCACATACAAGGTTGGCCGTTACTAACCTGAAAAAAAAGATAAATGAATGTTCCATGATTAGGTCTTTTCAACAGTGCATAGTCCCAAACAATACTGTTTCACAATTAGAGGTTTGTTTGTTTGTTTTTTAATAGAAAGAAAGGAAGGCTGGGCACGGTAGCTCATGCCTGTAATCCCAGCACTTTGGGAGGCCAAGGCAGGTGGATCACGAGATCAGGAGTTTGAGACCAGCCTGGCCAATATGGTGAAACCCCATCTCTACTACAAATACAAAAATTAGCTGGGCATGGTGGCACGCTCCTATAGTCCCAGCTACTTAGGAGGCCGAGGCAGGAGAATCACTTGAACCTGGGAGGCAGAGGTTGCAGTGAGCCGAGATCGAGCCACTGCACTCTAGGCTGGACAAGAGAGAGACAGAGACTCCATCTCAAAAAAAAAAAAAAAAAAAGGAGGATGATCAGGGATTCCCCAAGGGCCCAGGGGTAACCTGACGTTATTCCCATTACTAACCAGACACCTCTATACTAAGACAAGTCTCTTAAAGACTGATACCGGCTGGGCGCGGTGGCTCAAGCCTGTAATCCCAGCACTTTGGGAGGCCGAGACGGGCGGATCACGAGGTCAGGAGATCGAGACCATCCTGGCTAACATGGTGAAACCCCGTCTCTACTAAAAAAATACAAAAAACTAGCCGGGCGAGGTGGTGGGCGCCTGTAGTCCCAGCTACTCGGGAGACTGAGGCAGGAGAATGGCGTAAACCTGGGAGGCGGAGCTTGCAGTGAGCTGAGATCTGGCCACTGTACTCCAACCTGGGCAGCAGAGCGAGACTCCGTCTCAAAAAAAAAAAAAAAAAAAGACTGATACCAAATATATTATGCTCATGTTATTCAAAATAATTCGGGAGGCCGGGCGCAGTGGCTCACGCCTGTAATCCCAGCACCTTGGGAGGCTGAGGCAGGTGGATCATGAAGTGAGGAGTTTGAGACCATCCTGACCAACACGGTGAAACCCCATCTCTACTAAAAATACAAAAATTGACTGGGCATGGTGGCTTGGACCTGTAATCCCAGCCACTCAGGAGGCTGAGGCAAAAGAATCACTTGAACCCAGGAGGCAGAGGTTATAGTGAGCCAAGATTGCATCACTGCACTCCAGCCTGGGCGACACAGCGAGACTCTGTCTCAAAAAAAAAACTAACATAATTAATGACTCTATAATAAGAAATATACCAGCTGGGTGCAGCAGTGGCCCTTTGGGAGGCCAAGGTGGGTGGATCACTTGAGGTCAGGAGTTTGAGACCAGCCTGGCCAACATGGTGAAACCCTGTCTGTACTAAAATTACAAAAATTAGTCGGATGTGGTGGCACGGGCCTGTAATCCCAGCTACTTAGGAGGCTGAGGCAGGAAAATTGCTTGAGTCCAGGAGGCAGAGTTTGCAGTGAGCTGAGATCACACCACTGTACTCCTACCTGGGTGATGAGTGAGACTCTGTCTGAAAAAAAAAAAAAGAAAAGTACCTCCTACCAACAACTTTCCTCCCTTACAATCTAGTCGAGGATCACTCTTCAAACCTCTTAAGCTTGTACTCTTAGTAGTCTTTCCTCACTTGACACACAGTCTTCTGCACCCCACCCATATCAGTTTGTTCACCAAACACTCCCTGAAGAGTCCAGTCCTGCTGGAACAACTCATAGCAGGGTATCCTATTGCCCACCTAAAACAAAAAGCAACCTACGCTCACTGTCTGTATCTCCCTGTCTCAGGTAACATAGAGAAACAACGAAATCCTCTTAGAAACCTACTTCATTAGTCTGTTCTAGATTTCAGGAAAAAGTCACAAAACTAGTCATAAATCCCCAAGTCCCAATAAATTAACTGCTAAATATAACTTTTGGTGTCTTTAGTTACCAAGACAGAGTGGAAAAGGCACATAGAGATCAAAGGGAAGAAAAGAGAGACAAAAGACAGGCCCAATTGTTGGCCTTCACTCACTATGCAAAAACTCCCACCTCCAGGTTAACCTGGGTGGAACCCAAAGGCTATTGCTGCATTTATTTATTTATTTATTTATTTATTTATTTATTTATTTAGAGATGGAGTCTCGCTCTGTCACCCAGGCTGGAGTGCAGTGGCCAGATCTCAGCTCACTGCAAGCTCCACCTCCCGGGTTCACGCCATTCTCCTGCCTCAGCCTCCCGAGTAGCTGGGACTACAGGTGCCCGCCACCTTGCCCGGCTATTTTTTTGTATTTTTTAGTAGAGACGGGGTTTCACCTTGTAGCCAGGATGGTCTCGATCTCCTGACCTCATGATCTGCCCGTCTCGGCCTCCCAAAGTGCTGAGATTACAGGCTTGAGCCACCGCGCCCGGCCCTATTGCTGCATTTATAAAAAGCATGGACACTGGAGCTAAATAAGTAACAAAGGCCTTCAGGCTTGCAAACGCTCTGGAGCCTGTCATCAATGTGACAAAGAAGGGCAAAGGAAGAAGGACTGTCTCCAACTCTGAAGGGAGGAGGGACTCCTAATTCCTTATTGTCCCTGGCTAAAGACTAAAGAGGCCAAAGGCAAACAACAGCTCCCATGTGGCCATCAGTCCCAGTCACAGCAATGGAGCCTCAGGTGACCCTGGACATGACAGGCAAAAATATCAATATCCTTTTAAAGACAGAGGCTGGCCTGTCAGTTCTCACTTTCTGCCCTGGGCCTCTGTCTACCAAACACGTCACTGTCATTGGTGTTAATAACAAAGTCCAAACTAGGATTTTCACTCTACCACGCAGCTGACCAACTTCTGCTGCAGTAAAACTTAGGGGTGTAGGCCTTTGGTGTGTTTATCAACAATAAAAAATGATTCCTTTTAAGTCATCAGAGAAACTTGAAACAAAGACTCCAAGCTATTCCTATGAAGCACTGGAGGAGCTAAGGCTCCTGTCCAAAATCAGCCAAGACCCAAAACATTAGGCAATTAATGTCGCCTCAGCATAAGCGTCTGTTCAAGAAAACAACTCACAGTGACATGTGATGTTTTCATTTTTTTCTTATTTGCTTACTGCATTTTAGGCGCTCTTAGTAAAACGACCTTATTTGCTAAAGAAATAATAAACCATACTACTAGCTTATAAAAATTAACTCAGCTTTGCTGGCTTAGCATGACTACCAAAAGTTAAAAATATGCAAAACCTGTGTCTCAGGAAGAATGGGCCAACATTTCCATACACCTCCTGGAACAAACTTTGGACCATAATATGGGAATATCTGGCTAAACAAACAATACAAAGAGAGTTCCTTGGACCTGGCTACTGCCAGTTCAAACTTCCATTTTTATCTGTGAATAGCAGCTTTACTCTGCCATAGGGAAAATTGCTTTCTCAGCTTCCTTTTAACCCAGAGCAATTCCCTTCTGCCTTTACAGCAACCATGCTAGTTTCACTCCTTTTATAGAAAAACTCCACGAGAGAGTCAGTATATCTAAACCTTTCTCACAGAATCATTTATACACCTCATGATAGAACCCTAAAAGGGGAACCTTATTTCAAAAAACTTATTAACACCACACAACTCTACCATCCTCTAATTAGTCCAGTGACTACCAAATTTCCATTACTTTTACCACCTCGATGCAAAATGCTTTTGCAGCACAAATTTCACCATCACATAGAATTTGTTTGTGTTGGCCAGGCGCAGTGGCTCACGCCTGTAATCCCAGCACTTTGAGAGGCTGAGGCGGGTGGATCATGAGGTGAGGAGATTGCGACAATCCTGGCCAACATGGTGAAATCCCGTCTCTACTAAAAATACAAAAATTAGCTGGACATGGTGGCATGTGCCTGTAGTCCCAGCTACTTGGGAGGCTGAGGCAGGAGAATCGCTTGAACCAGGGAGCCGGAGGTTGCAGTGAGCTGAGATCGCACCACTGTGCTCCAGCCTGGCGACAGAGTGAGACTCTGTCTCAAAAAAAAAAAAAGAATTTGTTTGTATTTGTGGATCTTCAGCACATCTACAACTCCCTCCACAATGAAGGGACAATGTCCCATCGTTTACATTTCCCCTTATCTACCTTTTGCATTGGCTAACGTATCTCTCCCTTTCCCCATGTACCAACATCACAAGAGCCACCTCTGAGCAGGATTCCTTGTTCCCTTGGGGTTAGTGCTATCCTCTCTATTGGGACTAGCAGAGCCAGCCACAGAGACAGAGCCTTGGGAATCCAGCATAAACTGTCTCAGGAGACCACAGTGGCCCTCTGACAAACAGCAGAGAGCCTCACCAGACTTCCGCAACAGCTGGACTTCCTGGCAGTCCTACAAAACCGAAGAGCCTTAGACCTTCTCACAGCCGGACAGTGAGGAACATGTTTGTATCTAAAAGAAGAATGTCATTTTTGCATCAATCAAATTACAAATATATATTTGATAGCATTTTCTTGGAACAAGAAAATCATTACCCAGGCAGACAAAATTGAATATTTAGGAGCGTCCGTGGGAACTTGGAAGCAATGGCTGTTTTCTGCCTTGCTCCCTTTAACAATGCCAGTCATTACCATATGTTTAGCTCTAACTTTTGGTCCAACTTTGTTTAAAGTGCTGATTTCCCAGTCTGGCCAACATGTCGAAACCCTGTCTCTATTTAAAATACAAAAAATTAGCCGGGTGTGGTGGCAGGCATTTGTAATCCCAGCTACTTGGGAGGCTGAGGCAGGAGAATTGCTTGAACCTGGGAGGCGGAAGTTGCAGTGAGCTGAGAGCTGAGATCATGCCATTGCACTCCAGCCTGGGTGTCAGAGCCGGACTGTCTCAAAAAAAAAAAAAAAAAAAAAAAAAAAGTGCTGATTTCTTGCTCTGTCACCTATAGCAAATCCCGGTTCATGTGACGGTTTTGCAAGGCTTCCAACCTTTGGCTGCTAATGAGCTATCTCACATCTTGCCCACCAGTCCCCTGAAAGACATGGCTTACACACTGTTAGATTAGGCAGGGAAAGACTTCAGGGCCCAGGTTAGGCAAGGAACAATGCTGCACTCAGCAGGAAGCAGCTCTGGAAGAAATGACCTAGCCTCTCATCCTCCCATGTGACTGTGGGTCCTAAAATCTTTTAGGGAGGAATTGAGGCAGGATAGGGAGTCAAGGAAGTAACTATGTCCTTGGGATGCAGCAACAGTGATAACCATACAGTCAACACAATAAGCTCCAGCATTCACATTGTAGACCAGCTCATTCAAGCAAAGCTATCTCCAGTAGGGAATTTACCCTGTAGAGAGCATGCGCATTTTGATTTTACCTGTCATCAGACTGACCCTTTGCTCATTACAATAGTAAGAAACACACCCCTGGGTAGAGATTTAAGATGCTTATGAGACATGAGATGCATGAACAAGCGTGTATAGCTACTGCACATGTGCATCTGGAGGACCACCCACCCAGAGGACCATGCAGAACGTGCTTACTGATAACACCTCTTCCCACCTCTTTATGAATAATCATGTAAGACCCCCATAAAGGGAGTTTCTGCAGCAATTATCAACGCTGTCTCATCCTTAGGAGCAGCCCACCCTGAATCCTCTCTCTCAGGGTATACTGTCTACTCTGCACTTAACTTTCAAAATATCATTTTTCCTTTGCAATAAATTGCTCTGTACTGCATCTCCTTTGCGTGTGTCTCTTGTTTACATCTTTTAAATGAAGAAGACAAAGACAGAGGTATCACAGGTGGCTTCAACAGAACCTCTCTGTCCTCCTTAGGAAAGTGAAATGAGCACCCAATGCCCAGATTTTGGTTATGATACATCATTCTCCAATAAAAGGAACCAGGACTCCTTAGAAAAATAGCTGGTTCTAGGAGTGAAATAGGAAAAATACAAGATGAGCCCAGAACATCTTGAAATGTTACCAAAGAGCTGGGCAGGGTGGCTCACGCGTATAATCCCAGCAGTTTGGGAAGCTGAGGCAGGCGAATCACAAGGTCAGGAGTTTGAGACCAGCCTGGCCAACATGGTGAAACCCCATCTCTACTAAAAATACAAAAAATTAGCCGGGCATAGTGGTGGGTGCCTGTAATCTCAGCTACTTGGGAGACTGAGGCAGGAGAATAGCTTGAACCTGGGATGCGGAGGTTGCAGTGAGCCAAAATCACTCCAGTACACACCAGCCTGGGCAACAGAGCAAGACTCCATCTCAAAAAAAAAAAAAAAAAAAGAAAAAGAAAAGAAAAGAAAAAAAGAAATGCTGGAAAAGAAGAAGCCTCCACCCATTCCACAACCCACACCACCAAAAAATTAGGGCAGGTCAGAGGGACACAGGAGTCAACCTGCAAGAGCTCCCTATGGACAAAGCTGCAATAATTTGAGCAACAAAGTAACAATAGTATTGGATTATAACCCAAACTATAAAATAAATATCCATTCCATACTAAAATTCATAAATGATTGAGTAAATAAATAAATAGGGAAGAAGGGACAAATCTTCCTTACAGAAGAATTCCAAAAAATATATTAAGGGAAACCCCCTTCCAGGGGGTGGAGCTTTATTTCTCTCAGCTTGATGTGGGTTGGACTTGCCAACTTGCTTCCAAAGACTTGCGTATGAAAAGGGAAAAATAGTAACCTTACAGTAGAGAAATGTGGCAGATGCCACCTTAACTAAGCAGTCAACGTCCTGTTAACATCTTGTCCCCCAGAAATGATGTGATAAAGACACTCCCCACTATGGTATCCTTCCCTTAAACCTATAACCCCAATCTAATCATGAGGAAGCATCAGACAAACCCAAAGGGAGGGACATTCTGCAAATTATCTGTCCAGTATTCTTCAAAACTTTCAAGGTCATGAAAATAGATAAAGACTGAGAAACTCACAGATCAGAAGAGACTAAGGAGGCCTAAAAACTAAATGCATTATTGTGCCCTGGATTGGATCCTTGAACAGAAAAAGGACATTAGTGGAAAAACTAGTAAAATTCAAATAAAGTCCATGGTTTAAATAATAGTATTATACCAATGTTAAGTTCTTAGTTTGTTAGTCTTGACATGGTTTTGTTAGATGTTAACATTTTTTTTTTTTTTGAGACATAGTTTTTTGCTCTTGTTGCCCAGGCTAGAGTGCAATGGTGCGATCTTGGTTCACCGTAACCTCTGCCTCCCGGGTTCAAGTGATTCTTCTGCCTCAGCCTCCCAAGTAGCTAGGATTACAGGCATGTGAAACCACCCTGACTAATTTTGTATTTTTAGTAGAGACAGGGTTTCTCCATGTTGGTCAGGCTGGTCTTGAACTCCCAACCTCAGGTGATCCGCCCACCTTGGTCTCCCAAAGTGCTGGGATTACAGGCGTGAGCCACTGCTCCTGGCCTAGATGTTAACATTAAGAGAAGCTGGGGTATTTGAAAACTCTATGTTCTAACTTTGTAACTTTTCTCTAAATCTCATATTAATCTGAGATTAATTGATTTAAAAAGTAAGATGAAATAAACATATTTAAGATAAATAGAATCAGTAAATTAATCACATTTCAAAACAGAAAGCATTGGCCTATATGATTTCACTAATGAATTCTACCAAACATTTAAGGAAAAACATACCAATTTTCCAAAAGATAGGCACAGAGGAAATATTTTCTTTTTTCTTTTTTTTTTTTTGAGACAGAGTCTCGCTCTGTCACCCAGGCTGGAGTGCAGTGGTGTGATCTCAGCTCACTGCAACCTCCGCCTCCTGGGTTCAAGGGATTCTCCTGCCTTAGCCTTCTGAGTAGCTGGGACTACAGGCATGTGCCACCATGCCTGGCTATTTTTTTCTTGTATTTTTAGTGGAGACGGGGTTTCACCATGTTAGCCAGGATGGTCTTGATCTCCTGACCTTGTGATCTGCCTGCCTTGGCTTCCCAAAGTGCTGGAATTACAGCTGCAAGCCACCACGCCCGACCTATATTTTCTAACTCATTTCATGAGGTGAGCATTACCCTAATTCCCAAAGACTTTACATGAAAAGAAAACCACAGACCCATATCTTTCAAGAACATGAAAAATTCTCAACAACATATGAATAAACAAGATTCACAATATATAAAAGCAACTATACATCCTAGGTATACAAAGTTGGGTCAGCATTTGAAACTCAATTGATGTCATCCATTACATCAACAGGCTAGAAAAGAAAAATCACATCATCACATCAATAGATGCAGAGACTAAGGTCAGGACGAGGCAGTGATGACTTTCTCATCACTGCTTTCCAACATCATACTGGAAGTCCTAGCTAATGCAATAAGACAAGAAAATAAAATAAAAGGTATACATAATGGGAAAGAAGAAATAAAACTGTCTCTGTTCACAGATGACATAATTTTCTATGTAGAAAATAAAAAGAAATTCACAAAAAATCTCCTGGAACTAACAAGCAATTATAGTAAGATTGCAGGATAGAAAATTAATATGTAAGCTGGGCGTGGTGGTGCACACCTGTAATCCCAGTGCTTTGGGAGGCTGAGACGGGTGGATCACCCAAGGTCGAGAGTTTGAGACCAGCCTGACCAACATGGAGAAAACCCATCTCTACTAAAAATACAAAAAATTAGCTGGGCATGGTGGCACATGCCTGTAATCCCAGCTACTTGGGAGGCTGAGGTAGGAGAATTGCTTGAACTTGGGAGGCAGAGGTTGCAGTGAGCAAAGATCACACCATTGCACAACAGCCTGGCCAACAAGAGCGAAACTGTCTCAAAAAAAAGAAAGAAAGAGAAACAAAACAAAAGAAAATTAATATGTAAAAGTCAGTCACTGTCCTATGCACCAGCCAGCAGTAAATACATAGAATTTGAAATTTAAAACACAATACAATGTACATTAGCACCCCTCAAAAGTGAAATACTTGGGTACAAATTTAACCAGTTTTGTGCAAGATCTATATGAACAAAATAGTAAAACTTTGATGAAAGAAATCAAAGAAGAACTAAATAAATGGAGAGGTAGGCCAGGTGCGGTGGCTCATGCCTGTAATCCCAGCACTTTGGGAGGCCGAGGTGGGTCGATCACTTGAGGTCAGGAGTTTGAGACCAGCCTGGCCAACATGGCGAAACCCTGTCTCTACTAAAAATACACTTATCTAGGAATCGTGGTACGTGCCTGTAATCCCAGCTACTCAGGAGGCTGAGGCAGGACAATCACTTGAACCCAGGAGACGGGGGTTGCAGTGATCTGAGATCATGCCACTATACTCCAGCCTGGGTGACAGAAGGAGACTCTGTCTCAAAATAAAATAAAATAAAAAAATAAATAAATACATACATACATAAATGGAGAGATATGCTAGATTCAAGAGCAGGAAGAGCCAATATTGTTAATATGTCAGTTCTTCCCAACCCTATCTATAGAATCAGTGCAATCCTAGTGAAAACCCCAGAACGTTGTTTTGTGTATAATCACAAGCTGATTTAAAAATTTGTATGGAGAGGCAGGGTGCGGTGGCTCAGGCCTGTAATCCCAGCACTTTGGGAGGCTGAGGCGGGTGGATCACCTGAGGTCAGGAGTTCAACACCAGTCTGGCCAACATGGTGAAACCCCATCTCTACTAAAAATACAAAAATTAGCTGGGTGTGGTGGTGGGCACCTGAAATCCCAGCTACTTGGGAGGCTGAGGCAGGAGAATTGCTTGAACCCAGGAGGTAGAGGTTGCAGTGAGCTGAGATCATGTCTTTGTACTGCAGCCTGGGCAACAGGAGTGAAACTCTGTCCCCCACAACGACCCCCCCAAAAGAAAAGGTTTATATGGAGAGGCAAAAGGCTAGTCAGCACAATATAGAAGGAAAACAAAGTCAAAGTACTGCCACACCTGACTTCAAGACTTTCTATAAAGCTGCAGTAATCCAGACAGATAATTGGTATAGTCATTGTTGGAAACAGTATGAAGGTTCCTCAAAAAATTAAAATATAAAACTACCATATGATCCAGCAATCCTAGCACTGAATATATATTCAAAGAGAATAAAATCTGTGTGTCGAAGAGATATCTGCACTTCCACGTTCATTGCAGCATTATTCTTTCTTCTTTCTTTAGAGGTGGGGTGTCATTGCATTGCCCAGCTTGGTCTCAAAATCCTGGCCTTAAGTGATCTTTTTGCCTCAGCCTCCTGAGTAGCTGGATTACATGTGCGACCCACCACACCTGGCTGCAGTTATTCTCAAGAGCCAAGATATGGAATCAACCTAAGTATCCATCAATGGATTAGTGGATAAAGAAAATGTGGTATATATACACAATGGGATACTAGTCAGTCAACAACATGAATGAATCCAGAAGACATTACGTTAAGTGAAATAAGCCAGGCACAGAAAAACAAACATGATCTCACATATATGTGGAGTGCAAAAAAAGCCAAGCTCATATACATGGAGAGTAAACTGGTAGTTATCAGAGGCTGGGAGGTGGGAACAGTGGGGAGGGGTAAGCAAATGACACAAAATTTCTTTTCTTTTCTTTTTCTTTTTTAAGATAGAGTCTTGACTGGGTGCAGTGGCTCACACTTGTAATCCTAGCACTTTGGGAGGCCGAGGCAGGCAAACTGTCTGAGCTCAGGAGTTCGAGACCAGCCTGGGTAACACAGTGAAACCTCATCTCTACTAAAATACAAAATAAATTAGCCAGGCATGGTGGCATGCGCCTGTAGTCCGAGTTACTTGGAAGGCTGAGGCAGGAGACTTGCTCAAACCCAGGAGGTGGAGGTTGCAGTGAGTTGAGATCATGCCACTGCACTCCAGCCTGGGAAATAGAGTGAGACTCTACAAAAAGATAGAGTTTCTCTCTGTCACCCAATCTGGAGTGCAGTAGCGTGATCTTGGCTCATTTGCAGTCTCTGCCTCTTGGGTTCAAGTGATTCTGGTGCCTCAACCTCCTGAGTAGTTGGGGCTATAGGCATGTGACACCACACCCAACTACTTTTTGTATTTTTAGTTTCACCATGTTGACCAGTCTGGTCTTGAACTCCCGACCTCAAGTGATCCACCCGCCTTGGCCTCCCAAAGTGCTGGGATTACAGGCATGAGCCACCACGACTGACCAACACAAAAGTTCAATTAGACAGGAAGAATAAGTTTAAGAGAGCTATTGTATTTTATGGTGACTAAACTTAGTGACCACATATTGTATATATTTAAAATTATAAGAGAAATTATTTGAAGCATTATTACCACAAAAAGTATGTGAGGTAATGTATATATTAATGACTTGCTTTAGCCATTTCACAATGTATACATATATGAAAACAAGATGCTGTACACCCAAATATAACTTTTATCTGTCAACCAAAATAATTTAATTTTGTAAAGACAGTGTGGTATTGGCAAAAGAATAGACAAATAGATCAATGAAACAGAATAGAGAGCCAAGAAATAGACCCACGTAAATACAGACAAAGGATCAAAGACAATACAATGGAGAAAAGACAGTCTTTTCCATAAATGGCACTGGAAAAACTGGACATCCACATGCAGGAAAAGTGAAATGAAAAGAGCTCTCTCGAAAGGTTGTTGTGAAGGTCATCTGTGACAGGAACAAAAAGTGCCCAGCAGGGTCTCTGACAGTTAGCAAACTCCCATATTACTGTAATGGCTGGACTACAATATCCCTTAGCCCCATCTCCATAAAACTTTCCTATGAAGGCTACAATGATTCCTGTCAGTCATGCAGTCCTACTAACCTGCTGGGTAGGATACAATATCGAAGGAGCCAGTGTACTGCCCTCAGGGGGCTCTGTGGCCTCTTGACCTTGTGGATGATGCTGACCATATGTTCTGCTTGTCCCTGGCTGAAGACAGGCCCCTCCTGCAGAGGTCAGGCATGAATGCACATCTGAGTAAGACTCTATTATGACTCAAGAATAACAAACATAAATAAATAAACATGATAACATAAAACTAGGTTTCATTTTCTGCTGCTATAATGGAATACCACAAATGGGCAATTTATTAAAAAAGGTATTTCTTATAGTTCTGGAGGCTGGGAAGTCCAAGAGCATGGTATCAGCATCTCATGGGGGCCTTCCTGCAGCATCATCCCATGGTGAAAGGTAGTAGGGCAAAGGGGCCAAACATACCTTCTATCAGGAGCCCACTCCCACAATAATGACACTAATCTATTCAATCTAATCAACTCTTAAAGGTGTCCCCTCTTAGTACTACCAGAATAGCAATTAAATGTCAACATGAGTTTTGGTGGGTCACTCAAACTGTCAGAGGCATGTGAACCAGAGCAACTCAGTCTTGAATAGGAGCTGGGTAAAATAAGGCTGAACCCTACTGGGCCACATTCCCAGATGGTTAAGGCATTCTAAGTCACAGGATGAGACAGAAGGTCAGCACAAGATACAAGTCATAAAGACCTTGCTGATAAAATGGGTTGCAGTAAAGAAGCTGGTCAAACCCCACCAAAACCAAGATGTTGATGAGAGTGACCTCTGGTCGTCCTCCTGCTACACTCCCACCAGCACCATGACAGTTTACAAATGCCATGGCAGGGGCCGGGTGCGGTGGCTCAAGCCTGTAATCCCAGCACTTTGGGAGGCCGATACGGGCGGATCACGAGGTCAGGAGATCGAGACCATCCTGGCTAACCCAGTGAAACCCCGTCTCTACTAAAAAATACAAAAAAACTAGCCGGGCGAGGTGGCGGGCGCCTGTAGTCCCAGCTACTCGGGAGGCTGAGGCAGGAGAATGGCGTAAACCTGGGAGGCGGAGCTTGCAGTGAACTGAGATCCGGCCACTGCACTCCAGCCTGGGCGACAGAGCGAGACTCCGTATCAAAAAAAAAAAAACAAACAAATGCCATGGCAATGACAGGAAGTTACCCTACATGGTCTAAAAAGGGGAGGCATAAATAACCCACTCCTTGTTTAGCATTTCATCGAGAAATAACCATAAAGATGGGCAACCAGCAGCCCTCAGGGCTGCTCTGTCGATGGAGTAGCCATTTTTTTGTTCTTTCACTTTCCTAATAAACTTGCTTCACTTTACTCTGTGGACTTGTCCTGAATTCTTTCTTGTGCAAGATCCAAGAGCCCTCTCTTGGGGCTGAATCGAGACTCCTTTCCTGTAACAAAATCTTAGCATTAGGTAATCTGTGGTTTACGGTTTTTCTTTGTTTGTTTGTTTGTTTGTTTGTTTGTTTTTTGAGACAGAGTTTCTGCTCTTGTTGCCCAGGCTAGAGTACAATGGCATGATCTTGGCTCACTGCAACCTCTGCCTCCTGGGTTCAAGCAATTCTCCAACCTTAGCTTCCTGAGTAACTGGGATTACAGGCACGTGCCACCACACCTGGCTAATTTTGTATTTTTGGTAGAGATGGGGTTTCACCATGTTGGTCAGGCTGGTCTTGAACTCCCTACCTCAGGTGATTCTCCCGCCTTGGCCTCCCAAAATGCTGGGATTACAGGTGTCAGCCACTGAACCCAGCCTTGTTTATGTATATTTATCTTTATTCCTACATTTCCATGCTTATGAGATTCACAGCTCATCCAATAGACTTGAACTGACCCAATGCACAGCACTTTCTTGAGTTCTTACAGATGAACAAAGCCAAAATTCACAGATTCTATTCATTTATGGCTTAGGGTTACCTGTTGTAAATTATTGGGGGCCAGTCTATTTTGGAGTTCATAACCTAAAGCAGAAGCTCAGGTAGCTAATATGTTACTTTCATGAAGGACTGTTTTAAGTGTATCATTTCAATTGTCTTGCAGAAGCCTCATTTGTTCTGTTAGATACAGTAAGTTCCCCTTCAAAGGTTCAGCTTCTTCAGCTTCCTTGTTCTTTGTTCTCTATTCCTGAAATCCAACTTCCTTGTACTCTCTTGTTCCTAGTTACCCACTCTGTAAACAACTTCTCCTGCCAGTCCCAATCTGTTACTTGCAGAGGGCCCTTCCTGACTTTGCCACACCCTGACACACCCTGACATGTCTTGCACAGTAAAGGATGGCCTCTCCCTTCTCACTGAAACAGCCCTTCCTGCCCTACTTACTCACACCCCTGCTCCATTTGAAATAGCCAGTCGGGATCAGCTTAGATTGTGCGGTCCGACTCTAGTGAATGGGGACCGGACACAGTAGCAGGGGCTGATTGCATTAGGGATAAAACCCCCTTCCCTCCATTGTTCAGTGTGCTCTTGCAGCGGCCAGAAGTGCAAGCAGCACCCTTCTGCAGAAGTAAATTTTCCTTGCTGAGAAATCCTTTTGAGTGCTCATCTTCTTTGTGACTCCGAGCTCTTGTTTCCAACAGTTCTTTTTTTTTTTTTTTTTTTTCTAAATAGCTGCTATCTTTATTATTTATTTATTTATTTATTTTTTTGAGATGGAGTCTTCTCCTGTCACCCAGGCTGGAGTGCAGTGGTGTGATCTTGGTTCATTGCAACCTCGGCTTCCTGGGTTCAAGTGATTCTCCTGCCTCAGTCTCCCAAGTAGCTGGGATTACAGGTGTGCACCACCATGCCTGGCTAATTTTTTGTATCTTTAGTAGAGATGGGGTTTCACCATGTTGGTCAGGCTGGTCTCGAACTCTTGACTTTATGATCTGCCTGCCTTGGCCTCCCAAAGTGCTGGGATTACAGGTGTCAGCCACTGAGCCCAGGCTCGTTTATGTATATTTATTTTTATTCCTACATTTCCATGCTTATGAGATTCACAGCTCATCCAATAGACTTGAACTGACCCAATGCACAGCACTTTCTTAAGTTCTTACAGATGAACAAAGCCAAAATTCACAGATTCTATTTATTTATGGCTTAGGGCTACCTGTTGTAAATTATTGGGGGCCAGTCTATTTTGGAGTTCATAACCTAAAGCAGAAGCTCAGGTAGCTAATATGTTACTTTCATGAAGGACTGTTTTAAGTGTATCATTTCAATTGTCTTGCGGAAGCCTCGTTTGTTCTGTTAGACACAGTAAGTTCCCCTTCAAAGGTTCAGCTTCTTCAGCTTCCTTGTTCTTTGTTCTCTATTCCTAAAACCCAACTTCCTTGTACTCTCTTGTTCCTAGTTACCCACTCTATAAATAACTTCTCCTGCCAGTCCCAATCTGTTACTTGCAGAGGGCCCTTCCTGACTTTGCCACACCCTGACATGCCCTGACATGTCTTGCACAGTAAAAGACGGCCTCTCCCTTCTCACTGAAACAGCCCTTCCTGCCCTACTTACTCACACCCCTGCTCCATTTGAAATAGCCAGTCGGGATCAGCTTAGATTGTGCGGTCCGACTCTAGTGAATGGGGACCGGACACAGTAGCAGGGGCTGATTGCATTAGGGATAAACCCCCTTCCCTCCATTGTTCAGTGTGCTCTTGCAGCAGCCAGAAGTGCAAGCAGCACCCTTCTGCAGAAGTAAATTTTCCTTGCTGAGAAATCCTTTTGTTTGAGTGCTCATCTTCTTTGTGACTCCGAGCTCTTCTTTCCAATAGTTCTTTTTTTTTTTCTAAATAGCTGCTATCTTTATTTTTTATTTTTTATTTTTGAGATGGAGTCTTGTCCTGTCACCCTGGCTGGAGTGCAGTGGTGTGATCTTGGTTCATTGCAGCCTTGGCTTCCTGGGTTCAAGTGATTCTCCTGCCTCATTCTCTCAAGTAGCTGGGATGACAGGTGCCTGCCACCATGCCTGACTAAATTTTGTAATTTTAGTAGAGACAGGGTTTTGCCATGTTGGCCAGGCTGGTCTCCTGACCTCAGGTGATTCACCTGCTTTGGCCTCCCAAAGTGCTGGGATTACAGGTGTAGCAGGATGAGCCGCAGACAAAACTCCTCAGACACCTGGTTAAAGAAGGAAAGAGCTTTATTCAGCTGGGAGCTTTGGCAGACTTGCATCTCAAAAGTCAAGCTCCCTGAGAGAGAAATTCCTGCCCCTTTTAAGGGCTTACAACCTTAAGGGGGGGTCCACATGAAAGGGTCATGATTGATTGATTTAGCAAGCATGCGGATATGTAACTGGGGCTGCATGCATCGGTAATCAGGACAGGACAGAACAGTAAGTTTTACAATGCTTTCTTATACAATGAGTGGAAACTATAGATAATACAAGTAGTTAGGTCAGAGGTTGATTTTTAACTACCAGGCCTAGGGTGCGGCACCGGGCTATTTGACTATTGATTTCATTTCTGCTTTTTCTTTAACTTCTACTTCCTCTTTTTTTTTCTTGAGGCAGAAGACAATAAGAGAGGTGGTCTCCTGCCTTATTCCCCCCTTTGAGAATTTCACTTATTAGTAGGAGTTCTCACTTTCATCCTCACTACCTAGGTCCTCCTCCAAGACAGATCAAAGTGGTTTATGTAATACACTGGTGCTGAAGCATTTTGGTGGACCACAATAGCAACAAAGTTTCTTAATATTTGAAGGAGCACAGGTAGCATGCAAGGGAGCAACAAGCAAGTTCTTATTACTAGCAATATACTTACCACGAGGGTTTTAAATTTTTTTATAGCTGGAAACTCTTTTTTAAATAAAGACCTAAGATTAAACCTGTGCTAAACCTGTACAGACACATGTGCTAACTTTGTCATGTCTTTAACTATATTTTCAACCACTTGTTCTTGATCATTTGTTTGCAGACAGCAATTGGTTAAGTTGAATTTTTCAGACTCTTTCTTCAGCTGCCAGCAAATAGTTTAAGGCCAGTTTATTTTGATAGATGGCATTTTTCACTTGGATTTCCTGCCGGGCTAAAACAGTTAAAGCTCTGCCAGTTTTATTATAATATTGCTGTCCTAAGCAGGTTAGTTCTTTTACCCTGTTTGTTAAAAACCTTTTTCTAGCGAGCAACACAGTATCTCTTAATAATAGAAGTTTTTAAGAGCCAGACACTTGAACTTGTGGGTGTCTGTTTGGGGAAAGAGTCAGTTAAAGTTATTTTGAGGCATTAATTTTTTTGCTTTTTAAGGCCATTGGTCTCCTATTTACTTATTCCACAAACATAATATGAGGAAATGCCTAGGCTGCTGGCAATGTTGTCAGCCAGCTGACCAAATAGGTTTTTGGCTAAACGAGGAGGCTTTGGTAACTTCTGGGATATATGCTTAAAGAATGACTTAAAGACTCGAAATTGCTGCTGGGCTGACTGCTTGGTTCAAGTCCTTTTTAGAATATACAAAGTTATTTTAGGTTTTTGGCCATAGCTTTGTAATGCCATGGAGTAACCTATAGTTTACATAAGTAGATCTGGCTTTAAGATAGTAAGATATATAGGACTGCAAGTGCTTGTTTTACAATTTGGTTTTGCTGGTACTTTGATAAGCAAGACTGACTTTGGCCTCGGTGATGATCGATCAGTGAACTGCGTTTTGTGCAGTTCCAGCAAGCTGTTGCTAGGGCCTTGGAAGGATAAACAGGGGGTGCATACACAATTTTATACTGATAGTTTGTATAGTACTTGTAAGTCAAGAGATTGTGAGATAGGTTGGGTTTATGGATGTTAACTGACAAATATTAAAGCATATGTATATAACCCCCTCCACTGCGAAGAGAGGCTTGGGTTTGACTTATTAGACTTCTTCCCTTTGACTCAGTATGAATCTTAAACGAAGTCCTAGGTAAAGACTTAGGGTCATAGCATATAGAAAGCTGGCCATTTCCTGGGTCACAGATTGAATATGTGGTTTGATTATAAGTACAAGTTCCTAAGTGAGTCCCTGTACACTTACAATAAGTATAGTACAATAGGGTTTTAGTTATACTGTTTTTTGATCAAGTAGTATGTGTACAGTGGGGACACCCTTCTATAGGTGTTTTTTTCTAGCATGGTTAAGGGAGGCAAAAACAACAAAACAATGTACAGCATATTTATATCCAGCAAGGACAAAAGAGGTCCTGACCTGGGAAAGGAGGTTGAGCACAGTGACAGAACAATAGGAAAACAGTTAGTATACAGGAAAACCACTGGTCTTAAGATTTGTAACTACATTTACTTGCTTGACGAGTTCTCAAGCTTCATCTGTGCATAGACTAGTCAGCTTCTGGTGTGGGACTGGAGCAGGGCATGTTGTTTCTTCAAACTTCAGCCGTGCGTAGACTGGTCAGCCTCCAGAGTGACCAGAGCAGGGCTGTTGTCCTCAGCAGCAGCTTGGTCTTGTCTTAGAATCAGTTGGGTTGGATGATCTGGGTCCTGCTGGCTGGTTTACTTGTCCTGAGCTGCCAGTTTTAGCTGACTGTGGTGGATCCAAGATACAACACCTGGACTTTTAACAGCAGTGGGAGTGGACAAGATTACAATATAGGGCCCATCCTATATGGATCTTAGAGAAGTTAGATTCTACTTTTTAACCTAAGCAGAGTTACTAGATTTAAAGGGGTGTCAGGCTTACAGGCATTTTTTTCATGTGCCTAGTTATGAACACTTTGTATGGCTATTCCTAAAGCCTGCATTTGCTTTCTTTTTTTGTTTTGTTTTTGTTTTTTTTTTGAGACTGAGTCTTGCTCTTGTTGCCAGGCTGGAGTGCAATGGTGCAATCTCAGCTCCCCACAACCTCCGCCTCCCAGGTTCAAGCAATTCTCCTGCCTCAGCCTCCCGAGTAGCTGGGATTACAGGCATACAGTACCATGCCCGGCAACTTTTGTAATTTTAGTAGAGACAGGGTTTCTCCATGTCGAGGCTGGTCTCGAACTCCTGACCTCAGGTGACCCACCCGCCTCAGCCTCCCAAAGTGCTGGAATTATAGGCATGAGCCACCACACCCAGCCTGCATTTGCTGTCTTAAGGTTAATTCCCTTAGTTCCCGGAGGTCACCTCTAATTTGACCTATGATTTGGGGTGGCCGACAGAACAAAATCTTATAGGGCAGATACCCAGTTTGTTTGGTGGGGGTGCACCTGACTTGGAGGAGGACCATAGGCAAAAACCTGATTTTATCTCAGATGAATTTCTTGGCAATATTTCTTCAGTAACTGCTTGAGTGTCCGGTTCACACATTTTACTTTTTCCTGAACTTTGCGGCTGATAGGCTGTATGTAACTTCCATTTTATTTTTAACAGTCTTGTTAAATCTTGCACTATTTCAGCTATAAATTGCCAGCCCATTGTTTGACTTTAAAGTCAGAGGCAGTCCAAACCTGGGGATAATGGATTTTAGCAATACTTTAGTCACTTCTCGTGCTTTTTTGTCACGGTGGGGAAAGCCTTAAGTCACCCTGAAAAGATGCAAACAAGCACTAGCATGTACTGATAGCCTCTGGAACAGGGCAGTTCTGTAAAGTTTTTAAGAAAGTTTTCACAAGGCATGGCTCCTTCTTCTGTTTACTTTCCTAGAGGAGGGTTTTTCTTTTTCCCCCTTTGTAACTTCAACTAGTGGTTTAGCCATTATAGTGAGAAATTGGACTCCAGATACAGCAGAATTTTGCTGCCTTTAACTTTTAGTGTGACAATGGGTTCCTGGAAGCCTAATGAGAAGGTGCCTGGTCTGTCCTAGTTCTTATAGCTTTCAGCTGCTGCCAGCCCAATCAGATTAGTATTTGGTTTTCCCAAGGTTAGGCAGCCCTTGGCCGATGGCCTCTTTGTCTTGTGGCCTTGGCCATTTTCCTCATTACCTTTTGAACATTTATTCTTTTCCTTTGCTCTTCTCCCAGTGCCGGTCCTTGGCCCCCTTTTTTTCCAGATAGAGCTGGGCTGGGGAGAGGGACTTAACCCTTGGCGTGCCTAGCTGCCACGCTTGCTGCTTTCGTTCTTTCCTGTTTTGTTCCCTGGTTACAGTTTAACATACACCTGGGTGGCCACTTTTATAGACTAGGTGGTATTCATGCCTACAGCTTCCGCTTGATGTTATCCTGGGCTTGCCTTACAAATAAGTATTCACCATATGCTGATTTTCAGCAGCCTCAGAGTTAAATGGGGTGTAAAGCCAGAACGCCTCACAGAGTCTCTTGTAAAACTGACTTAAGCTCTCGTCAGCTCCCTGAAGCACTTCTGAAATCTTCCTTATGTTAGTTGCTTTCCTTCTACCAGCACTTAGCCTCTCAGAAGTGCCTCTTGGTACCTCTGCAAATGCTGAAGCTGGGTTACATCTTCCAGGTCCCAGTTGGGATCTTGGTCTGGGAACTGACCCTGAGTGGATGCCTGAGCATTTACTGTTTGGGTGAGGGAGAAAGGACAAGATGGAGGAAGGTGAACAAGAAGGCACAATCCATGTTGCTTCCGGGTTCTTCCTCACCGACTTTCCCACTGCGCGGGAAAATGCAGCCGGCGCCCAGGAAGACACAGATCAACCGAGCATGTGCCAGGTGACGTCAATCCGAAGAGATCGAAACTTACCCGGCCACGCCTATGGAGATGCCCCTATCACGCCCTTATCCTGCCCACTGCCCTCCCCCTTCCAGTACCAATGCATAAAAGTCCGCTGCCAGCAGGAGCCGACATGACTTCTTCGGCCCCTCCTACTTGGGGACCGGAGAACCTCACCCGAGAGCGCCGGCGCGACTTCCCTGGCCCCATACCTGAGGACTGGAGAACCTCGCCCGTGAGTGTGTGCATATTTGCAATAAAAGACTGCCGCTTTCTTATGTACTTTGGCCTTATGTTTAATTATTTAGCTCTCCTAAATTAAGTATTAAATTAAGTATTAAATTAAGACTATTATTAAATTAAATTAAATTAAGACATTTACTACATCTGCTGGTGCATGGGCTTCTAGCCAGTGGAGAGCTGCCTGTGTTATCCTCTGGCACTCCTCAGTGTTAAACAACATTAGGAAAAGCTGCCTGCAATCTGGCTGGGTTGGATCATGTGTCAGAAAGATGGATGGCATCAGATCTATAAGAGCTTGGGGCTTCTCTGTGTAGGAGGGTGTGTGGTGTTTCCAGTTTAGTAGATCAGGGGTTGAAAAGGGCTGATAGATGAAAGTCTGTAAGCCCACCCTGGATGTGGCCCTGGCCATGATAATAGATAGGTCCTTGCATCTCCCTGAGAGGCATTTGCATAGCCTGAGCACGACCAGATCTGAGACTGCCTGCTTGATTATCTTGGCTTGCTTCCCTGGCCTCTCGAGGCTCTAATCCTCACCTTCGAGGTGAGACCTGGGGCGTGTTACCTCTTGAATCTGGTTCCTGGGGGACTGTTTGCCTCAGTAAAGGGGGTAGGCTGGGACATATGAAGGAAGAATTTCTGTTACCTCTGGCAGCTCCTGCAAAACTGGCTTCTCTTGCTCTCTTTGGGATTTGTTTTTTTAAACTCTGTATTTGCTGGCGAAGCTGCTCTTACTTTCACTTTTGGATTTTTGCAATAAGCCATTAAACAGGCTGGATTTATGCCAGTCTTGTTTGTGCTATGTTTAACTATGAGTTAATATAAAGGAATTTGATCTGGGTACGCTGGCTGTCCTCCAACCTTGTCACCACCTTAAATACATGGCCAATTTTTCCCTGTCTGTATTTCCTTTGGTGGGCCATCCAACACCAAAAGAGAGCCATTCTAATTCACAGAGAGTTTTTACCTTCTGGGGCGGATGGGCAGGGGGAGGGAGGCAGTTAACTTAACTTTATAATCCTTTGCAAAACTTTTCTTAAGTTTCTGTAACATGCACTCCAATAGAGTCAGTTGTGTTGTTTTGATGACTTTCCTCCTATTCCTCCCTTTACAATGCAGCACATTTACTCTTGCACACTCATTTTTCCTCTAGTTTCGGCCAACTACAACACCCCCTATTACAGGAGTTTTCAGACCTGCTTGGCTTTGGAGAGGTCCTTATTCCCCCTACAACTCTGAGCTGTAAGGCAACTCCTATTAGCCATATGCAGATCGCCACTAGTCTTATCCCCACACTTTCTCGGAGCACACAGTCCACGCTAAGAGATCTGTAACTCCCCACTTCCCAGCTGATAAGCCTAATTAGACCCCTCCATTCACACACTTTCACACTCTTTCAGTGTCTGTGTTGGTAATTGGGATGGCAAGGCACTCTTGCCACAAGAAGGGAAAGAAAAAGGGCAAAGGGTAAAAGGTCACTCACTCATCAAGCAATTCATATCAAACCTGATATGAGCGTGCCGATAAAGGCACGCTCGTTTGTCAAGCAATTTAAACCAAGTCAAAATCAAAACCAAAACCAAAGTGCCAATAAAGGCACGCCATGGGTGATCACGCCACGCTTCCACTCAAATGGAGTGGGAAAGTTCCCAAGACTGGTCTTACCGTGTTCCAGATGTCCGGACTCCAAGTTCCAGTTCCTTCCCGGTGTTCAGCCACTGCGTTGATCCTCCGTGGGGGCCTGCCATGCACTGCTCTGGTGAGGGGTTTCACCCAGGCAATTGTCTACCCTGGAGCACTCTCAGTATCCACGTCGCTAAAGCTGGCCGGAATTCCCCGCAGGGATGCTCCACAGGGGAGGCCTAAGCCGCCTAAGGGACTACCTTGACCGCTCACTAATCACCTTGCTTTCCTAATCACCTGCTTCCTGGCCAGGAAATCAAGAAATGTAGCAGGACGAGCTGCAGACAATACTCCTCAGACACCGGGTTAAAGAAGGAAAGAGCTTTATTCAGCCGGGAGCTTTGGCAGACTTACATCTCAAAAGCTGAGCTTTCCAAGAGAGAAATTCCTGCCCCTTTTAAGGGCTTACAACCCTGGGCGGGGGGGGGTCTACGTGAAAGGGTCATGATTGATTGATTTAGCAAGCATGTGGATATGTAACTGGGGCTGCATGCATTGGTAATCAGGACAGAACAGAACAGTAAGTTTTACAATGCTTTCTTATACAATGTGTGGAATCTATAGATAATACAAGCGGTTAGGTAAGGGGTTGATTTTTAACTACCAAGCCTGGAGTGTGGCACTGGGCTGTTTGACTATTGATTTCATTTCTGCCTTTTCTTTAACTTCTACTTCCTGTTTCTTTTCTTGAGGCAGAAGACAATAAGAGAGGTGGTCTCCTTCCTTACAGGCATTAGCCACCACACCTGGCCCCTTGTTTTTAATTTACAAATGTAGTTAATTTAGCTTTGTAAACCAAAAAGTAACTGAGGCAGATCTCAATCAATTAGGTGTTCATTTTGCCAAGGTTGAAAATACGCTGGGGGAAAAGAAACATAAGCTGCAATAGGACCTGTGACCTGTGCTTTTTCCAAGGAGGATTTTGGGACCTTCAATATTGAAAGGAGAGAGGGCAAGCAGGAGAGGAAAGGGAAAAAAAGGAAGGACAGGTAGGCAATGATACAAATGGTTCCATACTTGTGAGGCTGTGATTGGTCCTCAGCAAATCTACATTTTACATGTGAAAAGAAGGGAGGGGAGGAAGAAGTCAGTTATGTATTCACATCATGTTCAGTAAATCTACATTTTACATAAGCTAAAGTAAGCATGTAAAATTACAGTTACATGTTTGGGAACAAAAGGAAGGCAAATTTTGCATGACTCAATTTCCAAGCTTAATTTTCTTGTGTAGCAGTTTGGGGTCCTGAGATTCTATTTTCTTTCACATTTCTCCCTTGTTATTCACAGTCTTTCAGAGAAAGCATGGTAGAAGAAAATGGGTGTCTGCTCATGGGTTTAGTCTAACCTATTCTGCTAGAATGATTTATTCCTAGAAGATGAGATCCCACATTGCTAGGAAGGCTCGTTCTTAGGGGCTTGTAAAATCTCTTGTCCCATGGAGAAAAATGGAGGCAGGGAGAAAGAAAAAAGGGAAAAAGAGAAACAAAAGGAAGTGACCAAGGCCAGATTATAGAAACAAAAGGAATGCAATCCTGGAAAAGTAATTTAGGATATACTACCGAGAAGTCCATACTTCAGTAGGCAGGCACAAAGATGGGGTGTGTGAGGCTCTGATTAGTGCTCAGTGAATCTACATTTTATAGGTGAAAAGAAGGAAGTAGAGAAAAAGTCTATTATGCATTTGTCTTGCACTCGGTAAATCTACATTGTATGTAAGATAAAGTAAGCTTGTGAAAATACAGTTATCTGCAAATGCTACTATTTCTGCTATTAGACTGCACAGTTTAAGTTTTCTAGCTTCAGTTTACAGGACTGTGAGAAAAGCACAATTTTAATTTTAATTTCTTTCTTTCTTTTTTTTTTGAGACGGAGTCTTACTCTGTTGCCCAGGCGAGAGTGCAGTGGTGCAATCTCGGCTCACTGCAAGCTCTGCCTCCCAGGTTCATGCTATTCTCCTGCCTCAGCCTCCCGAGTAGCTGAGACTACAGGCGCCCACGACCACACACGGCTAATTTTTTGTATTTTTAGTAGAGATGGGGTTTCACCGTGTTAGCCAGGATTGTCTCAATCTCCTGACGTCGTGATCCACCTGCCTTGGTCTCCCAAAGTGTTGGGATTACAGGTGTGAGCCATCGCACCCAACCAGAAAAGCTGTAAATGTTCAAAAGAAAAGTTTTCTTGACTCTGAAAAACAAAGCAAAAAGAATCAGCAATGTTTCCAACAAAAAAAGTTATAAAAGATTATTTCGGCCGGGCGTGGTGGCTCACACCTGTAATTCCAGCACTTTGGGAGGCCAAGGTGGGTGGATCACAAGGTCAGAGGTTTGAGACCAGTTTGGCTAACATGGTTAAACCCCATTTCTACTAAAAATACAAAAAATTAGGTGGGTGTGGTGATGCGTGTCTGTAATCCCAGCTACTCCAGAGGCTGAGGCAGGAGAATTGCTTGAACCTGGGAGGCGGAGGTTGCAGTGAGCCGAGATCACACCACTGCACTCCAGCCTGAGCAACAGAGCGAGACTCTGTCTCAGAAAAAAAAAAAAGAAAAAGGTTATTTCAGTTTCTGTTACTTCAGTTCCATGCAGTTAACTTGTTTCCTTTGATACTGGGATTAGCAACCCTCATGAACATATCAACTCTCCAATGAGAGTCCTGGAAGTTTTCTCTCTAGTCCAATGACACAATCGTCAAAGTTATCAGAAAACTATATTCTAGAGCACCCATCAGAATCCGTCTCATGAACTTCTCTAGGGAAGCAAGTTTTGGATTGTAACTCATTATATACAGCTTTTTTTTTTTTTTTTTTTTTTTTTTTTTTTTTTTTTTTTTTTTTTTTTTGAGACAGAGTCTTGCTCTGTCGCCCAGGCTGGGGTGCAGTGGCCGGATCTCAGCTCACTGCAAGCTCCGCCTCCCGGGTTTAGACCATTCTCCTGCCTCAGCCTCCCGAGTAGCTGGGACTACAGGCGCCCGCCACCTCGCCCGGCTAGTTTTTTGTATTTTTTAGTAGAGACGGGGTTTCACCGTGTTAACCAGGATGGTCTCGATCTCCTGACCTCGTGATCCGCCCGTCTCGGCCTCCCGAAGTGCTGGGATTACAGGCTTGAGCCACCGCGCCCGGCCTATATACAGCTTTTTGAGAAGAATAAAAATAAAACAATCATTGTGGATGACAAAAGTCTTATAGTACCATCACTGGTTAAAGACACAATTGACAAGGAAATTTGGTCGTTTCTGTGGCATACAACAATTTAACACAATAATATTAATTATTATTACTGGTTGCATATACTAAGACATGAGAATTATAGGAATCTCATACGATTATGGAATATATACTAGTAATACATTTATATAAATATAACCCAGAGAAAGATAAACATTTTATATTTGGCAATGCTTCCTGTTTGATTTTAACATACCAAGTAAGCTGAATATGTCTCTCTTGGATTTCTAAAAAAGTTATTTTGCGATCCAAAAACTGTATTTAGAACTTGAAATTTTTATTTTAGAAAGTTGGTCAAGTATCAATGGTTTAAAAACTTGATATCACAAAATAAGATCACAGGCACCCATAAAACAAGTCATTCATTTAGTCAAAAGGATAATTCAAAAGCTTCGAAAAGCAAAAATCTTTACTCTGATAGAGGGGAGACTCAGTTTCTCAAACCATAAGACCTAATAAAGATGACATGAGGCCAATGGAATCTTTCTCTCTTTCCTTCCCTTCTTTCTTTTGTAGTTTACTCAAAAGGTAAACAAAAATCTGTTATCATCTCTAATATCATACAAAAATCTTGCTCAAAAGAGAAAATCAAATATTACGTTTGCGTAGTCAATTATTAATGTTAAAGCTAATTTTAATAAAATCTTACAAACAAATCTATCCAATCTCAGTTTGAACATAAAGTAAGATTTCCATAAACCTTTTATAATCTTTTATAATTTTTTTCTACTTTCTTTATCCATTTAGTCTTATGTATCATTCTTTTCATGTTTTTTTTTTTTTTTTTTGGAGACAGGGTCTCACTGACTTACCCAGGCTGCAGTGCAGTGGCACAAGCTCAGCTCAAAGCAACCTCCACCTCCCGGGTTCAAGTGAGTCTTCTGCCTCAGCCTCCTAAGTAGCTGTGATTACAGGTGTGGGCCACCACACCTGGCTAATTTTTGTATTTTTTGGTAGAGACAGAGTTTCACCATGTTGACCAGGCTGGTCTTGAACTCTTGACCTCAAGTGATCCACTCACCTCAGCCTCCCAAAGTGCTGGGATTAGAGGCATGAGCCACCATGCCTGGTCTTCCTTAATTAAAAAAAAAACCCCTCGGCTGGGCGCGGTGGCTTATGCCTGTAATCCCAGCACTTTGGGAGGCCAAGTCAGGCAGATTACAAGGTCAGGAATTTGAGATCAGCCTGGCCAACAGAGTTAAACCCTGTCTGTACTAAAAATACAAAAATCAGCTGGTCATGGTGATGTGAACTTGTAGTTCCAGTTACTTGGGAGGCTGAGGCAGAAGAATCGCTTGAACCCGGCAGGTGGAGGTTAATGGTGAGCTGAGATGGAGCCATTGCACTCCAGCCTGGGTAACAGAGCGAGACTCTGTCTCCCACCTCAAAAAATAAAATAAAATAAAATCAACCCCTTTAACTAGGCAGAATTGCTTTTCCTTTAACAAAAGCCCTATTTCCATACCTTCTTACATTTTTACCAAAAACATATTCTACTTTTCTTTGCATGTTGCATGTAGAATTATTTATCTTATATCTAGTAATTTAAATTACATATATGAATTGTAATGTTAATTCTTAGTAACTCTTATTTTTAGTGAAAAACCTAGAAGGTAAGCAATTTTAGTTATTACCTCCTGCAGAATGCAGGACAAAGAAAAATACCTGAATCTAGGCCTTTTCATGGTCCCTAAAAGGCTGAAATCTAAAAATAGAAATTTATAGACAAGTTAAACAAGTATCAAAAGTATTACAGAAGCAAAGTTTTATACCTTAAAATATCTAGGCTGGGCATGGTGGCTCACGCCTGTAATCCCAGCCCTTTGGGAGGGCGAGGAGGATGGATCACTTGAGGTCAGGAGTTCGAGACCAGCCTGACCAACGTGATGAAATCCCATCTCTACTACAAAAATACAAAATTAGCGGGTGTGATGGTGCACACCTGTAATCCCAGCTACTCGGGAGGCTGAGGCAGGAGAATCGCTTGAATCCGGGAGGCAGATGTTGCAGTGAGCTGGCATCGCACCATTGCACCCCAGCCTGGGCAACAAGAGAGAAACTCTTTTTTGTCTGGCGGCGGGCAGTGGGGGGGTACCTGGCGGAGACAATATCTGACCTAATTCAGACCAAATGTCTAAATTTTGAAGTCATTTCTATTGTATTTCACCAATAATTTAAAAATTATCTTTGTATACTGAAGACTACTAAAGTCACATGAACTAAAAGGCATTTGAGTTAAAGTTTCTATTTTTCTGATAAAATATTTGATTTAAGCACTTTCATTTTCTTTTCTTTTCTTTTCTTTTTTTTTTTTGAGACAGAGTTTCGCTCTTGTTGCCCAGGTTGGAGTGCAATGGCGCAAACTCAACTCACTGCAACCTCCACCTGGGTTCAAGCAATTCTCCTGCTTCAGCCTCCAGAGTAGCTAGGATTACAGGCACCCACCACCACGCCCAGCTAACTTTTTGGATTTTTAGTAGAGACAGGTTTCATCATGTTGGCCAGGCTGGTCTCGAACTCCTGACCTCAGGTGATCCACCTGCCTCAGTCTCCCAAAGTGCTGGGATTACAGGTATGAGCCACTGTGCCTGGCCTGCTTTTTCTTTAAGCCAATTTATTAGAGCTCTTCTGTATATTTCGGTAGTGGAACCATCACATATACAAATGACACATACAAATACTTAGACATACAGGCACACAGAAGCAGATCTTATATAAGACTTTTCATTTGCCAGTTTTATTGTTATTTTTATTCTTATTTTTCTCAAGACAGGGTCATGCTCTGTCACTCATACTGGAGTGCAGTGGCAGGATCCTAGCTCACTGTAACCTTGAACTCCTGGGCTCAAGCGATTTTCCTTCCGCAGCCTCCTGAGTAGCCAGTGTTGCAGAATTCTGTCCTTAGTTCAACTAAAACTGGGTTCTTGTCACATGACCAGGAAAGATAGGCTCATGGACACATTGAGGGGTGAGTAGAGCAGAATTTATTGGGTGAAAAGGAAAAAAGAAAGGAAAAAAAAACTCTCAGAAAATTGAGAGGGAGTCCTGCCAACAGGCCCCCACCTCACAGATTGAATTCCAGGCCACCACACACACGCTGAAGAGACCAGGCTCCTCCCCGCCTGCCGAAGGTGTGAATTTCTGGAGACTCCACCCTATTCTCCCAGTGTGCAGGCGGGTTGGCGATTCTCTGGCGACCTTTTTTATCTGCATAGATATTTGGCTGTCTCACTAGGACTACAGGTGCACAATGCCATGCCCAGCTAATGTTTTTCTTTTTTCTTTTTCTTTTTCTTTTTTTTTTTTTTTGAGACGGAGTCTCGCTCTGTAGCCCAGGCTGGAGTGCAGTGGCCGGATCTCAGCTCACTGCAAGCTCCGCCTCCCGGGTTCACGCCATTCTCCGGCCTCAGCCTCCCAAGTAGCTGGGACTACAGGCGCTGCCACCTCGCCCGGCTATTTTTTGTATTTCTTAGTAGAGACGGGGTTTCACCGTGTTAGCGAGGATGGTCTCGATCTCCTGACCTCGTGATCCGCCCATCTCGGCCTCCCAAAGTGCTGGGATTACAGGCTTGAGCCACCGCGCCCGGCCCAAAGAAGGAAGGCTTCTTTTTCTTTTTCTTTTTTTTTTTTTTTTTTGAGACGGAGTCTTGCTGTCTCCCAGGTTGGAGTGCAGTGGCGCGATCTCGGCTCACTGCAAACTCCGCCTCCTGGGTTCACGCCATTCTCCTGCCTCAGCCTCCGGAGTAGCTGGGACTACAGGCGCCCGCCACCATACCCGGCTTATTTTTTGTATTTTTAGTAGAGACGGGGTTTCACCGTGTTAGCCAGGATGGTCTCGATCTTCTGACCTTGTGATCCACCCACCTCAGCCTCCCAAAGTGCTGGGATTACAGACGTGAGCCACCGCGCCCGGCTGTTTTTCTTTTTTCTATGTTACCCAGGCTGGTCTCCAATTACTGAAGCCAAGCGATCATCTCACCTTAGCTTCTCAAAGTGCTGAAATTACAGGCATGAGCCACCATGCCTGGCCTCATTTGCCAATTTTAAATAGTTTTTCTTCTTCTTTTCTTTTCTTTCTTTCTTTCTTTTTTTTTTTTTTTTTTGAGACAGAGTCTTCCTCTGTCACCCAGGCTGGAGCGCAGTGATGCAATCTGGGCTCATTGCAACCTCCGCCTCCCAGGTTCAAGCGATTCTCCTGCCTCAGCCTCCTGAGTAGCTGGGACTACAGGCGTCTGCCACTACGCCCGGCTAATTTTTTTAATTTTTAGCAGAGACGGAGTTTCACTGTGTTATCCAGGACGGTTTCAATCTCTTGACCTTGTGATCCACCTGCCTTGGCCTCGGAAAGTGCTGGGATTACAGGCATGAGCCACCGCGCCTGGTCTATCATAGGATCTGATAAGGAGATCAATTGCATTTAGATGGGAGCTTTTAATTTGGTCTGTATCTTTTAACTGGACCATTGAACTCAGGGTGGAGCCCACACTGATTTTTGGGTCCCCAAAAAGAAAGCAATGATATGGGAACCTGGCCATGCAATATGTTCAGTGTGTTTTGCTACAAAAACATTCTCTCAAGGCTGGTGGGCAACCCAGTGCCAATCAGCCCACTCTCTGTGATCAGCCGTTTCCCAGCCATTATATACGCCAAAGTCAAGTTTTCTCACAATACGAAGTGATTTCTGATCCCCTTCAAAGCCAAAATCAGGTCAGGCAATGCAAAGGAACAGAGTTTTAGATCTGAGAGGATTTTGTTTTCTCTTGGATTCCCTCTTGGGATTCCCTGAGGAAAAAACAGCAGTTTTTCACAAAAATGAGTCCGTGGTGCCTTTTGTATTTTTCTTAAGGGATCCTAGGCTATTAGAATTTTATTTTATTTTATTTTTTCCTTGTGCAGCACCAAAGTTGGCAAAAGGAAGGAGGGGCTGATAGAAATAAATAGGGGAGGCCGGGCGTGGTGGCTCATGCCTGTAATCCCAGTACTTTGGGAGGCTGAGGTGGGTGGATCACTAAGTCAGGAGTTCGAGACCATCCTCGCCAATGTAGTGAAACCCCCGTCTCTACTAAAAATACAAAAATTAGCTGGGTGTGGCGGCAGGCGCCTGTAGTCCCAGCAACTTGGGAGGCTGAGGCGGGAGAATTGCTTGAACCTGGGAGGTGGAGGTTGCAGTGAGCTGAGACCACACCATTGTACTCCAGCCTGGGTGACAGAGTGAGGCTCTCTCAAAAACAACAACAACAACAACAACAAACCAGAAAGAAACAGGGAAACAGAGGGAGTGCATGTGGCTAGCAGGGCTAGCAGGGGGTTGAAAAAGAGACATTCAGTTGACTGAGAAATGTTTACACAGGGAGAAAAGAGACCTTAAAGCAGTGTGTGCACACTGAAGTCTAAAATATCGGTTTTAATTAGTCAAATTTTGACTATAGAGCTTTAAAAATATCCTTTCAAATCTCTTATTACCAGATTTTAGCCAGGAGGAACAGTTGATATTCCTGGCTTTTCACCTTCTTTACCAAAAGGTATCCTCCCAAGTGCCTTAACCAAAGTTATGACTATTAGGCCACAAGGTGGATGGCCCTTAGTTGTTCCCTGATAAGGTGGCAAACCTGAGCCATGGCAGAAATGTTTAATTATTTTTTATTAATTATTTTAGACACGGAGCTCCCTGGGCTTCTCAGTACAGGTGGGCCTAAACTAATGGCTAGAAACGGAGAAAGGGAGGTAGACTTTCCCACTTACAGCCAGACCCTGCAGCACAGCTTTCCAGGGCCTCAGTCCCCCTGCCCTGGCTGATGCTCCCTCCCTACTCCCCTTACCAGGGCCCTGGCCCCACCACACAGCTGAGCTGGCCCAAGCCAAAGAGTTGCTGGAGCAGCAGCTGGAGTGGATCAGGCCCTGCTGGAGGGGTTGGGAGGCCCAGGCCCTGGTGCTCAAGATCCAGAAGCTGAAGGAACAGATGAGGAGGCACCAAGAGAGCCTGGAAGGAGACACCCAAGCTTCCCACCAGTGCCCATGGCACCCTCCATCCTTGGAAATACTGTGCACCACCCCCCGGAACCCTGGGATCAGAAACATCCCAGCTGCTCCCAGGCCACGGGGAAAATGGAAGAGACCACAAAAGGCCAGAAGTTGGCAGTGTGATGGTTAATACTGAGGGTCAACTTGGTTGGATTGAAGGATGCAAAGTGTTGATTCTGGGTGTGTCTGTGAGGGTGTTGCCAAAAGAGATTAACATTTGAGTCAGTGGACTGGGAAAGGCAGACCCACCCTCAATCTGGGTGGGCAGCATCTAATCAGCTGCCAGTGTGGCCAGAATATAAAGCAGGGAGAAAAATATGAAAAGGCTAGACCGGCCTCCCAGCCTACATCTTTCTCCCATGATGCATACTTCCTGCCCTCGAACATCGAACTCCAAGTTCTTCAGCTTTAGGACTCAGACTGGCTTCCCTGCTCCTCAGCTTGCAGGCAACCTATTGTGGGACCAAGTGATTATGTGAGTTAACACTACTTAATAAATCCCCCTTTATATATATGTTTATTCTGTTAGTTCTAGAGAACCCTACTACCTAGTGAGGAGCCAGGGCTCTGCAGTCTCAGTCCCATCCCTCCTTTGACCTCACAGCAGTGTACCTCAGCCTTACAGGAATTTACCCTGGATCGTGTCCTACAATTACCTCTCCCCAAACACAGTAAGAAGATGTAGCATGCAGATACCACAGACACACGTGTGTTCCATTTTTATTTAGGATTTTTTTTTTTGTGAGATGGAATTTTGCTCTTGTTGCCCAGGCTGGAGTGCAATGGCACAATCTTGGCTCACTGCAACCTCTGCCTCCCGGGTTCAAGCGATTCTTGAGCCTCAGCCTCCCGAGTAGCTGGGATTACAGGCACCTGTCATCACACCTGGTTATTTTTGTATTTGTAGTAGACACGGGGTTTCTCCATATTGGTCAGGCTGGTCTTGAACTCCCAACTTCAGGTGATCCACCCGCCTCGACCTCCCAAAGTGCAAGGATTATAGGCGTGAGTGACTGCGCCCAGCCTAGTTAGGATTTTGAAAATTCTGACAATCAGGAATGGGGGTTCAGGAGTGGTACTGATGCAGAAAAGGGAAGTCATGGGGTGGGGACTGTCAGGGGTAGAGGCAGTAGTGTCTCCTTCATCCCCACCCTGCTGTCTTCTCCTGAAAGACAGATGATCACATCCTAGAATTGATGAGTCCTCTACCGTGTCTGTTCAACTGAAGAGAAAATATGGCACAGTCAGAATAAGGCATTAAAAGGGGAAAGTGAGGCAGGGACCCACGGCGCACATGCAGATGCTGGTGTACTGCCTGGGTTCAGAGGATGGACTTGGGGGTGGGAGAAGCGATGTAATATGATGAGAGAAGAGAGAGACCCCACATAGAGGTCAAGAAAACATCCCAACACAGTATCAAAGACCAGAGGGCATGAACCCGTCGAGTGTCCGTTATGCATCAGGTGCCCATGACCTAAGTGATGGGATTTAGGACAAACACACTAAGGAACAGAGAGGACCTAAAGGGTTTCATGAGATCAGCACTCACAGTGGAGGAGACGTCTGTCTCATCAGGCAGCTCCTAACACTGACCTCAAAGTGATGTTGTCCATCACAGTGGATCCTTGCATCATTCTCATCTGACACAAATGTGATGGCCAAGCCCTGTTCCAAACCAGCCTGCTCTGGCCACCTGAAAGGAGACAGAGGGTAGGAACAGAAGACCCCAAAGAGGGAAGACACCTAGGGGGAGGGAAGAGGATGTAAGGTGTGAAAAGATACAAAAGATAGGGAACGGGAGAGTGGGCATCCTTCTGGGTGTGGGGCTCACCTGTCACTGATAAAGGCAATGTTAATCCACTGGATGTCTATGATGCGGCCCAATAGGTTGGTAACCATAGAACTGGTCATTGAAAATCTTTTGGGGTCATTCTTGGACATGTGCAGAACAGCAAACAATTTTAGTCACCTGATGTGGTTCCTTGGCTTCCCATTCAGTTTTCCTTATGCCTCAGCTGCTACTATGACTGCCAGCTGCCCTCCACATTCCCCTAAATTCCAGATGGGTGTGAGGAGGTAAGAGCAGGAAGAAATAGTGGATTGTGGATTGAGGTGCAATTTCCCACCACTGGAGGTGGCAAGCGGACAGATTCATACGCTGGCACTGAAGAGGCTCCTGCCCTTTGCACAGTGTGTTTGGTCACCCCAGTGCTCAGGCTGAACCCTGAGAAGAACAAGGAACTTGGACTGTCTGAAGGCCCTTGGGTGGTGTTTAAGTCGCCTGACCACTGTGTCCTGGCTGAATGTATACATGCAGATGGAATCTTTTTTTTTTTTTTTTTTGAGACGGAGTCTGACTCTGTCACCCAGGCTAGAGTGCAGTGGCCACGATCTCAGCTCACTGCAAGCTCCGCCTCCCAGGTTCACAACATTCTCCTGCCTCAGCCTTCCCAGTAGCTGGGACTACAGGCCTGGCTAATTTTTTGTACTTTTAGTAGAGATGGGGTTTCACCGTGTTAGCCAGGATGGTCTTGATCTCCTGACCTCGTGATTTGCCTGCCTTGGCCTCCCAAAGTGCTGGGATTACAGGCGTGAGCCACACGCCCGGCCCGCAGATGGCATCTCTAAATGACTTATACAAAGTGCTACTGCCACAGCATCCCCAGCAATTTTTTACAGATTGTGGAGCTTTCAGATCTCCATGTGCTGGATACTGACTGTTTAGAATTTTCTTAGGATGTACTCACTGCTTCTGCCTTGTATTTCTCTTCACCTGAATGACACAAAAGGTTTAAGAGTCTCAGTGGTGTGACAGAGAGAACTGTGTCAAGTGGATGATTCCATTTGCCATGGTTACAAGGGAGGCTGGAGCTCAAAACTGAAGCCCTTCACAGAGGTTCCTGCTGAAGGTGCACACAGAGTACAGACCCACAGAAACAGCTTGGATTTGCTGGACCAAGCCCAAAGAGAGACATATTATCTGAACAAAACAGGATTTCTTTCCCCCGTTGAGGTCCACACCCCTCGCCACAGAGCAGTAAAATGCACAGCAGAGGACAGGGAACACTGTGACTGCACCAGCATTCTCCACCAAAGACCGTTGTGTGGAAGGTGCTGCTCGGCTCTCTTGTGTCTACCGAGTAGCTGGGACTTTTATGAATGTTTTGTAAGTGGTGTTATGTCCATCCGTTTTTAATAAAGTTAATGGCATCTTTGAGACAGCTGGTTTTATAAGCTATGTCTGGTAGCTTAAGTTGGAAGCCAGCTTTCAGCGTGGCCATATCAAGGTCTCTTTTTTGACTTCATTCTCTTTGAAGTTCAAGTCTTTCAAGTCAATACATTTAAAAGAAGACTTTTGACATGAGCTTCAGGTGCAGTCTTGTCTGCCTCCTGAGGCCCCCTGAGCTGGAAGTGAGGATTCCACTTGGCATTTCTCCCACCGGGTGCACATGTGTCTGCTCACGTAGGGCCATTGGCCATCGGTGGCAGGAGTGCTGAAGTCATTTCCACATTTAAGAGGATTCTTAGGTATAATTTCTTTTTCTTTTTATTCTTTTCTTTCTTTCTTTTTTATTATTTTTTTTTTGAGACAGAGTCTCGTCTGTCACCAGGTTCTGGAGTGCAGTGGCATGATCTTGGCTCACTGCAATCTCCACCTCCCAGGTTCAAGTGATTCTCCTGCCTCAGTCTCCCAAGTAGCTGGGGCTACAGGTGTGTGTCCCCACACCCAGCTAATTTTTGTACTTTTAGTAGAGACGGGGTTTCACCATGTTGACCAGGATGGTCTTGATCTGATTTCATGATCTGCCCGCCTTGGCCTCCCAAAGTGCTGGGATTACAGGCGTGACCCACCGCACCCAGCCTCGGTATAATTTCTTTCTTAGGCCTGGCTAAAAGTCATAAATAATCTGTAATCAGTGTTATTTAATACTCTTTTGACCCTCACCCAAATCTTGTCATAAAGAACAAATGAATTTTTGTTTGGAGAACCTGTTAATGTAGTAGGCTAAAGCTGTGATTTTAAGAAGAAAACACATAGTAAAGTTCTATGTAGCTGAAAGGCGTGGTGTCAATATGTGGTCTGTTCCCTGGCCATTGATGGTGCCACTGACTGCCTTACTAATGGTCACTGTCCACTTGAAGGCCTAATGTGTACAGCTCACATTATTATTATTATTATTTTGAGATGGTGTCTCGCTCTGTTACTCAAGGTGGAGTGCAGTGGTGCAATCTTGGCTCACTGCAACCTCCGCCTCCTGAGTTCAAGTGATTCTCCTGCCTTAGCTTTGGAGTAGCTGGGATTACAAGCATTGCATCATATTTCTTTGGGTATTATTGAGGCAGTGGCCTTACTGAGCCTTGTGTTTCATTCTAACAATGCTTCAGCATGTGTGGCTACATACAAGGGAGGTTGAATTGTTGCAGTAAACTGAGGAATGGAGAGACTAATATGCAGTACAGGAGGATTGTTTATTTTAGGTACGCACTGGCTCAGTGGATTTGTATCTAAAAAGTTGAGCATTGAACAAAGACAGAGGGTTTTTTTTTAATTCTCCAATTTAAAACTTTTAATTAAAAAATAAACTTTAATGTCAAAAATGCAAACTTGGGGAAGACAGAATGATCACACACAAGGCTGTCACTTCACACTTGGAAGGCTGCACAACGGCCGGGCAGAGGCGCTCCTCACTTCCCAGACGATGTGGGGGCCGGGAAGAGGTGCTCCTCACTTCCCAGACAGGGCGGGGGCGGGCAGAGGTGCTCCTCACTTCCCAGACGATGTGGGGGCCGGGAAGAGGTGCTCCTCACTTCCCAGACAGGGTGGGGGCGGGCAGAGGCGCTCCTCACTTCCCAGATGATGTGGGGACTAGGAAGAGGTGCTCCTCACTTCCCAGATGGTGCAGCCAGGTAGACAGGCTCCTGACATCTCAGACAGCGGGCATCCGGGCAGAGGCGCTCCTCACATCCCAGACAGGGTGATGGCCGGGCAGAGGCGCTTCTCACCTGCCAGACGGTGGGGCAGCAGCTAGTCAGAGGCGCTCCTCACCTGCCAGACGGTGGGGCAGCAGCTAGTCAGAGGTGCTCCTCACTTCCCAGACGGTGGGCAGCTGGGCAGACGCGCTCCTCACCTGCCAGACGGTGGGCAGCTGGGCAGAGGCGCTCCTCAGTTGATCATACAGTGACAGGTCATGTAATCTATAGCATAACGTAACTTGTGACCTTGCATAGCTGGTTGCCTTGTAGCTGCATTGAAAGAAAAATAAGAACTGGCTAAATACAGACATTTGTAAAACACAATAATGCTTAAGAAACCTGGGAAAAGAGTAACAGTAAAATAATCTGTTTTTCTTTTTTTTCCTTCAACTTTGCTCTGGAAGTAGGGGGTGTCTGGAGCCTATTCTTTTGGCCTTGGCTCTTCGGACAGTGTTATCTTATAACTGTCCTTGAAGTGAGCTTGCTAGGCAGAGGAAAACTTGTTCTTTTCTTTTGCTTTTTAACTTTGGCCTTGCCACATTCTGGGCCTTAACTTTTACTTTTCTTGGAGTGAATAAATGCAGTGCTTATTATTATTATTTTAAATTTCTGCCTCAGTTTCTTTTCTTTGATGCCTTTTATGAAAGAAGTTTTAGAATAGAAGGCATCACTATTACTGCTTGAAGTAATAGTGCTCCACATCGTCTGGGATGTGAGGAGCACCTCTGCCCGGCCGCCCTGTCTGGGATGTGAGGAGCACCTCTGCCCGGCCGCCCTGTCTGGGATGTGAGGAGCGCCTCTGCCCCTTGGCTGTGCAGCCTTCCAAGTGTGGGCATACTTCCCAGCTGCCCGCCATCCGTAAAGTGAGGAGCGCCTCTGCCCAGACTCTGCCCTGTCTGGGAAGTGAGGAGCGCCTCTGCCCGGCCACCACACCATCTGAGATGTGAGGAGCACCTCTGCCTGGCCACTGCCCTGTCTGGCAAGTTCTGCTTGAAGAGACAAGTTTTCTTCTTTAGACAAAGGTTGATATTTACGCAGAGCCACTAGCTGAGTGGTAGTTTGCCTGGCTACTGTTGCTTCTACAGTTGATTGAATGCTTCTAACAAGGAGAGGTAAGAGACAAGGGAGTATTAGGCAACTTTTTAGTATGGCCAAAACTACTTCTATTAAAGTCTTGAACTTTCTAAAAAATGAAAACTAGCTTCTAAAGAGAGAATCTGGAGACTACTTTTTCTAAGTTTGATCTGGAACATGGGCTAATTTTGGTATTCTTGCAGTTATTTCTATAATGGCCTTTCTGTTGTCATTGATTTCCAGGCAACAATTAGATTGAACTTTCTACATACTTCTTGGGCTAAGAGGTAGTCTAAAGCTGATCTGTTCTGATAGACAGCGTTTCTTATTTTTGTGGTTTGCTGGGCCAGTAAATCTAATGCATTTGCTGTTTCATTAGTGATTATTTCAAGCACTGACCACGACTGTATGATGCGGTTAAGCATGTAAACAGGAATGCTGCATTTGCATGACCTATCTTATGCCTGGGGAGCTGGCCCTATAGTATTGAATTATTCTTTCAGGGGGCTAATCTGTGTCTTTCTCATCTTCTATTTTTTATATCTTTTTTTATGTCTGCATCTCTTTTGTTTCTTCTTTTAACTTAATCATAGATAGGATTCTACATTGTTGCTGCAGTGGGAGTAGGAAGAAAGACAGTCTAATTGTTCTAAGCACACAGGCCTCTGTCTATTTAGCTGGCAACTGTTTCTATGCCTGTGGCCTACAGATCTAATAAAGACCAGGGGGTGCTTGCTAAGTATTTGGAGCTTTGAGCTGTTGCTAAGTGTGGTTTAGAGAAGAGAAACGGGACAACGGATTTGGATGAAGTGCTTTGTAGTCATCTTTGCCTTGCCACAAAGTTTTCTTTAATGTTTCATTATAATATTGCTGTCTGAAGCAGGTTAGTTCTCATACTGGGTCTGTAAAAACTTTTCTTCAACAAGCAACAGTGTTTTTTGTTTTTTGTTTTTTTGGTTTTTTTAGACGGAGTCTCTCTCTGTCGCCTAGGCTAGAGTGCAGTGGTGCAATCTCAGCTCACTGCAAGCTCCGCCTCCCGGGTTCATGCCATTCTCCTGCCTCCGCCTCCGGAGTAGCTGGGACAACAGGTGCCCGCCACCATGCCTGGCTAATTTTTTGTGTTTTTAGTAGAGACGGGGTTTCACTGTGTTGGCCAGGATGGTCCTGATCTCCTGACCTCATGATCCGCCCACCTTGGCCTCCCAAAGTGCTGGGATTACAGGTGTGAGCCACCATGCCCGGCCTTGATAATAGAAGTTTTTAAGAGCCAGACGCTTGAACTTGTGGGCATCAGTTTGGGGAAAGAGTCAGTTGGAGTAACGTTGTCTTGAGGCATTAACTTTTTTGCTTCTTAAGGCCATTGATCTTTTATGTTAGTCTTTCTACAAACATAACATGAGAAAACGCCTAAGCTGCCAGCAATGTTTTCAGTCAGCTGAGCAAATAGGTTTTTGGCTACAGGAGGAGGTTCTGGTAACTTCTGGTTTATATGCTCAAAGAATGACTTAAAGCCTCAGAATTGCTCCTGGGCTGACTGCTTGGTTCGAGTCTTCTTTATAATATATGAAGTTACTTTAGCTTTTTGATCGTAGCTTTGTAATGCCATGGAGTAGCCTGTAGTCCACACAGGTAGATTTGGCCTTAAGATAGTAAGATTTACAGGATTGCAAGTGCTTGTCTTACAATCTGGTTTTGCTGGTGCTTTGATGAGCAAGATTGACTTTGGCCTCGGTGATGGTGGGTCAGTGAACTGCATTGTGCAGTTTCAGCAAGTTATTGCTAGGGCCTTGGAGGGACAAACAGGGGGTGCACATACAATTTTATACTGGCAGTGTGTATAGTACTTTGTAGGACTAGAGATTGTGAGATAGGTTGAGTTTATAGATGTTAACTGACAAATATCAAAGTATATGGATATAGCCCCCGCCCTAGGGAAGAGAGGCTTGGGTTTGACTTATAAGACTTCTGTTTTTTTTACTCATATAAATCTTAAATGAAGTCCTAGGTAAAGACTTAGGGTCATAGCATATATAAGGCTGGTCATTTCTTGGGGCACAAATTGAATAGGTGGTCTGATTATAAGTATGAGTTCTTAAGGGAGTCTTTGTACACTTATCAGTATAGTACAATAGGGTTCTAGTTATACCTTCTTTGACTAAGTAGTATGTGTACAGTGGGGACACTTTTCTGTAGGTGTTTCTTCTAGTATGATTAAGGGGGTAACAACAGCAAAACAATGTACAGCGTATTTAAATCTAGCAAGGACAAAAGAGGTCTTTACTTGGGAGAGGAGGTTGAGCAGTGACAGAACAATAGGAAAACAGTTAGTATTACAGGAAAACTACTAGTCTTCAGTTTTTTTTTGTTTGTTTGTTTGTTTTTTGAGACGGAGTCTCGCTCCGTCCCCCAAGCTGGAGTGCAGTGACGTGATCTCAGCTCACTGAAAGCTCCGCCTCCCGGGTTCATGCCACTCTCCTGCCTCAGCCTCCCAAGTAGCTCGGACTACAGGCACCTGCCACCACGCCAGGCTAATTTTTTGTATTTTTAGTAGAGACGGGGTTTCACCGTGTTAGCCAGGATGGTCTCGATCTCCTGACCTTGTGATCCGCCTGCTTCGGCCTCCCAAAGTGCTGGGATTACAGGCGTGAGCCACCGCGCCTGGCCTAGTCTTAAGATTTCTGACTACATTTACTTGCTTGATGAGTCTTTAAGCTTCAGCCGTGTGTAGACTAGTCAGCTTCCGGTGTGTGACCAGAGCAAGGTTTGTTGTTTCTTCAAGCTTCAGCCGTGTGTAGACTAGTCAGCTTCCGGAGTGACCAGAGCAGGGCTGTCGTCTTCAGCAGCAGCTTGGTCTTGTCTCAGGATCAGCCGGGTTGGATGATCTGGGTGTTGCTGGCTGGTTCACTTGTTCTGAGCTGCCGATTTTAGCTGACTGTGATGGATCTAAGGCACGATTCTTGCAATTGTAACAGCAGTGGGAGTGGACAAGATTACTGTATGGGGCTTATCTTACATGGGTCTTAGAGCAGTTGGGTTCTACTTTTTAACTTAAACAAAGCTACTAGGTTTAAAGGGGTGTACTGTGTCTGTTAGACTTCTAGGCATTGTTTTATGTACTTAACTATGAACACTTTGCATGGCTATTTCTAAAGCCTGCATTTGCTTTCTTAAGGTTAATTCTTTTAGTTCTTGGAGCTCACTTTTAATTTGATGGTGGCTGACTGAACAAAATCTTATAGGGTAAATACTTTGTTTGGTGGGGGTGCACTTGACTCAGAGGAAGACTATAGGCAAGACTTGATTCTGTCTCAGATGAATTTCTTGGCAATATTTCTTCAGTAGCTGCTTGAGTGTCTGGTTCATGAATTCTACAGTAAAAGAATCTATTTTTCTCTTTTTTTCTTTCAACTTTGCTGTAGAACAAAGAAGTGTCTAAGGCCTATTTTTTTAGCCCTAGCTTATTCAGACAGCATTGTCTTATAACTGTCCTTGGGCTGGGCAAGGTGGCTCACGCCCATAATCCCAGCACTTTGGGAGGCTGAGGCAGGTGGATCACAAGGTCAGGAGATCGAGACCATCCTGGCTAACACAGTGAAACCCCGTCTTTACTAAAAATACAAAAAAATTAGGTGTGGTGGCGGACGCCTGTAGTCCCAGCTACTCAGGGGGCTGAGGCAGGAGAATGGTGTGAACCTAGGAGGTGGAGCTTGCAGTGAGTTGAGATCATGCCACTGGTCTCCAGCCTGGGTGACAGAGCAAGACACCATCTCAAAAAAAAAAAAAAAAAAAATATATATATATATATATATATACACACACACACACACACAGACACACATATATATTTGTATATATATGTGTGTCTGTATATATATATATATATAAACTGTCCTTGAGGTAAGCTTGCTAAGCAGAAAAAAAACTTGTTCTTTCCTTTTTCTTTTTAACTTTTGCCTTGCCACATTCTAAGCCTTAGCTTTAACTTTTCTTAAAGTAAATAAATGCAATACTTATTATTATTTTTAAATTTCTGCCTCAGAATGAATAAATAACATTTTTTTTTTGAAGTCATGCCTTTGGATTAGGGTAAACTCTAGGATATTTAAGTGAATTCCCTGAGGAATTGTGGACACTGTAAACAGGTGAGGGCATTATTCTCTGCTTCTCTGTCCCCACAGAGTCGTCGTTCACCCTCCTCTCACCTTGTCCCCTGCACTGGGAGGCAACCACGACAGGCATGGCCTGTGCTCCTTCAACATCTGGCTTCTGCCTGGGTTTGGATGATAACAGGCACCTGCAGGAGATGGGGGTGTGGGAGGAGAAATAACTCAGGGTTTTCATTTCCCTCACTCCCTCTGGACAGGTCTGTGGTTCTGTAATCATTGCCGCCCTCTACCTACAGCCACAGGCATGGGGGGCTGCCCCTAGTGAAAGCTACAGATTTCCCTGGGTTCTGGAAACTGCTCCCTTCCTTGCTCTTCCAAGCTCAGAGATGAAAACAGTTTCCTGCCAGGAATCATCCCAGGGAGCTTCAGCACACTAGTGGCTTTCTTAGCCCTGACAGCACCTGTGTAAAAGGTGCCATCTCAGGCCAGGCGCTGTGGCTCACACTTGTAATCCCAGCACTTTGAGAGGCCGAGGCGGGAGGATCACCTGAGGTTGGGAGTTCGAGACCAGCCTGACCAACATGGAGAAACCCCATCTCTACTAAAAATACAAAATTATCTGGGTGTGGTGGCACATGCCTGTAATCCCAGCTACTTGGGAGGCTGAGGCAGGAGAATCGCTTGTACCCGGGATGTGGAGGTTGTGCTGAGCTGAGATCGCGCCATCACACTCCAGCCTGGGCAACAAGAGTGAAGCTCCAACTCAAAAAACAAAAAAAGGTGCCATCTCTTTCCTGCCAGGTCCCTGACTGGCCACAGGGTGCTCCCCCAAAAGGAGAAGTGACAAGAATGTATTTAAGACATTGCACTAACATGTCTATTCATGATGTTATTTCAAAAAATTGACTTACTACAATAAAAGGGAAAAATAAGAGTGTGTTGGAAACGGAGCAGGAAGAAAGACAAAGATGATAAACAATCAATCTGGGCATCTGAGAAGCCCCAAGTGCAGAGGCTGCCCTGAGTCTTTAGAGGACAAGAAACAGAACACACCACCCAAAAGTGAGAGACAGAGCCTGGCCAGAGCACGATGATAACGGCTCTCCTGTGGAGTACTATTCCTGTAACTCTGACGAGAGGGATGAGATCGACATGTAAAAATACATACACACACAAAGTGGAGCTGAGGGCAGGATGGAGAGCTGCCATTCTCAGCCCTTGACCTCCATGGACTTGGAGAAAGGCTCAGCCTGGAGATGTGTGAAGCCTCCGACCTGGAGCAGCACCCGCCCCTAAAGACCAGGCACAAATCCCAGCACATGGAGGGATCCAGACAAATACACAAGAAATGACCACAGCAGGAACTTTATTGAGCACAGGGCGAGGGTGCACACACCACTCAGCACCTGCCCCTCCACCCACCCTTCTCTCCCCACCTGCCCCTGCCCCAGCATAGCAGGTCCTCAGAATCCAAAAAAAGAACCTAACCTCCATGTTCTCTCTCTGTCTCTCTCTCTCTCTCTCTCTCTCTCTCTCTTTGTTTTTTGAGACAGTTTATCTCTTGTTGCCAGGCTGGAGTGCAATGGTGTGATTTCGGCTCACTACAACCTCTGCCTCCTGGTTCAAGCAATTCTCTTGCCTTAGCGTCCTGAGTAGCTGGGATTACAGGCAGCTGCCACCACACCCAGCTAATTTGTGTATTTTTAGAGATGGGGTTTCACCATGTTAGCCAGGCTGGTCTCGAACTCCTGACCACAGGTGATCCACCTGTCTTGGCTTCCCAAAGTGCTGGGATTACAGGCATGAGCCACCACGCCTAGTCTCCATGTTCTCTTAATAGTTTGTAATATCTTAGCACAGTTTCAAAGAAAGGATATGAGAACAATAACTCATAGAGCAAGACATCTATCTAGAGTGAGTGAGTCACAGGGGAGATCGGGGAGGGAAACACTGTAACTCTTTCATTCCCAGAAAAGGAAGGTTGATCCAGGGAAGGGGACCCCAGGCCTGGATATTGGGATTATGTGGAAGGGGTTCTGGGGCATCGGGCAATGGGCCCCTCTCCCGATATCATCCCTGTGCTGTGCTTGGGAGTAGACACAGTTTATCAGCTGTGCAGCTCGGGGAACAGAAGTCAGAGTCCAGAGACACGGGGAGCTGAGAACAATCTATGTCTTACTCGTCTGCACAAGGCAGGTCTCAAACTGGAGAACATGGTAATGACCAGATTCAGCTCAGCCACTCTCAGCCTTGACACCCAGAGCATTGCGGACAGCCCATTGCCACCCCCTAACTTCAAATCCAAAGATCCCCTATAGCCCAAAGCTGCTCCCCGGCCTCAACTCCTGCTGGCATTGGGCCCCAAGGATCATACTTCAGGAAGCTGTTAGCACCACATCAGTGTCAGGGACCCTGTCACCACTTGCAGAATAATAATAAAGAGGACCCATCAGAGGCTGCAGGAAGAGACTGTATTTGAGGTGGGACGATGGGATGGGTGAGGCACAGGACCGTGGCTCCATCCTCTCTATTCTAGGGGTTAGAGTTGAGCTGCCTCTGCTGCCCCTTCCATGCTGGATTTTATAGAGTAGACCCCTCCTGAAGTTCTTATGAGGACAGAAGACCCTGTTAGGTGCCATGGCAGAGAGAGGCCCAAGGGTCAGGAATACCTGGTTAATATTGTTCCCAGGAGAGATTAGAAAATTAAAGCATTAAACCCAGGACCCAAGAGAGACAGAAAAGACAATGCAGGACCCTGCAATCAGTCTCTTGGATGTCTGTTTGCAATGAAGGTCTTTCCTTCAGGGAAAGGCACCCAGTATCGTGGTCCTGAGTGTTGCTATCCTGCTGTTCTCATCTGTGAATGGGGCTGGACCTCTACCTTCCTCCAGTATAAATAACTGGGAGGATCTGTCCACATACACTTGGTACTTACATATTAGTTAATACTGTACAACAGTTTGGCTTAATATTTTATATCTTGTAAGAAATAAAATAGAAGGATGATATTTTTATTAAAGGTAATTCAGATTATATGAGAATCATATTCCTGGGGCCCTGGGTACCTTATCTCCAAGTTTAGAATCCTCATGGAGGATCAGGGGAGTACAGAGCCCCCAAAATGGTCATGAGGCCTGAAGCTCCCTTGTGTAAAGGACCCTCCCCTGTACTTTGGGGCTCAGGGCGAACAGCACAGCTGACACCCAGGGTCTCCAGCCTCCGACCTCTGCTGTCAGCCTGAACTTGCTCGGCCTTCCTGGCTGCCAAGCTTCTGGTTCCCAGCAGCCTCCTCTCTCACCCTTCACCTCTTCTGATTGGGGCCATTGGCCACTTGACAGGCAGTGCCCTCCTTGTCAGTCTGCCTGTCTGCCGGGTTCCCTCTCAGGGTTTGTGGCTTGACTGGGTTCACTATCTCCAGCCCCAGCGGGAACAGGGAGAAGTGACTCGGCAAGTCTCCCACTCACAGTGGGATCCCTACAGGTGAGACAGGGCAAAGCCATCTTTCCAGCCTCTTCCATACCTGAGAACTTCTTGCACATCACAGCTCCAAGGACCAGAGCAGGAAGTAATGTTAAGCCAGCAATGGTTCCCACGATGGTTAGGATGAGCTTGGAAGGTGGTTCTGAGAAGGGAATGAAAGGGGCCTTGACCTTCAGGTTAAAATCCTGACCCTGTCACAGGGCCTAGAGCAGCTTCCACTGTGCCAGTCCTGTGAAGGGATTTTCACCTCATCCCCCTCTTTACCCACCTCAGTATAAGGGGCCTGAGTAGCCCCTCATGCTCCACACAGCACGGGGATCCCTGCTTCTCCCCAGAAGGCACCACCACAGCCACCCACTTCTAGAAGATCCCATCCCCCAGGCTTGGGGTCCCCATGCTGTGTGTCCTGGGTCTGGTCCTCCCCTTCCCACGGTCAAATCAGCATAATTTCTGCTGGGTAGAAGCCCTGGGCCCAGCATCTCAAGGTGACTTTCCCATTAAATCCTGAGTGAGGGGTCACAAGCGCTGATGGCTGCTCTGAGGAGAGTCAGAGACTGAGCCATATTGAGTCATAGACAGTAGGATTCTCACGGATAGAGAAAATTTAATGGGTATCTTAGCTATCAGCCTCCTTGTGAGAGGTCCAGCAACAATTTTCAAAGTTAAAAGTAGGTTCAGGATAAGCAATTTTCCTAACCTCTAATGCTCTCTTTCTACAAATGTGTCTCATTGTCTGCAAAGTCACTTTTTTTTGCTTCTAATGTTGGCAATGTTATTTTTCACTTTTAAAATTTCTGTTTCCTTTCTAATTTGCACTCAGATTTTATAAACTTCTGATACTATCTGTTATAGTCTGATATTAGGACCTAGAAGTTGTTTGTAGGATTGCTTTCATTTCCTGTGTCTCTGCTGATTCTCTTTTTCTGGTGTTTTATCTTCTGGTTGGGTTAAAGAGCCCCCGGTGAAGGTGGACCCAAGTACATCACTGTTGATGAGGGTAACTGCTGTCCTTTCCTATTTACCTCCTTGCACTCCTTCTCTCTGTCCTCCTTCCGCACCCACCCTCAGGACAGCCTCAGGATCCTGGACAGAATCCTCTACCGCAAGAAGAAGAAAGAAGATAGAAAAAAGAAGAAATAAAAGAAGGAAGAAGGAAGAAGAAGAAGAAAGAACAAGGAGGAGGAGGAGGAGGAGCATGGTGCTGGGTTTGGCCCCCTTCCCTCCCACAGGTATGCCTCCAGGGAACATAATTCCAACTCCAGGAGGTCCTGACGTGCGTGCAGCCCTGAGGACCCCAATACCTGCCTGCAGCAGCGTCTCCTTGCCAAGCTCTAGGCTTCTGAGCAGCCACCTAGTGCAGTGACCCATCAGGGTTTCCCTTGTGGCCTCCGCAATCCAGAACCTCTTCCAGGTACGATTCATCCTCTGAGCTGCAGTTTGTGCCGCTGTCCAGGTCTGTAGGTCCTGAATCGGGGACGTGAAATCTCCCCTGTAGTAGGCAGACTGAAAGTGTCCCGGGAGGAAGCTCTCATCCAGAGCCACGCGCAGCCACGCAGTATCCGCAGGTGCAGGCCCTGGACCTGTCCTGGTGTCAACTCAAGACAGGGTTGGGGAGGGGAGGGAAGTCGTCCAGACCCTCCTGCCTCAGCCTGCACACCCCCAGTTCCTCCCTCTCTCTGTGATTGGTCACAGCAGAAGTCAGTCATGATCTAGATTGAAGGAGAAACCTGGAACAAAATGTTGCTTGCACTTCCCCATCCATGAGGGGTCAGCTGAGGACCTGCCCCCTATGCCTGGGAGACCCTGGCCCAGCAGGTCAGTGTGGGGTTTGGAGGACACCTGTGCCTAAAGCTTGACGTCACTCACCAGCTGGCCTGGGTGGTGGTACCTGGAGCAGCAAACTTTGGACAAAGGGAGCTGCAACACTCATGTCCTGCCTGCTGCCTGGCTGGCTCATAGTGTTTGTGATAGGTGGGGCTGGCTAGTGGGGGAATGTAGGAGTCAGAGTGGTGGGAAAAATGATAGAGAAAGGAACAGACCTTCTGAAAGGTCATAAGGCTCTGCAAAGCTCCAGGGGAGAATAGCTGAAGGCAGCTGTTCTATAACCCTAAGGCAGAGGGCAAGGAGTAGGTACAAGGGAGTGTAGGGGAATTTATCTTAAACAGACTTGTTTACTTATGTTGACTGAGAACTGACCTTTGATCATCCACACACCTGAGGTTCCTTGAAAGGGGAACAATAAATGTTAATTACCCACAGATTGTGTTTGCTCCAGGCTTTTGGCATTGTGCCTGCACTGAACAAAAACAAGCAGCTCCAGCTTCTCGGTACTGCTACACTTTGGCCACTTGATCTGGGCAGTCCCCTAGCTGCTCTTACACTGCGTACCTGTGTCTGAGTACTCCTTTCATCCATCGGTTGGCCAGGGTTTGCAGGACAGACCTGGCAGGGGAACATGTAGTGCCCTTAGCCTGGGTGCTGCACTGCATAGAACAACATTAGGGTAACACCATGTAAGATAGGTACCCGCCATGACCTGTGCAAACATAACACGTGTCACCACACCAAAGATGTGGTGGAACACATGGTCCCACCAAGGTTGAGCCCTGATGGACTTTGTGCCCTCTGGGAGTTTATGGGTCTGTGGGTACACAGGGTGGCCTCACCTGTCAGTGAACTGGACTGCACGTTGTTCCTGGGGGAGGCCTTATGTGTCTGCCACTGTCCTCCTCACGTTATCCAGATGCCTGCATAACTGAGAGGCATTACCCTCCCAGTTTTCACAGGTGCGACGAACCGCCTGGCAGTTCTATCCCTTGTCATTAACTGTCTCTGCAGCACGTGTTATGACTATAGAGGCACAAGTGATGGCTCTTGCAGAGCATACCACTCAGGTTCTGGATTACAGCCGAATAGCCCTCCTCCTGTTAACGGACGAGGTTAATCAGATTAGAAAAGTAGTGTTGCAAGACTGGATGGCCTTAGACATAGTACCTGCTGCCCAAGGAGGCACCTGTGTCCTTGTAGGAACACAGTGCTGTACATTTATCCCGGACAATTGGCAAAACATAACAACATACCTGCAAGGGATCACATGGAGAATAAAGGTGGTCAAGAGCCTTACTGATGACCCCTGCAGAGGTGGTGGGCATCCCTAGGTTCTGGCCTATGCTGGACCCTGATAGTCATAAGTAGCATAGCTGGAATCTTAGTAGTGAGCTGTTGCTCTCTGTATTGCTGTTGCGGGTTATAGGTTCAAGGCTCCACCCTAGGGGCACATGTCCCTACCCAGAAGACACCCTCGGCCTAGGGAGTGGAATGTAAGAAAGATGACTGCACTTCAGTCGGGAGTAGGCTGAGGCAGCCTTCCGATGCAGCATGACACAGTGGATTTGGAGCGCAGGCATACAAACCCATGCGTTATGTAACCACACCATGTAAGGCACATAATGTAACTACTCACGTGAGCTCGTGCTTGGCTCAGAAGCATTATTGTCTGTAAAAAGTGTAACTGCTCTGCTAATGCTATGCATAGTGCTTGCTTGCTCGCTCGCACACCCAGAGAGAAATAAAGCTATGTCCCACCTGCCTACAATTGCTCGAGTGGTCTTTCAGCTACCCGCCACCTGTCCACTGACTCCCCTAGGACTCCAGCTTGGGCTGGAGCCTAACATATACGTACCACAACTAACACTTAAATAAATCCAACAAAGAAAGAGATACTATGAACAGTAGCAAAATATTTCAAGATCTTTGGAATAAATGTACTAAAAAATACACAAGTGTAAACAGCAATGCTTTAAGGGTATTTAATAAAGAAACATTCCGTATTAATTAATTATAAGTCTTGATGTGGCAAAATTTGTCAACGTTCTCCAAATCTGTTTACTGAACATAATCTCTATTAAAAATAAAATTTTTAAAAGAACTTGGAAATGTGCTTCTCAAACTTGAAAAGTTGCCAATGATAGAAAAAACACTCGTGAAGTCGAAATGCAAAATTTATGGATTTACTTCATTTTATAGAGAGATACATTCTAAAGTCATCATCTTGGGATGATGAAAATATTCTAAAATTAGATATAGTGAGTTAAAAATCTGAATAGGTGAAAAACCATCAAATTGTATACTTTAAATGGATGAACGGTATGTGAATTATATCTTAATAAAGTTTAGTGAAAGAAACATATTGAGATGCCATGACAAATCCACTAGAATTTCTAAATTAAAATCACTGACTATTCCAAATATTGGTGAGAAAATGGACCATCAAGAGCTGCCACACACTGCTGGCCATAGTGCAAACTGATACTGTCACTTTGTCTAGCAGTGTGGCATCATCTCTCTGGGTGGGATATCATACACACACACCAGTAAATCCACTCCTAGGCATATAATGTTGAGAGATATATGCTCATTGTACCAACATACATGTGCGAGAAGGCTTACAACAGCATTGTTTGTAATTTTTAAAATCTAAAAACAAAGTCACCACAAACAGAGAAGGATTAATTTAATGCGTGGTTTATTTGTTCAATGTAATTCGACAAATAGTAAAACATGAACACTTTAGAGACACCTATAACAACTTAGCAAACATACATTTGAGCTAAAATAAGGTCTCATAAGAGTTGCATAGCACGATTCCATTTGCATGAAAATTTCAGAATTTATATGAAGTTTGAGATAAGCTTTATTGTTTTAGAGATGTATGCATCGGGGTAAAACTTTAAAGAAAGGCACCAACAGGATTACTATGAAATCAGGATGAGGGTGAACTCTAAGGACAGCTGGAGCCGTGCCTCCAGCTTTTTTACTGGGAAGAGGATTTGCTTCCAGGCAAAAACCTCTCCTGCTTTGCAGGCTTATTTTCTTTATATTTGTAGAACAAAAACGTTGATGTAATATAAAGAACGTATTTGTCCAAAGTGAAAACTGGGAGGGTAGTGCCTCTCAGTTATGCAGGCATCTGGGTAATGTGGGGAGGACAGTGGCAGATACATAAGGCCACCCCCAGGAACAACGTCCAGTCCAGTTCACTGACAGGTAAGGCCACCCTGTGTACCCACAGACCCATAATTTTTATATTTTGTATCCTTTATATTTTTACATTTTTCTATCCTTATCAATACCCCATATTGTGATGAATACAGTGGCTTCATTTTGTTGGAAGGGACATGACAATGGACCTTTTCAGCCAGGATTTCTCTGGGCCTTTCCATGGGATTCAGTCCCTGCCATGGTAGGTGAAGGGAGAGCTCTTGGTATAGGGTTTGGTCTTTGTAATGAACCATGCTGTTTGGGCAGCAGGTTTATCTCTGGAAGCTTGAAGGTTAGTCAGGAGTGTGATCCTCTTCCCCATTCAAAAGGTCAAGGTAGAGCAGGTTCTTGTTCACAGTGCAATGAGTGAGAGAAGGGAAAGTGACAGAGAGTATTCTTTCACCCCTTTGTGACCTGCATGCATCCAAGTCTCTGGTGTTTTAAATAATTGAAACTGAGACCTAGATCCACTTATCTGTAAAGTAGAACTGTGGAGGAGGAAGCATGTCATCCCCGCCACCGGAGAGATCCCTGAAGAGAGATTTGTGAGCCCCCTCTTAATCAAAAATGACATAAAATTTCACCAAAATAAAGTGAATTTGTGGCTGTAGATGGGGATTTATTTAGAGCTTTTACTCCCCACCTGCTTCCTAAGACATGGTCCTTCCCCAGGATACCACAGATTCACAGGACTTACACTGGAGGGGTCAGGCGTGATGCTGTTCTTCCTTTCTGGCAGATAGGATGTTTTGGATTGCAGGTATTTTCCAAAGACGGCTGCAAAAATATCTTCCATCACACTTGCTTTTCTTTAGTTTGACTCACCACTCCCTCATCAACAGGTAAGGTCTCTCCACTCCTTAAACATAAGCAGATCTGATATCTGCATTAGCTAATAAAATATGGCAGAAGTGTGCTTGTGTCAGTTCTGGGCACTTCCATTAACCATCCTGCCTGCATCTGGTTCCTTCCACTTCAATCCCTGAACCATGTAACACTCCCAGGCCATCATCTGAACCCAGACAACACAGAATCCTATGAAGAGATCATAAAAAATTCTTAGTTACTATTTTCATGAATATCCTTTTCTATCCTTCCAATTTCAACTTCTGTGTGTTGTTAAATCCAAAGTGAGAATCTTGTAGCCAGCATATGGTTAGACTCTTTTTATTCTTTCTTTTTTTTTTTTTTTTTTTGAGATGGAGTCTCACTCTGTTGCCCAGGCTGGAGTGCAGTGGTGCAATTGCGGCTCACTGAAACCTCTGCCTCCCTGATTCCAGCAATTCTCCTGCATTAGCCTCCCTTGTAACTGAGATTACAGGCACCTGCCACTCCACCCGGTTAATTTTTTTTGTATTTTTAGTAGAGATGGGGTTTCATCTTGTTGGCCAGGCTGGTCTCGAACTCCTGACCTTGTGATCCGCCCGCCTCAGCCTCCCAAAGTGCTGGGATTACAAGCGCGAGCCACTATGCCCAGTCACATTCTTTTTATTCTATCCATTGTGATAATCTCTGAATTCTGATTGGGGAGTTTACATTTAAAGTAATTACTGATAAGGAAGGATTTAGTTCTGTAATTGTGATGTTGGTTTCATGCATGTCTTATAGCTGTTTTGTCCCTCATCTCCTTCATTCCAACCTTTCTTTGTTTTTAGTCAATTTTTTTCTAGTGATATGCTTTAATTGCCTTCTCATTTTCTTTTGTGTATATTTTATGTCTATTTGTTTGTGATTACTATGTTATTGCACATAACAATACAGTTATGACAATCTTGAATTGAAGCCAATATGAAACTCTGCTTCTTTACGTCTTTTCCCACCCCTCATTTTACATTATCGATGTCACAAGTTACACCTCGGCAGGCTGGCAGGCTGGAAAGTCACAATGTTGCAGGCTTCAGGCTTCAGTCTCAAATTTGTAGACCAGGTTGGCAGACTGGAAACTTAAACTATAGTTGCTACTGTCATCTTCAGGCAGAAGTTTTCCTCCTCTGGGAAGCCTCATATTTTGCCCAAAGGCCTTCAACTAATTCAAAAAGTTCCACGCAGATTTTTGAGGGTAATTTCCTTATCATAAAATCAACTGATACCAGATTTTAATCACAACTGCAAAACACCATCATAGCAGCATATAAATTTAGCGTTTGATGAAATAACTTGGTGCTATGGTTTAGTCAAATTGACACATAAGACCCACAATCCCAGTCCATGCTTGTGAACTTGGCGCCCATTAACGTTTTCTTAAACCATACTTAGTCTCCAAATAAAAACAACTATAAAGTCATACTTTTGTCAAAGATGATACAATTAACTTGCATCCAACTAAAAACACACTAACCCTTTCCTCAGAAAAAGATTCAAACTGAATGCATGGTATGCACTCTTCTCTTTGATGTACTGTAACCTAAATACCATGTGTAATAAAAGTTACACCATCATTAATAAAAGCACGTCTTATGTTTTATTACAAGATGATCAGGAAAAGATGAAAAGAAAGGTATTTGCTCAATACATGTCTGGATACATACACACAGACAGAAATATCATTATAAAAACATAAGGAAGTAATGCTGATAACATTTACTGCCTTTATTTCTGTAAGTGCTCACATGGTTACAGCTGGTTATTTATTTATTTATTTATTTATTTATTTATTTACTTATTTATTTGAGACAGGGTCTTGTTCTGTTGCCCAGGCTGGAGTGCAGTGGCATTACCTCGGCTCACTGCAACCTCCACCTCCTGGGCACAAGCGATCCTCCTACCTCAGTCTCCTAAGTAGCTGGGACTACAAGCACACCACCAAGTCTGACTAATTTTTTGTATTTATTTTCAGTAGAGATGGAGTTTCAGCATTTTGTTCAGGTTGGCCTCACATTCCTAGACTTACGCAATCCACCCGCCTCAGCCTCCCAAAGTGCTGGGATTACAGGCATGAGCCACTGTGCTGGCCACAACTAGTACTTATAAATATTTTTGTTGTTTTTCACTAACCATTCCATATTTCCTTTGCCTTCAGCAAGTCCGTCAGCTGATCAGGTTTCTTTTCCTGCTTGGGTGACTCAAACCTTCATTTCTGAAGGGAATGGGTCATTAGAAGTCCTACCTGACTTGGGTTGTTGTTGTTTTCATTGATTTTAATTACAAGGCAGAGTATTACTAAGAGATGCTCTAAAAGATCTCCTGTGTTCCAAACATAGTCCTATTACTGCTATTGTGTAGTAGCAGACCAATTCCCCGTGATGACCAGGACCGATCACCTGAGACAGTGCAGTCACTCCTTCCTTTGTTGATTCAGAATCATGAGGAGCTGAAAGGCCCAGGTGGCTGTCTTAGCTTCCAGCTCAATGGTTCATTTCTGTGTCTCCTGAGGGAGAATTCCTCCTTTTGTAAACCTCTAGATCCTGATCCTGTTCCTCCTGAATGGGCAAGACCTCCCAACCAGGGTCTCCAGCACCTCTTAAAGATGTGTTCAGTCTGGCAACAGGTCTGTACTTTCCTGGCACAGACCTCCCAGAGGAAGGGGCAGACTGCCATCTTTGCTGTTACATAGCCTTCACTGGTGATACCTTCAGGTACTGGAAAATCTGAGGCAACTATGGACTGTAGCAGACCCTCAGCAAACTGTACAGCCCTACAGAAAAGTGGCCAGACTGTTAAAAGAGAAAACAAAAGAAGAGAAAAGAAAACCCACTCAAAGGCCAGCAACCTCAAAGATTGAGGGTAGATAAGCCCACAAAGGTGAGAAGAAATCAGCAAAAGAATCTGATAACCAACCTGACAGAGATGAAAAACACGCTATAAGAATTTCACAGTGCACTCACAAGTATTAATAGCACAATAGAGCAAGTGGAGAAAAGATTCTCAGTGCTTGAAGACTGGCTTTCTGAAATAAGACAAGAAGATGAGACTAGAGAAAAAAGAATGAAAAGGAATGAACAAAACATCTGAAAAACATGGGATTATGTAAAGAAACTGAATATATGAATGATTGGTGTACCTGAAAGAGATGGAGAGAATGGAACCAATCTGGAAAACATTTCAGGATATCATCCATGAGAACTTCCCCAACCTAGCTAGACAGGCCAACATTCAAATTCAGAAATGCAGAGGACCCCAGTAAGTTGCTCCATGAGAAGATCATCCATCATCCCCAAGACTAATAATCATCAGATGCTCCAGGGTTAAAATGAAAGAAAAAAAGGTCAAGCGTAGCCAGAGAGAAAGGCCAGATCACCTACAAATGGAAGGCCATCAGACTAACAGTGGATCTTTCAGTGGAAATCCTACAAGCCCGATGAGATTGAGGGCCAATATTCAACATTCTTAAAGAAAAGAGTCTCCAACCCATAATTTCATATCCAACCAAACTAAGCTTCATAAGCAAAGGAGAAATCAGCTTCTTGTCAGGCAAACAAATGCCAAGGGAATTCATTACCACCAGATCTGCATTACAGGAACTCCTGAAGGAAGCACTAAACATGGAAAGACAGTTCCCAGCCACTACAAAAACACAGTGAAGTACACAGACTAGTGACACAATAAAGCAACCACATAAGCAAGTCTGCAAAGTAACTAGCTAACATCATGATGATAGGATCAAATCCACACATATCAATACTAACCTTAAATGTAAATGGGCTAAGTGCCCCATTTAAAAGACATAGAGTGGCAAGCTGGATAAAGAACCAAGACCTATCACTATGCTGTCTTCAATACACCCATTTCACATGCAATGACACACATAGGCTCAAAATAAAAAGAAGGAAGAAAATTTACCGAGTAAATGGAAAGCAGAAAAAAAGCCAGGATTGCAACCCTTGTTTCTGACAAAACAGGTGTTAAATCAACAAAGATGAAAAAAGACAAAGAAGGGCATTACAAAATGGTAAAGGGTTCAATTCAACAAGGAGATCTAACTGTCTGAAATATATATGCATCCAACACAGGAACACCCAGATTCATAAAGTAGGTTCCTAGAGACCTTCAAAGAGACTTAGAATCTCACACAATAATAGTAAGAGATTTTAATACTCCGCTGACAACATTAGACAGATCAAGACAGAAAATTAACAAAGGTATTCAGGACCTGAACTCAGCCCTGGATCAAATGGACCTGATAAATATCTACAGAAGTCTTTACCCTAAAGCAACAGAATATACATTTTTCGCATTGCCACATGGCGCTTACTCTAAAATCGATCACACAATTGGAAGTAAAACACTCCTCAGCAAATGCAAAAGAACTGAAATAATAACAAATAGTCTCTTGGAGCACAGTGTAATCAAATTTAAAATAAAGACTAAGAAATTCACTCAAACCATAAATTACATAGAAATTGAATAATCTGTTCTTGAACGACTTTGGGTAAATAATGAAATTAAGGCACAAATCAGGAAGTTCTTTGAAGATAATGAGAACAAAGACACAATGTACCAGAATCTCTGGGAAACAGCTAAGGCAGTGTTAAGAGAGAAATTGATAGCATTAAATGCCCACATCAAAAAGTTAGAAAGATTTCAAGTTAACAACCTAAAATCACAACCAAAAGAACTTGAGAACAAAGAGCAAACATATCCCAAAGCTAGCAGAAGACAAGACATAATAAAAAAAATTAGCAAAGACATTGTCTCCTGAAGGAGGCAGAGACATGAAAAACCACTCAAAAGATCAACAAATTCAGGAGTTTTTTGTTTTTTTTTTTACTTTTTTTTTTGAGATGGAGTTTCATTCTTGTTACCCAGGCTGAAGTGCAGTGGCACGATCTCGGCTCACTGAAACCTCTGCCTCCTGGGTTCAAGTGATTCTCCTGCCTCAACCTTTCGAGTAGCTGGGATTATAGGCATGTGTCACCATGCCTGGTTAATTTTTTTGTATTTTTAATAGAGATGGGGTTTCACCGTATTGGTCAGGCTGATCTTGAACTCCTGACCTCAGGTGATCTGCCTGCTTCAGCCTCCCAAAGTGCTGGGATTACAGGGGTGAGGCCACTGCTCCTGGACTAGGGTGTTTTTTTTTTTTTTTTTTTTTTTAATTAATAAAATCAATAGACCCCTAGCTAGGCTAGTAAAGAAGAAAAGAGAGAAAATTCCAATGAACACGATTAGAAACAATAAGAGGGACATTACCATTGACCACACAGAAATTCAAGCAACCACCAGAAAATATTATGAACACCTCTATGCAAATAAAGTGGAAAATCTAGAAGACAAGGATCAATTCCTGTACACATACACCTGCCCCCTCCAAGACTGAACCAGGAAGAAATTGAATCACTGAACAGACTAAAAATGATTTCTGAAATTAAGGCAGTAATAAACAGCCTACCAACCAAGAAAACCCAGGACCAGATGATTGACAGGCAACTTCTATTAGATGTACAAAGAAGAGCTGGTACTATTACTACTGAAACTATTCCCCCACCACCACCACCAACAACAACAACAAAAAAAAAAAAAAAAAAAAAAGGAGGAGGAGAGACTTCTCCCTAACTCATTCTATTAGGCCAGCATCATCCTGATACCAAAATATGGCAGAGATACAATAACAAAAAAGAAAACTTCAAGCCAATATTCTTGATGAACATTGATGCAAAAAGCTTCGACAAAATGCTGACAAGCCGAATCCAGCAGCGCATCAAAAAGCTTATCCACCACAATCAAGTAGACTTCATCCCCAGTATGCAAGGTTTGTTCAACATACATAAATTAATAAATATGCCTCATTATATAAACAGAACTAAAGTCAAAAACCACATGATTATCTCAGTAGATGCAGAAAGGGCCTTTGATAAAATTCAACATCTATTCATGTTTTAAAAAAAACTCTCAATAAACTAGATAGTGAAGGAATACACTTCAAAATAATAAAAGCCAATTATGACAAACCCACAGCGAGCATCATACTGATGGGAAAAAGCTGGACGCATTCCCCTTGAAAACTGACACAAGACAAGGATGCCTTCTCTCATTACTCCTATTCAACATAGTATTGGAAGTTCCAGTCAGGGCAATCAGGCAAGAGAAATAAACAGAGGTATTCAAATAGGAAGAGAGGAAGTCAAACTATTCCTGTTTGCAGATTATGTGATTCTATAACTAGAAAAACCCATAGTCTCAGCCCAAAAACTTTTAAAGCTGATAAACAACTTCAGCAATGTCTCAGGATGCAAAATCGATGTGAGAAAATTGCTAGCATTTTTACACACCAACAACAGGCAAACTGAGAGCCAAATCAGGAATGAACTCCCATTCACAAATGCCACAAAAAGAATACAATACCTAGGAACACAGCTAACTTGGAAGGTAAAAGGTCTCTACAAGGAGAACTATAGGCCACTGTTCAAGGAAATCAGAGCTGATGCAAACAAATGGAAAAACTTCCTATGCTCATGGATAGAAAGAATCTATATTGTAAAAATGGCGATACCGCCCAAAGCAATGTATAGATTCAATACTATTCCTATCAAACTGCTACTGACATTTTTTTTTTTTTTTTTTTTGAGACGGAGTATTGCTCTGTTGCCCAGTCTGGAGTGCAGTGGCGCGATCTCAGCTCACTGCAAGCTCCACCTCCTGGGTTCATGCCATTCTCTTGCCTAAGCCTCCCGAGTAGCTGGGACTACAGGCGCCCGCCACCACACGCAGCTAATTTTTTGTACTTTTAGTAGAGATGGGGTTTCACCTGTTAGCCAGGATGGTCTCAAACTCCTGACTCATGATCCATCGCCTTGGCCTCCTGACTCATGATCCTCCTTCGGCTGGGATTACAAGTGTGAGCCACCACATCCAGCCACTACCACTGACATTCTTTACAGAACTAGAGAAAAACTATTTTAAAATTCACCTGGAACTAAAAAAAGAGCCTGAATAGCCAAGGCAATCCTAAATAAAAGGAACAAAGCTGGAGGCATTACACTACCTGATTTCTTTCTTTTTTTTTGTTTTTTGTTTAGACAGAGTCTCACCCTGTCATCCAGGCTGGGGTGCAATGGTGTGATCTTGGCTTACTGCAACCTCAGCCTCCTGGGTTCAAGTGATTCTCCTTTTCTCAGCCTCCTGAGTAGCTGGGATTACAGGTATGTGCCACCACACCCAGCTAATTTTTTATATCTTTAGTAGAGATGGGGTTTCAACTTGTTGACCAGAATGGTCTCAAACTCCTGACCTCATATTCCACCTGCCTCTGCCTCCCAAAGTGCTGGGATTACAGGAGTGAGCCACCACATCCAGCCTATGCTACCTGATTTCAACTATACTTCAAGGCTACAGTAACCAAAACAGCATGGTACTGGTACAAAAACAGACATATAGACCAATGGAACAGCACAGATAACTCAGAAATAAGGCCACACCTACAACTATGATCATTGACAAACCTGACAAAAACAAGCAATGGGGAAAGGATTACCTATTCATAAATGGTGCTGGGATAACTGGCTAGCCATATGCAGAAGATTAAAACTGAACCCCTTTCTTACACCATATACCAAAATCACTTAAAATGGATTAAAGACTGAAATGTAAGATCCAAAACTGTAAAAACCCTAACACAACCTAGGCAATACCGTTTAGAACATAGGCACGGGCAATGATTTCATGACAAAGATGCCTAAAGCAAGTGCAACAAAAGCAAAAATTGTCAAATGGGATCTGATTCAACTAAAGAGCTCTGCACAGCAAAAGAAACTATCAACAGAGTAAACAACCTACAGAATGGGGGAAAATTTCTTTTGCAAACTATGCATCTGACAAAAGTCTAATATCTATAAGGAACTTAAACGAATTTACAAGAAAAAATGAAACAACCCCATTAAAAAGTGGGCAAAGCGTAGGCCGGGTGCGGTGGCTCAAGCCTGTAATCCCAGCACTTTGGGAGGCCGAGACGGGCGGATCACGAGGTCAGGAGTTCGAGACCATCCTGGCTAACATGGTGAAACCCCGTCTCTACTAAAAAATACAAAAAACTACCCGGGCGAGGTGGTGGGCGCCTGTAGTCCCAGCTACTCGGGAGGCTGAGGCAGGAGAATGGTGTAAAAACCCGGGAGGCGGAGCTTGCAGTGAGCTGAGATCCGGCCACTGCACTCCAGCCTGGGCAACAGAGCGAGACTCCGTCTCAAAAAAAAAAAAAAAAAAGTGGGCAAAGCATGTGAACAGACGCTTCTCAAAAGAAGGTATACGTGCAGCCAACAAACGTGAAAAAATGCTCAGCATCACTGATCATTAAAGAAATGCAAATCAAAACCACAGTAAGATGCCATTTCACACCAGTCAGAATGGCTATTATGAAAAAGTCAAAAAATAACAGATGCTGGCAAAGTTGTGGAGAAAAAGGAATACTTATACACTGTTGGTGGGAGTGCAAATCAGCTCAGCCATTATGGAAGACAGTGTGGTGATTTCTCAAAGACCTAAAGACAGAAATACCATTATACCCAAAAGAATATAAATCATTCTATTATAAAGACATAGGCACACATATGTTCATTGCAGCACTATTCACAATAGCAAAGACATGAAATCAACTTAAATGCCCATCAATTATAGACTGGATAAAGAAAATGTGATACATACATACCATGGAATACTATGCAGCCAGTCAAAGGAATGTGATCAAGTCCTTTGTAGGGACATGGATGGAACTGGAAGCCATTATCCTTAGCAAACTAATGCAGAAACAGAGAACCAAATACTGCATGTTCTCACTTATAAGTGGGAGATAAATGATGAGAATGCATAGAGACACATAGGAGAATAGCACACACTGGGGCCTTTCAGAAGGTGGAGGATCGGAGGAAGAAGAGGATCAGGGAAAATAACTAATGGGTACTAGGCTTAAAACCTGGGTGATTAATCAATCTGTGTACCAAACTCCCACAACACAACTTACCTGTAAAACAGCCTGCACTTGTACCCTTGAACTGAAAATAAAAGTTAAAAGAAGGAACTGATCTGTGGATTTTGCCTGTTGCTTAGTAGGTCTGTTTCAATTATGCAAACCAGAACTGAAGAAATAATCACAGGGTGGGTCAGGGGCCCACTAGACCCACTGTGAGAATGGTTCATGGATGTAACAGCTTCAGGTTTTCTATTCTTCCTAATTTAATCTTGGTAGGTTGTTTGTTTTCGGGAATTTATCCCTTTCCTCCAGGTTTTCCAGTTTGTCAGTACAGAATTGTTCATAATAGTTTCTGATCATCTTTTGTATTTTTGCAATATCAGTTGTAATGTTTCTCTTTTCTTTTCTGATTTTGTATGACTCTGTTAGAAATAAAGCTTGATGTGGCAAAGAAAATGAGCACTTGAACAAAGGATTTCTCAGCAAGGCAATTTTTACTTCTGCAGAAGGGTGCTACCCATAAGCCTGATTGCCACGAGAGCACCCAGAACAAGGGAAAGCAGTGGTTTTTATTCCTAACACAGGTTGTTTCTACTATTGTGTCCTGTCTCCATTGGCTGGAGCTGGACTACACAGTCTGAACTGATCCCAGTTGGCTAAAAACTTTACCTTTCTTAAATAAGGTAAAGGTTCAATGGGGAACAAAGGAAAGGAGGGGGTCACTTATGGGAAACCAGGAAGAAAATAAGATTTCCAAATACGGCAAGAGCATAGGCTGCAAGCTGGGACATGTCTGGGCACGTCAGGACAGATCCAGGCAGACTAGGAGTTAGGCCTTGGTTCAAGTACAAGAATATAGAATGTGTTTATTTCTTTACTGTATGTAACAACTACTTGCAGCACAATAAAGAGTCATTAGTAAATCAGAAGATTTGTTAGTATAAAGAGCAAGGGAAACTTAAAGAAAGCTTTTAAGAGGAACTATCTTCTCTAAACTTATTCATAACCAAAAAGAAAAACTCTGGAGAGGACTTTTATTCTTTACAGTTTCCCCCTCTTGATTTTACAGTTCTTCCTCTTCAGATCTCCTTAACATATCTTGACTTTGTTGCTCTTCTTGATCAGTTAGAAGGAACAACTTATCTGAGTAAGGGGGAGGAGAATTGAAAGGGGTTTGGTAAGAGCCTTTTCTATAAGCCTTTGCACTAATCCACGAATGCAAGGCATAATAAAACATTCTACAAGGATAAGTACACTGATTATGAGAGCCAGTGAGGTGCGAATTGAGGACATGAGTCGTTACCACTTACCAAACCACCTTTCTATTAAGCTAGTGAAAGGATCATTTATTCCAGAGTTTTTAGCTAGTCCATTTGATAAAGCAGTAAGACCTTGTAGTGCTTTTGTTATAGTTCCATCAGGGGCAGTATTATTAGGGATAAAAGTACAGCATTGAGTTCCAATCATAACACAAACCCTGCCTTTTTCTGCTAGTATCATGTCTAGTGCTATTCTACTTTCCCAAGACATCTGACCGGTAGGTCTTAGTTGCTCAGCTATTCCCTCATAGCATCCCTTGTGCAATTAATGAATCACTGCTGATTGTATTAAATATAATTTATACAATCTACATTTTTTTTTTCCAAGATGGAGTCTCAGTCTGTCACCCAGGCTGGAGTGCAGTGGTGTGATCTTGGCTCATGCAACCTCCGCCTCCCAGGTTCAAGTGACTCTCTCCTGAGTAGCTGGGATTACAGGAGCATGCCATTGCGCCCGGCTAATTTTTGTATTTTTAGTAGAGACAGCGTTTCACTATGTTGGTCAGGCTGGTCTCAAACTCCTGACCTCATGATCTGCCTGCCTTGGCCTCCCAAAGTGCTGGGATTACAGACGTGAGCCACTGCGCTGGGCTATTCAATCTACATTTTTATTGATAGTCACCCACCTGAATAATGACTTAAATCCTGCAGCTATTTGTTTTCAAGCTTTAAATTCATCTGGTAATCCAATAGCATCTATATAAACATTGGGATCAAAAGACCTATGGGAACACTTCTTGTACTACGATGCCTGGTTGTTTGTTTTTTTGGTGAATTAAATGCCAGTGTGAAAGAGATAGCCAATTGAATTAGAGTGCAAGTACCACTCCAGTTATTTGACAGAGTATCCCACAAAGGTCCACCACAATACCACCATACATCTGCTCGGGGATGGATAAGGGCGGACTGATGGGTTAGCTCTTGGAAGTGCTTGACTTCACTGCATCCCGTCAGGTTTCCAAGAAAAGCCAAATTTTCTCCCTGTTGTGAGAGAGACAAAACAAATTTGGTCCCAGAAGATGGAGGCAGAATGGCCTTCGGGGGCTGACCCACAGGATGCTGGACCTCAGGGAATAGCAGAGAAAGTGTTTGACATGATTTATTACTCCAGACTGTGGGGTCTTGGAGCAGAGCTACCATGCAGTCCATATCTGGTCTATTACAAGACCATCTGAGTGGAAAGAGGACAGTTTGGGCCTTTGGTCTGCCATGCACCCAGCATAACAATCGTTCTTCTTTTGAATGTGGATGGAATATTTAATCCTTTCCAGGCATTTGCATCCTGAGACCCTGTTTCAATGGCTAGAGTTTGCCTCAGGTCTTTTACTTCTACTATAGCTACTTCGGTTTTGTCACTGGGTATAGGTGGGGTGATGGTTTGAGGAAGATATGATAGAGAGGTGGAAGGGGCAATAAAGCAGATTTCAAAAATTCCCCTAGGATCCTTTCCTGAGATGTTGGCCCGTATGCCATAAATACGACTTAATGAATGGGAAGAGTTTTGGGATGTTGCAATAGTAATAGTAAGCTGAATAGGATTACATTGGTTATATAGACAATTAGAAGTGGCATTCCCTTTTGAAAAATGGATATATGGCTTTAAGCACTGGCAAAAACTGGTGGGAGCAGTCTAGCCTGGACCTTTGGTGCTCCATAGGACATTAGACAAGTATAGCATAGGGACTCTGTTTTAAGGTGACAAGAGTCCCATTCCCACCAGTTTATACAACTACTATTTTTGGGGTTATCATGATCTTTACAAGAATTTACTATATCTTTCCAATCTAAGGAAGTCCAAGAGGGACAAAGATATTTATCTGAGGCAGTAAGCTGTCTTTGGTCCTGTAAATTTCCACAAGACATGACTAGACAAGTATCAAAGGTAATAATTTTGGGCAAACTTGATCTAGTTACATTAATGATGAGATGGGGGCAGTTAAGGGAAAGAAAAGAAGAAAAAGAGATAGATAGATTAAGTTTTTCTTTTTATCGTTATTCTGGTGGGAGTCGATGGAATAATGATCCATTGTCTCCAGAGAAGGTGACGCCTTCTTGACTCGAGTATAATGGATTCACCCTTTCTCAGTGGTCTGAACTGTTGTTTCAGTCGTTGTGAGCACCATATAGGGTCCTTCCCAGGTAGGCTCGAACTTTCCCTCTTTTCAGCCTTTGATAAGGACATGTTCTCCGGGTTGATGCTGGTGGGCCAGGAATTCAAGGGGTGGAGTCTGTGCTAGGAGACCTTCAGTCCTGAGGGAAGAAAGGGTGGAAGACAGACCAAATACATCATTTCTAAGGAACTGATCTTTTGTTTTGTTCGTAGAAAGGTCAGTAGTAGTGTTTAGATAAGGTAACCCATAGAACATTTCATAAGGTGACAGGCCAAGATCCCTCTGAGGGGCAGTTTGGATTCTTAGTAAAGCAATAGGAAGACATTTTGTCCATGGTAGCCGAGTTTCTAAAATTAATTTGGTTAGATGATTCTTTAAAGTTTGATTCATTCTTTCTACTCTCCCTGATGAAGGCAGAGGCCAGGAAGTATGATATTCCCATTTTATCCCTAATACTTGGATTAGTCCTTTAATAATGTGTGCAGTAAAGTGGGTCCCATTATCTGAATTAATATTCTCTATTATTCCAGACCTGGGTATGATATGTTCTAATAGGGCTTTGACCACATTACTGGCTGTTTCATTTGGAAAAGGGATGGCTTCTATCCAGTGGGTGGAAGGTGGGTGGGTAAGATGATCTACTATTACCAGTAAATACTTAAGGTGGCCTATTGGGGGCATTTCAGTATAGTCGACTTGGACAGTTTGAAATGGCCTTAACCCAGGATTTCTCCCTTTGAGAGGTTGTCTTTTTAGCATCTGCTTATGAGATTTTCTGCACACTGTACAACTTTCCACTATTTGCATGGTGAGGGTGTATATTCCTATGCACCCATAAACCCTAAGGACTACATCACACATGGTTTGAGGACCCCAGTGAGATCCTTGATGAAGCTGTGACAATATTTCCCTCATAAGAGGTTTGGATAACATTTCCCTTCCATCTGGTAATAACCACTTTCCTTTTGAGTTTCCTCAGCTCCTAATTTTTTTTAGTTTTTTCTGATCTACTTGAGAGAAGATAGGGAGTGCAACTGGAGATGGAAGACAAGGGGTTAGTGGAAAAATGGGTTCTGCTGAAGAAGAGGCAGCTTACTTAGCTATTTGGTCGGTAAGATTATTTCCCTGGCCTTCAGATGAAGGATTCCTTTGATGTCCTGGGACATGTACAACAGCTATTTCTTTTGGCAATTGTAAATTTTCCAGTACTTGTATTATTAGGTCCCTGTGGACTAAATTTTGACCTTTGCTGTTAATGAGGCCCCGCTGAGTCCAAATTTTTCCAAAAGTATTGACTACTCCAAAGGCATACTTGGAGTCTGTATAGACTGTTCCTTCTTGATGTGCAGAAATTTTAAGGCCTGATTTTTTTTTTTTTTTTGAGATGGGGTTTCGCTCTGTCGCCCAGGTTGGAATGCAGTGGCACCATCTCGGTTCACTGCAAGCTCCACCTCCCAGGTTCACGCCATTCTCCTGCCTCAGCCTCCAGAGTAGCTGGGACTACAGGCGCCCGCCACCACGCCTGGCTAATTTTTTTGTTTGTATTTTTAGGAGAGACAGAGTTTCACCGTGTTAGCCAGGATTGTCTTGATCTCCTGACCTCATCATCCGCCCACCTCAGCCTCCCAAAGTGCTGGGATTACAGGCGTGAGCCACTGCGACTGGCCTAAGGCCCGATTTAATGTGAACAACTCACATGTTTGTGCAGACCAGTCGTTTGGTAACCTTTCAGACTCCCTTTCTGTGAGGGTATCTCCATCTATCATTGAATACTCGTTATGCCTTTTTCCTTTGATTACTTGGGAGAAACCATCTACAAACACGTGTTTCCCAGTCTGAAAGGATGTTTCATTTAGATCAGGTCTCACTTTTGTTTGATAACTAATTAAATCTAAACATCTGTGTTCTGGGCAAAGATCAGGGGTCTGTGGGTTGGGGTTTCCTGTTAAGAAGGCAGCTGGATTAATTGAGTCATCAGTGGTTAAGGTTAGATCATCTCTTTCTAACAAGGTGGCTTCGTACTTAAAAATTCTTGAATCAGTAAGCCACCTTCCCGTCTTCTGATTGAGAATTGTTCTCACTTGGTGAGGAGAACTAGTGATATGATTTCTCCAAAGGTTAATTTTTTGCTCTCTTCTCTGAGCAAGGCTGTTGCTGCCACTGATTGGACACACGGGGGCCATCCATGGGCTACTGGGTCAAGAATTTTTGACAGGAAGGCTATGGGTTGCCAATGGCCTCCATGTGTTTGAGTAAGTACCCCTAAGGCTACTTCATTACCTACATTAACAAAAAGATGAAAGAGCATTTCTAAAGAGGGTAAGGCTAGAACATGGGCTGTCACTAGTAACTCTTTTAATTTTTTTGTCTGCTGTATTTCTGGTAAAAACCATATAAGGGGGTCCAATTCATCCTGTGTAAGTTCTTTTATATAGAGGTTTGGTTACTAAAGCATGAGTCTATCCATAAGCAACAATACCCTACTAACCCTAAAAACTTTCTAAGTTCCTTCTTCGTCTCAGGCAGAGGTAAGGATATGATGCCTTCAATCCATTCAAATCCAATTCTCCATTTTCCCTTACTGATTAAGTGCCCTAAGTACTTGACTTCAGGTTCTACAAACCAAAGTTTGCTTTTTTGACACTTGTAATCCCTCCAGTTGTAAATTATTTAAAAAACCAATGAAAATCCTTCTTTTTGTCTATCCTCCCCTGAAATAAGCATATTATCCATGTATTGGAGCAGGCATATATATGGCAGTCTGTAAAACTTTTCTATGATCTGTTGTAGTATTTGTCCAAATGAATTTGGAGATTCTGTAAATCCCTGGGGAAAACTGTCAATCAATACTGTTATTTTCTACTGGAGTGAGGGTCCTCCCATTTAAAGGCAAACAGGTCTTGGCTATCTTCTGTTAGTGGGCAAGCCCAGAAGGCATCCTTTAGATCTATTACTGTGAGCCACTCATGGTTGTATGGAATTTTACTAACAATAGTATAAGGATTAGGAACAACAGGGTGAGTTGTTTGAACTGTTTGGTTAATAGATCGAAGATCTTGCACTAGCTGATATGGCCCATCTGGCTTTTTCACAGGTGGTATGGGAGTGTTATAAGGAGACAATGACTCTGGGTTCAATGACTCTGTCATGGAGAAGGCTTTCTATTATGGGTTTTAAATTGATCTTAGCTTCTAAGGGTATTGAATATTGTTTTCTTTTTACCTCTTCCCCCGGGTTTTTCAATTTAACTTGGATTGGGAAAATTCGTAATTTTCTTTGGTTTCCTTCCTTTGACCATACATCTGGATGGATGTGTCCCTCATTTAGAGTAGTAAACAAATTTAAGGAGGGGAGGAGTTTTCCTTGATTAACATAAAGACCTAGGTTTAATTTTAGCATTAAATCTCTTCCTGGTAGGTTTGTTCCTGCCTCCTGGATTAACAGAAGTTTAATATTTACTGAGTGGTTCTGATATTTAATGTTTGTTTCTTCTAAGACTTTTGCTTTAAACCCCTCTCCTTTTGCACAAGAAATAAAAACTTCTTGTGACCAAGTTACAGCAGGGGGAAGATAACAAACTGAGGAATGAGCAGCACCTGAGTCAATTAAAAAGGTGATATTCTCAGGTTTGGGTCCCACCTCTACATTTATCAGGCGCACTTGGTGGGACTCGAGGTAAAAAGAATAGAGCCCCTGGCCCCCCATTCCTCCTGAAAGATCGTAAGTCGGGTGATTTCCTTTTCTTTTTTCCATTCAGGACATTCTATTATAAAGTGACCTTCCTTCCCACACTTGAAGCATTTCTTTTGCCCTATTCCTCTTTTTGTTCCCTTGTACCCTGGTTTGATTTCTTTACCTCTGTTATAGGGTCTGGCAGTTGGGTACCTAGAAGATTTACCAGCGACAGTTCTTTGAGCTGCCTGTTGGGGAGTTCCCTGCTGTAAGGACAGCAGAATCTTTGCTTTGTGCTTTTGCTTTTCTTCATCCATTTGTACATACAACATTTGGGCCACCCCTAAGAGTGTCCCTGTGGGATGGTCCTTCAAATTTTCTATCTTTCGTAATTTCTTGGTAATGTCTGGCCAGCTATTTGTGACAAAGTGAAGCTTTAACATTCCTCGTCCAAGTGGGTCTCCTCCATCCAAACCAGCATATTTCCTCATGTGTTCCTTAAGCCTATTAAAACATTCCATAGGCCCCTCATCCTTTTTTTGCTGTATGTTAAAAGCTTTGGTCATATTCTGGCTGCGGGGTACTGATTCTCTAATTCCTTTTATTATCATTTCTTGTAGGTCTCTCATATTCCTCCTATGAGCTATGTTGTTATTATCCCACTGGGGATCTTGAGCAGGAAATTTCTGTTTGACTGCAGGGACGTTTTGACCGGGAGGATGCTCATGCTCCCAAATGGTCATAGCAGCCCTATGCATCCTGCTCCTTTCTTCCCCTGAAAAAAGGATGCCTATGATGGACATTAACTCAGCCCCAGTATACAACTGAGGTCCTAAAAATTGATCAATTTGATCTTCCACTCCATAGGGATGGTCTAAGAGTGGCTTAAGTTCCTTCTTCAAGCTTTGGACTTCTGAACTGGTCAGGGAGCACTTACAAAGCCAATGCCCCCTCCTCCTAGAGGCATTTCCCTCAATGGGAAGAGGTTTGTAGCCAAACCCCTAGAGGAAGGGGGAAAAAGGAAGTCTTGGATATCCTTTTTACATTGTTCTAACTCACGTTGAAGTCTTCCTGAGGGAGGGCATTCAAGCTGGTAATGAGTCCAAGAATCACAGTTATAAAGAGGGAGAAAAAATCTGAGTAGGGGAAAGGTCTGGGACTGTTATATGTACTGGAGGGGGAGGTGGGGGATGTTGGTCTACTGGGTGGGGGGAAGAAGGTTTGGTGGGGGAAGATGGTCTAAGGGGTCCCACGTATTGGCGGGGTTCTTGGAGTAAGGGGTATTAATTTCATGAGAAGTAGTTTCTGGCTTGTCTCCTTTAGTTTTTAGATGACAAAGGAGGATGGGCCCTTGCTGCTAACACAGGACATAATGTATTTTCTTCTGGGAAACAGGACTCTTATCATTTACATATTCTATTAAAAGCTGACAAGTTCAATCCTCATTTGACCAGAATTTTGGCCAGAAAACTAAGGGCTTTAGAATAGGTTCCTTGGTCCAAATGAAACAATATACTTTATCATCTGTTGCTTTTTCTTACGTTTAGTCCTCTTGTATCCTTCCAATATTTTAACATGAGTCCTAAAGGACTATCAGAGGTGATTTCACTGTCTGCCTTTTCCTTTTTACCTTCTATCTTACTCAGGATATTTCCCATGTTGAATACTGGTTAGGCTCAGTCCCTCAAACTAGAGACAGTCTCACCTATCCTTCCTTGGAGGTTTAATCCCTACCCTGGAGATTCCTTGCACTCTTCTGCTTTTGCTTCATCCACTCTGATTGCTTTCCCAGAGGAAATTAGGCTGCCCTTAGCATCAGCAGGACTATATAAACCCCAAGATCAGGATCCCTACAAGAGGGCCACCATAAGCTGTAAGAGGTGCCCACGGAACCACAGATTGGACTCACTCAGTCTGCACTGCAGTAGTGCTTGTTACTTTTCATGCCCTTTAACCTCCAGAATATCTTGACCACCAAGGAAATACTGTTGCCCTTGTGACCTTTTTTTTTTACCTTGGTCTGTGCACAGAGTTACCTGGTCGTCATGGTACTTGCAGGCCTTCTCCTTCCACATTGCTGAGAGCCTGGATTTATTCGTCACTATGGGTAGTCCCAATCCCCTGTCCCTGGGGCCACTGTAGTGGAGCAGTGGGGTGCACTTCCCCTAGATGGGGTGACCAAAGACCCCTTACCAAAAGAGAATGGGAATCCTGGATGAGCCTCCAGAAAATTGTTAGAAATAAAGCTTGGAGTCACAAAGAAAACGAACACTTGAACAAAGGATTTCTCAGCAAGGCAATTGTTACTTCTGCAGAAGGGTGCTACCCATAAGCCTGAGTGCCACAAGACCACCCAGAACAAAGGAAAGCAGGGTTTTTATGCCTAACGCACGTTGTTTCTACTATTGTGTCCTGTCTCCATTGGCTGGAACTGGACCACACAATCTAAGCTGATCCCAGTTGGCTAAAAACTTAAACTTTCCCAAATAAGATAAAGGCCCAATGGGGAGCAAAGGAAAAGAGGGGGTTGTTTATAGGAAACCAGGAAGACAATAATATTTCCAAATAAGGAAAGAGCATAGGCTGCAAGCTGGGTCACGTCTGGTCATGTCCTGGCAGATCCAGGCAGACTAGGGAACAAAGGAGTTAGGCCTTTGTTCAAGTACAAGAACATAGATTGTGTTTATTTCTTTACCGTATGTAACAACTACTTGGGGGCACAATAAGGAGTCATTGGTAAAATAGAAGATTTGTTAGTATGAAGAGCGAGGGAAACTTAAAGAAAGCTTTTAAGAGGAACTATCTTCTTAACACTTACCATTCTAAACCAAAAAGGAAAACTTTGAAGAGGAACTTTTATTCTTAACAAATTTTCTCTCTTTTTTTTCTAGGTTTGTTTAGCTAGCGGTTTGTCAATTTTCTTTATGTTTTTGAAGAACAAAATTTTCATTTTGTTGATCATTAACATGGTTTTTAAAAGCTTTTATTTAGTTCTACTATGCTCTTTATTATTTCTTTTCTGCTAATTTTGGATGAGTTTTTTTCTTGTTTTTCTAGTTACTTAAGGTTCATTGTCATATTGTTAATTTGTAAAGTTTCTACTTTTCTTAGGTAGGTATTTATTGCTATAAATATCCCTTTTAGCCCTGTTTAACTGTATCCCACAAGTTTTGGTATGTTGTGTTTCCATTTTCATGTGTTTCAAGAAACTTTTTGATTTACATCTTAATTTCTCTATTTACTCAATGATTATTCAGGAGTACGTTGTTTAATTTTCATGTATTGGTCTAGTTGCCAACATTTCTCTTGGTGTATAGTTCTAGTTTTATTCCATTGTGGCCAGAGAAGATATTTAATATGATTTCAATTTTTGAAAATTTATTGAGACTTGTTTTGTGGCTTAACAAAGGCTCTCTCCTAGAAAATGTTCCCTGTGTTCATGAAAAGAGTGTGTATTCCATAGTGTTAGATAGAATGCTCTGTAAATATCTGTTAGCTTTATTTGGTGTAAAATTCAGCTTAAATTCAATGTTTCTTTCTTGATTTTCTGTGTAGATGATCTGTCTCATGCTGAGGTTGGGATGTTGAAGTCCCCTTTCTCTTATTGTGTTGGAGTCTATCTCTCTTGTTAGATATAGTAATATTTGTTTTATGAATCTAGGTGCTCCAGTGTTTAGTGAATATGTATTTAGAATTGTTCTATTCTCTTCTTGGATGGATCTCTTTATGATTATGTGATGAACTTCCTTATTTCTTAAAATTTCCTCTTGCCTTACAGTTTATTTTGTCTGCTAAAAGTATAGCTACTCCTGCTTACTTTTGGTTTCCATTTGCATAGATATCCTCTTGGTATTCTTTTACCTTCTGTGTCTATGGATTGTCATGAGGTAGTATTACCAGTAAGTTTTTTTGTAAGCAGAATATACTTAGATCATGTTTTCTACCCATTCAGCCATTCTAAATCTTATAAGTAGATAATTTAATCTGTTTACATTCCAGATTTTTATTAATATGTGAGGCTTTGTGCCGGAAGACCAGCTCTGTCGGGGAGACTCTAGCCCAGTGGCACTAGAGGAATTAAAGACATGCACACAGAAATATAGAGGTGTGAAGTGGGAAATCAGGAGTGTTACAGCCTTCCGAGCAGACAGCCTTGAACTGAGATTTACCCACATATTTATTAACTCAAGCCAGTGATAAGCATTGTTTCTATAGATTATAAATTAACTAAAAGCATTCCTTACGGGAAACAAAGGGATGGGCCAAAATAAAGGGATGTGTTTGGCTAGTTATCTGCAGCAGGAGCATGTCCTTAAGGCACAGATCGCTCATGCTATTGTTTATGGTTTAAGAATGACTTTAAGCAGTTTTCCGCCCTGGGTGGGCCAGGTATTCTTTGCCCTCATTCCGGTAAACCCACAACCTTCCAGCATGGGCGTCATGGCCATCATGAACATGTCACAGTGCTGCGAGATTTTGTTTATGGCTAGTTTTGGGGCCAGTTTATGGCCAGATTTTGGGGGGCCTGTTCCCAACAGCTATGTTCCTGTCACATTGTTGTTTTCTGGCTGTTTTATATGTCCTGTGTTACCGTCTTTTTCTCTTGTTGCTTGTCATTATGGTTTGGTAGATTTCTGTAGTAGGACCATTTGAGACCTTTCTCTTCCTCTTTTCTGTGATTGCTTTACCAGTGAGTTTTATACTTGTGTATGTTTTCATGGTGATAATGAGGAAATGTTGAAAATGTTGTCCTTTCAATTGCAGGTTTAGGACTTTCTTGAGCATTTCCTGTAGGCCCTGTCTAGTGGTCATGAAGCCTTTCAGCATTTGCTTGTCTTGGAAAGATAATTTCTTTTTCAATTATGAAGAATAATTATGCTTGGTTTATTACTCTTGGCTTGGCAGTTCTTTTCTTTCAGGACTTTGATTATACTATCCTATTCTCTTCTGGCCTGTAAGATTTCTGCTAAGAAATCTGCTGTTAGAGCTGGGCATGGTGGCTCCAACCTGTAATCACAGCACTTGGGGAGGCTGAGGTGGGCAGATCATGAGGTCAAGAGATCGAGACCATCCTGGCCAACATGGTGAAATCCCGTCTCTACTAAAAATACACACACACACCAAATTAGCTGGGTCTGGTGGCGTGTGCCTGTCATCCCTGTTACTTGGGAGGCTGAGGCAACAGAATCACCTGAACCCAGTAGGCGGAGGTTACAGTGAACTGAGATTGCGCCACTGCACTCCAGCCTGGCAACATAGCAAGACTCTGTCTTAAAAAACAAAAACAAAAACGAAAACAAAACAAAAAAGAAAAAAAAAAAAAAAAACTGCTGTTAGTCTAATGGGGTTTCCTTTATAGGTGACTAAACGCTTTTTTCTTGCTATTTTTAGGATTTGCATTTTACCTTAGACTATAGAAAGTCTGATGACATGCCATGGAGAAGAATTTTTTGCATTGTATTTTTCTCAGAATTGTTGAACATTTTGTATCTGAATGTCTAAATCACTTGCTAGAGTTGGGAATTATTCATCTATTCTTTCATTAAATAGGTTTTCTAATCTGTTCTTTGTCTCTTTTCTCTTGAGGATACCAATAATTTGAATATTTTGTTGTTTATATTGTATCAAATGTCACAAAGTCTTTGCTCATTATTTTTTTTGTGTGTTTTTGTCTTATTGAATTATTTCACAACGTGTATCTTCAAGTTTTGGAATTCTTCCTTCTGCCTGACCTAGTATGTTGTTGAAGCTTTCAAATGTATTTGGAATTTCATGTCATGAATTCTTTAATTCCAGAATTTCTGTTTTTTTTTTTTTAATTTATATCTTTTGTAAACTTCTTATTCATATCCTGAATTATTTTTATGTTTTCTCTGTATTTTTTTCAGAATTCTTTTGTATCTCACTGAACTTATGTAAAATAAATGTTTTGAATCCTTTATCTGAAATCTTGAAAATTTCTTTTTGATTAAGATCTATTGTGTTCCTTTGGGGCTTTTCTTTTCTTTTTTGCTTTTTCATGTTTCTGTGTCCTAATGTTAATATTTTTACATCTGATATAACAGTCAGTTCTTCCTATTTTTGTACTTCTTTTTTTTTTTTTTTGAGACGGAGTCTCGCTCTGTCACCCAGGCTAGAGTGCAGTGGCTGGATCTCAGCTCACTGCAAGCTCCGCCTCCCGGGTTTACGCCATTCTCCTGCCTCAGCCTCCCGAGTAGCTGGGACTACAGGCGCCTGCCACCTCACCTGGCTAGTTTTTTGTATTTTTTTTTTAGTAGAGATGGGGTTTCACCGGGTTGGCCAGGATGGTCTCGATCTCCTGACCTCGTGATCTGCCCGTCTCAGCCTCCCAAAGTGCTAGGATTACAGGCTTGAGCCACCACACCCAGCCAGTTCTTCCTATTTTTGAATTTTGTTTCATAGTGGAGAACTTTATCTGAAGATGAGTCTGTGGTGTTGGTTGCGGGAGGTACTTTGGATTTGATTCTGGGTGTAGTATGTAGTAGAGTACCATGGTCTCTGTGTAATTTCTTTGGCTGTAGACAGTGTTAACGGTATCTGTGATTTCTTCTGTGCATTAGGGTGTGGTTATTAGTGAGGCTGTGGTGAAAATGTGCTGGGGACTGGGATGCCACATGAAACAGTCTTCAGGGTCCAGTGGTGGCAGTGGTGTGCTGAGTGTTCCTATCTTTGTGCCCCAAGGTGGTGTATACTGGCATTTTTGTTGGTGGTTACTGGTGGGCTGATTCCTGGGCCTCCGGGTGGCTTGCTTGGATGCCAGTAGTGGCAGTGGTTGACTGGGTGGGTGGGTGGGGTCTTTGGCTCCTGGGAAGCTAGCTTGGCAGTGGCAATGATGGGCTGATTCTGTGGGTCCCAAGCAGTGTGCATTGTTAGCGGCAGCTGTGATAGGCTGGGTGGGATGCCCATAAGTGGTGTTTGCAGGTAGGTGACAGCTAAGGTGATTGCACCCAACCACAGGTACCCAGGAGGAGTGCACAGGTGCCCAAGGTGGTGGATTGGGTTGAGGAATTCCCAGGCCCCAGGGCTGTGTTCTCTGTCTCAGTGGGAGGGCTCAATGAAGCTGTTTCTTCATCATTAAATGCTGTGCCAACTAGTCCCTTAATTTTCTTTTTGCCTAGAGGACTGAAACATTTATTATAGTTTAGTTCTGCTGGTTATTTTTTCACTCCCTATATGTCTAAAATTCATTTGTTTGTTTGTTTTTGAGACAGAGTCTGACTCTATTGCCCAGGCTGGAGTGCAATGGTGTGATCTTGGCTCACTGCAACCTCCACCTCCCATGTTCAAGTGATTCTCCTGCCTCAACCTCCTGAGTAACTGGGATTACAGGTGCGTGCCACTATGCCTAGCTAATTTTTGTATTTTTAGTAGAGACGAGGTTTCACCATGTTGGTCAGGCTGGCCTTGAACTCCTGACTTTGTGATCAGGCCACCTTGGCCTCCCAAAGTGTTGGGATGATGGGCATGAGCCACTGCGCCTGGCCTAAAATCTCTTTGTTTTTTGATAGATATATTCAAAGTGTGTTAGCTTAATTTAATCATTACACATGGTATACATATATCAATACATCAAACAATATCTCACAAACGTATTATAATTTGTCAATTAAAATTATACATATCTATTTGAAAAAGGTATTGTTTTCTGGGAATAGAATCTAGTTTCACAGCATTTTCCTTTAAGGACTCTAAAGATGTTGCTCATCTGTCTCCTCATCTGCATTGTTTCCAGTGAAATAACTGCTGTCATGTTTATTATTATTCTTATTTTTTTTACTTTCTGCTTTTTTAATTTTCTCTTCTTCTGTGGTTTTCAACAAATATTAACAAATACATGTTTTTTGTTGTTGTTGTTGTTGTTGTTTTACCCAGAAATATAGAGTGAACTTGAGAAACATTCTATAGGGAGGGCTTTTTGACTATTGGTTGTACATTTTTAGAAACAGTTGTTTGCTACTTGTTTTATTAGGTCACAGGCTAGTTTCCTCAGAGTATTCTTATATTGAAGAATGTCATAATTCATTTTATTGGTCATCCCTAAAACCATAAAAACCCTAGAAGAAAACCTAGGCAATACCATTCAGGCCATAGGCATGGGCAAGGCCTTCATGACTAAAACACCAAAAGCAATGGCAACAAAAGCCAAAATTGACAAATGGGATCTAATTAAACTAAAGAGCTTCTGCACTGCAAAAGAAACTACCGTCAGAGTGAACAGGTAACCTATAGAATGGGAGAAAATTTTTACAATCTACTCATCTGACAAAGGGCTAATATCCAGAATCTACAAAGAACTTAAACAAATTTACAAGAAAAAATAAATGGGGGCAGTGGGGAGGGATAACATTAGGAGATATACCTAATGTAAACGACGGGTTAACGGGTGCAGCACACCAACATGGCACATGTATACATATGTAACAAACCTGCACGATGTGAACATGTACCCTAGAACTTAAAGTATAATAATAAAAAAAAATTGGTCATCTTGGCTAAAGCATGGTGCCTCGATAGGTGGTCAAGCATTATTCTGGATGATTTGTGAGGATGTTTGTTGGATGAGATTAACATATAAATAGCTAGACTTTGAATAAAGTAGATTGATGTCTATCATGTGGGTGGGCTTCATTCAATTCATTGAAGGTGTAAATTAAAAATATACTGTCCTTCCTTGAGCAAGATGGAACTCTGTAGCAGACAGCGCTGGGATTTGAACTGCAGTATCAGTCAGCTGACTCACAAACAGCTGGGTGGTTTGTGTACAGCATTTGCAAGATGAATGGACAGCATCCTGTTTGGAAGTCCACCTCTTTGATCACTTCTCGGCCTTTTGGCTAAAATCAAGTGTGGAAGTCCACCCCTTTGATCAAAGAAGGTAAAAACAGAGGAGCTCTTGTAGACTTAATTGCATAGTGTTTTCTTAGCAGTGGTGGAAGAATTGAACAGTGATAAAGTTCCTACGTTTTCGTTTTTACTGACTTACAGGGAGTGACTAATGGCCTGGCTGTATAATTAATCAGGAGAGCAATGGGAAAGTTACCTATGAAAAGAATGCCTATATGAGGCAAGTCCTATGAAAATTGCTATGGTAATTTGAGGGGTTCATTAATGTAAGATCTGTTGGTTCCTGATATAGATTGGATGTTGTTCTTGTGCAGATCTCATGTCAAGATGTGATCCCCAGCATTATAGGTGGGGCCTGGAGGGAGGGAGGTGGTTGGATCATGAGGTCAGTTTCTCATGAATCCTTTAGTACCATTCCCTCAGAATAACTCCCTTCCAGGTTTAAAAGGTGATTGAAATCAACAAGAATTTATCTCTAAGTGTTTGCCAGGTGCACCTGAAATTCCAGCTATGAGAGCCGCTGAGGCAGAAGGATATCTTGAGTCCAATCTTGAGTTAGATTTTAGCCTGAGCAACATTTGAGGCCAGCCAGGGAAACATAACAAGACCACATCTCAAAAACAACAAAAAATCCACATTTGTTTGTGGTGATCACATGAGTCCGTGAGATGAGTATACATTGGGATTGTAGCAATGCAGAGATAGGTGGAATCAAGATATATTCCTCTTGCATTCCACACATCACAGGCACAAAATACACATAAGAAGGGCTTTCTTTAATAAAAAAAGAGAGATAGCATATGGCTATGTAGCAGATTCTTTTATGGGAAGGCCTTGAAACTACATAGCTGGCAAGTTAGACTGATACCATTAGCCCCAGGAAGCAGCAAATGGGTGTTGACAGGAATAGACCTTCACCCTGGAGTGGGCTTTGTTCAGCTGGTGGTAGGTGTGTCACCAAACTAAACTGGGGTCCACTCACCTGGGGCAGTAAAAGCAAACATCCACACTGAGACTGTAGTGGGAGAAAGGAGGGCGTTTATGTGCAGGGCGCCAAACAAGGAGAATCGGGCAACTCACGCTTAAGACCCAAACTTTTTGATGGCTCACAAGCAAGGATTTTTAAAGGCAGGGGCAAATTTTGGGAAAGCAGAGTTACAGGCAACATCATAAATCAATGCCTAGAAGTGATACACTGCTTCGGCCTTAAAAGGTGGAAAATCCTGATGAGGGAGCTTACAGGTCTTAGGTAGATTTAAAGATTCTCTGATTTGTGATAGATAAAGAAACAAAGCTTCCTTACACAGCTTCCTTACACAGCTGGGGACAGTAGAGAGGAATGTCCAGTACTGGTTTGTGGGCTTGACTCTCCAGGCCTCTGAGGAATAAATTTAGAACAAAGAACGGCGGTCAGAGTTCAGTCCTCAGTTTCCCCTTTATAAGGTCTCACTGTCAGTGGATCTATTAGGTGGGAATCTATGTTTCTGAAAAACAACTCAGGGACATATGTTAAGATGTTATTTTTAGTTTCTATAGAGAATCAAACATCTTGTGACTCTAACTTTGCTGGCTATTGTTTTAAGCGATCATTACCTTCTTGTTTATAAGGTCACTCACTTGCTTTTTCGGGCTGGCTAGGTGCCTGGAATTTCTCTTGAAGGAACTGAAGGTTTTTCCTTATTTCCAGGTTAGGAGGCCATGGCAGGCTTCTAAGAGAGGTTCCTCCTTTATCTCAGATGCAAATGCTCGGAGTGCTACAAAGAACTTGAATGGGAGGTACTGCGACTATGTGGACCACTGAGTCATATTTCTTTACACCGGAAAACGCACCGGCTCAAAATGTCCAACAATGGTCAGAGAGACATCCTCCTCAAAGGAAGAGTTCCATAGAGAATTACAATAGCCATTTGAAACATTGGGTATATAAAGCAAGAGTGGGGAAACAAGCACGAAGGGTGGCTTATACACCTTCATGAGTGTGCTCACACTTGACATGAGAGTATCTTCTCTTTTCCTGGTGGATCAGGGGAAGGTGCTGGTGTGATCTACATATATTCCTTCCCATGGTGGGAGGACACTGGAATAATGACTGTAATTCACCTCAACTTGCATTTCTCATCCCTAATGCAGTGGTCCCAGGACTAGGGATGCAAATAGAGTCCAGAAACAGGAATTATTCCTAAGCAAGAAACTGTAAATATATTTTATGTCCTTTATGTAATAATTCCTAGGGGCCTGTAGAAGAAGGTTGTACCTTCACTGCATCTGGCAAAGTTGGGGCTAACACTGAATGCAGCTGTATTGCCTGGGGTCAGATAACCACCCAGTTCTCTACCTGCATAACCCTCCCCTCTATGAACTGGAATGGATGACGGGAGACACTTGCTAGAACAGTATTGGTCCCTGCAGTCTAACCCAGCACAGCAGCAGAACCTAGTGTTCCTTCCAAAATTATAAATGTTTAGTATAAATGAAGAGAAGGACAAATAGTAGCTGAGGGTAAATGAATGAACACATGGGTTATGTAATGAGGAAAATCCAATGTTACATGAACTACTCAAAAGAGGTGTAAGCAAGAAATGATATTGTCTCTTAGCTCGATTTCACCAAATGCCTGAAAGGGTGCAGCCATATGTTGCTGAGGCTATTCCTATTTTTGGACTGCACTGGGATAATTGCTAATGACCAAAGAGGATTCTGGTAATGTGCCAGGATCTTTTCACTGTTATGATTCTTCTGGCATAGGAGATCTGTGATTGGCCAGGCACAGTGGCTCACGCTTATAATTCCATCAGTTTGGGAGGTAATGGTAGGAACATTCTTTAAGGCCAGGAGTTTGAGATCAGCCTGGGCAAAATAGTGAGACCCATTCCTATAACATATTTAAAAATTAGTTGGACATGGTGGTGTGCACCTGGAATGCTATCTACTCAGGAGGCTGAGGCAGAAGGATCACTTGAGTTCAGGAATTCGAGGTTACAGTGAGCTATGATTGTGCCACTGCATTCTACCCTGAGCAACAGAGCAAGAGATTATCTCTGAAATAAAATAATAAATATTATAAAAAGAGATAATATGGTCAAAACCAGGGTGTGATCTGTGGTCCAATAAAAATATTTGGTCTATGTCCCTGTTTCCTGACAACCATGTTCTAAAACATTTGCAATCTCCTCAGTGATAAACATGACTTCAATATGGCAATGAGATGACTGTGGGGCGAGGGGCTCCTAGATAGCTTCAGAATGGGGGCTGGTTGCCAGAAACACGAAGCTGTGATTAGAGGATTGGAACTTTTAGCCCCATCCCTAAAGTCTGGGAAGGAAAGAGTGGCTCGAGGTTGAGTTCAGTCACACAATGGCCGGTGATTTAATTAATCTTGCCAAACAATGAAATTTACATAGAAACCTCTAGAGATTGGGTTTCGGAGAGCTTCCCAATTGGTGAGCACATCTGTGTGTCCATGTGTGGGGAGGATGGTGAACTCCATCTCCACGGGGACAGAGGCTCCTGTGCTCAGAGCCCTTCCAGACCCCACCCTGTGCACCTCTTCATCTGGCTGCTCATTTGTATCCTTTATAACTGCTATGGTTTGAATGTTTCCCCAAAAAACCTTCTGTTGGATATTTCATACCAAGTGCAACATTTTAAAGAAAGGGGACCTTTGAGAGGTGATTGGACCATCAGAGCTCTGCCTTCATTAATGGATTAAGGCTCATCATAAAAGGACCTGAGGCTGTGAGTTTGACCTCCTTTTCCCCCTACCTCTCACCCTCTCTTGTCCTTTTGTTTTCTACCAGATACAGTCTCTTGATCTGAGAATTCCCATCCTCCACACCATGAATGAAACAAATTTCTGTTTGTTATAAGTGATCCAGTCTCAGGTGTTCTGCTATAGTGGCATAATTTAAACCAGGGGTCCCTAACCCCCGGGCTGTGGACTGGTACAAGTTTCTGGCCTGGTAGGAACCAGACCGCACAGCAGGAGGTGATCGGTGGGCGAGAGAGCATGAGCATGACCACCAGAGTTCCGCCTCCTGTCAGATCAGTGGCGGAACTAGATTCTCATAGAAGCACGAACCCTATTGTGAGCTCTGCATGCGAGAGATCTAGGTTGCAGGCTCCTTATGAAACACTAATGCCTGATCATCTGAGGTGCAACAGTTTCATCCAAAACCATTTCCCTCTGCCTTCCGCCACCTCCACTGGTCCATGGAAAAACTGTCTTCCATGAAACCGGTCCCGGGTGCCAAAAAGGTGGGGATTTAAGCTACAACAATAAAAAAAACTGTAATACTGAGTGTGAAAGGAAAATAAAATGTCAGGACTCCAAATTCCCTATACCAAAGGGAAAAGTTAAGTTTGGAGACTGAGTGATGGAAAAACTGCCTTTCTTTTGTTCCTAAACAAATAACTGCAAAGATAGAAGACCCCATATCTCCCCAGGTGGCCTCCCTCACAAACTGCTCACAAGATAATTCCTTGTGGGCCCCAACATCTTTACTCTAAAACGGAGTTTTGTTGAATTTCCCCCAACAATGTAAATTAACAGCTTATCTTCACAGGTACAGGACAAACACAAGACTAGACATCATCCCTTCAGCCACATGGTGACTTTTCTACCCAACATTTACTTTATCTTATGTAAAATGCAGATTTACTGAGCACAAGATGAATGCATAGTTGACTATTTTTTTCCTCTCCTGGCTGGTCTTTCCCCTATAAATATTGAAGTCCTCAAAACCCTGTTAGGAAAAAGCATGGGCCACAGATGCTACAATGATTTGTGTCTCTGTTTCCAAGGTGCATCTTCAGCTCGGCAAAATAAACTTCTAAACTGACTGAGACCTGTCTCAGACGTTTTTTGGTTTACATGACTATAGCAACCTCCTGAGTTCTTTGAGTTAGTTTAAGAATTCTCAAACCTTGGGAGGTGAGAGACCCCAACTTTGCAGTCATGATAGACAGAAGTGCAGGTAACCTGGGACCCGATACTTGGGACTTGCATCTGAAGTGAGGACAGTCTTGTGGGACTGAGCCCTTAAACCTGTGGAGCCCGAGGTGAACTCCAGGTAGTTAGTGTCAGAATTGAGTCGAACTCTAGGACTTCTAGCTGCTGTTGGAGAATCAGAAAGTTATTTGGGTGGAGGAAAACTCCATCACTGTCCCACAGAGAGAAACTTAGAGTAAGAGCAAGCAAGTACACCTCTATCTTTTTGGTCCCAGAGGAAAAGATAAACAAAATGTAAGCATTTATTTCATGTCCCTAATCTACTAAACACAGGTTGCTACCAGCTGTTCATTGTCCAGACGTGGAGTGGTCCTACCTCTAACCTAGAAGTTAGGATTTCTTAGGCCTTTGAGGGTGTCACATAAAAACTAATAAATGTTAGAGATTCTCTCCCCAGAAATATTTCCACACACAAGAAAATATAAATATTAATATAAAACATCAGTGTGGACCCAGATCCTCTGAGATCTTACAAACCTGGGTGTTTTAATCCTAGTAAGAGACAATGCTGAGGGGAGATGTTTGAATAAATATTTCATCATCACACAATGCCACTCCAATAATCTAGACTATAAACTGGGATAGACAAAAACTTGATGTAATAATCTATCCTTAAGGGAATGGGTGGAAATATGTTATTTATTAGTCACCGGTTCATTCAGTCACTCTGCATGCCTACCAGATAACAGATAAAGTTCTCGTCCTGGATCACTGCTCCAATAATTAAAATTTGTCACTTTTCCCCACCCCTTACACTTCTGAACCCTCTTACTACACCAGAATTCCACACTGTCAATGAAAAGAGTCAAACTCGGTAACATATTTGGAGAGATTTATTGTGAGCCAAAAGTGAGTGACCACAGCCCATGACGCAGTCCTCAGGAGACCTTGAGAACGTGTGGTCAAGGTAGTTGGGGCACAGGTTGGTTTTATACATTTTAGGAACATATGAGACATCAATCAAATACTTTTAAGCTATACATTGTTTCGGTCCAGAAAGTTGGAAAAATTTGAAGCAGGCAAGGGTTGCGGGGTAGTGCTTCTGGGTTACAAGTAGATTTTTAATTTTTCTGATTGGCAATTTGTTGAGTTACTATCAATAGAAAGGAATGTCTGGGTTATGATAAGAGGTTGTGGAGTCCAAAATTTTCTCATGCAGATGATTCCTCCAGGTACCAGGCTTCAGAGAGAATAGATCGTAAATGTTTCTGATCAGATTGAAGGTCTGTGTTGGTGGTAAATGCTGGTCAGCTTTTCCTGAATTCCAAAAGGGAAGAGGGCATAGTGAGGCATGTTCAACACCTGCTTCCCATAGTGGCCTCAGCCAGTCTTTCAGGTTAACTTTTGAGCACTCTGGCTGAGGGTGTCAATTGAGATGGTTAGGAAGGGGTGGCTTTGATGTTATTTTTGGTTTACAACATGCAAGATGTTGAGAGGAAACAGACACCACCTCCCTCCCTGGAAGAGGACAATACTCCAGTCACCCCTGCAGTTGATCATGGACATGCGTCTTAAGCTCCACCAGTCTGATGACCACCTGCTGAAGAGGTGTCGTTGTCCTAGGTAAATACTAAGGGTTTGTCATCTCAAGCCAAGAAGATTAAGGCCACTGACACATGAGGAGTGAGTTTAGGAGCAAAGGGTTTAATAGGCAAAAGAAAGACAAAGGGGAACAACTCTGTTCTTGTGAGAGAGAGGGGCACCCAAAAGGGAATTCTGGCCTGGTATGGGAGTGCATCGGATTTTACAGGCAGGCTTGAGGAGATGGTGTCTGATTTATGTAGGGTACATAGATTGGTTGGACCAGATGTGATATTTCCATAGTGCAAGTGGAAGGCTGTTCACCCCACCCTCATCCTATTATGCAAATAGACTTGCCACTTGGCCGGCGCCATGTTGTCTGCCCCTTATTGTAAGGAAGGAGCCTGGCAAAGAGAAGGGAAGATGGAGTCAGCATTGTTAACATGCCCAGTCCCAGGTGTCCGATTCCTATTGGCACAGCTGCCAGCATTCACCTGTGCAAGCTTCCAGCTTACTTGTCTATGTCTGAAGCTTGATATTACAGGCTGCACCCTGATAGAAAAGAAAATAATTTGGAGCCTGCTTTTCATTAAAAGCCTTCTGTACCCTCTTTCACTCCTATATCACTGCCAGACTCTGAGCCAGAATGCGGTGACAGAGAGGCTGGGACTGTGCAGAACACATTTTAGTAAAAAGGGCTGAGTGACAGTAGTGATGTCCAGTTTCCAGGTGCAGCAGTGACGTCTGTCCTGGCCTCAGGGTCCAGTGTCCAGCACCAGGTGTCAGAGGTGTGAGCAGTGGCGTCTGTGCTCAGCAGCAGGGGCAGTTGTTCCTAGGAGGGACCTGATCCAGGGTGGGCTGTGGATTCTGTTCCTGGATGTGTAGGTTCCAACCTGCTTCTGTGGCCTTCCCCACAATAAAACTAGCCCCCAATACCAGATATATGACTTTATGTGTACATTACAGAAATTTGTTTTCCATAGTTTGCTCCAAGAAGTGAGTGGGAAATGAGTCTGTGGGCGGGTGTCAGAGAGCCCCATTCAGAGGTGTTCCTTGTGTGAGAGCCACATCCTGAATTGTCTACCTGGCCTCTACCCCACTGTGGAGAGAACAACAGGGAATGTCACATCTCATAACTGATGATACACATCCTCCCTTTTCTTTCTGTGAGAAAAATCCTCTTTTAAACAGGATTTGAAAACCCACCCCACCCACCCACCCTGGGCACTCTCTGATCACTGATCTCAGTGGTTCCTGATCTAGTTGAGCAACAGGATTGCTGGCGCAGATTAGAAAATACTCGGGCCACTTCCCAGAACACCTGTCTCAGAGTTTTATGCTCAAGACCAAGGAATCCTTTATATAACAAGCCCTAGAGGTGAGGCTGTTGCTCAGGCATGTGGGATCCTGGTGTTCTTGATCTGGAGACCAGCAACATGAGCTCCAGCCTTTTCATACATCAAGAATCTCTTGCTCTACTCCAGACTTCCTGGATCTCAGCACCACATCCAGGTGATCCCTGTTCACACAGAAGTTCCTTGTCTAAGTGTCCTCTAGATGTGGGGTCAGAACCGTGCAGTCTGCTCTGCGTGTGGTCTGATCACATCCCTTAGAATTGGAGGTGTAGGGTTCAGTCCTTGCCCTCATTATTTTCCACAGTCAATCACTGCCTTGGGTGCCCTCATCCATGCTTGAGGTTTTAAGTATCGTTTATATGGTGTGACCTCCTAAATCTATTTCTCCTGCCCAGTCTATTTCTCCTTTCCTCTAAACTCCAGAGTTGTCTGTCCAAATTCCACCCCAGCTCCCTCACCTGCATTCCTAGTAGACATCTCCACTGAGTGCCTGTGATGCCCCCTCCTCAGTATGTTCCTGCCAGAGTCTCCCCATCTCCACTGACAGCAGCTCCACCCTTCCTTCTACTCACTCTTTTTACAACTATGGGTGTCCTTAATTCGTCTTTCTCACACCACAGATACAATCCATTGGCAAATGCTGTGAGTCCATCTTCAAATGCATCCAGAATCCCCTCACGTCCCACTCTTTCCCCTTCTCATGCCCTAGTCAAGGTCACCGACATCTCCAGTCTGGAATACTGTACTCGCTTCCTACTGTTTTCCCTTCTGCCTCCCTCGTCCCTCAGCTCTCAATTCTGTTGTCAGCACAGCAGTCAGAGATCCTTTTAAAAGAGAAGTTATATCATGGCCCTCTTCTGCTCAAAACTGTCCTCTGACTCTTCATCCCACTCAGAGCAAAGGTCAGATCCAACCCCATTTTCCTCAAGCCCACCTGCTCTGGCCGCACCTCTGACCTCACCTCAGTTTCTCTCTGTCCAGCCCTCCTGGCCTCCTTGCTCTTCTGGGAACACAGACACCTTCCTGCCATAGTGCATTTGGACTGGAGGTTCCTCTGCCTGGAAATAACTTCCCCAGACATCCTCATGTCCCTCAAATCCTTCCTCAAAGGTCACCTTTGCAACAAGACACACACTGGCCATCCAGCACAATAGCCACCTTCCCTGTCCCCACTGCCCACATCCTGGATCACCTGCCTCACAGCACTTACCACTTTCTAGAACTTTCCTGCCTTAATCTGGTTATAGTGTATCTATCGTCTGCCTCTTCCCACTGGAACATAGGCTACAAAAGGCCAGAGATTTTTCTGATTTTACTTCAATGGTGTTCCCCAGATGCAGAACAATTCTGTCCTATGTCTGGCCAATGACAAAGGTCAGTTGAATGAATGATCACTATAGAGCACCTCCCTATTCTAAAGACAGTATCTTTATTAACATAGCCTCAGGCCAAATGCCATTTTGTGGCAGCTACAGCACAAGGTCCCCTCACACTGAGATAGAGGCCACTTATGTTTTTCTCAGCAGTGCTGCTTGTGTGCCCTCCCTCCCCCATCCCTCTTTCTACAGCAACGCCCCCCGCACCCCCCACCCCAGCACACTGCAACTCATAACCAGGTTCTCTGTTCAGGAAATAACAGTCCTTGATGATGGGTCCAATTTCAGAGACAAATAAGTCTAAATTAGACTCTGCTTTATAGATTCATGAGTTGGGGTTGGATTCAGCACCAAGATCACTAGAACCAGGGCAGGGAGAGAGGGCAGGAGAGCAGAGCAGAACAGAAGCTCTAGAAGCAGGGCAGGAGGTGAATGGCTCTGAAAATTTGTCTCAGAATGCAGAGACCCCCGTGTGCAGGGGCCGCCCTGGGAGATGTCTGAGCCTCTGTGGTCACAGTTCCCACTGGACAAGTTTCCACTGAAGGGACAAGGACGACGGATCAGTGAAGGTGACCCAGCTGAGGACTGACCACATAAAGCCCACGAAGAACTGAACAGCAACTAGGCACAGGCCCAGTCCACACTGGGCTACTCACAGCCTTCTCCACCCCCCACCTGCAACAGACTCAGCACAGGGAACATGTAGATTCTGGAAGGTTCTCAGGTCTTTATTTGCTCTCTCAGATTCTAGGATTTGACTTATTTAATTAATCCATCAACCTCTCATAGCAAATATTTGAGAAAACAAATTTATATTCAGATTCTTATTTTCAGTAGGGAAGTAAGAAGTTGCAGCTCAGTGCACATAAAGTTGAGACTGAGATGGAGACATCCAGCCCCACCTCTCTGGAACAGGAAAGATGACTGGGGAGGAAACACTGGTCAGCGTGGGAACAGGGGACATGGTGGACACGGGGCTGGGCTGTCTCTCCACCTCCTCACATTATGCTAACAGGGACGCAGACACATTCAGATGCCTTGCAGAAAGAGATGCCAGAGTGTCTTGAAGTCACAAAAGGGAGATGTGAAGAAATCCTGCATCTCAGTCCCACACAAGACAATTGTCTCAGGCTACAGAAAACAACAGTCATGAACAAATTCAAGTCAGTCATGGTAAGTGATGACACTCTGAACAGCCACCACACACTCGAAACGTCACAATCAAAGAATCTCCATTACGCAGGCCTTTCCCCTCTGCCCCACCCCCCACCCCCCCAGCCTACTCTAGACCCCAAGAATCTCAGCTTTTCAAGCCGTGAGAGACACAGCAGAGCCCTGGGCACTGTCGCTGACTGGGGTAGAATAAAAACAGGACCTGGTCAGAGCCCGCAGGAGACATGGGACAGGAGGAATTATGGGGTTCGTGAGCTCCTCCACACTCCCACCCCCACCACTTACACGCAGCCTGAGAGTAGCTCCCTCCTTTTCCACCTGTGGGAAGAAAATGTCCTGTGAGGGGACTGGGAGGAAGCAGGGCCATAAGATCTTAGAGGAACCTCCTTTGGACCCAAGAGAAATTTCCAGAATGATGACTACAGACCCAGGGCAGGATCAGGAAACAGGAGGAAAGCAGGTGTGTGTCCTGGACCAACTCCCCTCCTAAGGTCTGTCCTTAGCAGGGACCTTCCCCTGATTCATGAATGCTGGAATCAGGACCCCAATACCATAATCATCAAGGTGATACATCCGTCCTTCATTGTCACATGTGCTACACAAAAGAGTAAGTGCTGGCACACAGGGTTCCAGGCTGGGTTAGCCCCTGTGTGGATGCTGCTTCCCAGTAATGAGGCAGTGGACACTTCTACCTGGGGCTTGAAATCCCCAATGGGACAAGAAAACCCAGACCCCACCCCTCACCCCTTCCCTACCTGAGCTCTTCCTCCTCCACATCACAGCAGCGACCACAGCTCCGGTGACCACAACTGCTAGGACAGCCAGGCCAGCAACAATGCCCACAATGGGGATGGTGGACTGGGAAGATGGCTCTGGGAAAGGAGGGGAAGATGAGGGGCCCTGACCCTGCTGAAGGGCTCCAGAAGGGCTCCTGCTTTCCCTGAGAAGAGACATGACCCCTCATCCCCCTCCTTACCCCATCTCAGGGTGAGGGGCTCCGGCAGCCCCTCGTGCTGCACATGGCACGTGTATCTCTGCTCTTCTCCAGAAGGCACCACCACAGCTCCCCACTTCTGGAAGGTTCCATCTCCTCCTGGCCTGGTCTCCACAAGCTCGGTGTCCTGAGTTTGCTCCTCCCCATCCCGCTGCCAGGTCAGTGTGATCTCCGCAGGGTAGAAGCCCAGGGCCCAGCACCTTAGGATGGCCTCATGGTCAGAGACGGGATGGTGGGTCACATGTGTCTTTGGGGGATCTGATGGGAAGAGTCAGAAAATTCAGGGGCTTTGCATCTCTCATGGGACACTCCAGCAGCACCCATGTGACCACCCTGAGAATGAACAGGACACCTGGGGTGAGGAAGGGAGCACAGAAGCCAGACACCAGACTGGACACAGGCCACCTGGGATAATCTCCTATTCCTTGGAGAGTTCTAGACTCTGAGGGAGGAACAGGGACTTCTGGTCCTGACCTGAGTGGAGGCCGAGGGACTCAGAAAAGCTGGAATCAGACCTTCAAACACATTGAGTGTGAGGCAGAGAACAAGGCCTGAGAGAAAAGTTCACGGTGCCCAAGGCTGCTGCAGGGTTCAAAGGAGACCCCTGATCAGTATTCTGGGGACTGTCTTCCCCTCCATGTCCTCAGAGACGTCATCCCTTAATTGTCCTAGAGAGCAGAGGGGGCCCTCAGAGGAAATTAGGAAAACTCATGCCATTCTCCATTCAAGGGAGGGCGACATTCTAGCGCTGATCCCATTTTCCTCCCCTCTTCATGGGAGGCCATCCCGGGCGATCTAGAGGTGATGGGGAAGGCTCCCCAGTGCCCCTGGTACCCGCGCGCTGCAGCGTCTCCTTTGCGTTCTCCAGGTGTCTGCGGAGCCACTCCACGCACGTCCCCTCCAGGTAGGCTCTCACCCTCTCCGCGTCACCGGCCGCCTCCAGCTTGCGCTGGGTGTTCTGAGCCGCCGTGTCTGCCGCGGTCCAGGAGCGCAGGTCCTCGCTCAGGGCGATGTAATCCCTGCCGTCGTAGGCGGACTGGTAATACCCGCGGAGGAGGCGCCCGTCGGGTCCCAGGTCGCAGCCGTACATCGTCTGGAGGGTGTGAGACCCTGGCCCCGCCCCCGCGGTCAGCCCCGCCCACCGAGCCCCGCCCCGCCCTGACCAACCCGCGGGAATTTTGGCCTCAACTGAAAATGAAACCCGGTAAAGGCGCCTGGGGCTCTCCCCGGTGGAGGGTCTGGGCGGGCCCCGCGGCCTCGGCTCGGATCTCGGACCCGGAGACTCGGGGCGACCCGTCCGTGGGGGATGGGGAGGGGTCGTGACCTGCGCCCCGGGCCGGGGCCACTCACCGGCCTCGCTCTGGTTGTAGTAGCCGCGCAGGGTCCGCAGGCACCCTCGAAAATTCTGTGCGGCCTCCTTGGCTCTCCGTGTTTCCTCTTCCCAATACTCCGGCCCCTCCTGGTTCATCCACGGCGCCCGCGGCTCCATCCTCGGACTCTCGGCGTCACTGTCGAACCGCACGAACTGCGTGTCGTCCACGTAGCCGACTTCGAGATACCGGGGCTCCCCGCGGCCGGGCCGGGACAGGGCGGTGCTGAAATACCTCATGGAGTGCGAGCCTGGGGGCGAGGAGAGGCTGAGACCCGCCCGACCCTCCTCCCCGCGCGGCTCCCCGGGCCCTGCGCCCCCGCCTGCGGTCCCCTCGCTCCTCCCCGCAGAGGCCATTTTCCTCCCGACCCCGCACTCACCGGCCCAGGTCTCAGTCAGGGTCAGGGCCCCCGAGAGCAGCAGGAGCAGGGTTCGGGGCGCCATGACCGCATCTCGGCGTCTGAGGAGACTCTGAGTCCTGGTGGGCGCGTGAGGACTTTAGAACTGAGACCGCGGCGACGCTGATTGGCTTCTCTAGACATCCGACACCCAATGAGAGTGGGAACTGGACTTGTCAGGAGTATCCTGGAAGATACAGGTTGGGAGAAGATACAGGAAGATACAGGTTGGGAGAAGATACAGGTTGGGAGAAGAAGTGAAACTAGGGGAGTGGGGAATCCCCAACTCTGTGCCTCCCCAATGCAGACAAGGCTCTGGGAGCCTGAGACCCTAAGAGCCACGCCCAGGACCTGGGACTTCGTCCTGATCCCTCTTCTCCTACACCAAGCCTCTTTGTCACACTGTCTGCCTGAGTCCTGGACGAGGATCTGTCTGTAGAAACCAGGGAGAGACCCCCAGGCTGCGCCCAGCCCCTTCCCCTTCCCTACTCGTCCTGGAATCCCAGTCCCTGAACTGGACTCTCTGCCTCCCACTCCCTCTCCCCTTGGACCTTTGTACAGGGAAACTCACCACGGGGAACTTCATGCCAGAGAGAGCTCGCCCTGGGAATGGAGGTGTAGAGACAGGGGTTTTTTCTCGAAACCTGGTGAAGTTTTGTCTGAAGCCACCACGTAGAGATTCTCATAGAGACGAAGTGTCCTTTTTGTTTATTAATACAGTAGGTAGCACAATGTTGATAATCCCTGAATGATTAGAATTCCAATCTGTAAAAGACCTGTGTCAAAACAGCATTACAAAGCTCTTAAGTTTTACTTTCCCAGACTATGGATCTGTGGCTCTGGGTTGTTGCATTTAAAATTACCTTCATTCCTTAGCCCGGAGTTTCCCTGTGTGAGTCCAGAACATCTCCTGAATACAGAGAAGCAGGGTTTGTTACTGTCTATTGCAACCGGGAGCCTGTAGTCATCACCTCAAAGTTGCGAGTGCTCCATGCAGACCCAATGCTCTTCACCGACGCTCAAGCACTGCCTGTTTTCCTGAACTATGCACATCTAAGCAGTGTGCATATTTTATCTGGACACTTGGTATTTTTATAACTCTTTTTTTTTAAATCATAAAGAGCCAATTAGCTTTTAGGAAGTCCAACAAAATGTATTGAATACCGAATGCAAAGAACCCCCTGCTAGGCTCTTCCACTGCTTTAGAATTCTTTCCTCTGCTCCTTTTCCTCACCTCCTGCTTCTCCAGCCCTTCTCTCTGCCCTTCTCATCCCTCACACCCCACCTTCCCCTAAGTCCCCACTACCCTGTCACTCCTGAATTGTGTCACTAACACTGTCCCTCACCTCCTGCCCATGTCTGTTCTCCCCACAGTGCTCAGCGGTCCTGCTAATGTGAGCAAAGTCCTGTCATTTCTTCACTTAACAATGGTTGGATTCTCGTCTACAATTTGCTATATGTTTTCAATTCGTCTCATCTCTTTTTGTTTCTGTTCCTCCTCTACTACTTCCTTATGTGTCAAATAAACATTTTGTAGTTTATGATTTTAATTCTCCTAGTGGTTTTTGGCTATATTTCTTTACACTAATTTTTTACTGTTGTAAGAATGGAAACCCAATTCCTTGGCTTTTCACAGTGAAGTTCAGGTTATATTAAACGACACCCGGCAAAATAAAGGACACTTGTAACAGTGTAGCTTCGGGGGCAGAGCAAGATGGCCGAATAGGAACAGCACCAGTCTCCAGCTTCCAGCGGGAGCAACACAGAAGACAGGTGATTTCTGCATTATCAACTGAGGTACTGGGTTCATCTCACTGGGGAGTGCTGGACAATCGGTGCTGGTCAGCTGCTGCAGCCCGACCAGTGAGAGCTGAAGCAGGGCGAGGCATCACCTCACCTGGGAAGCACAAGGGGGAAGGGAATCCCTTTTCCTAGCCAGGGGAACAGAGACACGCAACACCTGGAAAATCGGGTAACTCCCACCCCAATACTGTGCTTTAAGCAAAGGGGCACACCAGGAGATTATATCCCACACCTGGCCGGGAGGGTCCCACGCCCACGGAGCCTTCCTCATTGCTAGCACAGCAGTCTGCGATCTAACCACAAGGCAGCAGCGAGGCTGGGGGAGGGGCGCCCGCCATTACTGAGGCTTAAGTAGGTAAACAAAGCCCTGGGAAGATCAAACTGGGTGGAGCTCACAGCAGCTCAAGAAGGCCTGCCAGTCTCTGTAGACTCCACCTCTGGGGACAGGGCACAGCTAAACAACAACAACAACAACAACAACAAAAAGCAGCAGAAACCTCTGCAGATGCAAGCAACTCTGTCTGACAGCTTTGAAGAGAGCGGTGAATCTCCCAACACGGAGGTTGAGATCTGAGAACAGACAGACTGCCTGCTCAAGTGGGTTCCTGAACCCTGAGTAGCCTAACTGGGAGACATCCTCCACTAGGGCAGACCGACACCCCACACCTCACACGGTGGAGTACACCCCTGAGAGGAAGCTTCCAAAGCAAGAATCAGACAGGTACACTCACTGTTCAGCAGTATTCTATCTTCTGCAGCCTCTGCTACTGACACCCAGGCAAACAGGGTCTGGAGTGGACCTCAAGCAATCTCCAACAGACCTACAGCTGAGAGTCCTGACTGTTAGAAGGAAAACTAACAAACAGGAAGGTCACCCACACCAAAACCCCATCAGTACGTCACCATCATCAAAGACCAGAGGCAGATAACACCACAAAGATGGGGAAAAAGCAGGGCAGAAAAGCTGGAAATTCAAAAAGTAAGAGTGCATCTCCCCCTGCAAAGGAACGCAGCTCATCGCCAGCAACGGATCAAAGCTGGACGGAGAATGACTTCGATGAGATGAGAGAAGAAGGCTTCAGTCCATCAAACTTCTCAGAGCTAAAGGAGGAATTACATACCCAGCGCAAAGAAACTAAAAAGCTTGAAAAAAGAGTGGAAGAATTGATAACCAGAATAATTAATGCAGAGAAGGCCATAAACGAACGGACAGAGATGAAAACCATGACACAAGAAATAAGTGACAAATGCACAAGCTTCAGTAACCGACTCGATCAACTGGAAGAAAGAGTATCCGCGATTGAGGATCAAATGAATGAAATGAAGCGAGAAGAGAAATCTAAAGAAAAAAGAAGAAAAAGAAATGAACAAAGCCTGCAAGAAGTATGGGATTATGTAAAAAGATCAAATCTACGTCTGATTGGGGTGCCTGAAAGTGAGGGGGAAAATGGAAGCAAGTTGGAAAATATTCTTCAGGATATCAACCAGGAGAACTTCCCCAACCTAGTAGGGCAGGCCAACATTCAAATTCAGGAAATACAGAGAACGCCACAAAGATACTCCTCGAGAAGAGCAACTCCAAGACACATAATTGCCAGATTCACCAAAGTTGAAATGAAGGAAAAAATCTTAAGGGCAGCCAGAGAGAAAGGTCGGGTTACCCACAAAGGGAAGCCCATCAGACTAACAGCAGATATCTCGGCAGAAACTCTACAAGCCAGAAGAGAGTGGGGGCCAATATTCAACATTCTTAAAGAAAATAATTTGCAACCCAGAATTTCATATCCAGCCAAACTAAGTTTCATAAGTGAAGGAGAAATAAAATCCTTTACAGATAAGCAAATGCTTAGAGATTTTGTCACCACCAGGCCTGCCTTACAAGAGACTCTGAAGGAAGCACTAAACATGGAAAGGAACAACTGGTACCAGCCATTGCAAAAACAAGCCAAAATGTAAAGACCATCGAGGCTAGGAAGAAACTGCATCAACTAACGAGCAAAATAACCAGTTAATATCATAATGGCAGGATCAAGTTCACACATAACAATATTAACCTTAAATGTAAATGGACTAAATGGTCCAATTAAAAGACACAGACTGGCAAACTGGATAAAGAATCAAGACCCATCAGTCTGCTGTATTCAGGAGACCCATCTCACATGCAGAGACATACATAGGCTCAAAATAAAGGGATGGAGGAAGATCTACCAAGCAAATGGAGAACAGAAAAAAGCAGGGGTTGCAATACTAGTCTCTGATAAAACAGACTTTAAACCATCAAAGATCAAAAGAGACAAAGAAGGCCATTACATAATGGTAAAGAGATCAATTCAACAGGAAGAGATAACTATCCTAAATATATATGCACCCAATACAGGAGCACCCAGCTTCATAAAGCAAGTCCTTAGAGACTTACAAAGAGACTTAGACTCCCATACAATAATAATGGGAGACTTCAACACCCCATTGTCAACATTAGACCGATCAACAAGACAGAAAGTTAACAAGGATATCCAGGAATTGAACTCATCTCTGCAGCAAGCAGACCTAATAGACATCTACAGAACTCTCCACCCCAAATCAACAGAATATACATTCTTCTCAGCACCACATCACACTTATTCCAAAATTGACCACGTAATTGGAAGTAAAGCACTCCTCAACAAATGTACAAGAACAGAAATTATAACAAACTGTCTCTCAGACCACAGTGCAATCAAACTAGAACTCAGGACTAAGAAACTCAATCAAAACTGCTCAACTACATGGAAACTGAATAACCTGCTCCTGAATGACTACTGGGTACATAACGAAATGAAGGTAGAAATAAAGATGTTCTTTGAAACCAATGAGAACAAAGATACAACATACCAGAATCTCTGGGACACATTTAAAGCAGTGTGTAGAGGGAAATTTATAGCACTAAATGCCCACAAGAGAAAGCTGGAAAGATCTAAAATTGACACTATAACATCACAATTAAAAGAACTAGAGAAGCAAGAGCAAACACATTCAAAAGCTAGCAGAAGGCAAGAAATAACTAAGATCAGAGCAGAACTGAAGGAGATAGAGACACAAAAAACCCTCCAAAAAATCAATGAATCCAGGAGTTGGTTTTTTGAAAAGATCAACAAAATTGATAGACCGCTAGCAAGACTAATAAAGAAGGAAAGAGAGAAGAATCAAATAGACGCAATAAAAAATGATAAAGGGGATATCACCACCGACCCCACAGAAATACAAACTACCATCAGAGAATACTATAAACACCTCTATGCAAATAAACTACAAAATCTAGAAGAAATGGATAATATCCTGGACACTTACACTCTCCCAAGACTAAACCAGGAAGAAGCTGAATCCCTGAATAGACCAATAGCAGGCTCTGAACTTGAGGCAATAATTAATAGCCTACCAACCAAAAAAAGTCCAGGACCAGATGGATTCACAGCTGAATTCTACCAGAGGTACAAGGAGGAGCTGGTACCATTCCTTCTGAAACTATTCCAATCGATAGAAAAAGAGGGAATCCTCCCTAACTCATTTTATGAGGCCAACATCATCCTGATACCAAAGCCTGGCAGAGACACAACAAAAAAAAGAGAATTTTAGACCAATATCCCTGATGAACATCGATGCAAAAATCCTCAATAAAATACTGGCAAACCGGACCCAGCAGCGCATCAAAAAGCTTATCCACCATGATCAAGTTGGTTTTATCCCTGGGATGCAAGGCTGCTTCAACATACGCAAATCAATAAATGTAATCCACCATATAAACAGAACCAAAGACAAAAACCACATGATTATCTCAATAGATGCAGAAAAGGCCTTTGACAAAATTCAACAGCCCTTCATGCTAAAAACTCTCAATAAATTCGGTATTGATGGAACATATCTCAAAATCATAAGAGCTATTTATGACAAACCCACAGCCAATATCATACTGAATGGGCAAAAACTAGAAAAATTCCCTTTGAAAACTGGCACAAGACAGGGATGCCCTCTCTCCCCACTCCTATTCAACATAGTGTTGGAAGTTCTGGCTAGGGCAATCAGGCAAGAGAAAGAAATCAAGGGTATTCAGTTAGGAAAAGAAGAAGTCAAATTGTCCCTGTTTGCAGATGACATGATTGTATATTTAGAAAACCCCATCATCTCAGCCCAAAATCTCCTTAAGCTGATAAGAAACTTCAGCAAAGTCTCAGGATACAAAATTAATGTGCAAAAATCACAAGCATTCTTATACATCAGTAACAGACAGAGAACCAAATCATGAATGAACTTCCATTCACAATTGCTTCAAAGAGAATAAAATACCTAGGAATCCAACTTACAAGGGATGTAAAGGACCTCTTCAAGGAGAACTACAAACCACTGTTCAGTGAAATAAAAGAGGACATAAACAAATGGAAGAACATACCATGCTCATGGATAGGAAGAATCAATATTGTGAAAATGGCCATACTGCCCAAGGTAATTTATAGATTCAATGCCATCCCCATCAAGCTACCAATGAGTTTCTTCACAGAATTGGAAAAAACTGCTTTAAAGTTCATATGGAACCAAAAAAGAGCCCACATCTCCAAGACAATCCTAAGTCAAAAGAACAAAGCTGGAGGCATCACGCTACCTGACTTCAAACTATACTACAAGGCTACAGTAACCAAAACAGCATGGTACTGGTACCAAAACAGAGATATAGACCAATGGAACAGAACAGAGCCTCAGAAATAATACCACACATCTACAGCCATCTGATCTTTGATAAACCTGAGAAAAACAAGAAATGGGGAAAGGATTCCCTATTTAATAAATGGTGCTGGGAAAATTGCCTAGCCATAAGTAGAAAGCTGAAACTGGATCCTTTCCTTACTCCTTATACAAAAATTAATTCAAGATGGATTGGAGACTTAAATGTTAGACCTAATACCACAAAAACCCTAGAAGAAAACCTAGGTAATACCATTCAGGACATAGGCATGGGCAAGGATTTCATGTCTAAAACACCAAAAGCAATGACAACAAAAGCCAAAATTGACAAATGGGATCTAATTAAACTAAAGAGCTTCTGCACAGCAAAAGAAACTACCATCAGAGTGAACAGGCAACCTACAGAATGGGAGAAAATTTTTGCAATCTACTCATCAGACAAAGGGCTAATATCCAGAACCTACGAAGAACTCAAACAAATTTACAAGAAAAAAAACAAACAACCCCATCAAAAAGTGGGCAAAGGATATGAACAGATATTTCTCAAAAGAGGACATTCATACAGCCAACAGACACATGAAAAAATGCTCATCATCACTAGACATCAGAGAAATGCAAATCAAAACCACAATGAGATACCATCTAACACCAGTTAGAATGGCAATCATTAAAAAGTCAAGAAACAACAGGTGCTGGAGAGGATGTGGAGAAATAGGAACACTTTTACACTGTTGGTGGGATTGTAAACTAGTTCAACCATTATGGAAAACAGTATGGCGATTCCTCAAGGATCTAGAACTAGATGTACCATATGACCCAGCCATGCCATTACTGGGTATATACCCAAAGGATTATAAATCATGCTGCTATAAAGACACATGCACACGTATGTTTATTGCAGCACTATTCACAATAGCAAAGACTTGGAATCAACCCAAATGTCCATCAGTGACAGACTGGATTAAGAAAATGTGGCACATATACACCATGGAATACTATGCAGCCATAAAAAAGGATGAGTTTGTGTCCTTTGTAGGGACATGGATGCAGCTGGAAACCATCATTCTCAGCAAACTATCGCAAGAACAGAAAACCAAACACCGCATGTTCTCACTCATAGGTGGGAACTGAACAATGAGATCACTTGGACTCGGGAAGGGGAACATCACACACCGGGGCCTATCAAGGGTGGGGGGGAGGAGGGAGAGATTGCATTGGGAGTTATACCTGATGTAAATGATGAGTTGATGGGTGCTGATGAGTTGTTGGGTGCAGCACACCAACACGGCACAAGTATACATATGTAACAAACCTGCACATTATGCACATGTACCCTAGAACTTAAAGTATAATAATAAAAAACAAAAACAAAAACAAAAAAACAGTGTAGCTTCATTTAACCTAACATTATGCTATTATTGTTTTATATATTACATCAATCTATATTATGAACTCAATGATGCAGTGTAATACTTTTTGTTTTAGACAAGCAGCCACGTCTTCAGGAAATTAAGAAAATGAGTGTGAATGTGACATGTGAATGTGACATGTGTATGTGCATCATTCCTGTTGTTAATTGTTCCTTTCTATATATCTGGGTCACCATCTAGTATCATTTCCCTTCAGCCTGAAGAATTTCCTTTAAAATTAAATGTAGTACAGGACCCCTAGGAAATGAATTTTGTGGCTTTGATGATCTAAAAATGTCTTTTTTTTTTGCCTCCCCTTCCCTCCCTCCCCCCACATTTTTTTTTTTTTTTTGCTAATTAGGGTGTTTACTTTTAATAAAATTCACCAGTTTTAGCTGTGCTTCTTGGTGAATATTGATAATTATTTATAGTCGTGTAACTACCATACTGCCCAGTAGAGAAACACCGAAAGCAGAGAACCCCCTGCCAGGCTACTCCACTGCTTTGGAGTCCTTTCCCCTGCTCCTTGTCCTCACCTCCTGCTTCCCCAGCCCTTCTCTCTGCCCTCTTCCCTCACACCCTCCTCTCCTCTTAGTTTAATCCTTGCCTCCCACCCTCACCCCTTCCCTTCACTCAACCACCGCTCTGTTTTCTGTCACTGCAATAGTGAAATTTCTAGAATTTAATGGACATGCAATCATATGATATGTAGTCCTTCGTTTGGTCTCTCCCTTAGCATAACGGTGTTTGAGATGATGCCATTCACTCATTTTTGTTGCTGAGCAGCTGCTGAGTATTGCTGGAATCCCAGTTTATTCATTGCTTTCTCTATTCTCTAGTTGATTGACAGTGGATTCCTCCAGCTAGGGTTTGTTATTAATGAAGCCACTAGAAATAACTGCTTACAAGTGTGACCTTACATTTTTATTTCTTTTGGATAAATACATATTTGTGGAATTGCTGGGTCATGTGGTAATGGATGGGTAGCTGTATAAGAAATTGGCACACTGCTTTACAAGTTGACTGCCACATTTTTTGCATTCCTACCAGCAATATCAGACATTCCTATTTTTTCCATATACTTGACAGTATTTAGACTTATCAAATGTCTTTTTAACTTTACCTATTCTAGGTGATGTGTGATGGCTTCTCATTGTGGTTTTAACTTGCACTTCTTAGATGACTAGTATTGTTTACTATCTTTTCATGTTCGTCTAAGTGACTTATTACATATATTTTATGAACTATTTTGCAAATTTAATGATTAATTCCAGAGACTTTTTCAGAATCTTCTAGTGTTTTCTACATATGCAATGAAGCTGGTGACAAAGAAAGACTTTTGTTTCTTCGTTTCCTATCTATTGATCTTTTTTCTTTTAAAATTATTTTTATTTGGTACACATGAGGTCTCACTATCAGGCTGGTTTCCAACTCCTGAACTCAAGTGATCCTCCCACCTCAGCCTCCCAAAATGCAGGGATTACAGGCATGAGCCACCATGCCCTGTCCTTCTATTGGTCTCATTTCATTTTCTTGCCATGTTGCACTGGTTAGGATGCCTGTTAGGTGTTTAAACAAGAACGATGAGAGCTCACATGTTTGTTTACAAGGAACTTAAACAAATTTACAAGACAAAAAACCCCAGCCCCATCAAAAATTGGCAAAGGATATGAATAGACACTTCTCAGAAGAAGAAACATATGAAAAAAAGCTCAATATCAATGATCATTAGAGAAAAGCAAATCAAAACCACAATGATGTACTATCTCCTGCCAGTCAGAATGGCAATTATTAAAAAGTGAAGAAACAATAGATGCTGGCAAGACTGTGGAGAAATAGGAATGCTTTTCCACTGTTGGTGGGAATGTAAAATAGTTCAACCATTGTGGAGGATGGTGTGACCATTCCTCAAAGATCTACAACCAGAAATACTATTTGACCCAGCAACCCCATTACTGGGTATACACCCAAAGGAATATGAATCATTCTACTATAAAGACACATGTACATGTATGTTTATTGAAGCACTATATTCAATAGCAAAGACATGGAACCAACCCACATGCCCATCAATGATAGTCTGGGTAAAGAAAATGTGGTAGATATACACCATGGAATACTACACAGTCATAAAAGGAATGAGTTCATGTCCTTTGCAGAAACATGGATGAAGCTGGAAGTGATCATCCTCAGCAAACTACCATGGGAACAGAAAACCTAACACCGCATTTTCTCACTCCTAAGTGGGAGTTGAACAATGAGAGCACATGGACACAGTGAGAGGAACAACACACACCAAGGCCTGTTGGGGAGTCAGGGGTGAGGGGAGGGAACGTGGAAGACAGGTGAATGGGTGCAGCAAACCACCATGGCAGACTACACATATGTAACAAACCTGCACGTTCTGCACATTTATCCTGGAACTTAAAGTAAAATAAGTTAAATAAAAAAAGAAAGTGCATGTCTTACATGTACACATATGTTTATTGAACCACTATTCACAATAGCAAAGACTTGGAGTCAACCTAAATGACCATCAATGGTAGACTGGATAAAGAAAATGTGGCACATATACACCGTAGAATACTATACAGCCATAAAAAGAATGAGATTATGTCCTTTGCAGGAACATGGATGGAGTTGGAGACCATTATTCTTAGCAAACTAATGCAGGAACAGAAAACTATATACCACATGTTCTCACTTATAAGTGGGAGCTAAATGATGAGAATACACGGGCACGTAGAAGGGAACAACACACACTGGGGTCCACTTGAGGGTGGAGGGTGGGAGGAGGGAGAGGATCAGGAAAAATAGCTAATGGGTACTAAGGCTTAATACTTGGGTGGGTACTAATGGGTATAGAAATAATCTGTACAACAAAACCCATGACACAAGTTTACCTATATAACAAACCTGCACATGTGCCCCTTAACTAAAAATAAAAGTTAAATTAAAACAAACAAACAAAGTGCATGTCTGGAAAGAGCATATGGTTGGATTCCATATTTTTTTTTAAACCAAGTCACACAATCTTTGCCCTTCATTAGAGTGTTGATTCATATAGGTTTTTGTCATTATTGATATGACAAGTTTTAGGTCTACCATGTTATTTTCCCAGTTCTGGTTTCTCTGTTCCTCTTGTCCTGACCCATGTCTTCTTATTAGAAACCATAGAAACAAAAGAAAGTAGAATAACATCTTTAAAGTGCTGGAGGACAAAAAGGTTAACTAAGAATTCTATATTCAGCATAGATGTCCTTCAAGGATAGGCAAATAAGGAGATATTTCAGGTAAAAGAAAATTAAGAGAATTTCTCGCCAGCAGATCTGTACAGTAACAACTGGTAAAGAAAATTCTTCAGACTAGAGACAAATGATACCAGGCAGAAAATGAGATTATCAGAAAAGATGAAGATGATCAAAAATGGTAAATACTGAGCTAAGTGCAAAAGGCTATCTTGCTCCCCTCATTTATTCTTACTTTATATACATAGAACTGTTTAAAGGTAAGAAAAAGTTTTTTATCGTGGGACTTACAACCTGTATAGATATATTCCATATAATATCTATACCATAAAAGATGGACATTTTGCAGAGGATAAATGGTTGCAATATTTCTATATTTATGGGTACTAGTACATTATTAACTGAAAGTAGACTGTGAAATGTTAAGAATGAGTTAAGTTCTGAAGGAAATGGCAACACTAAAAACCATTCAAAAGATCAACAAATCTTGGAGATGGTTTTTTGAAAACAAATCCCAGCCAGTCTTGAGTCTCATCATCCTACAATTTCAGAACTATTGCGAATACAAAAGTAATCACAGAACAGTCCTGCCCAGAAAGAGGAGTTATCCCTAAATATGGTGGCCCTGGGACAGTTGGCCCTTCCTGCTGGACCTCTTCCACATGGGTACTTTCTGCAGTGACTTTGTTGTCCTGCTATTCCACTCTACCCAGTGTCCTGACCCAAGAGACAAGGGGCGTCTGCTGCTGTGTCCACACTTGGAGAAGGAAACCTTGATGGTGTCTGTATATTACAAGCCAGGCATGACAGCTCACCCCTGTAATCCCAGCAGTTCAGGATGCTAAGGCCAGACGATTGCTTGAGATCAGAAGTTGGAGACCAGCTTGGACAACATTGTGACACGCTCATCTCTAAAAGATATAAAAATAAATAAACTTAGCTGGGCCTGGTGGTGGACGCTTGTATTCACAGGTATTGGGAAGGCTGAGATGGGAAGATCCCTTGAGCTTATGGGTTCAAGGCTGCAGTGAGCTATGATCGCACCACTGGTCTCCAATCCAGGCCACAGAATGAGATCTTGACTCCAAAAATTACATTGTAAACCTTTGCTCACTATGGGTTATTTTATTTATTATTTATTCAATATGTATTTTGACTTTATTTCACTGGCAGCACAATAAACCAGGACATGCAGAAACTAGAAATCACATCCATTTTCCAGTGGTAAAAAGTCCAGTCCAGGGAGGTGAGAGGGAGACAGTCCTCATTAGCGCTGAGGATTCAGGGAGAATGAGATGGGCTGGGCAGGAAGGGTTTTTGTTTGTTTGTTTGTTTTCTGTGAAGGAATGTAACTTTTTATTATGATAGAGTTGTTTTATTAAAGAAATAGATGAAGGCCGGGCGCGGTGGCTCAAGCCTGTAATCCCAGCACTTTGGGAGGCCGAGACGGGCGGATCACGAGGTCAGGAGATCGAGACCATCCTGGCTAACACGGTGAAACCCCGTCTCTACTAAAAAAATACAAAAAGCTAGCCGGGCGAGGTGGCGGGCGCCTGTAGTCCCAGCTACTCGGGAGGCTGAGGCAGGAGAATGGCGTAAACCCGGGAGGCGGAGCTTGCAGTGAGCCGAGATCGCGCCACTGCACTCCAGCCTGGGTGACAGAGCCAGACTCCGTCTCAAAAAAAAAAAAAAAAAAAAAAAAAGAAATAGATGAAAATGGTTAAGTAAAATCAAATGGCTCTAAAAGTCTTACAATGAAAGCAACAGTCCTGCCGTTTGTTCTTTCCAGAGACAAGCACTTTTCATTCTCTCAGTTTTTCCTTCTGGTCGTTGCCTTCATGGGTTTTTCCAAATTATTATTTTTTCAGTTTTTCAAATGGGTGCATATATTAATACATGTAATTTTAAAAAGCCTCTTCAGTTTATAATGCATCCTAACATTTCCCTGCCCCGTCCCTCCTAATCCTCCAGAGCAATGACTTTCAACTCTTTTAGCAATGTCTTCTGTTCTTCTCACATAACTACTTAGTCATTTCTTGATTATTTTACACATTTTAAGTGATTTCTGGAATGACAGATGAGGATTTAGCTCTTACACCATCACTATCTTCACTTTTCCTCCCTTATTGTCCCAAAGTAGTCACCAGAGTTAGGGGCTAAGCAGTCACCACATCATTATGGCTATGTATATATTGCTCATTGTTGAGAAGAACAGAGTATTATGCTCTTACTTCCTCTCCTGTACTTCCTTCTGCCCTAGAATTAATGATTGCCTAACCAGCCTTCACCGTTGTTTTTTTCACTTTTGCTTTATCTTCAATGAATTTCTTTCCAAATGCCCCAAATCTGGCAATAACCTATTATTATTTTTAAGAGAAGGGAATCTCACTATGGTGGCCAGGCTGGTCTGAAATGTTGGACTCAAGCCAACCTCTTGCTTTTAGCCTCCTGAGTAGCTGGGACTGCAGGCATGAGCCATTCTACCCAGCTAACCTATTAATATTTCTACTTTTGTTTGTTTGTTTGTTTTAAGCCAGCTCCATAGCTGGAATATTTCCTGTGTTGGATCCTATTTGCTGGATCCATGTAATTCTCTGGTTTGTCTACTTCTTCATTTTGCAGGAGTATTTTCTCCAATAGCTTCCCAAGAAAGGGTCCATGGAGGTAACCCCCGATTCTTTGCTTGTCTAAAAATGTATTATTTTACCTTCACCCTTGATTATTTGGCTGAATATAGATTTATCCGTTGAAAATAACTTTCTTTCTAGAATTCTGAAGGCATGCTTCCATTGTTTTCAGCTTTCTTTTTGAGACAGGGTCTCTTCTGTCACCCACGCTGGAGTGCAGTGGCGCAACCACAACTCACTGCAGCCGTGACCGCGCGGGCTCAGTTCATCCACCTCAGCCCCTGAGCAGATGGGACTACAGGTGGCCACCACAACTCCCAGCCAATTTTTGTATTTTTTGGAGAGATGGGGCTTCACCATGTTGCCCAAGCTGGTCTCAAGGGATCTGTCTGTCTAGGCCTCCCAAGATGCTGAGCCAATGTGTTACAGGGGTGAGCCACTGTGCCTGCCAGTTTTTCTTTTATTCTCTCTCTTCTTCCTTCATTTCTCAAAGGCATCTCAAACTCAGTGGGCCCCAAACCAAAGTCAAATTCCATCAGAATAACCTGCTACATCCAACTTTAAAATATATCTTAAATCACAGTTTCTTACTACATGCAACCTTCTGGTTCAAACTACCACGATCCCTCACTTGAACTTAGAATTGGTTTTCCTGCTTCTGTATTTTTTTAAATCATAAAATATTTCAAATAAACCATGTGTGACTTTATACTTTTTACTACCTAAAAAGAATAAAGATCTGCCAGGTGCGGTGGCTCACGCCTGTAATCCCAGCACTTTGGGAGGCTGAGGCGGGCGTATCACTTGAGGTCAGGAGTTTGAGACCAGGCCGGGCGCGGTGGCTCAAGCCTGTAATCCCAGCACTTTGGGAGGCCGAGATGGGCGGATCACGAGGTCAGGAGATCGAGACCATCCTGGCTAACACGGTGAAACCCCGTCTCTACTAAGAAATACAAAAAATAGCCGGGCGAGGTGGCAGCGCCTGTAGTCCCAGCTACTCGGGAGGCTGAGGCAGGAGAATGGCGTGAACCCGGGAGGCGGAGCTTGCAGTGAGCTGAGATCCGGCCACTGCACTCCAGCCTGGGCTACAGAGCGAGACTCCGTCTTAAAAAAAAAAAAAAAAAAGGAGTTTGAGACCAGCATGACCAACATGGTGAAACCTCATCTCCACCAAAAACACAAAATTAGCCAGGTGTCGTGGTGCACGCCTGTAGTCCCAGCTACTTGAGCGCCTGAGGCAGGAGAATCGCTTGAAGCCGGAAAGTTGGAGGTTGCAGTGAGCTGAGGTCGCGCCACTGTACTCCATCTGGGTAACAAAAACGAAACTCTGTCAAAAAAAAAAAAAAAAAGATATGAAGAGGTTATACACTTAAACATGGAATTGCTTTAAGTGTTTGCCATTCACGGTTCCCATGCATGCCAGCAGCTTCTTACTGCAAACACCTGGGACTTGCTATAGGGCAGCTGGAGTACGTTCCACCCACACACAGGACAGGGAGCTGACAACCAAGGAGTGGAGGATCAATACTCCAGCTTTCTCCCCTCTGTTTTCCTGTATCTCAGCAGTATGGAGCTTGTTATGGATGAGAACCTGCTCACTGACTTTAAACTGGTTTCCTTACCTTCTCAGTTCCATTTCTCCATACCTCAATTGATGATTTCTGGTAAGAGCTAGCAAATAAACTGTTTTCACTGAAATTTCAGTCTTGGAATCTGCTTTGGGTTCCCCAAAAGACCGAAATATATTAATTTTCTGGACTTCCAGAAAATATATCCAGTGATATATTAATCACTGGACTTCCAGGTTGCTTTCAATTTTTCACTCTTACAAACAAGGCTGCAATATATGTCTACAAACCTCTAGATATACAGGTAGGAAGATTTCGGTATTTCCCACTAGCGAAACTGCTCAGTTGGAAGGTATGTGCATCTTCATCTTAATAAATACTACTGACGTTTGAAAAGCCTGACGATGTCAAGGACTGGCCAGAGTGCCATATGCGATGGGTGTGGAATGGCAGCTCACTGTAGCAGGTGTGGGGTTTCAGTTGGGGTCTTGCAGAGGCACTTAGTTATAGCAAGAATATTTCATAAGTGGTATCTGATATATTCAAGACTAGTGCGGAATAAAAACACGTTGCTTAGAAATAATTATTCATGGATCCAAAGTCAACAAAAGTCTTTTTCTTCTCATGTAAAAATATATCATTTTTTTTCCAGAGGGAGGCGAACAACTTAAAATAAACCAGAAAACACCTTCATATTAATCATTCTTCTCATATACTTCAAATTTGAACTTCATGTCTTTCTCCTTCGGGACATCAGAGAGAACACCTGGGTATTCTGGCAGAAGTTTATATTTTTCCAAATCAATTTCTGGAAAAAACGTGTCACTTTCAAAGTCCCACATGATCCTTGTCACAAATAGTTTAATATGGCTTGGGTGATTCATGGCTTCCTTATAAACAGAATTGCCATCAACTATCCAAATCATCTCTACTTTATTTGCTAATTCTGGTTGTTCAGTAAGTTTTAAGATATCATCCAGATTTCTGGCAAGAAAATGAGCTCCTTGTGGAAGTTCCTTGAGTTCTCTGCTGAGAATTGAATTAATTCTATCCTTTAAAGATCGATTCTTCTCAGAAATGGAGAACCAGATCTTCCTACACATAACACCAGATTCTGTTTACCTTCTACTGAAGAGTCTGTGTCATTCTCTGAAAATACCTAAATTCATTCCTGAGTGGCGGCCAGGGCAGGTCCCGGTTCTTGCCAATGCCCGTGTCAGGGACACAGCGACGATGCAGTTTAGCAAACGTACCATGACAGCAGCGGTGAGCACCTCCGACCCCGCTCACTACACCAGAACGCGCGGCCCAGATTGGCCGGAAGGTTTTTACTCTGAACCTGGAGGATAAGCAATGACATCCCTGTCTCCACCTCAAAGCCCTTCCTGAGCATTCACCTCCTGGGAGCAGGAGCAGCGCAGCAGCGCCACCTGGTGGTCCATGCGCTTCCTTTTGCAGATCACTCGCAGCCCTGAGGTCCTCCTCTCCTTTCCATGCACCTGGGATTTCTTCACTGGACACCATCCTGGGTCAAGTTTCCTGTAAAGCAAAAGAAGCGCACAGGGCTTGCTCATGGAGTCCCTGCACAAAGTGGCCGTGGGGGCTGCGATGGACACTGCATGGGTATTTCCGGCAGGCTGTCATTGGTGTACTTTGAGGTGGATGTTGTTTACCCGAGTGTTCACTTTGTGAAAATCCACTGCCCACTTGTGGATTGTCCTCTTTTCTCCATCATGCTGTCCTTCCCTCAAATATACATTGCTGGTGTTTTGAAGCAATTCTATGTACACTAAGAAGAATCACTCCTACTGCATAGCCTTGGAAATGCTGAATTGAAAAATTTAGTGCAATTGTTTTTAATTCCGGGAAATAAATACACGTAAACAGGAAAATTTACAACAACAGCAGTAGGCTTGGGAGCTGACACCAGAATAGCTTTGGAAATGGCTCTCAAGCCAGGAACTAGGAATCAAACCCAAACAAGCCCATGGGAGGTGTGGGGTGTGAAATGATGCCCAGTAGTGCATGATTGAATGAGTCATGGGCAGTGGCTGATGCCTTGGATGGCCAGTCACGAACTTGGGGAAAATAGAGTTGGAAAATTGGGAGGTAGAGGAGAAAGGTACGCATAGACCTCTTGCTATAGGCCGAGTGTGTGACGATAGTGGTTGTGTGTGGATGCCTACCAGAGGGTCGTTAGGGGGCTGGGGCTGCCTGTAATCAGGTGAGTGAGATGGCTTGATGGACGATGCCACACAACCGTACAGGGCTTGCTCATGGAGTCCCTGCACAAAGTGGCCGTGGTGGCTGCGATGGACACTGCATGGGCACAGCGATTGAGTCGCCACTCAACAGGGCTGACCTGGCAGCTGCCACTGCTGAGGGCCCAGCCAACCAAAAGCAGCTGCTTTTTTTGGACGGAGAAATAAAACAGGCAATGGTAATTAAGAATAAAATAACATTATGATAGATAAAAATGCCACTAAAAATATAGTACAGGTTTAAATAATTTTGAGACTGAACAAGATTATGTCAATGGGGAGAACTTATTAGAAGTAAAGAAGTTAAAATGGTTGTAAAACTTTTTTTCCCTTCAGGCATATCCAGACTGTTTTACAGATAAGTTCTACCAAAACTTTGAAGAAGGCTACTGAATTTATACATAATATTCAAGAGAATGAGGAAACATAGTGAAAGCCAGTAAACTCATTATTGTTTATGTATAAATAACATTGATTCTAAAGCCAGCTAGGGAATACATAAGAGAAAGAAAACATGATAGGATAATCACTTCGAAGCAATTAGAGGTAAAAATACTGAGAAAAACAGTACTAGACTGTGTCCACCAGTGAGCTATAAATAAATTAAATATCCTGCCCAGGTTATTCATCCCCTGGATACAAGAATATTTAAACTTTAAATCTGTAATGCATTTTACCGCTTAATTAAAGAATAAAAGACAGAGATAATCACATTTTGTTAGATGCAGAAATTACTGCAGATGAAATTCAACACTCCATCTCACCCACAGTTCTTCACTTATCTCCACTTGTAAGAACTTGTGGTCACCACTCGCTTTGGCAGCACATATATTAAAATTGGAAAGATACAGAGAAGATTAGCATGGCCCCTGCTCAAGGATGACATGCAAATTCATGAAGCAGTCCATATTTTTAAACTCTCAGTACACTAGGTATTGAAGGAACATACCTCAAGATAATAAAAGTCATCTATGACAAACTCACAGCCAGTATCATACTGAATGGGCAAAAGCCGAAAACATTCCCTTTTAACACCAGCACAAGACAAGGCTGCCCTTTCTCACCAGTCCTCCTCAACACAGTATTGGAAGTTCTGGTCAGGGCAATCAGGTAAGAGAAAGAAAGGATATTCAAACAGGAAGAGAGGAAGTCAAATTGTCTTTGTTTGCAAATCACATGATCCTGTATCTAGAAAACCCCACTGTTTCAGCTGAAAAGCTTCTTAAGCTGATAAGCAACTTCAGTAAAGTCTCAGGATACGAAATCAATGGCAGAAGTCACAAGCATTCCTATACAACAATAGACAAGCAGAGAGTCGAATAGTGAATAAACTTCTATTCACAATTGCTACAAACAGAATAAGATGCCTAGGAATACAGATCACAAAGGAATTGAAGAATCTCTTCAAGGAGAACTACAAATTGCTGCTCAAGTAAATCAGAGAGGACACAAACAAATGGAAAAACACTCCATGCTCATGGATAGAAAGAATCAATTTTGTGAAAATGGTCATATTGCCCAAAATAATTTATAGATTCAATGCTATTCTCATTAAACTACCATTGGTATTTTTCACAGAATTAGAAGAAATGATTTTAAAATTCATATAGAACCAAAAAGAGCTTTATAGTCAAGACAATTTTAAGCAAAAAGAACAAAGCTGGAGGCATCATGCTACTTGACTTCAAACTATACTGCAAAGCTACAGTAACCAAAACAGCATGATACTGGTACAAAAACAGATGCATAGACCAATGGAATAGAATAGAGAACTCGGATATAAGGCCACACATCTACAACTATGAGACTTCAGTGACCACACACAATAAAGAATACAATCTATACAAAAATAGTTTAGAAAATGTAATTTTCACAGTTACCATTGACATTGAAAATGTCTAGTTTTCAACTTCAAAAAACATGAGTTATGCATGTATGAAAGTATGACTCATTCACAGGAAAAACAATGGAAATAAATTGTTCCTGAAGAAGAGTGGACTGACTTACTAGACAAAGACTTTGAATCAACTGTCTTAAACATAGTCAAAGAGCTAAAGGAAACCATGGACAAATAACTAAAGAAAATCAGGAGAACTACGTTTCACTAAATAGCAGAAATCAATAAATAATTGTGAAAAGGAAGCAAATGGAAATCTGGAGCTGAAATGTACAGGAAGTAAAATGGAAAGTTCACTGGAGGGCTTCAAGAGCAGATTTTAGTTTGCAGAATGAAGAATCAGTAAACTCAAACATAGGCCAATTGAAATTGCCCATTTGAGGAGCAGAAGAGAAAAAGTATGAAGAAAAATGAACAGAAGAGATCTGAGAGACAACATCAAGTATATGCATTTTGGGAGTCCCCAAAAGAGAGAAGGAAGAAGAGGGAAGAAAGAGTATTTAAAGAAATAATGACCCCAAACTTCGGAAATTTTATTAAAAACATGAATCTGGGTATCCAACACACTGAAACATTTAAAGTAGCAGCAATTCAAAGATGTCCACACTGAGAAACATTATAATGAAACTGTCAAAACACAAAGACAAACAGAGTATCTTGAAAACAACAAGAGAAGGGACTCATCGAGTACAAGGATCCTCCATGAGATTAACTACCAAATCTTCTTCAGAAACTATGGAGTTCAAAAGACATTGGCATGACAAACTTAAAGTTCAGACAGAAAAAAAACAACCTGTCTCAACTGACAGTTGCATATTTGGCAAAACTCTCTGTCAGAAATAATGGAGAAATTCAGACATGCACAGGTAAACAAAAGCTGATGGCACTTGTCTCTGGTAAACCTATTCTACAATTAATGCTAAAAGGAATGCTTCACACTGAAATAAAAGGACATTAGATAGCAACTTGAAGCCATATGAAGCAAAGAAGTACACAACTAAAAGTAACTTCATAGGTAAATAGAAAAGCAAGTATTTTTGGGGGGATGGTAATTTGTAACTCCTCTTTTGTTTTCTCTATTTAATTTAAAAGAAAATGTCCATCAACTGATGAATGGATAAACAACATGTAATCTATTCTGCAATGGAATATTATATTACCATAAAAGGAATAATGTACTCATACATGCTACAACTTGGATGAACCTTGAAAACATGTCAAATGAAAGAAGCCAGTCACAAAAGGCCATATATTGTATGATTCCATTTTAATAAAATATTCAGAAGAAGCAAATCTAGAGAGACAGAAACTGGGTTAATGGTGCCAGGGGCTGGTGGCAGGGGAGAGAGGAAGGTAACTGCTTAGCAGGTACAGAGTTTCCTTCTAGGGTGGTGAAAATGCTCTGGAACTTGATAGTGATGATGGCTGCATAACGTTGTGCACCTACTAAATGTTACTGCATTGTACACTTAAATGGTTACAATGGCAAATCTTGTGTTGATGTGTATTTTATCACAACTGAAAAGAGGCTGGCAAATATATTCCAAGTTTGCTTGGGAATCTGCCCATCTGTCTTTTCCCCTCAGGATTTCATCTCCTATTCAGAGCTCACCCTTGCTCTTCTGCAAGTAGAAAGCTTCCTTTTCAGAACACGGTCCAAGATCAGCCAGGTCCAAACCCCAAAATGACTTTCTGTCTTGGATCCAAACGCTCAGATGCAACTCTGGGGCTAACTTCAGGGGAAGTTAGGAGATTATCCAAATAAGATGATTCACTGGGAGAAAGAATGTTTGACTTTAATGTTAGGGAAGTTATGTTTGCATTTCTAAAAAGGATCCTGCTTACCAGTGAATATATGGTTTTTGTCTGTGCAGGATGGAGTTCTCAGCAGAGAAATGAAAGACAGCCCTAGGAATATGATACACCTCGTTCGTAGCTGACTGACCCACATATCTGCCACCCCCAGCTGAAGGAAACAGCTAGACTCTACTCTTCGCCTATCCTTCAGTTGTATTCCACTGGACATGGACCCTCTACAAGTGTGGACATTCCTGGATCTCAGTTGCTCTTCCTGCTGTTGAGGAGTCTCCACTGGTGCGGCTCATGCCTAGGTGGGCTCTGCAGGAGGCTGAGTGTCTCCCAATTCTCAAGGCTGACATTCAGTGAACCCAGAAAAAGCCTCAAAGTTCACAGGGGCTCACATTTTCATCTATGAAACGGAAGAATCCATCTCCCTCTTTCAGGTGTAGTGGTAATTTTATATATATATATATATACACACACACACACACGCATACATTTATACACAAACACATACACAGCAATCAGTAATCTATATATTGATGGTGTTCTTAGTGTTGCCTTTGTTGCTCAGCCGAACTCTGTAACCAAAAATTGGATCATGGATTGTGAAGGAAGAACTCATTTCTTTTCTCTGGTGGAGCACTCAGTAGGCATTTCTGCCCTTTGGGTTCAAATGAGAAAGTAGCTTTAGCTTGAGGCAGAAAGAAGATTGTGAATACTATTATTATTATTATTATTATAGAGATAAGGTCTTGATATGTTGCCCAGGCTGGAGTGCAGTGACTATTCACAGCTGTGATCATAGTGTCCTACATTCTTGAACTTCTGGTTTTTATTAATGTTCCTGCCTCAGCCTCCTGAGTAGCTGGGACTACAGGTGCATGCCACCATATCTGGCCTCATTTCATTGTTATTTTACTTCAAATATTTTATTTTAAATGTTAAAATATATGTTTTTATATTGGAAAAGTGAAACCCTATTTGATCACAGAAGACTTTAAAATGCACAGACAGAAACATCACCTAGGCCTTTCTTTAAAAAATCACTGCTATCATATTGTTGAACCTTTGTAGACTGCAGTGCAAATGGTGGTCCCTGGAGCTGTCTTGTGCAGTGGTGCTCATTTTCATTTTGTTATTTTCTATATATATATATTTATATATGCTGTCATTTTACAAAGTTGCATTCATATGTTATGGGTTATCTTGGATGTTGTTTTTTGAATGTATTATTATACAAGTAGTTTTCCATGTTATAAACTTTACATAAAGTTTATACACTTTTACAAGCTGCATCCCACTTCAGATAACATGTAACCCAACTTCTTTTGGATCCATCTGCTTTCATTTTGTCTTGTTGTAAATAATGTTTTGACAAGCATCTTTATATACAGAGATCTTCTATGTTTAGAATTTTAGAAAATTCATAGGCTACTCAGAGGATAAATATTAAGACACAGACTTTTAAACATTTTAAATTATTTTCATCACATTGTCACATTGCTTCTCTAAATCATCTTACTGACATATTCCACCACACCTTTCAGGACATGCTAGGACTCAATGATATTTATGGATCTGGAATCACAGAGGGGTGTTGGGGGTAAATGTTGAGTGGAATCACAGGGTCTTGAGGGCAACTGCCTCAAAGAAGACCATTTATTACCTTTTCGTTAGGGAAAACTGGATTAACTTCGCCAAATGTGGTTGAATGTAACTGGCAAATAATTTTCAGAGGAATTTAGGAGTTCAATGTCTTTAGTTTCATCAGGATCTACCCAGATGTCCCCATTCTGATTTTCAGGATCCCATTTATTCCCAATCAATGACTTCACTTAAATAACAGATATTCTTTGAGTTTGGGATTTGTTTTGTGTTGCAATTTAGCCACCCACAGAATGAGATTCTGTGTTTATTTTTCAGAAAGTTCAGCCCTGCAGCTACAGGAGATTAGGATTTCATTCAAAGGAAACAGAAACTTTTAGGTGACTTACGTGGCTCATGAGCTAGAATTTTGCAGCCCTGAGTTCATCTTTTTTTTCCCCATTTTGTCCAGCACAGTTGGCAAATCAGCCAATCACCTTATACTCGCTAGTTTAACAAAGTCTTCTAAGGTGTCAAATACATGGTCACCCAGATCTTATAAGTATTTGATTAGGTCTATCCAGTGGTGATATTCTGAGTATTCACACTCTCTGTACTACTGGAAATAGAGTCATTTGTGCCTTTAAATCCAAATGGATTAGAGAAACAAATCAAGAAATCCCCCCACCAAATTCAGTGAACTCATTCTTAAAATTCTGTTCCAGTGTTCCTGTGCCCCAGCAAGCTGGTCTGGGCATGGTCCGAGGCCTGGTGGGTCAAGGACAGCTGGCTCAGCTGGGGTGCACTGTGCCTTGGTGGGTCAGCAGCCCACAATGGTGCTGGGTTTATGGGCACCAAGCCCATTTGGGAGTTGCACAGTGAGTCGGGCTCCAGTGACCCCCAGGCTTCTAAGGGACACTCTCCTCCTGCTAGTGCCAAGCTAAGCTGTGGGGAGCAGCATGCCTGTTCACGCTGCCTGACAAACTGCAACCCCAGCCCCTGTCACAGACCCCCTGGCCTGTACCCTAGTGCTTTGCATGACTATGGCCATTCAGGCGCTACTTCAGATCCCCTAGGACTGGGAGCAGCCTGTCTGGGGGAGACCAGCAGGATGTCTATGGAAGGCTGCTTCATGCTACAAGGGCAGAATTAAGTCTTTGGTAGAGACTGGTTGGCAAAGTTGAAAATGTTGCCCCAGGCCCTTTTGGGGATTATTTACCAGCCCCTGGTTTGAGTGTTGTCTGGCAGAACCCCAGGCTCTGGGAGCCGATCCTCCCTCACTCAAGGCCTGCTGCAGCCTCCCGCTGAGGTCTTGAAACCAGCAGGAGCAGTTGTTCTTTGGCATCAGGGACACCGCAGGGCTGAGTTGCTCCCTGCCTGGAGGTGGTCCCATGGGGCCCGCTGTCTGGGCCAAGGAAGGTGCAGAGCTGGTGTCCTCAAAATGCATCCTGGTGGAGCCCCAGCAGCTGCAGGTGCTGACTGCCTCTCACGACGACCCTCGGGACCTGCAGCTGCAGCGACTCACCCAGCAGGAATGGTGCCACTCAGTGTGCACATGACAGATGCTCCAGCCTCAGGAGATGACAAAGACGGGGAAGACAAGGCTGAAGACACAGGTGCATAATCTCCTACTCACCTCATCTGGCACATTAGAAACCTGTCCTCGGCTCATGCACAAATCCACCTTTGGGTGGCCACAGGCTCCAGCTTACTACAAAGGCCATGTGTACTCCATGTAACCAACACACTCCAGCTTCTTCCCACCTCCAGTCATCTCACTGTATGTGACATGGTGCCAGCAGTGGGGGCCTGAGCCCTTGACCAGACTGTCTCAGCTCAAATTCCAGCTCCACTACTTACTGCTGTGTGACCTTGACCAAGTCACTTAACCTCTCTGTGCTTCACGAACTTCCATTGTAAATGTGTGTGTTCACATGTGCCAAGTACCTAAAAAGATGCCTGGCACATGGTAGCACCCACCACAGAAGTGGTAGCTGCGATTATCATCTTATTAAAACAGTGGAGATGTCACCCATCAGGGCTAGAGACAATTTGGGAAATCCTGATCTGCTTCTGGTTTCAGGTAGGGAATCCTGTAGGACCAGCAGGCACAGGATACCGCCAGTCTAGAGCAACTCAGAGCTCAGAGCACTCTGGGGTCTGAAGTTCAAGCTGCTGTGGCTCAACTGTGGCGTCAGTCATAGAGTGTGCACCCCGCCCTGTGGAGTCTCCCAGGCTCAAATTTTTCCCTCAACTCCGGAAATGCAAATCCAACTCGGACCTCACGGAGAGGTTCTGAAGGTTAAGGAAGAGACACGTGAAAAGTGCCCGGTGGACACCAGGGATGCCAGTGTGGCTGGGGGACAATGGTGAGGCACAGTGGAGGGGCAGGTGCCCCCTCCTCAGTATGTCTCCCCCAGGCCCTGTGAGGACAGGTGGAGGCTCTCTCCAGGCTCTCACCCGGCCCCGCCCCAGCATGTCCCCAGGTTCCTCTCAGCCCTGGTTACCACCAGCCCTGCAGTCAATCCCTGAGCTGGGAAGGGGCCCTTGAATCCCCTGTGTCCTGCATCACAGTGTCGTCCACTCGGGCTCACATTGCCACTAGGCCGCCTGGCAGCCACTTGGCAGCCAAGGGGGGGATGGGGCCACGTTTTGTACTTTCCGAAATGCGGCTTCCCCTTCAAGTGCGGATGATGACAGTGCCACACAGAACCAATGTTACCGCCTATCCTCATCGAGCGTAATTTTCCAGTTTTCCAACCCTCAATGAGCAAGAGAGCATGTCGTCCACCAGAGGGCGTGAGGTCACCAGTCACAGGGGCAACCAACAGGCAAAGACACCAGAAAACGACCCAGCAGGGAAGCGCAGGTCTTCACTGAGGGTGGGAACCCGCAGATCTGACCGTCTTCAAGCACATTAGAGAGATGCCGTGAGTAGCGGCTGAGCCAGAGAGACTTATTTGCCTCCTCAAAAAGCGTAAAATTATGTAACATAACACTTTAAAATTTTCTATCAACACAAAACTAATCTGGGCGCTGTGACTTCTGGTGAGTCACTGGAACAGACGGCATTGTCAGGAAGGCTGGCTCTGTGGTGCCCCAACCTGCCAGAGCCCAGGATGGTGGTGGCCTCCCCAGAAGCACCTGGCAACTCACCTGCACAGGGCCAGAGTCCCAGCTCCCCACACCCCAGCCACCACACCTTCTCCTGCTTGTCTCTCTCTTTCTTTCTTTCCCTTTCTTTCTTTCTTTCTTTCTTTCTTTCTTTCTTTCTTTCTTTCTTTCTTTCTTTCTTTCTTTCTTTCTTTCTTTCTTTCTTTCTTTCTTTCTTTCTTTCTTTTCTCCTTCCTTCCTTCCTTCATTTCTTTCTTTCTTCCTTCCTTCCTTTCTTCTTTCTTTCTTTCTTTCTTTCTTTCTTTCTTTCTTTCTTTCTTTCTTTCTTTCTTTCTTTCTTTCTTTCTATCTTTCTTCTTTCTTTCTTTCTCTCTCTCTCTTCTTTTTTTTTTTTTGTCACATCTCAAGGAGAAATACACAGTTCCCAGAGGGTGAAGGTCCTGTTCATTCGCATTGAAAAGCTCAGGCATTTTTATTAGAATCACATGTTTTACTTTAGGATGCTGACTCCTGTGTCCATCTCAGCCTGGGCATTGTGCTGCCGCCTTCCAGAAGAGAAAAACTGGGTAGTGCCTTGTGAAGGGGCAGCGTTTCTCATTTCCGACAATGTCGGCCCCATAGCCATCCAGATGAGAGATGGGGGACACAGATGAGGACCCAGACCTGGTCTCCTCCCACAAGACTCCTTGGAAAGAGTTGTGAAAATGCCACAGGTACAAACACCTGCGGGCCACTCTCACAGGGACAGCTCCATGAGGCACTGCCGCTCATTCCCAGAACCTCCTGCCACGGGCAGCACTTAGACAGGGACCCAAGGCCGACCAGGGAGGATGCCAGCCAGGATGTGTCATCCTCAGCTCTTCAGGACATAATGCCAGCAGGGGCAAAGTGATCCCCAGCAACAAGACAGAAGAAGAAAGGAAAATGGAAGAAAGGACAATGTCACAGTAGCCACCATGACCAAGAGAGACGGTTCCAGAAGTGCAGGACGGCTTCACATGCAGATGCTGTGGCTGTGCCATTACACTCTGAGAGGGGAGTCCAGGCCACTCTCAGGGTGCTCGCTGCCCTCAGCTGGGGGCCTGCAGGGCATCAAGTCCTGAGAATGCCATGTCCTAGTGGAGTAGAATGAACTGACAGATACACAGCAAAGCTCCACATACTTTTCCTTTTCTTCGTGCCTACAAAGTTCTTCTTCACCGTCCTCTCTCTTTTCAGCTACTGCCGCTGTGTTGGTTTAAAAAAAACAGGACAATAGTAAAAATTGGAGACAAGTGTTTGGCCATGAAGAGAAATACTGACTGTCTCCCGTATTTTCAAGCGTGGGTGATGGTTGCAGTTTTCCAGCTCACCTTGTAGGTGATGAATCCAGAAAAAGCTTCTGTTACAAATCAAAATGGACACGCCAGAAGTATTAGCTCAAATCAACCTTGTCCTGTCAAACCACCTAGTGACTCAAAAGACCACCTGGACTGTTCATTTCAGTGGCCAGAAAATGGAGCTGGAGAAGGAGTTGTTAGATCAGGGACAAATAACCATGTTCTAGTGGCAACAGAAAATGGAACAAATGGTTGTTTGTTCATAACCATTTGAATCACAGCGAGGTGTATAAACACATTATTGAGTGATAGTTTCAGTTCTACGCCCAAGAAAATGATCAGTGGAGTGAAGTGACTGAAGCATCACAGAAGATATATTTATATTTTTTGTTTTTTCAACTTTCAGTTTCAGGGGATGTGTATATGTATAATATTTGTGTATATAAAATAAAATTATATATAATTAAAGAAAGCCTTTGCACAGTTTGCTGGAGCCACAGAAGCACTGCTGCAGAGCGGAACAATGCCTTACATCTTCAGTGTTCATTTGTACAACATTCACTAGCAGCTACAAAGGTGACTTAATTTTCCTCTGGAAATAATGCTTGCCTGTTGTGAGATGTTGGAATATATAAGAATCATCATCACGTGTTAACACGCCATAAGGAGTTTTTGATACCTGATTCACATTATTAGAGTTGCTTCTTAGTATTCAGGTGACTTTTCACTCCAAAAACACAAGCCAGAAACTTAAGTGAAGGACACCTAGGGCAAATGGTGGCTGAAAGTGAGGAAGATCCAAATTACTGTTGCTTGTCCTGTATAAGGAAAAGAAAACAATTCTTTTCTTATTTGCCAATTTAATTCTTAATTTGCTAATTATAATTATACTTATATACATTTCAACATTTTAATAAAGTTTTTTTTTTTTTTTTTTTTTTTGAGACGGAGTCTCGCTCTGCCGCCCAGGCTGGAGTGCAGTGGCCGAATCTCAGCTCACTGCAAGCTCCGCCTCCCGGGTTCACGCCATTCTCCTGCCTCAGCCTCCCGAGTAGCTGGGACTACAGGCGCCCGCCACCTCGCTCGGCTAGTTTTTTTTTTGTATTTTTTAGTAGAGACGGGGTTTCACCGTGTTAGCCAGGATGGTCTCGATCTCCTGACCTCGTGATCCGCCCGTCTCGGCCTCCCAAAGTGCTGGGATTACAGGCTTGAGCCACCGCGCCCGGCCTAATAAAGTATTTTTTATGGTTAGCTATACAATTTTTAAAGGGATTCTGTTCCTGTAGAACCACTCTTCACACCACAGTCTCTATCAGTCTGGATTCTTCAGAGAAGCAGAACCAATAGGGTGTGTGTGTGTGTGCGTGTGTATTTGTATTCATATGATGTTATTTATTCATGTGATTATTAGGGAGGTACATACGAAAATCTGCAGGATAAGCTAGCAGGCTGAAAACGCAGAAAGAAGATGTTCTAATCCTGAGGCAGAATTTCTTCTTCTCTGGGAAACCTCAGTTTCTGCTCACAGAGTCTTCTACTGATTGGATGAGGCCCATTCACATTACTGATGGTCATTTTCTTCTTGTAAAGTCAGCTAATTCAGCATGGGGAAGGGGGTCATGGTAGACACGGGGGCGGGTTGGTCTCCCCACCTCCTCACATTAGGCTAACAGGGACGCAGACACATTCAGATGCCTTTGCAGAAAGAGAAGCCAGAGGCTCTTGAAGTCACAAAGGGAAGCGTGAAGAAATCCTGCATCTCAGTCCCTCACAAGGCAGCTGTCTCACCCTGCAGAAAATAACAGTCATGAACAAATTCAGGTCAGTGGCTATAAAGGGTAATGCTCTGAACTCCCCACTACACACTCAACATGTCCCAAAGAATCACCATAATCCAGTCTTGTCCCCTCTACCCCATCCCCCTTCCACATAAGGCCCTCCAGGACATCACCTTTACAAGATATGAAAGACACATCACAGCCCTGGGCACTGTCAGGGCTGCCTGGGGTAGAAAGAAAACAGGACCTGGTCAGAGCCTGAGGAGATGTGGGAGAGGAGGAGTTATGACATAGGTGAGCTCCTCCACACCTGTCTCCCATACTTAACACAGCCTGAGCACCTGCTTCTCTACCTCTGGGAAGAAATCATCCTGTGAGCGTCCAGGGAAGAGACAGGACCATGAGGTCCTAGAGGAACCCCCTAGTCTTGGACCCCAGAGAAATTTCCAAAACTGTGACTGCAGACCCAGGGCAGGAAACATGAGGAAAGCAGGCGTGGGAACTGAACCAACTGCACGGTATATAAAGACATACTTAGTATAGAATAGACACAAAGTTAGGTTTGGTCTTCGGTGAATTCATGAATATGATTGTATTAAAATGTAATTGCATTGCATAAAAATTACAAAATGAAGAATACCAAAAAAATTAGGAAAGATTTTATTTTATGCAAGGAGTGTACATTTCAATTCATTAATTTATTCCAATAGAGAAAATGTTATATGCTTATCTGTTGAGCCTATGTATTAATTTTCTGTTACAGCATAACATATGACCACTAACTCCGTGGCTTTATACGGCACCCATTTATTTCTCTACATTTCCTGAATAAGAAATCCAGACCTGGCGTGAATGATTCTCAGTTCAGGATTTCACAAAGCTGTGTCCTCATCTTGAGGTTGGGGTTGTCCTTCAAGTTTACATGGAGCTTGGTGGCAGAATTCACTTTCCGGTAGTTGTAGGATTGTAGTCCTGGTTGCTTGGCAGCTGTGGGGTGGAGGTGGGGTGGGGCTGCTCTCAGTTCCTGGAGCCCACCAGCATCCTTTGCCACAAGGCCCCTCCATTTTCAAAGCTCGCAGTGGAGGAAGCCCCTCACATGGAATCTCGCTCACACTGTGAATCTCTTCGCTGAGGAGAAACAAGTTGTTTCAAGACTTCACCTGATTAGGACAGTCCAAGCCAGGATAATCATGGTCTTAAAGTCAACTGATTTGGGACCTTCCTTATATCTTCAGAACCCTTCACAGTAGCACCTACAGTAGTGTTGATTGAGTAACTGGGGGAAGGTGAATAACCAGGGGTGGTTATTTGGAGGCCATCACTGAATCATCCTCGCATAGCCAGGATCTTCCTTTTGTGTTTAATTGCATCACAGTAGAAAACTGAAGTTCAAATAAATAGATTGCTGTGAATGTTAATAAAATGCATCCTATTGACACATGGAAGTACTGAAATCTTAAAACCAAATAACAGTGAATATCTCTTAGTTAATTTAGAGTAAATTAAAATTAAAGTGTAGTAATTCTTTCTCTCTTTTGAAGCTCTATTAGTTGTCTATTGCTGTATAATAAATAATGTAAAGTTCGACAGCCGAAAACAACAAATAATTATCATCTCCCACAGTTTCCAGTGGTCAGGAATCTGAGAGAGATTTCCTTGAGTGCTTCTGGGTCACGGTCTCTCACAAAGTTCACTGGGGGACACACCTTTCATAGAATATGGGGAGGGAGCCAGAGAACCCTGATAAAAGTGGCAGGCCCAGATGCAAGGCTGACTCCAGTGCTGGACAGAAGGAGAGAAGGTTTGTTGGATGAATCCTAGACCACAGGCAATCTAAAGAGAATTGAGCAAGGCCATGGAGGAGTCCTCTGGCCATAGATGGCCAATAGAGGAGTCCCCTTGTTGCCCAGGAATGGCCTGCCATAGTGCCCGTGCTGTTACCTGTCAGTGGCTGGGAACAGCCTATGAGAAGCAGGGCCTCTGCACCAATGCTGCTGAGGATGTCAGAGCACAAGAGCGAGGCTTTGGGAAATTACCTAGGAGAGTGGTTCAAACCTTCCTCCTGAGGGGTCTGGGCCTTTGGAAATCAAACTCTCTCAGACTGGGTTGTTGGATGATTCTGTTCACATTTGCAATGGGACAAGGGGAACAAAGAGGCCCCCAAGTGAATCTGTGGGTTCCACACAAACTCCTCCTGCCCCATATCGTGTAACAGCAGCCCTGCCTCGTCCTGGGGATCTGGGTCCGTCACCTCTGCCTGGAGAGGAGAGGGGTGCTCTTCTCCTCTGCTTGTCTCTGGGCCCATATTGTCCAGACTTCCCTGGAAGCAACTGCAATGTGTAGCTCAATGGGCTCTTGTTTGTCCCCTTGTCCGAGTGCCTCCCTGTGGAAAACCAGGACCTCCCATACTACAAAGCCCAGACTTGGGAGATAAGAAGTGCCAATTCCACAGTGGGTGAATATAAGAGATGGGACATGGAGCCACGCCCTCTTCCATCCCTTGGTTTCTGAACCCAAGTTTCTTCCTACTGAGAATACAGCACCGTAGTGATGTCTCTGATTCAATCACTGCACTGTGTCCTGAAAGATGGACCCATTCCTCAGTGTTTCCTCCAGGCTGGCTCTGAGTTGTGCCTGTTGAAGGCCTGTCCATGGTTCTGTGTGGCCTGCAGCCCCTGCGTGGTGCAGATGGTGATAGGATCAGCGGATCCCCTGGTCGTGGCCCATACTGCCCCTACTTCCATTTCCCTGCGAGGTGGGTCCCCCAGGAAGACACTGTGCTGGCAGTAATTCCAAACCTGTGGATCAGGAATGTCCGCAGCTCCTGGATAGTGGTGCTGGCGGAGAGTCTGAGAATAGGGGAAAACAAGCCTACCTATGGAGGAAGTGTCTATCCCTGTGAGGATGAACCCCTGTCCCTTCCATGATGAGGCTCGATGTGGTCACTGTGTCACTTAGTGGCTAGTTGATCACCTAAAGAAATAGCGCCCTAGCAGGGCTCATCAGGGCCTATCATGGCCCTCTAATCCTGACAAGCTGCATATTCAGAGGCAGCAGCAGCTGGATCAGCCTTGGTTGGTGGGAGTCAGTGCTGTGCTGGGCCCATTGTAGCCTCCAAATATGAGGTCACCTATGGGTCCAGCAGCACTGACTCGCACCTGCCAAGGCAGTCGGATGACCTGGCAGGATGGGCAAGTGAAGGGAGCTAGTGTGGTTCCTGCATGCACGCACCCATCCTGCCAGGTCTGAGCGACCCACAGTGAAGGCTGGCTAACTTGCATTTGTCTACTTGGTTGCTCACTGACACCTCATGGGCAGGTATTTTCTGCGTGGATGGGGTGTTAACCTGGGGTTCAGGGTCAATCCACATGGACCATTTCCATCTCATGATGGACACTGTTGGGCCCATCCAATCTACGACTCTGTAGATCACACAGAAGCCAATTGATATAAGCAGTTGGAATCACATGATTCTTGGTGTCCCACGGTCAAGAATTCTATCTGATCAGGGCCAGTAACACTAATGTTGCCTCCAGAAGGTGGCATATGTGTCTGCTGTGGATGACATGATCTTACTCCAGAATCCAAGGCCCTCCACTGTGACCTTCCCCTGATGCTTGGTTCAGCTCCATTCTGCATCTTTCCCCACCCCTGCCACCTCCAGCACCAGGGGGACTGAGGGACGGTGGCTGCTGGCACCACAGCCTGGATCTGCTGCAGGGTCCTCTCCTGTGTGGGCCCTACTTGAAGCTGGCATCCTCGTATGTCACCAAAAATGTGTCCAAAATGATATACCTAGATATGGAATGTAGTGTTGTCAGAACCCGAAGAGATTCACCAGGCAGTGTGCTTCTCTCTCTTTTTTTTTTTTTTTCCAGTGAAGATGAAAGATGCAACAGGTTCTTTTTTGTTTGTTTTGTTTTTTTGTTTTTTTTGTTTTTTTCTGTTTTGTTTTGTTTTCACTCGGAAGAAATTTCCCTGCATGCCCCTAGCCACCACACCCATAAAATTTCACTGTAGTGGCCACTCCTGAAGTTCTGTAAGATTTGTCCTCCTCTTCCTGGGGTGCATGTGTTTTACCAAGGCCTCCAGCATACTTTCCACCTTCTTTCTCATCCATCCCAATCTATGATGTTGCCAATGAAATGAACAGATTGAATATTCTGTAGAATGTTCGGAATCACTTAAGACTCTGTTATAGATAGCGGGAGAGTTCTAATAGCTCTCAGGGAAACTGTAAATAACTATGATATGAATATGAATAACTCCATATCCACTTTCTAATTGGAAAGGAAAGCACTCAGCAAATCCCCGGCGGCACACCATTGGCCTGCAGCCTTGTTAACCTCCGCTAGCAGTGATATGCCGCCAGCATGGCAGCTGCAATCAAGACTGCCACTAGGTCAAGTCTGAAGTAATCCTGTTCATTCTTTAGGTCCCATCAGGCTTCAGCAAGGACAGAATACACGGAGATAACAGGCAACTCCAACACCACCCCACTTTCTACAGCTGTCTAATGGTGGTGCTACCCCCACAATACCTGCAATAACCTCCACAAGACCTGCCCTGGGATGTCATATCACTTCCGATTCAGTTGAGAAGGGGACAGTTTCAGAGGCTTCCCTTTGGCCTTCAGCCCAATAAGAGTCCTCACTCCACAGGCGAGGGATCCAGTGTGGGGGTGACTCCAGCTGCCAGTGCATCAAGACCAATTATGCACTCAGGAAATAAGGAAATAAACAGGGCTGGGACTATGGGATTATGAGCTATAATGTGTCCCGGCCTCTGGAAGCCCCTCTCTGATGGGACATGATGGTGTTGTGGGAATCTGAGCATCAATGTCAGCTCACAGCCAATGTCAATCCTCCCCCAAATTCGGCCTATTTCCCTTGCCCAGTGTACAGTCTCCTGAGTAAATGGCTGTAGGTTCCTTTGCAGAAGAGCTCAGGGAATTGAGCCAGCATACACTTCCATGCTGTTCCAGGGTCTTCCTCCTATGGATATGGACTCCTCCTCTGTCACTGGGATCTGAATCTGAAAGTTGGCTGAGGTCTGGGCATTGAGAATGGATTATGATTTTGTATTGTGTCAACCACGCTCAGCCTCCTACTCCTCAATTCTTGCTTTCTTTCCATAGATATCAAGCAGCACCCTTGCTGGCTGTCCTTCTGTTCTGAACCTGAGACACTGCTCTCTATTAACCTTCCCCACATCCCTGCAGGTCAAGCACAGCCTTGGCTGCTTTGCTGGTGTTGTCATGGTAACTGTGCCCTCTGACTTTTGCAGGTCAATGCCACCACTATCTTTTCACTATCTCTATCTTTTCAGGGCCACATCCTCAAACAGATAGTAACTAGCCCAACTCTGGGACCACGTTTCCTATCATCATCCCCACCCTACAGAGGACAGAACCTCAACATTTCTTAGTGATGCAGATCTCTCTCACCAGCACGTTCATGAGGGCTCTGGTACAAGTTGTGCCCTCTGGGCCTTCTGGTGGGACATGACCCTGATGGGCCTCTGGCCTCACATAACGTCTCCATCCACACCTCGACTTTCCTCAGGCTTCTTATTTCATCCTCTGCATGTTCCAGGGCAACTAAGTTGTGGTTAACTTGTTGAGAGTTGGGCATTACTTTTTCCAGTCTACATAGAGCCACCCAGCAGTGAGTGTGCCTCATGCCCTGGAGTCCCTGATACACCCATGTCCTGAGAAACCGCCCTCAAGCCAAAGGATTTTTATTCATCCAGCCTGACATTCTGATGCTTTGATCAAACACCCTCACATTCCAATCCCGGAAGTGCTCCGTGGGCTCCTACAAGGCCATGCCGGCTGGTTCCTGCAGAGCTCCTGAGAGGGGTTCCCGCTGCATCACAGGGAGGAGGCTTCTGCAGCATCTTCCAGTGTAGGAAGCGGGAACTATTACCAGAGAAAGGGGAGCCTCCCCTGCATGCCAGAGGGTCCTGGAGGACACCCATCAGATAACTCTGTTCCAGTTTGCAGGATCTCAGGTTTCCCCAGCAGGGCCCTGACTTTCCTACAACAGGCGTGCCTTGGCTGAGTGTCAGACATCTCTGGAGTGCTGTGACCCTCACAATGATGTCTTCAGCTGCTGTTCCATGCTACTTGCCCTTCCTCTAGAGGAGATAAAGGACTGTCCATGAGACACTGCAGAGGCTCTCACACATAGCGACCGACTGCTGTTAACAATCCTCAGATTCTCATTCTCCTTTTATATGACACCAACACGGCTGAGTAGTATTCAGCCAACTCCACTGTCTCTGTAGGTTTCCCTCTCACCCTGTCATTACTATGCAGAGGCTTCTATCATCACACCCGCCAGAGCTTCCCCTAACCAGGGCATCTTCTCAGGTCAGCACTGGGCAGATCCACAGTTGCTTGGCGGCACCTTGTGCTATGCACTTTCTGTGTCCTCCACCAACCCAGATGGCATCCTCTTGGCCAGCCAGGCAGTGGGTGAGCTCATCCCAATTCCCCATGCTTTGGCCTGTGTTTTTGGAACACTTCTGATACCACTCTTGTTAGTGTCCCCGGAGAAGACTCTAATATAGTATTAGATGTGCAAGAATTTATTAGGGGAAATGCTTGTGACAGAAATTAGGGAGGAAGATAGAAAACGCTGGGAGAGCCATCAGAGGGTGATGCAAGTCTAAACTCCAGTGAAGGAGAGAGGGAGGGAGAGTCAGCTGGGAGCGCCCTGGACCCACTGCAGGCTAAGGGAGGTTCAGTAAGGGGATCAGGGAGTCCTGGAGCTCAGTCGGCCTTCAGTGGAGGAAAGGTCCTGCCTTAATTTCCCTGCTGTTCTCAACCTTGTCCGGAGGAAGCCTATGGGAACATGGTTTCAGAGCAAATGTGGTGATAGGTTTCAGGCTAGAATAGCTGGGACCATCAGCAGTTACACTTCCTCTAGCTGAGGGCCTCAGGTGTGCATTCCTGTGACTGCCACAGTGGTCCAGTGGAGAGAGAAAAAATGATGATGATGAAAGAGAAAAAAAGAACGGACTGATGAATTATTATCTTTAGTAGATGAGATAGGATGCGGTTTGGACACCGGCAGAGGAACTGGCTCTGGCTGGGACTAGGTTAACCTACAACAACTGTCTATGTGGTGGAAGGCCCATCAAGTGGTACATGAGCTGATGGTGGTGGAATCTGTGAAATTGTCTTCTAATGTGTTTACTTCTCCCAGTGAGGTAGGAAGCAAGGTCATCAGCGGAAGTAAGAATGGGGAGAGAGGGTTGGATGTGTGAGCACAGAGAGAAGGTGTGTAAGAGTCACCCAGGCCAGGAGGAGGCTGAGGGTGAGCTATGCAGGGAGAGGGTGATTGCTGAACGTGGTGGGGGCTCCCCAAGAGGTTTGGGTTGTGAAGGTAGAGAGAACAGTCAGTGTGCTGTGTGCTGCTCTCCAGCCTCCTGCACCTCATGGGGGCAGGTGAATGTAGGCAGAGGTGGAATTCACCAGCTGTGTAGTTTTGCCGAGCAAGTGTGACAACGCAAGGGAGAGACAAGGGAGGGATGGAAATTATCTACCATAGAATTCAAAATCGGTGAGGAGGGAGGAGAGGACACCCAAGGCTCAGGGACAATGGGTAGATGGCAGGATCACTAGATTGAGAATCCCGGGTTGGGGGGTGCCAGGGGGGTCAAAGGATTGCTGAAATTGATGTACTACAGGGTGGACACCAAGTCTGAAAAACAGGTACATATAGAGTGAATTATTTGCTGATATCAAATGACAACATATGATAAAGTGATAGTATCTGTGTCCTCAGAGCCTGTGGCCACCCTGCAAGGAGATGAGTGGGAAGACGGTCAGAGTGGGAAGTGTGAGACTGAGAGTATTTAAGGACTGGGGTTCTTGGCCGTGATGAGGCCTAGATGACAAGGGCACAGGGCCCAGGCACAGCAGAGGAGAAGCTCATGGAGGAGAGGAGTTTTAGGATCTCAGATGCCAGGGAGTGAGGGCGTCCTCTCTGCTGTATGGGTGTCTATTGCTGTCATAAAATTACCACAAGCCGAGTGGCTTTAAGCAGCGCCTCTGTGTCACGTCACAGATGTGTGGGTTGCAAGTCCAGTCTCATGGGGCTAAGATCAAGGTATGGGCAGGTCTGTGTTCCTTCCTGGAGACTCTGGGGAAAAATCCACTCCCAAGTTGATTCAGGCTGTTATCTGAATTCAGTTCCTTGCAGATAGGAGTGAGGTCACTGTTTCTTTTCTGACTGTCATTTGAGAGCAACACTTAGCTCCTAGCACCTTGTCTTGCGTCCTTACGCGTGGCCCCGGTGGCACATCCAATGCCCCTGCTTGGAACCTGTGGCTTCCTCTCCTGTGTCTCCTCTTCTTCCCTCTTCTGCAACATCTGACTCCAGCCAGAGCAGACTCTGTGCTTTTAATGGCTCATGTGATTTGATTGGGCCCATGCAAATAGTCCAGGAGAATCTTCCTATTTTAAGGTCCTTAATCTTCATTTCATGAGTAATGTCCCTTTTGCCATGTAATGCAAGCTGTTCACAGGTTCTAAGGATTGAGGCTGGACTTCCTTGGGGACCATTACTCAGCCTACTACATCTGCATATGTTGAAGTCATCAATATCAAGGAGACAGCACTGCTGGAGAGGCAGCCAGTGAACCAGGAGCTACAAGTCAGGATTGAGAGGAACAGCCTGGGGCCCACAGGGAATGGTTATAATGAAGGGAGTGGGGCCCTAATCTGATGACAGCTTAGGGAGGTTTGGGAGGAGGGAGGCAGAAAGGTCTCAAAACCACAATGAGAAATGAGTCCAAAGGTACAAGTCCCTGGGGAAAGTCCCCATGAGGGAGGACTTCTGAAGGGTCTGTGTCCTTCGGGAAACCCAGGTTCCTGCTGGAGCTGCGAGATCAGGAACATCCTGAGAGAGGATGTGGAGTTTTTCCTGATCGAGGACTGAGAATTCCAGGGGGCGCAGTGGGAAGATTTCTGGAGTTGGGGTGGGAGGATGAGGGGGACAGAAGAGGGGTGTGCAGAGCCTTTTGAGGATGCGAGTGCAGGGTGTTTGGGGGACCCAGTGTGACTGACACAAACAGGGAAAGGGCATGAGGAGCTCAGTCCTGGTGGACTCGAGGCAGACGGTGGTGCTGAGGCTGTGGGAGACGAGGGAGGAGGAGCAGCGGTGGCTCTCACCTGGGCTCTGTCCATGGAGGTGAGGACGGTGGAGTGGTTGGGTCTTAGTGCTGTCTGGACCTTTCTTGACCCCCTGATGACAGAATGGAGTAACTGAGGCAGGGGGATTCTTAGAGGATTGACCCTTGAACGTGAGGAAGGGAAGTGAGCTCATTCCAGGTCTCAGGTCTACCCTGACACCTTCTGCAGGTGGTGTCACTTCTAGGTCCCGCGTGTGACCCCAGCATAGGGGCCCTCTTCTTCCCTGCTGAGCAGACGGAGGCCCAGGGGAGCTGTGCTCCGATTTGACAATGCCAACATGCATGTTCACATCTTAGAATACTATGTGGACATGGAGGTGTTTCCAAATAAAAGAAAACTGAGTAAATGGGAGTTTTAAGAAACCTGAGCAATGGAGAATAGAAGAAAATGTTTCTACTTTTCAGTTTCCCCAAATGTTGCTGTCAAGGGGCTGGAGAGAGAAGTTGCAGGGAAAACAGAAACCTCAGAGAGGGTTGGAGCTCCTGAGCTCTGTTCACCTCCACAAGAAAGACCTTTGGGAAATTATTAAGACAATTTGACATTACTTGGAAATTTCATAATATTAGGGAATTGTAGTAACTCTCTTCAGTGTAATAATATTATTGTTGGAAAAATGTTATATTTTAAGAGTTGAGTACTGAAGTATTTAGGAATGAGGGTCATGATGTTGGCAAGTGATTGTTAAATGTTTCAGCACAAATTACAGAAACATAATTTATTATGTACACAAAGGAAATAATTAGATCTATGGTGAGCATTGTAGTCTTTCAAACTTTTGGACTCTGCAATTTTGTGTAATTATTTGGAGAAAAAAGTAAAGGTAAAAATACATAATCACATGAGAAATGTTCACTACATCATGTGGATTGGAAATTAAGCTTCGAGACCAGATAAGGTGGCTCATGCCCATAATCCCACAGCTTTGAGAGTCTGAGGTGGGAGGATCACTTTAGGTCAGGAGTTCAAGAGCAGCCTGGGAAACATAGGAAGACCCCATCTCTACAAAATACTAAACAAGTAATTGAATCTGGTGGTGGGTATACCTGTGGTTCTAGCTACTTGGGAAGCTGAGGTGGAGGATTGCTTAAGCCTAGGAGTTCAAGGTTATAGTGAGCTATGATCATCCCACTGCCTTGGTGTCAGAGCGAGGCCCTGTCTCAAAAAAAAAATTAAAAATAAAGAAAGAAAAGAATATTAAGCTTTAAGAGCATTCAAGAGCATGTGTGTGAGAATGTGTCAGTGTGTGCCAGTTGTGTGTGTTTTGTGTGTGATTGTGTCATTGTGTGGAGAGTATCTGAGTAAGAACATATGTCAATCTGTGTGGCGGCATCTTTGTGTCTGTGTGTGTTGGTGTGTGAGTCTATGGGTGCATTCATTCATTCATTCATTCATTCACTCAACTAGTATATTTAAAGTAACAATCAGGCACTATTCAAGGCAAGGGAAATACAGCTGTGAACAATCGAAATCACTGTCCTTGTCCTCATGAGGCTTGTATTCCAGAGGAGAGAGAGAGTATAAGCAATTAAAATAAACACATCTGTAGCTGTGCACAGTGACTCGTGCCTGTAATTCCAGCACATTGGGAGGCTGAAGTGGGAGGACCCCTTGAGGCCAGGAGTTTGAGACCAGCCTGGGAAACATAGCAAGACTCCATGTGTACCAAAAAGAAATACAAAATAGCTGAGTGTGGTGGCACACACCTGTAGTCCCCAGCTACTTGGGAGGCTGAGGTGGGAGGATCACTTGAGCCCAAGAGTTTGAGGCTACAGTGAGCCAAGACTGCACTACTGCACTCCAGCCTAGGTGACAGAGCACAACCTGGTCTCTGAAAATAAATATGTAAGTAAATAATTCTTAAATGTTAGTAAAAGTGTTGTGAACAAAAACAAAACAGGGTGGGGTCAGAGGGGATGGGAGACGCCACATGAAGTGGGCAGTGCAGGGACTGGTTGTGGTGGGAATGAGGAGAACGTCAGGGTGGAAGGGAGCCCTGGAGATGAGCTTCCAGGGAGGGAGGGGAGCAGCTGTGCAGAGGTTCTGAGGTGTGGACACCTGGGCGTGCTGGATGAACGACGCCGTGGAGGGCCTCAATCTGGCCCCATTGCACAGCCACATCTGGGTAAACTGGGCGGTCACTGAAGAGGGCCTTTCCAATGAGAGGGATTTTTCACGTAACATGTTTTGAAAAGATTCTTCTAAACATTCCAAAGGTATTACAGGGGACATTTTCCTCCGTTCCCAGACCCCAGGTCCTCTGCCAGAAACGAGCACGTGACCATGTCTCATGCATTCTTCCTGGAAAGCAGCTGTGCACGTGTTATTGTTGTTACATGAAGAAGGAGCACTGAAAAGAAAGAAGCAGAGGAAGAAAATGTTTCTTCTTTTCGGTTTTCCAGAGTGTTGTCATGAAGGGCTGGAGAGAGGGTTTGCAGGGAGGAGATAGAAACCTCAGGGACGGCACAAGCCTCCAGAGCTTCATTCTCCTCTCATCGTTGCGGAGTCCCTTGCTGCCCAGAGGTTCCTTCACCCCCACTGATGCTCAGCCCCGGGTCAGCCATCTCTGCCTGACTTACAGCCCACTCCCCTCTTCTGCTCAGAGAATCTGAGAGCAGCGCGGCGGCGTCCCCCGTGTGGCCACAGGGCTAAGGATAGTAGCCCTGAGGTCCTACCTCACCTGCTCAGCCAAGACCTCCTCTGGGTCTCCCTGGGCTCCAGGCAGCAGGACAGGGGTCTGAACACAAGAGGGCGCGCCTACCCTAGGTCAGGGTTGGGATCAGCCGGGGTCTGTGTGGTTCTATTCATGTACGCTTTATTGTATTCCATTGATTGATGCCTATTTTATGCCAATATCACACTGCTTTTTATTACTAGAGTTTATGGTAAATATTGAAATCACCCAGTATACATCCTCCAAATTTCTTCATTTTAAAAATTATTTTGGCTTTTCAAAGTTATTTTTATTTCCGTAGAAATGGTAGCTTCAGCTTGCCAATTTCTTTAAATATTTCTTTTAAAGCTCACCAGTGTTTTAATTCAAATTGCACTTAATTTAATAGCTCAATCTTGGAGAATTAATAACATTGGAGATCCCAGTTCTTGAATACACTACTTCTCTGTTTATTTTGATCATCTTTACTTGCTGTCAGTGCTGCCATATGGATCTCAGTTTGCAAATCACAAACACAAAAAATTAATGTCTGAACATGGTATTACTTTAATAAATGTTTTATAAATGGTTTTTAAATTTTTCGTTATTCTGATTTTACATTACTTACAGAGACTTTACTTTTGTGTAGGAGTTGTACCCTACAATTCTGATAAATTCACTTATTACTTCTAGAAGTTTTGTTTGCCTTAATATTTTCCACTTGCATCATATTGTCACCTGCAAACTAGGACATTTTACTTCTCTTTCATTTGTAAGTCTTTCATTTCTTTTTCTTGGCTTAATGCTCTGGCCAGGACCTCCAGGACAATATCTTCGCTGTTTTCTTGATCTTAGGTAGAGAGTAATCACTTTTCATCATAAAATATGATGCGAATTGTAGGTTTTACATAGAAGCCCTTTATCAAATTGAAGAACTTGCCTACAATTCCTAGTTACTGACAAATTTTGTCACAAATGAGTGTTACATTCTATTTTTCATTATTATTTTTTAACTTTTAGGTTCCGTGGTACATGTGCAGGCCTGTTATATATTTAAATTGCATGTCATGGGGGTTTGGTGTACAGATTATTTCACAATGCAGGTTATAAGCATGGGATTTGATTGGAAGTTTTTTAATCCTCACTCTTCTCCCATCCTCCACCCTCCTGTAGGCCCTGGTGTCTACTGTTCCCTTCTTTGAGTCCATGTGTACTCACTGTTGAGCTCTCACTTATAAGCGAGAACTCATGGTGTTTGGTTTTCTGTTCCTGTGGTAGTTCTCAGGATAATGGCCTCTAGCTCCATCCATGTTGTTGCAAAGGACATGACCTTGTTCTTTTTTACGGATGTGTGGTATTCCATGGTGTGTACGTACCACATTTTCCTTATCCAGTCTACCATTGATGGGCATTTAGGTTGATTCCATGTCTTTGCTATTCTGAATAGCCCTGCAATGAACATACACGTGCATGTGTCCTTATGACAGAATGATTTATATTCCCTTGGGAATATACCCAGTAAAGGGATTGCTGGGTCAAATGGTAGTTCTAAGTTCTTTGAAAAATCGCCAAACTGCTTTCCATACTGGTCGAACTAATTAATTTGCATTCCCACTAGCAGTGTATAAGCGTTCCCTGTTCCCTGCAACCTTGCCAGCACCTGTAACTTTTTGGCTTTGTAATAATATCCATTCTGACCGTGTGAGATGGTATCTCACTGTGGTTTGGGTTCATATTTCTGTAGTGATTAATGATGTCTATCATCTTCTCATATGCTTGCGGGCCCTGTGTATGTCTTCTTTTGAAAAGTATTTGTCCATGTTTTTTTGCCTACTTTTTTAACGCGATTGCTTGTTTTCTGCTTGTTAATGTCTTCACATTCCTCATAGGTTCTGGCTATTAGACCTTTGTCAGATGCATAGTTTGTGATATTTTCTCCCATTCTGTAGGCTGGCTGTTTATTCTGTTGACAGTTTATTTTGCTGTGCAGAAGCTCTTTAATTAGGTCCCATTTGTCAATTTTTGTTTTTGCTGCACTTGACTTTCGACATCTTTGTTTGACACCTTTAAAAAAAGTTTTAAATGGTAGTTAGTTTTTTTACTGTTTATTTTAGTTTCAGGTGTTAACACGTCAGCAGCTGAGGCAGCACAGCGGAGTGCAGGCACATCGGCTGGTGTGGGGTACCGCCGGGAGTGGGGCTGTGGTGTTCTGTGCAACGCTTGTGCTAGCAGTGGTGGTGGCGTGGCAGAGGCGGAGCTCTGGTGTCTGCTCTGGCACTCGTGCAGACAGCTGTGACAGCCAGGAAGATTGCTTGAATCTGAGAGTTCGAGGCTGCAGTTAGCTATGATCGTGCCATTGTTCTCAGCCTTGGTGACAGAGTGAGACCTTGTCTCAAAACAAAAAAGGTTTTTTTTTGAGACAGGGTCTCAGTGTGTCACCCAGGCTGGAGTGCAGTGGCGTGATGTTGGCTCACTGCAACCACTGCCTCCTGGGTTCAAGAGATTCTTCTGCCTCACCCTTCTGAGTAGCTAGGATCATAGGCATCCACCACCATGTCGGGCTAATTTTGTATTTTTGTAGAGACGGAATTTCGCCATGTTGGCCAGGCTGGTCTGGAACTCCTGACCTCAAGTAACCCGCTGATCTCGGCCTCCCAAAGTGCTGGGATTACAGGCATGAGCCACTGCACCCAGCCTGTTTTTTATTGTATTAATTGAGTGAGTTGTGTTATTTAATTTGCAGGTGTTGAACCAAACACCTCCCCATAAAAAAACTAATCTGGCATGACACATTGTTCTTTTTATGTTTATTTGAATTTAATAACTTTTTGCACAGAATTTGGGGTCTGTGCTCAAGAGAAATAGTTGTTCTTGTGATTTTGTTGTCTGGATTTTCTTCTTCTTTTTTAAATCTGAGTAATGTTTCCCTCATAAATTGACTTGAAAACGGTTGCCTCCTCTGATTTCTAAAAGGGTGTTTGAAAAATTGATGTTATTTCTCAACTATATGTTCCATAGAATTCATCATTGAAGCCTTCTGGACCTGGAATTTCCTTTATGGGAAGGATTTCAATTACAAATTCAGTTTCTGATATTTATATATAGCTGGCCACATTTTGTATTTCTTCTTGGGTCAATTTTCCTGAGTTTTCTCTCTCAAGGAAATTGTTCACTTGGTTGTCAAACGTATTGGCATGAAATTATTAATATTTCTTTTCAGGACCTGAAGACTGTGCACTGATGTTCTTTTCTTCTTGATTTTGTTAATTTGTGTCTTTTTGCCTTGATCAATCTAGCTAGGGGTTTATAAAATTTACTGATTATTTTCCCATACAACCAACTTTGGGATTTATTAATTTTTTTTTTATCTTTCTGATTCATTGACTTCTGTTTCATTATTATTTCCTTCCTCTGCATGCTTTGGTTTAATTTGTTCTTTTTTGTTTTTTTATGACAGAAGCCAAGTTGCTAATTTGAGATCTTCTTTTTTAATAGAGGCACTTAAAAATACCGATTTTTCTCTAGTACTGCAGCTACATCCCACAGATTTTGATTTATTGTACTTTCATATCCTTCAGTTTAGAAGACGTCCTAGTTTCTCTTGTGATTTCTTCGTTGACAAAATTATCGATCAGAATTTTGATGTTTAATTTCCAGATACTTGGTATGTTTATGATCACGTATCTTAGTCCATTTGGGCTGTTGAAACAGAACACTGTAGTCTGTGTGGCTTATAAACAAATCTATTTCTCACAATTCTCACAATTCCAGAGCCTGGGAAGTCCAAGGTCAAGACAATGGCAGAGAGAGTGTGTGATGAAGGGTGCATCCTGATTCACAGATGGTGTCTTTTCTTGGTGTCCTTACATGGTGGAAGGAGCAAAGGAGCTCAATGAGGTCCCTTTTATAAGGGGACTAATCTCACTAATAAGGGCTCTGCCCTCAGGACTTAATCTCCTCCTAAAGGCGCCACCTCCAAACACCATCACATAAGGATTCGGTTTCAATATGTGAATTTAGGGGATGACAAAAACATTCAGTCCACAGGATCATCTTATTGTTACTGATTTCTAATGTGTTTCCATACGGTCAGAAAATACATCTTGTATGATTTCAATATTTTCAAATGTATTGTTTTATGGCCTGAAATACAGCTTCTCTTGGTAAAATGTATCATTTGCACTTGAGACAATATGTATTTTTTCACTGATGTTCATATGTGTATAAATCAATAAAGACTGTGTGGCTAATGCTTTTTGGTTTTCTAGGTCTTTGCTGGAATTTTCTATAGTTTTAAAATTTATTGCTAAAGAGAAAGTTTCAACATGTCTAATGTTTAACGTTTAACATGTCTAACCCCTGCCTACCTGGTTCCAGCAATTCTCCTGCCTTAGCCTTCCTTGTAACTGAGATTACGGGCACCTGCCACTACACCCGGCTAATTTTTTTGTATTTTTAGTAGAGATGGGGTTTCATCTTGTTGGCCAGGCTGGTCTTGAATTCCTGACCTTGTGATCCGCCAGCCTCAGCCTCCCAAAGTGCTGGGATTACAAGTTCGAGCCACCGTGCCCAGCCAGATTCTTTTTATTCTATCCATTGTGATAATCTCTGAATTCTGATTGGGGAGTTTAATCCATTTACATTTAAAGTAATTACTGATAAGGAAGGATTTAGTTCCGTAATTGTGATGTTGGTTTTATGCAAGTCTTATAGCTGTTTTGTCCCTCATCTCCTTCATTTCAACCTTCCTTTGTTTTTAGTCGATTTTTTTCTAGTGATATGTTTTCATTGCCTTCTCATTTTCTTTTGTGTATATTTTATGTATATTTGTTTGTGATTACTATGGTATTGCATATAACAATACAGTTATAACAATCTTGAATTGAAGCCAATATGAAACTCTGCTTCTTTACTTCTTTTCCCACCCTCCTTTTACATTATTGATGTCACAAGTTACACCTCGGCAGGCTGGCAGGCTGGAAAGTCACAATGTTGCAGGCTTCAGTCTAAAATTTGTAGACCAGGCTGGCAGACTGGAAACCTAAACTGTAGTTGCTACTGTCATCTTCAGGCAGAACTTTTTCTTCTCTGGGAAGCCTCATATTTTTGCCCAAAGGCCTTCAACTGATTCAAAAAGTCCCACCCAGATTATTGAGGGTAATTTCCTAAAATCAATTTATACCAGATTTTAATCACAACTGCAAAACACTATCATAGCAACATATAAATTAGTGTTTGATTAAATAACTAGGTACTATGGTTTAGTAAAATTGACACATAAGACCCACCATCCCAGTCCATGCTGGTGAACTTGGCACCCATTAACATTTTCTTAAACCTTACTTCTTCTCCAAATAAAAACAAGTATAAGGCCTGGTGCGGTGGCTCAAGCCTGTAATCCCAGCACTTTGGGAGGCCGAGACAGGTGGATCACGAGGTCAGGAGTCGAGACCATCCTGGCTAACACGGTGAAACTCCGTCTCTACTAAAAAATACAAAAAACTAGCCGGGCGAGGTGGCGGGCGCCTGTAGTCCCAGCTACTTGGGAGGCTGAGGCAGGAGAATGGCGTGAACCTGGGAGGCGGAGCTTGCAGTGAGCTAAGATCCGGCCACTGCGCCCCAGCCTGGGCGACAGAGCGAGACTCCGTCTCAAAAAAAAAAAAAAAAAAAAAAAAACAAGTATAAAGTCATACTTTTGCCAAAGATGATACAATTAGCTTGCATCCAACTAAAAACACACTAACCCTTTCCTCAGAAAAAGATTCAAACTGAATGCGTGATATGCACTCTTCTCTTTGATGTACTGTAACCTAAATACCATGTGTAATAAAAGTTACACCATCATTAATAAAAGGGAACTATTGTTAGCACGTCTTAAGTTTTATTACAAGATGATCAGGAAAAGATGAAAAGAAAGGTATTTGCTCAAAACATGTATGGATACATACACACAGACAGAAATATCATTATAAAAAGATAAGGAAGTAATGCTGATAACATTTACCGTCCTTATTTCTGTAAGTGCTCACATGGTTACAGTTGGTTATTTATTTATTTATATATTTATTTACTTATTTATTTGAGACAGGGTCTTGTTCTGTTGCCCAGGCTGGAGTGCAGTGGCATTACCTCAGCTCATTACAACCTCCATCTCCTGGGCACAAGTGATCCTCCTACCTCAATCTCCTAAGTAGCTGGGACTACAAGCACACCACCAAGTCTGACTCATTTTTTGTATTTATTTTCAGTAGAGGTGGAGTTTTAGCATTTTGCTCAGGTTGGTCTCACATTCCTAGACTTAAGCAATCCACCCGTCTCAGCCTCCCAAAGTGCTGGGATTACAGGCATGAGCCACTGTGCTGGCCACAACTAGTATTTATAAATACTTTTGTTGTTTTTCACTAATCATCCCATATTCCCATTGCTTTCAGCAAGTCCGTCAGCTGATCAGGTTTCTTTTCCTGCTTGGGAGACTCAAACCTTCATTTCTGAAGGGAATGGGTCATTAGAAGTCCTACCTGACTTGGGTTGTTGTACTTTTTATTGACTTTAATTATGGGGCAGAGTATTACTAAGAGATGCTCTAAAAGATCTCCTGTGTTCCAGACATAGTCGTATTACTGCCATTGTGTAGTAGCAGACCAATTCCCTGTGATGACCAGGACCGATTACCCCAGACGGTGCAGTCACTCCTTCCTTTGTTGATTCGGAATCACGAGGAGCTGAAGTCCCGGGTGGCTGTCTTAGCTTCCAGCTCAGTGGTTCATTTCTGTGTCTCCTGAGGGAGCTCAATGGTTCATTTCCATGTCTCCTCCTTTTGTAAACCTCGAGATCCTGATCCTGTTCCTCCTGACTGGGCAACACCTCACAGCCAGGGTCTCCAGCACCTCTTACAGGTGTGTTCAGGCTGGCAACAGGTATGTACTTTCCTGGAACAGACCTCCCAGAGGAAGGGGCAGACCTTCATCTTTGCTGTTACATAGCCTTCACTGGTGATACCTTCAGGTACTGGAAAATCTCAGGCAACTAGGGACTGTAGCAGCCCCCAGCAAACTGTACAGCCCTACAGAAAAGTGGCCAGACTGTTAAAAGAGAAAATGAAAGAAGAGAAAAGAAAACCCACTCAAAGGTCAGCAACCTCAAAGATTTAGGGTAGATAAGCCCACAAAGGTGAGATGAAATCAGGAAAAGAATCTGATAACCAACCTGACAGAACTGAAAAACACGCTATAAGAATTTCACAGTGAACTCAGAAGTATTAATAGCAGAATAGAGCAAGTGGAGAAAAGAACCTCAGTGCTTGAAGACTGGCTTTCTGAAATAAGACAAGAAGATGAGACTAGAGAAAAAAAATGAAAAGGAATGAACAAAACATCTGAAAAACATGGGATTATGTAAAGAAACTGAATGTATGAATGATCGGTGTACCTGAAAGAGATGGGGAGAATGGAACCAATTTGGAAAACATTTCAGGATATCATCCATGAGAACTTCCCCAACCTAGCTAGACAGGCCCACATTCAAATTCAGAAATGCAGAGGATCCCAGTAAGTTGCTCCATGAGAAGATCATCCATCATCCCCAAGACAAATAATCATCAGATGCTCCAAGGTTAAAATGAAAGAAAAAAAGGTCAAGCGTAGCCAGAGAGAAAGGCCAGATCACCTACAAAGGGAAGCCCATCAGACTAACAGTGGATCTCTCAATGGAAATCCTACAAGCCAGAAGAGATTGAGGGCCAATACTCAACACTCTTAAAGAAAAGCGTTTCCAACCCAGAATTTCATATCCAACCAAACTAAGCTTCATAAGCAAAGGAGAAATCAGATTCTTGTCAGGCAAACAAATGCCAGGGGAATTCATTACTACCAGACCTGCATTACAAGAACCCCTGAAGGAAGCACTAAACATGGAAAGACAGTTACCAGCCACTACAAAAACACAATGAAGTACACAGACTAGTGACACAATAAAGCAACCACATAAGCAAGTCTGCAAAGTAACTAGCTAACATCATGATGATAGGATCAAATTCATACATACCAAGACTAACCTTAAATGTAAATGGGCTAAATGCCCCATTTAAAAGACAAAGAGTGGCAAGCTGGATAAAGAACCAAGGTCTATCAGTATGCTGTCTTGAATACACCCATTTCACATGCAATGACACACATAAGCTCAAAATAAAAAGAAGGAAGAAAATTTACGGAGCAAATGGAAAGCAGAAAAAAAAGCCAGGGTTGCAACCCTTGTTTCTGACAAAACAGGTGTTAAATCAACAAAGATCAAAAAACACAAAGAAGGGCATTACATCATGGTAAACGGTTCAATTCAACAAGGAGATCTAACTGTCTGAAATATATATGCATCCAACACAGGAACACCCAGATTCATAAAGTAGGTTCCTAGAGACCTTCAAAGAGACTTAGAATCTCACACAATAATAGGAAGAGATTTTAATACTCCACTAACAATATTAGACAGATCATCAAGACAGAAAATTAACAAAGATATTCAGGACCTGAACTCAGCCCTGGATCAAATGGACCTGATAAATATCTACAGAAGTCTTTACCCCAAAGCAACAGAATGTACATTTTTCGCATTGCCACATGGCACTTACTCTAAAATTGATCACACGATTGGAAGTAAAACACTCCTCAGCAAATGCAAAAGAACTGAAATCACAACAAATAGTCTCTTGGACCACAGTGCAATCAAATTCAAAATAAAGACTAAGAAATTCACTTAAACCATACAATTACATAGAAATTGAATAATCTGTTCTTGAACGACTTTTGGGTCAATAATGAAATTAAGGCACAAATCAGGAAGTTCTTTGAAGATAATGAGAACAAAGATATAATGTATCAGAATCTATGGGAAACAGCTAAGGCAGTGTTAAGAGAGAAAATTATAGCATTAAATGCCCACATCAAAAAGTTAGAAAGATTTCAAGTTAACAACCTAAAATCACAACCAAAAGAACTTGAGAACAAAGAGCAAACATATCCCAAAGCTAGCAGAAGACAAGACATAACAAAAAAAATTTAAAAAGGCATTGTCTCCTGAAGGAGGCAGAGACACAAAAAAACACTCAAAAGATCAACGAATTCAGGAGTTTTGTTTTGTTTTGTTTTGTTTTGAGATGGAGTTTCACTCTTGTTACCCAGGCTGAAGTGCAGTAGCGCGATCTCGGCTCACTGCAACCGCCGCCTCTCGGGTTCAAGCGATTCTCCTGCCTCAATCTTTCAAGTAGCTGGGATTATAGGCATATGTCACCATGCCTCGTTAATTTTTCGTATTTTTAAGAGAGATGGGGTTTATCTATGTTGGTCAGGCTGGTCTTGAACTCCTGACCTCAGGTAATCTACCTGCTTCAGCCTCCCAAAGTGCTGGGATTACAGGGGTGAGGCCATCGCTCCTGGCCTAGGTTTTTTTTTTTTTTTAATTAATAAAATCAATAGACCCCTAGCTAGGCTAGTAAAGAAGAAAAGAGAGAAGATTCCAATAAACACAATAGGAAACAATAAGAGGGACAATACCATTGACCACACAGAAATTCAAGCAACCACCAGAAAATATTATGAACACCTCTATGCAAATAAACTAGAAAATCTAGAAGACAAGGATCAATTTCCTAGACACATACACCTGCCCCCTCCAAGACTGAACCAGGAAGAAATTGAATCACTGAACAGACTAAAAATGAGTTCTGAAATTAAGGCAGTAATAAACAGCCTACCAACCAAAAAAACCCAGGACCAGATGATTGACAGGCAAATTCTATTAGATGTACAAAGAAGAGCTGGTACTATTACTACTGAAACTATTCCAAAAAAAAAAAAAAATGAGGAGGAGAGACTTCTCCTTAACTCATTCTATTAGGCCAGCATCATCCTGATACCAAAATGTGGCAGAGATACAACAACAACAGAAAAGAAAACTTCAAGCCAATATTCTTGATGAACATCGATGCAAAAATCTTCGACAACATGCTGGCAAGCCGAATCCTGCAGCACATCAAAAAGCTTATCCACCACAATCAAGTAGACTTCATCCCCAGTATGCAACATTTGCTCAACATATGTAAATTAATAAACGTGCCTCATTATATAAACAGAACTAAAGACAAAAAAACCACATGATTATCTCAGTAGATGCAGAACAGGCTTTTGATAAAATTCAAGATCTATTCATGTTTGAAACTCTCAATAATAGTTTAGTGATGGAATAGACTCCCAAAGTGCTGGGATTACAAGTGTGAGCCACCACACCCGGTCACTACCACTGACATTCTTCACAGAACTAGAAAAAACTATTTTAAAATTCACCTGGAACCCAAAAAGAGCCTGAATAGCCAAGGCAATCCTAAACACAAGGAACAAAGCTGGAGGCATTACACTGCCTGATTTTTTTTTTTTTTTTTTGAGACGGAGTCTCACCCTGTCATCCAGGCTGGGATGCAATGGTGAGATCTCGGCTCACTGCAACCTCTGCCTCCTGAGTTCAAGTGATTCTCCTTTTCTTAGCCTCCTAAGTTGCTGGGATTACAGGCACGTGCCACCATACCCAGCTAATTTTTTGTATCTTTAGTAGAGACGGGGTTTCACCTTGTTGACCAGACTGGTCTGAAACTCCTGACCTCGTGATCCACCTGCCTCTGCCTCCCAAAGTGCTGGGATTACAGGTGTGAGCCACCATGTCCAGCGTATGCTACCTGATTTCAACTACATTTCGAGTCTACAGTAAACCAAAACAGCATGGTACTGGTACAAAAACAGACATAAAGACCAATGGACAGAATAAAGAACCCAGAAAGAAGACCACACACCTACAACTATGATCGTTGACAAACCTGACAAAAACAAGCAATGGGGAAAGGATTCCCTATTCATAAATGGTGCTGGGATAACTGGCTAGCCATATGCAGAAGATGAAAACTGAACCCCTTTCTTACACCATATACCAAAATCACCTCAAAATGGATTAAAGACTTACATTTAAGATCCAAAACTGTAAAAACCCTAACACAACCTAGGCAATACCATTTAGGACATTGGCATAGGCAACGATTTCATGACAAAGATGCCAAAAGCAAGTGCAACAAAAGCAAACATTGTCAAATGGGATCTAATTCAACTAAAGAGCTCTGCACAGCAAAAGAAACTATCAACAGAGTAAACAACCTACAGAATGGGGGAAGATTTTTTGCAAACTATGCATCCGACAAAAGTGTAATATCTATAAGGAAGTTAAACAAATTTACAAGAAAAAACAAAACAACCCCACTAAAAAGTGGGCAAAGCATATGAACAGACACTTCTCAAAAGAAGGCATACATGCAGCCAACAAACATGAAAAAATGCTCAACATCACTGATCATTAGAGAAATGCAAATCAAAACCACAGTGAGGTGCCATTTCACACCAGTCAGAATGGCCATTATGAAAAAGTCAAAAAACAGATGCTGGCAAAGTTGTAGAGGAAAAGGAATACCTATACACTGTTGGTGGGAGTGCAAATTAGGTCAGCCATTGTGGAAGACAGTGTGGTGATTTCTCAAAAGACCTACAGACAGCAATACCATTATACCCAAAGGAATATACTTCATTCTATTATAAAGACATAGGCACACTTATGTTCATTACAGCACTATTCACAATAGCAAAGACATGGAATCAACTTAAATACCCATCAATTGTAGACTGGATAAAAAAATGTCATACATAGATACCATGGAATACTATGCAGCCAGACAAAGGAACACGATCATGTCCTTTGCAGAGACATGGATGAAGCTGGAAGCCATTATCCTTAGCAAACTAATGCAAAAACAGAAAACCAAATACTGTGTGTTCTCACTTCTAAGTGGGAGCTAAATGATGAGAATGCATAGAGATATAGAGGGGAATAGCACACACTGGGGCCTTTCAGAAAGTGGAGAGGGGGAGGAAGAAGAGGATCAGGGAAAATAACTAATGGGTACTAGACTTAAAACCTGGGTGATTAAATAATCTGTGCACCAAACTCCCACAACGCAAGTTTACCTGTAAAACAGCCTGCACTTGTACCCCTGAACTGAAAATAAAGTTAAAAAAAGGAACTGATCTGTGGATTTTGCCTGTTGCTGAGTAGGTCTATTTCGATTATGAAAACCAGAACTGAGGAAATAATCACAGGGTGGTCAGGGGCCCACCGGACCCGCTGTGAGAATGGTTCATGGATGTTAGGGCTTCAGGTTTTCTATTCTTCCTAATTTAATCTTGGTAGGTTGTTTGTTTCTAGGAATTTATCCATTTCCTCCAGATTTTCCAGTTTGTCAGTACAGAATTGCTCATAATAGTCTCTGATGGTCTTTTGTATTTTTGCAATATCAGTCGTAGCGTTTCTCTTTTCTTTCCTGATTTTGTTTGAGTTTGTTAGAAATAAAGCTCGAAGTCACAAAGAAAATGAGCACTTGAACAAAGGATTTCTCAGCAAGGCAATTTTTACTTCTGCAGAAGGGTGCTACCCGTAAGCCTGATTGCCACGAGAGCACCCAGAACAAGGGAAAGCAGGGGTTTTTATTCCTAACGCAAGTTGTTTCTACTATTGTGTCCTGTCTCCATTGGCTGGAGCTAGGCCACACAATCTAAACTGATCCCAGTTGGCTAAAAATGTTAACTTTCCTAAATAAGGTAAAGGTGCAATGGGGAACAAAGGAATTGAGGGGGTCACTTATGGGAAACGAGGAAGACAATAATATTTCTAAATAAGGCCTGTGCCATAGCGCTCTGTCTCAATGTCTCCCTGAGTCTTGGCCCAGGAGCTGTCTGAGAAACCAGGGAGAAACCCTCGGCATGGGCCCTGTCCCTCTCCCTTCACTTTTCATCCCGGACTCCCCGTCCCAGAACTGGACTCCCTGCCTCCTACTCCTTACCTGTCCCAGTGGACTCTTCTAGAAGAAAACTCACCCCAGAGAGCTTGGTGCCAGAGACTGAGCTTGCCCTGGGGATGGAGGTGTAGAGACAGGGCTTTTTTTTTCTTTTCTTTTTTCTTTCTCTTTAAATCTGGAAAAGTTGCGCCTGAGTGCATGAGATAGAACAGAGACCAGTTTGCTTTTTGTTTATTAACTACAGTGAGTAGCAGAATCTTGGTAACCCCTGAATGATCAGGAATCTAATTGGTGAAAAATGTGACTTTGGCCCCTTGATATATAAATGTGTCTAAAAGCATTATAACAGGATTCACAAAGCTCCTAAGTTTCACTTCCCCAGACAATGTATCTGTGACTCCCACTTGTTGTATTTTAAATTTACCACCATTCCGTAGCCTTGAGTTTCCCTGTGAGTCCAGGACATCTCCTCAATACAAAGCAGCACACTGTGGTACTGTATGTTGCAACCATGAGTCAGTACAGACTTTATTCACCTCATAGTTGCAAGTGTTCAACGCAGTCACAATGCCCCTCACTAGTGCTCATGCTCTGCCTGTTTTTAGGAAGTATCCACATGTAAGTGGTGTGTATATTTTTTAGGAATACTTAGTACTTTTAAACCTGATTAACATAAAAAATGATTAGTTTCTAGGCAGACCCACATAAGACATTAAAGGCCAACCTCAAAGGTCACCCTGCGAGGCTTTGTAGATGGATGTATTAAAATCTATAAAACAATGTATTTAAACCTAAGAATTCTGCTGCTTTGGAATTCTTTCCCTCTGCTCCTTTTCCTCACCTTCTGCTTCTCCAGCCCTTCCCTCCGTCCCTCTCATCCCTCAGGCCCTCTTCTCCCCTTAATCCCCACCACCCTGTCACTCCTGAATTGTGGATGTAGCACTGTTCCATGACCTGCTATGTACGTGACTGTTCTCTCCACAGTGGTCCTGCTGCTGTGAGTCACAGTGTGTCATTTCTCCACCTAAAACACTCCAGTGGCTCCACCTTGTTCTTGTGAAGCTTCTAGAATGTCAGGCATTTGAGCATATGAGGGCATACCTGGTTCATCATAGGGACTAAATGAATTTTTCTTGACTGACTGAATGAAATATGAGTGTATTAAATTGCATCACAGAAAATTATAAAATGTAAAATACTGAAAAAGTTAAAATATATTTTATTTTATGTAACTAGTGTGCATATCAATTCATCAATTCATTCCACGAGTCTTTTGAGTCTCTGTATGAATTTTACAAGACTGTGTAGCAAATTGTCACAAACATTGGCTTTAAACACACCCATTTATTGTATTCATTGATTTGTTTTTAGAGACAGAGTCTCCCTCTGTCATCCAGGGTGAAGTGCAGTCACATGATCATGGCTCACTGCAGCCTCAAACTCCTGGGCTCAAAGAATCCTCCTGCCTCAGTCTTCAGAGTAGCTCGGACTGCAGGCAAGTGCCACCATGCCAAGGTAATTCAAAAAAAACTGTAGAGACAAGTGTCTCACTGTATTTTCCTGACTAGTCTCAAAGTCCTGGCTGCAAGTGATCCTCCTGTGTCAGCTCCTCAAATGTTAGGATTACAGGCATGCACTACCACGCCTGGCCAAACAACACCCGTTTATCTGTTTATAGTTCCTTAGTCAGAAATCTGGGCATGATGTGGACAGAATGTCTATTCCGGGCTTCCCAAAGCTGTGTTTTCATTTTGAATCCCCTTCAGGCTTATACAGAGGTGGCAGAATGCAGTTTCTGGCAGTTGTAAGACTGAGGTCCCTGTTCTTCTCTGGCTGTCACTGTAGAGAACAGGGAGGGCTGTGCTCAATTCCTGGTGCCCACCAGCGTTCTTTTCCACACAGCCTCTTCATTTTCAAAGCCCACGGTGGAGGAAACCCCTCATGTTGAATCCCTCTCACATTGTGAATCTCTATGCTCAGGAAGAACACAGTCCTTTAAAGGGCTCATCTGATTAGGACAGTCCAAGCAGGAGAAACCCAGCCTAAAGTCAACTAATTGAAGTGCTTAATTATATCTGCTAAATCCCTTCACAACAGCACCTACATTAGAGTTGGTTGAATAACTGGAGGAAGGTGAATGACCAGGAGCTGGTTGTTGAGGCCATCATAGAATCAGCCTAGCAAAGATTGGATCTTCCTTTTGTGTTTTATTGGGACACAGTTGGAAATTGGAGTTGTAGTAAAGTGATCATTGTGAATGGTAATAAAACGTCCTCTTCAGCCATGAAAATTCTCCTTACCTTTTAAAACTAAGTTACATGTTTATTATCTTATAGTTAATTTAGAGCAGGTGTGGTGTCTCACGCCTGCAGTCCTAGCACTTTCGAAGGCAGAGGAAGGCAGCTTTGACTGCAGAAGTTCAAGATCAGCCTGGGCAATATGGTGAAACTCCCATCTCTACAAAAGAATAAAAAATAGAAAATTAGCCAGGCATGTTAATTCATGCCTGCTGTCCCAGCTACTCAGGAGGTTGAGATCAGAGGATCCCTTGAGCCCAGGAGGTTGACACCAGTGTATGATGATCATGCCACTGCACTCCAGCCTGGGTGACAGAGTGAGACCCTGTCTCAAAAATAGTAATATGATGATGATAAATTTAGAGCAAATGCAAATTAACGTGTAATAATACATCCTCTTGTGAAAATGTATTAGTTATTTACTACTGCATAACAAATTATGTAAAACTTAGCAGCTCAAAACAACAAATATTCATCATCTCCCACAGGTTCTAATGGTCAGGAATCCAGGAGAGGTTTCCCCGAATGCTTCTGGCTCAGGGCCTCTCACAAGGTTGCAGTCCAGTTGTCAGCCTAGGGCTGCATTGTCTGAGGGCTTCACTGGGGCTGGGGATTCACTTGAAACATGGCTCACTCACATGGCTGTTGGAAAAGGCCTAGTTCCTTGTTTTCTGGTCCGAGGCAGCCTCAGTTCTTAGCCACATGGACCTTCCTGCAGGGCTGCTTATGGCACAGCAGCTGGCTTCCCCCAGAGCTCATGATCCCAGAGACAGAGACAGAGAGAAGGTGGAAGCCACAGTGAGTTTCATATTCTGCACCCAGAGTCACAAACTGTTATGTCAGCATTACTCTATCAGTTAGAAGTTGTATTAGTCCGTTCTCACACTGCTATAAAGAAATACCTAAGACTGGGTAGTTTATAAAGGAAAGAGCTCAATTGACTCATAGTTCTGCATGGCTGAGGAGGCTGCCCCAGGAAACTTAAAATCATGGCAGAAGGGGAAGCAAACATGTCCTTCTTCGCATGGTGGCAGGAGAGAGAAATGCAAAGTGAAGTGGGGAAAATCCCCTTATATGGTACATATACACCATGGAATATTATGCAGCCATAAAAAGGAATGAGATCAAGTCCTTTGCCGGGACATGGATGAAGCTGGAAGCCATTATCCTCAGCAAGCTAACACAGGAACGAGAAACCAAACACCGCATGTTCTCACGTATACTTGTGAGCTGAGCAATGAGAACACATGGACACAGGGAGAGAAAAACACACACCGGGGCCTATTATGGGAGGGCAGTGCTGAGGGGAGCATTAGGAAAAACAGGTTCAACCACTGACTTCCACAGCTTGGGGGAACCATCCCCATGATTCAATCACCTCCCATCAGGTCCCTCCCCCAATATGTGGGGATTACAATTCACAAGACAATTCAAAATGAGATTTGGGTGGGAACACAGAGCCAGGCCCTATCAGAAGTGCATCACTAAGTCCAAGCCACACTCAAGAGAGGGAATTAAGCTGCACCTCTGAAAGAGAGCTGTATTAAAGACTTGCTATACGTTAAAAGCAAAATTAAAATTATTGTTTCAGGATTTTGTAAAACAAAGCCTTCTTTTATCTAATTATTTTTCTTTAATGCTTTAAGCTTGTCTTTTAATTTAATTTAATTTAATTTAATTTAATTTAATTTTAAGTTCCAGGGTACATGTGCAGGTTTGTTACATAGGTAAACATGTGCCATAGTGGTTTGCTGCACTTATCAACCCATCACCTAGGTGTTAAGCCTGGCATGCATTAGCCATTTTTGCTAATGATCCCCCCATCACTGCACTCTCCCAACAGGCCCCAGTGTGTGCTGCTCCTCTCCCTGTGTCCATGTGTTCTCATTGCTCAGTTCCTAATTATAAGTGAGAACATGTGGTGTTTGGTTTTCTGTTCCTGTGTGAGTTTGCTGAGGATAATGGCTTCCAGCTTCATTCATATTCCTGCAAAGGACTTGATCTCAATCCTTTTTATGGTTGCATAACATTCCATAGTGTATATGTACTATATTTTCTCCATCCAGTCCATCATTGGTGGGCACTTGGATTGATTCTGTGTCTTTGCTATTGTGAATAGTACTGCAATGAACATACACATGCATATACCTTTATAATAGAATAATTTATATTCCTTTGGGTATATAACCTATAGTGGGATTGCTGGGTCAAATGGTATTCCTGGTTCTAAATCTTTGAGGAATTGCCACACTGTCTTCCACCATGGTTGAACCAATTTACATTTCCACCAACAGTGTAAAAGCATTCCTGTTTCTCTGCAACCTCACCAGCATCTGTTGTTTCTTGACTTTTAATAATTGCCATTCTGACTGGCATGAGATGGTATCTCATTGTAGTGTTGATTTGCATTTTTCTTCTGATCAGTGATGTTTAGCTTTTTTTCTTATGTTTATTGGCCACATGTATGTCTTCTTTTGAGAAGTGTCTGTTTAGGTCCTTTGTCCACTTTTTAATGAAGTTGTTTTTCTCATGTAAATTTGCTTAAGTTCTTTGTGGATTCTGAATACGAGACCTTTGTCAAATGGACAGATTGCAAAAATTTTCTCCCATTCTGTAGGATGTCTGTTCACTCTGATAATAGTTTCTTTTGCTCTGTAGAAGCTCTTTTGTTTAATTAGATCCCATTTGTCAATTTTTGGTTTTGTGGCAGTTGCTTTTGGCGTTTTCATCATAAAATCTTTGCCCATCCCTATGTCCTGAATGGTATTGCCTAGATTTTCTTCCAGGATTTTTATAGTTTTGGAATTTACATTTAAGTCTTTAATCCATCATAAGTTAATTTTGGGTAAGGTGTAAGGAAGGAGTCCAGCTTCAATTTTCTGCATATTGCTAGCCAGTTCTCCCAGCACCGTTTATTAAATAGGGAATCCTTTGCCCATTGATTATTTTTGTCAGGCTCGTTGAAGATCACAAGGTTTTAGATGTGTGGTCTTATTTCTGAGTTTTCTATTCATTGGTCTATGTGCCTGTTTTGTACCAGTACCATGCTGTTTTGGTTACTGTGCCTTGTAGTATACTTTTAAGTCGGGTAGCCTCATGCCTCCAGCTTTGTTATTTTTGCTTAGGATTCTCCTGGCTATATGAACTCTTTTTTGGATCCATATGAATTTTAAAATAGTTTTTTTGTAATTCTGTGATAAGCTTCACTTTTTAAATTAATGATTAAAAGTTTGAGACATCACAGAGCCTTACGTGTTGAGGAGAAAACAGCTTGAGGCAGATAAAGAAGATACAACAGTATCTCTGAGTTTTTCTTGCCAATATCTTTAATAACAACAATGTTCTCTTCAATGAGTTAACACAGTTGAGAACATAGAGTAACTAGATCAAATAGTTCCAAGACTTCAGTGCCATAAAAATAATGTCTTGAAAATAAGTCTTTGTTTTGTCTAAAATGTCTCAAATTTAGTGGAAGTATGTCCCAAGCGCCAATTTTCTTATTGAAATACATCTTCAAAAAACATTTGCCTACACTTAAAAAAAGAAGCACTGCTCTGTCTCTGGAGTAGCCGTCCTTTGTTTCTTTACTTCTCTAATTAACTTGCTTTCACTTAGAAAAATATTGCCTAATCAGATTTCTTTTCATTTACAAAGATGTGAATCTCATACTTCAGTTAACACATGTAGCTTAGCCTGATGCCAATAACTGGTTTGATGCAGTATCATGAAATTGTTAGTTCAAATTGAGAAACAAGGTTTTTCGATAACTGGCTATTCTATCAGCATTCTATAATACACTTAACATCTTTTGTTGTGGTGTTGAATGATATGTGATAGAAGTGATTGGGACACCACTATGATTCTAAATAGCACTGCTATCAGGTGCTTCTGAGGTGGTTTTGTTTGTTTGTTTGTTTGTTTTAGCAGTCCTATTGCGTTTTCTATTCATATTGCTATTCCATCACTGGTTATTCCTTTCTACTGTTTTCTTGTTTCATTTATTTTGATCAATGATGTGCATTTCCAATTCTGTAAAAGTTTAACTCATTTGTATGTGTGGTAAAATGTAACACCAAACCCTTTGCAAGATGGAATTACCTTGCATATGAGATTGAAGATTGTATACTTCAAAAATCTAGAGAGATGCCAGTGACCAAGGATCAAATGACCTATTTGTAGCCAACGCCATTTTCATGGCACGCTGGTCCTCTCTGTCACATGGCTCCTTACAATTCTCTGTCGTTTTCTTCCAGTGTAAGTAGTTCTTGTTAAGGATGCTTGCAATGAACTTTGGTATTCTTTTCTCTTTCATTTTTATAAAAACCAGGTATATTTTAATTTGAAAAACTCTGTTTAAGGAATTAGGAATTTAAGTCAATTCTTTCAACTCAGTGTTTTCAGAACACATCATCAACATCAAGTATTACAAATTTATTTTAAAAGTTCCTTTTTAAAAGGGAATGGATGTGTTGTATGGACTTTAGCCAGCACTGTTGTAAAACACAGAACCTGTAAACTACCCTGGGCTGCTGCCCATTCACATCCCCCAAAAGGAGACTCCATCCTGAGTCTTGTGATTATTTTTCCTTTATATTTATTTAAAGATTTGTGTAATAAGTATAGATATATCCCCAATCCAAATATTCGTTAGTTTTGCTGGTTTTTAAGCTTCCAGTACAGCAAATTCCTATTGCGTTTATTTTCCCATGATGCACATTACGTATAGGAGTTATCTGTGGTGTGGGAGGCTGTCATTCACTCATTTTTACTGCTGAAGGTTTACATTTTATGGTTATACCATAATTGCACTAGTTTTCTATTGATGTATATGTAGCTGATTCCAGTTTTTGCCATAAACATTAGTGTGCATGTCTCCTGGGCACATAGGCAGGACAGCCCGCAGAGTGTATGATTAGGAGTAGGATGGTTGGATTATATGTTGTATGGACTTTAACCATACTAGATAATAATAATATTAGTTCCAAAGTGATTGTGCCAACTTAAACTTATTTATTTATTTATTTTTGAGACAAAGTCTTGCTCTGTTACCCAGGCTGAAGTGCAGTTGTGCCATCTCGGCTGATTGCAACTTCTTCCTCCCAGTTCAAGCAATTCTCCTGCCTCAGCCTCCAGAGTAGTTGGGATTACAGGCATTCACCACCACGCCCAGCTAATTTTTGCATTTTTAGTAGAGACAGGGTGTTGGAGGCCGAAAGAATGAGGGTCGTGATCAACTCACTATACCACTGGAGGCTGTATGAGCAAACAACAAACTGTTCTCATGAAAACAGGATGCTGGCAAACTGACAAACTGCATTTGCCACCAGAAGGAATCACTAGTAGCAAGAAGCCCCTGACCCCTTCTTTCAGAACAGATCTTTTTGTCTTTGTCTTTATTTCTGTGTTCGTCCCCTTCATTATATCCCGTAGTAACCGATTGCAACAATGGGGTTTCACCATGTTAGCCAGACTGGTTTTGAACTCCTGACTGCAGGTGATCCACCCGCCTCCGCTTCCCAAAGTGCTGGGATTACAGGCGTGAACCACCACACCTGGCCTAAACTTTTGAATTAAATGTGTAATACTTGATGTTGATGATGTGTTCTAAAAACACTGAGTTGAAGGAATTGAATTGAAAGCCACTGTCTTGGCTGCAGAATTATTGCAGGCATTTTTGTTTAGATTCTGTTAATAACTTCCTGCTGTTTACTTGTTTCTCATATACCATGGTGCAGGGGCCTTTGAAAACAGTATGCTGAGAATAGATAAGGCTCAAGGACAGTATCTCCAACTGAACTTTTAATGAACTCCCGTAGGCGCCAAGAAGGCGGGTAAATAAGAAAGAATATAGAAACAAGGTACTGAGTAGAAGGTTACATGTGGGAAAAGAAAGTTTGTTTTGCATTGCATTCTTTCTGCTGACGTGAGGTTTATGGAGTATAAATAAAGTGAGGCGGAGGCTCTGAGTGCGGCCGCCATGTTCTCTGTATGTCTTTGTCTTTGTGTGTGTTCTTTCATTCTCCACCACCCCCGGTGCGGCCCCCAACACCATGGCATTATACTTTTGACATATAGATCCAGAAAATGCTTACTTATAGCCCAAACACATAGGGTTACTTTATATGTTAGGAAAATTTCATAATAAAAAGGAAAAAATGGAGGAAGGGAGGGAAAGAAGGAGGAATGGAGGAAGGAGTGAAAGAAGAAAAGAAGGAAGGGGAAGGGGAAGGAAAGCAGAATGAAAAGGAGGAGGGCGAGAGGTTGAATGGAAATATAGAAGAAAGAGAGGGAAGGAGGGACAGAAGGAAGGAGAAACGGAAGGAACAAAAAATAAAAGAAACTAAAATAAAGAAAAGAATAGACGTGAGAAACTAGAAACCCTATGTATGGCCAATATTATGAAAATGGGAGGAAATAAAACAGATGTAGTGAACCTGTAAAGAATAATGGAAATGTAAGAGGGCTTCATTTGTTTATCCATTGCTGTGTAACAAACTACCCCCAAATTTAGTGATTAAAGCAACAAACATTGACGAATTCAAAACCATAATACAAATACCAGCAAAATGGAGCCAATGCAAGTAGAAGAAGTTGAATAAACAAAAGGATTTTGCAAATTGGAATAAGTAAGAGGTCACCGTTGTGCAGATGAAAATGATTTTGTAGTCCAAATCCTCCAAAAAGCAAGTGCCACCATGGGATTAAAGTTACAGCATTTTATTAGGGGACGCACCTGTCAGACGATATTGCAAGGGAGGCAGATTACCCCGGGAAAGACAACAGACCAAGATGCAAGTGTGACCCCCAGTGATGGACAGAAGGAGAGAGAGTTCACTGGACATGTCCTAGACCACAGGCAATCTAAGAAGAGTTGAGTAAGGCCATGGAAGAGTCCTGCAGCCCATGGGAAGCAGAAGGTCAGTACCAATGCTACTGAGGATGTCAGAGCACAGGAGCAGGGCCTTGGGGGATTACCCACGAGTGTGACTCAAACCTGCTGCCCTGACGGGTCTGTGCCCTTGGAAATCAAACCCTCTCAGGCTGAATTGCTGGATGATTCTGCTCACACTTACAATGAGGTAAGGGAAACCAGAAGGCCCCCAGGTGGATCTCTGGTTTCCACACATGCTTTTGTCCTCCTGTGTGAAAGTAGCCATGCCTCCTCCTGAAGATGAAGATCTATTACCTGGGCCTGGAGAGGAGGAGACTCCTCTTCTCACCAGGTGGTCTCTGGGCACACATTGTCCAAACTTCTGCGGTGACTAAAGTAATGTGTAGTTCAACAGGCTCTCTTTTGTTTCCTTTTAAGGGTACCCTCCTTTGGAAACCAGGACCTCCTATCCTGCACAGCCCAGTGTTGGAGATAAAACATGCAAAATACCCTAGTGGGTGAATCAAAGAGATTGGACATGGAGCCAAACCTGCTTCCACCTTTTGATTTCTGGACCCACATGTTCTTCCACTGAGAACACAGCACCACAGAGACGTCTCTGATTCAAACAATGTACCATGTTCTGAAAGATGGCACCCACCCCTCAGAGTGCTTCCTCCAGGCTGGCACTGAGCTGTGCCTATAGAAGACCTGTGCAGCATTCCTTGTGGCTGGCAGCCCCTGGGTGGTGCAGTTGGTGATAGGATTAGTGGAACCCACAGCCATGGAAGCACTGAAACTTTCCCTGCCAAGTGGGTCCTTCAGGCAGATAATGGGCTAGGAGCATCGCCTAGCATGTGGATCAGGAATGCCAACTTCCTACCTGCTGTTCATCCACCCCAGTCAATGTGAAATTGTCAATGAAATGAGCTGATTGAATATCCTATAGGATATCCAGTATGTCTACTGTAGTCTTAAGACTATATACTATAGAGGGCAGAAGAGTTACAATAACCCTGAGGCAAATGATAAATAAATGTGTTGTGTACCCCACATGAATATGAATCACTCCGTATCCCCTTTCTAATTGGAGAGGAAAGGAATGCACTCACCAAATCCACAGCTGCACGCCATGTGCCTAAGGATTTATTGATCTGCTCTACCAGTGATATCCAGACAACACAAAAACTGCAATTATAACTCCTACTTGGCCATACCTAGAGTAATTTCATTCATTGTTTAGGCCTCACCAGGCTCCCTCAGGGACAGTTTGCTGGATTATGTAGATACAATAGACAGCCCCAACACCACCCCACATCCGTCAGCTCTCCAATGGTGATGAGACACCCACAGTACTTTCAGTGTCTCCCACAAGACACACGAGGTTGCCTGCTTGCCATGGTGCCTGCTTTCCACCCCTCTACACCCCCGTGTCACTGTCATTGTGTCCTGAATAACAGTTTCAAGTTTGTCTATGGTTTCTGTGAGGAGCCGGGACATCCAGATAGAATGGGCCACATGAATCAACTGGTACGTGTTTCCCCTTTCAGGCAAAGTCTCACTCACTTCACACAAGCACAGAGATCCCCATACAGGCTACTAGACTATGAGAAACAAACACACCCATCCAAACCCAAAGAATGGACTCAGAGACCCGGAGAAGAGCAAAAGTGAGACTGTGAGTGATGGTTTTGCAATATCAGGTGTCTGGAATGCAGACACACCAGGGACGGTTTGAACAATTTCAACAATGTATTCGCTAGTGCTCAAGTCCCTCCCCCATTTCCTCATTAGCTGAGTACCAAGGGCTTATGATCTTCCCAGATGTCACCTATTGGTAGTTTGATTAAGATTTCAAGTATGTTCCTTAGCGTCTTTTTGCTGCATTTTGTTGCAGCCCATAATGCATTGCTATTGTCTCAGGACTCTTTAAACATTTGACTTATGGCCCTAATGGCTGCACTTAGTTGATAAGAAAGGGTATAATTATCTATGTTGCAAGCTAGCCTAAACTAAATTTTTGGTGAGGTGGGGAGGGATTCATTGAGGGGGCCCCAACCAATAGGCTCCTGGCCAGTGTATGAAAGGGAAAGCAAGAAGGAGAGGGAGTGGTCACTTAGTACATTTTGCTTCTTTATCTCTTTATGACCATGTGGGCTGCTTAAACCTATACTAAGGCACATAGAATTGAAAATGAACCATCACATGTAGGTTATTTTTTATACCCTTAAGTCCTGCCCAAGCCAGGGCTGGGCCAAGGCCCTCAAACGTCCAGCTGTGGCCTCCTCTTGCTGCAGATGAGGAGTGGGCTGCAGGGAGGGCCATGGTGCCTGCTCTGTCTCCATCCCGGTCTCTATCTCTCAGGCTGACCAGGGCACATCCAGGTGGGTGAGTTGGGAATTGCGTGCTGATTGCTGAGGGCCTGGATGATCACTATCTCAGAGGGAGCAGCTGTGATCTGGGGAGGGCTAGAAACTGGAGAGGAATCCAAGGAGAGGTGGTGCCTCTAGTCCCTTCCTCTCTGCATCACCCTCCGCTGTTTCTCCAGCCATCAGGAGGACACCAAGAAAAAGACCCACGAGGCCCAGACTGAGGGCCCCTGTGTGTACAGTCCTTTTGAGGTCCCCTTGTACCAGGGAGGGTCCTGAGTGCACACGGCCATCCTCTGTCCACTTTGCAGCTCCCCATATATCTCATCTGGGAGCTGTCTCAGGGGTGTCATGTCTTCCGGGTCCCTCGAGGCCGTGCTTTTTCCAGGTTCCCACGATAAGGCCCCTGTCTCCCTGTGTTTCTTGCAGATAATATGGACAAGGTGATAAGCAGATGTCCCTGGGCTGTTTGGGGAATGGGGACCAGCTCCCTGTCAGGGCAGCTGTGCTCCCTGTTTTCATCTAATGTCCAGGTGTTAGTTTTTCCAGCCCCCGAGGGTCATAGTCCCCAGGGGGCTGTTTTTTGGGCTTTGTTCTGTACTCTGTGGCCTCACCTTGCCCTCTTTGAGCCAATTTTTTTCTTCTTAACATAGTCATGGCCTGGTAAGTTTAAAATAAGAGACAGTCAGAATCATTTCCCCCACAGCCAGGTTGTTTGAGGGGAGAGGAAAAGAGCAGCAGAAAGTTTTCAGTTTCTGCAAAGACAGAGACAGTGCAGGGAACAGTGAGAGTCTGGGGTGTCCCGGAGACCCAAGTGTTTCTGCCATTTCCGCACTTCTGTGTGTCTGGTCAGTGAGGTGGTGGTGACTCATCCTTGAACCTAACGGCACTGTCAGTCGGCGCCTCAGGCCTGGGCAGATGGGACGGTTCATCCCCTGCCCTGCAGCAAGAGGGCCCCGTCCAGGGGGCACCTACAGGACGGGCAGTGCAGGTCTGTGGTCGCTCCTGCTCTCACCTGTGGCAGCTCCTGTAGAGGGACTGTCAGTTCTGGTTCCCTGTAGGCAGGAATGGTTTCACTGGGACAATGGCCAGAAAAAGGGCATGAAAATCACATGTTAATTTCTCAAAATTCCTGCTTTAAATGTTGATGTCCATCAACATAATTTCAGCTGGAGAATCTTAATAGGATGTCCTCCAATACTGATGTTGTAAGGGACGTTGAATGGAACAGGAACACAAGTTTAGAGCTTCCTTTCTCAGAGGATCCATGTGGGAGATGGTGCCTGTGGCAGTGGCAGTCCCCAGGTGCAGAGGGTGCAGAGAGGCAGCCTCAGGCTGAGGGGTCTGAAGAAACCCCCTACTGCACAAGGAGAAGGAGAAGATCCCCTGTGGGCAGCAATGGCAGTGGCCTGGGTGGAAGCCGTGTTAGGAAAGGGACAGGAAGGGCTTGCAACCCCACTAAGCAGCAGCCCTGGGGTGGAGCTGCATTTCCAGGGGTGAGTGGACAGGCAGGAACAAGCACAGCCCATATGCAGGTTATGGGGAGGGGAGGCTGGGCCTCCTTGAGCAAGGGAATCACCAGCATCAGGTCAGGTGCAGACTCCATGGCAGCCACATATTTCCATGCTGGGCCTGTGAGCCTCAGGGCTTCCTGATGGGATCTCCAGTTAGGAGCTGTGTGCTCAGAGCTGGGAGGGGAGGAACGCTGAGCTGCAGGTGGAGGGCAGAACCCACAGTGTGCAGGGTCTGCCCTGGTGTGCAGGTGCCTCCGCAGATGAGGAGGTCCTGGGGTCTGAGGGGTAGAAGGACTGTGTGTGTGACCCAGCCCAGGACTGGAGGACATGGAGACACAGCCAGGGCCTCTCTTGGGGAGGCCTCCCACTGTGTCAGGGCTGGTCAGGCGTGAGAGGAGGAGGAAAGGGCACTGAGTTTCCTCCTGGGTCTTGTTCCTGAGTCCTGGGGTCCTTTCACTCATTGCCGGGGTGGGTGCTGGGCACAGGGCAGGTGCTGATGCTGATGGAGTCACGGGAGGGGACTGGCAGGGGCTGGGAAAAGTGTCATGGGAGGGAGAAAAAAGTGGGGACATCATCTTCCCTCAGAGAAAGGGTGCATCTGATTTTGGAGTGACTGAGGAGGGAGAGGTCCTCAGGGAATAAAAAGCAGCGCCCTGCACCCAGTGGAACATTTACTGTTTCTTTCTTTTCTCCAGAGCTGATGAGCCTACAAGGCCCAGATCAACACCTGGCTGGGACAGGAGACCACCAGGGCAGTGCACAGCTGAGATCTCAGTCTCTGGTGTCAGCTCCTGGGTCCGCTGGCTCCACTGAGGGCAGCTAGACTCTGCAGCCAGGCGGTCTGGATTCAGCTCCTTGCCTATGTCTCAGCAGCACGTTCTCTCTTGGTGCCTCAGTTTCCTCATCCATGACATGGGGAAACTATGAGCATTTATTTCTTGTGGTTGGATGAATGAAAAGGGTTAATATATATGAGGTGCTTGCAGCTGTGCCATATTATTTTTGTTATTTTATTATATTTGATATATTACATATGCAGTAATTGTATTATTATAGGTGACCTTTATGAGTGAGTGTCCTGCTTATGGCTCCTTGTGGGGAGCCCAGGATCAGCTTTCCTGGCACTTTGAGGTCCTGTCATCTCTATCACACTCTCCTGCATTACCCCATTCTATTCTGTCTTCATATTTTATACTATAGATATTTAGCTCTTAAATAGAAATTTCCGGTCTGCGTTTTATTTCAAGTGTCTGGGAAGGGATAGAGTGTGAGGTTCAGGAGAGAAGGAGAGGTCTGTCTCGATGACTTGACACAGCACAAAGAAATCTCCCCTCCTCCCCCACATCTCCACACCAGTTCTCATTGAGGGACAGATTCACATCAACACCGAAAGGGCTGGGAAGGGATGGGGGGAACATCTGGGACCAATGTTCAGGGGCTGACCCTGTGGGGGACACCTGCCCTGCAGAGTTGGAGCTCACATGTGATGATGTAGAGCTGAAGATGATATCAGGGAGGTGACAGAAAGTGCTTTGTGGTTTCCTGATTACAAAGATTAGAGGTCAGTCAGCTTCTGGGGTGAAGTGACTGTTGGGGAGATTGGACTGAATTAATGAAGAATAAATGAGCTGGGAATGAGGATGAGTAAAGCAAGCATCAGTATCTCCTGCCATCAGTTCAGACTGACTGGGGAGGTGGGAGAGTTCCTGATCCTGTTGCGTGGTTCCTCCTAACTTCCTGGTCTTGGGGGCACAGGTGGGTGGTGCTGTTCTTGGTCAGGGCAGCCTCAGCTCCATCCAGGTAAAGCAGTGGTGACAGAGAAAGTTAGGGGAGCACCTGTGAAACAGACCAAGGCAGGGATGGGAGCCCCCTGTGCAGCTGGAGTGGATGCAGGATCTGCCTGGAAGCAAGAGAAGGATGAGGGAACCTAGTTGGGTCCTGTTTCCTGCCTGCCTGTGTTCACAGGGTAACCAGTAAGGGAGCTGGGGTAGGGAATTCGTTCATAAGCTATCTATCCAGAGATGTGTTTATAGACATATTCTTTCATGTTTGTATTCAGGTTTGTTGTCACAGACACATTTATCCATGTATGTTTTATGTTTAAGTTACTTTGGAATGGTTCAGTCACAAAATCTTAATCTCTTAACTTGTGCTGCTCTCTACACAGACACACACACACATTCACACACATGCTATACAAACATGTCTACCTGTATCTATAAAGAGACATGTTATGTTATTTTTAATTTTTTTAATTCATATATATTCATGGGGACAAGTGCAATTTTGCTATATTGCTATATAGGTTGTGGTAAAGTCAGGGCCTTCAGAGCATCCAGCACTGGAGACAAGCACATTGTACTCACCAAGAAATCCCTCTGTTATACACCCAATGCCAACCACCCTTACCCTTCTGGGTCTCTGTGATCCATCACTTCACACTCTGCTTTTATGTATATGAAGAGATATTAACCAAATATGGCAGAGTGGTAACTTGAATTTTACTGCACCATTCTTTCAGCTTATTTGCACATTTGAAAATTTATACAATTATAAGTTGGAAGAATGAGGGAAAAGAGAGGGGAGGGGGGAGAGAGAGAGAGAGAGAGAGAGAGAGAGAGAGCTGAATCTGAATAGGCTAGGGGTTGTGTCCCACTAGGAACCATAATCGATCTTTGCCATTTTGAAAGTGTATCCCCTGAGCTGCCTTCAGAGAGTTCAGGAGGGAAACCTGTTTTCACAGAAATACCAAGATGCCATCTGCCTGTTTCATTATGTTGACTTTTCCATTAATGCTGCAAATGCCAAGGTCGGTAACACACCCAGCACCTCAGCAGAACCAAGGCAGTGGCTCCAAACTGCACTGCCATTTAAGAATGTCTTTGATGGTGCAGTAAAAAAATTATGTTCATTAAAGTTTGATCCTTGAGTACATGTCTTTAATATTCCTTGTGAGAAAATGGGTAATATGCATAAAACACTTATTGCACAGAGAAGCTGGATGGTAGCCTTGAGAAAGGGCAATTGTGTGACTCAGTTATGAGTTCAAACAGCAGATCTCACTCACCCACTGAAAGGCAGTTGCATTAACTCCTGTTTGGGGGTATTATGAATAAAGCTGCAAGAGTATTTGTGCACAGGATTTTTGTGAACATAAAGATTTCCCGTGTTTGAAATAAGTGCATAGGAGGGCAATTGCTAGTCATAAGGTAAATTGCATGTTCAGTTTGAAGAAAACTGCAATACTCATTTCCAGAGTGGCTGTCCCATTTTTAAAAAAATTCCCAGCAGCAATATAAGAGTGACCCAGTTTCTCTGCATCCTTGCCAGCATCTGTTGCTACCTTTATTTTGTATTGCAGCCATTCTCATCATTGTGGTTTTAATTTGTATTTTCCTATTGGATAATCATGTTGACTCCCTTTTCATCTGCTTATTAGCCTGGTGTTTATCCTCTTCAGTGAAATATCTGTTCATGTCTTGCTTATTGCCTATTGTGTATTTGGATTTCATTTTTACTGTTGGGTTTTTTAATTTCTCCATATATTCTGAATACAGTCTTTACAGAATATGTTGTCTATAAATATCTTCTCTCGTTCTGTAACCTGTCTTTTTAGCTCTTCACAGGTCTCTCACAGAGCAACAGTTTTTAGTGTTGATAAGATCCAATTTGTTAACTTTTTTTTTGATGGAACATACTCTTGGTGTTATGTCTAAGAACTCTTTGTCCAGTCTTAGTTCGGATGACTTTTTCTTAAAAGGTTTGTAATTTTAAGTTTTAAATTTATTATTTATTTTAGAAAAAAAAAATTCTTGCCTAGGCTGGCCTTGAACTCCTGGGTTCAAGGGATCCTCTCACCTCAGCCTCCCGAGTAGCTGAGAGTACAGGCCTGTGATACCACACCTGGCTCAATGTTTGCCATTTTAACTCTGTGTTTTACATTAAAGCTTGTGACTCATTTTGAGTTATTTTTTGTATAAAGCATGAGGTTTGGGCTCAGGTTATTTTTTTCCACTGTGGTTGTCCAGTTGTTCCAGCACCATTCATTGGGAAAGCGCTCCTTCCTTCATTGAATTGCTTTTGTGCTTTTGTAAAAGTCAGTTGTGCATATTTGTATGATTTGCTCATTTTTAGTTGAGTTGCTCGTCTTCGTACATTGAGTTTAAGAACTTGTCTTATATTCTGGATACATGTTCTTCATCACAAATGTAATTTGTGATCAACTGTGAAAATTTTTCCCTCAATGTATGGCTTGTCTTCTCATTTTCTCAATAATGTCTTTTGAAGCACTTAAGTTTTAAATTTTAACTAAGCCCAATTTCTCTCTCTCTCTTTTTTCATTTGTAGATCATGTTTTTGGTATTTTATCTAAGAATCTTTTGCCTGACTACCCAATGTCACAAAAATTTTCTTCTATGTTTTCTTTTAGAAATGTGATAGTTTTAACTCATAAATTTTAGCTGTTTAGGTCTCTAATTTGTTTGAGCTTATATATTTTTTCTTTTTTTATTATACTTTAAGTTCTAGGGTACATGTGCACAACGTGCAGGTTTGTTACCTATGTATACATGTGCCATGTTGGTGTGCTGCACCCATTAACTCATCATTTACATTAGGTATATCTCCTAATGCTATCCCTCCCCTCTTCCCCCTCCCCACAATAGGCCTCGGTGTGTGATGTTCCCCCTCCTGTGTTCAAGTGATCTCATTGTTCAGTTCCCACTTATGAGTGAGAACATGCAGTGTTTGGTTTTCTGTTCTTGCAATAGTCTGCTGAGAATAATGGTTTCCAGCTGCATCCATGTCCTTACAAAAGACACAAACTCATCCTTTTTTATGGCTGTATAGTATTCCATGGTGTATATGTGCCACATATTCTTAATCCAGTCTGTCACTGATGGACATTTGGGTTGATTCCAAGTCTTTGCTATTGTGAATAGTACTGCAATAAACATACGTGTGCATGTGTCTTTATAGCAGCATGATTTATAATCCTTTGGGTATATACCCAGTAATGGGATGGCTGGGTCAAATGGTATTGCTAGTTCTAGGTCCTTGAGGAATCACCACGCTGTCTTCCACAATGATTGAACTAATTTACAGTCCCACCAACAGCGTAAAAGTGTTCCTCCACATCCTCTCCAGCACCTGTTGTTTCCTGACTTTTTAATGATTGCCATTCTAATTGGTGTGAGATGGCATCTCATTGTGGTTTTGATTTGCGTTTCTCTGATGTCTAGTGATGATGAGCATTTTTTCATGTGTCTGTTCACTGTATAAATGTCTTCTTTTGAGAAGTGTCTGTTCATATCCTTTGCCCAGCCCCTTTTTGATGGGGTTGTTTGTTTTTTTCTTGTAAATTTGTTTGAGTTCTTTGTAGGTTCTGGATATTAGACCTTTGTCAGATGAGTAGATTGCAAAAATTTTCTCCCATTCTGTTGCCTGTTCACTCTGATGGTAGTTTCTTTTGCTGTGCAGAAGCTCTTTAGTTTAATTAGATCCCATTTGTCTAATTTGGCTTTTGTTTCCATTGCTTTTGGTGTTTTAGACAAGCTTATATTTTATGTGGTGGTAAGTGTCACTTCGTATTACCTATGCAACTTTATTGACGATCAATTGACAAAAAATGTAAGAATGTCTTTCTAGATTCTCACTTCTGTTCATTGATCTCTGTGTCTTTCACTTTCACACTGTCTGGATTATTGTAGATTTATAAGACATTCCATTTTACACGTCTCCTGGACACATAGCCAAGAATGTCCCCAGAGTGTATGATCAGGAGGCAGACAGTGGGATTATATGGTGTATGGACATTAATCAGACTAGAAAAGGCTAATTTGATTTCTCAAGTGCTTGTACCAAGAATGGGTAAGAGCTCATGTTGCTCGCGTGTCCTGAAAACATTCAGTTGAAGTAGGAGATTAAATATTAAAAGCCACTGTCTTGGCTGCAGAATCACCCTAGACGTTTTCTTCATATTCAATTAATAACTTCCTTTTCTTTACTTTTATATTATAAATTATGGCATTATACTTTTAGCATTAGGTTCAAGTGATGCTTCCTTTTAGCCTAAACACTTAGGTTTTATGAAAAAAATGGAGGGAGAAAGCTCTGAGGGAGGAAAGGAGGAAAGAAGGAAGGAAGGACAGAGAAAGACAAAATAAAAATGTTCAAAAAAGAATAGGAGGAAAGGGTTGGAAACGGCAAATATGGCTAATGTTATTAAAATGCAAGGTATTAAAAGATGTGTAGATAATATCCATGGAATAATGGAAACTTAAGAAAGCCTTGGCCAGGCGCGGTAGCTCACGCCTGTAATCCCAGCACTTTGGGAGGCCAAGAAGGGCGGATCACGAGGTCAGGAGATCGAGACCATCCTGGCTAACATGGTGAAACCCTGTCTCTACTAAAAATACAAAAAATTAGCCCAGCGTAGTGGCGGGCGCCTGTAGTCCCAGCTACTCGGGAGGCAGGAGAATGGCGTGAACCCGGGAGGCGGAGCTTGCAGTGAACCGAGATTGAGCCACTGAACTCCAGCCTGGGCAACAGAGCGAGACTCCATCTCAAGAAAAAAAAAAAAAAAAAAGAAAGCCTTAATAGTTCTCAAGTGCTGTGTCACAAACTACCTCAAAATTTAGTAGCTTAATAGAACAAATATCCGTTAACTCAAAGAGGTACTACAAACACAAGTAAAATAGATTCTATGGGGGTGGCAGAAGTTGGACAAAGAGAAGGATTTTACAAGTTGAAATAAGTAGAAGTTATTGATGTGCAGATGGAAATAATTTTTAGTCTAAGTCTTTCAAGGAGCAGATGCCCAGATGAGCTTCAAGTCTGTGGCATTTTATGAGGGGATACACCTGTAAGGGAATATGGGACGCGAGCCAGAAATCCCTGGAAAAGGCAGCAGACCACAATGCGAGTGTGACACCCAAGTGCTGGACAGAAGGAGAGAAGGTTTGTTCGACACATCCTAGAGCACAGGCAATCTAAGGAGGGTTGAGCAAGGCCATGGAGGAGTCCTCCAGCCACCGTTGGCCATCAGAGGAGTCCCGTGTCTCCCAGTAATGGCCTGCCTTAGTGTGCCTACTGTGACCGGTCACCGGCTGGGAACAGCCCATGGGAAGCAGGGCTTCTGCACTAACCCTTCTGAGGATGTCAGAGCACAGGAGTGGAGCCTTGGGACATTATCTAGGTGTATCACTCAATCCTTCCTTCCTGAGGGTTCTGGGCTCTTGAATATCAAACCCTCTCAGGCTGGGTTGCTGGATGATTCTGCTCACACTTACAACAGGACAAGGGGAACCATAAGGCCTCCAAGTGGATCTCTTATTTCCACACACACTTCTGCCTTCCTTGTGTGATAGCAGCCCTGCCTCCTTCTCTTCTCACCTGCTTGTGTCTGGACACATACTACTCAAACATCCCTGGGGGCACCCATAATGTGTAGTTCCATGGACTCTCATTTGTCTCCTTGCCAGGGTGCCCCCTTTGGGAAACCAGGACCTCCTCCCCTGCAGAGCCCCGATATTGGAGAGGAGAAGTGCAAAATCACCCTGAGGGTGAATAGAAGGGATGAGACATGGAGCCACACCTGTTTCAACTTCTTGGTTTTTGGACCCACGTGTTCTTCCTTCTGTAAACACAGCACCATACAGACGTCTTTGATTTAATACGCGCAGCACATCCTGAAAGATGGTCCCCGTTCCTCAGAGGGTTTCATCCAAGCTGGTACTAAGTTATGTCTGTGGAGACCTGTCCATGACTCGGTGTGGCTGGCAGCCCCTGGGAGGTGCAGGTGGTGATATGACCAGGAGATGCCTTGGTCATGGCCCACGCTTCATCCCTTTCCCTCTGAGGTGTGTCCCGCGGGCAGATAATGTACTGAAATTCTGAGCCAGTGGATCAGGAATGCCAATAGTGATACTGGCTGAGGGTCTGAGAGTAGAGAGAAAAACACACCACATCGAATAGGTACCTACCCCTGTGAGGATGAACCTCCGCCTCGCCGGCAGCTTCCCACTTGAGCTGGGTGATCTGAGCCGCCGTGTCTGCGGCGGTCAAGGAGCACAGGTCCTGGTTCAGGGCGACGTAATCCCTGCCGTCGTAGGCGAGCTGGTGATACTCCCGGAGGAGGCGCCCCTCGGACCCCTTGTCGCAGCCAGGCATCCTCTAGATGGTGTGAGACCCTGGCCCTGCGCCCGCGGTCAGCCCCGCCCACCGAGCCCCGTCCCCGCCCCGACCAACCTGCGGGATTTTGGCCTAAACTGAAAATGAAACCGGGTAACGGCTCCTAGGCTTCTCCCCGGTCAAGGGTCTCCGGGTCCCGCGGCCTCGGGGTGGATCTCGGACCCGAAGACTCGGGGAGACCCGGGCTGTCCGTGGGGGATGTGGAGGGGTAGTGCCCTGCGCCCCCGGCCGGTGTCACTCACAGGCCTCGCTCTGGTTCTAGTAGCCGCTCAGGGTCCGCAGGTTCATTCGGTAAACTGTGCGTTGGTCTTGGCGGTCCCTGTCTTCTCCTCCCAATATTCCGGCCCCTCCTGCTCCATCCACGGCGCCCGCGGCTCCATCCTAGGACTCGCGGCGTCGCTGTCCAACCGCACGAACTGCGTGTCGTCCACTTAGCCCATGGAGATGAAGCGGGGGCACCCCGCGGCCGGGCCGGGACGTGGCGGTGTGGAAATACCTCAAGGAGTGGAAGCCTGTGGACGAGGGGGGGCGCTGAGACCCTCCCGACCCTCCTCCCGGCACCGCAACCGGGTTCCTGCGCCCCCACCCGGCAGACCCCTAGCTACTCCCCACAGAAGCTGTTTCCCTCCCGACCCCGCACTCACCGGCACAGGTCTGGGTCAGGACCAGGGCTCCCGAGAGCAGCAGAAGGAGGGTCCGGGGTGCCATGACCCCATCCTTGGCGACTGGGGAGAATCGGAGTCCTGGTGGGTGCGTGGGAACTTTAGAACCGGGAACTCTAGAAACCCGACACTCAATGGGAGTGACAACTGGGGCCGCCCGGTGAGTATCCAGGAAGAAGGACCAGACGCAGGTTGAGAGAGGGAGGAGAGAAACCCTTCGGAGATGGGGAATCCCCAACGCTGGGCCTCCTCAGTCCCCACACGCTTTCTGAGCCTGAGATTCTGAGAGCCATGCCTGGGGCTCTGGGACTTAGCCCTGACCCCTCTACTCCTGTGCCAAGCGCTCTGTCTCAATGTTTCCCTGAGTCTTGGCCCAGGAGCTGTCTGAGAAACTAGGGAGAAACACATGGCATGGGCCCCGTCCCTCTCTCTTCACTTTTCATCACGGACTCCCCGTCCCAGAACTGGACTCCCTGCCTCCTACTCCTTACCTGTCCCAGTGGACTCTTCTAGAAGAAAAATCACCCCAGAGAGCTTGGTGCCGGAGAGTGAGCTTGCCCTGGGGATGGAGGTGTAGAGACAGGGCTTTTTTTTTCTTTTTCTTTAAATCTGGAGAAGTTGCGCCTGAGTGCATGAGATAGAACAGAGACCAGTTTGCTTTTTGTTTATTAACTACAGTGAGTAGCAGAATCTTGGTAACCCCTGAATGATCAGGATCTAATCGGTAGAAAATGTGACTTTGGTCCCTTGACATATAAATGTGTCTAAAAGCAGTACAACAGGACTCACAAAGCTCCTAAGTTTCACTTTCACAGACGATGTATCTGTGACTCCCGCTTGTAGTATTTTATATTTACCTTCATTCCGTAGCCCTGTGTTTCTTTGTGAGTCCAGGACATCTCCTAATACAAGATAGCCACTGTGTTATTTTATGTTGCAACCAGGAGTCAGTACAGACTTTACTCACCTCACAGTGGCAAGCACTCAATGCAGTCACAGTGCCCCTCACTAGTGCTCATGCACTGCCTGTTTTTAGGAAGTATCCACATCTAAGTGTTGTGTATATTTTATAGGAACACTTAGTATTTTTTAAATCTGATTAACGTAAAAACAATTAGTTTTCGGACAGACCCACATAAGGTATTAAAGGTCAACTGCAAAGAACACCCAGTGAGGCTCTGTAGATGGATGTATTAAAAATCTATTAAACAAGTGTTTAAACCTAAGAATTCTGCTGCTTTCAAATTCAGTCCCCCTGCTCCATTTCCTCACCTCCTGCTTCTCCAGCCCTTCCCTCCATCCCTCTCATCCCTCAGGCCCTCCTCTCCCCTTAGTCCCCACCACCCTGTCACTCCCGAATTGTGGCTCTAGCACTGTCCCATGACCTGCTGCGTGACTGTTCTCTCCACAGTGGTCCTGCTCCTGTGAGTCACAGTGTGCCATTTCTCTACCTAAAACATTCCAGTGGCTCCACCTTGGTCTTGTGAAGCTTCTGGAATGTCAGGCACGTGAGCATATGAGGGTACACCTGGTTCATCATAGGGATTAAATTAATTTTTGTTGACTGAATGAATGAAATATGAGTGTATTAAATTGCATCACAGAAAATTATAAAATGTAAAATACTGAAAAAGTTCAGAAAGATTTTATTTTATGTAACTAGTGTGCATATCAATTCATCAATTCATTCATGCACTACCACAACCAGCAAAACAACACCCATTTATCTGCTTATAGGTCCTTGGTCAGAAATCTGGGCAAAATGTGGAGAGAATCTCTGTTCTGGGCTTCCAAAAGCTGTGTTTTCATTTTGAATCCTCCTTCAGGCTTATACAGAGGTGGCAGAATGAAGTTTCTGGCAGTTGTAAGACTGAGGTTCCTGTTCCTTGCTGGCTGTCAATATAGAGAACAGGGAGGGCAGTGCTCAATTCCTGGTGCCCAACAGCGTTCTTTCTTACACAGCCTCTTCATTTTCAAAGCCCACGGTGGAGGAAACCCCTCACGCTGAATTCCTCTCACACTGTATTTCTATAAGCTCAGGAAGAACCCAGTCCTTTCAAGGACTCACCTGATTAGGACAGTCCAAGCAGGAGAAACCCAGTCTAAAGTCAACTAATTGAGGCCCTTAATTATATCTGCTAAATCCCTTCATAGCAGCACCTACATTAGAGTTGGTTGAATAACTGGAGGAAGGTGAATGACCAGGAGCTGGTTGTTGGGGGCCATCATAGTTCAGCCCAGCAAGGATTGGATCTTCCTTTCGTGTTTAATTGGGACACAGTTGGAAATTGAAGTTCAAGTAAAGTGATCATTGTGAATGGTAATAAAATGCATCCTCTTCACCCATGGACATTCTTCTTACCTTTTAAAACTAAGTTACATGTTTAATGTCTTATAATTAATTTAGGCCAGGTGTGGTGGCTCACGCCTGTGATTCTAGCACCGTGGAAGGCAGAGGAAGGCAAATTTGTTGACTCCAGAAGTTGAAGATCAGCCTGGGCAACATGGAGAAACCCCCATCCCTACAAAAAAATTTAGAAAATTAGCCAGGCGTGGGCTTCATGCCTGTAGTCCCAGTTACTCAGGATGCTGAGATCAGAGGGTCCCTTGAGCCCAGGAGGTCGACACAGCAGTGCATGGTGATCATGCCACTGCACTCCGGCCTGGGTGACAGAGTGAGACCCTGTATAAATAACAATAATATTAATAATAATGAGGCCGGGCATGGTGGCTCAAGCCTGTAATTCCAGCACTTTGGGAGGCCGAGACGGGTGGATCACGAGGTCAGGAGATCGAGACCATCCTGGCTAACCCGGTGAAACCCCGCCCCTACTAAAAAAAATACAAAAAACTAGCTGGGCGAGGTGGCGTGCACCTGTAGTCCCAGCTACTCGGGAGGCTGAGGCAGGAGAATGGCGTAAACCTGGGAGGCGGAGCTTGCAGTGAGCTGAGATCCGGCCACCGCACTCCAGCCTGGGCGACAGAGCGAGACTCTGTCTCAAAAAAAAAAAATAATAATAATAATGATAAATTTAGAGCAAATGCAAACTAATATGTAATAATAGATTCTCTTTTGTGAAAATGTGTTAGTTATTTACTATTGCATAACAAATTATGTAAAACTTAGCAGCTCAAAACAGCAAATATTCATCATCTCCCACAGTTTCTGATGGTCAGGGATCCAGGAGAGGTTTCCCTGAGCGCTTCTGGCTCGGGGCCTCTCACAAGGTTGCAGTCCAGTTGTCAGCCTAGGCCTGCATCATCTGAGGGCTTCACTGGGGCTGAGGATTCACATGAAACATGAATCAGTCACATGGCTGTGGAAAAGGCCTAGTTCCTTGCTGTCTGTTCGCAGAAGGCCTCAGTTCTCAGCCACATGGACCTTGACTCAGGCCTCAGGGCTGCTTATTGCACAGCAGGTGGCTTCCCCCAGAGCTCATGATCCCAGAGACCTTGAGAGAGAAGGGGGAGCCTGCAGTGAGTTTTATGTTCTACACCCAGAGTCACAAACTATTATGTCAGCATTACTCCATCAGTTTGAGGTTGTATTTGTTCGTTCTCACACTGCTATAAAGAAATACCTGAGACTGGGTAATTTATAAAGGAAAGAGGTTTAATTGACTCACAGTTCTGCAAGGCTGAGGAGGCTGCCCCATGAAACTTACAACCATGGCAGAAGTGGAAGCAAACACGTCCTTCTTCATGTGGTGGCAGGAGAGAGGAATGCAGATCGAAATGGGGAAAAGCCCTTCATGAAACCATCAGATCTCATGAGAATTCTCTCAGTATCATAAGAACAGCATGGAGGTACCATACCCATGATCCAATCATCTCCCATGAGGCCCCTCCCCCAATGCACAGGGATTACAATTTGCATGACAATTCAAGATGAGAATTGGGTGGGAACACAGAGCCAGACCATATCAGAAGTGCATCATTAAGTCCAAGCCACACTCAAGAGAGGAAATTAAGCAGCACCTCTGGAAGGGAACAGTATTAAAGGATTTGAATATATGTTTAAAGCAAAATTAAAACACTTGTTTCAGGATTTTGAAAATCAAAGTTTTTTTTAATCTAATTATTTTCATTAACGCCTTTAGCTTGTCTTTTAATTTAATTTAATTTAATTTAATTTAAGTTCCAGGGTACATGTGCAGGATGTGCAGGCTTGTTACATAGCTAAATGTGTGCTATGGTGGTTTGCTGCACCTATCAACCCATTACGTATGTATTAATCCTGGCATGCATTAGCTATTTTTCCTAATGCTCCTCCTACCACTGCCCTCCCCCAGCAGGCCCCAGTGTGTGATGTTCCTCTCCCTGTGTCCATGTGTTCTCATTGCTCAGCTCCCAGTTATAAGTGAGAACATGTGGTGTTTGGCTTTCTGTTCCTGTGTTAGTTGGCTGAGGATAATGGATTTTGGCTTCATCCATACCCCTGCAAAGGACTTAATCTAATTCCTTTTCATGACTGCATAATATTCCATGGTATATACGTACCATATTTTCTTTATGCAGTCCATCATTGATGGGCATTTGGGTTGATTTCATGTCTTTGCTATTGTGAATAGTGCTGCAATGAACATACACATGCATGTATCTTTATAATAGAATCGTTTATTCTCCTTTGGTTATATACCCTGTAATGGGATTGCTGGGTGAAATGGTGTTTCTGGTTCTAAATCTTTGAGGAATCACCAAATTGTCTTCCACAATGGTTAAACCAATTTACATTTCCACTAACAGTGTAAAAGCCTTCCTATTCCTCCACAACCTCGCCACATCTGGTGTTTATTTACTTTTAAATAATTGCCATTCTGACTGGCATTAGATAGTATCTCATTTGTGGTTTTGATTTGCATTTCTGTAATCAGTGATGTTGAGTTTTTTTCATATTTTTTTGGCCACATGTATGTCTTATTTTGTGAAATGTCTCTTCATCTCCTTTGTCCACTTTTGAATGAAGTTTTTTTCATGCAAATTTGCTTAAGTTCTTTGTAGATTCTGAATATTAGAACTTTGTAAGATAGATAGATTGCAAAAATTTTCTCCCATTCTGTAGGGTGTCTGTTTGCTCTGATGACAGTTTCTTTTTCTGTGCAGAAGCTCTTTTGTTTAATTAGATCCCACTTGCCCATTTTTGCTTTTGTGCCAGATGCTTTTGGCGATTTCTTCATAAAATCTTTGCCCATGCCTGTGTCCTGAATGGTATTGCCTAGATTTTCTTTCAGGGTTTTTTATAGTTTTGCGTTTTACATTTAAGTCTTTAATCTATATTGAGTTAATTTTTGTGTAAGGTGTAAGGACGGGGTCCAGTTTCAATTTTCTGCATATGGTTAGCCAGTTCTCCCATCACCATTTACTAAATAGGGAATCCTTTCCCCATTGCTTGTTTTGTCAGGTTTGTTGAAGATCAGATGGTTGTAGATGTGCAGTCTTTTTTTGTGAGTTCTCTATTCTGTTCCATTGGTCTATGTGCCTGTTTTTGTACCAGTATCATGCTGTTCTGTTTACTGTAGCCTTATAGTATAGTTTTAAGTGGCATAGTATGATGCCTCCAGCTTTGTTCTTTTTGCTTAATATTCTTTTGGCTATATGAGCTCTTATTGGATCCATATGAATTTTAAAATAGTTTTTTTCTAATTCCATAATAAGCTTCTCTTTTAAAATTCATGATTAAATGTTTGAGACATCACAGAGCCTTGGGTGCTTACGAGAAAACAGTTTGAAACAGAGAAAGGAGATGCAACAGTATCTCTGAATTTTTCTTGTGAATACCTTTAATAACAATGTTGTTTTCAATGAGTTAACACAGTTGAGAACATAGAGTAACTAGATCAAATAGTTCCAAGACTTCAATCCCATAAAAATAATGCCTCAAAAATAAAACTTTGTTCTAAGATGTCTCAAATTTAGTGGAAGCATGTCCCAAGCGCCAGTTTTCTTATTGAAATATCATCTTCACTAAATATTTGCCTACACTTAAAAAACAAAAAACTCTGCTATATGGAGTAGCCTTTCTTTTGTTTCTTTAATTCTCAGTAAACTTGCTTTCACTTAGAAAAACATTGCCTAATCAAATTGCTTTTCATTTACAAAAGTGTGAATCTCATACTTCAGTCAACACATCTAGCTTAGCATGATGCCAGTAACTTTGGTTTGAAGCAGTAGCCTAAATGGTTAGCTCAAATTGAGAAACAAGGTTTTTTCAAAAACTAGCTATTTGGTGGGAATTCCATAATAAACTTAACATCTTTTGCTCTGGTATTGAATGAGATGTGATAGAAGTCATTTGGAGACCACTATGATTTTTAAATAACACAGCTATTATGTGCTTCTGAAGTTTTTTTGTCTTTTTAGCAGTCCTATTCTGTTTTCCATTCACATTTGCTATTCCATCACTGGTTATTCCTTCCTACTCTTTTCATGTTTGATTTATTTTGATCAATGATGTGCATTTCCAATTCCGTAAAAGTTTAATTCCGTTTTATGTGTGGTAGAATGTAACATCAAATCCTTTGCAAGATAGAATTACCTTGCACAGCAGATTGAACATTGTATAATTGAAAATCTGGAGAGATGCCAGTGAGCCAAGGGTTAAATGACCTATTTTTAGCCAAGGTCATTTTCATGGCATCCTGGTCCTCTCTGTCACATGGCTCCTTACAATTCTCTGTGGTTTGCTTCCAATGTAAGTAGTTCTTGTTAAGGATCCTTGCAATGAATTTTGGTATTCTTTTCTCTCACATTTTTTTAAAATTATACTTTAAGTTCTAGGGTACATGGGCACAACGTGCAGGTTGGTTACATATGTACGCATGTGCCGTGTTGGTTTGCTGCACCCATTAACTCATCATTTACATTAGGTATTTCTCCTAATGCTATCCCTCTCCCATCCCTCCATCCCACAACAGGCCCCAGTGTGTGCTGTTCTCCATCTTGTGTCCAAGTGTTCTCATTGTTTACTTCCCACCTATGAGTGAGAACATGCAGTGTTTGGTTTTCTGTCATTGCAATAGTTTGCTCAGAATGATGGTTTCAGGCTTCATCCACGTTGCTACAAAGGACATGAACTCATCTTTTTTATGGCTGCATAGTATTCCATGGTGTATATATGCCACATTTTCTTAATCCAGTCTATCATTGATGGACATTTGGGTTGGTTCCAAGTCTTTGCTATAGTGCTGCAATAAACATACACGGGCATGTGTCTTTATAGCAGCATGATTTATAATCCTCTGGGTATATATCCAGGAATGGGATAGCTGAGTCAAATGGTATTTCTAGTTCTAGATCCTTGAGGAATCACCACACTGTCTTCCACAATGGTTGAACTAGTTTACACTACCAACAGTGTAAAACCTTTCCTATTTCTCCACATCCTCTCCAGCATCTGTTGTTTCCTGATTTTTTAATGATCACCATTCTAACAGGTGTGAGATGGTAGCTCATTGTGGTTTTGATTTGCATTTCTCTGATGACCAGTGATGATGAGCGTTTTTTCATGTGTCTGTTGGCTGCATAAATGTCTTCTTTGAGAAGTGTCTGTTCATATACTTTGCCCAGTTTTTATGGGGTTGTTTGACCTTTTCTTGTAAATTTGTTCAAGTTCTTTGTAGATTCTGGATATTAGCCCCTTTGACAGATGGGTAGATTGCAAAAATTTTCTCCCATTCTGTAGGTTGCCTGTTCACTGTGATGGTAGTTTCTTTTGCTGTGCAGAAACTCTTTAGTTTAATTAGATCCCATTTGTCTAATTTGGCTTTTGTTGCCATTGCTTTTGGTGTTTTAGTCATGAAGGCCTTGCCCATGCCTATGTCCTGAATGGTATTGCCTAGGTTTTCTTTTAGGGTTTTATGATTTTAGGTCTAACATTTAAGTCTTTAATACATCTTGAATTAATTTTCATATAAAGTGTAAGGAAGGGATCCAGTTTCACCTTTCTATATATGGCTAGCCAGTTTTCCCAGCACCATTTATTAAATATGGAATCCTTTCCCAATTGCTTGTTTTTGTCACGTTTGTCAAAGATCAGATGGTTGTAGATGTGTGGTGGTATCTGAGACCTCTGTTGTGTTCCATTGGTCTATATCTCTGTTTTGGTACCAGTACCATGCTGTTTTGGTTACTATAGCCTTGTAGTATAGTTTGAAGTCAGGTAGCGTGATGCCTCCAGCTTTGTTCTTTTTGCTTAGGATTCTCTTAGCAATGTGGGCTCTTTTTTGCTTCCATACGAATTTTAAAGTACTTTTTTCCAATTCTGTGAAGAAAGTCATTGGTAGCTTGATGGGGATGGCATTGAATCTATAAATTACTTTGGGCAGTATGGCCATTTTCATGATATGGATTCTTCCTATCCATGAACATTAGATGTTCTTCCATTTGCTTGTGTGCTCTTTTATTTCATTGAGCAGTGGTCTGTAGTTCTCCTTGAAGAGGTCCTTCACATCCCTTCTAAGTTGTATTCCTAGGTATTTTATTCTCTTTGTAGCAATTTTGAATGGGAGTTCACTCATGATTTGACTCTCTGTCTGTTATTGGTCTATAAGAATGCTTGGGATTTTTGCACATTGATTTTCTATCCTGAGACATTGCTGAAGTTGCTTATCAGCTTAAGGAGATTTTAGGCTGAGACGATGGGGTTTTCTAAACATACAATCATGTCATCTATGAACAGGGACAATTTTACTTCCTCTTTTCCTAATTAAATACCCTTTATTTCTTTCTCTTCCCTGATTGCCCTGGCCAGAACTTCCAACACTACGTTGAATAGGAGTGGTGAGAGAGGGCATCTCTGTCTTGTGCCAATTTTCAAAGGGAATGCTTCCAGTTTTTGCCCATTCAGTATTACATTGGCTGTGGGTTTGTCATAAACAGCTCTTATTATTTTGAGATACATTCCATCAATACCTAGTTTACGGAGAGTTTTTTAGCATTAAAGGCTGTTGAATTTTGTCAAAGGCCTTTTCTGCATCTATTGAGATAATCATGTGGTTTTGTCTTTGGTTCTGTTTATGTGATGGATTATGTTTATTGATTTGTGTATGTTGAACCAGCCTTGCATCCCAGGGATGAAGCTAACTTGATCATGGTGGATAAGCTTTTTGATGTGCCGCTGGATTTGATTTGCCAGTATTTTATCGAGGATTTTTGCATCGATGTTCATCAGGGATATTGGTCTAAAATTCTCTTTTTCTGTTGTGCCTTTGCCAGGCTTTGGTATCAGGATGATGCTGGCTTCATAAAATGAGTTAGGGAGGATTCCCTCTTTTTCTATTGATTGGAATAGTTTCAGAAGTAATGGTATCAGCTCCTGTTTGTACCTCTGGTAGAATTCGGCTGTGAATTCATCTGGTCCTGGACTTTTTTTGATTGGTAGGCTATTAATTATTGCCTCAATTTCAGAGCCTGTTATTGGTCTATTCAGGGATTCAATTTCTTCTTGGTTTAGTCTTGGGAGAGTGTATGTGTCCAGGAATTTATCCATTTCTTCTAGATTTTCTAGTTTATTTGTGAGAGGTGTTTAGAGTATTCTCTGGTGGTAGTTTGTATTTCGGTGGGATCAGTGGTGATATCCCCTTTATCATTTTTTATTGCATCTATTTGATTCCTCTTTCTTTTCTTCTTTATTAGTCTTGCTAGTGGTCTATCAATTTTATTGATCTTTTCAAAAAACCAGCTCCTGAATTCATTGATGCTTTGAAGGGTTTTTTATGTCTCTATCTCCTTCAGTTCTGCTCTGATCTTAGTTATTTCTTGCCTTCTGCTAGCTTTTAAATGTGTTTGCTATTGCTTCTCTAGGTTTTTTAATTGTGATGTTAGGGTGTTGATTTTAGACCCTTCCTGCTTTCTCTTGTGGGCATTTAGTGCTATAAATTTCCCTCTACACGCTGTTTTAAATGTGTCCCAGAAATTCTCACATGTTGTGTCTTTGTTCTCATTGGTTTCAAAGAACATCTTTATTCCTGCCTTTGTTGTTTACCCAGTGGTCATTCAGGAGCAGGTTGTTCAGTTTCCATGTAGTTGTGCAGTTTTGAGTGAGTTTCTTAATCCTGAGTTCTAATTTGATTGCAGAGTGGTCTGAGAGACAGTTTGTTATGATTTCTGTTCTTTTACATTTGCTGAGGAATGCTTCACTTCCAGCTGCATGTTCAATTTTGGAATAAGTGTGATGTGGTGCTGAGAAGAATGTATATTCTGTTAATTTGGGGTGGAGAGTTCTGTAGATGTCTATTAGGTCTGCTTGGTGCAGAGTTGAGTTCAAGTCCTGGATATCCTTGTTAACCTTCCATCTCATTGATCTGTTTAATATTGACAGTGGGGTGTTAGAGTCTCCCATTCTTAGTGTGTGGGAGTCTAAACCTCTTTTTAGGTCTCTCAGGACTTGCTTTATGAATCTGAGTGTTCCTGTATTGGGTGCATATATATTTAGGATAGTTAGCTCTTCTTGTTGAATTGATCCCTTTACTGTTATGTAATGGCCTTCTTTGTCTCTTTTGATCTTTGTTGGTTTAAAGTCTGTTTTATCAGAGACTAGGATTGCAACCTTGGCTTTTTATTTTCCATTTGCTTGGTAGATCTTCCACCATGCCTATATTCTGAGCCTATGTGTGTCTCTGCACATGAGATGAGTCTCCTGAATACAGCACACTGATGGGTCTTGACTCTTTATCCAATTTGCCAGTCTGTGTCTTTTAATTAGTGCATTTAGCCCATTGACATTTAAGGTTAATATTGTTATGTGGGAATTTGATCCTGTCATTATGATGTTAGCTGGTTATTTTGCCCATTAGTTGATTCAGTTTCTTCCTAGCATCGATGGTCATTACAATTTGGCATGTTTTTGCAACGGCTGGTATGGGTTGTTCCTTTTCATGTTTAGTGCTTCCCTCAGGAGCTCCTGTAAAGCAGGCCTGGTGGTGACAAAATCTCTCAGCATTTTCTTGTCTGTAAAGGATTTTATTTCTCCTTCACTTATGAAACATAATTTGGCTGGATATGAAATTCTGGATTGAAAATTCTTTTCTTTAAGAATGTTGAATATTGGCTCCCACTCTCTTCTGGCTTGTAGAGTTTCTGCCGAAGGATCTGCTGTTAGTGTGATGGGCTTCCCTTTGTGGGTAACCTGACCTTTCTCTCTGGCTGCCCTTAGCATTTTTTCCTTCATTTCAACCTTGGTGAATCTGACAATTACGTGTCTTGGGGTTGCTTTTCTCAAAGTGTATCTTTGTGGTGTTGTCTGTCTTTCCTGAATTTGAATGTTGGCCTGCCTTGCTAGGTTGGGAACGTTCTCCTGGAAAATATCCTGAAGAGTGTTTTCCGGCTTGGTTCCATTCTATGCATCACTTTCAGGTACACCAGTCAAATGTAGATTTGGTCTTTTCACATAGTCCCATATTTCTTGGAGGCTTTGTTCGTTTCTCTTTACTCTTTTTTCTCTAAAGTTCTCTTCTCACTTCATTTCATTCATTTGATCTTCAAACACTGATACCCTTTCTTCCACTTGATCGAATCGGCTACTGAAGCATGTGCATGTCTCACGTAGTTCTCGTGTCATGGTTTTCAGTTCCATCAGGTCATTTAAGGTCTTCTCTACACTGTTTATTCTAGTTAGACATTTGTCTAATCTTTTTTCAAGGCTTTTAGCTTCCTTCTGATGGGTTTGAACATCCTCCTTTAGCTCAGAGAAGTCTGTTATTACCGACTTTCTGAATCCTGATTCTGTCAACTCATCAAACTCATTCTTTGTCCTGCTTTGTTCCGTTGCTGGCAAGGAGCTGCAATTCTTTGGAGAAGGGGTGCTCTGGTTTTTAGAATTTTCAGCTTTTCTGCTCTGGTTTCTCCCTATCTTTGTGGTTTTATCCAACTTTGGTCTTTGATGATGATGACCTACAGATGGGGTTTTGGTATGGATGTCCTTTTTGTTGATGTTGATGCTATTCCTTTCTGTTTGTTAGTTTTCCTTCTAACAGTCAGGTCCCTCAGCTGCAGGTCAGTTGGAGTTTGCTAGAGGTCCACTCCAGACCCTGTTTGTCTGGGTATCACCAGCAGAAGCTGTAGAGCAGCAAATATTGCAGAACAGCAAATATTGCAGAACAGCAAATATTGCTGCCTGATCCTTCCTCTGGAAGCTTCATCTCAGCAGCGCACCCGGCTGTATGAGGTGTCAGTTGGCCCCTACTGGGAGGTATCTCCAAGCGAGGCTACATGGGGATCAGGGACCCACTTGAGGGTCCAGTCTGTCCATTCTCAGAGCTCAAACACCATGCTGGGAGAACCACTGCTCTCTTTAGAGCTGTCAGACAGGGATGTTTAAGTCTGCAGAAGTTTCTGCTGCCTTTTGTTCAGCTATGCCCTGCCCCTAGAGGTGGTGTCTACAGAGGCAGGTGGGCCTTTTCGAGCTGCGGTGAGTTCCACCTAGTTCAAGCTTCCCAGCTGCTTCATTTACCTCCTCAAGCCTCTGCAATGTCAGACTCCCCTCCCCCAGCCAGGCTTGCCGCTTCACAGTTCGATCTCGGACTAGCAGTGAGCAAGGCTCTGTGGGTGTGGGACCTGCTGAGCCAGGCGTGGGATATAATCTCCTGGTACGCTGTGTGCTAAGACCTTTGGAAAAGCATGGTGTTTAGGTGGCAATGTCCCAGTTTTCCAGGTACAGTCTGTCATGGCTTCTCTTAGCTAGGAAAGGGAAGTCCCCTGACCCCTTGCATTTCCTGGGTGAGGCGATGCTCTACCCTGCTTTGGCTCGCCCTCCGTGGGCTGCACCCACTTTCCAAACAGTCCCAATGAGATGAACCAGGTACCTCAGTTGGAAATGCAGAAATCACTCATCTTCTGTGTCGATCACGCTGGGAGCTGCAGACCAGAGCTATCCCTATTTGGCCATCTTGGAATGAAACTTCTCTTACATTTCTATAAAAAACAGGTATATTTTCATTTGAAAAACTCTATTTTAGGAAATATAATCAAGTAACTAGCAGGCTGCCCAGCACTGGTGTAAAATACAAACCTGTAAAGCCAGCCTGGGCTGCTGCCCATTCACATCCCCCAGAAGAAGACTTCATCCTGAGTCTTGTGATTAGTATTCTTTTGTAATTCTTTAAAGATTTGTGCAATAAGTATATATATATTCCCAAAGCAAATAATAGTTTTGCTGGTTTTTAAGCTTCCTATACAGCAAATTCCTACTGCATTTTGTTTTCCCATGATGTACATTACATATAGGAGTTATCTGTGGTGTGGGAGGCTGTCATTCATTCATTTTTACTGCTGAAGGTTTACATTTTATGGTTATACCACAATTTCACTACTTTCCTTTTGATGTATATGTGGCTGATTCCAGTTTTTGCAATAAACATTAGTGTGCACGTCTCCTGTGCACATAGGCAAGAAAGCCCCCCAGAGTGTACGATTAAGAATGGGTTGGTTGGATGATACTTGTATAGGACTTAAACCCTACTAGATAATGATAATATGATTTCCAAAGTGATTGTGGCTGCTTAAACTTTTACAATAAATATGTAATACTTGATGTTGATGATGTGTTCTGAAAACACTGAGTTGAAGGAATTGAGTTAAAAGCCACTGTCTCGACTGCAGAATTACAGCAAGCATTTTTATTCAGACTCTGTTAATAACTTCCTGTGGTTTACTTGTTTCTCATATACCACAGCATTATACTTTTGACATATAGATTCAGAAAATGCTTCCTTAAAGCCCGATCACATAGAGTTATTTATATATTAGGAAAATTTCATAATAAAAAGGAAAAAATGGAGGAAGAGAGGGAAAGAAGGAGGAATGGAGGAAGGAGTGAAAGAAGAAAAGAAGGAAGGGGAAGGGGAAGGGGAAGGAAACGGGGATGAGAAGGAGGGAGGGAGAGAGGTTGAATGGAAATAGAGAAGAAAGGGTGGGAGGGAGGGACAGAAGGAAGGAGAAAGGGAAGGAACAAAGGAGAAAATAAACTAAAATAAAGAATAGGTGTAGAGAAACTAGAAACCCTTATATCAGGAAAATAGGAGGACATAAAACAGATGTAGTTAACCTCTATAGAATAATGGAAATGTAAGAGGGCTTTATTAGTTATCTGTTGCTGTGTAACAAACTACCCCCAAATTTAGTGACTTAAAGCAACAAACATCGACAAACTCAAAAGCATAATGCAAATACCAGCAAAATGGAGCCAATACAGGTAGAAGAAGTTGAATAAACAAAAGGATTTTACAAATTGGGATAAATTAGAGGACACTGGTGTGCAGATGAAAATGATTTTGTAGTCCAAATCCTCCAAAAAGCAAGTGCCACCATGGGATTAAAGTTACAGCATTTTATTAGGGGACACACTTGTCAGATGATATTGCAAGGGAGGCAGATTACCCTGGGAAAGGCAACAGACCAAGATGTGTGACCCTCCCATGATGGACAGAAAGAGAGAAGATTTACTGGACGTTTCCTAGACCACAGGTAATCCTAGGAGAGTTGAGAGTTTAGCAAGGCCATGGAGGAGTCCTCGAGCTACAGTTGGCCATCAGAAGAGTCTCCCACCCCCCAGGAATGTCCTGCCTTAGTGTCACTGGTATGACCCATCACTGGTTGGGAACAGCCCATGGGAAGCAGGGCCTCAGCACCGATGCTACTGAGGATATTAGAGCACAGGAGCAGGGCCTTGGGAGATTACCCAGGAGTGTGACTCACACCTTCTGCCCTGCTGGGTCTGGGCCCTTGGAAATCAAATCCTCTCAGGCTGAATTGCTAGATGATTCTGCTCACACTTACAATGAGGTAAGGGAAACCAGAAGGCCCCCAGGTGGATCTCTGGTTTCCACACTTCTGCCCTCATTGTTTGAAAGTAGTCATGCCTCGTCCTGGGGATGAGGATCTATTACCTGGGCCTGGAGAGGAGGAGACTCTTCTTCTCACTAGGTGGTCTCTGGGCACATACTGTCCACACTTCTCTGATGACAACCGTAATGTGTATTTCTGTGGGCTGTCTTTTGTCTCCTTTTAAGGGTACCCTCCTTGGAAACGAGGACCTTGTACCCTGCACAGCCCAGTGTTGGGAGATAAAATATGCAAAATACCCTAGTGGGTGAATCAAAGGGATTGGACATGGAGCCAAACCTGCTTCCACCTTTTGATTTCTGGACCCACATGTTCTTCCTATTGAGAACACAGCACTATAGAAACATCTCTGATTCAAACAATGCAGCCTATATTGAAAGATGGCACCCACCCCTCAGAGTGCTTCCTCCAGGCTGGCACTGAGCTGTGCCTATAGAAGACCTGTCCAGCATTCCTTGTGGCTGGCAGCCCCTGGGTGATGCAGATAGATGGTGATAGGATTAGTGGAACCCACAGCCACGGAAGCATTGAAAATTTCCCTGCCAAGTGGGTCTTTCAGGCAGATAATGGGCTAAGAGCACCGCCTAGCCTGTGGATCAGGAATGTCAACAGCACCCGGAAAGTGGTGCTGGCTGTGTCTGAGAGCAGGACAGGAAACCCCACCCATGGAATAGGTGCCTAACCCTGTGAAGATGAACCTCTGGCCCTTCCAGGATGGAAGTTGCTTAATGTAGTCAACTTGTTACTTAGTGGCTAGTCAACTAAAGAAGCAGTGCCCCACTAGGGCACATCATGGGCCTCAAATGCCGATGAGTTGGACATTCAGAGGTGGCGGCAGCTGGATCTGCCTTGGTAGGGGGGAGTCAGTGCTGCTGGCCCCATACATGGCCTCATGTCTGCCACTGTGACTGCTCCATTCATGCGCCCATCCTACCAGGCCTGGGCTCACCCATGGTGAAGGCAGCTAACTTCCATTTGTCTGTTTGCTTCTTCAGTGCCACTTCAGACTTGGGTGTTTTCTGTGGGGGTCAACATGGGATTCAGGGTCAACATGGGATTCAAACTCAACCCGGGTGGACCATTTTCATTTCCTGATGAATGCTGTTGGGCCTGCGCAATTTACGACTTTGTGGGTCAGAAAGACACTTGGAATCACATCATTGCTTGATGTCCTGTGGTCAAGCATTCTATCTAATCAGGACAAGAAACAGTAAAAGTTGCTTCTGACAGGGGCCATATGTCTCTGCTGTGGATGACTTGATCTTACTCCAGAATTGAGACCCTCCACTGTGACTCTCCCACTGGTGCTTGGTTCAGCTCCATCCTGCATCTTTCCCTACCACTGGCACCACCAGCACCATGGGATCTGAGGGATGCTGGCTGCTTGCACCGTGGCCTGGATCTGCTGCAGGGTCCTTCCCTGTGTAGGCCACACTTGAAGCTGGCCTCCTCCTATGTCACCTAGAGTGTGGGCCAAAGCAACTTACCTAGATGTGGAATGTGGTGTCGTCAGAACTCAAAGAACCTCATCAGGCAGTGTGCTTTCTGCCTTCTGGTGAGGATGCAAGATGAAACAGTTTGTCTTTTACCTTGGAGGGGACACATCTGTAAGCTGGTAAACACTTGGCACTTGTTCACCCATAAAACATCACTTCAGTGGCCACCTTTTTTTTTTTTTTTTTTTTTTTTTTGAGATGTAATTTCGCTCTTGTTGCACACTCTGGACTGCATTACCGCCACCTTGGCTCACTGCAACCTCTGCCTCTCGGGTTCAAGTGGTTCTCCTGCCTCAGCCTCCCAAGTAGCTGGGATTATAGGCATGTGCCACCACACCCGGATAATTTTGTATTTTTAGCAGAAACAGGGTTTCTCCATGTTGGTCAGGCAGGTCTCCAACTCCCGACTTCAGGTGATCCACCCACCTTGGCCACCCAAAGTGCTGGGATTACAGGCATGAGCCACTGCTCTCAGCCGAGTGGCCACTCTTGAAGCTCTGTAAAGTTTGTCTTCACATTCTGGATTGCATGTGTTTTGCCAAGGAGTACAGTGCACCTCTTACCTGCTGCTCATCCACCCCAGTCAACAGGAAGTTGTCAATAAAACGAGCTGATTTAATATCCTATATCCAGTGTGGCTAGTACAGTCTTAAGACTATGCTATAGAGGGCAGGGGAGTTACAATAGCCCTGAGACAAACTATAAATAGATGTTTTGTGGATCCCACATGAATGTGAATCACTCCATATCCACTTTCTAATTGAAGTGGAAAGGAACACACTCACCAGATCCACAGCTACATGCTGTGTGCCCGAGGCTTTATTAATCTGCTCTATCAGTGATATTCAGACAACATAAAAGTTGCAATTATAACTCCTACTTGGCCATACCTGGAGTAATTTCATTCATTCTTTAGACCTCATCAGGCTTCCTCGGGGACAGGTTGCTGAATTACATAGACACAACAGACAGCCTCAACACCACCCCTCATCCTTCAGCTCTCTATTGGTGGTGCAACCTCCAAAATACTTGCAGTGTCTTCCACAAGACCCACCTGGGTCACGCTATGATTTTTGATTTGGCCAGATAGGGGCACTGTCAGTTTCCCTTGGGCTTTCAGCACAATGACAGCCCTTACTCTATAGACTAGGGACCCAGTGTGGGGGTGACTCCACCTAACAGTGCATCAGTGTCAATTATGCACTCAGGGAATTGGAAGATAATGAGGGCTGAGTCTATGGATCCAGTGGTCCCATTGTGGGCCATAATGTGTCCAGGTTTACTCCCTGGCCTTCGTAAGCTGTGATGGGAGACATGATGGTGCTGTGGGCATCTGGGCATCAATGTAGCTCACACCTAGTGCTAATAATCCCCCTAGTTCTGCCTGTTTCCTTTCCCCAGTGTACAGTCTCCTGTGTAAATTACTATAGGTTCCTCTGCCGAATGACTGAGGGAATTGTCCCAGCATATACTTCTGTGGGGTTGCAGTGTCTTTCTCCTAGGGATATGGACTCCTCCTCTGTCACTGAGATCTGAATCTGAATCTTGTGGACTCCTCCTCTGTCACTGAGATCTGAATCTGAATCTTGGTTGAGGTCTAGGCATTGAGGATGGGATCGTGACTTTGTATTGGGTCAAACACCTTCACCCTCCTGCTCCTCAGTTCTTTCTTTCTTATCATAGACATCAAGCAGCGCCCTTGTTGGCTACCTGTCCTAACCTTGGGACACCACCCTCTATTAACCTTCCCCACACTACCTGCAGCTCGAGTCCTCTTGGCTGCTCCTCTGAAGTTGCCATAGTAACCGTGCCCTCTGGCTTCTGCAGGTCACTGTCACCATGTGGTCTCTGTCTCTTCAGGGCCACACTCTTCCCAAGGATATTAATAAATGCAACTCTGAGACCATCTTTACTACCATATCCCCAGCCTGCAGAGGACAATACCCAGACACTTCTTAATGATGCAGGTCCCTCTCACCATCACGTTCCTGAGGCTCTGGTGGAAAGTGTGTCCTCTGGGCCCTCTTGTAGAGCATAGTCCTGGTGGGCCTTCCCCATGCCCACTTTCCTCAGCCTCGTTATTCCATCACCTACATTTTCCAGAGGAAGTAAGACATGTCTACCTTGTTGAGAGTTGGGCATCTTTTTTTCCAGTTTATATGGATTCACCCCAGCAGTGGAATAACTTCCATTTGTCAAAGTCCTGGGGTGTTTAATAAACCCATGCCCTGAGAAACTGCTTCCAAGCCAAATGACTTTTATTCATCCAGACTGAAATTCTGGTTCCTTAATCAAAGGCCCTCAAATTCCAATCCCAGAAGTGGTCCCCAGCCTCCTATGGGGATGTGCTAGCAGTTCCTGCAAAGCTCCTAAGTGGGATTCCCATGGCATCATAGGGGTGAGGCTTCTGTAGCATCTTCCAGGATAAGAAGTGGGAACCATTACTAGAAAAGGGTGAGCCTCCTCTGCATGCCCCGAAGATCCTAGATAGCACCCATCGCATAATCCTATTCCAGTTTGCAGAATCTCAGGTTTCCCCACCAGGGCCCTGACTTTCCTGTAACAGGCCTGCTTTGGCTGAGTGTCAAACATCTCTAGAGCACTGTGGCCCTCATAATGAGGTCTTCAGCTACCATTCCACACTATCTGCCCTTTTGTTACAGGAGATAAAGACCTCTCCATGAGATACTGCAGAGGCTGTCACATGTAGCCAGTGACAGCTGTTAACATTCCGCAGATTCTCATGATCCTTTCATAGGGCAACAATGCAGCCGAGCAGTAACCAGCCAACTCCCCTGTCTTTGTAGGTTTCCCCCAACCCCATCCTTATTGTACAGGGCATTCTATCACCACACCTGCCATAGCACCCTCTAACCAGGGCATCTTCTCAGCTCAGCACTAGTGAGACCCACAGCAGCTCAGCTGCACCTTGTGCCATGGAGTTTCTGTGTCCCCCACCAACCCGGGTGGCATCCTCTTGGCCTGCCAGGCAGTGGGAAAGCTCACCAAGGGTGAGTAACAGGGAGTGGATGGCAGGATCACTAGATTGGGAATCTCAGTGGGGTGGAAGGATTGTTGGAATTCATGTACTGCAGAACGGACTTCAAGCCTGGAATGCAGGCACATAGACAATGAGTAGTCACTGATATTATATCACAGCATATGAAAAAAATGATAGTATCTGTGTCCTCAGAGCCTGTGGCCACCTTGCATGGGATGAGTGGAAAGATGGCCAGACGGGGGGAAGTGCGAGATTGAGAGCATGGAAGGGTTGGGGTTCTTGGGCATGATGAGGCCTAGGGGATGACAAGGGCACGAGATTCAGGGAAGAGAGGAGTTCCAGGATCTGAGAGGCCAGGGAGAGAGGGCATCTTCTCTGCTGTATGGGTGTCTATCGCTGCCATAGCCATACAAATTACCACAAACCAAGTGGCTTTAAACAGCACCTAATTATCATGTCACAGTCGTGTCGGTTGCAAGTCCACACAGTCTCACAGGGCTAATATCAACGTACGGGCAGGTCTGCGTTCTTTCCTTGAGACTCTGGGAAAGAATCCACTTCCAAGCTCATTCAGGTTCTTGTCTGAATTCACTTCCTTGCAGATAGAACAGAGGTTTCCACTTCCTTGTTAAGAGCCAACCTTAGAGGGTATCCTTAAAAGAAGACAAAAGACAGCCCACTGAACTACACATGACAGTTGTCACCAGAGAAGTTTGGACAGTGTGTGCCCAGAGACCACCTGGTAAGAAGAGGATTCTGCTCCTCTCCAGGCCCAGGTAATAGACCCTCATCCCCAGGAGGAGGCATGGCTACTTTCACACAATGAGGGCAGAAGTGTGTGTGGAAACCAGAGATTCACCTGGGGGCCTTCTGGTTCCCCTTGCCTCATTTAAGTGTGAGCAGAATCATCCAGCAATTCAGCTCGAGATGACTTGATTTCAAAGGGCCCAGACCGGTCAGGGCAGGTTTGAGTCACACTCCTGGGTCATCTCCCAAGGCCCTGCTCCTGTGCTCTGACACCCTCAGTAGCATTGGTGCTGAGGCTCTGCTTCCCATGGGCTGTTCCCAACCAGTGAGGGGTCATACCAGTGACACTAAGGCAGGACATTCCTGGGAGACAGGGGAGTCCTCTGATGACCAACTGTACCTTGAGGACTCCTCTATGGCCTTGCTTAACTCTCCTTAGATTGCCTGTGGTCTAGGACATGTCCAGGAGACCTTCTATCCTCTGTCCATCATGGGGGGATCACACTCGCATCTTGGTCTGCCGCCTTTCTCAGGGTAACCTGTCTCCCTCACTATATCTTCTGACAGGTGTGTCCCCTATAAAATGCTGTAACTTTAATCCCATGATGGAACTTGCTTTTTGGAGTATCTGGACTGCAAAATCATTTTCATCTCCACACCAGTGTACTCTTACTTATTCCAATTTGTAAAATCCTTTTGCTTATTCAACTACTTCTATCTGCATTGGCACCATTTTGCTGGTATTTGTATTATGCTTTTGAGTTTGTCAATGTTCATGGCTTTAAGTAAATTTGGGGGTAGTTGGTTACACAGCAACGGATAACTCATGAAGCCTTCTTATATCTGCAGGAACAGATTCTCCAGGCTGCCTCTCACTCGGTTCTCGATACTGGTTCGCTTTCTCTTTCGGGCCTGCACCAGGGTTTCTGCTTTGCATATCTGTGCAGGTGGGAAGGGGGTGACAAGGGCAAGCTTTGGACTTGCTGAGTAACAGCATCACGGGGGTCTGTGACTAGATGTGTCAGCAAAGCCAGGTGGTGTGAAAAGGTAGGATCCTGGAAGGGTTGGCTCTGGACCTTATCCCAGCAGAACTGAGGAATTTTACTCCATCCCACTGAGAACCACTGCACCAAAGACGGAGAGCTACAAGCTAGGGATGGAAGCAATGGAAATTAGGCCAAGAAAGGGAAGGTCCCCATGTATCCCCCTCCCACCCTCACCTCCTGAAGATTTTCATTGTTGTCAGCTTCCTCCACCCACTTCTGCAGCAAGGGCCGCAGCTTACACATGTTCTTGAAGCTAAGCTGCAGAGCCTCAAAGCGGCAGATGGTCGTTTGGCTGAACACCTTCCCTGGGGGAGGCCAGTCAAAGGAGAAGCAAAGTGAGGGAGCATGCAGGGCCCTTGTGACCCTGAGATCCAAGCTTCCCACCTCTTCCCAGAGGGAGCTCAAAGCCCAAGCATCTTCTCCCTCTCTCCACTCCTCTTCACGGGTGAGGGTGGAGTCTGCCCCTGTGCCTCCCCCACTCCCTTGATGGGGAGGAAAAGGCCTAGATTCAGGAATGTTCCTTAGAAGGGAGATGTGGTCAGAACATGCTGAGGGGAACCCACCAAATAGAACCCCCAGGGTGAGCCCCACATCGGCCTGTGTATATCCCAGGGTGATCCTCTTCTGCTTCAGGAGCTTGGCAAATTGCTCAAGTTCTTTCTGCAGAGCTTTGATGTCCTGGGACTGGATTTTAAAAGGCAGAAGACTTGTAAGAACATAAACACACCAGTTATCAATCTCCCCTTTCCATTCGGGATTCAAGAACCTACGTGTGGCCCCAAGGAATAGTCTGTAGAAGTGCCTCTACCTTCCAAGCTGCCCACCTAACTTCTAGAAATAACTTTTCCACAAATGTCATTCACCCACTCCCTGTTCACTGACTCATGCATGTAACAAGGGACTGGTCTTCCCCCAGAAACTGGCACATCCAGGGGATGCAGAGCACCATGAAAGGACAGAGAGACCCTGGACTCGAGGAGAACACCTGTCAGGTTATGAAGGTTAGAAGCTCTTTGCTGGGCGTGGTGGCTCAATTCCAGCACTTTGGGAGGCTGAGTTGGGCAGACACGAGGTCAGGAGTTCAAGACCAGCATGGCCAACATGGTGAAAGCCTATCTCTACTAAAAATACAAAAATTAGCCGGGTGTGGTGGCATACACCTGTAATCCCAGCTACTCAGGAGGCTGAGGCATGAGAATCGCTTGAACCCGGGAGGCAGAGGTTGCAGTGAACTGAGATCGCACCACTGCACTCCAGCGTGGGTGACAGAGCAAGACTCTGTCTCAAAGAAAAACAAAAAAAGAAGCTAGCTCATTTAATACTTGCAAAATTCTCTTTCACTCAAGTATCACCCCCAGTCTAAGGACGTTTTGACATTAGAGAAATAGGTAAGCTGCTAAGTTCTGGGTTAATTAAAAAGGAAGAGCATCATGTCTCAGAAGCTAAATTCGGTATACTCTCCCCAGCTTGCTTTGAGGGCCCCACAAACTATGACATGCCATGCGTGTACCCAAACACAGCAAAAAAGCAACAGGTGTCATAAGAATGAATAAAGTGCTTTGTGTGTACTTACTGCTCATTTAAAAAATTGATTATCCCTCATCTTTACTGTATCTTTTTCACTACAGCGGCATCCTAATTGATTTTTGAATTCAAGAGATTTATCGAGCACCTTCTATAAGCCAGCGGCTATACAAAGTGGACAGGGCCCTGACGCCCAGAGTGACAGAAGTGCTGTGTGGCACTTGTTCTCCAAGTCACCCACTTGGATCTCTTCCAAGTGCACTTTCCTTTTTTTCCTGCTCTATCACTTTTTAATAATAAACTTCCACTCCTGCTCTGAAAAATAAAAAAGGAAATAAAATAAAAAATGGCCAGGCACAGTGGCTCATGTCTGTAATCCTAGCACTTTGGGAGGCCGAGGCGGGCAGATTGCTTGAGCCCAGGAGTTGGAAAGCAGCCGGGGTAACATAGTGAGACCCGTGCTGCCCCTTTTCCTACCACCGCTGCCTCTGTTTAAAAAGAAGTTATGGAAAAAAGTAAAGCAGTCTGGGAGCGGTGGCTCAAGCCTGTAATCCCTTTACTTTGGGAGGCCAAGGTGGATAGATCACTTGAGGTCAGAAGTTCAAGACTAGCCTGGTCAACATGGCGAAACCCCATCTCTACTAAAAATACAAAAATTAGCCAGGCATCGTGGCACTCCTCTATAATCCCAGCTACTCAGGAGGCTAAGGCAGGAGAACTGCTTGAACCCAGGAGGTGAAGGTTGCAGTGAGCCAAGATCGCAACACTGCACTGCAGCCTGAGGGACAGAGTGAGACTCCGTCTCAAAAAAAAATAACAATAAATAAATAAAGCAGTCTACAGGACTAAAGGAAGGAAAGGGATTATGGAGGACGGTGACACTTTTAAAGACAGAGAAGGTGATTATCTGAGCAAAGGACAAGAATGGCAAGGCCCTGAAGTGGACCTGCCAGAGCCCAAAGCTGGTCTGGTGGCTAGGTGGATCCTGTTGCGGACGTAGTGACTTTGTTTTAGTCCGAGTGAAATGATCTCTCACTTTTTTTTTTCCCCGAAGATGGAATCTCATTCTGTCACCCAGGCTGGAGTGCGGTGGCCTGATCTTGGCTCACTGCAATCTCTGCCTTCTGGGTTCAAGCTATTCTGCCTCAGCTGCCTGAGTAGCTGGGACTACAGGCACCCACCACTATGCCCGGCTAATTTTTGTATTTTTAGTAGATATGGAGTTTCACTGTGTTGGCCAGACTGGTCTCAAACTCCTGACCTCAAGTGATCTGCCCACCTTGGACTCCCAAAGTGCTGGGATTACAGGGTGAACCACCGCACCCGGTCTCATCTTTTCTTTCTTTCTTTTTTTTTTTTTTTTTGAGAGTTTCGCTCTTGTTGCCCAGGCTGGAGTGCAATGGCACGATCTCGGCTCACCACAACCTCCACCTCCCAGGTTTAAGTGATTCTCCTGCCCCAGCTTCCCAAGTAACTGGGATTACAGGCATGTGCCACCACGCCCAGCTAATTTTGTATTTTTAGTAGAGCTAGGATTTCTCCATGTTGGTCAGGCTGGACTCGAACTCCTGACCTTAGGTTATTTGACCGCCTCGGCCTCCCAAAGTGCTGGGATTACAAGCGTGAGCCACCGTGCCCAGCCTCTAGTTGACATATTGGCCACAGACAGTAGGGAGGAAGCAGTAGAATTCGAGAAGCTACTGCAGTAATCCCAGCAGAGATGATAGTGGCTGAGGGCAGGGGGTTAGGCTGTGATTGATTCAGGATATTTCCTAAGGATAGGATGTAGGATGTGAAAGAAACTGAGGATGACTGGGCTCGGCCTTGAGCAACTGGGTGATCGGGGTGGAGCAGTTCAGGGAGCCATCACAGGAGACAGAAAACGCGGTAGTCATCTAGTGTCTAAATGGCATTTAAGCCTTGAGGGTGGGTGAGAGGAAGGAAGGGTAGATTGAGCAGAGGTTGAAGGACCGAGCCCTGGGGCATGCCAGTGAGGCTGCCGGGGGACAGAGGAACACAGCTAGTGAGGAAAAAAACAAGGCCTTTTTGTACTCCTGAAGCCTCAAAGGGTGCTTGATCATATCAATTTCAAATAGGCTGTTTTCATTCCCAACTTCTGCTCAGCCAATAACTCAAACTGGTAAATGCCCTCTGCTATCTTAGATTTTCCAAATTCTATTTTGGGGACTTGGAATAAAGTAAACACCGGCCCAAATCCTTGCTTCATCATTTAGCAGTTAAAACCCGTTAAATAGGATAATAATACCTCCCCCTAGGAGATTTTGTGCTGGTTAATGAGGTCATGATGTATAAACGGAGCACACAGCCAGGCACTTAGGAAGTGGACCACAATTGCCAGCCATTATCATTCAAGGCTCAGCAGTGACCTCCTGCAAAGAGGCTGGGGCTTCTCCGTCACTCCAGAAACCAGTCACACCTTTTTGTGAGGTCTCAAGGCTTAGTACTTAATCTCTAATTGCTTACACTTGTCGCCTTGAAGGACTGGAAGATACATCTTTAATAGTCCTCAGCAGGGCTGGATGCCTTCAATCCCTCAGCAGCTCTACATTTGGGGAATGGCCTGGAGAAATCTCTCACCATTTTTCTTGTTTACAACTTTGGAACCGAGGCTGAAGTCAATCAAAATCCAGCTCTCTACAAGGGGTGCCAGGGTGTGCACCTTAACACAGTGGCAAGTCACTGGCCTGAGGCACAGGTCAAGGGAGGACAAGCCCTATACTTGACTGCAGGTAAACCCAGCTCCACACGTGCACACACACAGCCCAAACAGGAGCCCCTATCAGAAACGAGCCACACCCTAGACTTTCAGGAACAATAATCCTGGGATAAGCACTGTTTTCACCCCCAGGCTCTGCTTAACCCTAAGGCCAAGATCTTGGGTCTGATAAGGGTCAAGCAGGACTAAGGGTGGGAAAAGGAGCTCAAACCAACCCCAAGCTGAGTCTGGTGCTGGACCGGTAATGAATGACCTGACCCTGGGCAGGCCTAGGAAATGTGAGAGACCCTGACAAGGGCTGGGCCAGAGCAAAGGCCAGCCTGGGCCAACTTCCGACTCTCCCAGGCTTCTCTGCCCTCACCTGCAGTTGTCTCTTCGAATTCCAGCTTCCAGTTCCCACCCGGCCCCTGCCTGCCAAGGCTGCCTGCAGTCGATACACACCCCTCCCAGGCCAGGACAGCTGCCCCTGCCTGCTCCTCTCCTGGGTGCCAGGTCTGGGCAGCTGCAGGTGACCACTTCCCCATCAGGCTGCCCTGTCATGACCACCTCCCCACACCCCAACCCCGTCGAAGCTCACTTGCCTCCTCCGGGTTTTGCTCCAGCTTCTCCTTCTCCAGCTTCACGGCACCAGTAGGGACGGTGCAGGGCTCTGGGGAGGCCCCATCGGAGTTGCTCTCCACCCCGGCTCCTGCTTCGCCCTCAGGCTGAGAGGTCTCCAAGCCGCCTTGGGGCACTAGCCCCACTCCAACCTGAGGCCCACAGTACGCCATCCCCGCACAGAACTCATATGGCGGGGGGCACGGGGGAATCCCCCACACCTCAGAGCCTGGCCCAACCCCCGGCCCGATTCCTGGAGGGCCTTGGAAGCTTAGCCAGGTCCGAGGATCAACCCAGCCCGGCTCCGGCCCCCCTGGCCCATCACCTCCACCGCCTGGAGGGGGCGAGAAGGCGAAATCCGAAGCCAGGTGTCCCGCCATGGGGAAGGAAGGCACCCCAAGCCGGGGGCCTGGTGAAATGAGGGCTTGCTAAGGGACTACTCAACCCCTCTCTCCCTCCCCAGTCCCACCCACTAGCCTTGACCTCTGGCCCCGCCCCCTGGATGGGTGGAGGAGAGGAAGGTGGGGGAGAGAAACTGAGGCGAAGGATGTTTGCCTAATGGTGGTGGCAGTGGTGTCTGTGGAAGGAGACAACCGGGAGACACAACTGGGCGCCCCTCCAGGACCTTGGCACAGGTCCCCCACCGAAACCTTTTTTTTTAAGACAGGGTCTTATTTTGTTGCCCAGACTGGAGTGCAGTGGGGTACAATGCTGGCTCATTGCAGCCTCGATCTACTGGGCCGAAGCAATCCTTCTGCCCCAGCCTCCTGAGTGGCTGGGACTACAGGCTTGGACAACCTCGACCTGTTGATTTTTTTATTTTTAGTAGAGATGGGGTCTTGCTATGTTACCCAGGCTGGTCTTGAATTCCTGTCCTCAAGCGATCCTCCCGCCTCTGCCTCCCAGTGTCAGGATTAAAGGCGTGAGCCACCACACCCAACTTTCAACTCCCAACCTGCGCCCTGGCACTCTCTCGGGCTCTGCACGTCCCAGCTGTCTGGAATCACTCCTACACCACCATGTTCTTCAGGAACCCAGGTGCTTGACCCCCTCTCCAAAGACCTCTGGCACTGTGCTTCACGGGGGGCCAGTCACCCTCTCAGCTCCTCAAATTTATTGAATGTGTGTGTGGAGCTATCCCTCAATGCATCAACAGCCATAAGCACACTGGCCAGCTGCTCCCTGATGCCCTCCCCCTGACCCATCCAGAACCCTAGGCATTCCCATCCAGATACTGGCCAAATCCAGCCACCCCACAGCCTGGGTGCCTGGCACCATCTGCCCAGCCTGCCAAGTTTCACCCCATCTTCAAGAGTAGACTGCCAGACTGGGCCTCCGTGTGTATCCCTCTCACCCCTTTTCCAGAATCATACTCTGAAGTCTCCTCATCTAACAGACTGAGGGGTTGGCCCCTACTTCCCCTTCAAGGGACCAGGCTTTGGACTGACTGGGCCTCAGTTTCCCAACCTTTGCCCAAACAGAGGGATCTGACACCCGCTTGGGGCCCCCTCCACTATAGAACCTGCACATCAGGTTCCTTGCTCCCCTCTCAACCAAAACTCAGACATCTAATACCACAGTAGGCCCCGTTCTCCCTCCCCCACCTCCCTGGCCCAGGCCTCCAGCCCTAGGCCCTGGGTGGGGAAAACCAAGGGGTAGGGAGAAAAAAATATCTGACTTCAGGTTCAAAGAAGCCTGGGAGGGACTGGGGGAAGGGGGCAGGACAATGGCCTTGGCTGGACAATCCCGGTCCCCAAAGGGGGCAGCTCTAACCCTAAACAAGTGCTCAACCCTTGAATGGGCCTGGATGGCTCCCCTGGGGACTACTTCCTGCTCCCCAACCCCCAGTCCCAATCCCCTCACACAGAATCCCCTTCAGAGACGCTAAAAGGAGCTCCAGCAACCCCCCTCTACAATCCCCTCAAAGACGGAGCCTCAGACGGGCACCAAGGGCCCCCCACAGGGACCTAGGTATCTAGTTCCTCCTTCCTCTGGGGGACTCAGGCATCCAGCTTCATTGTGCATCCCTCCCCCAGCCCCCAGATTGAGGGATGTGCTTTGTTTAGTGGGGCTGGCTGGCAGAAAGATGGAGAGGAGGTGGAGAGTGATTTGTGGAGGGGTGCAGGAAGGCTGCCCTAAGCTCCCCCTCAGGGTCTGTTTTTCTGGGCCTGGCCTGAGTATCCTGAGGCTCATGCTGCTGGCCTAGTGCTTGATTCTGTTTGCAAGAGAATAGCCAACGGAATGCCTGTCTGTGAGAGATGATGTTTGTCTGTCTGCTCCCAAAACTTGATCGCAGTGGAGGGCCTGGGGTAAGTCTGGGGGCTCCAGAGGGGGCTCTGGACCAGGGATCCCCGCAGCTTCGAAGGCCAGAAGGCCAGGTCTGGACTGGGCACGCTGCCCTCTGTCGATTTAAGTAAGGCTTCTCATTGCAGGCTCCAGGCTCAGCCCTGCCTGGGCTTGTCTGCTGGGGTCATTGGCTCTGCCTTCTGAGGGGTTGGGTGTCCTGTGGCCAGCTGTCTTAATCTTGGTAGCATCCGTGAGTCTTTTAAGCCTTTTCCCCCACTCTGTCATGTTGCCTTTGTTCATGTGCCCATCTCCTGTCTGTGTAGACTTTCTGAGCCTAATTGTATGCGTGCGTTTCAATACCTGCCACAGATCTGCCTGAAGGTCTACAAGGCAGTGGGGTTGGAGCTGTGTTCACTTCTCAGCCTTTAACTGCCCAAAAGGCAGGTAGATTACGGGGCCTGGTGGGGGTGGGAGGAACAAGCTTTGGAACAGGAGGAGGCCCCTCCCCAGCCATCTCAGTCCCCAGGACAGAACCATCACGGCACCTTTGTCATGCATCTCTCTGCTGTCTGCCAAGAAGACGGCCTCCCAGAGGAGGGGGAGGGGCAGGCCTGGGATTTGGCTGGAATCTCCACACCAGTGTTTCTCAGCTTGCCATCCTACAGGTTCCCCAAAAGCGCTCTCCCCAAGCCAGTCCAGAGAGTCCCTGCTGCCCATTTTCCTAGTGGTTCCTAAAACACCTTCCACAATTTCCCCACTCAACACCGCCCTCTTGTTTTTAGATTACAATTTGTACTGTGGGCGGTGTATTTCTGGCTTGGGCAAGAGGCCCATTCCCGAGAGGGATGCAGACAAGGGGTGGGTGCCTGGGTCCCTGGCTGCCTTGTGGCTGGATATGAGCCAGGTCAGGGGTCAGCCTCCTGCATGCCTAGAGTTCTAGCCGGGCCCGTCCTGGGGTGCTCAGGGTTGATGGGAGGTTGAGGCATGCTTTCCTTCCGTCTCACCGTCCTGTTATGCCTGAAGGGTAGGTGGCTTCACTTCAGCCAAGGTTAGCTCTCCCAGGCCCGGACCAGTGCTGGGGACCACCGTTGGGCCTGGAGGAGACTGGAAACCAGGCTGAGTCATCAGTACTGGTCCCATGATTCCCTGGGTCTTAGAAAGTCACCATAAAAAGATACTTCACATACACCTTTATTATGACAGTACAATGTCAAGACTCTTCACAGAGCACTGCCAGGGGACCCAGGTGAGGCCCACCTCTCCCCACCAGGTGTGGCGGCTGGCATGGCTGGATGGGGAGAGGTGAGATGAGCAGCCTTGCTGCTGTCAGCCCAGTCTTCCCTTCCCCTCACTGGAAGATGGGGTGCTGTTTGGTTGAAAAAACAGCTGAAAAAACTCAGTTGGGACCAATAGAGACTTGCTCTCGACCAGGTCTAGGAAACCACTTATTTTGACTTCTTAGGCCTGTCAATCTGAAGGCAAAAGAAAGGGAAGAAATGGAGGGCTGAGGGTTCAGGCTTGGCCCACCGTGGGAGATGATCTCTCTTAATAGTAATTTAGACAGATTCCTTTGCTCAGTGTGGACCAAGTCCCCTCTTCTCAACGATGGAACCTCTGATCTCCACCATGAGACCTGCAAACTGAGGTCACCTTATCCCAAATCCAGACACTCTTACCTCAAATAGAGGAGTCAACTCTAGTTGTAGCCTATAGGGAGTCAGAGGTGAGAGCAAGAGGAGTGGGGAGGGTTGGTTAGGAACAAACTAGGAGGTGCGGACCAGGTTCTAAGTCCTGGCTCTGACTCCCTGGCTAATGGCACCTCCCCCTCCTGTGCCTCAGTTTCCTCACCTAGTAAAGAGGATTTGGACTAAATGAACTCTAAATTTCCTTCCAACTCAGACATAAAATTGCTGCCCCACTCTCATATGCCCTCCCATCTACCCACCCCACTTACTTCACATGGGAATGTAGACTTCTCTCAGCATACCTGTGAAGAGAAATGGGGGTAGGAAAGCTGGAAGTGGTGTTCAATGAGAAGTTGGCACAGGCCTCCCTGTACCCCGCCACCTACCTCCAAGCAGCCTTCCTGGGGAATCTGGCAGGTTTTCCCCTGAAGTTTGATCAAGAGATATAGGAGGAAGCCAGGAGCAGTGGCTCATGCCTATAATCCCAGCACTTTGGGAGGCTGAGGTGGGCGGATCACTTCAGGTCAGCAGTTCGAGACCAGCCTAGCCAACATGGTGAAACCCTGTCTCTACTAAAAATACAAGAAAAAATGGTGGTTTTTGTTTGTTTGTTTGTTTGTTTTGCATGTGGTGGTGCATGACTGTAATCCCGGCTACTCAGGAGGCTGAGATACAAGAATCACTTTAACCTGGGCAGCAGAGGTTATAGTGAGCTGAGATCGAGCCACTGCACTCAGCAACTGCACTGCCTGGGCAATAGGATGAGACTCTATCTCAAAAAAAAAAAGAAAAAGTAAAAAAGAGAGAGAGATAGGAGGAGTTTGAGAGCCCAGTTTTGATTTGGTTTTCATTGCTTGGGTGTTTATAAGAAACATACCTGGGCACGGTGGCTCATGCCTGTAATCCCAGCACTTTGGGAGGCCGAGGCGGGCGGATCACAAGGTCAGGAGTTCGAGACCAGGCTGGCCAACATGCTGAAACCCCGTCTCTACTAAAAATACAAAAATTAGCCAGGTGTGATGGTGGGCACCTGTAATCCCAGCTACTTGGAAGGTTGAGGCAGAAGAATTGCTTGAACCGGGAGGCGGAGGTTGCAGTGAGCCGAAATCGCATCATTGCACTCCAGCCTGGGCAACAACAGCGAAACTCCATCTCAAAAAAAAAAAAAAAAAAAAGAAGAAGAAAGAAACATACTTCAGGAGGTAAAACTTCTCATGGGTAAGATGGGGGAGGAAGGAGAGGGAGAGAGAGAGACAAAGACAGAGAGAGATGGAGAGAATGTATACGTATATTGGGAGAAGGCAACATAAGTCAGCTAGAGAGGAAACAGGACCCCTAACCCACTCCCCTCTCTTCATATTCCCTAGGCTGCTCTTCTTGAAATTTCTTTTCTCAAGCCCCAGCCTCCCAGAGAGACTGATGTCCAGTGATGTTTAAGGTTGCTTCCAGCTCTGATATTCTGAGCATACCTGCTGTCCTGCCCTTTCTCCACTTCTTCCGGAGGAAGGCATGTGCAGCTCCCGCAACAACCACTGCGGAAGCCAGAAGCCCACAGAAGATCCAGACTGGGGGGTGCTTCATGTGGGGAGGCTCTGAAAGGCAAGAGGGTATGTGGGTCTCTGTGAGACCAGCCGGGCTCCCTACCTTTGCTACATGCCTCCAAACCCCAGTTGCTCATCTGAGGTTACACAAAGACTCAGCATCAGCCCGGTGCGTCACCAGACAGGAGAACCTATGCTCACGTCAAAGGGATCGCAGCGGACTGCTGACTCTGAGCAGTGCCATGCCCCAGGGGGTAAGTGGCTTAGGGTTCCAGGGACTCGGGGGCTGGGGCAGGCCATCCCTCAGCTAAGTTAGCGGGACACTGGAGGATAGAGGTCAAGGGCCTAGCATGTTGGGATGGCTCCTCTCCAGGGGCTTTGCAGAGAGTCCCATGCACCAAGGGGAGTAGTGGGACAGGGAAAAGTGGTGGCAAAGACCTCCTAGACAAACTGGCTGCCTCTGGTCTTATCAAGCTGCCACACATCCTCCACACCAGGACTTCAGGCACCATTCCACTGTGGTCCATGGTGACTGTAGGTGATGCCCCACCCTGAGAGCCCTTGGGTGCTCAGCCCTGGGTCAGAACTTGAACACCAAGTGGGAAAAGGGCTGACCAAGCACGGGAAAGGAAAGGCAAGCAGAGTGGCTAGGACGGTCAGCAACAGAGCTGTGTTCATTGAGGACATGGGTATTGGAGTTTTGAGGGCTGGCTGAGGGGCCTGCACTCCATCCCTCCCACAGTGCCCTCAGCTCCTCCACCTTCCCCGCACTGACCAGTCCACAACTATCAACTACCTACGGTGGGCCGAGGTCCCACCCCAGCTTTCAGGTATTTCCAGAGAGGGTAGATGCAGCTCTAGGTCAGGAAGGATTGTTTCCTTCCCTTCTCCCCTTCTGCAGCTCTGCTTGGTTCTGGCTGGCCTTTGCTGGAGTTGAAAGACTCAAGTGTGCTAAGAAGAAAGTCCTGGCCGTCATAGTTGTAGTGCCAGTGTCCCCAGCTGCTCTGGTTCCTCAACAACTCACAGGCCACTGTGGTCTGGAGGGTGTGTGACTCTGAAAAGTCAAAACCCCAGAACTCCAAAGTTACAAGAGGGCAAAACGGTGGCTCTCTCCACCTCCACTCCTACCTCCTCCCAAAATGCCTGAAATTCCCTTCTCTGATAAACCCTCACTCATTCCCCAAGACATAGCTTCTCTGTCATCCACATCCCCACTGAAGTCACGCTGCATCCACCCTCCCTCCCCTGCAGCAAGCGGCTGCACCTGTAGTCCCAGCTACTCGGGAGGCTGAGGCAGGAGAATGGCGTGAACCCGGGAGGCGGAGCTTGCAGTGAGCCGAGATCCGGCCACTGCACTCCAGCCTGGGCAACAGAGCGAGATTCCGTCTCAAAAAAAAAAAAAAGAAAAGAAAAATCCAAAACAATTATCCAGGTGCGGTGGCCGGTGCCTGTAATCTCAAGTACTTGGGAGGCTAAGGCATGAGAATGGCTTTAACCCAGGAGAAGGAAGTTGCAGTGAGCCGAGATGGCACCACTGCACTCCAGCCTGGGCAACAGAGCAAGACTCCGTTTCCAAAAAAAAAAAAAGACCGGTACGGTGGCTCACGCCTGTAATCCCAGCACTTTGGCAGGCCGAGGCGGGCGGATCATGAGCTCAAGAGATCAAAGGCATCCTGGCCAACATGGTAAAACCCCATCTCTACCAAATATACAAATATTAGCTGGGGGTAGTGGTGCATGTCTGTAATCCTAGCTACTTGGGAGGCTGAGGCAGGGGAATCACTTGAACCTAGGAGGCAGAGGTTGCAGTGAGCCGAGATTGCCCCACTGCACTCCAGCCTGGTGACAGAGCCAGACTCCGTCTCTTGAGCTGGGTATGGTAGAACGTCCCTGCAGTTCCAGCTACTCAAGAGGCTGAGGTGGGAAGATCACTTGATCCCAGGAGTTCCAGGCTGCAGTGAGCCATGATTGTGCCTCTGCATTCCAGCATGGGCAACATAGCAAGCAAGACCCCATCTTTTGTTTTGTTCTGTTTTTGAAATGGAATTTCACTCTGTCTCCCAGGCTAGAGTCACAGCAACCTCTGCCTGCCAGGTTCAAGCGATTCTCCTGCCTCAGCCTCCCAAATAGCTGAGATTACAGGCACACACCACCACGCCCAGCTAATGTTTGTATTTTATTTATTTATTTTTTTTTTTGAGACGGAGTTTCAGTCTTGTCACCCAGGTTGGAGTGCAATGGCGCAATCTCAGCTCACTACCACCTCGCCTCCCGGGCTCAAATGATCCTCCCACCTCAGCCTCCAGAGTAACGGGGACTACAGGTGTGCACTACCACGCCTGGCTAATTTTTTTGTATTTTCTGTATTGACAGGTTTTCGTCATGTTCCCCAGGCTGGTCTCCAACTCCTGCACTCAAGCAATCCTCGGCCCAGCTCGGCCTCCCAAAGTCCTAGGATTATGGGCATAAGGACCTCCTACAGCCAAGTTTAATTTTCAAGTGTGAGACATGGGACAATTACCACAGATAACCAGTTTCAGAGGAAGCCCTACCTACCCGCTAAGCCTGACTTTATCGTGCAAGCTCCATCGCCCCAGACCTCCCTGGGCTCCAAAAAGCGCTCCCAAGGGGCCTCATAAAGGCCACAGTTTGGGGAAGGTTATGGCTCAGGGGAAGGGGAGAGGTGCTACATAATTAAGTCCCCCTACGACTCAGCACCCGCGTAAGGCATCGTCAGGCCTCCAGTGGTGGTGGTGGCACCCGGCCTCAGTCTCCCCGGAGGGCTGGACTCTCGCTGCCAGGCTGCAGGGGTCAGACGTTATCGGGGAAGGGGACACTTAGCAGGTATGGAGGGCGGAGCAGAGTCCCGCACTCACTGGCTTGACTTCCGGAACGAACCATCACCAGCAAGGACAGCAGTAGGACGAGGGGGGGTGCAAGAGGGCGGGCGGCCGGGGTTGGTGCTTCTAGCTCAGGTCCAGGTCCCCGGCCACCAGTCCCGTGGATGTCACAGGCGGTGCTCCCAGCCAGCGTAGTCCGGCCCAGCTCCCAGCTGAACATACCGGGAGGCTCCCATTGGACCGGAGCTGCTATGGAGGCGGGACTTTACCTTTTTCTTGACTCCCATTGGGTTAAATCCAGTCCGACCAAGCGTCTCTCCCCAGCAGTGGGAGGGGTGATTGGGTTCACCCATACTTAAGAATTTGGGGTTTGAGATCCCACTCGGTGGCTCACGCCTGTAATCCCAGCACTTTATGGGGGCCGAAGCGGGCGGATCACCTGAGGTCAGGAGTAGGAGACCTGCCTGGCCAACAAGGAGAAACCCCGGCGCGCACCTGTAATCCCAGCTACTCGGGAGGTTGAAGCAGGAGAATCTCTTGAACCCGGGAGGCGGAGCTTGCAGAGAGCAGATATAGCTAGAGCCACTGCACTCCAGCCTGGCGACAGAGTGAGACTCCGTCTCAAAAAAAAAAAAAAAAAAAGGCCGGGCGCGGTGGCTCAAGCCGGTAATCCCAGCACTTTGGGAGGCCGAGACGGGCGGATCACGAGGTCAGGAGATCGAGACCATCCTGGCTAAGACGGTGAAACCCCGTCTCTACTAAAAAGTACAAAAAACTAGCCGGGCGAGGTGGCGAGCGCCTGTAGTCCCAGCTACTCGGGAGGCTGAGCCAGGAGAATGGCGTAAACCCGGGAGGCGGAGCTTGCAGTGAGCAGAGATCCGGCCACCGCACCCCAACCTGGGTGACAGAGCGAGACTCCGTCTCAAAAAAAAAAAAAAAAAAAAAAAAAAAAGGAGAATTTGAGGTTTAAGTTGTCTCTCCTTGGTCGCTGTGGAGTCAAGTGTTTTTATGTTCAGACATCTTCCTGCCCATTTTTAAAATTTATTTATTTATTTATTTATTTTTATTTTTATTTTATTTTATTTATTTTATTTTATTTCTCTCTGTCGCCCAGGCTGGAATGCAGTGGTGCGATCTCAGGTCACTGCAACCTCCGCCCCCTGGGTTCAAGCGATTCTCCTGCCTCAGCCTCCCAAGTAACTGGTATTACAGGTGGTGCCATCACGTCCAGCTAATGTTTTTTGTTGTTGTTGTTTTGTTTTTTTTGAGACGGAGTCTCCCTTTGTCGCCCAGGCTGGAGTGCAGTGGCACGATCTCGGCTCACTGCAAGCTCCGCCTCCTGGGTTCACACCATTCTCCTGCCTCAGCCTCCGAGTAGCTGGGACTACAGGCACGCACCACCATGCCCGGCTAATTTTTGTATTTTTAGTAGAGACGGGGTTTCACCGTGTTAGCCAGGATGGTCTCGATCTCCTGACCTCGTGATCCGTCCTCCTCGGCCTGCCAAAGTGCTGGGATTACAGGCGTGAGCCACTGCGCCCGGCAGTAATTTACTTCTATAACAGACCTGCTCACGTAAAAGCTTTTTGGCCAGGGGCAGTGGATCACACCTGTAATCCCAGCACTTTGGGAGGCCGAGGTGGGCGGATCACCTGAGGTCAGGAATTAGAGACCAGCCTGGCCAACATGGTGAAACCCCAACTCTACTAAAATACAAATATTAGCCGGGCATGGTGGCAGGCATCTGTAGTCCCAGCTACTTGGGAGGCTGAGGCAAGGGAATGACTTGAACCTGGGAGGGGGAGGTTGCAGTGAGCCGAGATTGCGCCACTGCACTCCATCCTGGGTGGCAGAGCAAGACAATGTCTAAAAAAAAAAAAGCAAAAAGTTTTAAAAAGAAAATAGTGGAAAGGTAGAGACTCTAGAAGAGGGAGAAGGCCTAAGGCAATTTCTTCTTCCTCTCTTCCCCACCATTCTTTCAGCCACTGTGGGGAGAGGGAGAGTATGGGGTGCAGGGTAGATGAGAGTAGACAATTGTGATTATTTGAGGAGGGTTTTTGGGTTAGGGAGTGAGCTTCTTACTGATGTTATTTATTTATTTATTTTTTATTTATTTATTTTTTTGAGACGGAGTCTCGCTCTGTCGCCCAGGCTGGAGTACAGTGGCCGGATCTCGGCTCACTGCAAGCTCCGCCTCCCAGGTTCACGCCATTCTCCTGCCTCAGCCTCCCGAGTAGCTGGGACTACAGGCGCCCGCCACCTCGCCCGGCTAATTTTTTTGTATTTTTTAGTAGAGACGGGGTTTCACTGTGCTAGCCAGGATGGTCTCGATCTCCTGACCTTGTGATCCGCCCGTCTCGGCCTCCCAAAGTGCTGGGATTACAGGCGTGAGCCACCGCGCCCAGCCTGATGTTATTTATTAATTTTTTTTTTTGAGACAGAGTCTCACTGTGTCGCCTAGGCTGGAGTGAGATCTCGGCTCACTGCAACCTCTGCCTCCCGAGTTCAAGTGATTCTCCTGCCTCAGCCTCACAAGTAGCTGGGACTGCAGGCAGGCACCACCATGCCTGGCTAATTTTTTGTATTTTTAGTAGAGATGGGGATTTCACCATGTTGGCGCGGCTGATCTCAAACTTCTTTTTTCTTATTTTTTTTGTTTGAGACGGAGTCTCACTCTGTCGCCCAGGCTGGAGTGCAGTGGTGTGATACCAGCTCACTGCAAGCTCCGCCTCCTGGGTTCATGCCATTCTCCTGCCTCAGCCTCCTGAGTAGCTGGGACTACAGGCGCCCACCACAACGCCCGGCTAATTTTTTTTTTTTTGTATTTTTAGTAGAGACGGGGTTTCACCGTGTTAGCCAGGATGGTTTCAATCTCCTGACCTCGTGATCCACCCGCCTTGGCCTTCCAAAGTGCTGGGATTACAGGCATGAGCCACTGCTCCCAGCCTGCTGATCTCAAATTTCAGACCTCAGGTGATCCCCCCACCTCGGCCTCCCAGAGTGCTGGGATTATAGGTGTGAGCCCCTCGCCTGGCCAAAAAACTTTTATATTAAGTTCAGGGGTACATGAGCAGATTTGTTATAGAGGTAAATTGCCTGTCACGGGGGTTTAGTGTACAGATTTGTTAATCACCTTGTAATTCTTTCCACCATTTATTTACCTTTCTCCACAGCAGCCTATTCACTTAACAATAAACTGAGTGCCCATTATGTGCCAAGAACTGGAGATAAGGATATGAGTAAGGAATCTTACTTATCTCCAGTTTTCATAGCATATACTCATTCTGTTTCTCTTTCCCTCGCCCTAGTTTGAGTGCCCAGCAGGTGTTTCAAGTCACTGATTATGTATCCACTCTGCGAAAGTTGTTTGTGCAGCCTGCTTACCTACCCTCCTTTGGAACTTTGGTATTCTTTTTTTTTTTTTTTTTTTTTTTTGAGAGGGAGTCTTGCTCTGTCGCCCAGGCTACAGTTCAGTGGTGTGATCTCGGCTCACTGCAACCTCCGCCTCCCACGATTCTTCTGCCTCAGCCTCCCGAGCATCTGGGATTACAGGCGCCTGCCACCATGCCTGGCTAATTTTTATATTTTCAGCAGAAATGCGGTTTCACCATCTTGGCCAGGCTGGTCTCGAACTCCTGACCTCATGATCCACCCACTTTGGCCTCCCAAAGTGTTGGAATTACAAGCGTGAGCCACCATGCCAGGCCATGAACTTCATTATTCTATAGATAGTATTTGATAGATTGAAAGGGAGTAGATTAGGGGTCCAGAGAGTGTCCCGAAGCTTAAAAGAAAAATGATTTTGCTGGGTGTGGTGGCAGGCACCAGGTGTGGTGGTGCGTGCCTGTAGTCCCAGCTACTGGGGAGGCTGAGACGGGAGAATCCTTTGAGCAGTGAGCTATGATCGTGCCACTGCATTTCAGTCTGGGCAAGAGAGCGAGGCCCTGTCTCCATCAAAAAAAAAAGAAACAAGATACATAAACTGAGAAATCCGTTGTGTTCTAATTTACTTAACCAGCCCCTTATTAACGAATTTGAATGTTTGCTTGTTTCATTTTTGCCTTTACAATGTTGTGACAGATGTCTTCATACATTATCTTGCCTCTAATTGTTGCTCTCTCTCTCTTTTTTTTTTCCTGAGACAGAATCTCACTCTGTTGCCCAGGCTTGACTTGGCTGACTGCACCCTTCACCTCCTGAGTTCAAGTGATTCTCCTGCCTCAGCTTCTTGTGTAGGTGCGATTACAGGGGTGCGCCACCATGCCCTGCTAATTTTTTTTTTTTTTTTTGAGACAGAGTTTTGCTCTGTCGCTCAGGCTAGACTGCAGTGGTGTGATTTCGGCTCACTGCAACCTCCACCTCTAAGGTTCAAGTGATTCTCCTGCCTCAGCCTCCCCAGGAGCTGGGACTACAGGCACATGCTACTACGCCTGGCTAATTTTTTATATTTTTAGTAGAGATGGAGTTTTACTGTGTTAGCCAGGATGGTCTCGATCTCCTGACCTCGTAGTCCACCTGCCTCGGCCTCCCAAAATACTGGGAGTACAGGCGTGAGTCACCACACCCGGCCAATTTTTTGTATTTTTAGTAAAGATGAGGTTGCACCATGTTGGCCAGGCTGGTCTTGAACTCCTGACCTCAGGTGATCCTCCCACCTTGGCCTCCTAAAGTGCTGAGATTACAGGTGTGAGCCACTACGCCTGGCCCAATTATCTTACTTATTATTATTATTATTTTTGGGATGGAGTTTTGCTCTTGTTGCCCAGGCTGAAGTGCAATGGTGCAATCTTGGCTCACTGCAACCTCCGCCTCCCTGGTTCAAGTGATTCTCCTGCCTCAGCCTCCTGAGTAGCTGGGATTACAAGCCCCCACCACCACCCTTGGCTAATTTTGTGTTTTTGTAGAGACAGGGTTTCTCCATGTGGGCCAGGCTGGTCTCAAACTCCTGACCTCAGGTAATCTGCCCGTCTCGGTCTCCCAAAGTGCTGGGATTACAGGTGTGAGCAACCGCGCCCGGCTACTTTTTATGATTAATATTAAAATATTTTTATTTAATTATTTATTTTCTTTATTATTGTAATTTTTACTTTAAGTCCCAGGATACATGTGCAGAATGTGCAGGTTTGTTACATAGGTATACATGTGCCATGGTGATTTGCTGCACCTATCAACCTGCCATCTAGGTTTTAAGCCCCTCGTGCATTAGGTATTTGTCCTAATGCTCTCCCTCCCTTTTTCCCCGACCCTATTTTATTTTTTTGAGACAGAGTCTCTCTCTATTGCCCAGGCTGGAGCGCAGTGGTGCAATCTCAGCTCACTGTAACTTCTACCTCCCAGGGTCAAGCGATTTTCCTGTCTCAGCCTCCCAAGTAGCTGGGACTACAGGTACACACCACCACACCCGACTGATTTTTGTGTTTTTTTGCAGAGACAGGGTTTTGCCAGGCTGGTCTCAAATACCTGACCTCAAGTGATCCGCCCACTTTGGCCTCCCAAAGTGCTGGGATTACAGGCGGGAGACACCGTGCCCAGCAAAAATATTTTTATTTTAAAATGTATTAAATTTATTAAAATTTTATTTTTAAATTGCATCATTTACATATAGTGAAATGATCAGATCTTTAGCAAATCCATCAATGAATTTTGACAAATACAGCCATGTCACCCACACCTCTATCAAGATATAGAAAGTTCTCTTTGCCATATTTGATTCTGCCCTACCCCGAGTAGCCATGGATCTGATGACTATCACTATAGAGCAGTTTTTCCTATTTTTTTTTTTTTGAGATGGAGTCTCACTCTGTCACCCACGCTGGAGTGCAATCGTGCAATCTCAGTTCACTGCAACCTCCGCCTCCCGGGTTCAAGTGATTCTCCTGCCTCAGCCTCCCGAGTAGCTGGATTACAGCCTTCTGCCACCACGCCCACTAATGTTTTGTATTTTTAGTAGAGACAGGGTTTTGCCAAGTTGTCCAGGCTAGTCTCGAACTTCTTACCTCACGTGATCCGCCTGTCTCGGCCTCCCAAAATGCTGGAATTACAGGCATAAACCACCGAGCCTGACCAAATGTCTAAATTTGTTTGTTTGTTTGTTTATCAAGACGGAGTCTTGCTCTTGTCGCCCAGGCTGGAGTGCAATGGCAAGATCTTAGCTCACTGCAACCTCTGCCTCCCAGGGTCAAGCGATTCTCCTCCCTCAGCTTCTGGAGTAGCTGGGATTATAGGTGCCTGCCACCATGCCTGGCTAATTTTTGTATTCGTTGGCCAGGCTGGTCTCGAACTCCTGACCTTGTAATCCACATGCCTCGGCCTCCCAAAGTGCTGGGATTACAGGCCTAAGCCACCACACCTGACCAAGACAGAGACTTTTAACCTTTTGAACCTTTGAATTTTGAACCAAGTGAAAACATAAAATAAAAGATAATTCCAAGGAGAAAAAAACAAAACAAAACAAAACTCATAGTGAAAACTTAAGGAAAAAAACTCACCCTCATAGAATTCTCTTACCTTCATTAAGAGAAAATAAAAATTGTCTAAAAATTATATCAATCTTTTTTTTTTTTTTTTTTGAGATGCAGTCTTGCTCTGTTGCCCAGGTTGGAGTGCAGTGGTGCGATCTCAGCTCACCTGCAACCTCTGCCTTAAGGGCTTAAGCGATTATCCTGCCTCAGCTTCCTGAGTAGCTGGGACTACAGTTGCGTGCCACGATGCCCAGCTAATTTTTGTATTTCTAGTAGATATGGGGTTGCACCATGTTGACCAGGCTGGTCTTGAACTGACCTCAAGTGATCCACCTTGGCCCACCCTGGACCTCCCAAATTTCTAGCATTACAGGCGTGAGCCACTGCTCCCAGCCAAAGCCCAACCTTTACAAGGGATTCTTTTTTTTTTTTTTTTTTTTTTTCCAGATGGAGTTTTGCTCTTGTTGCCCGGGCTGGAGTGCAATGATGCAATCTCTGCTTACTGCAACCTCCGCCTCCCAGGTTCAAGCGATTCTTCTGCCTCAGCCTCCCCAGTAGCTGAGATTGTTGGCGCATGCCACCACACCCAGCTAATTTTTAGTAGAGATGGGGTTTCACCATGTTGGCCAGGCTGGTCTCAAACTCCTGACCTCAGATGATCCACCCTCCTCGGCCTCCCAAAGTGCTGTGATTGCAGGTGTCAGCCACCACGCTTGGCCTTTACACGGGATTCTAATGGTCTAATGCGACAGTTGTGGCTTTAGTGAGCTCAGGATGCCCTCTGGTGTCCATGTGGGCTCAAGGATGTGATATTTTGAAAAACACTTGTAAATTCGGGGGGACACGTAATTGAAGCCATTTGCCAACTTTTCAAGATTCTCATTCGTTTTTGTTTTGTTTTGTTTTGTTTTTGGAGACAGAGTCTCGCTCTGTTGCCCTGGCTGGAGTGCAGTGGTGTGATCTTGACTCACCTCCGCCTCCCTGGTTCAAGCAATTCTCTGCCTCAGCCTCTAGAGTAGCTGGGACTACAGGTGCATGCCACCATGCCCGACCAGTTTTTGTATTTTTTGTAGAGGCGGGGTTTTACCATGTTGGCTAAGGTAGTCTGGAACTCCTGGCCTCAAGTGATTCATCAGCCTTCGTCTCCCAAAGTGCTGGGATTACAGGCATGAGCCACCACGCCCGGCCTTTTTATTTTATTTTATTTTATTTGAAACAGAGTGTCACTCTTTTGCCCAGGCTGGAGTGTTGGTGGCCTGATTTCTGCTCACTGTAACCTCCACCTCCCTGGCTCAAGTGATCCTCCCACCTCAGCCTCCCAAGTGGCTGGGATTACAGGCGTGAGCCACCAAAGATTCTCATTCTTAGCCCATTCTGTTATCCCTGTGAGTTTGCTAATAGTTGTCATACTAGGTCACCTTGTATTTGGATCAGAAGGTACACAAGGAGATCCGAGGGTCTCCTCTGCCTCATAGTGCTCTCCCAGTCCTCTTCTGATATTAGAGATCAAACCAGGTTGCCTTAGGTCAGTGATTCTCAAAATGTAGTTCTGGGACAAACAGCACTGGCATCACCTGGAAACCTGTCAGAAATGCAGTTCTCAGCCAGGCGCAGTGGCTCATGCCTGTAAATCCCAGCACTTTGGGAGGCCGAGGTGGGTGTATCACCTGAGGTCAGGAATTTGAGACCAGCCTGGCCAACATGGTGAAACACTGTCTCTACTAAAAATACAAAAAGTTAGCTGGGCGTGGTTGCAAGCACCTGTAATCCCAGCTACTTGGGAGGCTGAGGCAGAAGCATCGCTTGAACCCAGGAGGTGGAGGTTGCAGTGAGCCGAGATTGAGTTATTGCACTCCAGCCTGGGGGACAACAGCGAGACTTAATCTCAAAAACAAAAACAAAAACAAACAAACAAAGAAATGCAATTCTCTGGCCTTGCCCACACATACTATATCAGAAACTGCAGTTTGACCTCCCCCTACCCCTGGAGAATTCTGCTTTTCAAATCAGGCCTTTCTCTTTTTCTGTGTCTCTGTCTTAAGTCTCAATATTGAGTAGCTGTGATTTTGGAATAGTCAGATGTGGGACACCCTTTCTTGCCAGGAAGCACCGGCTCCTCAGTCAGCTGAGTCTGATTCTTGGCCTGGCCCGGGGAAAGAAATTCACATCCTGGATTCTCAGCAATGCTCTCTTGTCCCAGCTGCCTGTTGGGCTCCTACTTATATCTCAAAACATAGCTTGAACATTGTCTCTCTTGTGAACGTTCTGTGACTCTTAGGTCACAGATGATGGTCTACTTGTGAGTTTGCAAAGTATGTGTACACGTCCTGCCAACCATCAGTGTTACAGTTTCCTTACTGATCTCTGCCTGAGCAAGACTGGGACAACCCTGAGCGCAAGGGGGGTTTGGTTCCTCTCACCTCAGCCCCAGCTCCTTCAACACAATGCCTGGCACACAGTAGGCATTTGATAAATATTTACTCAATGAAGGAACTGCCTGCAATGGCCTGGTGGACAGGAAAGTAGAATGCAAGCAGTCCAAAAGTGGCTGGAAAAAGATTTTCTAAATCCTGGTGCTGGGCACAGGGCCCCCTGAAGTTTGCTTTTGGAACCTTCCTATCTGTCTTGTTCTCCTCTCACCAGGCACATCCCTGCCCTCCAGAGCCCACCTAGTCACACACTACCTTTCAGGACTACCATCCACATCGGCCAGATGCAAACCCACAATGACTTCCTGCCGTGGCTCCCAGTGCTCAGCTGCAACTCTGAGGCCCATTTCAGTGGGAGTCAGGAGCTTATCCAATGGAGGTGTCACTAGGAGTGACAATGGCTGGCTTTAAGGTTAGGGAAGTAGTGTTTACATTTCAAAAGAGAAGACTGCTCCACAAGGAATGTACAGTTTTGATATGTGCAGGGCTCAGGTCTTCAGAGGATAAATGAGGTCGATAGCTCCAGGAGTACTGGGACCTGCGCTCATTGGCTGACTGTTCCACCCACCTGTCACCCACAGCCTAGGCAGTGAATGGGCTGTCACCTTGGTCTCTTCTCTGCACGCCCTGGATGTGGATGACCTGAGTGTGAACTCACCTGGGCTCTGACCCTGGGTGCTCTTCCTGATGTTGTAGAGCCTCTGTGGGTGTGACGCATGCATAGGGGAGCTTCACAGGAGGCTGTGTGCCCTTTAAGTCTAAAGACCTATATTTTTTGGTAATCTATGTCAGGTGTTCATATCTCAGGGACTCAGATGCCCAAACTGTGAAAATGAAACAATCCATCCCATTTCTCAGGTGTGGTGAGATTAATTTTATATGACAATCAGTAATCAGTACATTGATCGTATTCTCAGTGTTGCCTTTATCACTGGGCCAATGCCTAAAACCCAAGGATGGAATAGGCCTTGTGGAGGAAGAGCTCCTTTCCTCCTTCTAAAGGCGCCATCAACAGGAATTTCCTTCAGGATAAGTTGGAAAAGAGCATTTGGGCTTTTTAATTAACATTTTAAATGTTTTTAAAATTCACAATAGATATTTTACCCTAAAATAAAGTAAAACTTGCTTAATTACAGAAAATGTGAAAAGTATATAAAAGCAGGGTCTCGCTCTGCCCAAACTGGAGTGCAGTGGTGTGATCATGGCTCACTGCAACATCAAAATGCTGGTCTTACACGATCCTCCTGCCTCGCCTCCGAAAGCGCTAGTTTTACAGGTATGAACCATAGCGCCGGCTCTTTCTGCCTTTCTTCAACACGTCCTCCCAGCCTTCCCTCCTTTCTCCACTCTCTGCATTTGATGCCCAGTGTATTCCAACCTCCAGGCCAACACAGGTGACCGCGTCCGCCTGGGGCAGGTGAGGGAAGGGACGCGAGGCGGCGCTGTCACCGCACTCTGTAAGCCGCAGCGCTCTGGGCCCCGCTGATCTTGTATCATTTCAGTGAACGTCACGCCAGATTTTTTTTTTTTTTTTTTTTTTTTTTTTGAGACGGAATCTCGCTGTTGGCCAGGCTGGAGTGCAGTGACGCGATCTCGGTTCACTGCAACCTCCGCCTCCCGGGTTCAAGCGATTCTCGTGCCTCAGCTTCCAGAGTAGCTGGGAATACAGTTGCCTACCACCACGCCAGGCTAATTTTTGTATTTTTAGTAGAGAAGGGGCTCCACCATGTTGGCCAAGCTTGTCTCGAACTCCTGACCTCAATCGATCCGCCCGCCATGGCATCCCAAAGTGCTGGGATTACAGGTGTGACCCACTGCGCTCGGCTGTCATTGCAGACTCTGATGGGGACCACACTTGGGTTATAAATTAGGATCCTCACTGAAAGGGTAGGACCATGGGGGGGCTTTTTCTTGGCCCCTTGGTTGTGGGTTTTCTTCTGGGCGGCGGAGCCCGTTTCCACCAGAACTGCTCAGAGGCGACCTCTGCCTTCCTGGGGTGAGGCAGCAGCGGGAAGCTTTTGCGGATCCTAGAATCCGTGGGCGGCCTATGGGAGGGGCTGAGGCGCATTTCCCTACTCACCCGGCCCCGAATCCACCGCAGTGCTGTTTCAAGCGAGTCACATTCCAGATCGCGCTCCAGCCCGGACTCGGAATTCCTGCCCCGCGGGTCTGCATTTTCACAGCGGCAGGTGTGAGTGACCGGCAGCTGGAGACTAGAAGCCTAAAGGCAGCTCCGCCCTCCCCAGCCCACAGCGCCGTTATTCCGTTTCTATATCAGTAAACACTTGTCATTTTTCCTTAGCCCGGGGCGGGGTGACCGGTGATCCCAGTCCTCGCAGTGAACTCCGGGCAGCAGAATTCAAAACGCTTGCGGCCGCCGAGCGCAGCCCGCCCTGGTTTATGTAAATGACCGCACTGGGCCGTTTCTTTCTTTTCCGGACCCAGCAGTGGCGCCTAAAGTCTGCAAGGAGGAAGTCACCTCTATGCTCGTGAGTCCAGGAATCTAAGGCGAGTGCTGAGGAAGAAAACGTAGTTGATGGGGCGGAGCAGAAAGGGTGGGGTGGAGGGGAGGGCTTTGGGCAGAAGACCTCGGAGGCTTGGAGGGGGAGGGGCACCCAGGCTTGGACCATGGGAAGTGACTCACCCAGAGCCGAAGACCATCTCGGCTTCCCCTAACACAGAAAGGGTGGGATTAGCTTTATTTGTGCCTGTCACCACCTCAAAGTGCCTTGGAACAAACTTTACGTATTATTATTTTGAGACAGAGGCTTGCCCTGTCACCCAGACTGGAGTGCAGTGGCGCCATCTGGGCTCACTGCAACCTTCGCCTCTCGGGTTCAAGCAGTTCTCCCTGCCTCAGCCTCCTGAGTAGTTGCGATTACAGGCGCCCACCACCACGCCCGGCTAACTTTTGTATTTTTAGCAGAGATGGTGTTTCGCCATGTTGTTCAGGCTGGTCTGGAACTTCTGATGTCAGGTCATCCGCCCACCTCGGGCTCCCAAAGTGCTGGGATTACAGGTGTGAGGCACTGGGCTCTGCCAATTTATTTACTTATTTAGAGACGGAGTCTTGCTCCCTCTCCCAGACTGGAGTGCAGTGGCGCAAATCTTGCCTCACTCACTGCAACCTCCACCTCCCAAGTTCAAGCGATTCTCTTGCCTCAGCCTCTTGAGTAGCTGGGACTACAGGCGCGTGCCACCACGCCTGGCTAATTTTTTTGTATTTTTAGTAGCAACGGGGTTTCACCATGTTGGCCAGGCTGGTCTCGAACTCCCGACCTTGTAATCTGCCTGCCTCGGCCTCCCAAAGTGTTGGGATTACAGGTGTGAGCCACCACGCCCGGCCCCAGTTTATTTATTTTTAAATAGAGATGGAGATCTCCTTATGTTGACCAGACTGGTCTTGAACTTCTGACCTCAAGCAATCCTTCCATCTCAGCCTCCTAAAGTGCTGGGATTACAGGTCTGAGCCACTGTGCCTGGCCTGTTATTTGCTATTATTATCGTTATTTTGAAGTATTAAAAGTTTTTTGGGGGTAAGCTGAATGAGAGTTCACTGGAGATGGCACCCAGAGGAAGTCCTGCAGGTGGGGGTAGACACTGTGGAGGGAAGGATTTGGGAACTGGTGTCAGGAGAGCTGGGTCCATCTCCTTCTGCCTGTCACTACCTTTGTGACTGGGTCCATCTCCCACTGCCTCTCACTACCTTTGTGACCTTTATTTATTTATTATTATTATTATTTATTATTATTATTTTGAGACTGAGTCTCGCTCTGCTGCCCAGGCTGGAGTGCAGTGGCGCAATCTCGGCTCACTGCAACCTCCGCCTCCCTGGTTCAAGGGATTCTCCTGCCTCAGCCTCCTGAGTAACTGGGATTACAGGTGCACACCACCATGCTCAGTTAATTTTTGTATTTTTAGTAGGGACAGGGTTTCACCATGTTGGCCAGGCTGGTCTCAAACTCCTGACTTCAGGTGATCCACCCGCCTCGGCCTCCCAAAGTCCTGGGATTACAGGTGTGAGCCACCGTGCCCGGCCAGGAAATATCTCTTACAGAAATAAAGGCAGTTGGCCGGGTGTGGTGACTCACCTGTAATCTTAGAACTTTGGGAGGGTGAGGCAGGCATATCATTTGAGCCCAGGAGTTCAAGACCAGCCTGGGCAAAATGGTGAAGCCCTTTCTCCACCAGAAATACAAAAAATTAGCCAGGTGGGGTGGCTCATGCCTGTAGTCCCAGCTCCTCCAGAGGCTGAGGTGGGAGGATCATCTGAGCCTGGGGAGGTCAAGGCTGTAATGAGCCATGATTGATCTACAACTGCCCTCCAGCCTGGGCCACAAAGCAAGACCCTGTGTCAAAAAAAAAAAAAAAAAAAAAAAAAGAGATTTTTCACCTTGGATTCCTGGGTCAGGGGATGATGGGTATTTTCATTCATAGTCTCAGATTACTTTCACAAACAATGGAAACAGTTTCCAGGCTCCTCTGCTTCTCACCTCCAAAATGCCTTTTTTCCTGTATCATTATCAGTCCTAAATGTTCTGGCTAATCAATTGAGCCACTGTTTATAGATTTGCAGGCCATTGGGATTTACCATTACTCTTTTTAATGAGGCTGAAATGTGAAGTTTATCTCAACCGCAAGTTTATTCAGCAAGGGTCAGTGGTTTCACTTAACAGTCTGGCTCTGAGGCTGGCTGTGGCCCTGTTATCCATGGTGAGCACCGCGGGAATGCAGGCAAGGGCTGTGAGAGGCTTGGACGAAGGCTCCACCCAGGAGAGATCTGGGTGGGCATTGGTGACCAGTAGAACCTAGGTGTCCTGGGCCAGTGCCCTTGGGGACTAGTCTTCTTCACCCCAGGCATCTTCTTTGTTCTGGAATGAGCCTGCCCATCCCTCAGGAAGACTGAAAGGAATTTGGTCAGAATAATATTACTGACTTTTGTCCAGACTTGAATTTATCCATAGAGTTCTGAGACCTGTCATATCCTCTGAGTGAGCTCTATCCAGGTCCCCTTCCCTGAATTACTCCTGTCCTCTCCTCACTGACTGGGATGACACCTAATTTTACAACCTGCTCTAGCATCTTTGCTCCCACCGTGACAGTAAACTCCTTGAGACTGCTGGCATCTTGGGAGGTGATTAGATTCAGAAGAGGTTGAGAGATTGGGGCCCCTATGATGGGATTAGTGTGTCCTTTTAAGAAGAGGAAGAGACTGGAGCTCCCAATCTCTTCACCACCTAAGGATATGGCAAGAAGGCAGCTGACTGCCAGGCGGGAAGAGGGCCCTCACCAGGAACTGAAACTGCTGGTTCCCTAACCTCAGACTTCCAGGGTCCAGAATTGTGAGAAACAAATGTCTGTTGTTTAACCAATCCATCGGTGGTATTTTGTTATGGCAGCACAAGCTGACTAAACAAGCACCAAAACCAAACCAGTAACTGCCCCTTTCCGGTCTCGGACCCAGTATTAAGGAATTCTGGTCACAGCGTTTATTCATCCATTTAACAAATATTTAGTAAGTGCTTCTGTGCCAGGCATTTTTCTAGGCCTGGTGATCATTTAATGAAAAGAGACTAACACCTACTCCCTGATGCTTACAATCTGAAAGACAGACAATAAAGAAAAATATAATAACAGTAGTGGATTATATGGATGTGTTCCAGCAATTTATTGCTGGGTTACAAATGATCTTAAGACATAAAAACGCCAGGCATGGTGACTTATGCCTGTAATCCCAGCACTTTGGGAGGCCGAGGTGGGCAGATCACGAGGTCAGGAGTTCGAGACCAGCCTGGCCAGTATGGTGAAACCCCGTTTCTACTAAAAATACAAAAAGTTAGCTGGGCATGGTGGCGCATGCCTATAATCCCAGCTACTTGGGAGGCTGAGGCAGGAGAATTGCTTGAGCCCGTGAGGCGGAGGTTGCAGTGAGCCGAGATTGAGCCACTGTACTCCAGCCTGGGTGACAGAGTGAGACTCTGTCTCAAAAAAAAAAAAAATTGTTTGTATATATATATAAAAATATATAAACAACCTTTATATTATCTCTCATTCTGTGGGCTGATTGGGCTCAGCTGGCCAGCTCTTCTGCTCCATATAACAGAGGCTGGGGCTGCCATCATCTGGAGCCCAGCTGGTCCAACACATTCAAGAGGCTCCTGCACAGGGCTGCAGTTGGTGCTGGCTGTTGACTGGGAACTCACTGAGGCTGTGAACCGGGTGACTTGGGTTCTCATCCACCTATTCCTTCATGTGCCCTGGCTGCTTCTGGCTCCACATCTGGGGTCCGGGTATTTCAAGTGGCCAAGTTAGAACCACAAGGCATCTTATGCTGGAACCTCAGAAGTCAGGCAACATCACGTTCCTCATGTTCTAGTCACCAAAGCAAGTCCCAAATCCAAAAAGAAGGGGATTAGGATCAGCTCTTGATAGGGGATGGCAGGGTCACATTGCTAAAGAGCATGTGGGATGGGAGATATTGTTGAGGCCGTCTTTGGAAAAGGACTTTTATAGTTACAAAGTGATATGTGATAAACAGAAAAAATAGGCCAGGCGCGGTGGCTCACACCTGTAACCCCAGCACTTTGGGAGACCGAGGCAGGTGGATCATGAGGTCAAGAGATCAAGACCATCCTGGCCAACATGGTGAAACTCCGTCTCTACTAAAAATAGAAAAATTAGCTGGGCGTCGACCAGGTGCAGTGGCTTACACCTGTAATCCCAGCACTTTGGGAGGCCAATTGGGGTGGGCGGATCATGAGGTCAGCAGATCGAGACCATCCTAACACTGTGAAACCCCGCCTCTACTAAAAATACAAAAAATTAGCTGGGCGTGGTGGCGGGCGCTTGTAGTCCCAGCTACTCGGGAGGCTGAGGCAGGAGAATGGCATGAACCCGGGAGGCGGAGCTTGCAGTGAGCCGAGATCGCGCCACTGCACTCTAGCCTGGGCGACAGAACAAGACTCCGTCTCAAAAAAAAAAAAAAAAAAAAAATTAACTGGGCATGGTGGCACGCACTTGTAGTCCCAGCTGCTCGGGAGGCTGAGGCAGGAGAATCGCTTGAACCCAGGAAGCAGAGGTTGCAGTGAGTCGAGATAGTGCCACTGCACTCCAGCCTGGCGACCGAGCAAGACTTGGTCTCAAAAAAAAGAAAATACAAAGTTGAAAGTTGACAATCAATGCAAGGTAATACAGGTGGCATTTTAAGTAGGGTGGTCACGGTGGGCCTCATGAAGGTGCCATTTGAACAGACTTGAAGAGGAGAGAAACTGAGCCATGCAGATATGTGCAAAGGAAGAACCTTCCAGAATCACCCTCATATACCCCTATGCTCTGTACATACCCAGCGCTCTGCACTGAGGCAGACCCTAAAGCTGCAGTGGGAATGGAGGTGGATACACTTATGGAAAGAAAGACTTCTTCAAAGAATGGTGGCGACCCAGGTCTCCCCTTCTGCTGTGGCTCTTAGAGGACCTGGAGTTGGAGAGGGGAAGTCACTGTCATGTGGAGGAAGACTAGGAGAGGAGAGGGAGGCCAAAGTGTGTCCCACCTTCACTCCACCTCTCTGCTCGCTCTCTCCTATATTGAGTGCCTCCCTTCCCAGAGTTGTGGTCACTGATAAGGAGGACCCTGAGGGCAACCACACCTTGCCATGCAGAGCACCTGGCTTCTCACCTGCCAACCTCACTCTGACCTGGCTGCAGGAAGGGAAGGAGCCAACTCTGGACTCAAGATTCAAGGGGACCAGACCCAGAGAGATGAGACATACCAGGGCTGGGCAGCTGTGGGGGTCCTTCCAGAGAGGAGCTGAGATACACCTACCTGGAGGGGCCCCAGGGCCTGGAGGGGCTCCTCAGTGTGACTGGGTGAGGTGTTTTCAGAGGACCAGGGTTGAGGGTGGGGGCATCTCATCCAGACCCTGCCCCCCTCTCTGCCCCAGGACCCAAGGTCCCCTTCCTCCCTCCTCAATGGAGATGCTGGGGATGTCCTTAGTCACCCTCTGAGTACTCACACATCACCCCTTATTTGGAAGTTTTTCTTGTTCTAACCTCCTTCCTTCCTGCTGCACCTTCTGCCTCAGCCCCAGGCTCTGGCCTCTGTCTCTCCTCTTCTACCCTCTAGCCGGTAATGACTGATTTCCCACTGAGGAGCCAGATCTAGGTGAGAGTCTGGGCTCTCGGTGAGGTTGGGAGAAGGAAAAGGCTTATGGGCCAGGGGATGGGAGGGAGAATGGGCACAGCCAGAGCAGAAGTGAAAGGGTTGGAGGAGGCGATAAAGACAGATGTTTCCATATCACCATTTTTCTTTCATGGTCCAAGGGAGCTGTCCTTCCTCCAGAGGGAAGTGAAAAAAGAAGCAGGAACAGTGAAATACGCCACAGGAAAGAAAAATCTTAGTGATCCCTCCTGCTGTCTCTCTCCTTTTGTCTATTCTGGCAAATTTTGTAAGTGAAATTTGTTACCAAGATGTGAAAATCTTATTATAAGAAAGTCTCTAAATATTTGAGAATAAAATTATCAATGTCTCAGCTCTGCAGACTGAAAAAACAGAATCTTTACAAAATAAAATCATGTTTGGAAAACTCCTCCTCTGAGGGATATCAAAGGCTGCACTGAATAAGCTCTAAGGAGGTGCTGAAATGACAGCCATTTATTTGCCTGTGTAAGCTCAGGCAGGTGTTGGAATTGAGGAAGGATAGGTAATGAAAAAAGTAACCATGTGCTTGGGGCACAGTGACGGTGATGACCACAGAATCAACACAATAAGCTGTAGCATTTGCATCGTAGTCCAGTTCATTCAAGCAAAGCTATCTCCAATAGGGAATTTACCCTGTACAGAACATGTGCATTTTGATTTCACCTTTTCTAACTGACCCTTTGCTCATGACAATAGTGAAAAAATACAGCCCTGAGTGGAGATTTAAGATGCTAACGAGTCATGAGATGTATGAACATGCATGTACAGCTACTGCACATGTGCACTCAGAAGACCACCCAGAACATGTTCACTAGTAACCCCTCTTCCACCCACCTCCTATGGATAATCATGTAAGACTCCCATAAAGGGAGTTTCTCCAGCAGTAATCAATGCTGTCTCATCCATAGGAGCAGCCTGTCCTGAATCCTCTCTCTCAGGGTATACAGTTTATTTTGCACTTAACTTTCAAAATAGTATTTTTCCTTTGTAATAAATTGCTTTGTACTTCTCCTTTGCTGCATGTTTCTTATTTAAATTCTTTTAAATGAAGAAGTCAAGAACCACAGTATTACAACAGCCGTCAACATTTCTGGTGCCATGACTCAGACAGAGGTTTGTCTGCTTCATTGGTTTCAGTTCCCCTTCACTCCTGGTGAGTCCTGTGGCAGCCCCAGACCCCTGATTGACTATCACTGCTTTCCCCAGATCTCTTCTATTAAGGTTTTGGGGGAGGACCTTTTAAATCACTCACATTATTTGAGCAACTGATTGTGATTGCTTTCCATTTGGCTGCTGTTTTTGCAATGTTTACAATTACCTTATTTGGATGGAACACCCTGATTATTCAGCCTTTGGACTCTTGCTGCTTCTGTTTCACCTTTTGTTTTACTGTCCCTCCCAGGACTGCACCTGATCAGTACTTATTGGCTACTGTAACTTTTTTTTTTTTTTTTTTTTTTTTTTTGAGACAGAGTCTCACTCTGTCACCCAGGCTGGAGTACAGTGGCTCAATCTCGGCTCACTGCAACCTCCGCCTCACGGGCTCAAGCAATTCTCCTGCCTCAGCCTCCCAAGTAGCTGGGATTACAGGCATGCGCCACCATGCCCAGCTAATTTTTGTATTTTTAGTAGAGACAGGGTTTCACCATGTTGGCCCGGCTGGTCTCGAACTCCTGACCTCGTGATCCGCCTGCCTCGGCCTCCCAAAGTGCTGGGATTACAGGCGTGAGCCACTGCAGCCAGCACTTGTTTGTTAATCAACTAATCTCTTCAAAGATTTTTGTTCACCTTGAGGGACACATTAGATCTACTTTTGCCAGCAGTGCCCATCCCTCCAGCTGTGTGTGTTCCGAGACTCCTTCAGGAGACGTTCCAAGAGGCCATCCATGGTGAGTGCAGGATGTGTGGCCACATGGATGTGTCGTCATGGGGACTACAACTAGGCATTCCAAGCATGATGACTGGACATTAAAAATGGCAGATCAGTGAAATAAGGAAGGGCTTGTTGGCGAGACATCCAGGCCCTCCGGCTGGCAGCAAGAACCACTTCAGTTCAGCTTGGAGATGTCCAGCACCAGTGAGACCTAGAATGGTGCATGGCAAATGCCCATGACCTCCTAGGGCCTCAGTTTCATGGGGATTCAAGGGAACACCCTGGATTCCATTGTTGTCCAGCTCAGCTCACGGGGATGCATATGACCTCCTGGATTTTGGTACATGTTTCTGTGGTTGCAGGATTCTCTTGGTACCTAGAGAGCCACCTCCTCTACTCTCACTGAAACACCTCTAGGGTATATACTAAAAATTGGAATATTTTGAAACAGTATAAGTTAAAAGATAATAGGCCGGGTACGGTGGCTAACACCTGTAATCTCAGCACTTCGGGAGGCCGGGGTGGGCAGATCACCTGAGGTTGGGATTTCGAGACCAGCCTGACCAAGATTTCGAGACCAGCCTGACCAAGATTTCGAGACCAGCCTGACCCCGTCTCTATTAAGAATACAAAATTAACCGGGTGTGGTGGCGCATTCCCGTAATCCCAGCTACTCGGGAGGCTGAGGCAGGAGAATTGCTTGAACCCAGGAGGTGGAGGCTGCAGTAAGCCGAGATTATGCCATTGCACTCCAGCCTGGGCAAAAAGAGCGAAACTCCATCTCAAAAAAATAAAAATAAAAGATAATAAACAATGGCCAAAGAATAAAACTCTTGATACGATCGTCACCATTTTAAGGCTTAAGGTTTTCTTTTCCATCACTGAGTCTCTCCCTTTCCTCTCATTCTTCTACTTATAAATCTCGATAACAATTCTACTCACCCACTGTGACTTTGCTCCCTTCGGCTGATTTATCAGTTCATCCTGATGGCCTGATGGGTGACAAGCAGAGGTGAGGACTTCAAAGTCCACACTAAGTAGATCTAGTTCACTGTGGCCCTCCCTGACAGGAGGCTTGTGAAGTTGGCAGGGCTTCGGTCTAGGCTGTGCAGTATGGGAATCCTCATTTGCAATGTCTGGAGATCTTCATTTTTCTAACTAGTAATAACCATCTTGTTATGTTTGCACGTCTTTGCATTTCACCGCCTTTGAATTCTGTCCTCCCATGAAAATTTATTGTCCTTTTTGATCCGTCTGTATTCATAGACTTGCATTTGCTTTCCTTTTGTCTCTAACCCATAAGACTGATAAAAATTATTCTAAAGGTTCCTTCTTTCTGCTGTGTATGTCAGGGCTCCTCTGCCTTTGGTGAGAGCAAAGAGAGTTTTGTCTTTACCCAGAATAAAACTTTTTTTTTTTTTGAGATGAAATCTTGATCTGTCACCTAGGCTGGAGTGCAGTGGCCCGATCTCGGCTCATTGCAACCTCTACCTCGCTGGTTCAAGCAATTCCCCTGCCTCAGCCTCCCAAGTAGCTTGGATTACAGGTGTGCACCACCACTCCTGGCTAATTTTTTTGTATTTTTAGTAGAGATGGGGTTTCACCATATTGGCCAGATTGGTCTCGAACTCCTGACCTCAGGCAGTCTGCCCGCCTCAGCCTCCCAAAGTGCTGTAATTACAGGTGTGAGCCACGGCGCCTGGCCCTGGAAGAAAACTTTAATTGCTGGGTGAAATATATTTTCTACCAAATTCCCCTCATAAGACCTAGAAAGCCTAATGGACATAGCTACTTACATGTCCTAAGCTGTTATTTTAAGGCCAAAATTAAAACATTAAGGGCACATATAAGGTTGGCCATTACTAACCTGAAAAAAAAGATAAATGAATGTTCCATGATTAGGTCTTTTCAACAGTGCATGGGCCCACACAATACTGTTTCACAATTAGAGGTTTGTTTGTTTGTTTTTGTTTTTTAATAGAAAGAAAGGAAGGACAGGTGCGGTGGCTCATGCCTGTAATCCCAGCACTTTGGGAGGTCAAGGCGGGCGGATCACGAGGTCAGCAGTTTGAGACCAGCCTGGCCAATATGGTGAAACCCCATCTCTACTACAAATACAAAAATTAGCTGGGCATGGTGGCACGCTCCTGTAGTCCCAGCTACTCAGGAGGCTGAGGCAGGAGAATCACTTGAACCTGGGAGGCGGAGGTTGCAGTGAGCCAAGATCGAGCCACTGCACTCTAGGCTGGGCAAGAGAGACAGACTCTATCTCAAAAAAAAAAAAAAAAAAAAAAAAAAGGAAGATGATCAGGGATTCCCCAAGGGCCCAGAGAGAACCTGACATTATTCCCCTTACTAACCAGACACCTCTATACTAAGACAAGTCTCTTAAAGACTGATACCAAATGTATTATGCTCATGTTATTCAAAAGAGTTCTGTAATCCCAGCACGTTGGGAGGCCGAGGCAGGTGGATCATGAGGTGAGGAGTTTGAGACCATCCTGACCAACACGGTGAAACCCCATCTCTACTAAAAATACAAAAATTGACTGGGCATGGTGGCTTGGACCTGTAATCCCAGCTACTCAGGAGGCTGAGGCAAAAGAATCATTTGAACCCAGGAGGTGGAGGTTATAGTGAGCCAAAGTTGCACCACTGCACTCCAGCCTGGGCGACAGAGCGAGACTGTCTCAAAAAAAAAAAAAAAAAAAAAAAAAAAAGAATTTCGGGAAATCTAACATAATTAATGACTCTATAATAAGAAATATACCATCTGGGTGCAGCAGTGGCCCTTTGGGAGGCCAAGGTGGGTGGATCACTTAAGTTCAGGAGTTTGAGACCAGCCTGGCCAACATGGTGAAACCCTGTCTCTACTAAAATTACAAAAATTAGTCGGATGTGGTGGCACGGGCCTATAATCCCAGCTACTTAGGAGGCTGAGGCAGGAAAATCGCTTGAGTCCAGGAGGCAGAGGTTGCAGTGAGCTGAGATCACGCCACTGCACTCCTGCCTGGGTGATGAGTGAGACTCTGTCTCAAAAAAAAAAAAAAAAAAAAAAAGGCCTCCTACCAACAACTTTCCTCCCTTACAATCTAGTCGAGGATTACTCTTCAAACCTCTTAAGCTTGTACTCCTAGTAGTCTTTCCTCACTTGACACACAGTCTTCTGCACCCCACCCATATCAGTTTGTTCACCAAACACTCCCTGAAGAGTCCAGTCCTGCTGGAACAACTCATAGCAGGGTATCCTATTGCCCACCTAAAACAAAAAGCAACCTACGCTCACTGTCTGTATCTCCCTGTCTCAGGTAACATAGAGAAACAACGAAATCCTCTTAGAAACCTACTTCATTAGTCTGTTCTAGATTTCAGGAAAAAGTCACAAAACTAGTCATAAATCCCCAAGTCCCAATAAATTAACTGCTAAACATAACTTTTGGTGTCTTTAGTTACCAAGACAGTGGAAAAGGCACATAGAGATCAAAGGGAAGAAAAGAGAGACAAAAGACAGGCCCAATTGTTGGCCTTCACTCACTATGCAAAAACTCCCACCACCAGGTTAACCTGGGTGGAACCCAAAGGCTATTGCTGCATTTATTTATTTATTTAGAGACGGAGTCTTGCTCTGTCGCCCAGGCTGGAGTGCAGTGGCCCAATCTCAGCTCACTGCAAGCTCCACCTCCCGGGTGCACGCCATTCTCCTGCCTCAGCCTCCCGAGTAGCTGGGACTACAGGCGCCCGCCACCTCGCCCGGCTATTTTTTGGTATTTTTTAGTAGAGACGGAGTTTCACCGTGTTAGCCGGGATGGTCTCGATCTCCTGACCTCGTGATCTGCCCGTCTCGGCCTTCCTCTCAAAATGGAAGTTTGAACTGGCAGTAGCCAGGTCCAAGGAACTCTCTTTGTATTGTTTGTTTAGCCAGATATTCCCATATTATGGTCCAAAGTTTGTTCCAGGAGGTGTATGGAAATGTTGGCCCATTCTTCCTGAGACACAGGTTCTGCGTATTTTTAACTTTTGGTAGTCATGCTAAGCCAGCAAAGCTGAGTTGATTTTTATAAGCTAGTAGTATGGTTTATTATTTCTTTAGCAGATAAGGTCGTTTTACTAAGAGCGCCTAAAATGCAGTAAGCAAATAAGAAAAAAATGAAAACATCACATGTCACTGCGAGTTGTTTTCTTGAACAGAAGCTTATGCTGAGGCGACATTAATTGCCTAATGTTTTGGGTCTTGGCTGCTTTTGGACAGGAGCCTTAGCTCCTCCAGTGCTTCATAGGAATAGCTTGGAGTCTTTGTTTCAAGTTTCTGTGATGACTTAAAAGGAATCATTTTTTATTGTTGATAAACACACCAAAGGCCTACACCCCTAAGTTTTACTGCAGCAGAAGTTGGTCAGCTGCGTGGTAGAGTGAAAATCCTAGTTTGGACTTTGTTATTAACACCAATGACAGTGACGTGTTTCGTAGACAGAGACCCAGGGCAGAAAGTGAGAACTGACAGGCCAGCCTCTGTCTTTAAAAGGATATTGATATTTTTGCCTGTCATGTCCAGGGTCACCCGAAGCTCCATTGCTGTGACTGGGACTGATGGCCACATAGGAGCTGTTGTTTGCCTTTGGCCTCTTTAGTCTTTAGCCAGGGACAATAAGGAATTAGGAATCCCTCCTCCCTTCAGAGTTGGAGACAGTCCTTCTTCCATTGCCCTTCTTTGTCACATTGATGACAGGCTCCAGAGGGTTTGCAAGCCTGAAGGCCTTTGTTACTTATTTAGCTCCAGTGTCCATGCTTTTTATAAATGCAACAATAGGGCCGGGCGCGGTGGCTCACGCCTGTAATCCCAGCACTTTGAGAGGCTGAGGCGGGTGGATCATGAGGTGAGGAGATTGAGACAATCCTGGCCAACATGGTGAAATCCCATCTCTACTAAAAATACAAAAATTAGTGGACATGGTGGCATGTGCCTGTAGTCCCAGCTACTTGGGAGGCTGAGGCAGGAGAATCGCTTGAACCAGGGAGCCGGAGGTTGCAGTGAGCTGAGATCGCACCACTGTGCTCCAGCCTGGTGACAGAGTGAGACTCTGTCTCAAAAAAAAAAAAAAATTTGTTTGTATTTGTGGATCTTCAGCACATCTACAACTCCCTCCACAATGAAGGGACGATGTCCCATCGTTTACATTTCCCCTTATCTACCTTTTGCATTGGCTAACACATCTCTCCCTTTCCCCATGTACCAACATCACAAGAGCCACCTCTGAGCAGGATTCCTTGTTCCCTTGGGGTTAGTGCTATCCTTTCTATTGGGACTAGCAGAGCCAGCCACAGGGACAGAGCCTTGGGAATCCAGCATAAACTGTCTCAGGAGACCACAGTGGCCCTCTGACAAACAGCAGAGAGCCTCACCAGACTTCAGCAACAGCTGGACTTCCTGGCAGTCCTACAAAACCGAAGAGCCTTAGACCTTCTCACAGCCGGACAGTGAGGAACATGTTTGTATCGAAAAGAAGAATGTTATTTTTGCATTAATCAAATTACGAATACATATTTAATAGCATTTTCTTGGAACAAGAAAATCATTACCCAGGCAGACAAAATTGAATATTTAGGAGCATCCATGGGAACTTGGAAGCAATGGCTGTTCCCTTTAACAGCCATTATATAACAGCCCAATAACCAAATTGCTCCCTTTAACAATGCCAGTCATTACCATATGTTTAGCTCCAACTTTTGGTGCAAATTTGTTTAAAGTGCTGATTTCCCAGTCTGGCCAACACGTCAAAACCCTGTCTCTATTTAAAATACAAAAAATTAGCCGGGTGTGGTGACAGGCATCTGTAATCCCAGCTACTTGGGAGGCTGAGGCAGGAGAATTGCTTGAACCTGGGAGGCGGAAGTTGCAGTGAGCTGAGAGCTGAGATCGTGCCATTGCACTCCAGCCTGGGCGTCAGAGCCGCACTGTCTCAAAAAAAAAAAAAAAAAACAACATGCTGATTTCTTGCTCTGTCACCTATAGCAAATCCTGGTTCATGTGACGGTTTTGCAAGTCTTCCAACCTTTGGCTGCTAATGAGCTATCTCACATCTTGCCCACCAGTCCCCTGAAAGACATGGCTTACACACTGTTAGATTAGGCAGGAAAAGACTTCAGGGCCCAGGTTAGGCAAGGAACAATGCCGCACTCAGCAGGAAGCAGCTCTGGAAGAAATGACCTAGCCTCTCATCCTCCCATGTGACTGTGGGTCCTAAGATCTTTTAGGGAGGAATTGAGGCAGGATAGGGAGTCAAGGAAGTAACTATGTCCTTGGGATGCAGCAACAGTGATAACCATACAGGCAACACAATAAGCTCCAGCATTCACATTGTAGACCAGCTCATTCAAGCAAAGCTATCTCCAGTAGGGAATTTACCCTGTAGAGAGCATGCGCATTTTGATTTTACCTGTCATCAGACTGACCCTTTGCTCATTACAATAGTAAGAAACACACCCCTGGGTAGAGATTTAAGATGCTCATGAGACATGAGATGCATGAACAAGCGTGTATAGCTACTACACATGTGCATCCAGAGGACCACCCACCCAGAGGACCATGCAGAACATGCTTACTAATAACACCTCTTCCCACCTCTTTATGAATAATTATGTAAGAACCCCATAAAGGGAGTTTCTGCAGCAATTATCAACGCTGTCTCATCCTTAGGAGCAGCCCACCCTGAATCCTCTCTCTCAGGGTATACTGTCTACTCTGCACTTAACTTTCAAAATATCATTTTTCCTTTGCAATAAATTGCTCTGTACTGCATCTCCTTTGCTGTGTGTCTCTTGTTTACATCTTTTAAATGAAGAAGACAAAGACAGAGGTATCACAGGTGTCATCAACAGAACCTCTCTGTCCTCCTTAGGAAAGTGAAATGAGCACCCAACCCCCAGATTTTGGTTATGATACATCATTCTGCAATAAAAGGAACCAGGACTCCTTAGAAAAATAGCTGGTTCTAGGATTGAAATAGGAAAAATACAAGATGAGCCCAGAACATCTTGAAATGTTACCAAAGAGCTGGGCAGGGTGGCTCACGCCTATAATCCCAGCACTTTGGGAAGCTGAGGCAGGCGAATCACAAGGTCAGGAGTTTGAGACCAGCCTGGCCAACATGGTGAAACCCCATCTCTACTAAAAATACAAAAAATTAGCCGAGCATAGTGGTGGGTGCCTGTAATCTCAGCTACTTGGGAGGCTGAGGCAGGAGAATAGCTTGAACCTGGGATGCGGAGGTTGTAGTAAGCAGAGATCACTCCAGTGCACACCAACCTGGGCAACAGAGCAAGACTCCATCTCAAAAAAAAAAAAAAAAAGAAAAGAAAAGAAAAGAAAAAAAGAAATGCTGGAAAAGAAGAAGCCTCCACCCATTCCACAACCCACACCACCAAAAAATGAGGGCAGGTCAGAGGGACACAGGAGTCAACCTGAAAGAGCTCCCTATGGACAAAGCTGCAATAATTTGAGCAACAAAGTAACAATAGTATTGGATTATAACCCAAAATATAAAATAAATATCCATTCCATACTAAAATTCATAAAGGATTGAGTAAATAAATAAATAGGGAAGAAGGGACAAATCTTCCTTACAGAAGAATTCCAAAAAATATATTAAGAGAAACCCCCTTCCAGGGGGTGGAGCTTTATTTCTCTCAGCTTGATGTGGGTTGGACTTGCCATCTTACTTCCAAAGACTTGCGTATGAAAAGGGAAAAATAGTAACCTTACAGTAGAGAAATGTGGCAGATGCCACCTTAACTAAGCAGTCAACGTCGTGTTAACATCTTGCCCCCCAGAAATGATGTGATGAAGACACTCGCCACTATGGTATTCTTCCCTTAAACCTATAACCCCAATCTAATCATGAGGAAGCATCAGACAAACCCAAAGGGAGGGACATTCTGCAAATTATCTGTCCAGTATTCTTCAAAACCTTCAAGATCATGAAAATAGGTAAAGACTGAGAAACTCACAGATCAGAAGAGACTAAGGAGGCCTAAAAACTAAATGTATTATTGTGCCTTGGATTGGATCCTTGAACAGAAAAAGGACATTAGTGGAAAAACTGGCAAAATTCAAATAAAGTCCATGGTTTAAATAATAGTATTATACCAATGTTAAGTTCTTAGTTTGTTAGTCTTGACATGGTTTTGTTAGATGTTAACTTTTTTTTTTTTTTTTTTTTTTTGAGACGTAGTTTTTTGCTCTTGTTGCCCAGGCTAGAGTGCAACGGTGCGATCTCGGTTCACCGTAACCTCTGTCTCCCGGGTTCAAGCGATTCTCCTGCCTCAACCTCCCAAGTAGCTAGGATTACAGGCATGCGTCACCACCCTGGCTGATTTTGTGTTTTTAGTAGAGACAGGGTTTCTCCATGTTGGTCAGGCTGGTCTTGAACTCCCAACCTCAGGTGATCCACCCACCTCGGCCTCCCAAAGTGCTGGGATTATAGGCATGAGCCACTGCTCCTGGCCTAGATGTTAACATTAAGAGAAGCTGGGGTATTTGAAAACTCTATGTTCTAACTTTGTAACTTTTCTCTAAATCTCATATTAATCTGAGATTAATTGATTTAAAAAGTAAGATGAAATATACATATTTAAGATAAATAGAATCAGTAAATTAATAACATTTCAAAACAGAAAGCATTGGCCTATATGGTTTCACTAATGAATTCTACCAAACATTTAAGGAAAAACATACCAATTTTCCAAAAGATAGGCACAGAGGAAATATTTTCTTTTTTCTTTTTTTTTTTGAGACAGAGTCTCGCTCTGTCACCCAGGCTGGAGTGCAGTGGTGTGATCTCAGCTCACTGCAACTTCCACCTCCTGGGTTCAAGGGATTCTCCTGCCTTAGCCTCCCGAGTAGCTGGGACTACAGGCATGTGCCACCACGCCTGGCTATTTTTTTTTTGTATTTTTAGTAGAGACGGGGTTTCACCATGTTAGCCAGGATGGTCTTGATCTCCTGACCTTGTGATCTGCCTGCCTTGGCTTCCCAAAGTGCTGGGATTACAGCTGCAAGCCACCACGCCCAACCTGTATTTTCTAACTCATTTCATGAAGTCAGCATTACCCTAATTCCCAAAGACTTTACATGAAAAGAAAACCACAGACCCATATCTTTCAAGAACATGAAAAATTCTCAACAACATATGAATAAACAAGATTCACAATATATAAAAGCAACTATACATCCTAGGTATACAAAGTTGGGTCAGCATTTGAAACTCAGTTGATGTCATCCATTACATCAACAGGCTAGAAAAGAAAAATCACATCATCACATCAATAGATGCAGAGACTAAGGTCAGGACGAGACAGTGATGACTTTCTCATCACTGCTTTCCAACATCATACTGGAAGTCCTAGCTAATGCAATAAGACAAGAAAATAAAATAAAAGGCATACATAATGGGAAAGAAGAAATAAAACTGTCTTTGTTCACAGATGACATAATTTTCTATGTAGAAAATAAAAAGAAATTCACAAAAAATCTCCTGGAACTAACAAGCAATTATAGTAAGATTGCAGGATAGAAAATTAATATGTAAGCTGGGTGTGGTGGTGCACACCTGTAATCCCAGTGCTTTGGGAGGCTGAGACGGGTGGATCACCCGAGGTCGAGAGTTTGAGACCAGCCTGACCAACATGGAGAAAACCCGTCTCTACTAAAAATACAAAAAATTAGCTGGGCATGGTGGCACATGCCTGTAATCCCAGCTACTCGGGAGGCTGAGGAAGGAGAATTGCTTGAACCTGGGAGGCAGAGGTTGCAGTGAGCCAAGATCGCACCATTGCACTCCAGCCTGGGCAACAAGAGCGAAACTCTGTCTCAAAAAAAAGAAAGAAAGAAAGAGAAACAAAACAAAAGAAAATTAATATGTAAAAGTCAGTCACTGTCCTATGCACCAGCCAGCAATAAATACATAGAATTTGAAATTTAAAACACAATACAATGTACATTAGCACCCCTCAAAAGTGAAATATTTGGGTACAAATTTAACCAGTTTTGTGCAAAATCTATATGAACAAAATAGTAAAACTTTGATGAAAGAAATCAAAGAAGAACTAAATAAATGGAGAGGTAGGCCAGGTGCGGTGGCTCATGCCTGTAATCCCAGCACTTTGGGAGGCCGAGGTGGGTCGATCACTTGAGGTCAGGAGTTTGAGACCAGCCTGGCCAACATGGCGAAACTCTGTCTCTACTAAAAATACAACACTTATCTAGGCTTGGTGGTATGTGCCTGTAATCCCAGCTACTCAGGAGGCTGAGGCAGGACAATCACTTGAACCCAGGAGACGGGGGTTGCAGTGATCTGAGATCACGCCACTACACTCCAGCCTGGGTGACAGAGGGAGACTCTGTCTAAAATAAAATAAAATAGATAAATAAACACATACATACATAAATGGAGAGATATGCTAGATTCAAGAGCAGGAAGAGCCAATATTGTTAGTATGTCAGTTCTTCCCAACCCTATCTATAGAATCAGTGCAATCCTAGTCAAAACCCCAGAACGCTGTTTTGTGTATACTCACAAGCTGATTTAAAAATTTATATGGAGAGGCAGGGTGCGGTGGCTCAGGCCTGTAATCCCAGCACTTTGGGAGGCTGAGGCGGGTGGATCACCTGAGGTCAGGAGTTCAACACCAGCCTGGCCAACATGGTGAAACCCCATCTCTACTAAAAATACAAAAATTAGCTGGGTGTGGTGGTGGGCACCTGAAATCCCAGCTACTTGGGAGGCTGAGGCAGGAGAATTGCTTGAACCCAGGAGGTGGAGGTTGCAGTGAGCTGAGATCATGTCTTTGTACTCCAGCCTGGGCAACAGGAGTGAAACTCTGTCCCCCACAACCCCCCCCCCAAAAGAAAAGGTTTATATGGAGAGGCAAAAGGCTAGTCAGCACAATATAGAAGGAAAACAAAGTCGAAGTACTGCCACACCTGACTTCAAGACTTTCTATAAAGCTGCAGTAATCCAGACAGATAATTGGTATAGTCATTGTTGGAAGCAGTATGAAGGTTTCTCAAAAAATTAAAATATAAAACTACCATATGATCCAGCAATCCTACCACTGAATATATATTCAAAGAGAATAAAATCTGTGTGTCGAAGAGATATCTGCACTTCCACGTTCATTGCAGCATTATTCTTTCTTCTTTCTTTAGAGGTGGGGTGTCACTGCATTGCCCAGCTTGGTCTCAAAATCCTGGCCTTAAGTGATCTTCTTGCCTCAGCCTCCTGAGTAGCTGGATTACATGTGCGACCCACCACACCTGGCTGCAGTGTTATTCTCAAGAGCCAAGATATGGAATCAACCTAAGTATCCATCAATGGATTAGTGGATAAAGAAAATGTGGTATATATACACAATGGGATACTAGTCAGTCAACAACATGAATGAATCCAGAAGACATTACGTTAAGTGAAATAAGCCAGGCACAGAAAAACAAACATGATCTCACATATATGTGGAGTGCAAAAAAAGCCAAACTCATATACATGGAGAGTAAACCGGTAGTTATCAGAGGCTGGGAGGTGGGAAGAGTGGGGAGGGGTAAGCAAATGACACAAAATTTCTTTTCTTTTCTTTTTTTTTCTTTTTTAAGACAGAGTCTTGGCTGGGTGCAGTGGCTCACACTTGTAATCCTAGCACTTTGGGAGGCCGAGGCAGGCAAACTGCTTGAGCTCAGGAGTTTGAGACCAGCCTGGGTAACACAGTGAAACCTCATCTCTACTAAAATACAAAATAAATTAGCCAGGCATGGTGGCATGCGCCTGTAGTCCGAGTTACTTGGGAGGCTGAGGCAGGAGACTTGCTCAAACCCAGGAGGTGGAGGTTGCAGTGAGCTGAGATCATGCCACTGCACTCCAGCCTGGGAAATAGAGTGAGACTCTACAAAAAGATAGAGTCTCTCTTTGTCACCCAATCTGGAGTGCAGTAGCGTGATCTTGGCTCATTTGCAGTCTCTGCCTCTTGGGTTCAAGTGATTCTGGTGCCTCAACCTCCTGAGTAGTTGGGGCTATAGGCATGTGACACCACACCCAGCTACTTTTTGTATTTTTAGTTTCACCATGTTGACCAGTCTAGTCTTGAACTCCTGACCTCAAGTGATCCACCCACCTTGGCCTCCCAAAGTGCTGAGATTACAGGCATGAGCCACCACAACTGACCAACACAAAAGTTCAATTAGACAGGAAGAATAAGTTTAAGAGATCTATTGTACTTTATGGTGACTAAACTTAGTGACCACATATTGTATATATTTAAAATTGTAAGAGAAATTATTTGAAGCATTATTACCACAAAAAGTATGTGAGGTAATGTATATATTAATGACTTGCTTTAGCCATTTCACAATGTATACATATATGAAAACAAGATGCTGTACACCCAAATATAACTTTTATCTGTCAACCAAAATAATTCAATTTTGAAAAGACAGTGTGGTATTGGCAAAAGAATAGACAAATAGATCAATGAAACAGAATAGAGAGACAAGAAATAGACCCACGTAAATACAGACAAAGGAGCAAAGACAATACAATGGAGAAAAGACAGTCTTTTCCATAAATGGCACTGGAAAAACTGGACATCCGCATGCAGGAAAAGTGAAATGAAAAGAGCTCTCTCGAAAGGTTGTTGTGAAGGTCATCTGTGACAGGAACAAAAAGTGCCCAGCAGGGTCTCTGACAGTTAGCAAACTCCCATATTACTCTAATGGCTGGACTGCAATATCCCTTAGCCCCATCTCCATAAAACTTTTCTATGAAGGCTACAATGATTCCTGTCAGTCATGCAGTCCTACTAACCTGCTGGGTAGGATACAATATCGAAGGGGCCAGTGTACTGCCCTCAGGGGGCTCTGTGGCCTCTTGACCTTGTGGATGATGCTGACCATATGTTCTGCTTGTCCCTGGCTGAAGACAGGCCCCTCCTGTAGAGGTCAGGCATGAATGCACATCTGAGTAAGACTCTATTATGACTCAAGAATAACAAACATAAATAAATAAACATGATAACATAAAACTAGGTTTCATTTTCTGCTGCTATAATGGAATACCACAAATGGGCAATTTATTAAAAAAGGTATTTCTTATATTTCTGGAGGCTGGGAAGTCCAAGAGCATGGTATCAGCATCTCATGGTGGCCTTCCTGCAGCATCATCCCATGGTGAAAGGTAGTAGGGCAAAGAGGCCAAACATACTTTCTATCAGGAGCCCACTCCCACAATAATGACACTAATTTATTCAACCTAATCAACTCTTAAAGGTGTCCCCTTTTAGTACTATCAGAATAGCAATTAAATGTCAACATGAGTTTTGGTGGGTCACTCAAACTGTCAGAGGCATGTGAACCAGAGCAACTCAGTCTTGAATAGGAGCTGGGTAAAATAAGGCTGAACCCTATTGGGCTGCATTCCCAGATGGTTAAGGCATTCTAAGTCACAGGATGAGACAGAAGGTCAGCACAAGATACAAGTCATAAAGACCTTGCCGATAAAATGGGTTGCAGTAAAGAAGCTGGTCAAAACCCACCAAAACCAAGATGTTGATGAGAGTGACCTCTGGTCGTCCTCCTGCTACACTACCACCAGCACCATGACAGTTTACAAATGCTATGGCAACGACAGGAAGTTACCCTACATGGTCTAAAAAGGGGAGGCATAAATAACCCACCCCTTGTTTAGCATTTCATAAAGAAATAACCATAAAGATGGGCAACCAGCAGCCCTCAGGGCTTCTCTGTCGATGGAGTAGCCATTCTTTTGTTCTTTCACTTTCCTAATAAACTTGCTTCACTTTACTCTGTGGACTTGTCCTGAATTCTTTTTTGTGCAAGATCCAAGAGCCCTCTCTTGGGGTCTGAATCGAGACTCCTTTCCTGTAACAAAATCTTAGCATTAGGTAATCTGTGGTTTACGGTTTTTGTTTGTTTGTTTGTTTGTTTTTTGAGACAGAGTTTCTGCTCTTGTTGCCCAGGCTAGAGTACAATGGCACGATCTTGGCTCACTGCAACCTCTGCCTCCTGGGTTCAAGCAATTCTCCAACCTTAGCTTCCTGAGTAACTGGGATTACAGGCATGTGCCACCACAGCTGGCTAATTTTGTATTTTTGGTAGAGATGGGGTTTCACCATGTTGGTCAGGCTGGTCTTGAACTCCCTACCTCAGGCGATTCTCTCGCCTTGGCCTCCCAAAATGCTGGGATTACAGGTGTCAGCCACTGAGTCCAGCCTTGTTTATGTATATTTATCTTTATTCCTACATTTCCATGCTTATGAGATTCACAGCTCATCCAATAGACTTGAACTGACCCAATGCACAGCACTTTCTTAAGTTCTTACAGATGAACAAAGCCAAAATTCACAGATTCTATTTATTTATGGCTTAGGGCTACCTGTTGTAAATTATTGGGGGCCAGTCTATTTTGGAGTTCATAACCTAAAGCAGAAGCTCAGGTAGCTAATATGTTACTTTCATGAAGGACTGCTTTAAGTGTGTAATTTCAATTGTCTTGCAGAAGCCTCATTTGTTCTGTTAGATACAGTAAGTTCCCCTTCAAAGGTTCAGCTTCTTCAGCTTTCTTGTTCTTTGTTCTCTGTTCCTGAAATCCAACTTCCTTGTACTCTCTTGTTCCTAGTTACCCGCTCTGTAAACAACTTTTCCTGCCAGTCCCAATCTGTAACTTGCAGAGGGCCCTTCCTGACTTTGCCACACCCTGACACACCCTGACATGTCTTGCACAGTAAAGGACGGCCTCTCGCTTCTCACTGAAACAGCCCTTCCTGCCCTACTTACTCACACCCCTGCTCCATTTGAAATAGTCATTTGGAATCAGCTTAGATTGTGCGGTCCGACTCTAGTGAATGGGGACAGGACACAGTAGCAGGGGCTGATTGCATTAGGGATAAAACCCCCTTCCCTCCATTGTTCAGTGTGCTCTTGCAGCGGCCAGAAGTGCAAGCGGCACCCTTCTGCAGAGTAAATTTTCCTTGCTGAGAAATCCTTTTGTTTGAGTGCTCATCTTCTTTGTGACTCTGAGCTCTTGTTTCCAACAGTTCTTTTTTTTTTTTTTTTCCTAAATAGCTACTATCTTTATTTTTTATTTATTTATTTATTTTTTGAGATGGAGTCTTGTCCTGTCACCCAGGCTGGAGTGCAGTGGTGTGATCTTGGTTCATTGCAACCTCGGCTTCCTGGGTTCAAGTGATTCTCCTGCCTCAGTCTCCCAAGTAGCTGGGATTACAGGTATGCACCACCATGCCTGGCTAATTTTTTGTATCTTTAGTAGAGATGGGGTTTCACCATGTTGGTCAGGCTGGTCTCGAACTCTTGACTTTATGATCTGCCTGCCTTGGCCTCCCAAAGTGCTGGGATTACAGGTGTCAGCCACTGAGTCCAGCCTCGTTTATGTATATTTATCTTTATTCCTACATTTCCATGCTTATGAGATTCACAGCTCATCCAACAGACTTGAACTGACCCAATGCACAGCACTTTCTTAAGTTCTTACAGATGAACAAAGCCAAAATTCACAGATTCTATTTATTTATGGCTTAGGGCTACCTGTTGTAAATTATTGGGGGCCAGTCTATTTTGGAGTTCATAACCTAAAGCAGAAGCTCAGGTAGCTAATATGTTACTTTCATGAAGGACTGTTTTAAGTGTATCATTTCAATTGTTTTGCAGAAGCCTCATTTGTTCTGTTAGATACAGTAAGTTCCCCTTCAAAGGTTCAGCTTCTTCAGCTTCCTTGTTCTTTGTTCTCTATTCCTAAAACCCAACTTCCTTGTACTCTCTTGTTCCTAGTTACCCGCTCTGTAAACAACTTTTCCTGCCAGTCCCAATCTGTAACTTGCAGAGGGCCCTTCCTGACTTTGCCACACCCTGACACACCCTGACATGTCTTGCACAGTAAAGGACGGCCTCTCGCTTCTCACTGAAACAGCCCTTCCTGCCCTACTTACTCACACCCCTGCTCCATTTGAAATAGTCAATTGGAATCAGCTTAGATTGTGCGGTCCGACTCTAGTGAATGGGGACAGGACACAGTAGCAGGGGCTGATTGCATTAGGGATAAAACCCCCTTCCCTCCATTGTTCAGTGTGCTCTTGCAGCGGCCAGAAGTGCAAGCGGCACCCTTCTGCAGAGTAAATTTTCCTTGCTGAGAAATCCTTTTGTGTGAGTGCTCATCTTCTTTGTGACTCCGAGCTCTTGTTTCCAACAGTTCTTTTTTTTTTTTTCTAAATAGCTGCTATCTTTATTTTTTATTTATTTATTTATTTTTTGAGATGGAGTCTTGTCCTGTCACCCAGGCTGGAGTGCAGTGGTGTGATCTTGGTTCATTGCAACCTCGGCTTCCTGGGTTCAAGTGATTCTCCTGCCTCAGTCTCCCAAGTAGCTGGGATTACAGGTGTGCACCACCATGCCTGGCTAATTTTTTGTATCTTTAGTAGAGATGGGGTTTCACCACGTTGGTCAGGCTGGTCTCAAACTCTTGACTTTATGATCTGCCTGCCTTGGCCTCCCAAAGTGCTGGGATTACAGGCATGAGCCAATGCACTCGGCCTTTTTTTTGTTTGTGTTGTTTTTGAGACGGAGTTTCACTGTGTTGCGCAGGCTGGAGTGCAGTGGTGTGATCTTGGCTCACTGCAACCACCACCTCCTGGGTTCAAGTGATTCTCCTGCCTCATTCTCTCAAGTAGCTGGGATGACAGGTGCCTGCCACCATGCCTGACTAATTTTTGTATTTTTAGTAGAGACAGGGTTTTGCCATGTTGGCCAGGCCAGTGTCCTGACCTCAGGTGATTCACCTGCTTTGGCCTCCCAAAGTGCTGGGATTACAGGTGTAGCAGGATGAGCTGCAGATAAAACTCCTCAGACACCTGGTTAAAGAAGGAAAGAGCTTTATTCAGCTGGGAGCTTTGGCAGACTTGCATCTCAAAAGCTGAGCTCCCTGAGAGAGAAATTCCTGCCCCTTTTAAGGGCTTACAACCCTAAGGGGGGTCCATGTGAAAGGGTCATGATTGATTGATTTAGCAAGCATGCGGATATGTAACTGGGGCTGCATGCATTGGTAATTAGGACAGAACAGTAAGTTTTACAATGCTTTCTTATACAATGTGTGGAATCTATAGATAATACAAGTAGTTAGGTCAGAGGTTGATTTTTAACTACCAGGCCTAGGGTGCAGCACCGGGCTGTTTGACTATTGATTTCATTTCTGCCTTTTCTTTAACTTCTACTTCCTCTTTTTTTTCTTGAGGCAGAAGACAATAAGAGAGGTGGTCTCTTTCCCTATTCCCCCCTTTGAGAATTTCACTTATTAGTAGGAGTTCTCACTTTCATCCTCACTACCTAGGTCCTCCTCCAAGACAGATCAAAGTGGTTTAGGTAATACACTGGTGCTGAAGCATTTTGGTGGACCACAATAGCAACAAAGTTTCTTAATATTTGAAGGAGCACAGGTAGCACGCAAGGGAGCAACAAGCAAGTTCTTTTTACTAGCAATATACTTACCACGAGGGTTTTAAATTTTTTTATAGCTGGAAACTATTTTTTAAATAAAGACCTAAGATTAAACCTGTGCTAAACCTGTACAGACACATGTGCTAACTTTGTCATGTCTTTAACTATATTTTCAACCACTTGTTCTTGATCATTTGTTTGCAGACAGCAATTGGTTAAGTTGAATTTTTCAGACTCTTTCTTCAGCTGCCAGCAAATAGTTTAAGGCCAGTTTATTTTGATAGATGGCATTTTTCACTTGGATTTCCTGCCAGGCTAAAACAGTTAAAGCTCTGCCAGTTTTATTATAATATTGCTGTCCTAAGCAGGTTAGTTCTTTTACCCTGTTTGTTAAAAACCTTTTTCTAGCGAGCAACACAGTATCTCTTAATAATAGAAGTTTTTAAGAGCCAGACACTTGAACTTGTGGGTGTCTGTTTGGGGAAAGAGTCAGTTAAAGTTATTTTGAGGCATTAATTTTTTTGCTTTTTAAGGCCATTGGTCTCCTATTTACTTATTCCACAAACATAATATGAGGAAATACCTAGGCTGCTGGCAATGTTGTCAGCCAGCTGAGCAAATAGGTTTTTGGCTAAACGAGGAGGCTTTGGTAACTTCTGGGATATATGCTTAAAGAATGACTTAAAGACTCGAAATTGCTGCTGGGCTGACTGCTTGGTTCAAGTCCTTTTTAGAATATACAAAGTTATTTTAGCTTTTTGGCCATAGCTTTGTAATGCCATGGAGTAACCTATAGTTTACATAAGTAGATCTGGCTTTAAGATAGTAAGATATATAGGACTGCAAGTGCTTGTTTTACAATTTGGTTTTGCTGGTACTTTGATAAGCAAGACTGACTTTGGCCTCGGTGATGATCGATCAGTGAACTGTGTTTTGTGCAGTTCCAGCAAGCTATTGCTAGGGCCTTGGAAGGATAAACAGGGGGTGCATACACAATTTTATACTGATAGTTTGTATAGTACTTGTAAGTCAAGAGATTGTGAGATAGGTTGGGTTTATGGATGTTAACTGACAAATATTAAAGCATATGTATATAACCCCCTCCACTGCGAAGAGAGGCTTGGGTTTGACTTATAAGACTTCTTCCCTTTGACTCAGTATGAATCTTAAACGAAGTCCTAGGTAAAGACTTAGGGTCATAGCATATAGAAAGCTGGCCATTTCCTGGGTCACAGATTGAATATGTGGTTTGATTATAAGTACAAGTTCCTAAGTGAGTCCCTGTACACTTACAATAAGTATAGTACAATAGGGTTTTAGTTATACTGTTTTTTGATCAAGTAGTATGTGTACAGTGGAGACACCCTTCTATAGGTGTTTTTTTCTAGCATGGTTAAGGGAGGCAAAAACAACAAAACAATGTACAGCATATTTATATCCAGCAAGGACAAAAGAGGTCCTGACCTGGGAAAGGAGGTTGAGCACAGTGACAGAACAATAGGAAAACAGTTAGTATACAGGAAAACCACTGGTCTTAAGATTTGTAACTACATTTACTTGCTTGACGAGTTCTCAAGCTTCATCTGTGCATAGACTAGTCAGCTTCTGGTGTGGGACTGGAGCAGGGCATGTTGTTTCCTCAAACTTCAGCCGTGCGTAGACTGGTCAGCCTCCAGAGTGACCAGAGCAGGGCTGTTGTCCTCAGCAGCAGCTTGGTCTTGTCTTAGAATCAGTTGGGTTGGATGATCTGGGTCCTGCTGGCTGGTTTACTTGTCCTGAGCTGCCAGTTTTAGCTGACTGTGGTGGATCCAAGATACAACACCTGGACTTTTAACAGCAGTGGGAGTGGACAAGATTACAATATAGGGCCCATCCTATATGGATCTTAGAGAAGTTAGATTCTACTTTTTAACCTAAGCAGAGTTACTAGATTTAAAGGGGTGTCAGGCTTACAGGCATTTTTTTCATGTGCCTAATTATGAACACTTTGTATGGCTATTCCTAAAGCCTGCATTTGCTTTCTTTTTTTGTTTTGTTTTTGTGTTTTTTTTGAGACTGAGTCTTGCTCTTGTTGCCAGGCTGGAGTGCAATGGTGCAATCTCAGCTCCCCACAACCTCCGCCTCCCAGGTTCAAGCAATTCTCCTGCCTCAGCCTCCCAAGTAGCTGGGATTACAGGCATACAGTACCATGCCCGGCAAATTTTGTATTTTTAGTAGAGACAGGGTTTCTCCATGTCGAGGCTGGTCTCGAACTCCTGACCTCAGGTGACCCGCCCGCCTCAGCCTCCCAAAGTGCTGGAATTATAGGCATGAGCCACCACACCCAGCCTGCATTTGCTGTCTTAAGGTTAATTCCCTTAGTTCCCGGAGGTCACCTCTAATTTGACCTATGATTTGGGGTGGCCGACAGAACAAAATCTTATAGGGCAGATACCCAGTTTGTTTGGTGGGGGTGCACCTGACTTGGAGGAGGACCATAGGCAAAAACGTGATTTTATCTCAGATGAATTTCTTGGCAATATTTCTTCAGTAACTGCTTGAGTGTCCGGTTCACACATTTTACTTTTTCCTGAACTTTGCGGCTGATAGGCTGTATGTAACTTCCATTTTATTTTTAACAGTCTTGTTAAATCTTGCACTATTTCAGCTATAAATTGCCAGCGCATTGTTTGACTTTAAAGTCAGAGGCAGTCCAAACCTGGGGATAATGGATTTTAGCAATACTTTAGTCACTTCTCGTGCTTTTTTGTCATGGTGGGGAAAGCCTTAAGTCACCCTGAAAAGATGCAAACAAGCACTAGCATGTACTGATAGCCTCTGGAACAGGGCAGTTCTGTAAAGTTTTTAAGAAAGTTTTCACAAGGCATGGCTCCTTCTTCTGTTTACTTTCCTAGAGGAGGGTTTTTCTTTTTCCCCCTTTGTAACTTCAACTAGTGGTTTAGCCATTATAGTGAGAAATTGGACTCCAGATACAGCAGAATTTTGCTGCCTTTAACTTTTAGTGTGACAATGGGTTCCTGGAAGCCTAATGAGAAGGTGCCTGGTCTGTCCTAGTTCTTATAGCTTTCAGCTGCTGCCAGCCCAATCAGATTAGTATTTGGTTTTCCCAAGGTTAGGCAGCCCTTGGCCGATGGCCTCTTTGTCTTGTGGCCTTGGCCATTTTCCTCATTACCTTTTGAACATTTATTCTTTTCCTTTGCTCTTCTCCCAGTGCCGGTCCTTGGCCCCCTTTTTTTCCAGATAGAGCTGGGCTGGGGAGAGGGACTTAACCCTTGGCGTGCCTAGCTGCCACGCTTGCTGCTTTCGTTCTTTCCTGTTTTGTTCCCTGGTTACAGTTTAACATACACCTGGGTGGCCACTTTTATAGACTAGGTGGTATTCATGCCTACAGCTTCCGCTTGATGTTATCCTGGGCTTGCCTTACAAATAAGTATTCACCATATGCTGATTTTCAGCAGCCTCAGAGTTAAATGGGGTGTAAAGCCAGAACGCCTCACAGAGTCTCTTGTAAAACTGACTTAAGCTCTCGTCAGCTCCCTGAAGCACTTCTGAAATCTTCCTTATGTTAGTTGCTTTCCTTCTACCAGCGCTTAGCCTCTCAGAAGTGCCTCTTGGTACCTCTGCAAATGCTGAAGCTGGGTTACATCTTCCAGGTCCCAGTTGGGATCTTGGTCTGGGAACTGACCCTGAGTGGATGCCTGAGCATTTACTGTTTGGGTGAGGGAGAAAGGACAAGATGGAGGAAGGTGAACAAGAAGGCACAATCCATGTTGCTTCCGGGTTCTTCCTCACCGACTTTCCCACCGCGTGGGAAAATGCAGCCGGCGCCCAGGAAGACACAGATCAACCGAGCATGTGCCAGGTGACGTCAATCCAAAGAGATCGAAACTTACCCGGCCATGCCTATGGAGATGCCCCTATCACGCCCTTATCCTGCCCACTGCCCTCCCCCTTCCAGTACCAATGCATAAAAGTCCGCTGCCAGCAGGAGCCGACATGACTTCTTCGGCCCCTCCTACTTGGGGACCGGAGAACCTCACCCGAGAGCGCCGGCGCGACTTCCCTGGCCCCATACCTGAGGACTGGAGAACCTCGCCCGTGAGTGTGTGCATATTTGCAATAAAAGACTGCCGCTTTCTTATGTACTTTGGCCTTATGTTTAATTATTTAGCTCTCCTAAATTAAGTATTAAATTAAGTATTAAATTAAGACTATTATTAAATTAAATTAAGACATTTACCACATCTGCTGGTGCATGGGCTTCTAGCCAGTGGAGAGCTGCCTGTGTTATCCTCTGGCACTCCTCAGTGTTAAACAACATTAGGAAAAGCTGCCTGCAATCTGGCTGGGTTGGATCATGTGTCAGAAAGATGGATGGCATCAGATCTATAAGAGCTTGGGGCTTCTCTGTGTAGGAGGGTGTGTGGTGTTTCCAGTTTAGTAGATCAGGGGTTGAAAAGGGCTGATAGATGAAAGTCTGTAAGCCCACCCTGGATGTGGCCCTGGCCATGATAATAGATAGGTCCTTGCATCTCCCTGAGAGGCATTTGCATAGCCTGAGCACGACCAGATCTGAGACTGCCTGCTTGATTATCTTGGCTTGCTTCCCTGGCCTCTCGAGGCTCTAATCCTCACCTTCGAGGTGAGACCTGGGGCGTGTTACCTCTTGAATCTGGTTCCTGGGGGACTGTTTGCCTCAGTAAAGGGGGTAGGCTGGGACATATGAAGGAAGAATTTCTATTACCTCTGGCAGCTCCTGCAAAACTGGCTTCTCTTGCTCTCTTTGGGATTTGTTTTTTTAAACTCTGTATTTGCTGGCGAAGCTGCTCTTACTTTCACTTTTGGATTTTTGCAATAAGCCATTAAACAGGCTGGATTTACGCTGGTCTTGTTTGTGCTATGTTTAACTATGAGTTAATATAAAGGAATTTGATCTGGGTACGCTGGTTGTCCTCCAACCTTGTCACCACCTTAAATACATGGCCAATTTTTCCCTGTCTGTATTTCCTTTGGTGGGCCATCCAACACCAAAAGAGAGCCATTCTAATTCACAGAGAGTTTTTACCTTCTGGGGCGGATTGGCAGGGGGAGGGAGGCAGTTAACTTAACTTTATAATCCTTTGCAAAACTTTTCTTAAGTTTCTGTAACATGCACTCCAATAGAGTCAGTTGTGTTGTTTTGATGACTTTTCTCCTATTCCTCCCTTTACAATGCAGCACATTTACTCTTGCACACTCATTTTTCCTCTAGTTTCGGCCAACTACAACACCCCCTATTACAGGAGTTTTCAGACCTGCTTGGCTTTGGAGAGGTCCTTATTCCCCCTACAACTCTGAGCTGTAAGGCAACTCCTATTAGCCATATGCAGATCGCCACTAGTCTTATCCCCACACTTTCTCGGAGCACACAGTCCACGCTAAGAGATCTGTAACTCCCCACTTCCCAGCTGATAAGCCTAATTAGACCCCTCCATTCACACACTTTCACACTCTTTCAGTGTCTGTGTTGGTAATTGGGATGGCAAGGCACTCTCGCCACAAGAAGGGAAAGAAAAAGGGCAAAGGGTAAAAGGTCACTCACTCATCAAGCAATTCATATCAAACCTGATATGAGCGTGCCGATAAAGGCACGCTCGTTTGTCAAGCAATTTAAACCAAGTCAAAATCAAAACCAAAACCAAAGTGCCAATAAAGGCACGCCATGGGTGATCACGCCACGCTTCCACTCAAATGGAGTGGGAAAGTTCCCAAGACTGGTCTTATCGTGTTCCAGATGTCCGGACTCCAAGTTCCAGTTCCTTCCCGGTGTTCAGCCACTGCATTGATCCTCCTTGGGGGCCTGCCATGCACTGCTCTGGTGAGGGGTTTCACCCAGGCAATTGCCTACCCTGGAGCACTCTCAGTATCCACGTCACTAAAGCTGGCCGGAATTCCCTGCAGGGATGCTCCACAGGGGAGGCCTAAGCTGCCTAAGGGACTACCTTGACCGCTCACTAATCACCTTGCTTTCCTAATCACCTGCTTCCTGGCCAGGAAATCAAGAAATGTAGCAGGACGAGCTGCAGACAATACTCCTCAGACACCGGGTTAAAGAAGGAAAGAGCTTTATTCAGCCGGGAGCTTTGGCAGACTTACATCTCAAAAGCTGAACTTTCCAAGAGAGAAATTCCTGCCCCTTTTAAGGGCTTACAACCCTGGGGGGGGGGGGTCCTATGTGAAAGGGTCATGATTGATTGATTTAGCAAGCATGTGGATATGTAACTGGGGCTGCATGCATTGGTAATCAGGACAGAACAGAACAGTAAGTTTTACAATGCTTTCTTATACAATGTGTGGAATCTATAGATAATACAAGCGGTTAGGTAAGGGGTTGATTTTTAACTACCAAGCCTGGAGTGTGGCACTGGGCTGTTTGACTATTGATTTCATTTCTGCCTTTTCTTTAACTTCTACTTCCTGTTTCTTTTCTTGAGGCAGAAGACAATAAGAGAGGTGGTCTCCTTCCTTACAGGCATTAGCCACCACACCTGGCCCCTTGTTTTTAATTTACAAATGTAGTTAATTTAGCTTTGTAAACCAAAAAGTAACTGAGGCAGATCTCAATCAATTAGGTGTTCATTTTGCCAAGGTTGAAAATATGCTGGGGGAAAAGAAACATAAGCTGCAATAGGACCTGTGACCTGTGCTTTTTCCAAGGAGGATTTTGGGACCTTCAATATTGAAAGGAGAGAGGGCAAGCAGGAGAGGAAAGGGAAAAAAAGGAAGGACAGGTAGGCAATGATACAAATGGTTCCATACTTGTGAGGCTGTGATTGGTCCTCAGCAAATCTACATTTTACATGTGAAAAGAAGGGAGGGGAGGAAGAAGTCAGTTATGTATTCACATCATGTTCAGTAAATCTACATTTTACATAAGCTAAAGTAAGCATGTAAAATTACAGTTACATGTTTGGGAACAAAAGGAAGGCAAATTTTGCATGACTCAATTTCCAAGCTTAATTTTCTTGCGTAGCAGTTTGGGGTCCTGAGATTCTATTTTCTTTCACATTTCTCCCTTGTTATTCACAGTCTTTCAGAGAAAGCACGGTAGAAGAAAATGGGTGTCTGCTCATGGGTTTAGTCTAACCTATTCTGCTAGAATGATTTATTCCTAGAAGATGAGATCCCACATTGCTAGGAAGGCTCGTTCTTAGGGGCTTGTAAAATCTCTTGTCCCATGGAGAAAAATGGAGGCAGGGAGAAAGAAAAAAGGGAAAAAGAGAAACAAAAGGAAGTGACCAAGGCCAGATTATAGAAACAAAAGGAATGCAATCCTGGAAAAGTAATTTAGGATATACTACCGAGAAGTCCATACTTCAGTAGGCAGGCACAAAGATGGGGTGTGTGAGGCTCTGATTAGTGCTCAGTGAATCTACATTTTATAGGTGAAAAGAAGGAAGTAGAGAAAAAGTCTATTATGCATTTGTCTTGCACTCGGTAAATCTACATTGTATGTAAGATAAAGTAAGCTTGTGAAAATACAGTTATCTGCAAATGCTACTATTTCTGCTATTAGACTGCACAGTTTAAGTTTTCTAGCTTCAGTTTACAGGGCTGTGAGAAAAGCACAATTTTAATTTTAATTTCTTTCTTTCTTTTTTTTTTGAGACGGAGTCTTACTCTGTTGCCCAGGCTAGAGTGCAGTGGTGCAATCTCGGCTCACTGCAAGCTCTGCCTCCCAGGTTCATGCTATTCTCCTGCCTCAGCCTCCCGAGTAGCTGAGACTACAGGCGCCCACGACCACACACGGCTAATTTTTTGTATTTTTAGTAGAGATGGGGTTTCACCGTGTTAGCCAGGATTGTCTCAATCTCCTGACGTCGTGATCCACCTGCCTTGGTCTCCCAAAGTGTTGGGATTACAGGTGTAAGCCATCGCACCCAACCAGAAAAGCTGTAAATGTTCAAAAGAAAAGTTTTCTTGACTCTGAAAAACAAAGCAAAAAGAATCAGCAATGTTTCCAAGAAAAAAAGTTATAAAAGATTATTTCGGCCGGGCGTGGTGGCTCACACCTGTAATTCCAGCACTTTGGGAGGCCAAGGTGGGTGGATCACAAGGTCAGAGGTTTGAGACCAGTTTGGCTAACATGGTTAAACCCCATTTCTACTAAAAGTACAAAAAATTAGGTGGGTGTGGTGATGCGTGTCTGTAATCCCAGCTACTCCAGAGGCTGAGGCAGGAGAATCGCTTGAACCTGGGAGGCGGAGGTTGCAGTGAGCCGAGATCACACCATTGCACTCCAGCCTGAGCAACAGAGCGAGACTCTGTCTCAGAAAAAAAAAAAAGAAAAAGGTTATTTCAGTTTCTGTTACTTCAGTTCCATGCAGTTAACTTGTTTCCTTTGATACTGGGATTAGCAACCCTCATGAACACATCAACTCTCCAATGAGAGTCCTGGAAGTTTTCTCTCTAGTCCAATGACACAATCGTCAAAGTTATCAGAAACCTATATTCTAGAGCACCCATCAGAATCCGTCTCATGAACTTCTCTAGGGAAGCAAGTTTTGGATTGTAACTCATTATATACAGCTTTTTGAGAAGAATAAAAATAAAACAATCATTGTGGATGACAAAAGTCTTATAGTACCATCATTGGTTAAAGACACAATTGACAAGGAAATTTGGTCATTTCTGTGGCATACAACAATTTAACATAATAATATTAATTATTATTACTGGTTGCATATACTAAGACATGAGAATTACAGGAATCTCACACAATTATGGAATATATACTAGTAATACATTTATATAAATATAACCCAGAGAAAGATAAACATTTTATATTTGGCAATGCTTCCTGTTTGATTTTAACATACCAAGTAGGCTGAATATGCCTCTCTTGGACTTCTAAAAAAGTTGTTTTGAGATCCAAAAACTGTATTTAGAACTCGAAATTTTTATTTTAGAAAGTTGGTCAAGTATCAATGGTTTAAAAACTTGATATCACAAAATAAGATCACAGGCACCCATAAAACAAGTCATTCATTTAGTCAAAAGGATAATTCAAAAGCTTCAAAAAGCAAAAATCTTTACTCTGATAGAGGGGAGACTCAGTTTCTCAAACAATAAGACCTAATAAAGATGACATGAGGCCAATGGAATCTTTATCTCTTTCTCTCCCTTCTTTCTTTTGTAATTTACTCAAAAGGTAAACAAAAATCTGTTATCATCTCTGATATTATACAAAAATCTTGCTCAAAAGAGAAAATCAAATATTATATTTGAGAAGTCAATTATTAATGCTAAAGCTAATTTTAATAAAATCTTACAAACAAATCCATCTAATCTCAGTTTGAACATAAGGTAAGATTTCCATAAACCTTTTATAATCTTTTGTAATTTTTTTCTACTTTCTTTATCCATTTACTCTTACATATCGTTCTTTTCATGTTTTTTTTTTTTTTTTTTTTTTTTTTTTGGAGACAGGGTCTCGCTGACTTACCTAGGCTGGAGTGCAGTGGCACAAGCTCAGCTCAAAGCAACCTCCACCTCACGGGTTCAAGTGAGTCTTCTGCCTCAGCCTCCTAAGCAGCTGTGATTACAGGTGTGGGCCACCACACCTGGCTAATTTTTGTATTTTTTGGTAGAGACAGAGTTTCACCATGTTGACCAGGCTGGTCTTGAACTCTTGACCTCAAGTGATCCACTCACCTCAGCCTCCCAAAGTGCTGGGATTAGAGGCAAGAGCCACCATGCCTGGTCTTCTTTAATTTGAAAAAAACTCCTCGGCTGGGCGCGGTGGCTCATGCCTGTAATCCCAGCACTTTGGGAGGCCAAGTCAGGCAGATTACAAGGTCAGGAATTTGAGATCAGCCTGGCCAACAGAGTTAAACCCTGTCTGTACTAAAAATACAAAAATCAGCTGGGCATGGTGATGTGAACCTGTAGTTCCAGTTACTTGGGAGGCTGAGGCAGGAGAATCGCTTGAACCCGGCAGGTGGAGGTTAATGGTGAGCTGAGATGGTGCCACTGCACTCCAGCCTGGGTAACAGAGCAAGACTCTGTCCCCCACCTCAAAATATAAAATAAAATAAAATCAACCCCTTTAACTAGGCAGAATTGCTTTTCCTTTAACAAAAGCCCTATTTCCATACCTTCTTACGTTTTTACCAAAAATATATTCTACTTTTCTATGCATGTTGCATGTAGAATTATTTATCTTATATCTAGTAATTTAAATTACATATATGAATTGTAATGTTAATTCTTAGTAACTCTTATTTTTAGTGAAAAACCTAGGAGGTAAGCAATTTTAGTTATTACATCCTGCAGAATGCAGGACAAAGAAAAATATCTGAATCTAGGCCTTTTCATAGTCCCTAAAAGGCTGAAATCTAAAAATAGAAATTTATAGACAAGTTAAACAAGTATCAAAAGTATTACAGAAGCAAAGTTTTATACCTTAAAATACCTAGGCTGGGCGTGGTGGCTCACGCCTGTAATCCCAGCCCTTTGGGAGGGCGAGGAGAATGGATCACTTGAGGTCAGGAGTTCGAGACCAGCCTGACTAATGTGATGAAACCCCATCTCTACTACACAAATACAGAATTAGCGGGTGTGATGGTGCACACCTGCAATCCCAGCTACTCAGCAGGCTGAGGCAGGAGAATTGCTTGAATCCGGGAGGCAGATGTTGCAGTGAGCCGGCATCGCACCACTGCACCCCAGCCTGGGCAACAAGAGAGAAACTCTTGTTTGTCCGGTGGGGGGCAGTGGAGGGGTACCTGGCAGAGACAATATCTGACCTAATTCAGACCAAATGTCTAAATTTTGAAGTCATTTCTATTGTATTTCACCAATAATTTTAAAATTATCTTTATATACTGAAGACTACTAAAGTCACATGAACTAAAAGGCATTTGAGTTAAAGTTTCTATTTTTCTGATAAAATATTTGATTTAAGCACTTTCATTTTCTTTTCTTTTCTTTTTTTTTTTTTTTTGAGACAGAGTTTTGCTCTTGTTGCCCAGGTTGGAGTGCAATGGTGCAAACTCAACTTACTGCAACCTCCACCTGGGTTCAAGCAATTCTCCTGCTTCAGCCTCCAGAGTAGCTAGGATTACAGGCACCCGCCACCACGCCCAGCTAATTTTTTGGATTTTTAGTAGAGACAGGTTTCTTCATGTCGGCCAGGCTGGTCTCGAATTCCTGACCTCAGGTGATCCACCTGCCTCAGTCTCCCAAACTGCTAGGATTACAGGTATGAGCCACTGTGCCTGGCCTGCTTTTTCTTTAAGCCAATTTATTAGAGCTCTTCTGTATATTTCGGTAGTGGAACCATCACATATACAAATGACACATATAAATACTTAGACATACAGGCACACAGATAGAAGTAGATCTTATATAAGACTCTTCATTTCCCAGTTTTATTGTTATTTTTATTCTTATTTTTCTCAAGACAGGATCATGCTCTGTCACTCATACTGGAGTACAGTGGCACGATCCTAGCTCACTGTAACCTTGAACTCCTGGGCCCAAGCGATTTTCCTTCCTCAACCTCCTGAGTAGCCAGTGTTGCAGAATTCTGTCCTTAGTTCAACTAAGACTGGGTTCTTGTCACATGACCAGGAAAGATAGGCTCATGGACACATTGAGGGGTGAGTAGAGCAGGATTTATTGGGTGAAAAGGAAAAAAGAAAGGAAAAAAAAACTCTCAGAAAATTGAGAGGGAGTCCTGCTAACAGGCCCCCACCTCACAGATTGAATTCCAGGCCACCACACACACGCTGAAGAGACCAGGCTCCTCCCCGCCTGCCGAAGGTGGGAATTTCTGGAGGCTCCACCCTATTCTCCCAGTGTGCAGGCGGGTTGGTGATTCTCTGGCGACCTTTTTTATCTGCATAGATATTTGGCTGTCTCACTAGGACTACAGGTGCACAATGCCATGCCCAGCTAATGTTTTTATTTTTTCTTTTTCTTTTTTTTTTTGAGATGGAGTCTTGCTGTCTCCCAGGTTGGAGTGCAGTGGCGCGATCTCGGCTCACTGCAAACTCCGCCTCCCGGGTTTATGCCACTCTCCTGCCTCAGCCTCCCGAGTAGCTGGGACGACAGGCGCCCGCCACCATGCCTGGCTAATTTTTTGTGTTTTTAGTAGAGATGAGGTTTCACTGTGTTGGCCAGGATGGTCCCGATCTCCTGACCTTGTGATCCGCCCACCTCGGCCTCCCAAAGTGCTGGGATTACAGGCGTGAGCCACTGTGCCCGGCCTTGATAATAGAAGTTTTTAAGAGCCAGAGACTTGAACTTGTGGGCATCAGTTTGGGGAAAGAGTCAGTTGGAGTAACATTGTCTTGAGGCATTAACTTTTTTGCTTCTTAAGGCTGTTGGTCTTTTATGTTAGTCTTTCTACAAACATAACATGAGGAAACACCTAGGCTGCCAGCAATGTTTTCAGTCAGCTGAGCAAATAGGTTTTTGGCTAAAGGAGGAGGCGCTGGTAACTTCTGGTTTATATGCTCAAAGAATGACTTAAAGCCTCAGAATTGCTCCTGGGCTGACTGCTTGGTTCGAGTCTTTATAATATACGAAGTTATTTTAGCTTTTTGATCGTAGCTTTGTAATGCCATGGAGTAGCCTGTAGTCCACACAGGTAGATTTGGCCTTAAGATAGTAAGATTTACAGGATTGCAAGTGCTTGTCTTACAATCTGGTTTTGCTGGTGCTTTGATGAGCAAGATTGGCTTTGGCCTCGGTGATGATGGGTCAGTGAACTGCATTGTGCAGTTTCAGCAAGCTATTGCTAGGGCCTTGGAGGGACAAACAGGGGGTGCACATACAATTTTATACTGGCAGTGTGTATAGTACTTTGTAGGACTAGAGATTGTGAGATAGGTTGGGTTTATGGATGTTAACTGACAAATATCAAAGTATATGGATATAGCCCCTGCCCTAGGGAAGAGAGGCTTGGGTTTGACTTACAAGACTTCTTTTTTTTTGACTCGTATGAATCTTAAACGAAGTCCTAGGTAAAGACTTAGGGTCATAACATATATAAGGCTGGTCATTTCTTGGGTCACAAATTGAATAGGTGGTCTGATTATAAGTACGAGTTCTTAAGGGAGTCTTTGTACACTTATAAGTATAGTACAATAGGGTTCTAGTTATACTGTTCTTTGACTAAGTAGTATGTGTACAGTGGGGACACTTTTCTGTAGGTGTTTCTTCTAGTATGATTAAGGGGGTAACAACAGCAAAACAATGTACAGCATATTTAAATCTAGCAAGGACAAAAGAGGTCTTTACTTGGGGGAGGAGGTTGAGCAGTGACAGAACAATAGGAAAACAGTTAGTATTATAGGAAAACTACTAGTCTTAAGTTTTTTTTTGTTTTTGTTTTTTTTTTTTTGCTTTTTGAGACGGAGTCTCGCTCTATCCCCCAAGGTGGAGTGCAGTGACGTGATCTCAGCTCACTGCAAGCTCCACCTCCCGGGTTCATGCCACTCTCCTGCCTCAGCCTCCCAAGTAGCTCAGACTACAGGCACCTGCCACCACGCCAGGCTAATTTTTTGTATTTTTAGTAGAGACGGGGTTTCATCATGTTAGCCAGGATGGTCTCGATCTCCTGACCTTGTGATCTGCCTGCCTCGGCCTCCCAAAGTGCTGGGATTACAGGCTTGAGCCACCGCGCCTGGCCTAGTCTTAAGATTTCTGACTACATTTACTTGCTTGATGAGTCTTTAAGCTTCAGCTGTGTGTAGACTAGTCAGCTTCCGGAGTGACCAGAGCAAGGCTTGTGGTTTCTTCAAGCTTCAGCCATACATAGACTGGTCAGCCGCCGGAGTGACCAGAGCAGGGCTGTCGTCTTCAGCAGCAGCTTGGTCTTGTCTCAGGATCAGCCAGGTTGGATGATCTGGGTGTTGCTGGCTGGTTCACTTGTCCTGAGCTGCCGATTTTAGCTGACTGTGATGGATCTAAGGCACGATTCTTGCAATTGTAACAGCAGTGGGAGTGGACAAGATTACTGTATGGGGCTTATCTTACATGGGTCTTAGAGAAGTTGGGTTCTACTTTTTAACTTAAACAAAGCTACTGGGTTTAAAGGGTTGTACTGTGTCTGTTAGACTTCTAGGCATTGTTTTATGTACTTAACTATGAACACTTTGCATGGCTATTTCTAAAGCCTGCATTTGCTTTCTTAAGGTTAATTCTTTTAGTTCTTGGAGATCACTTTTAATTTGATGGTGGCTGACTGAACAAAATCTTATAGGGTAAATACTTTATTGGGTGGGGGTGCACTTGACTCAGAGGAAGACTATAGGCAAGACTTGATTCTGTCTCAGATGAATTTCTTGGCAATATTTCTTCAGTAGCTGCTTGAGTGTCTGGTTCATGCGTTCTACAGTAAAAGAATCTATTTTTCTCTTTTTTTCTTTCAATTTTGCTGTAGAAAAAAGAAGTGTCTAAGGCCTATTTTTTTAGCCCTAGTTATTCAGACAGCGTTGTCTTATAACTGTCCTTGGGCTGGGCAAGGTGGCTCACGTGCGTAATCCCAGCACTTTGGGAGGCTGAGGCGGGTGGATCACAAGGTCAGGAGATCGAGACCATCCTGGCTAACACAGTGAAACCCCATCTTTACTAAAAATACAAAAAAATTAGGTGTGGTGGCGGGCGCCTGTAGTCCCAGCTACTCAGGGGGCTGAGGCAGGAGAATGGCGTGAACCCAGGAGGTGGAGCTTGCAGTGAGCTGAGATCGTGCCACTGCTCTCCAGCCTGGGTGACAGAGCAAGACACCATCTCAAAAAAAAAAAAAAAAAAAAAAAAAATATATATATATATATATATATATATATATATATATATATATATATATATAACTGTCCTTGAGGTAAGCTTGCTAAGCAGAAAAAAAAACTTGTTCTTTCCTTTTTCTTTTTAACTTTTGCCTTGCCACATTCTAAGCCTTAGCTTTAACTTTTTTTAAAGTAAATAAATGCACTACTTATTATTATTTTTAAATTTCTGCCTCAGAATGAATAAATAACATGTATTTTTTTTTAAGTCAGGCCTTTGGATTAGGGTAAACTCTAGGATATTTAAGTGAATTCCCTGAGGAATGTGGACACTGTAAACAGGTGAGTGCATTATTCTCTGCTTCTCTGTCCCCAGAGTCGTCATTCACCCTCCTCCCACCTTGTCCCCTGCACTGGGAGGCAACCACGACAGGCATGGCCTGTGCTCCTTCAACATCTGGCCTCTGCTTGGGTTTGGATGATAACAGGCACCTGCAGGAGATGGGGGTGTAGGAGGAGAAATAACTCAGGGTTTTCATTTCCCTCACTCCCTCTGGGCAGCTCTGTGGTTCTGTAATCATTGCTGTCCTCTACCTACAGCCACAGGCATGTGGGGCTGCCCCTAGTGAAAGCTACAGATTTCCCTGGGTTCTGGAAACTGCTCCCTTCCTTGCTCTTCCAAGCTCAGAGATGAAAACAGTTTCCTGCCAGGAATCATCCCAGGGAGCTTCAGCACACTAGTGGCTGTCTTATCCCTGCCAGCACCTGTATAAAAGGTGCCATCTCAGGCCAGGTGCTGTGGCTCACACTTGTAATTCCAGCACTTTGAGAGGCCGAGGCGGGAGGATCACCTGAGGTTGGGAGTTCGAGACCAGCCTGACCAACATGGAGAAACCCTATCTCTACTAAAAATACAAAATTATCTGGGCGTGGTGGCATATGCCTGTAATCCCAGCTACTTGGGAGGCTGAGGCAGGAGAATCACTTGTACCCGGGATGTGGAGGTTGTGCTGAGCTGAGATCGTGCCATCACACTCCAGCCTGGGCAACAAGAGTGAAGCTCCAACTCAAAAAACAAAAAAAGGTGCCATCTCTTTCCTGCCAGGTCCCTGACTGACCACAGGGTGCTCCCCCAAAAGGAGAAGTGACAAGAATGTATTTAAGACATTGCACTAACATGTCTATTCATGATGTTATTTCAAAAAATTGACTTACTACAATAAAAGGGAATAATAAGAGTATGTTGGAAACGGAGCAGGAAGAAAGACAAAGATTAAAGCAATCAATCTGGGGCGTCTGAGAAGCCCCAAGTGCAGAGGCTGCCCTGAGTCTTTAGAGGACAAGAAACAGAACACACCACCCAAAAGTGAGAGACAGAGCCTGGCCAGAGCAGGATGATAACGGCTCTCCTACAGAGTACTATTCCTGTAACTCTCTGACGAGAGGGATGAGATCGACATGTAAAAATACATACACACACAAAGTGGAGCTGAGGGCAGGATGGAGGGCTGCCAATCTCAGCCCTTTACCTCCATGGACTTGGAGAAAGGCTCAGCCTGGAGATGTGTGAAGCCTCTGACCTGGAGCAGCACCCGCCCCTAAAGACCAGGCACAAATCCCAGCACAAGGAGGGATCCAGACAAATACACAAGAAATGACCACAGCAGGAACTTCATTGAGCACAGAGCGAGGGTGCACACACCACTCAGCACCTGCCCCTCCACCCACCCTTCTCTCCCCACCTGCCCCTGCCCCAGCATAGCAGGTCCTCAGAATCCAAAAAAAGAACCTAACCTCCATGTTCTCTCTCTGTCTCTCTCTCTCCCTCTCTTTGTTTTTTGAGACAGTTTATCTCTTGTTGCCAGGCTGGAGTGCAATGGTGTGATTTCGGCTCAATGCAACCTCTACCTCCTGGTTCAAGCAATTCTCTTGCCTTAGCGTCCCGAGTAGCTGGGATTACAGGCAGCTGCCACCACACCCAGGTAGTTTGTGTATTTTTAGAGATGGGGGTTCACCATGTTAGCCAGGCTGGTCTCGAACTCCTGACCACAGGTGATCCACCTGTCTTGGCTTCCCAAAGTGCTGGGATTACAGGCATGAGCCACCACACCTAGCCTCCGTGTTCTCTTAATAGTTTGTAATATCTTAGCACAGTTTCAAAGAAAGGATATGAGAACAATAACTCATAGAGCAAGACATCTATCTAGAGTGAGTGAGTCACAGGGGAGATCAGGGAGGGAAACACTGTAACTCTTTCATTCCCAGAAAAGGAAGGTTGATCCAGGGAAGGGGACCCCAGGCCTGGATATTGGGATTATGTGGAAGGGGTTCTGGGGCATCAGGGGAATTGATCCCTCTCCCTATATCATCCTTGTGCTGTGCTTGGGAGTAGACACAGTTTATCAGCTGTGCAGCTCGGGGAAGAGAAGTCAGTGTCCAGAGACACGGGGAGCTGAGAACAATCTATGTCTTACTCGTCTGCACAAGGCAGGTCTCAAACTGTGGAGAACACGGTAATGACCAGATTCAGCTCAGCCACTCTCAGCCTTGACACCCAGAGCATTGCGGACAGCCCATTGCCACCCCCTACCTTCAAATCCAAAGATCCCCTATAGCCCAAAGCTGCTCCCCGGCCTCAACTCCTGTTGGCATTGGGCCCCAAGGATCATACTTCAGGAAGCTGTTAGCACCACATCAGTGTCAAGAACCCTGTCACCACTTGGAGAATGATAATAAAGAGGACCCATCAGAGGCTGCAGGAAGAGACTGTATTTGAGGCGGGACGATGGGATGGGTGAGGCACAGGACTGTGGCTCCATCCTCTCTATTCTAGGGGTTAGAGTTGAGCTGCCTCTGCTGCCCCTTCCATGCTGGATTTTATAGAGTAGACCCCTCCTGAAGTTCTTATGAGGACAGAAGACCCTGTTAGGTGCCATGGCAGAGAGAGGCCCAAGGGTCAGGAATACCTGGTTAATATTGCTCCCAGGTGAGATTAGAAAATTAAAGCATTAAACCCAGCACCCAAGAGAGATGGAAAAGACAATGCAGGACCCTGCAATCAGTCTCTTGGATGTCTGTTTGCAACGAAGGTCTTTCCTTCAGGGAAAGGCACCTGGTATCGTGGTCCTGAGTGTTGCTATCCTGCTGTTCTCATCTGTGAATGGGGCTGGACCTCTACCTTCCTCCAGTATAAATAACTGGGAAGATCTGTCTACATACATTTGGTACCTACATATTAATTAATACTGTACAACAGTTTGGTTTAATATTTTATATCTTATAAGAAATAAACAAAATAGAAGGATGATATTTTTATTAAAGGTAATTCAGATTATATGAGAATCAGATTCCTGGGGCCCTGGGTACCTTATCTCCATGTTTAGAATCCTCATGGAGGATCAGGGGAGTACAGAGCCCCCAAAATGGTCATGAGGCCTGAAGCTCCCTTGTGTAAAGGACCCTCCCCTGTACTTTGGGGCTCAGGGCGAACAGCACAGCTGACACCCAGGGTCTCCAGCCTCTGGCCTCTGCTGTCAGCCTGAACTTGCTCGGCCTTCCTGGCTGCCAAGCTTCTGGTTCCCAGCAGCCTCCTCTCTCACCCTTCACCTCTTCTTTCTGATTGGGCCCATTGGCCACTTGACAGGCAGTGCCCTCCTTGTCAGTCTGCCTGTCTGCCGGGTTCCCTCTCAAGGTTTGTGGCTTGACTGGGTTCACTATCCCCAGCCCCAGCGGGAACAGGGAGAAGTGACTCGGCAAGTCTCCCACTCACAGTGGGATCCCTACAGGTGAGATGGGGCAAAGCCATCTTTCCAGCCTCTTCCATACTTGAGAACTTCTTGCACATCACAGCTCCAAGGACCAGAGCAGGAAGTAATGTTAAGCCAGCAATGGTTCCCACGATGGTTAGGATGAGCTTGGAAGGTGGTTCTGAGAAGGGAATGAAAGGGGCCTTGACTTTTAGGTTAAAATCCTGACCCTGTCACAGGGCCTAGAGCAGCTTCCATTGTGCCAGTCCTGTGAAGGGATTTTCACCTCATCCCCCTCTTTACCTACTTCAGTATAAGGGGCCTGAGTAGCCCCTCATGCTCCACACAGCACGGGGATCCCTGCTTCTCCCCAGAAGGCACCACCACAGCCACCCACTTCTAGAAGGTCCCATCCCCCAGGCTTGGGGTCCCCATGCTGTGTGTCCTGGGTCTGGTCCTCCCCTTCCCACAGTCAAATCAGCATAATTTCTGCTGGGTAGAAGCCCTGTGCCCAGCATCTCAAGGTGACTTTCCCATTAAATCCTGAGTGAGGGGTCACAAGCGCTGATGGCTGCTCTGAGGAGAGTCAGAGACTAAGCCATCTTGAGTCATGGACAGTAGGATTCTCATGGATAGAGAAAATTTAATGGGTATCTTAGCTATCAGCCTCCTTGTGAGAGGTCCAGCAACAATTTTCAAAGTTAAAAGTAGGTTCAGGATAAGCAATTTTCCTAACCTCTAATGCTCTCTTTCTACAAATGTGTCTCATTGTCTGCAAAGTCACTTTTTTTTGCTTCTAATGTTGGCAATGTTATTTTTCACTTTTAAAATTTCTGTTTCCTTTCTAATTTCCACTCAGATTTTATAAACTTCTGATACTATCTGTTACAGTCTGATATTAGGACCTAGAAGTTGTTTGTAGGATTGCTTTCATTTCCTGTGTCTCTGCTGATTCTCTTTTTCTGGTGTTTTATCTTCTGGTTGGGTTAAAGAGCCCCCAGTGAAGGTGGGCCCAAGTACATCACTGTTGATGAGGGTAACTGCTGTCCTTTCCTATTTACCTCCTTGCACTCCTTCTCTCTGTCCTCCTTCCGCACCCACCCTCAGGACAGCCTCAGGATCCTGGACAGAATCCTCTACGGCAAGAAGAAGAAAGAAGATAGAAAAAAGAAGAAATAAAAGAAGGAAGAAGGAAGAAGAAGAAGAAAGAACAAGGAGGAGGAGGAGGAGGAGCATGGTGCTGGGTTTGGCCCCCTTCCCTCCCACAGGTATGCCTCCAGGGAACATAATTCCAACTCCAGGAGGTCCTGACGTGCGTGCGGCCCTGAGGACCCCAATACCTGCCTGCAGCAGCGTCTCCTTGCCAAACTCTAGGCTTCTGAGCAGCCATCTAGTGCAGTGACCCATCAGGGGTTCCCTTGTGGCCTCCGCAATCCAGAACCTCTTCCAGGTACCATTCATCCTCTGAGCTGCGGTTTGTGCCGCTGTCCAGGTCTGTAGGTTCTGAATCGGGGACGTGAAATCTCCCCTGTGGTAGGCAGACTGAAAGTGTCCTGGGAGGAAGCTCTCGTCCAGAGCCACGCGCAGCCACGCAGTATCCACAGGTGCGGGCCCTGGACCTGTCCTGGTGTCAACTCAAGGCAGGGCTGGGGAGGGGAGGGAAGTCGTCTGGCCCCTCCTGCCTCACCCTGCACACCCCCATTTCCTCCCTCTCTCTGTGATTGGTCACAGCGGAAGTCAGTCATGATCTAGATTGAAGGAAAAACCTGGAGCAAAATGTTGCTTGCACTTCCCCACCCATGAGGGGTCAGCTGAGGCCCTGCCCCCCATGCCTGGGAGACCCTGGCCCAGCAGGTCAGTGTGGGGTTTGGGGGACACCTGTGCCTAAAGCTTGACGTCACTCACCAGCTGGCCTGGGTGGTGGTGCCTGGAGCAGCAAACTTTGGACAAAGGGAGCTGCAAGACTCACGTCCTGCCTGCTGCCTGGCTGGCTCATAGTGTTTGTGATAGGTGGGGCTGGCTAGTGGGGGAATGTAGGAGTCAGAGTGGTGGGAAAAATGATGGAGAAAGGAACAGACCTTCTGAAAGGTCATAAGGCTCTGCAAAGCTCCAGGGGAGAATAGCTGAAGGCAGCTATTCTATAACCCTAAGGCAGAGGGCAAGGAGTAGGTACAAGGGAGTGTAGGGGAATTTATCTTAAACAGACTTGTTTACTTATGTTGACTGAGAACTGACCTTTGATCATCCACACACCTGAGGTTCCTTGAAAGGGGAACAATAAATGTTAATTACCCACAGATTGTGTTTGCTCCAGGCTTTTGGCATTGTGCCTGCACTGAACAAAAACAAGCAGCTCCAGCTTCTCGGTACTGCTACACTTTGGCCACTTGATCTGGGCAGTCCCCTAGCTGCTCTTACACTGCGTACCTGTGTCTGAATACTCCTTTCATCCATCGGTCGGTCAGGGTTTGCAGGACAGACCTGGCAGGGGAACATGTAGTGCCCTTAGCCTGGGTGCTGTACTGCATAGAACAACATTAGGGTAGCACCATGTAAGATAGGTACCCACCATGACCTGTGCAAACATAACACGTGTCACCACACCAAAGATGTGGTGGAACACATGGTCCCACCAAGGTTGAGCCCTGATGGACTTTGTGCCCTCTGGGAGTTTATGGGTCTGTGGGTACACAGGGTGGCCTCACCTGTCAGTGAACTGGACTGGACGTTGTTCCTGGGGGAGGCCTTATGTGTCTGCCACTGTCCTCCCCACGTTATCCAGATGCCTGCATAACTGAGAGGCACTACCCTCCCAGTTTTCACAGGTGTGACGAACCGCCTGGCAGTTCTATCCCTTGTCATTAACTGTCTCTGCAGCACGTGTTATGACTATAGAGGCACAAGTGACAGCTCTTGCAGAGCATACCACTCAGGTTCTGAATTACAGCTGAATAGCCCTCTTCCTGTTAACGGATGAGGTCAATCAGATTAGAAAAGTAGTGTTGCAAGACTGGATGGCCTTAGGCATGGTACCTGCTGCCTAAGGAGGCACCTGTGTCCTTGTAGGAACACAGTGCTGTACATTTATCCCTGACAATTGGCAAAACATAACAACATACCTGCAAGTATGGAGAATAAAGGTGGTCAAGAGCCTTACTGATGACCCCTGCAGAGGTGGTGGGCATCCCTAGGTTCTGGCCTATGCTGGACCCTGATAGTCATAAGTAGCATAGCTGGAATCTTAGTAGTGAGCTGTTGCTTTCTGTATTGCTGTTGGGGGTTATAGGTTCAAGGCTCCACCCTAGGGGCACACGTCCCTACCCAGAAGACACCCTCGGCCTAGGGAGTGGAATGTAAGAAAGATGACTGCACTTCAGTCGGGAGTAGGCTGAGGCAGCCTTCCGATGCAGCATGACACAGTGGATTTGGAGCACAGGCATACAAACCCATGCATTATGTAACCACACCATGTAAGGCATATAATGTAACTACTCACATGAGCTCGTGCTTGGCTCAGAAGCATTATTGTCTGTAAAAAGTGTAACTGCTCTGCTAATGCTATGCATAGTGCTTGCTTGCTCGCTCGCACACCCAGAGAGAAATAAAGCTATGTCCCACCTGCCTACAATTGCTCGAGTGGTCTTTCAGCTACCTGTCCACTAACTCCCCTAGGACTCCAGCTTGGGCTGGAGCCTAACATATACGTACCACAACTAACACTTAAATAAATTCAACAAAGAAAGAGATACTATGAACAGTAGCAAAATATTTCAAGATCTTTGGAATAAATGTACTAAAAAATACACAAGTGTAAACAGCAATGCTTTAAGGGTATTTAATAAAGAAACATTCCGTATTAATTAATTATAAGTCTCGATGTGGCAAAATTTGTCAATGTTCTCCAAATCTGTTTACTGAACATAATCTCTATTAAAAATATAATTTTTAGGGAAATGTGCTTCTCAAACTTGAAAAGTTGCCAATGATAGAAAAAACACTCATGAAGTCAAAATGCAAAATGTATGGATTTACTTCATTTTATAGAGAGACGTATTCTAAAGCCATCATCTTGGGATGATGAAAATCTTCTAAAATTAGATATGGTAAGTTAAAAATCTGAATATGTGAAAAATCAAATTGTGTACTTTAAATGGGTGAATGGTATGTGAATTATATCTTAAAGTTTAGTGAAAGAAACATATTGAGATGTCATGACAAATCCACTAGAATTTCTAAATTAAAATCACTGACTATTCCAAATATTGGTGAGAAAATGGACCATCAAGAGCTGCCACACACTGCTGGCCATAGTGCAAACTGATACTGTCACTTTGTCTAGCAGTGTGGCATCATGTCTCTGGGTGGGATATCATACACACACACCAGTAAATCCACTTCTAGGCATATAATGTTGAGAGATATGTGCTCATTGTACCAACATACATATGCGAGAAGGTTTACAACAGCATTGTTTGTAATTTTTAAAATCTGAAAACAAAGTCACCACAAACAGAGAAGGATTAATTTAATGTGTGGTTTATTTGTTCAATGCAATTCGACAAATAGTAAGACATGAACACTTTAGAGACACCTATAACAACTTAGCAAACATACATTTGAGCTAAAATAAGGTCTCATAAGAGTCGCATAGCACGATTCCATTTGCATGAAAATTTCAAAATTTATATGAAGTTTGAGATAAGCTTTATTGTTTTAGAGATGTATGCATTGGGGTAAAACTTTAAAGAAAGGCACCAACAGGATTACTATGAAATCAGGATGAGGGTGAACTCTAAGAACAGCTGGAGCCGTGACTCCAGCTTTTTGTACTGGGAAGAGGATTTGCTCCCGGGGAAAAACCTCTCCTGCTTTGCAGGCTTATTTTCTTTATATTTGTAGAACAAAAATGTTGATGTAATAAAAAGAAGGTATTTGTCCAAAGTGAAAACTGGGAGGGTAGTGCCTCTCAGTTATGCAGGCATCTGGGTAATATGGGGAGGACAGTGGCAGATACATAAGGCCACCTCCAGGAACAACGTCCAGTCCAGTTCACTGACAGGTAAGGCTACCTGTGTACCCACAGACCCATAATTTTTCTATTTTTTATCCTTTATATTTTTACATTTTTCTATCCTTATCAATACCCCATATTGTGATGAATACAGTGGCTTCATTTTGTTGGAAGGGACATGACAATGGACCTTTTCAGCCAGGATTTCTCTGGGCCTTTCCATGGGATTTAGTCCCTGCCATGGTAGGTGAAGGGAGAGCTCTCGGTATAGGGTTTGGTGTTTATAATGAACCATGCTGTTTGGGCAGCAGGTTTATCTCTGGAAGTTCGAAGGTTAGTCAGGAGTGTGATCCTCTTCCCCATTCAAAAGGTCAAGGTAAAGCAGGTTCTTGTTCACAGTGTGGTGAGTGAGAGAAGGGAAAGTGACAGAGAGTATTCTTTCACCTTTTTGTGACCTGCATGCATCCAAGTCTCTGGTGTTTTAAATAACTGAAACTGAGACCTAGATCTACTTATCTGTAAAGTTGAACTGTGGAGGAGGAAGCATGTCATCCCCACCACCGGAGAGATCCCTGAAGAGAGATTTGTGAGCCCCCATTTAATAAAAAATGACATAAAATTTCACCAAAATAAAGTGAAATTGTGGCTATAGATGGAGCTTTATTTAGAGCTTTGACTCCCCACCTGCTTCCTAAGACATGATCCTTCCCCAGGAGACTATAGAATCACAGGGCTTACACTGGAGGGGCAAGGCGTGATGGTGTTCTTCCTTTCTGGAAAACAGGATGTTTTGGATTGCATATATTTTCCAAAGATGGCTGCAAAAATATCTTCCATCACACCTGCTTTTCTTTAGTTTGACCCACCACTCCCTTATCAAGAGGTAAGTTCTCTCCACTCCTTAAACATAAGCAGACCTAATATCTGCGTTAGACAGTAAAATATGGCAGAAGTATGCTTGTGTCAGTTCTGGGCACTGCCATTAACCATCCTGCCTGCATCTGGTTCCTTCCACTTCAATCCCTGAACCATGTAACACTCCCGGGCCATCATCTGAACCCAGTCAACACATAGAATCCTATGAAGAGATCATAAAAAATTCTTAGTTACTATTTTCATGAATATCCTTTTCTATCCTTCCAATTTCAACTTCTGTGTGTTGTTAGATCCAAAGTGAGAATCTTGTAGCCAGCATATGGTTAGACTCTTTTTATTCTTTCTTTTTTTTTTTTTTTTTTGAGATGGAGTCTTACTCTGTTGCCCAGGCTGGAGTGCAGTGGTGCAATTGTGGCTCACTGAAACCTCGGCCTCCCTAGTTCCAGCAATTCTCCTACATTAGCTTCCCTTGTAACTGAGATTACAGGCACCTGCCACTACACCTGGCTAATTTTTTTTGTATTTTTAGTAGAGATGGGGTTTCATCTTGTTGGCCAGGCTGGTCTCGAACTCCTGACCTTGTGATCCGCCAGCCTCAGCCTCCCAAAGTGCTGGGATTACAAGTGCGAGCCACCATGCCCAGTCACATTCTTTTTATTTTATCCATTGTGATAATCTCTGAATTCTGATTGGGGAGTTTACATTCAAAGTAATTGATAAGGAAGGATTTAGTTCTGTAATTGTGATGTTGGTTTTATGCATGTCTTATAGCTGTTTTGTCCCTCATCTCCTTCATTCCAACCTTCCTTTGTTTTTAGTGGATTTTTTCTAGTGATATGTTTTCACTGCCTTCTCATTTTCTTCTGTGTATATTTTATGTCTATTTGTTTGTGATTACCATGGTATTGCATATAACAATACAGTTATAACAATCTTGAATGGAAGCCAATATGAAACTCTGCTTCTTTACATCTTTTCCCACCCCTCATTTTACATTATTGATGTCACAAGTTACACCTCGGCAGGCTGGCAGGCTGGAAAGTCACAATGTTGCAAGCTTCAGTCTGAAATTTGTAGACCAGGCTGGCAGACTGGAAACCTAAACTGTAGTTGCTACTGTCATCTTCAGGCAGAATTTTTTCTCCTCTGGGAAGCCTCATATTTTGCCCAAAGGCCTTCAACTGATTCAAAAAGTTCCACGCAGATTATTGAGGGTAATTTCCTTTTCATAAAATCAACTGATACCAGATTTTAATCACAACTGCAATACACCATCATAGCAACATATAAATTTAGTGTTTGATGAAATAACATGGTGCTATGGTTTAGTCAAATTGACAGATAAGACCCACCATCCCAGTCCATGCTTGTGAACTTGGTGCCCATTAACGTTTTCTTAAACCATACTTCATCTCCAAATAAAAACAACTATAAAGTCATACTTTTGTCAAAGATGATACAATTAGCTTGCATCCAACTAAAAACACACTAAACCTTTCCTCAGAAAAAGATTCAAACTGAATGCATGATATGCACTCTTCTCTTTGATGTACTGTAGCCTAAATACCATGTGTAATAAAAGTTACACCATCATTAATAAAAGGGAACTATCATTAGCACGTCTTATGTTTTATTACAAGATGATCAGGAAAAGATGAAAAGAAAGGTATTTGCTCAATACATGTCTGGATACATACACACAGACAGAAATATCATTATAAAAACATAAGGAAGTAATGCTGATAACATTTACTGCCTTTATTTCTGTAAGTGCTCACATGGTTACAGCTGGTTATTTATTTATTTATTTATTTACTCATTTATTTGAGACAGGGTCTTGTTCTGTTGCCCAGGCTGGAGTGCAGTGGCATTACCTCGGCTCACTGCAACCTCTACCTCCTGGGCACAAGTGATCCTCCTACCTCAATCTCCTAAGTAGCTGGGACTACAAGCACACCACCAAGTCTGACTAATTTTTTGTATTTATTTTCAGTAGAGATGGAGTTTCAGCATTTTGTTCAGGTTGGCCTCACATTCCTAGACTTAAGCAATCCACCCACCTCAGCCTCCCAAAGTGCTGGGATTACAGGCATGAGCCACTGTGCTGGCCACAACTAGTATTTATAAATATTTTTGTTGTTTTTCACTAACCATTCCATATTTCCTTTGCCTTCAGCAAGTCCGTCAGCTGATCAGGTTTCTTTTCCTGCTTGAGTGACTCAAACCTTCATTTCTGAAGGGAATGGGTCATTAGAAGTCCTGCTTGACTTGGGTTGTTGTTGTTTTCATTGACTTTAATTACAAGGCAGAGTATTACTAAGAGATGCTCTAAAACATCTCCTGTTCCAGACATAGTCCTATTCCTGCCATTGTGTAGTAGCAGGCCAATTCCCCCTGATGACCAGGACCGATCACCTGAGACAGTGCAGTCACTCCTTCCTTTGTTGATTCAGAATCATGAGGAGCTGAAAGGCCCAGTGGCTCTCTTAGCTTCCAGCTCAATGGTTCATTTCTGTGTCTCCTGAGGGAGAATTCCTCCTTTTGTAAACCTCTAGAATGGGCAAGACCTCCCAACCAGGGTCTACAGCACCTCTTAAAGATGTGTTCAGTCTGGCAACAGGTCTGTACTTTCCTGGAACAGACCTCCCAGAGGAAGGGGCAGACTGCCGTCTTTGCTGTTACATAGCCTTCACTGGTGATACCTTCAGGTACTGGAAAATCTGAGGCAACTATGGACTGTAGCAGATCCTCAGCAAACTGTACAGCCCTACAGAAAAGTGGCCAGACTGTTAAAAGAGAAAACAAAAGAAAAGAAAACCCACTCAAAGGCCAGCAACCTCAAAGATTGAGGGTAGATAAGCCCACAAAGATGAGAAGAAATCAGCAAAAGAATCTGATAACCAACCTGACAGAGATGAAAAACACGCTATAAGAATTTCACAGTGCACTCACAAGTATTAATAGCAGAATAGAGCAAGTGGAGAAAAGAATCTCAGTGCTTGAAGACTGGCTTTCTGAAATAAGACAAGAAGATGAGACTAGAGAAAAAAGAATGAAAAGGAATGAACAAAACATCTGAAAAACATGGGATTATGTAAAGAAACTGAATATATGAATGATTGGTGTACCTGAAAGAGATGGGGAGAATGGAACCAATTTGGAAAACATTTCAGGATATCATCCATGAGAACTTCCCCAACCTAGCTAGACAGGCCAACATTCAAATTCAGAAATGCAGAGGATCCCAGTAAGTTGCTCCATGAGAAGATCATCCATCATCCCCAAGACAAATAATCATCAGATGCTCCAAGGTTAAAATGAAAGAAAAAAAGGTCAAGCGTAGCCAGAGAGAAAGGCCAGATCACCTACAAAGGGAAGCCCATCAGACTAACAGTGGATCTTTCAGTGGAAATCCTACAAGCCCGATGAGATTGAGGGCCAATATTCAACATTCTTAAAGAAAGAGTCTCCAACCCATAATTTCATATCCAACCAAACTAAGCTTCATAAGCAAAGGAGAAATCAGATTCTTGTCAGGCAAACAAATGCCAAGGGAATTCATTACTACCAGACCTGCATTACAAGAACTCCTGAAGGAAGCACTAAACATGGAAAGAAAGACAGTTCCCAGCCACTACAAAAGCACAGTGAAGTACACAGACTAGTGACACAATAAAGCAACCACATAAGCAAGTCTGCAAAGTAACTAGCTAACATCATGATGATAGGATCAAATCCACACATATCAATACTAACCTTAAATGTAAATGGGCTAAATGCCCCATTTAAAAGACGTAGAGTGGCAAGTTGGATAAAGAACCAAGACCTATCAGTATGCTGTCTTCAATACACCCATTTCACATGCAATGACACACATAGGCTCAAAATAAAAAGAAGGAAGAAAATTTACCAAGCAAATGGGAAGCAGAAAAAAAGCCAGGGTTAACCCTTGTTTCTGACAAACAGGTGTTAAACCAACAAAGATCAAAAAAGACAAAGAAGGGCATTACATAATGGTAAACGGTTCAATTCAACAAGGAGATCTAACTGTCTGAAATATATATGCATCCAACACAGGAACACCCAGATTCATAAAGTAGGTTCCTAGAGACCTTCAAAGAGACTTAGAATCTCACACAATAATAGGAAGAGATTTTAATACTCCACTGACAACATTAGACAGATCAAGACAGAAAATTAACAAAGATATTCAGGACCTGGACTTAGCCCTGGATCAAATGGACCTGATAAATATCTACAGAAGTCTTCACCTCAAAGCAACAGAATATACATTTTTTGCATGACCACATTGCGCTTACTCTAAAATTGATCACACAATTTGAAGTAAAACACTCCTCAGCAAATGCAAAAGAACTGAAATCGTAACAAATAGTCTCTTGGACCACAGTGTAATCAAATTCAAAATAAAGACTAAGAAATTCACTCAAACCATACAATTACATAGAAATTGAATAACCTGTACTTGAACGACTTTTGGGTAAATAATGAAATTAAGGCACAAATCAAGAAGTTCTTTGAAGATAATGAGAACAAAGACACAATGTACCAGAATCTCTGGGAAACAGCTAAGGCAGTGTTAAGAGAGAAATTGATAGCATTAAATGCCCACATCAAAAAGTTAGAAAGATTTCAAGTTAGCAACCTAAAATTACAACCAAAAGAACTTGAGAACAAAGAGCAAACATATCCCAAAGCTAGCAGAAGACAAGATATAATAAAAAAAATTAACAAAGACATTGTCTCCTGAAGGAGGCAGAGACACGAAAAACCACTCAAAAGATCAACGAATTCAGGAGTTTTTTGTTTTTGTTTTTTACTTTTTTTTTGAGATGGAGTTTCACTCTTGTTACCCAGGCTGAAGTGCAGTGGCACGATCTCGGCTCACTGAAACCTCTGCCTCCTGGGTTCAAGTAATTCTCCTGCCTCAACCTTTCGAGTAGCTGGGATTATAGGCATGTGTCACCATACCTGGTTAATTTTTTTGTATTTTTAATAGAGATGGGGTTTCTCCGTGTTGGTCAGGCTGGTCTTGAACTCCTGACTTCAGGATCTGAGTCAGGAGTCAGCAACTCCTGACCTCAGGATCTGCCTTCTTCAGCCTCCCAAAGTGGTGGGATTACAGGCGTGAGGACACTGCTTCTGGTCTAGGTTTTTGTTTTTTTTTTTTAAATTAACAAAATCAACAGACCCCTAGCTAGGCTAGTAAAGAAGAAATGAGAGAAGATTCCAATAAACACGATTAGAAACAATAAGAGGGACATAACCATTGACCACACAGAAATTCAAGCAACCACCAGAAAATATTATGAACACCTCTATGCAAATAAAGTGGAAAATCTAGAAGACAAGGATCAATTCCTGTACACATACACCTGCCCCCTCCAAGACTGAACCAGGAAGAAATTGAATCACTGAACAGACTAAAAATGATTTCTGAAATTAATGCAGTAATAAATAGCCTACCAACCAAAAAAAGCCCATGACCAGATGATTGACAGGCAACTTCTATTAGATGTACAAAGAAGAGCTGGTACTATTACTACTGAAACTATTCCCCCCCCCCCGCCCACCACCACCACCACCACCAACAACAAAAAAAAAAAAAAAAAAGGAGGAGGAGAGACTTCTCCCTAACGCATTCTATTAGGCCAGCATCATCCTGATACCAAAATATGGCAGAGATACAACAACAACAAAAAAGAAAACTTCAAGCCAATATTCTTGATGAACATTGATGCAAAAAGCTTCGACAAAATGCTGGCAAGCCGAATCCAGCAGCACATCAAAAAGCTTATCCACCACAATCAAGTAGACTTCATCCCCAGTATGCAAAGTTTGTTCAACATACATAAATTAATAAATATGCCTCATTATATAAACAGAACTAAAGACAAAAGCCACATGATTATCTCGGTAGATGCAGAAAGGGCCTTTGATAAAATTCGACATCTATTCATGTTTTAAAAAAAACTCTCAATAAACTAGATAGTGAAGGAATACACTTCAAAATAATAAAAGCCAATTATGACAAACCCACAGCGAGCATCATACTGATGGGAAAAAGCTGGAAGCATTCCCCTTGAAAACTGACATAAGACAAGGATGCCTTCTCTCGTTACTCCTATTCAACATAGTATTGGAAGTTCCAGTCAGGGCAATCAGGCAAGAGAAATAAACAGAGGTATTCAAATAGGAAGAGAGGAAGTCAGACTATTCCTGTTTGCAGATTACGTGATTCTATAACTAGAAAAACCCATAGTCTCAGCCCAAAAACTTTTAAAGCTGATAAACAACTTCAGCAAAGTCTCAGGATGCAAAATTGATGTGAGAAAATTGTTAGCATTTTTACACACCAACAACAGGCAAACTGAGAGCCGAATCAGGAATGAACTCCCATTCACAAATGCCACAAAAAGAATACAATATCTCAGAACACAGCTAACTTGGAAGGTAAAAGGTCTCTACAAGGAGAACTATAGACCACTGTTCAAGGAAATCAGAGATGATGCAAACAAATGGAAAAACTTCCTATGCTCATGGACAGTAAGAATCTATATTGTGAAAATGGCCATACCGCCCAAAGCAATGTATAGATTCAATGCTATTCCTATCAAACTGCCACTGACATTCTTTTTTTTTTTTTTTTTTTTTGAGACGGAATATTGCTCTGTTGCCCAGTCTGGAGTGCAATGGTGCGATCTCAGCTCACTGCAAGCTCCACCTCCTGGGTTCATGCCATTCTCCTGCCTTAGCCTCCTGAGTAGCTGGGACTATAGGCGCCCACCACCACACCCGGCTAATGTTTTGTACTTTTAGTAGAGATGGGGTTTCACCTGTTAGCCAGGATGGTCTCAAACTCCTGACTCATGATCCATCACCTTGGCCTCCTAAAGTGCTGGGATTACAAGTGTGAGCCACCGCACCCGGCCACTACCACTGACATTCTTTTTTTTTTTTTTTTTTTTTTTTTTTTTGAGACGGAGTCTCGCTCTGCCGCCCAGGCTGGAGTGCAGTGGCCAGATCTCAGCTCACTGCAAGCTCCGCCTCCCGGGTTTATGCCATTCTCCTGCCTCAGCCTCCCGAATAGCTGGGACTACAGGCGCCCGCCACCTCGCCCAGCTATTTTTTTTGTATTTTTTGGTAGAGAAGGGGTTTCACTGTGTTAGCCAGGATGGTCTCGATGTCCTGACCTCGTGATCCTCCTGTCTCGGCCTCCCAAAGTGCTGGGATTACAGGCTTGAGCCACCGCACCCGGCCACCACTGACATTCTTTACAGAACTAGAGAAAAACTATTTTAAAATTCACCTGGAACTAAAAAAAGAGCCTGAATAGCCAAGGCAATCCTAAATAAAAGGAACAAAGCTGGAGGCATTATACTACCTGATTTCTTTCCTTTTTTTTTTTTTAGACGGAGTCTCACCCTGTCATCCAGGCTAGGGTGCAATGGTGCGATCTTGGCTTACTGCAACCTCAGCCTCCTGGGTCCAAGTGATTCTCCTTTTCTCAGCATTCTGAGTAGCTGGAATTACAGGTATGTGTCACCACACCCAGCTAATTTTTTATATCTTTAGTAGAGATGGGGTTTCACCTTGTTGACCAGAATGGTCTCAAACTCCTGACCTCATATTCCACCTGTCTCTGCCTCCCAAAGTGCTGGGATTACAGGCGTGAGCCACCACGTCCAGCCTATGCTACCTGATTTCAACTATACTTCAAAGCTACAGTAACCAAAACAGCATGGTACTGGTACAAAAACAGACATATAGACCAATGGAACAGCACAGAGAACCCAGAAATAAGACCACACCTACAACTATGATCATTGACAAACCTGACAAAAACAAGCAATGGGGAAAGGATTCCCTATTCATAAATGGTGCTTGGATAACTGGCTAGCCATATGCAGAAGATTAAAACAGAACCCCTTTCTTACACCATATACCAAAATCACTTCAAATGGATTAAAGACTGAAATGTAAGATCCAAAACTGTAAAAACCCTAACACAACTTAAATACCATTTAGAACATAGGCATGGGCAATGATTTCACGATAAAGATGCCTAAAGCAAGTGCAACAAAAGCAAAAATTGTCAAATGGGACCTAATTCAACTAAAGAGCTCTGCACAGCAAAAGAAACTATCAACAGAGTAAACAACATACAGAATAGGGGAAAAGTTTTTTGCAAACTATGCATCTGATAAAAGTCTGATATCTGTAAGGAACTTAAACAAATTTACAAGAAAAAACAAAACAACCCCATTAAAAAGTGGGCAAAGCATGTGAACAGATGCTTCTCAAAAGAAGGTATATGTGCAGCCAACAAACGTGAAAAAATGCTCAGCATCACTGATCATTAAAGAAATGCAAATCAAAACCACAGTAAGATGCCATTTCACACCAGTCAGAATGGCTATTATGAAAAAGTCAAAAAATAACAGATGCTGGCAAAGTTGTGGAGAAAAAGGAATACTTATACACTGTTGGTGGGAGTGCAAGTTAGCTCAGCCATTATGGAATACAGTGTGGTGATTTCTCAAAGACCTAAAGACAGAAATACCATTATACCCAAAAGAACATAAATCATTCTATTATAAAGACATAGGCACACATATGTTCATTGCAGCACTATTCACAATAGCAAAGACATGGAAGCAACTTAAGTGCCCATCAATTATAGACTGGATAAAGAAAATGTGATACATACATACCATGAAATACTATGCAGCCAGTAAAAGGAATATGATCAAGTCCTTTGTAGGGACATGGATGGAACTGGAAGCCATTATCCTTAGCAAACTAATGCAGAAACAGAAAACCAAATACTGCATGTTCTCACTTATAAGTGGGAGATAAATGATGAGAATGCATAGAGACACATAGGGGAATAGCACACACTGGGGCCTTTCAGAAGGTGGAGGGTGGGAGGAAGAAGAGGATCAGGGAAAATAACTAATGGTTACTAGACTTAAAACCTGGGTGATTAAACAATCTGTGTACCAAACTCCCACAACACAAGTTTACCTGTAAAACAGCCTGCACTTGTACCCCTGAACTGAAAATAAAAGTTAATAGAAGGAACTGATCTGTGGATTTTGCCTGTTGCTGAGTAGGTCTGTTTCGATTATGCAAACCAGAACTGAAGAAATAATCACAGGGTTGGTCAGGGGGCCCACTGGACCCACTGTGAGAATGGTTCATGGATGTAACGGCTTCAGGTTTTCTATTCTTCCTAATTTAATCTTGGTAGGTTTTTTGTTTTCAGGAATTTATCCATTTCCTCCAGGTTTTCCAGTTTGTCAGTATAGAATTGTTCATAATAGTTTCTGATCATCTTTTGTATTTTTGCAATATCAGTTGTAATGTTTCTCTTTTCTTTTCTGATTTTGTATGAGTCTGTTAGAAATAAAGCTTGACGTGGCAAAGAAAATGAGCACTTGAACAAAGGATTTCTCAGCAAGGCAATTTTTACTTCTGCAGAAGGGTGCTACCTGTAAGCCCGATTGCCACGAGAGCACACAGAACAAGGGAAAGCAGTGGTTTTTATTCCTAACACAAGTTGTTTCTACTATTGTGTCTCGTCTCCATTGGCTGGAGCTGGACTACACAGTCTGAACTGATCCCAGTTGGCTAAAAACTTTACCTTTCCTAAATAAGGTAAAGGTGCAATGGGGAACAAAGGAAAGGAGGGGGTCGCTTATGGGAAACCAGGAAGACAATAAGATTTCCAAATAAGGCAAGAGCATAGGCTGCAAGCTGGGACATGTCTGGGCATGTCAGGACAGATCTAGGCAGACTAGGAGTTAGGCCTTGGTTCAAGTACAAGAACATAGAATGTGTTTATATCTTTACTGTATGTAACAACTACTTGGAGCACAATAAAGAGTCATTAGTAAATCAGAAGATTTGTTAGTATGAAGAGCGAGGGAAACTTAAAGAAAGCTTTTAAAGGGAACTATCTTCTCTAAACTTATTCTTAACCAAAAAGGAAAACTTTGGAGAGGGACTTTTATTCTTTACAGTTTCCACCTCTTGATTTTACAGTTCTTCCTCTTCAAATCTCCTTAACATATCTTGACTTTGTTGCTCTTCTTGATCAGTTAGAAGGAACAACTTATCTGAGTAAGGAGGAGGAGAATTGAAAGGGGTTTGGTAAGAGCCTTTTCTATAAGCCTTTGCACTAATCCACGAATGCAAGGCATAATACAACATTCTGCAAGGATAAGTACACTGATTATGAGAGCCAGTGAGGTGAGAATTGAGGACATGAGTCCTTTCCACTTACCAAACCACCTTTCCATTAAGCTAGTGAAAGGATAATTTATTCCAGAGTTTTTAGCTAGTTCATTTGATAAAGCAGTAAGACCTTGTAGTGCTTTTGTTATAGTTCCATCAGGGGCAGTATTATTAGGGATAAAAGTACAGCATTGAGTTCCAATCATAACACAATCCCTGCCTTTTTCTGTTAGTATCATGACTAGTGCTATTCTACTTTCCCAAGACATCTGACCGGTAGGTCTTAGTTGCTCAGCTATTCCCTCATAGCATCCCTTGTGCAATTAATGAATCATTGCTGATTGTATTAAATATAATTTATACAATCTACATTTTTTTTTTCCGAGATGGAGTCTCAGTCTGTCACCCAGGCTGGAGTGCAGTGGTGTGATCTTGGCTCACTGCAACCTCTGCCTCCCAGGTTCAAGTGACTCTCTCCTAAGTAGCTGGGATTACAGGTGCAAGCCATCGCACCCAGCTAATTTTTGTATTTTTAGTAGAGACAGCATTTCACTATGTTGGTCAGGCTGGTCTCAAACTCCTGACCTCATGATCCGCCTGCCTTGGCCTCCCAAAGTGCTGGGATTACAGACATGAGCCATTGCGCCGGGCTATTCAATCTACATTTTTATTGATAGTCACCCACCTGAATAATGACTTAAATCCTGCAGCTATTTGTTTTCAAGCTTTAAATTCATCTGGTAATCCAATAGCATCTATATAAATGTTGGGATCAAAAGACTCATGGGAGCACTTCTTGTACTACGATGCCTGGTTGTTAGTTTTTTTGGTGAATTAAATGCCAGTGTGAAAGAGCTAGCCAATTGAATTAGAGTGCAAGTACCACTCCAGTTATTTGGCAGAGTATCCCACAGAGGTCCACCACAATACCACCATACATCTGCTCGGGGATGGATAAGGGCGGACTGATGGGTTAGCTCTTGGAAGTGCTTGACTTCACTGCATCCCGTCAGGTTTCCAAGAAAAGCCAAATTTTCTCCCTGTTGTAAGAGACACAAAACAAGTTTGGTCCCAGAAGATGGAGGCAGAATGGCCTTCGGGGGCTGACCCACAGGATGCTGGACCTCAGGGAATAGCAGAGAAGGTGTTTGACATGATTTATTACTCCAGACTGTGGGGTCTTGGAGCAGAGCTACCATGCAGTCCATATCTGGTCTATTACAAGACCATCTGAGTGGAAAGGGGACAGTTTGGGCCTTTGGTCTGCATGCACCCAGCATAACAATCATTCTTATTTTGACTGTAGATGGAATATTTAATCCTTTCCAGCCAGGCATTTGCATCCTGAGACCCTGTTTCAATGGCTAGAGTTTGCCTCAGGTCTTTTACTTGTACTATCGCTACTTTGGTTTTGTCACTGGGTATAGGTGGGGTGATGGTTTGAGGAAGATATGATAGAGAGGTGGAAGGGGCAGTAAAGCAGATTTCAAAAATTCCCCTAGGATCCTTTCCTGAGATGTTGGCCCGTATGCCATAAAAATGATTTAATGAATGGGAAGAGTTTTGGGATGTTGCAATAGTAATAGTAAGCTGAATAGGATTACATTTGTTATATGGACAATTAGAAGAGGCATTCCCTTTTGAAAAATGGATATATGGGTTTAAGGACTGGCAAAAACTGGTGGGAGCAGTCTAGCCTGGACCTTTGGTGTTCCATAGGACATTAGACCAAGTATAACATAGGGACTCTGTTTTAAGGTGACAAGAGTCCCATTCCCACCAGTTTATACAACTACTATTTTTGGGGTTATCATGATCTTTACAAGAATTTACTATATCTTTCCAATCTAAGGAAGTCCAAGAGGGACAAAGATATTTATCTGAGGCAGTAAACTGTCTTTGGTCTTGCAAATTTCCACAAGACATGACTAGACAAGTATCAAAGGTAATAATTTTGGGCAAACTTGATCTAGTTACATTAATGATGAGATGGGGGCAGTTAAGAGAAAGAAAAGAAAAAAAAGAGACAGATAGATTATGTTTTTCTTTTTATCATTACTCTTCGATGGAATAACGGTCCATGTCTCCGGAGAAGTTGACAACTTCTTGACTCAATATAATGGGTCCACTCTTTCTCAGTGGTCTGAACTGCTGTTTCAGTCGTTGTGAGCGCCAGATAGGGTTCTTCCCAGGTAGGTTCGAACTTTCCCTCTTTTCAGCCTTTGATAAGGACACATGATCTCCGGGTTGATGCTTGTGGGCTAGGAATTCAAGGGGTGGAGTCTGTGCTAGGAGACCTTGATTCCTGAGGGAAGAAAGAGTGGAAGACAGACCAAATACACAATTTCTAAGGAACCGATCTTTTGTTTTGTTCATAGGAAGGTCAGTAGTAGTGTTTAGATAAGGTAACCCATAAAGCATTTCATAAGGCGACAGGCCAAGATCCCTCTGAGAAGCAGTTTGGATTCTTAGTAAAGTAATGGAAAGACATTTTGTCCATGGTAGACGAGTTTCTACAATTAATTTGGTTAGATGTTTCTTTAAAGTTTGATTCATTCTTTCTACTCTCCCTGATGAAGGTGGAGGCCAGGAAGTATGACATTCCCATTTTATCCCTGATACTTGGATTAGTCCTTTAATAATGTGTGCGGTAAAGTGGGTCCCATTATCTGAATCAATATTCTCTATTATTCCAAACCTGGGTATGATATGTTCTAACCGAGCTTTGACCACATTACTGGCTGTTGCACTTGGAAAAGGGATGGCTTCTATCCAGTGGGTGGATAGATGGATGGGTAAGATGATCTACTATTACCAGTAAATACTTAAGGTGGCCTATTGGGGCATTTCAGTATAGTCGACTTGGACACTTTGAAATGGCCTTAACCCAGGATTTCTCCCTCTGAGAGGCTGTCTTTTTAGCATCTGCTTATGAGATTTTCTGCACACTACACAACTTTCCACTCTTTGCTTGGTGAGGGTGTATATTCCTATGCACCCATAAACCCTAAGGACTACATCACACATGGTTTGAGGACCCCAGTGAGATCCTTGATGAAGCTGTGACAGTATTTCCCTCATAAGAGGTTTGGATAACATTTCCCTTCCATCTGGTAATAACCACTTTCCTTTTGAATTTCCTCAGCTCCTAATTTTTTAAAATATTTTTCTGATCTACTTGAGAGAAGATGTGGAGTGCAGCTGGAGATGGAAGACAAGGGGTTAGTCGAAAAATGGGTTCTGCTGGAGAAGAGGCAACTTCCTTAGCTATTTGGTCAATGAGATTATATTCCTGGCCTTCAGGTGAGGGATTCCTTTGATGTCCTGGGAGATGTACAACAGCTATTTATTTTGGCAATTGTAAATTTTCCAGTACTTGTATTATTAGGTCCCTATGGACTAAATTTTGACCTTTGCTGTTAATGAGGCCCCGCTGAGTCCAAATTTTTCCAAAAGTATTGACTACTCCAAAGGCATACTTGGAGTCTGTATAGATTGTTCCTTCTTGATGTTCAGAAATTTTAAGGCCTGATTTTTTTCTTTTTTTTGAGATGGAGTTTCGCTCTGTCGCCCAGGTTGGACTGCAGTGGCACCATCTCGGTTCACTGCAAGCTCCACCGCCCAGGTTCACGCCATTCTCCTGCCTCAGCCTCCAGAGTAGCTGGGACTACAGGCGCCCGCCACCACGCCTGGCTACTTTTTTTTTTTTGTATTTTTAGGAGAGACAGGGTTTTACCGTGTTAGCCAGGATTGTCTTGATCTCCTGACCTCATCATCCGCCCACCTCAGCCTCTCAAAGTGCTGGGATTACAGGCGTTGAGCCACCGCACCCAGCCTAAGGCCCGATTTAATGTGAACAACTCACATGTTTTTGCAGACCAGTCGTTTGGTAACCTTTCAGACTCTCTTTCTGTGAGGGTAACTCCATCTATCATTGAATACTCGTTATGTCTTTTTCCTTTGATTACTTGGGAGAAACCATCTACAAACACGTGTTTCCCAGTCTGAAAGGATGTTTCATTTAGATCAGGTCTGACTTTTGTTTGATAACTAATTAAATCTAAACATCTGTGTTCTGGGCAAAGATCAGGGGTCTGTGGGTTGGGGTTTCGTGTTAAGAAAGCAGCTGGATTAATTGAGTCATCAGTGGTTAAGGTTAGATCATCTCTTTCTAACAAGGTGGCTTCATACTTTAAAATTCTTGAATCAGTAAGCCACCTTCCCGCCTTCTGATTGGGAATTGTTCTCACTTGGTGAGGTGAACGAGTGATAAGATTTCTCCAAAGGTTAATTTTCTTCTCTCTTCTCTGAGCAAGGCTGTTGCTGCCACTGATTGGACACACTCGGGCCATCCATGGGCTACTGGGTCAAGAATTTTTGACAAGAAGCTATGGGTTGCCAATGGCCTCCATGTGTTTGAGTAAGTACCCCTAAGGCTACTTCATTAGCTACATTAGCAAAAAGATGAAAGAGCATTTCTAAAGAGGGTAAGGCTAGAACATGGGTTGTCACTAGTAACTCTTTTAATTTTTTTTCTGCTGTATTTCTGGTAAAAACCATATAAGGGGGTCCGATTCATCCTGCGTAAGTTCTTTTATATAGAGGTTTGGTTACTAAAGCATGAGTCTATCCATAAGCGACAATACCCTACTAACCCTAAAAACTTTCTAAGTTCCTTCTTTGTCTCAGGCAGAGGTAAGGATATGATGCCTTCAATCCATTCAAATCCAATTCTCCGTTTGCCCTTACTGATTAAGTGCCCTAAGTACTTGACTTCAGGTTCTACAAGCCAAAGTTTGCTTTTTTGAAACTTGTAATCCCTCCAGTTGTAAATTATTTTAAAAACCTATTGAAAATCCTTCTTTTTGTCTATCCTCCCCTGAAATAAGCGTATTGTCCATGTATTGGAGCAGGCATATATATGGCAGTCTGTAAAACTTTTCTATAATCTGTTGTAGTATTTGTCCAAACGAATTTGGAGATTCTGTAAATCCCTGGGGCAAAACTGTCAATCGATACTGTTATTTTCTCCTGGAGTGAGGGTCCTCCCATTTAAAGGCAAACAGGTCTTGGCTATCTTCTGCTAGTGGACAAGCCCAGAAGGTATCCTTTAGATCTATTACTATGAACCACTCATGGTTGTATGGAATTTTACTAACAATCGTATAAGGATTAGGAACAACAGGGTGAGTTGTTTGAACTGTTTGGTTAATAGATTGAAGATCTTGCACTAGCCAAATGGCCCATCTGGCTTTTTCACAGGTAGTATGGGAGTATTATAAGGAGACATACAGGGTTCAATGAGTCTGTCATGGAGAAGGCTTTCTATTATGGGCTTTAAATTGATCTTAGCTTCTAAGGGTATTGGACATTGTTTTCTTTTTACCTCTTCCCCCGGGTTTTTCAATTTATCTTGGATTGGGGAAATTCGTAATTTTCTTTGGTTTCCTTCCTTTGACCATACATCTGGATGGCTGTGTCCCTCATTTAGAGTAGCAAACAAATTTAAGGAGGGGAAGAGTTTTCCTTGATTAACATAAAGGCCTAGGTTTAATTTTAGCATTAAATCTCTTCCTAGTAGGTTTGTTCCTGCCTCCTGGATTAACAGAAGTTTAATATTTACTGAGCGGTTCTGATATTTAATGTTTGTTTCTTCTAAGACTTTTGCTTTAAACCCCTCTCCTTTTGCTCCCGAAATAAAACTTCTTGTGACCAAGTTACAGCAGGGGGAAGATAACAAACTGAGGAATGAGCAGCTCCTGAGTCAATTAAAAAGGTGATATTCTCAGGTTTGGGTCCCACCTCTACATTTATGAGGGGCTCTTGGTGGGACTCGAGGTAAAAAGAGTAGAGTCCCTGGCCCCCCATTCCTCCTCAAAGATTGTAAGTCGGGTGATTTCCTTTTCTTTTTTCCATTCAGGGTGTTCTCTTATAAAGTGACCTTCCTTCTCACATTTGAAGCATTTCTTCTGCCCTATTCCTCTTTTTGTTCCCTTGTTCCCTGGTTTGATTCCTTTACCTCTGTTACAGGGTCTGGCAGTCGGGTACCTAAAAGATTTACCAGTGACATTTCTTTGAGCTGCCTGTTGGGGAGTTCCCTGCTGTAAGGACAGCAGAATCTTTGCTTTGTGCTTTTGGTTTTCTTCATACATTCGTACATACACCATTTGGGCCTCCCTTATGAGTTCCCCTATGGGATGGTCCTTCCAATTTTCTATCTTTTGTAATTTCTTGGTAATGTCTGGCCAGCTATTTGTGACAAAGTGAAGCTTTAACATTCCATGTCCAAGTGGGTCTCCTCCACCCAAACCAGCATATTTCCTCATTTGTTCCTTAAGGCTATTAAAATATTCCATAGGCCCCTCATCCTTTTCTTGCTGTACATTAAAAGCTTTGGTCATATTCTGGCTACGGGGTACCGATTCTCTAATTCCTTTTATTATCATTTCTTGCAGGTCTGTCATATTCCTCCTATGAGCTATGTTGTTATTATCCCACTGGGGATCTTGAGCAGGAAATTTCTGTTTGGCTGCAGGGACGTTTTGACCGGGAGGATGCTCACGCTCCCAAATGGTCATAGCGGCCCTATGCATCCTGCTCCTTTCTTCCCCTGAGAAAAGGATGCCTATGATGGACATTAACTCAGCCCCAGTATACAACTGGGGTCTTAAAAATTGATCAATTTGATCTGCCACTCCATAGGGATCGTCTAAGAGTGGCTTGAGTTCCCTCTTCAAGCTCTGGACTTCTGAACTTGTCAGGGGAGCATTTACAAAGCCAATGCTCCCTCCTCCTAGAGGCATTTCCCTCAATGGGAAGAAGTTTGTAGCCAAACCCCTAGAGGAAGAGGGAAAAGGGAAGTTTTGGATATCCTTTTTACATTGTTCTAACTCATGTTGAAGTCTTTCTGAGGGCATTCAAACTGGGGATGACCCCAAGAATCAAGTGTTATAAGGAGGGAAAAAAATCTGAGTAGGGGAAAGATCTAGGACTGTTACATCTACTGGAGGGGGAGCTGGGGGATGTTGGTCTACTGGGAGGGGAGAAATGTTTGGTGGCGGAAGATGGTCTAAGGGGTCCCACGTGTTGGTGGGGTTATTGGAGTAAGGAGTATTAATTTAATGAGAAGTAGTTTCTGGCTTGTCTCCTTTAGTTTTCAGATGACAAAGGAGGATGGGCCCTTGCCGCCAACACAGAACATATTGTATTTCCTCCTGGGAAACAGGACTCTTATCATTTACATATTCTATTAAAAGCTGACAAGTCCAATCCTCATTTCACCCGAATTTTGGCCAGAAAACTGAAAGCTTTAGAATAGGTTCCTTGGTCCAAATGAAACAATAATACTTTATTATCTGTTGCTTTTTCTTATGTTTAGTCCTCTTGTATCCTTCCAATATTTTAACATGAGTCCTAAAGGACTATCAGAGGTGATTTCACTGTCTGCCCTTTCCTTTTTACCTTCTGTCTTACTCAGGGTATTTCCCATATTGAATACTGGTTAGGCTCAGTCCCCTGAACTAGAGATTTCTCACCTATCCTTTCCTGGAGGTTTAATCCCTACCCTGGAGCTTCCTTGCACTGCTCTCCTTTTGCTTTGTCCACTCTGGCTGCTTTCCCAGAGGAAATTAGGCTCCTCTTAGCATCAGTGGGACTGCATAAACCCCAACATTAGTATCCCTACAAGAGGTCCACCATAAGCTGTATAAGGTGACCACGGAACCGCAGATTGGACTCACTCACTCTGCACAGCAGTAGTGCTTGTTACCTTTCACGCCCTTTAACCTCCAGAATATCCCCACCAACAAGGAAATACTGTTGTCCTTGCGGCTTTTTTACCTTGGTCTCTTCACAGAGTTACCTGGTCATTGTGGTACTTCGAGGCCTTCTCCTTCCACAATGCTGAGAGCCTGGATTTGTTCGTCACGATGGGTAGTCTCAATCTCCCATCCCTGGGGCCACCGCTGTGGGGCAGTGAGGTGTGCATCCCCTAGATGAGGTGACCAAAGACCCCTTCCCAAAGGAGAATGGGAATCCTGGATGAGCTCCCAGAAAATTGTTAGAAATAAAGCTTGGAGTCACAAAGAAAATGAACACTTGAACAAAGGATTTCTCAGCAAGGCAATTTTTACTTCTGCAGAAAGGTGCTACCCATAAGCCTGATTGCCACGAGAGCACCCAGAACAAAGGAAAGCAGGGCTTTTATTCCTAATGCAAGTTGTTTCTACTATTGTGTCCTGTCTCCATTGGCTGGAACTGGACCACACAATATAAACTGATCCCAATTGGCTAAAAACTTAAACTTTCCCAAATACAGTAAAGGCGCAATGGGGAATGAAGGAAAGAAGGGGGTCGCTTATGGGAAACCAGGAAGACAATAATATTTCCAAATAAGGAAAGAACATAGACTTCAAGCTGGGACATGTCTGCACATGTCTAGGCAGATCCAGGCAGACTAGAGAACAAAGGAGTTAAACCTTGGTTCAAGTACAAGAACATAAAGTGTGTTTATTTCGTTACTGTATGCAACAACTACTTGAGGGCACCATAAGGAGTCATTAGTAAAACAGAAGATTTGTTAGTATGAAGAGTGACGGAAACTTAAAGGAAGCTTTTAAGAGGAACTATCTTCTTAACACCTCATTCTAAACCAAAAAGGAAAACTTTGTAGAGGAACTTTTATTCTTAACAAATTTTCTCTCTTTTTGTCTAGGTTTGTTTAGCTAGTGGTTTTTCAATTTTGCTTATGTTTTTGAAGAACAAACTTTTCACTTTGTTGATCATTTACAGGGTTTTTAAAAGTTTTTATTTAATTCTACTATGATCTTTATTATTTCTTTTCTGCTAATTTTGGATGAGTTTTTTTCTTGCTTTTCTACTTCCTTGAGGTTCATTATTATATTGTTAATTTGTAACGTTTCTACTTTTCTTAGGTAGGTATTTATTGCTATAAACATCCCTTTTAGCCCTGTCTAACTGTATCCCACAGGTTTTGGTATATTGTGTTTCCATTTTCATTTGTTTCAAGAAACTTTTTGATTTACATCTTAATATCTCTGTTTACTCAATGGTAATTCAGGAGCATGTTGTTTAATTTCCATGTATCTGTATAGTTGCCAACATTTCTCTTGTTGTGTATTTCTAGTGTTTTTCCATTGTGGCCAGAGAAGATACTTAATATGATTTCAATTTTTGAAAACGTGTTGAGACTTGTTTTGTGGGTTACCATAGACTCTCTCCCAGAAAATGATCCATGTGTTCCTGAAAAGAGTGTATATTCTGTAGTGTTAGATAGAATGCTCTGTAAATATCTGTTAGCTTTATTTGGTGTAAAATTCAGTTTAAATCCACTGTTTCTTTCTTGATTTTCTGTGTAGATGATCTGTCTCATGCTGAGGTTGGGATGTTGAAACTCCCCTCTCTTATTGTATTGGAGTCTATCTCTCTTGTTAGATGTGGTAATATTTGTTTTATGAATCTAGATGCTCCAGTGTTTAGTGCATATATATTTATAATTGTTCTTTTCTCTTCTTGGATGGATCTCTTTATGATTATGTGATGGCCTTCCTTATCTTTTAAAAAAATTGTTCTTGACTTACAGTTTATTTTATCTGCTATAAGTATAGCTACTCCTGCTCACTTTTGGTTTCCATTTGCATAGATAACCTCTTGCCATTCTTTTACCTTCTGTCTCTACGGATTCTGGTGAGGTGGTGCTACCGGTGAGGTTTTTTGTAAGCAGAATATAGTTAGATCATGTTTTCTACCCATTCAGTCATTCTAAATCTTGTAAGTGGAGAATTAAATCTGTTTACATTCCAGATTTTTATTAATATGTGAGGCTTTCTGCCGAGACCAGCTCAGTCAGGGAGACCCTAACCCAGTGGCGCTAGAGGAATTAAAGGCAGACACACAGAAATATAGAGGTGTGAAGTGGGAAATCAGGGGTCTCACAGCCTTCAGAGCAGGCAGCCTGAAACAGAGATTTTCCCACGTATTTATTAACTCAAGCCAGTGATAAGCATTGTTTCTATAGATTATAGATTAACTAAAAGTATTCCTTATGGGAAACAAAGGAATGGGCCAAAATAAAGGAATGCGTTTGGCTAGTTATCTGCAACAGGAGCATGTCCTTAAGGCACAGATCGCTCATGCTATTGTTTGTGGTTTAAGAACAACTTTAAGCAGTTTTTCGCCCCGGGTGGGCCAGGAGTTCCTTGCCCTCATTCCGGTAAACCCACAACCTTCCAGCGTGGGCGTCATGGCCATCATGAATGTCACAGTGCTCCAGAGATTTTGTTTATGGCCAGTTTTGGGGACAGTTTATGGCCAGATTTTGGGGGGCCTGTTCCCAGTAGCTTTGTTCCTGTCACATTGTTGTTTTCTGGTTGTTTTGTATGTCCTTTGTCTTTTTCTCTTACTGCTTGTCATTATGGTTTAGTGGATTTCTGTTGTAGGACCATTTGAGAACTTTCTCTTCCTCTTTTGTGTGATTGCTTTACCAGTGAGTTTTATACTTGTGTATGTTTTCTTGGTAATAATGTGGAAATGTTGAAAACATTGTCCTTTCAATTCCAGGTTGAGGACTTTCTTGAGCATTTCCTGTATGCCCTGTCTAGTGGTAATGAAACCTTTCAGCATTTTCTTGTCTTGGAAACATAATTTCTTTTTCAATTTTGAAGAATAATTATGCTTGGTTTATTACTCTTGGCTTGGCAGTTCTTTTCTTTCAGGACTTTGATTATACTATCCTATTCTCTTCTGGCCTGTAAGATTTCTGCTGAGAAATCTGCTGTTAGAGCTGGGCGCAATGGCTCACACCTGTAATCCCAGCATTTTGGGAGGCTGAGTTGGGCGGATCATGAGGTCAAGAGATCGAGACCATCCTGGCCAACATGGTGAAATCCTGTCTCTACTAAAAATACACACACACACAAAATTAGCTGGATGTGGTGGCTTGTGCCTGTCTTATTGGCATTGCTTTTGACATTGCTTAACTTATTGAATTATTTCACAATGTATATCTTCAAGATTTGGAATTCTTCCTTCTGCGTGACCTAGTGTATTGTTGAAACTTTCAAATGTATTTGGAATTCCATGTCATGAATTCTTTAATTCCAGAATTTCTGTTTGGTTTTTTTTTTTAAATCTATATCTTTTGTAAACTTCTTATTCATATCCTGAATTATTTGTATGTTTTCTTTGTATTTTTTTTTCAGAATTCTTTTGTATCTCACTGAACTTCTGTAAAATGAATGTTTTGAATCCTTTATCTGGAATCTTGAAAATTTCTTTTTGATTAAGATCTATTGTAAGATCTAAAAAAATCCTTTGGGGTTTTTTTTTTTTTCTTTTTTGCTTTATCGTGTTTCTTTGTCCTAATGTTAATATTTTTGCATCTGATATAACAGTCAGTTCCTCCTATTTTTGAATTTTGTTTCATAGTGGAGAACTTTTTCCTGAAGATGAGTCTATGGTGTTGGTTGTGTGGGGTACTTTGTATTTGATTCTGGGTGTAGTACGTAGTAGAGTACTATGGTCTCTGTATAATTTCTTTGGCTGTAGACAGTGTTAATGGTATCTGTGATTTCTTCTGTGCATTAGGGTGTGGTTATTAGTGAGGCTGTGGTGAAGATGTGCTGCTTCCTGGGATGCCACATGAAACAGTCTTCAGGCTCCAGTGGTGGCAGTGGTGTGCTGAGTGTTCCTATCTTTGTGCCCCAATGTGGTGTATACTGGCATTTGTGGTGGTGGTTACTGGAGGGCTGATTCCTGGGCCTCCAGGTGGCTTGCTTGGATGCCAGTAGTGGCAGTGGTTGACTGGGTGGGTGGGTGGGTGGGGTCTTTGTCTCCTGGGTAGCTAGCTTGGCAGTGGCGATGGTGGGCTGATTCTCTGGGTCCCAAGCAGTGTGCGTTGTTAGCAGCAGCTGTGATAGTTTAGGTGAGATGCCCATAGGTGGTGTTTGTATGTAGGTGACAGCTAAGGTGATTGAACCCAACCTCAGGTACCCAGGAGCAGTACGCAGGTGCCCAAGGTGGTGGATTGGGTAAAGGAATTCCCAGGCCCTGGGGCTGTGTTCTCTGTCTCAGTGAGAGGGGTCAATGAAACTGTCTCTTCATCATTAAATGCTGTGCCAACTAGTCCCTTAATTTTCTTTTTGCCTAGAGGACTGAAACATTTATTATAGTTTAGGTCTGCTGGTTATTTTTTCACTCCCTATATGTCTAAAATCCCTTTGTTTGTTTGTTTGTTTTTTTGTTTATTTTTGAGACAGAGTCTCATTCTGTTGCCCAGGCTGGAGTGCAATGGTGTGATCTTGGCTCTCTGCAACCTCTACCTCCTGTGTCAAGTGATTCTCCTGCCTCAACCTCCTGAGTAGCTGGGATTACAGGTACTTGCCACCATGCCTAGCTGATTTTTGTATTTTTAGTAGAGACGAGATTTCACCATGTTGGTCAGGCTGGTCTTGAACTCCTGACATCGTGATCTGCCCACCTCGGCCTCTCAAAGTGTTGGAATGACAGGCATGAGTCACAGTGGCTGGCCTAAAATCCCTTTATTTTTTGATGGCTATATTGAAGGTGTGTTAGCTTAATTTAATCATTACACATGGTATACATATATCAATACATCAAGCAATATCTCCCGGATGTATTATAATTTGTCAATTAAAATTATACATATCTATTTGAAAAAGGTATTGTTTTCTGGGAATAGAATCTAGTTTCACAACATTTTCCTTTTAGGACCTTAAGATGTTGCTCATCTGTCTCCTCATTTGCATTGTTTCCAGTGAAATACCTGCTGTCATCTTTATTATTATTATTATTATTTTTCACTTTCTGCTTTTTCAATGTTCTCTTCTTCTGTGGTTTTCAACAAATGCATGGATTTTTTTTTTTTTTAACCCAGAATTATAGAGTGAACTTGAGAAACAATGTATAGGGAGGGCTTTTTGGCTACTGGTTGTAAATTATTAGAAACAGTTGTTTGCTCCTTGTTTTATTAGGTCACAGGCTAATTTCCTCAGAGTATTCTTATATTGAAGAATGTCATAATTCATTTTATTGGTCATCCCTAAAACCATAAAAACCCTAGAAATAAACCTAGGCAATACCATTCAGGCCATAGGCATGGTCAAGGACTTCATGACTAAAACACCAAAAGCAATGACAACAAAAGCCAAAATTGACGAATGGGATCTAATTAAACTAAAGAGCTTCTGCACCACAAAAGAAACCACCATCAGAGTGAACAGGCAACCTATAGAATGGGAGAAAATTTTTACAATCTACTCATCTGACAAAGGGCTAATATCCAGAATCTACAAAGAACTTAAACAAATTTACAAGAAAAAAATCAAACAAAACGTGGGTAAAGGATATTAACAGACATTTCTCAAAAGAAAACATTTATGTAGCCAACAGACACATGAAAAAAAGTTCATCATCACTGGCCATCAGAGAAATGCAAATCAAAACCACAATGAGATACCATCTCACACCCGTTAGAATGGCAATCATTAAAAAGTCTGGAAACAACAGGTGCTGGAGAGGATGTGGAGAAATAGGAACACTTTGACACTGTTGGTGGGACTGTAAACTAGTTCAACCATTGTGGAAGACAGTGTAGCAATTCCTCAAGGATCTAGAACTAGAAATACCATTTGACACAGTGATCCCATTACTGGGTATATATCCAAAGGATTATAAATCATGTTGCTATAAAGACACATGCACATGTATGTTTATTGTGGCAGTATTCACAATAGCAATGACTTGGAAGCAACCCAAATGTCCTTTGTAGGGACATGGATGAAGCTGGAAACCATCATTCTGAGCAAACTATCACAAAGACAGAAAACCAGACACTGCATGTTCTCACTCATAGGTGGGAATTGAACAATGAGAACACTTGGACACAGGGTGGGGAACATGACACACCGAGGCCTGTTATGACGTGGGGGCAGTGGGGAGGGATAGCATTAGGAGACATACCTAATGTAAATGACGAGTTAATGGGTACAGCACACAAACATGGCACATGTATACATATGTAACAAACCTGCACGTTGTGCACATGTACGCTAGAACCTGAAGTATAATTATAAAAAAAAAATTGATCATCTTGGCTAAAGCATGGTGCCTAGAGAGGTGGTCAAGCATTATTCTGGATGATTTGTGAGGATGTTTGTTGGATGAGATTAACACATAAGTAGCTAGACTTTGAATAAAGTAGATTGATGTCTATCATGTGGGTGGGCTTCATTCAATTCATTGAAGGTGTAAATTAAAGAAAACACCGACCTTCCTCGAGCAAGATGGAACTCTGCAGCAGACAGCGCTGGGATTTGAACTGCAGTATCAGTCAACTGACCCACAAACAGCTGGTTGGTTTGTGTACAGCGTTTACAAGATGAATGGACAATATCCTGTTTGGAAGTCCACCTCTTTGATCAAAGAAGGTAAAAACAGAGGAGCTCTTGTGGACTTAATTGCATGGTGTTTTCTTAGCAGTGGTGGAAGAATTGAACAATGATAAAGTTCCTACGTTTTAGTTTTTACTGACTTACAGGGAGTGACTAATGGCCTGGCTGTATAATTAATCAGGAGAGCAATGGGAAAGTTACCTATGAAAAGAATGCTCATATGAGGCAAGTCCTGTGGAAATCACTATGATAATTTCAGGGGTTCATTAATGTAAGATCTGTTAATTCCTGATATAGATTGGATGTTGTTCTTGTGCAGATCTCATGTCGACATGTGATCCCCAACATTATAGGTGGGGCCTGGAGGGAGGGAGGTGGTTGGATCATGAGGTCAGTTTCTCATGAATCATTTAGCACCATCCTCTCATTGCTGTTCAGGGTCCCTTAGAATACCTCCCTTCCAGGTTTGGAAGGTGATTGAATTCAACAAGAATTTATCTCCAAGTGTTTGCCAGGTGCACCTGAAATTCCAGCTATGAGAGCGGCTGAGGCAGAAGGATATCTTGAGTCCAGGAGTTAGATTTTAGCCTGAGCAACATGTAAGACCAATCAGGGAAACATATCAAGATTACATCTCAAAAACAACAACAACAAAAAATCCACATTTGCTTGTGGTGATCACCTGAGTCCGCGAAATAAGTAGACATTGGGGCCTTAGCAATGCAGAGATAGGCGGAATCAAGACATATTCCTCTTGCATTCCACACATCACAGGCACAAAATACACATAAGAAGTATTTTCTTTAACAAAAAGAGAGATAGCATATGACTGTGCAGCAGATTCTTTTATGGGAAGGCCTTGAAAATACATAGCTGGCAAGTTAGACTAATACCATTAGCCCCAGGAAGCAGCAAATGGGTCTTGGCAGGAATAGATCCTCCCCCTGGAGTGGGCTTTGTTCAGCTGGCGGTAGGTGTGTTACCAAACTAAACTGGGGTCCGCTCACCTGGGGCAGTAAAAACAAACATCCACACTGAGATTGTAGTGGAAGAAAAGAGGGCATTTATGTGTACGGAGCCAAACAAAGAGAATCGGGCATTTATGTGCAGGGAGCCAAAGAAAGAGAATCGGGCAGCTCACGCTTAAGACCCAACTTTTTTGATGACTCACAAGCAAGGATTTTTAAAGGCAGGGGCAAATTTCGGGAAAGCAGAGTTACAGGCAACATCATACATCAATGCATAGAAGTGACACACTGCTTCGGCCTTAAAAGGTGGAATATCTTCATGAGGGAGCTTATAGGTCTTAAGTAGATTTAAAGATTCTCTGATTTGTGATAGATAAGGAAGCAAAGTTTCCTTACACAGCTTCCTTACACAGTTGGGGGGAGTAGAGAGGAATGTTCAGGCCTGGCCTGTGGCCTTGACTCTCTCCAGTCCCCTCAGGAAGAAATTTAGAACAAAGAACGACAGTCTGAGTTCAGTCCTCAGTTTCCCCTTTATAAGGTCTCCCTGTCAGTGGATCTATTAGGTGGGAATCTATGTTTCTGAAAAACAACTCAGGGACATATGTTAAGATGTTATTTTCAGTTTGTATAGAGATTCAAAGATGTTGTGACTCTAACTTCCTTGGCTATTGTTTTAAGCTATCATTACCTTCTTGTTTATAAGATGACTCACTTGCTTTTTAGGACTGGCTAGGTGCCTGGAATTTCTCTTGAAGAAACTGAAGGCTTTTCTTTATTTCCAGGTTGGGAGGCCCTGGCAGTCTTCTAAGAGAGGTCCCTGCTTTATCTCAGATGCAAATGCTCGGAGTGCTACAAAGAACTTGAATGGGAGGTACTGCAACCATGTGGACCACTGAGTCACATTTCTTTACACCGGAATATGCACCTGCTCAAAATGTCCAACAATGGTCAGAGAGACACCCTCCTCAAAGAAAGAGTTCCATAGAGCATTAAAATAGCTAATTGAAACATTGGGTATATAAAGCAAGAGTGGGGAAACAAGCACAAAGGGTGGGCTTATACACCTTCATGAGTGTGCTCACACTTGACATGAGTGTATCCTCTCTTTTCCTGGTGGATCAGGGGAAGGTGCTGGTGTGATCTACATATATTCCTTCCCATGGTGGGAGGACACTGGAATAATGACTGTAATTCACCTCAACTTGCTTTTCTCATCCCTGATGCAGTGGTCCCAGGACTAGGCATGCAAATAGAGTCCAGAAACAGGAATTATTCCTAAGCAAGAAACTGTAAATATATTTTATGTCCTTTATGTAATAATTCCTAAGGGTCTGGAGAAGTAGGTTGTGCCTTCTCTGCATCTGGCAAAGTTGGGGCTAACACTGAATGCAGCTGTATTGCCTGGGGTCAGATAACCACCCAGTTCTCTACCTGCATAACCCTCCCCTCTATGAACTGGAATGGCTGACGGGAGACACTTGCAAGAACAGCATTGGTCCCTTCAGTCTAAGCCAGCACAGCAGCAGAACCTAGTGTTCCTTCCAAAATTATAAATGTTTAGAATAAATGAAGAGAAGGAGAAATAGTAGCTGAGGGTAAATGAATGAATATATGGGTTATGTAATGAGGAAAATCCAATGTTACATGAACTACTCGAAAGAGGTATAAGTAAGAGAGAGTATTGTCTCTTAGCTCGATTTCTCCAGATGCCTGAAAGGGTGCAGCCATGTGTTGCTGAGACTATTCCTATTTTTGGACTGCACTGGGATAATTGTTAATGACCAAAGAGGATTCTGGTAATGTGCCAGGATCTTTTCACTGTTATGGTTCTTCTGGTGTAGGAGATCTGTGATTGGCCAGGCATAGTGGCTCACGCTTTTAATTCCATCAGTTTGGGAGGCAATGGTAGAAACATTGTTTAAGGCCAGGAGTTTGAGACCAACCTGGGCAAAATAGTGAGACTCATTCCTACAAAATATTAAAAAATTAGTTGGACATGGTGGTGTGCACCTGTAATGCTATCTACTCAGGAGGCCGAGGCAGAAGGATCACTTGAGTCCAGGAATTTGAGGTTACAGTGAGTTATGATTGTGCCACTACATTCTACCCTGAGTAACAGAGCAAGAAATTATCTCTAAAATAAAATAATAAATATTATAAAAAGAGATAGTGTGGTCAAAACCAGGGAAGATCTGTGTCCAATAAAAATATTTGATCTTTGTCCCTGTTTCCTGACAACCGGGTTCTAGAACATTTGCAGTCTCCTCAGTGATAAACATGACTTCAATATGGCAATGAGATGACTGTGGGGTGAGGGGCTCCTAGATAGCTTCAGAATGGGGGCTGGTTGCCAGAAACACGAAGCTGTGATTAGAGGATTTGAACTTTTAGCACCATCCCTAAAGTCTGGGAAGGAAAGAGAGGCTCGAGGTTGAGTTCAGTCACACAATGGCTGGCGATTTAATTAATCTTGCCAAATAATGAAATTTACATAGAAACCTCTAGAGATTGGGTTTCGGAGAGCTTCCCAGTTGGTGAGCACATCCGTGTGTCCACGTGCTGGGAGGTGGTGAACTCCATCTCCATAGGGACAGAGGCTCCTGTGCTCAGAGCCCTTCCAGACCTTACCCTGTGCACCTCTTCATCTGTCTGCTTATTTGTATCCTTAACTGCTGTGGTTTGAATGTTTCCCCAAAAAAGCATCTGTTGGATATTTTTTCCCGAATGCAACATTTTAAAGAAATGGGACCTTTGAGAGGTGATTGGACCATCAGAGCTCTGCCTTCATTAATGGATTAAGGCTCATGATAAAAGGACCTGAGGCTGTCAGTTTGACCTCCTTTTCCCTCTACCTCTCATCCTCTCTTGCTCTTGTTTTCTACCAGATACAGTCCCTTGATCTGGGAATTCCCATCCTTGACACCATGAATGAAACAAATTTCTGTTTGTTATAAGTGATCTAGTCTCAGGTGTTCTGCTATAGTGACATAATTTAAATCAGGGGTCCCTTATCCCTGGCTGCGGACTGATAGAAGTTCCTGGCCTGGTAGGAACCAGACCGCACAGCAGGAGTTGATCGGTGGGCGAGAGAGCATGAGCATGACCACCGGAATTCCGCCTCCTGTCAGATCAGTGGCCGAATTAGATCCTCATAGGAGCACGAACCCTATTGTGAGCTCTGCATGAGAGAGATCTAGGTTGCATGCTCCTTATGAAAGACTAATGCCTGATCATCTGAGGTGCAACAGTTTCATCCAAAACCATTTCCCTCTGCCTTCTGCCACCTCCACTGGTCCATGGAAAAACTGTCTTCCATGAAACCGGTCCCGGGTGCCAAAAAGGTGGGGATTTAAGCTATAAAAATAAAAAAACTGCAATACTGAGTGTGAAAGGAAAGTAAAATTTCAGGACTCCAAATTCACTATACCAAAGGGAAAAGTTAAGTTTGGAGACTGAGTGATGGCAAAACTGCCTTTCTTTTGTTCCTAAACAAATAACTGAGAAGATAGAAGACCCCATATCTTCCTAGGTGGCCTCCCTCACAAACTGCTCACAAGATAATTCCTTGTGGACCCCAACATGTTTACTTTAAAATGGAGTTTTGTTGACTTTCCCCCTGACAGTGTAAATTAACAGCTTATCTTCACAGGCACAAGACAAAGACAAGACTAGACATCATCCCTTCACCTACCCGGAGACAAACACATATTTGAGTTTTCTACCCAACATTTACTTTATCTTATGTAAAATGCAGATCTACTGAGCATGAGATGAATGCACAGTTGACTGTTTTTTTCTTCTCCTGGATGCTCTTTCCCCTATAAATATTGAAGTCCTCAAAACCGTGTTAGGAAAAAGCACAGGCCACAGATGCTACGATGATTTATGGCTCTGTTTCCAAGGTGCATCTTCAGCTCGGCAAAATAAACTTCTAAACTGACTGAGACCTGTCTCAGACATTTTTTGGTTTACATGACTATAGCAACTTCCTGAGTTCTTTGAGTTAATTTAAGAATTCTCAAACCTTGGGAGGTGAGAGACCCCTGACTTTGCAGCCATGATAGACAGAAGTGCAGGTAACCTGGGACCCGATACTTGGGACTTGTATCTGAAGTGAGGACAGTCTTGTGGGACTGAGCCCTTAAACCTTTGGAGCCTGAGGTGAAATCCAGGTAGTTACTGTCGGAATTGAGTCGAATTGTAGGACTCCTAGCTGCTGTTGGAGAATCAGAAAGTTATTTGGTTGGAGGAAAACCCCATCACCATCCCACAGAGAGAAACTCAGAGTAAGAGTAAGCAAGTACACCTCTATCTTTTTTGTCCCAGAGGAAAAGATAAACAAAATGTAAGCATTTATTTTGTGTCCCTAATCTACTAAACACAGGTTGCTACCAGCTGTTCATTGTCCAGACGTGGAGTGGTCCTACCTCTAACCTAGAAGTTAGGATTTTTTAGGCCTTTGAGGGTGTCACATAAAAACTAATAAATGTTAGAGATTCTCTCCCCAGAAATATTTCCACACACAAGAACATATGAATATTAATATAAAACATCAGTGTGGATCCAGGTCCTCAGAGATCTTACAATCCTGGGTGTTTTAATCCTAGTAAGAGACAAAGCCGAGGGAAGCTGTTTGAATAGTCATTTCATTATCACACAATGCCACTCCAATAATCTAGAGTATGAACTGGGATAGACCAAAACTTGATGTAATAACCTATCCTCAATGGAATGGGTGGAAACATGTTATTTATTAGTCACTGGTTCATTCAGACACTCTGCGTGCCTGCCAGGTACCAGTTAAAGTTCTCGTCCTGGATCACTGCTCCAAGAATTAAAATTTGTCACTTCTCCCCACCCCTCACACTCCAGCACTTGAACCCTCTTATTACATCAGAATTCCACACTGTCAATGAAAAGAGTCAAACTCGGTAACATATTGAAGAGATTTATTCTGAGCCAAAAATGAGTGACCACATCCTATGACACAGTCCTCAGGAGACCCTGAGAACATGTGCTCAAGGTGGTTGTGGCACAGGTTGGTTTTATACATTTTAGGAAGATATGCGACATCAATGAAATATATTTAAGCTATACATGGGCTCAGTTTAGAAAGTTGGAACAATTTGAAGCAGGCAAGGGTTGTGGGGTAGTGCTTCTGGGTTATAAGTAGATTTTTAATTTTTCTGATTCGCAGTTGGTTGAGTTATTTTCAATAGAAAGGAAATGTCTGGGTTATGATAAGAGGTTGTGGAGTCCAAAATTTTCTCATGCAGATGACGCCTCCAGGTGCCAGGCTTCAGAGAGAATAGATTGTAAATGTTTCTGATCAGATTTAAGGTCTGTGTTGATGGTAAATGCTGGTCAGCTTTTCCTGAACTCCAAAAAGGAAGACGACATAATCATGGTGGCTTGAGCCAGTGTTTCAGGTTAACTTTTGAGCACCCTGGCTGAGGGTGTCCATTAAGATGGTTAGGAGGGGGTGGCTTTGATGTTTATTTTTGGTTTACAACATGTAAAATGTTGAGAGGAGACAGAAACCACCTCCCTCCCTGGAAGAGGACAACACTCCAGTCACCCTGCAGTTGATCATGGACATGAGTCTTAAGCTCCACCAGTCCGATGACCACCTGCTGAAGAGGTGTTGTTGTCTCAGGTAAATACTAAGGGTTTGTCATCTCATGCCAAGAAGATGAAGGACACTGACATATTGAATACTGGTTAGGCTCAGTCCCTCAAACTAGAGATAGTCTCACCTACCCTTCCTTGGAGGTTTAATCCCTACCCTGGAGGTTCCTTGCACTCTTCTGCTTTTGCTTCGTCCACTCTGATTGCTTTCCCAGAGGAAATTAGGCACCCCTCATCATCAGCTGGACTGTATAAACCCCAAGATCAGGATCCTTACAAGAGGGCCACCGTAAGCCGTAAGAGGTGCCCCCGGAACCACAGATTGGACTCACTCCCTCTGCACTGCAGTAGTTAGTGCTTGTTACTTTTCATGCCCTTTAACCTCCAGAATATCTAGACCACCAAGAAATACTGTTGCCCTTGTGACCTTTTTTTTTTACCTTGGTCTGTGCACAGAGTTACCTGGTCATCATGGTACTTGCAGGCCTTCTCCTTCCACATTGCTGAGAGCCTGGATTTATTCATCACTATGGGTACTCCCAGTCCTCTGTCCCTGGGGCCACTGTAGTGGAGCAGTGGGGTGCACTTCCCCTAGATGGGGTGACCAAAGACCCCTTACCAAAGGAGAATGGGAATCCTGGATGAGCCCCCAGAAAATTGTTAGAAATAAAGCTTGGAGTCACAAAGAAAATGAACACTTGAACAAAGGATTTCTCAGCAAGGCAATTGTTACTTCTGCAGACGGGTGCTACCCATAAGCCTGATTGCCATGAGAGCACCCAGAACAAAGGAAAGCAGGGGTTTTTATTCCTAATGCAAGTTGTTTCTACTGTTGTGTCCTGTCTCCATTGGCTGGAGCTGGACCACACAATCTAAGCTGATCCCAGTTGGCTAAAAACTTAAACTTTCCCAAATAAGGTAAAGGCCCAATGGGGAGCAAAGGAAAGGAAGGGGTTGTTTATGGGAAACCAGGAAGACAATAATATTTCCAAATAAGGAAAGAGCATAGGCTGCAAGCTGGGACACGTCTGGTCATGTCCAGGCAGATCCAGGCAGACTAGGGAACAAAGGAGTTAGGCCTTGGTTCAAGTACAAGAACATAGAATGTGTTTATTTCTTTACTGTATGTAACCACTACTTGGAGGCATAATAAGGAGTCATTAGTAAAATAGAAGATTTGTTAGTATGAAGAGCAAGGGAAACTTAAAGAAAGCTTTTAAGAGGAACTATCTTCTTAACACTTATCATTCTAACCCAAAAAGGAAAACTTTGAAGAGGAACTTTTATTCTTAACATATTTTCTCTTTTTTTTCTAGGTTTGTTTAGCTAGCAGTTTGTCGATTTTCTTTATGTTTTTGAAGAACAAACTTTTCATTTTGTTGATCATTTACATGGGTTTTAAAAGCTTTTATTTAGTTCTACTATGATCTTTATTATTTCTTTTCTGCTAATTTTGGATGAGTTTTTTTCTTGTTTTTCTAGTTCCTTAAGGTTCATTGTTATATTGTTAATTTGTAATGTTTCCACTTTTCTTAGGTAGGTATTTATTGCTATAAATCTCCCTTATAGCCCTGTTTAGCTGTATCCCACCAGTTTTGGTATGTTGTGTTTCCATTTTCATTTGTTTCAAGAAACTTTTTGATTTACGTCTTAATTTCTCTGTTTACTCAATGGTTATTCAGGAGTACGTTGTTTAATTTTCATGTATTGGTCTAGTTGCCAACATTTCTCTTGGTGTATAGTTCTAGTTTTATTCCATTGTGGCCAGAGAAGATATTTAATATGATTTCAAATTTGTTGAGACTTGTTTTGTGGCTTAACAAAGGCTCTCTCCTAGAAAATGTTCCCTGTGTTCATGAAAAGAGTGTATATTCTGTAGTGTTAGATAGAATGCTGTGTAAATATCTGTTAGCTTTATTTGGTGTAAAATTCAGTTTAAATTCAATGTTTCTTTCTTGATTTTCTGTGTAGATGATCTGTCTCATGCTGAGGCTGGGATGTTGAAGTCCCCTTTCTCTTATTGTGTTGGAGTCTATCTCTCTTGTTAGATATAGTAATATTTGTTTTATGAATCTAGATGCTCCAGTGTTTAGTGAATATGTATTTAGAATTGTTCTATTCTCTTCTTGGATGGATCTCTTTATGATTATGCGATGACCTTCCTTATTTCTTAAAAAAATTGCTCTTGACTTACAGTTTATTTTGTCTGCTATAAGTATAGCTACTCCTGCTTACTTTTGGTTTCTATTTGCATAGATATCCCCTTGGCATTCTTTTACCTTCTGTGTCTATGGATTGTCATGAGGTAGTATTTCTGGTAAGTTTTTTTGTAAGCAGAATATACTTAGATCATGTTTTCTACCCATTCAGCCATTCTATATCTTATAAGTGGATAATTTAATCTGTTTACATTCCATATTTTTATTAATGTGAGGCTTTGTGCCGAGACCAGCTCTGTCGGGGAGACCCTAACCCAGTGGCGCTAGAGGAATTAAAGACATGCACACAGAAGTATGGAGGTGTGAAGTGGGAAATCAGGAGTGTTACAGCCTTCAGAGCAGACAGCCTTGAACTGAGATTTACCCACATATTTATTAACTCAAGCCAGTGATAAGCATTGTTTCTACAGATTATAGATTAACTAAAAGTATTCCTTATGGGAAAGAAAGGGATGGGCCAAAATAAAGGGATGTGTTTGGCTAGTTATCTGCAGCAGGAGCATGTCCCTAAGGCACAGATCGCTCATGCTATTGTTTGTGGTTTAAGAACAACTTTAAGCAGTTTTCTGCCCCGGGTGGGCCAGGTGTTCCTTGCCCTCATTCTGGTAAACCCACAACCTTCCAGCGTGGGCGTCATGGCCATCACGAACATGTCACAGTGCTCCAGAGATTTTGTTTATGGCCAGTTTTGGGGACAGTTTATGGCCAGATTTTGGGGGGCCTGTTCCCAATAGCTTTGTTCCTGTCATATTGTCATTTTCTGGTTGTTTATATGTCCTTTGTCTTTTTCTCTTATTGCTTGTCATTATGGTTTAGTGGATTTCTGTTGTAGGACCTTTTGAGAACTTTCTCTTCCTCTTTTGTGTGATTGCTTTACCAGTGAGTTTTATACTTGCGTATGTTTTCTTGGTAATAATGTGGAAATGTTGAAAACATTGTCCTTTCAATTCCAGGTTGAGGACTTTCTTGAGCATTTCCTGTATGCCCTGTCTAGTGGTAATGAAGCCTTTCAGCATTTTCTTGTCTTGGAAAGATAATTTCCTTTTCAATTATGAAGAATAATTATGCTTGGTTTATTACTCTTGGCTTGGCAGTTCTTTTCTTTCAGGACTTTGATTATACTATCCTATTCTCTTCTGGCTTGTAAGATTTCTGCTAAGAAATCTGCTGTTAGAGCCGGGTATGGTGGCTCACACCTGTAATCCCAGCACTTTGGGAGGCTGAGGTGGGCAGATCATGAGGTCAAGAGATAGAGACCATCCTGGCCAACATGGTGAAATCCCATCTCTACTAAAAATACACACACACACACAAAGAACTAGCTGTGTGTGGTGGCATGTGCCTGTCATCTGAGCTCCTTGGGAGGCTGAAGTAGGAGAATCACCTGAACCCAGGAGGCAGAGGTTACAGTGAACCGAGATTGCACCACTGCACTCCAGCCTGGCAACATAGCAAGACTCTGTCTCAAAAAAAAAAAGAAAAAAAAAGAAAAAAAAAAAAAGAAAGAAAAGAGAAAAAAGAAAGCAAATCTGCTGTTAGTCTCTCTAATGAGGTTTCCTTTATGGGTGACTAAATGCTTTTCTCTTGCTATTTTTAGGATTTGTGTTTTACCTTAGACTATAGAAAGTCTGATTACATGCCATGGAGAAGAACTTTTTGCCTTCTATTCTTCTCAGAATTGTTGAACATTTTGTATCTGAATATCTAAATCACTTGCTAGAGTTGGGAATTATTCATCTATTTTTTCATTAAATAGGTTTTCTAATCTGTTCTTTGTCTCTTTTCTCTTGAGGATACCAATAATTTGAATATTTGGTTGTTTGTATTGTACCAAATGTCACAAAGGCTTTGCTCATTCTTTTTTGTGTGTGTGTGTTTTACTGATTGAATTATTTCACAATGGGTATCTTCAAGATTTGGAATTCTTCCTTCTGCCTGACCTAGTATATTGTTGAAGCTTTCAAATGTATTTGGAATTCCATGTCATGAATTCTTTAATTCCAGAATTTCTGTTTGTTTTTTTTTAAATCTATATCTTTTGTAAACTTCTTATTCATATCCTGAATTATTTGTATGTTTTCTTTGTATTTTTTTTTTCAGAATTCTTTTGTATCTCACTGAACTTCTGTAAAATAAATGTTTTGAATCGTTTATCCGGAATCTTGAAAATATCTTTTTGATTACGATCTATTGTGTTCCTTTGGGGTTTTTTTTTTTTTTTTCTTTTTTGCTTTTTCATGTTTCTTTGTCCTAATGTTAATATTTTTGCATCTGATATAACAGTCAGTTCTTCCTATTTTTGAATTTTGTTTCATAGTGGAGAACTTTTTCCTGAAGATGAGTCTATGGTGTTGGTTGTGTGGGGTACTTTGTATTTGATTCTGGGTGTAGTACGTAGTAGAGTACTATGGTCTCTGTATAATTTCTTTGGCTGTAGACAGTGTTAATGGTATCTGTGATTTCTTCTGTGCATTAGGGTGTGGTTATTAGTGAGGCTGTGGTGAAGATGTGCTGCGGCCTGGGATGCCACATGAGACAGTCTTCAGGCTCCAGTGGTGGCAGTGATGTGCTGAGTGTTCCTATCTTTGTGCCCCAAGGTGGTGTATACTGACATTTGTGTTGGTGGTTCCTGGTGGGCTAATTCCTGGGCCTCCAGGTGGCTTGCTTGGATGCCAGTAGTGGCAGTCGTTGACTGGGTGGGTGGGTGGGGTCTTTGCCTCCTGGGAAGCTAGCTTGGCAGTGGCAATGATGGGCTGATTCTCTGGGTCCCAAGCAGTGTGCGTTGTTAGCGGCAGCTGTGATAGGCCGGGTGGGATGCCCATAAGTGGTGTTTGCAGGTAGGTGACAGCTAAGGTGATTGCACCCAACCACTGGTACCCAGGAGGAGTACACAGGTGCCCAAGGTGGTGGATTGGGTTGAGGAATTCCCAGGCCCCGGGGCTGTGTTCTCTGTCTCAGTGGAAGGGGTCAATGAAGCTGTTTCTTCACCATTAGTCTACTGTGCCAACTAGTCCCTTAATTTTCTTTTTGCCTAGAGGACTGAAACATTTATTATAGATTAGTTCTTCTGGTTATTTTTTCACTCCCTATATGTCTAAAATTCGTTTGTTTGTTTGTTTGTTTGTTTTTGAGACAGAGTCTCACTCTATTGCCCAGGCTGGAGAGCAATGGTATGATCTTGGCTCACTGCAACCTCCACCTCCCGTGTTCAAGTGATTCTCCTGCCTCAACCTCCTGAGTAACTGGGATTACAGGTGTGTGCCACTATGCCTAGCTAATTTTTGTATTTTTAGTAGAGACGAAGTTTCACCATGTTGGTCAGGCTGACCTTGAACTCCTGACTTTGTGATCTGGCCACCTTGGCCTCCCAAAGTGTTGGGATGACGGGCATGAGCCACTGCGCCTGGCCTAAAATCCCTTTGTTTTTTGATAGATATATTCAAGGCGTGTTAGCTTAATTTAATCATTACACGTGGTATACATATATCAATACATCAAACAATATCTCACGAACGTATTATAATTTGTCAATTAAAATTATACATATATATTTGAAAAAGATATTATTTTCTGGGAATAGAATCTAGTTTCACAGCATTTTCCTTTAAGGACTCTAAAGATGTTGCTCATCTGTCTCCTCATCTTCATTGTTTCCAATGAAATAACTGCTGTCATGTTTATTATTATTCTTATTTTTTTCACTTTCTGCTTTTTCCATTTTCTCTTCTTCTGTGGTTTTCAACAAATATCAACAAATACATGGTTTTTGTTGTTGTTTTTTTTTTACCCAGAATTATAGAGTGAACTTGAAAAACAATCTATAGGGAGGGCTTTTTGACTATTGGTTGTACATTTTTAGAAACAGTTGTTTGCTCCTTGTTTTATTAGGTCACAGGCTAATTTCCTCAGAGCATTCTTATATTGAAGAATGTCATAATTCATTTTATTGGTCATCCCTAAAACCATAAAAACGCTAGAAGAAAACCTAGGCAATACCATTCAGGCCATAGGCATGGGCAAGGACTTCATGGCTAAAACACCAAAAGCAATGACAACAAAAGCCAAAATTGACAAATGGGATCTAATTAAACTAAAGAGCTTCTGCACTGCAAAAGAAACTACCATCAGAGTGAACAGGCAACCTATAGAATGGGAGAAAATTTTTACAATCTACTCATCTGACAAAGGGCTAATATCCAGATTCTACAAAGAACTTAAACAAATTTACAAGAAAAAATAAAACAAAAAGTGGGCAAAGGATATGAGCAGACACTTCTCAACTAAAACATTTATGTAGCCAACAGATACATGAAAAAATGTTCATCATCACTGGCCATCAGAGAAATGCAAATCAAAACCACAATGAGATACCATCTCACACCAGTTAGAACAGCAATCATTAAAAAGTCTGGAAACAACAGGTGCTGGAGAGGATGTGGAGAAATAGGAACACTTTTACACTGTTGGTGGGACTGTAAACCAGTTCAACCACTGTGGAAGAGAGTGTGGCGATTCCTCAAGGATCTAGAACTAGAAATACCATTTGACACAGTGATCCCATTACTGGGTATATACCCAAAGGATTATAAATCATGCTGCTATAAAGACACATGGACACGTATGTTTATTATGGCAGTATTCACGATAGCAATGACTTGGAAGCAACCTAAATGTCCTTTGTAGGGACATGGATGAAGCTGGAAGCCATCATTCTGAGCAAACTATCGCAAGGACAGAAAACCAAACACCGTATGTTCTCACTCATAGGTGGGAATAGAACAATGAGAACACTTGGACACAGGGTGGGGAACATCATGCACCGGGGCCTATCGTGGGGTGGGGGTAGTGGGGAGGGATAACATTAGGAGATATACCTAATGTAAATGATGAGTTAACGGGTGCAGCACACCAACATGGCACATGTATACATATGTAACAAACCTGCACAATGTGAACATGTACCCTAGAACTTAAAGTATAATAATAAAAAAAAATATTGGTCATCTTGACTAAAGCATCATGCCTCGATAGGTGGTCAAGCATTATTCTGGATGATTTGTGAGGATGTTTGTTGGATGAGATTAACATATAAATAGCTAGACTTTGAATAAAGTAGATTGATGTCTATAATGTGGGTGGGCTTCATTCAATTCATTGAAGGTGTAAATTAAAAATACACCGACCTTCCTCGAGCAAGATGGAACTCTGTAGCAGACAGCGCTGGGATTTGAACTGCAGTATCAGTCAGCTGACTCACAAACCGCTGGGTGGTTTGTGTACAGCATTTGCAAGATGAATGGACAGCATCCTGTTTGGAAGTCCACCTCTTTGATCAAAGAAGGTAAAAACAGAGGAGCTCTTGTGGACTTAATTGCATGGTGTTTTCTTAGCAGTGGTGGAAGAATTGAACAATGATAAAGTTCCTACGTTTTCATTTTTACTGACTTACAGGGAGTGACTAATGGCCTGGCTGTATAATTCATCAGGAGACCAATGGGAAAGTTACCTATGAAAAGAATGCCCATATGAGGCAAGTCCTATGAAAATCGCTATGGTAATTTGAGGGGTTCATTAATGTAAGATCTGTTGATTCCTGATATAGATTGGATGTTGTTCTTGTGCAGATCTCATGTCGAGATGTGATCCCCAGCATTATAGGTGGGGCCTGGAGGGAGGGAGGTGGTTGGATCATGAGGTCAGTTTCTCATGAATCCTTTAGTACCGTCCCCTCAGTGCTGTTCAGGGCCCCTCAGAATAACTCCCTTCCAGGTTTAGAAGGTGATTGAAATCAACAAGAATTTATCTCTAAGTGTTTGCCAGGTGCACCTGAAATTCCAGCTATAAGAGCCGCTGAGGCAGAAGGATATCTTGAGTCCAGGACTTAGATTTTAGCTGAGCAGCATTTGAGGCCAACCAGGGAAACATATCAAGACCACATCTCAAAAATAACAACAAAAAATCCACATTTGCTTGTGGTGATCACCTGAGTCTGTGAGATAAGTAGACATTGGGATTGTAGCAATGCAGAGATAGGTAGAATCAAGATATATTCCTCTTGCATTCCACACATCACAGGCACAAAACACACATAAGAAGGGCTTTCTTTAACAAAAAAAAGAGAGATAGCATATGGCTATGTAGCAGATTCTTTAATGGGAAGGCCTCGAAAATACATAGCTGGCAAGTTAGGCTGATACCATTAGCCCCAAGAAGCAGCAAATGGGTCTTGACAGGAACAGATCCTCCCCCTGGAGTGGGCTTTGTTCAGCTGGTGGTAGGTGTGTTACCAAACTAAACTGGGGTCCACTCACCTGGGGCAGTAAAAGCAAACATCCACACTGAGATTGTAGTGGGAGAAAGGAGGGCATTTATGTGCAGGGTGCCAAACAAAGAGAATCAGACAGCTAATGCTTAAGACCCACCCTTTTTGATGGCTCACAAGCAAGGATTTTTAAAGGCAGGGGCAAATTTCGGGAAAGCAGAGTTACAGGCAACATCATACATCAATGCATAGAAGTGACACACTGCTTCGGCCTTAAAAGGTGGAATATCTTCATGAGGGAGCTTACAGGTCTTAGGTAGATTTAAAGATTCTCTGATTTGTGATAGATAAGGAAGCAGAGTTTCCTTACACAGTTGGGGGGAGTAGAGAGGAATGTTCAGGCCTGGCCTGTGGCCTTGACTCTCTCCAGTCCCCTCAGGAAGAAATTTAGAACAAAGAACAGCGGTCAGATTTCAGTCCTCAGTTTCCCCTTTATAAGGTCTCCCTGTCAGTGGATCTATTAGGTGGGAATCTATGTTTCTGAAAAACAACTCAGGGACATATGTTAAGATGTTATTTTTAGTTTTTATAGAGAATCAAACATCTTGTGAATCTAACTTCCTTGGCTATTGTTTTAAGCTATCATTACCTTCTTGTTTATAAGGTCACTCACTTACTTTTTCGGGCTGGCTAGGTGCCTGGAATTTCTCTTGAAGGAACTGAAGGTTTTTCTTTATTTCCAGGTTGGGAGGCCCTGGCAGTCTTCTAAGAGAGGTTCCTCCTTTATCTCAGATGCAAATGCTCAGAGTGCTACAAAGAACCTGTATGGGAGGTACTGCAACCATGTGGACCACTGAGTCACATTTCTTTACACCGGAAAATGCACCTGCTCAAAAAGTCCAACAATGGTCAGAGAGACATCCTCCTCAAAGGAAGAGTTCCATAGAGAATTACAATAGTCAATTGAAACATTGGGTGTACAAAGCAAGAGTGGGGAAACAAGCACGAAGGGTGGGCTTATACACCTTCATGAGTGTGCTCACGCTTGACATGAGAGTATCCTCTCTTTTCCTGGTAGATCAGGGGAAGGTGCTGGTGTGATCTACATATATTCCTTCCCATGGTGGGAGGACACTGGAATAATGACTGTAATTCACCTCAACTTGCTTTTCTCATCCCTAATGCAGTGGTCCCAGGACTAGGGATGCAAATAGAGTCCAGAAACAGGAATTATTCCTAAGCAAGAAACTGTAAAAATATTTTATGTCCTTTATGTAATAATTCCTAAGGGCCTGGAGAAGTAGGTTGTGCCTTCACTGCATCTGGCAAAGTTGGGGATCACACTGAATGCAGCTGTATTGCCTGGCATCAGATAGCCACCCAGTTCTCTACCTGCATAACCCTACCCTCTATGAACTGGAATGGATGATGCGAGACACTTGCTAGAACAGTATTGGTCCCTACCGTCTAAGCCAGCACAGCAGCAGAACCTAGTGTTCCTTCCAAAATTATAAATGTTTAGTATAAATGAAGAGAAGGAGAAATAGTAGCTGAGGGTAAATGAATGAACACATGGGTTATGTAATGAGGAAAATCCAATGTTACATGAACTACTCGAAAGAGGTGTAAGCAAGAGAGTATTGTCTCTTAGCTCGATTTCACCAAATGCCTGAAAGGGTGCAGCCATATGTTGCTGAGACTATTCCTATTTTTGGACTGTACTGGGATAATTGCTAATGACCAAAGAGGATTCTGGTAATGTGCCAGGATCTTTTCACTGTTATCATTCTTCTGGTGTAGGAGATCTGTGATTGGCCAGGCACAGTGGCTCATGCTTGTAATTCCATCAGTTTGGGAGGCAATGGTAGGAACATTGTTTAAGGCCAGGAGTTTGAGATCAGCCTGGGCAAAATAGTGAGACCCATTCCTATAAAATATTTATAAATTAGTTGGGCATGGTGGTGTGCACCTGTAATGCTATCTACTTAGGGTACTGAGGCAGAAGGATCACTCGAGTCCAGGAATTCGAGGTTACAGTGAGCTATGATTGTGCCTCTGCATTCTACCCTGAGCAACAGAGCAAGTGATTATCTCTGAAATAAAATAATAAATATTATAAAAAGAGATAATATGGTCAAAACCAGGGTGTGATCTGTGGTCCAATAAAAATATTTGGTCTTTGTCCCTGTTTCCTGACAACCATGTTCTAAAACATTTGCAATCTCCTCAGTGATAAACATGACTTCAATATGGCAATGAGATGACTGTGGGGTGAGGGGCTCCTAGATAGCTTCAGAATGGGGGCTGGTTGCCAGAAACACGAAGCTGTGATTAGAGGATTGGAACTTTTAGCCCCGTCCCTAACGTCTGGGAAGGAAAGAGTAGCTCGAGGTTGAGTTCAGTCACACAGTGGCCGGTGATTTAATTAATCTTGCCTACACAATGAAATTTACATAGAAATCTCTAGAGTTTGGGTTTCCGAGAGCTTCCCAATTGGTGAGCACATCCGTGTGTCCATGTGTGGGGAGGATGGTGAACTCCATCTCCACGGGGACAGAGGCTCCTGTGCTCAGAGCCCTTCCAGACCCCACCCTGTGCACCTCTTCATCTGGCTGCTCATTTGTATCCTTAACTGCTGTGGTTTGAATGTTTCCCCAAAAAAGCTTCTGTTGGATATTTCTTCCCGAATGCAACATTTTTAAGAACTGGGACCTTTGAGAGGTGATTGGACCATCAGAGCTCTGCCTTCATTAGTGGATTAAGGCTCATCATAAAAGGACCTGAGGCTGTGAGTTTGACCTCCTTTATCCCCTACCTCTCACCCTCTCTTGTCCTTTTGTTTTCTACCAGATACAGTCTCTTGATCTGGGAATTCCCATCCTCCACACCATGAATAAAACAAATTTCTCTTTGTCATAAGTTATCCAGTCTAGGTGTTCTGCTATAGTGGCATAATTTAAACCAGTGGTCCCGAACCCCCGGGCTGGGGACTGGTACAAGTTTCTGGCCTGGTAGGACCCAAACCGCACAGCAGGAGGTGATCGGTGGGTGAGAGAGCATGAGCATGACCACCGGAGTTCTGTCTCCTGTCAGATCAGTGGCGGAATTAGATTCTCATAGAAGCACAAACCCTACTGTGAGCTCTGCATGCGAGAGATCTAGGTTGCATGCTCCTTATGAAAGACTAATGCCTGGTCATCTGAGGTGCAGCAGTGTCATCCAAAACCATTTCCCTCTGCCTTCCGCCACCTCCACTGGTCCATGGAAAAACTGTCTTCCATGAAACCGGTCCCGGGTGCCAAAAAGGTGGGGATTTAAGCTATAACAGTAAAAAAACTGTAATACTGAGTGTGAAAGGAAAATAAAATTTCAGGACTCCAAATTCACTATACCAAAGGGAAAAGTTAAGTTTGGAGACTGAGTGATGGCAAAACTGCCTTTCTTTTGTTTCTAAACAAATAACTGCAAAGACAGAAGACCCCATATCTCCCCAGGTCGCCTCCCTTACAAACTGCTCACAAGATAATTCCTTGTGGGCCCCAACATCTTTACTCTAAAAGAGTTTTGTTGACTTTCCCCCAACAATGTAAATTAACAGCTTATCTTCACAGGTACAAGACTAGACATCATCCCTTCACCCACATGGTGACTTTTCTACCCAAGGTTTACTTTATCTTATGTTAAATGCAGATTTACTGAGCACGAGATGAATGCATAGTTGACTGTCTTTTTCTTCTCCTGGCTGCTCTTTCCCCTATAAATATTGCAGTCCTCAAAACCCTGTTAGGAAAAAGCACGGGCCACAGATGCTACAATGATTTGTGTCTCTGTTTCCAAGGTGCATCTTCAGCTCAGCAAAATAAACTTCTAAACTGACTGAGACCTGTCTCAGAGGTTTTTTGGTTTACATGACTGTAGCAACTTCCTGAGTTCTTTGAGTTAATTTAAGAATTCTCAAACCTTGGGAGGTGAGAGACCCCTGACTTTGCAGCCATGATAGACAGAAGTGCAGGTAACCTGGGACCCGATACTTGGGACTTGCATCTAAAGTGAGGACAGTCTTGTGGGACTGAGCCCTTAAACCTTTGGAGCCCAAGGTGAACTCCAGGTAGTTAGTGTCAGAATGGAGTCGAACTCTAGGACTCCTAGCTGCTGTTGGAGAATCAGAAAGTTATTTGGGTGGAGGAAAACCCCATCACCATCCCACAGAGAGAAACTTAAAGTAAGAGCAAGGAAGTACACCTCTATCTTTTTGGTCCCAGAGGAAAAGATAAACAAAATGTAAGCATTTATTTCATATCCCTAATCTACTAAACACAGGTTGCTACCAGCTGTTCATTGTCCAGACGTGGAGTGGTCCTACCTCTAACCTAGAAGTTAGGATTTCTTAGGCCTTTGAGGGTGTCACATAAAAACTAATAAATGTTAGAGATTCTCTCCCCAGAAATATTTCGACACAGAAGAAAATATAAATATTAATATAAAACATCGGTGTGGACCCAGATCCTCTGAGATCTTACAAACCTGGGTGTTTTAATCCTAGTAAGAGACAACGCTGAGGGGAGATGTTTGAATAATCATTTCGTCATCACACAATGCCACTCCAATAATCTAGACTATAAACTGGGATAGACAAAAACTTGATGTAATAATCTATCCTTAAGGGAATGGGTGGAAATATGTTATTTATTAGTCACTGGTTCATTCAGACACTCTGCGTGCCTGCCAGGTACCAGATAAAGTTCTCTTCCTGGATCACTGCTCCAATAATTAAAATTTGTCACTTTTCCCCACCCCTTACACTCTAGCACTTGAACTCTCTTACTACACCAGAATTCCACACTGTCAATGAAAAGAATCAAACTTGGTAACATATTTGGAGAGATTTATTGTGAGCCAAAAGTGAGTGACCACAGCCCATGACGCAGTCCTCAGGAGACCCTGAGAACATGTGCTCAAGGTGGTTGGGGCACAGGTTGGTTTTATACATTTTAGGAACATATGAGACATCAATCAAATACATTTAAGCTATACATTGTTTAGGTCCAGAAAGTTGGAACAATTTGAAGCAAGCAAGGGTTGCAGGGTAGTGCTTCTGGGTTACAAGTAGATTTTTAATTTTTCTGATTGGCAATTGGTTGAGTTACTATCAATAGAAAGGAATGATAAGAGGTTGTGGAGTCCAAAATTTTTTCATGCAGATGACGCCTCCAGGTGCCAGGCTTCAGAGAGAATAGATTGTAAATGTTTCTGATCAGATTTAAGGTCTATGTTGGTGGTAAATGCTGGTCAGCTTTTCCTGAACTCCAAAAGAGAAGAGGGCATAATGAGACATGTTCAACACCTGCTTCCCATAGTGGCCTCAGTCAGTCTTTCAGGTTAACTTTTGAGCACCCTGGCTGAGGGTGTCAATTGAGATGGTTAGGAGGGGGTGGCTTTGATGTTTATTTTTGGTTTACAACATGCAAAATGTTGAGAGGAGACAGACACCACCTCCCTCCCTGGAAGAGGACAACACTCCAGTCACCCTGCAGTTGATCATGGACATGAGTCTTAAGCTCCACCAGTCTGATGACCACCTGCTGAAGAGGTGTCATTGTCCTAGGTAAATACTAAGGGTGTGTCATCTCACGCCAAGAAGATTAAGGCCACTGACACACGAGGAGTGAGTTTAGGAGCAAAGGGTTGAATAGGCAAAAGAAAGACAAAGGGGAACAGCTCTCTTCTTGTGAGAGAGAGGGGCACCCAAAAGGGAATTCTGGCCTGGAGTGGGAGTGCATCGGATTTTACAGGCAGGCTTGAGGAGATGGTGTGTGATTTATGTAGGGCGCACAGATTGGTTGGACCAGATGTGATATTTCCATAGTGCAAGTGGAAGGCTGTTCGCCCCACCCTCATCCTATTATGCAAATGGGCTTTCCACTTGGCCGGCGCCATGTTGTCTGCCCCTTATTGTAACGAAGGAGCCTGGCAAAGAGAAGGGAAGATGGAGTCAGCATTGTGAACATGCCCAGTCCCAGGTGTCCGATTCCTATTCGCACAGCTGCAGGCATTCACCCGTGCAAGCTTCCAGCTTACTTGTCTATGTCTGAAGCCTGATATTACAGGCTGCTCCTTGTTAGAAAAGAAAATAATTTGGAGCCTGCTTTTCATTAAAAGCCTTCTGTACCCTCTTTCACTCCTATATCACTGCCAGACTCTGAGCCAGAATGCGGTGACAGAGAGGCTGGGACTGTGCAGATCACATTTTAGTAAAGAGGGCTGAGTGACAGTAGTGATGTCCAGTTTCCAGGTGCAGCAGTGACGTCTCCCCTGGCCTCGGGGTCCAGTGTCCAGCACCAGGTGTCAGAGGTGTGAGCAGTGGCGTCTGTGCTCAGCAGCAGGGGCAGTTGTTCCTAGGAGGGACCTGATCCAGGGGGGGCTATGGATTCTGTTCCTGGATGTGTAGTTTCAAGCCTGCTTCTGTGGCCTTCCCCACAATAAAACTAGCCCCCAATACCAGATATACGACTTTATGTGTAAATTAGAGATATTTGGTTTCCATAGTTTGCTCCAAGAAGTGAGCGGGAAATGAGTCTGTGGGCGGGTGTCAGAGAGCGGCATTCAGGGGTGTTCTTTGTGCGAGAGCCACATCCTGAATTCTCTACCTGGCGTCCACCCCATGGTGGAGAGAACAACAGGGAATGTCACATCGCATAACTGATGATACACATCCTCCCTTTTCTTTCTGTGAGGAAAATCCTCTTTTAAACAGGGTTTGAAAACCTACCCCACCCACCTACCCTGGGCACTCTCTGATCTCTGATCTCAGTGGTTCCTGATCTAGTTGAGCAACAGGATTGCCGGCGCGGATTAGAAAATACTCGGGCCACTCCCCAGAACCCCTGTTTCAGAGTTTTATGCTCAAGACCAAGGAATCTTTTATATAACAAGCCGTAGAGGTGAGGCTGTTGCTCAGGCATGTGGGATCCTGGTGTTCTTGATCTGGAGACCAGCAACATGAGCTCCAGCCTTTTCATAAATCAAGAATCTCTTGCTCGACTCCAGACTTCCTGGATCTCAGCACCACGTCCAGGTGATCCCTGTTCACACAGGAGTTCCTTGTCTAAGTGTCCTCTAGATGTGGGGTCCGAACCGTGCAGTCTGCTCTGCATGTGGTCTGATCACATCCCTTAGAACTGGAGGTCCAGGGTTCAGTCCTTGCCCTCATTCTTTTCCACAGTCAATCACTGTCTTGGGTGCCCTCATCCATGCTTGAGGTTTTAAGTATCGTTTATATGGTGTTACCTCCTAAATCTATTTCTCCTGCCCAGTCTATTTCTCCTTTCCTCTAAACTCTGGAGTTGTCTGTCCAAATTCCACCCCAGCTCCCCAACCTGCATTCCTAGTAGACATCTCCACTGAGTGCCTGTGATGCCCCCTCCTCAGTATGCTCCTGCCAGAGTCTCCCCATCTCCACTGACAGCAGCTCCACCCTTCCTTCTACTCACTCTTTTTACAACCATGGGTGTCCTTCATTCGTCTTTCTCACACCACAGATACAATCCATTGGCAAATGCTGTGAGTCCATCTTCAAATGCATCCAGAATCCACTCACGTCCCACTCTTTCCCCTTCTCATGCCCTAGTCAAGGTCACTGACATCTCCAGCCTGGAATACTGCACTCGCTTCCTACTGTTTTCCCTTCTGCCTCCCTCGTCCCTCAGCTCTCAATTCTGTTCTCAGCACAGCAGTCAGAGATCCTTTTAAAAGAGAAGTTATATCATGGCCCTCTTCTGCTCAAAACTGTCCTCTGACTCTTCATCCCACTCAGATCAAAGGTCAGATCCAACCCCATTCCCCTCAAGCCCACCTGCTTTGGCCACACCTCTAACCTCACCTCAGTTTCTCTCTGTCCAGCCCTCCTGGCCTCCTTGCTCTTGTGGGAACACAGACACTTTCCTGCCATAGTGCATTGGGACTGGAGGTTCCTCTGCCTGGAAATAACTTCCCCAGACATCCTCATGTCCCTCAAATCCTTCCTCAAAGGTCACCTTTGCAACAAGGCACACACTGACCACCCAGCACAATAGCCACCTTCCCTGTCCCCACTGCCCACATCCTGGATTACCTGCCTCACAGCACTTACCACCTTCTAGCACTTTCCTTCCTTACTCTGGTTATAGTGTATCTATCGTCTGCCTCTTCCCACTGGAACATACCCTACAAAAGGCCAGAGATTTTTCTGATTTTACTTCAATGATATTCCCCAGATGCAGAACAATTCTGTCGTATGTCTGGCCAACGACAAAGGTCAGTTGAATGAATGATCACTGTAGAGCACCTCCCTATTCTAAAGGCAGTATCTTTATTAACATAGCCTCAGGCCAAATGCCATTTTGTGGCAGCTACAGCACAAGGTTCCCTCACACTGAGATAGAGGCCGCCTATGTTTTTCTCAGCAGTGCTGCTTGTGTGCCCTCCCTCCCCCATCCCTCTTTCTACAGCAACGCCCCCCGCACCCCCCACCCCTGCACACTGCAACTCACAACCAGGTTCTCTCTTCAGGAAATAACAGTCCTTGATGATGGGTCCAATTTCAGAGACAAATGTAAGTCTAAATTAGACTCTGCTTTATAGATTCATGAGTTGGGGTTGGATTCAGCACCAAGATCACTAGAACCAGGGCAGGGAGAGAGGGAAGGAGAGCAGAGCAGAACAGAAGCTCTAGAAGCAGGGCAGGAGGTGAATGGCTCTGAAAATTTGTCTCAGAATGCACAGAGACCCCCGTGTGCAGGGACCGCCGGGGGCGATGTCTGAGCCTCTGTGGTCACAGCTCCCACTGGACAAGTTCCCACTGAAGGGACAAGGACGACGGAGCAGTGAAGGTGACCCAGCTGAGGACTGACCACATAAAGCCCATGAAGAACTGAACAGCAACTAAGCACAGGCCCAGTCCACACTGGGCTACTCACAGCCTTCTCCACCCCCACCTGCAACAGACTCAGCACAGGGAACATGCGGATTCTGGAAGGTTCTCAGGTCTTTATTTGCTCTCTCAGGTTCTCGAATTTGACTTATTTAATTAATCTGTCAACCTCTCATAGCAGATATTTGAGAAAACAAATTTATATTCAGATTCTTATTTTCAGTAGGGAAGTAAGAGGTTGCAGCTCAGTGCACATAAAGTTAAGACTGAGATGGAGACATCCAGTCCCACCTCTCTGGAACAGGAAAGATGACTGGGGAGGAAACACTGGTCAGCATGGGAACAGGGGTCACGGTGGACACAGGGGTGGGCTGTCCCTCCACCTCCTCACATTATGCTAACAGGGACGCAGACACATTCAGATGCCTTTGCAGAAAGAGATGCCAGAGTCTCTTGAAGTCACAAAAGGGAGATGTGAAGAAATCCTGCATCTCAGTCCCACACAAGACAATTGTCTCAAGCTACAGAAAACAACAGTCATGAACAAATTCAAGTCAGTCATGGTAAGTGATGACACTCTGAACAGCCCACCACACACTCGAAACGTTACAATCAAAGAATCTCCATTACCCAGGCCCTTCCCCTCTGCCCTCCCCCACCCCCCACTCTAGACCCCAAGAATCTCACCTTTTCAAGCCGTGAGAGACACATCAGAGCCCTGGGCACTGTCGCTGGCTGGGGTAGAACAAAAACAGGACCTGGTCAGAGCCCGCAGGAGACGTGGGACAGGAGGAATTACGGGATGGGTGATCTCCTCCACACTCCCACCCCCACCACTTACACGCAGCCTGAGAGTAGCTCCCTCCTTTTCCACCTGTGGGAAGAAAATGTCCTGTGAGGAGGCTGGGAGGAAGCAGGGCCATAAGATCTTGGAGGAACGTCCTTTGGACCCAAGAGAAATTTCCAGAATGATGAGTACAGACCCAGGGCAGGATCAGGAAACAGGAGGAAAGCAGCTGTGTGTCCTGGACCAATTCCCCTCCTAAGGTCTGTCCTTAGCAGGGACCTTCCCCTGACTCATGAATGCTGGAATCAGGACCCCAATACCATAATCATCAAGGTGATACATCTGTCCTTCATTGTCACATGTGCTGCACAAAAGAGTAAGTGCTGGCACACAGGGTCCCAGGTTGAGTTAGCCCTTGTGTGGATGCTGCTTCCCAGGAATGAGTCAGGGAACACTTCTACCTGGGGTTTGAAACCCCCAGTGGGATAAGAAAACCCAGACCCCACCCCTCACCCCTTCCGTACCTGAGCTCTTCCTCCTCCACATCACAGCAACGACCACAGCTCCAGTGACCACAACTGCTAGGACAGCCAGGCCAGCAACAATGCCCACGATGGGGATGGTGGACTGGGAAGATGGCTCTGGGAAAGGAGGGGAAGGTGAGGGGCCCTGACCCTGCTGAAGGGCTCCAGAAGGGCTCCTGCTTTCCCTGAGAAGAGACATGACCCCTCATCCCCCTTCTTACCCCATCTCAGGGTGAGGGGCTCCGGGAGCCCCTCGTGCTGCACATGGCACGTGTATCTCTGCTCTTCTCCAGAAGGCACCACCACAGCTCCCCACTTCTGGAAGGTTCCATCTCCTCCTGGCCTGGTCTCCACGAGCTCGGTGTCCTGAGTTTGCTCCTCCCCATCCCGCTGCCAGGTCAGTGTGATCTCCGCAGGGTAGAAGCCCAGGGCCCAGCACCTCAGGGTGGCCTCATGGTCAGAGATGGGGTGGTGGGTCACGTGTGTCTTTGGGGGATCTGATGGGAAGAGTCAGAAAATTCAGGCGCTTTGCATCTCTCATGGGACACTCCAGCAGCACCCATGTGACCATCCTGAGAATGAACAGGACACCTGGGGTGGGGAAGGGAGCACAGAAGCCAGACACCAGCCTGGACACAGGCATCTGGGATAATCTCCTATTCCTTGGAGAGTTCTAGTCTCTGAGGGAGGAACAGGGGCTTCTGGTCCTGACCTGAGTGGAGGCCGAGGGACTCAGAAAAGCTGGAATCAGACCTTCAAACGTATTTAGTGTGAGGCAGAGAACAAGGCCTGAGAGAAAAATACACGGTGCCCAAGGCTGCTGCAGGTGTCAAAGGAGACCCCTGACCAGTATTTAGGGACTGTCTTCCCCTCCATGTCCTCAGAGACGTCATCCCTTAATTGTCCTAGAGAGCAGAGGGGCCCTCAGAGGAAATCAGGAAAACTCATGCCATTCTCCATTCAAGGGAGGGCGACATTCTAGTGCTGATGCCATTTTCCTCCCCTCCTCACGGGAGGCCATCCCGGGAGATCCACAGGCGATCAGGAAGGCTCCCCAGTGCCCCTGGTACCCGCGCGCTGCAGCGTCTCCTTCCCGTTCTCCAGGTATCCGCGGAGACATTCCAGGCACTGCCCCTCCAGGTAGGCTCTCATCTGCTCCGCCACACCCGCCGCCTCCCACTTGCGCTGGGTGTTCTGAGCCGCCTCATCCGCAGCGGTCCAGGAGCGCAGGTCCCTGTTCAGGGCGATGTAATCCTTGCCGTCGTAGGCGTACTGGTGATACCCGCGGAGGAGGCGCCCGTCGGGCCCCAGGTCGCAGCCAAACATCCACTGGTAGGTGTGAGACCCTGGCCCCGCCCCCGCGGTCAGTACAGTCCCCCGAGCCCCGCCCCGCCCCGACCACCCCGCCGGGATTTTGGCCTCAACTGAAAATGAAGCCAGGTAAAGGCGCCTGGGGTTCTCTCTGGTAGAGGGTCTGGGCGGATCCCGCGGCCTCAGGGCGGATCTCGGACCCGGAGACTGGGGGCGACCCGTCCGTGGGGGATGGGGAGGGGTCGTGACCTGCGCCCCGGGCCGGGGCCACTCACCGGCCTCGCTCTGGTTGTAGTAGCCGCGCAGGTTCCCCAGGCTGACTCGGAAAGACTGTGCGGTCTCCTTGACTTTCCGTGTCTCCTCTTCCCAATACTCCGGGCCCTCCTGCTCCATCCACGGCGCCCGCGGCTCCATCCTCGGACTCTCGGCGTCGCTGTCGAACCCCACGAACTGCGTGTCGTCCACGTAGCCCACGGCGATGAAGCGGGGCTCCCCGCGGCCGGGCCGGGACACGGCGGTGGTGAAATACCTCATGGAGTGCGAGCCTGGGGGCGAGGAGAGGCTGAGACCCGCCCGACCCTCCTCCCCGCGCGGCTCCCCGGGTCCTGCGCCCCCGCCTGCGGTCCCCTCGCTCCTCCCCGCAGAGGCCATTTCCCTCCCGACCCCGCACTCACCGGCCCGGGTCTCGGTCAGGGCCAGGGCCGCCGAGAGCAGCAGGAGGAGGGTTCGGGGCGCCATGACTCGCATCTCGGCGTCTGAGGAGACTGTGAGTCCGGGTGGGCGCGTGGGGAGTTTAGAACTGAGACCGCGGCGACGCTGATTGGCTTCTCTAGACATCCGACACCCAATGAGAGTGGGAACTGGACGTGTCAGGAGTATCCTGGAAGATACAGGTTGGGAGAAGATACAGGAAGATACAGTTGGGAGATATAGGTTGGGAGAAGATACAGGTTGGGAGAATATACAGGTTGGGAGAAGAAGTGAAACTAGGGGAGTGGGGAATCCCCAACTCTGCGCCTCCCCATGCAGACAAGGCTCTGGGAACCTGAGACCCTAAGAGCCACGCCCGGGACCTGGGACTTCGTCCTGATCCCTCTTCTCCTACACCAAGCCTCTTTGTCACACTGTCTGCCTGAGTCCTGGACGAGGATCTGTCTGTGGAAACCAGGGAGAGACCCCCAGGCTGCGCCCAGCCCCTTCCCCTTCCCTACTCGTCCTGGAATCCCCGACCCTGAACTGGACTCCCTGCCTCCCACTCCCTCTCCCCTTGGACCTTTGTGCAGGGAAACTCACCACGGGGAACTTGATGCCGGAGTGAGCTCGCCCTGGGAATGGAGGTGTAGAGACAGGGGTTTTCTCTCTAAACCCGGTGAAGTTTTGTCTGAAGGCACCACATAGAGATTCTCATAGAGACCAGTTTCCTTTTTTGTTTATTAATACAGTAGGTAGCACAATATTGGTAATCCCTGAATGATTAGAATTCCAACCCGTAAAAGACCTGTGTCAAAACAGCATTACAAAGCTCTTAAGTTTTGCTTTCCCAGACTATGGATCTGTGGCTCTGGGTTGTTGCATTTAAAATTACCTTCATTCCTTAGCCCGAGTTTCCCTGTGTGAGTCCAGAACGTCTCCTGAATACAGAGAAGCAGGGTTTGTTACTGTCTATTGCAACCGGGAGCCTGTAGTCATCACCTCAAAGTTGCGAGTGCTCCATGCAGTCCCAATGCTCTTCACCGACGCTCAAGCACTGCCTGTTTTCCTGAACTCTGCACATCTAAGCAGTGTGCATATTTTATTGGACACTTAGTATTTTTATAACTTTTTTTTTTTTAATCATAAGGAGCCAATTAGCTTTTAGGAAGTCCAACAAAATGTATTGAATACCGAATGCAAAGAACCCCCTGCTAGGCTCTTCCACTGCTTTAGAATTCTTTCCTCTGCTCCTTTTCCTCACCTCCTGCTTCTCCAGCCCTTCTCTCTGCCCCTCTCATCCTCACACCTCCCCCCACTTAGTCCTGGCCACCGGGTCACTCCTGAATTGTGGCACTAACACTGTCCCTCACCTCTTGCCCATGTCTGTTCTCCCCACAGTGCTCGGCGGTCCTCCTAACGTGAGCAAAGTCCTGTCATTTCTTCACTTAACAATGGTTGGATTCTGGTCTACAATTTGCTATATGTTTTCAATTCGTCTCATCTCTTTTTGTTTCTGTTCCTCCTCTACTACTTCCTTATGTGTCAAATAAACATTTTGTAGTTTATGATTTTAATTCTCCTAGTGGCTTTTGGCTGTATTTCTTTACACTAATTTTTTACTGTTGTAAGAATGGAAACCCAATTCCTTGGCTTTTCACAGTGAAGTTCAGGTTATATTAAACGACACCCGGCAAAATAGAGGACACTTGTAACAGTGTAGCTTCATTTAACCTAACATTATGCTATTATTGTTTTATATATTACATCAATCTATATTATGAACTCAATGATACAGTGTAATACTTTTTGTTTTAGACAAGCAGCCACATGTCTTCAGGAAATTAAGAAAATGAGTGTGAATGTGACATGTGTATGTGCATCATTCCTGTTGTTAATTATTCCTTTCTGTATATCTGGGTCACCATCTAGCATCATTTCCCTTCAACCTGAAGAATTTCCTTTAAAATTAAATGTAGTACAGGACCCCTAGGAAATGAATTTTATGGCTTTGATGATCTAAAAATGTCTTTTTTTTCTTTTGCCTCCCCTCCCCCCTCCCTTTTTTTTTTTTTTTTTTTTTTTTTTTTTTTTTTTTTTTTGCTAATTAGGGCGTTTACGTTTAATAAAATTCACCAGTTTTAGCTGTGCTTCTTAGTGAATATTGGTAATTATTTATAGTCGTGTAACTACCATACTGCCCAGTAGAGAAACACTGAAAGCAGAGAACCCCCTGCCAGGCTCCTCCACTGCTTTGGAGTCCTTTCCCCTGCTCCTTGTCCTCACCTCCTGCTTCCCCAGCCCTTCCCTCTGCCCTCATCCCTCACACCCTCCTCTCCTCTTAGTTTAATCCTTGCCTCCCACCCTCACCCCTTCCCTTCACTCAACCACCGCTCTGTTTTCTGTCACTGCAATACTGAAATTTCTAGAATTTAATGGACATGCAATCATATGATATGTAGTCCTTCGTTTGGTCTCTCCCTTCGCATAACGGTGTTTGAGATGATGCCATTCACTCATTTTTGTTGCTGAGCAGCTGCTGAGTATTGCTGGAATCCCAGTTTATTAATTGGTTTCTCTATTCTCTAGTTGATTGACATGTGGATTACTCCAGCTAGGGTTTGTTATTAATGAAGCCACTAGAAATAACTGCTTACAAGTGTGACCTTACATTTTTATTTCTTTAAGATGAATACATATTTGTGGAATTGCTGGGTCATGTAGTAGCAGACGGGTAGCTGTATAAAAAATTGCCATACTGCTTTACAAGTTGACTGCCACATTTTTTGCATTCCTACCAGCAATATCAGACATTCCTATTTTTTCCATATACTTGACAGTATTTAGACTTATCAAATGTCTTTTTAACTTTACCTATTCTAGGTTATGTATGATGGCTTCTCATTGTGGTTTTAGCTTGCACTTCTTAGATGACTAGTATTGTTTACTATCTTTTCATGTTCGTCTAAGTGACTTATTACATATATTGTATGAACTATTTTGCAAATTTAATGATTAATTCCAGAGACTTTTTCAGAATCTCCTAGTGTTTTCTACATATGCAATGAAGCTGGTGACAAAGAAAGACTTTTGTTTCTTCCTTTCCTATCTATTGATCTTTTTTCTTTTAAAATTATTTTTATTTGGTAGACATGAGGTCTCACTATCAGGCTGGTCTCCAACTCCTGAACTCAAGTGATCCTCCCACCTCAGCCTCCCAAAATGCAGGGATTACAGGCATGAGCCACCATGCCCTGTCCTTCTGTTGGTCTCATTTCATTTTCTTGCCATGTTGCACTGGTTAGGATGTCTGTTAGGTATTTAAACAAGAACGATGAGAGCTCACATGTTTGTTTACAAGGAACTTAAACAAATTTACAAGACAAAAAAACCACAGCCCCATCAAAAATTGGCAAAGGATATGAATAGACACTTCTCAGAAGAAGAAACATATTTAAAAAAGCTCAATATCAATGATCATTAGAGAAAAGCAAATCAAAACCCCAATGATGTACTATCTCCTGCCAGTCAGAATGGCAATGATTAAAAAGTGAAGAAACAATAGATGCTGGCGAGACTGTGGAGAAATAGGAATGCTTTTCCACTGTTGGTGGGAATGTAAAATAGTTCAACCATTGTGGAGGATGGTGTGACCATTCCTCAAAGATCTACAACCAGAAATACTATTTGACCCAGCAACCCCATTACTGGGTATACATCCAAAGGAATATGAATCATTCTACTATAAAGACACATGTACATGTATGTTTATTGAAGCACTACTTTCAATAGCAAAGACATGGAACCAACCCACATGCCCATCAATGATAGTCTGGGTAAAGAAAATGTGGTAGATATACACCATGGAATACTACACAGCCATAAGAAGGAATGAGTTTATGTCCTTTGCAGAAACATGGATGAAGCTGGAAGTCATCATGCTCAGCAAACTAACATGGGAACAGAAAACCTAACAGCGCATGTTCTCACTCCTAAGTGGGAGTTGAACAATGAGAACACATGGACACAGTGAGAGGAACAACACACACCAAGGCCCATTGGAGAGTCAGGGGTGAGGGGAGGGAACTTAGAGGATGGGTGAATGGGTGCAGCAAACCACCATGGCAGACTACATGTATGTAACAAACCTGCATGTTCTGCACATGTATCCTGGAACTTAAAGTAAAATAAGTTAAATAAAAAAAGAACGTGCACGTCTTACATGTACACATATGTTTATTGAACCACTATTCACAATAGCAAAGACTTGGAGTCAACCTAAATGACCATCAATGGTAGACTGGATAAAGAAAATGTGGCACATATACACCGTTGAATACTACACAGCCATAAAAAGAATGAGATTATGTCCTTTGCAGGAACGTGGATGGAGTTGGAGGCCATTATTCTTAGCAAACTAACGCAGGAACAGAAAACTATATATCACATGTTCTCAATTATAAGTGGGAGCTAAATGATGAGAATACATGGGCACGCAGAGGGGAACAACACACACTGGGGTCCACTTGAGGGTGGAAGGTGGGAGGAGGGAGAGGATCAGGAAAAATAGCTAATGGCTACTAAGGCTTAATACTTGGGTGGGTACTAATGGGTATAGAAATAATCTGTACAACAAAACCCATGACACAAGTTTACCTATATAACAAACCTGCACATATGCCCCTTAGCTAAAAATAAAAGGTAAATTAAAACAAACAAACATAGTGCATGTCTGGAAAGAGCATATGGTTGGGTTCCGTGTTTTTTTTAAACCCAGTCACACAATCTCTGCCCTTCATTAAAGAGTTGATTCATATAGGTTTTTGTCATTATTGATATGACAAGTTTTAGGTCTACCATGTTATTTTCCCAGTTCTGGTTTCTCTGTTCCTCTTGTCCTGACCCATGTCTTCTTATTAGAAACCATAGAAACAAAAGAGAGTAGAATAACATCTTTAAAGTGCTGGAGGACAAAAAGGTTAACTAAGAATTCTATATCCAGCAGAGATGTCCTTCAAGGATAGGCAAATAAGGAGATATTTCAGGTAAAAGAAAATTAAGAGAATTTCTCACCAGCAGATCTGTACAATAACAACTGGTAAAGAAAATTCTTCAGACTAGAGACAAATGATACCAGGTGGAAAATGAAATGATCAGAAAAGATGAAGATGATCAAAAATGGTAAATACTGAGCTAAGTACAAAAGGCTATCTTGCTCCCCTCATTTATTCTTACTTTACATGCATAGAACTGTTTAAAGATAAGAAAAAGTTTTTTATCGTGGGACTTACAACCTATATAGATATATTCCATATAATATCTATACCATAAAAGATGGACATTTTGCAGAGGATAAATGATTGCAATATTTCTATATTTATGGGTACTAGTACATTAGTAACTGAAAGTAGACTGTGAAATGTTAAGAATGAGTTAAGTTCTGAAGGAAATTGCAACACTAAAAACCATTCAAAAGATCAACAAATCTTGGAGATGGTTTTTTGAAAACAAATCCCAGCCAGTCTTGAGTCTCATCATCCTACGATTTCAGAACTCATGTGAATACAAAAGTAATCAAAGAACAGTCCTGCCCAGAAAGAGGAGTTATCCCTAAATATGGTGGCCTGGGTCAGTTGGCCCTCCCTGCTGGACCTCTTCCACATGGGCACTTTCTGCAGTGACTTTGTTGTTCTGCTATTCCACTCTACTCAGTGTCCTGACCCAAGAGACAAGGGGCGTCTGCTGCTGTGTCCACACTTAGAGAATGAAACCTTGATGGTGTCAGTACATTACAAGCCAGGCATGACAGCTCACCCCTGTAATCCCAGCAGTCCAGGATGCTAAGGCAAGAGGATTGCCTGAGATCAGAAGATGGAGACCAGCTTGGACAACATTGTGACACGCTCATCTCTAAAAGATATAAAAATAAGTAAACTTAGCTGGGCCTGGTGGTCGGCGCTTGTATTCGCAGGTATTGGGAAGACTGAGATGGGAAGATCCCTTGAGCTTATGGGTTCAAGGCTGCAGTGAACTATGATCACACCACTTGTCTCCAATCCAGGCCACAGAATGAGATCTTGACTCAAAAAAATACATCGTAAACTTTTGCTCACTATGGGTTATTTTATTTATTATTTATTCAATATGTATTTTGATTTTATTTTACTGGCAGCACAATAAACCAGGACATGCAGAAACTAGAAATCACATCCACTTTCCAGTGGTAAAAAGTCCAGTCCAGGGAGGTGAGGAGGAGACAGTCCTCATTAGCGCTGAGGATTCAGGGAGAATGAGATGGGCTGGGCAGGAAGGGTTTTTGCTTGTTTGTTTTCTGTGAATGAATGTAACTTTTTATTATGATAGAGTTGTTTTATTAAAGAAATAGATGAAAATGATTAAGTAAAATCAAATGGCTCTAAAAGTCTTACAATGAAAGCAACAGTCCTGCCATTTGTTCTTTCCAGAGACAAGCACTTTTCATTCTCTCAGTTTTTCCTTCCGGTAGTTGCCTTCATGGGTTTTTCCAAATTATTATTTTTTCAGTTTTTCAAGTGGGTGCATATATTAATACATGTAATTTTAAAAAGCCTCTTCAGTTTATAATGCATCCTAACCGTTCCCTGCCCCATCCCTCCTAATCCTCCAGAGCAATGACTTTCAACTCTTTTAGCAATGTCTTCTGTTTTCCTCCTCACATAACTACTTAGTTATTTCTTGATTATTTTACACATTTTAAGTGATTTCTTGAATGACAGATGAGGATTTAGCTCTTACACCATCACTATCTTCACTTTTCCTCCCATATTGTCCCAATGTAGTTACCAGAGTTAGGACCTAAGCAGTCACTGCATCATTATGACTAAGTACATATTGCTCATTGTTGAGAAGAACAGAGTACTGTGCTCTTACTACCTATCCTGTACTTCCTTCTGCCCTAGAATTAATGATTGCCTAACACCCTTCCCCCTTGCTTTTTTACTTTTGCTTTATCTTCAATGAACTTCTTTCCAAATGCTCCAAATCTGGCAATAACCTATTATTATTTTTAAGAGAAGGGAATCTCACTATGGTGGCCAGGCTGGTCTGGAAATGTTGGACTCAAGCCACCCTCTTGCTTTTAGCCTCCTGAGTAGCTGGGACTGCAGGCATGAGCCATTCCACCCAGCTAACCTATTATATTTCTACTGTTATTGTTTGTTTGTTTGTTTGTTTTTTAAGCCAGCTCCATAGCTGGAATATGTCCTGTGTTGGATCCTATTTGCTGGAACCATTTCATTCTCTGGTTTGTCTACTCCCTCATTTTGTGGGAGTATTTTCTCCAATAACTTCCCAAGAAAGGGTTCATGGAGGTAACCCTTGAGTCTTTGCTTGCCTAAAAATGTATTATTTTACCTTCACCCTTGATTATTTGGCTGAGTATAGATTTATTCATTGAAAATCACTTTCTTTCTAGAATTCTGAAGGCATGCTTCCATTGTTTCCAGCTTCTTTTTCGAGGCAGGGTCTCTTCTGTCACCCAGGCTGGAGTGCAGTGGCGCAATCACAACTCCCTGCAGCCGTGACCGCGCGGGCTCAGTTCATCCACCTCAGCCCCTGAGCAGATGGGACTACAAGTGGGCGCCACAACGCCCAGCCAACTTTTGTAGTTTTTGTAGAGATGGGACCTCACCATGTTGCCCAAGCTGGTCTCAAGGGATCTGTCTGTCTCTGCCTCCCAAAATGCTGAGCCAATGTGTTACAGGCATGAGCCACTGTGCCTGGCCAGTTTTTCTTTTATTCTCTCTCTTCTTCCTTCATTTCTCAAAGGCATCTCAAACTCAGTGGGCCCTAAACCAAAGTCAAACTCCATCAGAATATCCTACTACTTCCAACTTTAAAATATATGTTAAATCACACTTTCTTACTACATGCAACCTTCTGGTTCAAACTACCACGATCCCTCACTTGAACTTAGAATTGGTTTTCCTGCTCCTTATTTTTTTTAAAATCATAAAATATTTCAAATAAACCATGTGTGGCTTTATACTTTTTACTACATAAAAAGAATAAAGATCTGCCAGGTGCGGTGGCTCAGGCCTGTAATCCCAGCACTTTGGGAGGCCGAGGCGGGCGTATCACTTGAGGTCAGGAGTTCGAGACCAGCCTGACCAACATGGTGAAACCTCGTCTCCACCAAAAACACAAAATTAGCTGGGTGTCGTGGTGCGCACCTGTAGTCCCAGCTACTTGGGAGCCTGAGGCAGGAGAATCGCTTGAACCCGGGAAGTAGGAGTTTGCAGTGAGCTGAGGTTGCGCCATTGCACTCCATCTGGGTAATAAGAGTGAAACTCTATCAAAAAAAAAAAAAAGATATGAAGAGGTTATATACTTAAACATGGAATTGCTTTAAGTGTTTGCCATTCACAGTTCCCATGCATGCCAGCAGCTTCTTACTGCAAACACCTGGGACTTGCTATAGAGCAGCTGAAGTACGTTCCACCCACACACAGGACAGGGAGCTGACAACCAAGGAGTGGAGGATCAATACTCCAGCTTTCTCCCCTCCGTTTCCCTGTATCTCAGCAGTATGGAGCTTGTTACCGATGAGAACCTGCTCACTGACTTTAAATTGCTTTTCTTACCTTCTCAGTTCCATTTCTCCATATCTCAATTGATGATTTCTGGTAAGAACTAGAAAATAAACTGTTTTCACTGAAATTTCAGTCTTGGAATCTGCTTTGGCTTCCCCAATCTAAGACAGAAATATATTCATTTTCCCATCACTAGACTTCCAGGTTGTTTTCAATTTTTCACTGTTACAAACAAGGCTGCAACATTTGTCTACAAACCTCTAGATACACATGTAGGAAGCTTTCGGTATTTCCTACTAGTGAAACTGCTCAGTTGGAGGGTATGTGCATCTTCATCTTTAATAAATACTACCAACATTTGAAAAGCCCGACAATGTCAAGGACTGGCCAGAGTGCCATGTGCGATGGGTGTGGAATGGCAGCTCACTGTAGCAGGTGCGAGGACTCAGTTGGGGTCTTGGAGAGGCACTTAGTTATAGCAAGAAGGTTGCATAAATGGTATCTGATATATTCAAGATTAGTGCAGAATAAAAACACGTTGCTTAGAAATGATTATTCATAGATCTAAAGTCAACAAGTCTTTTTCTTCTCATGTAAAAATATATAATTTTTTTTTCCAGAGGGAGGGGAACATCTTAAAATAAACCAGAAAACACCTTCATATTAATCATTCTTCTCATATACTTCAAATTTGAACTTAATGTCTTTCTCCTCCTGGACATCAGAGAGAACACCTGGGTATTCTGGCAGAAGTTTATTTTTCTCCAAATCAATTTCTGGAAAAAAAAAAAAAGTGTCATTTTCAAAGTCCCGCATGATCCTTGTCACAAATAGTTTAAGATGGTTTGGGTGATTCACGGCTTCCTTATAAACAAAACTGCTACCAACTATCCAAATCATCTCTACTTTATTTGCTAGTTCTGGTTGTTCAGTAAGTTTTAAGATATCATCCAGACTTCTGGCAAGAGAATGAGCTCCTTGTGGAGGTCTCTTGAGTTCTCTGCTGAGAATTAAATTAATTCTATCCTTTAAAGGTCGATTCTTCTCAGGAATGGAGAACCGGATCTTCCTACACATAACACCAGATTCTGTTTACCTTCTAGTGAAGAGTTTGTGTCATCCTCTGGAAATACCTAAATTCATTCCTGAGTGGCGACCAGGGCAGGTGCCCGTTCTTGCCAATGCCCATGTTCTGGGGCACAGCGACGATGCAGTTTAGCAAATGAACCATGACAGCAGCGGTGAGCACGTCCGAGCCCGCTCGCTACACCAGAACGCGCAGCCAAGATTGGCCTGAAGATTTTTACTTTGAACCTGGAGGATGAGCAATGACATCTCTCCACCTCAAAGCTCCTCCTGAGCATTCACTTCCTGGGAGCAGGAGCAGCGCAGCAGCGCCACCTGGTGGTCCATGTGCTTCCTTTTGCAGATCACTCACTGCCCTGAGGTCCTCCTCTTCTTTCCATGCACCTGGGATTTCTTCACTGGACACCAGCCTGTGTCAAGTTTCCTGTAAAGCAAACGAAGCGCACAGGGCTTGCTCATGGAGTCCCTGCACAAAGTGGCCGTGGTGGCTGCGATGGACACTGCATGGGCAGAGCAATTGAGTCGCCACTCACCAAGGCTGACCTGGCAGCTGCCACTGCTGAGGGCCCAGCCAACAAAAAGCAGCTGGTTTTTTTTGGATGGAGAAATAAAACAGGCAATGGCAATTAAGAATAAAATAACATTATGATAGATAAAAATGCCACTAAAGATATAGTAGAGGTTTAAATAATTTTGAGACTATGAACAAGATTATGTCAATGGGGAGAACTCATTACAAGTAAAGAAGTTAAAACGGTTGTAAAACTTTATTTCCCTTCTGGAATATCCAGACTGTTTTACAGATAAGTTCTACCAAAACTTTGAAGAAGGCTACTGAATTTATACATAATATTCAAGAGAATGAGGAAACATAGAGAAAGCCAGTAAACTCATTATTGCTTATGTATAAATAACATTGATTCTAAAGTCAGCTAGGGAATACATAAGAGAAAAGCATGATAGGATAATCACTTGGAAGCAAGTAGAGGTAAAAATACTGAGAAAAACAATACTAGACTGTGTCCGCCAATGAGCTGTAAATAAATTAAATATCCTGCCCAGGTTACTCATCCCCAGGATATAAGAATATTTAAACTTTAAATCTGTAATGCTTTTTATCACTTAATTAAAGAATAAAAGACCGAGATAATCACATTTTGTTAGATGCGGAATTTACTGCAGATGAAATTCAACACTCCATCTCACCCACAGTTCTTCACTTATCTCCACTTCTAAGAACTTGTGGTCACTACTCTCTTTGGCAGCACATATATTAAAATTGGAAAGATACAGAGAAGATCAGCATGGCCCCTGCACAAGGGTGACATGCAAATTCATGAAGCATTCCATATTTTTAAACTCTCAGTAAACTAGATATTGAAGGAACATACATCAAGATAATAAAAGTCATCTATGACAAACTCACAACTAGTATCCTACTGAATGGGCAAAAGCTGAAAACATTCCCTTTTAACACCAGCACAAGACAAGGATGCCCTCTCTCACCAGTCCTACTCAACACAGTATTGGAAGTTCTGGTCAGGGCAATCAGGTAAGAGAAAGAAAGGATATTCAAATAGGAAGAGAGGAAGTCAAATTGTCTTTGCTTGCAAATCACATGATCCTATATCTAGAAAACCCCATTGTTTCAGCTGAAAAGCTTCTTAAGCTGATAAGCAACTTCAGTAAACTCTCAGGATACAAAATCAATGTGCAGAAGTCACAAGCATTCCTATACAACAATAGACAAGCAGAGAGTCAAATCGTGAATAAACTTCTATTCACAATTACTACAAACAGAATAAGATGCCTAGGAATACAGATCACAAAGGAATTGAAGAATCTCTTCAAGGAGATCTACAAATTGCTGCTCAAGTAAATCAGAGAGGACACAAACAAATGGAAAAACACTCCATGCTCATGGATAGAAAGAATCAATATCGTGAAAATGGTCATATTGCTCAAAATAATTTATAGATTCAATGCTATTCTCATTAAACTACCATTGGTATTTTTCACAGAATTAGAAGAAATGATTTAAAAATTCATATAGAACCAAAAAGAGCTTTATGGTCAAGACGATCTTAAGCAAAAAGAACAAAGCTGGAGGCATCCTGCTACTCGACCTCAAACTATACTACAAGGCTACGGTAACCAAAACAGCATGGTACTGGTACAAAAACAGATGCATAGACCACTGGAATAGAATAGAGAACTCAGAAATAAGGCCACACATCTACAACTATGAGACTTCAGTGACCGCATACAATAAAGAATACAATCTATACAAAAATAGTTTAGAAAATGTAATTTTCATAGTTACCACATCATAGTATTGAAAATGTCTAGTTTTCAACTTCAAAAAACATGAGTTATGCATGTATGAAAGTATGACTCATTCACAGGAAAAACAATGGAAAGAAATTGTTTCTGAAGAAGAATGGACTGACTTACTAGACAAAGACTTTGAATCAACTGTCTTAAACATAGTCAAAGAGCTAAAGGAAACCATGGACAAATAACTAAAGAAAATCAGGAGAACTACATTTCACTAAATAGCAGAAATCAATAAATAATTGTGAAAAGGAAGCAAATGGAAATCTAGAGCTGAAAGGTACAGGAAGTAAAATGGAAAATTCACTGGAGGGCTTCAAGAGCAGATTTTAGTTTGCAGAATGAAGAATCAGTAAACTCAAACATAGGCCAATTGAAATTGCCCATTTGAGAAGCAGAAGGGAAAAAGTGTGAAGAAAAATGAACAGAAGAGATCTGAGAGACAACATCAAGTATATGCATTTTGGGAGTCCCCAAAAGAGAGAAGGAAGAAGAGGGAAGAAAGAGTATTTAAAGAAATAATGACCCCAAACTTCGGAAATGTTATTAAAAACATGAATCTGGGTATCCAACACACTGAAACATTTAAAGTAGCAGCAATTCAAAGATGTCCACACTGAGAGACATTATAATGAAACTGTCAAAAGTCAAAGACAAACAGAGTATCTTGAAAACAACAAGATAAGGGACTCATCAAGTACAAGGATCCTCCATAAGATTAACCACCAAATCTTCTTCAGAAACTATGGAGTTCAGAAGACATTGGCATGACAAATTTAAAGTTCAGAAACAAAAAAAACAACGTGTCTCAACTGACAGTTGCATATTTGGCAAAACTCTGTCAGAAATAATGGAGAAATTCAGACATGCACAGGTAAATAAAAACGGATGGCATTAGTCTCTGGTAAACCTATTCTACAATTAGTGCTAAAAGGAATGCTTCACACTGAAATAAAAGGACGTTAGATAGCAACTTGAAGGCATATGAAGCAAAGAAGTACACAGCTAAAAGTAACTTCATAGGTAAATAGAAAAGCAAGTATTTTTTGGGAGGTGATAATTTGTAACTCCTCTTTTGTTTTTCTCTATTTAATTTAATATAAAATGCCCATCAACTGATGAATGGATAAACAACATGTAATCTATTCTGCAATGGAATATTATTGGACCATAAAAGGAATAATGTACTGATACATGCTACAACTTGGATGAATCTTGAAAGCATGTCAAATGAAAGAAGCCCATCACAAAAGGCCATATATTGTACGATTCCATTAATAAAATATTCAGAAGAAGTAAATCTAGAGAGACAGAAACTGGGTTAATGGTGCCAGTGGCTGGTGGCAGGGGAGAGTGGAAGGTAACTGCTTAACAGGTACAGAGTTTCCTTCTAGGGTGGTGAAAATGCTCTGGAACTTGATAGTGATGATGGCTGCATAACGTTGTGCATCTACTAAATGTTACTGCATTGTACACTTAAATGGTTACAATGGCAAATTTTGTGTTGATGTGTATTTTATCACAACTGAAAAGAGGCTGGCAAATATATTCCAAGTTTGCTTGGGAATCTGCCCATATCTTTTCCCGTCATGATTTCATCTCCTATTCAGAGCTCACCCTTGCTCTTCTGCAAGTAGAACGCTTCCTTTTCAGAACACGGTCCAAGATCAGCCAGGTCCAAACCCCAAAATGACTTTCTGTCTTAGATCCAAATGCTCAGATGCAACTCTGGGGCTAACTTCAGGGGAAGTCAGGAGATTACCCAAATAAGATGATTCACTGGGAGAAAGAATGTTTGACTTTAATGTTAGGGAAGTTATATTTGCATTTCTAAAAGGGATCCTGCTTACCAGTGAATATATAGTTTTTTTTTTTTTTTTTTTTTTTTGAGACGGAGTCTCACGCTGTTGCCCAGGCTGGAGTGCAGTGGCGCGATCTCGGCTCACTGCAAGCTCCGCCTCCCGGGTTCCCGCCATTCTCCTGCCTCAGCCTCCTGAGTAGCTGGGACTACAGGCGCCCGCCACCGCGCCCGGCTAATTTTTTGTATTTTTAGTAGAGACGGGGTTTCACTGTGGTCTCGATCTCCTGACCTTGTGATCCGCCCGCCTCGGCCTCCCAACGTGCTGGGATTACAGGCTTGAGCCACCGCGCCCGGCCTATATATAGTTTTTGTCTGTGCAGGATGGAGTTCTCAGCAGAGGAATGAAAGACAGCCCTAGGAATATGATACACCTTGTGGGTAGCTGACTGACCCACACATCTGCCACTCCCAGCTGAAGGAAGCAGCTAGACTCTACCCTTCGCCCATCCTTCAGTTGTATTCCACTGGACATGGACCCTCTACAAGTGTGGACATTCCTGGATCTCAGTTGCTCTTCCTGCTGTTGAGGAGTCTCCACTGGTTTGGCTTATGCCTAGGATGCCTAGGTGGGCTCTGCAGGAGGCTGAATGTCTCCCAGTTCTCAAGGCTGACATTCAGTGAACCCAGAAAAAGCCTCGAAGTTCACAGGGGCTCACATTTTCATCTATGAAATGGAAGAATCCATTTCCCTCTTTCAGGTGTAGTGGTAATTATATATATATAGACACATACATTTATACACGAACACATACATGACAATCAGTAATCTATATACTGATGGTGTTCTTAGTGTTGCCTTTATTGTTCAGCCGAACTCTGTAACCAAAAATTGGATCATGGATTGTGAAGGAAGAACTCATTTCTTTTCTCTGGTGGAGCACTCAGTAGGCATTTCTGCCCTTTGGGTTCAAATGAGAAAGTTGCTTTAGCTTGAGGCAGAAAGAAGATTGTGAATATTATTATTCTTATCATTATTATTATTATTATTAATATTATAGAGATAAGGTCTTGATACGTTGCCCAGGCTGGAGTGCAGTGATTATTCACAGCTGTGATCATAGTGTCCTACATTCTTGAACTTCTGGGCTCTGTTAATGTTCCTGCCTCAGCCTCCTGAGTAGCTGGGACTACAGGTGCATGCCACCATGTCTGGCCTCATTTCATTGTTATTTTACTTCAAATGTTTTATTTTAAATGTTAAAATATATGTTTTTATATTGGAAAAGTGAAACCCTATTTGATCACAGCAGACTTTAAAATGCACAGACAGAAACATCACTTATGCCTTTCTTTAAAAAATCACTGCTATTATATTGTTGAACCTCTGTAGACTGAAGTGCAAATGGTGGTCCCTGGAGCTGTCTTGTGCAGTGGTGCTCATTTTCATTTTGTTATTTTCTGTATATATATATTTATATATGCTGTCATTTTACAAAGTTGCATTCATATGTTATGGGTTATCTTGGATGTTGCTTTTTGAATGTATTATTATACAAGTAGTTTTCCATGTTATAAACTTTGCATAAAGTTTATACACTTTTACAAGCCACACCCCACTTCAGATAAGAAGATGTAACCCAACTTCTTTTGGATCCATCTGCTTTCATTTTGTCTTGTTGTAAATAATGTTTTGACAAGCATCTTTATATAGAGAGATTCTTCTATGTTTAGAATTTTAGAAAATTCATAGGCTACTCAAACGATAAATATTAAGACAAAGACTTTTAAACATTTTTAATTATTTTCATCACATTGTCACATTGCTTCTCTAAATCATCTTACTGACACATTCCACCACACCTTTCAGGACATGCTAGGACTCAAGGCTATTTACGGATCTGGAATCACAGAGGGATGTTGGGGGTAAATGTGGAGTGGAATCACAGGGTCTTGAGGGCAACTACCTCAAAGAAGACCAGTACTTTTTCGTTAGGGAAAACTGGATTAATTTTGCTAAATGTGGTTGAATGTAACTGGCAAATAATTTTCAGAGGAATTTAGGAGTTCAGTGTCTTTAGTTTCATCAGGATCTGCCCAGATGTCCCCATTCGGATATTCAGGATCCCATTTATTCTCAATCAATGACTTCACTTAAATAACAAATGTTCTTTGAGTCTGGGATTTGCTTTGTGTTGTAATTTAGCCACCCACAGAATGAGACTCTGTGGTTATTTTTCAGAAAGTTCAGCCCTGCAGCTACAGGAGATTAGGATTTCATTCAAAGGAAACAGAAACTTTTAGGTGACTTACATGGCTTATGAGCTAGAAGTTTGCAGCCTTGAGTTCATCTTTTTTCCCCCATTTTGTCCAGCACAACTGGCAAAAATCAGCCAATCACCTTATACTTGCTAGTTTAACAAAGTCTTCTAAGGTGTCAAATACATGGTCACCCAGATCTTATAAGTATTTAATTAGGTCTATCCAGTGGTGATATTCTGAGTATTCACACTCTCTGTACTACTGGAAATAGAGTCATTTGTGCCTTAAAATCCAAATAAGTTAGAGAAACAATTCAAGAAGTCCCCCCACTGAATTCAGTGAACTCATTCTTAAAATTCTGTTCCAGTGTCCCTGTGCCCCAGCAAGCTGGGCTGGTCATGGTCTGAGGCCTGGTGGGTCAAGGACAGCTGGCTCAGCTAGGGTACACGATGCCCTGGTGGGTCAGCAGCCCACACTGGTGCTAGGTTTATGGGCACCAAGCCCATTCGGGAGTTGCACACACTGAGTTGGGCTCCAGTGGCCCCCAGGCTTCTAAGGAACACTCTCCTCCGGCTAGTGCCAAGCTAAGCTGTGGGGAGCATCATGACTGTGCATGCTGCCTGACAAACTGCAGCCCCAGCCCCTGCCACAGACACCCTGGCCTGTACCCTACTGCTTTTCATGGCTGTGGCCATTCAGGCACTACTTCAGATCCCCTAGGACTGGGAGCAGCCTGTCTAGGGGAGACCAGGAGGATGTCTATGGAAGGCTGCTTCATGCTGCAAGGGCGGAGTTAAGTCTTTGGTACAGAGACTGGTTGGCAAAGTTGAAAATGTTGCCCCGGGTCCTTTTGGGGATTATTTACCAGCCCCTGGTTTGAGTGTTGTCTGGCAGGACCCCAGGCTCTGGGAACCGATCCTCCCTCACTCAAGGCCTGCTGCAGCCTCCCGCTGAGGTCTTGAAACTAGCAGGAGCAGTTGTTCTTTGGCATCAGGGACACCGCAGGGCTCAGTTGCTCCCTGCCTGGAGGTGGTCCCATGGGGCCCACTGTCTGGGTCAAGGATGGTGCAGAGCTGGTGTCCTCAAAATGCATCCTGGTGGAGCCCCAGCAGCTGCAGGTGCTGACTGCCTCTCATGAGGACCCTGGGGGCCTGCAGCTGCAGCGACTCACCCAGCAGGAGTGGTGCCACTCAGTGTGCACATGACAGATGCTCCATCCTCAGGAGATGACAAAGACGGGGAGGACAAGGCTGAAGACACAGGTGCATAATCTCCTACTCACCTCATCTGGCACATTAGAAACCTGTCCTCGGTTCATGCACAAATCCACCTTTGGTGGCTACAGGCTCCAGCTTACTACAAAGACCAAGTGTACGCCATGTAATCAACACACCTCACCTTCTTCCCACCTTCAGTCATCTCACTGTATGTGACATGATGCCAGCACTGAGGGCCTGAGCCCTTGGGCAGACTGTCTCAGCTCAAATTCCAGCTCCACTACTTACTGCTGTGTGACCTTGACCAAGTCACTTAACCTCTCTGTGCTTCATGAGCTTCCATTGTAAATGTGTGTGTTCACATATGCCAAGTACCCAGAAAGATGCTGACACATGGCAGCACCCACCACAGAAGTGGTAGCTGCTATTATTGCCTTATTAAAACAGTGGAGATGTCACCCATCAGGGCTAGAGACAATTTGGGAAATCCTGATCTGCTTCGGTTTCAGGTGGCGAATCCTGTAGGACCAGCAGGCACACGGCTGCCTCAGTGCAGCTGGCACAGGGCACCGCCAGCCCAGAGCAACTCAGAGGTCAGAACACTCTGGGGTCCGAAGTCCAAGCTGCTGTGACTCAACTGTGGCGTCAGTCATAGAGTGTGGACCCCTCCCTATGGAGTCTCCCAGGCTCAGAGTCTTCCCTCAACTCCGGAAATGCAAATCCAACACGGATGTCACAGAGAGGTTCTGAAGGTTAAGGAAGAGACACGTGAAAAGTGCCTGGTGGACACCAGGGATGCCAGTGTGGCTGGGGGACAATGGTGAGGCACAGTGGAGGGGCAGGTGGCCCCTCCTCAGTATGTCTCCCCAGGCCCTGTGAGGACAGGTGGAGGCTCTCTCCAGGCTCTCACCTGGCCCCGTCCCAGCATGTCTCCAGGTTCCTCTCAGCCCTGGTTACCACCAGCCCTGCAGTCAATCCCTGAGCTGGGAAGGGGCCCTTGAATCCACGCTGTCCTGCATCACAGTGTCGTCCACTCGGGCTCACATTGCCGCTAGGCCGCCTGGCTGCCACTTGGCAGCCAAAGGATGGGGCCACGTTTTGTACTTTCTGAAACACGGCTTCCCCTTCAAGTGCGGGTGACCACAGTGCCACACAGAACCAATGTTACCGCCTATCCTCATCGAGCACAATTTTCCAGTTTTCAAACCCTCAATGAGCAAGAGAGCATGGCTTCCACCAGTGAGCGTGAGGTCACCAGTCACAGGGGCAACCAACAGGCAAAGACACCAGAAAATAGACCCAGCAGGGAAGTGCAGGTCTTCACTGAGGGTGGAACCCCATAGATCTGACCGTCTTCCAGCACATTAGAGAGATTGTCATGAGTAGCGGCTGAGCCAGAGAGAGTTATTTGCCTCCTCAAAAACCGTAAAATTATGTTACATAACACTTTAAAATTTTCTATCAACACAAAACTAATCTGGGCGCTGTGACTTCTGGTGAGCCACTGGGACAGACGACATTGTCAGGAAGGCTGGCTCTGTGGTGTCCCAACCTGCCAGAGCCCAGGATGGTGGTGGCCTCCCCAGAAGCACCTGGCAACTCACCTGCACAGGGCCAGGGTCCCAGCTCCCACACCCCAGCCACCACACCTTCTCCTGCTTTTTCTTCCTCCCTCCCTCCCTCCCTCCCTCCCTTCTTCCATTTCTTTCTTTCTTTCTTTCTTTCTTTCTTTCTTTCTTTCTTTCTTTCTTTCTTTCTTTCTTTCTTTCTTTCTTTCTTTCTTTCTTTCTTTCTTTCTTTCTTTCTTTCTTTCTTTCTTTCTTTCTTTCTTTCTTTCTTTCTTTGTCACATCTCAAGGAGAAATACACAGTTGCCAGAGGGTGGAGGGTGGAAGGTCCTGTTCATTCGCATTGACAAGCTCAGGTATTTCTATTAGAATCACATGTTTTACCTTAGGATACTGACTCCTGTGTCCATCTCAGCCTGGGCATTGTGCTGCCGCCTTCCAGAAGAGAAAAACTAGCTAGTGCCTTGTGAAGGGGCAGCGTTTCTCATTTCCGACAATGTCGGCCCCATAGCCATCCAGATGAGAGATGGGGGACACAGGTGAGGACCCAGATGTGGTCTCCTCCCACAAGACTCCTTGGAAAGAGTTGTGAAAATGCCACAGGTACAAACACCTGTGGGCCACTCTCACAGGGACAGCTCCATGAGGCACTGCCACTCATTCCCAGAACCTCCTGCCATGGGCAGCACTTAGACAGTGACCCAAGGCCGACCAGGGAGCATGTCAGCCAGGTTGTGTCATCCTCAGCTCTTCAGGACATGATGCCAGCAGGGGCAAAGTTATCCCCAGCAACAAGACAGAGGAAGAAAGGAAAACGGAAGAAAGGACAATGTCACAGTAGCCACCATGACCAAGAGAGACGGTTCCAGAAGTGCAGGACAGCTTCACATGCAGATGCTGTGGCTGTGCCATTACACTCCGAGAGGGGAGTCCAGGCCACTCTCAGGGTGCTCGCTGCCCTCAGCTGGGGGCCTGCAGGACATCAATCCTGAGAACACCGTGTTCTAGTGGAGTAGAATGAACTGACAGATACACAGCAAAGCTCCACATACTTTTCCTTTTCTTTGTGCCTACAAAGTTCTTCTTCAGTGTCCTCTCTCTTTTCAGCTACTACCGCTGTGTTGGTTTCAAAAAGCAGGACAATAGTAAAAATTGGAGACAAGTGTTTGGCCATGAAGAGAAATACTGGCTGTCTCCCGCATTTTCAAGCGTGGGTGATGGTTGCAGTTTTCCAGCTCACCTTGCAGGTGGTGAATCCAGAAAAAGCTTCTGTTACAAATCAAAACGGACATGTCAGAAGTATTAGCTCAAATCAACCTTGTCCTGTCAAACCACCTAGTGACTCAAAAGACCACCTGGACTGTTAATTTCAGTGGCCAGAGAGTGGAGCTGGAGAAGGAGTTGTTAGATCAGGGACAAATAACCATGTTCTAGTGGCAACAGAAAATGGAACAAATGGTTGTGTGTTCATAACCATTTGAATCACAGCGAGGTGTATAAACACATTATTGAGTGATAGTTTCAGTTCTACGCCCAAGAAGATGATCAGTGGAGTGAAGTAATTGAAGTACCACAGAAGATATATTTGTATTTTTTCTTTTTTCAACTTTCAGTTTCAGGGGGTGTGAATATGTATAATATTTGCGTATATAAAATAAATATATATATAATTAAAGAAAGCCTTTGCACAGTTCGCTGGAGCCACAGAAGCACCGCTCTGGAGCAGAGCAATGCCTTACATCTTCAGTGTTCGTTTGTACAACATTCACTAGCAGCTACAAAAGTGACTTAACTTCCCTCTGGAAATAATGCTTGCCTGTTGTGAGATGTTGGAATATATATGAACCATCATCATGTGTTAACACGCCATAAGGCGTTTTTGATACCTGATTCACGTTATTAGAGTTGCTTCTTAGTGTCCATGTGACTTTTCACTCCAAAAACACAAGCCAGAAACTTAAGTGAAGGACAACTAGGGCAAATGGTGGCTGAAAGTGAGGAAGATCCAAATTACTGTTGCTTGTCCTGTATAAGGAAAAGAAAACAATTCTTTTCTTATTCACCAATTTAATTCTTAATTTGCTAATTATAATTATGCTTATATACATTTCAACATTTTAATAAAGTATTTTTTATGGTTAGCTCTAAAATTTTTAAAAGGATTCTGTTCCTCTAGAACCACTCTTCATACCACAGTCTCTATCAGTTTGGATTCTTCAGAGAAGCAGAACCAATAGGGTGTGTGTGTGTGTGTGTGTGTGTGTGTGTGTGTGTATTTGTATTCATATGATGCTATTTATTCATGTGATTATTAGGGAGGTAAGTCTGAAAATCTGCAGCATAAGCTAGCAGACTGAAAACACAGAAAGAAGATGTTCTAATCCTGAGGCAGAATTTCTTCTTCTCTGGGAAACCTCAGTTTCTGGCTTCCAGAGTCTTCTACTAATTGGATGAGGCACATTCACATTATTGATGGTCATTTTCTTTTTGTAAAGTCAGCTAATTCAGCATGGGGAAGGGGATCATGGTAGACACGGGGGTGGGTTGGTCTCCCCACCTCCTCACATTAGGCTAACAGGAACGCAGACACATTCAGATGCCTTTGCAGAAAGAGAAGCCAGAGGCTCTTGAAGTCACAAAGGGGAAGCGTGAAGAAATCCTGCATCTCAGTCCCTCACAAGACAGTTATCTCATGCTATAGAAAACAACAGTCATGGACAAATTCAGGTCAGTGGCTATAAAGGGTAATGCTCTGAACTCCCCACTACACACTCAACATGTCCCAAAGAATCACCATAATCCAGTCTTGTCCACTCTACCCCATCCCCCTTCCACATGAGGCCCTCCAGGACATCACCTTTACAAGCTGTGAGAGACACATCACAGCCCTGGGCACTTTCAGGGTGGCCTGGGGTAGAACGAAAACAGGACCTAGTCAGAGCCTGAGGAGATGTGGGAGAGGAGGAGTTATGGCATAGGTGATCTCCTCCACACCTGTCTCCCATACTTAACACAGCCTGAGCACCTCCTTCTCTACCCCTGGGAAGAAATCATCCTGTGCGGGGCCAGGGAAGAGACAGGGCCATGAGGTCCTAGAGGAACCCCCTAGTCTTGGACCCCAGAGAAGTTTCCAAAACTGTGACTGCAGACCCAGGGCAGGAAGCATGAGGAAAGCAGATGTGGGAACTGAACCAACTGCACAGTATATAAAGACACACTTGGTATAGAATAGACACAAAGTTAGGTTTGGTCTTTGGTGAATTCATGAATACGATTGTATTAAAATGTAATTGCATTGCATAAAAATTATAAAATGAAGAATACCAAAAAAATTAGGAAAGATTTTATTTTACGCAAGAAATGTACCTTTTAATTCATTAATTTATTCCAATAGAGAAAAAGTTATATGCTTATCTGTTGAGCCTATGTATTAATTTTCTGTTACTGCATAACATATGACCACTAACTCGGTGACTTTACACGGCACCCATTTATTTCTCTACATTTCCTTAATGAGAAATCCAGACCTGGCGTGAACGATTCTCAGTTCGAGATTTCACAAAGCTGTGTCCTCATCTTGAGGTTGGGGTCATCCTTCAAGTTTACATGGAGCTTGGTGGCAGAATTCAGTTTCAGGCAGTTGTAGGATTGTAGTCCTGCTTGCTTGGCAGCTGTTGGGTGGAGGTGGGGTGGGGCTGCTCTCAGTTCCTGGAGCCCACCAGCATCCTTTGCCACATGGCCCCTCCACTTTCAAAGCTCGCAGTGGAGGAAGCCCCTCACATGGAATCTCGCTCACACTGTGAATCTCTTTGCTGAGGAAGAAACAAGTTGTTTCAAGACCTCACCTGATTAGGACAGTCCAAGCCAGGATAATCATGGTCTTAAAGTCAACTGATTTGGGACCTTCCTTATATCTGCAGAACCCTTCATAGTAGCACCTACAGTAGTGCTGATTGAGTAACTGGGGGAAGGTGAATAACCAGGGGTGGTTATTTGGAGGCCATCACTGAATCATCCTCACATAGCCAGGATCTTCCTTTTCTGTTTAATTGGGTCACAGTAGGAAACTGAAGTTCAAATAAATAGATTGCTATGAATGTTAATAAAATACATCCTATTGATACATGGAAACACTGATATCTTAAAACCAAATGACAGTGAATATCTTTTAGTTAAATTAGAGTAAATAAAAATTAAATTGTAGTAATTCTTTTTCTCTTTCGAAGCTCTTTTAGTTGTCTATTGCTGTATAATAAATAACATAAAGTTCAACAGCCCAAAACAACAAATAGTTATCATCTCCCACAGTTTCCAGTGGTCAGGAATCTGAGAGAGATTTCCTTGAGTGCTTCTGGGTCAGGGCCTCTCACAAAGTTTATTGGGGGACACACCTTTCATAGAATATGGGGAGGGAGCCAGAGAACCCTGAGAAAAGTGGCAGGCCCAGATGCAAGGCTGACTCCAGTGCTGGACAAAAGGAGAGAAGGTTTGTTGGACAAATCCTAGACCACAGGCAATCTAAGGAGAGTTGAGCAAGGCCATGGAGGAGTCCTCCGGCCACAGATGGCCAATAGAGGAGTCCCTTGTTGCCCAGGATTGGCCTGCCTTAGTGTCCGTGCTGTTACCTGTCAGTGGCTGGGAACAGCCTATGAGAAGCAGGGCCTCTGCACCAATGCTGCTGAGGATGTCAGAGCACAAGAGCGAGGCCTTGGGAAATTACCTGGGAGAGTGGCTCAAACCTTCCTCCCGAGGGGTCTGGGCCTTTGGAAATCAAACTCTCTCAGACTGGGTTGTTGGACGATTCTGTTCACATTTGCAATGGGACAAGGGGAACAAGGAGGCCCCCAAGTGAATCTGTGGATTCCACACGAACTCCTCCTGCCCCATATTGTGTAACAGCAGCCCTGCCTCGTCCTGGAGATCCGGGTCCAGCACCTCTGCCTGGAGAGGAGAGGGGTGCTCTTCTCCTCTGCTCGTCTCTGGGCCCATATTGTCCAGACTTCCCTGGAAGCAACTGCAATGTGTAGCTCAATGGGCTCTTGTTTGTCCCCGTGTCCGAGTGCCTCCCTGTGGAAAACCAGGACCTCCCATACTACAAAGCCCAGATTTGGGAGATGAGAAGTGCGAGTTCCACAGCGGGTGAATATAAGGGATGGGACATGGAGCCACGCCCTCTTCCATCCCTTGGTTTTTGAAACCAAGTTCCTTCCTACTGAGAATACAGCACCGTAGTGATGTCTCTGATTCAATCAATGCACTGTGGCCTGAAAGATGGACCCATTCCTCAGTGTTTCCTCCAGGCTAGTTCTGAGTTGTGCCTGTTGAAGGCCTGTCCATGGTTCTGTGTGGCCTGCAGCCCCTGCATGGTGCAGATGGTGATAGGATCAGCGGATCCCCTGGTCATGGCCCATGCTGCACCTACTTCCATTTCCCTGTGAGGTGGGTCCCCCAGGAAGACACTGTTCTGAGAGTAATTCCAAACCTGTGGATCAGGAATGTCAGCAGCTCCTGGATAGTGGTGCTGGCGGAGAGTCTGAGAATAGGGGAAAACAAGCCTACCCATGGAGGAAGTGTCTATCCCTGTGAGGATGAACCCCTGGCCCTTCCATGATGAGGCTCAGTGTGGTCAATGTGTCACTTAGTGGCTATTTGATCACCTAAAGAAACAGCGCCCTAGCAGGGCTCATCAGGGCCTATCACAGCCCTCTAATCCTGACAAGCTGCATATTCAGAGGCAGCAGCAGCTGGATCAGCCTTGGTTGGTGTGAGCCAGTGCTGTGCTGGGCCCATTGTAGCCTCCAAATATGAGGCTACCTATGGGTCCAGCAGCACTGACTTGCACCTGCCAAGGCAGTCGAATGACCTGGCAGGATGGGCACGTGAAGGGAGCTAGTGTGGTTCCTGCATGCACGCACCCATCCTGCCAGGTCGAGCGACCCACAGTGAAGGCTGGCTAACTTGCATTTGTCCACTTGGTTGTTCACTGACACCTCATGGGCAGGTATTCTCTGCGTGGATGGGGTGTTAACCTGGGATTCAGGGTCAATCCACATGGACCATTTCCATCTCATGATGGACACTGTTGGGCCCATCCAATCTATGACTCTGTAGATCACACAGAAACCAATTGATATAAGCAGTTGGAATCACATGATTCTCGATGTCCCATGGTCAAGAATTCTATCTGTTCAGGGCTGGTAACACTAATGTTGCTTCTGGAAGGAGGCATATGTCTCTGCTGTGGATGACATGATCTTACTCCAGAATCCAAGGTCCTCCACTGTGACTTTCCCCCGATGCTTGGTTCAGCTCCATCCCGCATCTTTCCCCACCCCTGCCACCTCCAGCACCAGCGGGACTGAGGGACGGTGACTGCCTGCACCACAGCCCGGATCTGCTACAGGGTCCTTTCCTGTGTGGGCCCTACTTGAAGCTGGCATCCTCGTATGTCACCAAAAATGTGACCAAAATGATATACCTCGATATGGAATGTAGTGTTGTCAGAACCCGAAGAGATTCACCAGGCAGTGTGCTTCCCTTTTTTTTTTTTTTTTCAGTGAAGATGAAGGATGCAACAGGTTTTGTTTTTTTTTTTCTGTTTTGTTTTGTTTTCACTTGGAAGAAATATCCCTGCATGCCCCTAGCCACCAGATCCATAAAATTTCACTGTAGTGGCCACTCCTGAAGTTCTGTAAGATTTGTCCTCCTCTTCCTGGGGTGCATGTGTTTTACCAAGGCCTCCAGAATACTTTCCACCTTCTTTCTCATCCATCCCAATCTATGATGTTGCCAATGAAATGAAGAGATTGAATATTCTGTAGAATGTCCATGGTCTCTGAAGACCCTGTTATAGATGGCAGGAGAGTTCTAATAGCTCTCAGGGAAACTGTAAATAATTGTGGTATGAATGTGAATGACTCCATACCCACTTTCTAATTGGAAAGGAAAGCACTCAGCAAATCCACGGCTGCACACATTGGCCTGCAGCCTTGTTAACCTCCGCTAGCAGTGATAACCGGCCAGCATGGCAGCTGCAATCAAGACTGCTACTAGGTCAAATCTGAAGTAATCCTGTTCATTCTTTAGGCCCCATCAGGCTTCAGCAAGGACAGAATACACGGAGATAACAGGCAACCCCAGCACCACCCCACTTCCTACAGCTGTCTAATGGTGGTGCTACCCGCACAATACCTGCAGTAACCTCCACCAGACCTGACCTGGGATGTGATATCACTTCCGATTCAGTTGAGAAGGGGGCAGTTTCAGAGGCTTCCCTTTGGCTTTCAGTCCAATAAGAGTCCTTACTCCACAGGCGAGGGATCCAGTGTGGGGGTGACTCCAGCTGCCAGTGCATCAAGACCAATTATGCACTCAGGAAACAACGAAATAAACAGGGCTGGGACTACGGGATTACGAGCTATAATGTGTCCCGGCCTCTGGAAGCCCCTCTGTGATGGGACATGATGGTGCTGTGGGAATCTGGGCATCAATGTCAGCTCACATCCAATGTCAATCCTCCCCCAAATTCTGCCTATTTCCCTTTCCCAGTGTACAGTCTCCTGAGTAAATGGCTGTAGGTTCCTTTGCAGAAGAGCTCAGGGAATTAAGCCAGCATACACTTCCATGCTGTTCCAGGGTCTTCCTCCTATGGGTATGGACTCCTCCTCTGTCACTGGGATCTGAATCTGAAAGTTGGCTGAGGTCTGGGCATTGAGAATGGAACATGATTTTGTATTGTGTCAACCACCCTCGGCCTCCTGCTCCTCAATTCTTGCTTTCTTTCCATAGATATCAAGCAGCGCCCTTGCTGGCTGTCCTTCTGTTCTGAACCTGAGACACTGCCCTCTGTTAACCTTCCCCACAGTCCCTGCAGGTCAAGCACCACCTTGGCAGCTCTGTTGGGGTTGTCATGGTAACTGTGCCCTCTGACTTTCGCAGGTCGCTGCCACCACTTGATCTCTATCTTTTCAGGGCCACATCCTCAAACAGATAGTAACTAGCCCAACTCTGGGACCACGTTTCCTATCATCATCCCCATCCTACAGAGGACAGAACCCCAACACTTCTTAGTGATGCAGGTCTCTCTCACCAGCACGTTCATGAGGGCTCTGGTACAAGGTGTGCCCTCTGGGCCTTCTGGTGGGACATGACCCTGATGGGCCTCTGGCCTCACATAATGGCTCCATCCACACCTCGACTTTCCTCAGGCTTCTTATTTCATCCTCTGCATGTTCCAGGGCAATTAAGTTGTGGTTAACTTGTTGAGAGTTGGGCATTACTTTTTCCAGTCTACATAGAGCCACCCAGCAGTGAGTCTGCCTCATGCCCTGGAGTCCCTGATAAACCCATGTCCTGAGAAACTGCCCTCAAGCCAAAGGATTTTTATTCATCCAGCCTGACATTCTGATGCTTTGATCAAACACCCTCACATTCCAATCCCGGAAGTGCTCCGTGGGCTCCTACAAGGCCATGCCGGCTGGTTCCTGCAGAGCTCCTGAGAGGGGTTCCCGCTGCATCACAGGGGGGAGGCTTCTGCAGCATCTTCCAGTACAGGAAGCGGGAACTATTACCAGAGAAAGGTGAGCCTCCCCTGAATGCCAGAGGGTCCTGGAGGACACCCATCGGATAACTCTGTTCCAGTTTGCAGAATCTCAGGTTTCCCCAGCAGGGCCCTGACTTTCCCACAACAGGCGTGCCTTGGCTGAGTGTCAAACATCTCTGGAGTGCTGTGACCCTCACAATGATGTCTTCAGCTGCTATTCCATGCTACCTGCCCTTCCTCTACAGGAGATAAAGGACTGTCCATGAGACACTGCAGAGGCACTCACACATAGCCACCGACTGCTGTTAACAATCCTCAGATTCTCATTCTCCTTTTATAGGACACCAACACAGCCGAGTAGTATTCAGCCAACTCCACTGTCTCTGTAGGTTTCCCTCTCACCCTGTCATTATTGTGCAGAGGCTTCTATCATCACACCCGCCAGAGCTTCCCCTAACCAGGGCATCTTCTCAGGTCAGCACTGGGTAGATCCACAGTGGCTTGGCGGTACCTTGTGCTATGCACTTTCTGTGTCCTCCACCGACCCAGATGGCATCCTCTTGGCCAGCCAGGCAGTGGGTGAGCTCATCCCAAATCCTCATGCTTTTGCCTGTGTTCTTGGAACACTCCTGATACCACTCTTGTTAGCGTCCCCGGAGAAGACCCTAATATAGTTTAGATGTGCAAGAATTTATTAGGGGAAATGCTTGTGACCGAAATTAGGGAGGAAGATAGAAAATGCTGGGAGAGCCATCAGAGGGTGATGCAAGTCTAAACTTCAGTGAAGGAAAGGGGGGGGAGAGTCAGCTGGAAGCGCCCTGGACCCACTGCAGGCTAAGGGAAGTTCAGTAAGGGGATCAGGGAGTCCTGGAGCTCAGTCGGCCTTCAGTGGAGGAAAGGTCCTGCCTTAATTTCCCTGCTGTTCTCAACCTTGTCCGGAGGAAGCCTGTGGGAACATGGTTTCAGAGCAAATGTGGCGATAGGCTTCAGGCTAGAATAGCTGGGACCATCATCAGTTACACTTCCTCTAGCTGAGGGCCTCAGGTGTGCATTCCTGTGACTGCCACAGTGGTCCAGTAGAGAGAGAAAAAATGATGATGATGAAAGAGAAAAAAATAATAGACTGATGAATTATTATCTTCAAGTGGATGAGATAGGATGCGGTTTGGACACCGGCAGAGGAACTGGCTCTGGCTGGGACTAGGTTAACCTACAACAACTGTCTATGTGATGGAAGGCCTATCAAGTGGCACAGCTGAAAATGCATGAGCTGATGGTGGTGGAATCTGTGAAATTGTCTTCTAATGTGTTCACTTCTCTCAGTGAGGTAGGAAGCAAGGTCATCAGCGGAAGTAAGAATGGGGAAGGAGGGTTAGATGTGTGAGCACAGAGAGAAGGTGTGTAAGAGTCACCCAGGCCAGGAGGAGGCTGAGGGTGAGCCACGCAGGGAGAGGGTGATTGCTGAACGTGGTGGGGGCTCCCCAAGAGGTTTGGGTCGTGAAGATAGAGAGAACAGTCAGTGTGCTGTGTGCTGCTCTCCAGCCTCCTGCACCTCATGGGGGCAGGTGAATGTAGGCAGAGGTGGAATTCACCAGCTGTGTAGTTTTGCCGAGCAAGTGTGACAACGCAAGGGAGAGACAAGGGAGGGATGGAAATTATCTACCATAGAATTCAAAATGGGTGAGGAGGGAGGAGAGGACACCCAAGGCTCAGGGACAATGGGTAGATGGCAGGATCACTAGATTGAGAATCCCAGGGTGGGGGGGTGCCGGGGGGGTCAAAGGATTGCTGAAATTGATGTACTATAGGGTGGACACCAAGCCTGAAAAACAGGTACATATAGAATAAATTATTTGCTGATATCAAATTACAACATATGATAAAATGATAGTATCTGTGTCCTCAGAGCCTGTGGCCACCCTGCAAGGGGATGAGTGGGAGGACGGTCAGAGAGTGGGAAGTGTGAGATTGAGAGTATTTAAGTGCTCGGGTTCTCGGCCATGATGAGGCCTAGATGACAAGGGCACAGGGCCCAGGCACAGCAGAGGAGAAGGTCATGGAGGAGAGGAGTTTTAGGATCTCAGATGCCAGGGAGTGAGGGCATCCTCTCTGCTGTACGGGTGTCTATTGCTGTCATAAAATTACCACAAGCCGAGTGGCTTTAAGCAGCGCCTCTGTCACGTCACAGATGTGTGGGTTGCAAGTCCAGTCTCATGGGGCTAAGATCAAGGTATGGGCAGGTCTGTGTTCCTTCCTGGAGACTCTGGGGAAAAATCCACTCCCAAGTTTATTCAGGCTGTTATCTGAATTCAGTTCCTTGCAGATAGGACTGAGGTCACTGTTTCTTTTCTGACTGTCATTTGAGAGCAACACTTAGCTCCTAGCGCCTTGTCTTGCGTCCTTACACGTGGCCCCTGTGGCACATCCAATGCCCCTGCTAGGAACCTGTGGCTTCCTCTCCTGTGTCTCCTCTTCCTCCCTCCATCTCTGACTCCAGCCAGAGCAGACTCTGTGCTTTTAATGGCTCATGTGATTTGATTGGGCCCATGCAAATAGTCCAGGAGAATCTCCCTATTTTAAGGTCCTTAATCTTCATTTCATGAGTAATGTCCCTTTTGCCATGTAACGCAAGCTCTTCACAGGTTCTAAGGATTGAGGCTGGACTACTTTGGGGACCATTACCCAGCCTACCGCATCTGCATATGTTGAAGTCATCAATATCAAGGAGACAGCACTGCTGGAGAGGGAGCCAGGGAACCAGGAGCTACAAGTCAGGATTGAGAGGAACGGCCTGGGGCCCACAGGGAATGGCTACAATGAAGGGAGTGGGGCCCTAATATGATGACAGCTGAGGGAGGTTTGGGAGGAGGGAGGCAGAAAGATGTCAAAACCACAATGAGAAATGGGTCCAAAGGTACAGGGTGGGGTCAGAGGGGATGGGAGATGCCACATGAAGTGGGCACTGCAGGGACGGGTTGTGGTGGGAATGAGGAGAATGTCAGGGTGGAAGGGAGCCCTGGAGATGAGCTTCCAGGCAGGGGAGCAGGTGTGCAGAGGTTCTGAGATGTGGACACCTGGGCGTGCTGGATGAACGACGCCGTGGAGGGCCTCAATCTGGCCCCATTGCACAGCCACATCTAGGTAAACTGGGCGGTCACTGGAGAGGGCCCTGCCAATGAGAGGGATTTTTCTTTTTTTTCTTTTTTTTTTTTTTTGAGACGGAGTCTCGCTCTATCACCCAGGCTGGAGTGCAGTGGCCGGATCTCAACTCACTGCAAGCTCCGCCTCCCGGGTTTACGCCATTCTCCTGCCTCAGCCTCCCGAGTAGCTGGGACTGCAGGCGCCCGCCACCTCGCCCGGCTAGTTTTTTGTATTTTTTAGCAGAGACGGGGTTTCACTGGGTTAGCCAGGATGGTCTCGATCTCCTGACCTCGTGATCCGCCCATCTCGGCCTCCCAAAGTGCTGAGATTACAGGCTTGAGCCACCGCGCCCGGCCTGGATTTTTCATGTAACATGTTTTGAAAAGATTCTTCAAAACATTCCAAAGGTATTGCAGTGGACATTTTCCTCCATTCCCAGACCCCAGGTCCTCTGCCAGAAACGAGCACGTGACCATGTCTCATGCATCCTTCCTGGAAAGCAGCTGTGCACGTGTTATTATTGTTACATGAAGAAGGAGCACTGAAAAGAAAGAAGCAGAGGAAGAAAATGCTTCTTCTCTTCGGTTTTCCAGAGTGTTGTCATGAAGGGCTGGAGAGAGGGTTTGCAGAGAGGAGACAGAAACCTCAGGGACGGCACAAGGCTCCAGAGCTTCCCTCTCCTCTCATCGTTGTGGAGTCCCTTGCTGCCCAGAGGCTCCTTCACCCCCACTGATGCTCAGCCCCGGGTCAGCCATCTCTGCCTGACTTACAGCCCACTCTTCTCTTCCGCTCAGAGAATCTGAGAGCAGCGCGGCGGCGTCCCCGGTGTGCCCACAGGGCTAAAGACAGAGGCCCTGAGCTCCCACCTCACCTGCCCAGCCAAGACCTCCTCTGGGTCTCCCTGGGCTCCAGCCAGCAGGACAGGGGTCTGAACACAAGAGGGCGCGCCTACCCTAGGTCAGGGTTGGGATCAGCCGGGGTCTGTGTGGTTCTATTCATGTACGCTTTATTGTATTCCATTGATTTATGCCTATTTTATGCCAATATCACACTGCTTTTTATTACTAGAATTTAGAGTAAATATTGAAATCACCCACTATGCATCCTCCAAATTTCTTCATTAAAAAAATTATTTTGGCTATTCAAAGTTATTTTTATTTCCGTTGAAATGGTAGCTTCAGCTTGCCAATTTCTTTAAACACTTCTTTTAAAGCTCACCAGTGTTTTAATTCAAATTCCACTTAATTTAATAGTTCAATCTTGGAGAATTAATAACATTGGAGATCCCAGTTCTTGAATACACTACTTCTCTGTTTATTTCGATCATCTTGACTTTCTGTCGGTGCTGCCATGTAGATCTTAGTGTACGAATCACAAACACTATTAAAAAATTAATGTCTGAACATGGTATTACTTTAATAAATGTTTTATAAGTGGATTTTTAAATTTTTCATTATTCTGATTTTACATTACTTATAGAGACTTTACTTCTGTGTAGGAGTTGTACCGTACAATTCTGATAAATTCACTTATTACTTCTAGAAGTTTTATTTGCCTTAATATTTTCCACTTGGATAATATTGTCACCTGCAAACTAGGACATTTTACTTCTCTTTCATTTATAAGTCTTTCATTTCTTTTTCTTGGCTTAATGCTCTGGCCAGAACCTCCAGGACAGTATCTTTGCCATTTTCTTGATCTTAGGTAGAGAGTGATCTATTTTCATCATAAAATATGATGTGAGTTGTAGGTTTTACATAGAAGCCCTTTATCAAATTGAAGAACTTGACTACAATTCCTAATTACTGACAAATTTTGTCACAAATGAGTGTTACATTCTATTTTTCATTATTATTTTTTAACTTTTAGGTTCTGTGGTACATGTGCAGGCCTGTTATATATTTAAATTGCATGTCATGGGGGTTTGGTGTACACATTATTTCACAATGCAGGTTAGAAGCATGGTACTTGATTGGAAGTTTTAAAATCTTCACTCTTCTCCCATCCTCCACCCTCCAGTAGGCCCTGGTGTCTACTGTTCCCTTCTGTGAGTCCATGTGTACTCACTGTTGAGCTCTCCCTTATAAGCGAGAACTCGTGGTGTTTGGTTTTCTGTTCCTGTGGTAGTTCTCAGGATAATGCCTCTAGCTCCATCCATGTTGCTGCAAAGGACATGACCTTGTTCTTTTTTATGGATATGTAGTATTCCATGGTGTATATGTACCACATTTTCCTTATCCAGTCTACCATTGATGGGCATTTAGGTTGATTCCATGTCTTTGCTATTCTGAATAGCCCTGCAATGAACATACACATGCATGGGGTGTCCTTATGATAGAATGATTTATATTCCTTTGGGGATATACCCAATAAAGGGATTGCTGGGTCAAATGGTAATTCTAAGTTCTTTGAAAAATCGCCAAACTGCTTTCCATACTGGCCGAACTAATTAATTTACATTCCCACTGGCAGTGTATAAGCGTTCCCTGTTCCCTGCAACCTTGCCAGCATCTGTAACTTTTTGGCTTTGTGATAATATCCATTCGGACCGTGTGAGATGGTATCTCACTGTGGTTTGGGTTCATATTTCTGTAGTGATTAGTGATGTCAATCATCTTCTCATATGCTTGCTGGCCCTGTGTATGTCTTCTTTGAAAAGTGTTTGTTCATGTTTTTTGCCTACTTTTTTAATGCAATTGCTTGTTTTCTGCTTGTTAATGTCTTCACATTCCTCATAGGTTCTGGATATTAGACCTTTGTCAGATGCATAGTTTGTGATATTTTCTCCCATTCTGTAGGCTGTTTATTCTGTTGACAGTTTATTTTGCTGTGCAGAAGCTCTTTAATTAGGTCCCATTTGTCAATTTTTGTTTTTGCTGCACTTGACTTTTGGCATCTTTGTTTGATACCTTTAAAAAAAAGTTTTAAATGGTATTTAGTTTTTTTACTGTTTATTTTAGTTTCAGGTGTTAACACGTCAGCAGCTGAGGCAGCACAGCGGAGTGCAGGCACATCGGCTGGTGTGGGGTATCGCCAGGAGTGGGGCTGTGGTGTTCCTGTGAACGCTTGTGCTAGCAGTGGTGGTGGCGTGGCAGAGGCGGAGCTGCTGGTGTCTGCTCTGGCACTCGTGTAGACAGCGGCGACAGCCAGGAAGGTTGCTTGAATCTGAGAGTTCGAGGCTGCCGTTAGCTATGATCACGCCATTGCACTCCGCCTTGGTAACAGAGTGAGACCTTGTTTCAAAACAAAAAAGGTTTTTTTTGAGACAGGGTCTCAGTGTGTCACCCAGGTTGTAGTGCAGTGGCGTGATGTTGTCTCACTGCAACCTCCGCCTCCTGGGTTCAAGAGATTCTCCTGCCTCACCCTTCTGAGAAGCTAGGATTATAGGTGTCCACCACCATGTCGGGCTAATTTTGTATTTTTAGTAGAGACGGAATTTCGCTATGTTGGCCAGGCTGCTCTGGAACTCCTGACCTCAAGTAACCTGCTGACCTCGGCCTCCCAAAGTGCTGGGATTACAGGCATGAGTCACTGCACCCAGCCTGTTTTTTATTGCATTAATTGAGTGAGTTGTGTTATTTAATTTGCAGGTGTTGAACCAAACACTTCCCCATAAAAAAAAACAATCTGGCATGACACTTTGTTCTTTTTATGTTTATTTGAATTTAATAACTTTTTGCAAAGAATTTGGGGTCTGTGCTCAAGAGAAATAGTTGTTCTTGATTCTTTTTTCTTGCGATTTTGTTGTCTGGGTTTTCTTCTTCTTTTTTAAATCTGAGTAATGTTTCCCTCATAAATTCACTTGAAAATGGTTGCCCCCTCTGATTTCTAAAAGGGTGTTTGAAAAATTGATGTTATTTCTCAACTATATGTTCCATATAATTCATCATTGAAGCCTTCTGGACCTGGAATTTCCTCTATGGGAGGATTTCTATTACAAATTCAATTTCTGATATTTATATATAGCTGGTCACATTTGTATTTCTTCTTGGGTCAATTTTCCTGAGTTTTCTCTCTCAAGGAAATTGTTCACTTGGTTTGTCAAACGTATTGGCATGAAATTATTAATATTTCTTTTCAGGACCTGAAGACTGTGCACTGATGTTCTTTTCTTCTTGATTTTGTTAATTTGTGTCTTTTTGCCTTGATCAATCTAGCTAGGGGTTTATAAAATTTACTGATTATTTTCCCATACAACCAACTTTTGGATTTATTAATTTTTTTTAATTTTTCTGATTCATTGACTTCTGTTTCATTATTATTTCCTTCCTCAGCATGCTTTGGTTTAATTTGTTCTTTTTTGGTTTTTTATGGCAGAAGCTAAGTTGCTAATTTGAGACCTTCTTTTTTAATAGAGGCACTTAAAAATACCAATTTTTCTCTAGTACTGCAGCTACATGCCACAGATTTTGATTTATTGTACTTTCATATCCTTCAGTTTAGAAGACGTCCTAATTTCTCTAGTGATTTCTTCGTTGACAAAGTTGTCGATCAGAATTTTGATGTTTAATTTCCAGATACTTGGTATGTTTATGATCACGTATCTTAGTCCATTTGGGCTGTTGATACGGAACACCGTAGTCTGTGTGGCTTATAAACAACAGAAATCTATTTCTCACAATTCTCACAATTCCAGAGCCTGGGAAGTCCAAGGTCAAGACAATGGCAGAGAGAGTGTGTGATGAAGGGTGCGTCCTGATTCACAGATGGTGTCTTTTTTTGGTGTCCTTACATGGTGGAAGGAGCAAAGGAGCTCAATGAGGTCCCTTTTATAAGGGGACTAATCTCACTAATAAAGGCTCTGCCCTCAGGATTTAATCACCTCCTAAAGGCCCCACCTCCAAACACCATCACATTAGGGATTAGGTTTCAATATGTGAATTTAGGGGATGACAAAAACATTCAGTCCACAGGATCATCTTATTGTTACTGATTTCTAATGTGTTTCCATACGGTCAGAAAATACATCTTGTATGATTTCAATATTTTCAAATGTATTGTTTTATGGCCTGAAATACAGTTTCTCTTGGTAAATGTATCATTTGCACTTGAGACAATATGTATTTTTTCACTGATGTTCCTATGTGTATAAATCAATAAAGACTGTGTGGCTAATGCTTTTTGGTTTTCTAGGTCTTTGCTGGAATTTTCTGTAGTTTTAAAATTTATTGCTAAAGAGAAAGTTTTAACATGTCTAATGTTTAACATGTTTAACATGTCTAACCCCTGCCTCCCTGGTTCCAGCAATTCTCCTGCCTTAGCCTTCCTTGTAACTGAGATTACGGGCACCTGCCACTACACCCGGCTAATTTTCTTGTATTTTTAGTAGAGACCAGGTTTCATCTTGTTGGCCAGGCTGGTCTTGAATTCCTGACCTTGTGATCCGCCAGCCTCAGCCTCCCAAGTGCTGGGATTACAAGTGCGAGCCACCGTGCCCAGCCAGATTCTTTTTATTCTATCCATTGTGATAATCTCTGAATTCTGATTGGAGAGTTTAATCCATTTACATTTAAAGTAATTACTGATAAGGATTTAGTTCTGTAATTGTGATGTTGGTTTTATGCAAGTCTTATAGCTGTTTTGTCCCTCATCTCCTTCATTCCAACTTTCCTTTGTTTTTAGTCGATTTTTTTCTAGTGATATGTTTTCATTGCCTTCTCATTTTCTTTTGTGTATATTTTGTGTCTATTTCTTTGTGATTACTATGGTATGCACATAACAATACAGTTATAACAATCTTGAATTGAAGCCAATATAAAACTCTGCTTCTTTACATCTTTTCCCACCCCTCATTTTACATTATTGATCTCACAAGTTACACCTCCGCAGGCTGGCAGGCTGGAAATCGCAATGTTGCAGGCTCAGTCTAAACTTTGTAGACCAGGCTGGCAGACTGGAAACCTAAACTGTAGTTGCTACTGTCATCTTCAGGCAGAACGTTTTCTTCTTTGGGAAGCCTCATATTTTGCCCAAAGGCCTTCAAGTGATTCAAAAAGTCCCACCTAGATTATTGAGGGTAATTTCCTTTTCATAAAATCAATTGATACCAGATTTTAATCACAACTGCAAAACACTATCATAGCAACATATAAATTAGTGTTTGATTAAATAACTAGGTACTATGGTTTAGTAAAATTGACACGTAAGACCCACCATCCCAGTCCATGCTGGTGAACTTGGCACCCATTAACATTTTCTTAAACCTTACTTCATCTCCAAATAAAAACAAGTATAAGGCCGGGCGCGGTGGTTCAAGCCTGTAATCCCAGCACTTTGGGAGGCCGAGATGGGTGGATCACGAGGTCAGGAGATCGAGACCATCCTGGCTAACACGGTGAAACCCCATCTCTACTAAAAAATACAAAAAACTAGCCGGGCAGGTGGCGGGCGCCTGTAGTGCCAGCTACTCGGGAGGCTGAGACAGGAGAATGGTGTGAACCTGGGAGGCGGAGCCTGCAGTGAGCTAAGATCCGGCCACTGCACTCCAGCCTGGCAACAGAGCGAGACTCCGTCTCAAAAAAAACAAAAACAAAAACAAAAACAAAAAACAAGTTAAAGTCATACTTTTGCCAAAGATGATACAATTAGCTTGCATCCAACTAAAAACACACTAACCCTTTCCTCAGAAAAAGATTCAAACTGAATGCGTGATATGCACTCTTCTCTTTGATGTACCGTAACCTAAATACCATGTGTAATAAAAGTTACACCATCATTAATAAAAGGGAACTATTGTTAGCACGTCTTATGTTTTATTACAAGATGATCAGGAAAAGATGAAAAGAAAGGTATTTGCTCAAAACATGTATGGATACATACACGCAGACAGAAATATCATTATAAAAACATAAGGAAGTAATGCTGATAACATTTACCGTGCTTATTTCTGTAAGTGCTCACATGGTTACAGCTGGTTATTTATTTATTTATTTATTTATTTATTTATTTATTTATTTGAGACAGGGTCTTGTTCTGTTGCCCAGGCTGGAGTGCAGTGGCATTACCTCGGCTCACTACAACCTCCACCTCCTGGGCACAAGTGGTCCTCCTACCTCAATCTCCTAAGTAGCTGGGACTACAAGCACACCTTCAAGTCTGACTCATTTTTTGTATTTATTTTCAGTAGACATGGAGTTTCAGCATTTTGCTCAGGTTGGTCTCACATTCCTAGACTTAAGCTATCCACCTGCCTCAGCCTCCCAAAGTGCTGGGATTACAGGCATGAGCCACTGTGCCGGCCACAACTAGTATTTATAAATACTTTTGCTGTTTTTCACTAATCATCCCATATTCCCATTGCTTTCAGCAAGTCCATCAGCTGATCAGGTTTCTTTTCCTGCTTGGGTGACTCAAACCTTCATTTCTGATGGGAATGGGTCATTAAAAGTCCTACCTGACTTGGGTTGTTGTAGTTTTTATTGACTTTAATTATAGGGCAGAGTATTACTAAGAGATGCTCTAAAAGATCTCTTGTGTTTCAGACATAGTCCTGTTACTGCCATTGTGAAGTAGCAGACCAATTCCCCATGATGACCAGGACCAATCACCCCAGACAGTGCAGTCACTCCTTCCTTTGTTGATTCAGAATCATGAGGAGCTGAAGGCCCGGGTGTCTGTCTTAGCTTCCAGCTCAGTGGTTCATTTCTGTGACTCCTGAGGGAGCTCAATGGTTCATTTCTGTGTCTCCTCCTTTTGTAAACCTCTAGATCCTGATCCTGTTCCTCCTGACTGGGCAAGACCTCACAGCCAGTGTCTCCACCATCTCCTAAAGGTTTCAGTCTGGCAACAGGTCTATACTTTCCTGGAACAGACCTCCCAGAGGAAGGGGCAGACTGCCATCTTTGCTGTTACATAACCTTCACTGGTGATACCTTCAGGTACTGGAAAATCTGAGGCAAGTAAGGACTGTGGCAGACCCCAGCAAACTGTACAGCCCAAAAGAAAAGTGGCCAGACTGTTAAAAGAGAAAACAAAAGAAGAGAAAAAAAACCCACTCAAAGGTCAACAGCCTCAAAGATTTAGGGTAGATAAGCCCACAAAGGTGAGAAGAAATCAGCAAAAGAATCTGATAACCAACCTGACAGAGCTGAAAAACACACTAGAAGAATTTCACAGTGCACTCACAAGTATTAATAGCAGAATAGAGCAAATGGAGAAAAGAATCTCAGTGCTTGAAGACTGGCTTTCTGAAATAAGACAAGAAGACGAGACTAAAGAAAAAAGAATGAAAAGGAATGAACAAAACATCTGAAAAACATGGGATTATGTAAAGAAACTGAATGTATGAATGATCGGTGTACCTGAAAGAGATGGGGAGAATGGAACCAATTTGGAAAACATTTCAGGATATCATCCATGAAAACTTCCCCAACCTAGCTACACAGGCCAACATTCAAATTCAGAAATGCAGAGGATCCCAGTAAGTTGCTCCATGAGAAGATCATCCATCATCCCCAAGACAAATAATCATCAGATGCTCCAAGGTTAAAATGAAAGAAAAAGATGTCAAGGGTAGCCAGAGAGAAAGGCCAGATCACCTACAAAGGGAAGCCCATCAGACTAATAGTGGATCTCTCAGTGGAAATCCTACAAGCCAGAAGAGATTGACGGCCAATACTCAACACTCTCAAAGAAAAGAGTTTCCAACCCAGAATTTCATATCCAACCAAACTAAGCTTCATAAGCAAAAGAGAAATCAGATTCTTCTCAGGCAAACAAATGCCAAGGGAATTCATTACTACTAGACCTGCATTACAAGAACTCCTGAAGGAAGCACTAAACATGGAAAGACAGTTACCAGCCACTACAAAAACACAGTGAAGTACACAGACTAGTGACACAATAAAGCAACCACATAAGCAAGTCTGCAAAGTAACTAGCTAACATCATGATGATAGGATCAAATCCACACATATCAATACTAACCTTAAATGTAAACGGGGTAAATGCCCCATTTAAAAGACAAAGCGTGGCAAGCTGGATAAAGAACCAAGGTCTATCAGTATGCTGTCTTCTATACACCCATTTCACACGCAATGACACACATAGTCTCAAAATAAAAAGAAGGAAGAAAATTTACTGAGCAAATGGAAAGCAGAAAAAAAGCCAGGGTTGCAACCCTTGTTTCTGACAAAACAGGTGTTAAACCAACAAAGATCAAAAAAGACAAAGAAGGGCATTACGTAATGGTAAATGGTTTAATTCAACAAGGAGATCTGTCTGAAATATATATGCATCCAACACAGGAACACCCAGATTCATAAAGTAGGTTCCTAGAGACCTTCAAAGAGACTTAGAATCTCACACAATAATAGGAAGAGATTTTAATACTCCACTAACAATATTAGACAGATCATCAGGATAGAAAATTAACAAAGATATCCAGGACCTGAACTCAGCCCTGGATCAAATGGACCTGATAAATATCTACAGAAGTCTTCACCCCAAAGCAAAAGAATACACATTTTTCGCATTGCCACATGGCGCTTACTCTAAAATCGATCACACAATTGGAAGTAAAACACTCCTCAGCAAATGCAAAAGAACTGAAATCACAACAAATAGTCTCTTGGACCACAGTGTAATCAAATTCAAAATAAAGACTAAGAAATTCACTTAAACCATACAATTACATATAAATTGAATAATCTGTTCTTGAACGACTTTTGGGTCAATAATGAAATTAAGGCACAAATAGGAAGTTCTTTGAAGATAATGAGAACAAAGATACAATGTATCAGAATCTCTGGGAAACAGCTAAGGCAGTGTTAAGAGAGAAATTGATAGCATTAAATGCCCACATCAAAAAGTTAGAAAGATTTCAAGTTAACAACCTAAAATCACAACCAAAAGAACTTGAGAACAAAGAGCAAACATATCCCAAAGCTAGCAGAAGATAAGACATAATAAAAAAAAATTAACAAAGGCATTGTCTCCCGAAGGAGGCAGAGACATGAAAAACGACTCAAAAGATCAACGAATTCAGGAGTTTTTTGTTTTTTGTTTTTTGTTTTTGTTTTTTTTTTGAGATGGAGTTTCACTCTTGTTATCCAGGCTGAAGTGCAGTAGCATGATCTTGACTCACTGTAACTGCCGCCTCCCGGGTTCAAGCGATTCTCCTGCCTCAGTCTTTCAAGTAGCTGGGATTATAAGCATATGTCACCATGCCTCGTTAATTTTTTGTATTTTTAAGAGAGATGGGGTTTATCTATGTTGGTCAGGCTGGTCTTGAACTCCTGACTTCAGGTGATCTACCTGCTTCAGCCTCCCAAAGTGCTGGGATTACAGGGGTTAGGACATCGCTCCTGGCCTAGGTTTTTTTTTTTTAAATTAATAAAATCAATAGACCCCTAGCTAGGCTAGTAAAGAAGAAAAGAGAGAAGATTCCAATAAACACAATTAGAAACAATAAGAGGGATAATACCATTGACCACACAGAAATTCAAGCAACCACCAGAAAATATTATGAACACCTCTATGCAAATAAACTGGAAAATCTAGAAGACAAGGATCAATTTCCTAGACACATACACCTGCCCCCTCCAAGACTGAACCAGGAAGAAATTGAATCACTGAACAGACTAAAAATGAGTTCTGAAATTAAGGCAGTAATAAACAGCCTACCAACCAAAAAAACCCAGGACCAGATGATTGACAGGCAAATTCTATTAGATGTACAAAGAAGAGCTGGTACTATTACTATTGAAACTATTCCAAAAAAAAAAAAAAAAAAAAAAGAGGAGGAGAGACTTCTCCCTAACTCATTCTATTAGGCCAGCATCATCCTGATACCAAAATGTGGCAGAGATACAACAACAACAGAAAAGAAAACTTCAAGCCAATATTCTTGATGAACATTGATGCAAAAATCTTCGACAACATGCTGGCAAGCTGAATCCTGCAGCACATTAAAAAGCTTATCCACCACAATCAAGTAGACTTCATCCCCAGTATGCAACATTTACTCAACATATGTAAATTAATAAATGTGCCTCATTATATAAATAGAACTAAAGACAAAAAACCACATGATTATCTCAGTAGATGCAGAAAGGGCTTTTGATAAAATTCAACATCTATTCATGTTTAAAACTCTCAATAATAGTTTAGTGAAGGAATAGACTCCCAAAGTGCTGGGATTACAGGTGTGAGCCACCACGCCCGGCCACTACCACTGACATCTTCACAGAACTAGAAAAAACTATTTTAAAATTCACCTGGAACCAAAAAAGAGCCTGAATAGCCAAAGTAATCCTAAACACAAGGAACAAAGCTGGAGGCATTACACTACCAGATTTTTTTTTTTTTTTGATTGAGACAGTCTCATCCTGTCATCCAGGCTGGGTGCAATGGTGAGATCTCGGCTCACTGCAACCTCTGCCTTTTGAGTTCAAGTGATTCTCCTTTTCTCAGCCTCCTAAGTAGCTGGGATTACAAGCACGTGCCACCACACCCAGCTAATTTTTTGTATCTTTAGTAGAGATGGGGTTTCACCTTGTTGACCAGACTGGTCTCAAACTCCTGACCTCGTGATCCACCTGCCTCTGCCTCCCCAAGTGCTGGGATTACACGTGTGAGCCACCATGTCCAGCATATGCTACCTGATTTCAACTACATTTCGAGTCTACAGTAACCTAAACAGCATGGTACTGGTACAAAAACAGACAAAAAGACCAAAGGGACAGAATAGAGAACCTAGAAATAAGACCACACACCTACAACTATGATTGTTGACAAGCCTGACAAAAACAAGCATTGGGGAAAGGACTCCCTACTCATAAATGCTGCTGGGATAATTGGCTAGCCATATGCAGAAGATTAAAACTGAACCCCTTTCTTACACCATATACCAAAATCACCTCAAAATGGATTAAAGACTTACATTTAAGATCCAAAACTGTAAAAACCCTAACACAACCTAGGCAATACCATTTAGGACATTGGCATGGGCAACGATTTCACGACAAAGATGCCAAAAGCAAGTGCAACAAAAGCAAAAATGGTCAAATGGGATCTAATTCAACTAAAGAGCTCTGCACAGGAAAAGAAACTATCAACAGAGTAAACAACCTACAGAATGGGGGAAGAATTTTTGCAAACTATGCATCTGACAAAAGTGTAACATCTATAAGGAAGTTAAACAAATTTACAAGAAAAAACAAAACAACCGCGTTAAAAAGTGGGCAAAACATATGAACAGACACTTCTCAAAAGAAGGCATACATGCAGCCAACAAACATGAAAAAATGCTCAACATCACTGATCATTAGAGAAATGCAAATCGAAACCACAGTGAGATGCCATTTCACACCAGTCAGAATGGCCATTATGAAAAAGTCAAAAAACAGATGCTGGCAAAGTTGTAGAGAAAAAGGAATACTTATACACTGTTGGTAGGAGTGCAAATTAGGTCAGCCATTGTGGAAGAGAGTGTGATGATTTCTCAAAGACCTACAGACAGAAATATCATTATACCCAAAGGAATACACATCATTCTATTATAAAGACATAGGCACACATATGTTCATTGCAGCACTATTCACAATAGCAAAGACATGGAATCAACTTAAATGCCCATCAATTATAGACTGGATAAAAAAATGTCATACATAGATACCATGGAATACTGTGCAGCCAGACAAAGGAACACGATCATGTCCTTTGCAGAGACATGGATGGAGCTGGAAGCCATTATCCTTAGCAAACTAATGCAAAAACAGAAAACCAAATACTGCGTGTTCTCACTTCTAAGTGGGAGCTAAATGATGAGAATGCATAGAGACATAGAGGGGAATAGCACACACTGGTGCCTTTCAGAAAGTGGAGGGAGGGAGGAAGAAGAGGATCAGGGAAAATAATGAACGCATACTAGGCTTAAAACCTGGGTGATTACATAGTCTGTGCACCAAACTCCCACAACGCAAGTTTACCTGTAAAACAGCCTGCACTTGTATCCCTGAACTGAAAATAAAAGTTAAAAAAAGGAACTGATCTGTGGATTTTGCCTGTTGCTGAGTAGGTCTATTTCAATTATGCAAACCAGCACTGAGGAAATAATCACAGGGTGGTCAGGGACCCACTGTGAGAATGGTTCATGGATGTTAGGGCTTCAGGTTTTCTATTCTTCCTAATTTAATCTTGGTAGGTTGTTTGTTTCCAGGAATTTATCCATTTCCTCCAGGTTTTCCAGTTTGTCAGTACAGAATTGTTCCTAATAGTCTCTGATGGTCTTTTGTATTTTTGCAATATCAGTTGTAATGTTTCTCTTTTCTTTCCTGATTTTGTTTGAGTCTGTTAGAAATAAAGCTCAAAGTCACAAAGAAAATGAATACTTGAACAAAGGATTTCTCAGCAAGGCAATTTTTACTTCTGCAGAAGGGTGCTACCCGTAAGCCTGATTGCCACGAGAGCACCCAGAACAAGGGAAAGCAGGGGTTTTTATTCCTAATGCAAGTTGTTTCTACTGTTGTGTCCTGTCTCCATTGGCTGGAGCTGGGCCACACAATCTAAACTGATCCCAGTTGGCTAAAAATGTTAACTTTCCTAAATAAGGTAAAGGTGCAATGGGGAACAAAGGAATTGAGGGGGTCACTTATGGGAAACCAGGAAGACAATAATATTTCCAAATAAGGCAACAGCATAGGCTGCAAGTTGGGACATGTCTGGGCATGTCTGGTCAGATCCAGGCAGACTGGGAGTGAGGCCTTGGTTCAAGTACAAGAACATAGAATGTGTTTGTTTCTTTACTGTTGTAACAACTACTTGAAGCATAATAAAGAGTCATTTGTAAATTAGAAGATTTGTTAGTATGAAGAGCAAGGGAAACTTAAAGAAAGCTTTTAAGGGGAACTATCTTCTTAACACTGATCATGCTAAACTAAAAAGGAAAACTTTGGAGAGGAACTTTTATTCTTTACAGTTTCCCCCTCTTGATTTTACAATTTTTCCTCTTCAAATCTCCTTACCATATCTTGACTTTGTTGCTCTTCTTGATCAGTTAGAAGGAACAACTTATCTGAGGAAGGGGGAGGAGAATTCAAAGGGGTTTTGGTAAGAGCCTTTTCTATAAGCCTTTGCACTAATCCACGAATGCAAGGTATAACACAACATTCTACAAGGATAAGTACACTGATTATGAGAGTCAGTGAGGTGAGAATTGAGGACATGAGTCCTTTCCACTTACCAAACCACCTTTCCATTAAGCTAGTGAAAGGATCATTTATTCCAGAGTTTTTAACTAGTTCATTTGATAAAGCAGTAAGACCTTGTAGTGCTTTTGTTATAGCTCCATCAGGGGCAGTATTATTATAGATAAAAGTACAACATTGAGTTCCAATCATAACACAAACCCTGCCTTTTTCTGCTAGTATCATGTCTAGTGCTATTCTATTTTCCCAAGTCATCTGACTGGTGGGTCCTAGTTGCACAGCTATTCACTCATAGTATCCCTTGTACAATTAATGAATCATTGCTGATTGTAGTAAATATAATTTATCCAATCTACATTTTTTTTTCAAGATGGAGTCTCAGTCTGTCACCAAGGCTGGAGTGCAGTGGTGTGATCTTGGCTCACTGCCACCTCTGCCTCCCAGGTTCAAGCAACTCTCTCCTGAGTAGCTGGGATTACAGGTGCATGCCACCATGCCCAGCTAATTTTTGTATTTTTAGTAGAGACAGGGTTTCACTGTGTTGGTCAGGCTGGTATCAAACTCCTGACCTCGTGATCCACCGACCTTGTCCTCCTAAAGTGCTGGGATTACAGACGTGAGCCGCTGCGCCCGGCTATCCAATCTACATTTTTATTGATAAGCACCCACCTGAATAATGACTTAAATCCTGCAGTTATTCCGTTTCAAGCTTTAAATTCATCTGGTACTCCAGTAGCATATGTATAAATGTTGGGATCAAAAGACTCACAGGAACACTTTTTGTACTACGATGCCTTTTTTAAATTTTAACAGAAATGCCATTTAAAAAAATTTTTTTGGTGAATGAAATGCCAGGGTGAAAGAGCTAGCCAATTGAATTACAGCACAAGTACTACTCCTTTTATTTGGCAGAGTATCCCACAAAGGTCCACCACAATGCCACCATACATCTGCTTGGGGAAGGATAAGGGCAGACTGATGCGTTAGCTCTTGGAAGTGCTTGACCTCACTGCATCCCGTCAGGTTTCCAAGGAAAGCCAAATTTTCTCCCTGTTGTGAGAGACACAAAGCAAATTTGGTCCCGGAAGATGGAGGCTGAATGGCCTTTGGGGGCTGACCTGCAGGGTGCTAGACCTCAGGGAATAGCAGAGAAACTGTTTGACATGATTTATTGCCCCAGGCTGTGGGGTCTTGGAGCAGAGCTGCCATGGAGTCCATATCTGGTCTATTACAAGACCATTTGAATGGAAAGGGGACAATTTGGGCCTCTGGTCTGCCGTGCGCCCAAGTATAACTATCATTCTTATTTTGACTGTGGATGGAATATTTAATCCATTCCAGCCAGGCATTTGCATCCTTAGACCCTATTTCAATGGCTAGAGTTTGCCTCAGGTCTTTTACTTCTACTATCACTACTTTGATTTTGTCCCTGGGTACAGGTGGGGTGATGGTTTGAGGAAGATGTGATAGAGAGGTGGAAGGGGCAATAAAGCAGATTTCAAAAATTCCCCTAGGATCCTTTCCTGAGATGTTGGTCCATATGCCATAAATACGACTTAATGAAGGGGAAGAGTTTTGGGATGTTGCAATAGTAATAGTAAGCTGAATAGGATTACATTGGTTATATGGACAATGAGAAGAGGCATTCCCTTTTGTAAAAAGGATGTATGGCTTTAAGGACTGGCAGACTGGTGGGAGAAGTCCAGCCTGGGGCTTTGGTGTTCCACAGGACATCAGACCAAATATAGCATAGGGACTCTGTTTTAAGGGGACAAGAGTCCCATTCCTACCAGTTAATACAACTACTATTTTATCATGATCTTTACAGGAATTTGCTATATCTTTCCAATCTGAGGAAGTCCAAGAGGGACAAAGATATTTATCTGAGGCAGTAAGCTGTCTTTGGTCCTGTAAATTTCCACAGGACATGACTAGACACACATGAAAGGTAATAATTTTGGGCAAACTTGATCTAGTTACATCAATGATGAGGTGGGGGCAGTTAAGGGAAAGAAAAGAAGAAAGAGAGATATACAGATTATGTTTTTCTTTTTATTGTCACTCTGGTGGGAGTCGACGGAGTAACAGTTCATGTCTCTGGAGACGGTGATGCCTTCTTGACTCGAGTATAATGGGTCCACCCTTTCTCAGTGGTCTGAACTGCTGTTTCAGTTGTTGTGAGCACCAGATAGGGTCCTTCCCAGGTATGCTCGAACTTTCCCTCTTTTCAGCCTTTGATAAGGACATGATCTCTGGGTTGACGCTGGTGGGCCAGGAATTCAAGGGGTGGAGTCTGTGCAAGGAGACCTTGAGTCCTGAGGGAAGAAAGAGTAGAAGACAGACCAAATACATAATTTCTAAGGAACTAATGTTTTGTTTTGTTCATAGGAAGGTCAGTAGCAGTGTTTAGATAAGGTAACCCATAAAGCATTTCATAAGGCGACAGGCCAAGATCCCTCTAAGGGGCAGTTTAGATTCTTAGTAAAGCAATGGGATGACATTTTGTCCATGGCATCCGAGTTTCTAAAATTAATTTGGTTAGATGATTCTTTAAAGTTTGATAGATTCTTTCTACTCTCCCTGATGAAGGCAGAGGCCAAGTAGTATGATATTCCCATTTTATCCCTAATACTTGGATTAGTCCTTTAATAATGTGTGTGGTAAAGTGGGTCCCATTATCTGAATCAATATTCTCTATTATTCCAAACCCGGGTATGCTATGTTCTGGCAGGGCTTTGACCACATTGCTGGCTGTTGCACTTGGAAAAGGGATGGCTTCTATCCAGTGGGTGGATAGATGGGTGGGTAAGATGATCTACTATTACCAGTAAATACTTAAGGTGGCCTATTGGGCGCATTTCAATATAGTCGATTTGGACACTTTGAAATGGTCTTAACCCAGGATTTCTCCCTCTGGGAGGTTGTCTTTTTAGGGTCTGCTTATGAGATTTTCTGCACACTATACAAGTTTCCACTATTTGCTTGGTGAGGGTGTATATTCCTATGCACCCATAAACCCTAAGGACTACATCACACATGGTTTGAGGACCCCAGTGAGATCATTGATGAAGCTATGACAGTATTTCCCTCATAAGAGGTTTGGATAACATTTCCCTTCCATCTGGTAATAACCACTTTCTTTTTGAGTTTCCTCAGTTCCTAATTTTTTAAATTTTTTTCTGATCTACTTGAGAGAAGATAGGGAGTGCAGCTGGAGATGGAGGACAAGGGGTTAGTCGAAAAATGGGTTCTGCTGGAGAAGAGGCAGCTTACTTAGCTATTTGGTCAGTGAGATCATTTCCCTGGCCTTCGAATGAAGGATTCCTTTGATGTCCCGGGACATGTACAACAGCTATTGTTTTTGATAACTGTAAATTTTCCAGTACTTGTATTATTAGGTCACTATGGAGTAAATTTTGACCTTAGCTGTTAATGAGGTCCCGCTCAGTCCAAATTTTTCCAAAACTATGGGCTACTGCAAATGCATAGTTGGAGTCTGTATAGATTGTTCCTTGTTGATTTGCAGAAATTTTAGGGCCTGATTTTTTTTTTTTTTTTTTTAATTGGGATGGAGTTTCACTCTGTTATCCAGGCTGGAGTGCAGTGACACCATTTCGGTTCACTGCAAGCTCCACCTCCCAGGTTCACGCCATTCTCCTGCCTCAGCCTCCGGAGTAGCTGGGACTACAGGCGCCTGACACAATGCCCGGCTAATTTTTTTTTTGTATTTTTAGGAGAGATGGGGTTTCACTGTGTTAGCCAGGATGGTCTTGATCTCCTGACCTCGTGATCTGCCCACCTCGGCCTCCCAAAGTGCTGGGATTACAGGCATGAGCCACCGTGCCCAACCTAAGGCCTGATTTAATGTGAACACTCACATGTTTGTGCAGACCAATCATTTGGTAACCTTTCAGACTCTGTTTCTGTGAGGGTATCTCCATCTATCATTGAATACTCGTTATGCCTTTTTCCTTTGATTATTTGGGAGGAACCATCTACAAACAGGTGTTTCCCAGTCTGAAAGAGTGTTTCATTTCGATCAGGTCTAACTTTTCTTTGATAACTAATTAAATCTAAACATCTGTGTTCTGGGCAAAGATCAGGGGTCTGTGGGTTGGGGTTTAATTTTTGTTTCTTCTAAGACTTCTGCTTTAAACCCCTCTCCTTTTGCTCCCAAAATAAAAAGTTCTTCTCGTGACCAAGTTACACTAGGGGGAAGATAACAAACTGAGGAATGAGCACCTCCTGAGTCAATTAAAAAGGTGATATTCTCAGGTTTGGGTCCCACCTCTACATTTATCAGGGGCTTTTGGTGAGACCAGAGGTAAAAAGAGTAGAGTCCCTGGCCCCCCATTCCTCCTCAAAGATCATAAGTGGGGTGATTTCTTTTTCTTTCTTCCATTCAGGTCATTCTCTTACGAAGTGACCTTCCTTCCCACATTCAAAGCATTTCTTCTGCACTATTCCTCTTTTTATTCCCTTGTTCCCTGGTTTGATTCCTTTACCTCTGTTACAGGGTCTGGCAGTCGGGTACGTAAAGATTTACCAGCAACATTTCTTTGAACTGCCTATTGGGGAGTTCCCTGCTGTAAGGACAGCAGAATCTTTGCTTTGTGCTTTTGCTTTTCTTCATCCATCTGTACATACACCATTTGGGCCTCCCTTAAGAGTTCCCCTATGGGATGGTCCTTCTAGTTTTCTATCTTTTGTAATTTCTTGGTAATGTCTGGCCAGCTATTTGTGACAAAGTGAAGCTTTAACATTCCATGTCCAAGTGGGTCTCCTCCACCCAAACCAGCATATTTCCTCATTTGTTCCTTGAGCCTATCAAAACATTCCATAGGCCCCTCATCCTTTTCTTGCTGTATATTAAAAGCTTCGGTCATATTCTGCCTGCGGGGTACCGATTCTCTAATTCCTTTTATTATCATTTCTTGCAGGTCTCTCATATTCCTCCTATGAGCTATGTTGTTATTATCCCACTGGGGATCTTGAGCAGAAAATTTCTGTTTGGCTGCAGGGACGTTTTGACCGGGAGGATGCTCATGCTCCCAAATGGTCATAGCGGCCCTGTGCATCCTGCTCCTTTCTTCCCCTGAGAAAAGGATGCCTATGATGGACATTAACTCAGCCCCAGTATACCACTGGGGTCTTAAAAATTGATCAATTTGATCTGCCACTCCATAAGGATCGTCTAAGAGTGGCTTGAGTTCCCTCTTCAAGCTCTGGACTTCTGAACTGGTTGGGAAGCATTTACAAAGCCAATGCTCCCTCCTCCTAGAGGCATTTCCCTCAATGGGAAGAAGTTTGTAGCCAAACACCTAGAGGAAGAGGGAAAAGGGAAGTTTTGGATATCCTTTTTACATTGTTCTAACTCATGTTGAAGTCTTTCTGAGGGAGGGCATTCAAACTGGGGATGACCCCAAGAATCAAGTGTTATAAGGAGGGAAAAAAATCTGAGTAGGGGAAAGATCTGGGACTGTTACATCTACTGGAGGGGGAGCTGGGGGATGTTGGTCTACTGGGAGGGGAGAAGAATGTTTGGTGGTGGAAGATGGTCTAAGGGGTCCCACGTGTTGGTGGGGTTCTTGGAGTAAGGGGTATTAATTTCATGAGAAGTAGTTTCTGGCTTGTCTTCTTTAGTTTTCAGATAACAAAGGAGGATGGGCCCTTGCCACCAACACAGAACATATTGTATTTCCTCCTGGGAAACAGGACTCTTATCATTTACATATTCTATTAAAAGCCGGCAAGTCCAATCCTCATTTGACCCGAATTTTGGCCAGAAAGCTGAAAGCTTTAGAATAGGTTCCTTGGTCTAAATGAAACAATAATACTTTATCATCTGTTGCTTTTTCTTATGTTTAGTCCTCTTGTATCCTTCCAATATTTTAACATGAGTCCTAAAGGACTATCAGAGGTGATTTCACTGTCTGCCCTTTCCTTTTTACCTTCTCTGTTACTCAGGGTATTTCCCATGTTGAATACTGGTTAGGCTCAGTCCCTTGAACTAGAGATTTCTCACCTATCCTTCCCTGGAGGTTTAATCCCTACCCTGGAGCTTCCCTGCACTCCCCTCCTTTTGCTTTGTCCACTCTGGCTGCTTTCCCAGAGGAAATTAGGCTCCTCTTAGCATCAGTGGGACTGCATAAACCCCAACATAAGTATCCCTACAAGAGGTCCACCATAAGCTGTATGAGGTGACCACGGAACCACAGATTGGACTCACTCACTCTGCACAGCAGTAGTGCTTGTTACCTTTCACGCCCTTTGACCTCCAGAATATCCCCACCACCAAGGAAATACTGTTGTCCTTGCGACTTTTTTACCTTGGTCTCTGCACAGAGTTACCTGGTCATTGTGGTACTTGCAGGCCTTCTCCTTCCACAATGCTGAGAGCCTGGATTTGTTCGTCACGATGGGTAGTCTCAATCTCCCATCCCTGGGGCCACCGCTGTGGGGCAGTGAGGTGTGCCTCCCCTAGATGAGGTGACCAAAGACCCCTTCCCAAAGGAGAATGGGAATCCTGGATGAGCCCCCAGAAAATTGTTAAAAATAAAGCTTGGAGTCACAAAGAAAAGGAACACTTGAACAAAGGATTTCTCAGCAAGGCAATTTTTACTTCTGCAGAAAGGTGCTACCCATAAGCCTGATTGCCACGAGAGCACCCAGAACAAAGGAAAGCAGGGCTTTTATTCCTAAGGCAAGTTGTTTCTACTATTGTGTCCTGTCTCCATTGGCTGGAACTGGACCACACAATATAAACTGATCCCAATTGGCTAAAAACTTAAACTTTCCCAAATAGGGTAAAGGCGCAATGGGGAATGAAGGAAAAAAGGGGGTCGCTTATGGGAAACCAAGAAGACAATAATATTTCCAAATAAGGAAAGAACATAGACTTCAAGCATGTCTAGGCAGATCCGGGCAGACTAGAGAACAAAGGAGTTAAACCTTGGTTCAAGTACAAGAACATAAAATGTGTTTATTTCCTTACTGTATGCAACAACTACTTGAGGGTACCACAAGAAGTCATTAGTAAAATAGAAGATTTGTTAGTATGAAGAGTGACGGAAACTTAAAGGAAGCTTTTAAGAGGAACTATCTTCTTAACACATCATTCTAAACCAAAAAGGAAAACTTTGTAGAGGAACTTTTATTCTTAACAAATTTTCTCTCTTTTGTTCTAGGTTTGTTTAGCTAGTGGTTTTCCAATTTTGCTTATGTTTGTGAAGAACAAACTTTTCACTTTGTTGATCATTTACATGGTTTTTAAAAGTTTTTATTTAATTCTACTATGATCTTTATTATTTCTTTTCTGCTAATTTTGGATGAGTTTTTTTCTTGCTTTTCTAGTTCCTTGAGGTTCATTATTATATTGTTAGTTTGTAACGTTTCTACTTTTCTTAGGTAGGTATTTATTGCTATAAACATCCCTTTTAGCCCTGTAATGTTTCTACTTTTCTTAGGTAGGTATTTATTGCTATAAACATCCCTTTTAGCCCTGTCTAACTGTATCCCACAGGTTTTGGTATATTGTGTTTCCATTTTCATTTGTTTCAAGAAACTTTTTGATTTACATCTTAATATCTCTGTTTACTCAATGGTAATTCAGGAGCATGTTGTTTAATTTCCATGTATCTGTATAGTTGCCAACATTTCTCTTGGTGTATATTTCTAGTATTTTTCCATTGTGGCCAGAGAAGATACTTAATATGATTTCAATTTTTGAAAACGTGTTGAGACTTGTTTTGTGGGTTAACATAGGCTCTCTCCCAAAAAATGATCCATGTGTTTCTGATAAGAGTGTATATTCTGTAGTGTTAGATAGAATGCTCTGTAAATATCTGTTAGCTTTATTTGGTGTAAAATTCAGTTTAAATCCACTATTTCTTTCTTGATTTTCTGTGTAGATGATCTGTCTCATGCTGAGGTTGGGAAGTTGAAACTCCCCTCTCTTATTGTATTGGAGTCTATGTCTCTTGTTAGATGTAGCAATATTTGTTTTATGAATCTAGATGCTCCAGTATTTAGTGCATATATATTTAGAATTGCTCTATTCTCTTCTTGGTTGGATCTCTTTATGATTATGTGATGGCCTTCCTTATGTTTTAAGAAAATTGTTCTTGACTTACAGTTTATTTTATCTGCTATAAGTATAGCTACTCCTGCTCACTTTTGGTTTCCGTTTGCATAGATAACCTCTTGCCATTCTTTTACCTTCTGTCTCTACAGATTCTGGTGAGGTGGTGTTACCGGTGAGTTTTTTTGTAAGCAGAATATAGTTAGATCATGTTTTCTACCCATTCAGTCATTCTAAATCTTGTAAGTGGAGAATTTAATCTGTTTACATTCCAGATTTTTATTAATATGTGAGGCTTTCTGCTGAGACCACCTCAGTCAGGGAGACCCTAACCCAGTGGCGCTAGAGGAATTAAAGGCAGACACACAGAAATATAGAGGTGTGAAGTGGGAAAGCAGGGGTCTCACATCCTTCAGAGCAGGCAGCCTGAAACAGAGATTTTCCCACGTATTTATTAACTCAAGCCAGTGATAAGCATTGCTTCTATAGATTATAGATTAACTAAAAGTATTCCTTATGGGAAACAAAGGAATGGGCCAAAATAAAGGAATGCACTTGGCTAGTTATCTGCAACAGGAGCATGTCCTTAAGGCACAGATCGCTCATGCTATTGTTTGTGGTTTAAGAACAACTTTAAGCAGTTTTTCACCCTGGGTGGGCCAGGTGTTCCTTGCCCTCATTCCGGTAAACCCACAACCTTCCAGCGTGGGCGTCATGGTCATCATGAACATGTCACAGTGCTCCAGAGATTTTGTTTATGGCCAGTTTTGGGGCCAGTTTATGGCCAGATTTTGGGGGGCCTGTTCCCAACAGCTTTGTTCCTGTCACATTGTTGTTTTCTGGTTGTTTTGCATGTCCTTTGTCTTTTTCTCTAATTGCTTATCATTATGGTTTAGTGGATTTCTGTAGTAGGACCATTTGAGAACTTTCTCTTCCTCTTTTGTGTGATTGCTTTACCAGTGAGTTTTATACTTGTGTATGTTTTCTTGGTAATAATGTGGAAATGTTGAAAACGTTGTCCTTTCAATTCCAGGTTTAGGACTTTCTTGAGCATTTCCTGTATGCCCTGTCTAGTGGTAATGAAACCTTTCAGCATTTGCTTGTCTTGGAAAGATAATTTCTTTTTCAATTATGAAGAATAATTATGCTTGGTTTATTACTCTTGGCTTGGCACTTCTTTTCTTTCAGGGCTTTGATTATACTATCCTATTCTCTTCAGGCCTGTAAGATTTCTGCTAAGAAATCTGCTGTTAGAGCTGGGCGTGACGGCTCACACCTGTAATCCCAGCATTTTGGGAGGCTGAGGTGGGTGGATCATGAGGTCAAGAGATCGAGATCATCCTGGACAACATGGTGAAATCCTGTCTCTACTAAAAATACACACACACACAAAATTAGCTGGATGTGGTGGCGTGTGCCTGTCTTATTGGTATTGCTTTTGACATTGCTTAACTTATTGAATTATTTCACAATGTATATCTTCAAGATTTGGAATTCTTCCTTCTGCGTGACCTAGTGTATTGTTGAAACTTTCAAATGTATTTGGAATTCCATGTCATGAATTCTTTAATTCCAGAATTTCTGTTTTTTTTTTTTTAAATCTATATCTTTTTAAACTTCTTATTCATATCCTGAATTATTTGTATGTTTTCTTTGTATTTTTTTTCAGAATTATTTTGTATCTCACTGAACTTCTGTAAAGTGAATGTTTTGAATTGTTTATCTGGAATCTTGAAAATTTCTTTTTGATTAAGATCTATTGTGTTCCTTTGGGGTTTTTTTTTTATTTTTTTGCTTTATCGTGTTTCTTTGTCCTAATGTTAATATTTTTGCATCTGATATAACAGTCAGTTCTTCCTATTTTTGAATTTTGTTTCATAGTGGAGAACTTTTTCCTGAAGATGAGTCTATGGTGTTTGTTGTGTGGGGTACTTTGTATTTGATTCTGGGTGTAGTACGTAGTAGAGTATTATGGCCTCTGTATAATTTCTTTGGCTGTAGACAGTGTTAATGGTATCTGTGATTTCTTCTGTGCATTAAGGTGTGGTTATTAGTGAGGCTGTGGTGAAGATGTGCTGCGGCCTGGGATGCCACATGAGACAGTCTTCAGGCTCTAGTGGTGGCAGTGGTGTGCTGAGTGTTCCTATCTTTGTGCCCCAATGTGGTGTATACTGGCATTTGTGGTGGTGGTTACTGGAGGGCTAATTCCTGGGCCTCTGGGTGGCTTGCTTGAATGTCAGTAGTGGCAGTGGTTGACTGGGTGGGTGGGTGGGGTCTTTGTCTCCTGGGCAGCTAACTTGGCAGTGGCGATGGTGGGCTGATTCTCTGGGTCCCAAGCAGTGTGCGTTGTTAGCAGCAGCTGTGATAGGTTGGGTGAGATGCCCATAGGTGGTGTTTGTATGTAGGTGACAGCTAAGGTGATTGTACCCAACCTCAGGTACCCAGGAGGAGTACGCAGGTGCCCAAGGTGGTGGATTGGGTAAAGGAATTCCCAGGCCCTGGGGCTGTGTTCTCTGTCTCAGTGAGAGGAGTCAATGAAGCTGTCTCTTCATCATTAAATGTTGTGCCACCTAGTCCCTTAATTTTCTTTTTGCCTAGAATACTGAAACATTTATTATAATTTAGGTCTGCTGGTTATTTTTTCACTCCCTATATGTCTAAAATCCCTTAGTTTGTTTGTTTGTTTATTTTTGAGACAGAGTCTCATTCTGTTGCCCAGGCTGGAGTGCAATGGTGTGATCTTGGCTCTCTGCAACCTCTACCTCCCGTGTTCAAGTGATTCTCCTGCCTCAGCCTCCTGAGTAGCTGGGATTACAGGTGCGTGCCACCATGCCTAGCTAATTTTTGTATTTTTAGTAGAGACGAGGTTTCACCATTTTGGTCAGGCTGGTCTTCAACTCCTGACTTCGTGACCTGCCCAACTCGGCCTCTCAAAGTGTTGGAATGACAGGCATGAGCCATAGTGCCTGGCCTAAAATCCCTTTATTTTTTGATGGCTATGTTGAAGGTGTGTTAGCTTAATTTAATCATTACACATGGTATACATATATCAATAAATCAAGCAATATCTCCCAGATGTATTATAATTTGTCAATTAAAATTATACATATCTATTTGAAAAAGGTATTGTTTTCTGGGAATAGAATCTAGTTTCACAACATTTTCCTTTTAGGACCTTAAGATGTTGCTCATCTGTCTCCTCATTTGCATTGTTTCCAGTGAAATACCTGCTGTCATCTTTATTATTATTATTATTTTCACTTTCTGCTTTTTCAGTGTTCTCTTCTTCGTGGTTTTCAACAAATACATGGATTTTTTTTTTTAACCCAGAATTAAAGAGTGAACTTCAGAAACAATGTATAGGGAGGGCTTTTTGGCTACTGGTTGTAAATTATTAGAAACAGTTGTTTGCTACTTGTTTTATTAGGTCACAGGCTAATTTCCTCAGAGTATTCTTATATTGAAGAATGTCATAATTCATTTTATTAGTCATCCCTAAAACCATAAAAACCCTAGAAATAAACCTAGGCAATACCATTCAGGCCGTAGGCATGGTCAAGGACTTCATGACTAAAACACCAAAAGCAATGACAACAAAAGCCAAAACTGACGAATGGGATCTAATTAAACTAAAGAGCTTCTGCACCACAAAAGAAACCACCATCAGAGTGAACAGGCAACAAATAGAATGGGAGAAAATTTTTACAATCTACTCATCTGACAAAGGGCTAATATCCAGAATCTACAAAGAACTTAAACAAATTTACAAGAAAGAAATCAAACAAAACGTGGGTAAAGGATATTAACAGACATTTCTCAAAAGAAAACATTTATGTAGCCAACAGACGCATGAAAAAATGCTCATCATCACTGGCCATCAGAGAAATGCAAATCAAAACCACAATGAGATACCATCTCACACCAGTTAGAATGACAATCATTAAAAAGTCAGGAAACAACAGGTGCTGGAGAGGATGTTGAGAAATAGGAACAGTTTACACTGTTGGTGGGACTGTAAACTAGTTCAACCATTGTGGAAGACAGTGTGGCGATTCCTCAAGGATCTAGAACTAGAAATACCATTTGACACAGTGATCCTATTACTGGGTATATACCCAAAGGATTATAAATCATGTTGCTATAAAGACACATGCACATGTATGTTTATTGTGGCAGTATTCACAATAGCAATGACTTGGAAACACCCCAAATATCCTTTGTAGGGACATGGATGAAGCTGGAAACCATCATTCTGAGCAAACTATCACAAAGACAGAAAACCAGACACTGCATGTTCTCACTCATAGGTGGGAATTGAACAATGAGAACACTTGGACACAGGGTGGGGAACATGACACACCGAGGCCTGTTATGAGGTGGGGGTAGTGGGGAGGGATAGCATTAGGAGACATACCTAATGTAAATGACGAGTTAATGGGTGCAGCACACCAACATGGCACAGGTATACATATGTAACAAACCTGCACGTTGTGCACATGTACCCTAGAACCTGAAGTATAATTATAAAAAAAAAAATTGGTCATCTTGGCTAAAGCATGGTGCCTAGAGAGGTGGTCAAGAATTATTCTGGATGATTTGTGAGGATGTTTGTTGGATGAGATTAACATATAAATAGCTAGACTTTGAATAAAGTAGATTGATGTCTATCATGTGGGTGGGCTTCATTCCATTCATTGAAGGTGTAAATTAAACAAAACACTGACCTTCCTCGAGCAAGATGGAACTCTGCAGCAGACAGTGCTGGGATTTGAACTACAGTATCAGTCACCTGACCCACAAACAGCTGGTTGGTTTGTGTCCAGTGTTTACAAGATGAATGGACAACATCCTGTTTGGAAGTCCACCTCTTTTATCACAGAAGGTAAAAACAGAAGAGCTCTTGTGGACTTAATTGAATGGTGTTTTCTTAGCAGTGGTGGAAGAATTGAACAATGATAAAGTTCCTACGTTTTAGTTTTTACTGACTTACAGGGAGTGACTAATGGCCTGGCTGTATAATTAATCAGGAGAGCAATGGGAAAGTTACCTATGAAAAGAATGCCCATATGAGGCAAGTCCTGTGGAAATCGCTATGGTAATTTCAGGGGTTCATTAATGTAAGATCTGTTAATTCCTGATAAAGATTGGATGTTGTTCTTGTGCAGATCTCATGTCAAGATGTGATCCCAGCATTATAGGTGAGACCTGGAGGGAGGGAGGTGGTTGGATCACGAGGTCAGTTTCTCATGAATCATTTAGCACCGTCCCCTCAGTGCTGTTCAGGGCCCCTTAGAATAACTCCCTTCCAGGTTTGGAAGGTGATTGAAATCAACAAGAATTTATCTCCAAGTGTTTGCCAGGTGCACCTGAAATTCCAGCTATGAGAGCGGCTTAGGCAGAAGGATATCTTGAGTCCAGGTGTTAGATTTTAGCCTGAGCAACATTTGAGGCCAGCCAGGGAAACATATCAAGATTACATCTAAAAAACAACAACAACAAAAGATCCACGTATGCTTGTGGTGATCACCTGAGTCTGTGAAATAAGTAGACACTGGGGCCTTAGCAATGCAGAGATAGGTGGAATCAAGACATATTTTTCTTGCATTCCACACATCACAGGCACAAAATACACATAAGAAGGGCTTTCTTTAACAAGAAAGAGAGATAGCATATGGCTATGTAGCAGATTCTTTTATGGGAAGGCCTTGAAACTACATAGCTGGCAAGTTAGACTGATACCATTAGCCCCAGAAAGCAGCAAATGGGTCTTGACAGGAATAGATCCTCACCCTGGAGAGGGCTTTGTTCAGCTGGTGGTAAGTGTGTCACCAAATTAACTGGGGTCCACTCACCTGGGGCAGTAAAAGCAAACATCCACACTGAGATTGTAGTGGGAGAAAGCAGGACATTTGTGTGTAGGGAGCCAAACAAGGTGAATCGGGCAGCTCACGCTTAAGACCCAACCTTTTTGATGTCTCACAAGCAAGGATTTTTAAAGGTGGCGGCAAATTTCAGGAAAGCAGAGTTACAGGTAACATCATAAATCAATGCCTAGAAGTGATACACTGCTTTGGCCTTAAAAGGTGGAAAATCCTGATGAGGGAGCTTATAGGTCTTAGGTAGATTTAAAGATTCTCTGATTTGTGATAGATAAGGAAGCAAAGCTTCCTTACACTGCTTCCTTACACAGTTGGGGGGAGTAGAGAGGAATGTTCAGGCCTGGCCTGTGGACTTGACTCTCTCCAGCTCCTCAGCAAGAAATTTAGAACAAAGAACAGCAGTCTGAGTTCAGTCCTCAGTTTCCCCTTTATAAGGTCTCCCTGCCAGTGGATCTATTAGGTGAGAATCTATATTTCTGAAAAACAACTCAGGGACATATGTTAAGATGTTATTTTCAGTTTCTGTAGAGAATCAAAGATGTTGTGACTCTAACTTCCTTGGTATTGTTTTAAGCTATCTTTACCTTCTTGTTTATAAGGTCACTCACTTGCTTTTTAGGGCTGACCAGGTGCCTGGAATTTCTCTTGAAGGAACTGAAGGTTTTTCTTTATTTCCAGGTTGAGAGGCCCTGGCAGGCTTCTAAGAGAGGTCCCTGCTTCATCTCAGATGCAAATGCTCGGAGTGCTACAAAGAACTGAATGGGAGGTACTGCAACCATGTGGACCACTGAGTCACATTTCTTTACACCGGAAAATGCACCGGCTCAAAATGTCCAACAATGATCAGAGAGACATCCTCCTCAAAGGAAGAGTTCCATAGAGAATTACAATAGCCAATTGAAACATTGAGTGTATAAAGCAAAAGTGGGGAAACAAGCACGAAGGGTGGGCTTATACACCTTCATGAGGGTGCTCACACTTGACGTGAGAATATCCTCTCTTTTCCTGGTGGATCAGGGGAAAGTGCTGGTGTGATCTACATATATTCCTTCCCATGGTGGGAGGACACTGGAATAATGACTGTAATTCATCTCAACTTACTTTTCTCATACCTGATGCAGTGGTCCCAGGACTAGGGATGCAAATAGAGTCCAGAAACAGAAATTATTCCTAAGCAAGAAACTGTAAATATATTTTATGTCCTTTATGTAATAATTCCTAAGGGCCTGGAGAAGTAGGTTCTGCCTTCACTGCATCTGGCAAAGTTGGGGCTAACACTGAATGCAGCTGTATTGCCTGGGATCAGATAGTCACCCAGTTCTCTACCTGCATAACCCTACCCTCTATGAACTGGAATGGATGATGCGAGACACTTGCTAGAACAGTATTGGTTCCTTCAGTCTAAGCCAGCACAGCAGCAGAACCTAATGTTCCTTCCAAAATTATAAGTGTTTAGTATAAATGAAGAGAAGGAGAAATAGTAGCTGAGGGTAAATGAATGAACACATGGGTTATGTAGTGAGGAAAATCCAATGTTACATGAACTACTCGAAAGAGGTATAAGTAAGAGAGAGTATTGTCTCTTAGCTCGATTTCTCCAGATGCCTGAAAGGTACAGCCATGTGTTGCTGAGACTATTCCTGTTTTTGGACTGCACTGGGCTAATTGTTAATGACCAAAGAGGATTCTGGTAATGTACCAGGATCTTTTCACTGTTATCATTCTTCTGGTGTAGGAGATCTGTGATTGGCCAGCCACAGTGGCTCATGCTTTTAATTCTGTCAGTTTGGGAGGCAATGGTAGGAACATTGTTTAAGGCCAGGAGTTTGAGACCAGCCAGGGCAAAATAGTGAGACCCATTCCTACAAAATATTTAAAAATTAGTTGGATATGGTGGTGTGCACCTGTAATGCTATCTACTCAGGAGGCCGAGGCAGAAGGATCACTTGAGTCCAGGAATTCGAGGTTACAGTGAGTTATGATTGTGCCACTGCATTCTACCCTGGGCAACAGAGGAAGAAATTATCTCTAAAATAAAATAATAAATATTATAAAAAGACATAATGTGGTCTAAACCAGGATGTGATCTGTGTCCAATAAAAGTATTTGATCTTTGTCCCTGTTTCCTGACAACCGGGTTCTAGAACATTTGCAGTCTCCTCAGTGATAAACATGACTTCAATATGGCAATGAGATGATTATGGGGTGAGGGGCTCCTAGATAGCTTCAGAATGGGGGCTGGTTGCCAGAAACACGAAGCTGTGATTAGAGGATTGGAACTTTTAGCCCCATCCCTAAAGTCTGGGAAGGAAAGAGAGGCTCCAGGTTGAGTTCAGTCACACAGTGGCCGGTGATTTAATTAATCTTGCCAAACAATAAATTTAATAGAAACCTCCAGAGATTGGGTTTCGGAGAGCTTCCCAGCTGGTGAGCACATCCGTGTATCCACGTGCTGGGAGGGTGGTGAACTCCATCTCCATGGGGACAGAGGCTCCTGTGCTCAGAGCCCTTCCAGACCTCACCCTATGCACCTCTTCATCTGGCTGCTTATTTGTATCCTTTATAACTACTGTTGTTTGAATGTTTCCCCAAAAAAGCCTGTGTTGGATATTTCATCCCGAATGCAACATTTTTAAGAAATGGGACCTTTGAGAGGTGATTGGACCATCAGAGCTCTGCCTTCATTAATGGGTTAAGGCTCATCATAAAAGGACCTGAGGCTCTCAGTTTGACCTCCTTTCCCCCCTACCTCTCACCCTCTCTTGCCCTTTTGTTTTCTACCAGATACAGTCCCTTGATCTGGGAATTCCCATCCTTGACACCATGAATGAAACATATTTCTGTTTGTTATAAGTTATCCAGTCTCAGGTGTTTGCTATAGTGGCATAATTTAAACCAGAGGTCCCTAACCCCCGGGCTGCGGACTGGTACAAGTTTCTGGCCTGGTAGGAACCAGACCACACAGCAGGAGGTGATCGATGGGCGAGAGAGCATGAGCATGACCACCAGAGTTCTGCCTCCTGTCAGATCAGTGGGGGAATTAGATTCTCATAGGAGCACGAACCCTATTGTGAGCTCTGCATGCGAGAGATCCAGGTTGCATGCTCCTTATGAAACACTAATGCCTGGTCATCTGAGGTGCAACAGTTTCATCCAAAACCATTTCCCTCTGCCTTCCGCCACCTGCACTGGTCCATGGAAAAACTGTCTTCCATGAAACCGGTCCCGGGTGCCAAAAAGGTGGGGATTTAAACCATAACAATAAAAAAACTCCAATACTGAGTGTGAAAGGAAAGTAAAATTTCAGGACTCCAAATTCACTATACCAAAGGGAAAAGTTAAGTTTGGAGACTGAATGATGGAAAAACTGCCTTTCTTTTGTTCCTAAACAAATAACTGCAAAGATAGAAGACCCCATATCTCCCCAGGTGGCCTCCCTCACAAACTGCTCACAAGACAATTCCTTGTGGGCCCCAACATGTTTACTCTAAAATGGAGTTTTGTTGACTTTCCCCCAACAATGTAAATTAACAGCTTGTCTTCACAGGCACAAGACAAAGACAAGACTAGACATCATCCCTCCACCCAGCTGGAGTCAAACGCATATTTGAGTTTTCTACCCAGCGTTTACTTTATCTTATATAAAATGCAGATTTACTGAGCATGAGATGAATGCATAGTTGATTGTTTTTTTTCTTCTCCTGGCTGCTCTTTCCCCTATAAATATTGAAGTCCTCAAAATCCTATTAGGAAAAAGCACAGGCCACAGATGCTACAGTGATTTGTGTCTCTGTCTCCAAGGTGCATCTTCAGCTTGGCAAAATAAACTTCTAAACTGACTGAGACCTGTCGCAGACGTTTTTTGGTTTACGTGACTATAGCAACTTCCTGAGTTCTTTGAGTTACTTTAAGAATTCTCAAACCTTGGGAGGTGAGAGACCCCTGACTTTGCAGCCACGATAAACAGAAGTGCAGGTAACCTGGGAACCGGTACTTGTGACTTGCATCTGAACTGAGGACAGTCTTGTGGGACTGAGCCCTTAAACCTGTGGAGCCTGAGGTGAACTCCAGGTAGTTAGTGTCAGAATTGAGTCGAATTGTAGGACTCCCAGCTGCTGTCGGAGAATCAGAAAGTTATTTGGTTGGAGGAAAACCCCATCACTATCCCACAGAGAGAAACTTAGAGTAAGAGTAAGCAAGCACATCTCTATCTTTTTGGTCTCAGAGGAAAAGATAAACAAAATGTAAGCATTTATTTCATGTCCCTAATCTACTAAACACAGGTTGCTACCAGCTGCTCATTGTCCAGACGTGGGTTGGCCCTGCCTCTAACCTAGAAGTTAGGATTTTTTAGGCCTTTGAGGGTGTCACATAAAAACTAATAAATGTTAGAGATTCTCTCCCCAGAAATATTTCCACACACTAGAAAATATAAATATTAATATAAAACATCGGTGTGGACCCAGATCCTTGGAGATCTTACAATCCCGGGTGTTTTAATCCTAGTAAGAGACAAAGCTGAGGGAAGCTGTTTGAATAATCATTTCACCATCTCAGAATGCCACTCCAATAATCTAGAGTGTGAACTAGGATAGACCAAAACTTGATGTAATAACCTATCCTCAACGGAATGGGTGGAAACATGTTATTTATTAGTCACTGGTTCATTCAGACACTCTGTGTGCCTGTCAGGTACCAGATAAAGTTCTCATCCTGGATCACTGCTCCAAGAATTAAAATTTGTCACTTTTTCCCACCCCCACACTCCAGCACTTGAACCCTCTTATTACATCAGAATTCCACACTGTCAATGAAAAGAGTCAAACTCGGTAACATATTGAAGAGATTTATTCTGAGCCAAAAATGAGTGACCACATCCTATGACACAGTCCTCAGGAAACCCTGAGAACATGTGCTCAAGGTGGTTGTGGCACAGGTTGGTTTTATACATTTTAGGAAGATATGCAACATCAATGAAATATATTTAAGCTATACATTGGCTCAGTTCAGAAAGTTGGAACAGTTTGAAGCAGGCAAGGTTTGCGGGGTAGTGTTTCCGGGTTATAAGTAGATTTTTAATTTTTCTGATTGGCAGTTGGTTGAGTTACTATCAATAGAAAGGAAATGTCTGGGTTATGATAAGAGGTGGTGGAGTCCAAAATTTTCTCATGCAGATGACGCCTCCAGGTGCCAGGCTTCAGAGAGAATAGATTGTAAATGTTTCTGATCAGATTTAAGGTCTGTGTTGATGGTAAATGCTGGTCTGCTTTTCCTGAATTCCCAAAGGGAAGACGGCATAATCATGGTGGCTTGAGTCAGTCTTTCAGGTTAACTTTTGAGCACCCTGGCTGAGGGTGTCCATTAAGATGGTTAAGAGTGGGTGGCTTTGATGTTTATTTTTGGTTTACAACATGTAAAATGTTGAGAGGAGACAGAAACCACCTCCCTCCCTGGAAGAGGACAACACTCCAGTCACCCTGCAGTTGATCATGGACATGCGTCTTAAGCTCCACCAGTCCGATGACCACCTGCTGAAGAGGTGTCGTTGTCTCAGGTAAATACTAAGGGTTTGTCATCTCATGCCAAGGAGATGAAGGACACTGACATATGAGGAGTGAGTTTAGGAGCAAAGGGTTGAATAGGCAAAAGAAAGACAAAGGGGAACAGCTGTCTTCTTGTGAGAGAGAGGGGCACCCAAAAGGGAATTCCGGCCTGAAATGGGAGTGCATTGGATTTTACAGGCAGGCTTGAAGAGATGGTGTCTGATTTATGTAGGGCCCACAGGTTGGTTGGACCAGGTGTGATATTTACACAGTGCGTGTGGAAGGCTGTTCACCCCACCCTCATCCTATTATGCAAATGGGCTTTCCCCTTGGCCGGCGCCATGTTGTCTGCTCCTTACTGTAACGAAGGAGCCTGGCAAAGAGAAGGGAAGATGGAGTCGCCATTGTGAACATGCCCAGTCCCAGGTGTCCGATTCCTATTGGTACAGCTGCCGGCATTCACCCGTGCAAGCTTCCAGCTTACTTGTCTATGTCTGAAGCTTGATATTACAGGCTGCTCCTTGTTAGAAAAGAAAATAGTTTGGAGCCTGCTTTTCATTAAAAGTCTTCCGTACCCTCACTACCTGTCTAAATAATTTCTTCTTAACTGCAGTATCACTGCCAGACTGAGCCAGAATGAGGTGACAGAGAGGCTGGGACTGTGCAGAATGCATTTTAGTAAAGAGGGCTGAGTGACAGTAGTGATGTCCAATTTCCAAGTGCAGCAGTGACATCTGTCCTGGCCTCAGGGTCCAGTGTCCAGCACCAGGTGTCAGAGGTGTGAGCAGTGGCGTCTGTGCTCAGCAGCAGGGGCAGTTGTTCCTAGGAGGGACCTGATCCAGGGTGGGCTGTGGATTCTGTTCCTGGATGTGTAGTTTCAAGCCTGCTTCTGTGGCCTTCCCCACAATAAAACTAGCCCCCAATACCAGATATACGACTTTATGTGTACATTACAGAAATTTGTTTTCCATAGTTTGCTCCAAGAAATGAGTGGGAAATGAGTCTGTAGGCAGGTGTCAGAGAGCAGCATTCACAGATGTTCCTTGTGCAAGAGCCACATCCTGAATTCTCTACCTGGCCTCCACCCCACTGTGGAGAGATCAACAGGGAATGTCACATCTCATAACTGATGACACACATCCTCCCTTTTCGTTCTGTGAGAAAAATCCTCTTTTAAACAGAGTTTGAAAACCCACCCCACCCACCCACCCTGGGCACTCTCTGATCTCTGATCTCAGTGGTTCCTGATCTGGCTGAGCAACAGGATTGCTGGCGGGGCTTAGAAAATACTCAGGCCACTCCCCAGAACCCTTGTCTCAGAGTTTTATGCACAAGACCAAGGATTCGTTTATATAACACGCCCTAGAGGTGAGGCTGATGCTCAGACATGTGGCATCCTGGTGTTCTTGCTACTCCAAGTGTGATCTGGAGACCAGCAACATGAGCTCCAGCCTTGTTATAAATACAGAATCTCTTGCTCGACTCCAGACTTCCTGGATCTCAGCACCACGTCTGGGTGATCCCTGTGCACTCGGGAGTTCCTTGTCTAAGTGTCCTCTAGATACGGGGTCAGAACTGTGCAGTCTGCTCTGGATGTGGTCTGATCACATCCCTTACAACTGGAGGTCCAGGGTTCAGTCCTTGCCCTCATTCTTTTCCACAGTCAATCACTCCCTTGGTGCCCTCATCCATGCTTGAGGTTTTAAGTATCGTTTATATGGTGTGACCTCCTAAATCTATTTCTTCTGCCCAGTCTATTTCTCCTTTCCTCTAAAGTCTGGAGTTGTCTGTCCAAATTCCACCCCAGCTCCCCCACCTGCATTCCTAGTAGACATCTCCTCTACTGAGTGCCTGTGATGCCTCCTCCTCAGTATGCTCCTGCCAGAGTCTCCCCATCTCCACTGACAGCAGCTCCACCCTTCCTTCTACTCACTCATTTTACAACTATGGGTGTCCTTGATTCGTCTTTCTCACACCACAGATACAATTCATTGACAAATGCTGTGAGTTCATCTTCAAATGCATCCAGAATCCCCTCACGTCCCACTATTTCCCCTGCTCACACCCCAGTCAAGGTAACTGACATTTCCAGCCTGGAATACTGCACTCGCTTCCTACTGTTTTCCCTTCTGCCTCCCTTGTCCCTCAGCTCTCAATTCTGTTCTCAGCACAGCGGTCAGAGATCCTTTTAAAAGAGAAGTTATATCATGGCCCTCTTCTGCTCAAAACTGTCCTCTAACTCTTCATCCCACTCAGAGCTAAGGTCAGATCCAACCCCATTCCCCTCAAGCCCACCTGCTCTGGCCGCACCTCTGACCTCACCACAATTTCTCTCTGTCCAGCCCTCCTGGCCTCCTCGCTCTTCTGGGAACACAGACACCTTCCTGCCATAGTGCATTTGGACTGGACGTTCCTCTGCCTGGAAAGAACTTTCCCAGACATCCTCACGTCCCTCAAATCTTTCCTCAGAAGTCACCTTTGCAACAAGGCACACACTGACTACCCAGCACAACAGCCACGTTCCCTGTCCCCACTGCCCACATCCTGGATTACCTGCCTCACAGCACTTACCACCTTCTAGTACTTTCCTTCCTTACTCTGGTTATAGCATATCTAACGTCTGCCTCTTTCCACTGGAACATATGCTACAAAAGGCCAGAGATTTTTCTGATTTTACTTCAGTGGTGTTCCCAGATGCAGAACCATTCTGTCCTATGTCTGGTCAATGACAAAGGTTAGTTGAATGAATGATCACTGTAGAGCACCTCCCTATTCTAAAGGCAGCATCTTTATTAACATAGCCTTAGGCCAAATGCTGTTTTGTGACAGGTACAGCACAAGGTCCCCTCACACTGAGATAGAGGCCGCCTATGTTTTTCTCAGCAGTGTTGCTTGTGTGCCCTCCCTGCCTGATCCCTCTTTCTACAGCAACGCCCCCCGCACCCCCCACCCCCGCACACTGCAGCTCACAACCAGGTTCTCTCTTCAGGAAAGAACAGTCCTTGAAGATAGGTCCAGTTTCACAGACAAATGTAAGTCTAAATTAGATTCTGCTTTATAGATTCATGAGTTGAGGTTGGATTCAGCACCAAGATCGCTAGAACCAGGGCAGGGAGAGAGGGCAGGAGAGCAGAGCAGAACAGAAGCTCTAGAAGCAGGGCAGGAGGTGAATGGCTCTGAAAATTTGTCTCAGAATACACAGAGACCCCGTGTGCAGGGGCTGCCTTGGGCGATGTCTGAGCCTCTGTGGTCACAGCTCCTGCTGGACAAGTTTCCACTGAAGGGACAAGGACGATGGGGCAGTGGTGACCCAGCTGAGGAGTGACCACATAAAGCCCATGAAGAACTGAACAGCAACTAGGCACAGGCCTAGTCCACACTCGGCTTCTCACAGCCTTCTCCACCCCCACCCGTAACAGACTCAGCACACCAAACATGTGGATTCTGGAAGGTTCTCAGGTCTTTATTTGCTCTCTCAAATTCTAGGAATTGACTTATTTAATTAGTCCATCAACCTCTCATAGCAGATATTTGAGAAAACAAATTTATATTAGATTCTTATTTTCAGTAGGGAAGTAAGAAGTTGCAGCTCAGTGCACATAAAGTTGAGACTGAGATGGAGACATCCAGCCCCACCTCTCTGGAACAGGAAAGATGAGTGGGGAGGAAACACTGGTCAGCGTGGGAAAAGGGATCACGGTGGACACAGGGATGGGCTGTCTCTCCACCTCCTCACATTATGCTAACAGGGACGCAGACACATTCAGATGCCTTTGCAGAAAGAGATGCCAGAGTGTCTTCAAAAGGGAGGCGTGAAGAAATCCTGCTTCTCAGTTCCACACAAGACAGTTGTCTCAGGTTACAGAAAACAAGTCATGAACAAAAAATTCAAGTCAGTCATGGTAAGTGATGACACTCTTAACAGCCCACCACACACTCGAAACGTTACAATCAAAGAATCTCCATTACCCAGGCCTTTCCCCTCTGCCCCCCCGCCCCCCACTCTAGACCCCAAGAATCTCACCTTTTCAAGCCGTGAGAGACACATCAGAGCCCTGGGCACTGTCGCTGGCTGGGGTAGAACAAAAACAGGACATGGTCAGAGCCCGCAGGAGACATGGGACAAGAGGAAGTACAGGGTTGCTGAGCTCCTCCACACTCCCACCCCCACCACTTACACACAGCCTGAGAGTAGCTCCCTCCTTTTCCACCTGTGGGAATAAAATGTCCTGTGAGGAGGCTGGGAGGAAGCAGGGCCATAAGATCTTAGAGGAACCTCCTAGTCTTGGACCCAAGAGAAATTTCCAGAACTATGACTACAGACCCAGGGCAGGATCAGGAAACAGGAGGAAAGCAGCTGTGTGGCCTGGACCAACTGCCCTCCCGAGGTCTGTCCTTAGCAGGGACCTTCCCCTGACTCGTGAATGCCGGAATCAGGACCCAATACCATAATCATCAAGGTGATACATCTGTCCTTCATTGTCACATTGCTACACAAAAGAGTAAGTGCTGGCACACAGGGTCCCAGGCTGGGTTAGCTCCTGTGTGGATGCTGCTTCCCAGGAATGAGGCAGGGAACACTTCCACCTGGGGCTTGAAACCCCCAGTGGGACAAGAAAACCCAGACCCCACCCCTCACCCCTTCCCTACCTGAGCTCTTCCTCCTCCACATCACAGCAGCGACCACAGCTCCGGTAACTACAACTGCTAGGACAGCCAGGCCAGCAACGATGCCCACGATGGGGATGGTGGACTGGGAAGATGGCTCTGGGAAAAGAGGGGAAGATGAGGGGCCCTGACCCTGCTGAAGGGCTCCAGAAGGGCTCCTGCTTTCCCTGAGAAGAGACATGACCCCTCATCCCCCTCCTTACCCCATCTCAGGGTGAGGGGCTCCGGCAGCCCCTCGTGCTGCACATGGCACGTGTATCTCTGTTCTTCTCCAGAAGGCACCACCACAGCTCCCCACTTCTGGAAGGTTCCATCTCCTGCTGGCCTGGTCTCCACAAACTCTATGTCCTGAGTTTGGTCCTCCCCATCCCGCTGCCAGGTCAGTGTGATCTCCGCAGGGTAGAAGCCCAGGGCCCAGCACCTCAGGGTGGCCTCATGGTCAGAGACGGGGTGGTGGGTCACGTGTGTCTTTGGGGGATCTGATGGAAAGAGTCAGAAAATTCAGGCGCTTTCCATCTCTCATGGGACACCCCAGCAGCACCCATGTGACTACCCTGAGAATGAACAGGACACCTGGGGTGGGGAAGGGAGCACAGAAGCCAGACACCAGCCTGGACACAGGCATCTGGGATAATCTCCTATTCCTTGGAGAGTTCTAGTCTCTGAGGGAGGAACAGGGACTTCTGGTCCTGACCTGAGTGGAGGCCGAGGGACTCAGAAAAGCTGGAATCAGACCTTCAAACATATTGAGTGTGAGGCAGAGAACAAAGCCTGAGAGAAAAATTCACGGTGCCCAAGGCTGCTGCAAGGGTCAAAGGGGACCCCTGATCAGTATTTAGGGACTGTCTTCCCCTCCATGTCCTCAGAGACGTCATCCCTTAATTGTCCTAGAGAGCAGAGGGGCCCTCAGAGGAAATCAGGGAAACTCACGCCATTCTCCATTCAAGGGAGGGGACATTCTAGCGCTGATCCCATTTTCCTCCCCTCATGGGAGGCCATCCCGGGCGATCTAGAGGTGATGGGGAAGGCTCCCCACTGCCCCTGGTACCCGCGTGCTGCAGCGTCTCCTTCCCGTTCTCCAAGTATCTGCGGAGCCACTCCAAGCACGGCCCCTCCAGGTAGGCTCTGAATCGCTCCGCATAACGGGTCGCCTCCCACTTGCGCTGGGTGTTCTGAGCCGCCATGTCCGCGGCGATCCAGGAGCGCAGGTCCCCGTTCAGGGCGATGTAATCCTTGCCGTCGTAGGCGGACTGGTGATACCCGCGGAGGAGGCGCCCGTTGGGTCCCAGGTCGCAGCCAGCCATCCACTGGATGGTGTGAGACCCTGGCCCCGCCCCCGCGGTCAGTACAGTCCCCCGAGCCCCGCCCCGACCAACCAGCAGGGATTTTGGCCTCAAGTGAAAATGAAGCCAGGTAAAGGCGCCTGGGGCTCTCCCCGGTCGAGGGTCTGGGCGGGTCCTGTGGCCTCGGGCAGGATCTCGGACCCGGAGACTCGGGGAGACCCGGGCCGTCCGTGGGGGATGGGGAGGGGTCGTGACCTGCGCCCCGGGCCGGGGTCACTCACCGGCCTCGCTCTGGTTGTAGTAGCCGCGCAGGGTCCGCAGGTCCGCTCGGTCAGTCTGTGCGCGGGCCTTGGCTCTCCGTGTCTCCTCTTCCCAATACTCCGGCCCCTCCTGCTCCACCCACGGCGCCCGCGGCTCCGTCCTCGGACTCGCGGCGTCGCTGTCGAACCGCACGAACTGCGTGTCGTCCACGTAGCCCACGTAGATGAAGCGGGGCTCCCCGCGGCCGGGCCGGGACACGGCGGTGCCGAAATACCTCAAGGAGTGCGAGCCTGGGGGCGAGGAGAGGATGAGACCCGCCCGACCCTCCTCCCCGCGCGGCTCCCCGGGTCCTGCGCCCCCGCCTGCGGTCCCCTCGCTCCTCCCCGCAGAGGCCGTTTCCCTCCCGACCCCGCACTCACCGGCCCAAGTCTCGGTCAGGGCCAGGGCCCCCGAGAGCAGCAGAAGGAGGGTTCGGGGCGCCATGACCCACATCTTGGCGTCTGAGGAGACTCTGAGCCCGGATGGGCGCGTGGGGACTTTAGACCTGAGACCGCGGCGACGCTGATTGGCTTCTCTAGACATCCGACACCCAATGAGAGTGGGAACTGGGGACGCGTCACGAGTATCCTGGAGGAAGGACCCGACACGTTGGGAGAAGAAGTGAAACTAGGGGAGTGGGGAATCCCCAACTCTGCGCCTCCCCAATGCAGACAAGGCTCTCGGAGCCTGAGACCCTGAGAGCCACGCCCGGGACCTGCGACTTCGTCCTGATCCCTTTTCTCCTACACCAAGCCTCTTTGTCACACTGTCTGCCTGAGTCCTGGACAAGGATCTGTCTGTGGAAACCAGGGAGAGACCCCCCAGGCTGCGCCCAGATCGTTCCCCTTCCCTACTCGTCCTGGAATCCCCGACCCTGAACTGGACTCCCTGCCTCCCACTCCTACCTCTCCCCTTGGACCTTTGTACAGGGAAACTCACCACGGGGAACTTCATGCCAGAGAGTGAGCTCGCCCTGGGAATGGAGGTGTAGAGACAGGGGTTTTCTCTCTAAACCTGGTGAAGTTTTGTCTGAAAGCACCACGTAGAGATTCTCATAGAGTCGAAGTTTCCTTTTTGTTTATTAATACAGTAGGTAGCACAATATTGGTAATCCCTGAATGATTAGAATTCCAATTTGTAAAAGACCTGTGTCAAAACAGCATTACAAAGCTCTTAAGTTTTACTTTCCCAGACTATGGATCTGTGGCTCTGGGTTGTTGCATTTAAAATTACCTTCATTCCTTAGCCCGAGTTTCCCTGTGTGTGTCCAGAACGTCTCCTGAATATTAAGAAGCAGGGTTTGTTATTGTCTGTTGCAACCGGGAGCTGTAGTCATCACCTCAAAGTTGTGAGTGCTCCATGCAGTCCCAATGCTCTTCAGGGACACTCAAGCACTGCCTGTTTTCCTGAACTCTGCACATCTAAGCAGCGTGCATAATTTATCTGGACACTTGGCATTTTTGTAACTGTTTTTTTTTTTTTAATCATAAGGAGCCAATTAGTTTTTAGGCAGTCCAACAAAATGTGTTGAATACCGAATGCAAAGGACCCGCTGCTAGGCTCTTCCACTGCTTTAGAATTCTTTCCTCTGCTCCTTTTCCTCACCTCCTGCTTCTCCAGCCCTTCTCTCTGCCCCTCTCATCCCTCACATCCCCCCTTCCCCTAAGTCCCCGCTACCCTTTCACTCCTGAATTGTGGCACTAACACTGTCCCTCACCTCCTGCCCATGTCTGTTCTCCCCACAGTCCTCAGCAGTCCTGCTAATGTGAGCAAAGTCCTGTCATTTCTTCACTTACTATGGCTGGATTCTGGTCTACAATTTGCTATATGTTTTCAATTCGTCTCATATCTTTTTGTTTCTATTCCTCCTCTACTACTTTTTTATGTGTCAAATAAACATTTTGTAGTTTATGATTTTAATTCTCCTAGTGGCTTTTGGCTATATTTCTTTACACTAATTTTTTACTGTTGTAAGAATGGAAACCCAATTCCTTGGCTTTTCACAGTGAAGTTCAGGTTCTATTAAACGACACCCGGCAAAATAGAGGGCACTTGTAACAGTGTAGCTTCATTTAACCTAACACTATGCTATTATTGTTTTATATATTACATCAATCTATGTTATAAACTCAATGATACAGTGTAATACTTTTTGTTTTAGACAAGCAACCACATGTCTTCAGGAAATTAAGAAAATGAGTGTGAATGTGACATGTGAATGTGACATGTGTATGTGCATCAGTCCTGTTGTTAATTGTTCCTTTCTGTACATCTGGGTCACCATCTAGTATCATTTCCCTTCAGCCTGAAGAATTTCCTTTAAAATTACATGTGGTACAGGAGCCCTAGGAAGTGAATTTTATGGCTTCGATGATCTAAAAATGTCTTTATTTTTGCCTCCCCTCCCCCCCCCCTTTTTTTTTTTTGCTAATTGGGGCATTTACGTGTAATAAAATTCACCAGTTTTAGCTGTGCTTCTTGGTGAATATTGGTAATTATTTATAGTCGTGTAACTACCACACTGCCCAGTAGAGAAACACCGAATGCAGAGAACCCCCTGCTAGGCTCCTCCACTGCTTTGGAGTCCTTTCCCCTGCTCCTTGTCCTCACCTCCTGCTTCCCCAGCCCTTCTCTCTGCCCTCATCCCTCACACCCTCCTCTCCCCTTAGTTTAATCCTTGCCTCCCACCCTCACTCCTTCCCTTCACTCAACCACCGCTCTGTTTTCTGTCACTGCAATAGTGAATTTCTAGAATTTAATGGACATGCAATCGTACGTTGTGTAGTCCTTTGTTTGGTCTCTCCCTAAGCATAATGATGTTTGAGATGATGCCATTCACTCATTTTTGTTGCTGAGCAGCTGCTGAGTATTGCTGGAATCCCAGTTTATTCATTGGTTTCTCTATTCTCTAGTTGATTGACATGTGGATTACTCCAGTTAGGGTTTGTTATTAATGAAACCGCTAGAAATAACTGCTTACAAGTGTGACTTTACATTTTTATTTCTTTAGGATAAATACATATTTGTGGAATTGCTGGGTCATGTGGTAATGGATGGGTAGCTGTATAAGAAATTGCCATACTGTTTTACAAGTCGACTGCCACATTTTTTGCATTCCTACCAGCAATATCAGACATTCCTATTTTTTCCATATTCTTGACAGTATTTAGACTTATCAAATGTCTTTTTAACTTTACCTATTCTAGGTGATGTGTGATGGCTTCTCATTGTGGTTTTAACTTACACTTCTTAGATGACTAGTATTGTTTACTATCTTTTCATGTTCATCTAAGTGACTTATTACATATATTTTATGAACTATTTTGCAAATTCAATGATTAATTCTAGAGACTTTTTCAGAATCTCCTAGCGTTTTCTACGTATGCAATGAAGCTGGTGACAAAGAAAGACTTTTGTTTCTTCCTTTCCTATCTATTGATCTTTTTTCTTTTAAAATTATTTTTATTTGGTAGACGTGAGGTCTCACTATCAGGCTGGTCTCCAACTCCTGAACTCAAGTGATCCTCCCACCTCAGCCTCCCAAAATGCAGGGATTACAGGCATGAGCCACCATGCCCTGTCCTTCTATTGGTCTCATTTCATTTTCTTGCCATGTTGCACAGGTTAGGATGCCTGTTAGGTGTTTAAGCAAGAATGATGAGAGCTCACATGTTTGTTTACAAAGAACTTAAACAAATTTACAAGAAGAAAAAAAACCAGCCCCATCAAAAATTGGCAACGGATATGAACAGACACTTCTCAGAAGAAGAAACAAACGAAAAAAAAAATCAATATCAATGATCATTAGAGAAAAGCAAATCAAAACCACAATATACTATCTCCTGCCAGTCAGAATGGCAATTATTAAAAAGTGAACAAACAATAGATGCTGGCGAGACTGTGGAGAAAAAGGAATGCTTTTCCACTGTTGGTGGGAATGTAAAATGGTTCAACCATTGTGGAGGATGGTGTGACCATTCCTCAAAGATCTAGAACCACAAATACTATTTGACCCAGCAACCTCATTACTGGGTATACACCCAAAGGAATATGAATCATTCTACTATAAAGACACATGCACACATATGTTTATTGAAGCACTGTATTCAATAGCAAAGACATGGAACCAACCCACATGCCCATCAATGATAGTCTGGGTAAACAAAATGTGGTAGATATACACCATGGAATACTACACAGCCATAAGAAGGAATGAGTTCATGTCCTTTGCAGAAACATGGATGAAGCTGGAAGTCATCATCCTCAGCAAACTAACATAGGAACAGAAAACCTAACACTGCATGTTCTCACTCCTGAGTGGGAGTTGAACAATGAGAACACACGGACACAGTGAGAGGAACAACACACACCAAGGCCCATTGGAGAGTCAGGGGTGAGGGGAGGGAACTTAGAAGATGGGTGAATGGGTGCAGCAAACCACCGTGGCAGACTACACATATGTAACAAACCTGCATGTTCTGCACATGTATCCTGGAACTTAAAGTAAAATAAGTTAAATAAAAAAAGAAAGTGCATGTCTTACATGTACACATATGTTTATTGAAGCACTATTCACAATAGCAAAGACTTGGAGTCAACCTAAATGACCATCAATGGTAGACTGGATAAAGAAAATGTGACACATATACACTGTAGAATACTATACAGCCATAAAAAGAATGAGATTATGTCCTTTGCAGGAACATGGATGGAGTTGGAGGCCATTATTCTTAGCAAACTAACGCAGGAACAGAAAACTATATATCACATGTTCTCGCTTATAAGTGGGAGCTAAATGATCATGGTCATGTAGAGGGGAACAACACACGCTGGGGTCCACTTGAGGGTGGAGGGTGGGAGGAGGGAGAGGATCAGGAAAAATAGCTAATGGCTACTAAGGCTTAATACTTGGGTGGATACTAATGAGTATAGAAATAATGTGTACAACAAAATCCCATGACACAAGTTTATCTATATAACAAACCTGCACATATGCCCCTTAACTAAAAATAAAAGGTAAATTAAAACAAACAAACAAAGTGCATGTCTGGAAAGAGCATATGGTTGGGTTCCGTGTTTTTTTAAACCAAGTCACACAATCTCTGCTCTTCATTAGAGTGTTGATTCATATAGGTTTTTGTCATTATTGATACGGTAAGTTTTAGGTCTACCATGTTATTTTCCCAGTTCTGGTTTCTCTGTTCCTCTTGTCCTGACCCATGTCTTCTTATTAGAAACCATAGAAACAAAAGAAAGTAGAATAACATCTTTAAAGTGCTGGAGGACAAAAAGGTTAACTAAGAATTCTATATCCAGCAGAGATGTCCTTCAAGGATAGGCAAATAAGGAGATATTTCAGGTAAAAGAAAATTAAGAGAATTTCTCGCCAACAGATCTGTACAATAACAACTGGTAAAGAAAATTCTTCAGACTAGAGGCAAATGATACCAGGTGGAAAATGAGATTATCAGAAAAGATGAAGATGTTCAAAAATGGTAAATACTGAGCTAAGTGCAAAAGGCTATCTTGCTCCCCTCATTTATTCTTACTTTATATACATAGAACTGCTTAAAGATAAGAAAAAGTTTGTTATCGTGGGACTTACAACCTATGTAGAAATATTCCATATGATATCTATACCGTAAAAGATGGACATTTTGCAGAGGATAAATGATTATAATATTTCTATATTTATGGGTACTAGTACATTATTAACTGAAAGTAGACTGTGAAATGTTAAGAATGAGTTAAGTTCTGAAGGAAATTGCAACACTAAAAACCATTCAAAAGATCAACAAATCTTGGAGATGGTTTTTGGAAAACAAATCCCAGCCAGTCTTGAGTCTCATCATCCTACGACTTCAGAACTATTGCGAATACAAAAGTAATCACAGAACAGTCCTGCCCAGAAAGAGGAGTTATCCCTAAATATGGTGGCCCTAGGACAGCTGGCCCTCCCTGCTGGACCTCTTTCACATGGGCACTTTCTGCAGGGACTTTGTTGTCCTGCTATTCCACTGTACCCAGTGTCCTGACCCAAGAGACAAGGGGCGTCTGCTGCTGTGTCCACACTTGGAGAAGGAAACCTTGATGGTGTTAGTCAATTACAAGCCAGGCATGACAGCTCACCCCTGTAATCCCAGCAGTTCAGGATGCTAAGGGAAGAGGATTGCTTGAGATCAGAAGTTGGAGACCAGCTTGGACAACATTGTGACACGCTCATCTCTAAAAGATATGAAAATAAGTAAACTTAGGTGGGCCTGGTGGTCGATGCTTGTATTCACAGGTATTGGGAAGGCTGAGATGGGAAGATCCCTTGAGCTTATGGGTTCAAGGCTGCAGTGAGCTATGATCACACCACTAGTCTCCAGTCCAGGCCACAGAATGAGATCTTGACTCCAAAAAATACATTGTAAACCTTTGCTCACTATGGGTTATTTTATTTATTATTTATTCAGTATGTATTTTGATTTTATTTTACTGGCAGCACAATAAACCAGGACATGCAGAAACTAGAAATCACATCCACTTTCCAGTGGTAAAAAGTCCAGTCCAGGGAGGTGAGAAGGAGACAGTCCTCATTAGCGCTGAGGATTCCTGGAGAATGAGATGGGCTGGGCAGGAAAGGTTTTTGTTTGTTTGTTTGTTTTCTATGAATGAATGTAACTTTTTGTTATGATAGAGTTGTTTTATTAAAGAAATAGATGAAAATGATTAAGTAAAATCAAATGGCTCTAAAAGTCTTACAATGAAAGCAACAGTCCTGCCATTTGTTCTTTCCAGAGACAAGCACTTTTCATTCTCAGTTTTTCCTTCTGGTAGTTGCCTTCATGGGTTTTTCCAAATTATTACTTTTTCAGTTTTTCAAGTGGGTGCATATATTAATACATGTAATTTTTAAAAGCCTCTTCAGTTTATAATGCATCCTAACCGTCCCCTGCCCCATCCCTCCTAATCCTCCAGAGCAAAGACTTTCAACTCTTTTAGCAATGTCTTCTGTTCTTCTCCTCACATAACTACTTAGTCATTTCTTGATAATTTTACACATTTTAAGTGATTTCTGGAATGACAGATGAGGATTTAGCTCTTACACCATCACTATCTTCACTTTTCCTCCCATATTGTCCCAAAGTAGTCACCAGAGTTAGGGGCTAAGCAGTCACCACATCATTATGGCTATGTATATATTGCTCATTGTTGAGAAGAACAGAGTGTTATGCTCTTACTTCCTCTCCTGTACTTCCTTCTGCCCTAGAATTAATGATTGCCTAACCAGCCTTCCCCGTTGTTTTTTTCACTTTTGCTTTATCTTCAATGAATTTCTTTCCAAATGCCCCAAATCTGGCAATAACCTATTATTATTTTTAAGAGAAGGGAATCTCACTATGGTGGCCAGGCTGGTCTGAAATGTTGGACTCAAGTCAACCTCTTGCTTTTAGCCTCCCGAGTAGCTGGGACTGCAGGCATGAGCCATTCCACCCAGCTAACCTATTAATATTTCTACTTTTGTTTGTTTGTTTGTTTTAAGCCAGCTCCATAGCTGCAATATTTCCTGTGTTGGATCCTATTTGCTGGATCCATGTAATTCTCCGGTTTGTCTACTTCTTCATTTTGCGGGACTATTTTCTCCAATAGCTTCCCAAGAAAGGGTACATGGAGGTAACCCCTGAGTCTTTGCTGGCCTAAAAATATATTATTTTACTTTCACCCTTGATTATTTGGCTGAATATAGATTTATCCGTTGAAAATAACTTTCTTTCTAGAATTCTGAAGTCATGCTTCCATTGTTTCCAGCTTTCTTTTTGAGACAGGGTCTCTTCTATCACCCAGGCTGCAGTGCAGTGGCACAATCACAACTCACTGCAGCCGTGACCGCGCGGGCTCAGTTCATCCACCTCAGCACCTGAGCATATCGGACTACAGGTGGGCGCCACAACGCCCAGTCAATTTTTGTATTTTTTGGAGAGATGGGGCTTCACCATATTGCCCAAGCTGGTCTAGGCCTCCCAAGATGCTGAGCCAATGTGTTACAGGGGTGAGCCACTGTGCCTGCCAGTTTTTCTTTTATTCTCTCTCTTCTTCCTTCATTTCTCAAAGGCATCTCAAACTCAGTGGGCCCCAAACCAAAGTCAAATTCCATCAGAATAACCTGCTACATCCAACTTTAAAATATATCTTAAATCACAGTTTCTTACTACATGCAACCTTCTGGTTCAAACTACCACGATCCCTCACTTGAACTTAGAATTGGTTTTCCTGCTTCTGTATTTTTTTAAATCATAAAATATTTCAAATAAACCATGTGTGACTTTATACTTTTTACTACCTAAAAATAATAAAGATCTGCCAGGTGCGGTGGCTCACGCCTGTAATCCCAGCACTTTGGGAGGCCGAGGCGGGCGTATCACTTGAGGTCAGGAGTTCGAGACCAGCATGACCAACATGGTGAAACCTCGTCTGCACCAAAAACACAAAATTAGCCAGGTGTCGTGGTGCACACCTGTAGTCCCAGCTACTTGGGAGCCTGAGGCAGGAGAATCGCTTGAAGCCGGGAAGTTGGAGGTTGCAGTGAGCTGAGGTCGCGCCACTGTACTCTATCTGGGTAAAAAGAGTGAAACTCTGTCAAAAAAAAAAAAAAAAAAAAGATATGAAGAGGTTATATACTTAAACATAGAATTGCTTTAAGTGTTTGCCATTCATGGTTCCCATGCATGCCAGCAGCTTCTTATTGCAAACACCTGGGACTTGCTATAGGGCAGCTGGAGTACGTTCCACCCACACACAGGACAGGGAGCTGACAACCAAGGAGTGGAGGATCAATACTCCAGCTTTCTCCCCTCTGTTTTCCTGTATCTCAGCAGTATGGAGCTTGTTACCGATGAGAACCTGCTCACTGACTTTAAACTGGTTTCCTTACCTTCTCAGTTCCATTTCTCCATACCTCAATTGATGATTTCTGGTAAGAGCTAGCAAATAAACTGCTTTCACTGAAATTTCAGTCTTGGAACCTGCTTTGGGTTCCCCAAAAGACCGAAATATATTAATTTTCCCATCACTGGACTTCCAGGTTGCTTTCAATTTTTCACTGTTACAAACAAGGCTGCAATATATGTCTACAAACCTCTAGATATACGCGTAGGAAGATATCGGTATTTCCCACTAGTGAAACTGCTCAGTTGGAAGGTATGTGCATCTTCATCTTAATAAATACTACTGACATTTGAAAAGCCCGACAATGTCAAGGACTGGCCAGAGTGCCATATGCGATGGGTGTGGAATGGCAGCTCACTGTAGCAGGTGCGGGATTTCAGTTGGGGTCTTGGAGAGGCACTTCGTTATAGCAAGAATATTTCATAAGTGGTATCTGATATATTCAAGACTAGTGCAGAATAAAAACACGTTGCTTAGAAATAATTATTCATGGATCCAAAGTCAACAAAAGTCTTTTTCTTCTCATGTAAAAATATATCATTTTTTTTCCAGAGGGAGGGGAACAACTTAAAATAAACCAGAAAACACCTTCATATTAATCATTCTTCTCATATACTTCAAATTTGAACTTCATGTCTTTCTCCTCCTGGACATCAGAGAGAACACCTGGGTATTCTGGCAGAAGTTTATATTTTTCCAAATCAATTTCTGGAAAAAACATGTCACTTTCAAAGTCCCACATGATCCTTGTCACAAATAGTTTAAGATGGCCTGGGTGATTCATGGCTTCCTTATAAACAGAACTGCCATCAACTATCCAAATCATCTCTACTTTATTTGCTAATTCTGGTTGTTCAGTAAGTTTTAAGATATCATCCAGATTCCTGGCAAGAAAATGAGCTCCTTGTGGAAGTTCCTTGAGTTCTCTGCTGAGAATTGAATTAATTCTATCCTTTAAAGATCGATTCTTCTCAGAAATGGAGAACCAGATCTTCCTACACATAACACCAGATCCTGTTTGCCTTCTACTGAAGAGTCTGTGTCATTCTCTGGAAATACCTAAATTCATTCCTGAGTGGCGGCCAGGGCAGGTCCCGGTTCTTGCCAATGCCCGTGTCTGGGACACAGCGACGATGCAGTTTAGCGAACGAACCATGACAGGAGCGGTGAGCACCTCCGACCCCGCTCGCTACACCAGAACGCGCGGCCAAGATTGGCCGGAAGGTTTTTACTCTGAACCTGGAGGATGAGCAATGACATCCCTGTCTCCACCTCAAAGCCCTTCCTGAGCATTCACCTCCTGGGAGCAGGAGCAGCGCAGCAGCGCCACCTGGTGGTCCATGCGCTTCCTTTTGCAGATCACTCGCAGCCCTGAGGTCCTCCTCTCCTTTCCATGCACCTGAGATTTCTTCACTGGACACCATCCTGGGTCAAGTTTCCTGTAAAGCAAAAGAAGCGCACAGGGCTTGCTCATGGAGTCCCTGCACAAAGTGGCCGTGGGGGCTGCGATGGACACTGCATGGGTACTTCCGGCAGGCTGTCATTGGTGTACTTTGAGGTGGATGTTGTTTACCCGAGTGTTCACTTTGTGAAAATCCACTGCCCACTTGTGGATTGTCCTCTTTTCTCCATGCATGCTGTGCTTCCCTCAAATATACATTGCTGGTGTTTTGAAGCAATTCTATGTACACTAAGAAGAATCACTCCTACTGCATAGCCTTGGAAATGCTGAATTGAAAAATTTAGTGCAATTGTTTTTAATTCCAGGAAATAAATACACGTAAACAGGAAAATCTACAACAACAGCAGTAGGCTTGGGAGCTGACACCAGAATAGCTTTGGAAATGGCTCTCAAGCCAGGAACTAGGAATCAAACCCAAACAAGCCCATGGGAGGTGTGGGGTGTGAAATGATGCCAAGTAGTGCGTGAATGAATGAGTCATGGGCAGTGGCTCATGCCTTGGCTGGCCAGTCACGAACTTGGGGAAAATAGAGTTGGAAAATTGGGAGGTAGAGGAGAGAGGTACGCATAGACCTCTTGCTATAGGCCGAGTGTGTGACGATAGTGGTTGTGTGTGGATGCCTACCAGAGGGTCTTTAGGGGGCTGGGGCTGCCTGTAATCAGGTGAGTGAGATGGCTTGATGGACGATGCCACTCAACCGTACAGGGCTTGCTCATGGAGTCCCTGCACAAAGTGGCCGTGGTGGCTGCAATGGACACTGCATGGGCACAGCGATTGAGTCGCCACTCAACAGGGCTGACCTGGCAGCTGCCACTGTTGAGGGCCCAGCTAACCAAAAGCAGCTGCTTTTTTTGGACGGAGAAATAAAACAGGCAATGGTAATTAAGAATAAAATAACATTGTGATAGATAAAAATGCCACTAAAAATATAGTACAGGTTTAAATAATTTTGAGACTATGAACAAGATTATGTCAATGGGGAGAACTTATTACAAGTAAAGAAGTTAAAATGGTTGTAAAACTTTATTTCCCTTCAGGCATATCCAGACTGTTTTACAGATAAGTTCTACCAAAACTTCGAAGAAGGCTACTGAATTTATACATAATATTCAAGAGAATGAGGAAACATAGTGAAAGCCAGTAAACTCATTATTGTTTATGTATAAATAGCATTGATTCTAAAGCCAGCTAGGGAATACATAAGAGAAAACATGATAGGATAATCACTTCGAAGCAATTAGAGGTAAAAATACTGAGAAAAACAGTACTAGACTGTGTCCACCAGTGAGCTATAAATAAATTAAATATCCTGCCCAGGTTATTCATCCCCAGTATACAAGAATATTTAAACTTTAAATCTGTAATGCATTTTACCACTTAATTAAAGAATAAAAGACAGAGATAATCACATTTTGTTAGATGCGGAAATTACTGCAGATGAAATTCAACACTCCATCTCACCCACAGTTCTTCACTTATCTCCACTTCTAAGAACTTGTGGTCAGTACTTGCTTTGGCAGCACATATATTAAAATTGGAAAGATACAGAGAAGATTAGCATGGCCCCTGCACAAGGATGACATGCAAATTCATGAAGCATTCCATATTTTTAAACTCTCAGTAAACTAGGTATTGAAGGAACATACCTCAAGATAATAAAAGTCATCTATGACAAACTCACAGCCAGTATCACACTGAATGGGCAAAAGCTGAAAACATTCCCTTTTAACACCAGCACAAGACAAGGATGCCGTCTCTCACCAGTCCTACTCAACACAGTATTGGAAGTTCTGGTCAGGGCAATCAGGTAAGAGAAAGAAAGGATATTCAAACAGGAAGACAGGAAGTCAAATTGTCTTTGTTTGCAAATCACATGATCCTATATCTAGAAAACCCCATTGTTTCAGCTGAAAAGCTTCCTAAGCTGATAAGCAACTTCAGTAAAGTCTCATGATACAAAATCAATGGCAGAAGTCACAAGCATTCCTATACAACAATAGACAAGCAGAGAGTCAAATCGTGAATAAACTTCTATTCACAATTGCTACAAACAGAAGAAGATGCCTAGGAATACAGATCACAAAGGAATTGAAGAATCTCTTCAAGGAGAACTACAAATTGCTGCTCAAGTAAATCAGAGAGGACACAAACAAATGGAAAAACACTCCATGCTCATGGATAGAAAGAATCAATATCGTGAATATGGTCATATTGCTCAAAATAATTTATAGATTCAATGCTATTCTCATTAAACTACCATTGGTATTTTTCACAGAATTAGAAGAAATGATTTAAAAATTCATATAGAACCAAAAAGAACTTTATGGTCAAGACGATCTTAAGCAAAAAGAACAAAGCTGGAGGCATCCTGCTACTTGACCTCAAACTATACTACAAGGCTACGGTAACCAAAACAGCATGGTACTGGTACAAAAACAGATGCATAGACCACTGGAATAGAATAGAGAACTCAGAAAGAAGGCCACACATCTACAACTATGAGACTTCAGTGACCGCATACAATAAAGAATACAATCTATACAAAAATAGTTTAGAAAATGTAATTTTCACAGTTACCACATCATAGTATTGAAAATGTCTAGTTTTCAACTTCAAAAAACATGAGTTATGCATGTATGAAAGTATGACTCATTCACAGGAAAAACAATGGAAAGAAATTGTTCCTGAAGAAGAATGGACTGACTTACTAGACAAAGACTTTGAATCAACTGTCTTAAACATAGTCAAAGAGCTAAAGGAAACCATGGACAAATAACTAAAGAAAATCAGGAGAACTACATTTCACTAAATAGCAGAAATCAATAAATAATTGTGAAAAGGAAGCAAATGGAAATCTAGAGCTGAAAGGTACAGGAAGTAAAATGGAAAATTCACTGGAGGGCTTCAAGAGCAGATTTTAGTTTGCAGAATGAAGAATCAGTAAACTCAAACATAGGCCAATTGAAATTGCCCATTTGAGGAGCAGAAGGGAAAAAGTGTGAAGAAAAATGAACAGAAGAGATCTGAGAGACAACATCAAGTATATGCATTTTGGGAGTCCCCAAAAGAGAGAAGGAAGAAGAGGGAAGAAAGAGTATTTGAAGAAATAATGACCCCAAACTTCGGAAATGTTATTAAAAACATGAATCTGGGTATCCAACACACTGAAACATTTAAAGTAGCAGCAATTCAAAGATGTCCACACTGAGAGACATTATAATGAAACTGTCAAAAGTCAAAGACAAACAGAGTATCTTGAAAACAACAAGATAAGGGACTCATCAAGTACAAGGATCCTCCATAAGATTAACCACCAAATCTTCTTCAGAAACTATGGAGTTCAGAAGACATTGGCATGACAAATTTAAAGTTCAGAAACAAAAAAAACAACGTGTCTCAACTGACAGTTGCATATTTGGCAAAACTCTGTCAGAAATAATGGAGAAATTCAGACATGCACAGGTAAATAAAAACGGATGGCATTTGTCTCTGGTAAACCTATTCTACAATTAATGCTAAAAGGAATGCTTCACACTGAAATAAAAGGACGTTAGATAGCAACTTGAAGGCATATGAAGCAAAGAAGTACACAGCTAAAAGTAACTTCATAGGTAAATAGAAAAGCAAGTATTTTTTGGGAGGTGATAATTTGTAACTCCTCTTTTGTTTTTCTCTATTTAATTTAATATAAAATGCCCATCAACTGATGAATGGATAAACAACATGTAATCTATTCTGCAATGGAATATTATTGGACCATAAAAGGAATAATGTACTGATACATGCTACAACTTGGATGAATCTTGAAAGCATGTCAAATGAAAGAAGCCCATCACAAAAGGCCATATATTGTACGATTCCATTAATAAAATATTCAGAAGAAGTAAATCTAGAGAGACAGAAACTGGGTTAATGGTGCCAGTGGCTGGTGGCAGGGGAGAGTGGAAGGTAACTGCTTAACAGGTACAGAGTCTCCTTCTAGGGTGGTGAAAATGCTCTGGAACTTGATAGTGATGATGGCTGCATAACGTTGTGCATCTACTAAATGTTACTGCATTGTACACTTAAATGGTTACAATGGCAAATTTTGTGTTGATGTGTATTTTATCACAACTGAAAAGAGGCTGGCAAATATATTCCAAGTTTGCTTGGGAATCTGCCCATATCTTTTCCCCTCATGATTTCATCTCCTATTCAGAGCTCACCCTTGCTCTTCTGCAAGTAGAACGCTTCCTTTTCAGAACACGGTCCAAGATCAGCCAGGTCCAAACCCCAAAATGACTTTCTGTCTTAGATCCAAATACTCAGATGCAACTCTGGGGCTAACTTCAGGGGAAGTCAGGAGATTACCCAAATAAGATGATTCACTGGGAGAAAGAATGTTTGACTTTAATGTTAGGGAAGTTATGTTTGCATTTCTAAAAGGGATCCTGCTTACCAGTGAATATATAGTTTTTGTCTGTGCAGGATGGAGTTCTCAGCAGAGGAATGAAAGACAGCCCTAGGAATATGATACACCTTGTGGGTAGCTGACTGACCCACACATCTGCCACTCCCAGCTGAAGGAAGCAGCTAGACTCTACCCTTCGCCCATCCTTCAGTTGTATTCCACTGGACATGGACCCTCTACAAGTGTGGACATTCCTGGATCTCAGTTGCTCTTCCTGCTGTTGAGGAGTCTCCACTGGTTTGGCTTATGCCTAGGATGCCTAGGTGGGCTCTGCAGGAGGCTGAATGTCTCCCAGTTCTCAAGGCTGACATTCAGTGAACCCAGAAAAAGCCTCGAAGTTCACAGGGGCTCACATTTTCATCTATGAAATGGAAGAATCCATCTCCCTCTTTCAGGTGTAGTGGCAATTATATATATATAGACACATACATTTATACACGAACACATACATGACAATCAGTAATCTATATACTGATGGTGTTCTTAGTGTTGCCTTTATTGTTCAGCCGAACTCTGTAACCAAAAATTGGATCATGGATTGTGAAGGAAGAACTCATTTCTTTTCTCTGGTGGAGCACTCAGTAGGCATTTCCGCCCTTTGGGTTCAAATGAGAAAGTTGCTTTAGCTTGAGGCAGAAAGAAGATTGTGAATATTATTATTCTTATCATTATTATTATTATTATTATTAATATTATAGAGATAAGGTCTTGATACGTTGCCCAGGCTGGAGTGCAGTGATTATTCACAGCTGTGATCATAGTGTCCTACATTTTTGAACTTCTGGGCTCTGTTAATGTTCCTGCCTCAGCCTCCTGAGTAGCTGGGACTACAGGTGCATGCCACCATGTCTGGCCTCATTTCATTGTTATTTTACTTCAAATGTTTTATTTTAAATGTTAAAATATATGTTTTTATATTGGAAAAGTGAAACCCTATTTGATCACAGCAGACTTTAAAATGCACAGACAGAAACATCACTTATGCCTTTCTTTAAAAAATCACTGCTATTATATTGTTGAACCTCTGTAGACTGAAGTGCAAATGGTGGTCCCTGGAGCTGTCTTGTGCAGTGGTGCTCATTTTCATTTTGTTATTTTCTGTATATATATATTTATATATGCTGTCATTTTACAAAGTTGCATTCATATGTTACGGGTTATCTTGGATGTTGCTTTTTGAATGTATTATTATACAAGTAGTTTTCCATGTTATAAACTTTGCATAAAGTTTATACACTTTTACAAGCCACACCCCACTTCAGATAAGAAGATGTAACCCAACTTCTTTTGGATCCATCTGCTTTCATTTTGTCTTGTTGTAAATAATGTTTTGACAAGCATCTTTATATAGAGAGATTCTTCTATGTTTAGAATTTTAGAAAATTCATAGGCTACTCAAACGATAAATATTAAGACAAAGACTTTTAAACATTTTTAATTATTTTCATCACATTGTCACATTGCTTCTCTAAATCATCTTACTGACACATTCCACCACACCTTTCAGGACATGCTAGGACTCAAGGCTATTTACGGATCTGGAATCACAGAGGGGTGTTGGGGGTAAATGTGGAGTGGAATCACAGGGTCTTGAGGGCAACTACCTCAAAGAAGACCAGTACTTTTTCGTTAGGGAAAACTGGATTAATTTTGCTAAATGTGGTTGAATGTAACTGGCAAATAATTTTCAGAGGAATTTAGGAGTTCAGTGTCTTTAGTTTCATCAGGATCTGCCCAGATGTCCCCATTCGGATATTCAGGATCCCATTTATTCTCAATCAATGACTTCACTTAAATAACAAATGTTCTTTGAGTCTGGGATTTGCTTTGTGTTGTAATTTAGCCACCCACAGAATGAGACTCTGTGGTTATTTTTCAGAAAGTTCAGCCCTGCAGCTACAGGAGATTAGGATTTCATTCAAAGGAAACAGAAACTTTTAGGTGACTTACATGGCTTATGAGCTAGAAGTTTGCAGCCTTGAGTTCATCTTTTTTCCCCCATTTTGTCCAGCACAACTGGCAAAAATCAGCCAATCACCTTATACTTGCTAGTTTAACAAAGTCTTCTAAGGTGTCAAATACATGGTCACCCAGATCTTATAAGTATTTGATTAGGTCTATCCAGTGGTGATATTCTGAGTATTCACACTCTCTGTACTACTGGAAATAGAGTCATTTGTGCCTTAAAATCCAAATAAGTTAGAGAAACAATTCAAGAAATCCCCCCACTGAATTCAGTGAACTCATTCTTAAAATTCTGTTCCAGTGTCCCTGTGCCCCAGCAAGCTGGGCTGGTCATGGTCTGAGGCCTGGTGGGTCAAGGACAGCTGGCTCAGCTGGGGTACACGATGCCCTGGTGGGTCAGCAGCCCACACTGGTGCTAGGTTTATGGGCACCAAGCCCATTCGGGAGTTGCACACACTGAGTTGGGCTCCAGTGGCCCCCAGGCTTCTAAGGAACACTCTCCTCCGGCTAGTGCCAAGCTAAGCTGTGGGGAGCATCATGACTGTGCATGCTGCCTGACAAACTGCAGCCCCAGCCCCTGCCACAGACACCCTGGCCTGTACCCTACTGCTTTTCATGGCTGTGGCCATTCAGGCGCTACTTCAGATCCCCTAGGACTGGGAGCAGCCTGTCTAGGGGAGACCAGGAGGATGTCTATGGAAGGCTGCTTCATGCTGCAAGGGCGGAGTTAAGTCTTTGGTACAGAGACTGGTTGGCAAAGTTGAAAATGTTGCCCCGGGTCCTTTTGGGGATATTTACCAGCCCCTGGTTTGAGTGTTGTCTGGCAGGACCCCAGGCTCTGGGAACCGATCCTCCCTCACTCAAGGCCTGCTGCAGCCTCCCGCTGAGGTCTTGAAACCAGCAGGAGCAGTTGTTCTTTGGCATCAGGGACACCGCAGGGCTGAGTTGCTCCCTGCCTGGAGGTGGTCCCATGGGGCCCACTGTCTGGGTCAAGGATGGTGCAGAGCTGGTGTCCTCAAAATGCATCCTGGTGGAGCCCCAGCAGCTGCAGGTGCTGACTGCCTCTCACGACGACCCTGGGGGCCTGCAGCTGCAGCGACTCACCCAGCAGGAGTGGTGCCACTCAGTGTGCACATGACAGATGCTCCATCCTCAGGAGATGACAAAGATGGGGAGGACAAGGCTGAAGACACAGGTGCATAATCTCCTACTCACCTCATCTGGCACATTAGAAACCTGTCCTCGGTTCATGCACAAATCCACCTTTGGTGGCTACAGGCTCCAGCTTACTACAAAGACCAAGTGTACGCCATGTAATCAACACACCTCACCTTCTTCCCACCTTCAGTCATCTCACTGTATGTGACATGATGCCAGCACTGAGGGCCTGAGCCCTTGGGCACACTGTCTCAGCTCAAATTCCAGCTCCACTACTTACTGCTGTGTGACCTTGACCAAGTCACTTAACCTCTCTGTGCTTCATGAGCTTCCATTGTAAATGTGTGTGTTCACATATGCCAAGTACCCAGAAAGATGCTGACACATGGCAGCACCCACCACAGAAGTGGTAGCTGCTATTATTGCCTTATTAAAACAGTGGAGATGTCACCCATCAGGGCTAGAGACAATCTAGGAAATCCTGATCTGCTTCGGTTTCAGGTGGCGAATCCTGTAGGACCAGCAGGCACACGGCTGCCTCAGTGCAGCTGGCACAGGGCACCGCCAGCCCAGAGCAACTCAGAGGTCAGAACACTCTGGGGTCCAAAGTCCAAGCTGCTGTGACTCAACTGTGGCGTCAGTCATAGAGTGTGGACCCCTCCCTATGGAGTCTCCCAGGCTCAGAGTCTTCCCTCAACTCCGGAAATGCAAATCCAACACGGATGTCACAGAGAGGTTCTGAAGGTTAAGGAAGAGACACGTGAAAAGTGCCTGGTGGACACCAGGGATGCCAGTGTGGCTGGGGGACAATGGTGAGGCACAGTGGAGGGGCAGGTGGCCCCTCCTCAGTATGTCTCCCCCAGGCCCTGTGAGGACAGGTGGAGGCTCTCTCCAGGCTCTCACCTGGCCCCGCCCCAGCATGTCTCCAGGTTCCTCTCAGCCCTGGTTACCACCAGCCCTGCAGTCAATCCCTGAGCTGGGAAGGGGCCCTTGAATCCACGCTGTCCTGCATCACAGTGTCGTCCACTCGGGCTCACATTGCCGCTAGGCCACCTGGCAGCCACTTGGCAGCCAAAGGATGGGGCCATGTTTTGTACTTTCTGAAACACAGCTTCCCCTTCAAGTGCGGGTGACCACAGTGCCACACAGAACCAATGTTACCGCCTATCCTCATTGAGCACAATTTTCTAGTTTTCAAACCCTCAATGAGCAAGAGAGCATGGCTTCCACCAGAGAGCGTGAGGTCACCAGTCACAGGGGCAACCAACAGGCAAAGACACCAGAAAATAGACCCAGCAGGGAAGTGCAGGTCTTCACTGAGGGTGGAACCCCATAGATTTGACCGTCTTCCAGCACATTAGAGAGATTGTCATGAGTAGCGGCTGAGCCAGAGAGAGTTATTTGCCTCCTCAAAAACCGTAAAATTATGTTACATAACACTTTAAAATTTTCTATCAACACAAAACTAATCTGGGCGCTGTGACTTCTGGTGAGCCACTGGGACAGACGGCATTGTCAGGAAGGCTGGCTCTGTGGTGTCCCAACCTGCCAGAGCCCAGGATGGTGGCAGCCTCCCCAGAAGCACCTGGCAACTCACCTGCACAGGGCCAGGGTCCCAGTTCCCCACACCCCAGCCACCACACCTTCTCCTGCTTTTTCTTGCTCCCTTCCTTCCTTCCTTCCTTCCTTCCTTCCTTCCTTCCTTCCTTCCTTCCTTCCTTCCTCCCTCCCTCCCTCCCTCCCTCCCTCCCTCCCTCCCTCCCTCCCTCCCTTCTTTCTTTCTTTCTTTCTTTCTTTCTTTCTTTCTTTCTTTCTTTCTTTCTTTCTTTCTTTCTTTCTTTCTTTCTTTCTTTCTTTCTTTCTTTCTTTCCTTCTTTCTTTCTTTCTTTGTCACATCTCAAGGAGAAATACACAGTTGCCAGAGGGTGGAGGGTGGAAGGTCCTGTTCATTCGCATTGACAAGCTCAGGTATTTCTATTAGAATCACATGTTTTACCTTAGGATACTGACTCCTGTGTCCATCTCAGCCTGGGCATTGTGCTGCCGCCTTCCAGAAGAGAAAAACTAGCTAGTGCCTTGTGAACGGGCAGCGTTTCTCATTTCCGACAATGTCGGCCCCATAGCCATCCAGATGAGAGATGGGGGACACAGGTGAGGACCCAGACGTGGTCTCCTCCCACAAGACTCCTTGGAAAGAGTTGTGAAAATGCCACAGGTACAAACACCTGCGGGCCACTCTCACAGGGACAGCTCCATGAGGCACTGCCACTCATTCCCAGAACCTCCTGCCACGGGCAGCACTTAGACAGTGACCCAAGGCCGACCAGGGAGCATGTCAGCCAGGATGTGTCATCCTCAGCTCTTCAGGACATGATGCCAGCAGGGGCAAAGTTATCCCCAGCAACAAGACAGAGGAAGAAAGGAAAACGGAAGAAAGGACAATGTCACAGTAGCCACCATGACCAAGAGAGACGGTTCCAGAAGTGCAGGACAGCTTCACATGCAGATGCTGTGGCTGTGCCATTACACTCCGAGAGGGGAGTCCAGGCCACTCTCAGGGTGCTCGCTGCCCTCAGCTGGGGGCCTGCAGGACATCAATCCTGAGAACACTGTGTTCTAGTGGAGTAGAATGAACTGACAGATACACAGCAAAGCTCCACATACTTTTCCTTTTCTTTGTGCCTACAAAGTTCTTCTTCAGTGTCCTCTCTCTTTTCAGCTACTACCGCTGTGTTGGTTTCAAAAAGCAGGACAATAGTAAAAATTGGAGACAAGTGTTTGGCCATGAAGAGAAATACTGGCTATCTCCCGCATTTTCAAGCGTGGGTGATGGTTGCAGTTTTCCAGCTCACCTTGCAGGTGATGAATCCAGAAAAAGCTTCTGTTACAAATCAAAACGGACATGTCAGAAGTATTAGCTCAAATCAACCTTGTCCTGTCAAACCACCTAGTGACTCAAAAGACCACCTGGACTGTTAATTTCAGTGGCCAGAGAGTGGAGCTGGAGAAGGAGTTGTTAGATCAGGGACAAATAACCATGTTCTAGTGGCAACAGAAAATGGAACAAATGGTTGTGTGTTCATAACCATTTGAATCACAGCGAGGTGTATAAACACATTATTGAGTGATAGTTTCAGTTCTACGCCCAAGAAGATGATCAGTGGAGTGAAGTAATTGAAGTACCACAGAAGATATATTTGTATTTTTTCTTTTTTCAACTTTCAGTTTCAGGGGGTGTGTATATGTATAATATTTGTGTATATAAAATAAATATATATATAATTAAAGAAAGCCTTTGCACAGTTCGCTGGAGCCACAGAAGCACCGCTCCAGAGCAGAGCAATGCCTTACATCTTCAGTGTTCGTTTGTACAACATTCACTAGCAGCTACAAAAGTGACTTAATTTTCCTCTGGAAATAATGCTTGCCTGTTGTGAGATGTTGGAATATATATGAACCATCATCACGTGTTAACACGCCATAAGGCGTTTTTGATACCTGATTCACGTTATTAGAGTTGCTTCTTAGTGTCCATGTGACTTTTCACTCCAAAAACACAAGCCAGAAACTTAAGTGAAGGACACCTAGGGCAAATGGTGGCTGAAAGTGAGGAAGATCCAAATTACTGTTGCTTGTCCTGTATAAGGAAAAGAAAACAATTCTTTTCTTATTCACCAATTTAATTCTTAATTTGCTAATTATAATTATGCTTACATACATTTCAACATTTTAATACAGTATTTTTTATGGTTAGCTCTAAAATTTTTAAAAGGATTCTGTTCCTCTAGAACCACTCTTCATACCACAGTCTCTTATCAGTTTGGATTCTTCAGAGAAGCAGAACCAATAGGGTGTGTGTGTGTGTGTGTGTGTGTGTGTGTGTGTGTGTGTGTGTATTTGTATTCATATGATGCTATTTATTCATGTGATTATTAGGGAGGCAAGTCTGAGAATCTGCAGGATAAGCTAGCAGACTGAAAACGCAGAAAGAAGATGTTCTAATCCTGAGGCAGAATTTCTTCTTCTCTGGGAAACCTCAGTTTCTGGCTTCCAGAGTCTTCTACTGATTGGATGAGGCCCATTCACATTATTGATGGTCATTTTCTTTTTGTAAAGTCAGCTAATTCAACATGGGGAAGGGGGTCATGGTAGACACAGGGGAGGGCTGGTCTCCCCACCTCCTCACATTAGGCTAACAGGGACGCAGACACATTCAGATGCCTTTGCAGAAAGAGAAGCCAGAGGCTCTTGAAGTCACAAAGGGGAAGCGTGAAGAAATCCTGCATCTCAGTCCCTCACAAGACAGCTGTCTCATGCTATAGAAAACAACAGTCATGGACAAATTCAGGTCAGTGGCTATAAAGGGTAATGCTCTGAATTCCCCACTACACACTCAACATGTCCCAAAGAATCACCATAATCCAGTCTTGTCCACTCTACCCCATCCCCCTTCCACATGAGGCCCTCCAGGACATCACCTTTACAAGCTGTGAGAGACACATCACAGCCCTGGGCACTGTCAGGGTGGCCTGGGGTAGAACGAAAACAGGACCTGGTCAGAGCCTGAGGAGATGTGGGAGAGGAGGAGTTATGGCAGAGGTGATCTCCTCCACACCTGTCTCCCATACTTAACACAGCCTGAGCACCTCCTTCTCTACCCCTGCGAAGAAATCATCCTGTGCGGGGCCAGGGAAGAGACAGGGCCATGAGGTCCTAGAGGAACCCCCTAGTCTTGGACCCCAGAGAAGTTTCCAAAACTGTGACTGCAGACCCAGGGCAGGAAGCATGAGGAAAGCAGATGTGGGAACTGAACCAACTGCACAGTATATAAAGTCACACTTGGTATAGAATAGACACAAAGTTAGGTTTGGTCTTTGGTGAATTCATGAATATGATTGTATTAAAATGTAATTGCATTGCATAAAAATTATAAAATGAAGAATACCAAAAAAATTAGGAAAGATTTTATTTTACGCAAGAAATGTACCTTTCAATTCATTAATTTATTCCAATAGAGAAAAAGTTATATGCTTATCTGTTGAGCCTATGTATTAATTTTCTGTTACTGCATAACATATGACCACTAACTCGGTGACTTTACACAGCACCCATTTATTTCTCTACATTTCCTTAATGAGAAATCCAGACCTGGCGTGAACGATTCTCAGTTCAGGATTTCACAAAGCTGTGTCCTCATCTTGAGGTTGGGGTCATCCTTCAAGTTTACATGAAGCTTGGTGGCAGAATTCAGTTTCAGGCAGTTGTAGGATTGTAGTCCTGGTTCCTTGGCAGCTGTTGGGTGGAGGTGGCGTGGGGCTGCTCTCAGTTCCTGGAGCCCACCAGCACCCTTTGCCACATGGCCCCTCCACTTTCGAAGCTCGCAGTGGAGGAAGCCCCTCACATGGAATCTCGCTCACACTGTGAATCTCTCTGCTGAGGAAGAAACAAGTTGTTTCAAGACCTCACCTGATTAGGACAGTCCAAGCCAGGATAATCATGGTCTTAAAGTCAACTGATTTGGGACCTTCCTTATATCTGCAGAACCCTTCATAGTAGCACCTACAGTAGTGCTGATTGAGTAACTGGGGGAAGGTGAATAACCAGGGGTGGTTATTTGGAGGCCATCACTGAATCATCCTCACATAGCCAGGATCTTCCTTTTGTGTTTAATTGGGTCACAGTAGGAAACTGAAGTTCAAATAAATAGATTGCTGTGAATGTTAATAAAATACATCCTATTGATACATGGAAACACTGATATCTTAAAACCAAATGACAGTGAATATCTTTTAGTTAATTTAGAGTAAATAAAAATTAAATTGTAGTAATTCTTTTTCTCTTTCGAAGCTCTTTTAGTTGTCTATTGCTGTATAATAAATAACATAAAGTTCAACAGCCCAAAACAACAAATAGTTATCATCTCCCACAGTTTCCAGTGGTCAGGAATCTGAGAGAGATTTCCTTGAGTGCTTCTGGGTCAGGGCCTCTCACAAAGTTTATTGGGGGACACACCTTTCATAGAATATGGGGAGGGAGCCAGAGAACCCTGAGAAAAGTGGCAGGCCCAGATGCAAGGCTGACTCCAGTGCTGGACAAAAGGAGAGAAGGTTTGTTGGACAAATCCTAGACCACAGGCAATCTAAGGAGAGTTGAGCAAGGCCATGGAGGAGTCCTCCGGCCACAGATGGCCAATAGAGGAGTCCCTTGTTGCCCAGGATTGGCCTGCCTTAGTGTCCGTGCTGTTACCTGTCAGTGGCTGGGAAGAGCCTATGAGAAGCAGGGCCTCTGCACCAATGCTGCTGAGGATGTCAGAGCACAAGAGCCAGGCCTTGGGAAATTACCTGGGAGAGTGGCTCAAACCTTCCTCCCGAGGGGTCTGGGCCTTTGGAAATCAAACTCTCTCAGACTGGGTTGTTGGACGATTCTGTTCACATTTGCAATGGGACAAGGGGAACAAGGAGGCCCCCAAGTGAATCTGTGGATTCCACACAAACTCCTCCTGCCCCATATTGTGTAACAGCAGCCCTGCCTCGTCCTGGGTATCCGGGTCCATCACCTCTGCCTGGAGAGGAGAGGGGTGCTCTTCTCCTCTGCTTGTCTCTGGGCCCATATTGTCCAGACTTCCCTGGAAGCAACTGCAATGTGTAGCTCAATGGGCTCTTGTTTGTCCCCGTGTCCGAGTGCCTCCCGGTGGAAAACCAGGACCTCCCATACTACAAAGCCCAGATTTGGGAGATGAGAAGTGCCAATTCCACAGCGGGTGAATATAAGGGATGGGACATGGAGCCACACCCTCTTCCATCCCTTGGTTTCTGAACCCAAGTTTCTTCCTACTGAGAATACAGCACCGTAGTGATGTCTCTGATTCAATCAATGCACTGTGTCCTGAAAGATGGACCCATTCCTCAGTGTTTCCTCCAGGCTGGTTCTGAGTTGTGTCTGTTGAAGGCCTGTCCATGGTTCTGTGTGGCCTGCAGCCCCTGCATGGTGCAGATGGTGATAGGATCAGCGGATCCCCTGGTCATGGCCCATGCTGCACCTACTTCCATTTCCCTGCGAGGTGGGTCCCCCAGGAAGACACTGTGCTGGCAGTAATTCCAAACCTGTGGATCAGGAATGTCCGCAGCTCCTGGATAGTGGTGCTGGCAGAGAGTCTGAGAATAGGGGAAAACAAGCCTACCCATGGAGGAAGTGTCTATCCCTGTGAGGATGAACCCCTGGCCCTTCCATGATGAGGCTCAGTGTGGTCACTGAGTCACTTAGTGGCTATTTGATCACCTAAAGAAATAGCGTCCTACCAGGGCTCATCAGGGCCTATCATGGCCCTCTAATCCTGACAAGCTGCATATTCAGAGGCAGCAGCAGCTGGATCAGCCTTGGTTGGTGGGAGTCAGTGCTGTGCTGGGCCCATTGTAGCCTCTAAATATGAGGCTACCTATGGGTCCAGCAGCACTGACTTACACCTGCCAAGGCAGTCGAATGACCTGGCAGGATGGGCACGTGAAGGGAGCTAGTGTGGTTCCTGCATGCACGCACCCATCCTGCCAGGTCTGAGCGACCCACAGTGAAGGCTGGCTAACTTGCATTTGTCCGCTTGGTTGCTCAATGACACCTCATGGGCAGGTATTTTCTGCATGGATGGGGTGTTAACTTGGGGTTCAGGGTCAATCCACATGGACCATTTCCATCTCATGATGGAGACTGTTGGGCCCATCCAATCTATGACTCTGTAGATCACGCAGAAGCCAATTCATATAAGCAGTTGGAATCACATGGTTCTTGGTGTCCCATGGTCAAGAATTCTATCTGATCAGGGCCAGTAACACTAATGTTTCTAGAAGGAGGCATATGTCTCTGCTGTGGATGACATGATCTTACTCCAGAATCCAAGGTCCTCCACTGTGATTTTCCCCCGATGCTTGGTTCAGCTCCATCCTGCATCTTTCCCCAACCCTGCCACCTCCAGCACCAGCGGGACTGAGGGATGGTGACTGCCTGCACCACAGCCTGGATCTGCTGCAGGGTCCTTTCCTGTGTGGGCCCTACTTGAAGTGGCATCCTCGTATGTCACCAAAAATGTGGCCAAAATGATATACCTCGATATGGAATGTAGTGTTGTCAGAACCCGAAGAGATTCACCAGGCACTGTGCTTCTCTCTCTCTCTCTTTTTTTTTTTTTTTTCAGTGAAGATGAAAGATGCAACAGGTTTTTTTTTTGTTGTTGTTGTTGTTGTTTTTTCTTTTCTATTTTGTTTTGTTTTCACTTGGAAGAAATTTCCCTGCATGCCCCTAGCCACCACACCCATAAAATTTCACTGCAGTGGCCACTCCTGAAGTTCTGTAAGATTTGTCCTCCTCTTTCTGGGGAGCATGTGTTTTACCAAGGCCTCCAGCATACTTTCCACCTTCTTTCTCAACCATCCCAATCTATGATGTTGCCAATGAAATGAACAGGTTGAATATTCTGTAGAATGTTCGGAATCTCTGAAGACTCTGTTATAGATGGCAGGAGAGTTCTAATAGCTCTCAGGGAAACTGTAAATAATTGTGCTATGAATGTGAATAACTCCATACCCACTTTCTAATTGGAAAGGAAAGCACTCAGCAAATCCCCGGCTGCACACCATTGGCCTGCAGCCTTGTTAACCTCCGCTAGCAGTGATAACCGGCCAGCATGGCAGCTGCAATCAAGACTGCCACTAGGTCAAGTCTGAAGTAATCCTGTTCATTTTTTAGGCCCCATCAGGCTTCAGCAAGGACAGAATACACGGAGATAACAGGCAACCCCAACACCACCCCACTTCCTACAGCTCTCTAATGGTGGTGCTACCCCCACAATACCTGCAATAACCTCCACAAGACCTGCCCTGGGATGTCATATCACTTCTGATTCAGTTGAGAAGGGGGCAGTTTCAGAGGCTTCCCTTTGGCTTTCAGCCCAATAAGAGTCCTTACTCCACAGGCGAGGGACCCAGTGTGGGGGTGACTCCAGCTGCCAGTGCATCAAGACCAATTATGCACTCAGGAAATAAGGAAATAAACAGGGCTGGGACTATGGCATTACGAGCTATAATGTGTCCCGGCCTCTGGAAGCCCCTCTGTAATGGGACATGATGGTGCTGTGGGAATCTGGGCATCAATGTCAGCTCACACCCAATGTCAATCCTCCCCCAAATCCTGCCTATTTCCCTTGCCCAGTGTACAGTCTCCTGAGTAAATGGCTGTAGGTTCCTTTGCAGAAGAGCTCAGGGAATTGAGCCAGCATACACTTCCATGCTGTTCCAGGGTCTTCCTCCTACGGGTATGGACTCCTCCTCTGTCACTGGGATGTGAATCTGAAAGTTGGCTGAGGTCTGGGCATTGAGAATGGAACATGATTTTGTATTGTGTCAACCACCCTCGGCCTCCTGCTCCTCAACTCTTGCTTTCTTTCCATAGATATCAATCAGCGCCCTTGCTGGCTGCCCTTCTGTTCAGACACTGCCCTCTATTAACCTTCCCCACACTCCCTGCAGGTCAAGCACAACCTTGGCTGCTCTGTTGGAGTTGTCATGGTAACTGTGCCCTCTGACTTTTGCAGGTCACTGCCACCACTTGATCTCTATAATTTCAGGGCCACATCCTCAAACAGATAGTAACTAGCCCAACTCTGGGACCACGTTTCCTATCATCATCCCCATCCTACAGAGGACGGAACCCCGACACTTCTTAGTGATGCAGGTCTCTCTCACCAGCACGTTCATGAGGGCTCTGGTACAAGGTGTGCCCTCTGGGTTTTCTGGTGGGACATGACCCTGATGGGTCTCTGGCCTCACATAATGGCTCCATCCACACTCCACTTTCCTCAGGCTTCTTATTTCATCCTCTGCATGTTCCAGGGCAACTGAGTTATGGCTAACTTGTTGAGAGTTGGGCATTACTTTTTCCCATCTACATAGAGCCACCCAGCAGTGAGTGTGCCTCACGCCCTGGAGTCCCTGATAAACCCATGTCCTAAGAAACTGCCCTCAAGCCAAAGGATTTTTATTCATCCAGCCTGACATTCTGATACTTTGATCAAACACCCTCACATTCCAATCCCGGAGGTGCTCCGTGGGCTCCTACAAGAACATGCCAACTGGTTCCTGCAAAGCTCCTGAGAGGGATTCCCGCAGCATCACAGGGGGGAGGCTTTTGCAGCATCTTCCAGTATAGGAAGCGGGAACTATTACCAGAGAAAGGCGAGCCTCCCCTGCATGCCAGAGGGTCCTGGAGGGCACCCATCAGATAACTCTGTTCCAGTTTGCAGGATCTCAGGTTTCCCCAGCAGGGCCCTGATTTCCCACAACAGGCGTGCCTTGGCTGAGTGTCAGACATCTCTGGAGTGCTGTGACCCTCACAATGATGTCTTCAGCTGCTATTCCATGCTATCTGCCCTTTCTCTAGAGGAGATGAAGGACTGTCCATGAGACACTGCAGAGGCACTCACACATAGTCACGACTGCTGTTAACAATCCTCAGATTCTCATTCTCCTTTTATAGGACACCAACACAGCCGAGTAGTATTCAGCCCACTCCACTGTCTTTGTAGGTTTCCCTCTCACCCTGTCATTATTGTGCAGAGGCTTCTATCATCACACGCGCCAGGGCTTCCCCTAACCAGGGCATCTTCTCAGGTTAGCACTGGGCAGATCTACACTTGCTCGGCTGCACCTTGTGCTATGCACTTTCTGTGTCCTCCATCAAACCAGATGGCATCCTCTTGGTCAGCTAGGCAGTGGGTGAGCTCATCCCATATCCCCTATTTTAAGGTCCTCAATCTTCATTACATGAGTAATATCCCTTTTGCCATGTATTGCAGCCTGTTCACAGGTTCTAAAGATTGAGACTGGACTTTTTTGGGGACCATTACCCAGTCCCCCATATCTGCATATGTTGAAGTCATCAAGATCAAGGAGACAGCACTGCTGAAGAGGGAGCCAGGGAACCAGGAGCTACAAGTCAGGATTGAGAGGAATGGCCTGGGGCCCACAGGGAATGGCTACAACGAAGGGAGTGGGGCCCTAATCTGATGACAGTTTAGGGAGGTTTGGGAGGAGGGAGGCAGAAAGGTCTCAAAACCACAATGAGAAATGAGTCCAAAGGTACAAGTCCCTGGGGAAAGTCCCCATGCGGGAGGACTTCTGAAGGGTCTGTGTCCTTTGAGAAACTCAGGTTCCTGCTGGAGCTGTGAGATCAGGAACATCCTGAGAGAGGATGTGGAGGATTTCCTGATCAAGGGCTGAGAATTCCAGAGGGTACAGTGGGAAGATTTCTGTATTTGGGGTGGGAGGATGAGGGGGACAGAAGAGGAGTGTGCAGAGCCTTTTGAGGATGCAAGTGCAGGGTGTTTGGGGGACCCAGTGTGACTGACACAAACAGGGAAAGGGCATGAGGAGCTCAGTCCTGGTGGACTCGAGGCAGACAATGGTGCTGAGGCTGTGGGAGATGAGGGAGGAGGAGCAGGGGTGGCTCTCACCTGGGCTTTGTCCATGGAGGTGAGGATGGTGGAGTGGTTGGATCTTAGTGCTGTCTGGACCTTTCTTGACCCCCTGATGACAGAATGGAGTACCTGAGGCAGGGGGATTCCTAGAGGATTGACCCTTGAACGTGAGGAAGGGAAGTGATCTCATTCCAGGTCTCAGGTCTACCCTGGCACCTTCTGCAGGTTGTGTCACTTCTGGGTCCCACGTGTGACCCCAGCACAGGGGCCCTCTTCTTTCCTACTGAGGAGACGGAGGCCCAGGGGAGCTGTGCTCAGATTTGATAATGCCAATATGCGTGTTTACATCTTAGAATACTATGTGGACATGGAGGTGTTGTTTCCAAATAAAAGATAACTGAGTAAATGAGAGTTTTAAGAAACCTGAGCAATGGAGAGTAGAAGAAAATGTTTCTACTTTTCAGTTTCCCCAAATGTTGCTGTCAAGGGGCTAGAGAGAGAAGTTGCAGGGAAAACAGAAACCTCAGAGAGGGTTGGAGCTCCTGAGCTCTACTCACCTCCACAAGAAAGATGTTTGGGAAATTATTAAGACAATTTGACATTACTTGGAAATTTCATAATATGAGGAAATTGTAGCAACTCTCTTCAGTGTAATAATATTATTGTTGGAAAAATGTTATTTTTTAAGAGATGCATACTGAAGTATTTAGGAATGAGGGTCATGATGTTGTTAAGCGATTGTCAAATGTTTTAGTAAAAATTATAGAAATATAATTTATTACATACACAAAGGAAATAATTAGATCTATGGTGACCATTGTATTCTTTCAAACTTTAGGACTCTTTGCAATTTTGTGTAATATTTGGAGAAAAAATTAAAGCAAATAATACATAATCACATGAGAAATGTTCACCACATTATGTGGATAGGATATTAAGTTTCGAGACCAGATGAGGTGGCTCATGCCCGTAATCGCACAGCTTTGAGAGGCTGAGGTGGGAGGATCACTTTAGGCCAGGAGTTCAAGAGCAGCCTGGGAAACATAGGAAGACCCAATCTCTCCAAAATACTAAACAATTAATTGAATCTGGTGGCGGGTATACCTGTGGTTCTAGCTACTGGGGAAGCTGAGGTGGAGAATTGCTCAAGCCTAGGAGTTCAAGGTTATAGCGAGCTATGATCATGCCACTGCCTCAGTGACAGAGCGAGATCGTGTCTCAAAAAAAATTAAAAATAAAGACAGAAAAGAATATTAAGCTTTAAGAGCATTCAAGAGCATGTGTGTGAGAATGTGTCAGTGTGTGCCAGTTGTGTGTATTTTGTGTGTGATTGTGTGATTGTGCGGAGAGTATCTAAGAACATATGTCAATCTGTGTGACGGCACCTTTGTGTCTGTGTGTGTTGGTGTGTGAGTCTATGTGTGCATTCACTCATTCATTCATTCACTCAACTAGTATATTTAAAGTAACATTCAGGCACTATTCAAGGTAAGGGAACTACAGCTGTGAACAATCGAAATCACTGTCCTTGTCCTCATGAAGCTTGTATTCCAGAGGAGAGAGAGACTATAAGCAATTAAAACAAATACATCTGTAGCTGTGCACAGTGACTCACGCCTGTAATTCCAGGACTTTGGGAGGCTGAAGTGGGAGGATCCCTTGAGGCCAGGAGTTTGAGACCAGCCTGGGAAACATAGCAAAACTCCATGTGTACCAAAAAGAAATACAAAATAGCTGAGTGTGGTGGCACACGCCCGTAGTCCCCAGCTACTTGGGAGGCTGAGGTATGAGGATCACCTGAGCCCAAGAGTTTGAGGCTACGGTGAGTCAAGACTGCACTACTGCACTCCAGCCTAGGTGACAGAGCACAACCTGGTCTCTGAAAATAAATACATAAGTAAATAATTCTTAAATGTTAGTAAAAGCGTTGTGAACAAAAACAAAACAGGGTGGGGTCAGAGGGGATGGGAGACGCCACATGAAGTGGGCAGTGCAGGGACGGGTTGTGGTGGGAATGAGGAGAATGTCAGGGTGGAAGGGAGCTCTGGAGATGAGCTTCCAGGGAGGGGAGCAGCTGTGCAGAGGTTCTGAGGTGTGGACACCTGGGCGTGCTGGATGAACGACGCCGTGGAGGGCCTCAACCTGGCCCCATTGCACAGCCATATCTGGGTAAACTGGGCGGTCACTGGAGAGGGCCTTGCCAATGAGAGGGATTTTTCATGTAACATGTTTTGAAAAGATTCTTCAAAACATTCCAAAGGTATTACAGGGGACATTTTCCTCCATTCCCAGACCCCAGGTCCTCTGCCAGAAACGAGCACGTGACCAAGTCTCATGCATTCTTCCTGGAAAGCAGCTGTGCACGTGTTATTGTTGTTACATGAAGAAGGAGCACTGAAAAGAAAGAAGCAGAGGAAGAAAATGCTGCTTCTTTTCGGTTTTCCAGAGTGTTGTCATGAAGGGCTGGAGAGAGGGTTTGCAGGGAGGAGACAGAAACCTCAGGGACGGCACAAAGATCCAGAGCTTCATTCTCCTCTCATCGTTGTGGAGTCCCTTGCTGCCCAGAGGCTCCTTCACCCCCACTGATGCTCAGCCCCGGGTCAGCCATCTCTGCCTGACTTACAGCCCACTCGTCTCTTCTGCTCAGAGAATCTGAGAGCAGCGCGGCGGCGCCCCCCCGTGTGGCCACAGGGCTAAGGATGGTAGCCCCCACGTCCTACCTCACCTGCTCAGCCAAGACCTCTCGGTCTCCCTGGGCTCCAGGCAGCAGGACAGGGGTCTGAACACAAGAGGGCGCGCCTACCCTAGGTCAGGGTTGGGATCAGCCGGAGTCTGTGTGGTTCTATTCATGTACGCTTTATTGTATTCCATTGATTTATGCCTATTTTATGCCAATATCACACTGCTTTTTATTACTAGAATTTATAGTAAATATTGAAATCACACACTATGCATCCTCCACATTTCTTCATTTTAAAAATTATTTTGGCTATTCAAAGTTATTTTTATTTCCGTTGAAATGGTGGCTTCAGCTTGCCAATTTCTTTAAACATTTCTTTTAAAGCTCACCAGTGTTTTAATTCAAATTGCACTTAATTTAATAGCTCAATCTTGGAGAATTAATAACATTGGAGATCCCAGTTCTGGAATACACTACTTCTCTGTTTATTTCGATCATCTTTACTTTCTGTCGGTGCTGCCATGTAGATCTTAGTGTACAAATCACAAACACTATTAAAAAATTAATGTCTGAATATGGTATTACTTTAGTAAATGTTTTATAAGTGGATTTTTAAGTTTTTCGTTATTCTGATTTTACATTACTTATAGAGACTTTAGTTTTGTATAGGAGCTGTCCCCTACAGTTTTGATAAATTCACTTATTACTTCTAGAAGATTTATTTGCCTTTATATTTTCCACTTGCATAATATTGTCACCTGCAAACTAGGACATTTTACTTCTCTTTCATTCATAAGTCTTTCATTTCTTTTTCTTGGCTTAATGCTCTGGCCAGGACCTCCAGGACAATAGCTTTGCCGTTTTCCTGATCTTAGGTAGAGAGTAATCGATTTTCATCATAAAATATGATGTGAGTTGTAGGTTTCACATAGAAGCCCTTTACTGAACTGAAGAACTTGACTACGATTCCTATTTACTGACAAATTTTGTCACAAATGAGTGTTGCATTCTATTTTTCATTATTATTTTTTAACTTTTAGGTTCTGTGGTACATGTGCAGGCCTGTTATATACTTAAATTGCATGTCGTGGGGGTTTGGTGTATAGATTGTTTCACAATGCAGGTTATAAGCATGGTACTTGATTGGAAGTTTTTAAATTTTCACTCTTCTCCCATCCTCCATCCTCCATTCGGCCCTGGTGTCTACTGTTCCCTTCTTTGAGTCCATGTGTACTCACTGTTGAGCTCTCACTTATAAGCGAGAACTCGTGGTGTTTGTTTTTCTGTTCCTGTGCTAGTTCTCAGGATAATGGCCTCTAGCTCCATCCATGTTGCTGCAAAGGACATGACCTTGTTCTTTTTTATGGATGTGTAGTATTCCATGGTGGGTACGTACCACATTTTCCTTATTCAGTCTACCACTGATGGGCATTTAGGTTGATTCCATGTCTTTGCTATTCTGAATAGTCCTGCAATGAACATACACCTGCTTGTGTCCTTATGATAGAATGATTTATATTCCTTTGGGGATATACCCAATAAAGGGATTGCTGGGTCAAATGGTAATTCTAAGTTCTTTGAAAAATCGCCAAACCGCTTTCCATACTGGCCAAACTAGTTAATTTACATTACCACTGGCAATGTATAAGCGTTCCCTGTTCCCTGCAACCTTGCCAGCATCCGTAACTTTTTGGCTTTGTGATAATATCCATTCTGATCGTGTGAGATGGTATCTCACTGCAGTTTGGGTTCATATTTCTGTAGTGATTAGTGATGTCAATCATCTTCTCATATGCTTGCTGGCCCTGTGTATGTCTTCTTTTGAAAAGTGTTTGTCCATGTGTTTTGCCTACTTTTTTAACGCGATTGTTTGTTTTCTGCTTGTTAATGTCTTTACATTCCTCATGGGTTCTGCCTATTAGACCTTTGTCAGATGTATAGTTTGTGATATTTTCTCCCATTCTGTAGGCTGTTTATTCTGTTGAGTTTATTTTGCTGTGCAGAAGCTCTTTAATTAGGTCCCTTTTGTCAATTTTTGTTTTTGTTGCACTTGACTTTTGGCATCTTTGTTTGATACCTTTTTTAAAAAGTTTTAAATGGTATTTAGTTTTTTTTACTGTTTATTTTAGTTTCAGGTGTTAACACGTCAGCAGCTGAGGCAGCACAGCGGAGTGCAGGCACATCGGCTGGTGTGGGGTATTGCTGGGAGTGGGGCTGTGGTGTTCTGTGCAACGTTTGCGCTAGCAGTGGTGGTGGCGTGGCAGAGGCAGAGTTGCTGGTGTCTGCTCTGGCACTCGCGCAGACAGCTGTGACAGCCAGGAAGATTGCTTGAATCTGAGAGTTCGAGGCTGCAGTTAGCTATGATCGTGCCATTGCACTCCGCCTTGGTAACAGAGTGAGACCTTGTCTCAAACAAAAAAGGTATTTTTTTGAGACAGGGTCTCAGTGTGTCACCCAGGCTGGAGTGCAGTGGCGTGATGTTGGCTCACTACAACCTCCGCCTCCTGGGTTCAAGAGATTCTCCTGCCTTACCCTTCTGAGTAGCTAGGATCATAGGCGTCCACCACCTTTCGGGCTAATTTTGTATTTTTAGTAGAGACGGAATTTCACCATGTTGGCCAGGCTGCTCTGGAACTCCTGACCTCAAGTGACCCGCTGACCTCGGCCTCCCAAAGTGCTGGGATTACAGGTGTGAGCCACTGCACCCAGCCTGTTTTTTATTGTATTAATTGAGTGAGTTGTGTTATTTAATTTGCAGGTGTTGAACCAAACACTTCCCCATAAAAAACCAATCTGGCATGACACATTATTCTTTTTATGTTTATTTGAATTTAATAACTTTTTGCACACAATTTGGGGTGTGTGCTCAAGAGAAATAGTTGTTCTTGATTCTTTTTTCTTGTGATTTTGTTGTCTGAGTTTTCTTCTTCTTTTTTAAATCTGAGTTATGTTTCCCTCATAAATGGACTTGAAAATGGTTGCCTCCTCTAATTTCTAAAAGGGTGTTTGAAAAATTGATGTTATTTCTCAACTATATGCTCCATATAATACATCATTGAAGCCTTCTGGACCTGGAATTTCCTCTATGGGAAAGATTTCAATTACAAATTCAATTTCTGATATTTATATATAGCTGGTCACATTTTCTATTTCTTCTTGGGTCAATTTTCCTGAGTTTTCTCTCTCAAGGAAATTGTTCACTTGGTTGTCAAACATATTGGCATGAAATTATTAATATTTCTTTTCAGGACCTGAAGACTGTGCACTGATGTTCTTTTCTTCCTAATATTGTTAATTTGTGTCTTTTTGTCTTTATCAATCTAGCTAGGGGTTTTTAAAATTTCCTGATTATTTTACCATACAACCAACTTTTTGATTTATTAATTTTCTTTAATCTTTCTGATTCATTGACTTCTGTTTCATCATTATTTCCTTCCTCTGCATGCTTTGTTTTAATTTGTTCTTTTTTGTTTTTTTTTTATGGCAGAAGGCAGGTTGCTAATTTGAGATCTTCTTTTTTAATAGAGGCACTTGAAAATACCAATTTTTCTCTAGTACTGCAGCTACATGCCACAGATTTTGATTTATTGTACTTTCATATCCTTCAGTTTAGAAGACGTCCTAATTTTTCTTATGATTTCTTCATTGACAAAATTGTCGATCAGAATTTTGATGTTTAATTTCCAGATACTTGGTATTTTTATGATCACATATCTTAGTCTATTTGGGCTGTTGATACAGAACACCACAGTCTGTGTGGCTTATAAACAACAGAAATCTATTTCTCACAATTCTCACAATTCCAGAGCCTGGGAAGTCCAAGGTCAAGACAATGGCAGAGAGAGTGTGTGATGAAGGGTGCGTCCTGATTCACAGATGGTGTCTTTTCTTGGTGTCCTTACATGGTGGAAGGAGCAAAGGAGTTCAATGAGGTCCCTTTTATAAGGGGACTAATCTCACTAATAAGGGCTCTGCCCTCAGGACTTAATCACCTCCTACAGGCCCCACCTCCAAACACCATCACATTAGGGATTAGGTTTCAATATGTGAATTTAGGGGATGACAAAAACATTCAGTCCACAGGATCATCTTATTGTTACTGATTTCTAATGTGTTTCCATACGGTCAGAAAATACATCTTGTATGATTTCAGTATTTTCAAATGTATTGTTTTATGGCCTGAAATACAGTTTCTCTTGGTAAATGTATCATTTGCACTTGAGACAATATGTATTTTTTCACTGATGTTCATATGTGTATAAATCAATAAAGACTGTGTGGCTAATGCTTTTTGGTTTTCTAGGTCTTTGCTGGAATTTTCTGTAGTTTTAAAATTTATTGCTAAAGAGAAAGTTTTAACATGTCTAATGTTTAACATGTTTAACATGTCTAACCCCTGCCTCCCTGGTTCCAGCAATTCTCCTGCCTTAGCCTTCCTTGTAACTGAGATTACAGGCACCTGCCACTACACCCAGCTAATTTTCTTGTATTTTTAGTAGAGACGGGTTTTCATCTTGTTGGCCAGGCTGGTCTTGAACTCCTGACTTTGTGATCCGCCAGCCTCAGCCTCCCAAAGTGCTGGGATTACAAGTGCGAGCCATCGTGCCCAGCCAGATTCTTTTTATTCTATCCATTGTGATAATCTCTGAATTCTGATTGGGGAGTTTAATCCATTTACATTTAAAGTAATTACTGATAAGGAACGATTTAGTTCTGTAATTGTGATGTTGGTTTTATGCATGTCTTATAGCTGTTTTGTCCCTCATCTCCTTCATTCCAACCTTCCTTTGTTTTTAGTCGATTTTTTTCTAGTGATATGTTTTCATTGCCTTCTTATTTTCTTTTGTGTATAGTTTATGTCTATTTCTTTGTGATTACTATGGTATTGCATATAACAATACAGTTATGACAATCTTGAATTGAAGCCAATATGAAACTCTGCTTCTTCACATCTTTTCCCACCCCTCATTTTACGTTATTGATGTCACAAGTTACACCTTAGCAGACCGGCAGGCTGGCAGGCTGGAAAATCATAATGTTGCAGCCTTCAGTCTAAAATTTGTAGACCAGGCTGGCAGACTGGAAACGTAAATAGTAGTTTCTACTGTCTTCTTCAGGCAGAATTTTTTTCTCCTCTGGGAAGCCTCATATTTTGCCCAAAGGCCTTCAACTGATTAAAAAAGCCCCACCCAGATTTTTGAGGGTAATTTCCTTTTCATAAAATCATCTGATACCAGATTTTAATCACAACTGCAAAACACCATCATAGCAACATGTAAATTTAGTGTTTGATTAAATAACTAGGTACTGTGGTATAGTCAAATTGACACATAAGACCCACCATCCCAGTCTATGCTTGTGAACTTGGCACCCATTAACATTTTCTTAAACCTTACTTCGTCTCCAAATAAGAACAATTATAAAGGCATACTTTTGCCAAAGATGATACAATTAGCTTGCACCCGACTAAAAACACACTAACCCTTTCCTCAGAAAAAGATTCAAACTGAATGCATGATACGCACTCTTCTACTCTTCTCTTTGATGTACTGTAACCTAAATACCATGTGTAATAAAAGTTACACCATCATTAATAAAAGGGAACTATCATTAGCACGTCTTATGTTTTATTGCAAGACGATCAGGAAAGATGAAAAGAAAGGTATTTGCTCAATACATGTCTGGATACATACACACAGACAGAAATATCATTATAAAAACATAAGGAAGTAATGCTGATAACATTTGCTGTCTTTATTTCTGTAAGTGCTCACATGGTTACAGCTGGTTATTTATTTATTTACTTACTTATCTGAGACAGGGCCTTGTCCTGTTGCCCAGGCTGGAGTGCAGTGGCATTACCTCGGCTCACTGCAACCTCCACTTCCTGGGCACAAGTGATCCTCCTACCTCACTCTCTTAAGTAGCCTGGACTACAAGCACACCATCAAGTCTGACTAATTTTTTGTATTTATTTTGAGTAGAGATGGAGTTTCAGCATTTTGCTCAGCTTGGTCTTGCATTCCTAGACTTAAGCAATCCACCTGCCTCAGCCTCCCAAAGTGCTGGGATTACAGGCATGAGCCACTGTGCCAGCCACAACTCGTATTTATAAATACTTTTTTTTGGTCGTTTTTTACTAACCATCCCATATTCCCACTGCTTTCAGCAAGTCCGTCAGCTGATCAGGTTTCTTTTCCTGCTTGGGTGACTCAAACCTTTATTTCTGAAGGGAATGGATCATTAGAAGTCCTGCCTGACTTGGGCTGTTGTAGTTTTTATTGACTTTCATTACAGGGCAGAGTATTACTAAGAGATGCTCTAAAACATCTCCTGTTCCAGAAATAGTCCTATTACTGCCATGGTATAGTAGCAGACCAATTCCCCATGATGACCAGGACCAATCACCCCAGACGGTGCAGTCACTCCTTCCTTTGTTGATTCAGAATCATGAGGAGCTGAAGGCCCGGGTGGCTGTCTTAGCTTCCAGCTCAGTGGTTCATTTCTGTGTCTCCTGAGGGAGCTCAATGGTTCATTTCTGTGTCTCCTCCTTTTGTAAACCTCTAGATCCTGATCCTGTTCCTCCTGACTGGGCAAGACCTCACAGGCAGGGTCTCCAGCACCTCCTTCAGGTATGTTCAGGCTGGCAACAGGTCTATACTTTCCTGGAACAGAACGCCCAGAGGAAGGGGCAGACTGCCATCTTTGCTGTTATATAGCCTTCACCGGTGATACCTTCAGGCACTGGAAAATCTGAGGCAACTAGGGACTGTAGCAGACCCTCAGCAAACTGTACAGCCCTACAGAAAAGTGTCCAGACTGTCACAAGAGAAAACAAAAGAAGAGGAGAAAAAAACCCACTCGAAGATCAGCAACCTCAAAGATTGAGGGTAGGTAAGCCCACAAAGATGAGAAGAAATCAGTAAAAGAATCTGGTAACCAACCTGACAGAGCTGAAAAACACGCTATAAGAATTTCACAGTACACTCACAAGTATTAATAGTGCAATAGAGCAAGTGGAGAAAAGAATCTCAGTGCTTGAAGACTGGCTTTCTGAAATAAGACAAGAAGATGAGACTAGAGAAAAAAGAATGAAAAGGAATGAACAAAACATCTGAAAAACGTGGGATTATGTAAAGAAACTGAATGTATGAATGATTGGTGTACCTGAAAGAGATGGGGAGAATGGAACCAATTTGGAAAACATTTCAGGATATCATTCATGAAAAATTTCCCAACCTAGCTAGACAGGCCCACATTCAAATTCAGAAATGCAGAGGATCCCAGTAAGTTGCTCCATGAGAAGATCATCCATCATCCCCAAGACAAATAATCATCAGATGCTCCAAGGTTAAAATGAAAGAAAAAGTGTCAAGGGTAGCCAGAGAGAAAGGCCAGACACCTACAAAGGGAAGCCCATCAGACTAACAGTGGATCTTTCAGTGGAAATCCTACAAGCCAGAAGAGATTGACGGCCAATATTTAACATCCTTAAAGAAAAGAGTCTTCAACCCAGAATTTCATATCCAACCAAACTAAGCTTCATAAGCAAAGGAGAAATCAGATTCTTTTCAGGCAAACAAATGCCAAGGGAATTCATTACTACCAGACCTGCATTACAAGAACTCCTGAAGGAAGTACTAAACATGGAAAGACAGTTACCAGCCACTACAAAAACACAGTGAAGTACACAGACTAGTGACACAATAAAGCAACCACATAAGCAAGTCTGCAAAGTAACTAGCTAACAGCATGATGATAGGATCAAATTCATACATACGAAGACTAACCTTAAATGTAAATAGGCTAAATGCCCCATTTAAAAGACAAAGAGTGGCAAGCTGGATAAAGAACCAAGACCCATCAGTATGCTGTCTTCAATACACCCATTTCACATGCAATGACACACATAGGCTCAAAATAAAAAGAAGGAAGAAAATTTACTGAGCAAATGGAAAGCAGAAAAAAAAGCCAGGGTTGCAACCCTTGTTTCTGACAAAACAGGTGTTAGACCAACAAAGATCAAAAAAGACAAAGAAGGGCATTACATAATGGTAAAGGGTTCAATTCAACAAGAAGATCTAACTGTCTGAAATATATATGCATCCAACACAGGAACACCCAGATTCATAAAGTAGGTTCCTAGAGACCTTCAAAGAGACTTAGAATCTCACACAATAATAGGAAGAGATTTTAATACTCCACTAACAATGTTAGACAGATCATCAAGACAGAAAATTAACAAAGGTATTCAGGACCTAAACTCAGCCCTGGATCAAATGGACCTGATAAATATCTACAGAAGTCTTCACCCCAAAGCAACAGAATGTACATTTTTCGCATTGCCACATGGCACTTACTCTAAAATTGATCACACGATTGGAAGTAAAACACTCCTCAGCAAATGCAAAAGAACTGAAATCACAACAAATAGTCTCTTGGACCACAGTGCAATCAAATTCAAAATAAAGACTAAGAAATTCACTTAAACCATACAATTACATAGAAATTGAATAATCTGTTCTTGAACGACTTTTGGGTCAATAGTGAAATTAAGGCACAAATCAGGAAGTTCTTTGAAGATAATGAGAACAAAGATACAATGTATCAGAATCTCTGGGAAACAGCTAAGGCAGTGTTAAGAGAAAAATTTATAGCATTAAATGCCCACATCAAAAAGTTAGAAAGATTTCAAGTTAACAACCTAAAATCACAACCAAAAGAACTTGAGAATAAAGAGCAAACATATCCCAAAGCTAGCAGAAGACAAGACATAATAAAAAAAATTAACAAAGGCATTGTCTCCTGAAGGAGGCAGAGACACGAAAAACCACTCAAAAGATCAACGAATTCAGGAGTTTTTTGTTTTGTTTTGTTTTGTTTTTTTTGAGATGGAGTTTCATTCCTGTTACCCAGGCTGAAGTGCAGTAGCACCATCTCGGCTAACTGCAACTGCCACCTCCCGGGTTCAAGCGATTCTCCTGCCTCAGTCTTTCAAGTAGCTGGGATTACAGGCATATGTCACCATGCCTCGTTAATTTTTTGTATTTTTAAGAGAGATGGGGTTTATCCATGTTGGTCAGGCTGGTCTTGAACTCCTGACCTCAGGTGATCTACCTGCTTCAGCCTCCCAAAGTGCTGGGATTACAGGGGTGAGGCCATCGCTCCTGGCCAAGGTTTTTTTTTTTTGTTTTGTTTTGTTTAAATTAATAAAATCAATAGACCCCTAGCTAGGCTAGTAAAGAAGAAAAGAGAGAAGATTTCAATAAACACTATTAGAAACAATAAGAGGGACAATACCATTGACCACACAGAAATTCAAGCAACCACCAGAAAATATTATGAACATCTCTATGCAAATAAACTAGAAAATCTAGAAGACAAGGATCAATTTCCTAGACACACACACTTGCCCCCTCCAAGACTGAACCAGGAAGAAATTGAATCACTGAACAGACTAAAAATGAGTTCTGAAATTAAGGCAGTAATAAACAGCCTACCAACCAAAAAAACCCAGGACCAGATGATTGACAGGCAAATTCTATTAGATGTACAAAGAAGAGCTGGTACTATTACTACTGAAACTATTCCAAAAAAAAAAAAAAAAAAATGAGGAGGAGAGACTTCTCCCTAACTCATTCTATTAGGCCAGCATCATCCTGATACCAAAATGTGGCAGAGATACAACAACAACAGAAAAGAAAACTTCAAGCCAATATTCTTGATGAACATCGATGCAAAAATCTTCGACAACATGCTGGCAAGCCAAACCCTGCAGCACATCAAAAAGCTTATCCACCACAATCAAGGAGACTTCATCCCCAGTATGCAACATTTGCTCAACATATGTAAATTAATAAATGTGCCTCATTATATAAACAGAACTAAAGACAAAAAACCACATGATTATCTCAGTAGATGCAGAAAGGGCTTTTGATAAAATTCAACATCTATTCATGGTTAAAACTCTCAATAATAGTTTAGTGAAGGAATAGACTCCCAAAGTGCTGGGATTACAGGTGTGAGCCACCACGCCCGGCCACTACCACTGACATTCTTCACAGAACTAGAAAAAACTATTTTAAAATTCACCTGGAACCAAAAAAGAGCCTGAATAGCCAAGGCAATCCTAAACACAAGGAACAAAGCTGGAGGAATTACACTACCTGATTTTTTTTTTTTTTTTTTTTTTTTGAGACAGAGTCTCACCCTGTCGTCCAGGCTGGGGTGCAATGGTGAGATCTCGGCTCACTGCAACCTCTGCCTCCTGAGTTCAAGTGATTCTCCTTTTCTCAGCCTCCTAAGTAGCTGGGATTACAGGCACGTGCTACCATACCCAGATAATTTTTTGTATCTTTTGTAGAGACAGGTTTCACCTTGTTGACCAGACTGGTCTCAAACTCCTGACCTCGTGATCCACCTGCCTCTGCCTCCCAAAGTGCTGGGATTACAGGTGTGAGTCACCATGTCCAGCATATGCTACCTGATTTCAACTACATTTCAAGTCTACAGTAACCGAAATAGCATGGTACTGGTACAAAAACAGACGTAAGGACCAATGGACAGAATAAAGAACCCAGAAAGAAGACCACACACCTACAACTATGATCGTTGACAAACCTGACAAAAACAAGCAATGGGGAAAAGATTTCCTATTCATAAATGATGCTGGGATAACTGGCTAGCCATATGCAGAAGATGAAAACTGAACCCCTTTCTTACACCATATACCAAAATCACCTCAAGATGGATTAAAGACTTAAATTTAAGATCCAAAACTGTAAAAACCCTAACACAGCCTAGGCAATACCATTTAGGACATTGGCATGGGCAACAATTTCACGACAAAGATGCCAAAAGCAAGTGCAACAAAAGCAAAAATTGTCAAATGGGATCTAATTCAACTAAAGAGCTCTGCACAGCAAAAGAAACTATCAACAGAGTAAACAACCTACAGAATGGGGGAAGATCTTTTGCAAACTATGCATCTGACAAAAGTGTAATATCTATAAGGAAGTTAAACAAATTTACAAGAAAAAACAAAACAACCCCATTAAAAAGTGGGCAAAGCATATGAACAAACACTTCTCAAAAGAAGGCATACATGAAGCCAACAAACATGAAAAAATGCTCAACATCACTGATCATTAGAGAAATGCAAATCAAAACCACAGTGAGATGCCGTTTCACACCAGTCAGAATGGCCATTACGAAAAAGTCAAAAAACAGATGCTGGCAAAGTTATAGAGGAAAAGGAATACCTATACACTGTTGGTGGGAGTGCAAATTAGGTCAGCCATTGTGGAAGACAGTGTGATGATTTCTCGAAGACCTACAGACAGAAATACCATTATACCCAAAGGAATACACATCATTCTATTATAAAGATATAGGCACTCATATGTTCATTGCAGCACTATTCACAATAGCAAAGACATGGAATCAACTTAAATGCCCATCAATTATAGAATGGATAAAAAAATGTCATACATAGATACCATGGAATACTGTGCAGCCAGACAAAGGAACACGATCATGTCCTTTGCAGAGACATGGACGGAGCTGGAAGCCATTATCCTTAGCAAACTAATGCAAAAACAGAAAACCAAATACTGCATGTTCTCACTTCTAAGTGGGAGCTAAATGATGACAATGCATAGAGACATAGAGGGGAATAGCACACACTGGGGCCTTTCAGAAAGTGGAGGGGGGGAAGAAGAAGAGGATCAGGGAAAATAACTACTGGGTACTAGGCTTAAAACCTAGGTGATTAAATAATCTGTGCACCAAACTCCCACAACGCAAGTTTACCTGTAAAACAGCCTGCACTTGTACCCCTGAATTGAAAATAAAGTTAAGAAAAGGAGGTGATCTGTGGATTTTGCCTGCTGCTGAGTAGGTCTATTTCGATTATGCAAACCAGCACTGAGGAAATAATCACAGGGTGGTCAGGGGCCCACCAGAACCACTGTGAGAATGGTTCATGGATGTTAGGGCTTCAGGTTTTCTATTCTTCCTAATTTAATCTTGGTAGGTTGTTTCCAGGAATGTATCCATTTCCTCCAGATTTTCCAGTTTGTCAGTACAGAATTGTTCATAATAGTCTCTGATGGTCTTTTGTATTTTTGCAATATCAGTCATAATATTTCTCTTTTCTTTCCTGATTTTGTTTGAGTCTGTTAGAAATAAAGCTCGAAGTCACAAAGAAAATGAGCACTTGAACAAAGGATTTCTCAGCAAGGCAATTTTTACTTCTGCAGAAGGGTGCTACCTGTAAGCCTGATTGCCACGAGAGCACCCAGAACAAGGGAAAGCAGGGGTTTTTATTCCTAATGCAAGTTGTTTCTACTGTTGTGTCCTGTCTCCATTGGCTGGAGCTGGGCCACACAATCTAAACTGATCCCAGTTGGCTAAAAATGTTAACTTTCCTAAATAAGGTAAAGGTGCAATGGGGAACAAAGGAATTGAGGGGGTCACTTATGGGAAACCAGGAAGACAATAATATTTCCAAATAAGGCAACAGCATAGGTTGCAAACTGGGACATATCTGGGCATGTCTGGTCAGATCCAGGCAGACTAGGAGTTAGGCCTTGGTTCAAGTACAAGAACATAGAATGTGTTTGTTTCTTTACTGTATGTAACAACTACTTGGAGCGTAATAAAGAGTCATTCGTAAATTAAAAGATTTGTTAGTATGAAGAGTAAGGGAAACTTAAAGAAAGCTTTTAAGGGGAACTATCTTCTTAACACTGATCATGCTAAACTAAAAAGGAAAGCTTTGGAGAGGAACTTTTAATCTTTACAGTTTCCCCCTCTTGATTTTACAGTTCTTCCTCTTCAAATCTCCTTAACATATCTTGACTTTGTTGCTCTTCTTGATCAGTTAAAAGGAACAATTTATCTGAGTAAGGGGGAGGAGAATTGAAAGGGGTTTTGGTAAGAGCCTTTCTATAAGCCTTTGCACTAGTCCACGAATGCAAGGTATAATACAACATTCTACAAGGATAAGTACACTGATTATGAGAGTCAGTGAGGTGAGAATTGAGGACATGAGTCCTTTCCACTTACCAAACCACCTTTCCATTAAGCTAGTGAAACGATCATTTATTCCAGAGTTTTTAGCTAGTTCATTTGATAAAGCAGTAAGACCTTGCAGTGCTTTTGTCATAGTTCCATCAGGGGCACTATATTACAGATAAAAGTACAACATTGAGCTCCAATCATAACACAAACCCTGCCTTTTTCTACTAGTATTATATCTAGTGCTACTCTATTTTCCCAAGTCATCTGACTGGTGGGTCCTAGTTGCACAGCTATTCACTCATAGTATCCCTTGTGCAATTAATGAATCATTGCTGATTGTAGTAAATATAATTTATCCAATCTACATATTTTTTTCAAGATGGAGTCTCAGTCTGTCGCCCAGGCTGGAGTGCAGTGGTGTGATCTTGGCTCACTGCCACCTCCGCCTCCCAGGTTCAAACAACTCTCTCCTGAGTAGCTGGGATTACAGGTGCATGCCACCGTGCCCAGCTTATTTTTGTATTTTTAGTAGAGGCAGGGTTTCACTATGTTGGTCAAGCTGGTCTCAAACTCCTGACCTCGTGATCCGCCTGCCTTGGCCTCCTAAAGTGCTGGGATTACAGATGTGAGCCACTGTGCCCGGCTATCCAATCTACATTTTTATTGATAGTCACCCACCTGAATAATGACTTAAATCCTGCAGTTATTTGGTTTCAAGCTTTAAATTCATCTGGTAGTCTGGTAGCATATGTATAAATGTTGGGATCAAAAGACTCACAGAAACACTTTTTGTACTACGATGCCCTTTTTTAATTTTAACGAAAATGCCATTTTTGTTAATTTTTTTTTGGTGAATGAAATGCCAGGGCGAAAGAGCTAGCCAATTGAATTACAGCACAAGTACCACTCCTGTTATTTGGCAGAGTATCCCACAAAGGCCCACCACAATGCCACCATACTTCTACTTGGGGATGGATAAGGGCGGACTGATGGGTTAGCTCTTGGAAGTGCTTGACCTCACTGCATCCCATCAGGTTTCCAAGGAAAGCCGAATTTTCTCCCTGTTGTGAGAGACACGAAGTAAATTTGGTCCTGGAAGATGGAGGCTGAATGGCCTTTGGGGGCTAACCTGCAGGGTGCTGGACCCCAGGGAATAGCAGAGAAAGTGTTTGACATGATTTATTGCCCCAGGCTGTGGGGTCTTGGAGCAGAGCTACCACGCAGTCCATTTCTGGTCTATTACAAGACCATTTGAATGGAAAGGGGACAATTTGGGCCTCTGGTCTGCTGTGTGCCCAAGCATAACTATCATTCTTATTTTGACTGTGGATGGAATATTTAATCCATTCCAGCCAGGTATTTGCATCCTGAGACCCTGTTTCAATGGCTAGAGTTTGCCTCAGGTCTTTTACTTCTACTATTGTTACTTTGGTTTTGTCACTGGGTATAGGTGGGGTGATGGTTTGAGGAAGATGTGGTAGAGAGGTGGAAGGAGCAATAAAGCAGATTTCAAAAATTCCCCTAGGTTCCTTTCCTGTGATGTTGGCCCATATTCCATAAATATGACTTAATGAATGGGAAGAGTTTTGGGATGTTGCAATAGTAATAGTAAGCTGAATAGGATTACATTGGTTATATGGACAATGAGAAGAGGCATTCCCTTTTGTAAAATGGATATATGGCTTTAAGGACTGGCAGACTGGTGGGAGCAGTCCAGCCTGGAGGTTTGGTGTTCCACAGGACATCAGATCAATTATAGCATAGGGACTCTGTTTTAAGGGGACAAGAGTCCCATTCCCACCAGTTAATACAACTACTATTTTTGGGATTATCATGATCTTTACAAGAATTTACTATATCTTTCCAATCTGAGGAAGTCCAAGAGGGACAAAGATACTTATCTGAGGCAGTAAGCTGTCTTTGGTCCTGCAAATTTCCACAAGACATGACTAGACAAGCATCAAAGGTAATAATTTTGGGCAAACTTGATCTAGTTACATTAATGATGAGATTGGGGTAGTTAAGGGAAAGAAAAGAAAAAGAGACATAGATTATGTTTTTCTTTTTATCGTTACTCTGGTGGGAGTCGACGGAATAACAGTCCATGTATCCAGAGAAGGTGACGCCTTCTTGACTGGAGTATAATGGGTCCACCCTTTCTCAGTGGTCTGAACTGCTGTTTCAGTTGTTGAGAGCACCAGACAGGATCCTTCCCAGGTATGCTCAAGCTTTCCCTCTTTTCAGCCTTTGATAAGGACATGATCTCTTGGTTGATGCTCATGAGCCAGGAATTCAAGGGGTGGAGTCTGTGCTAGGAGACCTTGAGTCCTGAGGGAAGAAAGAGTGGAAGACAGACCAAATACATAATTTCTAAGGAACTGATCTTTTGTTTTGTTCATAGGAAGGTCAGTAGTAGTGTTTAGATAAGGTAACCCATAAAGCATTTCACAAGGTGACAGGCCAAGATCCCTCTGAGGGGCAGTTTGGATTCTTAGTAAAGCAATGGGATGACATTTTATCCATGGTAACCGAGTTTCTAAAATTAATTTGGTTAGATGATTCTTTAAAGTTTGATTGATTCTTTCTACTCTCCCTGATGAAGGCAGAGGCCAGGAAGTATGATATTCCCACTTTATCCCTAATACTTGGATTAGTCCTTTAGTAATGTGTGTGGTAAAGTGGGTCCCATTATCTGAATCAATATTCTCTATTATTCCAAACCCGGGTATGCTATGTTCTAACAGGGCTTTGACCACATTACTGGCTGTTGCACTTGGAAAAGGGATGGCTTCTATCCAGTGGGTGGATAGATGGGTGGGTAAGATCATCTACTATTACCAGTAAATACTTAAGGTGGCCTATTGGGGGCATTTCAGTATAGTCGACTTGGACACATTGAAATGGCCTTAACCCAGGATTTCTCCCTCTGGGAAGTTGTCTTTTTAGGGTCTGCTTATGAGATTTTCTGCACAGTATACAACTTCCCACTATTTGCTTGGTGAGGGTGTATATTCCTATGCACCCATAAACCCTAAGGACTACATCACACATCGTTTGAGGACCCCAGTGAGATCCTCGATGAAGCTGTGACAATATTTCCCTCATAAGAGGTTTGGATAACATTTCCCTTCCATCTGGTAATAACCACTTTCCTTTTGAGTTTCCTCAGCTCCTAATTTTTTAAAGTTTTTTCTGATCTACTTGAGAGAAGATAGGGAGTGCAGCTGGAGATGGAAGACAAGGGATTAGTCGAAAAATGGGTTCTGCTGGAGAAGAGGCAGCTTACTTAGCTATTTGGTCAGTGAGATTATTTCCCTGGCCTTCAAATGGAGGATTCCTTTGATGTCCTGGGACATGTACAACAGCTATTGCTTTTGGCAATTGTAAATTTTCCAGTACTTCTATTATTAGGTCCCTATGGAGTAAATTTTGACCTTTGCTGTTAATGAGGTCCCGCTCAGTCCAAATTTTTCCAAAAGTATGGACTACTCCAAAGGCATAGTTGGAGTCTGTATAGATTGTTCCTTCTTGATTTACAGAAATTTTAAGGCCTGATTTGTTTTTTTGTTTTTTGTTTTTGTTTTTTTATTGAGATGGAGTTTCGCTCTGTTATTCAGGCTGGAGTGCAGTGGCATTATCTCGGCTCCACGGAAAGCTCCACCTCCCAGGTTCACGCCATTCTCCTGCCTCAGCCTCCGGAGTAGCTGGGACTACAGGCGCCCGACACCACGCCCGGGTAATTTTTTTGTGTATTTTTAGGAGAGACAGGGTTTCACCGTGTTAGCCAGGATGCTCTTGATCTCCTGATCTCGTGATCTGCCCACCTCGGCCTCCCAAAGTGCTGGGATAACAGGCGTGAGCCACCGTGACTGACCTAAGGCCTGATTTAATGTGAACAACTCACATGTTTGTGCAGACCGGTCATTTGGTAACCTTTCAGACTCTTTCTGTGAGGATATCTCCATCTATCATTGAATACTTGTTATGCCTTTTTCCTTTGATTACATGGGAGAAACCATCTACAAACACGTGTTTCCCAGTCTGAAAGGGCGTTTCATTTAGATCAGGTCTAACTTTTGTTTGATAACTAATTAAATCTAAACATCTGTGTTCTGGGCAAAGCTCAGGGGTCTGTGGGTTGGGGTTTCGTGTTAAGAAAGCAGCTGGATTAATTGAGTCATCAGTGGTTAAGGTTAGATCATCTCTTTCTAACAAGGTGGCTTCATACTTAAAAATTCTTGAATCAGTAAGCCACCTTCCCGCCTTCTGATTGGGAATTGTTCTCACTTGGTGAGGAGAACTAATGATAAGTTTCCCCAAAGGTTAATTTTCTGCTCTCCTCTGTGACCAAGGCTGTTGCTGCCACTGATTGGACACACTCGGGCCATCCATGGGCTACTGGGTCAAGAATTTTTGACAAGAAGGCTATGGGTTGTCAATGGCCTCCATGTGTTTGAGTAAGTACCCCTAAGGCTACTTTATTACCTACATTAGCAAAAAGATGAAAGGGTAATTCTAAAGAGGGTAAGGCTAGAATATGGGCTGTCACTAGTAACTCTTTTAATTTTTTTGTCTGCTGCTTTTCTGGTCCGATTCATCCTGTATAAGTTCTTTTATATAGAGATTTGGTTACTAAAGCATGAGTCTATCCATAAGTGACAATACCCTACTAACCCTAAAAACTTTCTAAGTTCCTTCTTTGTCTCAGGCAGAGGTAAGAATATGATGCCTTCAACCCATTCAAATCCAATTCTCCGTTTCCCCTTACTGATTAAGTGCCCTAAATACTTGACTTCAGGTTCTACAAACCAAAGTTTGTTTTGACACTCGTAATCCCTCCAGTTGTAAATTATTTTAAAAACCTATTGAAAATCCTTCTACTTTTTGTCTATCCTCCCTTGAAATAAGGATATTATCCATGTATTGGAGCAGGCATATATATGGCAGTCTGTAAACTTTTCTATGATCCGTTGTAGTGTTTGACCAAACAAATTTGGAGATTCTGTAAATCCCCGGGGGAAAACTGTCAATCATACTGTTATTTTCTACTGGAGTGAGGGTCCTCTCATTCAAAGGCAAACAGGTCTCGGTTATCTTCTGCTAGTGGGCAAGCCCAGAAGGCATCCTTTAGATCTATTACTGTGAACCACTCATGGTTGTATGGAATTTTATTAACAGTAGTGTAAGGATTAGGAACAACAGGGTGAGTTGTTTGAACTATTTGGTTAACAGCTCGAAGATCCTGCACTAGCGGATATGACCCATCTGGCTTTTTCACAGGCAGTATCGGAGTATTATAAGGAGACATACAGGGTTCAATGAGTCTCTCACGGAGGCTTTCTATTATGAACTTTAAATTGATCTTAGCTTCTAAGGGAATTGAATATTGTTTTCTTTTTACCTCTTCCCCCGGGTTTTTCAATTTAACTTGGATTGGGGAAATTCATAATTTTCTTCGGTTTCCTTCCTTTGACCATACATCTGGATGGATGTGTCATCCCTCATTTAGAGTAGCAAGCAAATTTAAGGAGGGGAGGAGTTTTCCTTGATTAACATAAAGGCCGAGGTTTAATTTTAGCATTAAATCTCTTCCTAGTAGGTTTGTTCCTGCCTCTTGGATTAACAGAAGTTTAATATTTACTGAGTGGTTCTGATATTTAATTTTTGTTTCTTCTAAGACTTTTGCTTTAACCCCCTCCCCTTTTTCTCCCAAAATAAAAAGTTCTTCTTGTGACCAAGTTATACCAGGGGGAAGATAACAAACTGAGGAATGAGCACCTCCTGAGTCAATTAAAAAGGTGATATTCTCAGGTTTGGGTCCCACCTCTAAATTTATCAGGGCCTCTTGGTGGGACTCAAGGTAAAAAGAGGAGAGCCCCTGGCCCCCCATTCCTCCTCAAAGTTCGTAAATGGGGTGATTTCTTTTTCTTTTTTCCATTCAGGACATTCTCTTATAAAGTGACCTTCCCACACTTGAAGCATTTATTTTGCCCTATTCCTCTTTTTATTCCCTTGTTCCCTAATTTGGTTCCTTTACCTCTGTTGTAGGGTCTGGCAGTCGAGTACCTAAAAGATTTACCAGTGACATTTCTTTGAACTGCCTGTTGGGGAGTTCCCTGCTGTAAGGACAGCAGAATCTTTGCTTTGTGCTTTTGCTTTTCTTCATCCCTTCGTACATACACCATTGGGGCCTCCCTTAAGAGTTCCCCTATGGGATGGTCCTTCCAATTTTCTATCTTTTGTAATTTCTTGGTAATGTCTGGCCAGCTATTTGTGACAAAGTGAAGCTTTAACATTCCTTGTCCAAGTGGGTCTCCTCCATCCAAACCAGCATATTTCCTCATTTGTTCCTTAAGCCTATTAAAACATTCCATAGGCCCCTCATCCTTTTCTTGCAGTATATTAAAAGCTTTGGTCATATTCTGGGTGCGGGGTACTTATTCTCTAATTCCTTTTGTTATAATTTCTTGAAGGTCTCTCATATTCCTCCTATGAGCTATGTTGTTATTATCCCACTGGGGATCCTGAGCAGGAAATTTCTGTTTGGCTGCAGGGACGTTTTGACCGGGAGGATGCTCATGCTCCCAAATGGTCATAGCGGCCCTATGCATCGTGCTTCCTTCTTCCCCTGAAAAAAGGATGCCCATGATGGACATTAACTCAGCCCCAGTATACAACTGGGGTCCTAAAAATTGATCAATTTGATCTGCTACTCCATAGGAATAATCTAAGAGTGACTCGAGTTCCCTCTTCAAGCTCTGGACTTCTGAATTGGTCAGGGGAGCATTTACAATACAATGCCCCCTCATCCTAGAGGCATTTCCCTCAGTGGGAAGAAGTTTGTAGCCAAACCCCTAGAGGAAGGGGGAAAAGGGAAGTTTTGGATATCCTTTTTACATTGTTCTAACTCACGTTGAAGTCTTTCTGAGGGAGGGCATTCAAACTGGGGATGACCCCAAGAATCAAGTGTTATAAGGAGGGAAAAAAATCTGAGCAGGGGAAAGGTCTGGGACTGTTACATCTACTGGAGGGAGAGGTGGGGGATGTTGGTCTACTGGGAGGGGAGAAGAAGGTTTGGTGGCGAAAGATGGTCTAATGGGTCCCACGTGTTGGTGTGGTTCTTGCAGTAAGGAGTATTAATTTAATGAGAAGTAGTTTCTGGCTTGTCTCCTTTAGTTTTCGGCTGACAAAGGAGGATTGGCCCTTGCCGCTAACACAGAACATAATGTATTTCCTCCTGGGAAACAGGACTCTTATCATTTACATATTCTGTTAAAAGCTGGCAAGTCCAATCCTCATTTCACCTGAATTTTGGCCAGAAAACTGAAGGCTTTAGAATAGGTTTCTTGGTCCAAATGAAACAATAATACTTTATCATCTGGTGCTTTTTCCTTCTATCTTACTCAGGGTATTTCCTATGTTGAATACTGGTTAGGCTCAGTCCCTTGAACTAGAGATTTCTCACCTATCCTTCCTTGGAGGTTTAATCCCTACCCTGGAGCTTCCTTGCACTCTTCTCCTTTTGCTTCGTCCACTCTGGCTGCTTTCCCAGAGGAAATTAGGCTCCCCTTAGCATCAGTGGGACTGCATAAACCCCAACGTCAGTATCCCTACAAGAAGGCCTCCATAAGCCGTACGAGATGACCACAGAACCGCAGATTGGACTCACTCACTCTGCACAGCAGTAGCGCTTGTTACCTTTCACACCCTTTAACCTCCAGAATATCCCCAACACCAAGGAAATACTGTTGTCCTTGCGACTTTTTTACCTTGGTCTCTTCACAGAGTTACCTGGTCATTGCGGTACTTGCAGGCCTTCTCCTTCTACAATGCTGAGAGCCTGGATTTATTTGTCACGATGGGTAGTCTCAATCTCCCATCCCTGGGGCCACCGCTGTGGGGCAGTGAGGTGTGCCTCCCCTAGATGAGGTGACCAAAGACCCCTTCCCAGAGGAGAATGGGAATCCTGGATGAGCCCCCAGAAAATTGTTAAAAATAAAGCTTGGAGTCACAAAGAAAACGAACACTTGAACAAAGGATTTCTCAGCAAGGCAATTTTTACTTCTGCAGAAAGGTGCTACCCATAAGCCTGATTGCCAGGAGATCACCCAGAACAAAGGTAAGGAGGGTTTTTATTCCTAACACAACTTGTTTCTACTATTGTGTCCTGTCTCCATTGGCTGGAACTGGACCACACAATATAAACTAGTCCCAATTGGCTAAAAACTTAAACTTTCCCAAATAAGGTAAAGGTGCAATGGGGAACGAAGAGAAGAAGGGGGTCGCTTATGGGAAACTAGGAAGACAATAATATTTCCAAATAAGGAAAGAGCATAGACTTCAAGCTGGAACATGTCTGGGCATGTCTAGGCAGATCCAGACAGACTAGAGAACAAAGGAGTTAAACCTTGGTTCAAGTACAAGAACATAAAATGTGTTTATTTCCTTATTGTATGTAACAACTACTTGAGGGCACAGTAAGGAGTTATTGGTAAAATAGAAGATTTGTTAGTATGAAGAGCAAGGGAAACTTAAAGGAATCTTTTAAGAGGAACTATCTTCTTAACACTTATCATTCTAAACCAAAAAGGAAAACTTTGTAGAGGAACTTTTATTCTTAACAAATTTTCTCTCTTTTTTTCTAGGTTTGTTTAGCTAGTGGTTTTTCAATTTTGTTTATGTTTTTGAAGAACAAACTTTTCACTTTGTTGATCATTTACATGGTTTTTAAAAGTTTTTATTTAGTTCTACTATGATCTTTATTATTTCTTTTCTGCTAATTTTGGATGAGTTTTTTTCTTGCTTTTCTAGTTCCTTGAGGTTCATTATTATATTGTTAATTTGTAACGTTTCTACTTTTTTTAGGTAGATATTTATTGCTATAAACCTCCCTTTTAGCCCTGTCTAACTGTATCCCACAGGTTTTGGTATGTTGTATTTCCATTTTCATTTGTTTCAAGAAACTTTTTGATTTACATCTTAATATCTCTGTTTACTCAATGGTAATTCAGGAGCATGTTGTTTAATTTCCATATATCGATCTAGTTGCCAACATTTCTCATGGTGTATAAATTCTAGTTTTATTCCATTGTGGCCGGAGAAGATACTTAATATGATATCAATTTTTGAAAATGTGTTGAGACTTGTTTTGTGACTTAACATAGGCTCTCTCCCCGAAAATGATCCATGTGTTCCTGAAAAGAGTGTATATTCTGTACTGTTAGACAGAATGCTGTGTAAATATCTGTTAGCTTTATTTGGTGTAAAATTCAGTTTAAATCCACTATTTCTTTCTTGATTTTCTATGTAGATGATCTGTCTCATGCTGAGGTTGGGATGTTGAAACTCCCCTCTCTTATTGTATTGCAGTCTATGTCTCTTGTTAGATGTAGTAATATTTGTTTTATTAATCTAGATGCTCCAGTATTTAGTGCATATATATTTAGAATTGTTCTATTCTCTTCTTGGATGGATCTCTTTATGATTATGTGATGGCCTTCCTTATCTTTTAAAAAAAGTGTTCTTGACTTACAGTTTATTTTATCTGCTATAAGTATAGCTACTCCTGCTCACTTTTGGTTTTCATTTCCATAAATAACCTCTTGCCGTTCTTTTACCTTCTGTCTCTATGGATTCTGGTGAGGTGGTGTTACTGGTGAGTTTTTTTGTAAGCAGAATATAGTTAGATCATGTTTTCTACCCATTCAGTCATTCTAAATCTTATAAGTGGAGAATTTAATCTGTTTACATTCCAGATTTTTATTAATATGTGAGGCTTTCTGCCGAGACCAGCTCAGTCGGGGAGACCCTAACCCAGTGGCACTAGAGGAATTAAAGACACACACACAGAAATATAGAGGTGTGAAGTGGGAAATCAGGAGTCTCACAGCCTTCAGAGCAGACAGCCTCAAACAGAGATTTACCCACATATTTATTAACTCAAGCCAGTGATAAGCATTGTTTCCATAGATTATAGATTAACTAAAAGTATTCTGATTTGATTCTGGGTGCAGTACATAGTAGAGTGCTATGGTCTCTGTGTAATTTCTTTGGCTGTAGACAGTGTTAATGGTATCTGTGATTTCTTCTGTGCATTAGGGTGTGGTTATTAGTGAGGCTGTGGTGAAGATGTGCTGGGGACTGGGATGCCACATGAGACAGTCTTCAGGCTCCAGTGGTGGCAGTGGTGTGCTGAGTGTTCCTATCTTTGTGCCCCAAGGTGGTGTATACTGGCATTTGTGTTGGTGGTTACTGGTGGGCTGATTCCTGGGCCTCCAGGTGGTTTGCTTGGATGCCAGTAGTGGCAGTGGTTGACTGGGTGGGTGGGTGGGTGGGGTCTTTGACTCCTGGGCAGCTAGCTTGGCAGTGGTGATGCTGGGCTGATTCTCTGGGTCCCAAGCAGTGTGCGTTGTTAGCAGCAGCTGTGATAGGCTGGGTGGGATGCCCATAGGTGGTGTTTGTAGGTGGTGACAGCTAAGGTGATTGCACCCAACCTCAGGTACCCAGGAGGAGTGCGCAGGTGCCCAAGGTAGTGGATTGGGTTAAGGAATTCCCAGGCCCCGGGGCTGTGTTCTCTGTCTCAGTGAGAGGGGTCAATGAAGCTGTCTCTTCATCATTAAATGCTGTGCCAACTAGTCCCTTAATTTTGTTTTTGCCTAGAGGACTGAAACATTTATTATACTTTAGGTCTGCTGGTTATTTTTTCACTCCCTATATGTCTAAAATCCCTTCATTTGTTTGTTTGTTTGTTTTATTTTGAGACAGAGTCTCACTCTGTTGCCCAGGCTGGAGTGCAATGGTGTGATCTTGGCTTTCCGCAACCTCTACCTCCCGTGTTCAAGTGATTCTCCTGCCTCAGCCTCCTGAGTAGCTGGGATTACAGGTGCGTGCCACCATGCCTAGCTAATTTTTGTATTTTTAGTAGAAACAAGGTTTCACCATGTTGAACAGGCTGGTCTTGAACTCCTGACTTCGTGATCTGCCCACCTCGGCCTCCCAAAGTGTTGGGATGACAGGCCTGAGCCACAGTGCCTGGCCTAAAATCTCTTTATTTTTTGATGGCTATATTGAAGGTATGTTAGCTTAATTTAATAATTACAAATGGTATACATGTATCAATACATCAAGCAATATCTCCCGGATGTATTATAATTTGTCAATTGAAATTATACATATCTATTTGAAAAAGGTATTGTTTTCTGGGAATAGAATCTCGTTTCATAGCATTTTCCTTTTAGGACCTTAAGATGTTGCTCATCTGTCTCCTCATTTGCATTGTTTCCAATGAAATACCTGCTGTCATCTTTTTTATTATTATTATTATTATTATTATTATTATTATTTTCACTACAGAATGGGATAAAATTTTTACAATCTACTCATCTGACAAAGGACTAATATCCAGAATCTACAAATAAACAAATTTACAAGAAAAAATCAAACAAAAAGTGAGCAAAGGATATGAACAGACACTTCTCAAAAGAAAACATTTATGTAGCAAACAGACACATGAAAAAATGCTCATCATCACTGGCCATCAGAGAAATGCAAATCAAAACCACAATGAGATACCATCTCACACCAGTTAGAATGGCGATCGTTAAAAAGTCAGGAAGCAACAGGTGCTGAAGAGGATGTGGAGAAATAGGAACACTTTTACACTGTTGGTGGGACTGTAAACTGGTTCAACCATTGTGGAAGACAGTGTGGCGATTCCTCAAGGATCTAGAACTAGAAATACCATTTGGCCCAGCCATCCCATTACTGGGGATATACCCAAAGGATTATAAATCATGCTGCTATAAAGACACATGCACATGTATGTTTATTGTGGCAGTATTCACAATAGCAATGACTTGGAAGCAACCCAAATGTCCTTTGTAGGGACATGGATGAAGCTGGAAACCATCATTCTGAGCAAACTATCACAAAGACAGAAAACCAGACACTGCATGTTCTCACTCATAGGTGGGAATTGAATAGTGAGAGCTTCCTTACACTGCTTCCTTACACAGTTGGGGGGAGTAGAGAGGAATGTTCAGGCCTGGTCTGCGGGCTTGACTCTCTCCAGCTCCTCAGGAAGAAATTTAGAACAAAGAACGGTGGTCAGAGTTCAGTCCTCAGTTTCCCCTTTATAAGGTCTCCCTGTCAGTGGATCTATTAGGTGGGAATCTATGTTTCTGAAAAACAACTCGGGGACATATGTTAAGGTGTTATTTTTAGTTTCTGTAGAGAATCAAAGATGTTGTGACTCTAACTTCCTTGGCTATTGTTTTAAGCTATCATTACCTTCTTGTTTATAAGGTCACTCACTTGCTTTTTAGGGCTGGCTAGGTGCCTGGAATTTCTCTTGAAGGAACTGAAGGCTTTTCTTTATTTCCAGGTTGGGAGGCGCTGGCAGTCTTCTAAGAGAGGTCCCTGCTTTGTCTCAGATACAAATGCTCGGAGTGCTACAAGGAACTTGAATGGGAGGTACTGCAACCATGTGGATCACTGAGTCACATTTCTTTACACCGGAAAATGCAACTGCTCAAAATGTCCAACAATGGTCAGAGAGACATCCTCCTCAAAGGAAGAGTTCCACAGAGAATTACAATAGCCAATTGAAACATTGGGTATATAAAGCAAGAGTGGGGAAACAAGCATGAAGGGTGGGCTTATACACCTTCATGTGGGTGCTCACACTTGACATGAGAGTATCCTCTCTTTTCCTGGTGGATCAGGGGAAGGTGCTGGTGTGATCTACATATATTCCTTCCCGTGGTGGGAGGACACTGGAATAATGACTGTAATTCACCTCAACTTGCTTTTCTCATACCTGATGCAGTGGTCCCAGGACTAAGGATGCCAATAGAGTCCAGAAACAGGAATTATTCCTAAGCAAAGAACTGCAAAAATATTTTATGTCCTTTATATAATAATTCCTAGGGGCCTGTAGAAGAAGGTTGTGCCTTCACTGCATCTGGCAAAGTCGGGGCTAACACTGAATGCAGCTGTATTGCCTGGGATCAGATAGCCACCCAGTTCTCTACCTGCATAACCCTCCCCTCTATGAACTGGAATGGATGACGGGAGACACTTGCTAGAACAGTATTGGTCCCTGCAGTTTAAGCCAGCACAGTAGCAGAACCTAGTGTTCCTTCCAAAATTATAAATGAAGAGAAGGAGAAATAGTAGCTGAGGGTAAATGAATGAACACCTGGGTTATGTAATGAGGAAAATCCAATGTTACATGAACTACTCGAAAGAGGTGTGAGCAAGAGATGATATTGTCTTTTAGATCGATTTCACCAGATTCCTGAAAGGGTGCAGCCATATGTTGCTGAGACTACTCCAATTTTTGGACTGTACTAGGATAATTGTTAACGACCCAAGATGATCCTGGTAATGTGCCAGGATCTTTTCAATGTTATGATTCTTCTGGTATAGGAGATCTGTGATTGGCCAGGCACAGTGGCTCACGCTTGTAATTCCATCAGTTTGGGAGGCAATGGTAGGAACATTGTTTAAGGCCAAGAGTTTGAGACCAGCCTGAGCAAAATAGTGAGACCCATTCCTACAAAATATATAAAAATTAGTTGGGCATGGTGGTGTGCACCTGTAATGCTATCTACTTAGGAGGCCAGGGCAGAAGGATCACTTGAGTCCAGGGATTTGAGGTTACAGTGAGTTATGATTGTGCCACTGCATTTTACCCTGGGCAACAGAGCAAGAGATTATCTCTAAAATAAAATAATAAATATTATAAAAAGAGATAATGTGGTCAAAACCAGGGTGTGATCTGTGGTCCAATAAAAATATCTGGTCTTTGTCCCTGTTTCCTAACAACCATGTTCTAAAACATTTGCAATCTCCTCAGTGATAAACATGACTTCAATATGGCAATGAGATGACTGTGGGGTGAGGGGCTCCTAGATAGCTTCAGAATGGGGGCTGGTTGCTAGAAACATGAAGCTGTGATTAGAGGATTGGAACTTTTAGCACCATCCCTAAAGTCTGAGAAGGAAAGAGTGGCTTGAGGTTGAGTTCAGTCACACAATGACCGGTGATTTAATTAATCTTGCCTACACAATGAAATTTACATAGAAACCTCTAGAGATTGGGTTTCGGAGAGCTTCCCAATTGGTGAGCACATCCGTGTGTCCACGTGCTGGGAGGGTGGTGAACTCCATCTCCATGGGGACAGAGGCTGCTGTGCTCAGAGCCCTTCCAGACCTTACCCTGTGCACCTCTTCATCTGGCTGCTCATTTGTATCCTTTATAAGTGCTATGGTTTGAATGTTTCCCCAAATAAGCATCTGTTGGATATTTCATCCTGAATGCAACATTTTTAAGAAATGGGACCTTTGAGAGGTGATTGGACCATCAGAGCTCTGCCTTCATTAATGGATTAAGGCTCATCATAAAAAGACCTTAGGCTGTGAGTTTGACCTCTTTTTCCCCCTACCTCTCACCCTCTCTTGCCCTTTTGTTTCTACCAGATACAGTCTCTTGATCTGGGAATTCCCATCCTCCACACTATGAATGAAACAAATTTCTGTTTGTTATAAGTGATCCAGTCTCAGGTGTTCTGCTATAGTGGCATAATTTAAACCAGGGGTCCCTAACCCCCGGGCTGGGGACTGGTACAAGTTTCTGGCCTGGTAGGAACCAGACCGCACAGCAGGAGGTGATCGGTGGGCGAGAGAGCATGAGCATGACCACCGGAGTTCTGCCTCCTGTCAGATCAGTGGCGGAATTAGATTCTCATAGAAGCACAAACCCTATTGTGAGCTCTGCAAGTGAGAGATCTAGGTTGCATGCTCCTTATGAAAGACTAATGCCTGATCATCTGAGTTGCAACAGTTTCATCCAAAACCATTTCCCTCTGCCTTCTGCCACCTCCACTGGTGCATAGAAAAACTGTCTTCCATGAAACCGGTCCCGGGTGCCAAAAAAGTGGGGATTTAAGCTATAACAATAAAAAAAACTGCAATACTGAGTGTGAAAGGAAAATAAAATTTCAGGACTCCAAATTCACTATACCAAAAGGAAAAGTTAAGTTTGGAGACTGAGTGATGGAAAAACTGCCTTTCTTTTGTTCCTAAACAAATAACTGCAAAGACAGAAGACCACCTATCTCCCCAGGTGGCCTCCCTCACAAACTGCTCACAAGATAATTCCTTGTGGGCCCCAACATCTTTACTCTAAAATGGAGTTTTGTTGAATTTCCCCCAACAATGTAAATTAACAGCTTATCTTCACAGGTACAGGACAAAGACAAGATTAGACATCATCCCTTCACCACCCGGTGACTTTTCTACCCGATATTTACTTTACCTTATGTAAAATGCAGATTTACTGAGCACCAGATGAATGCATAGTTGACTGTTTTTTTCCTCTTCTCGCTGCTCTTTCCCCTATAAATATCGAAGTCCTCAAAACCCTGTTAGGAAAAAGCTCGGGGCACAGATGCTACAATGATTTGTGTCTCTGTTTCCAAGGTGCATCTTCAGCTCGGCAAAATAAACTTCTAAACTGACTGAGACCTGTCTCAGACGCTTTTTGGCTGTGTGGTTTTTTTTTTTTTTTTTTTTTCAGCTTTACATGGCTAAAGCAACTTCCTGAGTCCTTTGAGTTAGTTTAAGAATTATCAGTCCTTGGGAGGTGAGAGACCCCTGACTTTACAGCCGTGATAGACAGAAGTGCAGGTGACCTGGTACCCGATACTTGTGACTTGCATCTGAACTGAGGACAGTCTTGTGGGACTGAGCCCTTACACCTGTGGAGCCTGAGGTGAACTCCAGGTAGTTAGTGTCAGAATGGAGTCGAATTGTAGGACTCCCAGCTGCTGTTAGAGAATCAGAAAGTTATTTGGTTGGAGAAAAACCTCATCACCATCCCACAGAGAGAAACTTACAGTAAGAGTAAGCAAGTACACCTCTATCTTTTTGGTCCCAGAGGAAAAGATAAACAAAATGTAAGCATTTATTTCATGTCCCTAATCTACTAAACACAGGTTACTACAAGCTGTTCATTGTCCAGACGTGGAGTGGCCCTACCTCTAACCTAGAAGTTAGGATTTTTTAGGCCTTTGAGGGTGTCACATAAAAAACAATAAATGTTAGAAATTCTCTCCCCAGAAATATTTCCACACACAAGAAAATATAGATATTAATATAAAACACTGGTGTGGACCCAGATCCTCGGAGATCTTACAAACCTGGGTGTTTTACTCCTAATAAGAGACAAAGTCAAGGGAAGCTGTTTGAATAATCATTTCACTATCACAGAATGCCACTCCAATAATCTAGAGTATGAACTGGGATAGATCAAAACTTGATATAATAACCTATCCTCAAGGGAATGGGTAGAACTATGTTATTTATTAGTCACTGGTTCATTCAGACACTCTGTGTGCCTACCAGGTACCAGATAAGGTTCTCGTCCTGGATCACTGCTCCAAGAATTAAAATTTGTCACTTTTCCCCACCCCTCACACTCCAGCACTTGAACCCTCTTACTACACCAGAATTCCACACTGTGGGTGAAAAGAGTCAAACTCGGTAACATATTTGAAGAGATTTATTCTGAGCCAAAAATAAGTGACCACAGCCCATGACACAGTCCTCAGGAGACCCTGAGAACATGTGCTCAAGGTGGTTGTGGCACAGGTTGGTTTTATACATTTTAGGAACATATGTGACATCAATCAAATACATTTAAGCTATACATTGGTTCGGTCCAAAACATTGGAACAATTTGAAGCAAGCAAGGGTTGCGGGGTAGTGCTTCTGGGTTATAAGTAGATTTTTAATTTTTCTGATTGGAATTGGTTGAGTTATCAATAGAAAGGAATGTCTGGGTTATGATAAGAGGTGGTGGAGTCCAAAATTTTCTCATGCAGATCAAGCCTCCAGGTGCCAGGCTTCAGAGAGAATAGATTGTAAATGTTTCTGATCAGACTTAAGGTCTCTGTTGATGGTAAATCCTGATCAGCTTTTCCTGAATTCCAAAAGGGAAGAGAGCATAATGAGGCATGTTCAACACTTGCTTTCCATGATGGCTTAAGCCAGTCTTTCAGGTTAACTTTTGAGCACACTGGCTGAGGGTGTCCTTTAAAATGATTGGGAGGGAGTGGTTTTGATTTTTATTTTTGGTTTACAACATGTAAAATATTGAGAGGAGACAGACACCACCATCGTCCCTGGATGAGGACAGCATTCCAGTCACCCCTGCAGTTGATCATGGACATGAGTCTTAAGCTTCACCAGTCTGATGATCACCTGCTGAAGAGGTGTCATTGTCTCAGGTAAATACTAAGGATTTGTCATCTCAAGCCAAGAAGATTAAGGACACTGACACACGAGAAGTGAGTTTAGGAGCAAAGAGTTCAATAGGCAAAAGAAAGACAAAGGGGAACAACTCTCTTCTTATGAGAGAGAGGGGCACCCAAAAGGGAATTCTGGCCTGGAGTGGGAGTGCATCGGATTTTACAGGCAGGCTTGAGGAGATGGTGTCTGATTTATGTAGGGCCCACAGGTTGGTTGGACCAGGTGTGATATTTACATAGTGCAAGTGGAAGGCTGTTCACCCCGCCCTCATCCTATTATGCAAATGGCCTTTCCACTTGGCCAGTGCCATGTTGTCTGCTCCTTACTGTAAGGAAGGAGCCTGGCAAAGAGAAGGGAAGATGGAGTTGCCATTGTGAATATGCCCAGTCCCAGGTGTCCTGTTCCTATTGGCAGAGCTGCCAGCATTCACCCGTGCAAGCTTCCACTTACTTGTCTGTGTCTGAAGCTTGATATTACAGGCTACACCTTGTTAGAAAAGAAAATAATTTGGAGCCAGCTTTTCATTAAAAGCCTTCCGTACCCTCACTACCTGTCTAAATAATTTCTTCTTATCTCCTATATCACTACCAGACTCTGGCCAGAATGAGGTGACAGAGAGGCTGGGACTGTTCAGAACACATTTTAGTAAAGATGGCTGAGTGACAGTAGTGATGTCCAGTTTCCAGGTGCAGCAGTGACGTCTCCCCTGGCCTCAGGGTCCAGTGTCCAGCACCAGGTGTCAGAGGTGTGAGCAGTGGCGTCTGTGCTCAGCAGCAGGGGCAGTTGTTCCTAGGAGGGACCTGATCCAGGGTGGGCTGTGGATTCTGTTCCTGGATGTGTAGGTTCCAGCCTGCTTCTGTGGCCTTCCCCACAATAAAACTAGCCCCCAATACCAGATATACGACTTTATGTGTACATTACAGAAATTTGTTTTCCATAGTTTGCTCCAAGAAGTGAGTGGGAAATGAGTCTGTGGGCGAGTGTCAGAGAGCGGCATTCACAGGTGTTCATTGTGCAAGAGCCACATCCTGAATTCTCTACCTGGCGTCCACCCCATGGTGGAGAGAACAACAGGGAATGTCACATCTCATAACTGATGATACACATCCTCCCTTTTCATACTGTGAGAAAAATCCTCTTTTAAACAGGGTTTGAAAATCTGCCCCATCCACCCACCCTGGACACTCTCTGATCTCTGATCTCAGTGGTTCCCAATCTGGCTGAGCAACAGGATTGCTGGTGGGGGCTTAGAAAATACTCAGGCCACTCCCCAGAACCCCTGTCTCAGAGTTTTATGCACAAGACCAAGGAATCATTTATATAACAAGCCCTAGAGGTGAGGCTGATGCTCAGACACGTGGGATCCTGGTGTTCTTGATACTCCAAGTGTAATCTGGAGAACAGCAACATGAACTCCAGCCTTGTCATAAATACAGAATCTGTAGCTCCACTCCAGACTTCCTGGATCTCAGCACCACGTCCGGGTGATCCCTGTACACACAGAAGTTCCTTGTCTAAGTGTCCTCTAGATATGGGGTCAGAACTGTGCACTCTGCTCTGGATGTGGTCTGATCACATCCCTTACAACTGGAGGTCCAGGGTTCAGTCTTTGCCCTCATTCTTTTCCACAGTCAATCACTCCCTTGGTGCCCTCATCCATGCTTGAGGTTTTAAGTATTGTTTATATGGTGTGACCTCCTAAATCTATTTCTCCTGCCCAGTCTATTTCTCCTTTCCTCTAAACTCTGGAATTGTCTGTCCAAATTCCACCCCAGCTCCCCCACCTGCATTCCTAGTAGACATCTCCTCCACTGAGTGCCTGTGATGCCCCCTCCTCAGTATGCTCCTGCCAGAGTCTCCCCATCTTCACTGACAGCAGCTCCACCCTTCCTTCTACTCACTCATTTTACAACGACGGGTGTCCTTGATTCGTCTTTCTCACACCACAGATACAATCCACTGGCAAATGCTGTGAGTTCATCTTCAAATGCATCCAGAATCCCCTCACATCCCACTCCTTCCCCTTCTCACTTCCCAGTCAAGGTCACCGACATCTCCAGCCTGGAATACTGCACTCGCTTCCTACTGTTTTCCTTCTGCCTCCCTCGTCCCTCACCTCTCAATTCTGTTCTCAGCACAGCAGTCAGAGGTCATTTTAAAAGAGAAGTTATATCATGGCCCTCTTCTGCTCAAAACTGTCCACTGACTCTTCATCCCGCTCAGAGCAAAGGTCAGATCCAACCCCATTCCCCTCAAGCCCACCTGCTCTGGCCGCACCTCTGACCTCACCTCAGTTTCTCTCTGTCCAGCCCTCCTGGCCTCCTTGTTCTTCTGGGAACACAGACACCTTCCGGCCATAGTGCATTTGGACTGGAAGTTCTTCTGCCTGGAAAGAACTTCCCCAGACATCCTCAAGTCCCTCCAATCCTTCCTCAACTCACCTTTGCAACAAGGCACACACTGGCCACCCAGCACAATAGCCACCCTCTCTGTACCCACTGCCCACATCCTGGATCACCTGCCTCACAGCACTTACCACCTTCTAGCACTTTCCTTCCTTACTCTGCTTATAGTGTATCTATCATCTGCCTCTTTCCACTGGAACATGTGCTACAAAAGGCCAGAGATTTTTCTGATTTTACTTCAATGGTGTTCCCCAGATCAGAACCATTCTGTCCTATGTCTGGCCAATGACAAAGATCAGTTGAATGAATGATCACTGTAGAGCACCTCCCTATTCTAAAGGCAATATCTTTATTAACATAGCCTCAGGCCAAGTGCTGTTTTGTGGCAGCTTCAGCACAAGGTCCCCTCACACTGAGATAGAGGCCGCCTATGTTTTTCTCAGCAGTGCTGCTTGTGTGCCCTCCCTCCCCCATCTCTCTTTCTACAGCAACGCCCCCAGTGCCCCCACCCCAGCACACTGCAGCTCACAACCAGGTTCTCTCTTCAGGAAAGAACAGTCCTTGATGATGGGTCCAATTTCAGAGAAAAACATAAGTCTAAATTAGACTCTGCTTTATAGATTCATGATTTGGGATTGGATTCAGCAATAAGATCACTAGAACCAGGGCAAGAAGAGAGGGCAGGAGAGCAGAGCAGAACAGAAGCTCTAGAAGCAGGGCAGGAGGTGAATTGCTCTGAACATTTGTCTCAAAATGCACAGAGACCCCCACGTGCAGGGGCAGCCCTGGGCGATGTCTGAGCCTCTGTGGTCACAGCTCCCGCTGGACAAGTTTCCACTGATGGGACAAGGACGACGGAGCAGTGAAGGTGACCCAGCTGAGGACTGACCACCTAAATCTCATGAAGAACTGAACAGCAACTAGGCACAGGCCCAGTCCACACTGGGCTCCTCACAGCCTTCTCCACCCCCACCTGCAACAGATGCAGCACAGCGAACATGTGGATTGTGGAGGTTCTCAGGTCTTTATTTGCTCTCTCCAATTCTAGGAATTGACTTATTTCATTAATCCATCAACCTCTCATAGCAAATATTAGAGAAAACAAATTTATATTCAGATTCTTATTTTCAGCAGGGAAGTAAGAAGTTGCAGCTCAGTGCACATAAAGTTGAGACTGAGATGGAGACATCCAGCCCCACCTCTCTGGAACAGGAAAGATGACTGGGGAGGAAACACTGGTCAGCATGGGAACAGGGGTCACGGTGGACACGGGGGTGGGCTGTCTCTCCACCTCCTCACATTATGCTAACAGGGACACAGACACGTTCAGATGCCTTTGCAGAAAGAGATGCCAGAGTCTCCTGAAGTCACAAAAGGAGAGGCGTGAAGAAATCTTGCATCTCAGCCCCACACAAGACAGTTGTCTCAGGCTACAGAAAACAACACTCATGAACAAATTCAAGTCAGTCATGGTAAGTGATGACACTCTGAACAGCCACCACACACCTGAAACATCCCAATCAAAGAATCTCTATTACGCAGACCTTTTCCCTCTGTCCCCCCGCCCCCCACTCTAGATCCCAAGAATCTCACCTTTTCAAGCTGTGAGAGACACATCAGAGCCCTGGGCACTGTTGCTGGCTGGAGTAGAACAAAAACAGGAGCTGGTCAGAGCCCGCAGGAGACATGGGACAGGAGGAATTACAGGATGGGTGAGTTCCTCCACACTCCCACCCCCACCACTTACACGCAGCCTGAGAGTAGCTCCCTCCTTTTCCACCTGTGGGAAGAAAATATCCTGTGAGGGGACTGGGAGGAAGCAGGGCCACAAGATCTTAGCGGAACCTCCTAGTCTTGGGCCCAAGAGAAATTTCCAGAACTATGACTGCAGACCCAGGGCAGGATCAGGAAACAGGAGGAAAGCAGCTGTGTGTCTTGGGCAAACTGTCCTCCTAAGGTTTGTCCTTAGCAGGGACCTTACCCTGACTCATGAATGCTGGAATCAGGACCCCAATACCATAATCATCAAGGTGATACATCTGTCCTTCATTGTCACATGTGCTGCACAAAAGAGTAAGTGCTGGCACACAGGGTCCCAGGCTGGGTTAGCCCCTGTGTGGATGCTGCTTCCCAGGAATGAGGCAGGGAACATTTCTACCTTGGGCTTGAAACCCCCAGAGGACAAGAAAAGCAAGATCCCACTCCTCACCCCTTCCCTACCTGAGCTCTTCCTCCTCCACATCACAGCTGCGACCACAGCTCCGGTGACCACAACTGCTAGGACAGCCAGGCCAGCAACAATGCCCATGATGGGGATGGTGGACTGGGAAGATGGCTCTGGGAAAGGAGGGGAAGGTGAGGGGCCCTGACCCTGCTGAAGGGCTCCAGAAGGGCTCCTGTTTCCCCTGAGAAGAGACATGACCCCTCATCCCCCTCCTTACCCCATCTCAGGGTGAGGGGCTCCGGCAGCCCCTCATGCTGCACATGGCACGTGTATCTCTGCTCTTCTCCAGAAGGCACCACCACAGCTGCCCACTTCTGGAAGTTTCCATCTCCTCCTGGCCTGGTCTCCACAAGCTCGGTGTCCTGAGTTTGCTCCTCCCCATCCCGCTGCCAGGTCAGTGTGATCTCCGCAGGGTAGAAGCCCAGGGCCCAGCACCTCAGGGTGGCCTCATGGTCAGAGACGGGGTGGTGGGTCACGTGTGTCTTTGGGGGATCTGATGGGAAAAGTCAGAAAATTCAGGCGCTTTGCATCTCTCATGGGACACCCCAGCAGCACGCATGTGACCACCCTGAGAATGGACAGGACACTTGGGGTGGGGAAGGGAGCACAGAAGCCAGACACCAGCCTGGACACAGGCATCTGGGATAATCTCCTATTCCTTGGAGAGTTCTATTCTCTGAGGGAGGAACAGGGACTTCTGGTCCTGACCTGAGCGGAGGCCGAGGGACTCAGAAAAGCTGGAATCAGACCTTCAAACACATTTAATGTGAGGCAGAGAACAAGACCTGAGAGAAAAATTCACAGTGCCCAAGGCTGCTGCAGGAGTCAAAGGGGACCTCTGATCAGTATTCTAGGGACTGTCTTCCCCTCCATTTCCTCAGAGACGTCATCCCTTAATTGTCCTAGAGAGCAGAGGGGCCCTCAGAGGAAATCAGGAAAACTCATGCCATTCTCCATTCAAGGGAAGACGACATTCTAGCGCTGATCCCATTTTCCTCCCCTCCTCATGGGAGGCCATCCCGGGAGATCTAGAGGTGATGGGGAGGCTCCCCAGTGCCCCTGGTACCCGCGCGCTGCAGCGTCTCCTTCCCCTTCTCCAGGTATCTGCGGAGCCACTCCACGCACCGGCCCTCCAGGTAGGCTCTCCGCTGCTCTGCCTCACCGGCCGCCTCCCACTTGCGCTGGGTGTTCTGAGCCGCCTCACCCGCAGCGGTCCAGGAGCGCAGGTCCTCGTTCAGGGCGATGTAATCCCTGCCGTCGTAGGCGGACTGGTAATACCCGCGGAGGAGGCGCCCGTCCGGCCCCAGGTCGCAGCCACACATCTTCTGGAGGGTGTGAGACCCTGGCCCCGCCCCCGCGGTCAGCCCCGCCCACCGAGCCCCGCCCCGCCCCGACCACCCCGCGGGGACTTTGGCGGCAACTGAAAATGAAACCGGATAAAGGAGCCTGGGGCTCTCTCCGGTCGAGGGTCTGGGCGGGTCCCGCGGCCTCGGGGCGGATCTCGGACCCTGAGACTCGGGGAGACCCGGGCCGTCTGTCGGGGGTGGGGAGGGGTCGTGACCTGCGCCCCGGGCCGGGGTCACTCACCCCCCTCGCTCTGGTTGTAGTAGCGGAGCGCGGTCCGCAGGTTCCCTCGCTCAGTCTGTGCGCGGGCCTTGGCGATCCGTGTCTCCTCTTCCCAATACTCCGGCCCCTCCTGCTCCATCCACGGCGCCCGCGGCTCCATCCTCGGACTCTCGGCGTCGCTGTCGAACCGCACGAACTGCGTGTCGTCCACGTAGCCCACGGCGATGAAGCGCGGCTCCCCGCGGCCGGGCCGGGACACTGTGGTGCCGAAATACCTCAAGGAGTGCGAGCCTGGGGGCGAGGAGAGGCTGAGGCTCTCCCGACCCTCCTCCCCGCCCGGCTCCCCGGGCCCTGCGCCCCCGCCTGCGGTCCCCTCGCCCCTCCCGCCGAGTCCTTTTCCCTCCCGGCCCAGCACTCACCGGCCCAGGTCTCGGTCAGGGCCAGGGCCCCCGAGAGCAGCAGGAGGAGGGTTCCGGGCGCCATAACCCGCATCTCGGCGTCTGAGGAGACTCTGAGTCCGGATGGGCGGGTGGGGACTTTAGAACTGAGACCGCGGCGACGCTGATTGGCTTCTCTAGACATCCGACACCCAATGAGAGTGGGACCTGGGGACGCGTGACGAGTATCCTGGAAGAAGGACCCGTCACTGTTGGGAGAAGTGAAACTAGGGGAGTGGGGAATCCTCAACTCTGCGCCTCCCCAGTGCAGATAAGGCCGGAGAACCTGAGAGCCCCAGAGGGATCAGGATTTCGTCCTGATCCCTCTCCGACACCAAGCGTCTTTGTAACACTGTCTGCCTGAGTCCTGGACAAGGATCTGTCTGTGGAAACCAGGGAGAGACCCCCAGGCTGCACGCAGCCCCTTCCCCTTCCCTACTCGTCCTGGAATCCCCGACCCTGAACTGGACTCCCTGCCTCCCACTCCTACCTCTCCCCTTGGACCTTTGTACAGGGGAACTCACCACGGGGAACTTGATGCCAGAGAGTGAGCTCGCCCTGGGAATGGGGGTGTAGAGACAGGGGTTTTCTCTCTATACCTGGTGAAGTTTTGTCTGAAGGCACCACACAGAGATTCTCATAGAGACCAGTTTCCTTTTCGTTTATTAATACAGTAGGTAGCACGATGTTGGTAATCCCTGAATGATTAGAATTCCAATTTGTAAAAGACCTGTGTCAAAACAGCATTACAAAGCTCCTAAGTTTTACTTTCCCAGACTATGGATCTGTGCCTCTGGGTTGTTGCCTTTACATTACCTTCATTCCCTAGCCCGAGTTTCTCTGTGTGAGTCCAGAACATCTCCTGAACACAAAGAAGCAGAGTTTGTTACTGTCTATTGCAACCGGGAGCCTATAGTCATCACCTCAAAGTTGGGAGTGCTCCATGCCTGTTTTCCTGAACTATGAGCATCTAAGCAGTGTGCATATTTTATCTGGACTCTCGATATTTTTGTAACTGTTTTTTAAAATCATAAGGAGCCAGTTAGCTTTTAGGAAGTCCAACAAAATGTATTGAATACCGAATGCAAAGAACCCCCTGCTAGGCTCTTCCACTGCTTTAGAATTCTTTCCTCTCTCCTTTTCCTCACCTGCTGCTTCTCCAGCCCTTCTCTCTGCCCCTCTCATCCCTCACACCTCCCCCCACTTAGTCCCGGCCACCCTGTCACTCCTGAATGGTGGCACTAACACTGTCCCTCACCTCCTGCCCATGTCTGTTCTCCCCACAGTGCTCAGCGGTCCTGCTAATGTGAGCAAAGTCCTGTCATTTCTTTCCTTACTATGGCGGGATTTTGGTCTACAATTTGCTATTTGTTTTCAATTTGTCTCATATCTTTTTGTTTCTGTTCCTCCTTTGCTACTTTCTTATGTGTCAAATAAACAGTTTTTAGTTTATGGTTTTAATTCTCCTAGTGACTTTTAGCTATATTTCTTTACACTAGTTTTTTATTGTTGTAAGAATGGAAACCCGATTCCTTGACTTTTCACAGTGAAGTTCAGGTTCTATTAAACTACATCTGGCAAAATAAAGGATACTTGTAACAGTGTAGTTTCCTTTAACCTACCATTATGCTATTACAGTTTTATATATTATATCAATCTATATTATAAAGTCAATGGTACAGTGTAATAGTTTTTGTTTCACACGAGCAGCCATATGTCTTCAGGAAATTAAGAAAATGAGTGTGAATGTGACACGTGTGTGTGCATCATTTCTGTTAATTATTCCTTTCTGTGTATCTGGGTCACCATCTAGTATCATTTCCCTTCACCCTGAAGAATTTTCTTTAAAATTAAATGTAGTACAGGAGCCCTGGGAAATGAATTTTATGGTTTTGATGATCTAAAAATGTCTTTATTTTTGCCTCCCCCGGCCTTTTTTTTTTTTTTTTTTTTGCTTGTTAGGGCATTTACGTGTAATAAAATTCACCAGTTTTAGCTGCGCTTTTTGGTGAATATTGGTAATTATTTATAGTCGTGTAACTACCACACTGCCCAGTAGAGAAACACCGAATGCAGAGAACCCCCTGCTAGGCTCCTCCACTGCTTTGGAGTCCTTTCCCCTGCTCCTTGTCCTCACCTCCTGCTTCCCCAGCCCTTCCCTCTGCCCTCATCCCTCACACCCTCCTCTCCCCTTAGTTCCCACCACCCAGTTACTCCTGAACTGTGGCACTGTGGAGAACAGTTTCTTTTCCCTAAAAACTTTCTTTATGCCCCTTTCTATTTAATCCTTGCCTCCCTCCCTCACCCCTTCCCCTCATTCAACCACTGCTCTGTTTTCTGTCACTGCAATAGTGAAATTTCTAGAATTTAATGGAATCGTATGTTGTGTAGTCCTTTGTTTGGTCTCTCCCTTAGCATAACGATGTTTGAGATGATGCCATCCACTCATTTTTGTTGTTGAGCAGCTGCTGAGTATTGCTGGAATCCCAGTTTATGCATTGGTTTCTCTATTCTCTAGTTGATTGATATGTGGATTACTCCAGCTAGGGTTTGTTATTAATGAAGCCACTAGAAATAACTGCTTACAAGTGTGGGCTTACATTTTTATTTCTTTTGGATAAATGCATATTTGTGGAATTGCTGGGTCATGTGGTAATGGATGGGTAGCTGTATAAGAAATTGCCATACTGCTTTACAACTTGGCTGCCACATTTTTTGCATTCCTACCAGCAATATCAGACATTCCTATTTTTTCCATATTCTTGACAGTATTTAGACTTATCATATGTCTTTTTAACTTGACCTATTCTAGGTGATGGGTGATGGTTTCTCGTTGTGGTTTTAATTTGCACTTCTTAGATGACTAGTATTGTTTGCTATCTTTTTGTGTTCATCGAAATGACTTTTTACATATATTTTATGAATTATTTTGCAAATTCAATGATCAATTCCAGAGACTTTTTCAGAATCTCCTAGTGTTTTCTACATATGCAATGAAGCTGGTGACAAAGAAAGACTATTGTTTCTTCCTTTCCTATCTATTGATCTTTTTTCTTTTAAAATTATTTTTATTTGGTAGACATGAGGTCTCACTATCAGGCTGGTCTCAGACTCCTGAACTCAAGAGATAATCCCATTCAGCCTCCCAAAATGCAGGGATTACAGACATGAGCCACCATGCCCAGTCCTTCTATTGGTCTCATTTCATTTCATTTCATTTCATTTCATTTCATTTCATTTCATTTCATTTCATGTAAAAGAGTTCAACCATTGTGAAGGATGGTGTGACCATTTCTCAAAGATCTACAACCAGAAATACTATTTAACCTAGCAATCCCATTACTGGGTATACACCCAAAGGAATATGAATCATTCTACTATAAAGACACATGCACACGTATGTTTATTGAAGTGCTATATTCAATAGCAAAGACATGAAACCAACCCACATGCCCATCGATGATAGTCTAGGTAAAGAAAATGTGGTAGATATACACCATGGAATACTACACAGCCATAAAAAGGAATGGGTTCATGTCCTTTGCAGAACCATGGATGAAGCTGGAAGTCATCATCCTCAGCAAACTAACATGGGAACAGAAAACCTAACGCCGCATTTTCTCACTCCTAAGTGGGAGTTGAACAATGAGAACACATGGACACAGTGAGAGGAACAATACACACCAGGGCCTGTTGGGGAGTCAGGAGTGAGGGGAGGGAACTTAGAGGACGAGTGAATGGGTGTAGCAAACCACCATGGCAGACTACACGTATGTAACAAGCCTGCACATTCTGCACATGTATCCTGGAACTTAAAGTAAAATAAAATAAATTAAATTTTAAAAAGTGCATATCTTATATGTACACATATTTTTATTGAAGCACTATTCACAATAGCAAAGACTTGGAATCAACCTAAATGCCCATAATGGTAGACTGGAGAAAGAAACTGTGGCACATATATACCATAGAATACTATACAGCCATAAAAAGAATGAGATTATGTTCTTTGCAGGAACAGGGATGGAGTTGGAGGCCATTATTCTTAGCAAACTAACGCAGGGAGAGAAAACTGTATACTACATATTCTCACTTATAAATGGGAGCTAAATGATGAGAATACATGGGTGCGTAGGGGGGAACAACACACACTGGGGTCCACTTGAGGGTGGAGGGTGGGAGGAGGGAGAGGATCAGGAAAAATAGCTAATGCCTACTAAGGCTTAATACTTGGGTGAGTACTAATGGGTATGGAAATAATCTGTACAACAAAACCCCATGACACAAGTTTACCTATGTAACAAACCTGTACATGTGCCCCGTAACTAAAAATAAAAGTTAAATTAAAACAGACAAACAAACAAAGTGCATGTCTGGAAAGAGCATATGGTTGGATTCCATATTTTTTTAAACCAAGTCACACAATCTTTGCCCTTCATTAGAGTGTTGATTCATATAGGTTTTTGTCATTATTGATACGACAAGTTTTAGGTCTACCATGTTATTTTCCCAGTTCTGGTTTCTCTGTTCCTTTTGTCCTGACCCATGTCTTCTTATTAGAAACCATAGAAACAAAAGAAAGTAGAATAACGTCTTTAAAGTGCTGGAGGACAAAAAGGTTAACTAAGAATTCTATATCCAGCATAGATGTCCTTCAAGGATAGGCAAATAAGGAGATATTTCAGGTAAAAGAAAATTAAGAGAATTTCTCGCCAGCAGATCTGTACAATAACAACTGGTAAAGAAAATTCTTCAGACTAGAGACAAATGATACCAGGTGGAAAATGAGATGATCAGAAAAGATGAAGATGATCAAAAATGGTAAATACTGAGCAAAAGGCTATCTTGCTCACCTCATTTATTCTTACTTTACATGCATAGAACTGTTTAAAGACAAGAAAAAGTTTTTTATCGTGGGACTTACAACCTATGTAGATATATTCCATATAATATCTATACCATAAAAGATGGACATTTTGCAGAGGATAAATGATTGCAATATTTCTATATTTATGGGTACTACTACATTATTAACTGAAAGTAGACTGTGAAATGTTAAGAATGAGTTAAGTTCTGAAGGAAATTGCAACACTAAAAACCATTCAAAAGATCAACAAATCTTGGAGATGGTTTTTTGAAAACAAATCTCAGCCAGTCTCGAGTCTCATCATCCTACGACTTCAGAACTATCGCGAATACAAAAGTAATCACAGAACAGTCCTGCCCAGAAAGAGGAGTTATCCCTAAATATGGTGGCCCTGGGACAGTTGGCCCTTCCTGCTGGACCTCTTCCGCATGGGCACTTTCTACAGTGACTTTGTTGTCCTGCTATTCCACTCTACCCAGTGTCCTGACCCAAGAGACAAGGGGCGTCTGCTGCTGTGTCCACACTTGGAGAAGGAAACCTTGATGGTGTTAGTCAATTACAAGCCAGGCATGACAGCTCACCCCTGTAATCCCAGCAGTTCAGGATGCTAAGGCAGGAGGATTGCTTGAGATCAGAAGTTGGAGACCAGCTTGGACAACATTGTGAGACCCTCATCACTAAAAGATATAAAAATAAGTAAACTTAGCTGGGCCCGGTGGTGGGCGCTTGTATTCGCAGGTATTGGGAAGGCTGAGATAGGAAGATCCCTTGAGCTTATGGGTTCAAGGCTGCAGTGAGCTATGATCGCACCACTGGTCTCCAGCCTAGGCCACAGAATGAGATCTTGACTCCAAAAAATAGATTGTAAACCTTTGCTTACTATGGGTTATTTTATTTATTATTTATTCAATATGTATTTTGATTTTATTTTACTGGCAGCACAATAAACTAGGACATGCAGAAACTGGAAATCACATCCACTTTCCAGTGGTAAAAAGTCCAGTCCAGGGAGGTGAGAAGGAGACAGTCCTCATTAGTGCTGAGGATTCAGGGAGAATGAGATGGGCTGGGCAGGAAGGGTTTTTGTTTATTTGTTTGTTTTCTGTGAATGAATGTAACTTTTTATTATGATAGAGTTGTTTTATTAAAGAAATAGATGAAAATGATTAAGTAAAATCAAATGGCTCTAAAAGTCTTACAATGAAAGCAACAGTCCTGCCATTTGTTCTTTCCAGAGACAAGCACTTTTCATTCTCTCAGTTTTTCCTTCTGGTAGTTGCCTTCATGGGTTTTTCCAAATTATTATTTTCTCAGTTTTTCAAATGGGTGCATATATTAATACATATAATTTTAAAAAGCCTCTTCAGTTTATAATGCATCCTAACCGTCCCCTGCCCCATCCCTCCCAATCCTCCAGAGCAAAGACTTTCAACTCTTTTAGCAACGTCTTCTGTTTTTCTCCTCACATAACTACTTAGTCATTTCTTGATTATTTTACACATTTTAAGTGATTTCTTGAATGACAGATGAGGATTTAGCTCTTACACCATCACTATCTTCACTTTTCCCAAAGTAGTTACCAGAGTTAGGGGCTAAGCAGTCACCACATCATTATGACTATGTACATATTGTTCATTGTTGAGAAGAACAGAGTATTGTGCTCTTACTTCCTATCCTGTACTTCCTTCTGCCCTAGAATTAATGATTGCCTAACCAGCCTTCCCTCTTGTCTTTTTCACTTTTGCTTTATCTTCAATGAATTTCTTTCCAAATGCCCCAAATCTGGCAATAACCTATTATTATTTTTAAGAGAAGGGAATCTCACTATGGTGGCCAGGCTGACCTGGAAATGTTGGACTCAAGCCAACCTCTTGCTTTTAGCCTCCTGAGTAGCTGGGACGCGGGCATGAGCCATTCCACTCAGCTAACCTATTAATATTTCTACTTTTGTTTGTTTGTTTGTTTTTTAAGCCAGCTCCTTAGCTGGAATATTGCCTGTGTTGGATCCTATTTGCTGGATCCATGTCATTCTCTGTTTTGTCTCCTCCTTCATTTTGCTGGAGTGTTTTCTCCAATAGCTTCCCAAGAAAGGGTCCATGGAGGTAACCCCCGATTCTTTGCTTGTCTAAAAATGTATTATTTTACCTTCACCCTTGATTATTTGGCTGAATATAGATTTATCTGTTGAAAATAACTTTCTTTCTAGAATTCTGAAGTCATGCTTCCATTGTTTTCAGCTTTCTTTTTGAGACAGGGTCTCTTCTGTCACCCAGGCTGGAGTGCAGTGGCACAATCACAACTCCCTGCAGCCGTGACCACGCGGGCTCAGTTCATCCACCTCAGCCCCTGAGCAGATGGGACTACAGGTGGGCGCCACAATGCCCAGCCAATTTTTGTATTTTTTGGAGAGATGGGGCTTCACCATGTTGCCCAAGCTGGTCTCAAGGGATCTGCCTGTCTCTGCCTCCCAAAATGCTGAGCCAATGTGTTACAGGCGTGAGTCACTGAGCCTGGCCAGTTTTTCTTTTATTCTCTCTCTTCTTCCTTCATTTCTCAAAGGCATCTCAAACTCAGTGGGCCCCAAACCAAAGTCAAACTCCATCAGAATATCCTGCTACTTCCAATTTTAAAATATATCTTAAATCACAGTTTCTGGAGCTTCCGGGTTTATGAATTCGTGGGCTGCTTCCAACTGCTAGGAGGGCGGTGCACTCCAACTCCAGGACAGAAGACCCTGTGCTCAGGACTCTTCCAGAATTCTTTATCTGGCTGTTCATCTTCCATAATCAACTGACATTACATCCAAGAGGAAATAATCCAGGCAAGGAAGCACAAGCTAATCAAGTTGTGTAGTTCTGTGGCTGCCAAGTTGTGGTTTTTGACAGATCGTTGCATCAGGGAAGACTATCCTCAAAAAGAGATTTTACGAGCGCTGAAGGCCAAATGTTCTGAGGAGGACCTGGACTTCAGGGCTGTGGTGATGGATGAGGTGGTGCTGACAATCGAGCAAGGAAACCTGGGTCTGCAGATCAATGGAGAGCTAATCAGTGCCTACCCACAAGTGGTGGTAGTCAGAGTACCAACCCCTTGGGTGCAGAGTGATAATGACATCACTGTTTTGTGCCATCTAGAGAAGATGGGATGCCGGTTAATAAACCGACCTCAAGCCATCCTGAACTGCGTTAATAAGTTCTGGACATTTCAAGAGTTAGCTGGCCATGGTGTTCCTCTGCCAGATACTTTCTCTTATGGTGGCCATGAAAATTTTGCTAACATGATTGATGAAGCAGAAGTACTGGAGTTTCCAATGGTAGTAAAGAATACGTGGGGTCATAGAGGTAAAGCTGTTTTCTTGGCTCGAGATAAGCACCATTTGGCTGATCTAAGCCATCTTATTCGCCATGAAGCACCATACCTGTTCCAGAAGTATGTTAAAGAGTCTCATGGACGGGATGTACGTGTCATTGTCGTGGGAGGCCGTGTGGTTGGCACCATGTTACGTTGTTCAACAGATGGGAGAATGCAAAGCAACTGCTCATTAGGTGGTGTGGGGATGATGTGCTCATTGAGTGAACAAGGGAAGCAGCTAGCTATCCAGGTGTCTAATATCCTGGGGATGGATGGATGTGGCATTGACCTGTTGATGAAAGATGACGGCTCCTCTGCGTCTGTGAGGCCAATGCAAATGTAGGTTTCATCGCCTTTGATAAGGCTTGTAATCTAGATGTAGCTAGTATCATAGCAGACTATGCCGCCTCCCTTCTACCCTCTGGCCGGCTCACCCGGCGTATGTCCCTGCTCTCCGTGGTGTCCACTGCCAGTGAGACTAGTGAGCCGGAGCTGGGTCCCCCAGCCAGCACTGCTGTTGACAACATGAGTGTAAGTTCCAGCTCTGTTGACAGCGACCCTGAAAGCACGGAGCGAGAGCTGCTCACCAAGCTCCCAGGGGGCCTGTTCAACATGAACCAGCTGCTAGCCAATGAAATCAAACTACTGGTGGACTGACTCCACTGGTAATTAACCAACAAAACCCTTGTAAAACTTTCTTTCTTTTTTCTTTTCTATTTTTGAGACCAACTTGCAATGCTGTTCATGGAGGATGCTCAGCAAGATGAGAGAAAATTAGTAGGATTAGTTGGAGAGAGTGGGAGATAGATGAGACCTCTGCTCATAAGATGTTACTTTCATTTACAAATCCTACAAATAGAGAGGCAGAATAGGCGGGGTATAGAAAAATGTCAGGCTCTCATAGTTACCCTTTTAAATTGCTAAAAAATTTGTATACTCCTAGGCCATGAGGAACAAATACTTTTTTTTTCATGGTCCCTTGCTTTTGTTTTTGTAAAAAAAAAAAAAAATAACAGTTTTGCTACAAATATCCGAGTAGCATAACTTCACATTGTGTTGGAAGATTTGTCATTGAGGAAAACATCTGCTTAAATTATAGGAATTTTTGTATTATACAGCTCTGAAAATTCTGCCATTTCCTTATTAACTAGCAGCTTTAGTTTGTAGTTTATGAAATCTCTAGGGGCTCTTTTACTGGGATTTCTTATTTTTGTTTTTTGTTTTTTTTCCCCTTAATTTGGTGGGAGGGTCAAAGTGACTATAACCCAATAAAGACTTCTTAATGAAAAAAAAAAAAATCAGTTTCTTACTACATGCAACCTTCTGGTTCAAACTACCACAATCCCTCACTTGAACTTAGATTTGGATTTCCTGCTTCTGTATTTTTTTAAACCATGAAATATTTCAAATAAACCATGTGTGGCTTTATACTTTTTACTACATAAAAATAATAAAGATCTGCCAGGTGCGGTGGCTCACGCCTGTAATCCCAGCACTTTGGGAGGCTGAGGTGGGCGTATCACTTGAGGTCAGGAGTTCGAGACCAGCCTGACCAACATGGTGAAACCTCGTCTACACCCAAAACACAAAATTAGCTGGTGTCGTGGTGCACACCTGTAGTCCCATCTACTTAGGAGCCTGAGGCAGGAGAATCGCTTGAACCCGGGAAGTCGGACATTGCAGTGAGCTGAGGTCATGCCATTGCACTCCATCTGGGTAACAAGAACGAAACTCTGTCAAAAAAAAAAAAAAAGATATGAAGAGGTTATATACTTAAACATGGAATTGCTTTAAGTGTTTGCCATTCACGGTTCCCATGCATGCCAGCAGCTTCTTACTGCAAACACCTGGGACTTGCTATAGAGCAGCTGGAGTACGTTCCACCCACACACAGGACAGGGAGCTGACAACCAAGGAGGGGAGGATCAATACTCCAGCTTTCTCCCCTCTGTTTCCCCGTATCTCAGCAGTATGGAGCTTGTTACCGATGAGAACCTGCTCATCATTTAAACTGGTTTTCTTACCTTCTCAGTTCCATTTCTCCATACCTCAATTGATGCTTTCTGGTAAGACCTAGCAAATAAACTGTTTTCACTGAAATTTCAGGCTTGGAATCTGCTTTGGCTTCCCCAGTCTAAGACAGAAATAGATTCATTTTCCCATCACTGGAATTCCAGGTTGTTTTCAGTTTTTCACTGTTACAAACAAGGCTGCAACATTTGTCTACAAACCTCTAGATATACACGTAGGAAGATTTTGGTATTTCCCACTAGTGAAACTGCTCAGTCCCAGGGTATGTGCATCTTCATCTTTACTAAATACTACCAACGTTTGAAAAGCCCGACAATGTCAAGGACTGGCCAGAGTCCCATGTGCGATGGGTGTAGAATGGCAGCTCACTGTAGCAGGTGCGGAGACTCATTGGGGTCTTGCAGAGGCACTTAGTTATAGCAAGAATGTTTCATAAATGGTATCTGATATATTCAAGACTAGTGCAGAATAAAAACACGTTGCTTAGAAATGATTATTCATAGATCCAAAGTCAACAAAAGTCTTTTTCTTCTCATGTAAAAATATATATTTTTTTTTCCAGAGGGAGGGGGAACAACTTAAAATAAACCAGAAAACACCTTCATATTAATCATTCTTCTCATATACTTCAAATTTGAACTTAATGTCTTTCTCTTCTTGGACATCAGAGAGAACACCTGGGTATTCTGGCAGAAGTTTATATTTTTCCAAATCAATTCCTGGAAAAACGTGTCACTTTCAAAGTCCCGCATGATCCTTGTCACAAATAGTTTAAGATGGCTTGGGTGATTCATGGCTTCCTTATAAACAGAACTGCCACCAACTGTCCAAATCATCTCTACTTTATTGGCTAATTCTGGTTGTTCAGTAAGTTTTAAGATATCATCCAGACTTCTGGCAAGAAAATGAGCTCCTTGTGGAGGTTCCTTGAGTTCTCTGCTGAGAATTAAATTAATTCTATCCTTTAAAGATCGATTCTTCTCAGGAACGGAGAACCAGATCTTCCTACACGTAACACCAGATTCTCTTTACCTGCTACTGAAGAGTCTGTGTCATTCTCTGGAAATACCTAAATTCATTCCTGAGCGGCGGCCAGGGCAGGTCCCCGTTCTTGCCAGTGCTCATGTTCTGGGACACAGCGACGATGCAGTTTAGCAAACGAACCATGACAGCAGCGGTGAGCACCTCCGAGCCCGCTCACTACACCAGAACGCGCGGCCAAGATTGGCTGGAAGGTTTTTACTTTGAACCTGGAGGATGAGCAATGACATCTCTCCACCTCAAAACTCGTCCTGAGTATTCACTTCCTGGGAGCAGGAGCAGCGCAGCGGCGCCACATGGTGGTCCATGCGCTTCCTTTTGCAGATCACTCACAGCCCTGAGATCCTCCTCTCCTTTCCATGCACCTGGGTTTTCTTCACTGGACACCAACCTGCGTCAAGTTTCCTGTAAAGCAAAAGCAGCGCACAGGGCTTGCTCATGGAGTCCCTGCACAAAGTAGCCGTGGGGGCTGCGATGGACACTGCATAGGCACAGCAACTGAGTCGCCACTCACCAAGGCTGACCTTCAGCTGCCACTGCTGAGGGCCCAGCCGATCAAAAGCAGCTGTTTTATTTTGGACGGAGAAATAAAACAGGGAACGGTAATTAAGAATAAAATAACATTATGATAGATAAATATGCCACTAAAGATATACTAGCAAAATTTAAATAATTTTGCTAGTATAGTCTCAAAATTTAAATAATTTTGAGACTATGAACAAGATTATGCCAATGGGGAGAACTTATTACAAGTAGAGAAAGCTGGAGTATTGCTCCTCCCCTCCTTGGTTGTCAGCTCCCTGTCCTGTGTGTGGGTGGAACGTACTCCAGTTGCTCTATAGCAAAAGTTTGTGGGAGGAGGAATGGTGTCATCTCCACCTTTGTCAAGATCCATGTCACCGTGTTCAGGGGAAGGGCATGAACTCCCCATGCAGAGAGGAGGCTGTGGCTGTGAAGGTGCCTGAGGGAGAGGTGAGGAGCCGCTCCCTCTACACTGATGGCCAAGAGCCTGCAGATGGCGGGGAAGGCTTCCCCTCAGCTGTGTCCTATCAGGTTTTTCCAAGAGTCAAGGAGTAGACCTGCATATTGCCTCTGCTGATGTGAGCTGCACGCACACCTAGAAGTGAGGTCATCCCCGCTGGGGGTCCTGGGGCTGCTGGTTGTTCTGGGTGCTCAGAGGGAAGATGGGGAGGGGGCTTTGTGCAAAACAGTAACCATACTCTATAAATTATTTTTACCTTAACCTTTGTGTCATAAAATAAAATGTAGGACTCCAGAAGGAAAAAGAAACGGTCTAAAATTTGTGTCCCTGAATAAAAAGTGAACACCCATTAACCACCAGGGATAGATGTTTGTGGAGCAAACCAGAAACCCCATCATTTGCCCAGCTCAGCAGTAAACTCTTTCCTCCCCCAAAGTAAAATACATCCTGACTTTCATGATCATCACTTCTTTGTTCTATTTTATATTTTTATCATCCAAAATTATAATTTAGTTTTAACTCTAGAAATACGCTTTTGTTCTCTTTTATTCTATAGATTCTTTCTTGAAATTTATATTGTGTGGTAGAACTTCCCATAGTGTGCATTTTGCTGATTGCTCCCGAAGCCATTGTTTGTGTTTTTATTATCTGTATTGCCTCTAAATTGGTAATTGGCTACGGAGGCTAGCTTATATTCAGGCTTGGTTTCTTTGTCACTTGTACTTGTTTGATGGTGCTGTATTGTGTTCTTCCATCAAGAGGAAGAACCTGACATTAGTTTTTTGTTTTATTGTGTTGTTAATTGCCATTGCTATTCAATGGTTAAATCCGTTAACTCATGATGGTTTGCAAAAGAGTTATTATAGTCTCAGTCTCTCATTCCTTCCTTATTTATTATCCGAATAATTTCTAAGTAGGAGATTCATGCTCCTCTACTGTTCGTTTACTAGTAGAAATTTGTTAACCAGAGACTTAGCCAAGCATCTACTCACCTATGATCCAGCAATAGCACTCTTAGTTGTCAACCAGTAGAAATGCTTGTACGTGTGCGCCAAAATATATGAAAATATTATTCATAGCAGCAAGACTTGTAAAATCTGGATACAACACAATTGTCTATCAAAGTGAAGGGACAAGAAATATGAGCTATTTATAAAGTGGAGCATAGGACAGCCACGGGAGTGAATAGGCTACGACCACACACAGCGAGATGATGAGACCCAGGGGCATGATGGTGACTGTATAATGCCATTCAACTAGAACTGTCAGAACTCATCTGTGTTAGAAATCAAGAGTGGCTACTCTAGGGTGGGGAGGGTGGTTTATGACTGACGAGGACCCAAAGGTGCTTCCAGCAGGCTGTGATTGGTGTACTTTGATGTGGGTGTTGTTTACCCCAGTGTTCACTTTGTGAAACTACACTGCCCACTTGTGGGTTGTCCTCCTTTCTCCATGCATGCTGTCCTTCCCTCAAATATACATTGCTGGTGTTTTGAAGCAATTCTATCTACACTAAGAAGAATCACTCCTACTGCATATCCTTAGAAATGCTGAATTGAAAAAATTAGTGCAATTATTTTTAATTCCAGGAAATAAATACATATAAAGAGGAAAATCTACAACAGCAGCAGTAGGCTTGGGAGCTGACACCAGAACAGCTTTGGAAATGGCTCTCAAGCCAGGAACTAGGAATCAAACCCTAACAAGCCCATGGGAGGTGTGGGGTGTGAAATGATGCCCCGTAGTGCATGAATGAATGAGTCATGGGCAGTGGCTCATGCCTTGGCTGGCCAGTCACGAACTTGGGGAAAATAGAGTTGGAAAATCGGGAGGTAGAGGAGAGAGGTACACATAGACCTCTTGCTATAGGCCGAGTGCATGATGATACTGGTTGTGTGTGGATGCCTACCAGAGGGTCTTTAAGGTACTGGGGCTCCCTGTAATCAGGTGAGTGAGATGGCTTGACGGACAATGCCACTCAGCCGCACAGGGCTTGCTCATGGAGTCCCTGCACAAAGTGGCCGTGGTGGCTGCGATGGACACTGCATGGGCACAGTAATTGAGTTGCCACTCACCAGGGCTGACCTGGCAGCTGCCACTGCTGAGGGCCCAGCCAACCAAAAGCAGCTGTTGTGTTTTTGGATGGAGAAATAAAACAGGCAATGGCAATTAAGAATAAATAACATTACGATAGATAAACATGCCACTAAAGATATAGTAGAGGTTTAAATAATTTTGAGACTATGAACAAGATTATGTCAATGGGGAGAACTTATTACAAGTAAAGAAGTTAAAACGGTTGCAAAACTTTATTTCCCTTCAGGCATATCCAGACTGTTTTACAGGTGACTTCCATCAAAACTCCGAAGAAAGTTACTGAATTTATACATAATACTCAAGAGTATGAGGAAACATAGAGAAAACCAGCAAACTCATTATTGTTTATGTATAAATAACATTGATTCTAAAGCCAGCTAGGGAATACATAAGAGAAAAGCATGATATGATAATCACTTTGAAGCAATTAGAGGTAAAAATACTGAGAAAAACAATACTAGACTGTGTCCACCAATGAGCTGTAAATAAATTAAATATCCTGCCCAGGTTATTCATCCCCAGGATACAAGAATATTTAAACTTTAAATCTGTAATGCATTTTACCACTTAAAGAATAAAAGACAGAGATAATCGCATTTTGTTAGATGCAGAAATTACTGCAGATGAAATTCAACACTCCATCTCACCCACAGTTCTTCACTTATCTCCACTTCTAAGAACTTGTGGTCAGTACTTGCTTTTGGCAGCACGTATACTAAAATTGGAAAGATACTGAGCAGATCAGCATGGCCCCTGCACAAGGGTGACATGCAAATTCATGAAGCATTCCATATTTTAAAACTCTCAGTAAACTAGGTATTGAAGGAACATACCTCAAAATAATAAAAGTCATGTATGACAGACTCACAACCAGTATCATACCGAATGGGCAAAATTTGGAAGCATTCCCCTTTAACACCTGCACAAGGCAAGGCTGCCCTCTCTTACCAGTCCTATTCAACAAAGTATTGGAAGTTCTGGCCAGGGCAATCAGGTAAGAGAAAGAAAGGATATTCAAACAGGACGAGAGGAAGTCAAATTGTCTTTGTTTGCAAATGACATGATCGTATATCTAGAAAACCCCATTGTTTTAGCTGAAAAGTTTCTTAAACTGATAAGCAACTTCAGTAAAGTCTCAGAATACCAAATCAATGTGCAGAAGTCACAAGCATTCCTATACAACAACGATAGACAAGCAGAGAGTCAAATTGTGAATAAATTTCTATTCATAATGGCTACAAACAGAATAAGATGCCTCGGAATAGAGCTCACAAAGGAATTGAAGGATCTCTTCAAGGAGAACTACAAACTGCTGCTCAAGTAAATCAGAGAGGACACAAACAAATGGAAAAACACTCCATGCTCATGGATAGAAAGAATCAATATCATGAAAATGGTCATACTGCTCAAAGTAATTTATAGATTCAATGCTATTTTCATTAAACTACCATTGACATTTTTCACAGAATTAGAAGAAATGATTTTAAAATTCATATAGAACCAAAAAGAGCTTTATAGTCAAGACAATCTTAAGCAAAAAGAACAAAGCTGGAGGCATCATGCTACTTGACTTCAAACTATACTACAAGGCTACAGTAACCAAAACAGTATGGTACTGGTACAAAAACAGATGCATGGACCAATGGAATAGAATAGAGAACTCAGAAATAAGACCACACATCTACAACTATGAGACTTCAGTGACCACATACAATAAAGAATACAGTCTATACAAAAATAGTTTAGAAAATGTAATTTTCACAGTTACCACATTATAATATTGAAAATGTCTGGTTTTCAACTTCAAGAAACATGAATTATGCATGTATGACTCATTCACAGCAAAAGCAATGGAAAGAAATTGTTCCTGAAGAAGAATGGACTGACTTACTAGAAAAAAACTTTGAATCAACTGTCTTAAACATAGTCAAAGAGCTAAAGGAAACCATGGACAAACAACTAAAGAAAATCAGGAGAACTACCTTTCACTAAATAGCAGAAATCAATAAATAATTGTGAAAAGGAAGCAAATGGAAATCTGGAGCTGAAAGCCAAATGGAAAATTCACTGGAGGACTTCAAGAGCAGATTTTAGTTTGCAGAATGTAGAATCAGTAAGCTCAAACATAGGCCAATTGAAATTGCCCATTTGAGGAGCAGAAGGGAAAAAGTATGAAGAAAAATGAACAGAAGAGATCTGAGAGACAGCATCAAGTATATGCATTTGGGGAGTCCCCAAAGGAGAGAAGGAAGAAGAGGGGAGAAAGAGTATTTAAAGAAATAATGACCCCAAATTTCGGAAATTTTATTAAAAACATGAATCTGGGTATCCAACACACTGAAACATTTAAAGTAGCAGTAATTCAAAGATGTCCACACTGAGAGACATAATGAAAACGTCAAAAGTCAAAGACAAACAGAGCATCTTGAAAACAACAAGAGAAGGGACTCATATAGTACAAGGATCCTCTATGAGATTGACCACCAAATCTTCTTCAGCAACCATGGAGTTCAGAAGACATTGGCATGACAAACTTAAAGTTCAGAAAGAAAAAAACAACGTGTCTCAACTGACAGTTGCATATTTGGCAAAACTCTCTGTCAGAAATAATGGAGAAATTCAGACATGCACAGGTAAATAAAAACGGATGGTGTTTGTCTCTGGTAAAACTATTCTACAGTTAATGCTAAAAGGGATGCTTCACACTGAAATAAAAGGACATTAGATAGCAACTTGAAGCCATATGAAGCAAAGAAGTACACAGCTAAAAGTAACTTCATAGGTAAATAGAAAAGCAAGTATTTTTTGGGAGGTGATAATTTGTAACTCTTCTTTTGTTTTACTCTATTTAATTTAACAGAAAATGCCCATCAACTGATGAATGGATAAACAACATGTAATCTATTCTGCAATGGAATATTATTTGACCATAAAAGGAATAATATACCGATACATGCTACAACTTGGATGAATCTTGAAACCATGTCAAATTAAAGAAGCCAGTCACAAAAGGCCATATATTGTATGATTCCATTTTAATAAAATATTCAGAAGAAGCAAATCTAGAGAGACAGAACCTGGGTTAATGGTGCCAGGGGCTGGTGGCAGGGGAGAGTGGAAGGTAACTGCTTAGCAGGTACAGAGTTTCCTTCTAGGGTGGTGAAAATGCTCTGGAACTTGATAGTGATGATGGCTGCATAACGTTGTGCATCTACTAAATGTTACTGCATTGTACACTTAAATGGTTACAATGGCAAATTTTGTGTTGATGTGTATTTTATCACAACTGAAAAGAGGCTGGCAAACATATTCCAAGTTTGCTTGGGAATCTGCCCATATGTCTTTTCCCCTCATGATTTCATCTCCTATTCAGAGCTCACCCTTGCTCTTCTGCAAGTAGAAAGCTTCCTTTTCAAAACACGGTCCAAGATCAGCCAGGTCCAAACCCCAAAATGACTTTCTGTCTTGGATCCAAATGCTCAGATGCAATTCTGGGGCTAACTTCAGGGGAAGGTAGGAGATTATCCAAATAAGATGATTCACTGGGAGAAAGAATGTTTGACTTTAATGTTAGGGAAGTTATGTTTGCATTTCTAAAAGCGATCCTGCTTACCAGTGATTATATGGTTTTTGTCTGTGCAGGATGGAGTTCTCAGTAGAGGAATGAGAGACAGCCCTAGGAATATGATACACCTCGTGGTTAGCTGACTGACCCACACATCTGCCACCACCAGCTGAAGGAAGCGGCTAGACTCTACCCTCCACCCATCCTTCAGTTGTATTCCACTGGATATGCACCCTCTACAAGTGTGGACATTCCTGGATCTCAGTTGCCCTTCCTGCTGTTAAGGAGTCTCCACTGATTTGGCTTATGCCTAGGTGGGCTCTGCAGGAGGCTGAGTGTCTCCCAATTCTCAAGGTTCACATTCAGTGAACCAAGAACAAGCCTCAAAGTTCACAGGGACTCAGATTTTCATCTATGAAATGGAAGAATCCATCTCCCTCTTTCAGGGGTATACATTTATACATGAACACATACATGACAATCAATAATCTATATATTGATGGTGTTCTTAGTGTTGCCTTTATTGCTCAGCTGAACTCTGTAACCAAAAATTGGATCATGGATTGTGAAGGAAGAACTCATTTCTTTCCTCTGGTGGAGCACTCAGTAGGCATTTCTGCCCTTTGGGTTCAAATGAGAAAGCAGTTTTAGCTTGAGGCAGAAAGAAGATTGTGAATATTATTATTATTATTATTATTATTATTATTATTATTATTGAGATAAGGTCTTGATATGTTGCCCAGGCTGGAGTGCAGTGACTATTCACAGCTGTGGTCATAGTGTCCTACATCCTTGAACTTCTGGGCTCTATTAATGTTCCTGCCTCAGCCTCCTGAGTAGCTTGGACTACTGGTGCATGCCACCATGTCTGGCCTCATTTCATTGTTATTTTACTTCAAATGTTTTATTTTAAATGTTAAAATATATGTTTTTATATTGGAAAAGTGAAACCCTATTTGATCACAGAAGACTTTAAAATGCACAGACAGAAACATCACCTAGGCCTTTCTTCAAAAAATCACTGCTATTACATTGTTGAACCTTGTAGACTGCAGTGCAAATGGTGGTCCCCAGAGCTGTCTTGTGCAGTGGTGCTCATTTTCATTTTGTTATTTTATATATATATATATATATATATATATATATACACACACACTATCATTTTACAAAGTTGCATTCATATGTTATGGGTTATCTTGGATGTTGCTTTTTGAATGTATAATTATACAAGTAGTTTTCCATGTTATAAACTTTGCATAAAGTTTATACACTTTTACAAGCTGCATCCCACTTCAGATAAGAAGATGTAACCCAACTTCTTTTGGATCCATCTGCTTTCATTTTGTCTTGTTGTAAATAATGTTTTGACAAGCATCTTTATATAGAGAGATTCTTCTACGTTTAGAATTTTAGAAAATTCATAGGCTACTCAAATGATAAATATTAAGACACAGACTTTTAAACATTTTTAATTATTTTCATCACATTGTCACATTGCTTCTCTAAATCATCTTACTGACACATTCCACCACACCTTTCAGGACATGCTAGGACTCAAGGCTATTTATGGATCTGGAATCACAGAGGGGTGTTGGGGGTAAATGTGGAGTGGAATCACAGGGTCTTGAGGGCAACTACCTCAAAGAAGACCAGTACTTTTTCGTTAGGGAAAACTGGATTAATTTCGCCAAATGTGGTTGAATGTAACTGGCAAATAATTTTCAGAGGAATTTAGGAGTTCAGTATCTTTAGTTTCATCAGGATCTGCCCAGATGTCCCCATTCTGATTTTCAGGATCCCATTTATTCCCAATCAATGACTTCACTTAAATAACAGATATTCTTTGAGTCTGGGATTTGTTTTGTGTTGTAATTTAGCCACCCACAGAATGAGATTCTGTGTTTATTTTTCAGAAAGTTCAGCCCTGCAGCTACAGGAGATTAGGATTTCATTCAAAGGAAACAGAAACTTTTAGGTGACTTATGTGACTCACGAGTTAGAAGTTTGCAGCCTTGAGTTCATCTTTTTTTCTCCCATTTTGTCTAGCACAACTGGCAAAAATCAGCCAATCACCTTATACTTGCTAGTTTAACAAAGTTTTCTAAGGTGTCAAATACATGATCACCCAGACCTTATAAGTATTTGATTAGGTCTATCCAGTGGTGATATTCTGAGTATTCACACTCTCTGTACTACTGGAAATAGAGTCATTTGTGCCTTTAAATCCAAATAGATTGGAGAAACAATTCAAGAAATCCCCCCACCAAATTCAGTGAACTCATTCTTCAAATTCTGTTCCAGTGTCCCTGTGCCCCAGTAAGCTGGGCTGGTCATGGTCTGAGGCCTGGTGGGTCAAGGACAGCTGGCTCAGCTGGGGTGCACTGTGCCTTGGTGGGTCAGCAGCCCACAGTGGTGCTGGGTTTATAGGCACCAAGCCCATTCGGGAGTTGCACACACTGAGTCGGGCTCCAGTGGCCCCCAGGCTTCTAAGGGACACTCTCCTCCTGCTAGTGCCAAGCTAAGCTGTGGGGAGCAGCATGCCTGTTCACGCTGCCTGACAAACTGCAGCCCCAGCCCCTGCCACAGACACCCTGGCCTATACCCTAGTGCTTTTCATGGCTGTGGCCATTCAGGCGCTACTTCAGATCCCCTAGGACTGGGAGCAGCCTGTCTGGGGGAGATCAGCAGGATGTCTATGGAAAGTTGCTTCATGCTACAAGGGCAGAGTTAAGTCTTTGGTACAGAGACTGGTTGACAAAGTTGAAAATGTTGCCCTGGGTTCTTCTGGGGATTATTTACCAGCCCCTGGTTTGAGTGTTGTCTGGCAGGACCCCAGGCTCTGGGAGTCGATCCTCCCTCACTCAAGGCCTGCTGCAGCCTCCCACTGAGGTCTTGAAACCAGCAGGAGCAGTTGTTCTTTGGCATCAGGGACACTGCAGGGCTGAGTTGCTCCCTGCCTGAAGGTGGTCCCATGGGGCCCACTGTCTGGGCCAAGGATGGTGCAGAGCTGGTGTCTTCAAAATGCATCCTGGTGGAGCCCCAGCAGCTGCAGGTGCTGACTGCCTCTCACGACGACCCTGGGGACCTGCAGCTGCAGCGACTCACCCAGCAGGAGTGGTGCCACTCAGTGTGCACATGACAGATGCTCCATCCTCAGGAGATGACAAAGATGGGGAGGACAAGGCTGAAGACACAGGTGCATAATCTCCTACTCACCTCATCTGGCATATTAGAAACCTGTCCTCAGCTCATGCACAAATCCACCTTTGGGTGGCCACAGGCTCCAGCTTACTACACAGGCCATGTGTACTCCATGTAACCAACACACCCCAGCTTCTTCCCACCTCCAGTCATCTCACTGTATGTGACATGGTGCCAGCAGTGGGGGCCTGAGCCCTTGACCAGACTGTCTCAGCTCAAATTCCAGCTCCACTACTTACTGCTGTGTGACCTTCACCAAGTCACTTAACCTCTCTATGCTTCACGAGCTTCCATTGTAAATGTGTGTGTTCACATATGCCAAGTACCCAGATAGATGCCTGGCACATGGCAGCACCCACCACAGAAGTGGTAGCTGCTATTATTGCGTTATTAAAACAGTGGAGATATCACCCATCACAGCTAGAGACAATTTGGGAAATCCTGATCTGCTTCTGGTTTCAGGTGGCAAATCCTGTAGGACCAGCAGCATATGGCTGCCTCAGTGCAGCTGGCACAGGGCACCGCCAGCCCAGAGCAACTCAGAGCTCAGAGCACTCTGGGGTCTGAAGTTCAAGCTGCTGGGGCTCAACTGTGGCGTCAGTCATAGAGTGTGGACCCCTCCCTATGGAGTCTCCAGGCTCAGAGTCTTCCCTCAACTGCGGAATGCAAATCCAACTCGGATCTCACGGAGAGGTTCTGAGGGCTGAGGAAGAGGCACGTGAAAAGTGCCTGGTGGACACCAGGGATGCCAGTGTGGCTGGGGGACAATGGTGAGGCAGAGTGGAGGGGCAGGTGCCCCCTCCTCAGTATGTCTCCCCCAGGCCCTGTGAGGACCGGGTGGAGGCTCTCTCCAGGCTCTCACCCGGCCCCACCCCAGCATGTCTCCAGGTTCCTCTCAGCCCTGGTTACCACCAGCCCTGCAGTCAATCCCTGAGCCAGGAAGGGGCCCTTGAATCCGCCCTGTCCTGCATCACAGTGTTGTCCACTCGGGCTCACATTGCCACTAGGCCGCTTGGCAGCCACTTGGCAGCCAAGCGGGGGATGGGGCCACGTTTTGTACTTTCTGAAACATGGCTTGCCCTTCAAGTGCGGGTGATGACAGTGCCACACAGCTCCAATGTTACTGCCTATCCTCATCGAGCGTAATTTTCCAGTTTTCCAACCCTCAATGAGCAAGAGAGCATGGCGTCCACCAGAGGGCATGAGGTCACCAGTCACAGGGGCAACCAACAGGCAAAGACACCAGAAAACGACCCAGCAGGGAAGCGCAGGTCTTCACTGAGGTGGAACCCCACAGATCTGACCGTCTTCAAGCGCATTAGAGAGATGCCATGAGTAGCGATGAGCCAGGGAGACTTATTTGCCTCCTCAAACAACGTAAAATTTTGTAACATAACACTTTAAAATTTTCTATCAACACAAAACTATCTGGGTGCTGTGACTTCTGGTGAGTCACTGGGACAGACGGCATTGTCAAGAAGGCTGGCTCTGTGGTGCCCCAACCTGCCAGAGCCCAGGATGGTGGTGGCCTCCCCAGAAGCACCTGGCAACTCACCTGCACAAGGCCAGAGTCCCAGCTCCCCACACGCCAGCCACCACTCCTTCTCCTGCTTCTTCCTTCCTTTCTTCCTTCCTTCCTTCCTTCTTTCCTTCCTTCCTTTCTTCCTTCCTTCCTTCCTTCTTTCTTTCTCTTTCTTTCTCTCTGTTTCTTTCTTTCTTCTTTCTTATTTCTTTCTTTCTTTCTTTCTTTTCTTTCTTTCTTTCTTTCTTTCTATCTTTCTTTCTTTCTTTCTTTCTTTCTTTCTTTCTTTCATCTTTCTTTCTTTCTTGTCACATCTCAAGGAGAAATACACAGTTGCCAGAGGGTGGAAGGTCCTGTTCATTCGCATTGACAAGCTCAGGTATTTCTCTTAGAATCACATATTTTACTTTAGGATGCTGACTCCTGTGTCCATCTCAGCCTGGGCATTGTGCTGCCGCCTTCCAGAAGAGAGAAACTAGCTAGTGCCTTGTGGAAGGGGCAGCGTTTCTCATTTCTGACAATGTCAGCCCCATAGCCATCCAGATGAGAGATGGGGGACACAGGTGAGGACCCAGACCTGGTCTCCTCCCACAAGACTCAAGAATGTCTTGATCTTGGAAAGGGTTGTGAAAATGCCACAGGTACAAACACCTGCGGGCCACTCTCACAGGGACAGCTCCATGAGGCACTGCCGCTCATTCCCAGAACCTCCTGCCACGGGCAGCACTTAGACAGTGACCCAAGGCCGACCAGGGAGGATGCCAGCCAGGGTATGTCATCCTCAGCTCTTCAGGACACGATGCCAGCAGGGGCAAAGTTACCCCAGCAACAAGACAGAGGAAGAGAGGAAAACGGAAGAAAGGACAATGTCACAGTTGCCACCATGACCAAGAGAGACGGTTCCAGAAGTGCAGGCCGGCTTCACATGCAGATGCTGTGGCTGTGCCATTACACTCCGAGAGGTGAGTCCAGGCCACTCTCAGGGTGCTCGCTGCCCTCAGCTGGGGGCCTGCAGGACAAGTCCTGAGAACACCATGTTCTAGTGGAATAGAATGAACTGACAGATACACAGCAAACCTCCACATATTTTTCCTTTTCTTTGTGCCTACAAAGTTCTTGTTCAGTGTCCTCTCTCTTTTCAGCTACTACCGCTGTGTTGGTTTTAAAAAAACAGGACAATAGTAAAAATTGGAGACAAGTGTTTGACCATGAAGAGAAACACTGGCTACCTCCCGTATTTTCAAGCATGGGTGATGATTGCAGTTTTTCAGCTCACCTTGTAGGTGATGAATCCAGAAAATCTTCTGTTGCAAAACAAAATGGACTTGCCAGAAGTATTAGCTCAAATCAACCTTGTCCTGTCAAACCAACTAGTGACTCAAAAGACCACCTGGACTGTTAATTTCAGTAGCCAGAGAGTGGAGCTGGAGAAGGAATTGTTAGATCAGGGACAAATAACCATGTTTTAGTGGCAACAGAAAATGGAACAAATGGTTGTTTGTTCATAACCATTTGAATCACAGCAAGGTGTATAAACACATTATTGAGTGATAGTTTCAGTTCTACGCCCAAGAAAATGATCAGTGGATTGAAGTGACTGAAGTATCACAGAAGATATGTTTGTATTTTTTCTTTTTTCAACTTTCAGTTTCAGGGGGTGTGTATATGTATAATATTTGTGTATATAAAATAAATACATATATAATTAAAGAAAGCCTTTGCACCGTTTGCTGGAGCCACAGAAGCACCGCTCCAGAGCAGAACAATGCCTTACATCTTCAGTGTTCATTTGTACAACATTCACTAGCAGCTACAAAAGTGACTTAATTTTCCTCTGGAAATAATGCTTGCCTGTTGTGAGATGTTGGAATATATATGAACCATCATCACATGTTAACACGCCATAAGGAGTTTTTGATACCTGATTCACATTATTAGAGTTGCTTCTTAGAATTCAGGTGACTTTTCACTCCAAAAACACAAGCCAGAAACTTAAGTGAAGGACACCTAGGGCAAATGGTGGCTGAAAGTGAGGAAGATCCAAATTACTGTTGCTTGTCCTGTATAAGGAAAAGAAAACAATTCTTTTCTTATTTGCCAATTTAATTCTTAATTTGCTAATTATATTTATGCTTATATACATTTCAACATTTTAATAAAGTATTTTTATGGCTAGCTATAACGTTTTTAATATTACTAAAATATTAATAATATTCCTCTAGAACCACTCTTCATACCACAGTCTCTATCAGTCTGGATTCTTCAGAGAAGCAGAACCAATAGGGTGTGTGTGTGTGTGTGTGTGTGTGTGTGTGTGTGTGTGTGTGTGTGTGTATTTGTATTCATATGATGCTATTTATTCATGTGATTATTAGGGAGGTAAGTCTGAAGATCTGCAGGATAAACTAGCAGACTGAAAAGGCAGAAAGATGATGTTCTAATTCTGAAGCAGAATTTCTTCTTCTTTGGGAAACCTCAGTTTCTGCTCACAGAGTCTTCTACTGATTGGATGAGGCGCATTCACATTATTGATGGTCATTTTTTTTTTGTAAAGTCAGCTAATTCAGCGTGGGGAAGGGGGTCATGGTGGACATGGGTGAAGGCTGGTCTCCCCACCTCCTCACATTAGGCTAACAGGGACGCATTCAGATGCCTTTGCAGAAAGAGAAGCCAGAGGCTCTTGAAGTCACAAAGGGGAAGTGTGAAGAAATCCTGCATCTCAGTCCCTCACAAGGCAGCTGTCTCACGCTACAGAAAACAACAGTCATGGACAAATTCACGTCAGTGACTATAAAGGATAATGCTCTGAACTCCCCACTACACACTCAACATGTTCCAAAGAATCACCATAATCCAGACTTGTCCCCTCTACCCTGTCCCCCTTCCACATAAGGCCCTCCAGGACATCACCTTTACAAGCTGTGAGAGACACATCACAGCCCTGGGCACTGTCAGGGCTGCCTGGGGTAGAAAGAAAACAGCACCAGTTAGAGCCTGCAGGAGATGTGGGAGAGGAGGAGTTATGGCATAGGTGAGCTCCTGCACACCTGTCTCCCATACTTAACACAGCCTGAGCACCTCCTTCTCTACCTCTAGGAAGAAATCATCCTGTGAGGGGCCAGGGAAGAGACAGGGCCATGAGGTCCTAGAGGAACCCCTTAGTCTTGGAGCTCAGAGAACTTTCCAAAACTATGACTGCAGACCCAGGGCAAGAAACATGAGGAAAGCAGGCGTGGGAACTAAACCAACTGCACAGTATATAAAGACATACTTGGTATAGAATAGACACAAAGTTAGGTTTGGTCTTTGGTGAATTCATGAATATGATTGTATTAACATGTAATTGCATTGCATAAAAATTATAAAATGAAGAATACAAAAAAAATTAGGAAAGATTTTATTTTATGCAAGGAGTGTACATTTCAATTCATTAATTTATTCCAATAGAGAAAATGTTATATGCTTATCTGTTGAGCCTATGTATTAATTTTCTGTTACTGCATAACATATGACCACTAACTCAGTGGCTTTATACGGCACCTATTTATTCCTCTACATTTCCTTAATAAGAAATCCAGACCTGGCGTGAACGATTCTCAGTTCAGGATTTCACAAAACTGTGTCCTCAAATTGAGGTTGGGGTTGTCCTTCAAGTTTACATGGAGCTTGGTGGCAGAATTCAGTTTCCGGCAGTTGTAGGATTGTAGTCCTGGTTCCTTGCAGCTGTCGGGTGGAGCTGTGGTGGAGCTGCTCTCAGTTCCTGGAGCCCACCGGCATCCTTTGCCACACGGCCCCTCCATTTTCAAAGCTCGCAGTGGAGGAAGCCCCTCACATGGAATCTCGCTCACACTGCGAATCTCTTTGCTGAGGAAGAAACAAGTTGTTTTAAGACTTCACCTGATTAGGACAGTCCAAGCCAGGATAATCATGGCCTTAGAGTCAACTGATTTGGGACCTTCCTTATATCTGCAGAATGCTTCACAGTATGTTGCTTGAGTAACTGGGGGATGGTGAATAACCAGGGGTGGTTATTTGGAGGCCATCACTGAATCATCCTCGCATAGCCAGGATCTTCCTTTTGTGTTTAATTGGGTCACAGTAGGAAACTGAAGTTCAAATAAATAGATTGCTGTGAATGTTAATAAAATACATCCTATTGATACATGGAAGTACTGAAATCTTAAAACCAAATAACAGTGAATATCTCTTAGTTAATTTAGAGTAAATTAAAATTAAAGTGTAGAAATTCTTTCTCTCTTTTGAAGCTCTATTAGTTGTCTATTGCTGTATAATAAATAACGTAAAGTTCGACAGCCGAAAACAGCAAATAGTTATCATCTCCCACAGTTTCCAGTGGTCAGGAATCTGAGAGAGATTTCCTTGAGTGCTTCTGGGTCAGGGTCTCTCACAAAGTTCATTGGGGGACACACCTTTCATAGAATATGGGGAGGGAGCCAGAGAACCCTGATAAAAGTGGCAGGCCCAGATGCGAGGCTGACTCCAGTGCTGGACAGAAGGAGAGAAGGTTTGTTGGATGAATCCTAGACCACAGGCAATCTAAGGAGAATTAAGCAAGGCCATGGAGGAGTCCTCTGGCCATAGATGGCCAACAGAGGAGTCCCTTGTTGCCCAGGATTGGCCTGCCATAGTATCCGTGCTGTTACCTGTCAGTGGCTGGGAACAGCCTATGAGAAGCAGGGCCTCTCCACCAATGCTGCTGAGGATGTCAGAGCACAAGAGCGAGGGCTTGGGAAATTACCTGGGAGAGTGGCTCAAACCTTCCTCCTGAGGAGTCTGGGCCTTTGGAAATCAAACACTCTCAGACTGGGGTGTTGGATGATTCTGTTCACATTTGCAATGGGACAAGGGGAACAAAGAGGCCCCCAAGTGAATCTGTGGGTTCCACACAAACTCCTCCTGCCCCATATTGTGTAACAGCAGCCCTGCCTCACCCTGGGGATCCGGATCCAGCACCTCTGCCTGGAGAGGAGAGGGGTGCTCTTCTCCTCTGCTTCTCTCTGGGTCCATACTGTCCAGACTTCCCTGGAAGCAACTGCAATGTGTAGCTCAATGGGCTCTTGTTTGTGCCCTTGTCCGAGTGCCTCCCTGTGGAAAACCAGGACCTCCCATACTACAAAGCCCAGACTTGGGAGATGAGAAGTGCGAGTTCCACAGCGTGTGAATATAAGGGATGGGACATGGAGCCACGCCCTCTTCCATCCCTTGGTTTCTGAACCCGATTCTTCCTACTGAGAATACAGCACCGTAGTGATGTCTCTGATTCAATCAATGCACTGTGTCCTGAAAGATGGACCCATTCCTCAGTGTTTCCTCCAGGCTGGTTCTGACTTGTGCCTGTTGAAGGCCTGTCCATGGTTCTGTGTGGCCTGCAGCCCCTGCATGGTGCAGATGGTGATAGGATCAGTGGATTCCCTGGTCATGGCCCATGCTGCACCTACTTCCATTTCCCTGTGAGGTGCGTCCCCCAGGAAGACACTGTGCTGGCAGTAATTCCAAACCTGTGGATCAGGAATGTCAGCAGCTCCTGGATAGTGGTGCTGGCGGAGAGTCTGAGAATAGGGGAAAACAAGCCTACCCATGGAGGAAGTGTCTATCCCTGTGAGGATGAACCCCTGGCCCTTCCGTGATGAGGCTCAGTGTGGTCAATGTGTCACTTAGTGGCTATTTGATCACCTATAGAAATAGCGTCCTAGCAGGGCTCATCAGGGCCTGTCATGGCCCTCTAATCCTGACAAGCTGCATATTCAGAGGCAGCAGCAGCTGGATCAGCCTTGGTTGGTGGGAGTCAGTGCTGTGCTGGGCCCATTGTAGCCTCCAAATATGAGGCTACCTATGGGTCCAGCAGCACTGACTTGCACCTGCCAAGGCAGTCGAATGACCTGGCAGGATGGGCAAGTGAAGGGAGCTAGTGTGGTTCCTGCATGCACGCACCCATCCTGCCAGGTCGAGCAACCCAAGTGAAGGCTGGCTAACTTGCATTTGTCCGCTTGGTTGTTCACTGACACCTCATGGGGAGGTATATCCTGCGTGGATGGGGTGTTCACTTGGGGTTCAGGGCCAATCCACATGGACCATTTCCATCTCATGATGGACACTGTTGGGCCCATCCAATCTACGACTCTGTAGATCACGCAGAAGCCAATTCATATAAGCAGTTGGAATCACATGGTTCTCGGTGTCCCATGGTCAAGAATTCTATCTGATCAGGGCCAGTAACACTAATGTGTTTCTGGAAGGTGGTGTATGTCTCTGCTGTGGATGACATGATCTTACTCCAGAATCCAAGGCCCTCCACTGTGACTTTCCCCCGATGCTTGGTTCAGCTCCATCCTGCATCTTTCCCCACCCCTGCCACCTCCAGCACCAGGGGGACTGAGGGATGGTGGCTGCCTGCACCACAGCCTGGATCTGCTGCAGGGTCCTCTCCTGTGTGGGCCCTACTTGAAGCTGGCATCCTCGTATGTCACCAAAAATGTGGCCAAAATGATATACCTAGATATGGAATGTAGTGTTGTCAGAACCCGAAGAGATTCACCAGGCAGTGTGCTTCTCTCTCTCTTTTTTTTTTTTTCAGTGAAGATGAAAGATGCAACAGGTTGTTTCTTTTTTTTTTTTTTTTCTATTTTGTTTTGTTTTCACTTGGAAGAAATATCCCTTCATGCCCCTAGCCACCACACCCATAAAATTTCACTGTAGTGGCCACTCCTGAAGTTCTGTAAGATTTGTCCTCCTCTTTCTGGGAAGCATGTGTTTTACCAAGGCCTCCAGCATACTTTCCTCCTTCTTTCTCATCCATCCCAATCTATGATGTTGCCAATGAAATGAACAGGTTGAATATTCCGTAGAATGTTTGGAATCTCTGAAGACTCTGTTATAGATGGCGGGGAGTTCTAATAGCTCTCAGGGAAACTGTAAATAACTATGATATGAATGTGAATAACTCCATACCCACTTTCTAATCGGAAAGGAAAGCACTCAGTAAATCCCCGGCTGCACACCATTGGCCTGCAGCCTTGTTAACCTCCGCTAGCAGTGATATGCGGCCAGCACGGCGGCTGCAATCAAGACTGCCACTAGGTCAAGTCTGAAGTAATCCTGTGCATTCTTTAGGCCCCATCAGGCTTCAGCAAGGACAGAATACACGGAGATAACAGGCAACCCCAACACCACCCCACTTCCTACAGCTCTCTACTGGTGGTGCTGCCCCCACAATACCTGCAATAACCTTCACCAGACCTGCCCTGGGATGTGACATCACTTCCGATTCAGTTGAGAAGGGAGCAGTTTCAGAGGCTTCCCTTTGGCTTTCAGCCCAATAAGAGTCCTTACTGCACAGGTGAGGGACCCAGTGTGGGGGTGACACCAGCTGCCAGTGCATCAAGACCAATTATGCACTCAGGAAATAAGGAAATAAACAGGGCTGGGACTATGGGATTATGAGCTATAATGTGTCCCGGCCTCTGGAAGCCCCTCTGTGACGGGACATGATGGTGCTGTGGGAATCTGGGCATCAGTATCAGCTCACACCCAATGTCAATCCTCCCCCAAATTCTGCCTATTTCCCTGGCCCAGTGTACAGTCTCCTGAGTAAATGGCTGTAGGTTCCTTTGCAGAAGAGCTCAGGGAATTGAGCCAGCAAACACTTCCATGCTGTTCCAGGGTCTTCCTCCTATGGATATGGACTCCTCCTCTGTCACTGGGATCTGAATCTGAAAGTTGGCTGAGGTCTGGGCATTGAGAATGGATTATGATTTTGTATTGTGTCAACCACCCTCGGCCTCCTGCTCCTCAATTCTTACTTTCTTTCCATAGATATCAAGCAGCGCCCTTGCTGGCTGTCCTTCTGTTCTGAACCTGAGACACTGCCCTCTGTTAACCTTCTCCACATCCCTGCAGCTCAAGCACCACCTTGGCTGCTCTGTTGGGGTTGTCATGGTAACTGTGCCCTCTGACTTTTGCAGGTCACTGCCACCACTTGATCTCTATCTTTTCAGGGCCACACCCTCCCAACAGATAGTAACTAGCCCAACTCTGCGGCCACATTTCCTATCATCATCCCCATTCCACAGAAGACAAAACCCCGACATTTCTTAGTGATGCAGGTCTCTTTCACCAGCACGTTCATGAGGGCTCTGGTGCAAGGTGTGCCCTCTGGGTTTTCTGGTGGGACATGACCCTGATGGGCCTCTGGCCTCACATAATGGCTTCATCCACACCTCCACTTTCCTCAGCCTTCTTATTTCATCCTCTGCATGTTCCAGGGCAACTAAGTCATGGCTAACTTGTTGAGAGTTGGGCATTACTTTTTCCAGTCTACATAGAGCCACCCAGCAGTGAGTGTGCCTCATGCCCTGGAGTCCTGGATAAACCCATGTCCTAAGAAACTGCCCTCACGTCAAAGGATTTTTATTCATCCAGCCTGACATTCTGATGCTTTGATCAAACACCCTCACATTCCAATCCCGGAAGTGCTCCGTGGGCTCCTACAAGGCCATGCTGGCTGGTCCCTGCAGAGCTCCTGAGAGGGGTTCCCGCTGCGTCAAAGGGGCGAGGCTTCTGCAGCATCTTCCAGTACAGGAAGCGGGAACTATTACCAGAGAAAGGCGAGCCTCCCCTGCATGCCCAGAGGGTCCTGGAGGGCACCCATCGGATAACTCTGTTCCAGTTTGCAGGATCTCAGGTTTCCCCAGCAGGGCCCTGACTTTCCCACAACAGGCGTGCCTTGGCTGAGTGTCAAACATCTCTGGAGTGCCGTGACCCTCACAATGATATCTTCAGCTGCTGTTCCATGCTACGTGCCCTTCCTCTAGAGGAGATAAAGGACTGTCCATGAGACACTGCAGAGGCTCTCACACATAGCCACCGGCTGCTGTTAACAATCCTCAGATTCTCATTCTCCTTTTATAGGACATCAACACAGCTGAGTAGTATTCAGCCAACTCCACTGTCTCTGTAGGTTTCCCTCTCACCCTGTCGTTACTGTGCAGAGGCTTCTATCATCACACCCGCCAGAGCTTCCCCTAACCAGGGCATCTTCTCAGGTCAGCACTGGGCACATCCACAGTTGCTCGGCGGCACCTTGTGCTATGCACTTTCTGTGTCCTCCACCGACCCAGATGGCATCCTCTTGGCCAGCCAGGCAGTGGGTGAGCTCATCCCAAATCCCCAAGCTTTGGCTTGTGTTTTTGGAACACTCCTGATACCACTCTTGTTAGCGTGCCCGGAGAAGACCCTAATATACTATTAGATGTGCAAGGATTTATTAGGGGAAATGCTTGTGACAGAAATTAGGGAGGAAGATAGAAAACGCTGGGAGAGCCATCAGAGGGTGATGCAAGTCTAAACTCCAGTGAAGGAGAGAGGGAGGGAGAGTCAGCTGGAAGCGCCCTGGACCCAGTGCAGGCTAAGGGAAGTTCAGTAAGGGGATCAGGGAGTTCTGAAGCTCAGTTGGCCTTCAGTGGAGGAAAGGTCCTGCCTTAATTTCCCTGCTGTTCTCAACCTTGTCCGGAGGAAGCCTATGGGAACATGGTTTCAGAGCAAATGTGGCAATCGGCTTCAGGCTAGAATAGCTGGGACCATCATCAGTTACACTTCCTCTAGCTGAGGGTCTCAGATTTGCATTCCTGTGACTGCCACAGTGGTCCAGTAGAGAGAGAAAAAATGATGATGATGAAAGAGAAAAAAAGAATGGACTGATGAATTATTATCTTTAAGTAGATGAGATAGGATGCGGTTTGGACACTGGCAGAGGAACTGGCTCTGGCTGGGACTAGGTTAACCTACAACAACTGTCTATGGGGTGGAAGGCCCATCAAGTGGCACAGCTGCAAATGCATGAGCTGATGGTGGTGGAATCTGTGAAATTGTCTTCTAATGTGTTCACTTCTCTCAGTGAGGTAGGAAGCAAGGTCATCAGCGGAAGAAAGAATGGGGAAGGATGGTTGGATGTGTGAGCACAGAGAGAAGGTGTGTAAGAGTCACCCAGGCCAGGAGGAGGCTGAGGGTGAGCTATGCAGGGAGAGGGTGATTGCTGAACGTGGTGGGGGCCTCCCATGAGGTTTGGGTGGTGAAGGTAGAGAGAACAGTCAGTGTGCTGTGTGCTGCTCTCCAGCCTCCTGCATCTCCTGGGGGCAGGTGAATGTAGGCAGAGGTGGAATTCTCCAGCTGTGTAGTTTTGCTGAGCAAGTGTGACAACGCAAGGGAGAGACAAGGGAGGGATGGAAATTATCTACCATAGAATTCAAACTGGGTGAGGAGGGAGGAGAGGACACCCAAGGCTCAGGGACAATGGGTAGATGGCAGGATCACTAGATTGAGAATCCCGGGGTGGGGGGTGCCAGGGGATCAAAGGATTGCTGAAATTGATGTACTACAGGGTGGTCACCAAGCCTGAAAAAGAGGTACGTATAGAATGAATTATTTGCCGATATCAAATTACAACATATGATAAAATGATAATATCTGTGTTCTCAGAGCCTGTGGCCACCCTGCAAGGGGATGAGTGGGAAGACGGTCAGAGTGGGAAGTGTGAGATTGAGAGTATTTAAGTGCTGGGGTTCTTGGCCATGACGAGGCCTAGATGACAAGGGCACAGGGCCCAGGCACAGCAAAGGAGAAGGTCATGGAGGAGAGGAGTTCTAAGATCTCAGATTCCAGGGAGTCAGGGCATCCTCTCTGCTGTATGGGTGTCTATTGCTGTCATAAAATTACCACAAGCAGAGTGGCTTTAAGCAGCGCCTCTTTGTCACGTCACAGATGTGTGGGTTGCAAGTCCAGTCTCATAGGGCTAAGATCAAGGTATGGGCAGGTCTGTGTTCCTTTCTGGAGACTCTGGGGGAAAATCCACTCCCAAGTTTATTCAGGCTGTTATCTGAATTCAGTTCCTTGCAGATAGGACTGAGGTCACTGTTTCTTTTCTGACTGTCATTTAAGAGCAACACTTAGCTCCTAGCGTCTTGTCTTGCGTCCTTACACGTGGCCCCTGTGGCACATCCAACGCCCCTGCTTGGAACCTCTGATTTCCTCTCCTGTGTCTCCTCTTCCTCCCTCTTCTGCAACATCTCTGACTCCAGCCAGAGCAGACTCTGTGCTTTTAATGGCTCATGTGATTTGATTGGGCCCATGCAGATAGTCCAGGAGAATCTCCCTATTTTAAGATCCTTAATCTTCATTACATGAGTAATGTCCCTTTTGCCATGTAATGCAAGTTGTTCACAGGTTCTAAGATTGAGGCTGGACTACTTTGGGGACCATTACTCAGCCGACCACATCTGCATATGTTGAAGTCATCAATATCAAGGAGACAGCACTGCTGGAGAGGGAGCCAGGGAACCAGGAGCTACAAGTCAGGATTGAGAGGAACGGCCTGGGGCCCACAGGGAATGGCTACAGTGAAGGGAGTGGGGCCCTAATGTGATGACAGGTGAGGGAGGTTTGGGAGGAGGGAGGCAGAAAGGTCTCAAAACCACAATGAGAAATGAGTCCAAAGGTACAGGGTGGGGTCAGAGGGGATGGGAGATGCCACATGAAGTGGGCAGTGCAGGGACGGGTTGTGGTGGGAATGAGGAGAATGTCAGGGTGGAAGGGAGCCCTGGAGATGAGCTTCCAGGCAGGGGAGCAGCTGTGCAGAGGTTCTGAGGTGTGGACACCTGGGCGTGCTGGATGAACGACGCCGTGCAGGGCCTCGATCTGGCCCCATTGCACAGCCACATCTGGGTAAACTGGGCGGTCACTGGAGAGGGCCTTGCCAATGAGAGGGATTTTTCACATAACATGTTTTGAAAAGATTCTTCAAAACATTCCAAAGGTATTACAGGGGACATTTTCCTCCATTCCCAGACCCCAGGTCCTCTGCCAGAAACGAGCACGTGACCATGTCTCATGCATCCTTCCTGGAAAGCAGCTGTGCACGTGTTATTGTTGTTACATGAAGAAGGAGCACTGAAAAGAAAGAAGCAGAGGAAGAAAATGCTTCTTCTCTTCGGTTTTCCAGAGTGTTGTTATGAAGGGCTGGAGAGAGGGTTTGCAGGGAGGAGACAGAAACCTCAGGGACGGCACAAGGCTCCAGAGCTTCTCTCTCCTCTCGTCGTTGTGGAGTCCCTTGCTGCCCAGAGGCTCCTTCAACCCCACTAATGCTCAGCCCCTGGTCAGTCATCTCTGCCTGACTTACAGCCCACTCGTCTCTTCTGCTCAGAGAATCTGAGAGCAGCGCGGCAGCTAAGGATGGTAGTAGCCCTGAGGTCCTACTTCCCCTTCTTGATCTTAGGTAGAGAGTAATTGATTTTCATCATAAAATATGATGTGAGTTGTAGGTTTTACATAGAAGCCCTTTATCGAACTGAAGAACTTGACTACAATTCCTATTTACTGACAAATTTTGTCACAAATGAGGGTTACATTCTATTTTTCATTATTATTTTTTAACTTTTAGGTTCTGTGGTACATGCGCAGGCCTGTTATATATTTAAATTGCATGTCATGGGGGTTTGGTGTACACATTATTTCACAATGCAGGTTAGAAGCATGGTACTTGATTGGAAGTTTTTTAATCTTCACTCTTCTCCCATCCTCCACCCTCCAGTAGGCCCTAGTGTCTACTGTTCCCTTCTTTGAGTCCATGTGTACTCACTGTTGAGCTCTCACTTATAAGCGAGAACTCGTGGTGTTTGGTTTTCTGTTCCTGTGCTAGTTCTCAGGATAATGGCCTCTAGTTCCATCCATGTTGCTGCAAAGGACATGACCTTGTTCTTTTTTATGGATGTGTAGTATTCCATGGTGGGTACGTACCACATTTTCCTTATTCAGTCTACCATTGATGGGCATTTAGGTTGATTCCATGTCTTTGCTATTCTGAATAGCCATGCAATGAACATACACATGCATGTGTCCTTATGATAGAATGATTTATATTCCTTTGGGGATATACCCAATAAAGGGATTGCTGGGTCAAATGGTAATTCTAAGTTCTTTGAAAAATCGCCAAACTGTTTTCCATACTGGCCGAACTAATTAATTTACATTCCCACTGGCAGTGTATAAGCGCTCCCTGTTCCCTGCAACCTTGTCAGCATCTGTAACTTTTTGGCTTTATGATAATATCCATTCTGACCGTGTGAGATGGTATCTCACTGTAGTTTGGGTTCATATTTCTGTAGTGATTAGTGATGTCGATCATCTTCTCATATGCTTGCTGGCCCTGGGTATGTCTTCTTTTGAAGAGTGTTTGTCCATGTGTTTTGCCTACTTTTTAAATGCGATTGCTTGTTTTCTGCTTGTTAATGTCTTCACATTCCTCATAGGTTCTGGATATCAGATCTTTGTCAGATGCATAGTTTGTGATATTTTCTCCCATTCTGTAGGCTGACTGTTTATTCTGTTGACAGTTTATTTTGCTGTGCAGAAGCTCTTTATTAGGTCCCATTTGTCAATTTTTGCTTTTGCTGCACTTGACCTTTGGCATCTTTGTTTGATACCTTTTTTTAAAAGTTGTAATGGTATTTAGTTTTTTTACTGTTTATTTTAATTTCAGGTGTTAACACGTCAGCAGCTGAGGCAGCACAGCAGAACACAGGCACATGGGCTGGTGTGGGGTATCGCCGGGAGTGGGGCTGTGGTGTTCCTGTGCAACGCCTGTGCTAGCAGTGGTGGTGGCGTGGCAGAGGCGGAGCTGCTGGTGTCTGCTCTGGCACTCGTGCAGACAGCTGTGACAGCCAGGAAGATTGCTTGAATCTGAGAGTTCGAGGCTGCAGTTAGCTATGATCGTGCCATTGCACTCAGCCTTGGTAACAGAGTGAGACCTTGTCTCAAAACAAAAAAGGGGTTTTTTGAGACAGGGTCTCAGTGTGTCACCCAGGCTGGAGTGCAGTGGTGTGATGTTGGCTCGCTACAACCTCCACCTCCTGGGTTCAAGAGATTCTCCTGCCTCACCCTTCTGAGTAGCTAGGATCATAGGCATCCACCACCTGTCGGGCTAATTTTGTATTTTTAGTAGAGACAGAATTCGCCATGTTGGCCAGGCTGGTCTGGAACTCCTGACCTCAAGTGACTCGCTGACCTCAGCCTCCCAAAGTGCTGGGATTACAGGCGTGAGCCACTGCACCCAGCCTGTTTTTTATTGTATTAATTGAGTGAGTTGTGTTATTTAATTTGCAGGTGTTGAACCAAACACTTCCCCATAAAAAAACCAATCTGTCATGACACATTGTTCTTTTTATGTTTATTTGAATTTAATAACTTTTTGCACAGAATTTGGGGTCTGTGCTCAAGAGAAATAGTTGTTCTTGATTCTTTTTTCTTGTGATTTTGTTGTCTGGGTTTTCTTCTTTTTTAAATCTGAGTAATATTTCCCTCATAAATTAACTTGAAAATGGTTGCCTCCTTTAATTTCTAAAAGGGTATTTGAAAAATTGATGTTATTTCTCAACCATATGTTCCATATAATTCATCATTGAAGCCTTCTGGACCTGGAATTTACTTTATGGGAAGGATTTCAAATACAAATTCAATTTCTGAAATTTATATATAGCTGGTCACATTTTGTATTTCTTCTTGGGTCAATTCTCCTGAGTTTTCTCTCTCAAGGAAATTGTTCACTTGGTTGTCAAATGTATTGGCATGAAATTATTAATATTTCTTTTCAAGACCTGAAGACTGTGCACTGATATTCTTTTCTTCCTGATAGTGTTAATTTGTGTCCTTTTGCCTTGCTCAATCTAGCTAGGGGTTTATAAAATTTACTGATTATTTTCCCATACAACCAACTTTTTGATTTATTAATTTTCTTTAATCTTTCTGATTCATTGACTTCTGTTTCATCATTATTTCCTTCCTCTGCATGCTTTGGTTTAATTTGTTCTTTTTTGGTTTTTTATGGCAGAAGCCAAATTGCTAATTTCAGACCTTTTTTAAAGGAGGCATTTAAAAATACCAATTTTTCTAGAGTACTGCAGCTACATCCCACAGAGTTTGATTTATTGTACTTTCACATCCTTCAGTTTAGAAGACGTCCTAATTTCTCTTGTGATTTCTTTGTTGACAAAATTGTTGATCAGAATTTTGATGTTTAATTTCCAGATATTTGGTATTTTTTATGATCATGTATCTTAGTCCATTTGGGCTGCTGAAAAAGAACACCGTAGTCTGTGTGGCTTATAAACAACAGAAATCTATTTCTCACAATTCTCACAATTCCAGAGCCTGGGAAGTCCAAGGTCAAGACAATGGCAGAGAGAGTGTGTGATGAAGGGTGCGTCCTGATTCACAGATGGTGTCTTTTCTTGGTGTCCTTACATGGTGGAAGGAGCAAAGGAGCTCATTGAGGTCCCTTTTATAAGGGGACTAATCTCACTAATAAGGGCTCTACCCTCAGGACTTAATCACCTCCGAAAGGCCCCAGCTCCAAACACCATCACATTAGGGATTAGGTTTCAATATGTGAATTTAGGGGATGACAAAAACATTCAGTCCACAGGATCATCTTATTGTTACTGATTTCTAATGTGTTTCCATACGGTCAGAAAATATATCTTGTATGATTTCAATATTTTCAAATGTATTGTTTTATGGCCTGAAATACAGTTTCTCTTGGTAAATGTATCATTTGCACTTGAGACAATATGTATTTTTTCACTGATGTTCCTATGTGTATAAATCAATAAAGACTGTGTGGCTAATGCTTTTTGGTTTTCTAGGTCTTTGCTGGAATTTTCTATAGTTTTTAAATTTATTGCTAAAGAGAAAGTTTTAACATGTCTAATGTTTAACATGTTTAACATGTCTAACCCCTGCCTCCCTGGTTCCAGCAGTTCTCCTGCCTTAGCCTTCCTTGTAACTGAGATTACGGGCACCTGCCACTACACCCAGCTAATTTTTTTGTATTTTTAGTAGAGACAGGGTTTCATCTTGTTGGCCAGGCTGTTCATGAACTCCTGACCTTGTGATCCACCAGCCTCAGCCTCCCAAAGTGCTGGGATTACAAGTGCAAGTCACCGTGCCCAGGCAGATTCTTTTTATTCTATCCATTGTGATAATCTCTGAATTCTGATTGGGGAGTTTAATCCATTTACATTTAAAGTAATTACTGATAAGGAAGGATTTAGTTCTGTAATTGTGATGTTGGTTTTATGCATGTCTTATAGCTGTTTTGTCCCTCATGTCCTTCATTCCAACCTTCCTTTGTTTTTAGTCGATTTTTTTCTAGTGATATGTTTTCATTGACTTCTCATTTTCTTTTGTGTATATTTTATGTCTATTTCTTTGTGATTACTATGGTATTGCATATAACAATACAGTTATGACAATCTTGAATTGAAGCCAATATGAAACTCTGCTTCTTTACATCTTTTCCCACTCCTCATTTTATGTTATTGATGTCACAAGTTACACCTCAGCAGACCGGCAGGCTGGAAAGTCATAATGTTGCAGGCTTCAGTCTAAAATTTGTAGACCAGACTGGCAGACTGGAAACGTAAATTGTAGTTTCTACTGTCATCTTCAGGCAGAATTTTTTTCTCCTCTAGGAAGCCTCATATTTTGCCCAAAGGCCTTCAACTGATTCAAAAAGTCCCACCCAGATTTTTGAGGGTAATTTCCTTTTCATAAAATCATCTGATACCAGATTTTAATCACAACTGCAAAACACCATCATAGCAACATATAAATTTAGTGTTTGATTAAATAACAAGGTACTGTGGTATAGTCAAATTGACACATAAGACCCATCATCCCAGTCCATGCTTGTGAACTTGGCACCCATTAACATTTTCTTAAATCTTACTTCGTCTCCAAATAAAAACAATTATAAAGGCATACTTTTGCCAAAGATGATACAATTAGCTTGCACCCGACTAAAAACACACTAACCCTTTCCTCAGAAAAAGATTCCAACTGAATGCATGATATGCACTCTTCTCTTTGATGTACTATAACCTAAATACCATATGTAATAAAAGTTACACCATCATTAATAAAAGGTAACTATCATTAGCACGTCTTATGTTTTATTGCAAGACGATCAGGAAAAGATGAAAAGAAAGGTATTTGCTCAATACATATCTGGATACATACACACAGACAGAAATATCATTATAAAAACATAAGGAAGTAATGCTGATAACATTTGCTGTCTTTATTTCTGTAACTGGTCACAGGGTTACAGCTGGTTATTTATTTATTTACTTATTTATCTGAGACAGGGCTTTGTCCTGTTGCCCAGGCTGGAGTGGCATTACCTCGGCTCACTGCAACCTCCACCTCCTGGGCACAAGTGATCCTCCTACCTCAATCTCTTAAGTAGCCTGGACTACAAGCACACCATCAAGTCTGACTAATTTTTTGTATTTATTTTCAGTAGAGATGGAGTTTCAGCATTTTGCTCAGCTTGGTCTTACATTCCTAGACTTAAGCAATCCACCTGCCTCAGCCTCCCAAAGTGCTGGGATTACCGGCATGAGCCACTGTGCCAGCCACAACTCGTATTTATAAATACTTTTTTTTGTTGTTTTTTACTAACCATCCCATATTCCCACTGCTTTCAGCAAGTCCGTCAGCTGATCAGGGTTCTTTTCCTGCTTAGGAGACTCAAACCTTCATTTCCGAAGGGTGTGGGTCATTAGAAGTCCTGCCTGACTTGGGTTGTTGTAGTTTTTATTGACTTTCATTACAGGTCCGAGTATTACTAAGAGATGCTCTAAAACATCTCCTGTTCCAGAAATAGTCCTATTACTGCCATGGTATAGTAGCAGACCAATTCTCCATGATGACCAGGACCAATCACCCCAGACGGTGCAGTCACTCCTTCCTTTGTTGATTCAGAATCATGAGGAGCTGAAGGCCCGGGTGGCTGTCTTAGCTTCCAGCTCAGTGATTCATTTCTGTGTCTCCTGAGGGAGTTCAATGGTTCATTTCTGTGTCTCCTCCTTTTGTAAACCTCTAGATCCTGATCCTGTTCCTCCTGACTGGGCAAGACCTCACAGCCAGGGTCTCCAGCACCTCCTTCAGGTATGTTCAGGCTGGCAACAGGTCTATACTTTCCTGGAACAGACCGCCCAGAGGAAGGGGCAGACTGCCATCTTTGCTGTTATATAGTCTTCACTGGTGATACCTTCAGGCGCTGGAAAATCTGAGGCAACTAGGGACTGTAGCAGACCCTCAGCAAACTGTACAGCCCTACAGAAAAGTGGCCAGACTGTCAAAAGAGAAAACAAAAGAAGAGGAGAAGAAAACCCACTCGAAGATCAGCAACCTCAAAGATTGAGGGTAGATAAGCCCACAAAGATGAGAAGAAATCAGTAAAAGAATCTGATAACCAACCTGATAGAGCTGAAAAACACACTATAAGAATTTCACAGTGCACTCACAAGTATTAATAGCACAATAGAGCAAGTGGAGAAAAGAATCTCAGTGCTTGAATACTGGCTTTCTGAAATAAGACAAGAAGATGAGACTAGAGAAAAAAGAATGAAAAGGAATGAACAAAACATCTGAAAAACATGGGATTATGTAAAGAAACTGAATGTATGAATGATTGGTATACCTGAAAGAGATGGGGAGAATGGAACCAATTTGGAAAACATTTCAGGACATCATCCATGAAAACTTCCCCAACCTAGCTAGACAGGCCAACATTCAAATTCAGAAATGCAGAGGATCCCAGTAAGTTGCTCCATGAGAAGACCATCCATCATCCCCAAGACAAATAATCATCAGATGCTCCAAGGTTAAAATGAAAGAAAAAGTGTCAAGGGTAGCCAGAGAGAAAGGCCAGATCACCTACAAAGGGAAGCCCATCAGACTAACAGTGGATCTCTCAGTGGAAATCCTACAAGCCTGAAGAGATTGACGGCCAATACTCAACACTCTCAAAGAAAAGAGTCTCCAACCCAGAATTTCATATCCAACCAAACTAAGCTTCATAAGCAAAGGAAAAATCAGATTCTTTTCAGGCAAACAAATGCCAAGGGAATTCATTACTACCAGACCTGCATTACGAGAACTCCTGAAGGAAGCACTAAACATGGAAAGACAGTTCCCAGCCACTACAAAAACACAGTGAAGTACACAGACTAGTGACACAATAAAGCAACCACATAAGTAAGTCTGCAAAGTAACTAGCTAACATCATGATGATAGGTTCAAATCCACACATATCCATACTAACCTTAAATGTAAATGGGCTAAGTGCCCCATTTAAAAGACAAAGAGTGGCAAGCTGGATAAAGAACCAAGACCTATCACTATGCTGTGTTCAATACACCCATTTCACATGCAATGACACACATAGGCTCAAAATAAAAAAAAGGAAGAAAATTTACCGAGCAAATGGAAAGCAGAAAAAAAAACCAGGGTTGCAACCCTTGTTTCTGACAAAACAGGTGTTAAACCAACAAAAATAAAAAAAGTCAAAGAAGGGCATTATATAATGGTAAACGGTTCAGTTCAACAAGGAGATCTAACTGTCTGAAATATATATGCATCCAACACAGGAACACCCAGATTCATAAAGTAGGTTCTTAGAGACCTTCAAAGAGACTTAGAACCTCACACAATAATAGTAAGAGATTTTAATACTCCACTAACAATATTAGACAGATCATCAAGACAGAAAATTAACAAAGGTATTCAGGACCTGGACTCAGCCCTGGATCAAATGGACCTGATAAATATCTACAGAAGTCTTTACCCCAAAGCAACAGAATACACATTTTTCGCATTGCCACATGGCACTTACTCTAAAATCGATCACACCATTGGAAGTAAAACACTCCTCAGCAAATGCAAAAGAACTGAAATCACAACAAATAGTCTCTTGGACCACAGTGCAATCAAATTCAAAATAAAGACTAAGAAATTCACTTAAACCATACAATTACATAGAAATTAAATAATCTGTTCTTGAAAGACTTTTGGGTCAATAATGAAATTAAGGCACAAATCAGGAAGTTCTTTGAAGATAATGAGAACAAAGATACAATGTACCAGAATCTCTGGGAAACAGCTAAGGCAGTGTTCAGAGAGAAATTGATAGCATTAAATGCCCACATCAAAAAGTTAGAAAGATTTCAAGTTAACAACCTAAAATCACAACCAAAAGAACTTGAGAACAAAGAGCAAATATATCCCAAAGCTAGCAGAAGACAAGACATAATAAAAAAATTAACAAAGGCATTGTCTCCTGAAGGAGGCAGAGACACGAAAAACCACTCAAAAGATCAACGAATTCAGGAGGTTTTTTTGGTTTTTTTTTTTTTGTTTTTTTTTTTTCGAGATGGAGTGTCACTCTTGTTACCCAGGCTGAAGTGCAGTAGCGCAATCTCGGCTCACTGCAACTGCCGCCTCCCAGGTTCAAGTGATTCTCCTGCCTCAGTCTTTCAAGTAGCTGGGATTATAGGCATATGTCACCATGCCTCATTAATTTTTTGTATTTTTAAGAGAGATGGAGTTTATCTATGTTGGTCAGGCTGGTCTTGAACTCCTGACCTCAGGTGATCTACCTGCTTCAGCCTCCCAAAGTGCTGGGATTACAGGGGTGAGGCCATCGCTCCTGGCCTAGGTTTTTTTTTTTTTTTTTTTTTTTTAAATTAATAAAATCAATAGACCCCTAGCTAGGCTAGTAAAGAAGAAAAGAGAGAAGATTACAATAAACACAATTAGAAACAATAAGAGGGACAATACCATTGACACACAGAAATTCCAGCAACCACCAGAAAATATTATGAACACCTCTATGCAAATAAACTAGAAAATCTAGAAGACAAGGATCAATTTCCTAGACACATACACCTGCCCCCTCCAAGACTGAACCAGGAAGAAATTGAATCACTGAACAGACTAAAAATGAGTTCTGAAATTAAGGCAGTAATAAACAGCCTACCAACCGAAAAAACCCAGGACCAGATGATTGACAGGCAAATTCTATTAGATGTACAAAGAAGAGCTGGTACTATTACTACTGAAACTATTCCCAAAAAAAAAAAAAAAAAAAAATGAGGAGGAGAGACTTCTCCCTAATTCATTCTATTAGGCCAGCATCATCCTGATACCAAATATGGCAGAGATACAACAACAACAGAAAAGAAAACTTCAAGCCAATATTCTTGATGAACATTGATGCAAAAATCTTTGACAACATGCGGGCAAGCCGAATCCAGCAGCACCTCAAAAAGCTTATCCACCACAATCAAGTAGACTTCATCCCCAGTATGCAACATTTACTCAACATATGTAAATTAATAAATATGCCTCATTATATAAACAGAACTAAAGACAAAAAACCACATGATTATCTCAGTAGATGCAGAAAGGGCTTTTGATAAAATTCAACATCTATTCATGTTTAAAACTCTCAATAATAGTTTAGTGAAGGAATAGACTCCCAAAGTGCTGGGATTACAGGTGTGAGCCACCACGCCCGGCCACTACCACTGACATTCTTCACAGAACTAGAAAAAACTATTTTAAAATTCACCTGGAACCAAAAAAGAGCCTGAAGAGCCAAGGCAATCCTAAACACAAGGAACAAAGCTGGAGGCATTACACTACCTGATTTTTTTTTTTTTTTTTTGAGACAGAGTCTCACCCTGTCGTCCAGGCTGGGGTGCAATGGTGAGATCTCGGCTCACTGCAACCTCCACGTCCTGAGTTCAAGTGATTCTCCTTTTCTCAGCCTCCTATGTAGCTGGGATTACAGGCATGTGCCACCACACACAGCTAATTTTTTGTATCTTTAGTAGAGACGGGGTATCACCTTGTTGACAAGACTGGTCTCAAACTCCTGACCTCGTGATCCACCTGTCTCTGCCTCTCAAAGTGCTGGGATTACAGGTGTGAGCCACCATGTCCAGCATATGCTACCTGATTTCAACTACATTTCAAGTCTACATTAACCAAAACAGCATGGTACTGGTACAAAAACAGACATAAAGACCAATGGGACAGAACAGAGAACCCAGAAATAAGACCACACACCTATAACTATGATCGTTGACAAACTTGACAAAAACAACAAATGGGGAAAGGATTCCCTATTCATAAATGGTGCTGGGATAACTGGCTAGCCATATGCAGAAGATTAAAACTGAACCCCTTTCTTACACCATATACCAAAATCACCTCAAAATGGATTAAAGACTTAAATTTAAGATCCAAAACTGTAAAAACCCTAACACAACCCAGACAATACCATTTAGGACATTGGCATGGGCAACGATTTCACTACAAAGATGCCAAAAGCAAGTGCAACAAAAGCAAACATTGTCAAATGGGATCTAATTCAACTAAAGAGCTCTGCACAGCAAAAGAAACTATCAACAGAGTAAACAACCTACAGAATGGGGGAAGATTTTTTGCAAACTATGCATCCAACAAAAGTGTAATATCTATAAGGAAGTTAAACAAATTTACAAGAAAAAAAAACCCATTAAAAAGTGGGCAAAGCATAAGAACAGACACTTCTCAAAAGAAGGCATACATGCAGCCAACAAACATGAAAAAATGCTCAACATCACTGATCATTAGAGAAATGCAAATCAAAACCACAGTGAGATGCCGTTTCACACCAGTCAGAATGGCCATTATGAAAAAGTCAAAAAACAGATGCTGGCAAAGTTGTAGAGAAAAAGGAATACTTATACACTGTTGGTGGGAGTGCAAATTAGGTCAGCCATTGTGGAAGACAGTGTGATGATTTCTCCAAGACCTACAGACAGAAATACCATTATACCTAAAGGAATATGCATCATTCTGTTATAAAGACATAGGCACACATATGTTCATTGTAGCACTATTCACAATAGTAAAGACATGGAATCAACTTAAATGCCCATTAATTATAGACTAGACAAAAAAATGTCATACATAAATACCATGGAATACTATGCAGCCAGACAAAGGAACATGATCATGTCCTTTGCAGAGACATGGATGGAGCTGGAAGCCATTATCCTTAGGAAACTAATGCAAAAACAGAAAACCAAATACTGCATGTTCTCACTTCTAAGTGGGAGCTAAATGATGAGAATGCATAGAGACATAGAGGGGAATAGCATACACTGGGGCCTTTCAGAAATTGGAGGCAGGGAGGAAGAAGAGGATCAGGGAAAATAACTAATGCGTACTAAGCTTAAAATCTGGGTGATTAAATAATCTGTGCACCAAACTCCCACAATACAAGTTTACCTGTAAAACAGCCTGCACTTGTACCCCTGAACGGAAAATAAAAGTTAAAAAAAGGAACTGATCTGTGGATTTTGCCTATTGCTGAGTAGGTCTATTTCAATTATGCAAACCAGCACTGAGGAAATAATCACAGGGTGGTCAGGGGCCCACTGGACCCGCTGTGAGAATGGTTCATGGATGTCAGGACTTCAGGTTTTCTATTCTTCCTAATTTAATCTTGGTAGGTTGTTTGTTTCCAGGAATTTATCCATTTCCTCCAGGTTTTCCAGTTTGTCAGCACAGAATTGTTCATAATAGTCTCTGATGGTCTTTTGTATTTTTGCAATATCAGTTGTAATGTTTCTCTTTTCTTTCCTGATTTTGTTTGAGTCTGTTAGAAATAAAGCTCTAAGTCGCAAAGAAAATGAGCACTTGAACAAAGGATTTCTCAGCAAGGCAATTTTTACTTCTGCAGAAGGGTGCTACCCGTAAGCCTGATTGCCACGAGAGCACCCAGAACAAGGGAAAGCAGGGGTTTTTATTCCTAACGCAAGTTGTTTCTACTATTGTGTCCTGTCTCCATTGGCTGGAGCTGGGCCACACAATCTAAACTGATCCCAGTTGGCTAAAAACGTTAACTTTCCTAAATAAGGTAAAGGTGCAATGGGGAACAAAGGAATTGAGGGAGTCACTTATGGGAAACCAGGAAGACAATAATATTTCCAAATAAGGCAACAGCATAGGCTGCAAGCTGGGACATGTCTGGGCATGTCTGGTCAGATCCAAGCAGATTAGGAGTTAGGCCTTGGTTCCAGTACAAGAACATAGATCGTGTGTGTTTCTTTACTGTATGTAACAACTACTTGGAGCATAATAAAGAGTCATTAGTAAATTAGAAGATTTGTTAGTTTGAAGAGCGAGGGAAACTTAAAGAAAGCTTTTAAGGGGAACTATCTTCTTAACACTGATCATGCTAAACCAAAAAGGAAAACTCTGGAGAGGAACTTCTATTCTTTACAGTTTCCCCCTCTTGATTTTACAGTTCTTCCTCTTCAAATCTCCTGAACATATCTTGACTTTGTTGCTCTTCTTGATCAGTTAGAAGGAACAACTTATCTGAGTAAGGGGGAGGAGAATTGAAAGGGGTTTTGGTAAGAGCCTTTTCTATAAGCCTTTGCACTAATCCATGAATGCAAGGCATAATGCAACATTCTACAAGGATAAGTACACTGATTATGAGAGTCAGTGAGGTGGGAATTGAGGACATGAGTCCTTTCCACTTACCAAACCACCTTTCCATTAAGCTAGTGAAAGGATCATTTATTCCAGAGTTTTTAACTAGTTCATTTGATAAAGCAGTAAGACGTTGTAGTGCTTTTGTTATAGTTCCATCAAGGGCAGTATTATTACAGATAAAAGTACAACATTGAGTTCCAATCATAACACAAACCCTGCCTTTTTCTGCTACTATCATGTCTAGTGCTACTCCATTTTCCCAAGTCATCTGACTGGCGGGTCCTAGTTGCACAGCTATTCACTCATAGTATCCCTTGTGCAATTAATGAATCATTGCTGATTGTAGTAAATATAATTTATCCAATCTACATTGGATAGAGTCTCAGTCTATCACCCAGGCTGGAGTGCAGTGGTGTCATCTTGGCTCACTGCCACCTCTGCCTCCCAAGTTCAAGTAACTCCCTCCTGAGTAGCTGAGATTACAGGTGCATGCCACCATGCCCAGCTAATTTTTGTATTTTTAGTAGAGACAGGGTTTCACTATGTTGGTCAAGCTGGTCTCAAACTCCTGACCTCGTGATCCGCCCACCTTGGCCTCCTTAAGTGCTGGGATTACAGACGTGAGCCACTGCACCTGGCTATCCAATCTACATCTTTATTGATAGTCACCCATCTGAATAATGACTTAAATCCTGCAGTTGTTTGGTTTCAAGCTTTAAATTCATCTGGTACTCCAGTAGCATATGTATAAATGTTGGGATCAAAAGACTCACAGCAACACTTTTTGTACTACGGTGCCTTTTTTTAATTTTAACGAAAATGCCATTTTTGTTCATTTTTTTTTTTTTTTGGTGAATGAAATGCCAGGGTGAAAGAGCTAGCCAATTGAATTACAGCACAAGTACCACTCCTTTTATTTGGCAGAGTATCCCACAAAGGTCCACCACAATGCCACCATACATCTGCTTTGGGATGGATAAGGGCGGACTGATGGGTTAGCTCTTGGAAGTGCTTGACCTCACTGCATCCCGTCAGGTTTCCAAGGAAAGCCAAATTTTCTCTCTGTTGTGAGAGACACGAAGCAAATTTGGTCCCAGAAGATGGAGGCTGAGTGGCGTTTGGGGGCTGACCTGCAGGTGCTGGACCTCAGGGAATAGCAGAGACAGTGTTTGACATGATTTATTGCCCCAGGCTGTGGGGTCTTGGAGCAGAGCTACCATGCAGTCCATTTCTGGTCTATTACAAGACCATTTGAATGGAAAGGGGACAATTTGGGCCTCTGGTCTGCAGTGCACCCAAGCATAACTATCATTCTTATTTTGACTGTGGATGGAATATTTAATCCATTCCAGCCAGGTATTTGCATCCTGAGACTCTGTTTCAATGGCTAGAGTTTGCCTCAAGTATTTTACTTCTATTATTGCTACTTTGGTTTTGTCACTGGGTATAGGTGGGGTGATGGTTTGAGGAAGATGTGATAGACGGAAGGGTCAATAAAGCAGATTTCAAAAATTCCGCTCGGATCCTTTCCTGAGATGTTGGCCCATATGCCATAAATACGACTTAATGAAGGTGAAGAGTTTTGGGATGTTGCAATAGTAATAGTAAGCTGAATAGGATTACATTGGTTATATGGACAATGAGAAGAGGCATTCCCTTTTGTAAAATGGATGTATGGCTTTAAGGACTGGCAGATTGGTTCCCACCACTCCCAGGCAGTCCAGCCTGGAGCTTTGGTGTTCCACAGGACATCAGATCAAGTATAGCATAGGGACTCTGTTTTAAGGGGACAAGAGTCCCATTCCCACCAGTTAATACAACTACTATTTTTGGGGTTATCATGATCTTTACAAGAATTTGCTATATCTTTCCAATCTGAGGAAGTCCAAGAGGGACAAAGATATTTATCTGAGGCAGTAAGCTGTCTTTGGTCCTGTAAATTTCCACAAGGCATGACTAGACAAGCATCAAAGGTAATAATTTTGGGCAAACTTGATCTAGTTACATTAATGATGAGATGGGGGCAGTTAAGGGAAAGAAAAGAAGAAAAAGAGACATAGATTACATTTTTCTTTTTATCGTTACTCTGGTGGGAGTCGATGAAATAATGGTCCATGTCTCCGGAGAAGGTGACGCCTCCTTGACTGGAGTATAATGGGTCCACCCTTTCTTAGTGGTCTGAACTGCTGTTTCAGTCGTTTTGAGCACCAGATAGGGTCATTCCCAGGTAGGCCTGAGCTTTCCCTCTTTTCAGCCTTTGATAAGGACATGATCTCCAGGTTGATGCTTGTGGGCCAGGAATTCAAGGGTTGGAGTCTGTGCTAGGAGACCTTGAGTCCTGAGGGAAGAAAGAGTGGAAGACAGACCAAATACATCATTTCTAAGGAACTGATCTTTTGTTTTGTTCGTAGGAAGGGCAGTAGTAGTGTTTAGATAAGGTAACCCATAAAGCATTTCATAAGGAGACAAGCCAAGATCTCTCTGAGGGGCAGTTTGGATTCTTAGTAAAACAATGGGATGACATTTTGTCCATGGTAACCGAGTTTCTAAAATTAATTTGGTTAGATGATTCTTTAAAGTTTGATTCATTCTTTCTACTCTCCCTGATGAAGGTGGAGGCCAGGAAGTATGATATTCCCATTTTATCCCTGATACTTGGATTAGTCCTTTAATAATATGTGCGGTAAAGTGGGTCCCATTATCTGAATCAATATTCTCTATTATTCCAAACCCGGGTATGCTGTGTTCTAACAGGGCTTTGACCACGTTGCTGGCTGTTGCACTTGGAAAAGGAATGGCTTCTATCCAGTGGGTGGATAGATGGGTGGGTAAGATCATCTACTATTACCAGTAAATACTTAAGGTGGCCTATTGGGGGCATTTCAGTATAGCCGACTTGGACACTTTGAAATGGCCTTAACCCGGGATTTCTCCCTCTGGGAGGTTGTCTTTTTAGGGTCTGCTTACGAGATTTTCTGCACACTATACAACTTCCCACTATTTGCTTGATGAGGGTGTATATTCCTATGCACCCATAAACCCTAAGGACTACATCACACATGGTTTGAGGACCCCAGTGAGATCCTTGATGAAACTGTGACAATATTTCCCTCATGAGAGGTTTGGATAACATTTCCCTTCCATCTGGTAATAACCACTTTCCTTTTGAGTTTCCTCAGCTCCTAATTTTTTTTAGTTTTTTATGATCTACTTGAGAGAAGACAGGGAGTGCAGCTGGAGATGGAAGACAAGGGGTTACTCGAAAAATGGGTACTGCTGGAGAAGAGGCAGCTTACTTAGCTATTTGGTCAGTGAGATTATTTCCCTGGCCTTCAAATGGAGGATTCCTTTGATGTCCTGGGACATGTACAACAGCTATTGCTTTTGACAATTGTAAATTTTCCAGTACTTGTATTATTAGGTCCCTATGGAGTAAATTTTGACCTTTGTTGTTAATGAGGTCCCGCTCAGTCCAAATTTTTCCAAAAGTATGGACTACTGCAAATGCATAGTTGGATTCTGTATAGATTGTTCCTTCTTGATTTGTAGAAATTTCAAGGCCTGATTTTTTTTTTTTTTTTTTTTTTGAAATGGAGTTTCACTAGGTTACTCTGGCTGGAGTGCAGTGGCACCATCTCGGCTCACTGCAAGCTCCTCCTCCCAGGTTCAGCCATTCTCTTGCCTCAGCCTCTGGAGTAGCTGGGACTACAGGCGCCCGCCACCACACCCGGCTAATTTTTTTTTGTATTTTTAGGAGAGATGGGATTTCACCGTTTTAGCCAGGATGGTCTCGATCTCCTGACCTCGTGATCCACCCGTCTCGGCCTCCCAAAGTGCTGGGATTACAGGCTTGAGCCACCGCACCCGGCCGTAAGTTTTTTTATATAGAGGTTTGGTTACTAAAGCATGAGTCTTTCCATAAGTGACAATACCCTACTAACCCTAAAAATTTTCTAAGTTCCTTCTTTGTCTCAGGCAGAGGTAAGGATATGATACCTTCGATCCATTCAAATCCAATTCTCCGTATGCCCTTACTGATTAAGTGCCCTAAATACTTGACTTCAGGTTCTACAAACCAAAGTTTGCTTTTTTGACACTCGTAATCCCTCCAGTTGTAAATTACTTTAAAAACCTATTGAAAATCCTTCTACTTTTTGTCTATCCTCACCTGAAATAAGGATATTATCCATGTATTGGAGCAGGCATATATATGACAGTGTGTAAAACTTTTCTATGATCTGTTCTAATATTTGACTAAACAAATTTGGAGATTCGGTAAATCCCTGGGGGAAAACTGTCAATCATACTGTTATTTTCTACTGGAGTGAGGGTCCTCCCATTCATAGGCAAACAGGTCTCGGCTATCTTCTGCTAGTGGTCAAGCCCGGAAGGCATCCTTTAGATCTATTACTGTGAACCACTCATGGTTGTATGCAATTTTACTAGCAATAGTATAAGGATTAGGAACAACAGGGTGAGTTGTTTGAACTATTTGGTTAATAGATCAAAGATTTTGCACTAGCTGATATGGCCCATCTGGCTTTTTCACAGGTAGTATCGGAGTGTTATGAGACATACAGGGTTCAATGAATCTATCATGAAGAAGGCTTTCTATCATGGGCTTTAAATTGATCTTAGCTTCTAAGGGAATTGGATATTGTTTCCTTTTTACCTCTTCCCCCAGGTTTTTCAGTTTAACTTGGATTGGGGAAATTTGTATTTTCTTCGGTTTCCTTCCTTTGATCATACATCTGGATGGATGTGTCATCCCTCATTTAGAGTAGCGAGCAAATTTAAGGAGGGGAGGAGTTTTCCTTGATTAACATAAAGGCCTAGGTTTAATTTTAGCATTAAATCTCTTCCTAGTAGGTTTTTTCCTGCCTCCGGGATTAACAGAAGTTTAATATTTACTGAGCGGTTCTGATATTTAATTTTTGTTTTCTCTAAGACTTTTGCTTTAAATCATTCCCCTTTTGCTCCCAAAATAAAAAGTTCTTCTTGTGACCAAGTTACACCAGGGGGATGATAACAAACTCAGGGATGAGCAGCTCCTGAGTCAATTAAAAAGGTGATATTCTCAGGTTTGGGTCACATCTCTAAATTTATCAGGGGCTCTTTGTGGAACTCAAGGTAAAAAGAGTAGAGCCCCTGGTCCCCCATTCCTCCTCAACAATCGTAAGTGGGGTAATTTCTTTTTCTTTTTTCCATTCAGGGCATTCTCTTATAAAGTGACCTTCTTTCCCACACTTGAAGCATTTATTTTGCCCTACTCCTCTTTTTATTCCCTTGTTCCCTGGTTTGATTGCTTTACCTCTGTTCTAGGGTCTGGCAGTCGGGTACCTAAAAGATTTACCAGCGACATCTCTTTGAGCTGTCTGTTGGGGAGTTCCCTGCTGTAAGGACAGCAGAATCTTTGCTTTGTGCTTTTGCTTTTCTTCATCCATTCTTACATACACCATTTGGGCTTCCCTTAAGAGTTCCCCTATGGGATGGTCCTTCCAATTTTCTATCTTTTGTAATTTCTTGGTAATGTCTGGCTAGCTATTTGTGACAAAGTGAAGCTTTAACATTCCTTGTCCAAGTGGATCTCCTCCATCCAAACCAGCATATTTCTTCTTTTTTTTTTGAAACAGAGTCTCACTCTGCTGCCCAGGCTGGAGGTACAGTGGTGTGATCTCAGCTCACTGCCAGCTCTGCCTCCCAGGTTCACACCATTCTCCTGCCTCAGCCTCCTGAGTAGCTGGGACTACAGGCACCCGCCACCACGCCCGGCTAATTTTTTGTGTTTTTCTTTTTAGTAGAGATGCAGTTTCTCCATGTTAGCCAGCATGGTCTCGATCTTCTGACCTCGTGATCCACCCACCTTGGCCTCCCAAAGTGCTGGGATTACAGGTGTGAACCACCGCACCCAGCCTCCTCATTTGTTCCTTAAGCCTATTAAAACATTCCATAGGCCCCTCGTCCTTTTCTTGTTGTATATTAAAAGCTTTGGTCATATTCTGGGTGCAGGGTACCGATTCTCTAATTCCTTTTATTATCATTTCTTGCAGGTCTCTCATATTCCTCCTATGAGCTATGTTGTTATTATCCCACTGGGGATCTTGAGCAGGAAATTTCTGTTTGGCTGCAGGGACGTTTTGACCGGGAGGATGCTCACGCTCCCAAATGGTCATAGCGGCCCTATGCATCCTGCTCCTTTCTTCCCCTGATAAAAGGATGCCTATGATGGACATTAACTCAGCCCCAGTATACAACTGGGGTCCTAGAAATTGATCAATTTGATCTGCCACTCCATAGGGATTGTCTATGAGTGGTTTGAGTTCCCTCTTCAAGCTCCAGACTTCTGAACTGGTCAGGGGAGCATTTACAAAGCCAATGCCCCCACCTCCTAGATGCATTTCCCTCAGTAGGAAGAGGTTTGTAGCCGAATCCCTAGAGGAAGGGGGAAAAGGGAAGTTTTGAATATCCTTTTCACATTGTTCTAACTCACGTTGAAGTCTTCCTGAGGGAGGGCATTCAAGCTGGGAATGACCCCAGGAATCAGGGTTATAAGGAGGGGAAAAAAATCTGAGTAGGGGAAAGGTCTGGGACTGTTATCTCTACTGGAGGGAGAGGTGGGGTATGTTGGTCTACTGGGTGGGGGGAAAAGGTTTGGTTGGGGAAGATGGTCTAAGGCACCCCACGTGTTGGTGGGGTTCTTGGAGTAAGGGGTATTAATTTAATGAGAAGTAGTTTCTTGCTTGTCTCCTTTAGTTTTCAGATGACAAAGGAGGATGGGCCCTTGCCATCAACACAGAACATAATGTATTTCCTCCTGGGAAACAGGACTCTTATCATTTACATATTCTACTAAAAGCTGGCAAATCCAATCCTCATTTGACCTGAATTTTGGCCAGAAAACTGAAGGCTTTAGAATAGGTTCCTTGGTCCAAATGAAACAGTAATACTGTGTCATCTCTTGCTTTTTCTTATGTTTAGTCCTCTTGTATCATTCCAGTATTTTAACATTAGTCCTAAAGGACTATCAGAAGTGATTTCACTGTCTATCTTTTCGGTTTTACCTTCTATCTTACTCAGGGTATTTCCCATGTTGAATACCGGTTAGGCTCAGTTCCTTGAACTGGGGATTTCTCACCTATCCTTCCCTGGAGGTTTAACCCCTACCCTGGAGGTTCCTTGCACTCTTCTCCTTTTGCTTTGTCCACTCTGGCTGCTTTCCCAGAGGAAATTAGGCTCCCCTTAGCATCAGTGGGACTGTATAAACCCCAACATCAGGATCCCTACCAGAGGGTCATCATAGGTCATATGAGTTGACCATGGAACTGCAGATTGAACTCACTCTGCACAGAAGTAGTGCTTGTTACCTTTCATGCCCTTTAACCTCCGGAATATCCCCACCACAAAGAAAATTCTGTTGCCCTTGTGACTTTTTTTTAACCTTGGTCTGTGCACAGAGTTACCTGGTCTGTGCACAGAGTTACCTGGTCATCGCGGTACTTGCAGGCCTTCTCCTTCCACATTGCTGAGAGCCTGGATTTATTTGTCATGATGGGTAGTCTCAATCTCCTATCCCTGGGGCTACCGCAGTGGGGCAGTGGGGTGTGCCTCTCCTAGATGGGGTGACCAAAGACCCTTTCCCAAAGGAGAATGGGAATGCTGGCTGAGTCCCCGGAAAATTGTTAGAAATAAAGCTCGGAGTCACATAGAAAATGAACACTTGAACAAAGGATTTCTCAGCAAGGCAATTTTGACATCTGCAGAACGGTGCTACCCATAAGCCTGATTGCCATGAGAGCACCCAGAACAAAGGAAAGCAGGGGTTTTTATTCCTAATGCAAGTTGTTTCTACTATTGTGTCCTGTCTCCATTGGCTGGAACTGGACCACACAATCTAAACTGATCCCAGTTGGCTATAAAATTAAACTTTCCCAAATAAGGTAAAGGCCCAACGGGGGAACAAAGGAAAGGAGGGGGTCACTTATGGGAAACCAGGAAGACAATAATATTTCCAAATAAGGAAAGAGCATAGGCTGCAAGCTGGGCATGTCTGGGCATGTCCAGGCAGATCCAGGCAGACAAAGGAATAAAGGAGTTAAGTCTTGGTTCAAGTATTAGAACATAAAATGTGTTTATTTCTTTACTGTATGTAAAGTACTTGGGGGCACAATAAGGAGTCATTAGTAAAATAGAAGATTTGTTAGTATGAAGAGTCAGGGAAACTTAAAGGAAGCTTTTAAGAGGAATTATCTTCTTAACACTTATCATTCTAAACCAAAAAGGAAAACTTTGAAGAGGAACTTTTATTCTTAACAAATTTTCTCTCTTTTTTCCCAGGTTTGTTTAGCTAGTGGTTTATCAATTTTGTTTATGCTTTTGAAGAACAAACTTTTCACTTTGTTGATCATTTACATGGTTTTTAAAAGTTTTTATTTAGTTCTACTATGGTCTTTATTATTTCTTTTCTGTTAATTTTGGATGAGTTTTTTTCTTGCTTTTCTAGTTCCTTGAGTTTCATTGCTATATTGTTAATTTGTAATGTTTCTACTTTTCTTAGGTGGGTATTCATTGCTATAAACCTCCCTTTTAGCCCTGTCTGACTATATCCCACAGGTTTTGGTATGTTGTGTTTCCATTTTCATTTGTTTCAAGAAACTTTTTGATTTACAACTTAATTTGTCTGTTTACTCAATTGTAATTCAGGAGTATGTTGTTTAGTTTCCATGTATCGGTCTAGTTGCCAACATTTCTGTTGGTGTATATTTCTAGTTTTATTCCATTGTGGCCAGAGAAGATACTTAATATGATTTCAATTTTTAAAAATTTGTTGAGACTTGTTTTGTGGCTTAACATAGGCTCTCTCCTGGAAAATGTTCCATGTGTTCCTGAAAAGAGTGTATATTCTGTAGTGTTAGATAGAATGCTCTGTAAATATCTGTTAGCTTTATTTGGTGTAAAATTCAGTTTAAGTCCAGTGTTTCTTTCTTCATTTTCTATGTAGATGATCTGTCTCATGCTGAGGTTGGGATGTTGAAACTCCCCTCTCTTATTGTATTGGAGTCTATGTCTCTTGTTAGATGTAGTAATATTTGTTTTATGAATCTAGGTGCTCCAGTGTTTAGTGCATATATATTTAGAATTGTTCTATTCTCTTCTTGGATGGATCTCTTTATGATTATGTGGGATGGTCTTCCTTATCTTTAAAAAAAATTGTTCTTTACTTACAGTTTATTTTATCTGCTGTAAGTATAGCTACTCCTGCTCACTTTTGGTTTCCATTTGCATAGATAACTTCTTGCCATTCTTTTATCTTCTGTCTCTATGAATTGTGGTAAGGTGGTGTTACCGGAGAGTTTTTTTGTAAGCAGAATATAGTTAGATCATGTTTTCTACCCATTCAGCCATTCTGAAACTTATAAGTGGAGAATTTAATCTGTTTACATTCCAGATTTTTATTAATATGTGAGGCTTTGTGCCAAGACCAGCTCAGTCAGGGAGACCCTAACCCAGTGGCGCTAGAGGAATTAAAGACATACACACAGAAATATAGAGTTGTGAAGTGGGAAATCAGGGGTCTCACAGCCTTCAGAGCAGACAGCCTCGAACACAGATTTACCCACATATTTATTAACTCAAGCCAGTGATAAGCATTGTTTCTATAGATTATAGATGAACTAAAAGTATTCCTTATGGGAAACAGAGGGATGGGCCAAAACAAAGGGATGCGTTTAGCTAGTTATCTGCAGCAGGGGCATGTCCTTAAGGCACACATTGCTCATGCTATTGTTTGTGGTTTAAGAACGACTTTAAGCAGTTTTCCACCCTGGGTGGACCAGGTGTTCCTTGCCCTCATTCCGTTAAACCCACAACCTTCCACTATGGGCATCATGGCTATCATGAACATGTCACAGTGCTGCGAGATTTTGTTTATGGCCAGTTTTGGGGCCAGTTTATGGCCAGATTTTGGGGGTCCTGTTCCCAACAGCTTTGTTTCTGTCCCATTGTTGTTTTCTCATTGTTTTATATGTCCTTTGTTACTGTCTTTTACTCTTATTGCTTGTCATTATGGTTTGGTGGATTTCTGTAGTAGGACCTTTTGAGACCTTTCTTTTTCTTTTTTGTGTGATTACTTTACCAGTGAGTTTTATGCTTGTGTATGTTTTCATGGTGATAATGTTGAAATGTTGAAAATGTTGTCCTTTCAATTCCAGGTTTAGGACTTTCTTAAGCATTTCCTATAGGCCCTGTGTAGTGGTAATTAAGCTTTTCAGCATTTGCTTGTCTTGGAAAGATAATTTCTTTTTCAATTATGAAGAATAATTATGCTTGGTTTACTACTCTCGGCTTGGCAGTTCTTTTCTTTCAGGACTTTGATTATACTATCTTATTCTCTTCTGGCCTGTAAGATTTCTGCTAAGAAATTTGCTGTTAGAACTGAGCATGGTGGCTCACACCTGTAATACCAGCACTTTGGGAGGCTGAGGTGGGCGGATCATGAGGTTAGGAGTTCGAGACCATCCTGGTCAACATGGTGAAATCCCATCTCTACTAAAAATACACACACACACAAAATTAACTGGGTGTGGTGGCATGTGCCTGTCATCCCAGCTACTTGGGAGGCTGAGGCAGGAGAATCACCTGAGCCCAGCAGGCGGAGGTTACAGTGAACTGAGATTGCACCACTGCACTCCAGCCTGGCAACTTAGCAAGACTCTGTCTCAAAAAAAAAAAAAAAAAAAAAGGAAAGAAAAGAAAAGAAAAAAGAAAAAAAATCTGCTGTTAGTCTAATGGGGTTTCTTTTATAGGTAACTAAATGCTTTTATCTTGCTATTTTTAGGATTCGCATTTTACCTTAGACTATAGAAAGTCTGATTCCATGCCATGGAGAAGAGCTTTTTGCATTGTATTTTTCTCAGAATTGTTGAACATTTTGTATCTGAATGTCTAAATCACTGGCTAAAGTTCGTAATTATTAATCTATTCTTTCATTAAATAGGTTTTCTAATCTATTCTTTGCCTCTTTTCTCTTGAGGATACCAATAATTTGAATATTTGGTTGTTTATATTGAACCAAATGTCACAAAGGCTTTGCTCATTTATTTTGTGTGTGTGTTTTTGTCTTATTGAATTATTTCACAATGTACATCTTCAAGTTTTGGGTTCTTCCTTCTGCCTGACCTAGTATATTGTTGAAGCTTTCAAATGTATTTGGAATTTCATGTCATGAATTAATTCCAGTATTTCTGTTTTCTTTTTTTAAATCTATATCTTTTGTAAACTTCTTATTCATATCCTGAATTATTTTTATGTTTTCTTTGTATTTTTTTTTCAGAATTCTTTTGTATCTCACCGAACTTCTGTAAAATAAATGTTTTGAATCCTTTATCTGGAATCTTGAAAATTTCTTTTTGATTAAGATCTATTGTGTTCCTTTGGGGCTTTTTCTTCTTTTTTGCTTTTTCATGTTTCTGTGTCCTAACGTTAATATTTTTTCATCTGATATAACAGTCAGTTCTTCCTATTTTTGAATTTTGTTTCATAGTGGAGAACTTCTTCTTGAAGATGAGTCTATGGTGTTGGTTGTGTGGAGTACTTTGGATTTGATTCTGGGTGTAGTACATAGCAGAGTACTATGGTCTCTGCATAATTTCTTTGGCTGTAGACAGTGTTAATGGTATCTGTGATTTCTTCTGTTCATTAGGGTGTGGTTATTAGTGAGGCTATGGTGAAGATGTGCTGGGGGGCTGGGATGCCACATGAGACAGTCTTCAGGCTCCAGTGGAGGCAGTGGTGTGCTGAGTGTTCCTATCTTTGTGCCCCAAGGTGGTGTATACTGGCATTTGTGTTGGTGGTTACTGGTGGGCTGTTTCCTGGACCTCCGGGTGGCTTGGTTGTATACCAGTAGTGGCAGTGGTTGACTGGGTGGGTGGGTGGGGTCTTTGGCTCCTGGGCAGCTAGCTTGGCAGTGGCGATGGTGGGCTGATTCTCTGGGTCCCAAACAGTGTGCATTGTTAGTGGCAGCTGTGATAGGCTGGATGGGATGCTCATAGGTGGTATTTGCAGGTAGGTGACAGCTAAGGTGATTGCACCCAACTTCAGGTACCCAGGAGGAGTGTGCAGGTGCCCAAGGTGGTGGATTGGGTTGAGGAATTCCCAGGCCCCTGGACTGTGTTCTCTGTCTCAGTGGGAGGGGTCGATGAAGCTGTTTCTTCATCATTAAATGCTGTGCCAACTAGTCCCTTAATTTTCATTTTGCCTAGAGGAGTGTAACATTTATTATAGTTTAGGTCTGTTGGTTATTTTTTCACTCCCTATATGTCTAAAATCCCTTCGTTTGTTTGTTTATTTTTGAGACAGAGTTTCACTCTGTTGCCCAGGCTGGAGTGCAATGGTGTGATCTTGGCTCACTGCAATCTCCACCTCCTGTGTTCAAGTGATTCTCCTGCCTCAGCCTCCTGAGTAGCTGGAATTACAGGTGCGTGCCACCATGCCTAGCTAATTTTTGTATTTTTAGTAGAGACAAGGTTTTCAGGTTGGTCTTGAACTCCTGACTTTGTGATCTGCCCACCTGGGCCTCTGAAAGTGTTGGGATGACAGGCATGAGCCACAGTGCCTGGCCTAAAATCCCTTTATTTTTTGATGGCTATATTGAAGGTGTGTTACCTTAATTTAATCATTACACATGGTATACATATATCAATACATTAAGCAATATCTCCCAGATGTATTATAATTTGTCAATTAAAATTATACATATCTATTTGAAAAAGGTATTGTTTTCTGGGAATAGAATCTAGTTTCACAGCATTTACCTTTTAGGACCTTAAGATGTTGCTCATCTGTCTCCTCATTTGCATTGTTTCCAATGAAATACCTGCTGTCATCTTTATTATTATTATTATTATTTTCACTTTCTGCTTTTTCAATTTTCTCTTTTTCTGTGGTTTTCAACAAATACATGGATTTTTTTTTTTTTTTTACCCAGATTTATAGAGTGAACTTGAGAAACAATGTATAGGGAGGACTTTTTGGCTACTGGTTATAAATTATTAGAAACAGTTGTTTGCTCCTTGTTTTATTAGGTCACAGGCTAATTTCCTCAGAGTATTCTTATATTGAAGAATGTCATAATTCATTTTATTGGTCATCCCTAAAACTATAAAAACCCTCGAAGAAAACCTAGGCAATACCATTCAGGCCATAGGCATGGTCAAGGACTTCATGACTAAAACACCAAAAGCCATGACAACAAAAGCCAAAATTGACGAATGGGATCTAATTAAACTAAAGACCTTCTGCACCACAAAAGAAACCACCATCAGAGTGAACAGACAACCTATAGAATGGGAGAAAATTTTTACAATCTACTCATCTGACAAAGGACTAATATCCAGAATCTACAAAGAACTTAAACAAATTTACAAGAAAAAATCAAACACAACGTGGGTAAAGGATATGAACAGACATTTCTCAAAAGAAAACATTTATGTGGTCAACAGACACCTGAAAAATGCTCATCATCACTGGCCATCAGAGAAATGCAAATCAAAACCACATGAGATATCATCTCACACCAGGTGGAATGGCAATCATTAAAAAGTCAGGAAACAACAGGTGCTGGAGAGGATGTGGAGAAATAGGAACACTTTGACACTGTTGGTGGGACTGTAAACTAGTTCAACCATTGTGGGAGACAATGTGGTGATTCCTCAAGGATCTAGAACTAGAAATACTATTTGAACAGTGTTCCCATTACTGGGTATATACCCAAAGGATTATAAATCATGCTGCTATAAAGATACATGCACATGTATGTTTATTGTGGCAGTATTCACAATAGCAATGACTTGGAAGCAACCCAAATATCCTTTGTAGAGACATGGATGAAGCTGGAAACCATCATTCTGAGCAAACTATCGCAAGGAGAGAAAACCAAACATTGCATGTTCTCACTCATAGGTGGGAGTTGAACAATGAGAACACTTGGACATAGGGTGGGGAACATGACATACCGGGGCCTGTTATGAGGTGGGGGCAGTGGGGAGGGATAGCATTAGGAGATATACCTAATATAAATGACTAGTTAACAGATGCAGCTAACCAACATGGCATATGTGTACATAAGTAACAAACCTGCACGTTGTGCGCATGTACCCTAGAACTTGAAGTATAATAAAAAAAAAAAAATTGGTCATCTTGATTAAAGCGTGGTGCCTAGAGAGGTGGTCAAGCATTATTCTGGATGATTTCTGAGGATGTTTGTTGGATGAGATTAACATATAAATAGCTAGACTTTGAATAAAGTAGATTGATGTCTATCATGTGGGTGGGCTTCATTCAATTCATTGAAGGTGTAAATTAAAGAAAACATTGACCTTCCTCGAGCAAGATGGAACTCTGTAGCAGACAGCGCTGGGATTTGAACTGCAGTATCAGTCAACTGACCCACAGACAGCTGGTTGGTTTGTGTCCAGTGTTTGCAAGATGAATGGACAACATCCTGTCTGGAAGTCCACCTCTTTTATCACAGAAGGTAAAAACAGAAGAGCTCTTGTGGACTTAATTGCATGGTGTTTTCTTAGCAGTGGTGGAAGAATTGAACAATGATAAAGCTCCTATGTTTTAGTTTTTACTGACTTACAGGGAGTGACTAATGGCCTGGCTGTATAATTCATCAGGAGAGCAATGGGAAAGTTACCTATGAAAAGAATGCCCGTATGAGGCAAGTCCTATGGAAATCACTATGGTAATTTCAGGGGTTCATTAATGTAAGATCTGTTAATTACTGATAAAGATTGGATGTTGTTCTTTTGCAGATCTCTTGTCGCGATGTGATCCCAGCATTATAGGTGGGGCCTAGAGGGAGGGAGGTGGTTGGATCACGAGGTCAGTTTCTCATGAATCATTTAGCACCGTCCTCTCAGTGCTGTTCATTGCCCCTCAGAATAACTCCCTTCCAGGTTTGGAAGGTGATTGAAATCAACAAGAATTTACCTCCAACTGTTTGCCAGGTGCATCTGAAATTCCAGCTATGAGAGCGGCTGAGGCAGAATGATATCTTGAGTCCAGGAGTTAGATTTTAGCTTGAGCAACGTTTGAGACCAATCAGGGAAACATATCAAGATTACATCTCAAAAACAACAACAAAAAATTCTCATTTGCTTGTGATGATCACCTGAGTCCGTGAAATAAGTAGACATTGGGGCCTTAGCAATGCAGAGATAGGTGGAATCAAGACATATTCCTCTTGCATTCCACACATCACAGGCACAAACTACACATAAGAAGTGCTTTCTTTAACAAAAAAAGAGGCCGGGCGCGGTGGCTCAAGCCTGTAATCCCAGCACTTTGGGAGGCCGAGACGGGCGGATCACAAGGTCAGGAGATCGAGACCATCCTGGCTAACACGGTGAAACCCCGTCTCTACTAAAAAATACAAAAAACTAGCCGGGCGAGGTGGCGGGCGCCTGTAGTCCCAGCTACTCGGGAGGCTGAGGCAGGAGAATGGCGTGAACCCGGGAGGCGGAGCTTGCAGTGAGCTGAAATCCGGCCACTGCACTCCAGCCTGGGTGACAGAGCGAGACTCCGTCTCAAAACAAACAAACAAACAAACAAAAAAAAAAAAAAAAAAAAACAAAAAAAGAGAGATAGCATATGGCTATGTAGCAGATTCTTTTATGGGAAGGCCTTGAAAATACATAGCTGGCGAGTTAGACTGATACCATTACCCCCGGAAGCAGCAAATGGGTCTTGGCAGGAATAGATCTTCACCCTGGAGAGGGCTTTGTTCAGGTGGTGGTAGGTGTGTTACCAAACTAAACTGGGGTCCACTCACCTCGGATGTTGCAGTAAAAGCAAACATCCACACTGAGATTGTAGTGGGAGAAAGGAGGACATTTATGTGCAGGGCGCGGAACAAGGAGAATCGGGCAGCTCAAGTTTAAGACACAACCTTTTTAATGGCTCACAAGCAAGGATTTTTACAGGCAGGGGCAAATTTCAGGAAAGCAGAGTTACAGGCAACATCATAAATCAATGCATAGAAGTGATACACTGCTTCGGCCTTAAAAGGTGGAAAATCCTGATGAGGGAGCTTACAGGTCTTAGGTAGATTTAAAGATTCTCTGATTTGTGATAGATAAAGAAGCAAAACTTCCTCACGCAGCTTCCTTACACAGCTGGGGGCAGTAGAGAGGAATGTCCAGTCCTGGCTTGTGGGCTTGACTCTCTCCAGGCCTCTCAGGAAGAAATTTAGAACAAAGAACGGCAGTCAGAGTTCAGTCCTCAGTTTCCCCTTTATAAGGTCTCCCTGTCAGTGGATCTATTAGGTGGGAATCTATGTTTCTGAAAAACAACTCAGGGACATATGTTAAGGTGTTATTTTTAGTTTCCATAGAGAATCAAACATCTTGTGACTCTAACTTCCTTGGCAATTGTTTTAAGCTATCGTTACCTTCTTGTTTATAAAGTCACTCACTTACTTTTTCGGGCTGGCTAGGTGCCTGGAATTTCTCTTGAAGGAACTGAAGGTTTTTCTTTATTTCCAGGTTGGGAGGCCCTGGCAGGCTTCTAAGAGAGGTCCCTGCTTTATCTCAGATGCAAATGCTCAGAGTGCTACAAAGAACTTGAATGGGAGGTACTGCAACCAATGTGGACCACTGAGTCACATTTCTTTACACCGGAAAATGCACCGGCTCAAAATGCCCAACAATGGTCAGAGAGACATCCTCCTCAACAGAAGAGTTCCATAGAGAATTAAAATAGCCAATTGAAACATTGGGTGTATAAAGCAAGAGTGGGGAAACAAGCACGAAGGGTGGGCTTATACACCTTCAGGAGTGTGCTCACACTTGACATGAGTGTATCCTCTCTTTTCCTGGTGGATCAGAGGAAGGTGCTGGTGTGATCTACATATATTCCTTCCCATGGTGGGAGGACACTGGAATAATGACTGTAATTCACCTCAACTTACTTTTCTCATACCTGATGCAGTGGTCCCAGGACTAAGGATGCAAATAGAGTCCAGAAACAGGAATTATTCCTAAGCAATGAACTGTAAAAATATTTTATGTCCTATATGAAATAATTCCTAGGGGCCTGTAGAAGAAGGTTGTGCCTTCACTGCATCTGGCAACATTGGGACTAACACTGAATGCAGCTGTATTGCCTGGGGTCAGATAGCCACCCAGTTCTCTACCTGCATAACCTTACCCTCTATGAACTGGAATGGATGATGCTAGACAATTGCTAGAACAGTATTGGTCCCTGCAGTCCAAGCCAGCACAGCAGCAGAACCTAGTGTTCCTTCCAAAATTATAAATGTTTAGTATAAATGAAGAGAAGGAGAAATAGTAGCTGAGGGTAAATGAATGAACACATGGGTTATGTAATTAGGAAAATCCAATGTTACATGAGCTACTCGAAAGAGGTGTAAGCAAGAGATGATATTGTCTCTTAGCTCGATTTCACCAGATGCCCGAAAGCGTGCAGCCATGTGTTGCTGAGATTATTCCTCTTTTTGGACTGCACTGGGATAATTGTTAATGACCAAAGAGGATTCTGGTAATGTGCCAGGATCTTTTCACTGTTATGATTCTTCTGGTATAGGAGATCTGTGATTGGCCAGGCACAGTGGCTCATGCTTTTAGTTCCATCAGTTTGGGAGGCAATGGTAGGAACATTGTTTAAGGCCAGGAGTTTGAGACCAGCCTGGGCAAAATAGTGAGACCCATTCCTACAAAATATTTAAAAATTAGTTGGGCATGGTGGTGTGCACCCGTAATGCTATCTACTCAGGAGGCCGAGGCAGAAGGATCACTTGAGTCCAGGAATTCAAGGTTACAGGGAGCTATGATTGTGCCACTGCATTCTACCCTGAGCAACAGAGCAAGAGATTAACTCTAAAATAAAATAATAAATATTATAAAAAGAGATAATGTGATCAAAACCAGGGTGTGATCTGTGGTCCAATAAAAATATTTGGTCTTTGTCCCTGTTTCCTGAGAACCATGTTCTAAAACATTTGCAATCTCCTCAGTGATAAACATGACTTCAATATGGCAATGAGATGACCATGGGGTGAGGGGCTCATAGATAGCTTCAGAATGGGGGCTGGTTGCCAGAAACACGAAGCTTTGATTAGAGGATTGGAACTTTTAGCCCCATCCCTAAAGTCTGGGAAGGAAAGAGAGGCTCGAGGTTGAGTTCAGTCACACAATGGCCGGTGATTTAATTAATCTTGCCTACGCAGTGAAATTTACATAGAAACCTCTAGAGATTGGGTTTCAGAGAGCTTCCCAATTGGTGAGCACATCCATGTGTCCACGTGTGGGGAGAATGGTGAACTCCATCTCCATGGGGACAGAGGCTCCTGTGCTCAGAGCCCTTCCAGATCCCACCCTGTGCACCTCTTCATCTGGGTGCTCACTTTTATCCTTTATAAGTGCTATGGTTTGAATGTTTCCCCAAAAAAGCATCTGTTGGATATTTCATCCCGAATGCAACATTTCTGAGAAATAGAACCTTTGAGAGGTGATTGGACCATCAGAGCCCTGCCTTCATTAGTGGGTTAAGGCTCATCATAAAAGGACCTGAGGCTGTCACTTTGACCTCCTTTTCCTCCTACCTCTCACCCTCTCTTGCCCTTTTGTTTTCTACCAGATACAGTCTCTTGATCTGGGAATTCCCATCCTCCACACCATGAATGAAACAAATTTCTGTTTGTTATAAGTGATCCAGTCTCAGGTGTTCTGCTATAGTGGCATAATTTAAACCAGGGGTCCCTAACCCCTGGGCTGCGGACTGGTACAAGTTTCTGGCCTGGTAGGAACCAGATCGCACAGCAGGAGGTGATCGGTTGGGCGAGAGAGCATGAGCATGACCACAGGAGTTCCGCCTCCTGTCAGATCAGTGGCGGAATTAGATTCTCATATAAGCATGAACCCTATTGTGAGCTCTGCATGGGAGAGATCTAGGTTGCATGCTCCTTATGAAACACTAATGCCTGATCATCTGAGGTGCAACAGTGTCATCCAAAACCATTTCCCTCTGCCTTCCGCCACCTCCACTGGTCCATGGAAAAACTGTCTTCCATGAAACCGGTCCCGGGTGCCAAAAAGGTGGGGATTTAAGCTATAACAATAAAAAAACTGTAATAGTGAGTGTGAAAGGAAAATAAAATTTCGGGACTCCAAATTCACTATATCAAAGGGAAAAGTTAAGTTTGGAGACTGAGTGATGGAAAAACTGCCTTTCTTTTGTTCCTAAACAAATAACTGCAAAGATAGAAGACCCCATATCTCCCCAGGTGGCCTCCCTCACAAACTGCTCACAAGATAATTCCTTGTAGGCCCCAATATGTTTACTCTAAAATGGAGTTTTGTTGAATTTCCCCCAACAATATAAATTAACAGCTTATCTTCACAGGTACAAGACAAAGACAAGATTAGACATCATCCCTTCACCACCCGGTGACTTTTCTACCCGACATTTACTTTATCTTATGTAAAATGCAGATGTCCTGAGCACGAGATGAATGCACAGTTGACTGTCTTTTTCCTCTCCTGGCTGCTCTTTCCCCTATAAATATTTCAGTCCTCAAAACCCTGTTAGGAAAAAGCACGGGCCACAGATGCTACAATGATTTGTGTCTCTGTTTCCAAGATGCATCTTCAGCTCGGCAAAATAAACTTCTAAACTGACCGAGACCTGTCTCAGAGGTTTTTTGGTTTACGTGACTATAGCAACTTCCTGAGTTCTTTGAGTTAGTTTAAGAATTCTCAAACCTTGGGAGGTGAGAGACCCCTGACTTTACAGCCATGATAGACAGAAGTGCAGGTAACTTGGGACCCGATACTTGTGACTTGCATCTGAAGTGAGGACAGACTTGTGGGACTGAGCCCTTAAACCTGTGGAGCCCGAGGTGAGCTCCAGGTAGTTAGTGTCAGAATGGAGTCGAACTCTAGGACTCTCAGCTGCTTTTGGAGAATCAGAAAGTTATTTGGTTGGAGGAAAACCCCATCACCATCCCACAGAGAGAAACTTAGAGTAAGAGTAAGCAAGTACACCTCTATCTTTTTGGTCCCAGAGGAAAAGATAAACAAAATGTAAGCATTTATTTCATGTGCCTAATCTACTAAACACAGGTTACTACCAGCTGTTCATTGTCCAGACGTGGAGTGGTCCTACCTCTAACCTAGAAGTTAGGATTTCTTAGGCCTTTGAGGGTGTCACATAAAAACTAACAAATGTTAGAGATTCTCTCCCCAGAAATATTTCCACACACAAGAAAATATAAATATTAATATAAAACACCGGTGTGGACCCAGAACCTCTGAGGTCTTACAAACCTGGGTGTTTTAATCCTGGTAAGAGACAATGCTGAGGGGAGATGTTTGAATAATCATTTCATCATCACACAATGCCACTCCAATAATCTGGACTATAAACTGGGATAGACAAAAACTTGATGTAATAATCTATCTTTAAGGTAATGGTTGGAAATATGTTATTTATTAGTCACTGGTTCATTCAGCCACTCTGCGTGCCTACCAGGTACCAGATAAAGTTCTCATCCTGTATCGCTGCTCCAAGAATTAAAATTTGTCACTTTTCCCCACTCCTTACACTCCAGCACTCGAACCCTCTTACTACACCAGAATTCCACACTGTCAATGAAAAGAGTCAAACTCGGTAACATATTTGGAGAGATTTATTGTGAGCCAAAAGTGAGTGACCACAGCCCATGACACAGTCCTCAGAAGACCCTGAGAACATGTGCTCAACGTGGTTGTGGCACAGGTTGGTTTTATACATTTTAGGAGGATATGAGACATCAATCAAATACATTTAAGCTATACATTGTTTCGATTCAGAAAGTTGGAATAATTTGTAGCAAGCAAGGGTTGCAGGGTAGTGCTTCTGCGTTATAAGTAGATTTTTAATTTTTCTGATTGGCAACTGGTTGAGTTACTATCAATAGAAAGGAACGTCTGGGTTATAAGAGGTTGTGGAGTCCAAAATTTTCTCATGCAGATGACGCCTCCAGGTGCCAGGCTTCAGAGAGAGTAGATTGTAAATGTTTCTGATCAGATTGAAGGTCTGTGTTGGTGGCAAATGCTGGTCAGCTTTTCCTGAATTCCAAAAGGGAAGACGGCATAATGAGGCATGTTCAACACCTGCTTCCCATGGTGGCCTCAGCCAGTCTTTCAGGTTAACTTTTGAGCACCCTGGCTGAGGGTGTCAATTGAGATGGTTAGGAGGGGGTGGCTTTGATGTTTATTTTTGGTTTACAACATGCAAGATGTTGAGAGGAGACAGACACCACCTCCCTCCCTGGAAGAGGACAACATTCCAGTCACCCCTGCAGTTGATCATGGACATGCGTCTTAAGCTCCACCAGTCCGATGACCACCTGCTGAAGAGGTGTCATTGTCCTAGGTAAATAGTAAGGGTGTGTCATCTCACGCCAAGAAGATGAAGGACACTGACACACGAGGAGTGAGTTTAGGAGCAAAGGGTTTAATAGGCAAAAGAAAGACAAAGGGAAACAGCTCTCTTCTTGTGAGAGAGAGGGGCACCCAAAAGAGAATTCTGGCCTGGAATGGGAGTGCATCGGATTTTACAGGCAGGCTTGAGGAGATGGTGTCTGATTTATGTAGGGCCCACAGGTTGGTTGGACCAGGTGTGATATTTCCATAGTGCAATTGGAAGGCTGTTCGCCCCACCCTCATCCTATTATGCAAATAGGCTTGCCACTTGACCGGTGCCATGCTATCTGCTCCTTACTGTAAGGAAGAGCCTGGCAAAGAGAAGGGAAGATGGAGTCACCATTGTGAACATGCCCAGTCCCAGGTGTCCGATTCCTATTGGCATAGCTGCCGGCATTCACCCGTGCAAGCTTCCAGCTTACTTGTCTGTGTCTGAAGCTTGATATTACAGGCTGCACCTTGTTAGAAAAGAAAATAATTTGGAGCCTGCTTTTCATTAAAAGCCTTCTGTACCCTCTTTCACTCCTATATCGCTGCCAGACTCTGAGCCAGAATGAGGTGACAGAGAGGCTGGGACTGTGCAAGAACACATTTTGGCAAAGATGGCTGAGTGACAGTAGTGATGTCCAGTTTCCAGGTGCAGCAGTGACATCTTTCCTGGCCTCAGGGTCCAGTGTCCAGCACCAGGTGTCAGAGGTGTGAGCAGTGGCGTCTGTGCTCAGCAGCAGGGGCAGTTGTTCCTAGGAGGGGCCTGATCCAGGGTGGGCTGTGGATTCTGTTCCTGGATGTGTAGGTTGCAGCCTGCTTCTGTGGCCTTCCCCACAATAAAACTAGCCCCCAATACCAGATATACAACTTTATGTGTACATTACAGAAATCTGTTTTCCATAGTTTGCTCCAAGAAGTGAGTGGGAAATGAGTCTGTGGGCGGGTGTCAGAGAGCGGCATTCACAGGTGTTCCTTGTGCGAGGGTCACATCCTGAATTCTCTACCTGGCCTCTACTCCACTGTGGAGAGAACAACAGGGAATGTCACATCTCATAACTGATGATACACATCCTCCCTTTTCTTACTGTGAGAAAAATCCTCTTTTAAACAGGGTTTGAAAACCCACCCCACCCACCTACCCTGGGCACTCTCTGATCTCTGATCTCAGTGGTTCCCTATCTGGCTGAGCAACAGGATTGCTGGTGGGGCTTAGAAAATACACAGGCCACTCCCCAGAACCCCTGTCTCAGAGTATTACGCACAAGACCAAGGAATCGTTTATATAACAAGCCCTAGAGGTGAGGCTGATGCTCAGGCATGTGGGATCCTGGTGTTCTTGATCTGGAGACCAGCAACATGAGCTCCAGGCTTTTCATAAATCAAGAATCCCTTGCTCGACTCTAGACTTCCTGGATCTCAGCACCATGTCCAGGTGATCCCTATTCACACAGGAGTTCCTTGTCTAAGTGTTCCCTAGACATGGGGTCAGAACTGTGCACTCTGCTCTGGGTGTGGTCTGATCACATCCCTTAAAACTGGAGGTGCAGGGTTCAGTCCTTGCCCTCATTCTTTTCCACAGTCAATCACTGCCTTGGGGGCCCTCTTCCATGCTTGAGGTTTTAAGTATCGTTTATATGGTGTGACCTCCTAAATCTGTTTCTCCTGCCCAGTCTATTTCTCCTTTCCTCTAAACTCTGGAGTTGTCTGTCCAAATTCCACCCCAGCTCCCCCACCTGCATTCCTAGTAGACATCTCCACTGAGTGCCTGTGATGCCCCCTCCTCAGTATGCTCCTGCCGGAGTCTCCCCATCTCCACTGACAGCAGCTCCACCCTTCCTTCTACTCACTCATTTTACAACTATGTGTGTCCTTGATTCGTCTTTCTCACACCACAGATACAATCCATTGGCAAATACTGTGAGTCCATCTTCAAATGCATCTTCAAATGCTCACGTCCCACTCTTTCCCCTTCTCATGCCCTAGTCAAGGTAACCGACATCTCCAGCCTGGAATACTGCACTCGCTTCCTACTGTTTTCCCTTCTGCCTCCCTCGTCCCTCACGTCTCAATTCTGTTCTCAGCACAGCAGTCAGAGATCATTTTAGAAGAGAAGTTATATCATGGCCCTCTTCTGCTCAAAACTGTCCTCTGACTCTTCATCCCACTCAGAGTAAAGGTCAGATCCAACCCCATTTTCCTCAAGCCCACCTGCTCTGGCCGCACCTCTAACCTCACCTCAGTTTCTCTCTGTCCAGCCCTCCTGGCCTCCTTGCTCTTCTGGGAACACAGACACCTTCCTGCCATAGTGCATTTGGACTGGAGGTTCCTCTGTCTGGAAAGAACTTCCCCAGACATCCTCATGTCCCTCAAATCCTTCCTCAAGTCACCTTTGCAACAAGGCACACACTGACCACCCAGCACAACAGCCACCTTCCCTGTCCCCACTGCCCACATCCTGGATCACCTGCCTCACAGCACTTACCACCTTCTAGCACTTTCCTGCCTTACTCTGGTTATAGCGTATCTAACGTCTGCCTCTTCCCACTGGAACATACCCTACAAAAGGCCAGAGATTTTTCTGATTTTACTTCAATGGTGTTCCCAGATGCAGAACCATTCTGTCCTATGTCTGGCCAACAACAAAGGTCAGTTGAATGAATGATCACTGTAGAGCACCTCCCTATTCTAAAGGCAGTATCTTTATTAACATAGCCTCAGGCCAAATGCTGCTTTGTGGCAGCTACAGCACAAGGGCCCCTCACACTGAGATAGAGGCCGCTTATGTTTTTCTCAGCAATGCTGCTTGTGTGTTTTCTCTCCCCCATCCCTCTTTTTACAGCAATGCCCCCCCGCACCCCCCACCCCAGCACACTGCAACTCACAACCAGGTTCTCTCTTCAGGAAAGAGCAGTCCTTGATGATGGGTCCAATTCCAGAGACAAATGTAAGTCTAAATTAGACTCTGCTTTATAGATTCATGAGTTGGGATTGGATTCAGCACCAAGATCGCTAGAACCAGGGCAGGGAGAGAGGGCAGGAGAGCAGAGCAGAACAGAAGCTCTAGAAGCAGGGCAGGAGGTGAATGGCTCTCAACATGTGTCTCAGAATACACAGAGACCCCCATGTGCAGGGGCCGCCCTGGGCGATGTTTGAGCCTCTGTGGTCACAGCTCCCGCTGGACAAGTTTCCACTGAAGGGACAAGGACGACGGAGCAGTGAAGGTGACCCAGCTGAGGACTGACCACATAAAGCCCAGGAAGAACTGAACAGCAACTAGGCACAGGCCCAGTCCACACTGGGCTACTCACAGCCTTCTCCATCCTCACCTGCAACAGACTCAACACAGGGATCATGCAGATTCTGGAAGGTTCTCAGGTCTTTATTTGCTCTCTCAGATTCTAGGATTTGACTTATTTAATTAATCCATCAACCTCACATAGCAAATATTTGAGAAAACAAATTTATATTCAGATTCTTATTTTCAGTAGGGAAGTAAGAAGTTGCAGCTCAGTGCACATAAAGTTGAGACTGAGATGGAGACATCCAGACCCAGCTCTCTGGAACAGGAAAGATGACTGGGGAGGAAACACAGGTCAGCGTGGGAACAGGGGTCACGGTGGACACGGGGTGGGCTGTCTCTCCACCTCCTCACATTATGCTAACAGAGACGCAGACACATTCAGATGCCTTTGCAGAATGAGATGCCAGAGTCTCTTAAAGTCACAAAAGGGAGGCGTGAAGAAATCCTGCATCTCAGTCCCACACAAGACAGTTACCTCAGGCTACAGAAAACAAATCATGAACAAATTCAAGTCAGTCATGGTAAGTGATGACACTCTGAACAGCCACCACACACTTGAAACGTCCCAATCAAAGAATGTCCATTACCCAGGCCTTTCCCCTCTGTCCCCCGCCCCCCACTCTAGACCCCAAGAATCTCACCTTTTCAAGCCGTGAGAGACACATCAGAGCCCTGGGCACTGTCGCTGGCTGGGATAGAACAAAAACAGGAGCTGGTCAGAGCCCTCAGGAGACATGGGACAGGAGGAATTATGGGATAGGTGAGCTCCTCCACACTCCCACCCCCACCACTTACACGCAGCCTGAGAGTAGCTCCCTCCTTTTCCACCTGTGGGAAGAAAATATCCTGTGAGGGGACTGAGAGGAAGCAGGGCCATAAGATCTTAGAGGAACCTCCTCTTCTTGGACCCAAGAGAAATTTCCAGAATGATGACTACAGACCCAGATCAGGAAACAGGAGGAAAGCAGGTGTGTGTCCTGGACCAACTCCCCTCCTAAGGTCTGTCCTTAGCAGGGACCTTCCCTTGACTCATGAATGCTGGAATCAGGACCCCACTACCATAATCATCAAGGTGATATATCTGTCCTTCTTTGTCACATGTGCTGCACAAAAGAGTAAGTGCTGGCACACAGGGTCCCAGGCTGGGTTAGCCCCTGTGTGGATGCTGCTTCCCAGGAATGAGGCAGGGAACTCTACCTGGGGCTTGAAACCCCCAGTGGGACAAGAAAACCCAGACCCCACTCCTCACCCCTTCCCTACCTGAGCTCTTCCTCCTCCACATCACAGCAGCGACCACAGCTCCGGTGACCACAACTGCTAGGACAGCCAGGCCAGCAACAATGCCCACGATGGGGATGGTGGACTGGGAAGATGGCTCTGGGAAAGGAGGGGAAGGTGAGGGGCCCTGACCCTGCTGAAGGGCTCCAGAAGGGCTCCTGCTTTCCCTGAGAAGAGACATGACCCCTCATCCCCCTCCTTACCCCATCTCAGGGTGAGGGGCTCCGGCAGCCCCTGGTGCTGCACATGACACGTGTATCTCTGCTCTTCTCCAGAAGGCACCACCACAGCTCCCCACTTCTGGAAGGTTCCATCTCCTACTGGCCTGGTCTCCACAAGCTCGGTGTCCTGAGTTTGTTCCTCCCCATCCCGCTGCCAGGTCAGTGTGATCTCCGCAGGGTAGAAGCCCAGGGCCCAGCACCTCAGGGTGGCCTCATGGTCAGAGACGGGATGGTGGGTCACGTGTGTCTTTGGGGGATCTGATGGGGAGAGTCAGAAAATTCAGGCACTTTGCATCTCTCATGGGACACCCCAGCAGCACCCATGTGACCACCCTGAGAATGGACAGGACACCTGGGGTGGGGGAGGAAGCACAGAATCAAGACATCAGCCTGGACACAGGCCACCTGGGATAATCTCCTATTCCTTAGAGAGTTCTAGACTCTGAGGGAGGAACAGCGACTTCTGGTCCTGACCTGAGTGGAGGCCGAGGGACTCAGAAAAGCTGGAATCAGACCTTCAAACATATTGAGTGTGAGGCAGAGAACAAGGCCTGAGAGAAAAATACATGGTGCCCAAGGCTGCTGCAGGAGTCAAAGGGGACCCCTGATCTGTATTCTAGGGACTGTCTTCCCCTCCATTTCCTCAGAGACGTCATCCCTTAACTGTCCTAGAGAGCGGAGGGGGCCCTCAGAGGAAATCAGGGAAACTCACGCCATTCTCCATTCAAGGGAGGGGACATTCTAGCGCGGATCCCATTTTCCTCCCCTCCTCATGGGAGGCCATCCCGGGCGATCTAGAGGTGATGGGGAAGGCTCCCCACTGCCCCTGGTACCCGCGCGCTGCAGCGTCTCCTTCCCGTTCTCCAGGTATCTGCGGAGCCACTCCACGCACTTGCCCTCCAGCTGGGCTCTCCACTGCTCCGCCGCACGGGCCGCCTCCCACTTGCGCTGGGTGTTCTGAGCCGCCATGTCCGCGGCGGTCCAGGAGCGCAGGTCCTCGTTCAGGGCGATGTAATCCTTGCCGTCGTAGGCGAACTGGTGATACCCGCGGAGGAGGCGCCCGTCGGGTCCCAGGTCGCAGCCATACATCCACTGGAGGGTGTGAGACCCTGGCCCCGCCCCCGCGGTCAGCCCCGCCCACCGAGCCCCGCCCCGCCCCGACCACCCCGCGGGGATTTTGGCCTAAACTGAAAACGAAGCCGGGTAAAGGCGCCTGGGGCTCTCCCCGGTCGAGGGTCTGGGCGGGTCCCGCGGTCTCGGGGCGGATCTCGGACCCGGAGACTCGGGGCCACCCGGGCCGTCCGTGGGGGATGGGGAGGGATCGTGACATGCGCCCCGGGCCGGGGCCACTCACCCGCCTCGCTCTGGTTGTAGTAGCGGAGCGCGGTCCGCAGGTTCCCTCGGAAAGTCTGTGCGTTGGCCTTGGCTCTCCGTGTCTCCTCTTCCCAATACTCCGGCCCCTCCTGCTCCATCCACGGCGCCCACGGTTCCATCCTCGGACTCTCGACGTCGCTGTCGAACCGCACGAACTGCGTGTCGTCCACGTAGCCGACTTCGAGATGCCAGGGCTCACGGCGGTCGGGCCGGGACATGGCGGTGGTGAAATACCTCATGGAGTGCGAGCCTGGGGGCGAGGAGAGGCTGAGACCCGCCCGACCCTCCTCCCCGCGCAGCTCCCCGGGTCCTGCGCCCCCGCCTGCGGTCCCCTCGCTCCTCCCCGCAGAGGCCGTTTCCCTCCCGACCCCGCACTCACCGGCCCAGGTCTCGGTCAGGGCCAGGGACCCCGAGAGCAGCAGGAGGAGGGTTCGGGGCGCCAAGACCCGCACCCTCGGCATCTGAGGAAACTCTGAGCCCTGGTGATTGCGTGGGGACTTTAGAACTGAGACCGCGACGACACTGATTGGCTTCTCTAGACATCCGACACCCAATGAGAGTGGGAACTGGGGACGCATCACGAGTATCCTGGAAGAAGGACCCGACACAGGTTGGGAGAAGAAGTGAAACTAGGGGAGTGGGGAATCCCCAGCTCTCGCTTCCCCAATGCAGATAAGGCCCGAGACCCTGAGGGCCACGCCCGAGACCTAGGACTTCGTCCTGATCCCTCTTCTCCTACACCAAGCCTCTTTGTCACACTGTCTGCCTGAGTCCTGGACGAGGATCTGTCGTGGAAACCAGGGAGAGACCCCCAGGCTGCGCCCAGGCCCTTCCCCTTCACTACTTGTCCTGGAATCCCCGTCCCTGAACTGGACTCCCTGCCTCCCACTCCTACCTCTCCCCTTGGACCTTTGTGCAGGGAAACTGACCACAGGGAACTTGATGCCAGAGAGTGAGCTCGCCCTGGGAATGGAGGTGTAGAGACAGGGGTTTTCTCTCTAAACCTGGTGAAGTTTTGTCTGAAGCCACCACGTAGAGATTCTCATGGAGACGAAGTTTCCTTTTTGTTTATTAATGCAGTAGGTAGCACAATGTTGATAATCCCTGAATGATTAGAATTCCAATTTGTAACAGACCTGTGTCAAAACAGCATTACAAAACTCTTAAGTTTTACTTTCCCAGACTATGGATCTGTGGCTCTGGGTTGTTGCCTTTAAAATTACCTTCATTCCTTAGCCCGGAGTTTCCCTGTGAGTCCAGAACATCTCCTGAATACAAAGAAGCAGGGTTTGTTACTGTGTATTGCAACCGGGAGCCTGTAGTCATCACCTCAAAGTCGCGAGTGCTCCATACAGTCCCAATGCTCTTCACGGACGCTCAAGCACTGCCTGTTTTCCTAAACTCTGCACATCTAAGCAGTGTGCATATTTTATCTGGACACTTGGTATTTTTGTAACTCTTTTTTTTAAAATCGTAAGGAACCAATTAGCTTTTAGGAAGTCCAACAAAATGTATTGAATACCGAATGCAAAGAACGCCCTGCTAGGCTCTTCCACTGCTTTAGAATTCTTTCCTCTCTCCTTTTCCTCACCTCCTACTTCTCCAGCCCTTCTGTCTGCCCCTCTCATCCCTCACACCTCCCCTTCCCCTTAGTCCCCGCTACCCTGTCACTCCTGAATTGTGGCACTAACACTGTCCCTCACCTCCTGCCCATGTCTGTTCTCCCCACAGTGCTCAGCGGTCCTGCTAATGTGAGCAAAGTCCTGTCATTTCTTCACTTACTATGGCTGGATTCTGGTCTACAGTTTGCTATATGTTTTCAATTCGTCTCATCTCTTTTTGTTTCTGTTCCTCCTCTACTACTTCCTTATGTGTCAAATAAACATTTTGTAGTTTATGATTTTAATTCTCCTAGTGGCTTTTGGCTATATTTCTTTACACTAATTTTTTACTGTTGTAAGAATGGAAACCCAATTCCTTGGCTTTTCACAGTGAAATTCAGATTATATTAAATGACACCCGGCAAAATAGAGGAAACTTGTAACAGTGTAGCTTCATTTAACCTAACATTATGCTATTATTGTTTTATATATTACACCAATCTATATTATAAACTCAATGATACAGTGTAATACTTTTTGTTTTAGACAAGCAGCCATATGTCTTCAGGAAATTAAGAAAATGAGTGTGAATGTGACATGTGTATGTGCATCAGTCCTGTTGTTAATTGTTCCTTTCTGTGTATCAGGGTCACCATCTAGTATAATTTCCCTTCACCCTGAAGAACTTCCTTTAAAATTACATGTGGTACAGGAGCCCTAGGAAATGAATCCTATGGCTTTGATGATCTAAAAATGTCTTTATTTTTGCCTCCCCTACCCTCCCCCACCTTTTTTTTTTTTTTCCTAATTAGGGCGTTTACGTGTAATAAAATTCACCAGTTTTAGCTGCGGTTTTTGGTGAATATTGGTAATTATTTATAGTCGTGTATCTACCACACTGCCCAGTAGAGAAACACCGAATGCGGAGAACCCCCTGCTAGGCTCCTCCACTGCTTTGGAGTCCTTTCCCCTGCTCCTTGTCCTCACCTCCTGCTTCCTCAGCCCTTCTCTCTGCCCTCATCCCTCACATCCTCCTCTCCCCTTAGTTTAATCCTTGCCTCCCACCCTCACCCCTTCCCTTCACTTAACCACCGCTCTGTTTTCTGTCACTGCAATACTGAAATTTCTAGAATTTAATGGAATCGTATGTTATGTAGTCCTTCGTTTGGTCTCTCACTTAGCATAACGATGTTTGAGATGATGCCATTCACTCATTTTTGTTGCTGAGCAGCTGCTGAGTATTGCTGGAATCCCAGTTTATTCATTGGTTTCTCTATTCTCTAGTTGATTGACATGTGGATTCCTCCAGCTAGGGTTTGTTATTAATGAAGCCACTAGAAATAACTGCTTACAAGTGTGGCCTTACATTTTTATTTCTTTAGGATAAATACATATTTGTGGAATTGCTAGGTCATGTGGTAGTGGATGGGTAGCTGTATAAGAAATTGCCATACTACTTTACAAGTTGACTGCTACATTTTTTGCATTCCTACCAGCAATATCAGACATTCCTTTTTTTTTCCATATTCTTGACAGTATTTAGACTTATCATATGTCTTTTTAACTTTACCTATTCTAGGTGATGTGTGATGGCTTCTCATTGTGGTTTTAACTTGCACTTCTTAGATAACTAGTATTGTTTAGTATCTTTTCATGTTTGTCTAAGTGACTTATTACATATATTTTATGAACTATTTTGTAAATTCAATGATTAATTCCGGAGACTTTTTCAGAATCTCTTAGTGTTTTCTACATATGCAAGGAAGCTGGTGACAAAAAAAAGACTTTTGTTTCTTCCTTTCCTATCTATTGATCTTTTTTCTTTTAAAATTATTTTTATTTGGTAGACATGAGATCTCACTATCAGGCTGGTCTCCAACTCCTGAACTCAAGTGATCCTCCCACCTCAGCCTCCCAAATTGCAGTGATTACAGGCATGAGCCACCATGCCCTGTCCTTCTATTGGTCTCATTTCATTTTCTTGCCATGTGGCACTGGTTAGGATGTCTGTTAGGTGTTTAAACAAGAACGATGAGAGCTCACATGTTTGTTTACAAGGAACTTAAACAAATTTACAAGAAAAAAAACCAGCCCCATCAAAAATTGTCAAAAGATATGAGCAGACACTTCTCAGAAGAAGAAACATATGAAAAAAAGCTCAATATCAATGATCATTAGAGAAAAGCAAATCAAAACCACAATGATGTACTATCTCCTGCCAGTCAGAATGGCAATTATTAAAAAGTGAAGAAGCAATAGATGCTGGCGAGACTGTGGAGAAAAAGGAATGCTTTTCCACTGTTGGTGGGAATGTAAAATAGTTCAACCATTGTGGAGGATGGTGTGACCATTCCTCAAAGATCTAGAACCAGAAATACTATTTGACCCAGCAACCCCATTACTGGGTATACACCCAAAGGAATATGAATCATTCTACTATAAAGACACATGCACACGTATGTTTATTGAAGCACTGTATTCAATAGCAAAGACATGGAACCAACCCACATACCCATTAATGATAGTCTGGGTAAAGAAAATGTGGTAGATATACACCATGGAATACTACACAGCCATAAAAAGGAATGAGTTCATGTCCTTTGCAGAAACATGGATGAAGCTGGAAGTCATCTTCCTCAGCAAACTAACATGGGCACAGAAAACCTAACACTGCATGTTCTCACTCCTAAGTGGGAGCTGAACCATGAGAACACATGGACACAGTGAGAGGAGCAACACATACCAAGGCCTGTTGGGGAGTCAGGGGTGAGGGGAGGGAACTTAGAGGACGGGTGAATGGGTGCAGCAAACCACCGTGGCAGACTACACGTATGTAACAAACCTGCATGTTCTGCACATGTATCCTGGAACTTAAAGTAAAATAAGATAAATATAAAAAGAAAGTGCATGTCTTACATGTACACATATGTTTATTGAAGCACTATTCACAATAGCAAAGACTTGGAGTCAACCTAAATGCCTATAATGGTAGACTGGATAAAGAAACTGTGGCACATATACACTGTAGAATACTATACAGCCATAAAAAAGAATGAGATTATGTCCTTTGCAGGAACGTGGATGGAGTTGGAGGCCATTATTCTTAGCAAACTAACGCAGGAAGAGAAAACTATATATCACATGTTCTCACTTATAAGTGGGAGCTAAATGATGAGAATACATGGGCACGTAGCGGGGAACAACACACACTGGGGTCCACTTGAGGGTGGATGGTGGGAGGAGGGAGAGGATCAGGAAAAATAGCTATTGGGTACTAAGGCTTAATACTTGGGTGGGTACTAATGGGTATAGAAATAATCTGTACAACAAAACCCATGACACAAGTTTACCTATATAACAAACCTGCCCATATGCCCCTTAACTAAAAATAAAAGTTAAATTAAAACAAACACACAAAGTGCATGTCTGGAAAGAGCATATGGTTGGGTTCCGTGTTTTCTAAAACCAAGTCACACAATCTCTGCCCTTCATTAGAGTGGTTGATTCATATAGGTTTTTGTCATTATTGATAAGACAAGTTTTAGGTCTACCATGTTATTTTCCCAGTTCTGGTTTCTCTGTTTCTCTTGTCCTGATCCATGTCTTCTTATTAGAAACCATAGAAACAAAAGAAAGTAGAATAACATCTTTAAAGTGCTGGAGGACAAAAAGGTTAAGTAAGAATTCTATATCCAGCATAGATGTCCTTCAAGGATAGGCAAATAAGGAGATATTTCAGGTAAAAGAAAATTAAGAGAATTTCTCGCCAGCAGATCTGTACAATTACAACTGGTAAAGAAAATTCTTCAGACTAGAGACAAATGATACCAGGTGGAAAATGAGATTATCAGAAAAGATGAAGATGATCAAAAATGGTAAATATTGAGCTAAGTTCAAAGGCTATCTTGCTCCTGTCATTTACTCTTACTTTATATTCATAGAACTGTTTAAAGATAAGAAAAAAACTTTTCTCTGGGACTTATAACCTATATAGATATATTGCATATAATATCTATACTATAAAAGATGGATATTTTGCAGAGGATAAATGATTGCAATATTTCTATATTTATGGGTACTAGTACATTAATAACTGAAAGTAGACTGTGAAATGTTAAGAATGAGTTAAGTTCTGAAGGAAATTGCAACACTAAAAACCATTCGAAAGATCAACAAATCTTGGAGATGGTTTTTTGAAAACAAATCCCAGCCAGTCTTGAGTCTCATCATCCTACGATTTCAGAACTATTGTGAATACAAAAGTAATCACAGAACAGTCCTGCCCAGAAAGCGGAGTTATCCTTAAATATGGTGGCCCTGGGTCAGTTGGCCCTTCCTGCTGGACCTCTTCCACATGGGCACTTTCTGCAGTGACTTTGTTGTCCTGCTATTCCACTCTACCCAGTGTCCTGACCCAAGAGACAAGGGGCATCTGCTGCTGTGTCCACACTTGGAGAAGGAAACCTTGATGGTGTCAGTCAATTACAAGCCAGGCATGACAGCTCACCCCTGTAATCCCAGCAGTTCAGGATGCTAAGGCAAGAAGATTGCTTGAGATCAGAAGTTGGAGACCAGCTTGAACAACATTGTGACACGCTCATCTCTAAAAGATATAAAAATAAGTAAACTTAGCTGGGCCTAGTGGTGGGTGCTTGTATTCGCAGGTATTGGGAAGGCTGAGATGGGAGGATCCCTTGAACTTATGGGTTCAAGGCTGCAGTTAGCTGTGATCACACCACCGGACTCCAGCCCAGGCCACTGAGTGAGATCTTGACTCAAAAATATACATTGTAAACCTTTGCTCACTATGGGTTATTTTATTTATTATTTATTCAATATGTATTTTGATTTTATTTTACTGGCAGCACAATAAACCAGGATATACAGAAACTAGAAATCACATCCACTTTCCAGTGGTAAAAAGCCCAGTCCAGGGAGGTGAGAAGGAGACAGTCCTCATTAGCGCTGAGGATTCAGGGAGAATGAGATGGGCTGGGCAGGAAGGGTTTTTGTTTGTTTGTTTGTTTTCTGTGAATGAATGTAACTTTTTATTATGATAGAGTTGTTTTATTAAAGAAATAGATGAAAATGGTTAAGTAAAATCAAATGGCTCTAAAAGTCTTACAGTGAAAGCAACAGTCCTGCCATTTGTTCTTTCCAGAGACAAGCACTTTTCATTCTCTCAGTTTTTCCTTCTGGTCATTGTCTTCATGGGTTTTTCCAAATTATTACTTTTTCAGTTTTTCAAGTGGGTACATATATTAATACATGTAATTTTTAAAAGCCTCTTCAGTTTATAATGCATCCTAACCGTCCCCTGCCCCATCCCTCTGAATCCTCCAGAGCAATGACTTTTAACTGTTTTAGCAATGTCTTCTATTTTTTTCCTCACGTAACTACTTAGTCATTTCTTGATTATTTTATACATTCTATAGTGATTTCTTGATATGATAGATGAGGATTTAGCTCTTACACCATCACTATCTTCACTTTTCCTCCCATATTGTCCCAAAGTAGTTACCGGAGTTAGGGGCTAAGCAGTCACTGCATCATTATGACTAAGTACGTATTACTCATTGTTGAGAAGACAGAGTATTATGCTCTCACTTCCTATCCTGTACTTCCTTCTGCCCTAGAATTAATGATTGCCTAACCACCCTTCCCCCTTGTTTTTTTCACTTTTGCTTTATCGTCAACGAACTTCTTTCCAAATGCCCCAAATCTGGTAATAACTTATTATTATTTTCAAGAGAAGGGACCTCAGTATGGTGGCTAGGCTGGTCTGGAACTCTTGGACTCAAGCCAACATCTTGCTTTTAGCCTCCTGAGTAGTTGTGACTGCGGGCATGAGCCATTCCACCCAGCTAACCTACTAATATTTTTACTCTTTTTTTTTTTTTTTTTTTTAAAGCCAGCTCCTTAAGAGCTGGAATATTTCCTGTGTTGGATCCCATTTGCTGGATCCATGTCATTCTCTGGTTTGTCTACTCCTTCATTTTGCTGGAGTATTTTCTCCAATAGTTTCCCAAGAAAGGGTACATGGAGGCAACCCCTGAGTCTTTGCTTGCCTAAAAATGTATTATTTTACCTTCATCCTTGATTATTTGGCTGAATATAGACTTACCTGTTGAAAATAGCTTTCTTTCTAGAATTCTGAAGTCATGCTTCCATTGTTTTCAGCTTTCTTTTTGAGACGGGGTCTCTTCTGTCACCCAGGCTGGAGTGCAGTGGCGCAATCACAACTCCCTGCAGCCGTGACTGCGTGGGCTCAGTTCATCCACCTCAGCCCCTGAGCAGATGGGACTACAGGTGGGCGCCACAGGGCCCAGCCAACTTTTGTATTTTTTGTAGGGATGGGACCTCACCATGTTGCTCAAGCTGGTCTCAAGGGATCTGTCTGTCTCTGCCTCCCAAAATGCTGAGCCAATGTGTTACAGGCGTGAGCCACTGAGCCCGGCCAGTTTTTCTTGTATTCTCTCTCTTCTTCCTTCATTTCTTAAAGGCATCTCAAACTCAGTGGGCCCCAAACCAAAGTCAAACTCCATCCGAATATCCTGCTACTTCCAACCTTAAAATATATCTTAAATCACAGTTTTTTACTACATGCAACCTTCTGGTTCAAACTACCATGATCCCTCACTTGAATTTAGAATTGGTTTTACTGCTTCTGTATTTTTTAAAATCATAAAATATTTCAAATAAACCATGTGTGACTTTATACTTTTTACTACATAAAAAGAATAAAGATCTGCCAGGTGCGGTGGCTCACGCCTGTAATCCCAGCACTTTGGGAGGCTGAGGCAGGCGTATCACTTGAGGTCAGGAGTTTGAGACCAGCATGACCAACATGGTGAAACCTCGTCTGCACCAAAAACACAAAATTAGCCAGGTGTCGTGGTGCACGCCTGTAGTCCCAGCTACTTGAGAGCCTGAGGCAGGAGAATCGCTTGAAGCCGGGAAATTTGAGGTTGCAGTGAGCTGAGGTCGTGCCACTGTACTCCATCTGGGTAACAAGAACGAAACTCTGTCAAAAAAAAAAAAAAAAAAGATATGAAGAGGTTATATACTTAAACATGGAATTGCTTTAAGTGTTTGCCATTCACGGTTCCCATGCATGCCAGCAGCTTCTTACTGCAAACACCTGGGACTTGCTATAGAGCAGCTGGAGTACATTCCACCCACACACAGGATAGGGAGCTGACAACCAAGGAGTGGAGGATCAACACTCCAGCTTTCTCCCCTCTGTTTTCCTGTATCTCAGCAGTATGGAGCTTGTTACCGATGAGAACCTGCTCACTGACTTTAAACTGGTTTCCTTACCTTCTCAGTTCCATTTCTCCATACCTCAATTGATGATTTCTGGTAAGAGCTAGCAAATAAACTGCTTTCACTGAAATTTCAGTCTTGGAACCTGCTTTGGGTTCCCCAAAAGACCGAAATATATTAATTTTCCCATCACTGGACTTCCAGGTTGCTCTCAATTTTTCAATCTTACAAACAAGGCTGCAATATATGTCTACAAACCTCTAGATATACAGGTAGGAAGATTTCGGTATTTCCCACTAGTGAAACTGCTCAGTTGGAAAGTATGTGCATCTTCATCATAATAAATACTACTGACATTTGAAAAGCCTGACAATGTCAAGGACTGGCCAGAGTCCCATATGCGATGGGTGTGGAATGGCAGCTCACTGTAGCAGGTGCGGGATTTCAGTTGGGGTCTTGCAGAGGCACTTAGTTATAGCAAGAATATTTCATAAGTGGTATCTGATATATTCAAGACTAGTGCGGAATAAAAACACGTTGCTTAGAAATAATTATTCATAGATCCAAAGTCAACAAAAGTATTTTTCTTCTCATGTAAAAATATATCATTTTTTTTCCAGAGGGAGGGAGAACAACTTAAAATAAACCAGAAAATCCCTTCATATTAATCATTCTTCTCATATACTTCAAATTTGAGCTTAATGTCTTTCTCCTCCTGGACATCAGAGAGAACACCTGGGTATTCTGGCAGAAGTTTATATTTTTCCAAATCAATTTCTGGAAAAAAACGTGTCACTTTCAAAGTCCCACATGATCCTTGTCACAAATAGTTTAAGATGGCCTCGGTGATTCATGGCTTCCTTATAAACAGAACTGCCACCAACTATCCAAATCATCTCTACTTTATTTTCTAATTTTGGTTGTTCAGTAAGTTTTAAGATATCATCCAGATTTCTGGCAAGAAAATGAGCTCCTTGTGGAAGTTCCTTGAGTTCTCTGCTGAGAATTGAATTAATTCTATCCTTTAAAGATCGATTCTTCTCAGAAATGGAGAACCAGATCTTCCTACACATAACACCAGATTCTGTTTACCTTCTACTGAAGAGTCTGTGTCATTCTCTGGAAATACCTAAATTCACTCCTGAGTGGCGGCCAGGGCAGGTCCCGGTTCTTGCCAATGCCCGTGTCTGGGACACAGCGACGATGCAGTTTAGCAAACGAACCATGACAGGAGCGGTGAGCACCTCCGACCCCGCTCACTACACCAGAACGCGCGGCCGAGATTGGCCGGAAGGTTTTTACTCTGAACCTGGAGGATGAGCAATGACATCCCTGTCTCCACCTCAAAGCCCCTCCTGAGCATTCACCTCCTGGGAGCAGGAGCAGCGCAGCAGCGCCACCTGGTGGTCCATGCGCTTCCCTTTGCAGATCACTCGCAGCCCTGAGGTCCTCCTCTCCTTTCCATGCACCTGGGATTTCTTCACTGGACACCATCCTGGATCAAGTTTCCTGTAAAGCAAAAGAAGCGCACAGGGCTTGCTCATGGAGTCCCTGCACAAAGTGGCCGTGGGGGCTGCGATGGACACTGCATGGGTATTTCCGGCAGGCTGTCATTGGTGTACTTTGAAGTGGATGTTGTTTACCCGAGTATTCACTTTGTGAAAATCCACTGCTCACTTGTGGATTGTCCTCTTTTCTCCACGCATTCTGTCCTTCCCTCAAATATACATTGCTGGTGTTTTGAAGCAACTCTATGTACACTAAGAAGAAACACTCCTACTGCATAGCCTTGGAAATGCTGAATTGAAAAATTTAGTGCAATTGTTTTTAATTCCAGGAAATAAATACACGTAAACAGGAAAATCTACAACAACAGCAGTAGGCTTGGGAGCTGACACCAGAATAGCTTCGGAAATGGCTCTCAAGCCAGGAACTAGGAATCAAACCCAAACAAGCCCATGGGAGGTGTGGGGTGTGAAATGATGCCCAGTAGTGCATGATTGAATGAGTCATGGGCAGTGGCTCATGCCTTGGCTGGCTAGTCACGAAGTTGGGGAAAATAGAGTTGGAAAATTGGGAGGTAGAGGAGAGAGGTACACATAGACCTCTTGCTATAGGCCGATTGTGTGACGATAGTGGTTGTGTGTGGATGCCTACCAGAGGGTCTTTAGGGGGCTGGGGCTGCCTGTAATCAGGTGAGTGAGATGGCTTGATGGACGATGCCACTCAACCATACAGGGCTTGCTCATGGAGTCCCTGCACAAAGTGGCCATGGTGGCTGCGATGGACACTGCATGGGCACAGTGATTGAGTCGCCACTCACCAGGGCTGACCTGGCAGCTGCCACTGTTGAGGGCCCAGCTAACCAAAAGCAGCTGCTTTTTTTGGACGGAGAAATAAAACAGGTAATGTTAATTAAGAATAAAATACATTATGATAGATAAAAATGCCACTAAAAATATAGTACAGGTTTAAATAATTTTGAGACTATGAACAAGATTATGTCAATGGGGAGAACTTATTACAAGTATGTAAGTTAAAATGGTTGTAAAACTTTATTTCCCTTCAGGCATATCCAGACTGTTTTACAGATAAGTTCTACCAAAACTTCAAAGAAGGCTACTGAATTTATACATAATATTCAAGAGAATGAGGAAACATAGTGAAACCAGTAAACTCATTATTGTTTATGTATAAATAACATTGATTCTAAAGCCAGCTAGGGAATACATAAGAGAAAACATGATAGGATAATCACTTCGCAGCAATTAGAGGTAAAAATACTGAGAAAAACAGTACTAGACTGTGTCCACCAGTGAGCTATAAATAAATTAAATATCCTGCCCAGGTTATTCATCCCCTGGATACAAGAATATTTAAACTTTAAATCTGTAATGCATTTTACCACTTAATTAAAGAATAAAAGACAGAGATAATCACATTTTGTTAGATGCAGAAAATACTGCAGATGAAAGTCAACACTCGTTCTCACCCACAGTTCTTCACTTATCTCCACTTCTAAGAACTTGTGGTCAGTACTCGCTTTGGCAGCACATATATTAAAATTGGAAAGATACAGAGAAGATTAGCATGGCCCCTGCTCAAGGATGACATGCAAATTCATGAAGCATTCCATATTTTTAAACTCTCAGTAAACTAGATATTGAAGGAACATACCTCAAGATAATAAAAGTCATCTATGACAAACTCACAGCCAGTATCCTACTGAATGGACAAAAGCTGAAAACATTCCCTTTTAACACCAGCACAAGACAAGGCTGCCCTCTCTCACCAGTCCTACTCAACACAGTATTGGAAGTTCTGGTCAGGGCAATCAGGTAAGAGAAAGAAACGATATTCAAACAGGAAGAGAGGAAGTCAAATTGTCTTTGTTTGCAAATCACATGATCCTATATCTAGAAAACCCCATTGTTTCAGCTGAAAAGCTTCTTAAGCTGATAAGCAACTTCAGTAAAGTCTCAGGATACAAAATCAATGGCAGAAGTCACAAGCATTCCTATACAACAAGAGACAAGCAGAGAGTGAAATCGTGAATAAACTTCTATTCACAATTGCTACAAACAGAGTAAGATGCCTAGGAATACAGATCACAAAGGAATTGAAGAATCTCTTCAAGGAGAACTACAAATTGCTGCTCAAGTAAATCAGAGAGGACACAAACAAATGGAAAAACACTCCATGCTCATGGATAGAAAGAATCAATTTCGTGAAAATGGTCATATTGCCCAAAATAATTTATAGATTCAATGCTATTCTCATTAAACTACCATTGGTATTTTTCACAGAATTAGAAGAAATGATTTTAAAATTCATATAGAACCAAAAAGAGCTTTATGGTCAAGACAATTTTAAGCAAAAAGAACAAAGCTGGAGGCATCATGCTACTTGACTTCAAACTATACTACAAAGCTACAGTAACCAAAACAGCATGGTACTGGTACAAAAACAGATGCATAGACCAATGGAATAGAATAGAGAACTCGGATATAAGGCCACACATCTACAACTATGAGACTTCAGTGACCACACACAATAAAGAATACAATCTATACAAAAATAGTTTAGAAAATATAATTTTCACAGTTACCATTGACATTGAAAATGTCTAGTTTTCAACTTCAAAAAACATGAATTATGCATGTATGAAAGTATGGCTCATTCACAGGAAAAACAATGGAAAGAAATTGTTCCTGAAGAAGAATGGACTGACTTACTAGACAAAGACTTTGAATCAACCGTCTTAAACATAGTCAAAGAGCTAAAGGAAACCATGGACAAATAACTAAAGAAAATCAGGAGAACTACATTTCACTAAATAGCAGATCAATAAATAATTGTGAAAAGGAAACAAATGGAAATCTGGAGCTGAAATGTACAGGAAGTAAAATGGAAAATTCACTGGAGGGCTTCAAGAGCAGATTTTAGTTTGGAGAATGAAGAATCAGTAAACTCAAACATAGGCCAATTGAAATTGCCCATTCGAGGAGCAGAAGGGAAAAAGTATGAAGAAAAATGAACAGAAGAGATCTGAGAGACAACATCAAGTATATACATTTTGGGAGTCCCCAAAAGAGAGAAGGAAGAAGAGGGAAGAAAGAGTATTTAAAGAAATAATGACTCCAAACTTCGGAAATTTTATTAAAAACATGAATCTGGGTATCCAACACACTGAAACATTTAAAGTAGCAGCAATTCAAAGATGTCCACACTGAGAAACATTATAATGAAACTGTCAAAACACAAAGACAAACAGAGTATCTTGAAAACAACAAGAGAACGGACTCATCGAGTACAAGGATCCTCCATGAGATTAACCACCAAATCTTCTTCAGAAACTGTGGAGTTCAGAAGACATTGGCATGACAAACTTAAAGTTCAGACAGAAAAAAACAGCCTGTCTCAACTGACAGTTGCATATTTGACAAAACTCCCTGTCAGAAATAATGGAGAAATTCAGACATGCACAGGTAAATAAAAGCTGATGGCACTTGTCTCTGGTAAACCTATTCTACAATTAATGCTAAAAGGAATGCTTCACACTGAAATAAAAGGACATTAGATAGCAACTTGAAGCTATATGAAGCAAAGAAGTACACAACTAAAAGTAACTTCATAGGTAAATAGAAAAGCAAGTATTTTTGGGGGGGTGGTAATTTGTAACTCCTCTTTTGTTTTCTCTATTTAAAAGAAAATGCCCATCAACTGATGAATGGATAAACAACATGTAATCTATTCTGCAATGGAATATTATATTACCATAAAAGGAATAATGTACTCATACACGCTACAACTTGGATGAACCTTGAAAACATGTCAAATGAAAGAAGCCAGTCACAAAAGGCCATATATTGTATGATTCCATTTTAATAAAATATTCAGAAGAAGCAAATCTAGAGAGACAGAAACTGGGTTAATGGTGCCAGTGGCTGGTGGCAGGGGAGAGTGGAAGGTAACTGCTTAACAGGTACAGAGTTTCCTTCTACAGTGGTGAAAATGCTCTGGCACTTGATAGTGATGATGGCTGCATAACGTTCTGCATCTACTAAATGTTACTGCATTGTACACTTAGATGGTTACAATGGCAAATTTTGTGTTGATGTGTATTTTATCACAACTGAAAAGAGGCTGGCAAACATATTCCAAGTTTGCTTGGGAATCTGCCCATCTGTCTTTTCCCCTCACAATGTCATCTCCTATTCAGAGCTCACCCTTGCTCTTCTGCAAGTAGAAAGCTTCCTTTTCAGAACACGGTCCAAGATCAGCCAGGTCCAAACCCCAAAATGACTTTCTGTCTTGGATCCAAATGCTCAGATGCAACTCTGGGGCTAACTTCAGGGGAAGTCAGGAGATTATCCAAATAAGATGATTCACTGGGAGAAAGAAAGTTTGGCTATAATGTTAGGAAGTTATGTTTGCCTTTCTAAAAAGGATCCTGCTTACCAGTGAATATATGGTTTTTGTCTGTGCAGGATGGAGTTCTCAGCAGAGGAATGAAAGACAACCCTAGGAATATGATACACCTCGTGAGTAGCTGACTGACCCACCCATCTGCCACCCCCAGCTGAAGGAAACAGCTAGACTCTACCCTTCGCCCATCCTTCAGTTGTATTCCACTGGATATGGACCCTCTACAAGTGTGGACATTCCTGGATCTCAGTTGCTCTTCCTGCTGTTGAGGAGTCTCCACTGGTGCGGCTCATGCCTAGGTGGGCTCTGCAGGAGGCTGAATGTCTCCCAGTTCTCAAGGCTGACATTCAGTGAACCCAGAAAAAGCCTCAAAGATCACAGGGGCTCACATTTTCATCTATGAAATAGAAGAATACATCTCCCTCTTTCAGGTGTAGTGGTAATTATATATATATACACACACACACACACACGCATACATTTATACACAAACACATACACGACAATCAGTAATCTATATATTGATGGTGTTCTTAGTGTTGCCTTTGTTGCTCAGCTGAACTCTGTAACCAAAAATTGGATCATGGATTGTGAAGGAAGAACTCATTTCTTTTCTCTGGTGGAGCACTCAGTAGGCATTTCTGCCCTTTGGGTTCAAATGAGAAAGTAGCTTTAGCTTGAGGCAGAAAGAAGATTGTGAATACTATTATTATTATTATTATTATTATTATTATTATTATTATTATAGAGATAAGGTCTTGATATGTTGCCCAGGCTGGAGTGCAGTGACTATTCACAGCTGTGATCATAGTGTCCTACATTCTTGAACTTCTGGTTTCTATTAATGTTCCTGCCTAAGCCTCCTGAGTAGCTGGGACTACAGGTGCACGCCACCATATCTGGCCTCATTTCATTGTTATTTTACTTCAAATATTTTATTTTAAATGTTAAAATATATGTTTTTATATTGGAAAAGTGAAACCCTATTTGATCACAGAAGACTTTAAAATGCACAGACAGAAACATCACCTAGGCCTTTCTTTAAAAAATCACTGCTATCATATTGTTGAACCTTTGTAGACTGCAGTGCAAATGGTGGTCCCTGGAGCTGTTTTATGCAGTGGTGCTCATTTTCATTTTGTTATTTTCTCTCTATATATATTTATATATGCTATCATTTTACAAAGTTGCATTCATATGTTATGGGTTATCTTGGATGTTGCTTTTTGAATGTATTATTATACAAGTAGTTTTCCATGCTATAAACTTTGCCTAAAGTTTATACACTTTTACAAGCTGCATCCCACTTCAGATAAGATGTAACCCAACTTCTTTTGGATCCATCTGCTTTCATTTTGTCTTGTTGTAAATAATGTTTTGACAAGCATCTTTATATAGAGAGATTCTTCTATGTTTAGAATTTTAGAAAATTCATAAGCTACTCAAAGGATAAATATTAAGACACAGACTTTTAAACATTTTTAATTATTTTCATCACATTGTCACACTGCTTCTCTAAATCATCTTACTGACATATTCCACCACACCTTTCAGGACATGCTAGGACTCAAGGCTATTTATGGATCTGGAATCACAGAGGGGTGTTGGGGGTAAATGTGGAGTGGAATCACAGGGTCTTGAGGGCAACTGCCTCAAAGAAGACCATTTATTACCTTTTCATTAGGGAAAACTGGATTAACTTCGCCAAATGTGGTTGAATGTAACTGGAAAATAATTTTCAGAGGAATTTAGGAGTTCAGTGTCTTTAGTTTCATCAGGATCTGCCCAGATGTCCCCATTCTGATTTTCAGGATCCCATTTATTCCCAATCAATGACTTCACTTAAATAACAGATATTCTTTGAGTTTGGGATTTGTTTTGTGTTGCAATTTAGCCACCCACAGAATGAGATTCTGTGTTTATTTTTCAGAAAGTTCAGCCCTGCAGCTACAGGAGATTAGGATTTCATTCAAAGGAAACAGAAACTTTTAGGTGACTTACATGGCTCATGAGCTAGAAGTTTGCAGCCCTGAGTTCATCTTTTTTTCCCCATTTTGTCCAGCACAGTTGGCAAAAATCAGCCAATCACCTTATACTTGCTAGTTTAACAAAGTCTTCTAAGGTGTCAAATACATAGTCACCCAGATCTTATAAGTATTTGATTAGGTCTATCCAGTGGTGATATTCTGAGTATTCACACTCTCTGTACTACTGGAAATAGAGTCATTTGTGCCTTTAAATCCAAATGAATTAGAGAAACAAATCAAGAAATCCCCCCACCAAATTCAGTGAACTCATTCTTAAAATTCTGTTCCAGTGTCCCTGTGCCCCAGCAAGCTGGGCTGGTCATGGTCTGAGGCCTGGTGGGTCAAGGACAGCTGGCTCAGCTGGGGTGCACTGTGCCTTGGTGGGTCAGCAGCCCACAATGGTGCTGGGTTTATGGGCACCAAGCCCATTTGGGAGTTGCACACACTGAGTCAGGCTCCAGTGACCCCCAGGCTTCTAAGGGACACTCTCCTCCTGCTAGTGCCAAGCTAAACTGTGGGGAGCAGCACGCCTGTTCACACTGCCTGACAAACTGCAGCCCCAGCCCCTGTCACAGACACCCTGGCCTGTACCCTAGTGCTTTTCATGGCTGTGGCCATTCAGGCACTACTTCAGATCCCCTAGGACTGGGAGCAGCCTGTCTGGGGGAGACCAGCAGGATGTCTATGGAAGGCTGCTTCATGCTACAAGGGCAGAGGTAAGTCTTTGGTACAGAGACTGGTTGGCAAAGTTGAAAATGTTGCCCCAGGTCCTTTTGGGGATTATTTACCAGCCCCTGGTTTGAGTGTTGTCTGGCAGGACCCCAGGCTCTGGGAGCCGATCCTCCTTCACTCAAGACCTGCTGCAACCTCCCGCTGAGGTCTTGAAACCAGCAGGAGCAGTTGTTCTTTGGCATCAGGGACACCGCAGGGCTGAGTTGCTCCCTGCCTGGAGGTGGTCCCATGGGGCCTGCTGTCTGGGCCAAGGATGGTGCAGAGCTGGTGTCCTCAAAATGCATCCTGGTGGAGCCCCAGCAGCTGCAGGTGGTGACTGCCTCTCACGACGACCCTGGGGGCCTACAGCTGCAGCGACTCACCCAGCAGGAGTGGTGCCACTCAGTGTGCACATGACAGATGCTCCAGCCTCAGGAGATGACAAAGATGGGGAGCACAAGGCTGAAGACCCAGGTGCATAACCTCCTACTCACCTCATCTGGCACATTAGAAACCTGTCCTCGGCTCATGCACAAATCCACCTTTGGGTGGCCACAGGCTCCAGCTTACTACAAAGGCCATGTGTACTCCATGTCATCAACACACCCCAGCTTCTTCCCACCTCCAGTCATCTCACTGTATGTGACATGGTGCCAGCAGTGGGGGCCTGAGCCCTTGAGCAGACTGTCTCAGCTCAAATTTCAGCTCCACTACTTACTGCTGTGTGACCTTGACCAAATCACTTAACCTCTCTGTGCTTCACGAACTTCCATTGTAAATGTGTGTGTTCACATATGCCAAGTACCCAAAAAGATGCCTGGCACATGGCAGCACCCACCACAGAAGTGGTAGCTGCTATTATTGCCTTATTAAATCAGTGGAGATGTCACCCATCAGGGCTAGAGACAATTTGGGAAATCCTGATCTGCTTCTGGTTTCAGGTGGCGAATCCTGTAGGACCAGCAGGCACACGGCTGCCTCAGTGCAGCTGGCACAGGGCACCGCCAGCCCAGAGCAACTCAGAGCTCAGAACACTCTGGCGTCCGAAGTTCAAGTTTTTGTGGCTCAACTGTGGCGTCAGTCATAGAATGTGGACCCCTCCCTATGGAGTCTCCCAGGCTCAGAGTCTTCCCTCAACTCTGGAAATGCAAATCCAATATGGACCTCACGGAGAGGTTCTGAAGGTTAAGTAAGAGACACGTGAAAAGTGCCTGGTGGACACCAGGGATGCCAGTGTGGCTGGGGGACAATGGTGAGGCAGAGTGGAGGGGCAGGTGCCCCCTCCTCAGTATGTCTCCCCAGGCCCTGTGAGGACAGATGGAGGCCCTCTCCAGGCTCTCACCCGGCCCCGCCCCAGCATGTATGCAGGTTCCTCTCAGCCCCGGTTACCACCAGCCCTGCAGTCAATCCCTGAGCTGGGAAGGGGCCCTTGAATCCACCCTGTCCTGCATCACAGTGTCGTCCACTCGGGCTCACATTGCCACTAGGCCGCTTGGCAGCCACTTGGCAGCCAAGGGATGGGGCCACGTTTTGTACTTTCTGAAACACGGCTTCGCCTTCAAGTGCGGGTGATGACAGTGCCACACAGAACAAATGCTACTGCCTATCCTCATCGAGTGTAATTTTCCAGTTTTCCAACCCTCAATGAGCAAGAGAGCATGGCTTCCACCAGAGGGCATGAGGTTAGCAGTCACAGGGGCAACCAACAGGCAAAGACACCAGAAAACGATCCAGCAGGGAAGCGCAGGTCTTCACTGAGAGTGGGAACCCCACAGATCTGACCGTCTTCAAGCACATTAGAGAGATGCCATGAGTAGTGGCTGAGCCAGAGAGACTTATTTGCCTCCTCAAAAAGTGTAAAATTATAACACTTTAAAATTTTCTATCAACACAAAAGTAATCTGGGCGCTGTGACTTCTGGTGAGTCACTGGGACAGACAGCATTGTCAGGAAGGCTGGCTCTGTGGTGTCCCAACCTGCCAGAGCCCAGGATGGTGGTGGCCTCCCCAGAAGCACCTGGCAACTCACCTGCACAGGGTCAGGGTCCCAGCTCCCCACACCCCAGCCACCACTCCTTCTCCTGCTTCCTTCTTTTCTTTCTTTCTTTCTTTCTTTCTTTCTTTCTTTCTTTCTTTCTTTCTTTCTTTCTTTCTTTCTTTCTTTCTTTCTTTCTTTCTTTCTTTCTTTCTTTCTTTCTTTCTTCTGTCTCTCTTTTTTCTTTCTTTCTTTCTTTTTCTTTCTTTCTTTCTTTCTTCCTTTCTCTCTCTCTTCTTTCTTTCTTTTTTCTTTCTTTCTTTCTTTCTCTCTCTCTCTCTCTTCTTTTTTTTCTGTCACATCTCAAAGAGAAATACACAGTTGCAAGAGGGTGGAAGGTCCTGTTCATTCACATTGAAAAGCTCAGGTATTTCTATTAGAATCACATGTTTTAATTTAGGATGCTGACTCCTGTGTCCATCTCAGCCTGGGCATTGTGCTGCCACCTTCCAGAAGAGAAAAACTAGGTAGTGCCTTGTGAAGGGGCAGCGTTTCTCATTTCCGACAATGTCAGCCCTGTAGCCATCCAGATGAGAGATGGGGGACACAGGTGAGGACCCAGACCTGCCCTCCTCCCACAAGACTCAAGAATGTCTTGAGTCTTGGAAAGAGTTGTGAAAATGCCACAGGTACAAACACCTACGGGCCACTCTCACAGGGACAGCTCCATGAGGCACTGCCGCTCATTCCCAGAACCTCCTGCCACGGGCAGCACTTAGACAGTGACCCAAGGCCGACCAGGGAGGATGCCAGCCAGGATGTGTCATCTTCACCTCTTTAGGACATAATGCCAGCAGGGGCAAAGTGATCCCCAGCAACAAGACAGAGGAAGAAAGGAAAACGGAAGAAAGGACAATGTCACAGTAGCCACCAAGACCAAGAGAGATGGTTCCAGAACTGCAGGACGGCTTCACATGCAGATGCTGTGGCTGTGCAATTACACTCCGAGAGGGGAGTCCAGGCCACTTTCAGGGTGCTCGCTGCCCTCAGCTGGGGGCCTGCAGGGCATCAAGTCCTGAGAACGCCGTGTTCTAGTGGAGTAGAATGAACTGACAGATACACAGCAAAGCTCCACATACTTTTCCTTTTCTTTGTGCCTACAAAGTTCTTCTTCAGTGTCCTCTCTCTTTTCAGCTACTACCGCTGTGTTGGTTTAAAAAAACAGGACAATAGTAAAAATTGGAGACAAGTGTTTGACGATGAAGAAAAATACTGGCTATCTCCCGTATTTTCAAGCGTGGGTGATGGTTGCAGTTTTCCAGCTCACCTTGTAGGTGATGAATCCAGATAAAGCTTCTGTTACAAATTAAAACGGACATGCCAGAAGTATTAGCTCAAATCAACCTTGTCCTGTCAAATCACCTAGTGACTCAAAAGACCACCTGGACTGTTAATTTCAGTGGCCAGAGAGTGGAGCTGGAGAAGGAGTTGTTAGATCAGGGACAAATAACCATTTTATAGTGGCAACAGAAAATGGAACAAATGGTTGTTTGTTCAAAACCATTTGAATCACAGCAAGGTGTATAAACACATTATTGAATGACAGTTTCAGTTCTGTGCCCAAGAAAATGATCAGTGGAGTGAAGTGACTGAAGTACCACAGAAGATATGTTTGTATTTTTTCTTTTTTCAACTTTCAGTTTCAGGGAGTGTGTGTATATATAATATTTGTGTATATAAAATAAATATATATATAATTAAAGAAAGCCTTCGCACCATTTGCTGGAGCCACAGAAGCACCGCTCCAGAGCAGAACAATGCCTTACATCTTCAGTGTTCGTTTGTACAACATTCACTAGCAGCTACAAAAGTGACTTAATTTTCCTCTGGAAATAATGCTTGTCTGTTGTGAGATGTTGGAATATATATGAACCATTATCACATGTTAACACACCATAAGGAGTTTTTTGGGGTTTTTTTGCCCTTTCCCATCTTTTTTCTTTATTATTATTATTATTAATATTATTATTGTTATTATACTTTAAGTTCTAGGGTACATGCGCATAACGTGCAGGTTTGTTACATATGTATACTTGTGCCATGTTGGTGTGCTGCACCCATCAACTCGTCAGCACCCATCAACTCGTCATTTACATCAGGTATAACTCCCAATGCAATCTCTCCCCCCTCCCCCCTCCCCATGATAGGCCCCGGTGTGTGATGTTCCCCTTCCCGAGTCCAAGTGATCTCATTGTTCAGTTCCCACCTATGAGTGAGAACATGCGGTGTTTGGTTTTCTGTTCTTGCGATAGTTTGCTGAGAATGATGGTTTCCAGCTGCATCCATGTCCCTACAAAGGACACAAACTCATCCTTTTTTATGGCTGCATAAGGAATTTTTGATACCTGATTCACACTATTAGAGTGGCTTCTTAGTATCCATGTGAATTTTCACTTCAAAAACACAAGCCAGAAACTTAAGTGAAGGACACCTAGGGCAAATAGTGGCTGAAAGTGAGGAAGATCCAAATTAATGTAGCTTGTCCTGTATAAGGAAAACAAGACAATTCTTTTGTTATTTGCCAATTTAATTCGTAATTTGCTAATTACATTTATGCTTATATACATTTCAACATTTTAATACAGTATTTTTTATTGTTAGTTATAAAATTTTTGAAAGGATTCTGTTCCTCTAGAACCACTCTTCATACCACAGTCTCTATCAGTCTGGATTCTTCAGAGAAGCAGAACCAATAGGGTGTGTGTGTGTGTGTGTGTGTGTGTGTGTGTGTGTGTGTGTGTATTTGTATTCATATGATGCTATTTATTCATGTGATTATTAGGGAGAAAAGTCTGAAGATCTGCAGGATAAGCTAGCAGACTGAAAACGCAGAAAGATGTTCTAATCCTGAGGCAGAATTTCTTCTTCTCTGGGAAACCTCAGTTTCTGCTCACAGAGTCTTCCACTGATTGGATGAGGCCCGTTTACATTATTGATGGTCATTTTCTTTTATAAAGTCAGCTAATTCAGCATGGGGAAGGGGGTCATGGTGGACACGGGGGAGGGCTGGTCTTCCCACCTCCTCACGTTAGGCTAACAGGGTCCCAGACACATTCAGATGCCTTTGCAGAAAGAGAAGCCAGAGGCTCTTGAAGTCACAAAGGGGAAGCGTGAAGAAATCCTGCATCTCAGTCCCTCACAAGACAGCTGTCTCGTGCTGCAGAAAACAACAGTCATGAACAAATTCAGGTCAGTGGCTATAAAGGGTAATGCTCTGAACTCCCCACTACACACTCAACATGTCCCAAAGAATCACCATAATCCAGTCTTGTCCCCTCTACCCCATCCCCCTTCCACATGAGGCCCTCCAGGACATCACCTTTACAAGCTGTGAGAGACACATCACAGCCCTGGCCACTGTCAGGGCTGCCTGGGGTAGAACGAAAACAGGACCTGGTCAGAGCCTGAGGAGATGTGGGAGAGGAGGAGTTATGGCATAGGTGAGCTCCTCCACACCTGTCTCCCATACTTAACACAGCCTGAGCACCTCCTTCTCTACCCCTGGGAAGAAATCATCCTGTGAGGGGCCAGGGAAGAGACAGGGCCATGAGGTCCTAGAGGAACCCCCTAGTCTTGGACCCCAGAGAAGTTTCCAAAACTGTGACTGCAGACCCAGGGCAGGAAACACAAGGAAAGCAGGCGTGGGAACTGAACCAACTGCACAGTATATAAAGATATACTTGGTATAGAATAGACACAAAGTTAGGTTTGGTCTTTGGTGAATTCATGAATATGATTGTATTAAAATGTAATTGCATTGCATAAAAATGATAAAATGAAGAATACCAAAAAAATTAGGAAAGATTTTATTTTATGCAAGGAGTGTACATTTCAATTCATTAATTTATTCCAATAGAGAAAATGTTATATGCTTATCTGTTGAGCCTATGTATTAATTTTCTGTTGCTGCATAACATATGACCACTAACTCGGTGACTTTACACGGCACCCATTTATTTCTCCACATTTCCTTAATGAGAAATCCAGACCTGGCGTGAACCATTCTCAGTTCAGGATTTCACAAAGCTGTGTCCTCATCTTGAGGTTGGGGTCGTCCTTCAAGTTTACATGGAGCTTGGTGGCAAAATTCATTTTCCGGAAGTTGTAGGATTGTAGTCCTGGTTGCTTGGCAGCTGTCGGGTGGAGGTGGGTGGAGCTGCTCTCAGTTCCTGGAGCCCACCAGCATCCTTTGCCACATGGTCCCTCCACTTTCAAAGCTCGCAGTGGAGGAAGCCCCTCACATGGAATCTCGCTCACACTGTGAATCTCTTTGCTGAGGAAGAAACAAGTTGTTTTAAGACCTCACCTGATTAGGACAGTCCAAGCCAGGATAATCATGGCCTTAAAGTCAACTGATTTGGGACCTTCCTTATATCTGCAGAACCCTTCACAGTAGCACCTACAGTAGTGTTGATTGAGTAACCGGGGGAAGGTGAATAACCAGGGGTGGTTATTTGGAGGCCATCACTGAATCATCCTCGCATTGCCAGGATCTTCCTTTTGTGTTTAATTGGGTCACAGTAGGAAACTGAAGTTCAAATAAATAGATTGCTGGGAATGTTAATAAAATCCATCCTATTGATACATGGAAATACTGAAATCTTAAAACCAAATGACAGTGAATATCTTTTAGTTAATTTAGAGTAAATAAAAATTAAAGTGTAGTAATTCTTTTTCTCTTTTGAAGCTCTTTTAGTTGTCTATTGCTGTATAATAAATAACGTAAAGTTCGACAGCTGAAAACAACCAAGAGTTATCATCTCCCAGTTTCCAGTGGTCAGGAATCTGGGAGAGATTTCCTTGAGTGCTTCTGGGTCAGGGCCTCTCACAAAGTTCATTGGGGGACACACCTTTCATAGAATATGGGGAGGGAGCCAGAGAACACTGATAAAAGTGGCAGGCCCAGATGCAAGGCTGACTCCAGTGCTGGACAAAAGGAGAGAAGGTTTGTTAGATGAATCCTAGATCACAGGCAATCTAAGGAGAGTTGAGCAAGGCCATGGAGGAGTCCTCCGGCCACAGATGTCCAATAGAGGGGTCCCCTGTTGTCCAGGAATGGCCTGCCATAGTGTCCATGCAGTTACCTGTCAGTGGCTGGGAACAGCCTATGAGAAGCAAGGCCTCTGCACCAATGCTGCTGAGGATGTCAGAGCACAAGAGCGAGGCCTTGGGAAATTACCTGGGAGAGTGGCTCAAACCTTCCTCCTGAGGGGTCTGGGCCTTTGGAAATCAAACTCTCTCAGACTGGGTTGTTGGACGATTCTGTTCACATTTGCAATGGGACAAGGGGAACAAGGAAGCCCCCAAGTGAATCTGTGGATTCCACACAAACTCCTCCTGCCCCATATTGTGTAACAGCAACCCTGCCTCGTCCTGGGGATCGGGGTCCAGCACCTCTGCCTGGAGAGGAGAGGGGTGCTCTTCTCCTCTGCTCGTCTCTGGGCACATACTGTCCAGACTTCCCTGGAAGCAACTGCAATGTGTAGCTCAATGGGCTCTTGTTTGTCCCCTTGTCTGAGTGCCTCCCTGTGGAAAACCAGGACCTCCCATACTACAAAGCCCAGACTTGGGAGATAAGAAGTGCGAGTTCCACAGCGGGTGAATATAAGGGATGGGACATGGAGCCACGCCCTCTTCCATCCCTTGGTTTCTGAACCCAAGTTTCTTCCTACTGAGAATACAGCACTGTAGTGATGTCTCTGATTCAATAAATGCACTGTGTCCTGAAAGATGGACCCATTCCTCAGTGTTTCCTCCAGGCTGGTTCTGACTTGTGCCTGTTGAAGGCCTGTCCACGGTTCTGTGTGGCCTGCAGCCCCTGCATGGTGCAGATGGTGATAGGATCAGTGGATCCCCTGGTCACAGCCCATGCTGCCCCTACTTCCATTTCCCTGTGAGGTGGGTCCCCCAGGAAGACACTGTGCTGAGAGTAATTCCAAACCTGTGGACCAGGAATGTCAGCAGCTCCTGGATAGTGGTGCTGGCGGAGAGTGTGAGAATAGGGGGAAACAAGCCTACCCATGGAAGAAGTGTCTATCCTTCTGAGGACGAATCCCTGGTCCTTCCATGATGAGGCTCAATGTGGTCAATGTGTCACTTAGTGGCTATTTGGTCACCTAAAGAAATAGCGCCCTAGCAGGGCTCATCAGGGCCTATCATGGCCCTCTAATCCTGACAAGCTGCATATTCAGAGGCAGCAGCAGCTGGATCAGCCTTGTTTGGTGGTAGTCAGTGCTGTGCTGGGCCCATTGTAGCCTCCAAATATGAGGCTACCTATGGGTCCAGCAGCACTGACTTGCACCTGCCAAAGCAGTCGAATGACCTGGCAGGATGGGCACGTGAAGGGAGCTAGTGTGGTTCCTGCATGCACCCACCCATCCTGCCAGGTCTGAGCGACCCACAGTGAAGGCTGGCTAACTTGCATTTGTCCGCTTGGTTGTTCACTGACACCTCACGGGCAGGTATTTTCTGCGTGGATGGGGTGTTAACCTGGGGTTCAGGGTCAATCCACATGGACCATTTCCATGTCATGAAGGACACTGTTGGGCCCATCCAATCTATGACTCTTTAGATCACACAGAAGCCAATTCATATAAGCAGTTGAAATCACATGATTCTTGGTGTCCCACGGTCAAGAATTCTATCTGATCAGGGTCAGTAACACTAATGTTGCTTCTGGAAGGAGGCATATGTCTCTGCTGTGGATGACATGATCTTACTCCAGAATCCAAGGTCCTCCACTGTGACTTTCCCCCGATGCTTGGTTCAGCTCCATCCTGCATCTTTCCCCACCCCTGCCACCTCCAGCACCAGCGGGACTGAGGGACGGTGGCTGCCTGCGCCACAGCCTGGATCTGCTGCAGGGTCCTTTCCTGTGTGGGCCCTACTTGAAGCTGGCATCCTCGTATGTCACCAAAAGTGTGGCCAAAATGATATACCTAAATATGGAATGTAGTGTTGTCAGAACCTGAAGAGATTTACCAAGCAGTGTGCTTCTCTCTCTTTTTTTTTTTGGAAGATAAAAGATGCAACAGGCTGGTTTTTTTTGTTTTTTTTTTGTTTTTTCTATTTTGTTTTGTTTTCACTTGGAAAAAATTTCCCTGCATGCCCGTAGCCACCACACCCATAAAATTTCACTGCAGTGGCCACTCCTGAAGTTCTGTAAGATTTGTCCTCCTCTTCCTGGGGTGCATGTGTTTTACCAAGGCCTCCAGCATACTTTCCACCTTCTTTCTCATCCATCCCAATCTATGAATTTGCCAATGAAATGAACAGTAGAATGTTCATGGTCTCTTAAGGCTCTGTTATAGATGGCAGGAGAGTTCTAATAGCTCTCAGGGAAACTGTAAATAACTATGATATGAATGTGAGTAACTCCATATCCACTTTCTAATTGGAAAGGAAAGCACTCAGCAAATCCCCGGCTGCACACCATTGGCCTGCAGCCTTGTTAACCTCCGCTAGCAGTGATATCCAGCCGGCATGGCGGCTGCAATCAAGACTGCTACTCGGTCAAGTCTGAAGTAATCCTGTTCATTCTTTAGGCCCCATGAGGCTTCAGCAAGGACAGAATACACGGAGATAACAGGCAACTCCAACACCACCCCACTTCCTACAGCTCTCTACTGGTGGTGCTACCCCCACAATACCTGCAATAACCTCCACAAGACCTGCCCTGGGATGTGACATCACTTCTGATTCAGTTGAGAAGGGGGCAGTTTCAGAGGCTTCCCTTTGGCCTTCAGCCCAATAAGAGTCCTTACTCCACAGGCGAGGGACCCAGTGTGGGGGTGACTCCAGCTGCCAGTGCATCAAGACCAATTATGCACTCAGGAAATAAGGAAATAAACAGGGCTGGGACTACGGGATTATGAGCTATAATGTGTCCCGGTCTCTGAAAGCCCCTCTGTGATGGGACATGATGGTGCTGTGGGAATCTGGGCATCAATGTCAGCTCACACCCAATGTCAATCCTCCCCCAAATTCTGCCTATTTCCCTTGCCCAGTGTACAGTCTCCTGAGTAAATGGCTGTAGGTTCCTTTGCAGAAGAGCTCAGGGAATTGAGCCAGCATACACTTCCATGCTGTTCCAGGGTCTTCCTCCTACGGATATGGACTCCTCCTCTGTCACTGGGATCTGAATCTGAAAGTTGCCTGAGGTCTGGACATTGAGAATGGATTATGATTTTTTATTGTGTCAACCACCCTCAGCCTCCTGCTCCTCAATTCTTGCTTTCTTTCCATAGATATCAAGCAGCGCACTTGCTGGCTGTCCTTCTGTTCTGAATCTAAGACACTGCCCTCTATTAACCTTCCCCACACTCCCTGCAGGTCAACCACAACCTTGGCTGCTCTGTTGGGGTTGTCATGGTAACTGTACTCTCTGACTTTTGCAGGTCACTGCCACCACTTGATCTCTATCTTTTCAGGGCCACATCCTCAAACAGATAGTAACTAGCCCAACTCTGGGGCCACATTTCCTATCATCATCCCCATCCTACAGAGGACAGAACCCCGACACTTCTTATTGATGCAGATCTCTCTCACCAGCACGTTCATGAGGGCTCTGGTGCAAGGTGTGCCCTCTGGGCCTTCTGGTGGGACATGACCCTGATGGGCCTCTGGCCTCACATAATGGCTCCATCCACACCTCGACTTTCCTCAGGCTTCTTATTTCATCCTCTGCATGTTCCAGGGCAACTAAGATGTGGCTAACTTGTTGAGAGTTGGGCATTACTTTTTCCCATCTACATAGAGCCACCCAGCAGTGAGTGTGCCTCATGCCCTGGAGTCCCTGATAAACCCATGTCCTGAGAAACTGCCCTCAAGCCAAAAGATTTTTATTCATCCAGTCTGACATACTGATGCTTTGATCAAACACCCTCACATTCCAATCCCGGAAGTGCGCCGTGGGCTCCTACAAGGACATGCCGGCTGGTTCCTGCAGAGCTCCTGAGAGGGGTTCCCGCAGCATCACAGAGGGGAGGCTTCTGCAGCATCTTCCAGTATAGGAAGCGGGAACTATTACCAGAGAAAGGCGAGCCTCCCCTGCATGCCCAGAGGGTCCTGGAGGGCACCAATCAGATAACTCTGTTCCAGTTTGCAGAATCTCAGGTTTCCCCAGCAGGGCCCTGACTTTCCCACAACAGGCGTGCCTTGGCTGAGTGTCAAACACCTCTGAAGTGCTGTGACCCTCACAATGATGTCTTCAGCTGCTATTCCATGCTACCTGCCCTTCCTCTAGAGGAGATAAAGGACTGTCCATGAGACACTGCAGAGGCACTCACACATAGTCACCAACTGCTGTTAACAATCCTCAGATTCTCATTCTCCTTTTATAGGACACCAACACGGCCGAGTAGTATTCAGCCAACTCCACTGTCTCTGTAGGTTTCCCTCTCACCCTGTCGTTATTGTGCAGAGGCTTCTATTATCACACCCGCCAGAGTTTCCCCTAACCAGGGCATCTTCTCAGGTTAGCACTGGGTAGATCCACAGTTACTTGGTGGCACCTTGTGCTATGCACTTTCTGTGTCCTCCACCAACCCAGATGGCATCCTCTTGGCCAGCCAGGCAGTGGGTGAGCTCATCCCAAATCCTCATGCTTTTGCCTGTGTTCTTGGAACACCCCTGATACCACTCTTGTTAGCGTCCCCGGAGAAGACCCTAATATAGTATTAGATGTGCAAGAATTTATTAGGGGAAATGCTTGTGACAGAAATTAGGGAGGAAGATAGAAAACGCTGGGAGAGCCATCAGAGGGTGATGCAAGTCTAAACTCCAGTGAAGAAAAGAGGGAGGGAGAGGCAGCTAGAAGTGCCCTGGACCCACTGCAGGCTAAGGGAAGTTCAGTAAGGGGATCAGGGAGTCCTGGAGCTCAGTCGGCCTTCAGTGGAGGAAAGGTCCTGCCTTAATTTCCCTGCTGTTCTCAACCTTGTCTGGAGGAAGCCTATGGGAACATGGTTTCAGAGCAAATGTGGCGATAGGCTTCAGGCTAGAATAGCTGGGACCATCATCAGTTATACTTCCTCTAGCTGAGGGCCTCAGGTGTGCATTCCTGTGACTGCCACAGTGGTCCAGTAGAGAGAGAAAAAATGATGATGATGAAAGAGAAAACAATAATAGACTGATGAATTATTATCTTTAAGTAGATGAGATAGGATGCGGTTTGGACACCGGCAGAGGAACTGACTCTGGCTGGGACTAGGTTAACCTACAACAACTGTCTATGTGGTGGAAGGCCCATCTAGTGGCACAGCTGCAAATGCATGAGCTGATGGTGGTGGAATCTGTGAAATTGTCTTCTAATCCGTTCACTTCTCTCGGTGAGGTAGGAAGCAAGGTCATCAGTGGAAGTAAGAATGGGGAAGGAGGGTTGGATGTGTGAGCACAGAGAGAAGGTGTGTAAGAGTCACCCAGGCCAGGAGGAGGCTGAGGGTGAGCTATGCAGGGAGAGGGTGATTGCTGAACATGGTGGGGGCTCCCCAAGAGGTTTGGGTGGTGAAGGTAGAGAGAACAGTCAGTGTGCTGTGTGCTGCTCTCCAGCCTCCTGCACCTCATGGGGGCAGGTGAATGTAGGCAGAGGTGGAATTCACCAGCTGTATAGTGTTGCCAAGCAAGTGTGACAACGCAAGGGAGAGACAAGGGAGGGATGGAAATTATCTACCATAGAATTCAAAATGGGTGAGGAGGGAGGAGAGGACACCCAAGGCTCAGGGACAATGGGTAGATGGCAGGATCACTAGATTGAGAATCCCGTGGTCGGGGGTGCCGGGAGGGTCAAAGGACTGCTGAAATTGATGTACTATAGGGTGGACACCAAGCCTGAAAAACAGGTACATATAGAATGAATTATTTGCTGATATCAAATTACAACATATGATAAAATGATAGTATCTGTGTCCTCAGAGCCTGTGGCCACCCTGCAAGGGGATGAGTGGGAAGACGGTCAGAGAGCGGGAAGTGTGAGACTGAGAGTATTTAAGTGCTGGGGTTCTCGGCCATGATGAGGCCTAGATGACAAGGGCACAGGGCCCAGGCACAGCAGAGGAGAAGGTCATGGAGGAGAGGAGTTCTAGGATCTCAGATGCCAGGGAGTGAGGGCATCCTCTCTGCTGTATGGGTGTCTATTGCTGTCATAAAATTACCACAAGCCGAGTGGCTTTAAGCAGCGCCTCTTTGTCACGTCACAGATGTGTGGGTTGCAAGTCCAGTCTCATAGGGCTAAGATCAAGGTATGGGCAGGTCTGTGTTCCTTCCTGGAGACTCTGGGGAAAAATCCACTCCCAGGTTTATTCAGGCTGTTATCTGAATTCAGTTCCTTGCAGATAGGACTGAGGTCACTGTTTCTTTTCTGACTGTCATTTGAGAGCAACACTTAGCTCTTAGCGCCTTGTCTTGTGTCCTTACACGTGGCCCCTGTGGCACATCCAATGCCCCTGCTAGGAACCTGTGGCTTCCTCTCCTGTGTCTCCTCTTCCTCCCTCTTCTGCAACATCTCTGACTCCAGCCAGAGCAGACTCTGTGCTTTTAATGGCTCATGTGATTTGATTGGGCCCATGTAAATAGTCCAGGAGAATCTCCCTATTTTAAGGTCCTTAATCTTCATTACATGAGTAATGTCCCTTTTGCCATGTAACGCAAGCTCTTCACAGGTTCTAAGGATTGAGGCTGGACTACTTTGGGAACCATTACCCAGCCTACCGCATCTGCATATGTTGAAGTCATCAATATCAAGGAGACAGCACTGCTGGAGAGGGAGCCAGGGAACCAGGAGCTACAAGTCAGGATTGAGAGGAACGGCCTGGGGCCCACAGGGAATGGCTACAATGAAGGGAGTGGGGCCCTAATGTGATGACAGGTGAGGGAGGTTTGGGAGGAGGGAGGCAGAAAGATCTCAAAACCACAATGAGAAATGAGTCCAAAGGTACAGGGTGGGGTCAGAGGGGATGGGAGACGCCACATGAAGTGGGCAGTGCAGGGACAGGTTGTGGTGGGAATGAGGAGAATGTCAGGGTGGAAGGGAGCCCTGGAGATGAGCTTCCAGGGAGGGGAGCAGCTGTGCAGAGGTTCTGAGGTGTGGACACCTGGGCGTGCTGGATGAACGACGCCGTGGAGGGCCTCGATCTGGCCCCATTGCACAGCCACATCTAGGTAAACTGGGCGGTCACTGGAGGGGGCCCTGCCAATGAGAGGGATTTTTCATGTAACATGTTTTGAAAGATTCTTCAAAACATTCCAAAGGTATTGCAGTGGAAATTTTCCTCCATTCCCAGACCGCAGGTCCTCTGCCAGAAACGAGCACGTGACCAAGTCTCATGCATCCTTCCTGGAAAGCAGCTGTGCACCTGTTATTATTGTTACATGAAGAAGGAGCACTGAAAAGAAAGAAGCAGAGGAAGAAAATGTTTCTTCTCTTAGGTTTTCCAGAGTGTTGTTATGAAGGGCTGGAGAGAAGGTTTGCAGGGAGGAGACAGAAACCTCAGGGACGGCGCAAGGCTCCAGAGCTTCCCTCTCCTCTCATCGTTGTGGAGTCCCTTGCTGCCCAGAGGCTCCTTCACCCCCACTGATGCTCAGCCCCAGGTCAGCCATCTCTGCCTGACTTACAGCCCACTCTTCTCTTCCGCTCAGAGAATCTGAGAGCAGCGCGGCGGCGTCCCCGGTGTGGCCACAGGGCTAAAGACAGGCCCTGAGCTCCCACCTCACCTGCTCAGCCAAGACCTCTCGGTCTCCCTGGGCTCCAGCCAGCAGGACAGGGGTCTGAACACAAGAGGACGCACCTACCCTACGTCAGGGTTGGGATCAGCCGGGGTCTGTGTGGTTCTATTCATGTACGCTTTATTGTATTCCATTGATTGATGCCTATTTTATGCCAACATCACACTGCTTTTTGTTACTAGAATTTATAGTAAATATTGAAATCACCCACTATGCATCCTCCAAATTTCTTCATTTAAAAAATTATTTTGGCTATTCAAAGTTATTTTTATTTCCGTTGAAATGGTAGCTTCAGCTTGCCAATTTCTTTAAACACTTCTTTTAAAGCTCACCAGTGTTTTAATTCAAATTGCACTTAATTTAATAGTTCAGTCTTGGAGAATTAATAACATTGGAGATCCCAGTTCTTGAATACACTACTTCTCTGTTTATTTCGATCATCTTTACTTTCTGTCGGTGCTGTCATGTAGATCTTAGTGTACGAATCGCAAACACTATTAAAAAATTAATGTCTGAACATGGTATTACTTTAATAAATGTTTTATAAGTGGATTTTTAAATTTCTCGTTATTCTGATTTTACATTACTTATAGAGACTTCAGTTTTGTACAGGAGTTGCACCCTACAATTCTGATAAATTCACTTCTTACTTCTAGAAGTTTTATTTGCCTTAATATTTTCCACTTGCATAATATTGTCACCTGCAAACTAGGACATTTTACTTCTCTTTCATTTATAAGTCTTTCATTTCTTTTTCTTGGTTTAATGCTCTGGCCAGAACCTCCAGGACAATATCTTTGCCATTTTCTTGATCTTAGATAGAGAGTGATCTATTTTCATCATAAAATATGATGTGAGTTGTAGGTTTTACATAGAAGCCCTTTATCAAATTGAAGAACTTGACTACAATTCCTGTTTACTGACAAATTTTGTCACAAATGAGTGTTACATTCTATTTTTCATTATTATTTTTTAACTTTTAGGTTCTGTGGTACATGTGCAGGCCTATTATATATTTAAATTGCATGTCATGGGGGTTTGGTGTACACATTATTTCACAATGCAGGTTATAAGCATGGCACTTGATTGGAAGTTTTTTAATCTTCACTCTTCTCCCATCCTCCACCCTCCAGTAGGCCCTGGTATCTACTGTTCCCTTCTGTGAGTCCATGTGTACTCACTGTTGAGCTCTCCCTTATAAGCGAGAACTCATGGTGTTTGGTTTTCTGTTCCTGTGCTAGTTCTCAGGATAATGGCCTCTAGCTCCATCCATGTTGCTGCAAAGGACGTGACCTTGTTCTTTTTTATGGATGTGTAGTATTCCATGGTGTGTATGTACCACATTTTCCTTATCCAGTCTACCATTGATGGGCATTTAGGTTGATTCCATGTATTTGCTATTCTGAATAGCCCTGCAATGAACATACACATGCATGTGTCCTTATGATAGAATGATTTATATTCCTTTGGGGATATACCCAGTAAAGGGATTGCTGGGTCAAATGGTAATTCTAAGTTCTTTGAAAAATCGCCAAACTGCTTTCCATACTGTCCGAACTAATTAATTTACATTCCCACTAGCAGTGTATAAGCGTTCCCTGTTCCCTGCAACCTTGCCAGCATCTGTAACTTTTTGGCTTTGTGATAATATCCATTCTGATCGTGTGAGATGGTATCTCACTGTGGTTTGGGTTCATATTTCTGTAGTGATTAGTGATGTCGATCATCTTCTCATATGCTTGCTGGCCCTGGGTATGTCTTCTTTTGAAAAGTGTTTGTCCGTGTTTTTTGCCTACTTTTTTAACGCGATTGCTTGTTTTCTGCTTGTTAATGTCTTCACATTCCTCGTAGGTTCTGGATATTCGACCTTTGTCAGATGCATAGTTTGTGATATTTTTTCCCATTCTGTAGGCTGTTTATTCTGTTGACAGTTTATTTTGCTGTGCAGAAGCTCTTTAATTAGGTCCCATTTGTCAATTTTTGTTTTTGCTGCACTTGACTTTTGGCATCTTTGTTTGATACCTTTAAAAATGTTTTAAATGGTATTTAGTTTTTTTACTGTTTATCTTAGTTTCAGGTGTTAACACGTCAGCAGCTGAGGCAGCACAGCTGAGTGCAGGCACATCGGCTGGTGTGGTGTACCGCTGGGAGTGGGGCTGTGGTGTTCCTGTGCAACGCTTGTGCTAGCAGTGGTGGTGGCGTGGCAGAGGCGGAGCTGCTGGTGTCTGCTCTGGCACTCGCGCAGACAGCGGTGACAGCCAGGAAGATTGCTTGAATCTGAGAGTTTGAGGCTGCAGTTAGCTATGATCGTGCCATTGCACTCCGCCTTGGTAACAGAGTGAGACCTTGTTTCAAAACAGGGTTTTTTGAGACAGGGTCTCAGTGTGTCACCCAGGCTGGAGTGCAGTGGCGTGATGTTGGCTCACTGCAACCTCCGCCTCCTGGGTTCAAGAGATTCTCCTGCCTCACCTTTCTGAGAAGCTAGGATTATAGGCGTCCACCACCATGTCGGGCTAATTTTGTATTTTTAGTAGAGATGGAATTTCGCCATGTTGGCCAGGCTGGTCTGGAACTCCTGACCTCAAGTAACCTGCTGACCTCGGCCTCCCAAAGTGCTGGGATTACAGGCATGAGCCACTACACCCATCCTGTTTTTTATTGTATTGAGTGAGTTGTGTTATTTAATTTGCAGGTGTTGAACTAAACACTTCCCCATAAAAAAAAAACAATCTGGCATGACACTTTGTTCTTTTTATGTTTATTTGAATTTAATAAATTTTTGCAAAGAATTTGGGGTCTGTGCTCAAGAGAAATAGTTGTTCTTGATTCTTTTTTCTTGCGATTTTGTTGTCTGGGTTTTCTTCTTCTTTTTTAAATCTGAGTAATGTTTCCTTCATAAATTCACTTGAAAATGGTTGCCTCCTCTGATTTCTAAAAGGGTGTTTGAAAAATTGATGTTATTTCTCAACTATATGTTCCATATAATTCATCATTGAAGCCTTCTGGACCTGGAATTTCCTCTATGGGAAGGATTTCTATTACAAATTCAATTTCTGATATTTATATATAGCTGGTCACATTTTGTATTTCTTCTTGGGTCAATTTTCCTGAGTTTTCTCAAGGAAATTGTTCACTTGGTTGTCAAATGTATTGGCATGAAATTATTAATATTTCTTTTCAGGACCTGAAGACTGTGCACTGATGTTCTTTTCTTCTTGATTTTGTTAATTTGTGTCTTTTTGCCTTGATCAATTTGGCTAGGGGTTTATAAAATTTCCTGATTATTTTACCATACAACCAACTTTTGGATTTATTAATTTTTTTAAATCTTTCTGATTCATTGACTTCTGTTTCATTACTATTTCCTTCCTCTGCATGCTTTGGTTTAATTTGTTCTTTTTTGGTTTTTTATGGCAGAAGCTAAGTTGCTAATTTGAGACCTTCTTTTTTAATAGAGGCACTTAAAAATACCGATTTTTCTCTAGTACTGCAGCTACATGCCACAGATTTTGATTTATTGTACTTTTATATCCTTCAGTTTAGAAGACATCCTAATTTCTCTTGTGATGTCTTCGTTGACAAAATTGTCGATCAGAATTTTGATGTTTAATTTCCAGATACTTGGTATGTTTATGATCACGTATCTTAGTCCATTTGGGCTGTTGATACAGAACACCGTAGTCTGTGTGACTTATAAACAACAGAAATCTATTTCTCACAATTCTCACAATTCCAGAGCCTGGGAAGTCCAAGGTCAAGACAATGGCAGAGAGAGTGTGTGATGAAGGGTACATCCTGATTCACAGATGGTGTCTTTTCTTGGTGCCCTTACATGGTGGAAGGAGCACAGGAGCTCAATGAGGTCCCTTTTATAAGGGGACTAATCTCACCAATAAGGGCCCTGCCCTCGGGACTTAATCACCTCCTAAAGGCCCCACCTCCAAACACCATCACATTAGGGATTAGGTTTCAATATGTGAATTTAGGGGATGACAAATACATTCAGTCCACAGGATCATCTTATTGTTACTGATTTCTAACGTGTTTCCGTACGGTCAGAAAATACATCTTGTATGATTTCAATATTTTCAAATGTATTGTTTTATGGCCTGAAATACAGTTTCTCTTGGTAAATGTATCATTTGCACTTGAGACAATATGTACTTTTTCACTGATGTTCATATGTGTATAAATCAATAAAGACTGTGTGGCTAATGCTTTTTGGTTTTCTAGGTCTTTACTGAAATTTTCTGTAGTTTTAAAATTTATTGCTAAAGAGAAAGTTTTAACATGTCTAATGTTTAACGTTTAACATGTCTAACCCCTGCCTCCCTGGTTCCAGCAGTTCTCCTGCCTTAGCCTTCCTTGTAACTGAGATTACGGGCACCTGCCACTACACCCGGCTAATTTTTTTGTATTTTTAGTAGAGACGGGGTTTCATCTTGTTGGCCAGGCTGGTCTTGAATTCCTGACCTTGTGATCCGCCAGCCTCAGCCTCCCAAAGTGCTGGGATTACAAGTTCAAGCCACCGTGCCCAGCCAGATTCTTTTTATTCTATCCATTGTGATAATCTCTGAATTCTGATTGGAGAGTTTAATCCATTTACATTTAAAGTAATTACTGATAAGGAAGAATTTAGTTCTGTAATTGTGATGTTGGTTTTATGCATGTCTTATAGCTGTTTTGTCCCTCATCTCCTTCATTCCAACCTTCCTTTGTTTTTAGTCGATTTTTTTCTAGTGATATGTTTTCACTGCCTTTTCATTTTCTTTTGTGTATATTTTGTGTCTATTTCTTTGTGATTACTATGGTATTGCATATAACAATACAGTTATTAGAATCTTGAATTGAAGCCAATATGAAACTCTGCTTCTTTACATCTTTTCCCACCCCTCATTTTACATTATTGATCTCACAAGTTACACCTCCGCAGGCTGGCAGGCTGGAAATCACAATGTTGCAGGCTCAGTCTAAACTTTGTAGACCAGGCTGGGAGACTGGAAACCTAAACTGTAGTTGCTACTGTCATCTTCAGGCAGAACTTTTTCTTCTCTGGGAAGCCTCATATTTTGCCCAAAGGCCTTCAACTGATTCAAAAAGTCCCACCTAGATTATTGAGGGCAATTTCCTTTTCATAAAATCAATTGATACCAGATTTTAATCACAACTGCAAAACACTATCATAGCAACATATAAATTACTGTTTGATTAAATAACTAGGTACTATGGTTTAGTAAAATTGACACCTAAGACCCACCATCCCAGTCCATGCTGGTGAACTTGGCACCTCTTAACATTTTCTGAAACCTTACTTCATCTCCAAATAAAAACAAGTATAAGGCCCGGCACGGTGGTTCAAGCCTGTAATCCCAGCACTTTGGGAGGCCGAGATGGGTGGATCACGAGGTCGGGAGATCGAGACCATCCTGGCTAACACGGTGAAACCCCATCTCTACTAAAAAATACAAAAAACCAGCCGGGCAAGGTGGCGGGCCCCTGTAGTCCCAGCTACTCGGGAGGCTGAGGCAGGAGAATGGCGTGAACCTGGGAGGCGGAGCTTGCAGTGAGCTAAGATCCGGCCACTGCACTCCAGCCTGGGTGACAGAGCGAGACTCCGTCTCAAAAACAAAAAACAAAAAACAAAAAAAAAGTTAAAGTCATACTTTTGCCAAAGATGATACAATTAGCTTGCATCCAACTAAAAACACACTAACCCTTTCCTCAGAAAAAGATTGCAACTGAATGCATGATGTGTACTCTTCTCTTTGATGTACTGTAACCTAAATACCATGTGTAATAAAAGTTACACCATCATTAATAAAAGGGAACTATTGTTAGCACGTCTTACGTTTTATTACAAGATGATCAGGAAAAGATGAAAAGAAAGGTATTTGCTCAAAACATGTATGGATACATACATACAGACAGAAATATCATTATAAAAACATAAGGAAGTAATGCTGATAACATTTACCGTCCTTATTTCTGTAAGTGCTCACATGGTTACAGCTGGTTATTTATTTATTTATTTATTTACTTATTTATTTGAGACAGGGTCTTGTTCTGTTGCCCAGGCTGGAGTGCAGTGGCATTACCTCGGCTCACTACAACCTCCACCTCCTGGGCACAAGTGGTCCTCCTACCTCAATCTCCTAAGTAGCTGGGACTACAAGCACACCTCCAAGTCTGACTCATTTTTTGTATTTATTTTCAGTAGACATGGAGTTTCAGCATTTTGGTCAGGTTGGTCTCACATTCCTAGACTTAAGCAATCCACCTGCCTCAGCCTCCCAAAGTGCTGGGATTACAGGCATGAGCCACTGTGCCGGCCACAACTAGTATTTATAAATACTTTTGTTGTTTTTCACTAATCACCCCATATTCCCATTGCTTTCAGCAAGTCCATCAGCTGATCAGGTTTCTTTTCCTGCTTAGGTGACTCAAACCTTCATTTCTGAAGGTCATTTCTAGGTCATTAGAAGTCCTACCTGACTTGGGGTGTTGTAGTTTTTATTGACTTTAATTATAGGGCAGAGTATTACTAAGAGATGCTCTAAAAGAACTCCTGTTCCAGACATAGTTCTATTACTGCCATTGTGTAGTAACAGACCAATTCCCCGTGATGACCAGGACCAATCACCCCAGACGGTGCAGTCACTCCTTCCTTTGTTGATTCAGAATCATGAGGAGCTGAAGGCCCGGGTGTCTGTCTTAGCTTCCAGCTCAGTGGTTCATTTCTGTGACTCCTGAGGGAGCTTAATGTTTCATTTCTGTGTCTCCTCCTTTTGTAAACCTCTAGATCCTGATCCTGTTCCTCCTGACTGGGCAAGACCTCACAGCCAGTGTCTCCACCATCTCCTAGAGGTTTCAGTCTGGCAACAGGGCTATACTTTCCTGGAACACACCTCCCAGAGGAAGGGGCAGACTGCCATCTTTGCTGTTACATAACCTTCACTGGTGATACCTTCAGGTACTGGAAAATCCGAGGCAACTAGGGACTGTGGCAGACCCCAGCAAACTGTACAGCCCTACAGAAAAGTGGCCAGACTGTTAAAAGAGAAAACAAAAGAAGAGAAAAGAAAACCCACTCAAAGGTCAGCAACCTCAAAGATTTAGGGTAGATAAGCCCACAAAGGTGAGAAGAAATCAGCAAAAGAATCTGATAACCAACCTGACAGAGCTGAAAAACACACTAGAAGAATTTCACAGTGCACTCACAAGTATTAATAGCAGAACAGAGCAAGTGGAGAAAAGAATCTCAGTGCTTGAAGACTGGCTTTCTGAAATAAGACAAGAAGACAAGACTAAAGAAAAAAGAATGAAAAGGAATGAACAAAACATCTGAAAAACATGGGATTATGTAAAGAAACTGAATGTATGAATGATTGGTGTACCTGAAAGAGATGGGGAGAATGGAACCAATTTGGACAACATTTCAGGATATCATCCATGAGAACTTCCCCAACCTAGCTAGACAGGCCAACATTCAAATTCAGAAATGCAGAGGATCCCAGTAAGTTGCTCTATGAGAAGATCATCCATCATCCCCAAGACAAATAATCATCAGATGCTCCAAAGTTAAAATGAAAGAAAAAGATGTCAAGGGTAGCCAGAGAGAAAGGCCAGATCACCTACAAAGGGAAGCCCATCAGTCTAATAGTGGATCTCTCAGTGGAAATCCTACAAGCCAGAAGAGATTGAGGGCCAATACTCAACACTCTCAAAGAAAAGAGTTTCCAACCCAGAATTTCATATCCAACCAAACTAAGCTTCATAAGCAAAAGAGAAATCAGATTCTTTTCAGGCAAACAAATGCCAAGGGAATTCATTACCACCAGACCTGCATTACAAGAACTCCTGAAGGAGGCACTAAACATGGAAAGACAATTACCAGCCACTACAAAAACACAGTGAAGTACACAGACTAGTGACACAATAAAGCAACCACATAAGCAAGTCTGCAAAGTAACTAGCTAACATCATGATGATAGGATCAAATCCACACATATCAATACTAACCTTAAATGTAAACGGGGTAAATGCCCCATTTAAAAGACATAGAGTGGCAAGCTGGATAAAGAACCAAGGTCTATCGGTATGCTGTCTTCTATACACCCATTTCACATGCAATGACACACATAGTCTCAAAATAAAAAGAAGGAAGAAAATTTACCGAGCAAATGGAAAGCAGAAAAAAAGCCAGGGTTGCAATCCTTGTTTCTGACAAAACAGGTGTTAAACCAACAAAGATCAAAAAAGACAAAGAAGGGCATTACATAATGGTAAATGGTTCAATTCAACAAGGAGATCTGACTGAAATATATATGCATCCAACACAGGAACACCCAGATTCATAAAGTAGGTTCCTAGAGACCTTCTAAGAGACTTAGAATCTCACACAATAATAGTAAGAGATTTTAATAATACACTAACAATGTTAGACAGATCATCAGGATAGAAAATTAACAAAGATATCCAGGACTTGAACTCAGCCCTGGATCAAATGGACCTGATAAATATCTACAGAAGTCTTTACCCCAAAGCAAAAGAATACACATTTTTCGCATTGCCATGTGGTGCTTACTCTAAAATCGATCACACAATCGGAAGTAAAACACTCCTCAGCAAATGCAAAAGAACTGAAATCACAACAAATAGTCTCTTGGACCACAGTGTAATCAAATTCAAAATAAAGACTAAGAAATTCACTCAAACCATACAATTACATAGAAATTGAATAATCTGTTCTTGAACGACTTTTGGGTCAATAATGAAATTAAGGCACAAATAGGAAGTTCTTTGAAGATAATGAGAACAAAGATACAATGTATCAGAATCTCTGGGAAACAGCTAAGGCAGTGTTAAGAGAGAAATTTATAGCATTAAATGCCCACTTCAAAAAGTTAGAAAGATTTCAAGTTAACAACCTAAAATCACAACCAAAAGAACTTGAGAACAAAGAGCAAACATATCCCAAAGCTAGCAGAAGACAAGACATAATTTAAAAAATTAACAAAGGCATTGTCTCCTGAAGGAGGCAGAGACACGAAAAACCACTCAAAAGATCAACGAATTCAGGAGGGGTTTTTTTGTTTGTTTTTTGTTTTTTTTTTTTGAGATGGAGTTTCACTCTTGTTACCCAGGCTGAAGTGCAGTAGCGTGATCTTGACTCACTGTAACGGCCGCCTCCCGAGTTCAAGCGATTCTCCTGCCTCAGTCTTTCAAGTAGCTGGGATTATAGGCATATGTCACCATGCCTCATTAATTTTTTGTATTTTTAAGAGAGATGGAGTTTATCTATGTTGGTCAGGCTGGTCTTGAACTCCTGACCTCAGGTGATCTACCTGCTTCAGCCTCCCAAAGTGCTGGGATTACAGGGGTGAGGCCATCGCTCCTGGCCTAGGTTTTTTTTTTTTTTTAATTAATAAAATCAATAGACCCCTAGCTAGGCTAGTAAAGAAGAAAAGAGAGAAGATTTCAATAAACACAATTAGAAACAATAAGAGGGATAATACCATTGACCACACAGAAATTCAAGCAACCACCAGAAAATACTATGAACACCTCTATGCAAATAAAGTGGAAAATCTAGAAGACAAGGATCAATTTCCTAAACATACAACTGCCCCCTCCAAGACTGAACCAGGAAGAAATTGAATCACTGAACAGACTAAAAATGAGTTCTGAAATTAAGGCAGTAATAAACAGCCTACCAACCAAAAACAGCCCAGGACCAGATGATTGACAGGCAACTTCTATTAGATGTACAAAGAAGAGCTGGTACTATTACTACTGAAACTATTCCAAAAAACAAAAAATAAAAAAATGAGGAGGAGAGACTTCTCCCTAACTCATTCTATTAGGCCAGCATCATCCTGATACCAAAATGTGGCAGAGATACAACAACAACAAAAAAGAAAACTTCAAGCCAATATTCTTGATGAACATTGATGCAAAAATCTTTGACAACATGCTGGCAAGCCAAATCCAGCAGCACATCAAAAAGCTTATCCACCACAATCAAGTAGACTTCATCCCCAGTATGCAACATTTGCTCAACATATGTAAATTAATAAATGTGCCTCATTATATAAACAGAACTAAAGACAAAAAACCACATGATTATCTCAGTAGATGCAGAAGGGACTTTTGATAAAATTCAGCATCTATTCATGTTTAAAACTCTCAATAATAGTTTAGTGAAGGAATAGACTCCCAAAGTGCTGGGATTACAGGTGTGAGCCACCACGCCCGGCCACTACCACTGATATTCTTCACAGAACTAGAAAAAACTATTTTAAAATTCACCTGGAACCAAAAAAGAGCCTGAATAGCCAAGGCAATCCTAAACACAAGGAACAAAGCTGGAGGCATTACACTACCTGATTTTTTTTTTTTTTTTTGATTGAGACAGAGTCTCACCGTGTCATCCAGGCTGGGTGCAATGGTGAGATCTCGGCTCACTGCAACCTCCACCTCTTGAGTTCAAGTGATTCTCCTTTTCTCAGCCTCCCAAGTAGCTGGGATTACAGGCACGTGCCACCACACCCAGCTAATTTTTTGTATCTTTAGTAGAGATGGGGTTTCACCTTATTGACCAGACTGGTCTCAAACTCCTGACCTCGTGAGCACACCTGCCTCTGCCTCCCCAAGTGCTGGGATTACAGGTGTGAGCCACCATGTCCAGCGAATGCTACCTGATTTCAACTACATTTCGAGTCTACAGTAACCAAAACAGCATAGTACTGGTACAAAAACAGACAAAAAGACCAAAGGGACAGAATAGAGGACCTAGAAATAAGACCACACACCTACAACTATGATTGTTGACAAGCCTGACAAAAACAAGCATTGGGGAAAGGACTCCCTACTCATAAATGGTGCTGGGATAACTGGCTAGCCATATGCAGAAGATTAAAACTGAACCCCTTTCTTACACCATATACCAAAATCACCTCAAAATGGATTAAAGACTTACATTTAAGATCCAAAACTGTAAAAACTCTAACACAACCTAGGCAATACCATTTAGGACATTGGCATGGGCAACGATTTCACGACAAAGATGCCAAAAGCAAGTGCAACAAAAGCAAAAATTGTCAAATGGGATCTAATTCAACTAAAGAGCTCTGCACAGGAAAAGAAACTATCAACAGAGTAAACAATCTACAGAATGGGGGAAGATTTTTTGCAAACTATGCATCTGACAAAAGTGTAATATCTATAAGGAAGTTAAACAAATTTACAAGAAAAAACAAAACAACTGCATTAAAAAGTGGGCAAAGCATATGAACAGACACTTCTCAAAAGAAGGCATACATGCAGCCAACAAACATGAAAAAATGCTCAACATCACTGATCATTAGAGAAATGCAAATCGAAACCACAGTGAGATGCCATTTCACACCAGTCAGAATGGCCATTATGAAAAAGTCAAAAAACAGATGCTGGCAAAGTTGTAGAGAAAAAGGAATACGTATACACTGTTGGTGGGAGTGCAAATTAGGTCAGCCATTGTGGAAGAGAGTGTGATGATTTCTCAAAGACCTACAGACAGAAATATCATTATACCCAAAGGAAGACACATCATTCTATTATAAAGACATAGGCACACATATGTTCATTGCAGAACTATTCACAATAGCAAAGATATGGAATCAACTTAAATGCCCATCAATTATAGACTGGATAAAAAAATGTCATACATAGATACCATGGAATACTGTGCAGCCAGACAAAGGAACACAATCATGTCCTTTGCAGAGACATGGATGGAGCTGGAAGCCATTTTCCTTAGCAAACTAATGCAAAAACAGAAAACCAAATACTGCATGTTCTCACTTCTAAGTGGGAGCTAAATGATGAGAATGCATAGAGACATAGAGGGGAATAGCACACACTGGTGCCTTTCAGAAAGTGGAGGGGGGGAGGAAGAAGAGGATCAGGGAAAATAAAGAATGCATACTAGGCTTAAAACCTGGGTGATTACATAATCTGTGCACCAAAGTCCCATAACGCAAGTTTACCTGTAAAACAGCCTGCACTTGTATCCCTGAACTGAAAATAAAAGTTAAAAAAAGGAACTGATCTGTGGATTTTGCCTGTTGCTGAGTACGTCTATTTCGATTATGCAAACCAGCACTGAGGAAATAATCACAGGGTGGTCAGGGACCCACTGGACCTGCTGTGAGAATGGTTTATGGATGTTAGGGCTTCAGGTTTTCTATTCTTCCTAATTTAATCTTGGTAGGTTGTTTGTTTCCAGGAATTTATCCATTTCCTTCAGGTTTTCCAGTTTGTCAGTACAGAATTGTTCATAATAGTCTCTGATGGTCTTTTGTATTTTTGCAATATCAGTTGTAATGTTTCTCTTTTCTTTCCTGATTTTGTTTGAGTCTGTTAGAAATAAAGCTCAAAGTCACAAAGGAAATGAGCACTTGAACAAAGGATTTCTCAGCAAGGCAATTTTTACTTCTGCAGAAGGGTGCTACCCGTAAGCCTAATTGCCACGAGAGCACCCAGAACAAGGGAAAGCAGGGGTTTTTATTCCTAACGCAAGTTGTTTCTACTATTGTGTCCTGTCACCATTGGCTGGAGCTAGGCCACACAATCTAAACTGATCTCAGTTGGCTAAAAATGTTAACTTTCCTAAATAAGGTAAAGGTGCAATGGGGAACAAAGGAATTGAGGGGGTCACTTATGGGAAACCAGGAAGACAATAATATTTCCAAATATGGCAACAGCATAGGCTGCAAGTTGGGACATGTCTGGGCATGTCTGGTCAGATCCAGGCAGACTAGGAGTTAGGCCTTGGTTCAAGTACAAGAACATAGAATGTGTTTGTTTCTTTACTGTTGTAACAACTACTTGAAGCATAATAAAGAGTCATTTGTAAATTAGAAGATTTGTTAGTATGAAGAGCAAGGGAAACTTAAAGAAAGCTTTTAAGGGGAACTATCTTCTTAACACTGATCATGCTAAACCAAAAAGGAAAACTTTGGAGAGGAACTTTTATTCTTTACAGTTTCCCCCTCTTGATTTTACAATTTTTCCTCTTCAAATCTCCTTACCATATCTTGACTTTGTTGCTCTTCTTGATCAGTTAGAAGGAACAACTTATCTGAGTAAGGGGGAGGAGAATTGAAAGGGATTTTGGTAAGAGCCTTTTCTATAAGCCTTTGCAGTAATCCACGAATGCAAGGTATAACACAACATTCTACAAGGATAAGTACACTGATTATGAGAGTCAGTGAGGTGAGAATTGAGGACACAAGTCCTTTCCACTTACCAAACCACCTTTCCATTAAGCTAGTGAAAGGATCATTTATTCCAGAGTTTTTAACTAGTTCATTTGATAAAGCAGTAAGACCTTGTAGTGCTTTTGTTATAGCTCCATCAGGGGCAGTATTATTATAGATAAAAGTACAACATTGAGTTCCAATCATAACACAAACCCTGCCTTTTTCTGCTAGTATCATGTCTAGTGCTATTCTATTTTCCCAAGTCATCTGACTGGTGGGTTCTAGTTGGACACCTATTCACTCATAGTATCCCTTGTACAATTAATGAATCATTGCTGATTGTAGTAAATATAATTTATCCAATCTACATTTTTTTTTCAAGATGGACTCTCAGTCTGTCTCCCAGGCTGGAGTGCAGTGGTGTGATCTTGGCTCACTGCCACCTCTGCCTCCCAGGTTCAAGCAACTCTCTCCTGAGTAGCTGGGATTACAGGTGCATGCCACCATGCCCAGCTAATTTTTGTATTTTTAGTAGAGACAGGGTTTCACTGTGTTGGTCAGGCTGGTATCAAACTCCTGACCTCGTGATCCACCGACCTTGTCCTCCTAAAGTGCTGGGATTACAGACGTGAGCCGCTGCGTCCGGCTATCCAATCTACATTTTTATTGATAAGCACCCACCTGAATAATGATTTAAATCCTGCAGTTATTTGGTTTCAAGCTTTAAATTCATCTGGTACTCCAGTAGCATATGTATAAATGTTGGGATCAAAAGACTCACAGGAACACTTTTTGTACTACGATGCCTTTTTAAAATTTTAACAAAAATGCCATTTAAAAAATTTTTTTTGGTGAATGAAATGCCAGGGTGAAAGAGCTAGCCAATTGAATTACAGCACAAGTACCACTCCTTTTATTTGGCAGAGTATTCCACAAAGGTCCACCACAATGCCACCATACATCTGCTTGGGGATGGATAAGGGCGGACTGATGGGTTAGCTCTTGGAAGTGCTTGACTTTACTGCGTCCCGTCAGGTTTCCAAGGAAAGCCAAATTTTCTCCCTGTTGTGAGAGACACAAAGCAAATTTGGTCCAGGAAGATGGAGGCTGAATGGTCTTTGGGGGCTGACCTGCAGGGTGCTAGACCTCAGAAAATAGTAGAGAAACGGTTCGACATGATTTATTGCCCCAGGCTGTGGGGTCTTGGAGCAGAGCTACCATGCAGTCCATTTCTGGTCTATTACAAGACCATTTGAATGGAAAGGGGACATTTTGGGCCTCTGGTCTGCCGTGCGCACAAGTATAACTATCATTCTTATTTTGGCTGTGGATGGAATATTTAATCCATTCCAGCCAGGCATTTGCATCCTTAGACCCTGTTTCAATGGCTAGAGTTTGCCTCAGGTCTTTTACTTCTACTCTCACTACTTTGGTTTTGTCACTGGGTACAGGTGGGTTGATGGTTTGAGGAAGATGTGATAGAGAGGTGGAAGGGGCAATAAAGCAGATTTCAAAAATTCCCCTAGGATCCTTTCCTGAGATGTTGGTCCATATGCCATAAATACGACTTAATGAAGGGGAAGAGTTTTGGGATGTTGCAATAGTAATAGTAAGCTGAATAGGATTCCATTGGTTATATGGACAATGAGAAGAGACATTCACTTTTGTAAAATGGATATATGGCTTTAAGGACTGGCAGACTGGTGGGAGCAGTCCAGCCTGGAGCTTTGGTGTTCCACAGGACATCAGACCATAGCATAGGGACTCTGTTTTAAGGGGACAAGAGTCCCATTCCCAGCAGTTAATACAACTACTATTTTATCATGATCTTTACAGGAATTTGCTATATCTTTCCAATCTGAGGAAGTCCAAGAGGGACAAAGATATTTATCTGAGGCAGTAAGCTGTCTTTGGTCCTGTAAATTTCCACAAGACATGACTAGACACACATCAAAGGTAATAATTTTGGGCAAACTTGATCTAGTTACATTAATGATGAGATGGGGGCAGTTAAGGGAAAGAAAAGAAGAAAAAGAGATACACAGATTACGTTTTTCTTTTTATTGTCACTCTGGTGGGAGTCGACGGAGTAACAGTCCATGTCTCTGGAGACGGTGATGCCTTCTTGACTGGAGTATAATGGGTCCACCCTTTCTCAGTTGTCTGAACTGCTGTTTCAGTTGTTGTGAGGCACCAGATAGGGTCTTTCCCAGGTATGCTCGAACTTTCCCTCTTTCAGCCTTTGATAAGGGCATGATCCCTGGGTTGACGCTGGTGGGCCAGGAATTCAAGGGGTGGAGTCTGTTCTAGGAGACCTTGAGTCCTGAAGGAAGAAAGAGTGGAAGACAGACCAAATACATAATTTCTAAGGAACTGATCTTTTGTTTTGTTCGTAGGAAGGTCAGTAGTAGTGTTTAGATAAGGTAACCCATAAAGTATTTCATAAGGCGACAGGCCAAGATCCCTCTGAGGGGCAGTTTGGATTCTTAGTAAAGCAATGGGATGACATTTTGTCCATGGTATCCGAGTTTCTAAAATTAATTTGGTTAGATGATTCTTTAAAGTTTGATTGATTCTTTCTACTCTCCTTGATGAAGACAGAGGCCAAGAAGTATGATATTCCAATTTTATCCCTAATACTTGGATTAGTCCTTTAATAATGTGTGCAGTAAAGTGGGTCTCATTATCTGAATCAATATTCTCTATTATTCCAAACCCGGGTATGATGTGTTCTAACAGGGCTTTGACCACATTACTGGCTGTTGCACTTGGAAAAGGGATGGCTTCTATCCAGTGGGTGGATAGATGGGTGGGTAAGATGATCTACCATTACCAGTAAATACTTAAGGTGGCCTATTGGGCACATTTCAATATAGTCGACTTGGACACTTTGAAATGGCCTTAACCCAGGATTTCTCCCTCTGGGAGGTTGTCTTTTTAGGGTCTGCTTATGAGATTTTCTGCACACTATACAACTTCCCACTACTTGCTTGGTGAGGGTGTATATTCCTATGCACCCATAAACCCTAAGGACTACATCACACACGGTTTGAGGACCCCAGTGAGATCCTTGATGAAGCTGTGACAATATTTCCCTCATAAGAGGTTTGGATAACATTTCCCTTCCATCTGGTAATAACCACTTTCCTTTTGAGTTTCCTCAGTTCCTAATTTTTTTAATTTTTTTCTGATCTACTTGAGAGAAGATAGGGAGTGCAGCTGGAGATGGAAGACAAGGGGTTAGTCGAAAAATGGATTCTGCTGGAGAAGAGGCAGCTTACTTAGCTATTTGGTCAGTGAGATTATATCCCTGGCCTTAAAATGAAGGATTCCTTTGATGTCCCAGGACATGTACAACAGCTATTGTTTTTGATAATTGTAAATTTTCCAGTACTTGTATTATTAGGTCCCTATGGAGTAAATTTTGACCTTAGCTGTTAATGAGGCCCCGCTCAGTCCAAAGTTTTCCAAAAGTATGGGCTACTGCAAATGCATAGTTGGAGTCTGTATAGATTGTTCCTTCTTGATTTGCAGAAATTTTAGGGCCTGATTTATTTATTTTTTTTTTATTGGAATGGAGTTTCACTCTGTTATCCAGGCTGGAGTGCAGTGGCACCATCTCGTTTCACTGCAAGCTCCTCCTCCCAGGTTCACGCCATTCTCCTGCCTCAGCTTCCGGAGTAGCTGGGACTACAGGCGCCCGACACCACGCCCAGGTAATTTTTTTTTGTATTTTTAGGAGAGATGGGGTTTCACCGTGTTAGCCAGGATGGTCTTGATCTCCTGACCTCGTGATCTGCCCACCTCGGCCTCCCAAAGTGCTGGGATTACAGGCGTGAGCCACCGTGCCCAACCTAAGGCCTGATTTAATGTGAACAACTCACATGTTTGTGCAGACCAATCATTTGGTAACCTTTCAGACTCTGTTTCTGTGAGGGTATCTCCATCTATCATTGAATACTCGTTATGCCTTTTTCCTTTGATTATTTGGGAGGAACCATCTACAAACAGGTGTTTCCCAGTCTGAAAGGGTGTTTCATTTAGATCAGGTCTAACTTTTCTTTGATAACTAATTAAATCTAAACATCTGTGTTCTGGGCAAAGATCAGGGGTCTGTGGGTTGGGGTTTCCTGTTAAGAAAGCAGCTGGATTAATTGAGTCATCAGTGGTTAAGGTTAGATCATCTCTTTCTAACAAGGTGGCTTCATATTTAAAAATTCTTGAATCAGTAAGCCAGCTTCCCAGCCTTCTGATTGGCAAGTGTTCTCACTTCGTGAGAAGAACTAATGATAAGTTTCCCCAGAGGTTAATTTTCTGCTCTCCTCTGTGACCAAGGCTGTTGCTGCCACTGATTGGACATATTTGGGCCATCCATGGGCTACTGGGTCAAGAATTTTTGAGAGGAAGGCTATGGGTTGCCAATGGCCTCCATGTGTTTGAGTAAGTACCCCTAAGGCTACTTCATTACCTACATTAGCAAAAAGATGAAAGGGCAATTCTAAAGAGGGTAAGGCTAGAACATGGGCTGTCACTAGTAACTCTTTTAATTTTTTTGTCTGATGCATTTCTGGTAAAAACCATATAAGGGGGTCCGATTCATCCTGTGTAAGTTCTTTTATATAGAGGTTTGGTTACTAAAGGATGAGTCTATCCATAAGCGACAATACCCTACTAACCCTAAAAACTTTCTAAGTTCCTTCTTCGTCTCAGGCGAGGTAAGGATATGATGCCTTCAATCCATTCAAATCCAATTCTCCATTTGCCGTTACTGATTAAGTGCCCTAAATACTTGACTTCAGGTTCTACAAACCAAAGTTTGCTTTTTTGACACTTGTAATCCCTCCAATTGTAAATTATTTTAAAAACCGATTGAAAATCCTTCTACTTCTTGTCTATCCTCCCTTGAAATAAGGATATTGTCCATGTATTGGAGCAGGCATATATATGGCAGTCTGTAAAACTTTTCTATGATCCGTTGTAGTATTTGACCAAACAACTTTGGAGATTCTGTAAATCCCTGGGGAAAACTGTCAATGGATACTGTTATTTTCTGCTGGAGTGAGGGTCCTCCCATTCAAAGGCAAACAGGTCTCGGCTATCTTCTGCTAGTGGGCAAGCCCAGAAGGCATCCTTTAGATCTATTACTGTGAACCACTCATGGTTGTATGGAATTTTACTAACAATAGTGTAAGGATTAGGAACAACAGGGTGAGTCGTTTGAACTATTTGGTTAACAGCTCGAAGATCTTGCACTAGGGGATATGACCCATCTTGCTTTTTCACAGGCAGTATCGGAGTGTTATAGGGAGACATACAGGGTTCAATGAGTCTCTCACGAGGCTTTCTATTATGGGCTTTAAATTGATCTTAGCTTCTAAGGGAATTGGATATTGTTTTCTTTTTACCTCTTCCCCTGGGTTTTTCAATTTAACTTGGATTGGGGAAATTCGTAATTTTCTTCAGTTTTCTTTCTCTGACCATACATCCGGATAGATGTGTCCCTCATTTAGAGTAACAAGCAAATTTAAGGAGGGGAGGAGTTTTCCTTGACTAACAAAAAGGCCTAGGTTGAATTTTAGCATTAAATCTCTTCCTAGTAGGTTTTTTCCTGCCTCTGGGATTAACAGAAGTTTAATATTTACTGAGTGATTCTGATATTTAATTTTTGTTTCTTCTAAGACTTTTGCTTTAAATCCCTCTCCTTTTGCTCCCAAAATAAAAAGTTCTTCTTGTGACCAAGTTACACTAGGGGGAAGATAACAAACTGAGGAATGAGCACCTCCTGAGTCAATTAAAAAGGTGATATTCTCAGGTTTGGGTCCCACCTCTAAATTTATCAGGGGCTTTTGGTGAGACCCGAGGTAAAAAGATTAGAGCCCCTGGCCCCCCATTCCTCCTCAAAGATCATAAGTGGGGTGATTTCTTTTTCTTTTTTCCATTCAGGTCATTCTCTTATGAAGTGACCTTCCTTCCCACATTTGAAACATTTCTTCTGCACTATTCCTCTTTTTACACCCTTGTTCCCTGGTTTGATTCCTTTACCTCTGTGATAGGGTCTGGCAGTCGGGTACCTAAAGATTTACCAGCAACATTTCTTTGAACTGCCTGTTGGGGAGTTCCCTGCTGTGAGGACAGCAGAATCTTTGCTTTGTGCTTTTGCTTTTCTTCATCCATCTGTACATACACCATTTGGGCCTCCCTTAAGAGTTCCCCTATGGGATGGTCCTTCCAATTTTCTATCTTTTGTAATTTCTTGGTAATGTCTGGCCAGCTATTTGTGACAAAGTGAAGCTTTAACATTCCATGTCCAAGTGGGTCTCCTCCACCCAAACCAGCATATTTCCTCATTTGTTCCTTAAGCCTATTAAAACATTCCATAGGCCCCTCATCCTTTTCTTGCTGTATATTAAAAGCTTTGGTCATATTCTGGCTACAGGGTACCAATTCTCTAATTCCTTTTATTATCATTTTTTGCATGTCTCTCATATTCCTCCTATGAGCTATGTTGTTATTATCCCACTGGGGATCTTGAGCAGAAAATTTCTGTTTGGCTGCAAGGACGTTTTGACTGGGAGGATGCTCACGCTCCCAAATGGTCATAGCGGCCCTATGCATCCTGCTCCTTTCTTCCCCTGAAAAAAGGATGCCTATGATGGACATTAACTCAGCCCCAGTATACAACTGGGGTCTTAAAAATTGATCAATTTGATCTGCCACTCCATAGGGATCGTCTAAGAGTGGCTTGAGTTCCCTCTTCAGGCTCTGGACTTCTGAACTGGTCAGGGAGCATTTACAAAGCCAATGCCCCCTCCTCCTAGAGGCATTTCCCTCAATGGGAAGAAGTTTGTAGCCAAACCCCTAGAGGAAGAGGGAAAAGGGATGTTTTGGATATCCTTTTTACATTGTTCTGACTCATGTTGAAGTCTTTCTGAGGGAGGGCATTCAAACTGGGGATGACCCCAAGAATCAAGTGTTATAAGGAGGGAAAAAAATCTGAGTAGGGGAAAGATCTGGGACTGTTACATCTACTGGAGGGGGAGCTGGGGGATGTTGGTCTACTGGGAGGGGAGAAGAATGTTTGGTGGTGGAAGATGGTCTAAGGGGTCCCACGTGTTGGTGGGGTTCTTGGAGTAAGGGGTATTAATTTCATGAGAAGTACTTTCTGGCTTGTCTCCTTTAGTTTTCAGATGACAAAGGAGGATGGGCCCTTGCCGCCAACACAGAACATAATGTATTTCCTCCTGGGAAACAGGACTCTTATTTATATATTCTATTAAAAGCTGGCAAGTCCAATCCTCATTTGACCCGAATTTTGGCCAGAAAGGTGAAAGCTTTAGAATAGGTTCGTTGGTCCAAATGAAACAATAATACTTTATCATCTGTTGCTTTTTCTTATGTTTAGTCCTCTTGTATCCTTCCAATATTTTAACATGAGTCCTAAAGGACTATCAGAGGTGATTTCACTGTCTGCCCTTTCCTTTTTACCTTCTCTGTTACTCAGGGTATTTCCCATGTTGAATACTGGTTAGGCTCAGTCCCTTGAACTAGAGATTTCTCACCTATCCTTCCTTGGAGGTTTAATCCCTACCCTGGAGCTTCCTTGCCCTCCTCTCCTTTTGCTTTGTCCACTCTGGCTGCTTTCCCAGAGGAAATTAGGCTCCTCTTAGCATCAGTGGGACTGCCTAAACCCCAACATCAGTATCCCTACAAGAGGTCCACTATAAGCTGTATGAGGTGACCACGGAACCACAGATTGGACTCACTCACTCTGCACAGCAGTAGTGCTTGTTACCTTTCACGCCCTTTAACCTCCAGAATATCCTCACCACCAAGGAAATACTGTTGTCCTTGCGACTTTTTTACCTTGGTCTCTGCACAGAGTTACCTGGTCATTGTGGTACTTGCAGGCCTTCTCCTTCCACAATGCTGAGAGCCTGGATTTGTTCGTCACGATGGGTAGTCTCAATCTCCCATCCCTGGGGCCACCGCTGTGGGGCAGTGAGGTGTGCCTCCCCTAGATGAGGCGACGAAAGACCCCTTCCCAAAGGAGAATGGGAATCCTGGATGAGCCCCCAGAAAATTGTTAGAAATAAAGCTTGGAGTCACAAAGAAAATGAACACTTGAACAACGATTTCTCAGCAAGGCAATTTTTGCTTCTGCAGAAAGGTGCCACCCATAAGCCTGATTGCCACGAGAGCACCCAGAACAGAGGAAAGCAGGGCTTTTATTGCTAATGCAAGTTGTTTCTACTATTGTGTCCTGTCTCCATTGGCTGGAACTGGACCACACAATATAAACTGATCCCAATTGGCTAAAAACTTAAACTTTCCCAAATACGGTAAAGGCGCAATGGGGAATGAAGGAAAGAAGGGGGTCACTTATGGGAAACCAGGAAGACAATAATATTTCCAAATAAGGAAAGAACATAGACTTCAAGCAGGGACATGTCTGGGCATGTCTAGGCAGATCCAGGCAGACTAGAGAGCAAAGGAGTTAAACCTTGGTTCAAGTACAAGAACATAAAATGTGTTTATTTCCTTACTGTATGCAACAACTACTTGAGGGCACCACAAGGAGTCATTAGTAAAATAGAAGATTTGTTAGTATGAAGAGTGACGGAAACTTAAAGGAAGCTTTTAAGAGGAACTATCTTCTTAACACATCATTCTAAACCAAAAAGGAAAACTTTGTAGAGGAACTTTTATTCTTAACAAATTTTCTCTCTTTTGTTCTAGGTTTGTTTAGCTAGTGGTTTTCCAATTTTGCTTATGTTTTTGAAGAACAAACTTTTCACTTTGTTGATCATTTACATGGTTTTTAAAGTTTTTATTTAATTCTAGTATGATCTTTATTATTTCTTTTCTGCTAATTTTGGATGAAATTTTCTTGCTTTTCTAGTTCCTTGAGGTTCATTATTATATTGTTAATTTGTAATGTTTCTACTTTTCTTAGGTAGGTATTTATTGCTATAAACCTCCCTTTTAGCCCTGTAATGTTTCTACTTTCCTTAGGTAGGTATTTATTGCTACAAACATCCCTTTTAGCCCTGTCTAACTGTATCCTACAGGTTTTGGTATGTTGTGTTTCCATTTTCATTTGTTTCAAGAAACTTTTTGATTTACATCTTAATATCTCTGTTTACTCAATGGTAATTCAGGAGCATGTTGTTTAATTTCCATGTATCTGTCTTGTTGCCAACATTTCTCTTGGTGTATATTTCTAGTATTTTTCCATTGTGGCCAGAGAAGATACTTAATATGATTTCAATTTTTGAAAATGTGTTGAGACTTGTTTTGTGGGTTAACATAGGCTCTCTCCCAGAAAATGATCCATGTGTTCCTGAAAAGAGTGTATATTCTGTAGTGTTAGATAGAATGCTGTGTAAATATCTGTTAGCTTTATTTGGTGTAAAATTCAGTTTAAATCCACTGTTTCTTGATTTTCTGTGTAGATGATCTGTCTCATGCCGAGGTTGGGAAGTTGAAACTCCCCTCTCTTATTGTATTGGAGTCTATCTCTCTTGTTAGATGTAGTAATATTTGTTTTATGAATCTAGATGCTCCAGTGTTTAGTGCATATATATTTAGAATTGTTCTATTCTCTTCTTGGATGGATCTCTTTATGATTATGTGATGGCCTTCCTTATATTTTAAAAAAATTGTTCTTGACTTACAGTTTATTTTATCTGCTATAAGTATAGCTACTCCTGCTCACTTTTGGTTTCCATTTGCATAGATAACCTCTTGCCATTCTTTTACCTTCTCTCTCTACGAATTGTGGTGAGGTGGTGTTACCGGTGAGTTTTTTTGTAAGCAGAATATAGTTAGATCATGTTTTCTACTCATTCAGTCATTCTAAATCTTGTAAGTGGAGAATTAAATCTGTTTACATTCCAGATTTTTATTAATATGTGAGGCTTTCTGCTGAGACCAGCTCAGTCAGGGAGACCCTAACCCAGTGGCGCTAGAGGAATTAAAGGCAGACACACAGAAATATAGAGGTGCGAAGTGGGAAATCAGGGGTCTCACAGCCTTCAGAGCAGACAGCCTCAAACAGAGATTTTCCCACGTATTTATTAACTCAAGCCAGTGATAAGCATTGTTTCTATAGATTATAGATTAACTAAAAGTATTCCTTATGGGAAACAAAGGAATGGGCCAAAATAAAGGAATGCGTTTGGCTAGTTATCTGCAGCAGGAGCATGTCCTTAAGGCACAGATCGCTCATGCTATTGTTTGTGGTTTAAGAACAACTTTAAGCAGTTTTTCACCCCGGGTGGGCCAGGTGTTCCTTGCCCTCATTCCGGTAAACCCACAACCTTCCAGCGTGGGCGTCATGGCCATCATGAACATGTCACAGTGCTCCAGAGATTTTGTTTATGGCCAGTTTTGGGGCCAGTTTATGGCCAGATTTTGGGGGGCCTGTTCCCAACAGCTTTGTTCCTGTCACATTGTTGTTTTCTGGTTGTTTTGTATGTCCTTTGTCTTTTTCTCTTATTGCTTGTCATTATGGTTTAGTGGATTTCTGTAGTAGGACCATTTGAGAACTTTCTCTTCCTCTTTTGTGTGATTGCTTTGCCAGTGAGTTTTATACTTGTGTATGTTTTCTTGGTAATAATGTGGAAATGTTGAAAGCATTGTCCTTTCAATTCCAGGTTTAGGACTTTCTTGAGCATTTCCTGTATGCCCTGTCTAGTGGTAATGAAACCTTTCAGCATTTGCTTGTCTTGGAAAGATAATTTCTTTATCAGTTATGAAGAATAATTATGCTTGGTTTATTACTCTTGGCTTGGCAGTTCTTTTCTTTCAGGACTTTGATTATACTATCCTATTCTCTTCTGGCCTGTAAGATTTCTGCTAAGAAATCTGCTGTTAGAGCTGGGCGCGATGGCTCACACCTGTAATCCCAGCATTTTGGGAGGCTGAGGTGGGGGGATCATGAGGTCAAGAGATCGAGACCATCCTGGCCAACATGGTGAAATCCTGTCTCTACTAAAAATACACACACACACACACAAAATTAGCTGGATGTGGTGGCGTGTGCCTGTCTTATTGGCATTGCTTTTGACATTGCTTAACTTATTGAATTATTTCACAATATATATCTTCAAGATTTGAAATTATTCCTTCTGCCTGACCTAGTGTATTGTTGAAACTTTCAAATGTATTTGGAATTCCATGTCATGAATTCTTTAATTCCAGAATTTCTGTTTGTTTTTTTTTTTAATCTATATCTTTTGTAAACTTCTTATTCATATCCTGAATTATTTGTATGTTTTCTTTGTATTTTTTTTTCAGAATTCTTTTGTATCTCACTGAACTTCTGTAAAATGAATGTTTTGAATCGTTTATCTGGAATCTTGAAAATTTCTTTTTGATTAAGATCTATTGTGTTCCTTTGGGTTTTTTTTTTTTCTTTTTTGCTTTATCGTGTTTCTTTGTCCTAATGTTAATATTTTTGCATCTGATATAACAGTCAGTTCTTCCTATTTTTGAATTTTGTTTCATAGTAGAGAACTTTTTCCTGAAGATGAGTCTATGGTGTTGGTTGTGTGGGGTACTTTGTATTTGATTCTGGGTGTAGTACGTAGTAGAGTATTATGGCATCTGTATAATTTCTTTGGCTGTAGACAGTGTTAATGGTATCTGTGATTTCTTCTGTGCATTAAGGTGTGGTTATTAGTGAGGCTGTGGTGAAGATGTGCTGCGGCCTGGGATGCCACATGAAACAGTCTTCAGGCTCCAGTGGTGGCAGTGGTGTGCTGAGTGTTCCTATCTTTGTGCCCCAATGTGGTGTATACTGGCATTTGTGTTGGTGGTTACTGGAGGGCTGATTCCTGGGCCTCTGGGTGGCTTGCTTGGATGCCAGTAGTGGCAGTGGTTGACTGGGTGGGTGGGTGGTTGGGGTCTTTGGCTCCTGGGTAGCTAGCTTGGCAGTGGCGATGGTGGGCTGATTCTCTGGGTCCCAAGCAGTGTGCGTTGTTAGCAGCAGCTGTGATAGTTTAGGTGAGATGCCCATAGGTGGTGTTTGTATGTAGGTGACAGCTAAGGTGATTGAACCCAACCTCAGGTACCCAGGAGCAGTACGCAGGTGCCCAAGGTGGTGGATTGGGTAAAGGAATTCCCAGGCCCTGGGGCTGTGTTCTCTGTCTCAGTGAGAGGGGTCAATGAAACTGTCTCTTCATCATTAAATGCTGTGCCAACTAGTCCCTTAATTTTGTTTTTGCCTAGAGGACTGAAACATTTATTATACTTTAGGTCTGCTGGTTATTTTTTCACTCCCTATATGTCTAAAATCCCTTAGTGTGTTTGTTTATTTTTGAGACAGAGTCTCATTCTGTTGCCCAGGCTGGAGTGCAATGATGTGATCTTGGCTCTCTGCAACCTCTACCTCCCGTGTTCAAGTGATTCTCCTGCCTCAGCCTCCTGAGTAGCTGGGATTACAGGTGCGTGCCACCATGCCTAGCTAATTTTTGTATTTTTAGTAGAGATGAGGTTTCACCGTTTTGGTCAGGCTGGTCTTGAACTCCTGACTTCGTGATCTGCCCACCTCGGCCTCTCAAAGTGTTGGAATGACAGGCATGAGCCACAGTGCCTGGCCTAAAATCCCTTTATTTTTTGATGGCTATATTGAAGGTGTGTTAGCTTAATTTAATCATTACACATGGTATACATATATCAATACATCAAGCAATATCTCCCAGATGTATTATAATTTGTCAATTAAAATTATACATATCTATTTGAAAAAGGTATTGTTTTCTGGGAATAGAATCTATTTTCACAATATTTTCCTTTTAGGACCTTAAGATGTTGCTCATCTGTCTCCTCATTTGCATTGTTTCCAATGAAATACCTGCTGTCATCTTTATTATTATTATTATTTTCACTTTCTGCTTTTTCAATGTTCTCTTCTTTGTGGTTTTCAACAAATACATGGATTTTTTTTTTAACCCAGAATTATAGAGTGAACTTGAGAAACAATGTATAGGGAGGGCTTTTTGGCTACTGGTTGTAAATTATTAGAAACAGTTGTTTGCTACTTATTTTATTAGGTCACAGGCTAATTTCCTCAGAGTATTCTTATATTGAAGAATGTCATAATTCATTTTATTGGTCATCCCTAAAGCCATAAAAACCCTAGAAATAAACCTAGGCAATACCATTCAGGCCGTAGGCATGGTCAAGGACTTCATGACTAAAACACCAAAAGCAATGACAACAAAAGCCAAAACTGACGAATGGGATCTAATTAAACTAAAGAGCTTCTGCACCACAAAAGAAACCACCATCAGAGTGAACAGGCAACCTATAGAATGGGAGAAAATTTTTACAATCTACTCATCTGACAAAGGGCTAATATCCAGAATCTACAAAGAACTTAAACAAATTTACAAGAAAAAAATCAAACACAACGTGGGTAAAGGATATGAACAGACATTTCTCAAAAGAAAACATTTATGTAGCCAACAGACGCATGAAAAAATGCTCATCATCACTGGCCATCAGAGAAATGCAAATCAAAACCACAATGAGATACCATCTCACACCAGTTAGAATGGCAATCATTAGACAGTCAGGAAACAACAGGTGCTGGAGAGGATGTGGAGAAATAGGAACACTTTGACACTGTTGGTGGGACTGTAAACTAGTTCAACCATTGTGGAAGACAGTGTGGTGATTCCTCAAGGATCTAGAACTAGAAATACCATTTGACACAGTGATCCTATTACTGGGTATATACCCAAAGGATTATAAATCATGTTGCTATAAAGACACATGCACATGTATGTTTATTGTGGCAGTATTCACAATAGCAATGACTTGGAAGCAACCCAAATGTCCTTTGTAGGGACATGGATGAAGCTGGAAACCATTATTCTGAGCAAACTATCACAAAGACAGAAAACCAGACACTGCATGTTCTCATTCATAGGTGGGAATTGAACAGTGAGAACACTTGGACACAGGGTGGGGAACATGACACACCAAGGTCTGTTATGAGGTGGGGGCAGTGGGGAGGGATAGCATTAGGAGACGTACCTAATGTAAATGACGAGTTAATGGGTGCAGCACACCAACATGGCACATGTATACATATGTAACAAACCTGCACGTTGTGCACATGTACCCTAGAACCTGAAGTATAATTATAAAAAAAAAATTGGTCATCTTGGCTAAAGCATGGTGCCTAGAGAAGTGGTCAAGCATTATTCTGGATGATTTGTGAGGATGTTTGTTGGATGAGATTAACACATAAGTAGCTAGACTTTGAATAAAGTAGATTGATGTCTATCATGTGGGTGGGCTTCATTCAATTCATTGAAGGTGTAAATTAAAGAAAACACTGACCTTCCTCGAGCAAGATGGAACTCTGCAGCAGACAGCGCTGGGATTTGAACTACAGTATCAGTCACCTGACCCACAAACAGCTGGTTGGTTTGTGTCCAGCGTTTACAAGATGAATGGACAACATCCTGTTTGGAAGTCCACCTCTTTTATCACAGAAGGTAAAAACAGAAGAGCTCTTGTGGACTTAATTGCATGGTGTTTTCTTAGCAGTGGTGGAAGAATTGAACAATGATAAAGTTCCTATGTTTTAGTTTTTACTGACTTACAGGGAGTGACTAATGGCCTGGCTGTATAATTAATCAGGAGAGCAATGGGAAAGTTACCTATGAAAAGAATGCCCATATGAGGCAAGTCCTATGGAAGTCACTATGGTAATTACAGGGGTTCATTAATGTAAGATCTGTTAATTCCTGATAAAGATTGGATGTTGTTCTTTTGCAGATCTCATGTCACGATGTGATCCCAACATTATAGGTGAGACCTGCAGGGAGGGAGGTGGTTGGATCATGAGGTCAGTTTCTCATGAATCATTTAGCACCGTCCTCTCAGTGCTGTTCAGTGTCCCTCAGAATAACTCCCTTCCAGGTTTGGAAGGTGATTGAAATCAACAAGAATTTATCTCCAAGTGTTTTCCAGGTGCCCCTGAAATTCCAGCTATGAGAGCGGCTTAGGCAGAAGGATATCTTGAGTCCAGGAGTTAGATTTTAGCCTGAGCAACATTTGAGACCAATCGGAGAAACATATCAAGATTACATCTCAAAAACAACAACAACAGAAAATCCACATTTGCTTGTGGTGATCACCTAGTCTGTGAAATAAGTAGACACTGGGGCCTTAGCAATGCAGAGATAGGTGGAATCAAGACATATTTCTCTTGCATTCCACACATCACAGGCACAAAATACACATAAGAAGGGCTTTCTTTAACAAGAAAGAGAGATAACATATGGCTATGTAGCAGATTCTTTTATGGGAAGGCCTTGAAAGTACATAGCTGGCAAGTTAGACTGATACCATTATCCCCAGGAAGCAGCAAATGGGTCTTGACAGGAATAGATCCTCACCCTGGAGTGGGCTTTGTTCAGCTGGTGGTAGGTGTGTTACCAAACTAAACTGCGGTCCACTCACCTGGGGCAGTAAAAGCAAACATCCACACTGAGATTATAGTGGGAGAAAGGAGGACATTTGTGTGTAGGGAGCCAAACAAGGTGAATCGGGCAGCTCATGCTTAAGACCCAACCTTTTTGATGTCTCACAAGCAAGGATTTTTAAAGGCGGGGGCAAATTTCAGGAAAGCAGAGTTACAGGTAACATCATAAATCAATGCCTAGAAGTGATGCACTGCTTTGGCCTTAAAAGGTGGAAAATCCTGATGAGGGAGCTTATAGGTCTTAGGTAGATTTAAAGATTCTCTGATTTGTGATAGATAAGGAAGCAAAGCTTCCTCACACAGCTTCCTTACACAGTTGTGGGGAGTAGAGAGGAATGTTCAGGCCTGGTCTGCGGTCTTGACTCTCTCCAGCTCCTCAGGAAGAAATTTAGAACAAAGAACGGCAGTCTGAGTTCAGTCCTCAGTTTCCCCTTTATAAGGTCTCTCTGTCAGTGGATCTATTAGGTGGAAATCTATATTTCTGAAAAACAACTGAGGGACATATGTTAAGATGTTATTTTTAGTTTCTGTAGAGAATCAAAGATGTTGTGACTCTAACTTCCTTGGTATTGTTTTAAGCTATCATTACCTTCTTGTTTATAAGGTCACTCACTTACTTTTTAGGGCTGACCCGGTGCCTGGAATTTCTCTTGAAGGAACTGAAGGTTTTTCTTTATTTCCAGGTTGAGAGGCCCTGGCAGGCTTCTAAGAGAGGTCCCTGCTTCATCTCAGATGCAAATGCTCGGAATGCTACAAAGAACTGAATGGGAGGTACTGCAACCATGTGGACCACTGAGTCATATTTCTTTACACTGGAAAATGCACCTGCTCAAAATGTCCAACAATGGTCAGAGAGACATCCTCCTCAAAGGAAGAGTTCCATAGAGAATTACAATAGCCAATTGAAACATTGGGTGTATAAAGCAAGAGTGGGGAAACAAGAACGAAGGGTGGCCTTATACACCTTCATGAGGGTGCTCATACTTGACGTGAGAATATCCTCTCTTTTCCTGGTGGATCAGGGGAAAGTGCTGGTGTGATCTACATATATTCCTTCCCATGGTGGGAGGACACTGGAATGATAACTGTAATTCACCTCAACTTACTTTTCTCATACCTGATGCAGTGGTCCCAGGACTAAGGATGCAAATAGAGTCCAGAAACAGGAATTATTCCTAAGCAAGAAACTGTAAATATATTTTATGTCCTTTGTGTAATGATTCCTAAGGGCCTGGAGAAGTAGGTTCTGCCTTCACTGCATCTGGCAAAGTTGGGGCTAACACTGAATGCAGCTGTATTGCCTGTGATCAGATAGTCACCCAGTTCTCTACCTGCATAACCCTACCCTCTATGAACTGGAATGGATGACGGGAGACACTTGCTAGAACAGTATTGGTTCCTTCAGTCCAAGCCAGCACAGCAGCAGAACCTAATGTTCCTTCCAAAATGGTAAATGTTTAGTATAAATGAAGAGAAGGAGAAATAGTAGCTGAGGGTAAATGAATGAACACATGGGTTATGTAGTGAGGAAAATCCAATGTTATATGAACTACTCGAAAGAGGTATAAACAAGAGATAGTATTGTCTCTTAGCTCGATTTCTCCAGATGCCTGAAAGGGTGCAGCCATATGTTGCTGAGACTATTCCTATTTTTGGACTGCACTGGGATAATTGTTAATGACCAAAGAGGATTCTGGTAATGTGCCAGGATCTTTTCACTGTTATGATTCTTCTGGTGTAGGAGATCTGTGATTGGCCAGACACAGTGGCTCATGCTTTTAATTCCGTCAGTTTGGGAGGCAATGGTAGTAACATTGTTTAAGGCCAGGAGTTTGAGACCAGCCTGGGCAAAATAGTGAGACCCATTCCTATAAAATATTTAAAAATTAGTTGGACATGGTGGTGTGCACCTGTAATGCTATCTACTCAGGAGGCCGAGGCAGAAGGATCACTTGAGTCCAGGAATTCGAGGTTACAGTGAGTTATGATTGTGCCACTGCATTCTACCCTGGGCAACAGAGCAAGAGATTAACTCTGAAATAAAATAATAAATATTATAAGAAGAGATAATGTGGTCAAAACCAGGATGTGATCTGTGTCCAATAAAAGTATTTGATCATTGTCCCTGTTTCCTGACAACCGGGTTCTAGAACATTTGCAGTCTCCTCAGTGATAAATATGACTTCAATATGGCAATGAGATGACTATGGGGTGAGGGGCTCCTAGATAGCTTCAGAATGGGGGCTGGTTGCCAGAAACACGAAGCTGTGATTAGAGGATTGGAACTTTTAGCCCCATCCCTAAAGTCTAGGAAGGAAAGAGAGGCTCCAGGTTGAGTTCAGTCACACAATGGCTGGCGATTTAATTAATCTTGCCAAACAATGAAATTTACATAGAAACCTCTAGAGATTGGGTTTCGGAGAGCTTCCCAGGTGGTGAGCACATCCGTGTGTCCACGTGCTGGGAGGGTGGTGAACTCCATCTCCATGGGGACAGAGGCTCCTGTGCTCAGAACCCTTCCAGACCTCACCCTATGCACCTCTTCATCTGGCTGCTTATTTGTATCCTTTATAACTACTGTTGTTTGAATGTTTCCCCAAAAAAGCCTGTGTTGGATATATCATCCTGAATGCAACATTTTTAAGAAATGGGACCTTTGAGAGGTGATTGGACCATCAGAGCTCTGCCTTCATTAAAGGGTTAAGGCTCATCATAAAAGGACCTGAGGCTCTCAGTTTGACCTCCTTTTCCCCCTGCCTCTCACCCTCTCTTGCCCTTTTGTTTTCTACCAGATATAGTCCCTTGATCTGGGAATTCCCATCCTCCACACCATGAATGAAACAAATTTCTGTTTGTTATAAGTGATCCAGTCTCAGGTGTTCTGCTATAGTGGCATAATTTAAACCAGGGGTCCCGAACCCCCGGGCTGCGGACTGGTAGAAGTTCCTGGCCTGGTAGGAACCAGACCACACAGCAGGAGTTGATTGATGGGAGAGAGAGCATGAGCATGACCACCAGAGTTCCGCCTCCTGTCAGATCAGTGGTGGAATTAGATTCTTATAGAAGCACGAACCCTATTGTGAGCTCTGCATGCGAGAGATCCAGGTTGCATGCTCCTTATGAAACACTAATGCCTGGTCATCTGAGGTGCAACAGTTTCATCCAAAACCATTTCTCTCTGCTTTCCGCCACCTGCACTGGTCCATGGAAAAACTGTCTTCCATGAAACCGGTCCCGGGTGCCAAAAAGGTGGGGATTTAAACCATAACAATAAAAAAAAACTGCAATACTGAGTGTGAAAGGAAAGTAACATTTCAGGACTCCAAATTCACTATACCAAAGGGAAAAGTTAAGTTTGGAGACTGAATGATGGAAAAACTGCCTTTCTTTTGTTCCTAAACAAATAACTGCAAAGATAGAAGACCCTATATCTCCCCAGGTGGCCTCCCTCACGAACTGCTCACAAGATAATTCCTTGTGGACCCCAACATGTTTACTCTAAAATGGAGTTTTGTTGACTTTCCCCCAACAATGTAAATTAACAGCTTATCTTCACAGGCACAAGACAAAGACAAGACTAGACATCATCCCTTCACCCAGCTGGAGTCAAACGCATATTTGAGTTTTCTACCCAGCGTTTACTTTATCTTATATAAAATGCAGATTTACTGAGCATGAGATGAATGCATAGTTGATTGTTTTTTTCTTCTCCTGGCTGCTCTTTCCCCTATAAATATTGAAGTCCTCAAAATCCTATTAGGAAAAAGCACAGGCCACAGATGCTACAGTGATTTGTGTCTCTGTTTCTGCATCTTCAGCTTGGCAAAATAAACTTCTAAACTGACTGAGACCTGTCACAGACGTTTTTTGGTTTACGTGACTATAGCAACTTCCTGAGTTCTTTGAGTTAATTTAAGAATTCTCAAACCTTGGGAGGTGAGAGACCCCTGACTTTGCAGCCACGATAAACAGAAGTGCAGGTAACCTGGGACCCGGTACTTGTGACTTGCATCTGAAGTGAGGACAGTCTTGTGGGACTGAGCCCTTAAACCTGTGGAGCCTGAGGTGAACTCCAGGTAGTTAGTGTCAGAATTGAGTCGAATTGTAGGACTCCCAGCTGCTGTCAGAGAATCAGAAAGTTATTTGGTTGGAGGAAAACCCCATCACCATCCCACAGAGAGAAACTTAGAGTAAGAGTAAGCAAGCACACCTCTATCTTTTTGGTCCCAGAGGAAAAGATAAACAAAATGTAAGCATTTATTTCATGTCCCTAATCTACTAAACACAGGTTGCTACCAGCTGCTCATTGTCCAGATGTGGAGTGGCCCTACCTCTAACCTAGAAGTTAGGATTTTTTAGGCCTTTGAGGGTGTCACATAAAAACTAATAAATGTTAGAGATTCTCTCCCCAGAAATATTTCCACACACAAGAAAATATAAATATTAATATAAAACATCGGTGTGGACCCAGATCCTTGGAGATCTTACAATCCTGGGTGTTTTAATCCTACTAAGAGACAAAGCCGAGGGAAGCTGTTTGAATAATCATTTCACTATCTCAGAATGCCACTCCAATAATCTAGAGTGTGAACTGGGGTAGACCAAAACTTGATGTAATAACCTATCCTCAATGGAATGGGTGGAAACATGTTATTTATTAGTCACTGGTTCATTCAGACACTCTGCGTGCCTGCCAGGTACCAGATAAAGTTCTCGTCCTGGATCACTGCTCCAAGAATTAAAATTTGTCACTTTTCCCCACCCCCACACTCCAGCACTTGAACCCTCTTATTACATCAGAATTCCACACTGTCAATGAAAAGAGTCAAACTCGGTAACATATTGAAGAGATTTATTCTGAGCCAAAAATGAGTGACCACATCCTATGACACCGCCCTCAGGAGACCCTGAGAACATGTGCTCAAGGTGGTTGTGGCACGGGTTGGTTTTATACATTTTAGGAAGATATGCGACATCAATGAAATATATTTAAGCTATACATTGGCTCAGTTCAGAAAGTTGGAACAATTTGAAGCAGGCAAGGTTTGCGGGGTAGTGTTTCCGGGTTATAAGTAGATTTTTAAATTTTCTGATTGGCAGTTGGTTGAGTTACTATCAATAGAAAGGAAATATCTGGGTTATGATAAGAGGTTGTGGAGTCCCAAATTTTCTCATGCAGATGACGCCTCCAGGTGCCAGGCTTCAGAGAGAATAGACTGTAAATATTTCTGATCAGATTTAAGGTCTGTGTTGATGGTAAATGCTGGTCTGCTTTTCCTGAATTCCCAAAGGGAAGACGGCATAATCATGGTGGCTTGAGCCAGTCTTTCAGGTTAACTTTTGAGCACACTGGCTGAGGGTGTCCATTAAGATGGTTAGGAGGGGGTGGCTTTGATGTTTATTTTTGGTTTACAACATGTAAAACGTTGAGAGGAGACAGAAACCACCTCCCTCCCTGGAAGAGGACAACACTCCCATCACCCTGCCGTTGATCATGGACATGCGTCTTAAGCTCCACCAGTCCGATGACCACCTGCTGAAGAGGTGTCGTTGTCTCAGGTAAATACTAAGGGTTTGTCATCTCATGCCAAGAAGATGAAGGACACTGACATATGAGGAGTGAGTTTAGGAGCAAAGGGTTGAATAGGTAAAAGAAACACAAAGGGGAACAGCTCTCTTCTTGTGAGAGAGAGGGGCACCCAAAAGGGAATTCCGGCCTGAAATGGGAGTGCATGGGATTTTACAGGCAGGCTTGAGGAGACGGTGTCTGATTTATGTAGGGCCCACAGGTTGGTTGGACCAGGTGTGATATTTACACAGTGCGTGTGGAAGGCTGTTCACCCCACCCTCATCCTATTATGCAAATGGGCTTTCCACTTGGCCGGCGCCATGTTGTCTGCTCCTTACTGTAAATGTGCCTGGCAAAGAGAAGGGAAGATGGAGTTGCCATTGTGAACATGCCCAGTCCCAGGTGTCCTATTCCTATTGGTATAGCTGCCGGCATTCACCCGTGCAAGCTTCCAGCTTACTTGTCTATGTCTGAAGCTTGATATTACAGGCTGCTCCTTGTTAGAAAAGAAAATAGTCTGGAGCCTGCTTTTCATTAAAAGTCTTCCGTACCCTCACTACCTGTCTAAATAATTTCTTCTTAACTGCAATATCACTGCCAGACTGAGCCAGAATGAGGTGACAGAGAGGCTGGGACTGTGCAGAATGCATTTTAGTAAAGATGGCTGAGTGACAGTAGTGATGTCCAATTTCCAAGTGCAGCAGTGACATCTCTCCTGGCCTCGGGGCCCAGTGTCCAGCACCAGGTGTCAGAGGTGTGAGCAGTGGCGTCTGTGCTCAGCAGCAGGGGCAGTTGTTCCTAGGAGGGACTTGATCCAGGGTGGGCTGTGGATTCTGTTCCTGGACGTGTAGTTTCAAGCCTGCTTCTGTGGCCTTCCCCACAATAAAACTAGCCCCCAATACAGATATATGACTTAATGTGTACATTACAGAAATTTGTTTTCCATAGTTTGCTCCAAGAAGTGAGTGGGAAATGAGTCTGTGGGCGGGTGTCAGAGAGCGGCATTCACAGGTGTTCATTGTGTGAGAGCCACATCCTGAATTCTCTACGTGGCCTCTACCCCACTGTGGGGAGAACAACAGGGAATATCACATCTCATAACTGATGATACACATCCTCCCTTTTCTTTCTGTGAGAAAAATCCTCTTTTAAACAGAGTTTGAAAACCCACCCCACCCACCCACCCTGGGCACTCTCTGATCTCTGATCTCAGTGGTTCCTGATCTGGCTGAGCAACAGGATTGCTGGCGGGAGCTTAGAAAATACTCAGGCCACTCCCCAGAACCCTTGTCTCAGAGTTTTATGCACAAGACCAAGGATTCGTTTATATAACACGCCCTAGAGGTGAGGCTGATGCTCAGACATGTGGCATCCTGGTGTTCTTGCTACTCCAAGTGTGATCTGGAGACCAGCAACATGAGCTCCAGCCTTGTTATAAATCCAGAATCTCTTGCTTGACTCCAGACTTCCTGGATCTCAGCACCACGTCTGGGTGATCCCTGTACACACGGGAGTTCCTTGTCTAAGTGTCCTCTAGACTTGGGGTCAGAACTGTGCAGTCTGCTCTGGGTGTGATCTGATCACATTCCTTACAACTGGAGGTCCAGGGTTCAGTCCGTGTCCTCATTCTTTTCCACAGTCAATCACTCCCTTGGTGCTCTCATCCATGCTTGAGGTTTTAAGTATCGTTTATATGGTATGAGCTCCTAAATCTATTTCTCCTGCCCAGTCTATTTCTCCTTTCCTATAAAGTCTGGAGTTGTCTGTCCAAATTCCACCCCAGCTCCCCCACCTGCATTCCTAGTAGACATCTCCACTGAGTGCCTGTGATGCCCCCTCCTCAGTATGCTCCTGCCAGAGTCTCCCCATCTCCACTGACAGCAGCTCCACCCTTCCTTCTACTCACTCATTTTACAACTATGGGTGTCCTTGATTCATCTTTCTCACACCACAGATACAATCCATTGACAAATGCTGTGAGTTCATCTTCAAATGCATCCAGAATCCCCTCACGTCCCACTATTTCCCCTGCTCACACCCCAGTCAAGGTCACTGACATCTCCAGCCTGGAATACTGCACTCGCTTTCTACTGTTTTCCCTTCTGCCTCCCTCGTCCCTCACCTCTCAATTCTGTTGTCAGCACAGCAATCAGAGAGATCCTTTTAAAAGAGAAGTTATATCATGGCCCTCTTCTGCTCAAAACTGTCCTCTAACTCTTCATCCCACTCAGAGCAAAGGTCAGATCCAACCCCATTCCCCTCAAGCCCACCTGCTCTGGCCGCACCTCTGACCTCACCTCAGTTTCTCTCTGTCCAGCCCTCCTGGCCTCCTTGCTCTTCTGGGAACACAGACACCTTCCTGCCATAGTGCATTTGGACTGGAGGTTCCTCTGTCTGGAAAGAACTTCCCCAGAAATCCTCATGTCCCTCAAATCCTTCCTCAGAAGTCACCTTTGCAACAAGGCACACACTGACTACCCAGCACAACAGCCACCTTCCCTGTCCCCACTGTCCACATCCTGGCTTACCTGCCTCACAGCACTTACCACCTTCTAGCACTTTCTTTCCTTACTCTGGTTATAGCGTATCTAACGTCTGCCTCTTTCCACTGGAACATATGCTACAAAAGGTCAGAGATTTTTCTGATTTTACTTCAGTGGTGTTCCCAGATGCAGAACCATTCTGTCCTATGTCTGGTCAATGACAAAGGTCAGTTGAATGAATGATCCCTGTAGAGCACCTCCCTATTCTAAAGGCAGTGTCTTTATTAACATAGCCTCAGGCCAAATGCTGTTTTGTGGCAGGTACAGCACAAGGGCCCCTCACACTGAGATAGAGGCCGCCTATGTTTTTCTCAGCAGTGTTGCTTGTGTGCCCTCCCTCCCTGATCCCTCTTTCTACAGCAACGCCCCCCGCACCCCCCACTACAGCACATTGCAGCACAGAATCAGGTTCTCTCTTCAGGAAAGAACAGTCCTTTAAGATAGGTCCAATTTCACAGACAAATGTAAGTCTAAATTAGACTCTGCTTTATAGATTCATGAGTTGAGGTTGGATTCAGCACCAAGATCACAAGAACCAGGGCAGGGAGAGAGGACAGGAGAGCAGAGCAGAACAGAAGCTCTAGAAGCAGGGCAGGAGGTGAATGGCTCTGAAAATTTTTCTCAGAATACACAGAGACCCCGTGTGCAGGGGCTGCCTTGGGCGATGTCTGAGCCTCTGTGGTCACAGCTCCTGCTGGACAAGTTTCCACTGAAGGGACAAGGACGACGGAGCAGTGAAGGTGACCCAGCTGAGAACTGACCACCTAAATCTCATGAAGAACTGAACAGCAACTAGGCACAGGCCCAGTCCACACTGGGCTCCTCACATCCTTCTCCACCCCCACCTGTAACAGACTCAGCACAGCAAACATGTGGATTCTGGAAGGTTCTCAGGTCTTTATTTGCTCTCTCAAATTCTAGGAATTGACTTATTTAATTCATCCATCAACCTCTCATAGCAGATATTTGAGAAAACAAATTTATATTAGATTCTTATTTTCAGTAGGGAAGTAAGAAGTTGCAGCTCAGTGTACATAAAGTTGAGACTGAGATGGAGACATCCAGCCCCACCTCTCTGGAACAGGAAAGATGACTGGGGAGGAAACACTGGTCAGCGTGGGAAAAGGGGTCACGGTGGACACAGGGATGGGCTGTCTCTCCACCTCCTCACATTATGCTAACAGGGACGCAGACACATTCAGATGCCTTTGCAGAAAGAGTTGCCAGAGTGTCTTCAAAAGGGAGGCGTGAAGAAATCCTGCTTCTCAGTTCCACACAAGACAGTTGTCTCAGGCTACAGAAAACAAGTCATGAACAAAAAATTCAAGTCAGTCATGGTAAGTGATGACACTCTGAACAGCCCACCACACACTCGAAACGTTACAATCAAAGAATCTCCATTACCCAGGCCTTTTCCCTCTGCCCCCCCGTCCCCCACTCTAGACCCCAAGAATCTCACCTTTTCAAGCCGTGAGAGACACATCAGAGCCCTGGGCACTGTCGTTGGCTGGGGTAGAACAAAAACAGGACATGGTCAGAGCCCACAGGAGACACAGGACAAGAGGAAGTACAGGGTTGCTGAGCTCCTCCACACTCCCACCCCCACCACTTACACACAGCCTGAGAGTAGCTCCCTCCTTTTCCACCTGTGGGAAGAAAATGTCCTGTGAGGAGGCTGGGAGGAAGCAGGGCCATAAGATCTTAGAGGAACCTCCTAGTCTTGGACCCAAGATAAATTTCCAGAACTATGACTACAGACCCAGGGCAGGATCAGGGATCAGGAGGAAAGCAGCTGTGTGTCCTAGACCAACTACCCTCCCGAGGTCTGTCCTTAGCAGGGACCTTCCCCTGACTCGTGAATGCTGGAATCAGGACCCAATACCATAATCAGCAAGGTGATACATCTGTCCTTCATTGTCACATTGCTACACAAAAGAGTAAGTGCTGGCACACAGGGTCCCAGGCTGGGTTAGCCCCTGTGTGGATGCTGCTTCCCAGGAATGAGGCAGGGAACACTTCTACCTGGGGCTTGAAACCCCCAGTGGGACAAGAAAACCCAGACCCCACCCCTCACCCCTTCCCTACCTGAGCTCTTCCTCCTCCACATCACAGCAGCGACCACAGCTCCGGTGACTACAACTGCTAGGACAGCCAGGCCAACAACAATGCCCACGATGGGGATGGTGGACTGGGAAGATGGCTCTGGGAAAGGAGGGGAAGATGAGGGGCCCTGACCCTGCTGAAGGGCTCCAGAAGGGCTCCTGCTTTCCCGAGAAGAGACATGACCCCTCATCCCCCTCCTTACCCCATCTCAGGGTGAGGGGCTCCGGCAGCCCCTCGTGCTGCACATGGCACGTGTATCTCTGCTCTTCTCCAGAAGGCACCACCACAGCTCCCCACTTCTGGAAGGTTCCATCTCCTCCTGGCCTGGTCTCCACAAGCTCGGTGTCCTGAGTTTGCTCCTCCCCATCCCGCTGCCAGGTCAGTGTGATCTCCGCAGGGTAGAAGCCCAGGACCCAGCACCTCAGGGTGGCCTCATGGTCAGAGATGGGGTGGTGGGTCACATGTGTCTTTGGGGGATCTGATGGGAAGAGTCAGAAAATTCAGGCGCTTTCCATCTCTCATGGGACACCCCAGCAGCACCCATGTGACTACCCTGAGAATGAACAGGACACCTGGGGTGGGGAGGGAGCACAGAACCCAGACACCAGCCTGGACACAGGCATCTGGGATAATCTCCTATTCCTTGGAGAGTTCTAGTCTCTGAGGGAGGAACAGGGACTTCTGGTCCTGACCTGAGAGGAGGCCGAGGGACTCAGAAAAGCTGGAATCAGACCTTCAAACACATTTAGTGCGAGGCAGAGAACCAAGCCTGAGAGAAAAATTCACGGTGCCCAAGGCTGCTGCAAGGGTTAAAGGGGACCCCTGATCTGTATTCTAGGGACTGTCTTCCCGTCCATGTCCTCAGAGACGTCATCCCTTAATTGTCCTAGAGAGCAGAGGGGGCCCTCAGAGGAAATCAGGGAAACTCACGCCATTCTCCATTCAAGGGAGGGGACATTCTAGCGCTGATCCCATTTTCCTCCCCTCCTCATGGGAGGCCATCCCGGACGATCTAGAGGTGATGGGGAAGGCTCCCCACTGCCCCTGGTACCCGCGCGCTGCAGCGTCTCCTTCCCGTTCTCCAAGTATCTGCGGAGCCACTCCGGGCACTCGCCCTCCAGGTAGGCTCTGAACCGCTCCGCATAACGGGCCGCCTCCCACTTGCGCTGGGTGTTCTGAGCCGCCATGTCCGCGGCGGTCCAGGAGCGCAGGTCCTCGTTTAGGGCGATGTAATCCTTGCCGTCGTAGGCGGACTGGTGATACCCGCCGAGGAGCCGCCCGTCGGGCCCCAGGTCGCAGCCAAGCATCCACTGGTAGGTGTGAGACCCTGGCCCCGTCCCCGCGGTCAGCCCGTCCCCAGAGCCCCGCCCCGCCCTGACCAACCCGCGGGGATTTTGGCCGCAACTGAAAATGAAGCCGGGAAAAGACGCCTGGGGCTCTCCCCGGTCGAGGGTCTGGGCGGGTCCCGCGGCCTCGGGGCGGATCTCGGACCAGGAGACTCTGGGCGACCCGGGCAGTCCGTGGGGGATGGGGAGGCGTCGTGACCTGCGCCCCGGGCCGGGGCCACTCACTCCCCTGGCTCTGGTTGTAGTAGCGGAGCGCGGTCCCCAGGTCCACTCGGTCAGTCTGTGCGCGGGCCTTGGCGAGCCCTGTCTGCTCCTCCCAATACTCCGGCCCCTCCTGCTCCATCCACGGCGCCCGCGGCTCCGCCCTCGGACTCTCAGCGTCGCTGTCGAACCGCGCGAACTGCGTGTCGTCCACGTAGCCCACGTAGATGAAGCGGGGCTCCCCGCGGCCGGGCCGGGACACGGCGGTGCCGAAATACCTCAAGGAGTGCGAGCCTGGGGGCGAGGAGAGGCTGAGACCCGCCCGACCCTCCTCCCCGCGCGGCTCCCCGGGTCCTGCGCCCCCGCCTGCGGTCCCCTCGCTCCTCCCCGCAGAGGCCGTTTCCCTCCCGACCCCGCACTCACCGGCCCAGGTCTCGGTCAGGGCCAGGGCCCCCGAGAGCAGCAGCAGGAGGGTTTCGGGCGCCATGACCCGCATCTCGGCGTCTGAGGAGACTGAGTCCGGATGGGCGGGTGGGGACTTTAGAACTGAGACCGCGGCGACGCTGCTTGGCTTCTCTAGACATCCGACACCCAATGAGAGTGGGAACTGGGGACGCGTCACGAGTATCCTGGAGGAAGAACCCGACACAGGTTGGGAGAAGAAGTGAAACTAGGGGAGTGGGGAATCCCCAACTCTGCACCTCCCGAATGCAGACAAGGCTCTCGGAGCCTGAGACCCTGAGAGCCACGCCCGGGACCTGGGACTTCGTCTTGATCCCTCTTGTCCTACACCAAGCCTCTTTGTCACACTGTCTGCCTGAGTCCTGGACAAGGATCTGTCTGTGGAAACCAGGGAGAGAGCCCCCAGGCTGCGCCCAGATCGTTCCCCTTCCCAACTCGTCCTGGAATCCCCGTCCCTGAACTGGACTCCCTGCCTCCCACTCCCTCTCCCGTTGGACCTTTGTACAGGGAAACTCACCACGGGGAACTTCATGCCAGAGAGTGAGCTCGCCCTGGGAATGGAGGTGTAGAGACAACGGTTTTCTCTCTAAACCTGGTGAAGTTTTGTCTAAAGGCACCACGTAGAGATTCTCATAGAGTCGAAGTTTCCTTTTTGTTTATTAATACAGTAGGTAGCACAATATTGGTAATCCCTGAATGATTAGAATTCCAATTTGTAAAAGACCTGTGTCAAAACAGCATTACAAAGCTCTTAAGTTTTACTTTCCCAGACTATGGATCTGTGGCTCTGGGTTGTTGCATTTAAAATTACCTTCATTCCTTAGCCCGAGTTTCCCAGTGTGAGTCCAGAACGTCTCCTGAATATAAAGAAGCAGAGTTTGTTATTGTCTGTTGCAACCGGCAGCTGTAGTCATCACCTCAAAGTTGCTAGTGCTCCATGCAGTCCCAATGCTCTTCAGGGACTCTCAAGCACTGCCTGTTTTCCTGAACTCTGCACATCTAAGCAGCGTGCATAATTTATCTGGACACTTGGCATTTTTGTAACTGTTTTTTTTTTTTTTTAATCGTAAGGAGCCAATTAGTTTTTAGGCAGTCCAACAAAATGTGTTGAATACCGAATGCAAAGAACCCGCTGCTAGGCTCTTCCACTGCTTTAGAATTCTTTCCTCTGCTCCTTTCCCTCACCTCCTGCTTCTCCAGCCCTTCTCTCTGCCCCTCTCATCCCTCACATCCCCCCTTCCCCTAAGTCCCCGCTACCCTGTCACTCCTGAATTGTGGCACTAACACTGTCCCTCACCTCCTGCCCATGTCTGTTCTCCCCACAGTGCTCAGCAGTCCTGCTAATGTGAGCAAAGTCCTGTTATTTCTTCACTTACTATGGCTGGATTCTGGTCTACAATTTGCTATATGTTTTCAATTCGTCTCATATCTTTTTGTTTCTATTCCTCCTCTACTACTTCCTTATGTGTCAAATAAACATTTTGTAGTTTATGATTTTAATTCTCCTAGTGGCTTTTGGCTATATTTCTTTACACTAATTTTTTACTGTTGTAAGAATGGAAACCCAATTCCTTGGCTTTTCACAGTGAAGTTCAGGTTCTATTAAACGACACCCGGCAAAATAGAGGGCACTTGTAACAGTGTAGCTTCATTTAACCTAACACTATGCTATTATTGTTTTATATATTACATCAATATATATTATAAACTCAATGATACAGTGTAATACTTTTTGTTTTAGACAAGCAACCACATGTCTTCAGGAAATTAAGAAAATGAGTGTGAATGTGACATGTGAATGTGACATGTGTATGTGCATCATTCCTTATCCCGGCCCGCGGGATAGTCAGAGCAGGCCCTGGAGGAGGGGGTGGGAATTTGGGGAATAAGAGACACGAGAAATGGAGACAAGACAGTGCTCTGATCAAGTCTCGTTTAATGGCGGTAATGCACTGCCTTATATACACTTGGAAGGGAAGGGGTTGGGCTAAGGCAGAAATGATCTCATTGCCGAGGGCGTGGCCAGGTTAGTTTCGGTTTCTCCGGTGGGACGTCATGTTGCGCTTGCGCTACTAAGTAACAATTTTCCCGGGTGCGGGAAAAGTGAGTGAAGAAGAAGCAGGAAGAGCGCCATCTTTAATGAGGTATTAGTACAGGGGAAAAAAGGCAAAGATAGGGAGAAGGTGTGGGGTGGAAATGAATATAGCTCAGGCGTTTAATCCTCAATTATTATTCGCTATGGCCGGGGCCTGCAGCTCCGGACAGGTCCCCCTTTTTATATTTTTATGATAAGAAAACCCCTCGGGAACTGCGCCTGTCTTAGGTTGGGTCAACTCACCCCCACCTTCTAGGCCCGTCATGGGATAAGGCAGCAGCAAGGGCGGCCCTCCTGTCTTAGGCTCCGATGGAGATAGTGTCCTCTTACCCGTCATTGACTGTCCAGTTCAGCACACAGGGGAGGTGGTCTTATTAAGGTAAATAAGACTCACCATTTTCAGCCATCTCAAGGTGATGATAATGGACCTGTATAGGTTTGGCCTGGAAGGCCTCAATTTGTTGTCTGACAAATGCCATAAGCTTATTAAGGATTATAGGCCTGGGAGTGAGGAAGAGTAGAAGAGTGAGTAAAGGACCAAGAAATGGCAGGAGATAGGGGAGAAGTCCATCGAGTCCAGTCCATAGTGGATTGGCGGCCAAGCCTTTTCTGCGCTTTTCTAGTTCTTCTTGCAAAGTTTTTATCTTATCTCTGACGATTCCGGATTTGTTGGCATAAAAACAGCACTTTTCCTGTAAGGCCAAACATATCCCTCCCTGTTCTGCCGTTAACAAATCTAGACCTCTTCTATTCTGGAGAACTACTTAAGCTAACGAGTCTACTTGGTCTTGTAAATCTTGTATAGTACTGGATAAGGTCTGTACATCTGAGATTAATTGATTGGATAATTTAGTATATTGGGTTAGTGAGACTCCTAGGCCTGTGGCTCCTGTAGTAAAAGCAGTGGTGATTCCTAGTCCAGCCAACAAGGGAATAAATTGTATGGCTCGTTTCGGTCTATAAATAAAATGTTCAATAGCGGGGATGGGGATAGGTTCATCTCCAGGGATGATATCAATGTCGGGGAGAAGAGTGGCCAGAACACAAAGCCCTGTCCAATTTGTAGGTAGATACGTATATGCCATGTTGTTTCCACAAACGAAAACCGAGCCATTTATAGCACACAAAGGGTTGGTGGCATTGATTATGGAAGTACAGTTGCCAAACACAACATAGCCTAAATCAATTTCTTTAGTGTTATTATATGATGGTGAAAAGAGGCAAGAGGAATTAGAAAACGTCATCGGTTGAACTAAGGGGGGGGGTAATAGGACAGGAATTATTTACTAAGGATTCATTTGAGTAATTGACATAGGGCAATGAAAGGTTAGGTATGGCTAGAGGAATAGGGGGGCCCATTTTAAGACAAAGCCAACAATCGTGGGCCAGGCTTGTATTGGACATTTGAAGTAAATTGTAAGTAGCATTGAGGATATCAAAGGTTTGGGCATCGAGCTTAAAATTACCTCTAAGCTCAGGCAGGGCTAAAGGGTGATATTGAAGTTCAGGATAAGAAGCTTTATGAATTTCTTCTAATTTTTTCTGGATGGTTTTAATTCTTGTAATATCTAATGGGCCTCCTCCATCAGAAATGTGAATGGGGGCGGTAGTGCTCCAACAAACAGGCTTTCCTTTTTGGCCGTTACAAGGAGATTGTACAAGTTTATTAGTGGATCCTAATACTTGTACGTCATTAATGCCTCCAGTTTGTGTTTTTAGTAACGTGGCCGTATAATATGTTCTATTGCCTGATTTGCATTGTTGATAGGATGTATAACAGGAACTATGTACAGAAGATTGGAAAGAGCTACAAGGGCATTCTAGGAGCGGCCCGTTAGGTGAGGTATCTCTTGGGGTAGACTTACATTTCCATAACTGGTTTGGCATTAGGTAAGCTGTTTTGCCCGTGCAGGTCACCTGGGTGATTCTATCTGACGGAGGTTCAGATATTTGTCCCCCTCTGCAGTCACAAGGCTGGCCGTATTGTTTTCGTAATAATTCTCTTGCCTTACGAGGGTCACCAAAACCTGCATAGACTGTCACTATGTTATATAGAGCGATTATTCCCCAAAGGAATTTCATGTTAGGCTTCATTTTCTGCAAAACAAGAAGGAAAGAACTTCTCAGGGAGATTTATCTTCCCTGGACTGACAATGGTTATGATTTATTTGTCTTACCAATCTTTCAGGCAGCCATCTGGCTGCATCATTTTTTTGTGAGAAGATGCATACTGAGCCTCTTCCCCAAATTAAAACTGGATCGGGGCCATGCCATGAACTATCAAGTGGATCTTTCCATTTTACCATTGCAAACTGTTTTTGAGATTCAGGATGCCAGAAACGGTCGGCAGCCGATTTTCCATGACTGTCCAAATTTTAAAAATTAAGGATAAACAGGGCATGATTGAGTATGTTTCTGGGGGATTTTGGATTAGAGTCTCCTTTTAATATATCGAAAAGAGGTTTTAACTCTCCTGTGGTGAGCTTTAAGTACGGTCGAAGCCAATTTATGTCTCCCAGTAATTTTTGGAAATCATTTAAAGTTTTTAAATGATCACGACGTATAACGGCCTTTTGATTAATGATTTTGGGTACATTAATCTGGAAACCAAGATAAGTGTATGGATCTTGTAATTGTACCTTTTCTGGGGCTATTTGTAGTCCGGCTGCTGTTAACTCTTGTTTGAGTTGGGCGAAGCACTGTAAGACTTGTTCGCCAATTTCTCCTGCTATTAAAATATCATCCATATAATGTATAATATACATTTGTGCCCATGTTTTTCTGACTGGCTCTATAGCGGCAGCTACATATTTTTGACACAAGGTAGGACTATTGGCCATACCCTGAGGTAAGACTTTCCATTGATAGCGCTTCATTGGTTGTTTAAAATTTGTAGATGGAAGACTAAAGGCAAATCTTTTCTGGTCAGCAGGGTGAAGGGGAATTGTAAAAAAGCAATCTTTAAGGTCAATAACGATTTTAAAATATTTTTGAGGAATCGCAACCGGTGAAGGCAATCCTGGTTGTAAGGCACCCATAAGGATCATAGTGATATTTACTGCTCTTAAATCTTGTAAGAGTCTCCATTTACCAGACTTCTTTTTAATAACAAAAATAGGTGTATTCCAAGGGGAATTACTTTCCTCAATATGTCCTGCTGCTAGTTGTTCCTGCACTAACTGTTGGGCAGCACTTAGTTTATCATTGAGTAAAGGCCACTGATCAACCCAAATGGGCTCATCTGACTTCCAAGTAATGGGGTCAGCGCACCTTTGGGGTGCAGGTATGTCAGTGGCCTGAGCTAAAAATTTCCAAACCCCTTTTTATCAAGCTGTCCTGAAACCAGTATAGGCTGTGGGATACCGTTCTCTCCTTTTCCAAGACCTTTACCAGGGGTGTATCCTTGAGTTAACATTTGTGCAGTAACTATATCATTTGGACTACACATTATAATTTTCATTTGAGAGAGTAGATCTCGCCCCCAAAGGTTAACAGGTAGGTAAGGGATGACAAATGGCTTAATGAGGCCTGAATTGTTTTCTTTATCTGTCCATGTTAGGTATTTAGAACTTTGTTTAGGATTACTGCTTTGTCTAATTCCTCTCAAGTGAGTTAAAGTTTCTGTGGTAGACCAATGAGAGGGCCAATCTTCCTGTTTAATGATAGTTACATCAGCCCCTGTGTCTATTAGTCCAGTGAATGCCTTCCCGTCTAACCATAAAGTTAGAGAGGGTTTTTGATTTGTAATTGGTTGCACCCAATATATATCTGATGATCCGAAACCTTTTATATTTCTATTAGAGTATTGGATATTATTATCTGTTTTAACCAAAGGTAGCAGGAGTAACTGAGCTATTCTAACTCCTTGAGGGACAGTAATAATACTATCAATAGCTCTGGCCATAATTTTAATTTCTCCTTCATAATCATTATCGATAACTCCAGGGAGGACTTGTAAGCCTCTCATGGTGACACTACTTCTTCCTAAAAGTAGCCCAAAAGTGTTAGGTGGTAAGGGTCCATATATTCCGGTATTTAAGGTTTGCGGTCCCATTTCAGGTGTTAGTATTGTGTGGGAGGTGGAACTGAGGTCCAATCCTGCACTTCCTGGGGTTGCTCTACTAAGTTTCGAAATGGATTGCTGTTGCTGGCTGGAACAAAGCTGACTGCCCCATATGCTTGTTTCGGAGCCTGAGGCTGGCCCCTCATCCCGTTTCCCTGCCTGGGGGGTAAAGGATTTCCTTGACTGTCAGTTTTAGATTTACATTCGTTTGCCCAGTGCCTTCCTCTTTTACACCTTGGGCAAAGGCCTGGGATTTTTGCTTCTGGGCTCTTATTTTGGTTTTCACAGCAATCTTTTGCAAAGTGTCCCCTTTTACCGCATCTAAAACATCCCCCTTTATCTTTACCTTTGTTAATGAGGAAATCTCTTACTGTTTGGCGGCTAAAAGCGGCGGCCATTGCTAGGCCTTGTTGATACGAGGGCCCAATATCTGAACAAAGGCGAATGTATCCTGTTAAATTTGTTTTCTTTCGATAAGGTCTGATTGCCGCTTGGCAGGCGGGGTTAGCATTTTCATAAGCTAACTGTTTAACATAATCTACACCCGTTTCTGCATTTCCAAAGATTCTACCTGCCGTGGTCATAAGTCTATGCACAAAGTCTGAAAATGGCTCATCGGGTCCTTGTTTAACCGCTGTGAGCGAGGCCCCTGGATCTCCTTTAACGGGAAGTTTTCTCCAGGCCTTTGTAGCAGCAGCCTGGATTTGTGAGAACAGTCCAGGGTCATATTGCATTTGGGCCTGAGTGTCTGCTTAATTACCTGAACCTGTTAACATATCAAAATCCCAACCGTTTCCTGCATGTTGATTTCTTTTAGCTGTATCTCTACAATTTTCAAAGAACTCTGACTTCCAAATTAAATGGTCTCCCCCAGAAAGAACTGCCCTGACTAAGGTATTCCAGTCTGTAGGAGTGAGCCAATTCTCAGCTACAGATTCCACTATAGCAAGAGTATATGGAGCAGTAGCCCCATACTGAGAGGCAGCAGTCTTTAACTCTTTTATAATAGTAAAATCAAATCCAGTATGATGCCTCCAAGCCTGTCCCTGTTCATCTATGGTTTCCGTGACTGGAAAAACATCTTTGGGGGAGGAGTCTTCTCTATGTCGGCTAGCAACTAACCCCCCTCTTGGAACATGTTGTCCAGGCCGCTGAAGTGCGCGCAAGGAACCCTCCATAGCGTCTGAGTTAGGTATTTTTTCATTTCCTGTTTTTAGCTTTTGGAGCCTAATTATCAATGATTGATGTAACTCTTCAAGTTTAATCTGTTCTTCTAGTTGAGCAATTTTTTGCTTTAATTCTTCTTTGGGATCTATTGCTGCCATAACAATGGGCGCAGAAGCCTCATTATGTGTCTTATTATATGGGGGTGGGTATGAAGTAAAGGGAGGCAAATCAGGGTTGTGATATTTAGCCGCCTCTTCCTCTAAATCATCCCAATTTATATCCAATTGATTAGGCTTATTAATTTCCTCCTCCTTTTGAAGCATCTGTAAAATTGGGTATTTTTTTTTTGGTTTGTTTTCATGTGGTATTTCTTTATCTATTACAGAAGGAGACTTAATTTCCTCATGATCACTTTCGAGGGAAATGAGATCTTCCTCTGTATCTTGAGGAGGCTTTGTGAGGTTAGAGCGGGAGCTAACCTTTAAAATATGCTCTGTCTGAGCGACCGCAGCCATGACTTGCGGATCGGCCTCCTTCTTATCTATTAAATCTCTAATGAGGTTCCAATAAGAGAAGGCGGTTACAGGAATTTTTTCTGGCCCAAAAGTATTATAATAGTCCTGCAAACAATCCCCTACTCTACGCCATCTTTTAATATCAATAGTTCCTTCCTGTGGGAACCAAGGGCAAGTATCTTTTACAAAATCAAAAAATTTAAACAAATCATTACCTTTAACCTTTACTCCTCGTATCTTTAAAGCCTCTTTTAATTGTCCTACATATATTTGATGTTGGCTTAATTCTTGTCCCATTTCGGACGCGTCACTTACCTTCGATCCTGACGCGGCAGGTTCCCGCGGTGATCGGAAGAGTTTGACTCCTTTTGTCTTCGTTAGCGGTCGACCGTCCTTTGGCGTCCTCTTCCTCACGGAGTCCCTCGTTTCCAGGTCCCTGTTCGGGCGCCACGTATCCCGGCCCACGGGATAGTCAGAGCAGGCCCTGGAGGAGGGGGTGGGAATTTGGGGAACAAGAGACACGAGAAATGGAGACAAGACAGTGCTCTGATCAAGTCTCGTTTAATGGCGGTAATGCACTGCCTTATATACACTTGGAAGGGAAGGGGTTGGGCTAAGGCAGAAATGATCTCATTGCCGAGGGTGTGGCCAGGTTAGTTTCGGTTTCTCCGGTGGGACGTCATGTTGCGCTTGCGCTACTAAGTAACAATTTTCCCGGGTGCGGGAAAAGTGAGTGAAGAAGAAGCAGGAAGAGCGCCATCTTTAATGAGGTATTAGTACAGGGGAAAAAAGGCAAAGATAGGGAGAAGGTGTGGGGTGGAAATGAATATAGCTCAGGCATTTAATCCTCAATTATTATTCGCTATGGCCGGGGCGTGCAGCTCCGGACAATTCCTGTTGTTAATTGTTCCTTTCTGTGCATCTGGGTCACCATCTAGTATCATTTCCCTTCAGCCTGAAGAATTTCCTTTAAAATTGCATGTGGTACAGGAGCCCTAGGAAATGAATTTTATGGCTTTGATGATCTAAAAATGTCTTTATTTTTGCTTCCCCTCCCCCCCCTTTTTTTTTGCTAATTGGGGCATTTACGTGTAATAAAATTCACCAGTTTTAGCTGTGCTTCTTGGTGAATATTGGTAATTATTTATAGTCGTGTAACTACCACACTGCCCAGTAGAGAAACACCGAAAGCAGAGAGCCCCCTGCTAGGCTCCTCCACTGCTTTGGAGTCCTTTCCCCTGCTCCTTGTCCTCACCTCCACTTTCCCCAGCCCTTCTCTCTGCCCTCATCCCTCACACCCTCCTCTCCCCTTAGTTTAATCCTTGCCTCCCACCCTCACCCCTTCCCTTCACTCAACCACCGCTCTGTTTTCTGTCACTGCAATAGTGAAATTTCTAGAATTTAATGGACATGCAATCGTACATTGTGTAGTCCTTTGTTTGGTCTCTCCCTTAGCATAACGGTGTTTGAGATGATGCCATTCACTCATTTTTGTTGCTGAGCGGCTGCTGAGTATTGCTGGAATCCCAGTTTATTCATTGGTTTCTCTATTCTCTAGTTGATTGACATGTGGATTACTCCAGCTAGGGTTTGTTATTAATGAAACCACTAGAAATAACTGCTTACAAGTGTGGTCTTACATTTTTATTTCTTTAGGATAAATACATATTTGTGGAATTGCTGGGTCATGTGGTAATGGATGGGTAGCTGTGTAAGAAATTGCCATACTGTTTTACAAGTCGACTGCCACAATTTTTGCATTCCTACCAGCAATATCAGACATTCCTATTTTTTCCATATTCTTGACAGTATTTAGACTTATCAAATGTCTTTTTAACTTTACCTATTCTAGGTGATGTGTGATGGCTTCTCATTGTGGTTTTAACTTGCACTTCTTAGATGACTAGTATTGTTTACTATCTTTTCATGTTCATCTAAGTGACTTATTACATATATTTTATGAACTATTTTGCAAATTCAATGATTAATTCTAGAGACTTTTTCAGAATCTCTTAGTGTTTTCTACGTATGTAATGAAGCTGGTGACAAAGAAAGACTTTTGTTTCTTCGTTTCCTATCTATTGATCTTTTTTCTTTTAAAATTATTTTTATTTGGTAGACATGAGGTCTCACTATCAGGCTGGTCTCCAACTCCTGAACTCAAGTGATCCTCCCACCTCAGCCTCCCAAAATGCAGGGATTACAGGCATGAGCCACCGTGCCCTGTCCTTTATTGGTCTCATTTCATTTTCTTGCCATGTTGCACTGGTTAGGATGCCTGTTAGGTGTTTAAGCAAGAATGATGAGAGCTCACATGTTTGTTTACAAAGAACTTAAACAAATTTACAAGAAGAAAAAAAAACAGCCCCATCAAAAATTGGCAAAGGATATGAACAGACACTTCTCAGAAGAAGAAACAAACGAAAAAAAAAACCAATATCAATGATCATTAGAGAAAAGCAAATCAAAACCACAATATACTATCTCCTGCCAGTCAGAATGGCAATTATTAAAAAGTGAAGAAGCAATAGATGCTGGCGAGACTGTGGAGAAAAAGGAATGCTTTTCCACTGTTGGTGGGAATGTAAAATGGTTCAACCATTGTGGAGGATGATGTGACCATTCCTCAAAGATCTAGAACCAGAAATACTATTTGACCCAGCAACCTCATTACTGGGTATACATCCAAAGGAATATGAATCATTCTACTATAAAGACACATGCACACGTATGTTTATTGAAGCACTGTATTCAATAGCAAAGACATGGAACCAACCCACATACCCATAAATGATAGTCTGGATAAAGAAAATGTGGTAGATATACACCATGGAATACTACACAGCCATAAAAAGGAATGAGTTCATGTCCCTTGCAGAAACATGGATGAAGCTGGAAGTCATCATCCTCAGCAAACTAACATGGGAACAGAAAACCTAACACTGCATGTTCTCACTCCTAAGTGGGAGTTGAACAATGAGAACACATGGACACAGTGAGAGGAACAACACACACCAAGGCCCGTTGGAGAGTCAGGGGTGAGGGGAGGGAACTTAGAGGATGGGTGAATGGGTGCAGCAAACCGCCATGGCAGACTACACATATGTAACAAACCTGCATGTTCTGCACATGTATCCTGGAACTTAAAGTAAAATAAGTTAAATAAAAAAAGAAAGTGCATGTCTTACATGTACACATATGTTTATTGAACCACTATTCACAATAGCAAAGACTTGGAGTCAACCTAAATGACCATCAATGGTGGACTGGATAAAGAAAATGTGGCACATACACACCATAGAATACTATACAGCCATAAAAAGAATGAGATTATGTCCTTTGCAGGAACATGGATGGAGTTGGAGGCCATTATTCTTAGCAAACTAACGCAGGAACAGAAAACTATATATCACATGTTCTCGCTTATAAGTGGGAGCTAAATGATCATGGTCATGTAGAGGGGAAAAACACACACTGGGGTCTACTTGAGGGTGGAGGGTGGGAGGAGGGAGAGGATCAGGAAAAATAGCTAATGGCTACTAAGGCTTAATACTTGGGTGGATACTAATGGGTATAGAAATAATCTGTACAACAAAATCCCATGACACAAGTATATCTATATAACAAACCTGCACATATGCCCCTTAACTAAAAATAACAGTTAAATTAAAACAAACAAACAAAGTGCATGTCTGGAAAGAGCATATGGTTGGGTTCCGTGTTTTTTTAAACCAAGTCACACAATCTCTGCTCTTCATTAGAGTGTTGATTCATATAGGTTTTTGTCATTATTGATATGGTAAGTTTTAGGTCTACCATGTTATTTTCCCAGTTTTGGTTTCTCTGTTCCTCTTGTCCTGACCCATGTCTTCTTATTAGAAACCATAGAAACAAAAGAAAGTAGAATAACATCTTTAAAGTGCTGGAGGACAAAAAGGTTAAGTAAGAATTCTATATCCAGCATAGATGTCGTTCAAGGATAGGCAAATAAGGAGATATTTCAGATAAAAGAAAATTAAGAGAATTTCTCGCCAACAGATCTGTACAATAACAACTGGTAAAGAAAATTCTTCAGACTAGAGACAAATGATATCAGGTGGAAAATGAGATTATCAGAAAAGATGAAGATGATCAAAAATGGTAAATACTGAGCAAAAGGCTATCTTGCTCCCCTCATTTATTCTTACTTTACATGCACAGAACTGTTTAAAGATAAGAAAAAGTTTTTTATCGTGGGACTTACAACCTATGTAGATATATTCCATATAATATCTATACCATAAAAAATGGACATTTTGCAGAGGATAAATGATTATAATACTTCTATATTTATGGGTACTAGTACATTAATAACTGAAAGTAGACTGTGAAATGTTAAGAATGAGTTAAGTTCTGAAGGAAATTGCAACACTAAAAACCATTCAAAAGATCAACAAATCTTGGAGATGGTTTTTTGAAAACAAATCCCAGCCAGTCTTGAGTCTCATCATCCTACGATTTCAGAACTATTGTGAATACACAAGTAATCACAGAACAGTCCTGCCCAGAAAAGGAGTTATCCCTAAATATGGTGGCCCTGGGTCAGTTGGCCCTTCCTGCTGGACCTCTTCCACATGGGCACTTTCTGCAGGGACTTTGTTGTCCTGCTATTCCACTCCACCCAGTGTCCTGACCCAAGAGACAAGGGGCGTCTGCTGCTGTGTCCACACTTGGAGAAGGAAACCTTGATGGTGTTAGTCAATTACAAGCCAGGCATGACAGCTCACCCCTGTAATCCCAGCAGTTCAGGATGCTAAGGCAAGAGGATTGCTTGAGATCAGAAGTTGGAGACCAGCTTGGACAACATTGTGACACGCTCATCTCTAAAAGATATGAAAATAAGTAAACTTAGGTGGGCCTGGTGGTCGACGCTTGTATTCACAGCTATTGGGAAGGCTGAGATGGGAAGATCCCTTGAGCTTATGGGTTCAAGGCTGCAGTGAGCTATGATCGCACCACTAGTCTCCAGTCCAGGCCACAGAATGAGATCTTGACTCCAAAAAATACATTGTAAACCTTTGCTCACTATGGGTTATTTTATTTATTATTTATTCAATATGTATTTTGATTTTATTTTACTGGCAGCACAATAAACCAGGACATGCAGAAACTAGAAATCACATCCACTTTCCAGTGTTAAAAAGTCCAGTCCAGGGAGGTGAGAAGGAGACAGTCCTCATTAGCGCTGAGGATTCCTGGAGAATGAGATGGGCCGGGCAGGAAAGGTTTTTGTTTGTTTGTTTGTTTTCTATGAATGAATGTAACTTTTTATTATGATAGAGTTGTTTTATTAAAGAAATAGATGAAAATAGTTAAGTAAAATCAAATGGCTCTAAAAGTCTTACAATGAAAGCAACAGTCCTGCCAGTTGTTCTTTCCAGAGACAAGCACTTTTCATTCTCTCAGTTTTTCCTTCTGGTAGTTGCCTTCATGGATTTTTCCAAATTATTATTTTTTCAGTTTTTCAAGTGGGTGCATATATTAATACATGTAATTTTAAAAAGCCTCTTCAGTCTATAATGCATCCTAACCGTCCCCTGCCCCATCCCTCCTGATCCTCCAGAGCAAAGACTTTCAACTCTTTTAGCAACGTCTTCTGTTCTTCTCCTCACATAACTGCTTAGTCATTTCTTGATTATTTTACACATTTTAAGTGATTTCTGGAATGACAGATGAGGATTTAGCTCTTACACCATCACTATCTTCACTTTTCCTCCCATATTGTCCCAAAGTAGTCACCAGAGTTAGGGGCTAAGCAGTCACCACATCATTATGGCTATGTATATATTGCTCATTGTTGAGAATAACAGAGTATTATGCTCTTACTTCCTCTCCTGTACTTCCTTCTGCCCTAGAATTAATGATTGCCTAACCAGCCTTCCCTCTTGTTTTTTTCACTTTTGCTTTATCTTCAATGAATTTCTTTCCAAATGTCCCAAATCTGGCAATAACCTATTATTGTTTTTAAGAGAAGGGAATCTCACTATGGTGGCCAGGCTGGTCTGGAAATGTTGGACTCAAGCCAACCTCTTGCTTTTAGCCTCCTGAGTAGCTGGGACTGCAGGCATGAGCCATTCCACCCAGCTAACCTATTAATATTTCTACTTTTGTTTGTTTGTTTGTTTTAAGCCAGCTCCATAGCTGGAATATTTCCTGTGTTGGATCCTATTTGCTGGATCCATGTAATTCTCCGGTTTGTCTACTTCTTCATTTTGCGGGAGTATTTTCTCCAATAGCTTCCCAAGAAAGGGTCCATGGAGGTAACCCCTGAGTCTTTGCTTGCCTAAAAATATATTATTTTACTTTCACCCTTGATTATTTGGCTGAATATAGATTTATCTGTTGAAAATAACTTTCTCTCTAGAATTCTGAAGGCATGCTTCCATTGTTTTCAGCTTTCTTTTTGAGACGGGGTCTCTTCTGTCACCCAGGCTGCAGTGCAGTGGCACAATCACAACTCACTGCAGCTGTGACTGTGTGGGCTCAATTCATCCACCTCAGCCCCTGAGCAGATGGGACTACAGGTGGGCGCCACAACGCCCAGCCGATTTTTGTGTTTTTTGGAGAGATGGGGCTTCACCATGTTGCCCAAGCTGGTCTCAAGGGATCTGTCTGTCTAGGCCTCCCAAGATGCTGAGCCAATGTGTTACAGGGGTGAGCCACTGTGCCTGGCCAGTTTTTCTTTTATTCCCTCTCTTCTTCCTTCATTTCTCAAAGGCATCTCAAACTCAGTGGGCCCCAAACCAAAGTCAAACTCCATCAGAATAACCTGCTACTTCCAACGTTAAAATATATCTTAAATCACAGTTTCTTACTACATGCAACCTTCTGGTTCAAACTACCACGATCCCTCACTTGAACTTAGAATTGGTTTTCCTGCTTCTGTATTTTTTTAAATCACAAAATATTTCAAATAAACCATGTGTGACTTTATACTTTTTACTACATAAAAAGAATAAAGATCTGCCAGGTGTGGTGGCTCACACCTGTAATCCCAGCACTTTGGGAGGCTGAGGCGGGCATATCACTTGAGGTCAGGAGTTTGAGACCAGCATGACCAACATGGTGAAACCTAGTCTGCACCAAAAACACAAAATTAGCCAGGTGTCGTGGTGCACACCTGTAGTCCCAGCTACTTGAGAGCCTGAGGCAGGAGAATCGCTTGAAGCCGGGAAGTTGGAGGTTGCAGTGAGCAGAGGTCGCGCCACTGTACTCCATCTGGGTAACAAGAACGAAACTCTGTCAAAAAAAAAAAAAGATATGAAGAGGTTATATACTTAAACATGGAATTGCTTTAAGTGTTTGCCATTCACGGTTCCCATCCATGCCAGCAGCTTCTTACTGCAAACACCTGGGACTTGCTATAGGGCAGCTGGAGTACGTTCCACCCACACACAGAACAGGGAGCTGACAACCAAGGAGTGGAGGATCAATACTCCAGCTTTCTCCCCTCTGTTTCCCCGTATCTCAGCAGTATGGAGCTTGTTACCGATGAGAACCTGCTCACTGACTTTAAACTGGTTTCCTTACCTTCTCAGTTCCATTTCTCCATACCACAATTGATGCTTTCTGGTAAGACCTAGCAAATAAACTGCTTTCACTGTAATTTCAGTCTTGGAACCTGCTTTGGGTTCCCCAAAAGACCGAAATATATTAATTTTCCCATCACTGGACTTCCAGGTTGCTTTCAATTTTTCACTGTTACAACAAGGCTGCAATATATGTCTACAAACCTCTAGATATACAGGTAGGAAGATTTCAGTATTTCCCACTAGTGAAACTGCTCAGTTGGAAGGTATGTGCATCTTCATCTTAATAAATACTACTGACATTTGAAAAGCCCGACAATGTCAAGGACTGGCCAGAGTGCCATATGCGATGGGTGTGGAATGGCAGCTCACTGTAGCAGGTGCAGGATTTCAGTTGGGGTCTTGCAGAGGCACTTAGTTATAGCAAGAATATTTCATAAGTGGTATCTGATATATTCAAGACTAGTGCGGAATAAAAACACGTTGCTTAGAAATAATTATTCATGGATCCAAAGTCAACAAAAGTCTTTTTCTTCTCATGTAAAAATATATCATTTTTTTTCCAGAGGGAGGGAAATAAAATAAACCAGAAAACACCTTCATATTAATCATTCTTCTCATATACTTCAAATTTGAACTTCATGTCTTTCTCCTCCTGGACATCAGAGAGAACACCTGGGTATTCTGGCAGAAGTTTATATTTTTCCAAATCAATTTCTGGAAAAAACGTGTCACTTTCAAAGTCCCGCATGATCCTTGTCACAAATACTTTAAGATGGCTTGGGTGATTCATGGCTTCCTTGTAAACAGAACTGCCATCAACTATCCAAATAATCTCTACTTTATTGGCTAATTCTGGTTGTTCAGTAAGTTTTAAGATATCATCCAGATTTCTGGCAAGAAAATGAGCTCCTTGTGGAAGTTCCTTGAGTTCTCTGCTGAGAATTGAATTAATTCTATCCTTTAAAGATCGATTCTTCTCAGAAATAGAGAACCAGATCTTCCTACACATAACACCAGATTCTGTTTACCTTCTACTGAAGAGTCTGTGTCATTCTCTGGAAATACCTAAATTCATTCCTTAGTGGTGGCCAGTGCAGGTCCCGGTTCTTGCCAACGCCCGTGTCTGGGACACAGCGACGATGCAGTTTAGCAAACGAACCATGACAGGAGCGGTGAGCACCTCCGACCCCGCTCACTACACCAGAACGCGCGGCCAAGATTGGCCGGAAGGTTTTTACTCTGAACCTGGAGGATGAGCAATGACATCCCTGTCTCCACCTCAAAGCCCTTCCTGAGCATTCACCTCCTGGGAGCAGGAGCAGCGCAGCAGCGCCACCTGGTGGTCCATGCGCTTCCCTTTGCAGATCACTCGCAGCCCTGAGGTCCTCCTCTCCTTTCCATGCACCTGGGATTTCTTCACTGGACACCATCCTGGGTCAAGTTTCCTGTAAAGCAAAAGAAGCGCACAGGGCTTGCTCATGGAGTCCCTGCACAAAGTGGCCGTGGGGGCTGCGATGGACACTGCATGGGTATTTCCGGCAGGCTGTCATTGGTGTACTTTGAAGTGGATGTTGTTTACCCGAGTGTTCACTTTGTGAAAATCCACTGCCCACTTGTGGATTGTCCTCTTTTCTCCATGCATGCTGTCCTTCCCTCAAATATACATTGCTGGTGTTTTGAAGCAATTCTATGTACACTAAGAAGAATCACTCCTACTGCATAGCCTTGGAAATGCTGAATTGAAAAATTTAGTGCAATTGTTTTTAATTCCAGGAAATAAATACACATAAACAGGAAAATCTACAACAACAGCAGTAGGCTTGGGAGCTGACACCAGAATAGCTTTGGAAGTGGCTCTCAAGCCAGGAACTAGGAATCAAACCCAAACAAGCCCATGGGAGGTGTGGGGTGTGAAATGATGCCCAGTAGTGCATGATTGAATGAGTCATGGGCAGTGGCTCATGCCTTGGCTGGCCAGTCACGAACTTGGGGAAAATAGATTTGGAAAATTGGGAGGTAGAAGAGAGAGGTACACATAGACCTCTTGCTATAGGCCGATTGTGTGACGATAGTGGTTGTGTGTGAATGCCTACCAGAGGGTCTTTAGGGGGCTGGGGCTGCCTGTAATCAGGTGAGTGAGATGGCTTGATGGACGATGCCACTCAACCGTACAGGGCTTGCTCATGGAGTCCCTGCACAAAGTGGCCATGGTGGCTGCGATGGACACTGCATGGGCACAGCGATTGAGTTGCCACTCACCAGGGCTGACCTGGCAGCTGCCACTGCTGAGGGCCCAGCCAACCAAAAGCAGCTGCTTTTTTTGGACGCAGAAATAAAACAGGCAATGGTAATTAAGAATAAAATAACATTACTATAGATAAAAATGCCACTAAAAATATAGTAAAGGTTTAAATAATTTTGAGACTATGAACAAGATTATGTCAATGGGGAGAACTTATTACAAGTAAAGAAGTTAAAATGGTTGTAAAACTTTATTTCCCTTCAGGCATATCCAGACTGCTTTACAGATAAGTTCTACCAAAACTTCGAAGAGGCTACTGAATTTATACATAATATTCAAGAGAATGAGGAAACATAGTGAAACCAGTAAACTCATTATTGTTTATGTATAAATAACATTGATTCTAAAGCCAGCTAGGGAATACATAAGAGAAAACATGATAGGATAATCACTTCGAAGCAATTAGAGGTAAAAACACTGAGAAAAACAGTACTAGACTGTGTCCACCAGTGAGCTATAAATAAATTAAATATCCTGCCCAGGTTATTCATCCCCTGGATACAAGAATATTTAAACTTTAAATCTGTAATGCATTTTACCACTTAATTAAAGAATAAAAGACAGAGATAATCACATTTTGTTAGATGCAGAAAATACTGCAGATGAAAGTCAACACTCGTTCTCACCCACAGTTCTTCACTTATCTCCACTTCTAAGAACTTGTGGTCAGTACTCGCTTTGGCAGCACATATATTAAAATTGGAAAGATACAGAGAAGATTAGCATGGCCCCTGCTCAAGGATGACATGCAAATTCATGAAGCATTCCATATTTTTAAACTCTCAGTAAACTAGATATTGAAGGAACATACCTCAAGATAATAAAAGTCATCTATGACAAACTCACAGCCAGTATCCTACTGAATGGGCAAAAGCTGAAAACATTCCCTTTTAACACCAGCACAAGACAAGGATGCCCTTTCTCACCAGTCCTACTCAACACAGTATTGGAAGTTCTGGTCAGGGCAATCAGGTAAGAGAAAGAAACGATATTCAAACAGGAAGAGAGGAAGTCAAATTGTCTTTGTTTGCAAATCACATGATCCTATATCTAGAAAACCCCATTGTTTCAGCTGAAAAGCTTCTTAAGCTGATAAGCAACTTCAGTAAAGTCTCAGGATACAAAATCAATGGCAGAAGTCACAAGCATTCCTATACAACAATAGACAAGCAGAGAGTCAAATCGTGAATAAACTTCTATTCACAATTGTTACAAACAGAATAAGATGCCTAGGAACACAGCTCACAAAGGAATTGAAGAATCTCTTCAAGGAGAGCTACAAATTGCTGCTCAAGTAAATCAGAGAGGACACAAACAAATGGAAAAACACTCCATGCTCATGGATAGAAAGAATCAATTTCGTGAAAATGGTCATATTGCCCAAAATAATTTATAGATTCAATGCTATTCTCATTAAACTACCATTGGTATTTTTCACAGAATTAGAAGAAATGATTTAAAAATTCATATAGAACCAAAAAGAGCTTTATAGTCAAGACAATTTTAAGCAAAAAGAACAAAGGTGGAGGCGTCATGCTACTTGACTTCAAACTATACTACAAGGCTACAGTAACCAAAACAGCATGGTACTGGTACAAAAACAGATGCATAGACCAATGGAATAGAATAGAGAACTCAGAAATAAGGCCACGCATCTACAACTATGAGACTTCAGTGACCGCATACAATAAAGAATACAATCTATACAAAAGTAGTTTAGAAAATGTAATTTTCACAGTTACCACATCATAATATTGAATATGTCTAGTTTCAAACTTCAAAAAACATGAGTTATGCATGTATGAAAGTGTGACTCATTCACAGGAAAAACAATGGAAAGTAATTGTTCCTGAAGAAGAGTGGACTGACTTACTAGACAAAGACTTTGAATCAACTGTCTTAAACATAGTCAAAGAGCTAAAGGAAACCATGGACAAATAACTAAAGAAAATCAAGAGAACTGCGTTTCACTAAATAGCAGAAATCAATAAATAATTGTGAAAAGGAAGCAAATGGAAATCTGGAGCTGAAAGGTACAGGAAGTAAAATGGAAAATTCACTGGAGCGCTTCAAGAGCAGATTTTAGTTTGCAGAATGAAGAATCAGTAAACTCAAACATAGGACAATGGAAATTGCCCATTTGAAGAGCAGAATGGAAAAATATGAAGAAAAATGAACAGAAGAGATCTGAGAGACAACATCAAGTATATGCATTTTGGGAGTCCCCGAAAGAGAGAAGGAAGAAGAGGGAAGAGAGAGTATTTAAAGAAATAATGACCCCAAACTTCGGAAATTTTATTAAAAACATGAATCTGGGTATCCAACACACTGAAACATTTAAAGTAGCAGCAATTCAAAGATGTCCACACTGAGAGACATTATAATGAAACTGTCAAAAGTCAAAGACAAAATTGAAAACAACAAGAGAAGGGACTCATTGAGTACAAGGATCCTCCATGAGATTAACTACCAAATCTTCAGAAACTATGGAGTTCAGAAGACATTGACATGACAATCTAAAAGTTCAGAAAGAATAAAACAACCTGTCTCAACTGACAGTTGCATATTTGGCAAAATTCTCTGTCAGAAATAACGGAGAAATTCAGACATGCACAGGTAAATAAAAGCTGATGGCACTTGTCTCTGGTAAACCTATTCTACAATTAATGCTAAAAGGAATGCTTCACACTGAAATAAAAGGACATTAGATAGCAACTTGAAGCCATATGAAGCAAAGAAGTACACAACTAAAAGTAACTTCATAGGTAAATAGAAAAGCAAGTATTTTTGGGGGGGTGGTAATTTGTAACTCCTCTTTTGTTTTCTCTATTTAATTTAAAAGAAAATGTCCATCAACTGATGAATGGATAAACAACATGGAATCTATTCTGCAATGGAATGTTATATTACCATAAAAGGAATAATGTACTCATACATGCTACAACTTGGATGAACCTTGAAAACATGTCAAATGAAAGAAGCCAGTCACAAAAGGCCATATATTGTATGATTCCATTTTAATAAAATATTCAGAAGAAGCAAATCTAGAGAGACAGAAACTGGGTTAATGGTGCCAGGGGCTGGTGGCAGGGGAGAGTGGAAGGTAACTGCTTAACAGGTACAGAGTTTCCTTCTAGGGTGGTGAAAATGCTCTGGAACTTGATAGTGATGATGGCTGCATAACGTTGTGCACCTACTAAATGTTACTGCATTGTACACTTAAATGGTTACAATGGCAAATTTTGTGTTGATGTGTATTTTATCACAACTGAAAAGAGGCTGGCAAATATATTCCAAGTTTGCTTGGGAATCTGCCCATCTGTCTTTTCCCCTCATGATTTCATCTCCTATTCAGAGCTCACCCTTGCTCTTCTGCAAGTAGAAAGCTTCATATTAAGAACATGGTCCAAGATCAGCCAGGTCCAAACCCCAAAATGACTTTCTGTCTTGGATCCAAACGCTCAGATGCAACTCTGGGGCTAACTTCAGGGGAAGTTAGGAGATTATCCAAATAAGATGATTCACTGAGAGAAAGAATCTTTGGCTTTAATGTTAGGGAAATTATGTTTGCGTTTCTAAAAAGGATCCTGCTTACCAGTGAATATATGGTTTTTGTCTGTGCAGGATGGAGTTCTCAGCAGAGGAATGAAAGACAGCCCTAGGAATATGATACACCTCATGGGTAGCTGACTGATCCACACATCTGCCACCCCCAGCTGAAGGAAGCGGCTAGACTCTACCCTTCGCCCATCCTTCAGTTGTATTCCGCTGGACATGGACCCTCTACAAGTGTGGACATTCCTGGATCTCACTTGCTCTTCCTGCTGTTGAGTAGTCTCCACTGGTGTGGCTCATGCCTAGGTGGGCTCTGCAGGAGGCTGAATGTCCCCCAATTCTCAAGGCTGACATTCAGTGAACCCAGAAAAAGCCTCGAAGTTCACAGGGGCTCACATTTTCATCTATGAAATGGAAGAATCCATCTCCCTTTTTCAAGTGTAGTGGTAATTATATATATATATATATAGACACATACATTTATACACAAACACATACATGACAATCAGTAATCTATATATTGATGGTGTTCTTAGTGTTGCCTTTATTGCTCAGCTGAACTCTGTAACCAAAAATTGGATCATGGATTGTGAAGGAAGAACTCATTTCTTTTCTGTGGTGGAGCACTCAGTAGGCATTTCTGCCCTTTGGGTTCAAATGAGAAAGTAGTTTTAGCTTGAGGCAGAAAGAAGATTGTGAATATTATTATTACTATTATTATAGAGATAAGGTCTTGATATGTTGCCCAGGCTGGAGTGCCGTGACTATTCACAGCTGTGATCATAGTGTCCTACATCCTTGAACTTCTGGGCTCTATCAATGTTCCTGCCTCAGCCTCCTGAGTAGCTGGGACTACAGGTGCATGCCACCATGTCTGGCCTCATTTCATTGTTGTTTTACTTCAAGTGCTTTATTTTAAATGTTAAAAGTATATGATTTTATATTGGAAAAGTGAAACCCTATTTGATCACAGAGGACTTTAAAACGCACAGACAGAAACATCACCTAGGCCTTTCTTTAAAAAATCACTGTTATTATATTGTTGAACCTTTGTAGACTGAAGTGCAAATGGTGGTCCGCAGAGCTGTCTTGCACAGTGGTGCTCATTTTCATTTTGTTATTTTCTATATATATGTGTATATATGCCGTCATTTTACAAAGTTGCATTCATATGTTATGGGTTATCTTGGATGTTGCTTTTTGAATGTATTATTATACAAGTAGTTTTCCATGTTATAAACTTTGCATAAAGTTTATACACTTTTACAAGCCGCATCCCACTTCAGATAAGATGTAACCCAACTTCTTTTGGATCCATCTGCTTTCATTTTGTCTTGTTGTAAATAATGCTTTGACAAGCATCTTTATATAGAGAGATTCTTCTATGTTTAGAATTTTAGAAAATTCATAAGCTACTCAAAGGATAAATATTAAGACACAGAGTTTTAAACATTTTTAATTATTTTCATCACATTGTCACATTGCTTCTCTAAATCATCTTACTGACATATTCCACCACACCTTTCAGGACATGCTAGGACTCAAGGCTATTTATGGATCTGGAATCACAGAGGGGTGTTGGGGGTAAATGTGGAGTGGAATCACAGGGTCTTGAGGGCAACTGCCTCAAAGAAGACCATTTATTACCTTTTCATTAGGGAAAACTGGATTAACTTCGCCAAATGTGGTTGAATGTAACTGGCAAATAATTTTCAGAGGAATTTAGGAGTTCAGTGTCTTTAGTTTCATCAGGATCTGCCCAGATGTCCCCATTCTGATTTTCAGGATCCCATTTATTCCCAATCAATGACTTCACTTAAATAACAGATATTCTTTGAGTTTGGGATTTGTTTTGTGTTGTAATTTAGCCACCCACAGAATGAGACTCTGTGTTTATTTTTCATAAATTTCAGCCCTGCAGCTACAGGAGATTAGGATTTCATTCAAAGGAAACAGAAACTTTTAGGTGACTTATGTGGCTCGTGAGCTAGAAGTTTGCAGCCCTGAGTTCATCTTTTTTTCCCCATTTTGTCCAGCACAATTGGCAAAAATCAGCCAATCACCTTATACTTGCTAGTTTAACAAAGTCTTCTAAGGTGCCAAATACATGGTCACCCAGATCTTATAAGTATTTGATTAGGTCTATCCAGTGTTGATATTCTGAGTATTCACACTCTCTGTACTACTGGAAATAGAGTCATTTGTGCCTTTAAATCCAAATAGATTAGAGAAACAATTCAAGAAATCCCCCCACCAAATTCAGTGAACTCATTCTTAAAATTCTGTTCCAGTGTCCCTGTGCCCCAGCAAGCTGGGCTGGTCATGGTCTGAGGCCTGGTGGGTCAAGGACAGCTGGCTCAGCTGGGGTGCACTGTGCCTTGGTGGGTCAGCAGCCCACAGTGGTGCTGGGTTTATAGGCACCAAGCCCATTCGGGAGTTGCACACACTGAGTCGGGCTCCAGTGGCCCCCAGGCTTCTAAGGGACACTCTCCTCCTGCTAGTGCCAAGCTAAGCTGTGGGGAGCAGCATGCCTGTTCACGCTGCCTGACAAACTGCAGCCCCAGCCCCTGCCACAGACACCCTGGCCTGTACCCTAGTGCTTTTCATGGCTGTGGCCATTCAGGCGCTACTTCAGATCCCCTAGGACTGGGAGCAGCCTGTCTGGGGGAGACCAGCAGGATGTCTATGGAAGGCTGCTTCATGCTACAAGGGCAGAGTTAAGTCTTTGGTACAGAGACTGGTTGGCAAAGTTGAAAATGTTGCCCCAAGCTCTTTTGGGGATTATTTACCAGCCCCTGGTTTGAGTGTTGTCTGGCAGGACCCCAGGCTCTGGGAGTCGATCCTCCCTCACTCAAGGCCTGCTGCAGCCTCCCGCTGAGGTCTTGAAACCAGCAGGAGCAGTTGTTCTTTGGCATCAGGGACACCGCAGGGCTGAGTTGCTCCCTGCCTGGAGGTGGTCCCATGGGGCCCGCTGTCTGGGCCAAGGATGGTGCAAAGCTGGTGTCTTCAAAATGCATCCTGGTGGAGTCCCAGCAGCTGCAGGTGCTGACTGTCTCTCACGACGACCCTGGGGACCTGCAGCTGCAGCGACTCACCCAGCAGGAGTGGTGCCACTCAGTGTGCACATGACAGATGCCCCATCCTCAGGAGATGACAAAGACGGGGAGGACAAGGCTGAAGACACAGGTGTATAATCTTTTCAGCTACTACTGCTGTGTTGGTTTAAAAAAACAGGACAATAGTAAATATTGGAGACAAGTGTTTGGCCATGAAGAGAAATACTGGCTATCTCCCATATTTTCAAGCGTGGGTGATGGTTACAGTTTTCCAGCTAACCTTGTAGGTGATGAATCCAGAAAAAGCTTCTGTTACAAATCAAAATGGACATGCCAGAAGTATTAGCTCAAATCAACCTTGTCCTGTCAAACCACCTAGTGACTCAAAAGACCACCTGGACTGTTAATGTCAGTGGCCAGAGAGTGGAGCTGGAGAAGGTGTTGTTAGATCAGGGACAAATAACCATGTTCTAGTGGCAACAGAAAATGGAACAAATGGTTATTTGTTTATTACCATTTGAATCACAGCAAGGTGTATAAACACATTATTGAGTGATAGTTTCAGTTCTGTGCCCAAGAAAATGATCAGTGGAGTGAAGTAACTGAAGTATCACAGAAGATATATTTGTATTTTTTCTTTTTTCAACTTTCAGTTTCAGGGGGTGTGTATATATATTATATTTGTGTATATAAAATTAAAAAATATATATAATTAAAGAAAGCCTTTGCACCGTTTGCTGGAGCCACAGAAGCACCACTCCAGAGCAGAACAATGCCTTACATCTTCAGTGTTCATTTGTACAACATTCACTAGCAGCTACAAAAGTGACTTAATTTTCCTCTGGAAATAATGCTTGCCTGTTGTGAGATGTTGGAATATATATGAACCATCATCATGTGTTAACAGGCCATAAGGAGTTTTTGATACCTGATTCACATTATGAGAGTTGCTTCTTAGTATTCAGGTGACTTTTCACTCCAAAAACACAAGCCAGAAACTTAAGTGAAGGACACCTAGGGCAAATGGTGGCTGAAAGTGAGGAAGATCCAAATTACTGTTGCTTGTCCTGTATAAGGAAAAGAAAACAATTCTTTTCTTATTTGCCAATTTAATTCTTAATTTGCTAATTATAATTATGCTTACATATATTTCAACATTTTATAAAGTATTTTTTATGGTTAGTTATAACATTTTTAAAAGGATTCTGTTCCTCTAGAACCACTCTTCATACCACAGTCTCTATCAGTCTGGATTCTTCAGAGAAGCTTAACCAATAGGGGGGGTGTGTGTGTGTGTGTATGTGTGTATGTGTGTGTCTGAGTGTGTGTGTATTTGTATTCATATGATGCTATTTATTCATGTGATTATTAGGGAGGTAAGTCTGAAGATTTGCAGGATAAACTAGCAGGCTGAAATCGCAGAAAGAAGATGTTCTAATTCTGAGGCAGAATTTCTTCTCTGGGAAACCTCAGTTTCTGCTCACAGAGTCTTCCACTGATTGGATGAGGCGCATTCACATTATTGATGGTCATTTTCTTTTTGTAAAGTCAGCTAATTCAGCGTGGGGAAGGGGGTCATGGTAGACACTGGGGAAGGCTGGTCTTCCCACCTCTTCATGTTAGGCTAACAGGGACGCATTCAGATGCCTTTGCAGAAAGAGAAGCCAGAGGCTCTTGAAGTCACAAAGGGGAAGCGTGAAGAAATCCTGCATCTCAGTCCCTCACAAGACAGCTGTCTCACGCTACAGAAAACAATAGTCATGAACAAATTTAGGTCAGTGGCTATAAAGGGTAATGCTCTAAACTCCCCACTACACACTCAACATGTCCCAAAGAATCACCATAATCCAGTCTTGTCCCCTCTACCCCATCCCCCTTCCACATGAGGCCCTCCAGGACATCACCTTTACAAGCTGTGAGAGACACATCACAGCCCTGGCCACTGTCAGGGCTGCCTGGGGTAGAACGAAAACAGGACCTGGTCAGAGCCTGAGGAGATGTGGGAGAGGAGGAGTTATGGCATAGGTGAGCTCCTCCACACTTGTCTCCCACACTTAACACAGCCTGAGCACCCCCTTCTCTACCCATGCGAAGAAATCATCCTGTGAGGGGCCAGGGAAGAGACAGGGCCATGAGGTCCTAGAGGAACCCCCTAGTCTTGGACCCCGGAGAAGTTTCCAAAACTGTGACTGCAGACCCAGGGCAGGAAACACGAGGAAAGCAGGTGTGGGAACTGAACCAACTGCACAGTATATAAAGACATACTTGGTATAGAATAGACACAGAGTTAGGTTTGGTCTTTGGTGAATTCATGAATATGATTGTATTAAAATGTAATTGCATTGCATAAAAATGATAAAATGAAGAATACCAAAAAAATTAGGAAAGATTTTATTTTATGCAAGGAGTGTACATTTCAATTCATTAATTTATTCCAATAAAGAAAATGTTACATGCTTATCTGTTGAGCCTATGTATTAATTTTCTGTTACTGCATAACATATGACAGTAACTCAGAGACTTTACACGGCACCCATTTAGTTCTCTACATTTCCTTAATGAGAAATCCAGACCTGGCGTGAACGATTCTCAGTTCAGGATTTCACAAAGCTGTGTCCTCATCTTGAGGTTGGGGTCGTCCTTCAAGTTCACATGGAGCTTGGTGGCAGAATTCAGTTTCCGGCAGTTGTAGGATTGTAGTCCTGGTTCCTTGCAGCTGTCGGGTGGAGGTGGGGTGGAGCTGCTCTCAGTTCCTGGAGCCCACCAGCATCCTTTGCCACACGGCCCCTCCACTTTCAAAGCTCGCAGTGGAGGAAGCCCCTCACATGGAATCTCGCTCACACTGTGAATCTCTTTGCTGAGGAAGAAACAAGTTGTTTTAAGACCTCACCTGATTAGGACAGTCCAAGCCAGGATAATCATGGCCTTAAAGTCAACTGATTTGGGACCTTCCTTATATCTGCAGAACCCTTCACAGTAGCACCTACAGTAGTGTTGATTGAGTAACTGGGGGAAGGTGAATAACCAGGGGTGGTTATTTGGAGGCCATCACTGAATCATCCTCACATAGCCAGGATCTTCCTTTTGTGTTTAATTGGGTCACAGTAGGAAACTGAAGTTCAAATAAATAGATTGTTGTGAATGTTAATAAAATACATCCTATTGATCCATGGAAATACTGAAATCTTAAAACCAAATAACTGAATATCTTTTAGTTAATTTAGAGTAAATAAAAATTAAAGTGTAGTAATTCTTTCTCTCTTTTGAAGCTCTTTTAGTTGTCTATTCCTGTGTAATAAATAACGTAAAGTTTGACAGCCCAAAACAACAAATAGTTATCATCTCCCACAGTTTCCAGTGGTCAGGAATCTGGGAAAGATTTCCTTGAGTGCTTCTGGCTCAGGGCCTCTCACAAGTTTATTGGGGGACACACCTTTCATAGAAAATGGGGAGGGATTCAGAGAACCCTGAGAAAAGTGGCAGGCCCAGATGCAAGGCTGACTCCAGTGCTGGACAAAAGGAGAGAAGGTTCGTTGGACACATCCTAGACCGCAGGCAATCTAAGGAGAGTTGAGCAAGGCCATGGAGGAGTCCTCCGGCTACAGATGGCCAATACAGGAGTCCCCTGTTGCCCAGGAATGGCCTGCCATAGTGTCCATGCTGTTACCTGTCAGTGACTGGAACAGCCTATGAGAAGCAGGGCCTCTGCACCAATGCTGCTGAGGATGTCAGAGCACAAGAGCGAGGCCTTGGGAAATTACCTGGGAGAGTGGCTCAAACCTTCCTCCTGAGGGGTCTGGGCCTTTGGAAATCAAACTCCCTCAGACTGGGTTGTTGGATGATTCTGGTCACATTTGCAATGGGACAAGGGGAATAAGGAAGCCCCCAAGTGAATCTGTGGATTCCACACAAACTCCTCCTGCCCCATATTGTGTAACAGCAGCCCTGCTTCGTCCTGGGGATCAGGGAACAGCACCTCTGCCTGGAGAGGAGAGGGGTGCTCTTCTCCTCTGCTTGTCTCTGGGTCCACACTGTCCAGACTTCCCTGGAAGCAACTACAACGTGTAGCTCAATGGGCTCTTGTTTGTGCCCTTGTCCGAGTGCCTCCCTGTGGAAAACCAGGACCTCCCATACTACAAAGCCCAGACTTGGGAGATGAGAAGTGCAAATTCCACAGTGGGTGAATATAAGGGATGGGACATGGAGCCACGCCCTCTTCCATCCCTTGGTGTCTGAACCGACGTTCCTTCCTACTGAGAATACAGCACCGTAGTGATGTCTCTGATTCAATCAATGCACTGTGTCCTGAAAGATGGCCCCATTCCTCAGTGTTTCCTCCAGGCTGGTTCTGAGTTGTGCCTGTTGAAGGCCTGTCCATGGTTCTGTGTGGCCTGCAGCCCCTGCATTGTGCAGATGGTGATAGGATCAGTGGATCCCCTGGTCATGGCCCATGCTGCACCTACTTCCACTTCCCTGCGAGGTGGGTCCCCCAGGAAGACACTGTGCTGGCAGTAATTCCAAACCTGTGGATGAGGAATGTCCGCAGCTCCTGGATAGTGGTGCTGGCGGAGAGTCTGAGAAGAGGGGAAAACAAGCCTACCCATGGAGGAAGTGTCTATCCCTGTGAGGATGAACCCCTGGCCCTTCCATGATGAGGCTCAATGTGGTCAATGTGTCACTTAGTGGCTATTTGAACACCTAAAGAAATAGCGTCCTAGCAGTGCTCATCAGGGCCTATCATGGCCCTCTAATCCTGACAAGCTGCATATTCAGAGGCAGCAGCAGCTGGATCAGCCTTGGTTGGTGGGAGTCAGTGCTGTGCTGGGCCCATTGTAGCCTCCAAATATGAGGCTACCTATGGATTCAGCAGTACTGACTTGCACCTGCCAAGGAAGTCGAATGACCTGGCAGGATGGGCAAGTGAAGGGAGCTAGTGTGGTTCCTGTATGCACGCACCCATCCTGCCAGGTCTGAGCGACCCACAGTGAAGGCTGGCTAACTTCCATTTGTCTGCTTGGTTGCTCACTGACACCTCATGGGCAGGTATTTTCTGCGTGGATGGGGTGTTAACTTGGGGTTCAGGGTCAATCCACATGGACCATTTCCATCTCATGATGGACACTGTTGGGCCCATCCAATCTATGACTCTGTAGATCACACAGAAGCCAATTCATATAAGCAGCTGGAATCACATGATTCTTGGTGTCCCACAGGCAAGAATTCTATCTGATCAGGGTCAGTAACACTAATGTGTTTCTAGAAGGAGGCATATGTCTCTGCTGTGGATGACACGATCTTACTCCAGAATCCAAGGCCTTCCACTGTGACTTTCCCCCGATGCTTGGTTCAGCTCCATCCCACATCTTTCCCCACCCCTGCCACCTCCAGCACCAGCGGGACTGAGGGACGGTGGCTGCCTGCACCACAGCCTGGATCTGTTGCAGGGTCCTTTCCTGTGTGGGCCCTACTTGAAGCTGGCATCCTCGTATGTCACCAAAAATGTGGCCAAAATGATATACCTAGATATGGAATGTAGTGTTGTCAGAACCTGAAGAGATTCACCAGGCAGTGTGCTTCTCTCTTTTTTTTTTTTTCAGTGAAGATGAAAGACGCAACGGGTTTGTTTTTTTTTTTTTCTGTTTTGTTTTGTTTTCACTTGGAAGAAATTTCGCTGCATGCCCCTAGCCACCACACCCATAAAATTTCACTGTAGTGGCCACTCCAGAAGTTCTGTCAGATTTGTCCTCCTCTTTCTGGGGAGCATGTGTTTTACCAAGGCCTCCAGCATAGTTTCCACCTTCTTTCTCATCCATCCCAATCTATGATGTTGCCAATGAAATGAACAGATGGAATATTCTGTAGAATGTTCGGAATCTCTGAAGACTCTGTTATAGATGGCGGGAGAGTTCTAATAGCTCTCAGGGAAACTGTAAATAAATGTGGTATGAATGTGAATAACTCCATATCCACTTTCTAATTGGAAAGGAAAGCACTCAGCAAATCCCCGGCTGCACACCATTGGCCTGCAGCCTTGTTAACCTCCGCTAGCAGTGATATCCAGCCGGCATGGCGGCTGCAATCAAGACTGCCACTAGCTCAAGTCTGAAGTAATCCTGTGCATTCTTTAGTCCCCATCAGGCTTCAGCAAGGACAGAATACACGGAGATAACAGGCAACCCCAACACCACCCCACTTCCTACAGCTCTCTACTGGTGGTGCTACCCCCACAATACCTGCAATAACCTCCACAAGACCTGCCCTGGGATGTGATATCACTTCCGATTCAGTTGAGAAGGGAGCAGTTTCAGAGGCTTCCCTTTGGCCTTCAGCCCAATAAGAGTCCTTACTCCACAGGCGAGGGATCCAGTGTGGGGGTGACTCCAGCTGCCAGTGCATCAAGACCAATTATGCACTCAGGAAATAAGGAAATAAACAGGGCTGGGACTATGGGATTATGAGCTATAATGTGTCCCGGCCTCTGGAAGCCCCTCTGTGACGGGACATGATGGTGCTGTGGGAATCTGGGCATCAATGTCAGCTCACACCCAATGTCAATCCTCTCCCAAATTCTGCCTATTTCCCTGGCCCAGTGTACAGTCTCCTGAGTAAATGGCTGTAGGTTCCTTTGCAGAAGAGCTCAGGGAATTGAGCCAGCAAACACTTCCATGCTGTTCCAAGGTCTTCCTCCTATGGATATGGACTGCTCCTCTGTCACTGGGATCTGAATCTGAAAGTTGGCTGAGGTCTGGGCATTGAGAATGGATTATGATTTTGTATTGTGTCAACCACCCTCAGCCTCCTGCTCCTCAACTCTTGCTTTCCTTCCATAGATATCAAGCAGCACCCTTGCTGGCTGCCCTTCTGTTCTGAACCTGAGACACTGCCCTCTATTAACCTTCCCCACACTCCCTGCAGGTCAAGCACAACCTTGGCTGCTCTGTTGGAGTTGTCATGGTAACTGTGCCCTCTGACTTTTGCATGTCACTGCCACCACTTGATCTCTATCTTTTCAGGGCCACACCCTCCCAACAGATAGTAATTAGCCCAACTCTGGGGCCACGTTTCCTATCATCATCCCCATCCTACAGAGGACAGAACCCAGACGCTTTTTAGTGATGCAGGTCTCTCTCACCAGCACGTTCATGAGGGCTCTGGTACAAGGTGTGTCCTCTGGGCCTTCTGGTGGGACATGACCCTGATGGGCCTCTGGCCTCACATAATGGCTCCATCCACACTCCACTTTCCTCAGGCTTCTTATTTCATCCTCTGCATGTTCCAGGGCAACTAAGTTTGGTTAACTTGTTGAGAGTTGCGCATTACTTTTTCCAGTCTACATAGAGCCACCCAGTAGTGAGTGTGCCTCATGCCCTGGAGTCCCGGATAAACCCATGTCCTGAGAAACTACCCTCAAGACAAAGGATTTTTATTCATCCAGCCTGACATTCTGATGCTTTGATCAAACACCCTCACATTCCAATCCCGGAAGTGCTCCGTGGGCTCCTACAAGACCATGCCGGCTGGTTCCTGCAAAGCTCCTGAGAGGGATTCCCGCTGCATCACAGGGGGGAGGCTTCTGCAGCATCTTCCAGTACAGGAAGCGGGAACTATTACCAGAGAAAGGCGAGCCTCCCCTGCATGCCCAGAGGGTCCTGGAGGGCACTCACTGGATAACTCTGTCCGTTTGCAGGATCTCAGGTTTCCCCAGCAGGGTCCTGACTTTCCCACAACAGGCGTGCCTTGGCTGAGTGTCAAACATCTCTGGAGTGCCGTGACCCTCACAATGATATCTTCAGCTGCTGTTCCATGCTACCTGCCCTTCCTCTAGAGGAGATAAAGGACTGTCCATGAGACACTGCAGAGGCACTCACACATAGCCACCGACTGCTGTTAACAATCCTCAGATTCTCATTCTCCTTTTATAGGACATCAACACAGCCGATTAGTATTCAGCCAACTCCACTGTCTCTGTAGGTTTCCCTCTCACCCTGTCATTATTGTGCAGAGGCTTCTATCATCACACCCGCCAGAGCTTCCCCTAACCAGGGCATCTTCTCAGGTCAGCACTGGGCACATCCACAGTTGCTTGGCGGCACCTTGTGCTATGCACTTTCTGTGTCCTCTATCAACCCAGATGGCATCGTCTTAGCCAGTCAGGCAGTGGGTGAGCTCATCCCAAATCCCCATGCTTTTGCCTGTGTTCTTGGAACACTCCTGATACCACTCTTGTTAGCGTCCGTGGAGAAGACCCTAATATAGTATTAGATGTGCAAGAATTTATTAGGGGAAATGCTTGTGACAGAAATTAGGGAGGAAGATAGAAAATGCTGGGAGAGTCATCAGGGGGTGATGCAAGTCTAAACTCCAGTGAAGGAGAGAGGGAGGGAGAGTCAGCTGGAAGCGCCCTGGACCCACTGCAGGCTAAGGGAAGTTCAGTAAGGGGATCAGTGAGTCCTGGAGCTCAGGACTTCAATGGAGGAAAGGTCCTGCCTTAATTTCCTTGCTGTTCTCAACCTTGTCCGGAGGAAGCCTATGGGAATATGGTTTCAGAGCAAATGTGGTGATAGGCTTCAGGCTAGAATAGCTGGGCCATCATCAGTTATACTTCCTCTAGCTGAGGGCCTCATATATGCATTCCTGTGACTGCCACAGTGGTCCAGTAGAGAGAGAAAAAATGATGATGATGAAAGAGAAAAAAAGAATGGACTGATGAATTATTATCTTTAGTAGATGAGATAGGATGCGGTTTGGACACCAGCAGACAAACTGGCTCTGGCTGGGACTAGGTTAACCTACAACAACTGTCTATGTGGTGGAAGGCCCATCAAGTGGTACAGCTGCAAATGCATGAGCTGATGGTGGTGGAATCTGTGAAATTGTCTTCTAATGTGTTCACTTCTCTCAGTGAGGTAGGAAGCAAGGTCATCAGCGGAAGTAAGAATGGGGAAGGAGGGTTGGATGTGTGAGCACAGAGAGAAGGTGTGTAAGAGTCACCCAGGCCAGGAGGAGGCTGAGGGTGAGCTATGCAGGGAGAGGGTGATTGCTGAACGTGGTGGGGGCTCCCGAAGAGGTTTGGGTCGTGAAGGTAGAGAGAACAGTCAGTGTGCTGTGTGCTGCTCTCCAGCCTCCTGCATCTCCTGGGGGCAGGTGAATGTAGGCAGAGGTGGAATTCACCAGCTGTGTAGTTTTGCCAAGCAAATGTGATAATGCAAGGGAGAGACAAGGAAGGGATGGAAATTATCTACCATAGAATTCAAAATGGGTGAGGAGGGAGAGGAGGACACCCAAGGCTCAGGGACAATGGGTAGATGGCAGGATCACTAGATTGAGAATCCCGGTGTGGGGGGTGCCGGGGGATCAAAGGATTGCTGAAATTGATGTACTACAGGGTGGACACCAAGCCTGAAAAACAGGTACATATAGAAAGAATTAATTGCTGATATCAAATTACAACATATGATAAAATGATAGTATCTGTGTCCTCAGAGCCTGTGGCCACCCTGCAAGGGGATGAGTGGGAAGACAGTTTGGGAGGAGGGAGGCAGAAAGGTCTCAAAACCACAATGAGAAGTGAGTCCAAAGGTAGAAGTCCCTGGGGAAAGTCCCCATGCGGGAGGACTTCTGAAGGGTCTGTGTCCTTCGGGAAACTCAGGTTCCTGCTGGAGCTGCGAGATCAGGAACATCCTGAGAGAGGATGTGGAGGTTTCACTGATCAAGGACTGAGAATTCCAGGGGGTGCAGTGGGGAGATTTCTGGAGTTGGGGTGGGAGGATAAGGGGGACAGAAGAGGCGTGTGCAGAGCCTTTTGAGGATGCGAGTGCAGGGTGTTTGGGGGACCCAGTGTGACTGACACAAACAGGGAAAGGGCATGAGGAGCTCAGTCCTGGTGGACTCGAGGCAGACGATGGTGCTGAGGCTGTGGGAGACGAGGGAGGAGGAGCGGGGTGGCTCTCACCTGGGCTCTGTCCATGGAGGTGAGGACGGTGGAGTGGTTGGGTCTTAGTGCTGTCTGGACCTTTCTTGACCCCCTGATGACAGAATGGAGTACCTGAGGCAGGGGGATTCTTAAAGGATTGACCCTTGAATGTGAGAAAGGGAAGTGAGCTCATTCCAGGTCTCAGGTCTACCCTGACACCTTCTGCAGGTGGTGTCACTTCTGGGTCCCACGTCTGACACCAGCACAGGGGCCCTATTCTTCCCTGCTGAGGACATGGAGGCCCAGGGGAGCTGTGCTCAGATTTGATAATGCCAACATGCATGTTCACATCTTAGAATACTATGTGGACATGGAGGTGTTGTTTCCAAATAAAAGAAAACTGAGTAAATGGGAGTTTTAAGAAACCTGAGCAATGGAGAGTAGAAGAAAATGTTTCTACTTTTTAGTTTCCCCAAATGTTGCTGTCAAGGGGCTGGAGAGAGAAGTTGCAGGGAAAACAGAAACCTCAGAGAGGGTTGGAGCTCCTGAGCTCTGCTCACCTCCACAAGAAAGATGTTTGGGAAATTATTAAGACAATTTGACATTACTTGGAAATTTCATAATATTAAGGAATTGTAGCAACTCTCTTCAGTGTAATAATATTATTGTTGGAAAAATGTTATTTTTTAAGAGTTGAGTACTGAAGTATTTAGGAATGAGGGTCATGATGTTGGCAAGTGATTGTTAAATGTTTCAGCACAAATTATAGAAACATAATTTATTACATACACAAAGGAAATAATTAGATCTATGGTGAGCATTGTAGTCTTTCAAACTTTTGGACTCTTTGCAATTTTGTGTAATGATTTGGAGAAAAAAGTAAAGGTAAAAATACATGATCACATGAGAAATGTCACCACATCATGTGGGTTGGAAATTAAGCTTCGAGAGCAGATGAGGTGGCTCATGCCCATAATCCCACAGCTTTGAGAGTCTGAGGTGGGAGGATCACTTTAGGCCAGGAGTTCAAGAGCAGCCTGGGATACATAGGAAGACCCCATCTCTACAAAACACTAAACAATTAATTGAATCTGGTGGCGGATATACCTGTGGTTCTAGCTACTTGGGAAGCTGAGGTGGAGGATTGCTTAAGCCTAGGAGTTCAAGGTTATAGTGAGCTATGATCATGCCACTGCCTTGGTGTCAGAGTGAGGCCCTGTCTCAAAAAGAAATTAAAAATAAAGAAAAAAAGAATATTAAGCTTTAAGAGCATTCAAGAGCATGTGTGTGAGAAGGTGTCAGTGTGTGCCAGTCATGTGTATTTTGTGTGTGATTGTGTCATTGTGTGGAGAGTATCTGAGTAAGAACATATGTCAATCTGTGTGGCGGCATGTTTGTGTCTGTGTGTGTTGGTGTGTGAGTCTATGTGTGCATTCATTCATTCATTCACTCACTCAACTGGTATATTTAAAGTAACAATCAGGCACTATTCAAGGCAAGGGAAATACAGCTGTGAACAATCGAAATCACTGTCCTTGTCCTCATGAAGCTTGTATTCCAGAGGAGAGAGAGACTATAAGCAATTAAAATAAACACATCTGTAGCTGGGCACAGTGACTCATGCCTGTAATTCCAGCACTTTGGGAGGCTGAAGTGGGAGGACCCCTTGAGGCCAGGAGTTTGAGACCAGCCTGGGAAACATAGCAAGACTCCATGTGTACCAAAAAGAAATACAAAATAGCTGAGTGTGGTGGCACACGCCTGTAGTCCCCAGCTACTTGGGAGGCTGAGGTGGGAGGATCACTTGAGTCCAAGAGTTTGAGGCTACAGTGAGCCAAGACTGCACTACTGCACTCCAGCCTAGGTGACAGAGCACAACCTGGTCTCTGAAAATAAATACATCAGTAAATAATTCTTAAATGTTAGTAAAAGTGTTGTGAACAAAAACAAAACAGGGTGGGGTCAGAGGGGATGGAAGATGCCACATGAAGTGGGCAGTGCAGGGACGGGTTGTGGTGGGAATGAGGAGAATGTCAGGGTAGAAGGGAGCCCTGGAGATGAGCTTCCAGGCAGGGGAGCAGCTGTGCAGAGGTTCTGAGGTGTGGACACCTGGGCGTGCTGGATGAACGACGCCGTGGAGGGCCTCAACCTGGCCCCATTGCACAGCCACATCTGGGTAAACTGGGCGGTCACTGGAGAGGGCCTTGCCAATGAGAGGGATTTTTCACGTAACATGCTTTGAAAAGATTCTTCAAAACATTCCAAAGGTATTACAGGGGACATTTTCCTCCGTTCCCAGACCCCAGGTCCTCTGCCAGAAACGAGCACGCGACCATGTCTCATGCATCCTTCCTGGAAAGCAGCTGTGCACGTGTTATTGTTGTTACATGAAGAAGGAGCACTGAAAAGAAAGAAGCAGAGGAAGAAAATGCTTCTTCTCTTTGGTTTTCCGCAGTGTTGTCATGAAGGGCTGGAGAGAGGGTTTGCAGGGAGGAGACAGAAGCCTCAGGGACGGCACAAGGCTCCAGAGCTTCCCTCTCCTCTCATCGTTGTGGAGTCCCTTGCTGCCCAGAGGCTCCTTCACCGCCACTGATGCTCAGCCCCGGGTCAGCCATCTCTGCCTGACTTACAGCCCACTCGTCTCTTCAGCTCAGAGAATCTGAGAGCAGCGCGGCGGCGCCCCCCGTGTGGCCATAGGGCTAAGGATGGTAGCCCTGAGATCCTACCTCACCTGTTCAGCCAAGACCTCTGGGTCTCCCTGGGCTCCAGGCAGCAGGACAGGGGTCTGAACACAAGAGGGCGCGCCTACCCCAGGTCGGGGTTGGGATCAGCTGGGGTCTGTGTGGTTCTACTCATGTACGTTTTATTGTATTCCATTGATTTATGCCTATTTTATGCCAATATCACACTGCTTTTTATTACTAGAATTTATAGTAAATATTGAAATCACCCAATAGCGTCCTCCAAATTTCTTCATTTTAAAAATTATTTTGCCTATTCAAAGTTATTTTTATTTCCGTTGAAATGGTAGCTTTAGCTTGCCAATTTCTTTAAACATTTCTTTTAAAGGTCACCAGTGTTTTAATTCAAATTGCACTTAATTTAATAGTTCAGTCTTGGAGAATTAATAACATTGGAGATCCCAGTTCTGGAATACACTACTTCTCTGTTTATTTTGATCATTTTTACTTTCTGTCGGTGCTGCCATGTAGATCTTATTGTACAAATCACAAACACTATTAAAAAATTAATGTCTGAACATGGTATTACTTTAATAAATGTTTTATAAGTGGATTTTTAAACTTTTCGTTATTCTGATTTTACATTACTTATAGAGACTTTACTTTTGTAAAGGAGTTGTACCCTAAAATTTTGACAAATTCACTTATTACTTCTAGAAGTTTTATTTGCCTTAATATTTTCCACTTGCATAATATTGTCACCTGCAAACTAGGACATTTTACTTCTCTTTCATTTATAAGTCTTTCATTTCTTTTTCTTGGCTTAATGCTCTGGCCAGGACCTCCAGGACAATATCTTTGCCATTTTCTTGATCTTAGGTAGAGAGTAATCTATTTTCATCCTAAAATATGTGAGTTGTATGTTTTACATAGAAGCCCTTTATCGAACTGAAGAACTTGACTACGATTCCTATTTACTGACAAATTTTGCCACAAATGAGTATTACATTCTATTTTTCATTATTATTTTTTAACTTTTAGGTTCTGTGGTACATGCGCAGGCCTGTTATATATTTAAATTCCATGTCATGGGGGTTTGTTGTACAGATTATTTCACAATGCAGGTTATAAGCATGGTACTTGATTGGAAGTTTTTAAATCTTCACTCTTCTCTCATCCTCCACCTCCAGTAGGCCCTGGTGTCTAGTGTTCCCTTCTTTGAGTCCATGTGTACTCACTGTTGAGCTCTCACTTATAAGCTCTCACTTCAACTCCCTGTTGAGCTTCTCACTTATAAGCGAGAACTCGTGGTGTTTGGTTTTCTGTTCCTGTGGTAGTTCTCAGGATAATGGCCTCTAGCTCCATCCATGTTGCTGCAAAGGACATGACCTTGTTCTTTTTTATGGATGTGTAGTATTCCATGGTGTGTACGTACCACACTTTCCTTATCCAGTCTACCATTGATGGGCATTTAGGTTGATTCCATGTCTTTGCTGTTCTGAATAGCCCTGCAATGAACATACACATGCATGTGTCCTTATGATAGAATGATTTATATTCCTTTGGGGATATACCCAATAAAAGGATTGCTGGGTCAAATGGTAATTCTAAGTTATTTGAAAAATTGCCAAACTGCTTTCCATACTGGTCAAACTAATTAATTTACATTCCCACTGGCAGTGTATAAGCGTTCCTTGTTCCCTGCAACCTTGCCAGCATCTGTAACTTTTTGGCTTTGTGATAATATCCATTCTGACCATGTGAGATGGTATCTCAATGTGGTTTGGGTTCATATTTCTGTAGTGATTAGTGATGTCAATCATCTTCTCATATGCTTGCTGGCCCTGTGTATGTCTTCTTTTGAAAAGTGTTTGTCCATGTATTTTGCCTACTTTTTTAACGCGATTGCTTGTTTTCTGCTTGTTAATGTCTTCACATTCCTCATAGGTTCTGGATATTCGACCTTTGTCAGATGCATAGTTGGTGATATTTTCTCCCATTCTGTAGGCTGTTTATTCTGTTGACAGTTTATTTTGCTGTGCAGAAGCTCTTTAATTAGGTCCCATTTGTCAATTTTTGTTTTTGCTGCACTTAACTTTTGGCATCTTTGTTTGATAACTTTAAAAAAAAGTTTTAAATGGTATTTAGTTTTTTTACTGTTTATTTTAGTTTCAGGTGTTAACACGTCAGCAGCTGAGGCAGCACAGCGGAGTGCAGGCACATCGGCTGGTGTGGGGTATCGCTGGGAGTGGGGCTGTGGTGTTCCTGTGCAACACTTGTGCTAGCAGTGGTGGTGGCGTGACAGAGGCGGAGCTGCTGGTGACTGCTCTGGCACTCGCGCAGACAGCTGTGACAGCCAGAAAAATTGCTTGAATCTGAGAGTTCGAGGCTGCAGTTAGCTATGATCGTGCCATCGCACTCCGCCTTGGTAACAGAGTGAGACCTTGTCTCAAAACAAAAAAGGTTTTTTTGAGACAGGGTCTCAGTGTGTCACCCAGGCTGGAGTGAAGTGGCGTGATGTTGGCTCACTGCAACCTCTGCCTCCTGGGTTCAAGAGATTCTCCTGCCTCACCCTTCTGAGTAGCTAGGATTATAGGCATCCACCACCATGTCGGGCTAATTTTGTATTTTTAGTAGAGATGGAATTTCGCCATGTTGGCCAGGCTGGTCTGGAACTCCTGACCTCAAGTGACCCGCTGATCTCGGCCTCCCAATGTGCTGGGATTACAGGCGCGAGCCACTGCACCCAGCCTGTTTTTTATTGTATTAATTGAGTGAGTTGTATTATTTAATTTGCAGGTATTGAACCAAACACTTCCCCATAAAAAAACCAATCTGGCATGACACATTGTTCTTTTTATGTTTATTTGAATTTAATAACTTTTTGCACACAATCTGTGGTCTGTGCTCAAGAGAAATAGTTGTTCTTGATTCTTTTTTCTTGCGATTTTGTTGTCTGGGTTTTCTTCTTCTTTTTTAAATCTGAGTAATGTTTCCCTCATAAATTCACTTGAAAATGGTTGCCTCCTCTAATTTCTAAAAGGGTGTTTGAAAAATTGATGTTATTTCTCAACTATATGTTCCATACAATTCATCATTGAAGACTTCTGGACCTGGAATTTCCTCTATGGGAAGGATTTCAATTACAAATTCAATTTCTGATATTTATATATAGCTGGTCACATTTTCTATTTCTTCTTGGGTCAATTTTCCTGAGTTTTCTCTCTCAAGGAAATTGTTCACTTGGTTGTCAAACGTATTGGCATGAAATTATTATTTCTTTTCAGGAGCTGAAGACTGTGCACTGATGTTCTTTTCTTCCTGATATTGTTAATTTGTGTCTTTTTGCCTTCATCAATCTAGCTAGGGGTTTATAAAATTTACTGATTATTTTCCCATACAACCAACTTTTGGATTTATTAATTTTTTTTTTATCTTTCTGATTCATTGACTTCTGTTTCATTATTATTTCCTTCCTCTGCATGCTTTGGTTTAATTTGTTCTTTTTTTGTTTTTTTATGGCAGAAGCCAAGTTGCTAATTTGAGACCTTCTTTTTTAATAGAGGCACTTAAAAATACCGATTTTTCTCTAGTACTGCAGCTACATCCCACAGATTTTGATTTATTGTACTTTCATATCCTTCAGTTTAGAAGACGTCCTAATTTCTCTTGTGATTTCTTCGTTGACAAAATTGTCGATCAGAATTTTGATGTTTAATTTCCAGATACTTGCTATTTTTACGGTCACATATCTTAGTCCATTTGGGCTGTTGAAACAGAACACCATAGTCTGTGTGGCTTATAAACAACAGAAATCTATTTCTCACAATTCTCACAATTCCAGAGCCTGGGAAGTCCAAGGTCAAGACAATGGCAGAGAGAGTGTGTGATGAAGGGTGCATCCTGAATCACAGATGTTGTCTTTTCTTGGTGTCTTTACATGGTGGAAGGAGCAAAGGAGCTCAATGAGGTCCCTTTTATAAGGGGACTAATCTCACTAATAAGGGCTCTGCCCTCAGGCCCTAATCACCTCCTAAAGGCCCCACCTCCAAACACCATCACATTAGGGATTAGGTTTCAATATGTGAATTCAGGGGATGACAAAAACATTCAGTCCATAGGATCATGTTATTGTTACTGATTTCTAATGTGTTTCCATATGGTCAGAAAATATATCTTGTATGATTTCAATATTTTCAAATGTATTGTTTTATGGTCTGAAATACAGTTTCTCTTGGTAAATGTATCATTTGCACTTGAGACAATATGTATTTTTTCACTGATGTTCATATGTGTATAAATCAATAAAGACTGTGTGGCTAATGCTTTTTGGTTTTCTAGGTCTTTGCTGGAATTTTCTATAGTTTTAAAATTTATTGCTAAAGAGAAAGTTTTAACATGTCTAATGTTTAACATGTTTAACATGTCTAACCCCTGCCTCCCTGGTTCCAGCAATTCTCCTGCCTTAGCCTTCCTTGTAACTGAGATTACGGGCACCTGCCACTACACCCGGCTAATTTTTTTGTATTTTTAGTAGAGACGGAGTTTCATCTTGTTGGCCAGGCTGGTCTTGAACTCCTGACCTTGTGATCCGCCAGCCTCAGCCTCCCAAAGTGCTGGGATTACAAGTGCGAGCCACCGTGCCCAGCCAGATTCTTTTTATTCTATCCATTATGATAATCTCTGAATTCTGATTTCGGAGTTTAATCCATTTACATTTAAAGTAATTACTGATAAGGAAGGATTTAGTTCTGTAATTGTGATGTTGGTTTTATGCATGTCTTATAGCTGTTTTGTCCCTCATCTCCTTCATTCCAACCTTCCTTTGTTTTTAGTCAATTTTTTTCTAGTGATATGTTTTCATTGCCTTCTCATTTTCTTTTGTGTATAGTTTATGTCTATTTCTTTGTGATTACTATGGTATTGCACATAACAATACAGTTATGACAATCTTGAATTGAAGCCAATATGAAACTCTGCTTCTTTACATCTTTTCCCACCCCTCATTTTACATTATCGATGTCACAAGTTACACCTCGGCAGGCTGGCAGGCTGGAAAGTCACAGTGTTGCAGGCTTCAGTCTGAAATTTGTAGACCAGGCTGGGAGACTGGAAGCCTAAACTGTTGTTGCTACTGTCAAACTCAGGCAGAATTTTTTCTTCTCTGGGAAGCCTCATATTTTGCCCAAAGGCCTTCAACTGACTCAAAAAGTCCCACCCAGATTTTTGAGGATAATTTCCTTTTCATAAAATCAACTGATACCAGATTTTAATCACAACTGCAATACACCATCATAGCAACATATAAATTTAGTGTCTGATTAAATAACTAGGTGCTCTGGTTTAGTCAAACTGACACATAAGACCCATCATCCCAGTCCATGCTTGTGAACTTGGCACCCATTAACATTTTCTTAAACCTTACTTCGTCTCCAAATAAAAACAAGTATAAAGTCATACTTTTGCCAAAGATGATACAATTAGCTTGCATCCAACTAAAAACACACTAACCCTTTCCTCAGAAAAAGATTCAAACTGAATGCATGATATGCATTCTTCTCTTTGATGTACTGTGACCTAAATACCATGTGTAATAACAGTTACACCATCATTAATAAAAGGGAACTATTGTTAGCACATCTTATGTTTTATTACAAGATGATCAGGAAAAGATGAAAAGAAAGGTATTTGCTCAAAACATGTCTGGATACATACACACAGACAGAAATATCATTATAAAAACATAAGGAAGTAATGCTGATAACATTTACTGTCTTTATTTCTGTAAGTGCTCACATGGTGAGAAAAATACTACCACTTTTACACACCAACAACCGGCAAACTGAGAGCTAAATCAGGAATGAACTCCCATTCACAAATGCCACAAAAAGAATACAATACCTAGGAACACAGCTAACTTGGGAGGTAAAAGGTCCCTACAAGGAGAACTATAGACCACTGTTCAAAGAAATCAGAGATTATGCAAACAAATGGAAAAACTTCCTATGCTCATGGATAGAAAGAATCTATATTGTGAAAATGGCCATACCGCCCAAAGCAATGTATAGATTCAATGCTATTCCTATCAAACTGCCACTGACATTCTTTTTTTTTTTTTTTTTTGAGACAGAGTATTGCTTTGTCACCCAGGCTGGAGTGCAGTGGCGCTATCTCAGCTCACCGTAAGCTCCACCTCCTGGGTTCACGCCATTCTCCTGCCTCAGCCTCCTGAGTAGCTGGGATTACAGGCGTCTGCCACCACACCTGGCTAATGTTTTGTACTTTTAGTAGAGACGGGGTTTCACCCTGTTAGCGAGGATGGCCTTGATCTCCTGACCTCGTGATCCACTGCCTCAGCCTCCCAAAGTGCTGGGATTACAGGCGAGAGCCACCGCGCCAGGCCACTACCACTGACACTCTTCACAGAACTAGAAAAAACTATTTTAAAATTCACCTGGAACCAAAAAAGAGCCTGAACAGCCAAGGCAATCCTAAACGAAAGGAACAAAGCTGGAGGCATTACGCTACCTGATTTTTTTTTTTTTTCTTTTGAGACGGAGTCTCACCCTGTCGTCCAGGCTGGGATGCAATGGTGAGATCTCGGCTCACTGCAACCTCCGCCTCCTGGGTTCAAGTGATTCTCCTTTTCTCAGCCTCCTGAGTAGCTGGGATTACAGGCACGTGCCACCACACACAGCTAACTTTTTGTGGGGAAAAGAAAGAAAGATCAGACTGTTGCTGTGTCTGAAAGAAGTAGACATAAGAGACTCCATTTTGTTCTGTATTGAGATGCTGTTAATCTGTGATCCTACCCCCAACCTTGTCCTTGCAAGAGACATGTGCTGTGGTGACTCAAGGCTTAATGGATTTTGGGCTGTGCAGGATGTGCTTTGTTAAACAAGTGTCTGAAGGCAGCTTGCTGGTTAAAAGTCATCACCATTCTCTTAATCTCAAGTACCCAGGGACACGGACATGGCTAAAGGTCGCAGGGACCTCTGCGTAGGAAAGCTAGGTATTGTCAAAGGTTTCTCCCCATGTGATAGTCTGAAATAGGGCCTCGTGGGAAGAGAAGGACCTGATTGTCCCCCAGCCCGACACCCATGAATGGTCTGTGCTGAGGAGGACTAGTACAAGAGGAAAGAAGGTCTTTTGGCGGATGTTGGCAGTTAAGATAGAGAAAAGCATCTGTCTCCTGCCTGTCCCTGGGCAAAGGAACATCTCGGTGTGAGACCCGATTGTATGCTCTGTTTACTGAGATAGGAGAAAACCGCCTTACGGAAAAGGTGGGACTTGCTGGCGCAATGCTGCTAAAAGGTTTATGGAGATGTTTGCACATGGATATCAAGGCACAGCATTTTCCTTTGAACTTATTCATGTCACAGAGATCTTTATCCATATGTCTTACTGCTAATTTTCTCCCTACAATGATGCTATTGTCCTGCCACTTCCTTATCTTTAAGATGGTAAAGATAATTATCAATAAATACTAAGGGAACTCAGAGATTGGTGCTGGCATGGGTCCTCTGTATGCTGAGCGCCGGTCCCGTGGGCCCACTTTTTCTTTCTCTATTCTTTGTCTCTTTGTCTCATTTATTTTCTCAAGTCTCTTGTTCCACCTAATGAGAAACGCCCACAGGTGTGGAGGGGTAGGTCACCCCTTCACTTTTTGTATCTTTAGTAAAGATGGGGTTTCACCTTGTTGACCAGACTGGTCTCAAACTCCTGACCTCATGATCCACCTGCCTCTGCCTCCCAAAGTACTGGGATTATAGGTGTGAGCCACCATGTCCAGCGTATGCTACCTGATTCCAGCTATACTTCAAGGCTACAGTAACCAAAACAGCATGGTACTGGTACAAAAACAGATATATAGACCAATGCAACAGAATAGAGAACCCAGACATAAGACCACACACCTAAAACTATGATCGTTGACAAACCTGACAAAAACAAGCAATGGGGAAAGGATTCTTTATTCATAAATGGTGCTGGGATAACAGGCTAGCCATATGCAGAAGATTAAAACTGAACCCCTTTCTTATACCATATATCAAAATCACCTCAAAATGGATTAAAGATTTAAATTTAAGATCCAAAACTGTAAAAACCCTAACACAACCTAGGCAATACCATTTAGGACATTGGCATGGGTAACGATTTCACGACAAAGATGCCAAAAGCAAGTGCAACAAAAGCAAAAATTGTCAAATGGGATCTAATTCAACTAAAGAGCTCCACAGAGCAAAAGAAACTATCAACAGAGTAAACAACCTACAGAATGGGGGAAGATTTTTTGCAAACTATGCATCCAATGAAAGTCTAATATCGATAAGGAAATTAAACAAATTTACAAGAAAAAACAAAAGAACCCCATTAAAAAGTGGGCAAAGCATATGAACAGACACTTCTCAAAAGAAGGCATACATGCAACCAACAAACATGAAAAAATGCTCAACATCACTGATCATTAGAGAAATGCAAATCAAAACCACAGTGAGATAACATTTCACACCAGTCAGAATGGCTATTATGAAAAAGTCAAAAAATAACAGATGCTTGCAAAGTTGTAGAGGAAAAGGAATAAATATACACTGTTGGTGGGAGTGCAAATTAGGTCAGCCATTGTGGAAGACAGGTTGTGGTGATTTCTCAAAGACCTAAAGACAGAAATACCTTTATACCCAAAGGAATATAAATCATTCTATTATAAAGACATAGGTACACATATGTTCATTGCAGCACTATTCACAATAGCAAAGACATGGAATCAACTTAAATGCCCATCAATTATAGACTGGATAAAGAACATGTGATACATAGACACCATGGAATACTATGCAGCCAGAAAAAGGAATGTGATCATGCCCTTTGCAGGGACATGGGTGGAGCTGGAAGCCTTTATCCTTAGCAAACTAATGCAAAAACAGAAAACCAAATACTGCATGTTCTCACTTATAAGTGGGAGCTAAATGATGAGAATGCATAGAGACATAGAGGGGAAAAGCACACACTGGGGCCTTTCAGAAGGTGGAGGGTTGGAGGAAGAAGAGGATCAGCGAAAATAACTAATGGGTACTAGGCTTAAAACCTGGGTGATTAAATAATCTGTGTGCCAAACTCCCACAACACAAGTTTATCTGTAAAACAGCCTGCACTTGTATCCCTGAACTGAAAATAAAAGTTAAAAAAAGGAACTGATCTGTGGATTTTGCCTGTTGTTGAGTAGGTCTATTTTGATTATCCAAACCAGCACTGAGGAAATAATCACAGGGTGGTCAGGGGCCCACTGGACCCACTATGAGAATAGTCCATGGATGTTAGGGCTTCAGGTTTTCTCTTCTTCCAAATTTAATCTTGGTAGGTTGTTTGTTTCCAGGAATTTATCCATTTCCTCCAGGTTTTCCAGTTTGTCAGTACAGAATTGTTCATAATAGTCTCTGATGATCTTTTGTATTTTTGCAGTATCAGTTATAATGTTTCTCTTTTCTTTTCTGATTTTGTTTGAGTCTGTTAGAAATAAAGCTCGAAGTCACAAAGAAAATGAGCACTTGAACAAAGGATTTCTCAGCAAGGCAATTTTTACTTCTGCAGAAGGGTGCTACCCGTAAGCCTGATTGCCATGAGAGCACCCAGAACAAGGGAAAGCAGGGGTTTTTATTCCTAACACAAGTTGTTTCTACTATTGTGTCCTGTCTCCATTGGCTGGAGCTGGACCACACAATCTAAACTGATCCCAGTTAGCTAAAAACATTAACTTTCCTAAATAAGGTAAAGGTGCAATGGGAAACAAAGGAAAGGAGGGGGTCGCTTATGGAAAACCAGGAAGACAATAATATTTCCAAATAAGGCAATAGCATAGGCTGCAAGCTGGGATATGTATGGGCATGTCTGGTCAGATCCAGGCAGACTAGGAGTTAGGCCTTGGTTCAAGTACAAGAACACAGAATGTGTTTATTTCTTTACTGTATGTAACAACTACTTGGAGCACAATAAAGAGTCATTCATAAATTAGAAGATTTGTTAGTATGAAGAGCAAGGGAAACTTACAGAAAGCTTTTAAGAGGAACTATCTTCTTAACACTGATCATGCTAAACCAAAAACGAAAACTTCGGAGAGGAACTTTTATTCTTTACAGTTTCTCCCTCTTGATTTTACAGTTCTTCCTCTTCAAATCTCCTTAACATATCTTGACTTTGCTGCTCTTCTTGACCAGTTAGAAGGAACAACTTATCTGAGTAAGGGGAAGGAGAATTGAAAGGGGTTTTTGTAAGAGCCTTTTCTATAAGCCTTTGCACTAATCCACGAATGCAAGGTATAACACAACATTCTACAAGGATAAGTACACTGATTATGAGAGCCAGTGAGGTGAGAATTGAGGACATGAGTCCTTTCCACTTACCAAACCACCTTTCCATTAAGCTAGTGAAAGGATCATTTATTCCAGAGTTTTTAGCTAGTTCATTTGATAAAGCAGTAAGACCTTGCAGTGCTTTTGTTATAGTTCCATCAGGGGCACTATTATTACAGATAAAAGTACAACATTGAGTTCCAATCATAACACAAACCCTGCCTTTTTCTGCTAGTATCATGTCTAGTGCTATTCTATTTTCCCAAGTCATCTGACTGGTGGGTCCTAGTTGCACAGCTATTCACTCATAGTATCCCTTGTGCAATTAATGGATCATTGCTGATTGTAGTAAATATAATTTATCCAATCTACATTCTTTTTTCTGAGATGGAGTCTCAGTCTGTCACCTAGTCTGGAGTGCAGTGGTGTGATCTTGGCTCACTGCAACCTCCGCCTCCCAGGTTCAAGTGACTCTCTCATGAGTAGCTGGGATTACAGGTGCGTGCCACCATGCCTGGCTAATTTTTGTATTTTTAGTAGAGACAGGGTTTCACTTGTTGGTCAGGCTGGTCTCAAACTCCTGAGCTTGTGATTCACCTGCCTTGGCCTCCTAAAGTACTGGAATTACAGATGTGAGCCACTGCACCCGGCTATCCAATCTACATTTTTATTGATAGTCACCCCACACCTGAATAATGACTTAAATCCTGCAGCTATTTGGTTTCCAGCTTTAAATTCATCTGGTACTCCAATAGCACCTATATAAACGTTGGGATCAAAAGATTCATAGGAACACTTTTTGTATTATGACGCCTGGTTGTTAATTTTTTTGGTGAATGAAATGCCAGGGCGAAAGAGATAGCCAATTGAATTAGAGCACAAGTACCACTCCTGTTATTTGGCAGAGTATCCCACAAAGGTCCACCACAATGCCACCATACATCTGCTTGGGGATGGATAAGGGCGGACTGATGGGTTAGCTCTTGGAAGTGCTTGACCTCACTACATCCCATCAGGTTTCCAAGGAAAGCCAAATTTTCTCCCTGTTGTGAGAGACACGAAGCAAATTTGGTCCCAGAAGACGGAGGCTGAATGGCCTTTGGGGGCTGACCCACAGGGTGCTGGACTTCAGGGAATAGCAGAGAAACTGTTTGACATGATTTATTGCCCCAGGCCGTGGGATCTTGGAGCAGGGCTACCACAGAGTCCATATCTGGTCTATTACAAGACCATCTGAGTGGAAAGGGGACAATTTGAGCCTCCGGTCTGCCGTGTGCCCAAGCATAACAATCATTCTTATTTTGACTGTGGATGAAATATTTAATCCATTCCAGCCAGACATTCGCATCCTTAGACCCTGTTTCAATGGCTAGAGTTTGTCTCAGGTCTTTTACTTGTCCTATCGCTACTTTGGTTTTGTCACTGGGTATAGGTGGGGTGATGGTTTGAGGAAGATGCGATAGAGAGATGGAAGGGGCAATAAAGCAGATTTCAAAAATTCCCCTAGGATCCTTTCCTGAGATGTTGGCCTGTATGCCATAAATACGACTTAATGAAGGAAAAAGTTTTGGGATGTTGCAATAGTAATAGTAAGCTGAATGGGATTACATTGGTTACATGGACAATTAGAAGAGGCATTCCCTTTTGTCAAATGGATATATGACTTTAAGGACTGGCAAAGACAGGTAGGAGCGTCCAGCCCGGACCTTTGGTGTTCCATAGGACATTAGACCAAGTATAACATAGGGACTCTGTTTTAAGGGGACGAGAGTCCCATTCCCACCAGTTAATACAACTACTATTTTTGGGGTTATCATGATCTTTACAAGAATTTGCTATATCTTTCCAATCTGAGGAAGTCCAAGAGGGACAAAGATATTTACCTGAGGCAGTAAGCTGTCTTTGGTCCTGTAAATCTCCACAAGACACGACTAGACAAGCATCAAAGGTAATAATTTTGGGCAAACTTGATCTAGTTACATTAATGATGAGATGGGCATAGTTAAGGGAAAGAAAAGAAGAAAAAGAGATACATAGATTACGTTTTTCTTTTTATCGTTACTCTGGTGGGAGTCGACGGAATAACGGTCCATGTCTCCGGAGAAGGTGACACCTTCTTGACTGGAGTATAATGGGTCCACCCTTTCTCAGTGGTCTGAACTGCTGTTTCAGTTGTTGTGAGCACCAGATAGGATCCTTCCCAGGTATGCTCAAACTTTCCCTCTTTTCAGCCTTTGATAAGGACATGTTCTCTGGGTTGATGCTCGTGGGCCAGGAATTCAAGGGGTGGAATCTGTGCTAGGAGACCTTGAGTCCTGTGGGAAGAAAGTGTAGAAGACAGACCAATTACATAATTTCTAAGGAATTAATCTTTTGTTTTGTTCGTAGGAAGGTCAGTAGTAGTGTTTAGATAAAATAATGCATAAAGCATTTCATAAGAAGACAGGCCAAGATCCCTTTGAGGGGCAGTTTGGATTCTTAGTAAAGCAATGGGATGACATTTTGTCCATGGTAACCGAGTTTCTAAAATTAATTTGGTTAGATGATTCTTTAAGTTTGATTCATTCTTTCTACTCTCCCTGATGAAGGCAGAGGCCAGGAAGTATGATATTCCATTTTATCCCTAATACTTGGATTAGTCCTTTACTAATGTGTGTGATAAAGTGGGTCCCATTGTCTGAATTAATATTCTCTATTATTCCAAACCCTGGTATGCTATGTTCTAACAGGGCTTTGACCACATTACTGGCTGTTGCACTTGGAAAAGGGATGGCTTCTATCCAGTGGGTGGATAGATGGGTGGGTAAGATCATCTACTATTACCAGTAAATACTTAAGGTGGCCTATTGGGGGCATTTCAGTATAGTCGGCTTGGTCACATTGAAATGACCTTAACCCAAGATTTCTCCCTCTGGGAGGTTGTCTTTTTAGGGTCTGCTTATGAGATTTTCTGCACACTATACAACTTCCCACTACTTGCTTGGTGAGGGTGTATATTCCTATGCACCCATAAACCCTAAGGACTACATCACACATGGTTTGAAGACCCCAGTGAGATCCTTGATGAAGCTGTGACAATATTAACCTCGTAAGAGGTTTGGATAACCTTTCCCTCCCATCTGGTAATAACCACTTTCCTTTTGAGTTTCCTCAGCTCCTAATTTTCTAAGTTTTTTCTGATCTACTTGAGAGAAGATAGGGAGTGCAGCTGGAGATGGAAGACAAGGGGTTAGTCGAAAAATGGGTTCTGCTGGAGAAGAGGCAGCTTACTTAGCTATTTGGTCAGTGAGATTATTTCCCTGGCCTTCAAATGGAGGATTCCTTTGATGTCCTGGGACATGTACAACACCTATTGCTTTTGACAATTGTACATTTTCCAGTATTTGTATTATTAGGTCCCTATGGAGTAAATTTTGACCTTTACTCTTAATGAGGTCCTGCTCAGTCCAAATTCCCCCAAAAGTGTGGACTACTCCAAAGGCATAGTTGGATTCTGTATAGATTGTTCCTTTTTGATTTACTGAAATTTTAAGGCCTGAATTTTTTTTTATTTTTTTTTATTTTTTATTTTTTTTTTTTTTTTTTGAGATGGAGTTTCACTCTGTCACCTAGGCTGGATTGCAGTGGCACCATCTCGGCTCACTGCAAGCTCCTCCTCCCAGGTTCACGCCATTTTCCTGCCTCAGCCTCTGGAGTAGCTGGGACTACAGGTGCCCGCCACCATGCCCGGTTAATTTTTTTTTGTATTTTTAGGAGAGACGGGGTTTCACCGTGTTAGCCAGGATGGTCTCGATCTCCTGACTTCGTGAACCACACCCCCTCGGCCTCCCAAAGTGCTGGGATTACAGGTGTGAGCCACCGTGCTCAGCCTTACGCCTGATTTAATGTGAACAACTCACATGTTTGTGCAGACCAGTCATTTGGTAATCTTTCAGACTCTGTTTCTGTGAGAGTATCTCCATCTATCATTGAATACTCGTTATGACTTTTTCCTTTGATTACTTGGGAGGAACCATCTACAAACAGGTGTTTCCCAGTCTGAAATGGTGTTTCCTTTAGATCAGGTCTAATTTTTGTTTGATAACTAATTAAATCTAAACATCTGTGTTCTGAGCAAAGCTCAGGGGTCTGTGGGTTGGGGTTTCCTGTTAAGAAAGCAGCTGGATTAATTGAGTCATCAGTGGTTAAGGTTAAATCATCTCTTTCTAACAAGGTGGCTTCATACTTAAAAATCTTTGAATCAGTAAGCCACCTCCCCACCTTCTGATTGAGAATTGTTCTCACCTGGTGAGGAAAACTAATGATAAGTTTCCCTAAAGATTAATTTTCTGCTCTCCTCTCTGAGCAAGGCTGTTGCTGCCGCTGCCACTGATTGGACACACTCGGGCCATCTGTGGGCTACTGGGTCAAGAATTTTTGACAAGAAGTCTATGGGTTGCCAATGGATTCCATGTGTTTGAGTAAGTACCCCTAAGGTTATTTCATTACTTACATTAGCAAAAAGATGAAAGGGCAATTCTAAAGAGGGTAAGGCTAGAACATGGGCTGTCACTAGTAACTCTTTTAATTTTTTTGTCTGCTGTTTTTCTGGTAAAAACCATATAAGGGGGTCCGATTCATTCTGTGTACTTTTTTTTTTTTTTTTTTTTTTTGAGATGGAGTCTCGCTCTGTCACCCAGGCTGGAGTGCAGTGGCCGGATCTCAGCTCACTGCAAGCTCCGCCTCCCAGGTTCATGCCATTCTCCTGCCTCAGCCTCCGGAGTAGCTGGGACTACAGGCGCCCGCCACCTCGCCTGGCTGGTTTTTTGTACTTTTTAGTAGAGACGGGGTTTCACCGTGTTAGCCAGGATGGTCTCGATCTCCTGACCTCGTGATCTGCCTGTCTCGGCCTCCCAAAGTGCTGGAATTACAGGCTTGAGCCACCGTGCCCAGCCATAAGTTTTTTTATATAGAGGTTTGGTTACTAAAACATGAGTCTATCCATAAGCGACGATACCCTACTAACCCTAAAAACTTTCTAAGTTCCTTCTTTGTCTCAGGCAGAGGTAAGGATATGATGCCTTCAATCCATTCAAATCCAATTCTCTGTTTGCCCTTACTGATTAAGTGCCCTCAATACTTGACTTCAGGTTCTACAAACCAAAGTTTGCTTTTTTGACACCTGTAATCCCTCCAGTTGTAAATTATTTTAAAAACCTATTGAAAATCCTTCTACTTTTTGTCTATCCTCCCTTGAAATAAGGATATTGTTCATGTATTGGAACAGGCATATATATGGCAGTTTGTAAAACTTTTCCACAATCTGTTGTAGTATCTGACCAAACAAATTTGGAGATTCTGTAAATCCCTGGGGGAAAACTGTCAATCATACTGTTATTTTCTACTGGAGAGAGGGTCCTCCCATTCAAAGGCAAACAGGTCTCAGCTATCTTCTGCTAGTGGGCAAGCCCAGAAGGCATCCTTTAGATCTATTACCGTGAACCACTCATGGTTGTATGGAATTTTACTAACAATAGTATAAGGATTAGGAACAACAGGGTGAGTTGTTTGAACTATTTGGTTAACAGCTCCAAGATCTTGCACTAGCAGATGTGACCCATCTGGCTTTTTCACAGGTAGTATGGGAGTGTTATAAGGAGACATACAGGGTTCAATGAGTCTGTCATGGAGAAGACTTTCCATTAGGGACTTTAAATTGATCTTAGCTTCTAAAGGAATTGGATATTGTTTTCTTTTTACCTCTTCCCCCAGGTTTTTCAATTTAACTTGGATTGGGGAAATTTGTAATTTTCTTTGGTTTCCTTCCTTTGACCATACATCTGGATGGATGTGTCCCTCATTTAGAGTAGCAAGCAAATTTAAGGAGGGGAGGAGTTTTCCTTGATTAACATAAAGGCCTAGGTTTAATTTTAACAATAAATCTCTTACTAGTAGGTTTATGCCTGCCTCCGGGATTAACAGAAGTTTAATATTTACTGAGCGGTTCTGATATTTAATTTTTGTTTCTTCTAAGACTTTTGCTTTAAACCCCTCCCCTTTTGCTCCCAAAATAAAAAGTTCTTCTTGTGACCAAGTTGCACCAGGGGGAAGATAACAAACTGAGGAATGAGCAGCTCCTGAGTCAATTAAAAAGGTGATATTCTCAGGTTTGGGTCCCACCTCTACGTTTATCAGGGGCTCTTGGTGGGACTTGAGGTAAAAAGAGTAGAGCCCCTGGCCCCCCATTCTTCCTCAAAGATCATAAGTGGGGTGATTTCCTTTTCTTTTTTCCATTCAGGGCATTCTCTTATAAAGTGACCTTCCTTCCCACACTTGAAGCATTTCTTTTGCCCTATTCCTCTTTTTATTCCCTTGTTCCCTGGTTTGATTCCTTTACCTCTGTTATAGGGTCTGGCAGTCGGGTACCTAAAAGATTTACCAGCGACATTTCTTTGAACTGCCTGTTGGGGAGTTCCCTGCTGTAAGGACAGCAGAATCTTTGCTTTGTGCTTTTGGTTTTCTTCATCCCTTTGTACATACACCATTTGGGCCACCCTTAAGAGTTCCCCTATGGGATGGTCCTTCCAATTTTCTATCTTTTGTAATTTCTTGGTAATGTCTGGCCAGCTATTTGTGACAAAGTGAAGCTTTAACATTCCTTGTCCAAGTGGGTCTCCTCCATCCAAACCAGCATATTTCCTCATGTGTTCCTTAAGCCTATTGAAACATTCCATAGGCCCCTCATCCTTTTCTTGCTGTATATTAAAAGCTTTGGTCATATTCTGGCTGTGGGGTACCAATTCTCTAATTCATTTTATTATCATTTCTTGCAGGTCTCTCATATTCCTCCTATGAGCTATGTTTTTATTATCCTACTGGGGATCCTGAGCAGGAAATTTCTGTTTGGCTACAGGGACGTTTTGACCGGGAGGATGCTCACGCTCCCAAATGGTCATAGCGGCCCTATGCATCCTGCTCCTTTCTTCCCCTGAAAAAAGGATGCCTATGATGGACATTAACTCAGCCCCAGTATACAACTGGGGTCCTAGAAATTGATCAATTTGATCTGCTACTCCATAGGGATCGTCTAAGAGTGGCTTGAGTTCCCTCTTCAAGCTCCAGACTTCTGAACTGGTCAGGGGAGCATTTACAAAGCCAATGCCCCCTTCTCCTAGAGGCATTTCCCTCAATGGGAAGAGGTTTGTAGGGGTTCAGACCCCTAGAGGAAGGGGGAAAAGGGAAATTTTGGATATCCTTTTTGCAGTGTTCTAACTCACGAAGTCTTCCTGATGGAGGGCATTCAAGCTGGGGATGACCCCTAGAATCAGGGTTATAAGCAGGGAAATAAATCTGAGTAGGGGAAAGTTCTGGGACTGTTATATCTACTGGAGTGGGAGTTGGGGAATGTTGGTCTACTGGGTGGGGGGAAGAAGGTTTGGCTGGGGAAGATGGTCTAAGGGGTCCCACGTGTTGGTGGGGTTCTTGGAGTAAGGGGTATTAATTTAATGAGAAGTAGTTTCTGGCTTGTCTCCTTTAGTTTTCAGATGACAAAGGAATATGGGCCCTTGCTGCCAACACAGAACATAATGTATTTCCTCCTGGGAAATAGGACTCTTATCATTTACATATTCTATTAAAAGCTGGATCACGAGGTCAGGAGATCGAGACCATCCTGGCTAACACGGTGAAACCCCGTCTCTACTAAAAAATACAAAAAACTAGCCGGGCGAGGTGGCGGGAGCCTGTAGTCCCAGCTACTCGGGAGGCTGAGGCAGGAGAATGGCGTGAACCTGGGAGGCGGAGCTTGCAGTGAGCTGAGATGGGGCCACTGCACGCCAGCCTGGGCGACAGAGCGAGACTCCTGTCTCAAAAAAAAAAAAAAAAAAAAAAAAAAAAGGCTGGCAAGTCCAATCCTCATTTGACCCGAATTTTGGCCAGAAAACTGAAGGCTTTTGAATACGTTCCTTGGTCCAAATGAAACAGTATACTTTATCATCTGTTGCTTTTTCTTATTTTTAGTCTTCTTGTATCCTTCCAATATTTTAATGTGAGTCCTAAACGACTATTAGAGGTGATTTCACTGTCTGCCTTTTCCTTTTTAGCTTCTATCTTACTCAGGGTATTTCCCATGTTGAATTCTGGTTAGGCTCAGTCCCTTGAACTAGAGATTTCTCACCTATCCTTCCCTGGAGGTTTAATCCCTACCCTGGAGGTTCCTTGCACTCTTCTCCTTTTGCTTCATCCACTCTGGCTGCTTTCCCAGAAGAAATTAGGTTCCCCTTAGCATCAGTGGGACTGTATAAACTCCAACATCAGGATCCCTACAAGAGGGCCACCATAAGCCATATGAGGTGACTATGGAACCGCAGATTGGACTCACTCACTCTGCACAGCAGTAGTGCTTGTTACCTTTCACACCCTTTAACCTCCAGAATATCCTGTCCACCAAGAAATACTGTTGCCCTTGTGACTTTTTTTTTTTTTTTTTTTTTTTACCTTTTTCTGTGCACAGAGTTACCTGGTCGTTGTGGTACTTGCAGGCCTTCTCCTTCAACATTGCTGAGAGCCTGGATTTATTCGTCACAATGGGTAATCTCAATCTCCCATCCCTGTAGCCACCGCAGTGGGGCAGTGAGGTGTGCCTACCCTAGATGGGGTGACCAAGCCCACTTCCCAAAGGAGAATGGGAATCCTGGATGAGCCATCAGAAAATTGTTAGAAATAAAGCTCGGAGTCACAAAGAAAATGAACACTTGAACAAAGGATATCTCAGCAAGGCAATTTTTACTTCTGCAGAAGGCTGCTACCCATAAGCCTGATTGCCACGAGAGCACCCAGAACAAAAGAAAGCAGGGATTTTTATTCCTAACGCAAGTTGTTTCTACTATTGTGTCCTGTCTTCACTGGCTGGAGCTGGACCAAACAATCTAAACTGATTCCAGTTTGCTGAAAACTTAAACTTTCCCAAATAAGATAAAGGCCCAATGGGGCAAAGGAGGGGGTTGCTTGTGGGAAACCAGGAAGACGATAATATTTCCAGATAAGGAAAGAGCATAGGCTGCAAGCTGGGACACGACTGGGCATGTCCAAGCAGATCCAGGCAGACTAGGGAACAAAGGAGTTAGGCCTTGGTTCAAGTACAAGAACATAGAACGTGTTTATTTCTTTACTATATGTAACAACTACTTGGGGGCACAATAAGGAGTCATTAGTAAAACAGAAGATTTGTTAGTATGAAGAGCGAGGGAAACTTAAAGGTAGCTTTTAAGAGGAACTATCTTCTTAACACTTATTATTCTAAACCAAAAAGGAAAACTTTGAAGAGGAACTTTTATTCTTAACAAATTTTCTCTCTTTTTTTCTAGTTTTGTTTAGCTAGTGGTTTGTCAATTTTCTTTATGTTTTTGAAGAACAAACTTTTCACTTTGTTGATCATTTACATGGGTTTTTAAAGCTTTTATTTAGTTCTACTATGATCTTTATTATTTCTTTTCTGCTAAATTTGGATGAGTTTTTTTCTTGCTTTTCTAGTTCCTTGAGGTTCATTGTTATATTGTTAATTTGTGATGTTTCTACTTCTCTTTGGTAGGTATTCATTGCTATAAACCTCCCTTTTAGCCCTGTTTAGCTGTATCCCACAGGTTTTGGTATGCTGTGTTTCCATTTTCATTTGTCTCAAGAAACTTTTTGATTTATATCTTAATTTCTCTGTTTACGCAATGGTTATTCAGGAGCATGTTGTTTAATTTCTATGTATTGGTCTAGTTGCCATCATTTCTCTTGGTGTACAGTTCTAGTTTTATTCCATTGTGGCCAGAGAAGATATTTAATCTGATTTCTGTTTGGGTGAGGGCGAGGGGACAAAATGGAGGAAGGTGAACAAGATGGAGCAGTACCTGTTGCTTCCAGGTTCTTCATCACCAACTTACCCGCACATGGGAAAATGCAGCCTGTACCTGGGAAAATGCAGATCAACTGAGCACGCGCCATGTGACGTCAATCTAGGAAAACCAAAACCTACCTAGCCATGCCTATGGAAACGCCCCTGTCCCACCTACGGCCCTCCCCTTTCCATTAACGATGCATAAAGGTCTGCCGCCGGCAGGAGCCGGTGTGACTTCTTCGGCCCCACTTACTTGTGGACTGGAGAATCTCACCGGAGAGCGCCGGCGCGACTTCCCTGGCCCCATACCTGAGGACTGGAGAACCACGCCCGAGAGTGTGTGCATATTTGCAATAAAAGGCTGTCGCTTTCTTGTGTACTTTGGCCTCATGTTTAATTATTTAGCTCTCCTAAATTAAATTCAATTAAACAAAACAGTTGGTGCCAAAACCCGACCCGGGAGGAGACCCTTCCTCAACATCCCTTAGGGGTCTGAGGAACCTCCTCCCCAGTGAACCGGCTCCCAACCCAACCAGCCACCAACACCGAACAAGTGTTCCTGCTTTCCACTGGTGCCCTTCTGAGAATTTCTTCTTCGGTGAGTACTCCCCTTTGTTAACCATGTCCGTCCGTTTCCGTGTCCTTGGCCTAGAGTCGTGCGCACGCCCAAGGACGTAGCCACCCTGTGGTGTAGTGAGATCTTCAACCCAGAGACATCCGTCTTGAAGTTCCTCAATTCTCCATTAGTGGCTCCAGGAGCCCCCGGTCTCCAGCAGTGGCAAAGGACGCTTTGCCACTGCGTGAGGTCAGTTTCCATTTCTGGTGGTTAAACAATGGGAACCTCACAATCAAAAATCCCTAGGAACACTCCCTTAGGGTGTCTCCTCCAAAACTTGGAAGCCTTACATTTAGCTCAAGATTTAAAACAAAAGTGGCTAATTTTCCTCTCCACTGTGGCATGGCTGCAGTATAAATTAAACAACCAATCTCAATGGCCACCAGATGGCACACTTGACTATAACATTCTATTAGATCTCTCTAATTTCTGCCAGAGATTATTTATGTCCAAGGCTTTTAGGACTTGCGCTCTCGCCCAGACCTGTGCGCCCAGTGTTCAATGGCCCAGGTCTTGTTAGCCAAAACCCGGCCCTCGGCCCCTACCTCAACATCGGAGGAGGACTCCACCTCCATTTCAGATAAGGCCGACGGCGGGGCACCTCCCTCCTGACCTCCCCAACCCCCTCCCTATGCTCCTCCCACCACCCCTCCCTCAGCCACTCCTCTTACCTCTCCCATTTCCGCCCACACTCGCTCCATGATGCGGTAGCGGCCCCCACTAGTCAGCCCTCTACCAGTCAGCCTGCCCCAACCCCCCTAGCAGTCAGCCTGTCTCAACCTACCCTACTGGTCAGTCTGTTCCAACCTTAGCCCCCCACTCCGAGAAGTCGCCAGAGCTGAAAGGCTAATTAGAGTCCATGTCCCTTTTTCCTTGGCAGATCTTTCCAAAATTAAAAAACGACTTGGCGATTTCTCAGCCAACCCCACGCAATATTCCAAAGAATTTAAGTACTTTTTTCAGGCATATGATCTAACCTGGCATGACTTACAGGTCATTTTGTCCTCCTCCCTTAACCAAGAGGAAAGAGAGCGTATTCTGGCAGCCACCAGGCAACATGCAGATCAATGGCATTTAACCGATGCCAGCGTCCCATTAGGAGAGATGGCTGTCCCGTCCATAGAACCAGATTGGGATTACCAACCACAGCAACCTGGCCGCCGTAGGAAGGACATTATGATTCAATGTCTCTTGGCCGGTATGCAGGCAGCCTCTAACAAAGTGGTCAATTTTGATAAACTAAAGGAAATTATCCAACACCCAGATGAGAACCCGGCTTCCTTCCTAAATCGCCTTACAGAGGCGCTAGCCCAATTTACCCGGCTAGACCCCACCTCCCCAGCTGGGCCAGCTGTCCTAGCCTCCTATTTTATTTCCCAGTCAGCCTCAGATATTCCAAAAAAGCTAAAAAAGGTTGAAGATAGGCCTCAAACTCCCATACAGGACTCAGTAAAATTGGCCTTTAAAGTTTTTAACTCCAGAGAAGAAGCAGCTAAGGCCACAGAGCTAGACAAGGAGAAAAGAAGGGCTGCGCTTCAGGCACAAGCTTTACTGGCTGCCCTCCAACCGGCGTTGCCCACTCTGCCGGCAGGGAAGACACAGGGCAAGTCTCCTAAAGGCGCTTGCTTCAAATGTGGAGACCCCAAGCATTGGGCCAATAAGTGCCCTCAGGCAAAAGGGAGTCTACTGTCCAATCCTTGTTTCAAATGTAGAACAACTGGCCATTGGGCCAATACGTGCCCAAATCCTCACCCGCCTACTGCGCCATGTCCAGTGTGCCATCAAGAAAGGCATTAGAAGTCTCATTGCCCCACCATCAGGATGGGTGCCACGCCTCAACGTGGTGCCTCTCCTCAAAGGTCAGAAGGCTCCTTCCAGCTCCTACACCTTGACAACGATTGATGGTGCCCACAGTCAGAGACCCCAGTCACCCTCGCCGAGCCCAGGGTAACACTACAGGTAGCAAGTAAGCCAATTTCTTTTCTCCTCGTTACGGAGGCTACCTACTCAATTTTGCCATCCTATAGTGGACCTAGCCAACTCTCCACTATTTCAGTAGTAGAAGTAGACAGTAAGCCATCTAACCGTCACCAGACCTCAATGTTACACTGTTGCCTAGACTCAATGTTAAACTATTGCCTGGACTATGCATGTTTTGCCCACTCTTTCCTCATTATGCCCTCATGTCCCACCCCCCTCTTAGGACAAGACATCTTAACCAAACTCTCCATAGAGACACGTCAATTGTCGGTAACCCTACTTCCCTTGCCCTTACCAGACTACAGGCAACACCTAAAAGCCCTACAGGCCTTAGCCCATTTGAACTAGTTTACCAGCACCCTTTTGCATTACGAGAACTTCCTATTCTTCCCACACCGATGGCACCCTACTTGCCCTATCTCTCTCTTTTAAGACAACTACTTAGAGAACATGCCGAAAGGTCACTTCCCCCACCTACACAAGGAAATCCAGACACCCCCTCGGCCCTTTCTCCAGGTGACCAAGTTCTACTCAAGGATCTACATGCAAAGGGCCTTACTCCTAAGTAGAAAGGCCCATATACAGTAATTCTTACCACTTTTACAGCAGCCAAGCTTTTAGGTCACAGTTCCTAGGTCCATTTTACCCAGTTGAAGAAAGCCCAGCCTCCTCAGGCTAAGTGGCAGTCCACCCAACTGTTGCCCACCCATCTAAAAATAACCAAGATAGAAACAAGCTAGATGAGCCACACCCTCCTCAAATTTTCCCATTTCCTCACTATTCTTCATTTCAACTTAACTGACTTTTCCCTCACAAACCCCACAGATACCCTCCTCCCCGACCCATCCCCCAACCAGTAGGTCTCCCGACTTTTTACTGTCATAGACGACCTAGCTTGGCAAGGTGCCCTTTGTGATTTCAGCAATGTTGAACTTACTCTCTACACTTTTGCCACCATTATTATGGTTCACTCTAATCCCCCTAGTTACTCCTATTAATCCTAACTTTGTATAGAAATTTTCTATAACTGAAACCTGGTCTACAGACAACCAGGTACACTCAGTCATGCAGGGCACTGCAGAATGTCCCCCACCAGGGCTGTCAATCTGCCCTCTCCCTAAACTTTTCCCTAAGTTCCATCACTGGAGGCCTTCCGGCCATATGTTTCTTATATGACCAAACAGAATATAATTGTAAGAACCCCTGGCAAGAAACCAACCTAAGGCATCCATACAATTACTGCAAAATCCATCCTTTGTATGACTTCTTTGCACAATCTCAACATAAAAATATGTTTCAAAGCCCTTCACCAGGAACATATAGTCTTATTATTAATGATCCCTGGGACCCTCAGTAGGCCCAGGGAGTAAAAGGTGGACTATATGCATCAACTTCTTCCTCATATCCCACCTCAACCATCCAGGTAAAGAGAATATACGTTCAGCAAGTACAACTCCCTAAGGGTGTACAGACCCTACAAAATTTAACCTCAGCCGTAAAATCTCATGAACAAAAAATACAGAAGCTGTTAAGCCCCCCAAACCCCCCTAACAATTAGGACGCATTCTCATGGCTAACACTTATTCGCCAAGGACTTAACTTAACCCAGGCTGCTGGAGTAAGAAACCTCTCCCACTGCTTCCTTTGCGCTGCACTCAGAAAAGCTCTCTTAGTGGCAGTCCCTCTACCAGCCGCTTTCAATATCACCACCAACTCTACCAGCTCCTCTCAAGCAACATCCTTGCCTCAAGTCCCATTGTACCATAATCCACAGAGTCAAACCTTTCCTTTTTGCCACTCTACTCCCAACACTTCATGATATAATCACACCCAAGCTCCCAAGGGAACCCAGACGGCCCCCGTTGGCAGCTACTTCTGGTGTAACCAAACTTTATCTAAAACTCTTAACCCCACCTCCATCACCCAATCCCTTTGCGTTCTGGTGTCTTTAGTGCCTAGTTTAACCCTATATGGTGAAGCAGAATTGTCCGAGCTAGCGTCACAGATTACCACTTCCAGCAATAAAATTCAAAAACTGGCCGTTTTTCTTCCCTTAGTTATTGGGGTTTCCCTAGCGTCGTCCCTAGTAGCCTCAGAACTTGGAACAGGGGCCCTCACCCACTCAATTCAATCCACACAGACCCTCTCCACTCAGGTCCAAGCAGCCATAGAGGCTTCAGCTGAAAGCCTAACCTCTTTACAATATCAAATCACCTCAGTAGCCCAGGTAGCGGTACAAAATAGGTGGGAATTAGATCTTCTTACAGCTGAAAAAGGAGGAACATGCCTCTTCCTAGGAGAGGAGTGTTGCTACTACATAAATGAATCAGGCCTGGTTGACACCAATGTCCAAACATTAAACAAAATCAAAAAGGAGCTTCAACAATTTAATGCCCTCTTAAGCCCCGGACCACCAGTATGGCTGCTGCCTGTAGTACAGCAGATGCTTCCATTCCTAATTCCCATACTAATCCTCTGCCTTATGTTATGTCTTGCTACCATTCTAATAAAATTTCTCCGAGCCAGGGTCCAAGAAATCACCCAAGTCACCTTCAACCAAACGCTCCTGCATCCCTTCGTCCAACTGCCAACCTCAGACCCTAACTACGCCCCTTAACAGCAGGAAGCAGCCAGACAGACAATGGTGCCCCAAATTCTTATAATCAATAAGAGGTTGGACTGTTTGGGTGAGGGCGAGGGGACAAAATGGAGGAAGGTGAACAAGATGGAGCAGTACCTGTTGCTTCCAGGTTCTTCATCACCAACTTACCCGTGCACAGGAAAATGCAGCCCGCACCCGGGAAAATGCAGATCAACTGAGCATGTGCCACGTGACATCAATCTAGGAAAACCAAAACCTACCTAGCCACGCCTATGGAAATGCCCCCGTCCCACCCATGGCCCTCCCCTTTCCTTTAACAATGCATAAAAGTCTGCCGCCGGCAGGAGCCGGCATGACTTCTTCGGCCCCTCTTACTTGTGGACTGGAGAGCCTCACCCGAGAGCACTGGCGCGACTTCCCTGGCCCCATACCTGAGGACCGGAGAACCTCACCCGAGAGTGTGTGCATATTTGCAATAAAAGGCTGCTGCTTTCTTATGTACTTTGGCCTCATGTTTAATTATTTAGCTCTCCCAAATTAAATTAAATTAAACAAAACAATTTCAATTTTTGAAAATTTGTGGAGACTTGTTTTGTGGCTTAATATAGGCTCTCTCCCAGAAAATGTTTCGTGTGTTCATGAAAAGAGTGTATATTCTGTAGTGTTAGATAGAATGCTGTGTAAATATCTGTTACCTTTATTTGGTGTAAAATTCAGTTTAAATTCAATGTTTCTTTCTTGATTTTCTGTGTAGATAATCTGTCTCATGCTGAGGTTGGGATGTTGAGTCCCCTTCTCTTACTGTGTTGGAGTCTATCTCTCTTGCTAGATATAGAAATACTTGTTTTATGAATCTAGGTGCTCCAGTGTTTAGTGCATATATATTTAGAATTGTTCTATTCTCTTCTTGGATGGATCTCTTTATGATCATGTGATGGCCTTCCTTATCATTTAAAAAAATTGTTCTTGACTTACAGTTTATTTTGTCTGCTATAAGTATAGCTACTCCTGCTCACTTTTGGTTTCCATTTGCATAGATAACCTCTTGCCGTTCTTTTACCTTCTGACTCTATGGATTGTGGTGAGGCGGTATTACTGGTGAGTTTTTTTGTAAGCAGAATATAGTTAGATCATGTTTTCTACCCATTCAGTCATTCTAAATCTTCTAAGTGGAGAATTTAATCTGTTTACATTCCAGATTTTTATTCATATGTGGGGCTTTGTGCTGAGACCAACTCAGTCGGGGAGACCCTAACCCAGGGGCGCTAGAGGAATTAAAGACACACACACAGAAATATAGAGGTGTGAAGTGGGAAATCAGGGGTCTCACAGCCTTCAGAGCAGACAGCCTTGAACAGAGATTTACCCACATATGTATTAACTCAAGCCAGTGATAAGCATTGTTTCTATAGATTATAGATTAACTAAAAGTATTCCTTACGGGAAGCAAAGGGATGGGCCAAAATAAAGGTATGTGTTTGGCTAGTTATCTGCAGCAGGAACATGTCCTTAAGGCACAGATCACTCATGCTATTGTTTGTGGTTTAAGAATGACTTTAAGCAGTTTTCCGCCCCGGGTGGGCCAGGTGTTCCTTGCCTTCATTCCGGTAAACCCACAACCTTCCAGCGTGGACATCATGGCCATAATGAACATGTCACAGTGCTCCAGAGATTTTGTTTATAGCCAGTTTTGGGGCCAGTTTATGGCCAGATTTTGGGGGGCCTGTTCCCAACAGCTTTGTTTCTGTCCCATTGTTGTTTTCTGGTTGTTTTATATGTCCTTTGTTACTGTCTTTTTCTCTTATTGCTTGTCATTATGGTTTGGTGGATTTCTGTGGTAGGACCATTTGAGACCTTTCTCTTCCTCTTTTGTGTGATTGCTTTACCAGTGAGTTTTATACTTGGGTATGTTTCCATGGTGATAATGTGGAAATATTGAAAATGTTGTCCTTTCAATTCCAGGTTTAGGACTTTCTTGAGCATTTCCTGTATGCCCTGTCTAGTGGTAATGAAGCCTTTCAGCATTTGCTTGTCTTGGAAAGATAATTTCTTTTTCAATTATGAAGAATAATTATGCTTGGTTTATTACTCTTGGCTTGGCAGTTCTTTTCTTTTAGGACTTTGATTATGCTATCCTATTCTCTTCTGGCTTGTAAGATTTCTGCTAAGAAATCTGCTGTTAGACCTGGGCACGATGGCTGACACCTGTAATCCCAGCATTTTGGGAGGCTGAGGTGGGTGGATCATGAGGTCAAGAGATCGAGACCATCCTGGCCAACATGGTGAAATCCTGTCTCTACTAAAAATACACACACAAAAAAAATTAGCTGGATGTGATGGCGGGTGCCTGTCATCCCAGCTACTTGGGAGGCTGAGGCAGGAGAATCACCTGAACTCAGGAGGCAGAGGTTACAGTGAAATGAGATTGTGCCACTGCACTCCAGTCTTGCAACATAGCAAGACTCTGTCTTAAAAAAAGAAAAAAAAATCTGCAGTTAGTCCAATGGGGTTTCCTTTATAGGTAACTAAACACTTTTCTCTTGCTATTTTTAGGATTTGCATTTTACATAGACTATAGAAAGTCTGATTACATGCCATGGAGAACAACTTTTTGCATTGTAGTTTTCTCAGAATTGTTGAACATTTTGTATCTGAATGTCTAAATCACTTGCTAGAGTTGGGAATTATTCATCTATTCTTTCATTAAATAGGTTTTCTAATCTGTTCTTTGTCTCTTTTCGCTTGAGGATACCAATAATTTGAATATTTGGTTGTTTATATTGTACCAAATGTCACAAAGTCTTTGCTCATTCTTTTTGTGTGTGTGTTTTTGTCTTTTTGAATTATTTCACAATGTACATCTTCAAGATTTGGAATTCTTCCTTCTGCCTGACCTAGTATTGTTTGTTGTTGAAGCTTTCAAATGTATTTGGAATTTCATGTCATGAATTCTTTAATCCAGAATTTCTGTTTTTTTTTTAAATCTATATCTTTTGTGAACTTCTTATTCATATCCTGAATTATTTTTATGTTTTCTTTGTGTTTTTTTCAGAATACTTTTGTATCTCACTGAACTTCTGTAAAATAAATGTTTTGAATCCTTTATCTGGAATCTTGGTATTTCTTTTTGATTAAGATCTATTGTGTTCCTTTGGGGCTTTTTTCTTCTTTTTTGCTTTTTCATATTTCTGTGTCCTAACATTAACATTTTTCCATCTGATATAAGAGCCAGTTCTTCCTATTTTTGAATTTTGTTTCATTGTGGAGAACTTCTTCCTGAAGACAAGTCTATGGTGTTGGTTGTGTGGGGTACTTTGGATTTGATTCTGGGTGTAGTACACAGTAGAGTACTATGGTCTCTGTATAATTTCTTTGGCTGTAGACAGTGTTAATGGTATCTGTGATTTCTTCTGTTCATTAGGGTGTGGTTATTAGTGAGGCTGTGGTGAAGATGTGCTGGGGGCTGGGATGCCACATGAGACAGTCTTCAGGCTCCAGTGGTGGCAGTGGTGTGCTGAGTGTTCCTATCTTTGTGCCCCAAGGTGGTGTATACTGGTATTTGTGTTGGTGGTTACTGGTGGGCTGATTCCTGGGCCTCCGGGTGGCTTGCTTGGATGCCAGTAGTGGCAGTGGTTGACTGGGTGGGTGGGTGGGTGGGGTCTTTGGCTCCTGGGCAGCTAGCTTGGCAGTGGCAATGGTGGGCTGATTCTGTGGGTCCCAAGCAGTGTGCATTGTTAGTGGCAGCTGTGATAGGCTGGGTGGGATGCTCATAGGTGGTGTTTGTAGGTAGGTGACAACTAAGGTGATAACACCCAATCTCAGGTACCCAGGAGGAGTGCGCAGGTGCCCAAAGTGGTGGATTGGGTTGAGGAATTCCCAGGCCCTGCGGCTGCATTCTCTGTCTCAGTGGGAGGGCTCAATGAAGCTGTCTCTTCATCATTAAATGCTGTGCCAACTAGTCCCTTAATTTTGTTTTTGACTAAAGGACTGAAACATTTATTATAGTTTAGATCTGCTGGTTGTTTTTTTCACTCCCTGTATGTCTAAAATCCCTTTGTTTGTTTATTTTTTTGTTTGTTTGTTTCTGAGACAGAGTCTCACTCTATTGCCCAGGCTGGAGTGCAATGGTGTGATCTTGGCTCACTGCAACCTCCGCCTTCCATGTTCAAGTGATTCTCCTTCCTCAGGAGAATCCTTAGTAGCTGGAATTACAGGTCTGTGCCACCATGCCTAGCTAATTTTTGTATTTTTAGTAGAGACAAGGTTTCACCATGTTCGTTAGGCTGGTCTTGAACTCCTGAGTTTGTGATCTGCCCACCTCAGTCTCCCAAAGTGTTGGGATGACAGGCATGAGCCACCGCACCTGGCCTAAAATCCCTTTATTTTTTGATAGATATATTCAAGGTGTGTTAGCTTAATTTAATCATCACACATGGTATACATATATCAATACATCAAACAATATCTCACAAATGTATTATACTTTGTCAATTAAAATTATACATATATATTTGAAAAAGGTATTGTTTTCCGGGAATAGAATCTAGTTTCACAGCATTTTCCTTTTAGGGATCTAAAGATGTTGCTCATCTGTCTCCTTATTTGCATTGTTTCCAATGAAATACCTGCTGTCATCTGTATTATTATTATTAGTTTTTTCACTTTCTGCTTTTTCAATTTTCTCGTCTTCTGTGGTTTTCAATAAATACATGTTTGTTTGTTTTTTACCCAGAATTATAGAGTGAACTTGAGAAACAATCTGTAGGGAGGGCTTTTTGACTATTGGTTGTAAATTTTTAGAAACAGTTGTTCGCTTCTTGTTTTATTAGGTCACAGACTAATTTTCTCAGAGTATTCTTATATTGAAGAATGTCATAATTCATTTTATTGGTCATCCCTAAAACCATAAAATCCCTAAAAGCAAACCTAGGCAATACCATTCAGGCCATAGGCATGGGCAAGGACTTCATGGCTAAAACACCAAAAGCAATGGCAACAAAAGCCAAAATAGACAAATTGGTTCTAATTAAACTAAAGAGCTTCTGCACTGCAAAAGAAACTACCATCAGAGTGAACAGGCAACCTACAGAATGGGAAAAAATCTTTACAATCTATTCATCTGACAAAGGACTAATATCCAGAATCTACAAAGAAACAAATTTACAAGAAAAAATCAAACAAAAAGTGGGCAAAGGATATGAACAGACACTTCTCAAAAGAAAACATTTATGTAGCCAACAGATACATGAAAAAATGCTCATCATCACTGGCCATCAGAGAAATGCAAATCAAAACCACAATGAGATACCATCTCACACCAGTTAAAATGGTGATCATTAAAAAGTCAGGAAACAACAAGTGCTGGAGAGGATGTGGAGAAATAGGAACACTTTGACAATGTTTGTAGGACTGTAAACTAGTTCAACCATTGTGGAAGACAGTGTGGCGATTCCTCAAGGATCTAGAACTAGAAATACCATTTGACACAGTGATCCCATTACTGGGTATATACCCGAAGGATTATAAATCATGTTGCTATAAAGACACATGCACATGTATGTTTATTGTGGCAGTATTCACAATAGCGATGACTTGGAAGCAACCCAAATGTCCTTTGTAGGGACATGGATGAAGCTGGAAACCATCATTCTGAGCAAACTATCGCAAGGACAGAAAACCAAACACCACATGTTCTCACTCATAGGTGGGAATTGAACAATGAGAACACTTGGACACAGGGTGGGGAACATCACACACTGGGGCCTGTTATGAGGTGGGGGTAGTGGGGAGGGATAGCATTAGGAGACATACCTAATGTAAATAACGAGTTAACAGGTGCAGCATACCAACATGGCACATGTATACATATGCAACAAACCTGCACATGTACCCTAGAACTTGAAGTATAATAATGAAAAAAAAATTAGTCATCTTGATTAAAGCATGGTGCCTAGATAGGTGGTCACGCATTATTCTGGATGATTTGTAAGGATGTTTGTTTGATGAGATTAACATATAAATAGCTAGACTTTGAATAAAGTAGATTGATGTCTATCATGTGGGTGGGCTTCATTCAATTCATTGAAGGTGTAAATTAAACAAAACACTGACCTTCCTCGAGGAAGATTTAACTCTGCAGCAGACAGCGCTGGGATTTGAACTGCAGTATCAGTCAACTGACCCATAAACAGCTGGTTGGTTTGTGTCCAGCGTTTGCAAGATGAATGGACAACATCCTGTTTGGAAGTCCACCTGTTTGATCAAAGAAGGTAAAAACAGAAGAGCTCTTGTGGACTTAATTGCATAGTGTTTTATTAGCAGTGGTGGAAGAAATGAACAATGATAAAGCTTCTATGTTTTAATTTTTACTGACTTACAGGGAGTGACTAAAGGCCAGGCCGTATAATTAATCAGGAGAGCAATGGGAAAGTTACCTATGAAAAGAATGCCCATATGAGGCAAGTCCTATGGAAATCACTATGGTAGTTTGAGGGGTTCATTAATGTAAGATCTGTTGGTTCCTGATATAGATTGGACGTTGTTCTTTTGCAGATCTCATGTCAAGATGCGATCCCAGCATTATAGGTGGGGCCTGGAGGGAGGGAGGTGGTTGGATCATGAGGTCAGTTTCTCATGAATCATTTAGCACCGTCCCCTCAGTGCTGTTCAGGGCCCCTCAGAATAACTCCCTTCCAGGTTTGGAAGGTGATTGAAATCAACAAGAATTTGTCTCCAAGTGTTTGCCAGGTGCACCTGAAATTCCAGCTATGAGAGTGGCTGAGGCAGAACGATATCTTGAGTCTAGGAGTTAGATTTTAGCCTGAGCAACATTTGAGGCCAGCCAGGGAAACATATCAAGACCACATCTCAAAAGCAACAACAAAAAAAAAATCCACGTTGCTTGTGATGATTACCTGAGTCCATGAAATAAGTAGACATTGAGGCCTTAGCAAAGCAGAGATAGGTGGAATCAAGAAATATTCCTCTTGCATTCCACACATCACAGGCACAATATACACATAAGAAGGGCTTTCCTTAACCAAAAAAAAAAAAAAAAGGAGAGATAGCATATGGCTATGTGGTAGATTCTTTTATGGGAAGGCCTTGAAAATACATAGCTGGCAAATTAGACTGATACCATTAACCCCAGGAGGCAGCAAATGGGTCTTGGCAGGAATAGATTCTCACCCTGGAGAGGACCTTGTTCAGCTGGTGGTAGGTGTGTTACCAAACTAAACTGGGATCCACTCACCTGGGGCAGTAAAAGCAAACATCCACACTGAGATTATAGTGGGAGAAAGGAGGGCATTTATGTGCAGGGCACCGAACAAGGAGAATCGGGCAGCTCATGCTTAAGTCCCAACCTTTTTGATGGCTCACAAGCAAGGATTTGTAAAGGCGGGGGCAAATTTCGGGAAAGCAGAGATACAGGCAACATCATAAATCAATGCATAGAAGTGATACACTGCTTCGGCCTTAAAAGGTGGAAAATCCTGACGAGGGAGCTTACAGGTCTTAGGTAGATTTAAAGATTCTCTGATTTGTGATAGATAAAGAAGCAAAGCTTCCTTACGCAGCTTCCTTACACAGCTTGGGGGAGTTGAGAGGAATGTTCAGGCCTGGCCTGTGGCCTTGACTCTCTCCAGTCTCCTCAGGAAGAAATTTAGAACAAAGAACAGCGGTCAGAGTTCAGTCCTCAGTTTCCCCTTCATAAGGTCTCCCTGTCAGTGGATCCATTAGGTGAGACTCCATGTTTCTGAAAAACAACTCAGGGACATATGTTAAGATGTTATTTTTAGTTTCTGTAGAGAATCAAAGATGTTGTGACTCTAACTTCCTTGGCTATTGTTTTAAGCTATCATTACCTTCTTGTTTATAATATCACTCACTTCCTTTTTAGGGTTGGCTAGGTGCCTGGAGTTTCTCTTGAAGGAACTGAAAGTTTTTCTTCATTTCCAGGTTGGGAGGCCCTGGCAGGCTTCTAAGAGAGGTTCCTCCTTTATCTCAGATGCACATGCTCGGAGTGCTACAAAGAACTTGAATGGGAGGTACTGCAACCATGTAGACCACTGAGTCATATTTCTTTACACCGGAAAATGCACCTGCTCAAAATGTCCAACAACGGTCAGAGAGACATCCTCCTCAAAGGAAGAGTTCCATAGAGAATGAAAATAGCCAACTGAAACATTGGGCATATAAAGCAAGAGTGGGGAAACAAGTACGAAAGGTGGGCTTACACACCTTCATGAGTGTGCTCACACTTGACATGAGAGTATCCTCTCTTTTCCTGGTGGATCAGGGGAAGGTGCTGGTGTGATCTACATATATTCCTTCCCATGGTGGGAGGACACTGGAATGATGACTGTAATTCACCTCAACTTGCTTTTTTCATACCTGATGCAGTGGTCCCAGGACTAAGGATGCAAATAGAGTCCAGAAACAGGAATTATTCCTAAGCAAGAAACTGTAAATATATTTTATGACATTTATGTAATAATTCCTAAGGGCCTGGAGAAGTAGGTTGTGCCTTCACTGCATCTGGCAAAATTGGGACTAACACTGAATGCAGCTGTATTGCCTGGGATCAGATAGCCACCCAGTTCTCTACCTGCATAACCCTCCCCTCTATGAACTGGAACGGATGACGGGAGACACTTGCTAGAACAGTATTGGTCCCTGCAGTCCAAGCCAGCACAGCAGCAGAACCTAGTGTTCCTTCCAAAATTATAAATGTTTAGTATAAATGAAGAGAAGGAGAAATAGTAACTGAGGGTAAATGAATGAATAAATGGGTTATGTAATGAGGAAAATCCAATGTTACATGAACTACTCAAAAGAGGTATAAGCAAGAGATGGTATTGTCTCTTAGCTCCATTTCACCAGATTGCTGAAAGGGTGCAGCCGTATGTTACTGAGACTGTTCCTATTTTTGGACTGCACTGGGATAATTGTTAATGACCAAAGAGGATTCTGGTAATGTGCCAGGATCTTTTCACTGTTATGATTCTTCTGGTGTAGGAGATCTGTGATTGGCCAGGCACAGTGGCTCACGCTTGTAATTCCATCAGTTTGGGAGGCAATGGTAGGAACATCGTTTAAGGTCAGGATTTGAGACCAGCCTCTGCAAAGTAGTGAGACCCATTCCTACAAAATATTTAAAAATTAGTTGGGCATGGTGGTGTGCATCTGTAATGCTATCTACTCAGTAGGCCGAGGCAGAAGGGTCACTTGAGTCCAGGAATTCGAGGTTGCAGTGAGCTATGATTGTGCCTCTGCATTCTACCTTGGGCAACAGAGCAAGAGATTATCTCTAAAATAAAATAATAAATATTATTTAAAAAGATAATGTGGTCAAAACCAGGGTGTGATCTGTGGTCCAATAAAAATATTTGGTCTTTGTCCCTGTTTCCTGACAACCAGGTTCTAAAACATTTGCAATCTCCTCAGTGATAAACATGACTTCAGTAGGGCAATGAGTTGACTATGGGATGAGGGGCTCTAGATAGCTTCAGCATGGGGGCTGGTTGCCAGAAACATGAAGCTGTGATTAGAGGATAGAACTTTTAGCCCCATCCCTAAAGTCTAGGAAGGAAAGAGAGGCTCAAGGTTGAGTTCAGTCACACAATGGCCGGTGATTTAATTAATCTTGCCTACACAATGAAATTTACATAGAAACCTCTAGAGATTGGGTTTCGGAGAGCTTCCCAATTGGTGAGCACATCCCTCTGTCCACCTGCTGGGAAGGTGGTGAACTCCATCTCCATGGGGACAGAGGCTCCTGTGCTCAGAGCCCTTCCAGACCTCACTCTGTGCACCTCTTCATCTGGCTGCCCATTTGTATCCTTTATAACTACTGTGGTTTGAATGTTTCCCCAAAAAAGCCTGTGTTGGATATTTCATCCCGAATGCAACATTTTTAAGAAATGGGACCTTTGAGAGGTGACTGGACCATCAGAGCTCTGCCTTCATTAATGGATTAAGCCTCATCATAAAAGGACCTGAGGCTGTCACTTTGACCTCCTTTTCCCCCTACCTCCCACCCTCTCTTGCCCTTTTGTTTTCTACCAGATACAATCCCTTGATCTGGGAATTCCCATCCTCCACACCATGAATGAAACAAATTTCTGTTTGTTATAAGTAATCCAGTCTCAGGTGTTCTGCTATAGTGGCATAATTTAAACCAGGGGTCCCTAACCCCTGGACTGCGGACTGGTACAAGTTTCTGGCCTGGTAGAAACCAGACCGCACAGCAGGAGGTGATCGGTGGGTGAGAAGGCATGAGCATGACCACCAGAGTTCCGCCTCCTGTCAGATCAGTGGTGGAATTAGATTCTCATAGAGGCACGAACCCTATTGTGAGCTCTGCATGCGAGAGATCTAGGTTGCATGCTCCTTATGAAAGACTAATGCCTGGTCAATTGAGGTGCAACAGTTTCATCCAAAACCATTTCCCTCTGCCTTCTGCCACCTCCACTGGTCCATGGAAAAACTGTCTTCCATGAAACTGGTCCCGGGTGCCAAAAAAGTGGGGATTTAAGCTACAACAATAAAAAAAACTGCAATACTGAGTGTGAATGGAAAGTAAAATTTCAGGACTCCAAATTCACTATACCAAAGGGAAAAGTTAAGTTTGGAGACTGAGTGATGGAAAAATTGCCTTTCTTTTGATCCTAAACAAATAAGTGCAAAGATAGAAGACCCCATATCTCCCCAGGAGGCCTCCCTCACAAACTGCTCACAAGATAATTCCTTGTGGGCCCCAACATGTTTACTCTAAAACAGAGTTTTGTTGACTTTCCCCCGACAATGTAAATTAACAGCCACTTCACAGGCACAAGACAAAGACAAAGACATCATCCCTTCATCCCGCCCCCATCCCCGTGACTTTTCTACCCAAAGTTTACTTTATTTTATGTAAAATTGCAGATGTCCTGAGCACGAGATGAATGCATAGTTGACTGTTTTTTACCTCTCCTGGCTGCTCTTTCCCCTATAAATATTGAAGTTCTCAAAACCCTGTTAGGAAAAAGCATGGGCCACAGATGCTACGATGATTTGTGTCTCTGTTTCCAAGGTGCATCTTCAACTCGGCAAAATAAACCTCTAAACTGACTGAGACCTGTCACAGAAGCTTTTTGGCTTTTTTTTTTTTTTTGGCTTTACATGGCTAAAGCAACTTCCTGAGTCCTTTGAGTTAGTTGAAGAATTATCAGTCCTTGGAAGGTGAGAGACCCCTGACTTTGCAGCCGTGACAGACAGAAGTGCAGGTGACCTAGGACCCGATACTTGTGACTTGCATCTCAAGTGAGGACAGTCTTGTGGGACTGAGCCCTTAAACCTGGGAAGCCCTGGTAGTTAGTGTCTACCTGGTGAGTTCCAGGTAGTTAGTGTCATAATTGAGTTGAATTGTAGGACTCCCAGGTACTGTTAGAGAATCAGAAAATTATTTGGTTGGAGGAAAACCCCATCACCATCCCACAGAGAGAAACTTAGAGTAAGCAAGTACATCTCTATCTTTTTGGTCCCAGAGGAAAAGATAGACAAAATGTAAATATTTATTTCATGTCCCTAATGTACTAAACACAGGTTACTACCAGCTGTTCATTGTCCAGACGTGGAGTGGTCCTACCTCTAACCTAGAAGTTAGGATTTCTTAGGCCTTTGAGGGTGTCACATAAAAACTAACAAATGTTAGAGATTCTCTCCCCAGAAATATTTCCACACACAAGAAAATATAGATATTAATATAAAACATGGGTGTGGACCCAGATTCTCGGAGCTCTTACAAACCTGGGTGTTTTACTCCTAGTAAGAGACAAAGCCAAGGGAAGCTGTTTGAATAATCATTTCACTATCACAGAATGCCACTCCAATAATCTAGAGTATGAACTGGGATCGACAAAAACCAGATGTAATAACCTGTCCTCAAAGGAATGGGTGGAAATATGTTATTTATTAGCCAGTGGTTCATTCAGCCACTCTGCGTGCCTGCCAGGTAGCAGGTAAAGTTCTCATCCTGGATCACTGCTCCAAGAATTAAAATTTGTCACTTTTCCCCACCCCTCACACTCTAGCACTTGAACCCTCTTACTGCACCAGAATTCCACACTGTTGGTGAAAAGAGTCAAACTCAGTAACATATTTGAAGAGATTTAATCTGAGCCAAAAATGAGTGACCACAGCCCATGACACAGTCCTCAGGAGAACATGTGCTCAACATGGTTGTGGCACAGGTTGGTTTTATATATTTTAGGAAGATATGTGACATCAATCAAATACATTTAAGCTATACATTGGTTCGGTCCAAAACATTGGAACAATTTGAAGCAAGCAAGGGTTGCGGGGTAGTGCTTCTGGGTTATAAGTAGATTTTTAATTTTTCTAATTGGTAATTGGTTGAGTTACTATCAATAGAAAGGAATGTCTTGGTTATGATAAGAGGTGGTGGAGTCCAAAATTTTCTCATGCAGATCAAGCCTCCAGGTGCCAGGCTTCAGAGAGAATAGATTGTAAATGTTTCTGATCAGACTTAAGGTCTCTGTTGATGGTAAATCCTGGTCAGCTTTTCCTGAATTCCAAAAGGGAAGAGAGCATAATGAGGCATGTTCAACACCTGCTTTCCATGATGGCTTGAGTCAGTCTTTCAGGTTAACTTTTGAGCACGCTGACTGAGGGTATCCATTAAAATGATTGGGAGGGAGTGGTTTTGATGTTTATTTTTGGTTTACAGCATGTAAAATATTGAGAGGAGACAGACACCACCTCCGTCCCTGGATAAGGACAACATTCCAGTCACCCCTGCGGTTGATCATGGACATGAGTCTTAAGCTCCACCAGTCCGATGACCACCTGCTGAAGAGGTTCATTGTCTCAGGTAAATACTAAGGGTTTGTCATCTCAAGCCAAGAAGATTAAGGACACCGACACACAAGGATTGAGTTTAGGAGCAAAGGGTTTAATAGGCAAAAGAAAGACAAAGGGGAACAACTCTCTTCTTGTGAGAGAGAGGGGCACCCAAAAGGGAATTCCGGCCTGGAATGGGAGTGCATCGGATTTTGCAGGCAGGCTTGAGGAGATGGTTTCTGATTTATGTAGGGCCCACAGGTTGGTTGGACCAGGTGTGATATTTACACAGTGCGTGTGGAAGGCTGTTCACCCCACCCTCATCCTATTATGCAAATGGGCTTTCCACTTGGCTGGCACCATGCTGTCTGCTTACTGTAAACGTGCCTGGCAAAGAGAAGGGAAGATGGAGTTGCCATTGTGAACATGCCCAGTCCCAGGTGTCCTATTCCTATTGGTATAGCTGCCGGCATTCACCCGTGCAAGCTTCCAGCTTACTTGTCTATGTCTGAAGCTTGATATTACAGGCTGCTCCTTGTTAGAAAAGAAAATAATTTGGAGCCTGCTTTTCATTAAAAGCCTTCCATACCCTCACTGCCTGTCTAAATAATTTCTTCTTAACTCCTATATCACTGCCAGCCTCTGAGCCAGACTGAGGTGACAGAGAGGCTGGGACTCTGCAGAAAACATTTTAGTAAAGACGGCTGATGGCAGTAGTGATGTCCAGTTTCCAGGTGCAGCAGTGACATCTGTCCTGGCCTCGGGGTCCAGTGTCCAGCACCAGGTGTCAGAGGTGTGAGCAGTGGCGTCTGTGCTCAGCAGCAGGGGCAGTTGTTCCTAGGAGGGACCTGATCCAGGGTGGGCTGTGGATTCTGTTCCTGGATGTGTAGGTTCCAGCCTGCTTCTGTGGCCATCCCCACAATAAAACTAGCCCCCAATACCAGATATACGACTTTATGTGTACATTACAGAAATTTGGTTTCCATAGTTTGCTCCAAGAAGTGAGTGGGAAATGAGTCTGTGGGCGGGTGTCAGAGAGCGGCATTCAGAGGTGTTCCTTGTGCGAGAGCCACATCCTGAATTCTCTACCTGGCGTCTACCCCATGGTGGAGAGAACAACAGGGAATGTCACATCTCATAACTGATGACACACAGCCTCCCTTTTCTTTCTGTGAGGAAAATCCTCTTTTAAACAGAGTTTGAAAACCCACCCCATTCACCCACCCTGGCCACTCTCTGATCTCTGATCTCAGTGGTTCCTGATCTGGCTGAGCAACAGGATTGCTGGTGGGGGCTTAGAAAATACTCAGGCCACTCCCCAGAACCCCTGTGTCAGAGTATTACACACAAGACCAAGGAATCGTTTATATAACAAGCCCTAGAGGTGAGGCAGATGCTCAGACATGTGGGATCCTCATGTTCTTGATACTCCAAGTGTCATCTGGAGACCAGGAACATGAACTCCAGCCTTGTCATAAATACAGAATCTCTTGCTCCACTCCAGACTTCCTGGATCTCAGCACCACGTCCAGGTGATCCCTGTGCACACGGGAGTTCCTTGTCTAAGTGTTCTCTAGACATGGGGTCAGAACTGTGCAGTCTGCTCTGGGTGTGATCTGATCACATCCCTTACAACTGGAGGTCCAGGGTTCAGTCCTTGCCCTCATTCTTTTCCACAGTCAATCACTCCCTTGGTGCCCTCATCCATGCTTGAGGTTTTAAGTATCGTTTATATGGTGTGACCTCCTAAATAGATTTCTCCTGCCCAATCTATTTCTCCTTTCCTCTAAACTCTGGAGTTGTCTGTCCAAATTCCACCCCAGCTCCCCCACCTGCATTCCTAGTAGACATCTCCACTGAGTGCCTGTGATGCCCCCTCCTCAGTATGCTCCTGCCAGAGTCTCCCCATCTCCACTGACAGCAGCTCCACCCTTCCTTCTACTCACTCATTTTACAACTATGGGTGTCCTTGATTCATCTTTCTCACACCACAGATACAATCCACTGGCAAATGCTGTGAGTTCATCTTCAAATGCATCCAGAATCCCCTCACGTCCCACTATTTCCCCTGCTCACACCCCAGTCAAGGTCACTGACATCTCCAGACTGGAATACTGCACTGGCTTCCTACTGTTTTCCCCTCTGCCTCCCTCGTCACTCACCTCTCAATTCTGTTCTCAGCACAGCAGTCAGAGGTCCTTTTAAAAGAGAAGTTATATCATGGCCCTCTTCTGCTCAAAACTGTCCTCTGACTCTTCATCCCACTCAGAGCAAAGGTCAGATCCAACCCCATTCCACTCAAGCCCACCTGCTCTGGCCGCACCTCTGACCTCACCTCAGTTTCTCTCTGTCCAGCCCTCCTGGCCTCCTTGTTCTTCTGGGAACACAGACACCTTCCTGCCATAGTGCATTTGGACTGGAGGTTCCTCTGTCTGGAAAGAACTTCCCCAGACATCCTCATGTCCCTCAAATCCTTCCTCAAGCCACCTTTGCAACAAGGCACACACTGGCCCCCCAGCACAATAGCCACCCTCCCTGTCCCCACTGCCCACATCCTGGATCACCTGCCTCACAGCACTTACCACTTTCTAGCACTTTCCTTCCTTACTCTGGTAATAGTTATAGTGTATCTATCATCTGCCTCTTTCCACTGGAACATGTGCTACAAAAGGCCAGAGATTTTTCTGATTTTACTTCAATGGTGTTCCCCAGATGCAGAACCATTCTGTCCTATGTCTGGTCAATGACAAAGGCCAGTTGAATGAATGATCACTGTAGAGCACCTCCCTATTCTAAAGGCAATATCTTTATTAACATAGCCTCAGGCCAAATGCTGTTTTGTGGCAGCTTCCGCACAAGTTTCCCTCACACTGAGATAGAGGGCGCCTATGTTTTTCTCAGCACTGCTGCTTGTTTGTCCTCCCTCCCCCATCCCTCTTTCCACAGCAACGCCCCCCCCGCACCCCTCCCCCCCACCCCAGCACGTTGCAACTCACAACCAGGTTCTCTCTTCAGGAAAGAACAGTCCTTGATGATGGGTCCAATTTCACAGGCAAATATAAGTCTAAATTAGACTCTGCTTTATAGATTCATGATTTGGGATTGGATTCAGCACCAAGATCACTAGAACCAGGGCAGGGAGAGAGGGCAGGAGAGCAGAGCAGAACAGAAGCTCTAGAAGCAGGGCAGGAGGTTAATAGCTCTGAACATGTGTCTCAGAATACACAGAGACCCCCATATGCAGGGGCCGCCCTGGGCGATATCTGAGCCTCTGTGGTCACAGCTCCCGCTGGACAAGTTTCCACTGATGGGACAAGTACAATGGGGCAGTGAAGGTGACCCAGCTAAGGACTGACCACATAAAGCACATGAAGAACTGAATAGCAACTAGGCACAGGCCCAGTCCACACTCGGCTCCTCACAGCCTTCACCACCCCCACCTGTAATAGATGCAGCATAGTGAACATACAGATTCTGGAAGGTTCTCTGGTCTTTATTTGCTCTCTCAAATTCTAGGAATTGACCTATTTAATTAATCCATCAACCTCTCATAGCAAATATTTGAGAAAACAAATTTATATTCAGATTCTTATTTTCTGTTTTTTTTTTTTTTTTGAGATGGAGTCTCGCTTTGCCGCCCAGGCTGGAGTGCAGTGGCGCCATCTTGGCTCACTATAAGCTCCGCCTCCCGGGTTCACGCCATTCTCCTGCCTCAGCCTCAGAGTAGCTGGGACTACAGGGGCGCACCACCACGCACGGCTAATTTTTTGTATTTTTAGTAGAGACAGGGTTTCACCGTGTTAGCCAGGATGGTCTTGATCTCCTGACCTTGTGATCCGCCCGCCTTGGCCTCCCAAAGTGCTGGGATTACAGGCATGAGCCACCGCGCCCGGCAGATTCTTATTTTCTGTAGGGAAGTAAGAAGTTGCAGCTCAGTGCACATAAAGTTCAGACTGAGATGGAGACATCCAGCCCCACCTCTCTGGAACAGGAAAGATGACTGGGGAGGAAACACAGGTCAGCGTGGGAACAGGGGTCACGGTGGACACGGGGATGGGCTGTCCCTCCACCTCCTCACATTATGCTAACAGAGACGCAGACACATTCAGATGCCTTGCAGAAAGAGATGCCAGAGTCTCCTGAAGTCACAAAAGGGAGGCGTGAAGAAATCTTGCATCTTAGTCCCACATAAGACAGTTGCCTCAGGCTACAGAAAACAACAGTCATGAACAAATTCAAGTCAGTCATGGTAAGTGATGACACTCTGAACAGCCCACCACACACTCGAAACATCACAATCAAAGAATCTCCATTACACAGGCCTTTCCCCTCTGTCCCCCGCCCCCCACTCTAGACCCCAAGAATTTCACCTTTTCAAGCCGTGAGAGACACCTCAGAGCCCTGGGCACTGTCACTGGCTGGGGTAGAACAAAAACAGGAGCTAGTCAGAGCCCGCAGGAGACATGGGACGGGGGGAATTATGAGGTCGGTGAGCTCCTCCACACTCCCACTCCCACCACTTACACGCAGCCTGAAAGTAGCTCCCTCCTCTTCCACCTGTGGGAAGAAAATATCCTGTGAGGGGACTGGGAGGAAGCAGGGCCATAAGATCTTAGAGGAACCTCCTAGTCTTGGACCCAAGAGAAATTTCCAGAACGATGACTACAGACCCAGGGCAGGATCAGGGAACAGGAGGAAAGCAGGTGTGTGTCCTGGACCAACTGCCCTCCTAAGGTCTGTCCTTAGCAGGGACCTTCCCCTGACTCATGAATGCTGGAATCAAGACCCCAATACCATAATCATCAAGGTGATATGTCCGTCCTTCATTATCACATGTGCTACACAACAGAGTAAGTGCTGGCACACAGGGTCCCAGGCTGGGTTAGCTCCTGTGTGGATGCTGCTTCCCAGGAATGAGGCAGGGAACACTTCTACCTGGGGCTTGAAACCCCCAATGGGACAAGAAAACCCAGACCCCACCCCTCACCCCTTCCCTACCTGAGCTCTTCCTCCTCCACATCACAGCAGCGACCACAGCTCCGGTGACCACAACTGCTAGGACAGCCAGGCCAGCAACAATGCCCACGATGGGGTTGGTGGGCTGGGAAGATGGCTCTGGGAAAGGAGGGGAAGATGAGGGGCCCTGACTCTGCTGAAGGGCTCCAGAAGGGCTCCTGCTTTCCCTGAGAAAAGACATGACCCCTCATCCCCCTCCTTACCCCATCTCAGGGTGAGGGGTTCTGGCAGCCCCTCGTGCTGCACATGGCACGTGTATCTCTGCTCTTCTCCAGAAGGCACCACCACAGCTCCCCACTTCTGGAAGGTTCCATCTCCTCCTGGCCTGGTCTCCACAAGCTCGGTGTCCTGAGTTTGCTCCTCCCCATCCCGCTGCCAGGTCAGTGTGATCTCCGCAGGGTAGAAGCCCAGGGCCCAGCACCTCAGGGTGGCCTCATGGTCAGAGACGGGGTGGTGGGTCACGTGTGTCTTTGGGGGATCTGATGGGAAGAGTCAGAAAATTCAGGCGCTTTGCATCTCTCATGGGACACTCCAGCAGCACGCATGTGACCACCCTGAGAATGAACAGGACACCTGGGGCGGCGAAGGGAGCACAGAAGCCAGACACCAGCCTGGACACAGGCATCTGGGATAATCTCCTATTCCTTGGAGAGTTCTAGACTCTGAGGGAGGAACAGGGACTTCTGGTCCTGACCTGAGTGGCGGCCGAGGGACTCAGAAAAGCTGGAATCAGACCTTCAAACGCATTTAGTGTGAGGCAGAGAACAAGGCCTGAGAGAAAAATTCACGGTGCCCAAGGCTGCTGCAGGGGTCAATGGAGACCCCTGATCTGTATTCTAGGGACTGTCTTCCCCTCCATTTCCTCAGAGACGTCATCCCTTAATTGTCCGAGAGAGCGGAGGGGGCCTTCAGAGGAAATCAGGAAAACTCATGCCATTCTCCATTCAAGGGAGGGCGACATTCTAGCGCTGATCCCATTTTCCTCTCCTCCTCGTGGGAGGCCATCCTGGGCGATCTAGAGGTGATGGGGAAGGCTCCCCAGTGCCCCCCCTGGTACCCGCGCGCTGCAGCGTCTCCTTCCCGTTCTCCAGGTATCTGCGGAGCCACTCCAGGCACCGGCCCTCCAGGTAGGCTCTCTGACGCTCCGCCGCACGGGCCGCCTCCCACTTGCGCTGGGTGTTCTGAGCCGCCATGTCCGCGGCGGTCCAGGAGCGCAGGTCCTCGTTCAGGGCGATGTAATCCTTGCCGTCGTAGGCGGACTGGTGATACCCGCGGAGGAGGCGCCCGTCGGGTCCCAGGTCGCAGCCGTACATCGTCTGGAGGGTGTGAGACCCTGGCCCCGCCCCCGCAGTCAGCCCCGCCCACCGAGCCCCGCCCCGCCCCGACCAACCCCCGGGGATTTTGGCCTCAACTGAAAATGAAACCGGGTAAAGGCGCCTGGGGCTCTCTCTGTTGGAGGGTCTGGGCGGGTCCCGCGGCCTCGGGGCGGATCTCGGACCCGGAGACTCGGGGCCACCGGGGCCGTCTGTAGGGGATGGGGAGGGGTCGTGACCTGCGCCCCGGGCCGGGGTCACTCACCGGCGTCGCTCTGGTTGTAGTAGCGGAGCAGGGTCCGCAGGTCCACTCGGTGAGTCTGTGCGTTGCCCTTGGCGATCCGTGTCTGCTCTTCCCAATACTCCGGCCCCACCTGCTCCATCCACGGCGCCTGCGGCTCCTCTCTCGGACTCTCGGCGTCGCTGTCGAACCGCACGAACTGCGTGTCGTCCACGTAGCCCACGGCGATGAAGCGGGGCTCCCTGCGGCCGGGCCGGGACACGGCGGTGTGGAAATACCTCAAGGAGTGGGAGCCTGGGGGCGAGGAGAGGCTGAGACCCGCCCGACCCTCCTCCCCGCGCGGCTCCCCGGGTCCTGCGCCCCCGCCTGCGGTCCCCTCGCTCCTCCCCGCAGAGGCCGTTTCCCTCCCGACCCCGCACTCACCGGCCCAGGTCTCGGTCAGCGCCAGGGCCCCCGAGAGCAGCAGGAGGAGGGTTCGGGGCGCCATGACGGGCATCTCGGCGTCTGAGGAGCCTCTGAGTCCGGGTGGGTACGTGGGGACTGTAGAACTGAGACCGCGGCGACGCTGATTGGCTTCTCTAGACATCCGACACCCAATGAGAGTGGGAACTGGGACGCGTCACGAGTATCCTGGAGGAAGGACCCGACACAGCTTGGGAGAAGAAGTGAAACTAGGGGAGTGGGGAATCCCCAACACTGCGCCTCCCCAAGGCAGACAAGGCCCGAGACCCTGAGAGCCACTCCCGGGACCTGGGACTTCGTCCTAATCCCTCTCCTACACCAAGCCTCTTTGTCACACTGTCTGCCTGAGTCCTGGACAAGGTTCTGTCTGTGGAAACCAGGGAGAGACCCCCCAGGTTGCACCCAGTCCCTTCCCCTTCCCTACTCGTCATGGAATCCCCGTCCCTGAACTGGACTCCCTGCCTCCCACTCCTACCTCTCCCCTTGGACCTTTGTACAGTGGAACTCACCACGGGAAACTTCATGCCGGAGTAAGCTCGCCCTGGGAATGGAGGTGTAGAGACAGGGGTTTTCTCTCTAAACCTGGTGAAGTTTTGTCTGAAGGCACCACACAGAGATTCTCATAGAGACCAGTTTCCTTTTTGTTTATTAATACAGTAGGTAGCAAAATGTTGGTAATCCCTGAATGATTAGAATTCCAATCTGTAAAAGACCTGTGTCAAAACAGGATTACAAAGCTCCTAAGTTTTACTTTCCCAGACTATGGATCTGTGACTGAGTTGTTGCATTTAAAATTACGTTCATTCCTTACCCCAAGTTTCTCTATGTGAGTCCAGAACATCTCCTGAATACAAAGAAGCAGGGTTTGTTACTGTCTATTGCAACCAGGAGCCTGTAGTCATCACCTCAAAGTTGCGAGTGCTCCATGCAGACCCAATACTCTTCACCGACGCTCAAGCGCTGCCTGTTTTCCTGAACTCTGCACATCTAAGCAGTGTGCATATTTTATCTGGACACTTGGCGTTTTTGTAACTCTTTTTTTTAATCATAAGGAGCCAATTAGCTTTTAGGAAGTCCAACAATATGTATTGAATACCTAATGCAAAAAACCCCCTCCTAGGCTCTTCCACTGCTTTAGAATTCTTTCCTCTGCTCCTTTTCCTCACCTCCTGCTTCCCCAGCCCTTCTCTTTGCCCCTCTCATCCCTCACACCCTTCTCTCCCCTTAGTCCCCGCTACCCTGTCACTCCTGAATTGTGGCACTAACACTGTCCCTCACCTCCTGCCCATGTCTGTTCTCCCCACAGTGCTCAGCAGTCCTGCTAACGTGAGCAAGTTCGTGTCATTTCTTCACTTACAATGGTTGGTCTACCATTTTGCTAAATGTTTTCAATGTATCTCATATCTTTTTGTTTCTGTTCATCGTTTGCTACTTTCTTATGTGTCAAATACACAGTTTTTAGTTTATAGCTTTAATTCTCCTAGTGGCTTTTAGCTATATTTCTTTACACTAGTTTTTTATTGTTGTAAGAATGGAAACCCAATTTCTTGACTTCTCAGTGAAGTTCAGGTTCTATTAAACTACATCCGGCAAAATAAAGGATACTTCTAACAGTGTAGTTTCATTTAACCTACCATTATGCTATTACTGTTTTATATATTACGTCAATCTATCATAAACTCAATGATACAGTGTAATACTTTTTATTTTAGACAAGCAGCCATATGTCTTCAGGAAATTAAGAAAATGAGTGTGAATGTGACACATGTGTGTGCATCATTCCTGTTGTTAATTATTCCTTTCTGTGTATCTGGGTCACCATCTAGTACCATTTCCCTTCACCCTGAAGAACTTTCTTTAAAATTAAATATAGTACAGGATCCCTAGGAAATGAATTTTATGGTTTTGATGATCTAAAAATGTCTTTATTTTTGCCTCCCCCCCTATTTTTTTTTTTTTTTTTTTTTTTTTTTTTTTTTTTTTTGCTTTTAGGGCATTTACGTGTAATAAAATTCACCAGTTTTAGCTGCGCTTTTTGGTGAATTTTGGTAATTATTTATAGTCGTGTAACTACCACCCTGCCCAGTACAGAAACACCGAATGCAGAGAACCCCCTGCTAGGCTCCTCCACTGCTTTGGAGTCCTTTCCCCTGCTCCTTGTCCTCACCTCCTGCTTCCCTCTGCCCTCATCCCTCACACCCTCCGAGAATGAGATGGGCTGGGCACGAAGGGTTTTTGTTTGTTTGTTTGTTTTCTATGAATGAATGTAACTTTTTATTATAATAGAGTTGTTTTATTAAAGAAATAGATGAAAATGGTTAAATAAAATCAAATGGCTCTAAAAGTCTTACAGTGAAAGCAACAGTCCTGCCATTTGTTCTTTCCAGAGACACACACTTTTCATTCTCTCAGTTTTTCCTTCTGGTAGCTGCTTTCATGGGTTTTTCCAAATTATTATTTTTTCAGTTTTTCAAGTGGGTGCATATATTAATACATGTAATTTTTAAAAGCCTCTTCTGTTTATAATGCATCCTAACAGTTCCCTGCCCCATCCCTCCTAATCTTTCAAAGCAATGACTTTTAACTCTTTTAGCAATGTCTTCTTTCTCCTCACATAACTACTTAGTCATTTCTTCATTATTTTATACATTTTATGTGATTTCTTGAATGACAGATGAGGATTTAGCTCTTACATCATCACTATCTTTACTTTTCCTCCCGCATTGTCCCAAAGTAGTTACCAGAGTTAGGGGCTAAGCAGTCACCACATCATTATGACTATGTACATATTGCTCATTGTTGAGAAAAACAGCGTAATATGTTCTTACTTCCCATCTGGTACTTCCTTCCGCCCTAGAATTAATGACTGCCTAATCTCCTTCCCCCTTTTTTTTTTCACTTTTGCTTTATCTTCAATGAACTTCTTTCCAAATGCCCCAAATCTGGCAATAACGTATTATTATTTTTAAGAGAAGAGACCTCACTATGGTGGCCAGGCTGGTCTGGAAATGTTGGACTCAAGCCAACCTCTTGCTTTTAGCCTCCTGAGTAGCTGCGACTGCAGACATGAGCCACTCCACCCAGCTAACCTATTAATATTTTTACTGTTTTTTTTTTTTTTTTTTTTTTAAGCCAGCTCCATAGCTGGAATATTTCCTGTGTTGGATCCTATTTGCTGGATCCGTGTCATTCTCTGGTTTGTCTCCTCCTTCATTTTGCTGGAGTATTTTCTCCAATAGCTTCCCAAGAAAGGGTCCATGGAGGTAACCCCTGAGTCTTTGCTTGCCTAAAAATGTATTATTTTACCTTCACCCTTGATTATTTGGCTGAATATAGATTTATCCGTTGAAAATCACTTTCTTTCTAGAATTCTGAAGTCATGCGTCCATTGTTTTCAGCTTTCTTTTCGAGACAGGGTCTCTTCTGTCACCCAGGCTGGAGTGCAATGGCGCAATCATAACTCACTGCAGCCATGACTGCACGGGCTCAGTTCATCCACCTCAGCCCCTGAGCAGATGGGACTACAGGTGGGCGCCACAATGCCCAGCCAACTTTTGTATTTTTTGTAGAGATGGGGCTTCACCATGTTACCCAAGCTGATCTCAAGGGATCTGCCTATCTCTGCCTCCCAAAATGCGGAGCCAATGTGTTACAGGCGTGAGCCACTGTGCCTGGCCAGTTTTTCTTGTATTCTCTCTCTTCTTCCTTCATTTCTCGAAGGCATCTCAAACTCAATAGGCCCAAAACCAAAGTCAAACTCCATCAGAATATCCTGCTACTTCCAACTTAAAATATATCTTAAATCACAGTTTCTTACTACATGCAACCTTCTGGTTCAAACTACCACGATCTCTCACTTGAACTTAGAATTGGATTTCCTGCTTCTGTATTTTTTTAAATCATAAAATATTTCAAATAAACCATGTGTGGCTTTATACTTTTTACTACATAAAAAGAATAAAGATCTGCCAGGTGTGGTGGCTCACGCCTGTAATCCCAGCACTTTGGGAGGCCGAGGCGGGCGTATCATTTGAGGTCAGGAGTTCGAGACCAGCCTGACCAACATGGTGAAACTTCGTCTCCATCAAAACCACAAAATTAGCTGGGTGTCATGGTGCGTGCCTGTAGTCCCAGCTACTCGGGCGCCTGAGGCAGGAGAATCGCTTGAACCCGGGAAGGCGGAGGTTGCAGTGAGCTGAGTTGGTGCCATTGCACTCCGTCTGGGTAACAAGAATGAAATTCTGTCAAAAAAAAAAAAAAAAAAATGAAGAGGTTATATACTTAAACATGGAATTGCTTTAAGTGTTTGCCATTCACTGTTCCCATGCATGCCAGCAGCTTCTTATTGCAAACACCTGGGACTTGCTATAGGGCAGCTGGAGTACGTTCCACCCACACACAGGACAGGGAGCTGACAACCAAGGAGTGGAGGATCAATACTCCAGCTTTCTCCCCTCTGTTTTCCTGTATCTCAGCAGTATGGAGCTTGTTACCAATGAGAACCTGCTCACTGACTTTAAACTGCTTTTCTTACCTTCTCAGTTCCATTTCTCCATACCTCAATTGATGATTTCTGGTAAGACCTAGCAAATAAACTGCTTTCACTGAAATTTCAGTCTTGGAACCTGCTTTGGGTTCCCCAAACGACCAAAATATATTAATTTTCCCATCACTGGACTTCCAGGTTGCTTTCAATTTTTCACTGTTACAAACAGGGCTGCAACATTTCCCTACAAACCTCTAGATATACACGTAGGAAGATTTCGGTATTTTCCACTAGTGAAACTGCTCAGTTGGAGGGTATGTGCATCTTCATCTTTAATAAATACTACCCACATTTGAAAAGCCCGACAATGTCAAGGACTGGCCAGAGTGCCATGTGCGATGGGTGTGGAATGGCAGCTCACTATAGCAGGTGCGGGGACTCAGTTGGGGTCTTGGAGAGGCACTTAGTTATAGCAAGAATGTTTCATAAATGGTATCTGATATATTCAAGACTAGTGTGGGATAAAAACATGTTGCTTAGAAATAATTATTCATAGATCCAAAGTCAACAAAAGTCTTTTTCTTCTCGTGTAAAAATACATAATTTTTTCCAGAGGGAGGGGAAACAACTTAAACCAGAAAACACCTTCATATTAATCATTCTTCTCATATACTTCAAATTTGAACTTAATTTCTTTCTCCTCCTGGACATCAGAGAGAACACCTGGGTATTCTGGCAGAAGTTTATATTTTTCCAAATAAATTTCTGGAAAAACTGTGTCACTTTCAAAGTCCCGCATGATCCTTGTCACAAATAGTTTAAGATGGCCTGGGTTATTCATGGCTTCCTTATAAACAGAACTGCCACCAACTATCCAAATTATCTCTACTTTATTGGCTAATTCTGGTTGTTCAGTAAGTTTTAAGATATCATCCAGACATCTGGCAAGAGAATGAGCTCCTTGTGGAGGTTCCTTGAGTTCTCTGCTGACAACTAAATTAATTCTATCCTTTAAAGGTCGATTCTTCTCAGGAATGCAGAATCAGATCTTCCTACACATAACACCAGATTCTGTTTACCTTCTCCTGAAGAGTCTGTGTCATTCTCTGGAAATACCTAAATTCATTCCTGAGCGGCGGCCAGGGCAGGTCCCCGTTCTTGCTAATGCTCATGTTCTGGGACACAGCGACGATGCAGTTTAGCAAACGAACCATGACAGCAGCGGTGAGCACCTCCGAGCCCGCTCGCTACACAGGAACGCGCGGCCAACATTGGCCGGAAGGTTTTTACTCTGAACCTGAAGGATGAGCAATGACATCTCTCTCTCCACCTCAAAGCTCGCCCTGAGCATTTACCTCCTGGGAGCAGGAGCAGCGCAGCAGCGCCACCTGGTGATCCATGCGCTTCCTTTTGCAGCTCACTCACAGCCCTGAGACCCTCCTCTCCTTTCCATGCACCTGGGATTTCTTCACTGGACACCAGCCTGAGTCAAGTTTCCTGTAAAGCAAGAGAAGCGCACAGGGCTTGCTCATGGAGTCCCTGCACAAAGTGGCCGTAGTGGCTGCGATGGACAATGCATGGGCACAGCAATTGAGGCGCCACTCACCAAGGCTGACCTGGCAGCTGCCACTGCTGAGGGCGCAGCCAACCAAAGGCAGCTGTTTTATTTTGGACGGAGAAATAAAACAGGGAATGGTAATTAAGAATAAAATAACATTATGATAGATAAATATGCCACTAAAGATATAGTAGCAGTTTAAATAATTTTGAGACTATGAACAAGATTATGTCAATGGGGAGAACTTATTACAAGCAGAGAAAGCTGGAGTATTGCTCCTCCACTCCTTGGTTGTCAGCTCCCGGTCCTGTGTGTGGGTGGAACGTACTCCAGTTGCTCTATAGCAAAAGACGGTGGGGGGAGGAATGGTGTCATCTCCACCTTTGGCGAGATCCATGTCACCGTGTCCAGGGGAAGGGCCATGAACTCCCCATGCAGAGAGGAGGTTGTGGCTGTGAAGGTGCCTGTGGGAGAGGTGAGGACCTGCTCCCTCTACACTGATGGCCAAGAGCCTGCAGACGGCGGGGAAGGCTTCCCCTCAGCTGTGTCCTATCAGGTTTTTCCAAGAGTCAAGGAGTAAACCTGCATATTGCCTCTGCTGATGTGAGCTGCACGCACACCTAGAAGTGAGGTCACCCCTGCTGGGGGTCCTGGGGCTGCTGGTTGTTCTGGGTGCTCAGAGGGAAGATGGGGAGGGGGCTTCGTGCAAAACAGTAACCATACTCTATAAATTATTCTTACCTTAACCTTTGTGTCATAAAATAAAATGTAGGACTCCAGAAGGAAAAAGAAATGGTCTAAAATTTATGTCCTTGAATAAAAACTGAACACCCATTAACCACCAGGGATAGACGTTTGTGGAGCAAACCAGAAGCCCCATCATTTGCCCCAGCTCAGCAGTAAACTCTTTCCTCCCCCAAATAAAAATATATCCTGACTTTCACATCATCACTTTTTTGTTCTATTTTATATTTTTATCATCCAAAATTATAATTTAGTTTTACCTCTAGAAATACGCTTTTGTTCTCTTTTATTCTATAGATTTTTTCTTGAAATTTATATTGTGTGGTAGAACTTCCAATAGTGTGCATTTTGCTGATTGCTCCCAAAGCCATTGTTTGTGTTTTTATTATCTGTATTGCCTCTAAATTGGTAATTGGCTATGGAGGTTAGCTTATATTCAGGCTTGGTTTCTTTGCCACTTGTACTTGTTTGATGATGCTGTATTGTGTTCTTCCATCAAGAGGAAGAACCTGACATTAGTTTTTTGTTTTATTGTGTTGTTAATTGCCATTGCTGTTCAATGGTTGTGTCATTCTCTGGAAATACCTAAATTCATTCCTGAGCGGAATGGTTAACTCATGATGGTTTGCAAAAGAGTTATTACAGTCTCAGTCTCTCATTCCTTCCTTATTTATTATCCAAATAATCTCTAAGTAAGAGATTCACGCTCCTCTACTGTTTGTCTACTACTAGAAATTTGTTAACCAGAGACTTAGCCAAGCATCTACTCACCTATGACCCAGCAATAGCACTCTTAGTTGTCAACCAGTAGAAATGTTTGTATGTGTGCGCCAAAATATATGAAAATATTATTCATAGCAGCACGACTTATAAAATCTGGATACAACACAATTGTCTATCAAAGTGAAGGGACAAGAAATATGAGCTATTTATAAAGTGGAGCATTGGACAGCCATGGGAGTGAATAGGCTACGACCACACACAGCAAGATGATGACACCCAGGGGCATGATGGTGACTGTATAATGCCATTCAACTGGAACTAGCTGAACTCATCTGTATTAGAAATCAAGAGTGGCTACTCTAGGGTGGGGAGGGTGGTTTATGACTGAGTAGGACCCAAAGGTGTTTCCAGCAGGCTGTGACTGGTGTACTTTGATGTGGGTGTTGTTTACCCAAGTGTTCACTTTGTGAAACTACATTGCCCACTTGTGGGTTGCCCTCCTTTCTCCATGCATGCTGTCCTTCCCTCAAATATACATTGCTCGTGTTTTGAAGCAATTCTATGTACACTAAGAAGAATCACTCCTACTGCATATCCTTGGAAGTGCTGAATTGAAAAAATTAGTGCAATTGTTTTTAATTCCAGGAAATAAATACATATAAAGAGGAAAATCTACAACAACAGCAGTAGGCTTGGGAGCTGACACCAGAAGAGCTTTGGAAATGGCTGTCAAGCCAGGAACTAGGTATCAAACCCAAACAAGCCCATGGGAGGTGGGGGGTGTGAAATGATGCCCAGTAGTGCATGAATGAATGAGTCATGGGCAGTGGCTCATGCCTTGGCTGGCCAGTCACGAACTTGGGGAAAATAGAGTTGGAAAATTGGGAGGTAGAGGAGAGAGGTATGCATAGACCTCTTGCTATAGGCCGAGTGCATGCCAATAGTGGTTGTGTGTGGATGCCTACCAGAGGGTCTTTAAGGTACTGGGGCTCCCTGTAATCAGGTGAGTGAGATGGCTTGACAGACAATGCCACTCAGCCGCACAGGGCTTGCTCATGGAGTCCCTGCACAAAGTGGCCATGGTGGCTGCAATGGACACTGCATGGGCACAGCAATTGAGTCGCCACTCACCAGGGCTGACCTGGCAGCTGCCACTACTGAGGGCCCAGCCAACCAAAAGCAGCTGTTTTTATTTGGATGGAGAAATAAAACAGGCAATGGCAATTAAGAATAAAATAAAATTACGATAGATAAACATACCACTAAAAATATAGTACAGGTTTAAATAATTTTGAGACTATGAACAAGATTATGTCAATGGGGAGAACTTATTACAAGTAAAGAAGTTAAAATGGTTGTAAAACTTTATTTCCCTTCAGTAATATCCAGACTGTTTTACAGATAAGTTCTACCAAAACTTTGAAGAAGGCTACTGAATTTATACATAGTATTCAAGAGAATGAGGAAACATAGAGAAAGCCAGTAAACTCATTATTGTTTATGTATAAATAACATTGATTCTAAAGTCAGCTAGGGAATACATAAGAAAAAAGCATGATAGGATAATCACTTCGAAGCAATTAGAGGCAAAAATACTGAGAAAAACAGTACTAGACTGTATCCACCAATGAGCTATAAATAAATTAAATATCCTGCCCAGGTTACTCTCCCCAGGATACAAGAATATTTACACTTTAAATCTGTAATGCTTTTTATCACTTAATTAAAGAATAAAAGACAGAGATAATCACATTTTGTTAGATGCAGAAATTACTGCAGATGAAATTCAACACTCCATCTCACCCACAGTTCTTCATTTATCTCCACTTCTAAGAACTTGTGGTCAGTACTCGCTTTGGCAGCACATATATTAAAATTGGAAAGATACAGAGCAGATCAAAATGGCCCCTGCACAAGGGTGACATGCAAATTCATGAAGAATTCCATATTTTTAAACTCTCAGTAAACTAGGTATTGAAGGAACATACCTCAAGATAATAAAAGTCATCTATGACAAACTCACAGCCAGTATCCTACTGAATGGGCAAAAGCTGAAAATATTCCCTTTTAACACCAGCACAAGACAAGGATGCCCTTTCTCACCAGTCCTACTCAACACAGTATTGGAAGTTCTGGTCAGGGCAATCAGGTAAGAGAAAGAAAGGATATTCAAACAGGAAGAGAGGAAGTCAAATTGTGTTTGTTTGCAAATCACATGATCCTATAGCTAGAAAACCCCATTGTTTCAGCTGAAAAGCTTCTTAAGCTGATAAGCAACTTCAGTAAAGTCTCAGGATACAAAATCAATGGCAGAAGTCACAAGCATTCCTATACAACAATAGACAAGCAGAGAGTCAAATGTGAATAAACTTCTATTCACAATTGCTACAAACAGAATAAGAACCTAGGAATACAGATCACAAAGGAATTGAAGAATCTCTTCAAGGAGAACTACAAATTGCTGCTCAAGTAAATCAGAGAGGATACAAACAAATGGAAAAACACTCCATGCTCATGGATAGAAAGAATCAATATCGTGAAAATGGTCATATTGCTCAAAATAATTTATAGATTCAATGCTATTCTCATTAAACTACCATTGGTATTCTTCACAGAATTAGAAGAAATGATTTTAAAATTCATATAGAACCAAAAAGAGCTTTATGGTCAAGACAATCTTAAGCAAAAAGGACAAAGCTGGAGGCATCATGCTACTTGACTTCAAACTATACTACAAGGCTACGGTAACCAAAACAGCATGGTACTGATACAAAAACAGATGCATAGACCAATGGAATAGAATAGAGAACTCAGAAATAAGGCCACACATCTACAACTATGAGACTTCAGTGACCACATACAATAAAGAATACAATCGATACAAAAATAGTTTAGAAAATGTAATTTTCACAGTTACCACATCATAATATTGAAAATGTCTAGTTTTCAACTTCAAAAAACATGAGTTATGCATGTATGAAAGTATGACTCATTCACAGGAAAAACAATGGAAAGAAATTGTTCCTGAAGAAGAATGGACTGACTTACTAGACAAAGACTTTGAATCAACTGTCTTAAACATAGTCAAAGAGCTAAAGGAAACCATGGACAAACAACTAAAGAAAATCAGGAGAACTACGTTTCACTAAATAGCAGAAATCAATAAATAATTGTGAAAAGGAAACAAATGGAAATCTAGAGCTGAAAGGTACAGGAAGTAAAATGGAAAATTCACTGGAGGGCTTCAAGAGCAGATTTTAGTTTGCAGAATGAAGAATCAGTAAACTCAAACATAGGCCAATTGAAATTGCCCATTCGAGGAGCAGAAGGGATAAAGTATGAAGAAAAATGAACAGAAGAGATCTGAGAGACAACATCAAGTATATGCATTTTGGGAGTCCCAAAAAGAGAGAAGGAAGAAGAGGGAAGAAAGAGTATTTAAAGAAATAATGACTCCAAACTTCGGAAATTTTATTAAGAACATGAATCTGGGTATCCAACACACTGAAACATTTAAAGTAGCAGCAATTCAAAGATGTCCACACTGAGAGACATTATAATGAAACTGTCGAAAGTCAAAGACAAACAGAGTATCTTGAAAACAACAAGAGAAGGGACTCATCAAGTACAAGGATCCTCCATGAGATTAACCACCAAATCTTCTTCAGAAACTATGGAGTTCAGAAGACATTGGCATGACAAACTTAAAGTTCAGGAAGGACAAAATAACTTGTCTCAAATGACAGTTGCATATTTGGCAAAACTCTCTGTCAGAGATAATGGAGAAATTCAGACATGCACAGGTAAATAAAAGCTGATGGCACTTGTCTCTGGTAAACCTATTCTACAATTAATGCTAAAAGGAATGCTTCACACTGAAATAAAAGGACGTTAGATAGCAACTTGAAGCCATATGAAGCAAAGAAGTACACAACTAAAAGTAACTTCATAGGTAAATAGAAAAGCAAGGATTTTTTGGGGGGTGGTAATTTGTAACTCCTCTTTTGTTTTCTCTATTTAATTTAAAAGAAAATGCCCATCAACTGATGAATGGATAAACAACATGTAATCTATTCTGCAATGGAATGTTACATTACCATAAAAGGAATAATGTACTGATACATGCTACAACTTGGATGAACCTTGAAAACATGTCAAATGAAAGAAGCCAGTCACAAAAGGCCATATATTGTATGATTCCATTTTAATAAAATATTCAGAAGAAGCAAATCTAGAGAGACAGAAACTGGGTTAATGGTGCCAGGGGCTGGTGGCAGGGGAGAGTGGAAGGTAACTGCTTAACAGGTACAGAGTTTCCTTCTAGGGTGGTGAAAATGCTCTGGAACTTGATAGTGATGATGGCTGCATAACGTTGTGCACCTACTAAATGTTACTGCATTGTACACTTAAATGGTTACAATGGCAAATTTTGTGTTGATGTGTATTTTATCACAACTGAAAAGAGGCTGGCAAATATATTCCAAGTTTGCTTGGGAATCTGTCCATATGTCTTTTCCCCTCATGATTTCATGAGCTCTGAATAGGATTTTCTCCTATTCAGAGCTCACCCTTGCTCTTCTGCAAGTAGAAAGCTTCCTTTTCAGAACACGGTCCAAGATCAGCCAGGTCCAAACCCCAAAATGACTTTCTGTCTTGGATCCAAATGCTCAGATGCAACTCTGGGGCCAACTTCGGGGGAAGTCAGGAGATTATCCAAATAAGACGATTCACTGGGAGAAAGAATGTTTGGCTTTAATGTTAGGGAAGTTATGTTTGCATTTGTAAAAAGGATCCTGCTTACCAGTGAATATATGCTTTTTGTCTGTGCAGGATGGAGTTCTCAGCAGAGGAATGAAAGACAACCCTAGGAATATGATACACCTCTTGGGTAGCTGACTGACCCACACATCTGCCATCCCCAGCTGAAGGAAACAGCTAGACTCTACCCTCCGCCCATCCTTCAGTTGTATTCCGCTGGACATGGACCCTCTACAAGTGTGGACATTCCTGGATCTCAGTTGCTCTTCCTGCTGTTGAGGAGTCTCCACTGGTGTGGCTCATGCCTAGGTGGGCTCTGCAGGAGGCTGAATGTCTCCCAATTCTCAAGGCTGACATTCAGTGAACCCCGAAAAAGCCTCGAAGTTCACAGGGGCTCACATTTTCATCTATGAAATAGAAGAATCCATCTCCCTCTTTCAGGTGTAGTGGTAATTTTATATATATATATATATGTGTATATATATATATACACACACACACACACACACATACAGACACATACATTTATACACAAACACATACATGACAATCAGTAATCTATATATTGATGGTGTTCTTAATGTTGCCTTTATTGTTCAGCCGAACTCTCTAACGAAATTGGATCATGGATTGTGAAGGAAGAACTCATTTCTTTTCTCTGGTGGAGCACTCAGTAGGCATTTCTGCCCTTTGGGTTCAAATGAGAAAGTAGCTTTAGCTTGAGGCAGAAAGAAGATTGTGAATATTATTGTTATTATTATTATTCTAGAGATAAGGTCTTGATATGTTGCCCAGGCTGGAGTGCAGTGACTATTCACAGCTGTGATCATAGTGTCCTACATCTTTGAACTTCTGGGCTCTCTCAATGTTCCTGCCTCAGCCTCCTGAATGGCTGGGACTACAGGTGCACGCCACCATGTCTGGCCTCATTTCATTGTTATTTTACTTCAAATGTTTTATTTTAAATGTTAAAATATATGTTTTTATATTGGAAAAGTTAAACCCTATTTGATCACAGAAGACTTTAAAATGCACAGACAGAAACATCACCTAGGCCTTTCTTTAAAAAATCACTGCTATTATATTTTTGAACCTTTGTAGACTGCAGTGCAAATGGTGGTCCCCGGAGCTGTCTTGTGCAGTGGTGCTCATTTTCATTTTGCTATTTTCTCTCTCTCTCTCTCTCTATATATATATATATTTGTATATGCTGTCATTTTACGAAGTTGGATTCATATGTTATGGGTTATCTTGGATGTTGCTTTTTGAATGTATTATTATACAAGTAGTTTTCCATGTTATAAACTTTGCATAAAGTTTATACACTTTTACAAGCCACATCCCACTTCAGATAAGATGTAACCCAACTTCTTTTGGATCCATCTGCTTTCATTTTGTCTTGTTGTAAATAATGTTTTGACAAGCATCTTTATATAGAGAGATTCTTCTATGTTTAGAATTTTAGAAAATTCATAAGCTACTCAAATGATAAATATTAAGACACAGAGTTTTAAACATTTTTAATTATTTTCATCACATTGTCACATTGCCTCTCTAACTCATCTTACTGACATATTCCACCACACCTTTCAGGACATGCTAGGACTCAAGGCTATTTATGGATCTGGAATCACAGAGGGGTGTTGGGGGTAAATGTTGAGCAGAATCACAGGGTCTTGAGGGCAACTGCCTCAAAGAAGACCATTTATTACCTTTTCGTTAGGGAAAACTGGATTAACTTCGCCAAATGTGGTTGAATGTAACCGGCAAATAATTTTCAGAGGAATTTAGGAGTTGAGTGTCTTTAGTTTCATCAGGATCTGCCCAGATGTCCCCATTCTGATTTTCAGGATCCCATTTATTCCCAATCAATGACTTCACTTAAATAACAGATATTCTTTGAGTTTGGGATTTGTTTTGTGTTGCAATTTAGCCACCCACAGAATGAGATTCAGTGTTTATTTTTCAGAAAGTTCAGCCCTGCAGCTACAGGAGATTAGGATTTCATTCAAAGGAAACAGAAACTTTTAGGTGACTTACGTGGCTCATGAGCTAGAAGTTTTCAGCCCTGAGTTCATCTTTTTTTCCCCATTTTGTCCAGCACAATTGGCAAAAATCAGCCAATCACCTTATACTTGCTAGTTTAACAAAGTCTTCTAAGGTGTCGAATACATGGTCACCCAGATCTTATAAGTATTTGATTAGGTCTATCCAGTGGTGATATTCTGAGTATTCACACTCTCTGTACTACTGGAAATAGAGTCATTTGTGCCTTTAAATCCAAATGGATTAGAGAAACAATTCAAGAAATCCCCCCACCAAATTCAGTGAACTCATTCTTAAAATTCTGTTCCAGTGTCCCTGTGCCCCAGCAAGCTGGGCTGGGCATGGTCTGAGGCCCGGTAGGTCAAGGACAGCTGGCTCAGTTGGGGTGCACTGTGCCTTGGTGGGTCTGCAGCCCACAATGGTGCTGGGTTTATGGGCACCAAGCCCATTTGGGAGTTGCACACACTGAGTCGGGCTCCAGTGGCCCCCAGGCTTCTAAGGGACACTCTCCTCCTACTAGTGCCAAGCTAAGCTGTGGGGAGCAGCATGCCTATTCACGCTGCCTGACAAACTGCAGCCCCAGCCCCTGTCACAGACACCCTGGCCTGTACCCTAGTGCTTTTCATGGCTGTGGCCATTCAGGCGCTACTTCAGATCCCCTAGGACTGGGAGCAGCCTGTCTGGGGGAGACCAGCAGGATGTCTATGGAAGGCTGCTTCATGCTACAAGGGCAGAGTAAGTCTTTGGTACAGAGACTGGTTGGCAAAGTTGAAAATGTTGCCCCAGGCCCTTTTGGGGATTATTTACCAGCCCCTGGTTTGAATGTTGTCTGGCAGGACCCCAGGCTCTGGGAGCCGATCCTCCCTCACTCAAGGCCTGCTGCAGCCTCCCGCTGAGGTCTTGAAACCAGCAGGAGCAGTTGTTCTTTGGCATCAGGGACACCGCAGGGCTGAGTTGCTCCCTGCCTGGAGGTGGTCCCATGGGGCCCGCTGTCTGGGCCAAGGATGGTGCAGAGCTGGTGTCCTCAAAATGCATCCTGGTGGAGTCCCAGCAGCTGCAGGTGCTGACTGCCTCTCACGACGACCTTGAGGGCCTGCAGCTGCAGCGACTCACCCAGCAGGAGTGGTGCCACTCAGTGTGCACATGACAGATGCTCCATCCTCAGGAGATGACAAAGACAGGGAGGACAAGGCTGAAGACACAGGTGCATAATCTCCTACTCACCTCATCTGGCACGTTAGAAACCTGTCCTCGGCTCATGCACAAATCCATCTTTGGGTGGCCACAGGCTCCAGCTTACTACAAAGGCCATGTGTACTCCATGTAACCAACACACCCCAGCTTCTTCCCACCTTCAGTCATCTCACTGTATGTGACATGGTGCCAGCAGTGAGGGCCTGAGCCCTTGACCAGACTGTCTCAGCTCAAATTCCAGCTCCACTACTTACTGCTGTGTTACCTTGACCAAGTCACTTAACCTTTCTGTGCTTCACAAGCTTCCATTGTAAATGTGTGTGTTCACATATGCCAAGTACCCAGAAAGATGCCTGGCACATGGCAGCACCCACCACAGAAATGGTAGCTGCGATTATTGCCTTATTAAAACAGTGGAGATATCACCCATCAAGGCTAGAGACAATTTGGGAAATCCTGATCTGCTTCTGGTTTCAGGTGGCAAATCCTGTAGGACCAGCAGGCACACGGCTGCCTCAGTGCAGCTGGCACAGGGCACCGCCAGCCCAGAGCAACTCAGAGCTCAGAACACTCTGGGGTCCGAAGTCCAAGCTGCTGGGGCTCAACTGCGGCATCAGTCATAGAGTGTGGACCCCTCCCTATGGATTCTCCCAGGCTCCAAGTCTTCCCTCAACTCCGGAAATGCAAATCCAACACGGACCTCACGGAGAGGTTCTGAAGGTTAAGGAAGAGACACGTGAAAAGTGCCCAGTGGACACCAGGGATGCCAGTGTGGCTGGGGGACAGTGGTGAGGCAGAGCGGAGGGGCAGGTGCCCCCTCCTCAGTATGTCTCCCCAGGCCCTGTGAAGACCGGTGGAGGCTCTCTCCAGGCTCTCACCCGGCCCCACCCCAGCGTGTCTCCAGGTTCCTCTCAGCCCTGGTTACCAGCAGCCCTGCAGTCAATCCCTGAGCTGGGAAGGGGCCCTTGAATCCACCCTGTCCTGCATCACAGTGTCGTCCATTCGGGCTCACATTGCCACTAGGCCACCTGGCAGCCACTTGGCAGCCAAGGGATGGGGCCACGTTTTGTACTTTCTGAAACACGGCTTCCCCTTCAAGTGCGGGTGATGACAGTGCCACACAGGACCAATGTTACCGCCTATCCTCATCCAGCATAATTTTCCAGTTTTCCAACCCTCAATGAGCAAGAGAGCATGGCGTCCACCAGAGGGCATCAGGTCACCAGTCACAGGGGCAACCAACAGGCAAAGACACCAGAAAACGACCCAGCAGGGAAGCGCAGGTCTTCACTGAGGGTGGACCCCACGGATCTGACCATCTTCAAGCACATTAGAGAGATGCCATGAGTAGCGGCTGAGCCAGAGAGACTTATTTGCCTCCTCAAAAAAGCGTAAAATTATGTTACATAACACTTTAAAATTTTCTATCAACACAAAACTAATCTGGGTGCTGTGACTTCTGGTGAGCCACTGGGACAGACGGCATTGTCAGGAAGGCTGGCTCTGTGGTGCCCCAACCTGCCAGAGCCCAGGATGGTGGTGGCCTCCCCAGAAGCACCTGGCAACTCACCTGCACAGGGCCAGGGTCCCAGCTCCCCACACCCCAGCCACCACACCTTCTCCTGCTTTTCTTTCTCTCTTTCTCTCTTTTTCTCCTTCTCTCTTTCTCTCTTTCTCTCTCTCTCTCTCTCTCCTCTCTCCTCTCCTCTCCTCTCTTCTCTTTTTTCTTCTCTTCTCTTCTTTTCTCTTGTCCTCTCTCTCTGTCTCTCTGTCTCTCCCCCTCTCTTTTTCTTCTCAAATCTCTTCTCAAAAAGAGAAATACACAGTTGCCAGAGGGTGGAAGGTCCTGTTCATTCACATTGAAAAGCTCAGGTATTTCTATTAGAATCACATGTTTTACTTTAAGATGCTGACTCCTGTGTCCATCTCAGTCTGGGCATTGTGCTGCCGCCTTCCAGAAGAGAAAAACTAGCTAGTGCCTTAGGAAGGGGCAGCGTTTCTCATTTCCGACAATGTCAGCCCCATAGCCATCCAGATGAGAGATGGGGGACACAGGTGAGGACCCAGACCTGCTCTCCTCCCACAAGACTCCTTGGAAAGAGTTGTGAAAATGCCACAGGTACAAACACCTGCGGGCCACTCTCACAGGGACAGCTCCATGAGGCACTGCCGCTCATTCCCAGAACCTCCTGCCACGGGCAGCACTTAGACAGTGACCCAAGGCCGACCAGGGAGGATGCCAGCCAGGATGTGTCATCCTCAGCTCTTCAGAACATGATGCCAGCAGGGGCAAAGTTATCCCCAGCAACAAGACAGAGGAAGAGAGGAAAACGGAAGAAAGGACAATGTCACAGGAGCCACCATGACCAAGAGAGACGGTTCCAGAAGTGCAGGCCGGCTTCACGTGCAGATGCTGTGGCTGTGCCATTACACTCTGAGAGGCGAGTCCAGGCCACTCTCAGGGTGCTCGCTGCCCTCAGCTGGGGGCCTGCAGGGCATCAAGTCCTGAGAACGCGGTGTCCTAGTGGAGTAGAATGAACTGACAGATACGCAGCAAAGCTCCACATACTTTTCCTTTTCTTTGTGCCTACAAAGTTCTTCTTCATCGTCCTCTCTCTTTTCAGCTACTGCCGCTGTGTTGGTTTAAGAAAAACAGGACAATAGTAAAAATTGGAGACAAGTGTTTGGCCATGAAGAGAAACACTGGCTAATTCCCGTATTTTTAAGCGTGGGTGATGGTTGCAGTTTTCCAGCTCACCTAGTGGGTGATGAATCCAGAAAAAGCTTCTGTTACAAATCAGAATGGACATGCCAGAAGTATTAACTCAAATCAACCTTATCCTGTCAAACCACCTAGTGACTCAAAAGACCACCTGGACTGTTCATTTCAGTGGACAGAGAGTGGAGCTGGAGAAGGAGTTGTTAGATCAGGGACAAATAACCATGTTCTGGTGGCAACAGAAAATGGAACAAATGGTTGTTTGTTCATAACCATTTGAATCACAGCAAGGTGTATAAACACATTATTGAGTGATAGTTTCAGTTCTACGCCCAAGAAAATGATCAATGGAGTGAAGTGACTGAAGTATCTCAGAAGATATATTTGTATTTTTTCTTTTTTCAACTTTCAGTTTCAGGGGGTGTGTATATATATAATATTTGTGTATATAAAATAAATATATATATAATTAAAGGAAGACTTTGCACAGTTCGCTGGAGCCACAGAAGCACCACTCCAGAGCAGAACAATGCCTTACATCTTCAGTGTTCATTTGTACAACATTCACTAGCAGCTACAAAAGTGACTTAATTTTCCTCTGGAAATAATGCTTGCCTGTTGTGAGATGTTGGAATATATATGAACCATCATCACATGTTAACACACCATAAGGAGTTTTTGATACCTGATTCACATTATTAGAGTTGCTTCTTAGTATCCATGTGAATTTTCACTCCAAAAACACAAGCCAGAAACTTAAGTGAAGGACACCTAGGGCAAATGGTGGCTGAAAGTGAGGAAGATCCAAATTACTGTTGCTTGTCCTGTATAAGGAAAAGAAGACAATTCTTTTCTTATTCGCCAATTTAATTCTTAATTTGCTAATTATAATTATACTTATATACATTTTAACATTTTAATAAAGTATTTTTTATGGTTAGCTATAAAATTTTTAAAAGGATTCTGTTCCTCTAGAACCACTCTTCATACCACAGTCTCTATCAGTCTGGATTCTTCAGAGAAGCAGAACCAATAGGGGGTGTGTGTGTGTGTGTGTGTGTGTGTGTGTGTGTATTTGTATTCATATGATGACATTTATTCATGTGATTATTAGGGAGGTAAGTCTGAAAATCTGCAGGATAAACTAGCAGGCTGAAAACGCACAAAGAAGATGTTCTAATCCTGAGGCAGAATTTCTTCTTCTCTGGGAAACCTCAGTTTCCGCTCACAGAGTCTTCTACTGATTGGATGAGGCGCATTCACATTATTGATGGTCATTTCCTTTTTGTAAAGTCAGCTAATTCAGCATGGGGAAGGGAGTCATGGTGGACACGGGGGAGGGCTGGTCTCTCCACCTCCTCACATTAGGCTAACAGGGATGCAGACACATTCAGATGCCTTTGCAGAAAGAGAAGCCAGAGGCTCTTCAAGTCACAAAGGGGAAGCGTGAAGAAATCCTGCATCTCGGTCCCTCACAAGACAGCTGTCTCACGCTGCAGAAAACAACAGTCATGGACAAATTCAGGTCAGTGGCTATAAAGGGTAATGCTCTGAACTCCCCACTACACACTCAACATGTCCCAAAGAATCACCATAATCCAGTTTTGTCCCCTCTGCCCCATCCCCTTTCCACATAAGGCCCTCCAGGACATCACCTTTACAAGCTGTGAGAGACACATCACAGCCCTGGGCACTGTCAGGGCTGCCTGGGGTAGAACAAAAACAGGACCTGGTCAGAGCCTGAGGAGATGTGGGAGAGGAGGAGTTATGGCACAGGTGAGCTCCTCTATACCTGTCTCCCATACTTAACACCGCCTGAGCACCTCCTTCTCTACCTCTGGGAAGAAATCATCCTGTGAGCGTCCAGGGAAGAGACAGGACCATGAGGTCCTAGAGGAACCCCCTAGTCTTGGACCCCACAGAAATTTCCAAAACTGTGACTGCAGACCCAGGGCAGGAAACATGAGGAAAGCAGGCGTGGAAACTGAACCAACTGCACAGTATATAAAGACATACTTGGTATAGAATAGACACAAAGTTAGGTTTGGTCTTTGGTGAATTCATGAATATGATTGTATTAAAATGTAATTGCCTTGCATAAAAATTATAAAATGAAGAATACAAAAAAAATTAGGAAAGATTTTATTTTATGCAAAGAGTGTACCTTTCAATTCATTAATTTAGTCCAATAGAGAAAATGTTATATGCTTATCTGTTGAGCCTATGTATTAATTTTCTGTTACTGTCTAACATATGACCACTAACTCAGTGGCTTTATACGGCACCTATTTATTTCTCTACATTTCCTTAACAAGAAATCCAGACCTGGCGTGAACGATTCTCAGTTCAGGATTCCACAAAACTGTGTCCTCATCTTGAGGTTGGGGTCGTCCTTCAAGTTTACATGGAGCTTGGTGGCAGAATTCAGTTTCCGGCAGTTGTAGGATTGTAGTCCTGGTTGCTTGGCAGCTGTCGGGTGGAGGTGGGGTGGAGCTGCTCTCAGTTCCTGGAGCCCGCCAGCATCCTTTGCCACATCACTTCTGATTCAGTTGAGAAGGGGGCAGTTTCAGAGGCTTCCCTTTGGCTTTCAGCCCAATAAGAGTCCTTACTCCACAGGCGAGGGATCCAGTGTGCGGGTGACTCCAGCTGCCAGTGCATCAAGACCAATTATGCACTCAGGAAATAAGGAAATAAACAGGGCTGGGACTACGGGATTATGAGCTATAATGTGTCCCGGTCTCTGAAAGCCCCTCTGTGATGGGACATGATGGTGCTGTGGGAATCTGGGCATCAATGTCAGCTCACACCCAATGTCAATCCTCCCCCAAATTCTGCCTATTTCCCTTGCCCAGTGTACAGTCTCCTGAGTAAATGGCTGTAGGTTCCTTTGCAGAAGAGCTCAGGGAATTGAGCCAGCATACACTTCCATGCTGTTCCAAGGTCTTCCTCCTACGGGTATGGGCTCCTCCTCTGTCACTGGGATCTGAATCTGAAAGTTGGCTGAGGTCTGGGCATTGAGAATGGAACATGATTTTGTATTGTGTCAACCACCCTCAGCCTCCTGCTCCTTAATTCTTGCTTTCTTTCCATAGATATCAAGCAGCACCCTTGCTGGCTGTCCTTCTGTTCTGAACCTGAGACACTGCCCTCTATTAACCTTCTCCACACTCCCTGCAGGTCAAGCACAATCTTAGCTGCTCCGTTGGGGTTGTCATGGTAACTGTGCCCTCTGACTTTTGCAGGTCACTGCCACCACTTGATCTCTATCTTTTCAGGGCCACGTCCTCAAACAGATAGTAACTAGCCCAACTCTGGGGCCAAATTTCCTATCATCATCCCCATCCTACAGAGGACAGAACCCCGACACTTCTTATTGATGCAGGTCTCTCTCACCAGCACGTTCATGAGGGCTCTGGTACAAGGTGTGTCCTCTGGGCCTTCTGGTGGGACATGACCCTGATGGGTCTCTGGCCTCACATAATGGCTTCATCCACACCTCGACTTTCCTCAGGCTTCTTATTTCATCCTCTGCATGTTCCAGGGCAACTAAGTCATGGCTAACTTGTTGAGAGGTGGGCATTACTTTTTCCAGTCTACATAGAGCCACCCAGCAGTGAGTGTGCCTCATGCCCTGGAGTCCCTGATAAACCCATGTCCTGAGAAACTGCCCTCAAGCCAAAGGATTTTTATTCATCCAGCCTGACATTCTGATGCTTTGATCAAACACCCTCACATTCCAATCCCGGAAGTGCGCCGTGGGCTCCTACAAGGCCATGCCGGCTGGCTCCTGCAAAGCTCCTGAGAGGAATTCCCGCTGCATCACAGGGGGGAGGCTTCTGCAGCATCTTCCAGTACAGGAAGCGGGAACTATTACCAGAGAAAGGCGAGCCTCCCCTGAGTGCCAGAGGGTCCTGGAGGACACCCATCGGATAACTCTGTTCCAGCTTGCAGAATCTCAGGTTTCCCCAGCAGGGCCCTGACTTTCCCACAACAGGCGTGCCTTGGCTGAGTGTCAAACATCTCTGGAGTGCCGTGACCCTCACAATGATGTCTTCAGCTGCTCTTCCATGCTACCTGCCCTTCCTCTAGAGGAGATAAAGGACTATCCATGAGACACTGCAGAGGCTCTCACACATAGCCACCGACTGCTGTTAACAATCCTCAGATTCTCATTCTCCTTTTATAGGACACCAACACGGCCGAGTAGTATTCAGCCAACTCCACTGTCTTTGTAGGTTTCCCTCTCACCCTGTCGTTATTGTGCAGAGGCTTCTATCATCATACCTGCCAGAGCTTCCCCTAACCAGGACATCTTCTCAGGTCAGCACTGGGTAGATCCACAGTTGCTCGGCGGCACCTTGTGCTATGCACTTTCTGTGTCCTCCACCAACCCAGATGGCATCCTCTTGGCCAGCCAGGCAGTGGGTGAGCTCATCCCAAATCCCCATGCTTTGGCCTGTGTTTTTGGAACACTCCTGATACCACTCTTGTTAGCGTCTCCGGAGAAGACCCTAATGTAGTATTAGATGTGCAAGAATTTATTAGGGGAAATGCTTATGACAGAAATTAGGGAGGAAGATAGAAAACGCTGGGAGAGCCATCAGAGGGTGATGCAAGTCTAAACTCCAGTGAAGGAGAGAGGGAGGGAGAGTCAGTGGAAGCGCCCTGGACCCACTGCAGGCTAAGGGAGGTTCAGTGAGGGGATCAGGGAGTCCTGGAGCTCAGTCGGCCTTCAGTGGAGGAAAGGTCCTGCCTTAATTTCCCTGCTGTTCTCAACCTTGTCTGGAGGAAGCCTATGGGAACATGGTTTCAGAGCAAATGTGGTGATAGGCTTCAGGCTAGAATAGCTGGGACCATCATCAGTTACACTTCCTCTAGCTGAGGGCCTCAGGTGTGCATTCCTGTGACTGCCACAGTGGTCCAGCGGAGAGAGAAAAAATGATGATGATGAAAGAGAAAAAAATAATAGACTGATGAATTATTATCTTTAAGTAGATGAGATAGGATGCGGTTTGGACGCCGGCAGAAGAACTGGCTCTAGCTGGGACTAGGTTAACCTACAACAATTGTCTTTGTGGTGGAAGGCCCATCAAGTGGCACAGCTGCAAATGCATGAGCTGATGGTGGTGGAATCTGTGAAATTGTCTTCTAATGTGTTCACTTCTCCCCATGAGGTAGGAGGCAAGGTCATCAGTGGGAGTAAGAATGGGGAAGGAGGGTTGGATGTGTGAGCACAGAGAGAAGGTGTGTAAGAGTCACCCAGGCCAGGAGGAGGCTGAGGGTGAGCTATGCAGGGAGAGGGTGATTGCTGAACGTGGTGGGGGCTCCCCAAAAGGTTTGGGTCGTGAAGGTAGAGAGAACAGTCAGTGTGCTGTGTGCTGCTCTCCAGCCTCCTGCACCTCATGGGGTGGAATTCACCAGCTGTATAGTTTTGCCGAGCAAGTGTAACAATGCAAGGGAGAGACAAGGGAGGGATGGAAATTATCTACCATAAAATTCAAAATGGATGACGGGGGAGGAGAGGACACCCAAGGCTCAGGGACAATGGGTAGATGGCAAGATCACTAGATTGAGAATCCCAGGGTGGGGGGTGCTGGGGGGTCAAAGGATTGCTGAAATTGATGTACTATAGGGTGGACACCAAGCCTGAAAAACAGGTACATATAGAATGAATTAATTGCTGATATCAAATTACAACATATGATAAAATGATAGTATCTGTGTCCTCAGAGCCTGTGGCCACCCTGCAAGGGGATGAGTGGGAAGACGGTCAGAGTGGGAAGTGTGAGACTGAGAGTATTTAAGTGCTCGGGTTCTTGGCCATGATAAGGCCTAGATGACAAGGGCACAGGGCCCAGGCACAGCAGAGGAGGTCATGGAGGAGAGGAGTTTTAGCATCTCAGATGCCAGGGAGTGAGGGCATCCTCTCTGCTGTATGGGTATCTATTGCTGTCATAAAATTACCACAAGCCGAGTGACTTTAAGCAGCACCTCTTTGTCACGTCACAGATGTGTGGGTTGCAAGTCCAGTCTCACGGGGCTAAGATCAAGGTATGGGCAGGTCTGTGTTCCTTCCTGGAGACTCTGGGGGAAAATCCACTCCCAAGTTTATTCAGGCTGTTATCTGAATTCAGTTCCTTGCAGATAGGACCGACGTCACTGTTTCTTTTCTGACTGTCATTTGAGAGCAACACTTAGCTCCTAGCCCCTTGTCTTGCGTCCTTAAGCATGGCCCCAGTGGCACATCCAATGTCCGCGCTTGGAACCTCTGGCTTCCTCTCCTGTGTCTCCTCTTCCTCCTTCTTCTGCAACATCTCTGACTCCAGCCAGAGCAGACTCTGTGCTTTTAACGGCTCATGTGATTTGATTGGGCCCATGCAAATAGTCCAGGAGAATCTCCCTATTTTAAGGTCCTTAATCTTCATTACATGAGTAATGTCCCTTTTCCCATGTGATGCAAGCTGTTCACAGGTTCTAAGGATTGAGGCTGGACTTCTTTGGGGACCATTACTCAGCCGACCCCATCTACATTTGTCGAAGTCATCAAGATCAAGGAGACAGCACTGCTGGAGAGGGAGCCAGGGAACCAGGAGCTACAAGTCAGGATTGAGAGGAACGGCCTGGGGCCCACAGGGAATGGCTACAATGAAGGGAGTGGGGCCCTAATCTGATGACAGCTGAGGGAGGTTTGGGAGGAGGGAAGCAGAAAGGTCTCAAAACCACAATGAGAAATGAGTCCAAAGGTACAAGTCCCTGGGGAAAGTCCCCATGCGGGAGGACTTCTGAAGGGTCTGTGTCCTTCAGGAAACCCAGGTTCCTGCTGGAGCTGCGAGATCAGGAACATCCTGAGAGAGGATGTGGAGGTTTTCCTGATCAAGGGCTGAGAATTCCAGAGGGTGCAGTGGGAAGATTTCTGGAGTTGCGGTGGGAGGATGAGGGGGACAGAAGAGGGGTGTGCAGAGCCTTTTGAGGATGCGAGTGCGGGTGTTTGGGGGACCTAGTGTGACTGACACAAACAGGGAAAGGGCGTGAGGAGCTCAGTCCTGGTGGACTCGAGGCAGACGATGGTGCTGAGGCTGTGGGAGACGGAGACGAGGGAGGAGGAGCAGGGGTGGCTCTCACCTGGGCTCTGTTCATGGAGGTGGCGACGGTGGAATGGTTGGATCTTAGTGCTGTCTGGACCTTTCTTGACCCCCTGATGACAGAACGGAGTACCTGAGACAGGGGGATTCTTAGAGGATTGACCCTTGAACGTGAGGAAGGGAAGTGAGCTCATTCCAGGTCTCAGGTCTACCCTGACACCTTCTGCAGGTGGTGTCACTTCTGGGTCCCACGTGTGACCCCAGCACAGGGGCCCTCTTCTTCCCTGCTGAGGAGACAGAGGTCCAGGGGAGCTGTGCTGGGATTTGACAATGCCAATATGCGTGTTTATATCTTAGAATACTATGTGGACATGGAGGTGTTGTTTCCAAATAAAAGAAGACTGAGTAAATGGGAGTTTTAAGAAACCTGAGCAATGGAGAGTAGAAGAAAATGTTTCTACTTTTCAGTTTCCCCAAATGTTGCTGTCAAGGGGCTAGAGAGAGAAGTTGCAGGGAAAACAGAAATCTCAGAGAGGGTTGGAGTTCCTGAGCTCTGCTCACTTCCACAAGAACGACCTTTGGGAAATTATTAAGACAATTTGACATTACTTGGAAATTTCATAATATGGGGAATTGTAGTAACTCTCTTCAGTGTAATAATATTATTGTTGGAAAAATATTATTTTTTAAGAGTTGAGTACTGAAGTATTTAGGAATGAGGGTCATGATGTTGGCAACTGATTGTTAAATGTTTTAGCACAAATTATAGAAACATAATTTATTATGTACACAAAGGAAATAATTAGATCTATTGTGAGCATTGTAGTCTTTCAAACTTTAGGACTCTTTGCAATTTTGTGTAATTATTTGGAGAAAAAAGTATAGGTAAAAATACATAATCACATGAGAAATGTTCACCACATCATGTGGATTGGAAATTAAGCTTGGAGACCAGATGAGGTGGCTCATGCCCATAATCCCACAGCTTCGAGAGGCTGAGGTGGGAGGATCACTTTAGGCCAAGAGTTCAACAGCAGCCTGGGAAACATAGGAAGACCCCATCTCTACAAAATACTAAACAATTAATTGAATCTGGTGGCGGGTATACCTGTGGATCTAGCTACTTGGGAAGCTGAGGTGGAAGATTGCTTAAGCCTAGGAGTTCAAGGTTATAGTGAGCTATGATCATCCCACTGCCTTGGTGTCAGAGCGAGGCCCTGTCTAAAAAAAAAAATTAAAAATAAAGAAAGAAAAGAATATCAAGCTTTAAGAGCATTCAAGAGCATGTGTGTGAGAATGTGTTAGTGTGTGCCAGTTGTGTGTATTTTGTGTGTGATTGTGTCATTGTGTGGAGAGTATCTGAGTAAGAACATATGTCAATCTGTGTGGCGGCACCTTTGTGTCTGTGTGTGTTGGTGTGTGAGTCTATGTGTGCATTCATTCATTCATTCATTCATTCACTCAGCTAGTATATTTAAAGTAACAATCAGGCACTATTCAAGGTAAGGGAAATACAGCTGTGAACAATCAAAATCACTGTCCTTGTCCTCATGAAGCTTATATTCCAGAGGAGAGAGAGACTATAAGCAATTAAAATAAACACATCTGTAGCTGGGCACAGTGACTCATGCCTATAATTCCAGCACTTTGGGAGGCTGAAGTGGGAGGACCCCTTGAGGCCAGGAGTTTGAGACCAGCCTGGGAAACATAGCAAGACTCCATGTGTACCAAAAAGAAATACAAAATAGCTGAGTGTGGTGGCACACGCCTGTAGTCCCCAGCTACTTGGGAGGCTGAAGTGGGAGGATCACTTGAGCCCAAGAGTTTGAGGCTAGAGTGAGCCAAGACTGCACTACTGCACTCCAGCCTAGGTGACAGAGCACAACCTGGTCTCTGAAAATAAATACATCAGTAAATAATTCTTAAATGTTAGTAAAAGTGTTGTGAACAAAAACAAAACAGGGTGGGGTCAGAGGGAATGGGAGATGCCACATGAAGTGGGCAGTGCAGGGACGGGTTGTGGTGGGAATGAGGAGAATGTCAGGGTGGAAGGGAGCCCTGGAGATGAGCTTCCAGGCAGGGGAACAGCTGTGCAGAGGTTCTGAGGTGTGGACACCTGGGCGTGCTGGATGAACGACGCCGTGGAGGGCCTTAATCTGGCCCCATTGCACAGCCACATCTAGGTAAACTGGGCGGTCACTGGAGAAGGCCTTGCCAATGAGAGGGATTTTTCATGTAACATGTTTTGAGAAGATTCTTCAAAACATTCCAAAGGTATTACAGGGGACGTTTTCCTCCATTCCCAGACCCCAGGTCCTCTGCCAGAAAAGAGCACATGACCATGTCTCATGCATCCTTCCTGGAAAGCAGCTGTGCACGTGTTATTGTTGTTACATGAAGAAGGAGCACTGAAAAGAAAGAAGCAGAGGAAGAAAATGCTTCTTCTCTTCGGCTTTCCGCAGTGTTGTCATGAAGGGCTGGAGAGAGGGTTTGCAGGGAGGAGACAGAAACCTCAGGGACGGCACAAGGCTCCAGAGCTTCCCTCTCATCGTTCTGGAGTCCCTTGCTGCCCAGAGGCTCCTTCACCCCCACTGATGCTCAGCCCCGGGTCAGCCATCTCTGCCTGACTTACAGCCCACTCCTCTCTTCCGCTCAGAGAATCTGAGAGCAGCGCGGCGGCGCCCCCCGTGTGGCCACAGGGCTAAAGATAGTAGCCCGGAGGTCCTACCTCACCTGCTCAGCCAAGACCTCTGGGTCTCCCTGGGCTCCAGGCAGCAGGACAGGGGTCTGAACACAAGAGGGCGCGCCTACCCTAGGTCAGGGCTTGGATCAGCCGGAGTCTGCGTGGTTCTATTCATGTACGCTTTATTGTATTCCATTGATTTATGCCTATTTTATGCCAATATCACACTGCTTTTTATTACTAGAATTTATAGTAAATATTGAAATCACCCACTATGCATCCTCCAAATTTCTTCATTTTAAAAATTATTTTGGCTATTCAAAGTTATTTTTATTTTGGTTGAAATGGTAGCTCCAGCTTGCCAATTTCTTTAAACATTTCTTTTAAAGTTCACCAGTGTTTTAATTCAAATTGCACTTAATTTAATATTTCAATCTTGGAGAATTAATAACATTGGAGATCCCAGTTCTTGAATACACTACTTCTCTGTCTATTTCGATCATCTTTACTTTCTGTCGGTGCTGCCATGTAGATCTTAGTGTACAAATCACAAACACTATTAAAAAATTAATGTCTGTACATGGTATTACTTTAATAAATGTTTTATAAGTGGATTTTTAAATTTTTTGTTATTCTGATTTTACATTACTTATACTTTACTTTTGTATAGGAGTTGTACCCTATAATTTTGATAAATTCACTTTTTACTTCTAGAAGTTTTATTTGCCTTAATATTTTCCACTTGCATAATATTGTCACCTGCAAACTAGGACATTTTACTTCTCTTTCATTTATAAGTCTTTCATTTCTTTTCTTGGCTTCATGCTCTGGCTAGGACCTCCAGGACAATATCTTTGCCATTTTCTTGATCTTAGGTAGAGAGTGATCGATTTTCATCATAAAATATGATGTGAGTTGTAGGTTTTACATAGAAGCCCTTTATCAAATTGAAGAACTTGACTACGATTCCTATTTACTGACAAATTTTGATACAAATGAGGGTTACATTCTATTTTTCATTATTATTTTTTAACTTTTAGGTTCTGTGGTACATGTGCAGGCCTGTTATATATTTAAATTGCATGTCATGGGGGTTTGGTGTACAGATTGTTTCACAATGCAGGTTATAAGCATGGTACTTGATTGGAAGTTTTAAAATTTTCACTCTTCTCCCATCCTCCACCCTCCAGTAGGCCCTGGTGTCTACTGTCCCCTTCTCTGAGTCCATGTGTACTCACTGTTGAGCTCTCCCTTATAAGCGAGAACTCGTGGTGTTTGGTTTTCTGTTCCTGTGGTAGTTCTCAGGATAATGGCCTCTAGCTCCATCCATGTTGCTGCAAAGGACATGACCTTGTTCTTTTTTATGGATGTGTAGTATTCCGTGGTGTATACGTACCATATTTTCCTTATCCAGTCTACCATTGATGGGCATTTAGGTTGATTCCATGTCTTTGCTATTCTGAATAGTCATGCAATGAACATACACCTGCATGTGTCCTTATGATAGAATGATTTATATTCCTTTGGGGATACACCCAGTAAAGGGATTGCTGGGTCAAATGTTCATTCTAAGTTCTTTGAAAAATCGCCAAACTGCTTTCTATACTGGCCGAACTAATTAATTTACATTCCCACTGGCAGTGTATAAGCGTTCCCTGTTCCCTGCAACCTTGCCAGCATCTGTAACTTTTTGGCTTTGTGATAATATCCATTCTGACCGTGTGAGATGGTATCTCACTGTGGTTTGGGTTCATATTTCTGTAGTGATTAGTGGTGTCAATCATCTTCTCATATGCTTGCTGGCCCTGTGTATGTCTTCTTTTGAAGGGTGTTTGTCCATGTTTTTTGTCTACTTTTTTAATGCGATTGCTTGTTTTCTGCTTGTTAATGTCTTCACATTCCTCATAGGTTCTGGATATTAGACCTTTGTCAGATGCATAGTTTGTGATATTTTCTCCCATTCTGTAGGCTGGCTGTTTATTCTGTTGACAGTTTATTTTGCTGTGCAGAAGCTCTTTAATTAGGTCCCATTTGTCAACTTTTGTTTTTGCTGCACTTGACTTTTGGCATCTTTGTTTGATACCTTTAAAAAAAGTTCTAAATGGTATTTAGTTTTTTTGCTGTTTATGTTAGTTTCAGGTGTTAACACGTCAGCAGCTGAGGCAGCACAGCGGAGTGCAGGCACATCGGCTGGTGTGGGGTACCGCCGGCAGTGGGGCTGTGGTGTTCCTGTGCAATGCTTGTGCTAGCAGTGGTGGTGGCATGGCAGAGGCGGAGCTGCTGGTGTCTGCTCTGGCACTCTTGCAGACAGCTGTGACAGCCAGGAAGATTGCTTGAATCTGAGAGTTCGAGGCTGCAGTTAGCTATGATCATGCCATTGCACTCAGCCTTGGTAACAGAGTGAGACCTTGTCTCAAAACAAAAAAGGTTTTTTTTGAGACAGGGTCTCAGTGTGTCACCCAGGCTGGAGTGCAGTGGCGTGATGTTGGCTTGCTGCAACCTCTGCCTCCTGGGTTCAAGAGATTCTCCTGCCTCACCCTTCTGAGTAGCTAGGATCATAGGCATCCACCACCATGTCGGGCTAATTTTGTATTTTCAGTAGAGACGGAATTTCGCCATGTTGGCCAGGCTGGTCTGGAACTCCTGACCTCAAGTGACCCGCTGACCTCGGCCTCCCAAAGTGCTGGGATTACAGGCATGAGCCACTGTACCCAGCCTGTTTTTTATTGTATTAATTGAGTGGGTTGTGTTATTTAATTTGCAGGTGTTGAACCAAACACTTCCCCATAAAAAAACCAATCTGGCATGACACATTGTTCTTTTTATGTTTATTTGCATTTAATAACTTTTTGCGCAGAATTTGCGGTCTGTGCTCAAGAGAAATAGTTGTTCTTGATTCTTTTTTCTTGTGATTTTGTTGTCTGGGTTTTCTTCTTTTTTAAATCTGAGTAATGTTTCCCTCATAAATTGACTTGAAAATGGTTGCCTCCTCTAATTTCTAAAAGGGTGTTTGAAAAATTGATGTTATTTCTCAACTGTATATTCCATATAATTCATCATTGGAGCCTTCTGAACCTGGAATTTCCTCTATGGGAAGGATTTCAATTACAAATTTAATTTCTGATATTTATATATAGCTGGTCACATTTTGTATTTCTTCTTGGGTCAATTCTCCTGAGTTTTCTCTCTCAAGGAAATTGTTCACTTGGTTGTCAAACGTATTGGCATGAAATTATTAATATTACTTTTCAGGACCTGAAGACTGTGCACTGATGTTCTTTTCTTCCTGATATTGTTAATTTGTGTCTTTTTGCCTTCATCAATCTAGCTAGGGGTTTACAAAATTTACTGATTATTTTCCCATACAACCAACTTTTGGATTTATTAATTTTTTTCAAAATCTTTCTGATTCATTGACTTCTGTTTCATCATTTTTTCCTTCCTCTGCATGCTTTGGTTTAATTTGTTCTTTTTTGTTTTTTTATGGCAGAAGTCAAGTTGTTAATTTGAGACATTCGTTTTTAATAGAGGCACTTAAAAATACCGATTTTTCTCTAGTACTGCAGCTACATCCCACAGATTTTGATTTATTGTACTTTCATATCCTTCAGTTTAGAAGACGTCCTAATTTCTCTTGTGATTTCTTCGTTGACAAAATTGTTGATCAGAATTTTGATGTTTAATTTCCAGATACTTGGTATGTTTATGATCACGTATCTTAGTCCATTTGGGCTGTTGATACAGAACACCGTAGTCTGTGTGGCTTATAAACAACAGAAATCTATTTCTCACAATTCTCACAATTCCAGAGCCTGGGAAGTCCAAGGTCAAGACAATGGCAGAGAGAGTGTGTGATGAAGGGTGCGTCCTGATTCACAGATGGTGTCTTTTCTTGGTGTCTTTACATGGTGGAAGGAGCAAAGGAGCTCAATGAGGTCCCTTTTATAAGGGGACTAATCTCACTAATACGGGCTCTGCCCTCAGGACTTAATCACCTCCTAAAGGCCCCACCTCCAAACACCATCACATTAGGAATTAGGTTTCAATATGTGAATTTAGGGAATGACAAAAACATTCAGTCCACAGGATCATCTTATTGTTACTGATTTCTAATGTGTTTCCATACGGTCAGAAAATATATCTTGTATGATTTCAATATTTTCAAATGTATTGTTTTATGGCCTGAAATACAGTTTCTCTTGGTAAATGTATCATTTGCACTTGAGACGATATGTATTTTTTCACTGATGTTCATCTGTATATAAATCAATAAAGACTGTGTGGTTAATGTTTTTTGGTTTTCTAGGTCTTTGCTGGAATTTTCTATAGTTTTTAAATTTATTGCTAAAGAGAAAGTTTTAACGTGTCTAATGTTTAACATGTTTAACATGTCTAACCCCTGCCTCCCTGGTTCCAGCAATTCTGCCTTAGCCTTCCTTGTAACTGAGATTACAGGCAGCTGCCACTACACCCAGCTAATTTTTTTGTATTTTTAGTAGAGACCGGGTTTCATCTTGTTGGCCAGGCTGGTCTTGAATTCCTGACTTTGTGATCCGCCAGCCTCAGCCTCCCAAAGTGCTGGGATTACAAGTTCGAGCCACCGTGCCCAGCCAGATTCTTTTTATTCTATCCATTGTGATAATCTCTGAATTCTGATTGGGGAGTTTAATCCATTTACATTTAAAGTAATTACTGATAAGGAAGGATTTAGTTCTGTAATTGTGATGTTGGTTTTATGCATGTCTTATAGCTGTTTTGTCCCTCATCTCCTTCATTCCAACCTTCCTTTGTTTTTAGTCGATTTTTTTCTAGTGATACGTTTTCATTGCCTTCTCATTTTCCTTTGTGTATATTTTATGTATATTTCTTTGTGATTACTATGGTATTGCATATAACAATACAGTTATGACAATCTTGAATGGAAACCAATATGAAACTCTGCTTCATTACATCTTTTCCCACCCCTCATTTTACTTTATTGATGTCACAAGTTACACCTCAGCAGACCGGCAGGCTGGAAAGTCATAATGTTACAGCCTTCAGTCTAAAATTTGTAGACCAGGCTGGCAGACTGGAAACGTAAATTGTAGTTTCTACTGTCATGTTCAGGCAGAATTTTTTTCTCCTCTGGGAAGCCTCATATTTTGCCCAAAGGCCTTCAACTGATTCAAAAAGTCCCACCCAGATTTTTGAGGGTAATTTCCTTTTCATAAAATCATCTGATACCAGATTTTAATCACAACTGCAAAACACCATCATAGCAACATATAAATTTAGTGTTTGATGAAATAACTAGGTGTTCTGGCTTAGTCAAATTGACACATAAGACCTACTATCCCAGTCCATGCTTGTGAACTTGGCACCCATTAACATTTTCTTAAACCTTACTTCGTCTCCAAATAAAAACAATTATAAAGGCATATTTTTGCCAAAGATGATACAATTAGCTTTCACCTGACTAAAAACACACTAACCCTTTCCTCAGAAAAAGATTCCAACTGAATGCATGATATGCACTCTTCTCTTTGATGTACTGTAGCCTAAATACTATGTGTAATAAAAGTTACACCATCATTAATAAAAGGGAACTATTGTTAGCACGTCTTATGTTTTATTGCAAGACGATCAGGAAAAGATGAAAAGAAAGGTATTTGCTCAATACATGTCTGGATACATACACACAGACAGAAATATCATTATAAAAAGATAAGGAAGTAATGCTGATAACATTTGCTGTCTTTATTTCTGTAAGTGCTCACATGGTTACAGCTGGTTATTTATTTATTTATTTATTTACTTATTTATTTGAGACAGGGTCTTGTCCTGTTGCCCAGGCTGGAGTGCAGTGGCATTACCTCGGCTCACTGCAACCTCCACCTCCTGGGCACAAGTGATCCTCCTACCTCAATCTCTTAAGTAGCCCAGACTACAAGCACACCTCCAAGTCTGACTAAATTTTTGTATTTATTGTCAGTAGAGATGGAGTTTCAGCATTTTGCTCAGGTTGGTCTCACATTCCTAGACTTAAGCAATCCACCTGCCTCAGCCTCCCAAAGTGCTGGAATTACAGGTATAAGTCACTGTGCCGGCCACAACTAGTATTTATAAATACTTTTTTTGTTGTTTTTTACTAACCATCCCATATTCCCACTGCTTTCAGCAAGTCTGTCAGCTGATCAGGGTTCTTTTCCTGCTTAGGAGACTCAAACCTTCATTTCTGAAGGGAATGGGTCATTAGAAGTCCTGCTTGACTTGGGTTGTTGTAGTTTTTATTGACTTTCATTACAGGGCAGAGTATTACTAAGAGATGCTCTAAAACATCTCCTGTTCCAGATATAGTCCTATTACTGCCATTGTGTAGTAGCAGACCAATTCCCCGTGATGACCAGGACCAATCACCCCAGACGGTGCAGTCACTCTTTCCTTTGTTGATTCAGAATCATGAGGAGCTGAAAGGCCCGGGTGGCTGTCTTAGCTTCCAGCTCAATGGTTCATTTCTGTGTCTCCTGAGGGAGCTCAATGGTTCATTTCTGTGTCTCCTGAGGGAGCTCAATGGTTCATTTCCATGTCTCCTCCTTTTGTAAACCTCTAGATCCTGATCCTGTTCCTCCTGACTGGGCAAGACCTCACAGCCAGGGTCTCCAGCACCTCCTTCAGGTATGTTCAGGCTGGCAACAGGTCTGTACTTTCCTGGAACAGACCTCCCAGAGGAAGGGGCAGACTGCCATCTTTGCTGTTAAGTAGCCTTCACTGGTGATACCTTCAGGCGCTGGAAAATCTGAGGCAACTAGGGACTGTAGCAGACCCTCAGCAAACTGTACAGCCCTACAGAAAAGTGGCCAGACTGTCAAAAGAAAAAACAAAAGAAGAGGAGAAAAAAACCCACTTGAAGATCAGCAACCTCAAAGATTGAGGGTAGGTAAGCCCACAAAGATGAGAAGAAATCAGTAAAAGAATCTGATAACCAACCTGACAGAGCTGAAAAACACACTATAAGAATTTCACAGTGCACTCACAAGTATTAATAGCAGAATAGAGCAAGTGGAGAAAAGAATCTCAGTGCTTGAAGACTGGCTTTCTGAAATAAGACAATAAGATGAGACTAGAGAAAAAAGAATGAAAAGGAATGGACAAAACATCTGAAAAACATGGGATTATGTAAAGAAACTGAATGTATGAATGATTGGTGTACCTGAAAGAGATGGGGAGAATGGAACCAATTTGGAAAACATTTCAGGATATCATCCATGAAAACTTCCCCAATCTAGCTAAACAGGCCAACATTCAAATTCAGAAATGCAGAGGATCCCAGTAAGTTGCTCCATGAGAAGATCATCCATCATTCCCAAGACAAATAATCATCAGATACTCCAAGGTTAAAATGAAAGAAGAAGTGTCAAGGGTAGCCAGAGAGAAAGGCCAGATCACCTACAAATGGAAGCCCATCAGACTAACAGTGGATCTCTCGGTGGAAATCCTACAAGCCCGAAGAGATTGATGGCCAATATTTAACATCCTTAAAGAAAAGAGTTTCCAACCCAGAATTTCATATCCAACCAAACTAAGCTTCATAAGCAAAGGAGAAATCAGATTCTTTTCAGGCAAACAAATGCCAAGGGAATTCATTACTACCAGACCTGCATTACAAGAACTCCTGAAGGAAGCACTAAACTTGGAAAGACAGTTACCAGTCATTACAAAAACACAATGAAGTACACAGACTAGTGACACAATAAAGCAACTGCATAGGCAAGTCTGCAAAGTAACTAGCTAACATCATGATGATAGGATCAAATCCATACATACCAAGACTAACCTTAAATGTAAATGGGCTAAATGTCCCATTTAAAAGACACAGAGTGGCAAGCTGGATAAAGAACGAAATCTATCAGTATGCTGTGTTCAATACACCCATTTCACATGCAATGACACACATAGGCTTAAAATAAAAAGAAGGAAGAAAACTTACCAAGCAAATGGAAAGTAGAAAAAAAGCCAGGGTTGCAACCCTTGTTTCTGACAAAATAGGTGTTAAACCAACAAAGATCAAAAAACACAAAGAAGGGCATTAAATGATGGTAAAGGGTTCAATTCAACAAGGAGATCTAACTGTCTGAAATATATATGCATCCAACACAGGAACACCCAGATTCATAAAGTAGGTTCCTAGAGACCTTCAAAGAGACTTAGAATCTCACACAATAATAGGAAGAGATTTTAATACTCCACTGACAATATTAGACAGATCATCAAGACAGAAAATTAACAAAGGTATTCAGGATCTGAACTCAGCCCTGGATCAAATGGACCTGATAAATATCTACGGAAGTCTTCACCCCAAAGCAACAGAATATATATTTTTTGCATTGCCATATGGCACTTACTCTAAAATCGATCACACAATTGGAAGTAAAACGCTCCTCAGCAAATGAAAAAGAACTGAAATCATAACAAATAGTCTCTTGGACCACAGTGCAATCAAATTCAAAATAAAGACTAAGAAATTCACTCAAACCATACAATTACATAGAAATTGAATAACCTGTTCTTGAACGACTTTTGGGTCAATAATAAAATTAAGGCACAAATCAAGTTCTTTGAAGACAATGAGAACAAAGATACAACTTACCAGAATCTCTGGGAAACAGCTAAGGCAGTGTTAAGAGAGAAATTTATAGCATTAAATGCCCACATCAAAAAGTTAAAAAGATTTCAAGTTAATAACCTAAGATCACAACCAAAAGAACTTGAGAACAAAGAGCAAACATATCCCAAAGCTAGCAGAAGACAAGACAAAATAAAAAAAATTAACAAAGGCATTGTCTCCTGAAGGAGGCAGAGACATGAAAAACCACTCAAAAGATCAACAAATGCAGGAGGTTTTTTTGGTTTTTGTTTTTTTTGTTTTTTTTTTTTTTGAGGTGGAGTTCCATTCTTGTTATCCAGGCTGAGGTGCAGTGGTGCGATCTCGGCTCACTGTAACCTCCACCTCCCGGGTTCAAGCTATTCCTCTGCCTCAGCCTTTCAAGTAGCTGGGATTATAGGCATGTGTCACCATGCCTGGTTAGTTTTTTTGTATCTTTAATAGAGATGGGGTTTCTCTGTGTTGGTCAGGCTGGTCTTGAACTCCTGACCTCAGGTGATCTGCCTGCTTCAGCCTCCCAAAGTGCTGGGATTACAGGTGTGAGGCAACTGCTCCTGGCCTAGATTTTTTTTTTTAATTAATAAAATCAATAGACCCCTAGCTAGGCTAGTAAAGAAGAAAAGAGAGAAGATTCCAATAAACACGATTAGAAACAATAAGAGGGACATAACCATTGACCACACAGAAATTCAAGCAACTACCAGAAAATATTATGAACACCTCTACGCAAATAAAATGGAAAATCTAGAAGACAAGGATCAATTCCTGTACACATACACCTGCCCCCTCCAAGACTGAACCAGGAAGAAATTGAATCACTGAACAGACTAAAAATGAGTTCTGAAATTAAGGCAGTAATAAATAGCCTACCAACCAAAAAAAGCCCAGGACCAGATGGTTGACAGGCAACTTCTATTAGATGTACAAAGAAGAGCTGGTACTATTACTACTGAAACTATTCCCCCCCGCCCCCCGCCCACCACCACCACCACCAACAACAACAAAAAAAAAAAAAAAAAAAAAAAAAAAGGAAGAGGAGAGACTTCTCCCTAACTCATTCTATTAGGCCAGCATCATCCTGATACCAAAATATGGCAGAGATACAACAACAACAAAAAAGAAAACTTCAAGCCAATATTCTAGATGAACATTGATGCAAAAAGCTTCGATAAAATGCTGGCAAGCCGAATCCAGCAGTACATCAAAAAGCTTATCCACCACAATCAAGTAGACTTCATCCCCAGTATGCAAGGTTTGTTCAACATACATAAATTAATAAATATGCCTCATTATATAAACAGAGCTAAAGACAAAGACCACATGATTATCTCAGTAGATGCAGAAAGGGCTTTTGATAAAATTCAACATCTATTCATGTTTAAAACTTTCAATAAACTAGATAGTGAAAGAATAGGCTTCAAAATAATAAAAAGCCAATTATGACAAACCCACAGTGAGCATCATACTGATGGGAAAAAGCTGGAAGCATTCCCCTTGAAAACTGACACAAGACAAAGATGCTTTCTCTCATTACTCCTGTTCAAAATAGTACTGGAAGTTCTGGTCAGGGCAATCAGGCAAGAGAACTAAATAAAGGTATTCAAATAGGAAGAGAGGAAGTTAAACTATTTCTGTTTGCAGATTATGTGATTCTATAACTAGAAAAACCCATAGTCTCAGTCCAAAAGTTTTTAAAGCTGATAAACAACTTCAGCAAAGTCTCAGGATACAAAATCAATGTGAGAAAATTACTAGCATTTTTACACACCAACAACAGGCAAACTGAGAGCCAAATCAGGAATGAACTCCCATTCACAAATGCCACAAAAAGAATACAATACCTAGGAACACAGCTAACTTGGGAGGTAAAAGGTCCCTACAAGGAGAACTATAAACCACTGTTCAAAGAAATCAGAGATGACGCAAACAAATGGAAAAACTTCCTATGCTCATGGATAGGAAGAATCTATATTGTGAAAATGGCCATACCACCCAAAGCAATATATAGATTCAATGCTATTCCTATCAAACTGCCACTGACATTCTTTTTTTTCTTTTTTTTTTTTGTGTGTGTGTGATAGAGTATTGCTTTGTTGCCCAGGCTGGAGCGCAGTGGCACGATCTCTGCTCACTGCAAGCTCCACCTCCTGAGTTCACGCCATTCTCCTGCCTCAGCCTCCCGAGTAGCTGGGACTACAGGCGCCCACGACCACGCCTGGCTAGTGTTTTGTACTTTTAGTAGAGACGGGGTTTCACCCTGTTAGCCAGGATGGTCTTGATCTCCTGACCTCGTGATCCACTGCCTCAGCCTCCCAAAGTGCTGGGATTACAGGCAAGTGCCACCTCGCCAGGCTACTACCACTGACATTCATCACAAAACTAGAAAAAACTATTTTAAAATTCACCTGGAACCAAAAAAGAGCCTGAATAGCCAAGGCAATCCTAATCCTAAACAAAAGGAACAAAGCTGGAGGCATTACACTACCTGATTTTTTTTTTTTTTTTTTTTTTTTTTTTGAGACGGAGTCTCACCCTGTCATCCAGGCTGGGGTGCAATGGTGAGATCTCGGCTCACTGCAACCTCCACCTCCTGGATTCAAGTGATTCTCCTTTTCTCAGCCTCCTGAATAGCTGGGATTACAGGCACATGCCACCATACCCAGCTAACTTTTTGTATCTTTAGTAGAGATGGAGTTTCACCTTGTTGACCAGACTGGTCCCAAACTCCTGACCTCGTGATCCACTTGCCTCTGCCTCCCAAAGTGCTGGGATTACAGGTGTGAACCACCATGTCCAGTGTATGCAACCTGACTCCAACTATACTTCAAGGCTACAGTAACCAAAACAGCATGGTACTGGTACAAAAGCAGACGTATAGACCAATGGAACAGAATAGAGAACCCAGACATAAGACCACACACCTACAACTATGATCATTGACAAAAGACAAAAACAAGCAATGGGGAAAGGATTCCCTATTCATAAATGGTGCTGGGATAACTGGCTAGCCATATGCAGAAGATGAAAACTGAACCCCTTTCTTACACCATATATCAGAATCACCTCAAAATGGATTAAAGACTTAAATTTAAGATTCAAAACTGCAGAAACCCTAACACAACCTAGGCAATACCATTTAGGACATAGGCATGGGTAACGATTTCATGACAAAGATGCCAAAATCAAGTGCAACAAAAGCAAAAATTGTCAAATGGGATCTAATTCAACTAAAGAGCTCTGCACAGCCAAAGAAACTATCAACAGAGTAAACAACCTACAGAATGGGGGAAGATTTTTTGCAAACTGTGCATCCAACAAAAGTCTAATATCTATAAGAAAGTTAAATTTACAAGAAGAAACAAAACAACCCCACTAAAAAGTAGGCAAAGCATATGAACAGACACTTCTCAAAAGAAGGCATACATGCAGCCAACAAACATGAAAAAATGCTCAACATCACTGATCATTAGAGGAATGCAAATCAAAACCACAGTGAGATGCCATTTCACACCAGTCAGAATGGCTATTATGAAAAAGTCAAAAAATAACAGATGCTGGCAAAGTTGTAGAGAAAAAGGAACACCTATACACTGTTGGTGGGAGTGCAAATTAGGTCAGCCATTGTGGAAGACAATGTGGTGATTTCTCAAAGACCTAAAGACAGAAATACCATTATACCCAAAGGAATATAAATCATTCTATTATAAAGACATAGGTACACATATGTTCATTGCAGCACTATTCACAATAGCAAAGACATGGAATCAACTTAAATGCCCATCAATTATAGACTGGATAAAGAAAATGTGATGCATACATACCATGTAATACTATGCAGCCAGAAAAAGGAATGTGATCATGTCCTTTGCAGGGACATGGATGGAGCCGGAAGGCATTATCCTTAGCAAACTAATGCAAAAACACAAAACCAAATACTGCATGTTCTCACTTCTAAGTGGGAGCTAAATGATGAGAATGCATAGAGACATAGAGGGAATAACACACACTGGGGCCTTTCAGAAGGTGGAGGGTGGGAGGAAGAAGAGCATCAGGGAAAATAACTAATGCGTACTAGGCTCAAAGCCTGGGTGATTAAATAATCTGTGTGCCAAACTCCCACAACACAAGTTTACCTGTAAAACAGCGTGCACTTGTACCCCTGAACTGAAAATAAAAGTTAAAAAAAGGAACTGATCTGTGGATTTTGCCTGTTGCTGAGTAGGTCTATTTCGATTATGCAAACTAGTACTGAGGAAATAATCACAGGGTGGTCAGGGGCCCACTGGACCCACTGTGAGAATGGTTCATGGATGTTAGGGCTTCAGGTTTTCTATTCTTCCTAATTTAATCTTGGTAGGTTGTTTGTTTCCAGGAATTTATCCATGTCCCCCAGGTTTTCCAGTTTGTCAGTACAGAATTATTCATAATAGTCTCTGATGGTCTTTTGTATTTTTGCAATATCAGTTGTAATGTTTCTCTTTTCTTTCCTGGTTTTGTTTGAGTCTGTTAGAAATAAAGCTCGAGTCGCAAAGAAAATGAGCACTTGAACAAAGGATTTCTCAGCAAGGCAATTTTTACTTCTGCAGAAGGGTGCTACCTGTAAGTCTGATTGCCACAAGAGCACCCAGAACAAGGAAAAGCACAGGTTTTATTCCTAACGCAAGTTGTTTCTACTATTGTGTCCTGTCTCCATTGGCTGGAGCTGGACCACACAAGCTAAACTGATCCCAGTTGGCTAAAAACATTAACTTTCCTAAGCAAGGTAAAGGTGCAATGGGGAACAAAGGAAAGGAGGGGGTCACTTATGGGAAACTAGGAAGACAATAATATTTCCAAATAAGGCAACAGCATAGGCTGCAAGCTGGAACATGTCTGGTCAGATCCAGGCAGACTAGGAGTTAGGCCTTAGTTCAAGTACAAGAACACAGAATGTGTTTATTTCTTTACTGTATGTAACAACTACTTGGAGCACAATAAAGAGTCATTCGTAAATTAGAAGATTTGTTAGTATGAAGAGTGAGGGAAACTTAAAGAAAACTTTTAAGAGGAACTATCTTCTTAACACTGATCATGCTAAACCAAAAAGGAAAACTTTGGAGAGGAATTTTTATTCTTTACAGTTTCCTCCTCTTGATTTTACAGTTCTTCCTCTTCAAATCTCCTTAACATATCTTGACTTTGTTGCTCTTCTTGATCAGTTAGAAGAAGCAACTTATCTGAGTAAGGGGGAGGAGAATTGAAAGGGGTTTTGGTAAGAGCCTTTTCTATAAGCCTTTGCACTAATCCACGAATGCAAGGTATAATACAACATTCTACAGGATAAGTACACTGATTATGAGAGCCAGTGAGGTGAGAATTGAGGACATGAGTCCTTTCCACTTACCAAATCACCTTTCCATTAAGCTAGTGAAAGGATATTTTATTCCAGAGTTTTTAGCTAGTTCATTTAATAAAGCAGTAAGACCTTGTAGTACTTTCGTTATAGTTCCATCAGGGGCACTATCATAACAGATAAAAGTACAACATTGAGTTCCAATCATAACACAAACCCCACCTTTTTCTGCTAGTATCATGTCTAGTGCTATTCTATTTTCCCAAGTCATCTGACTGGTGGGTCCTAGTTGCACAGCTATTCACTCGTACTGTCCCTTGTGCAATTAATGAATCATTGCTGATTGTAGTAAATATAATTTATCCAATCTACCGTTTTTTTTTTTTCCAAGATGGAGTCTCAGTCTGTCGCCCAGTCTGCAGTGCAGTGGGGTGATCTTGGCTCACTGCAACCTCCGCCTCCGAGGTTCAGGTGACTCTCTCCTGAGTAGCTGGGATTACAGGTGCGTGCCACCACGCCCGGCTAATTTTTGTATTTTTAGTAGAGACAGGGTTTCACTATGTTGGTCAGGCTGATCTCAAACTCCTGACCTTGTGATCCACCCGCCTTGGCCTCCTGAAGTGCTGGGATTACAGATGTGAGCCACTGGGCCTGGCTATCCAATCTACATTTTTATTGATAGTCACCCCACACCTGAATAATGACTTAAATCCTGCAGCTATTTGGTTTCAAGCTTTAAATTCATCTGGTACTCCAATAGCATCTATATAAACGTTGGGATCAAAAGACTCACAGGAACACTTTTTGTACTACGATGCCTGGTTGTTAGTTTTTTTGGTGAATGAAATGCCAGGGCAAAAAAGATAGCCAATTAAATTACAGCGCAAGTACCACTCCTGTTATTTGGCAGAGTATCCCACAAAGGTCCACCACAATGCCACCATACATCTGCTTGGGGATGGATAAGGGCGGACTAATGGGTTAGCTCTTGGAAGTGCTTGACCTCACTGCATCCCATCAGGTTTCCAAGGAAAGCCAGATTTTCTCCCTGTTGTGAGAGACATGAAGCAAATTTGGTCCCAGAAGATGGAGGCTGAATGACCTTCGGGGGCTGACCTGCAGGGTGCTGGACCTCAGGGAATAGCAGAGAAAGTGTTTGACATGATTTACTGCCCCAGGCTGTGGGGTCTTGGAGCAGAGCTACCACAGAGTCCATATCTGGTCTATTACAAGACCATCTGAGTGGAAAGGTGACAATTTGAGCCTCTGGTCTGCTGTGCACCCAAGCATAACAATCGTTCTTATTTTTACTGTGGATGGAATATTTAATCCATTCCAGCCAGGCATTTGCATCCTGAGACCCTGTTTCAATGGATAGAGTTTGCCTCAGGTCTTTTACTTCTACTATCGCTACTTTGGTTTGTCACTGGATATAGGTGGGGTGATGGTTTGAGGAAGATGTGATAGAAAGGTGGAAGGGGCAATAAAGCAGATTTCAAAAATTCCCCTAGGATCCTTTCCTGAGCCCATATGCCATAAATATGACTTAATGAAGGGGAAGAGTTTTGGGATGTTGCAATAGTAATAGTAAGCTGAATAGGATTACATTGGTTATATGGACAATTAGAAGAGGCATTCCCTTTTGTAAAATGGATATATGACTTTAAGGACTGGCAAAGACTGGTGGGAGCAGTCCAGCCAGGACCTTTGGTGTTCCATAGGACATTAGACCAAGTATAGCATAGGGACTCTGTTTTAAGGGGACAAGAGTCCCATTCCCACCAGTTTATACAACTACTACTTTTGGGTTTATCATGATCTTTACAAGAATTTGCTATATCTTTGCAATCTGAGGAAGTCCAAGAGGGACAAAGATATTTAACTGAGGCAGTAAGCTGTCTTTGGTCCTGTAAATTTCCACAAGACATGACTAGACAAGCATGAAAGGTAATAATTTTAGGCAAACTTGCTCTAGTTACATTAATGATGAGATGGGGGTAGTTAAGGGAAAGAAAAGAAGAAAAAGAGATAGATAGATTACATTTTTCTTTTTATCGTTACTCTGGTGGGAGTTGATGGAATAATGATCCATTGTCTCCAGAGAAGGTGACGCCTTCTTTTCTCGAGTATAATGGATCCACCCTTTCTCAGTGGTCTGAACTGCTGTTTCAGTCGTTGTGAGCACCAGATAGGGTCCTTCCCAGGTAGGCTCGAGCTTTCCCTCTTTTCAGCCTTTGATAAGGACATGATCTCCGGGTTGATGCTGGTGGGCCAGGAATTCAAGGGGTGGAGTCTGTGCTAGGAGACCTTGAGTCCTGAGGGAAGAAAGAGTGGAAGACAGATCAAATACATAATTTCTAAGGAACTGATCATTTGTTTTGTTCGTAGGAAGGTCAGTAGTAGTGTTGAGATAAGGTAACCCATAAAGCATTTCATAAGGAGACAGGCCAAGATCCCTCTGAGGGGCACTTTGGATTCTTAGTAAAGCAATAGGATGACATTTTGTCCACAGTAGCCAAGTTTCTAAAATTAATTTGGTTAGATGATTCTTTAAAGTTTGATTCATTCTTTCTACTCTCCCTGATGAAGGCAGAGGCCAGAAGTATGATATTCACATTTTATCCCTAATACTTAGATTAGTCCTTTAATAATGTGTGTGATAAAGTGGGTCCCATTGTCTGAATTAATATTCTCTATTATTCCAAACCCTGGTATGCTATGTTCTAACAGGGCTTTGACCACATTACTGGCTGTTGCACTTGGAAAAGGGATGGCTTCTATCCAGTGGGTGGATAGATGGGTGGATAAGATCATCTACTATTACCAGTAACTACTTAAGGTGGCCTACTGGGGGCATTTCAGTATAGTCGACTTGGACACTTTGAAATAGCCTTGACCCAGGATTTCTCCCTCTGGGAGGTTATCTTTTTAGGGTCTGCTTATGAGATTTTCTGCACACTATACAACTTCCCACTATTTGCTTGGTGAGGGTGTATATTCCTATGCACCCATAAACCCTAAGGACTACATCACACATGGTTTGAAGACCCCAGTGAGATCCTTGATGAAGCTGTGACAATATTTCCCTCGTAAGAGGTTTGGATAACATTTCCCTTCCATCTGGTAATAACCACTTTCCTTTTGAGTTTCCTCAGCTCCTAATTTTTTTAGTTTTTTCTGATCTACTTGAGAGAAGATAGGGAGTGCAGCTGGAGATGGAAGGCAAGGGGTAGTCGAAAAATGGGTTCTGCTGGAGAAGAGGCAGCTTGCTTAGCTATTTGGTCAGTGAGATTATATCCCTGGCCTTCAAATGGAGGATTCCTTTGAGGTCCTGGGACATGTACAACAGCTATTGCTTTTGACAATTGTAAATTTTCCAGTATTTGTATTATTAGGTCCCTATGGAGTAAATTTTGATCTTTGCTGTTAATGAGGCCCTGCTCAGTCCAAATTTTTCCAAAAGTATGAACTATTCCAAAGGCATAGTTGGATTCTGTATAGATTTTTCCTTCTTGATTTGCCGAAATTTTAAGGCCTGAATTTTTTTTTTTTTTTTTTTTTTTTTTTTTTTTTGAGATGGAGTTTCACTCTGTCGCCTAGGCTGGAGTGCAGTGGCACCATCTCGGCTCACTGCAAGCTCCTCCTCCCAGGTTCACGCCATTCTCCTGCCTCAGCCTCCAGAGTAGCTGGGACTACAGGTGCCCGCCACCATGCCCAGCTAATTTTTTTTTGTATTTTTAGGAGAGACGGGGTTTCACTGTGTTAGCCAGGATGGTCTCCATCTCCTGACTTCGTGATCCACACCCCCTCGGCCTCCCAAAGTGCTGGGATTACAGGTGTGAGCCACCGCGGCCCGGCCTAAGGCCTGATATAATGTGAACAACTCACATGTATGTGCAGACCAGTCATTTGGTAACCTTTCAGACTCTTTCTGTGAGGGTATCTCCATCTATCATTGAATACTCGTTATGATTTTTTCCTTTGATTACTTGGGAGGAACCATCTACAAACAGGTGTTTCCCAGTCTGAAAGGGTATTTCCTTTAGATCAGGTCTAATTTTTGTTTGATAACTAATTAAATCTAAACATCTGTGTTCTGGGCAAAGATCAGGGGTCTGTGGGTTGGGGTTTCCTGTTAAGAAAGTAGCTGGATTAATTGAGTCATCAGTGGTTAAGGTTAGATCATCTCTTTCTAACAAGGTGGCTTCATACTTAAAAATTTTTGAATCAGTAAGCCACCTTCCCGCCTTCTGATTGGGAATTGTTCTCACCTGGTGAGCAGAACTAATGATAAGTTTCTCTAAAGATTAATTTTCTGCTCTCTTCTCTGAGCAAGGCTGTTGCTGCCACTGACTGGACACACTCGGGACATCCGTGGGCTACTGGGTCAAGAATTTTTGACAAGAAGGCTATGGGTTGCCAATGGCCTCCATGTGTTTGAGTAAGTACCGCTAAGGCTACTTCATTACCTACATTAGCAAAAAGATGAAAGGGCAATTCTAAAGACGGTAAGGCTAGAACATGGGCTGTCACTAGTAACTCTTTTAATTTTTTTATCTGCTGTTTTTCTGGTAAAAACCATATAAGGGGGTCTGATTCATCCTGTGTAAGTTTTTTTTTTTTTTTTTTTTTTTTTTTGAGACGGAGTCTCGCTCTGTGACCCAGGCTGGAGTGCAGTGGCCCGATCTCAGCTCACTGCAAGCTCCGCCTCCCAGGTTCACGCCATTCTCTTGCCTCAGCCTCCGGAGTAGCTGGGACTACAGGCGCCCACCACCTCGCCCAGCTGGTTTTTTGTATTTTTTAGTAGAGACGGGGTTTCACCGTGTTAGCCAGGATGGTCTCGATCTCCTGACCTCATGGTCCGCCCGTCTCGGCCTCCTAAAGTGCTGGAATTACAGGCTTGAGCCACTGCGCCCAGCTACAAGTTTTTTTTATATAGAGGTTTGGTTACTAAAACATGAGTCTATCCATAAGTGACAATACCCTACTAACCCTAAAAACTTTCTAAGTTCCTTCTTTGTCTCAGGCAGAGGTAAGGATATAATGCCATCAATCCATTCAAATTCAATTCTCTGTTTGCCCTTACTGATTAAGTGCCCTAAATACTTGACTTCAGGTTCTACAAAGTTTGCTTTTTTGACACTTGTAATCCCTCCAGTTGTAAATTATTTTAAAAATCTATTGAAAATCCTTCTACTTTTTGTCTATCCTCCCCTGAAATAAGGATATTGTCCATGTATTGGAACAGGCATATATATGGCAGTTTGTAAAACTTTTCTATGATCTGTTGTAGTATTTGACCAAACAAATTTGGAGATTCTGTAAATCCCTGGGGGAAAACTGTCAATCATACTGTTATTTTCTACTGGAGTGAGGGTCCTCCCATTCAAAGGCAAACAGGTCTCAGCTATCTTCTGCTAGTGGGCAAGCCCAGAAGGCATCCTTTAGATCTGTTACCCTGAACCACTCATGGTTGTATGGAATTTTACTAACAATAGTGTAAGGATTAGGAACAACAGGGTGAGTTGTTTGAACTATTTGGTTAACAGCTCGAAGATCATGCACAAGCGGATGTGACCCATCTGGCTTTTTCACAGTCAGTATGGGAGTGTTATGAGACATACAGGGTTCAATGAATCTATCACGGAGAAGGCTTTCCATTATGGGCTTTAAATTGATCTTAGCTTCTAAGGGAATTGGATATTGTTTTCTTTTTACCTCTTCCCCCTGGTTTTTCAATTTAACTTGGATTGGGGAAATTTGTAATTTTCTTTGGGTTCCTTCCTTTGACCGTACATCTGGACGGATGTGTCCCTCATTTAGAGTAGCAAGCAAATTTAAGGAGGGGAGGAGTTTTCCTTGATTAACATAAAGGCCGAGGTTTAATTTTAGCAATAAATCTCTTCCTAGTAGGTTTATGCCTGCCTCCGGGATTAACAGAAGTTTAATATTTACTGAGCGGTTCTGATATTTAATTTTTGTTTCTTCTAAGACTTTTGCTTTAAACCCCTCCCCTTTTGCTCCCAAAGTAAAAAGTTCTTCTTGCGACCAAGTTGCACCAGGGGGAAGATAACAAACTGAGGAATGAGCAGCTCCTGAGTCAATTAAAAAGGTGATATTCTCAGGTTTGGGTCCCACCTCTACGTTTATCAGGGGCTCTTGGTGGGAATCGAGGTAAAAAGAGTAGAGCCCCTGGCCCCCCATTCCTCCTCAAAGATCATAAGTGGGGTGATTTCCTTTTCTTTTTTCCATTCAGGGCATTCTCTTATAGAGTGACCTTCCTTCCCACACTTGAAGCATTTCTTTTGCCCTATTCCTCTTTTTATTCCCTTGTTCCCTGGTTTGATTCCTTTAACTCTGTTATAGGGTCTGGCAGTCGGGTACCTAAAAGATTTACCAGCGACATCTCTTTGAGCTGCCTGTTGGAGAGTTCCCTGCTGTAAGGACAGCAGAATCTTTGCTTTGTGCTTTTGCTATGCTTTTTCATACACCATTCGGGCCTCCCTTAAGAGTTCCCGTATGGGATGGTCCTTCCAATTTCTATCTTTTGTAATTTCTTGGTAATGTCTGGCCAGCTATTTGTGACAAAGTGAAGCTTTAACATTCCTTGTCCAAGTGAGTGTCCTCCATCCACACCGGCATATTTCCTCCTTTGTTCTTTAAGCCTTTTAAAAATTCCATAGGCCCCTCATCCTTTTCTTGCTGTATGTTAAAAGCTTTGGTTATATTCTGGGTGCGGGGTACCGATTCTCTAATTCCTTTTATTATCATTTCTTGTAGGTCTCTCATATTCCTCCTATGAGCTATGTTGTTATTATCCCACTGGGGATCTTGAGCAGAAAATTTCTGTTTGGCTGCAGGGACGTTTTGACCGGAAGGATGCTCACGCTCCCAAATGGTCATAGTGGCCCTATGCATCCTGCTCCTTTCTTCCCCTGAAAAAAGGATGCCTATGATGGACATTAACTCAGCCCCAGTATACAACTGGGGTCCTAAAAATTGATCAATTTGATCTGCCACTCCATAAGGATCATCTAAGAGTGGCTTGAGTTCCCTCTTCAAGCTCTGGACTTCTGAACTGGTCAGGGGAGCTTTTACAAAGCCAATGCCCCCTCCTCCTAGAGGCATTTCCCTCAATGGCAAGAGGTTTGTAGCCGAACCCCTAGAAGAAGGGGGAAAAGGGAAGTTTTGGATATCCTTTTTGCAGTGTTCTAACTCACATTGAAGTCTTCCTGAGGGAGGGCATTCAAGCTGGGGATGGCCCCAAGAATCAGGGTTATAAGCAGGGAAAAAAATCTGAGTAGGGGAAAGGTCTAGGACTGTTATATCTACTGGCGTGGGAGTTGGGGGATATTGGTCTACTGGGTGGGGGGAAGAAGGTTTGGTTGTGGAAGATGGTCTAAGGGGTCCCACGTGTTGGTGGGGTTCTTGGAGTAAGGGGTATTAATTTCATGAGAAGTACTTTCTGGCTTGTCTCCTTTAGTTTTCAGATGACAAAGGAGGATGGGCCCTCGCTGCCAACACAGAACATAATGTATTTCCTCCTGGGAAACAGGACTCTTATCATTTACATATTCTATTAAAAGCTGGTAAGTCCAATCCTCATTTGACCTGAATTTTGGCCAGAAAACTGAAGGCTTTTCAATACGTTCCTTGGTCCAAATGAAACAGTATACTTTATCATCTGTTGCTTTTTCTTATGTGTAGTCCTCTTGTATCCTTCCAATATTTTAACACGAGTCCTAAATGACTATTAGAGGTGATTTCACTGTCTGCCTTTTCCTTTTTACCTTCTATCTTACTCAAGGTATTTCCCATGTTGAATACTGGTTAGGCTCAGTCCCTTGAACTAGAGATTTCTCACCTATTCTTCCCTGGAGTTTTAATCCCTACCCTGGAGGTTCCTTGCACTCTTCTCCTTTTGCTTCATCCACTCTGGCTGCTTTCCCAGAGGAAATTAGGTTCCCCTTAGCATCAGCGGGACTGTATAAACCCCAACATCAGGATCCCTACAAGAGGTCCACCATAAGCCATATGAGGTGACTATGGAACCGCAGATTAGACTCACTCACTCTGCACAGCAGTAGTGCTTGTTACCTTTCACACCCTTTAACCTCCAGAATATCCTGTCCACCAAGGAAATACTGTTGCCCTTGTGTCTTTTTTTTTTTTTTTTTAAACCTTGCTCTGTGCACAGTTACCTGGTCGTTGTGGTACTTGCAGGCCTTCTCCTTCCACATTGCTGAGAGCCTGAATTTATTTGTCACAATGGGTAATCTCAATCTCCCATCCATGGAGCCACCATAGTGGGGCAGTGAGGTGTGCCTACCCTAGATGGGGTGACCAAGCCCACATCCCAAAGGAGAATGGGAATCCTGGATGAGCCATCAGAAAATTGTTAGAAATAAAGCTCAGAGTCACAAAGAAAATGAACGCTTGAACAAAGGATAGCTCAGCAAGGCAATTTTTACTTCTGCAGAAGGCTGCTACCCGTAAGCCTGATTGCCACAAGAGCACCCAGAACAAAGGAAAGCAGGGGTTTTTATTCCTAACGCAAGTTGTTTCTACTATTGTGTCGTGTCTCCACTGGCTGGAGCTGGACCACACAATCTAAAGTGATCCCAGTTGGCTGAAAACTTAAACTTTCCCAAATAAGGTAAAGGCCCAATGGGGAACAAAGCAAAGGAGGGGGTTGCTTGTGGGAAACCAGGAAGACAATAATATTTCCAGATAAGGAAAGAGCATAGGCTGCAAGCTGGGACACGACTGGGCATGTCCAAGCAGATCCAGGCAGACTAGGGAACAAAGGAGTTAGGTCTTGGTTCAAGTACAAGAACATAGAATGTGTTTATTTCTTTACTGTATGTAACAACTACTTGGGGGCACAATAAGGAGTCATTAGTAAAATAGAAGATTTGTTAGTATGAAGAGCAAGGGAAACTTAAAGGAAGCTTTTAAGAGGAACTATCTTCTTAACACTTATCATTCTAAACCAAAAAGGAAAACTTTGAAGAGGAACTTTTATTCTTAACAAATTTTCTCTCTTTTTTCCTAGTTTTGTTTAGCTAGTGGTTTGTCAATTTTCTTTATGTTTTTGAAGAACAAAGTTTTCACTTTGTTGATCATTTACATGGTTTTTTAAAACTTTTATTTAGTTCTACTATGATCTTTATTATTTTTTTTCTGCTAAATTTGGATGAGTTTTTTTCTTGCTTTTCTAGTTCCTTGAGGTTCATTGTTATATTGTTAATTTGTAATGCTTCTACTTTTCTTAGGTAGGTATTCATTGCTATAAACCTCCCTTTTAGCCCTGTTTAGCTGTATCCCACAGGTTTTGGTATGTTGTGTTTCCATTTTCATTTGTTTCAAGAAACGTTTTGATTTATATCTTAATTTCTCTGTTTACTCAATGGTTATTCAGGAGCATGTGGTTTAATTTCTATGTATTAGTCTAGTTGCCATCATTTCCCTTGGTGTACAGTTCTAGTTTTATTCCATTGTGGCCAGAGAAGATATTTAATATGATTTCAATTTTTGAAAATTTGTTGAGACTTGTTTTGTGGCTTAATATAGGCTCTCTCCCAGAAAATGTTCCATGTGTTCATGAAAAGAGCGTATATTCTGTAGTGTTAGATAGAATGCTGTGTAAATATCTCTTAGCTTTATTTGGTGTAAAATTCAGTTTAAATTCAAAGTTTCTTTCTTGATTTTCTGTGTAGATAATCTGTCTCATGCTGAGGTTGGGATGTTGAGTCCCCTTCTCTTATTGTGTTGGAGTCTATCTCTCTTGCTAGATATAGTAATACTTGTTTTAGGAATCTAGGAGCTCCAGTGCTTAGTGCATATATTTAGAATTGTTCTATTCTCTTCTTGGATGGATCTCTTTATGATTATGTGATGGCCTTCCTTATCTTTTAAAAAAATTGTTCTTGACTTACAATTTATTTTATCTGCTATAAGTATAGCTACTCCTGCTCCCTTTTGGTTTCCATTTGCATAGATAACCTCTTGCCATTCTTTTACTTTCTGTCTCTATGGATTGTGGTGAGGTGGTATTACCAGTGAGTTTTTTTGTAAGCAGAATATAGTTAGATCATGTTTTCTACCCATTCAGCCATTCTAAATCTTATAAGTGGAGAATTTAATCTGTTTACATTCCAGATTTTTATTAATATGTGAGGCTTTGTGCCAAGACCAGCTCAGTCGGGGAGACCCTAACCCAGTGGCGCTAGAGGAATTAAAGACACACACACAGAAATATAGTGGTGTGAAGTGGGAAAACAGGGGTCTCACAGCCTTCAGAGGAGACAGCCTCGAACAGAGATTTACCCACATATGTATTAACTCAAGCCAATGATAAGCATTGTTTCCATAGATTATAGATTAACTAAAAGTATTCCTTATGGGAAGCAAAGGGATGGGCCAAAATACAGGTATGTGTTTGGCTAGGTATCTGCAGCAGGAGCATGTCCTTAAGGTACAGATCACTCATGCTATTGTTTGTGGTTTAAGAATGACTTTAAGAAGTTTTCTGCCCCGGGTGGGCCAGGTGTTCCTTGCCTTCATTCCGGTAAACCCACAACCTTCCAGCATGGGCATCATGGCCATCATGAACATGTCACAGTGCTCCAGAGATTTTATTTATAGTCAGTTTTGGGGCCAGTTTATGGCCAGATTTTGGGGGGCCTGTTCCCAATAGCTTTGTTCCTGTCACATTCTTGTTTTCTGGTTGTTTTATATGTCCTTTGTTACTGTCTTTTTCTCTTATTGCTTGTCATTATGGTTTGGTGGATTTCTGTAGTAGGATCATTTGAGATGTTTCTCTTCCTCTTCTGTGTGATTGCTTTACCAGTGAGTTTTATACTTGGGTATGTTTCCATGGTGATAATGTGGAAATGTTGAAAACGTTGTCCTTTCAATTCTAGGTTTAGGACTTTCTTGAGCATTTCCTGTAGGCCCTGTCTAGTGGTAATGAAGCCTTTCAGCATTTGCTTGTCTTGGAAAGACAATTTCTTTTTCAATTATGAAGAATAATTATGCTTGGTTTATTACTCTTGGCTTGGCAGTTCTTTTCTTTCAGGACTTTGATTATGCTATCCTATTCTCTTCTGGCTTGTAAGATTTCTGCTAAGAAATCTGCTGTTGGCCGGGCGTGGTGGCTCAAGCCTGTAATCCCAGCACTTTGGGAGGCTGAGATGGGCGGATCATGAGGTCAGGAGATCGAGACCATCCTGGCTAACATGGTGAAACCTGTCTCTACTAAAAAATAAAAAAACTAGCCGGGCGAGGTGGTGGACGCCTGTAGTCCCAGCTACTCGGGAGGCTAAGGCAGGAGAATGGCGTAAACCCGGGAGGCGGAGCTTGCAGTGAGCTGAGATCCAGCCACTGCACTCCAGCCTGGGCAACAGAGTGAGACTCCATCTCAAAAAAAAAAAAAAAAAAAAAAAAAATTCTGCTGTTAGAACTGGGCACCATGGCTCACACCTGTAATCCCAGCATTTTGGGAGGCTGAGGTGGGCAGATCATGAGGTCAAGAGATCAAGACCATCCTGGCCAACATGGTGAAATCCTGTCTCTACTAAAAATACACACACACAAAAAAAATTAGCTGGATGTGATGGCGTGTGCCTGTCATCCCAGCTACTTGGGAGGCTGAGGCAGGAGAATCACCTGAACCCAGGAGGCAGAGGTTACAGTGAAATGAGATTGTGCCACTGCACTCCAGTCTTGCAACATAGCAAGACTCTGTCTTAAAAAAAGAAAAAAGAAAAAAAAATCTGCTGTTAGTCCAATGGGGTTTCCTTTATAGGTAACTATACACTTTTCTCTTGCTATTTTTAGGATTTGCATTTTACATAGACTATAGAAAGTCTGATTACATGCCATGGAGAACAACTTTTTGCATTGTAGTTTTCTCAGAATTGTTGAACATTTTGTATCTGAATGTCTAAATCACTTGCTAGAGTTGGGAATTATTCATCTATTCTTTCATTAAATAGGTTTTCTGATCTGTTCTTTGTCTCTTTTTTCTTCAGGATGCCAATAATTTGAATATTTGGTTGTTTATATTGTACCAAATGTCACAAAGTCTTTGCTCATTCTTTTTTTGTGTGTGTTTTTGTCTTTTTGAATTATTTCACAATGTATATCTTCAAGGTTTGGAATTCTTCCTTCTGCCTGACCTAGTATTGTTGGTTGTTGAAGCTTTCAAATGTATTTGGAATTTCATGTCATGAATTCTTTAATCCAGAATTTCTGATTTTTTAAAAATCTATATCTTTTGTGAACTTCTTATTCATATCCTGAATTATTTTTATGTTTTCTTTGTATTTTTTTCAGAATTCTTTTGTATCTCACTGAACTTCTGTGAAATAAATATTTTGAATCCTTTATCTGGAATCTTGATAATTTCTTTTTGATTAAGATCTATTGTGTTCCTTTAGGGCTTTTTTTTTCTTTTTTGCTTTTTCATGTTTCTGTGTTCTAACATTAACATTTTTGCATCTGATATAACAGCCAGTTCTTCCTATTTTTGAATTTTGTTTCATTGTGGAGAACTTCTTCCTGAAGATAAGTCTATAGTGTTGGTTGTGTGGGGTATTTTGGATTTGATTCTGGGTGTAGTACACAGTAGAGTACTATGGTCTCTGTATAATTTCTTTGGCTGTAGACAATATTAATGGTATCTGTGATTTCTTCTGTGCATTAGGGTGTGGTTATTAGTGAGACTGTGGTGACGATGTGCTGGAGGCTGGGATGCCACATGAGACAGTCTTCAGTCTCCAGTGGTGGCAGTGGTGTGCTGAGTGTTCCTATCTTTGTGCCCCAGGGTGGTGTATACTGGTATTTGTGTTGGTGGTTACTGGTGGGCTGATTCCTGGGCCTCTGGGTGGCTTGTTTGGATGCCAGTAGTGGCAGTCGTTGACTGGGTGGGTGGGTGGGTGGGATCTTTGGCTCCTGGGCAGCTAGCTTGGCAGTGGCAATGGTGGGCTGATTCTCTGGGTCCCAAGCAGTGTACATTGTTAGCGGCAGCTGTGATAGGCTGGGTGGGATGCCCATAGGTGGTGTTTGTAGGTAGGTGACAGCTAAGGTGATAGCACCCAACCTCAGGTACCCAGGAGGAGGGCGCAGGTGCCCAAAGTGGTGGATTGGGTTGAGGAATTCCCAGGACCCGGGCCTGTGTTCTCTGTCTCAGTGGGAGGGGTTAATGAAGCTGTCTCTTCATCATTAAATGCTGTGCCACCGAGTCCCTTAATTTTGTTTTTGCCTAGAGGACTGAAACATTTATTATAGTTTAGGTCTGCTGGTTGTTTTTTCACTCCCTGTATGTCTAAAACCCTTTGTTTGTTTGTTTATTTGTTTGTTTGTTTCTGAGACACAGTCTTACTCTATTGCCCAGGCTGGAGTACAATGGTGTGATCTGGGCTCACTGCAACCTCCGCCTCCCGTGTTCAAGTGATTCTCCTTCCTCAGACTCCTGAGTAGCTGGAATTACAGGTGCGTGCCACCATGCCTAGCTAATTTTTGTATTTTTAGTAGAGACGAGGTTTCACCATGTTGGTCAGGCTGGTCTTGAACTCCTGAGTTTGTGATCTGCCCACCTCAGTCTCCCAAAGTGTTGGGATGACAGGAATGAGCCACCGCACCTGGCCTAAAATCCCTTTATTTTTTGATAGATATATTCAAGGTGTGTTAGCTTAATTTAATCATCACACACCGTATACTTATATCAATACATCAAACAATATCTCACAAATGTATTATACTTTGTCAATTAAAATTATACATATATATTTGAAAAAGGTATTGTTTTCCGGGAATAGAATCTAGTTTCACAGCATTTTCCTTTTAGGACTCTAAAGATGTTGCTCATCTGTCTCCTTATATGCATTGTTTCCAATGAAATACCTGCTGTCATCTGTATTATTATTATTAGTTTTTTCACTTTCTGCTTTTTCAATTTTCTCTTTTTCTGTGCTTTTCAATAAATACATGTTTGTTTGTTTTTTACCCAGAATTATAGAGTGAACTTGAGAAACAATCTGTAGGGAGGGCTTTTTGACTATTGGTTGTAAATTTTTAGAAACAGTTGTTCGCTTCTTGTTTTATTAGGTCACAGGCTAATTTCCTCAGAGTATTCTTATATTGAAGAATGTCATAATTCATTTTATTGGTCATCCCTAAAACCATAAAAACCCTAAAAGCAAACGTTGGCAATACCATTCAGGCCATAGGCATGAGCAAGGACTTCGTGGCTAAAACACCAAAAGCAATGGCAACAAAAGCCAAAATAGACAAATGGGATCTAATTAAACTAAAGAGCTTCTGCACTGCAAAAGAAACTACCATCAGAGTGAACAGGCAACCTGCAGAATAGGAGAAAATGTTTACAATCTACTCCTCTGACAAAGGACTAATATCCAGAATCTACAAAGAAACAAATTTACAAGAAAAAATCAGACAAAAAGTGGGCAAAGGCTATGAACAGAAACTTCTCAAAAGAAAACATTTATGTAGCAAACAGACACATGAAAAAATGCTCATCATCACTGGCCATCAGAGAAATGCAAATCAAAACCACAATGAGATAGCATCTCACACCAGTTAGAATGGCAATCATTAAAAAGTCAGGAAACAGCAGGTGCTGGAGAGGATGTGGAGAAATAGGAACACTTTCACACTGTTGGTGGGACTGTAAACTAGTTCAACCATTGTGGAAGACAGTGTGGCGACTCCTCAAGGATCTAGAACTAGAAATACCATTTGACACAGTGATCCCATTACTGGGTATATACCCAAAGGATTATAAATCATGTTGCTATAAAGACACATGCACATGTATGTTTATTGTGGCACTATTCACAATAGCAACGACTTGGAAGCAACCCAAATGTCCTTTGTAGGGACATGGATGAAGCTGGAAACCATCATTCTGAGCAAACTATCGCAAGCACAAAAAAACAAACACTGCATGTTCTCACTCATAGGTAGGAATTGAACAATGAGAACTCTTGGACACAGGATGGGGAACATCACACACTGGGGCCTGTTATGAGGTGGGGGCAGTGGGGAGGGATAGCATTAGGAGATATACCTAATGTAAATGATGAGTTAATGGGTGCAGCACACCAACATGACACATGTATACATATGTAACAAATCTGCACATTGTGCACATGTACCCTAGAACTTGAAGTATAATAATGAAAAAAAAAATTGGTCATCTTGACTAAAGCGTGGTGCCTAGATAGGTGGTCAAGCGTTATTCTGGATGGTTTGTGAGGATGTTTGTTGGATGAGATTAACATATAAATAGCTAGACTTTGAATAAAGTAGATTGATGTCTATCATGTGGGTGGGCTTCATTCAATTCATTGAAGGTGTAAATTAAACAAAACACTGACCTTCCTCGAGGAAGATGGAACTCTGCAGCAGATAGCACTGGGATTTGAACTGCAGTATCAGTCAACTGACCCACAAACAGCTGGTTGGTTTGTGTACAGCATTTGCAAGATGAATGGACAACATCCTGTTTGGAAGTCCACCTGTTTGATCAAAGAAGGTAAAAACAGAAGAGCTCTTGTGGACTTAATTGCATAGTGTTTTCTTAGCAGTAGTGGAAGAATTGAACAATGATAAAGCTCCTATGTTTTAATTTTTACTGACTTACAGGGAGTGACTAATGGCGTGGCCATATAATTAATCAGGAGACCAATGGGAAAGTTGCCTATGAAAAGAATGCCCATATGAGGCAAGTCCGGTGGAAATCACTATGGTAATTTCAGGGGTTCATTAATGTAAGATCTGTTGATTTCTGATATAGATTGGATGTTGCTCTTGTGCAGATCTCATGTCGAGATGTGATCCCAGCATTATAAGTGGGGCCTGGAGGGAGGGAGGTGGTTGGATCATGAGGTCAGTTTCTCATGAATCATTTAGCACCGTCCCCTCAGTGCTGTTCAGGGCCCCTCAGAATACCTCCCTTCCAGGTTTGGAAGGTGATTTAAATCAACAAGAATTTGTCTTCAAGTGTTTGCCAGGTGCACCTGAAATTCCAGCTATGAGAGTGGCAGAGGCAGAAGGATATCTTGAGTCCAGGAGTTAGATTTTAGCCTGAGCAACATTTGAGGCCAGTCAGGGAAACATATCAATACCACATCTCAAAAACAACAACAACAAAAAATCCATGTTTGCTTGTGGTGATCACCTGAGTCCATGAAATAAGTAGACACTGGGGCCTTAGCAATGCAGAGATATGTGGAATCAAGACATATTCCTCTTGCATTCCACACATCACAGGCACAAAATACATATAAGAAGGGCTTTCTTTAACAAAAAAAAGAGAGATAGCATATGGCTATGTGGCAGATTCTTTTATGGGAAGGCCTTGAAACTACATAGCTGGTAAGTTAGACTGATACCATTATCCCCAGGAAGCAGCAAATGGGTCTTGGCAGGAATAGATCCTCACCCTGGAGAGGGCTTTGTTCAGCTGGCTGTAGGTGTGTTACCAAACTAAACTGGGGTCCACTTACCTCGGGCAGTAAAAGCAAACATCCACACTGAGACTGTAGTGGGAGAAAGGAGGGCATTTATGTGCAGGGCGCCAAACAAGGAGAATCGGGCAGCTCATGCTTAAGTCCCAACCTTTTTGATGGCTCACAAGCAAGGATTTTTAAAGGCAGGGGCAAATTTCAGGAAAGCAGCGTTACAGGCAACATCAAAAATCAATGCCTAGAAGTGATACACTGCTTCGGCCTTAAAAGGTGGAAAATCCTGATGAGGGAGCTTACAGGTCTTAGGTAGATTTAAAGATTCTCTGATTTGTGATAGATAAGGAAGCAAAGCTTCCTTACACAGCTGGGGGCAGTAGAGAGCAATGTTCAGGCCTGGCCTATAGCCTTGACTGTCTCCCGTCCCCTCAGGAAGAAATTTAGAACAAAGAACGGCGGTCAGAGTTCAGTCCTCAGTTTCCCCTTTATAAGGTCTCCCTGTCAGTGGATCTATTAGGTGAGATTCCATGTTTCTGAAAAACAACTCAGGGACATATGTTAAGATGTTATTTTTAGTTTCTGTTGAGAATCTAACATCTTGTGACCTAACTTCCTTGGCTATTGTTTTAAGCTATCATTACCTTCTTGTTTATAACGTCACTCACTTCCTTTTTAGGGCTGGCTAGGTGCCTGCAGTTTCTCTTGAAGGAACTGAAGGCTTTTCTTTATTTCCAGGTTGGGAGGCCCTGGCAGGCTTCTAAGAGAGATTCTTCCTTTATCTCAGATGCAAATGCTCGGAGTGCTACAAAGAACTTGAATGGGAGGTACTGCAACCATGTGGACTACTGAGTCACATTTCTTTACACCGGAAAATGCACCTGCTCAAAATGTCCAACAATGGTCAGAGAGATATCCGCCTCAAAGGAAGAGTTCCATAGAGAATTAAAATAGCCAGTTGAAACATTGGGTGTATAAAGCAAGAGTGGGGAAACAAGCACGAAGGGTGGGCTTATACACCTTCATGAGTGTGCTCACACTTGACATGAGAGTATCCTCTCTTTTCCTGGTGGATCAGGGGAAGGTGCTGGTGTGATCTATATATATTCCTTCCCATGGTGGGAGGACACTGGAATAATGACTGTAATTCACCTCAACTTGCTTTTCTCATCCCTAACGCAGTGGTCCCAGGACTAGGGATGCAAATGGAGTCCAGAAACACGAATTATTCCTAAGCAGGAAACTGTAAATATATTTTATGTCCTTTATGTAATAATTCCTAAGGGCTGTAGAAGTAGGTTGTGCCTTCACTGCATCTGGTGAAGTTGGGGTTAACACTGAATGCAGCTGTATTGCCTGGGGTCAGATAGCCACCCAGTTCTCTACCTGCATAACCCTCCCCTCTATGAACTGGAATGGATGATGCGAGACAATTGCTAGAACAGTATTGGTCCCTACAGTCCAAGCCAGCACAGCAGCAGAACCTAGTGTTCCTTCCAAAATTATAAATGTTTAGTATAAATGAAGAGAAGGAGAAATAGTAGCTGAGAGTAAATGAATGAATAAATGGGTTATGTAATGAGGAAAATCCAATGTTACATGAACTACTCGAAAGAGGTATAAGTAAGAGAGAGTATTGTCTCGTAGCTCGATTTCTCCAGATGCCTGAAAGGGTGCAGCCACGTGTTGCTGAGACTATTCCTATTTTTGGACTGCACTGGGATAACTATTAATGACCAAAGAGGATTCTGGTAATGTACCAGGATCTTTTCACTGTTATGATTCTTCTGGTATAGGAGATCTGTGATTGGCCAGGCACAGTGGCTCATGCTTGTAATTCCGTCAGTTTGGGAGGCAATGGTAAGAACATCATTTAAGGTCAGGATTTGAGACCAGCCTCTGCAAAATAGTGAGACCCATTCCTATAAAATATTAAAAATTAGTTGGGCATGGTGGTGTGCACCTGTAATGCTATCTACTTAGGAGGCCGAGGCAGAAGGATCACTTGAGTCCAGGAATTCGAGGTTACAGTGAGCTGTGATTGTGCCTCTGCATTCTGCATGGGCAACAGAGCAAGAGATTAACTGTAAAGTAAAATAATAAATATTATAAGAAGAGATAATGTGGTCAAAACCAGGGTGTGATCTGTGTTCCAATAAACATATTTGTTCTTTGTCCCTGTTTCCTGACAACCACGTTCTAAAACATTTGCAATCTCCTCAGTGATAAACATGACTTCACTATGGCAATGAGATGACTGTGGGGTGAGGGGCTCCTAGATAGCTTCAGAATGGGGGCCGGTTGCCAGAAACACGAAGTTATGATTAAAGGATTGGAAATTTTAGCCCCATCCCTAAAGTCTGGGAAGGAAAGAGAGGCTCGAGGTTGAGTTCAGTCACACAATGGCCGGTGATTTAATTAATCTTGCCAAACAATGAAATTTACATAGAAACCTCTAGAGATTGGGTTTCGGAGAGCTTCCCAGTTGGTGAGCACATCCGTGTGTCCACTTGCTGGGAGGGTGGTGAACTCCATCTCCATGGGAACAGAGGCTCCTGTGCTCAGAACCCTTCCAGACCTTACCCGGTGCACCTCTTCATCTGGCTGCTCATTTGTATCCTTTATACGTGCTATGGTTTGAATGTTTCCCCAAAAAAGCATCTGTTGGATATTTCTTCCCGAATGCAACATTTTTAAGAAATGGGACCTTTGAGAGGTGATTGGACCATCAGAGTTCTGCTTTCATTAATAGATTAAGGCTCATCATAAAAGGACCTGAGGCTGTCACTTTGACCTCCTTTTCCCCCTACCTCTCATCCTCTCTTGCCCTTTTGTTTTCTACCAGATACAGTCCCTTGATCTGGGAATTCCAATCCTTGACACCATGAATGAAACAAATTTCTGTTTGTTATAAGTTATCCAGTCTCAGGTGTTCTGCTATAGTGGGATAATTTAAACCAGGGATCCCTAACCCCCGGGCTGCGGACTGGTACAAGTTTCTGGCCTGGTAGGAACCAGATCGCACAGCAGGAGGTGATCGGTGGGCCAGAGAGCATGAGCATGACCACCAGAGTTCCGCCTCCTGTCAGATCAGTGGCCAAATTAGATTCTCATAGAAGCACAAACCCTATTGTGAGCTCGGCATGCGAGAGATCTAGGTTGCATGCTCCTTATGAAAGACTAATGCCTGATCATCTGAGGTGCAACAGTGTCATCCAAAACCATTTCCCTCTGCCTTCCGCCACCTCCACTGGTCCATTGAAAAACTGTCTTCCATGAAACTGATCCCGGGTGCCAAAAAAGTGGGGATTTAAGCTACAACAATTAAAAAAACTACAATACTGAGTGTGAACGGAAAATAAAATTTCAGGACTCCAAATTCACTATACCAAAGGGAAAAGTTAAGTTTGGAGACTGAGTGATGGCAAAACTGCCTTTCTTTTGTTCCTAAACAAATAACTGCAAAGATAGAAGACCCCATATCTCCCCAGGTGGCCTCCCTCACAAACTGCTCACAAGACAATTCCTTGTGGGCCCCAACATCTTTACTCTAAAACAGAGTTTTGTTGACTTTCCCCCGACAATGTAAATTAACAGCTTATCTTCACAGGCTCAAGACAAAGACAAAGACATCATCCCTTCACCCCATCCCCATCCCCGTGACTTTTCTACCCAAAGTTTACTTTATCTTATGTAAAATGCAGATGTCCTGAGCACGAGATGAATGCAGAGTTGACTGTGTTTTTCCTCTCCTGGCTGCTCTTTCCCCTATAAATATTGAAGTCCTCAAAACCCTATTAGGAAAAAGCATGGGCCACAGATGCTACAATGATTTGTGTCTCTGTTTCCTAGCTCAGCAAAATAAACTTCTAAACTGACTGAGACCTGTCTCCGACGCTTTTTGGCTTTTTTTTTTTTTTTTTTTTTGGCTTTACATGGCTAAAGCAACTTCCTGAGTCCTTTGAGTTAGTTTAAGAATTATCAGTCCCTGGGAGGTGAGAGACCCCTGACTTTGCAGCCATGATAGACAGAAGTGCAGGTGACCTGGGACCTGATACTTGTGACTTGCATCTGAAGTGAGGACAGTCTTGTGGGACTGAGCCCTTAATCCTGTGGAGCCCTGGTAGTTAGTGTCTACCTGGTGAACTCCAGGTAGTTAGTGTCAGAATTGAGTCGAACTCTAGGACTCCCAGCTACTGTTAGAGAATCAGAAAGTTATTTGGTTGGAGGAAAACCCCATCACCGTCCCACAGAGAGAAACTCAGAGTAAGAGTAAGCAAGTACACCTCTATCTTTTTGGTCCCACAGGAGAAGATAAACAAAATGTAAGCATTTATTTCATGTCCCTAATCTACTAAACACAGGTTACTACCAGCTGTTCATTGTCCAGACGTGGAGTGGTCCTACCTCTAACCTAGAAGTTAGGATTTTTTAGGCCTTTGAGGGTGTCACATAAAAACTAATAAATGTTAGAAATTCTCTCCCAGAAATATTTCCACACACAAGAAAATGTAGATATTAATATAAAACATCGGTGTGGACGCAGATTCTCGGAGCTCTTACAAACCTGGTGTTTTACTCCTAGTAAGAGACAAAGCCAAGGGAAGCTGTTTGAATAATCATTTCACTATCACACAATGCCACTCCAATAATCTAGAGTATGAACTGGGATAGACAAAAACTAGATGTAATAATCTATCCTCAAGGAAATGGGTGGAAATATGTTATTTATTAGTCACTGGTTCATTCAGACACTCTACGTGCCTACCAGGTAGCAGATAAAGTTCTCGTCCTGGATCACTGCTCCAAGAATTAAAATTTGTCACTTTTCCCCACCCCTTACACTCCAGCACTTGAACCCTCTTACTACACCAGAATTCCACACTGTCGGTGAAAAGAGTCAAACTCGGTAACATATTTGAAGAGATTTATTCTGAGCCAAAAATGAGTGACCACAGCCCATGACACAGTCCTCAGGAGAACATGTGCTCAACGTGGTTGTGGCACAGGTTGGTTTTATACATTTTAGGAACATATGTGACATCAATCAAATACATTTAAGCTATACATTGGTTCGGTCCAAAACACTGGAACAATTTGAAGCAAGCAAAGGTTGCGGGGTAGTGCTTCTGGGTTGTAAGTAGATTTTTAATTTTTCTGATTGGTAATTGGTTGAGTTATTACCAATAGAAACGAATGTCTGGGTTATGATAAGAGGTGGTGGAGTCCAAAATTTTCTCATGCAGATCAAGCCTCCAGGTGCCAGGCTTCAGAGAGAATAGACTGTAAATGTTTCTCATCAGACTTAAGGTCTCTGTTGATGGTAAATCCTGGTCAGCTTTTCCTGAATTCCAAAAGGGAAGAGAGCATAATGAGGCATGTTCAACACCTGCTTTCCATGATGGCTTGAGTCAGTCTTTCAGGTTAACTTTTGAGCACGCTGGCTGAGGGTGTCCATTAAAATGATTGGGAGGGAGTGGCTTTGATTTTTATTTTTGGTTTACAGCATGTAAAATATTGAGAGGAGACAGACACCACCTCCGTCCCTGGATGAGGACAGCATTCCAGTCACCCCTGCAGTTGATCATGGACATGAGTCTTAAGCTCCACCAGTCCGATGACCACCTGCTCTAGAGGTGTCATTGTCTCAGGTAAATACTAAGGGTTTGTCATCTCAAGCCAAGAAGATGAAGGACACTGACACACGAGAAGTGAGTTTAGGAGCAAAGGGTTTAATAGGCAAAAGAAAGACAAAGGGGAACAGCTCTCTTCTTGTGAGAGAGAGGGGCACCCAAAAGGGAATTCTGGCCTGGAATGGGAGTGCATCGGATTTTACAGGCAGGCTTGAGGAGATGGTGTCTGATTTATGTAGGGCCCACAGGTTGGTTGGACCAGGTGTAATATTTACACAGTGCGTGTGGAAGGCTGTTCACCCCACCCTCATCCTATTATGCAAATGGGCTTGCCACTTGGCTGGCACCATGCTGTCTGCTTACTGTAAATGTGCCTGGCAAAGAGAAGGGAAGATGGAGTTGCCATTATGAACATGCCCAGTCTCAGGTGTCCTATTCCTATTGGCACAGCTGCCGGCATTCACCCGTGCAAGCTTCCAGCTTACTTGTCTGTGTCTGAAGCTTGATATTACAGGCTGTACCTTGTTAGAAAAGAAAATAATTTGGAGCCTGCTTTTCATTAAAAGCCTTCCATACCCTCACTACCTGTCTAAATAATTTCTTCTTATCTCCTATATCACTGCCAGCCTCTGAGCCAGAATGAGGTGACAGAGAGGCTGGGACTGTGCAGAACACATTTTAGTAAAGATGGCTGAGTGACAGTAGTGATGTCCAATTGCCAGGTGCAGAAGTGACATCTGTCCTGGCCTCGGGGTCCAGTGTCCAGCACCAGGTGTCAGAGGTGTGGGCAGTGGCGTCTGTGCTCAGCAGCAGGGGCAGTTCTTCCTAGGAGGTACCTGATCCAGGGTGGGCTATGGATTCTGTTCCTGGATGTGTAGGTTCCAGCCTGCTTCTGTGGCCTTCCCCACAATAAAACTAGCCCCCAATACCAGATATACGACTTTATGTGTATATTACAGAAATTTGTTTTCCATAGTTTGCTCCAAGAAGTGAATGAGAAATGAGTCTGTGGGCGGGTGTCAGAGAGCCCCATTCAGAGGTGTTCCTTGTGGGAGAGCCACATCCTGAATTGACTACCTGGTGTCTACCCCATGGTGGAGAGAACAACAGGGAATGTCACATCTCATAACTGATAATACACATCCTCCCTTTTCTTTCTGTGAGGAAAATCCTCTTTTAAATAGGGTTTGAAAACCCACCCCACCCACCCACCCTGGCCACTCTCTGATCTCTGATCTCAGTGGTTCCTGATCTGGCTGAGCAACAGGATTGCTGGTGGGGGCTTAGAAAATACTCAGGCCACTCCCCAGAACCCGTCTCAGAGTATTACACCCAAGACCAAGGAATCGTTTATATAACAAGCCCTAGAGATGAGGCTGATGCTCAGACATGTGGGATCCTCATGTTCTTGATACTCCAAGTGTAATCTGGAGACCAGCAACATGAACTCCAGCCTTGTCATAAATACAGAATCTCTTGCTTCACTCCAGACTTCCTGGATCTCAGCACCATGTCCGGGTGATCCCTGTGCACACGGGAGTTCCTTGTCTAAGTGTCCTCTAGACATGGGGTCAGAACTGTGCAGTCTGCTCTGGGTGTGGTGTGATCACATCCCTTACAACTGGAGGTCCAGGGTTCAGTCCTTGCCCTCATTCTTTTCCACAGTCAATCACTCCCTTGGGGCCCTCATCCATGCTTGAGGTTTTAAGTATCGTTTATATGGTGTGACCTCCTAAATAGATTTCTCCTGCCCAATCTATTTCTCCTTTCCTCTAAACTCTGGAGTTGTCTGTCCAAATTCCACCCCAGCTCCCCCACCTGCATTCCTAGTAGACATCTCCACTGAGTGCCTGTGATGCCCCCTCCTCAGTATGCTCCTGCCAGAGTCTCCCCATCTCCACTGACAGCAGCTCCACCCTTCCTTCTACTCACTCATTTTACAACTATGGGTGTCCTTGATTCGTCTTTCTCACACCACAGATACAATCCACTGGCAAATGCTGTGAGTTCATCTTCAAATGCATCCAGAATCCCCTCATGTCCCACTTTTTCCCCTTCTCATGCCCTAGTTGAGGTAACCGACATCTCCAGCCTGGAATACTGTACTCGCTTCCTACTGTTTTCCCTTCTGCCTCCCTCGTCCCTCAGCTCTCAATTCTCTTCTCAGCACAACAGTCAGAGATCCTTTTAAAAGACAAGTTATATCATGGCCCTCTTCTGCTCAAAACTGTCCTCTGACTCTTCATCCCACTCAGAGCAAAGGTCAGATCCAACCCCATTCCACTCAAGCCCACCTGCTCTGGCCACACCTCTGACCTCACCTCAGTTTCTCTCTGTCCAGCCCTCCTGGCCTCCTTGTTCTTCTGGGAACACAAACACCTTCCTGCTATAGTGCATTTGGACTGGAGGATCCTCTGCCTGGAAAGAACTTCCCCAGACATCCTCATGTCCCTCAAATCCTTCCTTAAGTCACCTTTGCAACAAGGCACACACTGGCCACCCAGCACAATAGCCACCCTCCCTGTACCCACTGCCCACATCCTGGATCACCTGCCTCACAGCACTTAACACCTTCTAGCACTTTCCTTCCTTACTCTGGTAATAGTTATAGTGTATCTATCATCTGCCTCTTTCCACTGGAACATGTGCTACAAAAGGCCAGAGATTTTTCTGATTTTACTTCAATGGTGTTCCCCAGATGCAGAACCATTCTGTCCTATGTCTGGCCAATGACAAAGGTCAGTTGAATGAATGATCACTGTAGAGCACCTCCCTATTCTAAAGGCAGCATCTTTATTAACATAGCCTCAGGCCAAATGCTGTTTTGTGGCAGCTACAGCACAAGGTCCCCTCACACTGAGACAGAGGCCACCTATGTTTTTCTCAGCAGTGCTGCTTGTGTGTTCTCCTTCCCCCATCCCTCTTTCTACAGCAACGCCCCCCACACCCCCCAACCCAGCACACTGCAGCTCACAATCAGGTTCTCTCTTCAGGAAACAGTCCTTGATGATGGGTCCAATTCCAGAGACAAATATAAGTCTAAATTAGACTCTGCATTATAGATTCATGAGTTGGGATTGGATTCAGCACCAAGATCGCTAGAACCAGGGCAGGGAGAGAGGGCAGGAGAGCAGAGCAGAACAGAAGCTCTTGAAGCAGGGCAGGAGGTGAATGGCTTTGAAAATTTGTCTCAGAATGCACAGAGACCCCGTGTGCAGGGGCCGCCCTGGGCGATGTCTGAGCCTCTGTGGTCACAGCTCTCGCTGGACAAGTTTCCACTGAAGGGACAAGGATGACGGAGCAGTGAAGGTGACCCAGCTGAGGACTGACCACATAAAGCCCACGAAGAACTGAACAGCAACTAGGCACAGGCCCAGTCCACACTGGGCTCCTCACAGCCTTCTCCACCCCCACCTGCAACAGACTCAACACAGGGAACATGCAGATTCTGGAAGGTTCTCAGGTCTTTATTTGCTCTCTCAAATTCTAGGATTTGACTTATTTAATTAATCCATCAACCTCACATAGCAAATATTTGAGAAAACAAATTTATATTCAGATTCTTATTTTCAGTAGGGAAGTAAGAAGTTGCAGCTCAGTGCACATAAAGTTGAGACTGAGATGGAGACATCCAGCCCCACCTCTCTGGAACAGGAAAGATGACTGGGGAGGAAACACTGGTCAGCGTGGGAACAGGGGTCACGGTGGACACGGGGATGGGCTGTCTCTCCACCTCCTCACATTATGCTAACAGGGACGCAGACACATTCAGATGCCTTTGCAGAAAGAGATGCCAGAGTCTCTTGAAGTCACAAAAGGGAGGTGTGAAGAAATCCTGCATCTCAGTCCCACACAAGACAGTTATCTCAGGCTACAGAAAACAACAGTCATGAACAAATTCAAGTCAGTCATGGTAAGTGATGACACTCTGAACAGCCCACCACACACTCGAAACATCCCAATCAAAGAATCTCTATTACCCAGGCCTTTCCCTTCTGTCCCCCCGCCCCCCTACTCTAGACCCCAAGAATCTCACCTTTTCAAGCCGTGAGAGACACATCAGAGCCCTGGGCACTGTCGCTGGCTGGGGTAGAACAAAAACAGGAGCTGGTCAGAGCCCTCAGGAGACATGGGACAGGAGGAATTATGGGGTGGGTGAGCTCCTCCACACTCCCACCCCCACCACTTACACGCAGCCTGAGAGTAGCTCCCTCCTTTTCCACCTGTGGGAAGAAAATATCCTGTGAGGGGACTGGGAGGAAGCAGGGCCATAAGATCTTAGAGGAACCTCCTAGTCTTGGACCCAAGAGAAATTTCCAGAATGATGACTACAGACCCAGATCAGGAAACAGGAGGAGAGCAGGTGTGTGTTCTGGACCAACTCCCCTCCTAAGGTCTGTCCTTAGCAGGGACCTTCCCCTGACTCGTGAATGCTGGAATCAGGACCCCAACAGCACAACCATCAAGGTGATACATCCGTCCTTCATTGTCACATGTGCTGCACAAAAGATTAAGTGCCGGCACCCAGGGCCCCAGGCTGGGTTAGCCCCTGTGTGGATGCTGCTTCCCAGGAATGAGGCAGTGAACACTTCTACCTGGTGCTTGAAACCCCCAGCGGGACAAGAAAACCCAGACCCCACGTCTCACCCCTTCCCTACCTGAGCTCTTCCTCCTCCACATCACAGCAGCGACCACAGCTCCGGTGACCACAACTGCTAGGACAGCCAGGCCAGCAACAATGCCCACGATGGGGATGGTGGACTGGGAAGATGGCTCTGGGAAAGGAGGGGAAGGTGAGGGGCCCTGACCCTGCTGAAGGGCTCCAGCTTTCCCTGAGAAGAGACATGACCCCTCATCCCCCTCCTTACCCCATCTCAGGGTGAGGGGCTCCGGCAGCCCCTGGTGCTGCACATGGCACGTGTATCTCTGCTCTTCTCCAGAAGGCACCACCACAGCTCCCCACTTCTGGAAGGTTCCATCTCCTACTGGCCTGGTCTCCACAAGCTCCGTGTCCTGAGTTTGGTCCTCCCCATCCCGCTGCCAGGTCAGTGTGATCTCCGCAGGGTAGAAGCCCAGGACCCAGCATCTCAGGGTGGCCTCATGGTCAGAGACAGGATGGTGGGTCACGTGTGTCTTTGGGGGATCTGATGGGAAGAGTCAGAAAATTCAGGCACTTTGCATCTCTCATGGGACACTCCAGCAGCACCCATGTGATCATCCTGAGAATGAACAGGACACTTGGGGTGGGTAAGGGAGCACAGAAGCCAGACACCAGTTTGGACACAGGCCACCTGGGATAATCTCCTATTCCTTGGAGAGCTCTAGACTCTGAGGGAGGAACAGGCACTTCTGGTCCTGACCTGAGTGGAGGCCGAGGGACTCACAAAAGCTGGAATCAGACCTTCAAACACATTGAGTGTGAGGCAGAGAACAAGGCCTGAGAGAAAAGTTCACGGTGCCCAAGGCTGCTGCAGGGGTCAAAGGGGACCCCTGATCAGTATTCCAGGGACTGTCTTCCCCTCCCTGTCCTCAGACACGTCATCCCTTAATTGTCCTAGAGAGCAGAGGGGGCCCTCAGAGGAAATCAGGAAAACTCATGCCATTCTCCATTCAAGGGAGGGCGACATTCTAGCGCTGATCCCATTTTCCTCCCCTCCTCATGGGAGGCCATCCCGGGCGATCTAGAGGTGATGGGGAAGGCTCCCCAGTGCCCCTGGTACCCGCGCGCTGCAGCGTCTCCTTCCCGTTCTCCAGGTGTCTGCGGAGCCACTCCACGCACGTCCCCTCCAGGTAGGCTCTCTTCTGCTCCGCCACACCGGCCGCCTCCCACTTGTGCTGGGTGTTCTGAGCCGCCGTGTCTGCCGCGGTCCAGGAGCGCAGGTCCTCGTTCAGGGCGATGTAATCCTTGCCGTCGTAGGCGTACTGGTAATACCCGCGGAGGAGGCGCCCGTCGGGCCCCAGGTCGCAGCCGTACATCCTCTGGTAGGTGTGAGACCCTGGCCCCGCCCCCGCGGTCAGTACAGTCCCTCGAGCCCCGCCCCGCCCCGACCACCCCGCGGGGATTTTGGCCTCAACTGAAAATGAAACCGGGTAAAGGCGCCTGGGGCTCTCCCCGGTCGCGGGTCTGGGCGGGTCCCGCGGCTTCGGGGCGGATCTCGGACCCGGAGACTGGGGGAGACCCGGGCCGTACGTGAGGGATGGGGAGGGGTCGTGACCTGCGCCCTGGGCCGGTGCCACTCACCGGCCTTGCTCTGGTTGTAGTAGCCGCGCAGGTTCCCCAGGCTCACTCGGTGAGTCTGTGCGGTGACCTTGGAGTTCCGTGTGTTCCGGTCCCAATACTCCGGCCCCTCCTGCTCCACCCACGGCGCCCGCGGCTCCATCCTCGGACTCTCGGCGTCGCTGTCGAACCGCACGAACTGCGTGTCGTCCACGTAGCCAACTTCGAGATACCAGGGCTCCCGGCGGCCGGGCCGGGACACGGCGGTGCTGAAATACCTCATGGAGTGCGAGCCTGGGGGCGAGGAGAGGCTGAGACCCGCCCGACCCTCCTCCCCGCGCGGCTCCCCGGGTCCTGCGCCCCCGCCTGCGGTCCCCTCGCTCCTCCCCGCAGAGGCCATTTCCCTCCCGACCCCGCACTCACCGGCCCAGGTCTCGGTCAGGGCCAGGGCCTCCGAGAGCAGCAGGAGGAGGGTTCGGGGCGCCAGGACCCGCATCTCGGCGTCTGAGGAGACTCTGAGCCCTGGTGATTGCGTGGGGACTTTAGAACTGAGACCGCGGCGACGCTGATTGGCTTCTCTAGACATCCGACACCCAATGAGAGTGGGAACTGGGGACGCATCACGAGTATCCTGGAAGAAGGACCCGACACAGGTTGGGAGAAGAAGTGAAACTAGGGGAGTGGGGAATCCCCAACTCTGCGCCTCCCCAATGCAGATAAGGCCCGAGACCCTGAGGGCCACGCCCGAGACCTGGGACTTCGTCCTGATCCCTTCTTCTCCTACACCAAGTCTCTTTGTCACACTGTCTGCCTGACTCCTGGACGAGGATCTGTCGTGGAAACCAGGGAGAGACCCCCAGGCTGCGCCCAGCCCCTTCCCCTTCCCTACTCGTCCTGGAATCCCCGACCCTGAACTGGACTCCCTGCCTCCCACTCCTACCTCTCCCCTTGGACCTTTGTACAGGAAAACTCACCACGGGGAACTTGATGCCGGAGTGAGCTCGCCCTGGGAATGGAGGTGTAGAGACAGGGGTTTTCTCTCTAAACCTGGTGAAGTTTTGTCTGAAGGCACCACACAGAGATTCTCATAGAGACCAGTTTCCTTTTTGTTTATTAATACAGTAGGTAGCACAATGTTGGTAATCCCTGAATGATTAGAATTCCAATCTGTAACAGACCTGTGTCAAAACAGCATTACAAAGCTCCTAAGTTTTACTTTCGCAGACTATAGATCTGTGCCTCTGGGTTGTTGCCTTTAAAATTACCTTCATTCCCTAGCCCGAGTTTCTCTGTGTGAATCCAGAACATCTCCTGAATACAAAGAAGCAGGATTTGTTACTGTCTATTGCAACCGGGAGCCTGTAGTCATCACCTCAAAGTTGTGAGTGCTCCATGCAGTCCCAATGCTCTTCACCGACGCTCAAGCGCTACCTGTTTTCCTGAACTCTGCACATCTAAGCAGCGTGCATATTTTATCTGGACACTTGGCATTTTTGTAACTCTTTTTTTTTTTTAATCATAAGGAGCCAATTAGTTTTTAGGAAGTCCAACAAAATATATTGAATACCGAATGCAAAGAACCCCCTGCTAGGCTCTTCCACTGCTTTAGAATTCTTTCCTGTCTCCTTTTCCTCACCTCCTGCTTCTCCAGCCTTTCTCTCTGCCCCTCTCATCCCTCACACTCCCCCTTCCCCTAAATCCCCGCTACCCTGTCACTCCTGAATTGTGGCACTAACACTGTCCCTCACCTCCTGCCCATGTGTGTTCTCCCCACTGTGCTCAGCGGTCCTGCTAATGTGAGTAAGGTCGTGTCATTTCTTCACTTACAATGGTTGGATTTTGGTCTACAATTTTGCTAAATGTTTTCAATTTGTCTCATATCTTTTTGTTTCTGTTCCTCCTTTGCTACTTTCTTATGTGTCAAATAAACAGTTTTTAGTTTATGGTTTTAATTGTCCTAGTGGCTTTTAGCTATATTTCTTTACACTAGTTTTTTATTGTTGTAAGAATGGAAACCCAATTTCTTGACTTCTCACAGTGAAGTTCAGGTTCTATTAAACTACATCCGGCAAAATAAAGGATACTTGTAACAGTGTAGTTTCATTTAACCTACCATTATGCTATTACTGTTTTATATATTACGTCAATCTATATTATAAACTCAATGATACAGTGTAATACTTTTTGTTTTAGACAAGCAGCCACATGTCTTCAGGAAATTAAGAAAATGAGTGTGAATGTGACATGTGTATGTGCATCATTCCTGTTGTTAATTGTTCCTTTCTGTGTATCTGGGTCACCATCTAGTATCATTTCCCTTCAGCCTGAAGAACTTCCTTTAAAATTAAATATAGTACAGGATCCCTAAGAAATGAATTTTATGGTTTTGATGATCTAAAAATGTCTTTATTTTTGACTCCCCCCTTTTTTTTTTTTTTTTTTTTTTTTTTGCTTTTAGGGCATTTACATGTAATAAAATTCACCAGTTTTAGCTGTGCTTTTTGGTGAATTTTGGTAATTATTTAGAGTCATGTAACTACCACACTGCCCAGTACAGAAACACCGAATGCAGAGAACCCCCTGCTAGGCTCCTCCACTGCTTTGGAGTCCTTTCTCCTGCTCCTTGTCCTCACCTCCTGCTTCCCCAGCCCTTCCCTCTGCCCTCATCCCTCACACCCTCCGAGAATGAGATGGGTTAGGGAGGAAGGGTTTTTGTTTGTTTGTTTGTTTGTTTTCTATGAATGAATGTAACTTTTTATTATGATAGAGTTGTTTTATTAAAGAAATAGATGAAAATGGTTAAGTAAAATCAAATGACTCTAAAAGTTTTACAATGAAAGCAACAGTCTTGCCATTTGTTCTCTCCAGAGACAAGCACTTTTCATTCTCTCAGTTTTTCCTTCTGGTAGCTGCCTTCATGGGTTTTTCCAAATTATTATTTTTTCAGTTTTTCAAGTGGGTGCATATATTAATACATGTAATTTTTAAAAGCCTTTTCTGTTTATAATGCATCCTAACCGTCCCCTGCCTTGTCCCTCCTAATCTTTCAAAGCAATGACTTTTAACTCTTTTAGCAATGTCTTCTTTCTCCTCACATAACTACTTAGTCATTTCTTGATTATTTTATACATTTTATAGTGATTTTTTGAATGACAGATGAGGATTTAGCTCTTACACCATCACTATCTTTACTTTTCCTCCTATATTGTTCCAAAGTAGTTACCAGAGTTAGGGGCTAAGCAGTCACCACATCATTATGACTATGTACATATTGCTCATTGTTGAGAAAAACAGCGCAATATGCTCTTACTTCCTATCCTGTACTTCCTTCTGCCCTAGAATTAATGATTGCCTAACCACCCTTCCCCCTTTGTTTTTTTCACTTTTGCTTTATCTTCAAAGAACTTCTTTCCAAATGCCCCAAATCTGGCAATAATGTATTATTATTTTTAAGAGAAGGGACCTCACTATGGTGGCCAGGCTGGTCTGGAAATGTTGGACTCAAGCCAACGTCTTGCTTTTAGCCTCCTGAGTAGCTGGGACTGCAGACATGAGCCATTCCACCCAGCTAACCTATTAATATTTTTACTGTTTTTTGTTTTTTTTTTTAAGCCATCTCCATAGCTGGAATATTTCCTGTATTGGATCCTATTTGCTGGATCCGTGTCATTCTCTGGTTTGTCTCCTCCTTCATTTTGCTGGAGTATTTTCTCCAATAGCTTCCCAAGAAAGTGTCCATGGAGGTAACCCCTGAGTCTTTGCTTGCCTAAAAATGTATTATTTTACCTTCACCCTTGATTATTTGGCTGAATATAGATTTATCTGTTGAAAATAACTTTCTTTCTAGAATTCTGAAGGCATGCTTCCATTGTTTTCAGCTTCTTTTTCCAGACAGGATCTCTTCTGTCACCCAGGCTGGAGTGCAGTGGCGTAATCACAACTCACTGCAGCCGTGACCGCACGGGCTCAATTCATCCACCTCAGCCCCTGAGCAGATGGGACTACAGGTGGGCGCCACAACGCCCAGCTAACTTTTGTATTTTTTGTAGAGATGGGGCTTCACCATGTTACCCAAGCTGGTCTCAAGGGATCTGCCTATCTCTGCCTCCCAAAATGCGGAGCCAGTGTGTTACAGGCGTGAGCCACTGTGCCTGGCCAGTTTTTCTTTTATTCTCTCTCTTCTTCCTTCATTTCTCAAAGGCATCTCAACTCAATAGGCCCAAAACCAAAGTCAAACTCCATCAGAATATCCTGCTACTTCCAACCTTAAAATATATCTTAAATCACAGTTTCTTACTACATGCAACCTTCTGGTTCAAACTACCATCATCCCTCACTTGAACTTAGAATTGGTTTTCCTGCTTCTGTATTTTTTTAAATCATAAAGTATTTCAAATAAACCAAGTGTCGCTTTATACTTTTTATTACATAAAAAGAATAAAGATCTGCCAGGTGCGGTGGCTCACGCCTGTAATCCCAGCACTTTGGGAGGCCGAGGCGGGCGTATCACTTGAGGTCAGGAGTTCGAGACCAGCCTGACCAACATGGTGAAATTTCGTCTCCACCAAAACCACAAAATTCGCTGGGTGTCGTGGTGCGCGCCTGTAGTCCCAGCTACTTGGGAGCCTGAGGCAGGAGAATTGCTTGAACCTGGGAAGTCGGAGGTTGCAGTGATCTGAGGTCGTGCCATGGCACTTCCTCTGGGTAACAAGAGTGAAACTCTGCCAAAAATATATATATATATATATATATATGAAGAGGTTATATACTTAAACATGGAATTGCTTTAAGTGTTTGCCATTCACGGTTCCCATGCATGCCAGCAGCTTCTTACTGCAAACACCTGAGACTTGCTATAGGGCAGCTGGAGTACGTTCCACCCACACACAGGACAGGGAGCTGACAACCAAGGAGTGGAGGATCAATACTCCAGCTTTCTCCCCTCCGTTTCCCTGTATCTCAGCAGTATGGAGCTTGATACCAATGAGAACCTGCTCACTGACTTTAAACTGCTTTTCTTACCTTCTCAGTTTCATTTCTCCATACCTCAGTTGATGATTTCTGGTAAGACCTAGCAAATAAACTGTTTTCACTGAAATTTCAGTCTTGGAACCTGCTTTGGGTTCTCCAAAAGACTGAAATACATTCATTTTCCCATCACTGGACTTCCAGGTTGCTTTCAATTTTTCACTGTTACAAACAGGGCTGCAACATTTGCCTACAAACCTCTAGATATACACGTAGGAAGATTTCGGCATTTTCCACTAGTGAAACTGCTCACTTGGAAGGTATGTGCATCTTCATCTTTAATAAATACAACCGAATTTGAAAAGCCCGACAATGTCAAGGACTGGCCAGAGTCCCATGTGCGATGGGTGTGGAATGGCAGCTCACTGTAGCAGGTGCGGGGACTCAGTTGGGGTCTTGGAGAGGCACTTAGTTATAGCAAGAATGTTTCATAAATGGTATCTAATACATTCAAGACTAGTGTGGGATAAAAAACATGTTGCTTAGAAATCATTATTCATAGATCCAAAGTCAACAAAAGTCTTTTTCTTCTCATGTAAAAATACATAATTTTTTCCAGAGGGAGGGGAAACAACTTAAACCAGAAAACACCTTCATATTAATCATTCTTCTCATATACTTCAAATTTGAACTTCATGTCTTTCTCCTCCTGGACATCAGAGAGAACACCTGGGTATTCTGGCAGAAGTTTATATTTTTCCAAATCAATTTCTGGAAAAACTGTGTCACTTTCAAAGTCCCGCATGATCCTTGTCACAAATAGTTTAAGATGGCCTGGGTTATTCGTGGCTTCCTTATAAACAGAACTGCCACCAACTATCCAAATCATCGCTACTTTATTTGCTAATTCTGGGTGTTCAGTAAGTTTTAAGATATCATCCAGACATCTGGCAAGAGAATGAGCTCCTTGTGGAGGTTCCTTGAGTTCTCTGCTGAGAATTAAACTAATTCTATCCTTTAAAGATCGATTCTTCTCAGGAATGGAGAACCAGATCTTCCTACACGTAACACCAGATTCTGTTTACCTTCTCCTGAAGAGTTTGTGTCATTCTCTGGAAATACCTAAATTCATTCCTGAGCGGCGGCCAGGGCAGGTGCCCGTTCTTGCCAATGCCCATGTTCTGGGACACAGCGACGATGCAGTTTAGCAAACAAACCATGACAGCAGCGGTGAGCACCTCCGAGCCCGCTCGCTACACCAAAATGCGTGGCCAAGATTGGCTGGAAGGTTTTTACTGTGAACCTGGAGGATGAGCAATGAATGACATCCCTCTCTCCACCTCAAAGCTCGTCCTGAGCATTCACCTCCTGGGAGCAGGAGCAGCGCAGCAGCGCCACCTGGTGGTCCATGAGCTTCCTTTTGCAGATCACTCACAGCCCTGAGACCCTCCTCTCCTTTCCATGCACCTGGGATTTCTTCACTGGACACCAGCCTGAGTCAAGTTTCCTGTAAAGCAAGAGAAGCGCACAGGGCTTGCTCATGGAGTCCCTGCACAAAGTGGCCGTAGTGGCTGCGATGGACACTGCATGGGTACAGCAATTGAGGCGCCACTCACCAAGGCTGACCTGGCAGCTGCCACTGCTGAGGGCCCAGCCAACCAAAAGCAGCTGTTTTATTTTGGATGGAGAAATAAAACAGGGAATGGTAATTAAGAATAAAATAACATTATGATAGATAAATATGCCACTAAAGATATAGTAGCAGTTTAAATAATTTTGAGACTATGAACAAGATTATGCCAATGGAGAGAAGTTATTACAAGTAGAGAAAGCTGGAGTATTGATCCTCCCCTCCTTGGTTGTCAGCTCCCTGTCCCATGTGTGGGTGGAACGTACTCCAGTTGCTCTATAGCAAAAGACGGTGGGGGGAGGAATGGTGTCATCTCCACCTTTGGCGAGATCTGTGTCACCATGTTCAGGGGAAGGGCCATGAACTCCCCATGCAGAGAGGAGGCTGTGGCTGTGAAGGCGCCTGTGGGAGAGGTGAGGACCCGCTCCCTCTACACTGATGGCCAAGAGCCTGCAGATGGCGGGGAAAGCTTCGCCTCAGCTGTGTCCTATCAGGTTTTTCCAAGAGTCAAGGAGTAGAACTGCATATTGCCTCTGCTGATGTGAGCTGCACGCACACCTAGAAGTGAGGTCACCCCTGCTGGGGGTCCTGGGTCTGCTGGTTGTTCTGGGTGCTCAGGGGGAAGATGGGGAGGGGGCTATGTGCAAAACAGTAACCATGCTCTATAAATTATTTTTTCCTTAATCTTTGTGTCATAAAATAAAATGTAGGACTCCAGAAGGAAAAAGAAACGGTCTAAAATTTGTGTCCTTGAATAAAATGTGAACACCCATTAACCACCAGGGATAGACGTTTGTGGAGCAAACCAGAAGCCCCATCATTTGCCCCAGCTCAGCAGTAAACGCTTTCCTCCCCCAAATGAAAATACATCCTGACTTTCATGATCATCACTTCTTTGTTCTATTTTATATTTTTATCATCCAAAATTATAATTTAGTTTTACCTTTAGAAATATGCTTTTGTTCTCTTTTATTCTATAGATTCTTTCTTGAAATTTATATTGTACGGTAGAACTTCCCATAGTGTGGGATTTTGTTTGCTGATTGCTCCCCAAGCCATTGTTTAATATGTGTTTTTATTATCTGTATTGCCTCTAAATTGGTAATTGGCTATGGAGGCTAGCTTATATTCAGGCTTGGTTTCTTTGTCGCTTGTACTTGTTTGATGGTGCTGTATTGTGTTCTTCCATCAAGAGGAAGAACCTGACATTAGTTTTTTGTTTTATTGTGTTGTTAATTGCCATTGCTGTTCAATGGTTAAATTCGTTAACTCATGATGGTTTGCAGAAAGTTATTAGAGTCTCGGTCTCTCATTCCTTCCTTATTTATTATCCGAATAAATTCTAAGTAAGAGATTCACGCTCCTCTACTGTTTGTTTACTACTAGAAATTTGTTAACCAGAGACTAAGCCAAGCATCTACTCACCTATGACCCAGCAATAGCACTCTTAGTTATCAACCAGTAGAAATACTTGTATGTGTGTGCCAAAATATATGAAAATATTATTCATAGCAGCACGACTTGTAAAATCTGGATACAAACACAATTGTCTATCAATAGTGAAGGGACAGGAAATATGAGCTATTTATAAAGTGGGAAACATGTCAAGGCCACATCTCAAAAGCAACAACAACAAAAAATCCACGTTTGCTTGTGGTGATCGCCTGAGTCCATGAGATAAGTAGACATTGGGGCCTTAGCAATGCAGAGATAGGTGGAATCAAGATATATTCCTCTTGCATTCCACACATCACAGGCACAAAATACACATAAGAAGGGTTTTCTTTAACAACAAAAAGAAGAGAGATAGCATATGGCTATGTGGCAGATTCTGTTATGAGAAGACCTTGAAGATACATAGCTGGCAAGTTAGACTGATACCATTAGCCCCCGGAAGCAGCAAATGGGTCTTGACAGGAATAGATCCTCACCCTGGAGTGGGCTTTGTTCAGCTGGTGGTAGGTGTGTTACCAAACTGAACTGGGGTCCACTCACCTGGGATGTTGCAGTAAAAGCAAACATCCACACTGAGACTGTAGTGGGAGAAAGGAGGGCATTTATGTGCAGGGTGCCAAACAAGGAGAATCGGGCAACTCATGCTTAAGTCCCAACCTTTTTGATGGCTCACAAGCAAGGATTTTCAAAGGCAGGGGCAAATTTCAGGAAAGCAGAGTTACAGGTAACATCATAAATCAATGCATAGAAGTTATACACTGCTTCGGCCTTAAAAGGTGGAAATTCCTGACGAGGGAGCTTACAGGTCTTAGGTAGATTTAAAGATTCTCTGATTTGTGATAGATAAGGAAGCAAAGCTTCCTTACACAGCTAGGGGAGTAGAGAGGAATATTCAGGTCTGGCCTGTGGCCTTGACTCTCTCCTGTCCCCTCAGGAAGAAATTTAGAACAAAGAATGGCGGTCAGAGTTCAGTCCTCAGTTTCCTCTTTATAAGGTCTCCCTGTCAGTGGATCTATTAGGTGGGATCCCGTGTTTCTGAAAAACAACTCAGGGACATACGTTAAGATGTTTTTAGTTTCTGTAAAGCATCAAATATCCTGTGACTCTAACTTCCTTGGCTATTGTTTTAAGCTATCATTACCTTCTTGTTTATAACGTCACTCACTTGCTTTTTAGGGCTGGTTAGGTGCCTGGAATTTCTCTTGAAGGAACTGAAGGTTTTTCTTTATTTCCAGGTTGGGAGGCCCTGGCAGGCTTCTGAGAGAGGTTCCTCCTTTATCTCAGATGCAAATGCTCGGAGTGCTACAAAGAACTTGAATGGGAGATACTGCAACCATGTGGACCACTGAGTCACATTTCTTTACACCAGAAAATGCACCAGCTCAAAATGTCCAACAATGGTCAGAGAGACATCCTCCTCAAAGGAAGAGTTCCATAGAGAATTAAAATAGACAGTTGAAACATTGGGTGTATAAAGCAAGAGTGGGGAAACAAGCACGAAGGGTGGGCTTATACACCTTCATGAGTGTGCTCACACTTGACATGAGAGTATCCTCTCTTTTCCTGGTGGATCAGGGGAAGGTGCTGGTGTGATCTACATATATTCCTTCTCATGGTGGGAGGACACTGGAATGATGACTGTAATTCACCTCAACTTGCTTTTCTCATCCCTGATGCAGTGGTCCCAGGACTAGGGATGCAAATAGAGTCCAGAAGCAGGAATTATTCCTAAGCAAGAAACTGTAAATATATTTTATGTCCTTTATGTAATAATTCCTAAGGGCCTGGAGAAGTAGGTTGTGCCTTCACTGCACCTGGCAAAGTTGGGGCTAACACTGAATACAGCTGTATTGCCTGGGGTCAGAGAGTCACCCAGTTCTCTACCTGCATAACCCTCCCCTCTATGAACTGGAATGGATGAAGCGAGACAATTGCTAGAACAGTATTGGTCCCTGCAGTCCAAGCCAGCACAGCAGCAGAGCCTAGTGTTCCTTCCAAAATTGTAAATGTCTAGTATAAATGAAGAGAAGGAGAAATAGTAGCTGAGGGTAAATGAATGAATAAATGGGTTATGTAATGAGGAAAATCCAATGTTACATGAACTACTCGAAAGAGGTATAAGTAAGAAAGAGTATTGTCTCTTAGCTCGATTTCTCCAGATGCCTGAAAGGGTGCAGCCACATGTTGCTGAGACTATTCCTATTTTTGGACTGTACTGGGATAATTGTTAATGACCAAAGAGGATTCTGGTAATGTGCCAGGATCTTTTCACTGTTATCATTCTTCTGGCATAGGAGATCTGTGATTGGCCAGGCACAGTGGCTCATGCTTGTAATTCCGTCAGTTTGGGAGGCAATGGTAGGAACATCGTTTAAGGTCAGGATTTGAGACCAGCCTCTGCAGAATAGTGAGACCCATTCCTACAAAATATTTAAAAATTAGTTGGGCATGGTGGTGTGCACCTGTAATGCTATGTACTCAGGAGGCCGAGGCAGAAGGATCATTTGAGTCCAGGAATTTCAGGTTACAGTGAGCTATGATTGTGCCACTGCATTCTACCCTGAGCAACAGAGCAAGAGATTAACTCTAAAATAAAATAATAAATATTATAAGAAGAGATAATGTGGTCAAAACCAGGGTGTGATCTGTGGTCCAATAAACATATTTGGTCTTTGTCCCTGTTTCCTGACAACCAGGTTCTAAAACATTTGCAATCTCCTCAGTGATAAACATGACTTCAGTATGGCAATGAGATGACTGTGGGGCGAGGGGCTCCTAGGTAGCTTCAGAATGGGGGCCGGTTGCCAGAAACACGAAGCAGCAATTAAAGGATTGGAACTTTTAGCCCCATCCCTAAAGTCTGGGAAGGAAAGAGAGGCTCGAGGTTGTATTCGGTCACACAATGGCCGGTGATATAATTAATCTTGCCAAACAATGAAATTTACATAGAAACCTCTAGAGATAGGGTTTCGGAGAGCTTCCCAGTTGGTGAGCACATCCATGTGTCCACCTGCTGGGAGGGTGGTGAACTCCATCTCCATGAGAACAGAGGCTCCTGTGCTCAGAACCCTTCCAGACCTTACCCTGTGCACCTCTTCATCTGGCTGCTCATTTGTATCCTTTATATTTGCTATGGTTTGAATGTTTCCCCAAAAAAGCATCTGTTGGATATTTCATCCCAAATGCAACATTTTTAAGAAATAGGACCTTTGAGAGGTGATTGAACCATCAGAGCTCTGCCTTCATTAATGGATTAAGGCTCATCATGAAAGGACCTGAGGCTGTCAGTTTGACCTCCTTTTCCCCCTACCTCTCACCCTCTCTTGCCCTTTTGTTTTCTACCAGATACAGTCTCTTGATCTGGGAATTCCCATCCTCCACACCATGAATGAAACAAATTTCTGTTTGTTATAAGTTATCCAGTCTCAGGTGTTCTGCTATAGTGGCATAATTTAAACCAGGGGTCCCTAACTCCCGGGCTGCGGACTGGTACAAATTTCTGGCCTGGTAGGAATCAGACCGCACAGCAGGAGGTGATCGGTGGGGGAGAGAGCATGAGCATGACCACCGGAGTTCCGTCTCCTGTCAGATCAGTGGCGGAATTAGATTCTCATAGAAGCACGAACCCTATTGTGAGCTCTGCATGTAAGAGATCTAGGTTGCATGCTCCTTATGAAAGACTAATGCCTGATCATCTGAGGTGCAACAGTTTCATCCAAAACCATTTCCCTCTGCCTTCCGCCACCTCCACTGGTCCATGGAAAAACTGTCTTCCGTGAAACCTGTTCGGGTGCCAAAATGATGGGGATTTAAGCTATAAAAATTAAAAAACTGAAATACTGAGTGTGAAAGGAAAGTAAAATTTCAGGACTCTAAATTCATTATACCAAAGGGAAAAGTTAAGTTTGGAGACTGAGTGATGGCAAAACTGCCTTTCTTTTGTTCCTAAACAAATAACTGCGAAGATAGAAGACCCCATATCTCCCCAGGTGGCCTCCCTCACAAACTGCTCACAAGATAATTCCTTGTGGGCCCCAACATCTTTACTCTAAAATGGAGTTTTGTTGACTTTCCCCCAACAATGTAAATTAACAGCTTATCTTCACAGGTACAAGACAAAGACAAGACTAGACATCATTCCTTCACCCACCCGGTGACTTTTCTACCCAACGTTTACTTTATCTTATGTAAAATGCAGATTTACTGAGCACGAGATGAATGCATAGTTGACTGTTTTTTTCCTCTCCTGGCTGCTCTTTCCCCTGTAAATATTGAAGTCCTCAAAACCCTGTTAGGAAAAAGCACGGGCCACAGATGCTACAACGATTTGTGTCTCTGTTTCCAAGGTGCATCTTCAGCTCGGCAAAATCAACTTCTAAACTGACCGAGACCTGTCTCAGACGCTTTTTGGTTTACATGACTATAGCAACGTCCTGAATTCTTTGAGTTAATTTAAGAATTATCAGTCCTTGGGAGGTGAGAGACCCCCGACTTTGCAGCCATGATAGACAGAAGTGTAGGTAACCTGGGACCCGATACTTGTGACTTGCATTTGAAGTGAGGACAGACTTGTGGGACTGAGCCCTTAAACCTGTGGAGCCCGAGGTGAACTCCAGGTAGTTAGTATCAGAATGGAGTCAAACTCTAGGACTCCCAGCTGCTGTTGGAGAATCAGAAATTTGGGTGGAGGAAAACCCCATCACCATCCCACAGAGAGAAACTTAGAGTAAGAGTAAGCAAGTACACCGCTATGTTTTTGGTCCCAGAGGAAAAGATAAACAAAATGTAAGTATTTACTTCACGTCCCTAATCTGTTAAACACAGGTTACTACCAGGTGTTCATTGTCCACAGGTGGAGTGGTCCTACCTCTAACCTAGAAGTTAGGATTTTTTAGGCCTTTGAGGGTGTCACATAAAAACTAATAAATGTTAGAGGTTCTCCCCAGAAATATTTCCACACACAAGAAAATATAGATATTAATATAAAACATCGGTGTGGACCCAGAACCTCTGAGGTCTTACAAACCTGTGTGTTTTAATCCTAGTAAGAGACAATGCTGAGGGAAGATGTTTGAATAATCATTTCTTCATCACACAATGCCACTCCAATAATCTAGACTATAAACTGGGATAGACAAAAACTTGATGTAATAATCTATCCTCAAAAGAATGAGTGGAAATATGTTATTTATTAGTCTTGGGTCATTCAGCCACTCTGCGTGCCTACTAGGTACCAGATAAAGTTCTCTTCCTGGATCACTGCTCCAATAATTAAAATTTTCACTTTTTCCCACCCCTCACACTCCAGCACTTGAACCCTCTTACTACACCAGAATTCCACACTGTCAATGAACAGAGTCAAACTCGGTAACATATTTGGAGAGATTTATTGTGAGCCAAAAGTGAGCAACCACAGCCCATGACACAGCCCTCAGGAGACCCTGAGAACATGTCCTCAAGGTGGTTGGGGCAAAGGTTGGTTTTATACATTTTAGGAACATATGAGACATCAATCAAATACATTTAAGCTATACATTGTTTCGATCCAGAAAGTTGGGACAATTTGAAGCAAGCAAGGGTTGCGGGGTAGTGCTTCTGGGTTATAAGTAGATTTTTAATTTTTCTGATTGGCAATTGGTTGAGTTACTATCAATAGAAAGGAATGTCTGGGTTATGATAAGAGATTGTGGAGTCCCAAATTTTCTCATGCAGATGACGCCTCCAGGTGCCAGGCTTCAGAGAGAATAGATTGTAAATGTTTCTGATCAGATTGAAGGTCTGTGTTGGTGGCAAATGCTGGTCAGCTTTTCCTGAATTCCAAAAGGGAAGAGGGCATAATGAGACATGTTCAACACCTGCTTCCCATGGTGGCCTCAGCCAGTCTTTCAGGTTAACTTTTGAGCACCCTGGCTGAGGGTGTCAATTGAGACTGTAAGGAGGGGGCGGCTTTGATGTTTATTTTTGGTTTACAACATGCAAAATGTTGAGAGGAGACAGACACCACCTCCCTCCTTGGAAGAGGACAACACTCCAGTCACCCTTGCCGTTGATCATGGACATGCGTCTTAAGCTCCACCAGTCCGATGACCACCTGCTGAAGAGGTGTCATTGTCCTAGGTAAATACTAAGGGTGTGTCATCTCACACCAAGAAGATTAAGGACACTGACACACGAGGAGTGAGTTTAGGAGCAAAGCATTTAATAGGCAAAAGAAAGACAAAGGGGAACAGCTCTCTTCTTGGGAGAGAGAGGGGCACCCAAAAGGGAATTCTGGCCTGGAATGGGAATGCATCGGATTTTACAGGCAGGCTTGAGGAGATGGTGTCTGATTTATGTAGGGCCCACAGGTTGGTTGGACCAGGTGTGATATTTACATAGTGCAAGTGGAAGGCTGTTCACCCCACCCTCATCCTATTATGCAAATGGGCTTGCCACTTGGCCGACGCCATGTTGTCTGCTCCTTACGGTAAGGAAGGAGCCTGGCAAACAGAAGGGAAGATGGAGTCACCATTGTGAACATGCCTAGTCCCAGGTGTCCGATTTCTATTCGCACAGCTGCCGGCATTCACCCGTGCAAGCTTCCAGCTTACTTGTCTATGTCTGAAGCTTGATATTACAGGCTGCTCCTTGTTAGAAAAGAAAATAATTCGGAGCCTGCTTTTCATTAAAAGCCTTCCATACACTCACTGCCTGTCTAAATAATTTCTTCTTAACTCCTATATCACTGCCAGCCTCTGAGCCAGACTGAGGTGACAGAGAGGCTGGGACTGTGCAGAACACATTTTAGTAAAGATGACTGAGTGACAGTAGTGATGTCCATTTCCAGGTGCAGCAGTGACATCTGTCCTGGCCTCAGGGTCCAGTGTCCAGCACCAGGTGTCAGAGGTGTGAGCAGTGGCGTCTGTGCTCAGCAGCAGGGGCAGTTCTTCCTAGGAGGGACCTGATCCAGGGTGGGCTGTGGATTCTGTTCCTGGATGTGTAAGTTCCAGCGTGCTTCTGTGGCCTTCCCCACAATAAAACTAGCCCCCAATACCAGATATATGACTTAATGTGTACATTACAGAAATTTGTTTTCCATAGTTTGCTCCAAGAAGTGAGTGGGAAATGAGTCTGTGGGCGGGTGTCAGAGAGCGGCATTCACAGGTGTTCCTTGTGCAAGAGTCACATCCTGAATTGTCTACCTGGCCTCTACTCCATAGTGGAGAGAACAACAGGGAATGTCACATCTCATAACTGATGATACACAGCCTCCCTTTTCTTTCTGTGAGAAAAATCCTCTTTTAAACAGGTTTGAAAACCCACCCCATCCACCCACCCTGGGCACTCTCTGATCTCAGTGGTTCCCAATCTGGCTGAGCAACAGGATTGCTGGTGGGAGCTTAGAAAATACTCAGGCTACCCAGAACCCCTGTCTCAGAGTATTATGCACAAGACCAAGGAATCGTTTATATAACAAGCCCTAGAGGTGAGGCTGATGCTCAGACATGTGGGATCCTGCTATTCTTGATACTCCAAGTGTAATCTGGAGAACAGCAACATGAACTCCAGCCTTGTCATAAATACAGAATCTGTAGCTCGACTCCAGACTTCCTGGATCTCAGCACCACGTCCGGGTGATCCCTGTACACACGGAATTTCCTTGTCTAAGTGTCCTCTAGACATGGGGTCAGAACTGTGCAGTCTGCTCTGGGTGTGGTCTGATCATATCCCTTACAACTGGAGGTCCAGGGTTCAGTCCTTGCCCTCATTCTTTTCCACAGTCAATCACTCCCTTGGTGCCCACCCCCCACAGCACACTGCAGCTCACAACCAGGTTCTCTCTTCAAGAAAGAACAGTCCTTGATGATGGGTCCAATTTCACAGACAAACATAAGTCTAAATTACACTCTGCTTTATAAATTCATGAGTTGGGATTGGATTCAGCACCAAGATCACAAGAACCAGGGCAGGGAGAGAGGGCAGGAGAGCAGAGCAGAACAGAAGCTCTAGAAGCAGGGCAGGAGGTGAATGACTCTGAAAACTTGTCTCAGAATGCACAGAGACCCCGTGTGCAGGGGCCACCCTCGGTGATGTCTGAGCCTCTATGGTCACAGCTCCTGCTGGACAAGTTTCCACTGAAGGGACAAGGACAACGGAGCAGTGAGGTGACCCAGCTGAGGACTGACCACATAAAGTCCATGAAGAACTGAACAGCAACTAGGCACAGGCCCAGTCCACACTGGGCTCCTCACAGCCTCCTCCACCCTTACCTGCAACAGACTCAGCACAGCGAACATGTGGATTCTGGAAGGTTCTCAGGTCTTTATTTGCTCTCTCAAATTCTAGGGTTTACTTATTTAGTTAATCCATCAACCTCTCATAGCAGATATTTGAGAAAACAAATTTATATTCAGATTCTTATTTTCAGTAGGGAAGTAAGAAGTTGCAGCTCAGTGCACATAAAGTTGAGACTGAGATGGAGACATCCAGCCCCACCTCTCTGGAACAGGAAAGATGACTGGGGAGGAAACACAAGTCAGCGTGGGAACACGGGTCACGGTGGACACGGGGGTGGGCTGTCTCTCCACCTCCTCACATTCTGCTAACAGAGACGCAGACACATTCAGATGCCTTTGCAGAAAGAGATGCCAGAGTCTCTTGAAGTTACAAAAAGGAGATGTGAAGAAATCCTGCATCTCAGTCCCACACAAGACAGTTATCTCAGGCTACAGAAAACAACAGTCATGAACAAATTCAAGTCAGTCATGGTAAGTGGTAAGTCATGACACTCTGAACAGCCACCACACACTTGAAACGTCACAATCAAACAATCTCCATTATGCAGGCCTTTCCCCTCTGTTCCCCCACCCCCAACTCTAGATCCCAAGAATCTCACCTTTTCAAGCCTTGAGAGACACATCAGAGCCCTGGGCACTGTCGCTGGCTGGGGTAGAACAAAAACAGGAGGTGGTCAGAGCCCGCAGGAGACGTGGGACAGGAGGAATTACGGGATGGGTGAGCTCCTCCACACTCCCACCCCCACCACTTACACACAGCCTGAGAGTAGCTCCCTCCTTTTCCACCTGTAGCAAGAAAATGTCCTGTGAGGGGACTGGGAGGAAGCAGGGTCATGAGATCTTAGGGGAACCTCCTAGTCTTGGACCCAAAAGAAATTTCCAAAACTATGACTACAGACCCAGGGCAGGATCAGAAAACAGGAGGGACGCAGGCGTGTGTCCCAGACCAACTGCCCTCCTAAGGTCTGTCCTTAGCAGGGAACTTCCCCTGACTCGTGAATGCTGGAATCAGGACCCAATACCATAATCATCAAGGTGATACATCCGTCCTTCATTGTCACATGTGCTGCACAAAAGAGTAAGTGCTGGCACACAGGGTCCCAGGCTGGGTTAGCTCCTGTGTGGATGCTGCTTCCCAGGAATGAGGCAGGGAACACTTCTACCTGAGGTTTGAAACCCCCAGCGGGACAAGAAAACCCAGACCCCACCCCACACCCCTTCCCTACCTGAGCTCTTCCTCCTCCACATCACAGCAGCCACCACAGCTCCAGTGACCACAACTGCTAGGACAGCCAGGCCAACAACGATGCCCACGATGGGGATGGTGGACTGGGAAGATGGCTCTGGGAAAGGAGGGGAAGATGAGGGGCCCTGACTCTGCTGAAGGGCTCCAGAAGGGCTCCTGTTTCCCCTGAGAAGAGACATGACCCCTCATCCCCCTTCTTACCCCATCTCAGGGTGAGGGGTTCCGGCAGCCCCTCATGCTGCACATGGCACGTGTATCTCTGCTCTTCTCCAGAAGGTACCACCACAGCTCCCCACTTCTGGTAGGTTCCATCTCCTGCTGGCCTGGTCTCCACAAGCTCGGTGTCCTGAGTTTGCTCCTCCCCATCCCGCTGCCAGGTCAGTGTGATCTCCGCAGGGTAGAAGCCCAGGGCCCAGCACCTCAGGGTGGCCTCATGGTCAGAGATGGGGTGGTGGGTCATGTGTGTCTTTGGGGGATCTGATGGGAAGAGTCAGAAAATTCAGGCGCTTTGCATCTCTCATGGGACACCCCAGCAGCATGCATGTGACCACCCTGGGGATGAACAGGACACCTGGTGTGGGGGAGGGAGCACAGAAGCCAGACACCAGCCTGGACACAGGCATCTGGGATAATCTATTGCTTGGAGAGTTCTAGTCTCTGAGGGAGGAACAGGGACTTCTGGTCCTGACCTGAGTGGAGGCCGAGGGACTCAGAAAAGCTGGAATCAGACCTTCAAACGCATTGAGTGTGAGTCAGAGAACAAGGCCTGAGAGAAAAATTCACGGTGCCCAAAGTTGCTGCAGGGGTCAAAGGGGACCTCTGATCAGTATTCTAGGGACTGTCTTCCCCTCTATTTCCTCAGAGACGTCATCCCTTAATTGTCCTAGAGAGCAGAGGGGGCCCTCAGAGGAAATCAGTGAAACTCATGCCATTCTCCATTCAAGGGAGGGCGACATTCTAGCGCTGATCCCATTTTCCTCTCCTCCTCGTGGGAGGCCATCCCGGGAGATCTAGAGGTGATGGGGAAGGCTCCCCACTGCCCCTGGTACCCGCGCGCTGCAGCATCTCCTTCCCGTTCTCCAGGTGTCTGCGGAGCCACTCCACGCACGTCCCCTCCAGGTGGGCTCTCCACTGCTCTGCCTCGCGGGCCGCCTCCCACTTGCGCTGGGTTATCTGAGCCGCCGTGTCTGCCGCGGTCCAGGAGCGCAGGTCCCCGTTCAGGGCGATGTAATCCTTGCCGTCGTAGGCGAACTGGTGATACCCGCGGAGGAGGCGCCCCTCGGGCCCCAGGTCGCAGCCAGACATCCACTGGAGGGTGTGAGACCCTGGCCCCGCCCCCGCGGTCAGCCCCGCCCACCGAGCCCCGCCCCGCCCCGACCAACCCGCGGGGATTTTGGCCTCAACTGAAAATGAAACCGGGTAAAGGCGCCTGGGGCTCTCCCCGATCGAGGGTCTGGGCGGGTCCCGCGGCCTCGGGGCGGATCTCGGACCCGGAGACTCGGGGAGACCCGGACCGTCCCTCGGGGGTGGGGAGAGGTCGTGACCTGCGCCCCGGGCCGGGGTCACTCACCCGCCTCGCTCTGGTTGTAGTAGCCGCGCAGGTTCCGCAGGCCCACTCGGAAAGTCTGTGCGACGTCCTTGGCGAGCCCTGTCTGCTCTTCCCAATACTCCGGCCCCTCCTGCTCCAACCACCGCGCCCGCGGCTCCATCCTCGGACTCTCGGCGTCGCTATCGAACCGCAGGAACTGCGTGTCGTCCACGTAGCACACGGAGATGAAGCGGGGCTCCCCGCGGCCGGGCCGGGACGTGCCGGCGCTGAAATACCTCAAGGAGTGGGAGCCTGGGGGCGAGGAGAGGCTGAGACCCGCCCGACCCTCCTCCCCGCGCGGCTCCCCGGGTCCTGCGCCCCCGCCTGCGGTCCCCTCGCTCCTCCCCGCAGAGACCATTTCCCTCCCTCCCCGCACTCACCGGCCCAGGTCTGGGTCAGGGCCAGGGCCCCCGAGAGCAGCAGGAGGAAGATTCGGGGCGCCATGACCGCATCTCGGCGTCTGAGGAGACTCTGAGTCCGGGTGGGCGCGTGGGGACTTTAGAACTGAGACCGCGGCGACGCTGATTGGCTTCTCTAGACATCCGACACCCAATGAGAGTGGGAACTGGGGACGCGTGACGAGTATCCTGGAAGAAGGACCCGACACCTGTTGGGAGAAGTGAAACTAGGGGAGTGGGGAATCCCCAACTCTGCGCCTCCCCAATGCAGATAAGGCCGGAGACCCTGAGAGCCACGCCCAGGACCTGGGACTTCGTCCTGATCCCTCTTTTCCTACACCAAGCCTCTTTGACACCCTGTCTGCCTGAGTCCTGGACAAGTAAGTATCTGTCTGTGGAAACCAGGGAGAGACCCCCAGGCTGCACCCAGCCCCTTCCCCTTCCCTACTCGTCCTGGAATCCCCGACCCTGAACTGGACTCCCTGCCTCCCACTCCATACCTCTCCCCTTGGACTTTTGTGCAGGGAAACTGACCACGGGGAACTTGATGCCAGAGAGTGAGCTCGCCCTGGGAATGGAGGTGTAGAGACAGGGGCTTTCTCTCTAAACCTGGTGAAGTTTTGTCTGAAGGCACCACGTAGAGATTCTCATAGAGACCAGTTTCCTTTTTGTTTATTAATACAGTAGGTAGCACAATATTGGTAATCCCTGAATGATTAGAATTCCAATCTGTAAAAGACCTGTGTCAAAACAGCATTACAATTAAACTCTCAAAGCTCCTAAGTTTTACTTTCCCAGACTATGGATCTGTTAATCTGAGTTGTTGCATTTAAAATTATCTTCATTCCCTAGCCCGAGTTTCCCTGCGTGAGTCCAGAACATCTCTTGAATACAAAGAAGCAGAGTTTGTTACTGTCTATTGCAACCGGGAGCCTGTAGTCATCACCTCAAATTTGGAAGTGCTCCATGCAGTCCCAATGCTCTTCACGGACGCTCAAGCACTGCCTGTTTTCCTGAACTATGCACATCCAAGCAGTGTGCATATTTTATCTGGACACTAAATGAGTTTAGCAACTACTAAACTACTAATACTAAATGAGTTTGGCACATTGGTAGGCTACAAGATCAAAACACAAATATTGAATGTGCTTCTATAGAGTATCAATGCATTAATACAAATGTTATTTAAAAATCCAACTTACAACAGCATTAAAAAGAATGAAGTCAGAACAAAATTGAGGGCCCAGCAATACTCTTCACTTCTATGGTTAATTGGTTTTTGAAAACAGTGCTAATATAATTCAGTGGGGGAAGAAATTATCTTTTCGTCAAGTGGTGCTGAGACAACAGGCTATCCATATGCAAAAGAATAAAGCTGGATCCCTACTTCACACTACATATAAAAATTACCTCAAAGTGTACCAAAGACCTAAATGTGAGACTTAACACTAGAAAACTCTTAGAAGAAAACATAGGTATAAATCTTCATGACTTTGGATTAGGTAAAAATAACTGATCTTAAATGATACCAAAGGCACAAGCAAAAAGAGGAAATAAAAGATAAATCGAACATCATCAAAATTAAAAATGTGTGAGTCTAAGGACACCACCAAGAAAGTGAAAAGAAACTCATCGAATGGGAGAAAATTTTTGCAAATCTTACATCTGGCAAGGAAAGGACTTGTATTTAGAATATATGAAGAATGGTTGTAACTCAATATAATAATATTAGTAATAATAAGATAATAATACACAATAAATAAAATAATAAGACAAATAATATACAAAAGGCTCATAAGCACATAGAAACATGTTCAACATCATTAACCATCAGGGAAATGCACATCAACCCAAAAATGAGATACTATTTCCCACCCACTAGAATGGCCATAATTAAAAAGGTAATAATTAGTGTTGATGAGAATGTGGAGATACTAGAACACTCACACTTTGCTGGTGGGGACTTAAGAGACATAGCCCTTTTAGAAAGCAGGCTATCAGTAGCTCAAATTGTTGAACATTAAGTTATTACATGAACCAGCAATCCCCTCCTATGTATACAGCATACCCAAGATAAATAAAAACGTAAGTTCACATTAAAACTTATATACCATGTTTGTAGCAGCATTATTCATTATAATCCAAATGAGAAGGACCAAAATGTTGCCAACTAATAAATAAATTGTGATATATCCATACAATGGAATATAATTAAGCAATGAAAAAGATGTTAAGTACTGATACAAGCTACGATTCATTCAAACTTTGAATACGTTCTGGTAAGTAAAAGAAGACAGACACAAACAGCCACATGTTGTATAATTTCATTACATAAAATGTTCAGAATAGATAAATCTGTAGAGCTAAAACATAGGTTGGTAGTTTCTTAGGCCTGGGCTTTGGATATGGATTTTTCTGCAGGACTGGGAGGAGATAAAAGGATCTGTAATTGATTGTAGTACTGGAGGCACAACTGTGAATATTCTAAAAACCACCGAATTGTATATTTTGAATGTGTGGATTTTATACTATTTAAGTTATATCACAAGTTGTCTGGAAAATGATTAAATTACATATAAAATTTACAGTCATTGCAGTTCAACAAAAGCTACCAGATAAAAACACTCAGTATGGTTTGCATGCAAGTGAAGAAAGTAGACATGCAGAAAGAAGGCTGATGCAATAGTAATCACCTTAGTAAAGTGGGTTTGGATTTAGCGACAGGAGAGATTTAAAAGTATATTTATGCATATTTTGATTGTTTCATTTCCTATTGTGAGCATGAATTATTTTTACACCAAAAATTTAAAAATAAAATGTTACAAATCTTGAAAGCTCTGCAGTCAAATAAACATAGTAACAAATGATAAAGAGCTGTCTGGAATGTCTTCCTAGAGAACTGGTTGAAGCACATGCGTGTAAAAGGGAGGCAATGGCAGAAGAATCAAGGCAGAACTACAGTGGTAGAAGAGAAGAAAAATGCAAACATGGAGACATAAAACAAGAAGATGACTGATGAAGGAAGTGGGTATGAATACTGTTAAAACCTCTTGGGGAGTCAGAAATGACTGGGTCTATGTGGGAGGGAAACTGGCTTACAGCTCAAGATGGCCAGCCATCAGGGACAGGGGATAGAATCAGAAGGGCTGTCTAGTCATTCCCTTTCTTCCCCCTCCAACACCCCAGCAAGATTATTGCCTAATTTACAGCCATTGCACACTGAAGAATCAGTACAAGGCCGGGCGCGGTGGCTCAAGCCTGTAATCCCAGCACTTTGGGAGGCCGAGGCGGGTGGATCACGAGGTCAGGAGATCGAGACTATCCTGGCTAACACGGTGAAACCCCGTCTCTACTAAAAATACAAAAAACTAGCCGGGCGTGGTGGCGGGCGCCTGTAGTCTCAGCTACTCGGGAGGCTGAGGCGGGAGAATGGCGTGAACCCGGGAGGCAGAGCTTGCAGTGAGCCGAGATCACGCCACTGCACTCCAGCCTGGGAGACACAGCGAGACTCCGTCTCAAAAAAAAAAAAAAGAAAAAAAAAAAAAAAAAAAGAATCAGTACAATTTGGAGACTTTGAGACAACAGACAGAAAATTTTTGAGCTCCTCTGGGCGTTAGGGAGCCGTTTTCAGAAAAACAGACTCACTCTGGTATTTCAGGAATAAATAGAAATAAGAGCATACACTAATGTTTGGAAACCACGGGTAACAAATATTGGTGAAGTCATGTGACAGGCAGAGTAGTGGTCTCCTAAATATGTGTGTGTCCTAATCCCTGGAACTTGTAAAAATGTCTCCTAATAGGGCAAAAGGAACTTTTCAGATGTGATTAAGCTGAGGCTCTTGAGATGGGAAGACTATCCTGGATTATCTGGGTAGGTTCAATGTAATCACAATAGTCCTTATAAGTGAAAGGAGTAGAGAGCAGCATCAGAGTTAGAGCTATGGCAACAGAATCAGAGGTCAAAGTGATGTGACTGCTGACTTGGAAGATGGAGGAAGAGACCACAAGCCAAAGAATGCAGGCAGCCCCAAGAAGCTGGAAAGGGTGAGGAAACAGATTTTCCTTTAGAGCCTCAAAAGAAATGCAGCTCTGATGACATGTTACTTTTAGCCCATAGTGACCCATTTTTTACTTCTTACCTCCAGAACTGTAAGAGAATACACTTGTGTTGTTTTAAGCCACTTAGTTGTGGTAATTTGTTATAGCAGCAGCAGGATACTATAATAATACCAGTCACCATTGGAGCTCCTGAAAGCTGCAGTTGGGAGGTCAGGGAAGCATATACTGAAGACTTCAGCTTGAAGCATGAATGGGAAGTTCTCAGAATCCTGCTGCAAGACTGTTATATTCTCCAGAACCTATGAGAAAGCTCTTATCACTCATCTTAGTCTGCACAGGCAAAGCAGGTGGGTCTCTAGCCTAGCAGGGAAGCCACTGAGAACCTGACATCTGCCTGCTCCTCTACCTGCAGCCACCACTGATGGTTACAGGCCTGTCCCGCCATCTCTCCTGGGCCCCATTTCTCATGCAAGTCTCTCTCACTGGAAAATGTAAACTGGAACTATACAGGGAAGGGGATCGTGGGAGATGTAGTGCCTGGATTCTCCTCTACAGAGAAGACGCTAGAGGGGATATGAGGTGATAATGGGTTTTTAACAATGCAGCACATGAGTTACTAACAGTGAATGAAGGTGGACTGGCTGACCTCAGTTTGACATGCAAATGTGCCGTTAGATGATGTAAACCATTGATATATCTATGAGATTTAGTCATTTGGGCAAGTTATTTATTGGAGCTAGGATGTATCAGAAATTATGAAAAGTGCAGTTTTAAAAAATGTCCAAAAAATTTAATGGACTGTACAAATGAAATAAATTATTTTTTATTGTACTTTAAGTTCTGGGATACATGTGCAGAATGTGCAACTTCGTTATATAGGTATGCATGTGCCATGGTGGTTTGCTGCATCCATCAACCCATCATCTAGGTTTTAAGCCCCACATGCATTAGGTATTTCTCCTAATGCTATCCCTCCTCTTGCCCCCATCCCCCGACAGGCCCCGGTATGTGATGTTTCCCTCCCTGGGTCCACACGTTCTCATTGTTCAACTCCCGCTTATGAGTGAGAACATGCAGTGTTTGGTTTTCTGTTTCTGTGTTAGTCTGCTGAGAATGATTGTTTCCAGCTTCATCCATGTCTCTGCAAAGGACACAAACTCATTCTTTTTTATGGCTGCATAATATTCCATGGTGTATATGTGCCACATTTTCTTCATCCAGTCTTTCACTGATGGGCATTTGGGTTGGTTCCAAGTCTTTACTATTGTAAATAGTGCTGCAATGAACATATGTGTGCATGCGTCTTTATAGTATAGTAGAATGATTTATAATCCTTCAGGTACATACCCAGTAACAGGATAAATAAATTCTTAACTATGCTGCTATTTTATTTATTTAAAAAATGTGAGTTCGTGGGCTGGGCGCGGTGGCTCACGCCTGCAGTCCCAGCAATTTGGGAGGCTGAGGCGGGCGAATCACGAGGTCAGGAGTTTGAGACCATCTTGGCTAACACAGTGAAACCCCGTCTTTACTAAAAATACAAAGAAATTAGCCAGGCGTGGTGGCGGGTGCCTCTGTAGTCCCAGCTACTCAGGAGGCTGAGGCAGGAGAATGGCATGAATCCGGGAGGCGGAGCTTGCAGTGAGCCAAGATCGCGCCACTGCACTCCAGCCTGGGCGACAGAGTGAGACTCCGTCTAAAAAAAAAAAAAAAGAAAACAAAAATGTCAGTTCGTGGTCTGAGTAATTTACCTCAGTATATTCAGGAAGGGCACTGGAAGTCCACTGATCTGATCAGAACAGAACCACATATATGAATGGAAAAAGTGGTCTTGTGTCCACCAATCCCAGGGGCTTACAGGATGCTGCCTAGAATGGGCTGGCTACAGCAACTCCTAGTTAATCCAGAAGTTTGAAACGAGTTCAATTTTGGGGGATTAAATTCTAATGAGAGGCAGAGAACAGGAAGGTTTATGCTTTTCCATGCTAATCAATTGGCCCCATAAACATTTTCTTGTGCATGTTTTTGTAATTTCAAAAAAACTCAGTTGTTTTATCAGTAATGTCTTAGAGGTGCATACAGAGAGAGATGAGTATAATTGTGAAGCTAAGTTTTGTGAAGCACAAGGATGGCTAAAAAAGGGAAGGAACTGACCCCAGAATCCCACAGAGTAAGCCAGTAACCCTCAAGCCAAGAACGTGATGGCCACTGTTGTGCTTCAAAGGAAAAGCAGCCATCGGGGGAGCAAACAGAATTGCGTGAAGAGTAAGAGTGCAGATGGTGTCCCAAACACAGTGCTGAGATTCATGGAGAAGCACAGGAGGAAGCAACTGTGTAAGTATCCAGAGTCCTATGAAGGAGGGATTTCAATCCTCAAAGCCACCCTCTCCCATCTGCTAACAAGGATCAAGGCTTTTGTGGATGTAACTGGCTGTGGTTGATGGGAACCTCTGTGATCCCTATGGGGTTACACATAGCTTCGGGGAGGGGAATGAACACACATACAGCGAAGGGAAACCATTTGGGCCTTTACTGAAACCAATGGCTGACCCTTGGGTGAAAGTATGCATGTTCTGAGTACTGATGTTAATTACATAAAGACCTTGCTCAGACTTCATGTCACCTCACACTGCTGGACTTTTGCCTTGACCTCGACTCTCACCAATGACCTTATGGGTAGTTTCTATGACCAGCTGACTTAAAAGGAAAATTCTGAGCTTCTTCATAAACATGCCAGCTTAGTGCATTGGTATGAGGCAGCAGTAGAGTGTGCCTGCAGTGTGGGCAACTCGGCAATGAGCAGAGACAGCGCTGAAGAGGGTCCTGCCTATAGGCAGGTGGGGCTCTGATTCGCCCACTTTGTGTAGACAGAAGTGACCTGAGGTAAGAATATGCACAGACTCATAGGCAACGGCAAATGGCTTAAACAGCGGGTCAGGGGCCTGGAAGGAGCAAGATTGGAAGATCAGGAACAGGAATATCTGGAAAGACGCACACAGTACACACAAAGTGTTAGGATCTTTTGTATGAGATGTTAATGCTCAGCAAAAATTAGCCTCTATACAAATAGTCTAAACAACCACGTGTACAGGATGAATCATTCAGTACACATCAGCCAGCCTCTGTCCTTAACCATCCCAGTGCTCATGAAACAGGCTCTTGAAAGTAGTATCTATGGTGGCAGAGATGCACTCAAGGCTTGGGCTCCCTTCAGCATGGCTGACATGGTTATTGTCACAACCTACCTTCCAGCGATAAACAAACTCCAACAGATTACCTTCGCTTATGGAGGTCAATGAGCAATTTGGTGGCAAATTGATTATATTTTTACTTTTTCACAATGAAAAAGTCAGGGGTTCTTTCGGATTTAGGTGACCTTGTATTAGGGGTATGAGTTTGTTCTTTGTTTCCACAGTGCCACACTCAGAACCATTATTCAAGGGCTCACATATGTATGATCTTCTAATAGGGGACCCACATAACATTGCCCCAGACTAAGAGACCTACTTTACAGCAAAGGCCATCTGGCAGTGGACACATGACCATGAGACCTTCTGGTTCTACCCCTTACTGCACCACACATGCTGCCAGCTGATAGAGCAGTGGAATGTTCTCTTGAGGTTGCAACTGGGTTTTATCTTCAAGATCACATCCTATCAGGATGGGTAATGTCCTTCAGGATGAAGCATACACTAAGGTTATGCCAGCAGCTGTTACATGGTGCCAAGTCTCCAACAGGTAGAGTAAGTCTCTAACAACCAGTGGTGGAAGAATGAATGACTATACTCACCAGCACTTCCGGTAACACACGTGGGGTGTTGGTGCTTCGCATCCCCTCGACATACTCAGCTTGTCTAGGAGTTTGGGATCCCAGAGAAGGAAGTTCCTACCATGGAACAGAGCACAAGTTACATTACGTTTAGGGGTATGTTTTTTACCTGTTCAATTTGGGTTCCACAGGCTAGGAGGCTGTTGGGAAAAGGAGGGGTTACTGTATAAGCAGGGATAATTGATCCTGATTATTATGAAGAACAGAACTTTAATTTCTTTCTTAATTTCTTGCTGAAACTGGTAACAGTGGTTGTGTCCAGGCAAGGAATTTGGAAGAAATGTGGATGAGGTGGAGGAGGAAACTTGCTTTTCACTCTATACACATTTTTATTATTATAATCTTTTAAATCTTTTTCTTGTAGTAGCCATTCAAAATAAATTTTAAATTACAAATCAACCTCACATTTATTTTAAAATGTTTTTATATCAATAGTGTTTGGGGGAAAGGTAGTTTTTGGTTATGTGTGTGAGTTCTTTAGTAGTGAATTCTGAGATTTTGGTGCACCATCACCCGAGCAGTGTACTCTGTACCCACTGTTGACTTTTATACCTCACCCTATTCCCAAACTTCACCAACAAGCCCCTAGAGTCCATTAAGTCATTTTGTATGTTTTTGTGATTTTTGCACATTGATTTTGTATCCTGAGACTTATTGAAGTTGCTTATCAGCTTAAGGAGATTTTGAGCTGAGATGATCAGGTTTTCTAAATGTGCAAAACTCACAAGCATTCTTATACACCAGTAGCAGACAAACAGAGAGTCAAATCATGAGTAAACTCCCATTCACAATTGCTTCAAATAGAATAAAATACCTAGGAATCCAACTTACAAGGAATGTGAAGGACGTTTTCAAGGAGAACTACAAACCACTGCTCAATGATACACAAGAGGACACAAACAAATGGAAGAACATTCCATGCTCATGGATAGGAAGAATCAATATTGTGAAAATGACCATACTATCCAAGGTAATTTATAGATTCAATGCCATCCCCATCAAGCTACCAATGACTTTCTTCACAGAATTGGAAAAAACTACTTTAAAGTTCATATGGAACCATAAATAGCCTGCACTGCCAAGACAATCCTAAGCCAAAAGAACAAAACTGGAGGCATCACGCTACCTGACTTCAAACTATACTACAAGGATACAATAACCAAAACAGCATGGTACTGGTTCCAAAACAGACATATAGACCAATGGAACAGAATAGAGCCCTCTAAAATAATACCACACATCTACAACCATCTGATCTCTGACAAACTTGACAAAAACAAGAAATGGGGAAAGGATTCCCTATTTAATAAATGGTGCTGGGAAAACTGGCTCGCCATATGTAGAAAGTTGAAACTGGATCCCTTCCTTATACCTATACAAAAATTAATTCAAGGTAGATTAAAGACTTAAATGTTAGACCTAAAATCATAAAAAACCCTAGAAGAAAACCTAAGCAATACCATTCAGGCCATAGGCATGGGCAAGGACTTCATGACTACAACACCAGAAAGCAATAGCAACAAAAGCCAAAATTGACAAATGGGATCTAATTAAACTAAAGAGCTTCTGCACTGCAAAAGAAACTATCATCAGAGTGAACAGGCAACCTACAGAATGGGAGAAAATTTTTACAATCTACCCATCTGACAAAGAGCTAATATCCAGAATCTACAAAGAACTTAAACAAATTTACTAGAAAAAAATCAAACAACCCCATCAAAAAGTGGGCAAAGGATATAAACAGACACTTCTCAAAAGAAGACATTTATGCAGCCAACAGACACATCAAAAAAATGCTCATCATCACTGGCCATCAGAGAAATGCAAATAAAACCACATGAGATACAATTTCACACCAGTTAGAATGGCGATCATTAAGAAGTCAGGAAACAACAGGTGCTGGAGAGGATGTGGAGAAATAGGAACACGTTTACACTGTTGGTGGGACTGTAAACTAGTTCAACCATTGTGGAAGACAGTGTGGCAATTCCTCAAGGATCTAGAACTAGAAATATCACTTGACCCAACCATCCCATTACTGGGTATATACCCAAAGGATTATAAATCATACTGCTATAAAGACATATGCACATGTATGTTTACCGCAGCACTATTCACAATAGCAAAGACTTGGAACCAACCCAAATGTCCATCAATGATAGACTAGATTAAGAAAATGTGGCACATACACACCATGGAATACTATGCAACCATAAAAAAGGATGAGTTCATGTCCTCTGTAGGGACATGGATGAAGCTAGAAACCATCATTCTGAGCAAACTATCGCAAGGACAGAAGACCAAACACCACATGTTCTCACTCACAGGTGGGAATTGAACAGCGAGAACACTTGGACACAGGGTGGGCATCATCACACACCGGAGCCTGCCATGGGGTGGGGGTAAGGGGGAGGGATAGCATTAGGAGATATACCTAACATAAACGACGAGTTAATGGGTGCAGCACACCAACATGGCACATGTATACATATGTAACAAACCTGCATGTTGTGCACATGTACCCTAGAACTTAAAGTAAAATAAAAAAAAAAATTTTTTTTAAGTCTCCCATTATTATTATCTGGGAGTCTAAGTCTCTTTGTAGGTCTCTAAGGACTTGCTTTATGAATCTGGGTGCTCCTATATTGTGTGCATATATATTTAGGATAGTTAGCTCTTCTTATTGAGTTGATCCCTTTACCATTATGTAGTGGCCTTCTTTGTCTCTTTAGATCTTTGTTGGTTTAAAGCCTATTTTATCAGAGACTAGGATTGCAACCCCTGCTTTTTTATGTTTTCCATTTGCTTGGTAGATCTTCCTCCATCCCTTTAGTTTGAGCTTATTTGTGTCTCTGCACATGAGATGGGTCTCCTGAACACAGCACACTGATGGGTCTTGACTCTTTATCCAATTTCCCAGTCTGTGTCTTTTAATTGGAGCATTTAGCCCATTTACATTTAAGGTTAATATTGTTATGTGTGAATCTGATCCTGTCATTATGATATTAGCTGGTTATTTTGTTCATTCGTTGATGAAGTTTCTTCCTAGCATTGATGGTCTTTACAATTTGCCATGTTTTTGCAGTGGCTGGTACCAGTTGTTCCTTTTCATGTTTAGTGCTTCCTTCAGGAGCTCTTATAAAGCAGGCCTGGTGGTGACAAAATCTCTCAGCATTTGTTTTTCTGTAAAGGCTTTTATTTCTCCTTCACTTATGATACTTACTTTGGCTGGATATGAAATTCTGGGTTGAAAATTCTTCTCTTTAAGAATGTTGGGCCGGGCGCGGTGGCTCAAGCCTGTAATCCCAGCACTTTGGGAGGCCGAGACGGGCGGATCACGAGGTCAGCAGATCAAGACCATCCTGGGTAACACAGTGAAACCCCGTCTCTACTAAAAATACAAAAACTTAGCCGGGCGAGGTGGCAGGCGCCTGTAGTCCCAGCTACTCAGGAGGCTGAGGCAGGAGAATGGCGTGAACCCGGGAGGCAGAGCTTGCAGTGAGCTGAGATCCGGCCACTGCACTCCAGCCTGGGTGACAGAGCGAGACTCTGTCTCAAAAAAAAAAAAAAAAAAAAAAAAAAAAAAAAAAAGAATGTTGACTATTGGTCCCCACTCTCTTCTGGCTTGCAGAGTTTCTGCTGAGAGATCTGCTGTTAGTGTGATGGGCTTCCCTTTGTGGGTAACCCAACCTTTTTCTCTGGCTGCCCTTAACATTTTTTCCTTTATTTCAACTTTGGTGAATCTGACAATTATGTGTCTTGGAGTTGCTCTTCTCGAGGAGTATCTTTGTGGCATTCTCTGTATTTCCTGAATTTGAATGTTGGAATGCCTCGCTAGGTTGGGGAAGTTCTCCTGGATGATATTCCAAAGAGTGTTTTCCAACTTGGTTCCATTCTCCCCGTCACTTTCAGGTACACCAATGAGACGTAGATTTGGTCTTTTCACATAGTCCCATATTTCTTGGAGGCTTTGTTTGTTTCTTTTTACTCTTCTTTCTCTAAACTTCTCTTCTCACTTCTTTTCATTCATTTGATTTTCAATCACTGACACCCTTTCTTCTACTTGATCAAATCAGTTAATGAAGCTTGCGCATGCATCACGTAGTTCTTGTGCCATGGTTTTCAGCTCCATCAGGTCATTTAAGAACTTCTCTACACTGTTTATTCTAGTTAGCCATTCATCTAATCTTTTTTAAGGTTTTTAGCTTCTTTGCGGTGGGTTTGAACATCTTCTTTTAGCTCAGAGAAGTTTGTTATTACTGATCGTCTGAAGCCTTCTTCTCTCAACTCGTCAAAGTCATTCTCCATAAGCTTTGTTACATTGCTGGCGAGGAGCTGCATTCCTTTAGAGGAGAAGAAGGGTTCTGATTTTTAGAATTTTCAGCTTTTCTGCTCTGGTTTCTCCCCATCTTTGTGGTTTTATATACCTTTGGTCTTTGATGATGGTGACATACAGATGGGGTTTTGGTGTGGATGTCCTTTCTGTTTGTTAGTTTTCCTTCTAACAGTCAGGACCTTCAGCTGCAGCTTTGTTGGAGTTTCCCCGAGGTCCACTCCAGACCCTGTTTGCCTGGGTATCACCAGCGGAAGCTGCAGAACAGCAAATATTGCAGAATGGCAGATGTTGCTGCCCGATCCTTCCTCTGGAAGCTTCATCTCAGAGGGGCACCCGGTTGTGTGAGGTGTCAATCTGCCCCCTACTGGGAGGTGTCTCCCAGTTAGGCTACTTGGGGGTCAGGGAACTACTTGAGGAGCCAGTCTGTCGGTTCTCAGATCTCAGACTCCATGCTGGGAGAACCACTACTCTCTTCAAAGCTGTCAGACAGGGACGTTTAAGTCTGCAGAAGTTTCTGTTGCCTTTTGTTCAGCTATGCCCTGCCCCCAGAGGTGGGGTCTACAGACACACACAGGCCTCCTTGAGCTGCAGTGGGCTCCACCCAGTTGGAGCTTCCCAGCCGATTTGTTTACCTACTCAAGCCTCAGCAATGGCGGACTCCCCTCCCCCAGCCTCACTGTTGACTTGTGGTTCGATCTCAGACTGCTGTGCTAGCAGTGAGTGAGGATCTGTGGGTGTGGGACCCTCTGAGCCAGGCACAGGATATAATCTCCTGGTGTGTCATTTGCTAGGGCCATTGGAAAAGTACAGTATTAGGGTGGGAGTGTCCCGATTTTCCAGATACTGTCTGTCATGGCTTCCTTTGGCTAGGAAAGGGAATTCGCCAACCCCTTACACTTCCTGGGTGAGGCAATGCCCCACCCTGCTCCATGGGCTGCACCTACTGTCTGACAAGCCCCAGTGAGATGAACCCAGTACCTCAGCTGCAAATGCAGAAATCACCCATCTTCTGCATCACTCACACTGGGAGTTGCAGACTGGAGCTGTTCCTATTTGGCCATCTTAACCTCCCACATCACACTTTCTTTAGCCACTGGTTGGTCAATGGGCACTTAGCTTGGTTCCATATCCTTGCAATTGTGAATTGTGTTGCTATAAACGTGTGTGTGCATGTGTCTTTTCCATATAATTACTTATTTTCCTTTGGGTAGATACCTAGTAGTGGGATTGCTGGGTCACATGGTAGATCTAGTTTTAGTTCTTCAAGGAATCACCATACTGCTTTCCATAGTGGTTGTACTAATTTACATTCTCACCACCAGCAGTGTAAAAGCATTCTCTCTTCACCACATCCATGCCAACATCTATTGTTTTCTGACTTTATAATTAATGCCATTTTTTTCTTTTTCTTTTCTTTTCTTTTTCTTTTTTCTTGAGACAGAGTTTTGCTCTGTCTCCCAGGCTGGAGTGCAGTGGTGCTATCTCAGCTTACTGCAACCTCCACCTCCCAGGATCAAGCAACTCTCCTGCCTCAGCCTACTGAGTAGGTGGAACTATAGGCACATTCCCCACACCTGGATAATTTTTTGTATTTTGGTAGAGACATGGTTTCACTGTGTTAGCCAGGATGGTCTCAGTCTCCTGACCTTGTGATCTGCCTGCCTTGGCCTCCTAAAATATTGGGATTACAGGCTTGAGCCACCACTCAGTCAAATTAATGCCATTCTTGCATGTATAAGGTGGTATCTTGTGGTGAACCCCACATTTATTTAGCAAACATTTATTAGGCAGTTACTATGTGTCAGGCCCTTCTAGGCCTCAGTGAGTGAAACATCAAAGATTCCAGAAGGGGACTCAAAAAACAGGTAAATGCAGGCTACTATGATAAGTGTGGGAAAACTGCTTCCAGGAGGATGCAATGTCTAAACAGAGAACTGGATGAGGAACACAGTTAATCCAGGTGAATGGCAGGAGAAATCTTTTAGGGAATCAGTATCACAAACACAGGCTCGGAAGACAGAGCACACAGGAAGTCTGGGGGAACTGCCAGCAGTTCAGGGTGGAGATTAGAGAGAAAGGAGCGCAGGGGCCAAAAGCAAGCTTGGAGCAGTGAGCAGTTTCAATGACTAAGGCTTGTGGGGTTGGGGAGAACCTTGGCTTTTATTCGAGGAAAATGTGCAGCATTGGCAGCACTGAAGTCAGGAAGAACTTTGATCAGATCTGCATTCCAGAAGAATCACTCTGGGTTAAGTGTGAAGAATGAACTGAGAGATGCTAGACTGGATACATGGAGAAGAAGAGGTTCGGGGAAACCCTGGCGGGAAATGTAGGGAGAATATTAGGATGGAGGAAAGGGTAGAAAGGACCCTGAGAGATCTGAGTGATCAAGATCCACTGTTTCACACATGGAAAATGAGGTGGAAAAGGAGAAAGGTCCCCATGTGAACAGCACCCCATCTGGAAAAATGACATAAAACAAGGGAATTTGGCCCATGACATAAGAGGTGCTTGGGCTCACATGGTATTGAGTGATCAGGGAGGAGTTTAGTTGAGTTCACCTCTACAGACAGGTATTGAGTGCCAGGTATGCTATCATCAGGGACATAAGGAAATCAAAGGTATCTGCCTTATATCTTTGTGACCTACATGTCTGGTCCTGCTTAAGAACTATGCCAATCCCTGACTTCCCAGGGCCCCGACTAATTTTGTCTTGTGTCCATGTGGGAAGGGAGCTGAGGCTTGGCAAGAGGATCTTAGCCCATATGGTCCAAAAAATAGTAGAAAGATTTCTTTAGAAGACACAAATTCCCTAATTAAATTGACTAATTTATCCATACAAGAGAAATAAAATCACTAAAAAATAAACTGAGTGAAGGAAAAGAAATCAACAAAGTATAATTACCAGAAGTTTGCGGGATTCTGCATGAAAACAAGCTTGAAGAAATAGTGAAAGCAGAAGATTTGCCTAACAGTATGACACTCGAATGAAAACAAAAAAACACATAGGTTTAGTGGTGTTGCTTCTTTACAGATGCAGGAGGTTTGAAAACCAATAGAGAAAAATATTGGGAGAGAACGCCATCTTAGCTTTCACACAGAATGCAAGACCAGCCTTTCCAGTGGGCATCTCTTGATTTTTGTTTCCAGGGCTTTGATTTCATAAACACAGCTCAGCTCTACAGATCATCTGGCCCAGTCCGCGACCCAGGTTTGTAATGATCTTGTTCAGTCATGGTCCAGCCTGTGCATAGAGATCCTAAGATGATGCCCAGTGATCCTGTCTCGTGGCATCTCATTCAGCTGAGAACCGGTGGGACCTAAACTTGCTTCTAAGCAACAGAATGTGGCAAAAATGATGCCACTTCTGTGATGAGGTCATAACAGCCCCACTCCTGTATTACTAGGTGACTCTGTCTTCTGCCTTCTTTGTTTGCAAGTTTTGATGAAGCAGAAAGGCCTGTGTGGCAAGGAACTGAAGTCAGCCTCTGGTCACCAGCCAGTAAGGAACTGAGGCTGTCAGTCTAACAGGCATGGAGGAATGAATCCTGCCAACAATTGCTGGGGCTTGGAAGTGGATCCTTCCCCAGTTCAGCCTCCAGATAAGACCCAGCCATGGCATTCTGATGAAAATCATATGAGAAAGCTGCACAGCTGTGTCTGGATTCCTGACCCATAGAAATGTGGGATAATACATATGTGTTGTTGTAAGCTGCTAAGTTTGTGGCAATTTCTTACATAGAAATAGATAGCTGAAAACACTTCCCACAGCTTTCATTGAGTTAAGTGACCCTTGGGGCCAGTTAGAACTTCTCTCATCCCCTTCCCTGTGACAGCCCTTATCTTTCTCCTAGGTTGACATCCCGCTTTCTCTTTACCAGTGTAAATGTCAAGTTCTCTTACTATCTCCATTGCTGTCCTCTCACACCATCCAGGAGGCCCCACTAGGGAGTGGCAGACAGAGAGGAGGAAGTGCCGTGGTCTGGGGTGTGGGTAGACTCCTCCTCATGGTTCAACCTTGAGTGCAGGTATTACCAGTTGGAAGAAGAGAGGTCAGGAATCATCAGGGATTGGAAGGAGATGAGTGAACACCCCACCGCTCTCAGGCCCATGCAGGCTGTGAAATAAAACAGTGATGAATAGATTCTACATGGCCCCCGCTGGTCTTTACCCTTCAGCATTCTAGATAGTGCACCTCGTATGCCATGATGCAAACACCACGGACTCCCTCCAGGGCAGATATAAATCTCCCTTTCCCCTGCATCCAGCAAGCACATTCCATCAGCCTATGGGTCACTTCAACCCCATGACTCCCCCCTCGGGACTGTGACAAATGCAATAGACTCTGGTCCAGTCTCTGTGCCTGGAGAAGAAAGGGAAGCTGGTCAGAGCCCACAGGCGGTGACCCACAGGGAGCCAGTAGATGGGTATGAGGGTGAGTGTGAAAGGGCGGTCACTTGGGCTCAGCAGTCAGACTGTCTCCTTAGAGTCATGAGTCACCCTGTTGACAGTTACTGAACTTCCTAGTGACCTCAGTTTCCTTGTCTGAAAATGGGGCTGATAGCTGTCTCTAGGTCATAGAGCTCTTGTGAGGTTTAAATGATTTAATTCATGTAAATCCCTTAGGAACATGACTGACACTTTTTTAAAGGCACAATTCTGTAAAAGAGTGGGACCCATCCATTTATGTCCTGTTTCCTTATTCCAAGTGTGATGAAACCAGCTCTCCCCAACACTTCTCCTGATCCCCCTTCCGTGCCTGCCGGTGGAGAGCTGTTCTGTCCCTTACAACCTACAGTGTAGGGAGCAACCAGGTAAAGGCCAGGGTAGTGCCAAGTATGAGAAAGTCACAGAGTAACACACACACACATACATACATACCCATACCTGCTTATATACATAAATATGTACAGATACATACATATACACACTTATAAACACACACATACCCACAGACGCCCATACCTGTTTATACATCCACATGTGCACAGATAGACACACGCACATTACACACTTCCAATTCATCAATTCAGTTTGGGGCCTGGGTAATTCCAATTCAATCTCTTTTAAGAAATTTAAGAATCTGAAAGAGAAAGACCTGAGAACATTTGTCCCACAAGAGACAGACCCACTTCCCAGGCACTGTGGGACTTTCTGAGACCCATGTGGCCCTGCTCCTGGAAGCTCATGGAGAAGCAGGAAAACCTGACTTTAGATCAAGGTTCTGGAGCCCAAAGGCAGCCCCAGGAACTGGCCTTCCCTGGGTACCGCGCCTCCGGGAGTCCAGCAGGTCCCCTTCCTCCTATCTCACCGACAACGTCTCAGCCTGTCTTCCACAGCCAGGGGCCCCTCCCAGGCTTTGCTGCACAGCAGGAGTCTCCACGGGGCTCCAGAAGGAACAAGAACAGAGTTTAACTCAAGCCCCTCGGGTGAGACACCCTCAGGTCCAGTTTTTTGGTTCTAACATTGGTGATATCACTTTTCAGTCTTAAAATGTCTGTTTCTTTTCTGATTTGCAAAAAGGTTTATAACTTTTGATACATCTGCTACGTTCTATTACAACCTAGCAGTCCTGCGTAGTACTTTCATCCACTGTGTCTCTGCTGATTCCATTTCCTGGTGTTTTATCTTCCGGTTGAGTTAAAGACTATATGTAATTGTTGGGCACAGAGGACCAGGAAAGAAAAAGATTCCCGGTGAAGCTGGACCCATGTACGTCACTGTTGACAGGAGTAACTACTGTGCTTTCCTGTTTACCTCCCTGCACTCCTTCTCTCTGTCCTCCCTCCCTACCCACCCTCGGGACAGCCTCAGGAGCCTTGGCCAGAATCCCCAACCCCGCAGTAGAAACGCTGAGGAGGAGGAGGAGGGAGAGGAGGAGGAGGAGACTGTGTTCGGTCCCCTCGTTCCTCAAATATGGATGCCTCCAAGGAACATAATTTCAGCTCCGAGAGGTCCTGACGTGCGGCCCGGAGGACCCCAGTACCTGCCGGTAGTAGCGTCTCCTTGCCGTGCTCCAGGTGTCTGAACAACCACCTAATGCAGTGACCTATCAGGGCTTCCCTTGTGGCCTCCGCGGTCCAGAATCTCTCCCAAGTGTGCTGGATCCTCCAAGCCGCTCTTTGAGCCGCTGTCGAGTTCTGCAGGTCCTCGTTCAGGGACATGAAATCTCCCTGTCGTAGGTGGACTGAAAGTGTCCCCCGAGGAAGCTCCTGTCCGGAGTCGCCACCTAGCCAGGCAGTAGCATCTGCAGGTGCGGTGCCCCGGACCTGCCCCAGGGAGAGCCGGAGGCGGGGCCGGGGAGAGGAGAGAGGTCTCCCCACCCACCCCAGCTCCTTCCTCCCTCTGTGATTGGTCACAGCACAAATCAGTCATGATCCGCAAGGAAAGAGAAACCTGGAGCAAAATGTCCCCAACGCTTCCCCACCTTAGAGGGATCAGCTGAGGTCCCGCCCCCCATCCCCGGGAGATCCGGGCTCGTACCTCTGGGGTCGGGGGTGCGGGGACCAACACCTGTGCCCGGAGTCTGAGGTCACTCACCCGCTGACCCTGGTGGTGGTGCCGGCCCAGGAACCTCAGGCCCCTCAGTAACACATTCCCTGTGGTCTTCGAGAACTTTCCTCAGGGCGCCCACAGCCCTGTCCCATCTTCTCCACCCGCGGCGTCCGCGGCTTCACGCTTTGATTCTCGTCGCGACAGTAGAAGCTCAGGAACCGCGTGTCGCTCACGAAGGCACCGCTTGGGAGCTCAGGGCCCACATGGTGAAGGCGCAGCCCGACCGCCTTCAGGTACCCGGGGTGCGGGCCTGGGCTCCGGGAACCGACACGTTGCGGGCGGGAGAGGCGCAGGGAGCCTGGGACGCCGCCCCGCTCCCCTCGGGTCCCCACCCGCCCCCTGTCTCTGGGACGCCCTCGCTCCGCCTCCCCGCGGGGACCCAGCCTTCCGAGCTCCCTCCCACGTCCCCGCCCGGCACCGGAGCCGCTCACTTGGGAGCTTCTTACTGTGTCGGGGAAGGTGGGAAGGGGACAGAGGGACGGGAACCAGGGGAGGGTGGCGTGGGGCGGCGGCTCTGGGACAAACGACCTGAGGAGTCTGCAGACCCCAGCCCGGGGCGGAGGCGTCGCGAGAGGAGCTGCTGAGCCCTCCAAGTCGCCTTTTCCCTCTTGCCTCCCCAGCCCAGTTCATCCTGATCCTCTCCTCACCAGCCCAGGTCTCCCCAAGTCAGGGTCCGCAGAGGAGCAGGAAGGGAGTTCCGGGACACAGGACCCGGCTTCTCTGGGTATCTTGGATCCAGGGAGGATCCTGGAGATCTCCCACTTTATGAAGCTCATCCTCCACTCACTCTGATGGCTTCTCTAGAACCCGGGACCCAATGGAAACCAGATAGGACGCCGTCCTCAGTCCTGGGGGAAAATCAAGAGCAAAGGGTGAGAGGTGGCCATGGGGTCAGGGAAACTCCTGCAGAATTCTCAGGAGAGGGAAATCTTCAGAGCTGCGGCTTTGGCTTAGTTTGTCTTCCCCGCCAGCCACCTGTCCTAGAGCTGGAGATGCTTAAGTTTAAACCAGAGACTTTGGATATTTTTCCTGAGTGACATAATCCTTGTCTTTCTCTCCTGGAATCGTGGGTCCAGACCACCACAGTGATCCAGTCGGCCCACTCTCCTTCTTCTCTCACTCCCGTCTCTCTCCCTGAGCTGGACTCTCCGCCCACCCTCACATTCTGGAAAAGTGCAGTGGTGTGAGCAGGGCCCTGGGGCAGGATTGTCTGGGTGCAAACCCAGCTCCATCCCTACTTGTGTGTGATCTTCATTCCTGTGGCATTAACTATAAAAGGGAAAAATAACAGGCACAAGCCATAGATGTGTAGTCACAATAAAATGAATTGGCATTTTTTAAAGTGCTAAGACCACTATTTGACACATAGCACAATAAAAGTGTAAAATGTTATCATTCTTGTCATTTCTTTAGGCACTTTTTCTTGAGCTCTTCCTCTTCTCTTTGGGTTCCCATGAAAATTTACCCTGTTGGAAGCTGATGTCAGCAAGAGACCTCCTCTTGGGAAATGCTGGCTCAGGGTAGGGCCTCCCTTTTAGTAAAGGGAAAAACTGATGGTGGACCAGTAGCTAGTGAGTCAGAGTCCATTTTATTTAATCAAGATCACCTACCTAGAATTAACTCCATTTTGATAAGGACATGCATCTCACAGATAGGCCCAATGTAATTTATGAGGAGATTGCTTTGATTTATTTGTGTAGAACTTACTCTAGTGCCTTTCACAGAGTCTTGCAACACATTTCAAATCCCTGGGTCTCATTTCACACTATCTGCCTCATAGAGTGAAGATCATGAGAAGTGTCTTCATACTATATTCCCACGTTTGTCTATCAGAGTCACAGTCATATATTACATATGCAGATATTTTTCCTAGAAGTTTGAGTTTATTGATATATATTTTAATCTGGAATAGATAGATATTATCTATCATTTTTGTTTTTACTATCTCTAAGTTACACATGTTTAAGTAGTCACTACTGATACCTATGCATTATCTCTCTTGGCACGTGACAATGACATAAAAATTGTACATTCTACTTTAGTTTTCAGCAATTATTAATTATGTAGTTTGGATCATCCCTCCCATTGAGTACTACTGGGCAAGTGGGAAAAGAGTACATATTTGAAAAATCTGATGGAAAGTATGGAGGGGCTAACCAAGCAGTAAAGATGTGCCAGGCTGGGAACCAGCAGAAGGCAGAAATCTAGAAGAGCAAGTTGAGCTGCGGGGCCGCTTTTGTCTTGGGTGATGTTGGCTGCTCTGGGCAGTGTCTGAGACTTTCGAGGGCTAGGTGGATAAAGGCTACATCTAAAGGCTGCAGGGTGTATTTGTGGCACTGTAAATCCCTGGGTTTAGGATGGGTCCCAAAGGACTGACGCATAAGAGCAACACAGTCAGTTCTCAGGAGTTGAAGCTCAACTTTTGTTTGGGTGAGCCAGCAGTTTTCACTGCTGTTACTGAAAATTGTAATTGAGGATCTTCCCAGTGTTGTAAAGAAGAAAAGAAATACACATAAAAAGGTTTGAAAAAAAGGCACAGAACTCTTATAATTTGCAAATGGTAATATGCTGAATGCAGAAAATACAAATGATTAGAACACGCTTGAAGCTAATAAGATATTTTTGCATGGTAGGTAGAAGAAATTATAGAGCTGTTTTGCACAGATAGAAAATGAAAATTTTTTAAAAATTGATACAGCAAAAGTGCATACATATAAACTTCTAAAACTAAACCTAACAAATTCTATACAAGATATCAACTGGGATATTTAAAAAACTCTACTGAGTAATAATAGAAGACAGTAATTAAAGAAGACAATGAATTAACTGAATCAATTTACCAAGATCCTGGTTTGGATGATTCAATATAATAATGACATTAATGGCCGGGCGCTGTAGCTCACGCCTGTAATCCCAGCACTTTGGGAGGCTGAGGCAGGTGGATCACGAGGTCAGGAGATCGAGACCATCCTGGCTAACATGGTAAAACCCCGTCTCTACTAAAAATACAAAAAATTAGCCGGGCGTTGTGGTGGGCGCCTGTAGTCCCAGCGCTCTGGAGGCTGAGGTAGGAGAATGGCGTGAACCCAGGAGGCAGAGGTTGCAGTGAGATGAGATTATGCTACTGCACTCCAGCCTGGGCGACAGAGCGAGACTCTATCACAAAAAAAAAAAAAAAAAAAAAAAAAAGGACATTAGTTTCCTACGGTGCTCTAAGAATTCAAATACATCTTAATCAAATATTTATCAAGCATTTTTGTGACACATTGCCAATTTTAAGCCTTATATCAAAATATGAAAGACAAAAAGTAACTGTGACACTCTAAATAAGAATAATATGCAGAGAGAATTTCCTTAGCAGATATTAAGACTTATATTAGAGTTTTTAATTGAGAGAGTCGGGATGTTGAGAGAATCGGGATGTTGAGACAGGGGTAGTAAACTACAACTTTGGAACAGAATAGAAAGCCCTGAACGTATGTACGGCAGAGGCAACATTACAGATCGGTGGGTAAAGGAAAACAATTTAGAAAATAATTTAAGAACAATGGGTTATCTATATGGAAAAATGCAATTGTACTCATCTCTTATAAAAAAAAAAAAGTGCTATTGTACTCATCTCTTTAATATAGTAGAGTATCTTCACTACATTTAGTGTAGGGAAAGATTTTTATACAGGTTACAACAAAGTCTTAACCCCAGGGTAAACTTTGACAGGATTAAAGACATTAAAGTTGAGCTCCCAGATTATTTGGGGTTTTCCATTCCCCAGGGGACAGCGATAAATGACTAAATGTTCCCCTGGGAAAGGCCTGTAAAAAGAATGTATCTCGGAGTGAATTATAGGGTCTTTTCTCAAAGGCACCAGCCTTCTGCTTATTTGAGGGGCTCTGACATATCAACTGGCTTTGGTGTAGCTACTGGATAAGAATTTCTGAATATCCAGGACTCGAGGTTGGTGACTGTTCAGGAGACCTAGCAGTTTTTATACCTGTATGTGTCATGTGGCATCTTACTGCCTTGGTGAGGGGGCATCCTCTCAGCCCTTCAGGGAGATGTGGTTAGGAGATGTTAAGTAGGTTGCACATAATGGATACATTCCCACTTTTCCGTCTCTCTGAGTGGTGTTCAGACACTTTCCTCTGCAGTATGCCTGTGATAGGGATTCTGTTGACATAGGCTAGTCTTTTTCACCAATTGTTGCATATAGCAAAATCTGGAGAGATGATTTCTTTTAATAAACTCAAGGCTTTAGCCTGTTATATTAGAATAATATCTGGGCCTGTGTCGTTTTGCTATAATTCCCAGATGATTTAGATACATACGAAATATTGAGAACCACTGCTTTGAGCCACTAGTTTTTAACTTGTCTGCTGATTGGAGTCAAACCTGGAGAGTTTTCGAAACAATACTGTTTCCAGGATCCTACTTTTGATGAATTAGATTCAATTGGTTTTATGTGCTGATCTAGACCTGGGGCTATTTAAAATCTCCCATGTGATTAAAAGTGTAGTCAAATTTGAGAAACACTGTGCTAGGCCACAGTTGAGTTCGGGTTTTAATTAGCTAACCCGGCTGACTATTAGCATCACTCTGAGGTTTTCAAAATAACACATTTAATCTAAGATACTGGGTGAAGATCCCATATTAATGAATCCAGGTCAATCATGTCTCATTTCTCCCTGTGTCAATACTGAAAGCCCTGGGGAGAAATCCCTCCAACCAGTGCTCCTCTTCACTCTCTCCATGATGATGCTCCCATTTAGCCGATCCCAAATAAAAGCCAGACAGCAAGGTTGCCTTTTGTCGTCCAGCAGGCCATGCAGCACAGTGTCCAGGACACAGAGCAGGGACAGTATATGGAGCGTGGATCAGGAGGGCACAGAGAAGATGCCAGCAGACCTGCCCTCTCCATTGAACTCAAAATACAATGGATTTCCTAGCTAGTGCAATCAGGCAAGAGAATGTATAAACTACATGAATTAATAAAAGCTTTAAGCAAAGTCATTGAATTAAAACTATAAAAAATTATTTATATTTATACATACCACAACCGACACTGAAATTCAACAAAGAAAGAGATACTGTGAATTAGCACAGTATTTCAAGATCTTTGGAATAAATCTACTAAAAGATACACAAGCAAAAACAGCAATACTTTATTTAAGAGTATTTAATAAATAAACATTCCATGTTCACGAATTATAAGTCTCAATGTGGCAAAACTTGTCAGTACTCTCCAAATCTGGTTACTGAATGAAATCTCTATTAAAAATAGAATTTTTAAAGGTACTTGGAAAGGTGCTTGTCAAGCTAGGAAAGTTGCCAATGATAGAAAAATCACTCTTGAAGTGAAAACTCAAAATTTATGGATTTACTTCAATGTATAGAGAGACATATTATAAAGCCATGGATTATCTCAGGATGATGAAAATGTTCTAAAATTAAATGTGCAGATTTAAAACTGAATATGTGAAAAGTCATTGAATTGTATACTTTAGATGGGTGAATAGTATGTGATTTATATCTCAATAAAGTTTAATGAAGAAAACATAATGAGATATTTTGAAAAATCCACTAGAATTTCTATATTAAAATCAATGAATGTTCCAAATATTGGTGAGAATACAGACCATCGAGATCTACCACACACCGCTTGCCACAGCCACTTTATCTAGCAGCATGGCGTCATCTCTTTGGGTGGGCTATCATACACGTATACCAGTAAGCCCACTCCTAGGTGTGTAATTTTGACAGATATGTGCTCATTGTGCCAACATACTAGTGCCAGAAGGCTTGTAACAGCGTTGCTTGCAATTTAAAAAATCTGACAACAAACGAAGTGACCATAAAAGAGAGAAGGGTTAATTTAATATATGATGTATTTATTCAAAGAAATGTTACAAATAATAAACATGAACACTCTGCAGACACCGATAACAACTTAGCAAACATGCATTTGATCTAAAATGAGGTATTGTAAGAATATACACAGCATGATTCCATTTGTATGAAAAATTCAAAATTTATATAAAGTTTGAGGTAGCCTATGTTGTTTTAGAAATGTATGCAAGGGATAAAGCTTTAAAGAAAGACATGAACAGGATTACTATGAAATCAGAATGAGGGTGAACTCTAATGACAGAAAAGGGATTGTTATTACTATGGGAATTGGTATGAAAACTTCTGGGGTTTTTTTCTGAGTTTTGTTTCTTTTTCACACGGATCTTCCCTTTAAAACCATATGTTAAAATGTAAATATAATTCATACCCCGCACTTTTGGTTGTAACTTAACAGTGTAAAACTGGTTTTAAAAAAAGTAATGTTAACTACTTATCTGTAGTTGGAAAAATTAACCTTTATTCACAAAAGAGATGGGTTTCCCCCTACACCACTCATCAGAGAAGAGACCGAGAATTGGAATGGGAACTCGGAATCGTCATCATCCTATAATTATACTCAGAATTCTGTCCTTAAAACATGGGAACACTGCTGTCCAGCTCCCTTCTGTGGTGATAGAATGACTATATCTGTGCTGTTCATTACGTCAGTCACCGGCCACCCATGAATTCTGAGTACTTGAAATGTGGCTAGTACAAGAGAGAACCTGGGAAAACCGACTTTTAAAATTAATGTAATTTGAATTGATTTAAGTGTAAATAGTGCCTTGTGGACAAGGCAACATTACAAAAACAAAATGCAGCATCCGCTGTCTCTGTCTTTCTGTTCAGCCAGCCATCATGTGAACGACAGCTTCATTGTTACTAACTTTGAAAAGACTCCATTTCAAAGAAAAGTGGAATTTCAGGTTCTTCGGGGTGAGACTTTCTTGAACTCAGCATCTAATAAAATACCCAAACCACACGAAAGGACTCTGTTTATCTCTGTTCTCTCTGAGTGTAGAAAAATATGCTGAATTCTTATTTGTATGTGAAATAAAGGAGTTTTCAATAAGAAATTTTTCTGTAAGGTGAGAAATTTATTCTAAATATAGTTCTCTAATTTCAAATGTTTTATACAAGTTGCTTATAATTATTACTGTTTGGCTACTATAGTGTAAATATTTTTCAAACAATCTGAAATTTAAAAACATAGCAATACAGTTCTATGCTGTGTGTGAAAAGGATTAAAAACAAGGTAAGCCTGTGTTAGCTTGGTAAATTATTACAATATAAGAGTGTTGTACAATGTACCAAGTTTAATGTAAAAGATGACGAACACCTCACACAGCCCATTAAGTTAATCAGAAACGTTTCACTGTGAATGTGGAAGAGAGAATGAACAGAATTTTAAACACATTGGGTGTGTGCAGAGGATCAGGACCTTGAATTTAGCATCGCTTTTATATATTTTTTATTTACTTAGGGAGACTTTAGCACTCACTATGTCTCAGACACTTTTCTAGGTGCTGTTGATGCATCAAAACACATTTAATCCCCTAAGAAAATGTGGCACATGTACACCATGGAATACTATGCAGCCATAAAAACGGATGAGTTCATGTCCTTTGTAGGGACATGGATGAAGCTGGAAACCATCATTCTCAGCAAAGTATCGCAAGGACAAAAAACCAAACACCGCACGTTCTCACTCATAGGTGGGCATTGAACAATGAGAACACTTGGACACAGGAAGGGGAACATCACACACTGGGGCCTGTCATGGGGTTGGGGGAGGAGGGAGCGATAGCATTAGGAGATACACCTAATGTAAATGAGGAGTTAATGGGTGCAGCACACCAACATGGCACGTGTATACATATGTAACAAACCTGCACATTGTGCACATGTACCCTAGAACTTAAAGTATCATAATTAAAAACACACACACACACATTTAATCATTGTATCAACTTTAAGAAGTAGTCACTATGGGAATCCCAATTTAGAGATGAGTAGTAGCTTTATGTAACTCCAGCCAAGGGGGTGATAGGCTTTTACAGTTCTTTTATAGTTTTTATTCCTAAAACATGTCTTTCATTCATCTTTTTTTCTAATTAATATTCAGATATATCTAGCAACTGGTTGTGTTTCGTAGGATAATTTTTTGTCATTCATTCTACAATGATTTAGCTTAGCATTAAAAGTTCATGGAATTTCCTTTTAGTTTGTAAATTAGAAACAATGTTGGCATTTACTTCTTGTTGATATTCCCCAAACCTCATTGTACACAACAGCTTCTCTCAAATAGAATCTCACAGAATCAGTTCAGGGTTGAACTCCTAACACTAAGATTTTACATTAACATTGTATTCTCTCTCTGTTGCACAGGCTGGAGTGCAGTGGCACCATCATAGTTTGCTGTAGTCTTGAACTCCTGAACTTAATGACTCCTCCTGCCTCAGATGCTTGAGTAGCTGGGACTACAAGGCACGCATCACCATGCCTGGCTTGACATTTTCTTTTATCAGATAGCAGAGTGAAGCACTTGCATTACAGAAATAAAATACATAAAATTATGACGATTTTGCCAATCTAACATATGACTTCAAATGGTAGTGATTAAATTAGGAGCTAGTCAGCCACTTTCAAACATGCTTTTCAAAATGAAATTTTAAAGGCAGTGGTGTCATTGTTTACTTCTACTACTGCTCATAGGTTTAGCTGTGGTCATGCTATAGAGTTTGTTAAAAAAACTTCTCTGAGTCATTTTAAATGGTCTTTTGAAAGCCAAACGCTGCAATCCTATAATCATTGGAATTGGGAACAAAAGATATATTTTTAGGCTTTATTTTATTATAATTTAAAATCTTAGTGATGGTAGGATTATTTTTCCTTATTGGTTTTTTCTAATGTATTTAAAGCATAGATAATTGTGTTCAATCAGTTGTAGTTTATGCTGAATCTTTTGACCATGTGAGGAAAGCAGATTTTTGGACTTTTAGCCCATCTTGACCCAGAGGGATCAGTGAAAACCTGGAATGAAGAATTTCTTCCTGTGCACACCTTTTTATCTTGTGTGCATTGCCCCTCATTCACACTTCTGTGCATTCACACATTTGTGATTGCACTTTTTTGTATTAATTTTGAATCATTTATTAATTCCAGAGTCAGATTAAGAAAATGGTTAAAAATAAATTTTACATGAATTTTCTCAACATCCATTACTTGATCCATTTATTCATTCTAAACCCATGTCAAATACCATTCTTTAAACCTCATCTTGTATTAAAGTTGCTTTCATTTATTAATTCAATCAAATGGCATTGAAACTTATAGCAAGAGGCATCTAAGAAGGCAGAATGTTTCTGTCTGTTCTGGGATTAACGGGGCAGAAAGATGTGAAAGGCAGAGGGAAAAGAGGCCTCACAGAGGCAGCCCAGATATAATGACACCTGCCTCCCTGGCCAGAAGCCAACTTCCAGGATTCAGGATTCAGGAGTAAAGTGTCCCAATATTCAGAATGTTTCCTGGTCTCTCTTGAATTCAGTGCTCATTTGGTTAGGGCTAAGACCCTCACACACTTTGGTTTGAGGATCCAAGCATAGAATGTGGCTGTCTCTGGGACACTTCATGCTAAAGAAGCCCAGCGCGTATAGTGAAAGGGTCTAGAGGGCACCAGCCGCCCTTCCTTGGAACTCTATTCAAGGCACCTCCCAGTGCTCTATTACTTAGTTTGGCCACGTCCTAAGGAGTTTAGAGAAATGGCCGTGTTGTCTCTGAGTGGAGGTGAGGGGAGGCCATGGGGTAGTCAGGATTTTGAATCCCTATGTCCTTTCCCTCCATCTCTACCAGAGACCACTTGTGGAAGTCCAAGAAAAAAAAGACACAAATATCAGAGGTGAATCCAGGCCCATGGATCCATTGTGATCAGGGGACTGCAGCCAACTGGCCCAACAGTGATGAAGTCTATGAGGTCTTAAGTCACCCCAAAGCTCCCCCCATTAGGAGCTACCTCTCACTGCCATCAGGGACCCCAGGAGCTGGACATACCATTCTTTGTCATTTCTCATGAGGAGCTGGAGAAGTCCCAGAGCATATGGACCTTGATCGAATGGAGTCAGAGTGCAGTCAGGTAAAACTCTCCATTGGGCAGTATAATATGTTTGTTTTAATTTGCTGGGGCTGCCATAACAAAGTACCACACGCTGGGTGACTTAAACAACAGAAATTCATTGTCTCACAGTTCTGGAGGCTGGACGTTCAAGGTCATGGTGTTGGCAGTGCTGGTTTCTTCTAAGGCTTCTTTCCTTGGTTTGTGGATGTATTCTGTCTATGTCTTCACATGGTCACTCCTCTGTATCCGTCTGTGTCTAATCTTCTCTTTTTATAAGGACACTAGTCACATTGAATCAGGGCACACTCATATGACCTCATTTTACCTTAATGACCTCCTTAAGGACCTCTCCAAGTGCAGTCACTTTCTCAGGTACTGGGGGTTAGGACATCAACATGCCAATTTTGGGGGGATACAATTTAGCCCATAACAGTCTGGATTATCCTTGAGATTGCATTTTCTAAACAATAAAATAGAGTAAATCTCTTTGGCTCTTGATACTCTGAAATTTTGTTCTACAATGAGAACAAAAAAATGGAGAGTCAAAGATTGATGTCACCCAGAAGGTGAGCCCTCCATAACTCTGGCTGCCCCAAGACCCAGTGCTGTGTCATACCAGAAAGCCTTGCTCCATTCTAGTGATTCCGGTTTCAGATTTTCAACTGGAAAGAAGATGATCTCCCAGGGGAACAACTTCTCCTGCTGGGCAGGCTTATTTTCATTATATGTGGAGGACAAAAAAAGTTGATGTAATAAAAAGAACATATTTGTCAAATTTTTTTGGTAATCTTTTTGATATCCTTATCACTACTCCATATTGTGATGAATATGCTGGCTTCATTTTGGTGGAAGGAACATGACACTGGTCCTTTTGAGCCAGCATTTTCTGGGCCTTTCCATGGGATTCACTTTCTGCCATGATGGATAAGGGGAGAGCTCTTGGTGTAGGGTTTAGTCTTTATAATGAACCATGCTGTTTGGGCAGCAGGTTTGTCTCTGGAAACTGGAATGAATCTCCTCCCCATTCAAAAGGTCAAGGTAGAGCAGGTTCTTGTTCAGGGTGCAGTGAGTGAGAGAAGGGAGAGTGACAGAGAGTATTCTTTCACCCCTTTGTGACTTGCATGCATCCAAGTCTCTGGTGTTTTAAATAACTGAAATTGAGACCTAGATCCACTTATCTGTAAAGTAGAACGGTGGAGGAGGAAGCATATCGTCCCCGCCACTGGAGAGATCCCTGAAGAGAGTTCATGAGCCCCTGCTTTATTGAAAATGACACAAAATTTCATCAAAATAAAGTGAAATTGTGGCTTTATTTAGAGCTTCGACTGCCCACCTGCTTCCTAAGACATGATCCTTCCCCAGGAGACTGTAGAATCACAGGACTTACACTGGAGGGGTCAGGCGTGATGGTGTTCTTCCTTTCTGGCAGTCAGGATGTTTTGGATTGCATGTATTTTCCTAAGAAGGCTGAAAAAATATCTTCCATCACACCTGCTTTTCTTTAGTTTGACCCACCACTCCCTCATCAAGAGATAAGGTCTCTCCATCCCCTTAAACATGAGCAGATCTGATATCTGCATTAGCAAATAAAATATGGCAGAAGTGTGGTTGTGTCCGTTCTGGGCACTGCCATTAACCATCCTGCCTGCATCTGGTTCCTTCCACTTCAATCCCTGAACCATGTGAAATTCCCAGGCCATCATCTGAACCCAGCCAACACAGAACCCTTTGAGAGATCATAAAAAATTCTTTGTTACTATTTTCATGAATGTCCCTTTCTATCCTTCCAGTTTCAACTAGTGTGTGTCCTTGTGTGCAAAGTGAGTATATTGTAGCCAGTATATGGTTAGATTCTTTTTATTCTATCCATTGTGATAATCTCTGAGTTCTGATTGGGCAGTTTAATCCATTTACCTTTAAAAGTCATTACTGATAAGGAAGGACTTCTGTAATTTTAATGTTGGTTTTATGCATGTCTTAAAGCTGTTTCATCCCTCATGTCCTTCATTCCAACCTTCCTTTGTGTTTAGTCAATTTTTTCAAGCAATATATTTTAAACGCCTTCTCATTTTCTTTCATGTATATTTTATGTATGTTTTCTTTGTGATTACTATGGTATTACATATAACAATACAGTTATAACAATCTTGAATTGAAACCAACTTCAATCGTATATGAGAGTTCTGTTTTTTTTGTTTTGTTTTGTTTTGTTTTTTGAGAGAGAATCGCACTCTGTCACCCAGGCTGGAGTGTAGTGGCATGATCTTGGCTCACTGCAACCTCCACCTCCTGGGTTCAAGCACTTCTCCTGCCTCAGCCTCCCGAGTAGCTGGGATTACAGGTGCCTGCCATCAAGCCATGCTAATTTTTTGTATTTTTAGTAGAGACGCCAAGTTGGCCAGGCTGGGTTTGAACTCCCAAGCTCAGGCAATCTGCCTGCCTTGGCCTCCCAAAGTGCTGGGATTTCAGGCATAAGCCACCACACCTAGCCTGCTTCTTTACATCTTTTTCCACCCCTCATTTTACCTTATTGATGTCACAAATTACACCCTGGCAGGCTGGCAGGCTGGAAAGTCACAATGTTGCAGGCTTCAGTCTGAAATTTGTAGACCAGGCTGGCAGACTGGAAGCCTAAACTGTAGTTGCTACTGTCATCTTCAGGCAGAATTTTTTCTCCTCTGGGAAATCTCATATTTGCCCAAAGGACTTCAACTGACTCAAAAAGTCCCACCCAGATTTTTGAGGGTAATTTCCTTCTCGTAAAATCAACTGACATCAGATTTTAATCACAACTGCAAAACACCATCATAGCAACATATAAATTAGTGTTTTATTATATAAGTAGGTGCTGTGGATTAGTAAAATTGACACATAAGACCCATCATCCCAGTCCATGCTTGTGAACTTGGCACCCATTAATGTTTTTTTAAGTCATACTTAGTCTCCACATAAAAACAACTATAAAGTCATGCATTTGCCAAAGATGATACAACTAGTTTGCATCCACTAAAAACACACTAACCCTTTCTGCAGAAAAAGATTCAAACGGAATGCATGATATGACTTCTTCTCTTTGATGTACTGTAACCTAAATACCATGTTTAAAAAAAGTTAAACCATCATTAATAAAACGGAACTATTAGTAGCATGTCTTATGTTTTAAGGTGATTAGGAAAAGATGAAAACAAAGCTATTTGCTTAATATGTGTATGGATACATACACACAGATATAAATATCTTTATAAAATACAGGAAAGTAATACTCATAACGTTTGCCATCTTTAGTTCTATAACTGGTCACATGGTTACAGCTGGTTATTTATTTATTTATTTATTTACTGATTTATTTGGTACAGGATCTTGTTCTGTTGCCCAGGCTGGAGTGGCATTGCCTCGGCTCACTGCAACTTTCACCTCTCCTGGGCACAAGTGATCCTCCTACCTCAATCTCCTAAGTAGCTGGGACTACAAGCACACCACCAAGTCTGACTAATTTTTTGTATTTGTTTTCAGTAGAGATGGAGTTTCAGAATGTTGCCCAGGTTGGTCTCACACTCCCAGACTTAAGCAACCCACCTGCCTCAGCCTCTGAAGTGCTGGGATTACAGGCATGAGTCACTGTGCCAGCCAAAACTAATGTTTAAATACTTTTTTCTTTTTTTACTAACCATCCCATATTCCCATTGCCTTCAACAAGTCCCTCAGGTGATTAGGTTTCTTTTCCTGCTTGGATGACTCAAACCTTCGTTCTTGAAGGGTTTGTGTCATTACTAGTCCTACCTGATGCGGGTTGTTGCAGTTTTTATTGACTTTAATTATAGGGCAGAGTATTACTAAGAGATGTTCTAAAAGATCTTCTGTATTCCAGACATAGTCTTATTTGCTGCCATTGTGTAGTAGCAGACCAATTCCCCGTGATGACCAGGACCAATCACCCCAGACGGTGCAGTCACTCCTTCCTTTTCTGTTGATTCAGAAGCATAAGGAGCTGAAGGGGCCAAGTGGCTGTCTTAGCTTCCAGTTCAATGGAATCATTTCTGTGTCTCCTGAGGGAATATTCCTCCCTTTAGTAAACCTCTAGATCCTGATTCTGTTCCTCCTGACTGGGCAAGATCTCCCAATCAGGGTCTCTAGCACCTCCTACAGGTGGGTTTGGCCTGCAACAGGTCTGTACCTCCCTGAGAGAGAGTTCCCAGGGGAAGGGGCAGACTCCCATCTTTACTGCTACATAGCCTTCACTGGTGATACCTCCAGGTACTGGAAAATCAGAGGCAACTGGGGACTGCAGCAGACCCCCAATAAACTGCAGCAGCCCTACAGAAAAGTGACCAGACTGTTAAAGGAGAAAATAAAGGAGGAGAAAAACAAAACCCACTCAAAGGTCAGCAACTTCAAACACTGAAGGTAGATAAGCCCACAAAGATGAGAAAGAATCAGTGCAAGAATGCTGAAAACTCAAAAAGGCAGCTCCGGTTTGGATCCAGGCTAAGGCTGAGATGGCTGAAACAATAGACGTAGAATTCAGAATGTGGATAGGAATAAATTTCACTGTGCTAAAGGAGTATGGTGTAATCCAATGCAAGAAAGCTAAAAATCCTGATAAAACATTGCCAGAGTGAATGACAAAATAGCCAGTATAAAGGAGAACATAACCAATCAGATAGAGCTGAAAAGCACACTACAGGAATTTCATAGTGTAGTCACAAGTATTAACAGCAGAATACAACAAGTGGAGGAAAGAATCCCAGTGCTTGAAGACTGGTTTTCTGACATAAGACAGGAAGACAAGAATAGAATAAAAAGAATGAAAAGGAATGAACAAAACCTCCCAGAAACATGGGATTATGTAAAGAAACTGAATCTAGGAATGATTGGTGTACCTGAAAGAGATGGGGAGAATGGAATCAATTTGCAAAACATTTCAGGATATCATCTATGAGAACTTCCCCAACCTAGCTAGACAGGCCAATATTCCAATTCAGAAATGCAGAGGACCCCAGTAAGTTACTCCATGAGAAGATCATCCCCAAGACACATAATCATCAGATTCTCCAAGATTGATATGAAAGAAAAAATGTTAAGGGCAGCAAGAGAGAAGGGCCAGGTTATCTACAAAGGGAAGCCGATTAGACTAACAGTGGACCTCTCAGTGGAAACCCTACAAGCCTGAAGAGATTGAGGGCCAATATTCAACATTCTTAAAGAAAAGAATGTCCAACCCAAAATTTCATATCCGGTCAAACTAAGCTTCATCAACAAAGGAGAAATAAGATTATTTTCAGACAAACAAATGCCACTGGAATTCATTACCACCAGACTTGCATTACAAGAACTCCTAAAACAAGCACTAAACGTGGAAAGGAAAGACAGTTACCAGCCACTACAAAAACACACTGAAATACACAGATTGTGAAATATACAATAAAGCAACCACATAAGCAAGTCTGCAAAGTAGCCAACTAACATCATGATAACAAGATCAAATCCATACATATCAAGACTAATTTTAATGTAAATAAGCTAAATGCCCCATTTAAAAGATGCAGATGGGCAAGCTGGATAAAGAACCAAGACCCATCAGTATGCTGTCTTCAATACACTCATCTCATGCAATGCAGTGACACACATAGGCTCAAAATAAAGGGATGAAGGAAACTTTACCATGCAAATAGAAAGCAGGAAAAAAGTCAGGGGTGCAATCTTAGTTTCTGACAAAACAGACTTTAAACCAACAAAGATGAAAAAAGATTTTTTTAAAAAAAGGGGCATTACGTATGGGTAAAGGGTTTAATTCAACAGGAGATCTAACTATCCTAAATATATATGCACCCAATACAGGCACACCCAGATTCATAAGCAGGTTCTTAGAGACCTTCAAAGAGACTTAGAATCTCACACAATAATAGTGGTAGACTTTAATTCCCCACTGACAATATTAGACAGATCAGCAATACAGAAAATTAACAGAGGTATTCAGGACCTGAACTCAGTCCTGGATCAAATGGACCTGATAGACATCTATAGAACTCTCCACCCCAAAACAACAGAATATACATTTTTCTCATTGCCACATGGCACTTATTCTAAAATCAATCACACAATTGGAAGTAAAACACTCCTCAGCAAATGCAAAAGAACTGAAATAATAACAGTCTCTTGGACCATAGTGCAATCAAATTCAAAATCAAGAATAAGAAATTCACTCAAACCATACAATTAAAGAGAAATTGAATAATCTGTTCTTGAATGAGTTTTGGGTAAATAATGAAATTAGGGCAAAAATCAAGAAGTTCTTTGAAACAAATAAGAACAAAGATACAATGTACCAGAATCTCTGGGAAAGGGCTAAGGCAGTGTTAAGAGGGAAATTTATAGCTGTAAATGCCCACATAAAAAAGTTAGAAAGATCTCAAGTTAACAACCTAAAATCACAACTAAAAGAACTTGAGAACAAAGAGTAATCACATCCCTAAGCTAGCAGAGGACAAGAAATAACAACAAAAAAAATTAACAAAGGTATTGTCTCCTGAAGGAGACAGAGACACACAAAAGCATTCAAAAGATCAGTGAAGTCAGGAGGTTTCTGAAAAAAAAATTACAAAAATATATAGACCACTAGCTAGACTAATAAAGAAGAAAGAAAATTCAAATAAACACAATTAGAAACAAGAAGAACATTACCACTGACCCCACAGAAATACAAGAAACTACCAGAAAATATTATGAATACCTCTACGCATGTAAACTAGAAAATCTAGAAGAAATGGATAAATTCCTGGACACATACACCGCCCCCAAGACTGAATCAGGAATAAATTCAATCCCTGAACAAATAACGAGTTCTGAACTTGAGGCAGTAATAAACAGCCTACAAACCACAAAAAAGCCCAGGACCAGATGATTGACAGGTGAACAGGCTCAGCCCAAAAGCTTCTTAAGCTGATAAACAACTTCAGCAAAGTCTCAGGATACAAAATCAATGTGCAAAAATTACTAGCATTCCTACACACCAACAACAGGTAAGCTGAGAGCCAAATCACGAATGAACTCCCATTTACAACTGCCACAAAAAGAATAAAATACCTAGGAATACAGCTAACTTGGGAGGTAAAAGATCTCTACAAGGAGAACTACAAACCACTGTTCAAAGAAATCAGAGATGATGCAAACAAATGAAAAAATTTCCTATGCTTATGGATAGGAAAAATCAATATAGTGAAAATGGCCATACTTCCTCATGCAATGTACAGATTCAATGCTATTCCTATCAAACTACTATGGACATTCTTCACAGAACTAGAAAAAATTATTTTATAATACACATGAGACCAAAAAAGAGCCCAAATAGCCAAGGCAATCCTAGGTAAAAGGAACAAAGCTGAAGATATCAAGGTACCGGATTTCAACTATACTTCAGGGCTGCAGTAACCAAAACGGCATGGTACTGGTACAAAAACAGACACATAGACAAATGGAACGGCATAGAGAACCCAGAAAAAAGACCACACACCTACAACTACGATCTTTGACAAATCTGACAGAAACAAGCAATGGGGAATGATTCCCTGTTTATAAATGGTGCTGGGATAACTGGCTAACCATACACAGAAGATTGAAACTGAACCCCTTCCTTACAACATATACAAAAATCACCTCGAGATGGATTAAAGACTTAAATGTAAAACCCAAAACTATAAAAACCCTGGAAGATAACCTAGGCAGTACCATTCAGGACACAGGCATGGGCAATGATTTTATGACAAAGATGCCAAAAGCAAGCATAACAGAATCAAAAATTGACAAATGGGATCTAATTAAACTAAAGAGCTACTGCACAGCAAAAGAAATTATCAACAGAGTGAACAGACAACGTAGAGAATGGGGAAAATTTTTTGTGAACTATGCATCAGACAAAGGTCTAATATCTAGCATCTATAAGGAACTTAAACAAATGTACAAGAAAAAACAAAACAACCCCTTTAAAAAGTGGGCAAAGCATATGAACAGACACTTCTCAAAAGAAGACATACATGCAGCCAACAAACATATGAAAAAAAGCTCAACATCACTCATCATTAGAGAAATGCAAATCAAAACCACAATGAGACACTATCTCACACCAGGCAGAACGGCGATTATTAAAAAGCCAAAAAATAACAGATGCTCGTGAGTTTGTGGAGAAAAAGGGAATATTTATACATTGTTGGTTGGAGTGCAAATTAGGTCAGCCATTGTGGAAGACTGTGTGGTGATTTCTGAAAGACCTAAAGACAGAATACCATTATACCCAAAGGAATACAAATCATTCTCTTATAAAGACATAGGCACACATATGCTCATTGCAGCAACATTCACAATAGCAAAGACGTGGACTCAACTTAAATGCCCATCAATGATAGACTGGATAAAGACAATGTGGTACATATACACCATGGATTACTATGCAGCCAGAAAAAGTAACAAGATCATGTCCTTTGCAGGGACATGGATGGAGCTGGAAGTCATTATCCTTAGCAAACTAATGCAGGGACAGAGAAGCAAATACTGCATGTTCTTACTTATAAGTGGGAGCTAAATGATGAGAACGCATAGAGACAGAGAGGGGAACAACACACACCAGCGCCTTACAGAAGGTTGAAGGTGGAAGGAGGGAGAGGATCAGGAAAAATAACTAATGGTTACTACGCTTAAAACCTGGGTGATTAAATAATCTGTGCAACAAACTCCCACAACACAAGTTTACCTATAAAACAGCCTGTACCAGTACCCCTGAACTGAAAATAAAAGTTAAAAAAGGAAGTGAACTGCAGATTCTGCCTGTTGCTGAGCAGGTCTATTTCAATTATGCAAACCAGCGCTGAGGAAATAATCACAGGGTGGTCAGGGGCCCACTGGACCCGCTGTCAGAACGGTTCACGGATGTTAGGACTTCAGGTTTTCTATTCTTCTTAATTTAACCTTGCTAGGTTGTATGTTTCCAGGAATTTATCCATATCCTCCAGGTTTTCCAGTTTGTCAGTACAGAATTGTTCATAATAGTCTCTGATAATCTTTTGTATTTTTGCAGTATCAGTTATAATGTTTGTCTTTTCTGATTCTGTTTGAGTCTTCTCTCTTTGTTTCTTGGTTTGTCTAGCTAGTGGTTTATCACTTTTGTTTATCTTTTTGTAGAACGATCTTTTCACTTGGTTGATCATTTACTTGGTTTTTAGAAGTCTTTAGTTCTGTTCTGATCTTTGTTATTTTTTCTGCTAATTTTGGATGTGGTTTGTTGTTGCTTTTCTAGTTCCTTCAGGTTCATTGTTATATTGTTAATTTGTAGTGTTTTTACTTTTCTTAGGTAGGCATTTATTGCTATAAACGTCCCTTTTAGCCTTGTTTAACTGTATTCCACAGGTTTTGGTATATGTTGTGTTTCCATTTTCATTGGTTTCAAGAAACTTTTTGATTTCCATCTGAATTTATCTGTTGACTCAATAGTTATTCAGGAGCATGTTGTTTAATTTCCACGTATTTGTCTAGCTGCCAAAGTTTCCCTTGGAGTATAATTGCAGTTTTATTCCATTGTGACTGGAGAAGATATTTGATATGGTTTCAACTTTTGAAAATTTGTTGAGTTTTTTTGTGGCTTAACATAGGCTATCTCCCAGAAAATATTCCATGTGTTATGAAAAGAGTATAGTATATTCTATAGTGTTAGAGAGAATGCTCTGTAAATGTCTGTTAGCATTATGAGTTCTAAAGTTCCGTTTAAATCCAATGTTTCTTCTTGATTTCTGTGTAGATGATCTGTTTAATGCTGAGGGTTGGATGTTGAAGTCCCCACTATTATTGTACTGGAGTCTATCTCTATTATTAGATGTAGTAATTTTACAGGCTGCTCTTTATTAGAAAAGAAAATGACTTGCGGGCTGCATTTCATTAAAAGGAAAACCTTACTGAGGACTTCTGTACCCTCACTATCTGCCTAAATAATTTCTTCTTAACTCCTATATCACTGCCAGCCTCTGAGCCAGAGTGAGGTCACACAGAAAGGCTGGGACTGTGCAGAACACATTTTAGTAAAGATGACTGAGTGACAGTAGTGATGTCCAGCTTCCAGGTGCAGCAGTGACGTCTCCCCTGGCCTCAGTGTCCAGTGTCCAGCACCAGGTGTCAGAGGTGTGAGCAGTGGCGTCTGTACTCAGCAGCAGGGGCAGTTGTTCCTAGGAGGGACCTGATCCAGGGTGGGCTGTGGATTCTGTTTCTGGATGTGTAGTTTCCAGTCTAGTTCTATGGCCTTCCCCACAATAAAATTAGCCCCCAGTACCATGTATGCTACTGTATGTGTAAATTAGAGAAATTTGGTTTCCACAGTTTTCTCCAAGAAGTGAGTGGGAAATGAGTCTGTGGGCGGGTGTCAGAGAGCGGCATTCACAGGTGTTCCTTGTGCGAGAGCCACATCCTGAACTGTCTACCTGGCCTCTACCTCATGGTGGAGAGAACAACAGGGAATGTCACATCTCATAACTGATGATACACATCCTCCCTTTTCTTTCTGTGAGAAAAATCCTCTTTTAAACAGGGTTTGAAAACCCACTCCACCCACCCACCCTGGCCACTCTCTGATCTCTGATCTCAGTGGTTCCCAATGTGGCTGAGCAACAGGATTGCTGGCGGGGCTTAGAAAATACACAGGCCACTCCCCAGAATCCCTGTCTCAGAATATTATGCACAAGACCAAGGAATCACTTATATAACAAGCCCTATAGGCAAGGCTGATGCTCAGACATGTGGGATCCTGGTGTTCTTGATCTGGAGACCAGCAGCATGAGCTCCAGCCTTGTCATAAATCAAGAATCTCTTGTTTAACTCCGGACTTCCTGGATCTCAGCACCACGTCCAGGTGATCCCTGTGGACATGGGAGTTCCTTGTCTAAGTGTCCTCTAGACTTGGGGTCAGAACTGTGCAGTCTGCTCTGGGTGTGGTCTGCTCAGATCCCTTACAACTGGAGGTTCAGGGTTCTGTCCTTGCACTCATTCTTTTCCATAGTCAACCACTCCCTTGGTGCCCTCATCCATGCTTGAGGTTTTAAGTATCATTTATACAGTGTGAGCTCCTAAATCTATTTCTCCTGCCCAGTCTATTTCTCCTTTCCCCTAAACTCTGGAGTTGTCTGTCTAAATTCCACCCCAGCTCCCCCACCTGCATTCCTAGTAGACATCTCCACTGAGTGCCTGTGATGCCCCCTCCTCAGTATGCTCCTGCCAGAGTCTCCCCATCTCCACTGACAGCAGCTCCACCCTTCCTTCTACTCACTCATTTTACAACTATGGGTGTCCTTGATTCATCTTTCTCACATCACAGATACAATCCATTGGCACATGTTGTGAGTCCATCTTCAAATGCATCTAGAATCCCCTCACGTCCCACTATTTCCCCTGCTCACACCCCAGTCAAGGTCACCGACATCTCCAGCCTGGAATACTGCACTCGCTTCCTACTGTTCTTCCCTTCTGCCTCCCTCGTCCCTCACCTCTCAATTCCCTTCTCAGTACAGCAGTCAGAGATCCTTTTAGAAGAGAAGTTGTGGCTGGGCTTGGTGGCTCACGCCTGTATCCCAGCACTTTGGGAGGCCGACACGGGCAGATCACTTGAGGTTGGAAGTTTGAGACTAGCCTGGCCAATGTGGCGAAACCCTGTCTCTACTAAAACTACGAAAATTAGCCGGGCTTGGTGGTGGGTACCTGTAATCCCAGTTACTCAGGAGGCTGAGGCAGGAGAATCGCTTGAACCTGGAAGACGGAGGTGCAGTGAGCGGGGATCATGCCATTGCACTCCAGCCTGGGTGACAGAGCAAGACTCCATCTTAAATAAATAAATGAATGAATAAATAAATAAATAAATAAATAAATAAATAAATAAGTAGTTGTACCATGTCCCTCTTCTGCTCAAAATTGTCCTCTACCTCCCATCTCACTCAGAGCAAAGGTCAGATCCTTCCCCACTCCCCTCAAGCCCACCTGCTCTGGCTGTACCTCTGACCTCACCTCAGTTTCTCTCTGTCCAGCCCTCCTGGCCTCCTTGCTTTTCAGGAAACACAGACACCTTCCTGCTCTAGTACATTTGAACTGGAGGATCCTCTGCCTGGAAAGAACTTCCCCAGACATCCTCATGGACAACTCCTCATGTCCCTCAAATCTTTCCTCAAAGGTCACCTTTGCAACGTGGCACACACTGACCACCCCAGCACACCAGCCACCTTCCCTGTCCCCACTGCCCACACTCTGGGTCACCTGTCTCACAGCACTTACCACCTTCTAGCACTTTCTTCCCTTGCTCTGGTTATAATGTATCTTTCGTCTGCCTCCGCATTGGAACACATGCTACCCAAGGTCAGAGATTTTTCTCATTTTACTTCAGTGATGTTCCCCAGATGCAGAACCACTCTGTCCTGTGTCTGGCTGACGACAAAGGTCAGTTGAATGAATGATCAGTGCAGAGCACCTCCCTAGTCTAAAGCCAGTATCTTTATTAACATAGCTTCAGGCCAAATGCTGTTTTGTGGTGGCCACAGCACAAGGTCCCCTCACACTGACACCGAGGCTGCCTGTGCTTTTCTCAGCAGTGCTGCTTGTGGTCCTCCCTCCTCCATCCTTCCTCCCACACCAACCCCCCACACACCGCAGCACACAATCAGGTTTCTCTCTTCAGGAAAGAACAGTCCTTGATGATGGGCCCAATTTCACAAACAAGTATAAACCTAAATTTCACTCTGCTTTAGATTTGAGTTGGGACTTGAGCCAGCACCAAGATCACTAGAACCAGGGCAGGGAGAGAGGGCAGGAGAGGAGCCCTAGAAGGAGGGCAGGAATGAATGGATCTGAAAATTTGTCTCAGAAAGCACAGGGACTCCCATGTGCAGGGGCCACCCTGGGTGATGTGTGAGCCTCTGTAGTCACAGCTCCGGCTGGACAAGTTTCCACTGAAGGGACAAGGACAATGGAGCAGTGAAGGTGACCCAGCTGAGGACTGACCACATAAAGCCTATGAGGGACTGAACAGCAACTAGGCACAGGCCCCGTCCACATTCGGCTCCTCACAGCCTTCTCCAGTCCCCACCTGCAACAGACTCAGCACAGGGAACATGTGGATTCTGGAAGGTTCTCAGGTCTTTATTTCCTCTCTCAAATTTTAGGAATTGACTTATTTAATTAACCCATCAACTTCTCATGGCAAATATTGAGAAAACAAATTTCTATTCAGATTCTTATTTTCAGTAGGGAAGTAAGAGGTTGCAGCTCAATGCAGCATGAAGTTGAGACTAAGATGGAGACATCCAGCCCCACCTCTCTGGAAAGGAAAGATGACTGGGGAGGGAACACAGGTCAGCGTGGGAACAGGAGTCACGTTGGACACGGGGGTGGGCTGTCTCTCCACCTCCTCACATTATGCTGACAGGGACGCAGACACATTCAGATGCCTTTGCAGGAAGAGATGCCAGAAGCTCTTGAAGTCACAAAGGGGAGGCGTGAAAAAATCCTGCATCTCAGTCCCACACAAGGCAGCTGTCTCAGGCTACAGAAAACAGTAGTCATGAACAAATTCAGGTCAGGCATGGTAAGTGATGACACTCTGAACAGTCCCCCCACAGACTCGAAACATCCCAGTCAAAGAATCTCCATTACCCAGGCCTTTCCCCTCTGCCCCACCCCCACCCACTTCAAATCCCCAGGGTCTCACCTTTACAGGCCATGAGAGACTCATCAGAGTCCTGATCAGAGCCCTGGGCACTGCTGCTCCCTGGGGTAGAACAAAAACAGGACCTGGTCAGAACCCACAGGAGACGTGGTGCAGGAGGAATAATGGAGTGGGTGAGCTCCTCCACACTCCCGCCCCCACCACTTACAGTAGCTCCCGCTTTTTCCACCTGCGGGAAGTAAATGTCCTGTGAGGATCTTAGAGGGATCTTAGAGGAACCATGGGATCTTAGAGGAACCTCCTAGTCTTGAACCCAAGAGAAGTTTCTAGAACTATGACTACAGACCCAGGGCAGGACCAGGGAACACCAGGAAAGCAGGTGTGGGTCCTGGACCAACCGCCCTCCTAAGGTCTGTCCTTAGCAGGGACCTTCCCCTGACTCATGAATGCTGGAATCACAATCCCAACACCACAACCATCAAGGTGATACATTGTCCTTCCTTGTCACGGTGCTGCACAGAAGAGTAAGTGCTGGCACACAGGACCCAGGCAAGGTCGGCCCATGAGTGGATGGTGCTTTCCAGTAATGCGGCAGGGAACACTTCTACCTGGGGTTTGAAACCCCCAGTGGGACAAGAAAATCCAGATCCCACTCGTCACCCCTTCCCTACCTGAGCTCTCTGTCCACCACATCACAGCAGCAACCACAGCTACGGTGACCACAGTTCCTAAGACAGCCAGGCCAGCAACGATGCCCACGATGGGGATGGAGGGCTGGGAAGCCCGTTCTGGGGAAGGAGGAGAAGGTGAGGGGCCCTGACCCCAAGGCCTAAGCCCTGATCCTGCTGAAGGGCTCCAGAAGGGCTCCCGCTTTCCCTGAGATGTGACCCCTCATCCCCCTCCTTACCCCATCTCAGGGTGAGGGGCTCCAGCAGCCCCTGGTGCTGCACATGGCACATGTATCTCTGCTCTTCTCCAGAAGGTACCACCACAGCTGCCCATTTCTGGAAGGTTCTGTCCCCTGCTGGCCTGGTCTCCACAAGCTCAGTGTCCTGAGTTTGCTCCTCCCCATCCCGCTGCCAGGTCAGTGTGATCTCCGCAGGGTAGAAGCCCAGGGCCCAGCACCTCAGGGTGGCCTCATGGTCAGAGACGGGGTGGTGGGTCACGTGTGTTTTTGGGGGATCTGATGGGAAGAGTCAGAAAATTCAGGGGCTTTGCATCTCTCATGAGACAGCCCAGCAGCACCCATGTGACCACCCTGAGAATGAACAGGACACCTGGGGTGGGGGAGGGAGCACAGAAGCCAGACACCAGCCTGGACACAGGCATCTGGGATAATCTCCTATTCCTTGGAAAGTTCTAATCTCTGAGGGAGGAACAGGGACTTCTGGTCCTGACCTGAGTGGAGGCCGAGGGACTCAGAAAAGCTGGAATCAGACCTTCAAACACGGTGAGTGTGAGGAAGAGAACAAGGCCTAAGAGAAAAAGCTCAAGGCTGCTGCGGTGGTCAAAGGGGAACCCTGATCAGTATTTAGGGACTGTCTTCCCCTCCATTTCCTCAGAGACGTCATCCCTTAATTGTCCTAGAGAGCAGAGGGGGCCCTCAGAGGAAATCAGGAAAATTCATGCCATTCTCCATTCAAGGGAGGGCGACATTCTAGCGCTGATCACATTATCCTCCCCTCCTCGTGGGAGGCCATCCTGGGAGATTTATAGGAGACGGGGAAGGCTCCCCACTGCCCCTGGTACCCACGCGCTGCAGCGTCTCCTTCCCGTTCTCCAGGTATCTGCGGAGCGACTCCAGGCACTCGCCCTCCAGGTGCGCTCTCCGCTGCTCAGCTTCACGGGCCGCCTCCCACTTGCGCTGTGTGACCTGAGCCGCCATATCCGCGGCGCTCCAGGAGCTCAGGTCCCCGTTCAGGGCGATGTAATCCTTGCCATCATAGGCTAACTGGTGATACCCGCGGAGGAGGCGCCCGTCAGGCCCCAGGTCGCAGCCATGCATCCTCTGGAAGGTGTGAGACCCTGGCCCCGGCCCCGCGGTCAGCCCCGCCCACCGAGCCCCGCCCCGCCCCGACCAACCCTTGGGAATTTCGGCCTAAACTGAAACCGAAACCGGGCAAAGGCGCCCGCGGCACTCCCAGGTCGAGGGTCTTGGGCTGGTCCTGCTGCCTCGGGGTGGATCTCGGACCCGGGCCGTCCGTGGGGCATGGGGAGGGGTCGTGACCTGCGCCCCGGGCCGGGTCACTCACCGGCCTCGCTCTGGTTGTAGTAGCGAAGCGCGGTGCGCAGGTTCACTCGGAAAACCTGTGCGTGGGCCTTGGCTTTCTGTGTCTCCCGGTCCCAATACTCCGGTCCCTCCTGCTCTATCCACGGCGCCCGCGGCTCCATCCTCGGACTCGCGGCGTTGCTGTCGAACCGCACGAACTGCGTGTCATCCACGTAACCCACGGAGATGAAGCGGGGCTCCCCGCGGCCGGGCCGGGACACGGCGGTGTGGAAATACCTCATGGAGTGGGAGCCTGGGGGCGAGGAGGGGCTGAGACCCGCCCGACCCTCCTCCCCGCGCGGCTCCCCGGGTCCTGCGCCCCCGTCGGGCGGACCCCTCGCTCCTCCCCGCCGAGGCCGTCTCCCTCCCGACCCCGGACTCACCGGCCCAGGTCTCGGTCAGGGCCAGGGCCCCCGAGAGCAGCAGGAGGAGGGCTCGAGGCGCCATGACCCCATCCTAGGCGTCCGGGGAGAGTGTGAGTCTGAGTGGGGACTTTAGAAGCCGGACCGCAGAGACCCTGATTGGCTTCTCTAGAATCCGACACCCAATGGGAGTGGGAACTGGGGCCGCGTCACGAGAGCCCTGTAAAAAGGACCCAACACAGGTTGGGAGAAGTGAAACTCAGCGGAGTGGGGAATCCCCAACGCAGCGCCTGCCCAGTGCAAACAGTACCCTGAGACCCTGAGAGCGACGCCTGGGACCTGGGGCTTGGTCCTGATTCCTCTTCTCCTACACCAAGCCTGTTTGTCACACTGTCTGCCTAAGTCCTGGACAAGGATCTGTCTGTGGAAACCAGGGACAGACTCCCAGGCTGCGCCCAGATCCTTCCTCTTCAGTGCTCGTCCTGGAATCCCCGACCCTGAACTCGACTCCCTCCCTCGGTCTCCTGCCTCTCCCCTTGGACCTTTGTACAGGGAAACTGACCACGGGGAACTTCATGCCAGAGAGTGAGCTCGCCCTGGGAATGGAGGTGTAGAGACAGGGATTTTTTCTCTAAACCTAGTGAGGTTTTGTCTGAAGGCACCACACAGAGATTCTCATGGAGACCAGTTTCCTTTTTGTTTTTTAATACAGTAGATAGTACAATATTGGTAATCCCTATATGATTAGAATTCCAATCTGTAAAAGACCTGTGTCAAAACAGCATTACAATTAAACTCTCAAAGCTCCTGTTTTACTTTCCCAGACTATGGATCTGTGACTCTGAGTTGTTGCATTTAAAATTATCTTCATTCCCTAGCCCGAGTTTCCCTGTGTGAGTCCAGAACATCTCCTCAATACGAAGAAGCAGGGTTTGTTACTGTCTATTGCAACCGGGAGCCTGTAGTCATCACCTCAAATCTGCCAGTGCTCCATGCAGTCCCAAGGCTCTTCACCAACGCTCAAGCACTGCCTGTTTTCCTGAACTCTGCACATCTAAGCAGTGTGCACATGTTATTTGGACACTTGGTATTTTTGTAAACCCCCCCTTTTTTTTAATCATGAGGGGGTCATTAGTTTTTGGCAGTCCCACAAAATGTATTAAATATCAAATGCAAACAACCCCCTACTAGGCTCTTCCACTGCTTTAGAATTCTTTCCTGTCTCCTTTTCCTCACCTCCTGCTTCCAGCCCTTCTCTCTGCCCCTCTCATCCCTCACACCCTCCTCTCCCCTTAGTCCCCGCCTGAATTGTGGCACTAACACTGTCCCTCACCTCCTACCCATGTCTGTTCTCCCCACAGTGCTCAGCGGTCCTGCTAATGTGACTCATGTCGTGTCATTTCTTCACTTACTATGGCTGGATTTTGGTCTACAATTTATATGTTTTCAATTTGTCTCGTATCTTTTTGTTTCTGTTCGTCCTTTGCTACTTTTTTATGTGTCAAGTGAACATTTTTTAGTTTTGGTTTTAATTCTCCTAGTGACTTTTAGCTATATTTCTTTACACTAATGTTTTATTGTTGTAAGAATGGAACCTGATTCCTTGACTTTTCACAGTGAAGTTCAGGTTATAGTAAACTACATTCGGCAAAATAAAGGATACTTGTAACAGTGTAGTTTCATTTAACCTACCATTATGCTATTATTGTTTTATATATTATATCAATCTATATTATAAACTCAATGATACAGTGTAATACCTTTTGTTTTAGACAAGTAGCCATATGTCTTCAGGAAATTAAGAAAATGAGTGTGAATGTGACATGTGTATGTGCATCATTTCTGTTGTTAATTGTTCCTTTCTGTGTATCTGGGTCACCATCTAGTATCATTTCCCTTCACCCTGAAGAATTTCCTTTAAAATTAAATATAATACAGGACCTCTAGGAAATGAATTTTATGGCATTGATGATATAAAAATGTCTTTATTTTTGACTTCTTTCCCCCTCTTTTTTTTTTCTGCTTAGTAGGATATTTATGTGTAATAAAATTCAACAGTTTTAGCTGCGCCTTTTGGTGAATATTGGTAAGTATTTATAGTCGTGTAACTACCACACTGCCCAGTACAGAAACACCGAATGCAGAGAACCCCCTGCTAGGCTCCTCCACTGCTTTGGAGTCCTTTCCCCTGCTCCTTGTCCTCACCTCCTGCTTCCCCAGCCCTTCTCTCTGCCCTCATCCCTCACACCTTCCTCTCCCCTTAGTTCCCACCACCCAGTTACTCCTGAACTGTGGCACTGTAGAGAACAGTTTCTTTTCCCTAAAAACCTTCTTTATGCCCCTTTCTATTTAATCCTTGCCTCCCACCCTCACCCTCTTCCCCTCATTCAGCCACTGCTCTGCTTTCTGTCGCTACAATGGTGACATTTCTAGAATGTCACGGACATGCAGTCATATGTTATGTAGTCTTTTGTTTGGTCTCTCCTTTAGCATAACGATGTTTGAGATGATGCCATTCATTCATTTTTATTGCTGAGCAGCTGCTGACTATTGTTGGAATCCCAGTTTATTCGTTGCTTTCTCTATTCTCCAGTTGATACACATGTGGACTCCTCCAGTTAGGGTTTGTTATTAATGAAGCCACTAGAAATAACTGCTTATAAGTGTGGCCTTACATTTTTATTTCTTTTGGATAACTACATATTTGTGGAATTGCTGGGTCATGTGGTAATGGATGGGTAACTGTGTAAGAAATTGTCATACCACTTTACAAATTGGCTGCCACATTTTTTGCATTCCTACCAGCAATATCAGACATTCTTGTTTTTTCCATATTCTTGTCAGTGTTTAGACTTATCATATGTCTTTTTAACTTAACCTACTCTAGTTGATGTGTGATGGCTTCTCATTGTGGTTTTAACTTGCACTTCTTAGATGACTAGTATTGTTTGCTATCCTTTCATGTTCATCTAAGTGACTTATTACATATATTTTATGAATTATTTTGTAAATTCACTGATTAATTCCAGAGACTTTTTCAGAATTCCCTAGTGTTTTCTACATAAGCAATGAAGCTGGTGACAAAGAAAGTCTTTTTTCGTCCTTTCTTATCTATTGACCTTTTTTCTTTTAAAATTATTTTTATTTGGTAGAGATGAGGTCTCTATCAGACTGGTCTCAAACTCCTGAACTCAAGTGATCCTCCCCACTCAGCCTCCCAAAATGCAGGGATTACAGACGTGAGGCACCATGCCCGGTCCTTGTTACACTGGTTAGGATGCCTGTTAGGCATTTAAACAAGAATGATGAGAGCTCACATGTTTGTTTACAAGGAACTTAAACAAATTTACAAGAAGAAAAAACACCCCCATCAAAAAGTGAGCAAAGGATATGAACAGACACTTCTCAGAAGAAGACATTTGTGTGGCCAAGAAACATATGGAAAAAAGCTCAATATCGCTGATCATTAGAAAAATGCAAATCAAAACCACAATGAGATACCATCTCCTACCAGTCAGAATGGCAATTATTAAAAAGTGAAGAAACACTAGATGCTGGTGAGGCTGTGGAGAAATAGGAACACTCTTACACTGTTGGTGGGAATGTAAACTAGTTCAACCACTGTTGAGGACCGTGTGGCCATTCCCCAAAGTTATAGAACCAGAAATACTATTTGACCAAGCAATCTCATTACTGGGTATATACCCAAAGGGATATAAATAATTCTACTGTAAAGACACATGCACACATATGTTTATTGCAGCACTATTTACAATAGCAAAGGAAAAGAACCAACCCAAATGCCCATCGGTGAGAGACTGGATAAAGAAAATGTGGTGCATATACACCATGGAATACCACACAGCCAGAAAAATGAATGAGTTCATGTCCTTTGCAGAAACATGGATGAAGCTGGAAGTCATCGTCCTCAGCAAACTAACACAGGAAGAGAAAACCAAACACTGCATGTCCTCACTCCTAAGTGGGAGTTGAACATTGAGAACACATGGACACAAGGAGGGGAGCAATACACATCAGGGCCTATTGGGGAGCGGGTGGTGAAGGGAGGGAACTTAGAGGATGGATCAAAAGGTGCAGCAAACCACCATGGCAGATTATGCATATGTAATAAACCTACACATTCTGCACATGTATCCTGGAACTTAAAGTAAAATAATATAAGTTAAATTAAAAAAGAAAGTGCATGTCTTACATGTATACATATGTTCATTGCAGCACAATTCACAATAGCAAAGACGTGGAATCAACCTAAATGTCCATCAGTGGTAGACTGGATAAATAAAATGTGGCACATATACACCATAGAATACTATGTAGCCATAAAAAAGAATGAGATCATGTCCTTTGCAGGAACATGGGTGGAGTTGGAGGCCATTATCCTTAACAAACTAAGGCAGGAACAGAAAACCAACTACTACATGTTCTCACTTGTAAGTGGGAGCTAAACTATGAGAGCACATGGACACACAGAGGGGAACAACACACACTGGGGTCCACTTAACGGTGGAGGGTAGGAGGAGGGAGAGGATCGGAAAAATAGCTAATGGGTACTAAGGCTTAATACTTGGGTGGGTACTAATGGGTATAGAAATAATTTGTACAACACAATCCCATGACACAAGTTTACCTATATAACAAACCTGCACATGTACCCCTTAACTAAAAATAAAAGTTAAAAACAACAACAACAACAACAAACAAAGTGCGTATCTGGAAAGGGCATATGGTTGGGTTCTGTGTTTTTTTTTAAACCAAGTCTTATAATCTCTGCCCTTCATTGGAGTGTTGATTCATCCAGGTTTTTGTCATTATTGATATGACAAGTTTTAGGTCTACCATGTTATTTTCCCAGTTTTTGTTTCTCTGTTCCTCTTGTCATGACCAATTACTTTTTATTAAAAACCATAGAAACAAAAAAAAGTAGAAAAACATCTTTAAAATGCTGGAAGAAAAAAAGGTCAAAAAGAATTCTATATCCAGCACAGATGTCTTCCAAGGACAGACAAAATAAGGAGATATTTCAGGTAAAAGAAAATGAAGAGAATTTCTCATGAGCAGATCTGTACAATAACAATTGGTAAAGAAAATTCTTCAGGCTAGAGGCAAATTATACCAGGTGGAAAATGAGATTATCAGAAAATATGAAGATGATCAAAAATGGTAAATATTGAGCTAAGTTCAAAGGCTATCTTGCTCCCCTCATTTACTTTTACTTTATATTCATAGAACTATTTAAAGATAAGAAAAAAACTTTTCTCGTGGGACTTATAACCTATATAGATATATTGCATATAATATCCATACCACAAAAGATGGACATTTTACAGAGGATAAGTGGTTGCAAGATTTCTGTATTTATCAGTACTAGTACATTATTAATTGAAAGTGGACTGTGAAATGTTAAGAATAAGTTAATTTCTGAAGGGAATTGAGACACAAAAAACCATTCAAGAGATCAACAAATCTCAGAGATGGTTTTTTGAAAACAAAACAAAACAAAACAAAACCTTAGCCAGTCTTGAGTCTCACCATCCTACAATTTTAGAACTATTGCGAATACAAAAGTAATCAAAGAACAGTCCTGCCCAGAAAGAGGAGTTATTCCTAAATATGGTGGCCCTGGGACAGCTGGCCCTCCCTGCTGGACCTCTTCTGGATGGGCACTTTCTGCAGTGACTTTGTTGCCTTGCTATTCCACTCTACCCAGTGTCCTGACCCAACAGACAAGGGGTGTCTGCTGCTGTGTCCACACTTGGAGAAGGAAACCTTGATGACATCAGTACATTACAAGCCGGGCATGACAGCTCACCCCTGTAATTCCAGCAATTCAGGACGTTAAGGCCAGAGGTCAGGAATTAGAGACCAGCTTGGACAATATAGTGAGACCCTTGTCTCTAAATCAGAATAAAAATAAGTAAACTTAGCTGGGCATGGTGGTGGGCACTTGCATTCCTAGGTATTGGGGAGGCTGAGGTGGGAAAATCTTTTGAGCTCATGAATTCAAGGCTGCAGTGAGCTATGATCACACCACTGGACTCTAGCCCAGGCCACAGAGTGAGAACTTGACATAAAAAATTACATCGTAAACTTTTGCTCACTATGGGTTATTTAATTTATTATTTATTCAATTTGTGTTTTGATTTTATTTCACTGGCAGCACAATAAACCAGGACATGCAGAAACTAGAAATCACATCCACTTTCCAGTGGTAAAAAGCCCAGTCCAGGGAGGTGAGAAGGAGACAGTCCTCATTAGCCCTGAGGATTTGGGGAGATCGAGATGGGCTGGGCAGGAAGGGTTTTTTTCTTTGTTTTTTTTTTGTTTCTTTGTTTGTTTGTTTTTTATGAATAAGTGTAACTTTTTATTAAGACAGAATTGTTTTTATTGAAGATATATATGAAAAAGTTTGAATAAGATCAAATGGCTCCAAAAGTCTTACAACGAAAGCAACAGTCCTGCGAGTTGTTCTTTCCAGAGACAAGCACTTTTCATTCTCTCAGTTTTTCCTTCTGGTAGTTGCCTTCGTGGGTTTTTCCAAATTATTATTTTTTCAGTTTTTCAAGTGGGTGCATATGTTAATACATGTAATTTTAAAAAGCCTCTTCAGTCTATAATGCATCCTAACCGTTCCCTGCCCCATCCCTCCTAATCCTCCAGAGCAATGACTTTCAACTCTTTTAGCAATGTCTTCTGTTTTTCTCCTCACATAACTACTTAGTCATTTCTTGATTATTTTATACATTCTATAGTGATTTCTTAATATGACAGATGAGGATTTAGCTCTTACACCATCACTATCTTCACTTTTCCTCCCATATTGTCCCAAAGTAGTTACCAGAGTTAGGGGCTAAGCAGTCACCACATCATTATGACTATGTACATATTGCTCACTGTTGAGAAAAACAGCGTAATATGCTCTTGCTTCCTATCCTGTACTTCTTTCTGCCCTAGAATTAATGATTGCCTAACCACCCTTCCCCCTTGCTTTTTTACTTTTGCTTTATCTTCCATGAACTTCTTTCCAAATGCCCCAAATCTGGCAATAACCTATTATTATTTTTAAGAGAAGGGACCTCACTATGGTGGCCAGCCTGGTCTGGAACTCTTGGGCTCAAAAATCCTCTTGCTCAGACTCCTGAGTAGCTGGAACTACAGGCATGGGCCATTCCACCCAGCTAACCTATTAATATTTTCACTGTTTCTTTTTAAAGCCAGCTCCTTAGCTGGAATATTTCCTGTGTTGGATCCTATTTGCTGGATCCATGTCATTCTCTGGTTTGTCTACTCCTTCATTTTGCTGGAGTATTTTCTCCAATAGCTTCCTAAGAAAGGATACATGGAGGTAACCCCTGATTCTTTGCTTGTCTAAAAATGTATTATTTTACCTTCACCCTTGATTATTTGGCTGAATATAGATTTATCCGTTGAAAATCACTTTCTTTCTAGAATTCTGAAGGCATGCTTCCATTGTTTTCAGCTTCTTTTTCGAGGCAGGGTCTCTTCTGTCACCCAGGCTGGAGTGCAGTGGCACAACCACAACTCACTGCAGCCGTGACCGCGCGGGCTCAGTTCATCCACCTCAGCCCCTGAGCAGATGGGACTACAGGTGGGCGCCACAGGGCCCAGCCAACTTTTGTATTTTTTGTAGGGATGGGACCTCACCATGTTGCTCAAGCTGGTCTCAAGTGATCCGCCTGCCTTGGCCTCCCAAAGTGCGGGGATTACAGGCGTGAGCCACTGTGCCCGGCCAGTTTTTCTTGTATTCTTTCTCTACGTCCTTCATTTCTCAAAGGCATCTCAAACTCAGTGGGCCCCAAACCAAAGTCAAACTCCATTAGAATATCCTGCTACTTCCAACCTTAAAATATATCTTAAATCACAGTTTCTTACTACATGCAACCCTTTGGTTCAAGCTACCATCATCCCTCACTTGAACTTAGAATTGGTTTTCCTGCTTCTGTATTTTTTTAAATCATAAAATATTTCAAATAAACCATGTGTGGCTTTATACATTTTACTACACAAAAAGAATGAAGATCTGCTGGGTGCGATGGCTCACGCCTGTAATTCCAGTACTTTGGGAGGCTGAGGTGGGTGGATCACTTGAGGTCAGGAGTTTGAGACCAGCCTGACCAACATGATGAAACCCCATCTCCATCAAAAACACAAAATTAGCCGGGTGTGGTGGCGCGCACCTGTAGTCCCAGCTATTTGGGAGCCTGAGGCAGGAGAATTGCTTGAACCCGGGAAGGCGGAGTTTGCAGTGAGCCGAGGTCACGCCATTGCACTCCGTCTGGGCAACAAGAGCGAAACTCTGTCTAAAAATAAATAAATAAATAAAAAGTATGAAGAGCTTACATACTTAAACAAGGAATTGCTTTAAGTGTTTGGTATCCACTGTTCTTGTGCATGCCAGCAGCTTCTTACTGCAAACACCTGGGACTTGCTATAGAGCAGCTGGAGTACCTTCCACCCACACACAGGACAGGGAGCTGACAACCAAGGAGTGGAGGATCAACACTCCAGCTTTCTCCCCTCCGTTTCCCTGTATCTCAGCAGTATGGAGCTTGATACCGATGAGAACCTGCTCACTGACTTTAAACTGCTTTTCTTACCTTCTCAGTTCCATTTCTCCATACCTCAATTGATGCTTTCTGGTAAGATATAGCAAATAAACTGTTTTCACTGAAATTTCAGTCTTGGAATCTCCTTTGGCTTCCCCAGTCTAAGGCAGAAATGTATTCATTTTCCCATCACTGGACTTCCAAGTTGTTGTCAATTTTTCACCGTTACAAACAAGTCTGGAACATTTGTCTACAAACCTCTAGGTATACACGTAGGAAGCTTTCAGTATTTCCTACTAGTGAAACTGCTCAGTTGGAGGGTATGTGCATCTTCATCTTTAGTAAATACTACCGACATTTGAAAAGTCAGACAATGTCAAGGACTGGCCAGAGTCCCATGTGTGATGGGTGTGGAATGGCAGGTCACTGTAGCAGGTGCGGGGACTCAGTTGGGGTCTTGGAGAGGCACTTAGTTATAGCAAGAGTGTTTCATAAATGATATCTGATACAGTCAAGATTAGTGGGGAATAAAAACACGTTGCTTAGAAATAATTATCCATAAATCTAAAGTCAACAAAAGTCTTTTTTTTCTAATGTAAAAATACTTTTTTCAGAGGGAGGGGGAACAACTTAAAATAAACCAGAACACACCTTCATATTAATCATTCTTCTCATATACTTCAAATTTGTAGTTAATGCCTTTCTCCTCCTGGACATCCGAGAGAAAACCTGGGTATTCTGGCAGAAGTTTATATTTCTCCAAATCAATTTCTGGAAAATACGTGTCACTTTCAAAGTCCTGCCTGATCCTTGTCACAAATAGTTTAAGGTGGCCTGGGTGATTCATGGTTTCCTTATAAACAGAACTGCCACCAACTAACCAAATCATCTCTACTTTATTTGCTAATCTGGTTGTTCAGTAAGTTTTTGGTTTTTTTGTTGTTGTTGTTTTGTGTTTGTTTTTTGTTTTTTTGTTTTTTTGTTTTTTTTTTTGAGACGGAGTCTCTTTCTGTCGCCCAGGTTGGAGTGCAGTGATATGGTCCTGCTCACTGCAAGCTCCACCTCTCGGGTTCACGCCATTCTCCTGCCTCAGCCTCCCGAGTAGCTGGGACTACAGGCGCACGCCGCCACTCCCCGCTAATTTATTTATTTTTTTATTTTTAGTGGAGATGGAGTTTCACTGTGTTAGCCAGGATGGTCTCGATCCCCTGACCTCGTGATCTGCCCGTCTGGCCTCCCAAAGTCCTGGGATTACAGGAGTGAGCCACCGCGCCCGGTCGGTTGTTCAGTAAGTTTTAAGGCATCGTCCATACTTCTGGCAAGAAAATGAACCTCCTTGTGGAGGTTCCTTGAGTTCTCTGCTGAGAACTAAATTAATTCTATCCTTTAAAGGTCGATGCTTCTCAGGAATGGAGAACCAGGTCTTCCTACGCATAATCACCAGATTCTGTTTACCTTCTACTGAAGAGTTTGTGTCATTCTCTGGAAATACCTGAATTCATTCCTGAGCGGTGGCCAGGGCAGGTCCCGGTTCTTGCCAATGCCCGTGTTCTGGGACACAGCGACGATGCAGTTTAGCAAATGAACCATGACAGCAGCGGTGAGCACCTCCAAGCCCTCTCGCTACACAGGGACGCGCGGCCAAGATTGGCCAGAAGGTTTTTACTTGGAACCTGGAGGATGAACAATGATATCCCTCTCTTCACCTTAAAGCTCATCCTGGGCATCCACCTCCTGGGAGCAGGAGCAGTGCAGCAGCGCCCCCTGGTGGTCCATGCGCTTCCTTTTGCAGATCACTCACAGCCCTGAGACCCTCCTCTCCTTTCCATGCACCTGGGATTTCTTCACTGGACACCATCCTGCGTCAACTTTCCCATAAAGCAAAAGAAGGGTGAGGTTGCTGGAGAAGGAATGGTGTCATTCCCCACCTTTGGCGAGATCCATGTCACCGTGTTCAGGGGAAGCGCCAGACCTTATTCCCCATGCAGAGAGGAGGCTCTGGCCATGAAGGCGCCTTTGGAGAGGTGAGGACCCGCTCCCTCTACACTGAAGGCCAAGAGCCTGCAGACGGCGGAGAAGGCTTCCCCTCAGCTGTGTCCTATCAGATTCTTCCAAGAGTCAAGGAGTAGACCTGCATATTGCCTCTGGTGATGTGAGCTGCACGCACACCTAGAAGTGAGGTCACCCCTGCTGGGGGTCCTGGGGCTACTGTTTGTTCTACTTGCTCAGTGTCCAGAGAGGAGAATGAGAAGGAGACTTTGTGCAAAATAGTAACCATGCTCTATACATTATTTGTGTCATAAAATAAAAGACTCCAAAAGGAAAAAAATAACTATCTAAAATGTGTGTCCTTTAATAAAAAGTAAACACCCATTAACCATTAGGGATAGACGTTTACGGGGCAAACCAGAGGCCCCATCATTTGCCCCACTTCAACAATAAATTCTTTCCTCCCCCAAGTAAAAACACATCCTGACTTTTTTGATCATCATTTCTTTTATATACATATATATATATATATATATATATATTTTTTTTTTTTTTTTTTTTGAGATGGAGTCTTGCTCTGTCTCCAGGCTGGAGTGCAGTGGCGCAATCTTGGCTCACTGCAACCTCCACCTCCCGGGTTGAAGCGAGTCTCCTGCCTCAGCCTCCTGAGTAGTTGGGACTATGGGCACACCCCACCACACACCCAGCTAATTTTTGTATTTTTTTAGTAGAGATGGGGTTTCACCATGTTGGCCAGGATGGTCTCGATCTCTTGACCTCGTGATCCACCCACCTCTGCCTCCCAAAGTGCTGAGATTACAGGCTTGAGCCACCATGCCCGGCCTCTATTTTATATTTTTATCATCCAAAATTATAATTTAGTTTTACCTTTAGAAATATGATTTTGTTCTCTTTTATTCTATCAATTCTTCCTTGAAATTTATATTGTGTGGTAGAGCTTCCCATAGTGTGCATTTTGCTGATTGCTCCCCAAATTGTAGTTTAATATGTATTTCTAGTATCTGTTATACCTCTAAACTGGTAACTGGCTACGGAGATTAGCTTCTATTCAGGCTTGATTTCTTTTTCACTTTACTTGTGTGATGCTACTGTATCGTTGTCTTCCAAAAAGAGGAAGAATCTCACAGTATTTTCTTTTTTTTAAGTCGGAGTCTCTCTCTGTCCTCTAGCCTGGAGTGCAGTGTCCAGATCTCCACTCACTGCAAGCTCCGCCTCCCGGGTTCGCGCCATTCTCCTGCCTCAGTCTCCTGAGTAGCTGGGACTACAGGCGCCCGCCACCATGCCCGGCTAATTTTTTGTGTTTTTAGTAGAGACGGGGTTTCACCGTGTTAGCCAGGATGGTCTCGATCTCCTGACCTCGTGATCCACCTGCCTCGGCCTCCCAAAGTGCTGGGATTACAGGCGTGAGCCACCGCGCCCGGCCAGTTTTTTGGGGGGGGGTTTTGTATTGTTAATCGTCATTGCTGTTCAATGGCTAAATCTGTTCATTCATTATCGGTTGCAAAAGAGTTATTACAGTCTCAGTCTCTCATTCCTTCTTCATTTATTATCTGAATAATTTCTAAAGTAAGAGATTTGTCCTCCCCTACTGTTTGTTTACTACTAGAAACTTGTTTTTTGAGAGACTAAGTCAAGCATGTATTCAGCTATGACCCAGCGATTGCACTCTTAGTTATCAACCAATAGAAATGTATGTATATGTGTGCCAAAATATATGAAAATATTATTCATAGCAGCAAGATTTGCAAAATCTAAATATGACATAATTGTCTATCAACAGTGAAGGGACAAGAAGTGTGAGCTATTTATAAAGTGGAGCATTGGACAGCCATGGGAGTGAATAGGCTACGGCCACACACAGCGAGATGATGAGACCCAGGCGCATGTATAATGCCATTCAACTGGAACTGGCAGAACTCATCTGTGTTAGAAATCAGGGGTGGCTACTCTAGGGTTGGAGAGGGTGGTTTATGAGTCTCACCTTTTGGAGGCTACCTATGGGTCCAGCAGCACTGACTCCCACCTACCAAGGCCGTTGAGTGACCTGGCAGGATGGGCGCGTGAAGAGAGCTAGTGTGGTTCCTGCATGCATGTTCCCATCCTGCCAGGTCTGAGCTGGTCCACAGTGAAGCCTGGCTAACTTCCATTTGTCTGCTTGGTTGTTCAGTGCCACCTCAGGGGTAGGTATTTTCTGTGTGGATGGGGTGTTAACTTGGGGTTCAGGCTCTTTCCACATGGACTATTTCCATCTCATGAGGGGCCTGTCCAATCTATGACTCTGTAGGTGACACACAAGCCAATTCATGTAAGTACTTGGAATCACATGGTTCTTGGTGTCCCATGGTCAAGAATTCTATCTGATCAGGGCCAGTAATACTAAAAGTTGCTTTGAGAAGGGGCATATGTCTTTGCTGTGGATGACATGATCTTACTCCAGAATCCCAGGCCCTCCATTGTGACTTTCCCACTGATGCTTGGTTTAGCTCCATCCTGCATCTTTCCCCAGCCCTGCCACCTCCAGCACCAGGGGGACTGAGGGATGGTGACTGCCTGCACCACAGCCTGGATCTGCTGCAGTGTCCTTTTTTGTGTAGGCCCCACTTGAAGCTGGCATCCTCGTATGTCACCCAAAATGTGGGCCAAAAGATATACCTACGTATGGAATGTGGTGTTGTCAGAACCCGAAGAGATTCACCAGGCAATCTGCTCCTCTCTCTCTTTGTTCTTTTCCGTGAGGATGAAAGATGTAATGGGTTTTTTGTTTTGTTTTGTAATGTTCTTATGGGAAGGAATTTCCCTGCATGCCCCTAGCCACCGCACTCATACAATTTCACTGCAGTGGCCACTCCTGAAGTTCTGTAAGATTTGTCCTCCTCTCTCTGGGGTGCATGTGTTTTACCAAGGCCTCCTGCATACTTTCCACCTTCTTTCTCATCCATCCCAATCTATGATGTTGCCAATGAAATGAACAAATTTAACATTCTGTAGAATGTCCATGGTCTCTTAAGACTCTGTTATAGATGGCAGGAGAGTTCTAATAGCTCTCAGGGAAACTGTAAATAAATGTGGTATGAATGTGAATAACTCCATACCCACTTTCTAATTGGAAAGGAAAGCACTCAGCAAATCCCCGGCTGCACACCATTGGCCTGCAGCCTTGTTAACCTCCGCTAGCAGTGATCTCCGGCCAGCACGGCAGCTGCAATCAAGACTGCTACTAGGTCAAGTCTGAAGTAATCCTGTTCATTCTTTAGACCCCATTGGGCTTCAGCAAGGACAGAATACACAGAGATAACAGGCAACCCCAACACCACCCCACTTCCTACAGCTCTCTAATGGTGGTGCTACCCGCACAATACCTGCAATAACCTCCACAAGACCTGCCCTGGGATGTGACATCACTTCCGATTCAGTTGAGAAAGCGGCAGTTTCAGAGACTTCCCTTTGGCTTTCAGCCCAAAAAAAGCCCTTGCTGCACAGGCGAGGGATCCAGTGTGGGGGTGACTCCAGCTGCCAGTGCATCATTGCCAATTACGTTCTCATGGAATAGGGAAACAAACAGGGCTGGGATTACAGGATTATGAGTTATAATGTGTCCCGGCCTCTGGAAGCCCCTCTCTGATGAACATGATGGAGCTGTGGAAATCTGGACATCAATGTCAGCTCACTCCCCCAAATTCTGCCTATTTCCTTTGCCCAGTGTACAGTCTTTTGAGTAAATGGTTGTAGGTTCCTTTGAGAAGAGCACAGGGAATTTACCCAACATATATTTCCATGCTGTTCCAGGGTCCTTCCTCCCACGGATATGGACTCTTCCTCTGTCACTGGGATGTGAATCTGAAAGTTGACTGAGGTCTACAGGCATTGAGAATGGAACATGATTTTGTATTGAGTCAACCACCCTCATCCTCCTGCTCCTCAACTCTTGCTTTCTTTCCATAGATATCAAGCAGCGTCCTTGCTGGCTGCCTTCTGTTCTGAACCTGAGCCACTGCCCTCTATTAACCTTCCCCACACTCCCTGCAGGTCAAGCACAACCTTGGCTGCTCCGTTGGGGTTGTCATGGTAACTGTGCCCTCTGACTTTTGCAGGTCACTGCCACCACTTGATCTCTATCTCTTCGGGGCCACACCCTCCCAACAGATAGTAACTAGCCCAACTCTGGGACCACGTTTCCTATCATCATCCCCATCCTACAGAGGACAGAACCCTGACATTTCTTAGTGATGCAGGTCTCTCTCACCAGCACGTTCATGAGGGCTCTGGTGCAAGGTGTGCCCTCTGGGTTTTCTGGTGGGACATGACCCTGATGGGCCTCTGGCCTCACATAATGGCTCCATCCACACCTCCACTTTCCTCAGGCTTCTTATTTCATCCTCTGCATGTTCCAGGGCAACTAAGTCATGGCTAACTTGTTGAGAGTTGGGCATTACTTTTTCCAGTCTACATAGAGCCACCCAGCAGTGAGTGTGCTTCATGCCCTGGAGTCCCTGATAAACCCATGTCCTGAGAAACTGCCCTCAAGCCAAAGGATTTTTATTCATCCAGCCTGACATTCTGATGCTTTGATCAAACACCCTCACATTCCAATCCCAGAAGTGCTCTGTGGGCTCCTACAAGGCCATGCCGGCTGGTTCCTGCAGAGCTCCTGAGAGGGGTTCCCGCTGCGTCACGGGGGGAGGCTTCTGCAGCATCTTCCAGTACAGGAAGCGGGAACTATTACCAGAGAAAGGCGAGCCTCCCCTGCATGCCAGAGGGTCCTGGAGGGCACCCATCGGATAACTCTGTTCCAGTTTGCAGGATCTCAGGTTTCCCCAGCAGGGCCCTGACTTTCCCACAACAGGCGTGCCTTGGCTGAGTGTCAGACATCTCTGGAGTGCCGTGACCCTCACAATGATGTCTTCAGCTGCTGTTCCATGCTACGTGCCCTTCCTCTAGAGGAGATAAAGGACTGTCCATGAGACACTGCAGAGGCACTCACACATAGCCACCGACTGCTGTTAACAATCCTCAGATTCTCATTCTCCTTTTATAGGACACCAACACAGCCGAGTAGTATTCACCCAACTCCACTGTCTCTGTAGGTTTCCCTCTCACCCTGTCGTTACTGTGCAGAGGCTTCTATCATCACACCTGCCATAGCTTCCCCTAACCAGGGCATCTTCTCAGGTCAGCACTGGGCAGATCCACAGTTGCTCGGCTGCACCTTGTGCTATGCACTTTCTGTGTCCTCCACCAACCCAGATGGCGTCCTCTTGGCCAGCCAGGCAGTGGGTGAGCTCATCCCAAATCCCCATGCTTTGGCCTGTGTTCTTGGAACACTCCTGACACCACTCTTGTTAGTTAGGGTCCCTTGAGGAGAAGACCCTAATTCTATTAAAGGTGTGATATTTTATTCAGGGAAATGCTTATGAGTGAAATTGGGGAGGAAGACAGAAAACGCTGGGAGAGCCATCGTGGGTGATGCAAGTCTAAACCCCTGTGAAGGAGAGAGGGAGGGAGAGTCAGCTGGAAGCGCCCTAGACCCAGTGCAGGCTAAGGGAAGTTCAATTCAGGGAGCCCTGGAGCTCAGTTTGCCTTCAGTGGAGGAAAGATCCTGCTTTAGTTTCCCTGCTGTTCTCAACCGTTGGCTGGAAGAAGCTCATGGGAACATGGTTTCAGAGAAAATGTAGTGATAGGCTTCAGGCTAGAAGAGCTGGGACTATCATCAGTTACACTTCCTCTAGCTGAGGGTCTCAGATGTGCATTCCTGTGACAGCCACAATGGCCCAGTGGTGAGAGAAAAAATGATGATGATAAAAGAAAAAAAAGGAATGGACTGTTCAATTAGAATCTTTAAGTAGATGAGATAGGATGCGCTTTGGACACCGGCAGAGGAACTGGCTCTGGCTGGGACTAGGTCAGCCTACAGCAACTGTCTATGTGGTGGAAGGCCCATCAAGCAGTGCAGCTGTAAATGCATGAGCTGATGGTGGTGGAATCTGTGGTCTTCTAATGTGTTCACTTCTCTCAGTGAGGTAGGAAACAAGGCCATCAGCTGAATTAAGAATGGAGAAGGAGGGTTGGACATGTGAGCACAGAGAGAAGGTGTGTAAGAGTCACCCAGGCCCGGAGGAGGCTGAGGGTGAGCCACGCAGGGAGAGGGTGATTGCTGGCAGTGGTGGGGGCTCCCCATGAGGTTTGGGTCATGAAGGTACAGAGAACAGTCAGTGTGCTGTGTGCTGCTCTCCTGCAGCTCAGGGAGCAGGTGCAGTGTAGGCGGAGGTGGAATCCACCAGCTGAGTAGTTTTTCCAAACAAGTGTGACAACGCAAGGGAGAGGCAAGGGAAATCATCTACCATAGAATCCAAAATGGGTGAGGAGGGAGGAGAGGACATTCAAGGCTGAGGGACAACGGGTGGATGGCAGGATCACTAGACTGGGAATCCCGGGGGGCCCAGGGGGTCAAAGGATTGCTGGAATTGATGTACTACAGGGTGGACACCAAGCCTGAAAAACACATATATATAGAGTGAATTATTTGCTGACATCAAATTACAGCATATGATAAAATGATAGTATCTGTGTTCTCAGAGCCTGTGGCCACCGTGCAAGGGGATGAGTGGGAAGACGGTCAGAGAGTGGGAAGTGTGAGACTGAGAGTATTTAAGTGCTGGGGTTCTTGGCCATGATGAGGCCTAGATGACAAGGGCACAGGGCCCAGGCATAGCAGAGGAGAAGGTCATGGAGGAGAGGAGGTTTAGGACCTCAGAAACCAGGGAGTGAGGGCATCCTCTCTGCTGTGTGGGTGTCTATTGCTGTCATAAAAATTGCCACAGGCCAAGTGGCTTTAAACAGCACCTCTTTGTCATGTCACAGTCATGTGGGTTGCAAGTCCACCCAGTCTCATGGAGCTGAGACCAAGGTATGGGCAGGTCTGTGTTCCTTCCTGGAGACTCTGGAGAAAAATCCACTCCCAAGTTCATTCAGGCTCTTGTCTGAATTCACATTCTCGCAGATAGGACTGAAGTCCCCGTTTCTTTTCTGGCTATCATTTGGGAACCACGCTTGGCTCCTAGAGCCTTCTCTTGGGTGCTCACACGTGGCTCCCGTGGCTCATCCAACCTCCCGGCTTGGAACTTCTGGCTTCCTCTGCTGTGTCTTCTCTTCTTCCCTCTTCTGCAACATCTGTGACTCCAGCCAGAGCACGTTCTCCACTTTTAATGGCTCCTGTGATTTGATTGGGCCACACAGAGAGTCCAGGAGAATCTCCCTATTTTAAGGTCCTTAATCTTCATTACATGAGTAATGTCTCTTTTGCCATGTAATGCAAGCTGTTCACAGGTTCTAAGATTGAGGCTAGACTTCTTTGGGGACCATTACTCAGCCTACCGCATCTGCATATGTTGAAGTCATCAACATCAAGGAGACAGCACTGCTGGAGAGGGAGCCAGGGAACCAGGAGCTACAAGTCAGGATTGAGAGGAACGGCCTGGGGCCCACAGGGAATGCCTACAATGAAGGGAGTGGGGCCCTAATCTGATGACAGCTGAGGGAGGTTTGGGAGGAGGGAGGCAGAAAGGTCTCAAAACCACAATGAGAAATGAGTCCAAAGGTACAAGTCCCTAGGGAAAGTCCCCATGTGGGAGGACTTCTGAAGGGTCTGTGTCCTTCGGGAAACCCAGGTTCCTGCTGGAGCTGTGAGATCAGGAACATCCTGAGAGAGGATGTGGAGGTTTCGCTGATCAAGGACTGAGAATTCCAGGGGGTGCAGTGGAAAGATTTCTGGAGTTGCGGTGGGAGGATGAGGGGGACAGAAGAGGGGTGTGCAGTGACTTGTGGGGATGCGAGTGTAGGGTGTTTGGGGGACCCAGTGTGACTGACACAAACAGGGAAAGGGCATGAGGAGCTCAGTCCTGGTGGACTCGAGGCAGACGATGGTGCTGAGGCTGTGGGAGACGAGGGAGGAGGAGCAGGGTTGGCTGTCACCTGGGCTCTGTCCATGGAGGTGAGGATGGTGGAGTGGTTGGGTCTTAGTGCTGTCTGGACCTTTCTTGACCCCCTGATGACAGAATGGAGTGCCTGAGGCAGGGGGATTCCTAGAGGATTGACCCTTGAACGTGAGGAAGGGAAGTGAGCTCATTCCAGGTCTCAGGTCTACCCTGACACCTTCTGCAGGTGGTGTCACTTCTGGGTCCCATGTGTGACCCCAGGATAGGGCCCTCTTCTTCCCTGCTGAGGAGATGGAGGCCCAAGGGAGCTGTGCTCAGATTTGATTATGCCAATATGCATGTTCACATCTTAAAATATGATGTGGAAGTGGAGATGTTGTTTCCAAATAAAACAAAACTGAGTAAACAGGAGTTTTAAAAAACCTGAGCAATGGAGAGAAGAAGAAAATGTTTCTGCTTTTCAGTTTTCCCGAATGTTGCTGTCAAGGGACTGGAGAGAGAAGTTGCAGGAAAAACAGAAACCTCGGAAAGGGCTGGAGCTCCTGAGCTCTGCTCACCTCCACAAGAAAGACCTTTGGGAAATTATTAAGACAATTTCCCATTACTTTGAAATTCTGTAATATTAGGGAATTCTAGGAGCTCTCTTCAGTGTAATAACAATATTATTGTTGGAAAAATGTTATTTGTTAAGAGATGAGTACTGACGTATTTAGGAATGAGGGTCGTGATGTTGGCAGTGATTACCAAAGTTTCAACAAAAATTATGGAAATATAATTTATTACATATACAAAGAAAATAATTAGATCTATGGTGACCATTGTATTCTTTGAAACTTTAGGACTCTTGGAAATTTTTTACAATAATTTGGAGAAAATTTTAAGGCTAATAACACATAATCACATGAGAAATGTTCACCACATCACGTGGAATGGAAATTAAGTTTCGAGACCAGATGAGGTGGCTCATGCCCGTAATCCCACAGCTTTGAGAGGCTGAGGTGAGAGGATCACTTTAGGCCAGGAGTTCGAGAGCAGTCCGGGCAAAACCCACCTCTACAAAATCCTAAACAATTAATTGAACCTGGTGGCAGGTACCTGTGTCTCTAGCTAGCTGGGAAGCTGAGTCAGGGTGATTGCTTAAGCCTAGGAGTTCAAGGTTATAGTGAGCTGTGATCACACCACTGCAATTTAGCCTCAGTGACAGAGCAAGACCCTGTCTCAAAAAACAAAAAAAAGAAGGAATATTTAGCATTTAAGAGCATTCAAGAGCATGTGCACAAGAATGTGTCAGTTGTGTGTATTTTGTGTGACTGTGTCATTGTGTAGACAGTATCTGAGTAAGAGCGTATATCAATCTGTGTGGTGGCATCTTTGTGTCTGCGTGTGTTGGTGTGTGAGTCTATGCGTGCATTCATTCATTCATTCATTCACTCAACTAGTATATTTAAAGTAACAATCAGGCACTATTCAGGGCAAGGGAAATGCAGCTGTGAACAATCAAAATCACTGTCCTTGTCCTCATGAAGCTTGTATTCTAGAGGAGAGAAATAAGCAATTAAAATAAATACATTCATAGCTGGGCACAAATGTGTGTAATCCCAGCACTTTGGGAGGCTAAAGCTGGAGGACCGCTTGAGTCCAGGAGTTTGAGACCAGCGTGGGAAACACAGCAAGACTCTATTTGTACCAAAAAAAAAAAACAAACAAACTAGCTAAGTGTGGTGGCACACACCTGTAGTCCCCAGTTACTTGGGAGGCTGAGGTGGGAGGATCACTTGAGCCCAGGAGTTCCAGGCTACAGTGAGCCGAGATTGCACCACTGCACTCCAGCCTGGGTAACAGAGCACAACCCGGTCTCTCCAAATAAATAAATAAGTAAATAATTCTTAAATGTTAGTAAAAGGGTTGTGAACAAAAACAAAGCAGAGTGGGGTCAGAGGCAATGGGAGATGCCACATGAAGTGGGCAGTGCAGGGACGGACTCTCGTGGGAATGAGGAGAATGTCAGGGTGGACGGGAGCCCTGGAGATGAGTTTCCAGGCTCCATCTCCCAGGTTCAAGGGATTCTCCTGTCTCAGCCTCCCGAGTAGCTGGGATTACAGGTGTCCACCACCGTGCCTGGCTAATTTTTTGTCTTTTTAGTACAGACGGGGTTTCACCATGTTGGCCAGGCTGGTCTTGAACTCCTGACCTCAAGTGATCCACCTGCCTCGGCCTCCCAAAGTGCTGGGATTACAGGCGTGAGCCACCACGCCTGGCCCCAAGAGGGATTTTTCACGTAACATGTTTTGAAAAGATTCTTCAAAACATTCCAAAGGTATTACAGGGAAAATTTCCTCCCCCTAGTCCTCTGCCAGAAATGAGCATGTTGCCAAGTCTCATGCATCCTTCCTGGAAAGCAGCTGTGCACGTGTTATTGTTGTTACATGAAGAAGGAGCACCGAAAAGAAAGAAGGAGTAGAAGAAAATGTTTCTTCTTTTCGGTTTTCCGCAGTGTTGTCATGAAGGGCTGGAGACAGGGTTTGCAGGGAGGAGACAGAAACCTCAAGGACGGCACAAGGCTCCAGAGCTTCCCTCTCCTCTCATCGTTGCGGAGTCCCTTGCTGCTCAGCGGCTCCTTCACCCCCACTGATGCTCAGCCCGGGGTCAGCCATCTCTGCCTGACTTACAGCCCACTCCCTTCTTCTGCTCAGAGAATCTGAGAGCAGCGCGGCGGCGTCCCCCGTGTGGCCACAGGGCTAAGGATGGTAGCCATGAGCTCCCACCTCACCTGCTCAGCCAAGACCTCCTCTGTGTCTCCCTGGGCTCCAGCCAGCAGGACAGGGGTCTGAACACAAGAGGGCGCGCCTATCCTATGTCAGGGTTGGGATCAGCCGTGTCTGTGTGGTTCTATTCATGTACGCTTTATTGTATTCCATTGATTTATACCTATTTTATGCCAATATCACACTGCTTTTTATTACTAGATGTTTATAGTAAATCTTGAAATCACCCAATAGCATCCTCCAAATTTCTTCTTTTAAAGATTATTTTGGCTATTCAGTTATTTGTATTTCCATAGAAATGGTAGATTCAGCTTGCCATTTCTTTAAACATTTCTTTTAAAGCTCACTAGTGTTTTAATTGATATTACACTTAATGTAATAGCTCAATTTTGGAGAATTAATAACATCGGAGATTCCAGTTCTTGAATGCACTATCTCTCTGTTTATATCGATCTTCTTCACTTTCTGTTGGTGGTGCCATGTAGAACTTAGTGTACAAATCATACACACTATTAAAACATTGATGCCTGGACATGGTATTACTTTAATCATTGTTTTATAAGTGGATTTTTAAATTTTTCATCATTCTGATTTTACATTACTTATAGATACATTACTTTTGTATAGGAATTGTACCCTACAATTTTCATAAATTCACTTATTATTTCTAGAAGTTGTATTTGCCTTAGGATTTTCCACTTGCATAATATTGTCACCTGCAAACTAGGACATTTTACTTCCCTTTCATTTATAAGTCTTTCATTTCTTTTTCTTGGCTTAATGCTCTGGCCAGGACCTCCAGGACAATATCTTTGCCATTTTCTTGATCTTAGGTAGAGAGTAATCACTTTTCATCATAAAATATGATGTGAGTTGTTGGTTTTACATAGAAGCCCTTGATCAGATTGAAGAACTTGACTACAATTCCTATTCACTGACACATTTTATCACAAGTGAGTGTTGCATTCTATTTTTTATTAATTTATTTTTTTAACTTTTAGGTTCTGTGGTACATGTGCAGGCTTGTTATGTATTTAAATTCCATGTCATAGGGGTTTGGTGTACAGATTAATTTATCATGCAGGTTACAAGCATGGTACTTGATAGGATGTTTTTTAATCCTCACTCTTCTCCCATCCTCGACCCTCTAGTAGGCCCTGGTGTTTACTGTTTCCTTCTTTTGAGTCCATGTGTACTCACTGTTGAGCTCCCACTTATCAGCGAGAACTCATGGTGTTTGGTTTTCTGTTCCTGTGGTAGTTCTCAGAATAATGACCTCTAGCTCCATCCATGTTCCTGCAAAGGACGTGACCTTGTCCTTTTTTATGGCTGCATAGTATTCCATGGTGTCTGTGTACCACCTTTTCCTTATCTAGTCTACCATTGATGGGTTTTTAAGTTGATTCCATATCTTTGTTTTTCTGAATAGCACTGCAGTGAACATACCCGTGCATGTGTCTTTATGGTAGAATGATTTATATTCCTTTGGGAATAGACCCAGTAAAGGGATTGCTGGGTCAAATGGTAGTTCTCTTTGAAAAATTGCCAAACTATTTTCCATAATGGCTCAACTAATTAATTTGCATTCCCACTAGCAGTGTATAAGTGTTCCCTGTTCCCTGCAACCTTGCCAGTAACTGTAATTTTTTGGCTTTTTAATAATATCCATTCGATTGGTGTGAGATGATATCTCATTGTGGTTTGGATTCATATTTCTCTAATGATTAGTGATGTCGATCATTTTTTCATATGCTTATTGGCCATGTGTATGACTTCTTTTGAAAAATGTCTGTTCATGTCCTTTGCCTACTTTTTAATGGGGTTGTTTTCTGCTTGTTAATTTGTTTAAATTCCTCATAGGTTCTGGATAATTAGGCCTTTGTCAGATGCATAGTTTGTGATATTTTCTCCCATTCTGTAGGCTGACTGTTTATTCTGTTGATAGTTTATTTTGCTGTGCAGAATCTCTTTTATTAGATTCCATTTGTCAATGTTTGTTTTTGTTGCACTTAACTTCTGGTATCTTCTTTTGATACCTTTTAAACATGTTTTTTAATTTTTTTTTTTTTTTTTTTTTTTTTTTTGCCTTTTATTTTAGTTTCAGGGCACTTGCCAACAGCTGAGGCAGCATCGTGGGGAGCAGGTGCTTTGGCTGGTGTGGGGATACCGCCGGGAGTGGGGCTGTGGTGTTCTTTTACAATGCTGGCGCCAGCAGTAGTGGTAGCTTGGCGGGAGTGGAGTTGCAGCTATCTGTTCTTGCACTGGCACAGACAGCTGCAACAGCCAGGAAGATTGCTTGAAGCTGAGAGGTCGAGGCTGCAATTAGCTATGATTGTGCCATTGCACTCAGCCTTGGTGACAGAGACCCTGTTTCAAAAAAAAAATTATTTATTTTATTTATGTATCTATTTATTTATGTATTTATTTATTTAGAGACGGAGTCTCACTTTGTCGCCCAGGTTGGAGTGCAGTGGCGTGATCTTGGCTCACTGCAACCTCCGCCTCCTTGGTTCAAGAGATTCTCCTGCCTCATCCTCCTGAGTAGCTGGGATTACAGGCGCCGACCACCAGGCGCGGCTAATTTAGTATTTTTAGTAGAGATGGGGTTTCGCCATGTTGGCCAGGCTGGTCCCAAACTGCTGACGTCAAGTAATCTCCCCACCTCGGGCACCCAAAGTGCTGGGATTACAGGCGTGAGCCACAGCACCCAGACTGTTTTTTACTATATTGATTGAGTTGTATTATTTAATTTCCAGATGTTAAATCAAACTTACTTCCCCATATAAAACCAGTCTGACATGACATATTGTTCTTTTTATGTTTATTTGAATTTGATAATTTTTGCATAGATTTTTGGGTCTGGGTTCAAGATAAATACTTGTTTGTGGTTCTTTTTTCTTGTGATTTTGTTGTCTGGGTTTTCTCTTCTTTTTTCTTAATCTTAGTAATATTGGCCTCATGGAGTTGAAAATGGTTGCCTCCTTTAATTTCAAAAATGACATGTTTAAAATTGATGTTATATGTTCCATACAATTCATCAGTGAAGTCTTCTGGACCTAGAGTTTCCTCTATGGGAAGGAATTCAATTACACATTCAATTTCTACAATTTATATATAGCTGGCCACATTTTCTATTTCTTCTTGGGTCAGTTTTCATGAGTTTTCTCTCTCAACGAGAAAACAAACTTACTGGCATGAAATTATTAATATTTCTTTTCAGGACCTGAAGACTGTGCACTGATGTTCTTTTCTTCCTGATATTGTTAATTTGGGTCTTTATGTCTTGATCAATCTAGCTAGGGGTTTATAAAATTTACTGATTATTTTCCCATATAACCAACTTTGGGATTTATTAATTTTATTTATCTTTCTGATTCATTGACTTCAGTTTCATTATTATTTCCTTCCTCTGCATGCTTTGGTTCACTTTGTTCCTGTTTGTTTTTTTATGGCAGAAGCTAAGTTACTAATTTGAGACCTTTCTTCTTTTTTGATACAGGAAAGTAAAGATACCAAATTTTCTCTAGTACTACAGCTACATTCCACACATTTTGATTTATTGTACTTTAATATCCTTCAGTTTAGAAGACGTCCTAATTTCTCTTGTGATTTCTTCATTGACAAAATTGTCAATCAGAATTGTGATGTTTAATTTCCAGATACCTGGTATTTTTTATGATCATGTATCTTAGTCTATTTGGGCTGTTGAAACAGAACACCGTAGTCTGTGTGGCTTATAAACAACAGAAATCTATTTCTCACAATTCTCACAATTCCAGAGCCTGGGAAGTCCAAGGTCAAGACAATGGCAGTTGTCATGAAGGATGCGTCCTGATTCACAGATGATGTCTTTTCTTGGTGTCCTTACATGGTGGAAGGAGCAAAGGAGCTCTATGAGGCTCCTTTTATAAGGGGACTAGTCTCATTAATAAGGGCTCTGCCCTCAGGGCTTAATCACCTCCTAAAGGCCCCACCTCCAAACACCATCATATTAGGGATTAGGTTTCAATATGTGAATTTAGGGGATGACAAAAACATTCAGTCCACAGGATCATCTTATTGTTACTGATTTCTAATGTGTTTCCATACGGTCAGAAAGTATATCTTGTATGATTTCAATATTTTCAGATGGATTGTTTTATGGCCTGAAATACAGTTTCTCTTGGTAAATGTCTCATTCACACTTGAGACCATATGTATTTTTTCATTGACGTTCATATGTATATAAGTCAATAAAGTCTGCGAGGCTAATGCTTTTTGGTTTTCTAGGTATTTGTTGGAATTTTTTATAGTTTTTAAATGTATTGCTAAAGAGAAACTTTTAACATATCTAATCATGCTCATGCAATTCTCCATTTCTATCTCTGTAATTTTGTCAATTTTTTTCATGAACTCTGAAGTTATGCAATTGGGCCCATTTCGGATTGCAGGTCTTTTTGTTGAATTGATCCTTTTGTTATGAAGTGTCTCCTTTTTTTAATCTCTGGTAATACATTTCATTTGAAAGTCTCTTTTTTACTGGTAGTACTATAACTCTTTCAACCTCCTTAAGTTTACTGTTTGCATGACATTGCTTTTTGCATCCATTTTCATTTGACTTGGACTTATGTGTGCCTGCAATAGTGTGTTTCACAGTGCTATAAACTACATGAGATTGGGCAATTTATAAAGAAAAGAGGTTTAATTAACTCAGCATTCCACATGGCGGTGGGGGAGCTCCCAGGAAAGTTACAATCATGGCAGAAGGTGAAGGGGAAGCAAGGCACATCTTACAGGGCAGCAGGAGGGGGTGGGAGGAGGTGCCACACTCTTAACCAATCAGATCTTGTGAGTACTCACTATCATGAGACCAGCAAGTGGGAAATCACCCCCCATGAACAGTACTACAGTCTATGAGGTCTTGGTCACCCCAAGCTCTTCCCCATAACGAGCTGCCTCTTACTGCCATCAGGAACCCCAGGAGCTGGACATGGGATTCTTTGCCATTTCTGAGGAGGAGCTGGAGAGATCCCAGAGCATATATACCTTGATCCAATTGGAGCCACAGTAGAGTCGGGCAGAACTCGGCATTGGGCAGGGTAATATGTTTGTTTTAATTTGCTGGGGCTGCCATAACAAAATAGCACACTGGGTGACTTAAACAACAGAAATTCATTGTCTCAGAGTTCTGGAGGCTGGACGTTCAAGGTCACGGTGTTGGCAGTGCTGGTTTCTTCTGAGGCTTCTTTCCTTGGTTTGTAGATGTATTCTCTCTGTGTCTTCACATGGTCACTCCTCTGTATCTGTCTGTGTCTAATCTTCTCTTTTTATAAGGACACTGGTCACATTGAATGAGGGCACACTCATATGACCTCATTTTACCTTAATGACCTCCTTAAAGACCTCTTCAAATGCAGTCACTTTCTCAGGTACTAGGGGGTTAGGACATCAACATGCTAATTTTGGGGGATACAATTTAGCCCATAACAGTCTAGATTATCCTTGAGATTGCATTTTCTAAAGAATAAAATAGAGTAAATCTCTTTAGCCTGATTCTGTCTCTTGATACTCTGAAATTTTGTTCTTGCAGTGAGAAAAGAAAAAAGAAGAGCCAAAAGTTGGTGTCACCCAGAAGGTGAGCCCTCCCTAAATCTGGCTCCCAAGATGGAAAGTCTTGCTCCATTCTAGTGATTCTGGTTCCAGCTTTTCAACTGGAAAGAGGATTTTCTCCCAGGGGAACAACTTCTCCTGCTGTGCAGGCTATTTTCATTATATTTGGAGGACAAAAAAAGTTGATATAATAAAAAGAACATATTCATCAAATTTTTGTGATAATCATTTTTATAACCTTATCAATACCCCACATTGTGATGAATGTATTGGCCAGTAGACCAAGTAGAACAGGCTGGCAGACTGGAAACCTAAACCGTAGTTGCTACTGTCATCTTCAGGGAGAATTTTTTCTTCTCTTGGAAGCCTCACATTTTCCCCAAAGGTCTTCAACTGACTCAAAAAGCCTCACCCACATTTTTAAGGGTAATTTCCTTTCCATAAAATCAACTAAGGCTGGGTGCGGTGGCTCATGCCTGTAATCCCAGAACTTTGGGAAGCCAAGGCGGGTGGATCACTGAGGTCAGAAGTTTGAGACCAGACTGACCAACATGGTGAAACCCCATCTCTACTAAAAATACAAAATTAGCTGGGCATGGTGCTGGGCGTCTGTAATCTCAGCGACTCGGGAGGCTGAGGCAGGAGAATCTATTCAACCCGGGTGGCAGAGGTTGCGGTGAGCCAAGATCACACCATTGTACTCCAGCCTGAGTGACAGAGTGAGACTCCATATCAAAAAAAAAAAAAAAAAAAAAAATCTACTGACATCAGATTGTAACCACAACTGCAAAGCACCATCATAGCAACATCTAAATTAATGTTTGCTTAAATAACTAGGTACCATGGTTTAGTCAAATTGACACATAAGACCAACCATCCCAGCCCATGCTTGTGAACTCACACCCATAAATGTTTTCTCAAACCATACTTAGTCTTTAAATAAAAACAATTATAAAGTTGTACTTTTGCCAAAGATGATACCACTATCTTGCATCCAACTAAAAACACACTAACCCTTTCCGCAGAAAAAGATTCAAACTGAATGCATGATATGTACTCTTCTCTTTGATGTACTGTAACCTAAATACCATGTTTTTAAAAAGTTAAACCATCATTAATGAAAGGGAATTATTAGTAGTACATCTTATGTTTTATTATTAGATGATAAAGAAAAGATGAAAACAAAGTTATTTGCTTAATACATGTATGGGTACATACACACAGACATTAATATCTTTATGAAAACATAAGGAAGTAATGCTCATAACATTTACCGTCTTTAGTTCTGTAACTGGTCACATGGTTACAGCTGGTTATTTATTTATTTACTGATTTATTTGAGACAGGGTCTTGTTCTGTTGCCCAGGCTGGAGTGCAGTGGCATTACCTCGGCTCACTGCAACCTCCACCTCCCAGGCACAAGTGATCCTCCTATTTCAACGTCCTAAGTAGCTAGGACTACAAGCACACCTCCAAGTCTGACTAATTTGTTGTATTTATTTTCAGTAGAGATGGAGTTTCAGCATGTTGCCCAGGTTGGTCTCACATTCCTAGACTTAAGCAACCCACCTGCCTCAGCCTCCCGAAGTGCTGGGATTATAGGCATGAGCCACCATGCTGGCCACAACTCGTATTTATAGCTTTTTTCACTAACCGTCTCATATTCCCATTGCCTTCAGCAAGTCCCTCAGCTCATCAGGTTTCTTTTTCTGCTTGGGTGACTCAAACATTCATTTCTGCAAGATAATGGGTCATTAGAAGTCCTACCTGACTTGGGTTGTTGTAGTTTTTATTGACTTTAATTATAGGGCAGAGTATTACTAAGAGATGCTCTAAAAGATCTCTTGTGTTAGAAACATAGTCTTATTTGCTACCATTGTGTGGTAGCAGACCAATTTCCCCCTGAGGACAGAGACCAGTCACCCCAGACAGAACAGTAACCCTTTCCTTTGTCTGTTGATTCAGAAGCATGAGCAGCTGAAGGAGCGGGGTGGCTGTCTTAGCTTCCAGCTCAGTGGAATCATTTCTGTGTCTCCTGAGGGAGCATTCCTCCCTTTGGAAAACGTCTAGACCTTCAGGACATAAGGTTGTGAGAACAGGAAGCAAAGATATTGCAAGTGGATCTCCATGGGTAATAGTGAATCATGCGACTCCCATTTCTATTTGGTAATTTCTGGACTCATGGATCTTGGCTATGAGATGAACAACACCATATAATGGATGCAGATTCAGAGCATGTACAACTTCTGGAGAACGTTGCCGAAAACCTGCAAGTTATTGCCACCTTGCTGACCCTGTAACTGCATGATGAAAAGGTCACATTGCCCTTCTGTAAAACCAGCTGCTTCAGGATGATGGAGAGCACAGTAAGACCTGTGAATTTCATGAACATGGGCCCACTGAGGCATTTTGTTCTCTGTGAAGTGAATTGCTTGATCGCAAGCAATGCTGTGTGGGACACCATATGGTAGATATGGCATTCTGAAATCCAGGAATATTGTTTTGGCAGAAGCACTGCTTGCAGGGGAGATAAACTTGTATCCAGAGAAAATGTCTGTTCCAGGAAGAACAAACCCCTGCTCCTTCCACGATGGTAACTGTTCAATGTAATCAACCTGTACCAGTAGCTGGCTAATCACCTCCAGGAATGGCGTCATATCGGAGACTCAGTGTAGGTTTCTGCTGATGGCAGATTTGGTACATACCCAGCAGTGGTTGTAGCCAGGTTGGCTTTGGTGAGTAGAAATCTATGTTACTGAGCCCAGGCATCATCTCCACCCGTACCACCACAGCCATTTTGTTCATGAGTCCACTAAGCAAAGAGGATGAGAGGTATACAAAGAATGAGTCTTCCCATCCATTTTATCAAAACTTCTCCTGCTGAGGTCACCTTGTGGAAATTAGTCACATGAGAGACAGATATCTGCACATTTTTTGCCCATTTAGAAAGGTGTATCCACATGCCTTATACTGAGAACCCCTTTCCAACTATTTTCCAATCATGTTCTTTAAAATTCTCTGACCATCCATCCAAGCCTTTGGCCATAGCCTGTGAATCCATATACAGTCACATCTGTGTTCATTTCTTTTCTTTTTTTTTTTTTTTTTTTTTTTTTTTTTTTTTTTTTTTTTTTTTTTTTTGAGACGGAGTCTCACGCTGTTGCCCAGGCTGGAGTGCAGTGGCGCGATCTCGGCTCACTGCAAGCTCCGCCTCCCGGGTTCCCGCCATTCTCCTGCCTCAGCCTCCTGAGTAGCTGGGACTACAGGCGCCCGCCACCGCGCCCGGCTAATTTTTTTTTTGTATTTTTAGTAGAGACGGGGTTTCACTGTGGTCTCGATCTCCTGACCTTGTGATCCGCCCGCCTCGGCCTCCCAAAGTGCTGGGATTACAGGCTTGAGCCACCGCGCCCGGCCTGTGTTCATTTCTTTTCAAGCAAAATTAATAATCAGCTACACTACTCAAAGTTCTGTCTACTAGAAACATCTCCCTTCAATACAGTTCTTCAGGATGTCTCAGAAGGGATGCCTGCATACCATACAGAACCATTTATACACAGACCTTCGTTTTCCCTTCCTGAGTCAATAATTATAAGGAACTCCCCTATGAGGCCATAGGTACAGGCCAAGAGAGAAAAGGTAATGTAGCAGAACTGGGAGCCATGAGCATTTGGGCCATTTCCTGGTGTCGTGTACTTGTGCCTTCAGGGCTTCCTTCAACCTGATCTCCTGTATACCAATTTCATTAGCTGATGGAGTGCTGCTGTGCACCCTCAACATTATGGATTGTGGGTCAGACAACACCCAATTAATGATGGGTAGCTCAGATCATATGGTCATTTGGTGGCCCGCAATGAATCATTCAGTCTCTACTAAGGCCTAGTTGCAAGCCAAAAGCTTTTCTCAAAAGGAGAGTGGTTATCTGCAGAGGGTGGCAGGGCTGTGCTCATGGCTCTTAGTCCTGCCACTTTACCTTTTCTCCCCTAGCCTGCACCTAAAGTTATTCCCTGTGATTCACTCACAGGAGGCTGCCAAAGGCTCCACGTAGTTCTTTATCTGCCTCTGACAATTCAGTCTCTGTTGGATCTGCTGGATCATATCATCCAAGTGGCAGAGTAACTTGCACAGCATCCTGGACCTGATGCAGAGCCTTCTTATATTCTGGGCCCCACTCAAAACTAGCAGCTTTTCAGGCCAGTCAGTAAATGGGCTAGAGTAGCACACCCAAATGAGGAATATGCTGCCTCCAAAACCAAAGTGCAGTAAGTGTTGTGCCTGCTTTTTGGATGTAGGTAGAGCCAGATGCAACAAGTTATCCTTCACCTTAGAAGAACTATCTTAACGGCCCCCATCACTGGACCCCTAAGAAATTTCACTGTGGGGGTGGAGGAGGGCTCCTGATTTTTATCAGATGAATTTCCCATACTCTGAAACCCAAATTTATTTTTAGTAAGTCTAAAGTAGTTACTTCTTCTTGCTTACTAGATCCAGTCGGCATAATGTCATCCATGGAAGGGGTCAGCGCAGGGTCTTCTGGATGGGAAAGGTGATCAAGTTTCTTGCAGACTAGATTATAATATAGGGCTCGAGAATTGATGTATCCCTGCAGTAGGACAGTGTATGTGTATTACTGGTCTTGGCAGTTGAAAGTAACTGTTTCTTGCGCTCTTTCGTAGTGGATCTCGGGGAAAAAGCAGTTGCCCTATCGATAGCTGCATACCAGGTAACGGGCGATGTCTTAATTTGTTCAAGTAATAAAACCACATCTGGCACAGTGGCTGCAATTAAGGTCACAATCTAGTTAAATTTACAGTTATCAATCAACGTCTTTAAGATACATTTGTTTTCCACACTGATCAAATAAATGAGTTGAATGGGCATCTGGTGGGAATTGTTTTCCCTGCATATTTTAAACTTTTGATCATTGTACTAATCCCTGCACTCCCTCCAGAAATGCAGTATTGCATGTGGTTTACTATTTTTCTAAATAGAAACAGTTCTACTGGATTCAACTTATCCATTTTTGCCTTATGAGCCCTCACTCCTTAGGTCAAGGTCCTGGAGGAGTGGCCAAGATGGCCAACTAAAAGAACCTAGGGTGTATGGCTCTCATGGAGAGGAACAAAGGGGCAAGGAAATGCAGTACCTTCAACTGGAACATCCAAGTACTTTCACTGGGTTTAATCAAGGAAACAACTCAACCCATGGAGCTTTAGATACTCTAGGTTTCTAGCTTCCTGGCAAAGTAACTGCAACTCTGGCAAAGTGGGAGGTTAGACGCCCATAAATACCCATAGGAAACAGGCTGAATCCACAGGACCAAACAGTAGTGTTCTGCAGGCCCCATTTCCACGTCGCTTCACAGGATAAGATCAATTGACTTGGAATTCCAGCCACTAGTTGCAGTGTTGCGCCTAACTGGGACAGAGCTCCCCAGGGAGAGGTGGGCCTCCAACTTTGTTGTTTGGGTGACCATGCCATTCCAGCCTTCAAGCTTCACAGTGTCCAAGGCAACCAGGGGTCAAAGTGGAGCCCCAACACACCATAGCTGCCCTACAAAAAACATGGCCAGAATATGTTTTAAAACAGGTCTCCAGTGCTATTCCTCCTGACTGGGCAAAACTTCCCAACCAGGGTCTCCAGCACCTCCTACAAGTATGTTCGGACTGGCAATAGCCCTCTACTTCCCTGAGACACAGCTCTTAGAGGAAGGGGCAGACTGCCGTCTTTGCTGTTACATAACCTTCACTGGTGATACCTCCAGGTACTGGAAAATTTGAGGCAACTAGAAACTGGAGCAGGCCCCCAGCAAACTGCTGCAGCCCTACAGAAAAACGGCCAGACTGTTAAAAAAGAAAACAAAAGAAGAGAAAAACAGAACCCATTCAAAGTTCAGCAGCCTCAAAGACTGAAGGTAGATAAGCCCACAAAGGTGAAAAAGAATCAGCACAAGAATGCTGAAAACTAAAAAACCAGCAAGGGTTCAGAACCAGGCTAAGGCTGAGACGGCTGAAACAACAGAAGTAGAATTCAGAATATGGATAGGAATAAAGTTCACTGTGCTAAAGTAGCACACTGTAATCCAATGCAAGGAAGCTAAAAATCATGATAAAACATTGCTGGAGTGAATGACAAAATAGCCAGTATAAAGAAGAATGTAAACAACCTGATAGGGCTGAAAAACACACTACAGGAATTTCATAGTGTAGTCACCAGTATTAACAGCAGAATAGAGCAAATGGAGAAAAGAATCTCAGTGCTTGAAGACTGGCTTTCTGAAATAATACAGGAAGACAATAATAGAGAAAAAATAATGAAAAGGAATGAACAAAACCTCCCAGCAACATGGGATTATGTAAAGAAACTGAATCTACGAATGATTGGTGTACCTGAAAGAGATGCGGAGAATGGAACCAATTTGGAAAACATTTCAGGATATTATCCATGGAAACTTCCCCAACCTAGTTAGACAGGCGAACATTCAAATTCAGAAATGCAGAGGACCCCAGTGATTTATTCCATGAGAAGATCATCCCCAAGACACATAGTCATCAAATTCTCCAAGGTTGTAATGAAAGAAGCAAGTCTGCAAAGTAACCAGCTAACATCATGATGACAGGATGAAATCCATACATATCAATACTAACTTTAAATGTAAATGCGCTAAATGCCCCATTTAAAAGACACAGAGTGGCAAGCTGGATAAAGAACCAAGACCTATCAGTATGCAGTCTTCAATGCACCCATCTCACATGCAATAACACACATAGGGTCAAAATAAAGGAATGGAGGAAAATTTATCAAGCAAACGGAAAGCAGAAAAAAGCCAGAGTTGCAATCCTACTTCCTGACAAAACAGACTTTAAGCCAACAAAGATCTAAACAGACAAAGAAGGGAATTACATAATGGTAAAGGGTTCAGTTCAACATGGAGATCTAACTATTCTAAATATATATGCATCTAATACAGGAGCACACAGTTCATAAGGCACGTTCTTAGAGACCTTCAAAGAGATGTAGAATCTCACACAATAATAATGGGAGACTTTAATTTCCCCACTGACAATATTAGACAGATAATCAAGAGAGAAAATTAACAAAGATATTCAGGATCTGAACTCAGCCCTGGATTAAGTGGAACTAATAGATGTCTATAGAACTCTCCACACCAAAACAACAGAATATAAATTTTTCTCATTGCCACATGCCACTTACTCTAAAACTGATTACACAATTAAAATACTCCTCAGCAAATGCAAAAGAACTGAAATCATAACAAACAGTCCCTCAGACCACAGTGCAATCAAATTCAAAATCAAGAATAAGAAATTCACTCCAACCATACAATTGTATAAAAGTTGGATAACCTGTTCTTGAGTGACTTTTGGGTAAATAATGAAATTAGGGCAGAAATCAAGAAGTTCTTCGAAACTAATGAGAACAAAGATACAGTGTACCAGAATCTCCGGGAAACAGCTAAGGCAGTGTTACAAGGGAAATTTATAGTCATAAATACCCACATCAAAAAGTTAGAAAGATCTCATGTCAACAACCTACAATCACAACTAAGAGAACGTGAGAACGAAGAGCAAACATATCCCAAAGCTAGCAGGGGACAAGAAATAACCAAAAACATTAACAGATTTTCTTCTGAAGGACACAGAGACATGAAAAATCATTCAAAAGATCAGTGAAGTCAGGAGGCTTTTAAAAAATAATAATAATAAAATATATAGACCACGAGCTAGACTAACAAAGAAGAAAAGAGAGAAAATTCAAATAAACGCAATCAGAAACAATAAGAACATTACCACTGACCCCACAGAAATACAAGTAACCACCAGAAAATATTATGAACACCTCTATGCACGTAAACTCAAAAATCTAGAAGACAAGGATCAATTCCTGGACACATACACCACCCCCAAGATTGAACCAGGAAGAAATTGAATCCCTGAACAAATAATGAGTTCTGAACTTGAGGCAGTAATAAGCAGCCTACAAACCACCAAAAAACCCCAGGACCAGATGATTGACAGGTGAGTTCTATTAGATGTACAAAGAAGAGATGGTACCATTCTCACTGAAACTATATTCCAAAAAAATGAGGAGGAGAAAGTCCTCCCTAACTCCTTCTATTAGGGCAGCATCATCCTGATACCAAAATGTGGCAGAGATACAACAACAACAGAAAAGAAAACTTCAGGCCAATATTCTTGATGAACACTGACACAAAAATCTTCAACACAACGCTGGCAAACCTAATCCAGCAGCACATCAGAAAACTTATCCACCACAATCAAGTAGGCTTCATCCCCAGGATGCAAGGTTGGTTCAACATATGCAAACCAATAAATGGATTCATCACATAAACAGAACTAAAGGCAAAAACCACGTGATTATCTCAGTAGATGCAGAAAAAGCTTTTGAGAAAATTCAACATCTATTCTTGTTAAAAAAAAAAAAAACTCTCAGATCACGAGGTCAGGAGTTCAAGACCATCCTGGCCAACATGGTGAAACCCAGTCTCTACTAAAAAAAAAATACAAAAAAAAAGCTGCGTGTGATGGTGTGATGACAGGTGCCTGTAATCCCAGCTACTCAGGAAGCTGAGGCAGGAAAATCGTTTGAACCCAGGATGCAGAGGTTGCAGTGAGCCGAGAGCACACCACAGCACTCCAGCCCAGGTGACAGAGCGACACTCCGTCTCAAAAAAGCCTAAACAAAACAAAACAAAAACCACTCAGTAAACTAGGTATTGAAGGAACATACCTCAAAATAGTAAAAGCCATCTATGGCAAACCCACAGCCAACATCATACTGAATGGGCAAAAGCTAGAAGCATTCCCCTTGAAAACTGACACCAAACAAGGATGCCTTTTCTCACTACTCCTATTCAATGTAGTATTGGAAGTTCTGGCCAGGATAATCAGGCAGGTGAAATAAATAAATGATATTCATATAGAAGGAGAGGAAGTCAAACTATTCTTGTTTGCAGATGGCATGATTGGATATCTAGAAAAATCCATAGTCTCAGCCCAAAAACTTCTTAAGCTGATAAATAACATCAGCAAAGTCTCAGGACACAAAAAACAATGTGCAAAATTTCTAGCATTTCTACACACCAACAACAGGTAAGCTGAGAGCCAAATCAGTAATGAACTCCCATTCACAACTGCCACAAAAAGAATAAAATACGTAGGAATATAGCTAACTTGGGAGGTAAAAGATCTCTACAAGGGAAACTACAAACCGCTGTCCAAAGAAATCAGAGATAATGCAAACAAATGGAAAATTTTCCTATGCTTATGGATAGGAAAAATCAACATCATAGAAATGGCCACACTGCCCAAAACAATGTATAGATTCAATGATATTCCTATCAAACTATCATTGACATTCTTCACAGAACTAGAAAAAATAATTTAAAAATTCACATGGAACTAAAAAACAGCCTGAATAGCCAAGGCAATCCTAGGCAAGAGGAACAAAGCTGTAGGTATTATGGTACCAGATTTCAACTCTACTTCAGGTCTACAGTAACCAAAACAGCATGGTACTGGTACAAAAGCAGTCATATAAACAAATGGAACAGAATAGAGAACCCAGAAATAAGACCACATACCTACAACTGTTATCTTTGACAAACCTGACAAAAACATGAAATGGGGAAAGAATTCCCTATTTATAAATGGTGCTGGGATAACTGGCTAGCCATATGCAGAAGATTTAAACTGAACCCCTTCCTTACACCATATACAGAAATCACCTCAACATGGATTAAAGACTTAAATGTAAAACCCAAAACTATAAAAACCCTGGAAGACAACCTAGGCAATACCACTCAGGACATAGGCATGGGCAATGATTTTATAACAAAGATGCCGAAAGCAAGTGCACCAAAGCAAAAATTGACAAATAGGATCTAATTAAACTAAAGAGCTTCTGCACAGCAAAAGAAATTATCAACAGAGTAAACAGACAGCCTACAGAATGAGGGGAAATTTTTTGCAAATTATGAATCCAACAAAGATCTAATATCTAGCATCTATAAGGAACTTAAACAAATTCATAAGAAAAAACAAACTAACTCCATTAAAAAGAGAGCAAACAGTATGAACAGACACTTCTGAAAAGAAGACATACATGCAGCCAACAAACATATGAAAAAAAGCTCAACATCACTCATCATTAGAGAAATGCAAATCAAAACCACAATGAGATACCATTTCACACCAGTCAGAATGGTGATTATTAAAAAGTCAAAAAATAACAGATGTTGGCAAGGTTGTGGAGAAAAAGGAACACTTATACACTTTTGGTGAGACTGTAAATTAGATCAGCCATTGTGCAGTGATTTCTCAAAGGCCTTAAGACAGAAGTACCATTATACCCAAAAGAATATAAATCATTCTATTGTAAAGACATAGACACATATGTTCATTGCAGCAACATTCACAATAGAAAAGATACGGAATCAACTTAAATGTCCATCAATGATAGACTGGATAAAGGCAATGTGATAGATACATACCATGTAATACTACGCAGCCAGTAAAAGGAACAAGATCATGTCCTTTGCAAAGACATGGATGGAGCTGGAAGCCATTATCCTTAGCAAACTAATGCAGGAACAGAAAACCAAATACTGCATGTTCTCACTTATAAGTGGAAGCTAAATAGCTAAATGTATCTGTCTAGTTGCCAAACTTTCCCTTGGTGTATATTTCTAGTGTTTTTCCATTGTGGCCAGAGAAGATATTTGATATGATTTCAGTTTTTGAAAATTTGTTGAGACTTGTTTTGTGGCTTAACATAGGCTCTCTCCTGGAAAATGTTCCACATGTTCATGAAAAGAGTGTATATTCTGTAGTGTTAAATAAAGTGCTCTGTAAATATCTGTTATCTTTGTTTGGTCTAAAGTTCAGTTTAAATCCAATGTTTCTTTCTTGATTTTCTGTGTAGATGATCAGTCTCATGCTGAGGCTGGGATGTTGAAGTCTCCTCTCTGATTGTATTGCAGTCTATCTCTCTTGTTACATGTAGTAATTTTACAGGATGCTCTTTGTTAGAAAAGGAAATGATTTCGGGGCTGCATTTCATTAAAAAAAACCTTACAGAGGACTTCCATACCCTCACTATCTGCCAAAATAATTTCTTCTCAACTCCTATATCACTGCCAGACTCTGAGCCAGAAAGAGGTGACACAGAGGCTGGGACTGTGCAGAATGTATTTTAGTAGAAGTGGTTGAATGGGAGTAGTGATGTCCAGTTTCCAGGTGCAGCAGTGACATCTGTCCTGGCCTCAGGGTCCAGTGTCCAGCACCAGGGTGTCAGAGGTGTGAGCAGTGGCGTCTGTGCTCAGCAGCAGGGGCAGTTGTTCCTAGGAGGGATCTGATCCAGGGTGGGCTGTGGATTCTGTTCCTGGATGTGTAGTTTCCATGCTGGTTCTGTGGCCTTCCCTGTAAGGTCAGCCAAGAGAAAGGATGAGAAGGAAACCCAAGGTCAGACGAGGAAGTTTGTTAACCTGCCGGCTGCTCCACCACAGACAGAGGAGGCAGCACCAAGCTTACAGAATGAGGGGTTTATATTGAGGAGGGGAGTGTGAGGGAGGTCTTTGGTATGGCCACCTCCTGGGGTTGTTTGCTGGTTAATTTTGCCATATATCACTTTGTGACATTTATTACGTTTATTACAGGAGGGTTTAGGTACAGTTTATTTATGCTTCGCACGACCTCCCCCTGTGCAGTCTGGATGGTTTGTATTTAGGGTTTGCTTATTGCAGGAAAGTGTGATAAGTGAAGTCTGCTGGCTTCACCGCTGCACCTAGTATAAGGGCTTAGAAATGTAAAGAGCCTTGGGGGAAGGATTAGAGTCACAGAGCATTAGGGGGAGGGGTGGGCAGCTCAGAGAGGTTTTAGGGCAGGGTCCGCAGTACCAAGAAGCTTTTTGGGGCAGTTTGTCCCTAACATTCCCCACAATAAAATTAGCCCCCAATACCACGTATACTACTTCATGTGTAAATTAGAGAACTGGTTTCCATAGTTTGCTCCAAGAAGTGAGTGGGAAATGAGTCTGTGGACGAGTGTCAGAGAGCGGCATTCAGGGATGTTCTTTGTGCGAGAGCCACATCCTGAATTGTGTACCTGGCCTCTACCCCATGGTGGAGAGAACAACAGGGAATATCACATCTCATAACTGATGGTACACATCCTCCCTTTTCTTTTGCAAGAAAAATCCTCTTTTAAACAAGGTTTGAAAACCCACCCCACCCATCCACCCTGGCCACTCTCTGATCTCTGGTCTCAGTGGTTCCCAATGTGGCTGAGCAACAGGATTGCTGGCGGGGGCTTAGAAAATACACAGGCCATTTCCCAGAATGTCTGTCTCAGAGTATTACGCACAAGACCAAGGAATCACTTATATAACAAGGGTTATAGGTGAGACTGATGCTCAGGCATGTGGTGTTATGCCCAGACCGTTTATTCCCCGAAGAAGACCACCAGAGTCCAGAGTCAAAGCTAAGCAGCAAGGATCTTTATTACACGTTCGAACCTGGAGCTCTCACTTGCTCGTGAAACGAGACGGGCAGGAGAGCTCCCCCACTGAGCTCCGAACAATGTTATATAGTCTAAGGAAAGTAGGCATAGAATCATTATACAAATTAGAGGTATGATTGGCTGGAGTTTGAACAAAGCGATTTGGCAAACTATGATTGGTTCCCGCCATTTCTGATATTTCAGTACAACCCTTGAGGCGGAAGAGCAGTTTTACACAAAGGCAGTTAATTATATTGCGTCAGGTTGCACAACCAGTTTATGGCTATCTTGCTTAAACACACCTTGTGACCTGGCTATCTTACTTAAACATTCCTTGTGACCTGGCCTCAGAAAGAAAAACATGTACTTACAGAACTTACGAAACCTCTGGTACGTGCAGAGATTAGAAAGCAGAACAAAGAGTTTAGCAACATCGGGGGGGAAAGGGAGGGTACGCATTTTTGTATCTTTGTGTCCTTTCAGTGGGATCCTGGTGTTCTTGATCTGGAGACCAGCAACATGAGCTCCAGCCTTGTCATAAATCAAGAATCTCTTGCTCGACTCCAGACTTCCTGGATCTCAGCACCACGTCCAGGTGATCCCTGTGGACATGAGCATTCCTTATCTAAGTGTTCTCTAGACTTGGGGTCAGAACTGTGCAGTCTGCTCTGGATGTAGTCTGCTCCGATCCCTTAGAACTGGAGGTCCAGGATTCAGTCCATGACCTCAGTCTTTTCCACAGTCAACCACTCCCTTGGTGCTTCATCCATGCTTGAGATTTTAAGTATCGTTTATATGGTGTGACCTACTAAATCTATTTCTCCAGCCCAATCTATTTCTCCTTTCCCCTAAAGTCTGGAGTTGTCTGTCCAAATTCCACCCCTGCTCCCCCACCTGCATTCCTAGTAGACATCTCCACTGAGTGCCTGTGATGCCCCCTCCTCAGTATGCTCCTGCCAGAGTCTCCCCATCTCCACTGACAGCAGCTCCATCCTTCCTTCTACTCACTCATTTTACAACTATGGGTGTCCTTGATTCATCTTTCTCACACCACGGATACAATCCATTGGCAAATGCTGTGAGTTCATCTTCAAATGCATCCAGGATACCTTCATGTCCCACTATTTCCCCTGCTCACACCCCAGTCAAGGTCACCTACATCTCCAGCCTGGAATACTCTACTCGCTTCCTACTGTTTTCCCTTCAGCCTCCCTTGTCCCTCGCCTCTCAATTCCGTTCTCAGAACAGCATTCAGAGATCCTTTTAAAAGAGAAGTCATATCATGTCCCGCTTCTGCTCAAAACTGTCATCTACCTCTCCATCTCACTCAGAGCAGAGGTCAGATGCTTCCCCACTCCCTGCTGGCCCACCTGCTCTGACCACACCTCTGACCTCATCACAGTTTCTCTCTGTCCGGCCCTCCTGGCCTCCTTGCTCTTCTGGGAACACAGACACCTTCCTGCCCCAGTACATTAGAACCGGAGGATCCTCTGCCTGGAAAGAACTTCCGCAGACATCCTCGTGGACAACTCATGTCCCTCAACTCTTTCCTCAAAGGTCACCTTTGCAACAAGGCACACAAAGACCACCCAGCACAACAGCCACCTTCCCTGTCCCCACTGTCCACACCCTGGATCACATGCCTCACAGCACTTACCACCTTCTAGCACTTTCTTTCCTTGCTCTGGTTATCGGGTATCCATCGTCTGCATCTTCCCACTGGAACACATGCTCCACAAGGTCAGAGATTTTTCTCATTTTACTTCAGTGATGTTCCCCAGATGCAGAACCACTCTGTCCTATGTCTGACAGAAAACAAAGGTCAGTTGAATGAATGATCACTGTAGAGCACCTCCCTATTCTAAAGGCAATAGCTTTATTATTAACATAGCCTCAGGCCAAATGCTGTTTTGTGGCAGCTATGGCACAAGGTCCCCTCACACTGACACTGAGGCTGCCTGTGCTTTTCTCAGCGGTGCTGCTTGTGTGTCCTCCCTCCCCCATCCCTCCTCCCACACGAACCCCCTCTCCCCACCTGCACACTGCAGCACACAATCAGGTTTCTCTCTTCAGGAAAGAACAGTCCTTGATGATGGGTCCAATTTCACAAACAAATATAAATCTAAATTAGATTATGCTTTAGATTCATGAGTTGATATTGGAGCCAGCACCAAGATCACTGGAACGAGGGCAGGGAGAGAGGGCAGGAGATCAGAGCAGAAGGGGAGCCCTAGTAGGAGGGCGGGAGCTGAATGGGTCTGAAAACTTGTCTCAGAATGCACAGAGACTCCTGTGTGCAGGAGTCACCCTGGGCGATGTGTGAGGCTCTGTGGTCACAGCTCTCCTGGACAAGTTTCCACTGAAGGGACAAGAACAATGGAACAGTGAAGGTCACCCAGCTGAGGACTGACCACATAAAGCCCCTGATGGACTGAACAGCAACTGGACACAGGCCCCATCCACACTTGGCTCCTCACAGCCTTCTCCACCCCCACATGCAACAAACTCAGCACAACTAACACACGGATTCTGGAAGGTTCTCAGGTCTTTATTTCCTCTCTCAAATTCTAGGAATTGACTTATTTAATTAACCCATCAACCTCTCATGGAAAATATTTGAGAAAACAAATTTCTATTCAGATTCTCATTTTCAGTAGGGAAGTAAGAGGTTGCAGCTCTGTGTACCATGAAGTTGAGACAGAGGTGGAGACATCCAGCCCCAACTCTCTGGAACAGGAAGGGTAACTGGGGAGGGAACACAGGTCAGTGTGGGAACAGGGGTCACGGTGGACACGGGGGTGGGCTGTCTCTCCACCTCCTCACATTATGCTAATAGAGATGCAGACACATTCAGATGCCTTTGCCAGATGCTCTTGAAGTCACAAAGGAAAGGCCTGAAGAAATCTTGCATCTCAGTCTCACACAAGGCAGCTGTCTCAGGCTACAGAAAACAATAGTCATAAACAAATCCAAGTCAGTCATGTTAAGTGATGACACTCTGAACAGTGCCCCGCACACTCGAAACATCCCAATCAAAGAAGCCCCACAACCCAGTCCTTTCCCCTTTGCCCCACGCCTACCCACTTCAGACCCCAAGAATCTCACCTTTACAATCCCTGAGAGACACATCAGAGCCCTGGTCACTGTCGCTGGCTGGGGTAGAACAAAAACAGCATCTGGTCAGAGCCCGCAGGAGACATGGGACAGGAGGAATTATGGGGTGGGTGAGCTCTTCCACACTCCCACCCCCACCACTTACACGCAGCCTGAGAGTAGCTCCCTCCTTTTCCACCTGTGGGAAGAAAATGTTCTGTGAGGGGACAAGGAGGAGGCAGGGACACGAGACCTTAGAGGAAGGAACCTCCTAGTCTTGTACCCGAGAGAAGTTTTTGGAACTGTGACTACAGACCCAGGGCAGAATCAGGAAACACCAGGAAAGCAAGGGTGGGTGCTGGACCAACCGCCCTCCTAAGGTCTGTCCTTAGCAGGGACCTTCCCCTGACTCATGAATGCTGGAATCTGGACCCCAACACCACAACCATCAAGGTGATACATTGTCCTTCACTGTCACATGTGCTTCACAAAAGAGTAAGTGCCGGCACACAGGACCCAGGCTGGGATGGCCCATGTGTGGATGCTGCTTCCCAATAATTGTGGGGAAAAGAAAGAAAGATCAGCCTGTTACTGTGTCTATACAGAAAGAAGTAGACATAAGAGACTCCATTTTGTTCTGTATTTGAGATGCTGTTAATCTGTGACCCTACCCCCAACCTTGTCCTTGCAAGAGACATGTGCTGTGGTGACTCAAGGTTTAAAGGATTTTGGGCTGTGCAGGGTGTGCTTTGTTAAAGAAGCGCCTGAAGGCAGCTTGCTGGTTAAAAGTCATCACCATTCTCTTAATCTCAAGTACCCAGGGACACATACACTACCAAAGGTCACAGGGACCTCTGCCTAGGAAAGCTAGGTATTGTCCAAGGTTTCTTCCCATGTGATGGTCTGAAATATGGCCTCGTGGGAAGGGAAAGACCTGATCGTCCCCCAGCCTGACACCCGTGAAGGGTCTGTGCTGAGGAGGACTAGTACAAGAGGAAAGAAGGCCTTTTGGTGGTTGTTGGCAGTTGAGATAGAGAAAAACATCTGTCTCCTGCCCGTCCCTGGGCAATGGAACATCTGGGTATAAAACCCCATCATATGTTCTGTTTACCAAGAAAGGAGAAAACCGCCTTAGGGCGAAAGGCGGGATTTGCTAGCGCAATGCTGCTCTTTATGCACTAAAAAGGTTTATGGAGATGTTTACATATGCATATCAAGGCACAGCACTTTTCCTTAAACTTATTCATGTCACAGAGAACTTTATTCATATGTCTTACTGCTTATTTTCTCCCTACAATGATCCTATTATCCTGCCACTTCCTTTTCTTTAAGATGGCAAAGATAATTATCAATAAATACCAAGGGAACTCAGAGACCCGTGCCGATGTGGGTCCTCTGTATGCTGAGCGCCGGTCCCCTGGGCCCACTTTTTCTTTCTCTATACTTTGTCTCTGTGTCTCATTTCTTTTCTCAAGTCTCTCCTTCCACCTAACGAGAAACGCCCACAGGTGTGGAGGGGCAGGCCACCCCTTCACTAATGAGGCGGGGCACACTTCTACCTGGGGCTTGAAACCCCCAGTGGGACGAGAAAACCCAGACTCCACCCCTCACCCCTTCCCTACCTGAGCTCTTCCTCCTCCACAACACAGCAGTGACCACAGCTCCAGTGACCAAAAAGGCTAGGACAGCCAGGCCAGCAACGAAGCCCAAGATGGGGATGGTGGACTGGGAAGATGGCTCTGGGAAAGGAGGAGAAGGTGAGGGGTCCTGACCCTGCTGAAGGGCTCCAGAAGGGCTCCTACTTTCCCTGAGGAGAGACGTGATCCTTCATCCCACTCCTTACCCCATCTCAGGGTAAGGGGCTCCAGCAGCCCCTTGTGCTGCACATGGCACGTGTATCTCTGCTCCTCTCCAGAAGACACCACCACAGCTGCCCACTTCTGGAAGGTTCCATCCCCTGCGGGCCTGGTCTCCACAAGCTCGGTGTCCTGAGTTTGGTCCTCCCCATCCCGCTGCCAGGTCAGTGTGATCTCCGCAGGGTAGAAGCCCAGGGCCCAGCACCTCAGGGTGGCCTCATGGTCAGATATGGGGTGGTGGGTCACGTGTGTCTTTGGGGGATCTGATGGGAAGAGTCAGAAAATTCAGGGGCTTTGCATCTCTCATGGGACACTCCAGCAGCACGAATGTGACCATCCTGAGAATGAACAGGACACCTGGGGTGGGGGAGGGAGCCCAGAACCCAGACACCAGCCCGGACACAGGCATCTGGGATAACCTCCTATTCCTTGGAGAGTTCTAGTCTCTGAGGGAGGAAAAGGGACTTCTGGTCCTGACCCGAGTGGAGGCCGAGGACTCAGAAAAGCTGGAATCAGACCTTCAAACACATTGAGTGTGAGGCAGAGAACAAGGCCTGAGAGGAAAAAGTCACAAAGCCCAAGGCTGCTGCAGGAGTCAAAGGGGACCCCTGATCTGTATTCCAGGGACTGTCTTCCCCTCCATGTCCTCAGAGACGTCATCCCTTAATTGTCCTAGAGAGTAGAGGGGGCCCTCAGAGGAAATCAGGAAAACTCATGCCATTCTCCATTCAAGGGAGGGCGACATTCTAGCGCTGATTCCATTTTCCTCCCCTCCTCATGGGAAGCCATCCCGGGAGATTTATAGGAGACGGGGAAGTCTCCCCACAGCCCCTGCAGGGTACCCGCGCGCTGCAGCGTCTCCTTCCCGTTCTCCAGGTGTCTGCGGAGCCACTCCAGGCACTCGCCCTCCAGGTAGACGCTCCACTCCTCCGCCTCACCGCACGCCTCCCACTTGCGCTGGGTGTTCTGAGCCGCCGTGTCCGCCGCGGTCCAGGAGCGCAGGTCCTCGTTCAGGGCAATGTAATCCTTGCCATCGTAGGCGTGCTGGTTATATCCGCGGAGGAGGCGCCCGTCGGGCCCCAGGTCGCAGCCAAACACCCTCTGGATGGTGTGAGACCCTGGCCCCGCCCCCGCGGTCAGCCCCGCCCGCCGAGCCACGCCCCTCCCCGCCCAACCCGCTGGGACTTTGGCCTCGACTGAAAATAAAACCGCCTAAACGCGCCTGGGGCTCTCTCCGGTTAAAGGTCTGGGCGGGTCCCGCGGCCTCGGGGCGGATCTCGGACCCAGGGACTCGGGGCGACCCGGGTCGTCCGTGGGGATGGGGAGGGGCCGTGACCTGCGCCCCGGGCCGGGGCCACTCACCGGCCTCGCTCTGGTTGTAGTAGCGGAGCAGGGTCTGCAGGTTCTCTCGGTGAGTCTGTGCGTGGCCCTCGGCGTTCCGCGTCTCCCGGTCCCAATACTCCGGCCCCTCCTGCTCCACCCACGGCGCCCGCGGCTCCATCCTCGGACTCGCGGCGTCGCTGTCGAACCGCAGGAACTGCGTGTCGTCCACGTAGCCCACGGAGATGAAGCGGGGCTCCCCGCGGCCGGGCCGGGACACGGAGGTGCTGAAATACCTCAAGGAGTGCGAGCCTGGGGGCGAGGAGAGGCTGAGACCCGCCCGACCCTCCTCCCCGCGCGGCTCCCCGGGTCCTGCGCCCCCACCTGCGGTCCCCTCGCTCCTCCCCGCAGAGGCCATTTCCCTCCAGACCCCGCACTCACCGGCCCAGGTCTCGGTCAGGGCCAGGGGCCCCGAGAGCAGCAGGAGGACGGTTCCGGGCATCATGACCCGCACCCTGTGCGTCTGAGGAGACTCTGAGCCCGGGTGGGTGCGTGGAGACTTTAGAACTGGAACCGGGGCGACGTTGATTGCCTTCCCTAGAAACCCGACCCCCAATGGGAGTGGGAACTGGGGACTCGTCGTGAGTATCCTGGAAGAAGGACCCGACACAGACTGGGAGAAGTGAAACTCAGGGGAGTGGGGAATCACCAACCCAGCGCCTCCCCAATGCAGAGGAGGCTCTGGGAGCCTGAGACCCTGACAGCCACGCCCGGGACCTGCGACTTCGTCCTGATCCCTCTCCTACACCAAGCCTCTTTGTCCCCCTGTCTGCCCAAGTCCTGGACAAGTATCTGTCTGTGGAAACCAGGGAGGACCCCGAGACTGCACCCAGCCCCTTTCCCTTCACTACTCGTTCTGAAATCCCCGACCCTGAACTGGACTCCCTGCCTGCCATTCCTTACCTCTCCCCTTGGACCTTTGTACAGGAAAACTCACCACAGGGAACTTCATGCCAGAGAGTGAGCTCGCCCTGGGAATGGAGGTGTAGAGACAGGGGTTTTCTCTCTAAACCTGGTGAAGTTTTGTCTGAAGGCACCACACAGAGATTCTCATAGAGACCAGTTTCCTTTTTGTTTATTAATACAGTAGGTAGCACAATGTTGGTAATCCCTGAATGATTAGAATTCCAATCTGTAAGAGACCTGTGTCAAAACAGCATTACAATTAAACTTTCAAAGCTCCTAACTTTTACTTTCCCAGACTATGGATCTGTTACTCTGGTTTGTTGCATTTAAAATTATCTTCATTCCCTAGCCCGAGTTTCCCTGCATGAGTCCAGAACATCTCCTGAATACAAAGAAGGTTTGCTAGTGTCCATTTTAACCCGGAGCCTTGTAGTCATCACCTCAAAGTCGCGAGTGCTCCATGCAGACCCAATGCTCTTCACGGACGCTCAAGCACTGCCTATTTTCGTGAACTCTGCACATCTAAGCAGTGTGCATATTTTATCTGGACACTTGGTATTTTTGTAACTCTTTTTTTTTGTTTGTTTTAATCGTAAGGAATCAATTAGGTTTTTGGCAGTCCCACAAAATGTATTAAATACCGAATGCAAAGAACCCCCTGCTAGGCTCTTCCCCAGCTTTAAAATTCTTTCCCCTGCTCCTTTTCCTCACCTCCTGCTTCTCCAGCCCTTCTCTCTGCCCCCTCATCCCTCACACCCTCCTCTCCCCTTAGTCCCCGCCACCCTGTCACTCCTGAATTGTGGCACTAACACTGCCCCTCACTTGTAGAGGACTACGTGCTCGCAAACGAGGCATTCCTGGTAAGTCCTGCTCTTGCAAAGGAAGCAGGGCATTCCCGATAAGTCCTGCTCTTGCAAAGGAAGCAGGACGTTCCTTCCCTGCAAACAGGGAGGACAAAGGAGCTAGCTGCAAACTGCAGACCCTGGGGGCTTGTTTATGTGTAAACATCTTGAAAATCCAGAAAATCAGGGGAAGGTCAGAAAAACAAAAATGTGTCTTGTGACTTGGCAACATTCCACAAACGACTGTATAAAATAAAGCAGAACATGCCATTCAGGGCGGCCGCCATGTTTGTCTTGTCTTGTGTTGTCTTGTGTGTTCATTCCTTTGTTTAGGAAACATGCAGACCCCAACACTCACCTCCTGCCCATGTCTGTTCTCCCCACAGTGCTCAGCAGTCCTGCTAATGTGAGCAAAGTCCTGTCATTTCTTCACTTACTATGGCTGGATTTTGGTCTACAATTTGCTATATGTTTTCAATTGGTCTCATCTCTTTGTTTCTGCTCCTCCTCTACTACTTTTTTATGTGTCAAATAAACATTTTGTAGTTTATGATTTTAATTCTCCTAGTGGCTTTTGGCTATATTTCTTTACACTAATTTTTTACTGTTGTAAGAATGGAAACCCAATTCCTTGGCTTTTCACAGTGAAGTTCAGGTTATATTAAACGACACCCAACACCCGGCAAAATAGAGGACACTTGTAACAGTGTAGCTTCGTTTAACCTAACATTATGCTATTATGGTTTTATATATTACATCAATCTATATTATAAACTCAATGATACAGTGTAATACTTTTTGTTTTAGACAAGCAGCCACATGTCTTCAGGAAATTAAGAAAATGAGTGTGAATGTGACATGTGTATGTGCATCATTCCTGTTGTTAATTGTTCCTTTCTGTGTATCTGGGTCACCATCTAGTATCATTTCCCTTCAGCCTGAAGAACTTCCTTTAAAATTACATATGGTACAGGACTCCTAGGAAATGAATTTTATGGCTTTGATGATCTAAAAATGTCTTTATTTTTGCCTCCCCTCTCCTTCCCCCTCCTTTTTTTTTTTTTTTTTTTTTTTGCTTATTAGGGCATTTACATGTAATAAAATTCACCAGTTTTAGCTGCGGTTTTTGGTGAATATTGGTAATTATAGTCGTGTAACTACCACACTGCCCAGTAGAGAAACACCGAATGCAGAGAACCCCCTGCTAGGCTCCTCCACTGCTTTGGAGTCCTTTCCCCTGCTCCTTCTCCTCACCTCCTGCTTCCCCAGCCCTTCTCTCTGCCCTCATCCCTCACACCTTCCTCTCCCCTTAGTTCCCACCACCCAGTTACTCCTGAACTGTGGCACTGTAGAGAACAGGTTCTTTTCCCTAGAAACTTTCTTTGTGCCCCTTTCTATTTAATCCTTGCCTCCCACCCTGACCCCTTCCCTTCACTCAACCACCGCTCTGTTTTCTGTCACTGCAATACTGAAATTTCTAGAATTTAATGGACATGCAATCGTATGGTATGTAGTCTTTCGTTTGGTCTCTCACTTAGCATAATGATGTTTGAGATGATGCCATTCACTCATTTTTGTTGCTGAGCAGCTGCTGAGTATTGCTGGAATCCCAGTTTATTCACTGGTTTCTCTATTCTCTAGTTGATTGACATGTGGATTACTCCAGCTAGGGTTTGTTATTAATGAAGCCACTAGAAATAACTGCTTACAAGTGTGGTCTTACATTTTTACTTCTTTTCAATAAATACATATTTGTGGAATTGCTGGGTCATGTGGTAATGGATGGGTAACTGTATAAGAAATTGCCATACCACTTTACAAATTGGCTGCCACATTTTTTGCATTCCTACCAACAATATCAGACATTCCTATTTTTTCCATATTCTTGATGGTATTTAGACTTATCATATGTCTTTTTAGCTTTACCTATTCTAGGTGATGTGTGATGGTTTCTCATTGTGGTTTAACTTGCATTTCTTTGATGATTAGTATTGTTTACTATCTTTTCATGTTCATCTGAGTAACTTATTAAATATATTTTGTGAACTATTTTGCAAATTCAATGATTAATTCCAGAGACTTTTTCAGAATCTCCTAGCGTTTTCTACATATGCAATGAAGCTGGTGACAAAGAAAGACTTTTGTTTCTTCCTTTCTTATCTATTGATCATTTTCTTTTAAAATTATTTTTATTTGGTAGAGATGAGATCTCACTATCAGGCTGGTCTCAAACTCCTGAACTCAAGTGATATTCCCACCTCAGCCTCCCAAAATGCAGGGATTATAGGCATGAGCCACCATACCCCGTCCTTCTATTGGTCTCTTAGTTAATTTTCTTGCAATGTTGCACTGGTTAGAGTGCCTCTTAGGTGTTTAAACAAGAACAATGAGCTCACATGTTTGTTTACAAGGAACTTAAATTTACAAGGAAAAAAACAGCCCCATAAAAAATTGGCAAAGGATATGAACAGACACTTCTCAGCAGAAGAAACAAACGAAAAAAAAATCAATATCAATGATCATTAGAGAAAAGCAAATCAAAACCACAATATACTATCTCCTGCCAGTCAGAATGGCAATTATTAAAAAGTGAAGAAACAACAGATGCTGGCGAGACTGTGGAGAAAAAGGAATGCTTTTCCACTGTTGGCGGGGATGTAAAATAGTTCAACTATTGTGGAGGATGGTGTGACCATTCCTCAAAGATCTAGAACCACAAATACTATTTGACCCAGCAACCCCATTACTGGGTATACACCCAAAGGAATATGAATCATTCTACTATAAAGACACATGCACATGTCTGTTTATTGAAGCACTACTTTCAATAGCAAAGACATGGAACCAACCCACATGCCCATAAATGATAGCCTGGGTAAAGAAAATGTGGTAGATATACACCATGGAATACTACACAGCCATAAAAAGGAATGAGTTCATGTCCTTTGCAGAAACATGGATGAAGCTGGAAGTCATCTTCCTCTGCAAACTAACATGGGCACAGAAAAACAAACACCGCATGTTCTCACTCCTAAGTGGGAGTTGAACAATGAGAACACGTGGACACAAGGAGGGAAACAACACACACCAGGGCCTGTTGGGGAGTTGGGGGCAAGTGGAGGGAACTTACAGGACGGGTGAATAGGTGCAGCAAACCACCATGGCAGACTATATGTATGTAACAAACCTGCACGTTCTGCACATGTATCCTGGAACTTAAAGTAAAATAAATTAAAGTTAAAAAGAAAGAGCATGTCTTACATGTACACATATGTTCATTGCAGCACTATTCACAATAGCAAAGACCTGGAATCAACCTAAATGCCCATCAATGGTAGACTGGATAAAGAAAATGTGGCACATATACACCATAGAATACTATACAGCCATAAAAAAGAATGAGATTATGTCCTTTGCAGGAATATGGATGGATTTGGAGGCCATTATTCTTAGCAAACTAACGCAGGAACAGAAAACTATATACCACATGTTCTCACTTATAAATGGGAGCTAAATGATGAGAATACATGGTCACGTAAAGGAAACAACACACACTGGGGTCCACTTGAGGGTGGAGGGTGGGAGGAGGGAGAGGATCAGGAAAAATAGCTAATGGGTACTAAGGCTTAATACTTGGGTGGGTACTAATGGGTATAGAAATAATCTGTACAACAAAACCCATGACACAAGTTTACCTATATAACAAACCTGTACATGTGCCTCTTAGCTAAAAATAAAAGTTAAAACAAACAAACAAAGTGCATGTCTGGAAAGAGCATATGGTTGGGTTCCGTGTTTTCTTAAACCAAGTCACACAATCTCTACCCTTCATTAGAGTGGTGATTCATACAGGTTTTTGTCATTATTGATATGACAAGTTTTAGGTCTACCATGTTATTTTCCCAGTTATGGTTTCTCTGTTCCTCTTGTCCTGACCAATGACTTCTTATTAGAAACCATAGAAACGAAAGAAAATAGAATAACATCTTTAAAGTGCTGGAAGACAAAAAGGTCAACTACGAATTCTATATCCAGCATAGATGTCCTTCAAGGATAGGCAAATAAAGAGATATTTCAGGTAAAAGAAAATTAAGAGAATTTCTCACCAGCAGATCTGTACAATAACAACTGGTAAAGAAAATTCTTCAGACTAGAGGCAAATGACACCAGGTGGAAAATGAGATTATCAGAAAAGATGAAGATGATCAAAAATGATAAATACTGAGCAAAAGGCTATCTTGCTCCCCTCATTTATTCTTACTTTATATACATAGAACTGTTTAAAGAAAAAGTTTTTTATCGTGGGACTTACAACCTATATAGATATATTCCATATAATATATATACCATAAAAGATGGACATTTTATAGATGATAAATGGTTGCAGTATTTCTATATTTACGGGTACTAGTACATTATTAACTGAAAGTAGACTGCGAAATGTTAAGAATGAGTTAAGTTCTGAAGGAAATTGCGACAATAAAAACCATTCAAAAGATCAACAAATCTTGGAGATGGTTTTTTGAAAACAAATCCCAGCCAGTCTTGAGTCTCATCATCCTACGATTTCAGAACTATTGTGAATACAAAAGTAATCAAAGAACAGTCCTGCCCAGAAAGAGAAGTTATCCCTAAATATGGTAGCCCTGGGTCAGTTGGCCCTTCCTGCTGGACCTCTCTCACATGGGCACTTTCTGCAGTGACTTTGTTGTCCTGCTATTCCACTCTACCCAGTGTCCTGACCCAAGAGACAAGGGGCCTCTGCTGCTGTGTCCACACTTGGAGAATGAAACCTTGATGGCATCAGTACATTACAAGCCGGGCATGACAGCTCACCCCTGTAATCCCAGCAGTTCAGGATGCTAAGGCCAGAGGATTGCTTGAGATCAGGAGTTGGAGACCAGCTTGGACAACATAGTGAGACCCTTGTCTCTAAAAAAGAATAAAAATAAGTAAACTTAGCTGGGCATAGTGGTGGGCACTCATATTCCCAGGTATTGGGGAGGCTGAGGTGGGAAGATCCCTTGAGCTCATGAAAGCAAAGCTCCAGTGAAGCTATGATCGCACCACTGGACTCCAGCCTAGGCCACAGGGTGAGAACTTGACATAAAAAATACATTGTAAACCTTTGCTCACTATGGGTTATTTTATTTAATATTTTTTCAACGTATGTTTTGATTTTATTTTGCTGACAGCACAATAAACCAGGACATGCTGAAACTAGAAATCACATCCACTTTCCAGTGTTAAAAAGTTCAGTCCAGGGAGGCAAGAAGGAGACAGTTCTCATTAGTGTGGAGGATTTGGGGAGATCGAGATGGGCTGGGCAGGAAGGTTTTTTTCTTTGTTTTGTTTTGTTTTGTTTTGTTTTATGCACGAGTGTAACTTTTTATTAAGATAAAATTGTTTTTATTAAATAAATACATGAAAATGGTTAAGTAAGATCAAATGATTCCAAAATCTTACAATGAAAACAACAGTCTTGCCAGTTGTTCTTTCCAGAGACAAGCACTTTGCATTCTCTTAGTCTTTCTTTCTGGTAGTTACCTTCATGGGTTTTTCCAAATTATTTTTTTTTAGTTTTTCAAGTGGGTGCATATATTAATACATGTAATTTTAAAAAGCTTCTTCAGTCTATAATGCATCCTAACAGTCCCCTGCCCCATCCCTCCTAATCCTCCAGAGTAATGACTTTTAACTCTCTTAGCAAAAAAAAAATAGCAACTCTATTTTTCTCCTCACATAACTACTCAGTCATTTCTTGATTATTTTATACATTCTATAGTGATTTCTTGATATGACAGATGAGGATTTAGCTCTTACACCATCACTATCTTCACTTTCCCTCTCATATTGTCCCAAAGTAGTTACCAGATTTAGGGGCTAAGCAGTCACCACATCATTATGACTAAGTACATATTGCTCACTGTTGAGAAAAACAGAGTATTATGCTCTTCCTATCCTGTACTACTTTCTGCCCTAGAATTAATGATTGCCTAACCACCCTTCTCCCCTTGCTTTTTTACTTTTGCTTTATCTACAATGGACTTACTTCCAAATGCCCCAAATTTGGCAATAACTTATTATTATTTCTAAGTGAAGGGACCTCACTATGGTGGCCAGCCTGGTCTGGAACTCTTGGGCTCAAACCATCCTCTTGCTTAGACTGCTGAGTAGCTGGAACTACAGACATGGGTCATTCCACCCAGCTAACCTATTAATATTTTCACTGTTTCTTTTTAAAGCCAGTTCCATAACTGGAATATTTCCTGTGTTAGATCCTATTTGCTGGATCCATGTCTTTCTCTGGTTTGTCTACTCCTGCATTTTGCTGGAGTATTTTCTCCAATAGCTTCCCAAGAAAGGGCACATGAAAGTAACCCCTGAGTCTTTGCTTGTCTAAAAATGTATTATTTTACCTTCACCCTTGATTATTTGGCTGAATATAGATTTATCCATTGAAAATAGCTTTCTTTATAGAATTCTGAAGTCATGCTTCCATTGTTTCCAGCTTTCTTTTTGAGACAGGGTCTCTTCTGTCACCCAGGCTGGAGTGCAGTGGCGCAATCACAACTCACTGCAGCCGTGACCGCGCGGGGTCAGTTCATCCACCTCAGTCCCTGAGCAGATGGGACTACAGGTGGGCGCCACAGGGCCCAGCCAATTTTTGTATTTTTTGGAGAGATGGGGCTTCACCATGTTGCCCAAGCTGGTCTCAAGGGATCTGTATGTCTCTGCCTCCCAAAATGCTGAGCCAATGTGTTACAGGCGTGAGTCACTGAGCCTGGCCAGTTTTTCTTCTATTCTTTCTCCACATCCTTCATTTCTCAGAGGCATCTCAAACTCAGTGGGCCCAAAACCAAAGTCAAACTCCATCAGAATATCCTGCTACTTCCAACCTTAAAATATATCTTAAATCACAGTTTCTTACTACATGCAACGCTTTGGTTCAAGCTACCATCATCCCCCACTTGAACTTAGAATTGGTTTTCCTGCTTCTGTATTTTTTTAAATCATAAAATATTTCAAATAAACCATGTGTGGCTTTATACATTTAACTACATAAAAAGAATGAAGATCTGCCGGGTGCGATGGCTCATGCCTGTAATTCCAGTACTTTGGGAGGCTGAGGCGGGCGGATCACTTGAGGTCAGGAGTTTGAGACCAGTCTGACCAACATGATGAAACCCCATCTCCACCAAAAACACAAAATTAGCCAGGCGTGGTGGTGTGCGCCTGTAGTCCCAGCTATTCGGGAGCCTGAGGCAGAATTGCTTGAACCCAGAAAGGCGGAGGTTGCAGTGAGCCGAGGTCACGCCATTGCACTCCGTCTGGGCAACAAGAGCAAAATTCTGTCTAAAAATAAATAAATAAAAAGTATGAAGAGCTTACATACTTAAACAAGGAATTGCTTTAAGTGTTTGGCATTCACTGTTCTTGTGCATGCCAGCAGCTTCTTACTGCAAACACCTGGGACTTGCTATAGAGCAGCTGAAGTACGTTCCACCCACACACAGGACAGGGAGCTGACAACCAAGGAGTGGAGGATCAATACTCCAGCTTTCTCCCCTCCGTTTCCCTGCATCTCAGCAGTATGGAGCTTGATACCAATGAGAACCTGCTCACTGACTTTAAACTGCTTTTCTTGCCTTCTCAGTTCCATTTCTCCATACCTCAATTGATGCTTTCTGGTAAGACCTAGCAAATAAACTGCTTTCACTGAAATTTCAGTCTTGGAATCTGCTTTGGCTTCCCCAGTCTAAGATAGAAATATATTCATTTTCCCATCACTGGACTTCCAGGTTGTTTTCAATTTTTCACTGTTACAAACAAGGCTGCAACATTTGTCTACAAACCTCTAGATATACACGTAGGAAGATTTTGGTATTTCCCACTAGTGAAACTGCTCAGTCCAAGGGTACGTGCATCTTCATCTTTAATAAATACTACCGACATTTGAAAAGTCAGACAATGTCAAGGACTGGCCAAAGTGCCACATGTGATGGGTGTGGAATGGCAGCTCACTGTAGCAGGTGCGGGGACTCAGTCGGGGTCTTGGAGAGGCACTTAGTTATAGCAAGAACGTTTCATAAATGGTATCTGATATAGTCAAGATTAGTGGGGAACAAAAACACATTGCTTAGAAATAATTATCCATAGATCTAAAGTCAACAAATTCTTTTTTTCTAATGTGAAAATACTTTTTTCAGAGGGAGGAGGAACAACTTAAAATAAACCAGAACACACCTTCATATTAATCATTCAAAAGATCAGTGACGTCAGGAAGTTTTAAAAATAATAATAATAATAAAACATATAGACCACGAGCTAGACTAACAAAGAAGAGAGAAAATTCAAATAAACACAATCAGAAACAATAAGAACATTACCACTGACCCCACAGAAATACAAGTAACCACCAGAAAATATTATGAACACCTCTATGCACGTAAACTCAAAAATCTAGAAGACAAGGATCAATTCCTGGACACATACACCACCCCCAAGATTGAACCAGGAAGAAATTGAATCCCTGAATAAATAATGAGTTCTGAACTTGAGGCAGTAATAAGCAGCCTACAAACCACCAAAAAACCCCAGGACCAGATGATTGACAGGTGAGTCCTATTAGATGTACAAAGAAGAGATGGTACCATTCTTACTGAAACTATTCCCAAAAAATGAGGAGGAGAAAGTCCTCCCTAACTCCTTCTATTAGGGCAGCATCATCCCGATACCAAAATGTGGCAGAGATACAACAACAACAGAAAAGAAAACTTCAGGCCAATATTCTTGATGAACACTGACACAAAAATCTTCAACACAACGCTGGCAAACCTAATCCAGCAGCACATCAGAAAGCTTATCCACCACAATCAAGTAGGCTTCATCCCCAGGATGCAAGGTTGGTTCAACATATGCAAACCAATAAATGGATTCATCACATAAACAGAACTAAAGGCAAAAACTACGTGATTATCTCAGTAGATGCAGAAAAAGCTTTTGAGAAAATTCAACATCTATTCATGTTAAAAAAAAAAAAAACACCTCTTGAATCACGAGGTCAGGAGTTCAAGACCATCCTGGCCAACATGGTGAAACCCAGTCTCTACTAAAAAAAAATACAAAAAAAAAAGCTGCATGTGATGGTGTGATGGCGGGTGCCTGTAATCCCAGCTACTCAGGAAGATGAGGCAGGAGAATTGCTTGAACTGGGGAGACAGAGGTTGAAGTGAGCCAAGAGCGCACCACTGCACTCCAGCCCAGGTGACATAATGACACTCCGTATAAAAAAAAAAATACTCAATAAACTAGGTGTTGAAGGAACATACCTCAAAATAGTAAAAGCCATCTATGGCAACCCCACAGCCAACATCATACTGAATGGGCAAAAGCTAGAAGCATTCCCCTTGAAAACTGATACAAAACAAGGATGACTTCTCTCACTACTCCTATTCAACATAGTATTGGAAGTTCTGGACAGGACAATCAGGCAAGTGAAATAAATAAATGGTATTCAAATAGGAAGAGAGGAATTCAAACTATTCCCGTTTGCAGATGACATGACTTGATATCTGGAAAAAAACCATAGTCTCAGCCCAAAAGCTTCTTAAGCTGATAAACAACTTCAGCAAAGTCTCAGGATACTAAATCAAAGTGCAAAATTTACTAGCATTTCTACACACCAACAACAGGTAAGCTGAGAGCCAGATCAAGAATGAACTCCCATTCACAACTGCCACAAAAAGAATAAAATACGTAGGAATACACCTAACTTGGGAAGTAAAAGATCTCTACAAGGGAAACTACAATCCACTGTTCAAAGAAATCAGAGATGATGCAAACAAATGGAAAATTTTCCTATGCTTATGGATAGGAAAAATCAATATCGTGGAAATGGCCATACTGCCGAAAACAATGTATAGATTCCGCTGAGACCAGCTCTGTTGGGGAGACCCTAACCCAGTGGTGCTAGAGGAATTAAAGACACACACACAGAGAAAGATAGAGGTGTGAAGTGGGAAATCAGGAGTCTCACAGCCTTCAGAGTTGAAAGTCCCAAACGGAGATTTACCCACAGATTTATTAACAGCAAGCCAGTCATTAGCATTGTTTCTATAGACATTAAATTAACTAAAAGTATCCCTTATGGGAAACGAAGGGATGGGCTGAATTAAAGGAATAGGTTGAGCTAGTTAACTGCAGCAGGAACATGCTCTTAAGGCACTCGTTCATGCTATTATTTGTGGCTTAAGAATGCCTTTAAGTGGGTTTCCACCTGGGCAGGCCAGGTATTCCTTGCCCTCATTCCGGTAATCCCATAACCTTCCAGCGTGGGCTTTACGGCCAACATGAACATGTCACAGTGCTGCAGAGATTTTGTTTATGGCCAGTTTTGGGGGCAGTTTATGGCCGGATTCTGGGGGATTTGCTCCCAACAGATTCAATGATATTACTATCAAACTATCATTGACATTCTTCACAGAACTAGAAAAAATAATTTAAAAATTCACATGGAACAGAAAAAAAGCCCGAATAGCCAAGGCAATCCTAGACAAAAGGAACAAACTTGGAGGTTTTATGGTACCAGATTTCAACTATACTTCAGGTCTATAGTAACCAAAACAGCATGGTACTGGTACAAAAACAGTCACATAAACCAATGGAACAGAATAGAGAATCCAGAAATAAGATCACATGCCTACAACTGTTTGACAAACCTGACAAAAACATGAAATGGGGAAAGAATTCCCTATTTATAAATAGTGCTGGGATAACTGACTAGCCATATGCAGAAGGTTTAAACTGAACCCCTTCCTTATACCATATACAGAAATCACCTCAACATGGATTAGACTTAAATGTAAAACCCAAAGCTATAAAAACCCTGGAAGACAACCTAGGCAGTACCACTCAGGACATAGGCATGGGCAATGATTTTATGACAAAGATGCCAAAAGCAAGTGCACCAAAGCAAAAATTGACAAACAGGATCTAATTAAACCAAAGAGCTTCTGCACAGCAAAAGAAATTATCAACAGAGTAAACAGCCTACAGAATGAGGGAAAATTTTTTGCAAACTGTGAATCCAACAAAGATCTAACATCTAGCATCTATAAGGAACTTTAACAAATTCACAAGAAAAAACAAACTAACTCCATCAAAAAGAGGGCAAACAGTATGAACAGACACTTCTGAAAAGAAGACATACATGCAGCTGACAAACATCTGAAAAAAAGCTCAACATCACTCATCATTAGAGAAATGCAAATCAAAACCACAATGAGATACCATTTCACACCAGGCAGAATGGTGATTATTAAAAAGTCAAAAAATAACAGATGCTGGCAAGGTTGTGGAGAAAAAGGAACACTTACACACTGTTGGTGAGATTGTAAATTAGATCAGCCATTGTGCAGTGATTTCTCAAAGGCCTTAAGGCAGAAATACCATTATACCCAAAAGAAAATAAATCATTCTATTGTAAAGACATAGGCACATATGTTCATTGCAGCAACATTCACAATAGAAAAGATACGGAATCAACTTAAATGTCCATCAATGATAGACTGGATAAAGGCAATGTGATAGATACATACCATGTAATACTATGCAGCCAGTAAAAGGAACAAGATCATGTCCTTTGCAGGGACATGGATGGAGCTGGAAGCCATTATCCTTAGCAAACTAATGCAGGAACAGAAAACCAAATACTGCATGTTCTCACTTCTAAGTGGAAGCTAAATGATGAGAACACATAGAAACTCAGAGGGGAACAGCACACACAGGGTTCTTTCAGAAGATGGAAAGTAGGAGGAGGGAGAGGATCAGGAAAAATAACCAATGGGTACTAGGCTTAAAACCTGGGTGATTAAATAATCTGTGCAACAAACTCCAAGAACACAAGTTCACCTATAAAACAGCCTACACTTGTACCATTGAACTGAAAATAAAAGTTAAAAAAAAAAAAGAGCTGATCTGCGGATTCTGCCCATGGCTGAGTAGGTCTATTTCAATTATGCAAACCAGCGCTGAAGAAATAATCACAGTGTGGTCAGGGGCCCACTGGACCCGCTGAACAGTTCACGGATGTTAGGGCTTCAGGTTTTCTATTCTTAATCTAGTCTTGCTAGGTTATATGTTTCCAGGAATTTATCCATATCCTCCAGGTTTTCCAGTTTGTCAGTACACAATTGTTCATAAAAGTCTCTGATGATCTTTTTGTATTTTTGCGGTATCAGTTGTAATATTTCTCTTTTCTTTTGAGTCTTCTCTCTCTGTTTCTTGGTTTGTCCAGCTAGTAGTTTATCACTTTTGTTTGTCTTTTTGAAGAACAAACTTTTCACTTTGTTGATAATTTACATGGTTTCTAAAAGTCTTTATTTAGTTGTGCTCTGGTCTTTATTACTTTTTCTGCTAATTTTGGATGTGCTTTGTTGCTTTTCTAGTTCCTTGAGGTTCATTGTTATATTGTTAATTTGTAATGTTTCTACTTTTCTTAAGTAGGTATTTATTGCTATAAACTTCCCTTTTAGCCCTGTTTAGCTGTATCACACAACGTTGGTATGTTGTGTTTCCATTTTCATTTGTTGCAAGAAACTTTCTGATTTCCATCTGAATTTCTCTGTTGACTCAATGATTATTCAGGAGCATGTTGTTTAATTTCCATATATTTGTCTAGTTGCCAAACTTTCCCTTGGTGTACATTTCCAGTATTTTTCCATTGTGGCCAGAGAAGATATTTGATATGATTTCAATTTTTGATTATTTGTTGAGACTTGTTTTGTGGCTTAACATAGGCTCTCTCCTGGAAAATGTTCCACGTGTTCATGAAAAGAGCGTACATTCTGTAGTGTTAAATAAAGTGCTCTGTAAATATCTGTTATCTTTATTTGGTCTAAAGTTCAGTTTAAATCCAATGTTTCTTTCTTGATTTTCTGTGTAGATGATCAGTCTCATGCTGAGGTTGGGATGTTGAAGTCTCCTCTCTAATTGTATTGCAGTCTATCTCTCTTGTTAGATGTAGTAATTTTACAGGATGCTCTTTGTTAGAAAAGGAAATGATTTCGGGGCTGCATTTCATTTAAAAAAACCTTACTGAGGACTTCCATACCCTCACTATCTGCCGAAATAATTTCTTCTCAACTCCTATATCACTGCCAGACTCTGAGCCAGAAAGAGGTGACACAGAGGCTGGGACTGTGCAGAAAGTATTTTAGTAGAAGTGGTTGAATGGGAGTAGTGATGTCCAGTTTCCAGGTGCAGCAGTGACGTCTCTCCTGGCCTCAGGGTCCAGTGTCCAGCACCAGGTGTCAGAGGTGTGAGCAGTGGCATCTGTGCTCAGCAGCAGGGGCAGTTGTTCCCAGGAGGGACCTGATCCAGGGTGGGCTGTGGATTCTGTTCCTGGATGTGTAGTTTCCACGCTGGTTCTGTAGCCTTCCCTGTAAGGTCAGCCAAAAGAAAGGATGAGAAGGAAACCCAAGGTCAGGCGCGGAAGTTTGTTAACCTGCCGGCTGCTCCACCACAGACAGAGGAGGCAGCACCAAGCTTACAGAATGAGGGGTTTATATTGAGGAGGGGAGTGTGAGGGAGGTCTTTGGGAGGGTTTAGGCACGGTTTGTTTATGCTTCGCTCGACCTCCCCCTGTGCAGTCTGGATGGTTTGTAATTGGGGTTTGCTTATTGCAGGAAAGTGTGATAAGTGAAGTCTGCTGGCTTCACCGCTGCACCTAGATAAGGGCTTAGAAATGTAAAGAGGCTTAGGGGAAGGAGAAGAGTCGCAGAGCATTAGGGGGATGGGTGGGCAGCTCAGAGAGGTTTTGGGGCAGTGTCTGCAGTACCAAGAAGCTTTTTGGGGCAGTTTGTCCCTGACATTCCCCACAATAAAATTAGCCCCCAATACCACGTATACTACTTCATGTGTAAATTAAAGAACTGGTTTCCATAGTTTGCTCCAAGAAGTGAGTGGGAAATGAGTCTGTGGACGAGTGTCAGAGAGCGGCATTCAGGGATGTTCTTTGTGCGAGAGCCACATCCTGAATTGTGTACCTGGCCTCTACCCCATGGTGGAGAGAACAACAGGGAATGTCACATCTCATAACTGATGGTACACATCCTCCCTTTTCTTTCGCAAGAAAAATCCTCTTTTAAACAAGGTTTGAAAACCCACCCCACCCACCTACCCTGGGCACTCTCTGATCTCTGATCTCAGTGGTTCCCAATCTGGCTGAGCAACAGGATTGCTGGTGGGGCTTAGAAAATACGCAGGCCATTTCCCAGAATGTCTGTCTCAGAGTATTACGCACAAGACCAAGGAATCACTTATATAACAAGTGCTACAGGTGAGACTGATGCTCAGGCATGTGGGATCCTGGTGTTCTTGATCTGGAGACCAGCAGCATGAGCTCCAGCCTTGTCATAAATCAAGAATCTCTTGCTCGACTCCAGACTTCCTGGATCTCAGCACCATGTCCAGGTGATCCCCATGGACATGGGCGTTCCTTGTCTAGTGTCCTATAGACATGGGGTCAGAACTGTGCAGTCTGCTCTGGGTGTGGTCTGATCACATCCCTTAGAACTGGAGGTCCAGGGTTCAGTCCTTGCCCTCATTCTTTTCCACAGTCAATCACTCCCTTGGTGCCCTCATTCATGCTTGAGGTTTTTTGTATCGTTTATATGATGTGACCTCCTAAATCTATTTCTCCTGCCCAGTCTATTTCTCCTTTCCCTAAACTCTGGAGTTGTCTGCCCAAATTCCACCCCAGCTCCCCCACCTGCATTCCTAGTAGACATCTCCTCTACTGAGTGCCTGTGATGCCCCCTCCTCAGCATGCTCCTGCCAGAGTCTCCCCATCTCCACTGACAGCAGCTCCATCCTTCTACTCACTCATTTTATAACGATGGGTGTCCTTGATTTGTCTTTCAAATACCACAGATACAATCCATTGTCAAATGCTGTAACTCCATCTTCAAATGCATCCAGAATCCCCTCACATCCCACTATTTCCCCTGCTCACACCCCAGTCAAGGTCACCGACATCTCCAGCCTGGAATACTCTACTCGCTTCCTACTGTTTTCCCTTCTGCCTCCCTCATCCCTCACCTCTCAATTCTGTTCTCAACACAGCAGTCAGAGATCCTTTTAAAAGAGAAGTCATATCATGTCCCGCTTCTGCTCAAAACTGTCCTCTACCTTTCCATCTCACTCAGAGCAGAGGTCAGATGCTTCCCCACTCCCTCCTGGCCCACCTGCTCTGACCACACCTCTGACCTCATCCCAGTTTCTCTCTGTCCAGCCCTCCTGGCCTCCTTGCTCTTCTGGGAACACAGACACCTTCCTGCCCCAGTACATTTGAACCAGAGGATCCTCTGCCTGGAAAGAACTTCCGCAGACATCCTCGTGGGCAACTCCTCATGTCCCTCAACTCTTTCCTCAAAGGTCATCTTTGCAACAAGGCACACAAAGACCACCCAGCACAACAGCCACCTTCCCTGTCCCCACTGCCTACACCCTGGATCACATGCCTCACAGCACTTACCACCTTCTAGCACTTTCTTTCCTTGCTCTGGTTATCGGGTATCCATCGTCTGCGTCTTCCCACTGGGACACATGCTCCACAAGGTCAGAGATTTTTCTCATTTTACTTCAGTGATGTTCCCCAGATGCAGAACCACTCTGTCCTATGTCTGACAGAAAACAAAGGTCAGTTGAATGAATGATCACTGTAGAGCACCTCCCTATTCTAAAGGCAATAGCTTTATTATTAACATAGCCTCAGGCCAAATGCTGTTTTGTGGCAGCTATGGCACAAGGTCCCCTCACACTGACACTGAGGCTGCCTGTGCTTTTCTCAACAGTGCTGCTTGTGTGTCCTCCCTCCCCCATCCCTTCTGCCACACCAACCCCCTCTCCCCACCTGCACACTGCAGCACACAATCAGGTTTCTCTCTTCAGGAAAGAACAGTCCTTGATGATGGGTCCAATTTCACAAACAAATATAAATCTAAATTAGATTATGCTTTAGATTCATGAGTTGATATTGGAGCCAGCACCAAGATCACTGGAATGAGGGCAGGGAGAGAGGGCAGGAGATCAGAGCAGAAGAGGAGCCCTAGAAGGAGGGCAGGAGCTGAATGGGTCTGAAAACTTGTTTCAGAAAGCACAGAGACTCCGGTATGCAGGGGCCACCCTGGGTGATGTGTGAGCCTCTGTGGTCACAGTTCTGCTGGACAAGTTTCCACTGAAGGGACAAGAACAATGGAACAGTGAATGTCACCCAGCTGAGGACTTACCACATAAAGCCCCTGATGGACTGAATAGCAACTGGACACAGGCCCCATCCACACTTGGCTCCTCACAGCCTTCTCCACCCCCACCTGCAACAAACTCAGCACAACTAACACACGGATTCTGGAAGGTTCTCAGGTCTTTATTTCCTCTCTCAAATTCTAGGAATTGACTTATTTAATTAACCCATCAACCTCTCATGGAAAATATTTGAGAAAACAAATTTCTATTCAGATTCTCATTTTCAGTAGGGAAGTAAGAGGTTGCAGCTCAGCGCACCATGAAGTTGAGACAGAGGTGGAGACATTCAGCCCCAACTCTCTGGAACAGGAAGGATGACTGGGGAGGAAACAAAGGTCAGCGTGGGGACACAGGTCACGGTGGACACGGGGGTGGGCAGTCTCTCCACCTCCTCACATTATGCTGACAGGGAGGCAGGCACATTCAGATGCCTTCGCAAAAAGAGATGCCAGAGGCTCTTGAAGTAACAAAGGGGAGATGTGAAGAAATCCTGCATCTCAGTCCCATGTAAGGCAGCTTTCTCAGCCTACAGAAGACAACAGTCATGAACAAATTCAAGTCAGTCAGTCTCTGAAGAGCCCACCACACTCTCAAAATGTCCCAATCAAAGAATTCCCATAACCCAGTCATGTTCCTCTGCCCCATCCCCCACTGACTTCAGACCCCCCAGGGTCTCACCTTTAGAATCCATGAGAGACACATAAGAGCTCTGGGCACTGTTGCTACCTGGGGTAGAACAAAAAGAGGACCTGGTCAGAGCCCACAGGAGATGTGGGACAGGAGGAATTATAGAGTGGATGAGCTCCTCCACACTCCCGCCCCCACCACTTACATGCAGCCTGAGAGTAGCTCCCTCTTTTTCCCCTTGTGGGAAGAAAATGTCCTGTGAGGCGACAGGGAGGAGGCAGGGCCATGAGATCTTAGAGGAACCTTCTAGTCTTAAACCCAAGAGAAGTTTCCAGAACTATGACTGCAGACCCAGGGCAGGATAAGCAAACACAAGGAAAGCAGGTGTGGGTCTTGGAACAACTGCCCTCCTAAGGCCTGTCCTTAGCAGGAACCTTCCCCTGACTCGTGAATGCTGGAATCAGGACCCCAACACCATAATCATCAAGGTGATACATTGTCCTTCACTGTCACATGTGCTTCACAAAAGAGTAAGTGCTGGCACACAGGCCCCAGGCTGGGACGGCCCATGTGTGGATGCTGCTTCCCAGTAATGAGGCAGGAAACACTTCTACCAGGGGCTTGAAACCCCCAGTGGGACAAGAAAACCCAGACCCCACCACTCAACCCTTCCCTACCTAAGCTCTTCCTCTTCCACATCACAGCAGCAACCACAGCTCCTAGGACAGCCAGGCCAGCAACGATGCCCACGATGGGGATGGTGGATTGGGAAGACGGCTCTGGGAAAGGAGGGGAAGGTGAGGGGCCCTAACCCCCAGGCCTGAGCCCTGACCCTGCTAAAGGGCTCCAGAAGGGTTCCTGCTTTCTCTGAAAGACATATGACCCCCAAAATCCCCCTCCTTACCCCATCTCAAGGTGAGGGGCTCCAGCAGCCCCTTGTGCTGCACATGGCACGTGTATCTCTGCTCTTCTCCAGAAGGCACCACCACAGCTGCCCACTTCTGGAAGGTTCCATCCCCTGCTGGCCTGGTCTCCACAAGCTCAGTGTCCTGAGTTTGCTCCTCCCCATCCCGCTGCCAGGTCAGTGAGATCTCCGCAGGGTAGAAGCCCAGGGCCCAGCACCTCAGGGTGGCCTCATGGTCAGAGACGGGGTGGTGGGCCACATGTGTCTTTGGGGGATCTGATGGGAAAGTCAGAAAATTCAGGCGTTTTGCATCTCTCATGGGACACCCCAGCAGCACCCATGTAACCATCCTGAGAATGGACAGGAAACCTGGGGTGGGGAAGGGAGCACAGAAGCCAGACACCAGCCTGGACACAGGTACCTGGGATAATCTCCTATTCCTTGGAAAGTTCTAGTCTCTGAGGGGGGAACAACGATTTCTGGTTCTGACCTGAGTGGAACCCGAGGGACTGAGAAAAGCTGGAATCAGACCTTCAAACACATCGAGTGTGAGGCAGAGAACAAGGCCTGAGAGAAAAAGTCACGGGGCCCAAGGCTGCTGCAGGGGTCAAAAGCGTATTTCCTCAGAGATTTCATGCCTTAATTGTCCTAGACAGCAGAGGGGACCCTCAGAGGAAACTCTGGAAAACTCATGCCATTCTCCATTCAAGGGAGGGCGACATTCTAGCGCTGATCCCATTTTCCTCCCCTCCTCCTAGGAGGCCATCCCGGGAAATCTATAGGAGATGTGGAAGACTCCCCACTGCCTCTGGTACCCGCGTGCTGCAGCGTCTCCTTCCCGTTCTCCAGGTATCTACGGAGCCACTCCAGGCACTCGCCCTCCAAGTAGGCTCTCAGCTTCTCCGCCGCACGGGCCGCCTCCCACTTGCGCTGCGTTATCTGAGCCGTCGTGTCTGCGGCGGTCCAGGAGCGCAGGTCCTCGTTCAGGGCGATGTAATCCCTGCCGTCGTAGGCGAACTGCCGGTACCCGCGGAGGAGGCGCCCGTCGGGCCCAAGGTCGCAGCCGTACATCCACTGGAAGGTGTGAGACCCTGGCCCCGCCCCTGCGGTCAGGCCTCCCCACCGATTCCCGTCCCCGCCCCGACCAACCTTCGGGGATTGTGGCCTAAGCTGAAAATGAAACCGGGTAAAGGCGCCTGGGGCTCTCCTGGATCCTGGGTCTGGGCGGGTCCCGCAGCCTCGGGGTGGATCTCAGACCCAAAGACTCCGGGGAACTCGGGCCGTCCGTGGGGGATGGGGAGAGGTCCTGACCCGCGCCCCAGGCCGTGGTCACTCACCTGCCTCGCTCTGGTTGTAGTAGCGGAGCAGGTTCCTCAAGTCCCCTCGGAAAGTCTCTGCGTTGACCTTGGCGTTCCGTGTGTTCCGGTCCCAATACTCCGGCCCCTCCTGCTCCATCCACGGCGCCCGCGGCTCCATCCTCGGACTCGCCGCGTCGCTGTCGAACCGCACGAACTGCGTGTCGTCCACGTAGCCGACTTCGAGGTACCAGGGCTCCCCGCGGCCGGGCCGGGAGACAGCGGTGCTGAAATACCTCAAGGAGTGGGAGCCTGGGGACGAGGAGAGGCTGAGGCCCCCCACCGACCCTCCTCCCGGCGCGGCTCCCCGCGTCCTGCGCCCCAGCCGGGCGGTTGGTCCCCTCGCTCCTCCCTGCAGAGGCTGTTTCCCTCCAGACCCCGCACTCACCCACCCAGGTCTCGGTCAGGGCCAGGGCCCCCGAGAGCAGCAGGAGGAGGGTTCGGGGCACCATGACCGCATCTTTGGCTTCTGGGGAGAATCTGAGTCCCGGTGGTTGACTGAGGACTTTAGAACCAGGACCGGGACGACACTGATTGGCTTCTCTAGAAACCCCACAGCCAGTGGGAGTGGCAACTGGGGACGTGTCCTGATTATCCTGGAAGAAGGACACAGGTTGGGAAAAGAAGTTAAACTCAGAGGAGTGGAGAATCCTCAACGCTGCGCCTCCCCAATCCAGACCCGGCCCTGGGAGCCTGAGACCCTGAGAGCCACGCCCGGGACCTGGGACTTTGTCCTGATCCCTCTTCTCCTACACCAAGCCTCTTTGTCACACTGTCTGCCTAATTCCTGGCCAAGGATCTGTCTATGGAAACCAGGAAGAGACCGCCAGGCTGCGCCCAGATCCTTCCCCTTCACTGCTCGTCCTGGAATCCCCGTCCCTGAACTGGACTCCCTGCCTCCCTCTCCTACCTCTCCCCTTGGACCTTTGTGCAGGAAAACTCACCACGGGGAACTTGATGCCGGAGTGAGCTCGCCCTGGGAATGGAGGTGTAGAGACAGGGGTTTTCTCTCTAAACCTGGTGAAGTTTTGTCTGAAGGCACCACGTAGAGATTCTCATAGAGACCAGTTTCCTTTTTGTTTATTAATACAGTAGGTAGCACAATATTGGTAATCCCTGAATGATTAGAAATCCAATTTGTAAAAACCTGTGTCAAAACAGCATTACAATTAAACCCTCAAAGCTCCTGTTTTACTTTCCCAGACTGTGGATCTGTGACTCTGGGTTGTTGAATTTAAAATTATCTTCCTTCTCTAGTCCGAGTTTCCCTGTGTGAGTCCAGAACTTCTCCTGAATACAAAGAAGCAGAGTTTGTTACTGTCTATTGCAACCGGGAGCCTGTAGTCATCACCCCAAAGCTGCAAGTGCTCCATGCAGACCCAATGCTCTTCAAGGACGCTCGAGCACTGCCTGTTTTCCAGAACTATGCACATCTAGGCAGTGTGCATATTTCATTGGGACACTGGGTATTTTTGTAACCCTTTTTTAAAAAAATCATTAGGAGGCCACTTGCCAGGCCTCTGAGCCCAAGCCTGCACGTATTCATCCAGATGGCCTGAAGTAAGTGAAGAGTCACAAGGGAAGTGAAAATGACCGGTTCTTGCCTTAACTGATGACATTGCCTTGTGGAGTTCCTTCTCCTGGCACATCCTGGCTCAAAGACTCCCCCACTGAGCACCTTGTGACCCCCACCCCTGCCGGCCAGAGAACAACCCCCTTTGACTGGTAGGGAGTAATTTTCCACTACCTACCCAAATCCTATAAAACAGCCCCACCCCTATCTGCTTTCGCTGACTGTCTTTTCAGACTCAGTCTGCCTGCACCCAGTTGATCAAAAAGCTTTATTGCTCACACAAAGCCTGTTTGGTGGTCTCTTCACAGGGACGCATGTGAAATTTAGTGCCATGACTCGGATCGGGGGACCTCCCTTGGGAGATCAATCCCCTGTCCTCCTGCCCTTTGCTCCGTGAGAAAGATCCACCTACGACCTCAGGTCCTCAGACCAAGCAGCCCAAGGAACATCTCACCAATTTTAAATCCGGTAAGTGGCCTTTTTTTACTCTCTTCTCCAACCTCTCACACTATTCCTCAGTCTCTTTCTCCTATCAATCTTAGGGCCATCTTTCAATCTCTCCCTTCTCTTAATTTCAGTTCCTTTCTTTTTCTGGTAGAGACAGAGGAGATGCGTTTTATCCCTGAACCCAAAATTCTGGCGCTGGTCACAGACTTGGGAAGACAGTTTTCCCTTGGTGTTTAATCACTGCAGGGACGCCTGCATGATTATTCACCCATGTTTCAGAAGTGTCGGATCATCATGGGAACACCTGCCTTGATCCTTCACCCTTAGTGGCAAGCACCACTTTTGGGGGGGCAAGCACCCCCTGCCCCTTCTCTCCCTGTCTCTACCCTCTCTTTTCTCTCCACTTTCTAGGGGGACAAGCACCCCCCATCCCTTTTCCACTTTCCTGGGGGGCAAGCACCCCCCACCCCTTCTCTCCATGTCTCTACCCACCCCTTCTCTCCATGTCTCTACCCTCTCTTTTCTCTGGGCTTGCCTCCTTCACTATGGGCAACCTTCCACCCTCCCTTCCTCCCTCTTCTCCGTTAGCCTGTGTTCTCAAAAACTTAAAACCTCTTCAACTCACACCTGAATGTCTTATTTTCTAAAACCTGAACGTCTTATTTTCTTCTGCAACACTGCTTGGCCCCAATACAAACTAGATAATGGCTCTAAATGGACAGAAAACGACACTTTCCATTTCTCCATCCTACGAGACCTAGATAATTTTTGTCGAAAAATGGTCAAGTGGTCTGAGGTGCCTTACATCCAGGCATTTTTCACACTTCGTTCCCTCCCTGTTCTCTGTTCCCATTGCGATTCTGCCCAAATCCTCCTTCTTTCCCTCTCGCCTGTCCCCTCAGTCCCAACCTCAAGCGTCGCTGAGTCTTTCCAATCTTCCTTTTCTACAGACCCATCTGACCTCTCCCCTCCTCCCCAGGCTGCTCCTCTCCAGGCTGAGCCAAGTCCCAATTCTTCCTCAGCCTCCACTCCTCCACCCTATAATCCTTCTATCATCCCCGCTCCTCACACTCCGTCCAGTTTACAGTTTGGTTCCACGACTAGCTCTTTCCCACCTGCCCAAAAATTTTCTCTTAGAGAGGTGGCTAGAGCTGAAGGCATAGTCAGGGTACATGTGCCTTTTTCTCTCTCAGACCTCTCTCAGATCAGTCAGCGTTTAGGCTTTTTCTCATCAGGACCCACTAAATATATACAGAAATTCCTATATCTAACTCTGTCCTACAATTTAACCTGGAGTGACTTAAATGTCATCTTAACTTCTACCCTCTCCCAAGATGAATGGGAAAGAGTTTTTTCTCTGGCCCAGTCTCATGCTGACAACTGCCGACTCCACAAGCCAGACCTCCAGGAAGGCATTAGAGCAGCACCCCGAGAGGATCCCCAGTGGAACTATCAGGCAGATTCCCCAAGTATAGCTAGGCGAGATTACATGATTTATTGCCTAGTTGAAGGGCTTAAAAAGGCAGCTTACAAAGCTGTTAATTATGAGAAGCTTAAAGAAACTAACCAAGGTGAAGACGAAATCCCAGCCCAGTTCATGGCTCATTTGGCAGCAGTCCTGAGATGCTTGACAGTCCTAGACCCTGAAGGGTCAGAAGGCCGTCTCATTCTAAATATGCCTTTTATCACCCAGTCAGCTCCTGACATTAGAAAAAAGCTTCAAAAATTAGAATCCAGTCTTCAAACCCCACAACAGGAATTAATCAACCTCACCTTCAAGGTGTACAATAATAGAGAGGAGGCAGCCAGACAGCAACGCATTTCTGAGTCACAATTACTTGCCTCTGCTGTGAGACAAAACCTAGCCATACCTCCAGCACATAAGAACTTCAAAATGTCTAAGCTGAACACTCCTAAGCCGCAGCAGTCAAGCATTCCTACAGGACCTTCTTCATCAGGATCTTGCTTCAAGTGCCAGAAATATGGCCACTGGGCCAAGGAATGCCCACAGCCCAGGATTCCTCCCAAGCCATGTCCCATCTGTGCAGGGACCCACTGGAAATTAGACTGCCCAGCTTGCCTGGCAGCCACTCCTAGAGCCCCTAAAGCTTTACCCCAAGGCTCTCTGACTCCTTCCCAGATCTGCTTGGCTTAGCGGCTGAAGACTGACGCTGCCTGATAACCTTGGAAGCCCCCTGGACCATCACAGATGCTGAGCTTTGGGTAACTGTCACAGTGAAAGGTAAGTCCATCCCCTGCTTAATCGATACGGAGGCTACCCACTCCACATTACCTTCTTTTCAAGGGCCTGTTTCCCTTGCCTCCATAACTGTTGTGGATATTGATGGCCAGGCTTCTAAACCTCTTAAAACTCCGCAACTCTGGTGCCAATTTGGACAATATTCTTTTATGCACCCCTTTTTAGTTATCCCCACCTACCCAGTTCCCTTATTAGGTCTAGGCATTTTAACTAAATTATCTGCTGCCCCAACTATTCCTAGGCTACAGCCACACCTCACTGCCGCTCTTTGCCCCAGTTCAAAACCTCCTTCACACCCTCCCCTTGTATCGCCCCACCTTAATCCACAAGTATAGGACACCTCTACTCCCTCCTTGGTGACTAATCATGCACCCCTTACCATCCCATTAAAACCTAGTCACCCTTACCCAGCTCAACACCAATATCCCATCCCACAGCACACTTTAAAAGGATTAAAGCCTGTTATCACTTGCCTGTTACAGCATGGCCTTTTAAAACCTATAAACTCTCCTTACAATTCCCCCATTTTACCTGTCCAAAAACCAGACAAGCCTTACAGGTTAGTTCAGGATCTGCACCTTATCAACCAAATTGTTGTGCCTATCCACCCCATGATGCCAAAGCTGTATACTCTCCTATCCTCAATACCTCCCTCCACAACCCCTCCATAACCCATTATTCTGTTCTGGATCTCAAACATGCTTTCTTTACTATTCCTTTGCACCCTTTATCCCAGCCTCTCTTCACTTTCACTTGGACTGATCCTGACACCCATCAGCCTCAGCAACTTACCTGGGCTGTACTGCCACAAGACTTCACAGACAGCCCCCATTACTCCAGTCAAACCCAAATTTCTTCCTCATCCATTATCTATCTTGGCATAATTCTTCATAAAAACACACGTGCTGCCCCTGCCAATCATGTCTGACTGATCTCTCAAACCCCAACCCCTTCTACAAAACAACTCCTTTCCTTCCTGGGCGTGGTTGGATACTTTCACCTTTGGATAGCTGGTTTTGCCATCCTAACAAAACCATTATGTAAACTCACAAAAGGAAACCTAACTGAGCCCATAGATCCTAAATCCTTTCCCCACTCCTCTTTCCGTTCCTTGAAGACAGCTGTAGAGACTGCTCCCACACTAGCTCTCCCTGATTCATCCCAACCCTTTTCATTACACACAGCTGAAGTACAGGGCTCTGCAGTCAGAATTCTTACACAAGAACCAGGGCTGCGCCCTGTAGCCTTTTTGTTCAAACAACTTGACCTTACTGTTTTAGGCTGGTCATCGTGTCTCCATGCAGCAGCTGCCACCACCCTAATACTTTTAGAGGCCCTCAAAATCACAAACTATTCTCAACTCACTCTCAACAGCTTTCATAACTTCCAAAATCTATTTTCTTCCTCACACCTGACACATATACTTTCTAGTCCCTGGCTCCTTCAGCTATACTCACTCTTTGTTGAGTCTCCCACAATTACCATTACTCCTGGTCCAGACTTCAATCCAGCCTCCCACATTATTCCGGATACCACATCTGACTCCCATGACTGTATCACTCTGATCCACCTGACATACACCCCATTTCCCCATATTTCTTTCTTTCCTGTTCCTCACCCTGATCACATTTGCTTTACTGATGGCAGTTCCACCAGGCCTGATCGCCACTCACTAACAAAGGCAGGCTATACTGTAGTATCTTCCACATCTATCATTGAGGCTACTGCTCTGCCCCACTCCACTACCACTCAGCAAGCTGAACTCATTGCCTTAACTCGAGTCCTCACTCTTGCAAAAGGATTACGTGTCAATATTTATACTGACTCTAAATATGCCTTCCATATCTTGCACCACCATGCTGTTATATGGGCAAAAAGAGGTTTCTTCACTACACAAGGGTCCTCCATCATTAATTCCTCTTTAATAGAAACTCTTCTCAAGGCCACTTTACTTCCAAAGGAAGCTGGAGTCATTCACTGCAAGGGCCGTCAAAAGGTGTCAGATCCCATCGCTCAGGGCAATGCTTATGCTGATAAGGTAGCTAAAAAAGCAGCTAGCATTCCAACTTCTGTTCCTCAGGACCAGTTTTTCTCCTTCTCATTGGTCACTCCCACTTACTCCCCCACTGAAACTTCCACCTATGACTCTCTTCCCACACAAGGCAAATGATTCTTAGATCAAGGAAAATACCTCCTTCCAGCCTCACAGGTCCATTCTATTCTGTTGTCATTTTATAACCTCTTCCATGTAAGTTACAAGCCACTAGCCCGCCTCTTAGAACCTCTTATTTCCTTTCCATCATGGAAATCTATCCTCAAGGAAATCACTTCTCAGTGTTCCATCTGCTATTCTACTACTTCTCAAGGATTGTTCAGGCCCCCTCCCTTCCCTACACATCAAGCTTTGTTGCTGGAAGTCAGGGACCCCGAATGGAGGGACCAGCTGAAGCCACAGCAGAAGAACATAAATTGTGACAATTTCATGGACATTTATTAGTTCCCCAAATTAATACTTTTATAATTTCTTACATCTGTCTTTACTGCAATCTCTGAACATAAATTGTGAAGATTTCATGGACACTTATCACTTCCCCAATCAATACCCTTGTGCTTTATCTTATGCCTGTCTTTACTTTAATCTCTTAATCCCATCATCTTCATAAGCTGAGGAGGATGTATATTGCCTCAGGACCCTGTCATGATTGCATTAACTGCACAAATTGTAGAGCATGTGTGCTTGAACAATATGAAATCTGGGCACCTTGAAAAAAGAACAGGATAACAGCAATGTTCAGGGAACAAGGGAGATAAGACTTTAAGCTCTGACTGCTGATGAGCCAGACAGAACAGAGCCCTATTTCTCTTCTTTCAAAAGCAAATAGGAGAAATATCGCTGAATTCCTTTTCTCAGGAAGGAATATCCCTGAGAAAGAGAATGTGCCCCTGAGGGTAGGCCTCTAAAATGGCCGCTTTATGGGTGGCTGTCTTTTACGGTCAAAGACAAAGGGATGAAATAAGCCCCCATCTCCTGTAGCGCTCCCAGGCTTATTAGGACGAGGAAATTCCCACCTAATAAATTTTGGTCAGACCGGTTGTCTGCTCTCAAACCCTGTCTCCTGATAAGATGTTATTAATAACAATGCATGCCTGAAACTTCATTAGCAATTTTAATTTTGCCCCATCCTATAGTCCTGTGATCTCACCCTGCCTCCACTTGCTTTGTGATATTTATTTACCTTGTGAAGCATGTGATCTCTGTGACCCACACCCTGTTCATATACTCCCTCCCCTTTTGAAAATTGCTAATAAAACTTGTTGGTTTTACGGCTCAGGGAGCATCACAGAACCTGTCAACATGTGATGTCTCCCCTGGATACCAAGCTTTAAAATTTCTTTCTTTTATACTCTTTCCCTTTATTTCTCAGGCCAATTGATGCTTAGGGAAATAGAAAAGAACCCACATTGAAAATCGGGGGTGGGGCTTCCCCTGATAAAACTTGGGGATTCACCCCTGCCCAGGACTTGCAATTGACTTTACTCACATGCCCCAAGTCAGGAAACTAAAATATTTCTTGGTCTAGGTAGACACTTTCACTGGATGGGTAGAGGCCTTTCCCACAGGGTCTGAGAAGGCCACTGCAGTTATTTCTTCCCTTCTGTCAGATGTAATTCCTCTGTTTGGCCTTCCCACCTCTATACAGTCCAATAACGGACCAGCCTTTATTAGTCAAATCATCCTAGCAGTTTTTCCAGCTCTTGGTATTCAGTGGAACTTTCATATCCCTTACTGTTCTCAATCTTCAGGAAAGGTAGAACAGACTAATGGTCTTTCAAAAATGCACCTCACCAAGCTCAGACTCCAACTTAAAAAGGAGGACTCTGTCAAGGATAGAGGCGAAAAACTCACCAACCAAGCAAGTAATTATGCTGAACCCCCTTGGGCACTCTCTAATTGGATGTACTGGGTCCTCCCAATTCTTAGTCCTTTAATACCTGCTTTTCTCCTTCTCTTATTTGGACCTTGTGTCTTCCATTTAGTTTTTCAGTTCATACAAAATAACATCCAGGCCATCAGCAATCATTCTATACAACAAATGCTCCTTCTAACAACCCCACAATATCACCCCTTACCACAAAATCTTCCTTCAGCTTAATCTCTCCCACACTAGGTTCCCAAGCCGCCCCTAATTCCACTCGAAGCAGCCCTGAGAAACATCGCCCATTATCTCTCCATACCACCCCCAAAAATTTTCGCTGCCTCAACACTTCAACACTACTTTGTTTTATTTTTCTTATTAATATAAGAAGCCAGGAATGTCAGGCCTCTGAGCCCAAGCCTGCACGTATTCATCCAGATGGCCTGAAGCAAGTGAAGAGTCACAGGGAAGTGAAAATGGCCGGTTCCTGCCTTAACTGATGACATTGCCTGGTGGAGTTCCTTCTCCTGGCACATCCTGGCTCAAAGGCTCCCCCACTGAGCACCTTGTGACCCCCACCCCTGCCAGCCAGAAAACAACCCCCTTTGACTGTAATTTTCCACTGCCTACCCAAATCCTATAAAACAGCCCCACCCCATCTCCCTGCACTGACTCTCTTCAGACTTAGCCCGCCTGCACCCAGGTGATTAAAAAGCTTTATTGCTCACATAAAGCCTGTTTGGTGGTCTCTTCACACGGACGCAGGTGAAACCATTAGTTTTTAGGAAGTCCCAGAAAATGTATTAAATATCAAATGCAAAAAAACCCCTGCAAGGCTTTCCCACTGCTTGAGAATTCTTTTCTCTCTCTTTTTCCTCAACTCCTGCTTCTCCAGTCCATCTCTTTGCCTCTCATCTCTCACACCCTCCTTTCCCCTTAGTTCCCACTACCCTGTCACTCCTGAATTGTGGCACTAACATTGTCCCTCACCTCCTGCCCATGTCTGTTTTCCCACAGTGCTCAGCAGTCCTGCTAATGTGAGCAAGGTCGTGTCATTTCTTCACTTACAATGGTTGGATTTTGGACTACTATTTTGCTATATGTTCTCAATTTGTCTCATATCTTTTTGTTTCTCTTCCTCCTTTGCTACTTTCTTATGTGTCAAGTAAACATTTTTTAGTTTATGGTTTTAATTATCCTAGTGGCTTTTAGCTATATTTCTTTACACTAATTTTTTTTTGTTGTAAGAATGGAAACCTGATTCCTTACTAGAGACAGGGTTTCACCATGTTGGCCAGGTTTGTCTCAAACTGCTGACCTCATGATCCACCCGTCTCTGCCTCCCAAAGTGCTGGGATTACAGGTGTGAGCCACTGCACCTGGCCTATGCTACTGGATTTCAACTATACTTCAATGCTACAGTAACTAAAACAGTATTGTACTGGTACAAAAACAAACATATAAACCAATGTAACAGAACAGAGAACCCAGAAATAAGATCACACACCTACAACTATGATCTTTGACAAACCTGACAAAAACAAGCAATGGGGAAAGGATTCCCTATTTATAGATGGTGCTGGGATAACTGGCTAGCCATAAGCAGAAGATTTAGGCTGAACTCCTTTCTTACCCCATATACAAAAATCACCTCAAGATGGATTAAATACTTAAATGTAAAATCCAAAACTGTAAAAACTCTGGAACACAACCTAGGCAGTACCATTCAGGACACAGGCATGGGCAACGATTTTATGACAAAGATGCCAAAAGCAAGTGAAACAAAAGCAAAAATCGACAAATAGAATCTAATTAAACTAAAGAGCTTCTGCACAGGAAAAGAAACTATCAACAGAATAAGCAACCTACAGAATGGGGCAAAATTTTTTGCAAACTATGCATCTGACAAAGGTCTGATATCTAGCATCTATAAGGAACTTAAACAAATTTACAAGAAAAAACAAAATAACTCCATTAAAAAGTGGGCAAAGCGTATGAACAGACACTTCTCAAAAGAAGACATACATGCAGCCAACAGACATATGAAAAAAAGCCCAACATCACTGATCCTTAGAGAAATGCAAATCAAAACCATAGCAAGATACCATTTCACACCAGGCAGAATGGCTATTACTAAAAAGTCAAAAAGTAACAGATGCTGGCAAGGTTGTGCAGAAAAAGGAACACTTATACACTGTTGGTGGGAGTGCAAATTAGGTCAGCCATTGTGGAAGACAGTGTGGTGATTTCTCAAAGACCTAAAGACAGAAATACCATTATACTCAAAGGAATGTAGATCATTCTATTATAAAAACATAGGCACATATGTTCGTTGCAGCAGCATTCACAATAGAAAAGACATGCAATCAACTTAAATGCCCATCAATGATAGACAGGATAAAGACAATGTGATAGATATATACCATGGAATACTATGCAGCCAGAAAAAGGAATGAGACCATGTCCTTTGCAGGGCCATGGATGGAGCTGGAAGCCATTAACTTTAGCAAACTAATGCAGGAACAGAAAACCAAATACTGCATGTTCTCACTTATAAGTGGGAACTAAATGATAAGAACGCTTAGAGACATAGAGGGGAACAGCAGACACTGCGGCCTTTCAGAAGGTGGAGGGTGGGAGGAGGGAGAAAATCAGGAAGAATAACTATTGGGTATTAGGCTTAAAACCTGGGTGATTTAATAATCTATGCACCAAACTCCCACCACACAGGTTGACCTATAAAACAGCCTGCACTTGTACCCCTCAACTGAAAATAAAAGTTAAGAAAAGGAACTGATCTACAGATTCTGCCCATTCCTGAGCAGGTCTATTTCAATTACACAAACCAGCACTAAGGAAATAATCACAGGGTGGTCAGGGGCCCACTGGACCCGCTGTGAGAACGGTTCATGGATGTCAGGACTTCAGGTTTTCTATTCTTCCTAATTTAATCTTGCTAGGTTGTATGTTTCCTGGAATTTATCCATAACCTCTAGGTTTTCCAGTTTGTCAGTAGAGAATTTTTTCTAATAGATTCTGATGATCTTTTGTGGTTTTGTGGTATCACTTGTAATGTTTCTCTTTTCTGATTTTGAGTCTTCTCTCTTTTTTTCTAAGTGTGTCTAGCTAGTGGTTTATCACTTTTGTTTATGTCTTTGAAGAGCAAACTTTTCTGTTTGTTCATCATTTACATGGTTTTTAAAGTCTTTATTTAGTTCTGCTCTGATCTTTATTTTTGGCTAATTTTGGATGTAATTTGTTGCTTTTCTACTTCCTTGAAGTTCATTGTTATATTGTTAGTTTGTAATGTTTCTAGTATTCTTAGGTAAGCATTTAGTGCTATAAACTTTCCTTTTAGCCCTGTTTAGCTGTATCCCACAGGGTTTAATATGTTGTGCTTCCATTTTCATTTGTTTCAAGAAACCTTTTTTTTTTTTTTGAGACAAAGATTCGCTCTTGTTGCCCAGGCTGGAGTGCAATGTCACTATCTCGGCTCAAGGCAACCTCCGACTCCCAGGTTCAAGTGCTTTTCCTGCCTCCTGAGTAGCTGGGATTACAGGCATGGGCCACCATGCCCAGCTAACTTTTTGTATTTTTAGTAGAGACAAGGTTTCTCCATGTTGGTCAGGCTGGTCTTGAACTCCCAACCTCAGGTGAACGCATGCCTCGGCCTCCCAAAGTGCTGGGATTACAGGAGTGAGCCACTGCACATGGCCAAGAAACTTTTTGATTTCCATTTGAATTTCTCTGTTGACTCAGTGGTTATTCAGGAGCATGTTGTTTAATTTCCATTTTTTTGTCTAGTTGCCAACATTTCTCTTGGTGTACATTTCTAGTTTTATTCCATTGTGGCCAGAGAAGATATTTAATAAGATTTCAATTTTTGAAAATTTGTTGAGACTTATTTTGTGGCTTAACATAGGTTCTCTCCTGGAAAATGTTCCACGTGTGCATGAAAATCATGTGTATTCTGTAGTGTTAGATAGAATGCTCTGTGTCAGGCCTCTGAGCCCAAGCCTGCACATATACATCCAGATGGCCTCATATACATCCACATGGCTGGAAGCAAGTGAAGAATCACAAAAGAAGTGAAAATGGTCAGTTCCTGCCTTAACTGTGACATTACCTTGTGAAATTCTTTCTCCTGGCTCATGCTGGCTCAAAAGCTCCCCCACTGAGCACCTTGTGACCCCCGCCCCTGCCCACCAGAGAACACCCCCCGTTGACTGTAATTTTCCACTATTTACCCAAATCCTATAAAATGGCCCCACCCCTACCTCCCTTCACTGACTCTCTTTTCGGACTCAGCCCACTTGCACCCAGGTGAAATAAACAGCCTTATTTCTCGCACAAAGCCTGTTTGGTGGTCTCTTCACACGGACGCGCGTGACACTCTGTAAATATCTGTTAGCTTTATTTGGTCTAAAATTCAGTTTAAATCCAATGTTTCTTTCTTGATTTTCTGTGTAGATAGATGATCTGTCTCATGCTGAGGTTGGAATGTTGAAGTCCCCCTCTCTTATTGTATTGGAGTCTATCTCTCTTGTTAGATGTAGTAATATTTGTTTTATGAATCTAGGTCCTCCAGTGTTTAGTGCATATATATTTAGAATTGTTCCATCCTCTTCCTGGATGGATCTCTTTATGATGATGTGATGGTCTTCCTTATCTTTTAAAAAAATTGTTCTTGACTTACAGTTTGTTTTGTCTGCTATAAGTATAACTACCACTGTTCACTTTTGGTTTCCATTTGCAGAGATTTTCTCTTGCCACCCTTTTACTTTCTGTCTCTATGGATTGTGGTGAGGCGGTATTACTGGTGAGTTTTTTGTAAGCAGAATATAGTTAGATCAAGTCTTCTATTCATTCAGCCATTCTAAATCTTATAAGTGGATAATTTAATGTTTACATTCCAGATTATTATTAATATGTGAGACTTTGTTTCTGTCATATTGTTGTTTTCTGGTTGTTTTATATGTTCTTTGTTACTGTCTTTTTCTCTTATTGGTTGTCATTGTGATTTGGTGGATTTCTGTAGTAGAACTTTTTGAGTCCTTTCTCTTCCTCTTTTGTGTGATTGCTTTACCAGTGAGTTGTATACTTGTGTATATTTTCATGATGATAATGTTGATATGTTGAAAATGCTGTCCTTTCACTTCTAGGTTTAGGACTCTCTTCAGCATTTCCTGTAGGGCCAGCCTAGTGGTAATGAAGTCTTTCAGCATTTGCTTGTCTTGGAGAGATTATTTCTTTTTCAATTATGAAGAATAATTTTGTTCAGTTTATTACTCTTGGCTTGGCATTTCTTTTCTTTCAGGACTTTGAGTATATTATCCTATTCTCTTCTGGCCTGTAAGATTTCTGCTAAGAAATCTGCTTTTAGTCTGATGGGATTTCCTTTATAGGTGACTAAACGCTTCTTTTGCTGTTTTTAGGATTTGCTTTGTACCTTAGACTATAGAAAGTCTGACTAGTAATGTGCCATGGAGAAGAACTTTCTGCACTGTGTTTTTCTCAGGATTATTAAACATCTTGGATCTGAATGTCTGCATTATTTGGTAGACTTGGGAATTATTCATCTATTTTTTCATTAAACAGGTTTTCTAATCTGTTCTTGCCCTCTTGGCTCTTGAGGATACCAGTAATTTGAATTTTTGGTTGTTTATATTGTGCCAAATGTCACAAGGCTTTGCTCATTTTTGTGTGTGTGTGTTTTTGTCTGATTGGATTATTTCAATCAATCTGTCTTCAAGTTTTGGGATTCTTCCTTCTACGTGGCCTAGTATATTGTTGAAGCTTTCAAATGTATTTGGTATTTCATTTCATGAATTCTTTAATTCCTGAATTTCTGTTTAGTTCCTTTTTTTAAAGTCTACATCTATGGTAAATTACTTATTCATATCCTGAATTGTTTTTAAAAATTTTTTTTTTGTATTTTTTTCAGAATTCTTTTGTATCTCACTGAACTTCTATAAAATAAATGTTTTGAATCCTTTACCTGGAATTTTGAAAATTTCCTTTTTATTAAGATCTATTGTGTTCCTTTGGGGCTGTCTTTTTTTTTTCTTTTCTGCTTTTTCATGTTTCTGTCCTAATGTTAACATTTTTGCATCTGATATAATTCTTTGATTATAAGAATTGATAAGTCAATTCTTCCTATTTTTGAATTTCATTTCATAGTAGTGAACATTTTTCTGAAGATGAATCTATGGTGTTGGTTGCAGGGGGTACTTTGGGTTTGATTCTGGGTGTAGTACATAGTAGAGTACTATGGTCTCTGTATAATTTCTTTGGCTGTAGACAGTGTTAATGGTATCTGTGATCTCCTCCGTGCATTAGGGTATGGTTATTACTGAGGCTGTGGTGAAGATGTGCTGGGGACTGGGATGCCACTTGAGACAGTCTTCAAGCTCCAGTGGTGGCAGTGGTGCACTGAGTGTTCCTATCTTTGTGCCCCAAGGTGGTGTATACTGGCACTTGTGTTTGTGGTTACTGGTGGGCTGATTCCCGGGCCTCCAGCTGGCTTGCTTGGATGCCAGTAGTGGCAGTGGTTGACTGGGTGGGTGGGTGGGATCTTGGACTCCTGGGCAGCTAGCTTGGCAGTGGCAATGGTGGGCTGATTCTCTGGGTCCCAAGCAGTGTGCATTGTTAGCAGCAGCTGTGATAGGCTGGGTGGGATGCCCATAGGTAGTGCTTGCATGTAGGTGACAGCTAAGGTGATAGCATGCAACCTCAGGTACCCAAGAGGAGTACGCAGGTGCTCAAGGTGGTGGATTGGGTTGAGGAATTCCCAGGACCCGGGCCTGTGTTCTCTGTCTCAGTGGGAAGGGTCGATGAAGCTGTCTCTTCATCATTCAATGCTGTGCCAACGAGTCCCTTAATTTTCTTTTTGCCTGGAGGACTGAAACATTTATTATAGTTTAGGTCTGCTGGTTATAATGTTTTTCACTACCTATATGTCTAAAATCCCTGTATTTTTTGATAGATATATTCAGGGTATGTTAATTAGCTTGATTTAATCATTACATATGGCATACATATATCAGTATATCACCCAATATCTCATGAATGTATTATGATTTGTCAATTAAAATTATACAGAGATATGTTTGAAAAAGGTATTATTTTCCAGAAATAGAATCTAGTTTCACAGCATTTTTCTTCTATGTTTTTAAAGATGTTGGCCGGGTGTGGTGGTGCACACCTGTAATTCCAGGACTTTGGGAGGCCGAGACGGGCGGATCATGAGGTCAGGAGAACGAGACCATCCTGGCTAACATGGTGAAACCCCGTCTCTACTAAAAATACAAAAAATTAGCCAGGCATGGTGGTGGGCGCCTGTAGTCCCAGCTACTCAGGAGGCTGAGGCAGGAGAATGGCGTGAACCTGAGAGGCGGAGCTTGCAGTGAGTCGAGATCGCACTGCTGCACTCCAGCCTGGGCGACAGAACGAGACTCTGTGTCGGCAAAAAAAAAAAAAAAAGATGTTGCTCGTCTGTCTCCTCATTTGCATTGTTTCCAGTGAAATAACTGCTGACATCTTGATTATTTTTTTTCACTTTCTGTATTTTTTTTATTTTCTCTCCTTCTATGGTTTTCAACAAATACATGTTTTTTTCACCCACAATTATAGAGTGAACTTGAGCAACAATCTATAGAGAGGGCTTTTGACTATTGGTTGTAAATTTTTAGAAACAGTTGTTTGCTCTTTGTTTTACTAGGTCAAAGGCTAATTTCCTCAGAGTATTCTTATATTGAAGAATGTCATAAATAATTTTATTTGTGATCTTGGCTGAACCGTGGTGCCCAGATAGGTGATCAAGCATTATTCTGGATGATTTGTGAGGATATTTCTTGGATAATATTAACACATAAATAGCTAGACTGAGTAAAGTAGATTGATGCCTATAATACAGGTGGGGTTCATCCAATTCATTGAAGATGTAAATTAAACAAAACACTGACCTTCCTGAAGGTAGATGGAACTCTGCAGCAGACAGCGCTGGGATTTGAACTGCAGTATCAGTCAACTGACCCACAAACAGCTGGTTGGCTTGTGTACAGCGTTTGCAAGATGAATGGACAACATCCTGTTTGGAGGTCTACCACTTTGATCAAAGAAGATAAAAACAGAACAGCTCTTGTGGACTGAATTCCATGGTGTTTTCTTAGCAGTGGTGGAAGAACTGAACAATGATGAAGCTCCTATGTTTTGGTTTTTACTGACTTACAGACAGTGACTAATAGCCTGGCCATATAATTAATCAGGAGAGCAATGGGAAAGTTGCATATGAAAAACTCCCTGTATGAGACAGTCTTACGGAAATCACTGTGGTAATTTGAGAGGCTCACTAATGTAAGACACGTGGATCCCTGATGTAGAGTGAATGTTGTTCTTGACTGAATCTCACATCAATATGTGATCCCCAGCATTAAAGGTGGGACATGGAGGGAGGGGATTGGATCATGGGGGCAATTTTTCATGAATGGTTTAGCACCATCCCCTCAGTGCTGTTCAATGCCACTCAGAATAACTCCCTTCCAGGTTTGGAAGGTGATTGCAGTCAACAAGCATTTACCTCCAAGGGTTTGCCAGGTGCACGTGTAATTCCAGCTGTGAGAGTGACTGAGGCAGAAAGACAGCTTGAGTCCAGAGAGTAGAGTTTAGCCTGAGCAACGTTTGATCCTAGCCAAGGAAACATATCAAGACCACATCTAAAAAAAAAATAAATCCACATGTTTGCTTGTGGATTTAATTCTACTTAATTTATCTGGGTCCATGAATTAAGTAAACACTGGGGGCTATAGCAAAGCAGAGAGAGGTGGAATCAAGACATAGTCCTCTTGCATTCCCCACTTTACAGCCACAAAATACCCATAAGAAGTGTTTTCTTTACCAACAACAAAAAGACAGAGACAGTATATGGCTACATGGCAGATTATCTTATGGGAAGGCCTTGAAAATACATAGCTGGCAAGTGAGACTGTTACCAGTAGCCCCAAGAGGCAGCAAATGGGTCTTGGCAAGAATAGATACTTACCATGGAGTGGAACTTGTTCAACTGGTGGTAGGTGTGCTACCAAACTGAAAGGGGTCCACTCACCTGGTGCAGTAAAGGCAAACATCCACACCGAGATTTTGTTGTGGGAGAAAGGAGGGCATTTATATGTAGGACGCCAAGCAAGGAGAATCAGGCAACTCACACTTAAGACCCAACCTCCTTGATGGGTTACAAGCAAAGGTTTTTAAAGGCAGGGCTAATTAGGAAAGCAGAGTTACAGACATCATAAAACTGTGCATGGAAATTATACATTGGTTTGGCCTTAAAAGTCGGAATATCCTGATGAGGGAGCTTACAGGTCTTAGGTAGATTTAAAGACTCTCTGATTTGTGATTGATAAAGAAGCAAAGCTTCCTTACATAGTTGGGGGCAGTAGAGAGGAATGTTCAGACCTGGCCTGTGGGCTTGACTCTCTCCAGGCCCCTCAGGAAAAAATTTAGAACAAAGAATGGGGGTCAGAGTTCAGTCCTCAGTTTCCCCTTATCTGAGGTCTCCCTGTCAGTGGATTTATTAGGTGGGATTCCATGTTTCTGAAAAACAACTCAGGGACATATATTAATATGTTATTTTTAGTTTCTGTAGAGATTCAAACATCTCGTGACTCTAACTTCCTTGGCTATTGTTTTAAGCTATCACTACCTTCTTACTTATAAAGTCACTCACTTACTTTTTCGGGCTGGCTAGGTGCCTGGAATTTCTCTTGAAGAAACTTAAGGTTTTCCTTTATTTCCATGTTGGGAGGCCCTGGTAGGCTTCTAAAAGAGGTCCCTCCTTTATCTCAGATGCACGTGGTCAGAGTGCTACAAAAGAACTTGAATGGGAGGTACAGCAACCATGTTGAACACTGAGTCACATTTCTGTACACCAGAAAAGGCACTTGCTCAAAATGTCCAACAATAGTCAGAGTGATGTCCTCCTCAAAGGAAGAGTTCCGTAGAGAATTAAAATAGTCAACTGAAACACTAGGTGTATAAAGCAAGAGAACAAGGGGCTTGTCTCCCCAAGAGAAAGGGGAAACAAGCATAAAGATTGGGCTTGTACACCTTCATGAGTGTGCTCACACTTGACATGAGAGTATCCTCTCTTTTCCTGGTAGATCAGGGGAAGGTGCTAGTGTGATCTACATATATTCCTTCCCATGGTGGGAGGACACTGGAATGATAACTGTAATTCACCTCAACTTGCTTTTCTCATCCCTGATGCAGTGGTCCCAGGACTAGGGATGGAAATAGAGTCCAGAAACAGGAATTATTCCTAAGCAAGAAACTGTAAATATATTTTATGTCCTTTATGTAATAATTCCTAAAGGCCTGGAGAAGTAGGTTGTGCCTTCACTGCACCTGGCAAAGTTGGGACTAACACTGAATGCAGCTGTATTGCCTGGGGTCAGATAGCCACCCAGTTCTCTACCTGCATAAACCCTACCCTCTATGAACTGAAATGAATGATGTGAGACAATTGCTAGAACAGTATTGGTCCCTGCAGTCCAAGCCAGAACAGCAGCAGAACCTAGTGTTCCTTCCGAAATTGTAAATGTTTAGTATAAATGAAGAGAAAAAGAAATAGTAGCTGAGGGTAAATGAATGAACACATGGGTTATGTAATGAGGAAAATCCAATGTTACATGAACTACTCGAAAGAGGTATAAGTAAGAAAGAGTATTGTCTCTTAGCTCGATTTCACCAGATGCCTGAAAGGGTGCAGCCATGTGTTGCCGAGACTATTCCTATTTTTGGACTGCACTGGGATAATTGTTAATGACCAAAGAGGATTCTGGTAATGTACCAGGATCTTTTCACTGTTATGATTCTTCTGGTATAGGAGATCTGTGATTGGCCAGACACAGTGGCTCAAGCTTGTAATTCCATCAGTTTGGGAGGCAATGGTAGGAACATCGTTTAAGGTCAGGATTTGAGACCAGCCTCTGCAAAATAGTGAGACCCATTCCTATAAAACATTTAAAAATTAGTTGGGCATGGTGGTGTGCACCTGTAATGCTATCTGCTCAGGAGGCCGAGGCAGAAGGATCACTTGAGTCCAGGAATTTGAGGTTACAGTGAGCTATGATTGTGCCACTGCATTCTACCCTGGGCAACAGAGCAAGAGATTAACTCTAAAATAAAATAATAAATATTATAAGAAGAGATAATGTGGTCAAAACCAGGGTGCGATCTGTCGTCCAATAAAAATATGTGGTCTTTGTCCCTGTTTCCTGACAACCGGGTTCTAGAACATTTGCAATCTCCTCAGTGATAAACATGACTTCAATATGGCAATGAGATGACTATAGGGTGAGGGGCTCCTAGATAGCTTCAGAATGGGAGCTGGTTGCCAGAAACACGAAGCTGTGATTAGAGGATTGGAACTTTTAGCCCCATCCCTAAAGTCTGGGAAGGAAAGAGAGGCTCGAAGTTGAGTTCAGTCACACAATGGCCAGTGATTTAATTAATCTTGCCTACACAATGAAATTTACATAGAAACCTCTAGAGATTGGGTTTCGGAGAACTTCCCAGTTGGTGAGCACATCCATGTGTCCATGTGCTGGGAGGGTGGTGAACTCCATCTCCATGGGGACAGAGGCTCCTGTGCTCAGAGCCCTTCCAGACCTCACCCTGTGCACCTCTTCATCTGGCTGCTCATTTGTATCCTTTATAACTGCTGTGGTTTGAATGTTTCCCCAAAAAAGTATCTGTTGGATATTTCTTCCCGAATGCAACATTTTTAAGAAATGGGACCTTTAAGAGGTGATTGGACCATCAGAGCTCTGCCTTCATTAATGAATTAAGACTCATCATAAAAGGACCTGAGCCTGTGAGTTTGACTTCCTTTTCCCCCTACCACTCACCCTCTCTTGTCCTTTTGTTTTCTACCAGATACAGTCCCTTGATTTGGGAATTCCCATCCTCCACACCATGAATGAAACAAATTTCTGTTTGTTATAAGTTATCCAGTCTCAGGTGTTCTGCTATAGTGGCATAATTTAAACCAGGGGTCCCTAACCCCCGGGCTGTGGACTGGTACAAGTTTCTGGCCTGGTAGGAACCAGATCGCACAGCAGGAGGTGATCAGTGAGCGAGAGAGCATGAGCATGACCACCAGAGTTCTGCCTCCTGTCAGATCAGTGGCGGAATTAGATTCTCATAGAAGCAAGAGCCCTATTGTGAGCTCTGCATGCAAGAGATCTAGGTTGCATGCTCCTTATGAAAGACTAATGCCTGATCATCTGAGGTGCAACAGTTTCATCCAAAACCATTTCCCTCTGCCTTCCGCCACCTCCACTGCTCCATGGAAAAACTGTCTTCCGTGAAACCGGTCTCAGGTGCCAAAAAGGTGGGGATTTAAGCTATAAAAATAAAAGAACTGCAATACTGAGTGTGAAAGGAAAGTAAAATTTCAGGACTCCAAATTCACTATACCAAAGGGAAAAGTTAAGTTTGGAGACTGAGTGATGGAAAAACTGCCTTTCTTTTGTTCCTATACAAATAACTGCAAAGATAGAAGACCCCATTATTCCCCAGGTGGCCTCCCTCACAAACTGCTCACAAGATAATTCCTTGTGGGCCCCAACATCTTTACTCTAAAATGGAGTTTTGTTGAATTTCCCCCTGACAGTGTAAATTAACAGCTTATCTTCACAGGTACAGGACAAAGACAAGACTAGACATCATCCCTTCACCCACCAGGTGACTTTTCTTCCCAAGGTTTACTTTATCTTATGTAAAATGCAGATTTACTGAGCACGAGATGAATGCATAGTTGACTGTTTTTTTCCTCTCCTGGCTGCTCTTTCCCCTATAAATATTGCAGTCCTCAAACCCTGTTAGGAAAAAGCACGGGCCACAGATGCTACAATGATTTGTGTCTCTGTTTCCAAGGTGCATCTTCAGCTCGGCAAAATCAACTTCTAAACTGACTGAGACCTGTCTCCGACGTTTTTTGGTTTACGTGACTATAGCAACGTCCAGAGTTCTTTGAGTTAATTTAAGAATTATCAGTCCTTGGGAGGTGAGAGACCCCTGACTTTGCAGCCATGATAGACAGAAGTGCAGGTGACCTGGGACTCGATACTTGGGACTTGCATCTGAAGTCAGGACAGACTTGTGGGACTGAGCCCTTAAACCTGTGGAGCCCGAGGTGAACTCCAGGTAGTTAGTATCAGAATAGAGTCAAACTCTAGGACTCCCAGCTGCTGTTGGAGAATCAGAAATTTGGGTGGAGGAAAACCCCATCACCATCCCACAGAGAGAAACTTAGAGTAAGAGTAAGCAAGTACACCTCTATCTTTTTGGTCCCAGAGGAAAAGATAAACAAAATGTAAGCATTTACTTCACTCCCTAATCTATTAAACACAGGTTACTACCAGCTGTTCATTGTCCAGACATGGAGTGGTCCTACCTCTAACCTAGAAGTGAGGATTTTTTAGGCCTTTGAGGGTGTCACATAAAAACTAATAAATGTTACAGATTCTCTCCCCAGAAATATTTCCACATATAAGAAAATACAGATATTAATATAAAACATTGGTGTGGACCCAGAACCTCTGAGGTCTTACAAACCTGGGTGTTTTAATCCTAGTAAGAGACAATGCTGAGGAAAGATGTTCGAATAATCATTTCATCATCACACAATGCCACTCCAATAATCTAGACTATAAACTGGGATAGACAAAAACTTGATGTAATAATCTATCCTCAAGGGATATGTTATTTATTAGTCTTGGTTCATTCAGCCACTCTGCGTGCCTACCAGGTACCAGATAAAGTTCTCTTCCTGGATCACTGCTCCAAGAATTAAAATTTGTCACTTTTTCCCACCCCTCACATCCAGCACTTGAACCCTCTTACTACACCAGAATTCCACACTGTCAATGAAAAGAGTCAAACTCGGTAACATATTTGAAGAGATTAATTTTGAGCCAAAAATGAGGGACCACAGCCCATGATGCAGTCCTCAGGAGACCCTGAGAACATGTGCTCAAGGTGGTTGGGGCTTAGGTTGGTTTTATACATTTTAGGAACATATGAGACATCAATAAGCTATACGTTGTTTCAATCCAGAAAGTTGGGACAATTTGAAGCAAGCAAGGGTTGCGGGGTAGTGCTTCTGGGTTATAATTAGATTTTTAATTTTTCTGATTGGCAATTGGTTGAGTTACTATCAACAGAAAGGAACGTCTGGGTTATGATAAGAGGTTGTGGAGTCCAAAATTTTCTCACGCAGATGACGCCTCCAGGTGCCAGGCTTCAGAGAGAATAGATTGTAAATGTTTCTGATCAGATTGAAGGTCTCTGTTGGTGGTAAATGCTGGTCAGCTTTTCCTGAATTTCAAAAGAGAAGACGGCATAATGAGGCATGTTCAACACCTGCTTCCCATAGTGGCCTCAGTCTTTCAGATTAACTTTTGAGCACCGTGGCTGAGGGTGTCAATTGAGATAGTTAGGAGGGGGTGGCTTTGATGTTTTTTTTTTGTTTACAACATGAAAGATGTTGAGAGAAGACAGACACCACCTCCCTCCTTGGAAGAGGACAACACTCCAGTCACCCTGCAGTTGATCATGGACATGCGTCTTAAGCTCCACCAGTCCGATGACCACCTGCTGAAGAGGTGTCATTGTCCTAGGTAAATACTAGGGGTGTGTCATCTCACGCCAAGAAAATTAAGGACACTGACACACGAGGAGTGAGTTTAGGAGCAAAGCATTTAATAGGCAAAAGAAAGACAAAGGGGAACAGCTGTCTTCTTGTGAGAGACAGGGGCACCCAAAAGGGAATTCTGGCCTGGAGTGGGAGTGAATCAGATTTTAGGCAGGCTTGAGGAGATGGTGTCTGATTTATGTACGGCCCACAGGTTGGTTGGACCAGGTGTGATATTTACATAGTGCCAGTGGAAGGCTGTTCACCCCACCCTCATCCTATTATGCAAATGGGCTTTCCACTTGGCCGGCACCATGTCTTCTGCTCCTTACTGTAAACGTGCCTGGCAAAGAGAAGGGAAGATGGAGTTGCCATTGTGAACATGCCCAGTCCCAGGTGTCCTATTCCTATTCGCACAGCTGCCGGCATTCACCCGTGCAAGCTTCCAGCTTACTTGTCTATGTCTGAAGCTTGATATTACAGGCTGCACCTTGTTAGAAAAGAAAATAATTTGGAGCCTGCTTTTCATTAAAAGCCTTCTGTACCCTCACTACCTGTCTAAATAATTTCTTCTTAACTCCTATATCACTGCCAGCCTCGGAGCCAGAATGAGGTGACAGAGAGGCTGGGACTGTGCAGAACACATTTTAGTAAAGATGGCTGAGTGACAGTAGTGATGTCCAATTTCCGGGTGCAGCAGTGACGTCTCCCCTGGCCTCAGGGTCCAGTGTCCAGCACCAGGTGTCAGAGGTGTGAGCAGTGGCGTCTGTGCTCAGCAGCAGGGGCAGTTGTTCCTAGGAGGGACCTGATCCAGGGTGGGCTGTGGATTCTGTTCCTGGATGTGTAGGTTCCAGCCTGCTTCTGTGGCCATCTCCACAATAAAACTAGCCCCCAATACCAGATATACGACTTTATGTGTACATTACAGAAATCTGTTTTCCGTAGTTTGCTCCAAGAAGTGAGTGGGAAATGAGTCTGTGGGCGGGTGTCAGAGAGCAGCATTCACAGGTGTTCCTTGTGCGAGAGCCACATCCTGAATTCTCTACCTGGCCTCCACCCCACTGTGGAGAGAACAACAGGGAATGTCACATCTCATAACTGATGATACACATCCTCCCTTTTCTTACTGTGAGAAAAATCCTCTTTTAAACAGGTTTGAAAACCAACTCCACCCACCCACCCTGGGCACTCTCTGATCTCAGTGGTTCCCAATCTGGCTGAGCAACAGGATTGCTGGCGGGGGCTTAGAAAATACTCAGGCCACTCCCCAGAACCCCTGTCTCAGAGTATTATGCATACGACCAAGGAATCGTTTATATAACAAGCCCTAGAGGTGAGGCTGATGCTCAGACATGTGGGATCCTGCTATTCTTGATACTCCAAGTGTAATCTGGAGACCAGCAACATGAGCTCCAGCCTTGTCATAAATACAGAATCTGTAGCTCGACTCCAGGCTTCCTGGATCTCAGCACCACGTCCGGGTGATCCCCGTACACACGGAAGTTCCTTGCCTAAGGGTCCTCTAGACTTGGGGTCAGAACTGTGCAGTCTGCTCTGGGTGTGGTGTGATCACATCCCTTACAACTGGAGGTCCAGGGTTCAGTCCTTGCCCTCATTCTTTTCCACAGTCAGTCACTCCCTTGGTGCCCACCCCCCACAGCACACTGCAGCTCACAACCAGGTTCTCTCTTCAGGAAAGAACAGTCCTTGATGATGGGTCCAATTTCACAGACAAATGTAAGTCTAAATTAGACTCTGCTTTATAGATTCATGAGTTAGGATTGGATTCAGCACCAAGATCACAAGAACCAGGGCAGGGAGAGAGGGCAGGAGAGCAGAGCAGAACAGAAGCTCTAGAAGCAGGGCAGGAGGTGAATGGCTCTGAAAATTTGTCTCAGAATGCACAGCGACCCCCGTGTTCAGGAGCCACCCTGGGCGATGTCTGAGCCTCTGTGGTCACAGTTCCCACTGGACAAGTTTCCACTGATGGGACAAGGACGATGGAGCAGTGAAGGGGACCCAGCTGAGGACTGACCACATAAAGCCCACAAAGAACTGAACAGCAACTAGGCACAGGCCCAGTCCACACTGGGCTACTCATAGCCTTCTCCACCCCCACCTGCAACAGACTCAACACAGCGAACATGCAGATTCTGGAAGGTTCTTAGGTCTTTATTTGCTCTCTGAAATTCTAGGGTTTACTTATTTAAATAATCCATCAACCTCTCATAGCAGATATTTGAGAAAACAAATTTATATTCAGATTCTTATTTTCAGTAGGGAAGTAAGAAGTTGCAGCTTAGTGCACATAAAGTTGAGACTGAGATGGAGACATCCAGCCCCACCTCTCTGGAACAGGAAAGATGACTGGGGAGGGAACACAGGTCAGCATGGGAACAGGGGTCACGGTGGACACCGGGGTGGGCTGTCTCTCCACCTCCTCACATTATGCTAACAGGGACACAGACACATTCAGATGCCTTTGCAGAAAGAGATGCCAGAGTCTCTTGAAGTCACAAAAGGGAGGCGTGAAGAAATCCTGCATCTCAGCCCCACACAAGACAGTTGTCTCAGGCTACAGAAAACAACAGTCATGAACAAATTCAAGTCAGTCATGGTAAGTGATGACACTCTGAACAGCCACCACACACTTGAAACATCCCAATCAAAGAATCTCCATTATGCAGGCCTTTCCCCTCTGCCCCACCCCCACCCCCCCAGCCTACTCTAGACCCCAAGAATCTCAGCTTTTCAAGCCATGAGAGACACATCAGAGCCCTGGGCACTGTCGCTGGCTGGGGTAGAACAAAAACAGGACCTTGTCAGAGCCCACAGGAGACGTGGGACAGGAGGAATTACGGGATGGGTGAGGTCCTCCACACTCCCGCCCCCACCACTTACACGCAGGAGAAGTGTAGCTCCTGCATGTAAGGAGAGAGTAGCTCCCTCCTTTTCCACCTGTAGCAAGAAAATGTCCTGTGAGGGGACTGGGAGGAAGCAGGGTCATGAGATCTTAGAGGAACCTCCTAGTCTTGGACCCAAAAGAAATTTCCAGAACTATGACTACAGACCCAGGGCAGGATCAGCAAACAGGAGGAAAGCAGGTGTGGGTCCTGGACCAACTGCCCTCCTAAGGTCTGTCCTTAGCAGGGACCTTCCCCTGACTCGTGAATGCTGGAATCAGGACCCCAACAGCACAACCATCAAGGTGATACATCTGTCCTTCATTGTCACATGTGCTGCACAAAAGAGTAAGTGCTGGCACACAGGGCCCCAGGATGGGTTAGCCCCTGTGTGGATGTTGCTTCCCAGTAATGAGTCAGGGAACACTTCTACCTGGGGTTTGAAACCCCCAGCGGGACAAGAAAACCCAGACCCCACCCCACACCCTTTCCCTACCTGAGCTCTTCCTCCTCCACATCACAGCAGCGACCACAGCTCCAGTGACCACAACTGCTAGGACAGCCAGGCCAGCAACGATGCCCACGATGGGGATGGTGGACTGGGAAGATGGCTCTGGGAAAGGAGGGGAAGGTGAAGGGCCCTGACCCTGCTGAAGGGCTCCAGAAGGGCTCCTGTTTCCCCTGAGAAGAGACATGACCCCTCATCCCACTTCTTACCCCATCTCAGGGTGAGGGGCTCCGGCAGCCCCTTATGCTGCACATGGCACGTGTATCTCTGCTCTTCTCCAGAAGACACCACCACAGCTGCCCACTTCTGGAAGGTTCCATCTCCTACTGGCCTGGTCTCCACAAGCTCGGTGTCCTGAGTTTGGTCCTCCCCATCCCGCTGCCAGGTCAGTGTGATCTCCGCAGGATAGAAGCCCAGGGCCCAGCACCTCAGGGTGGCCTCATGGTCAGAGACGGGGTGGTGGGTCACGTGTGTCTTTGGGGGGTCTGATGGGAAGAGTCAGAAAATTCAGGCGCTTTGCATCTCTCATGGGACACTCCAGCAGCACCCATGTGACCACCCTGAGAATGAACAGGACACCTGGGGTGGGGAAGGGAGCACGGAAGCCAGACACCAGCCCAGACACAGGCATCTGGGATAATCTCCTATTCCTTGGAGAGTTCTAGTCTCTGAGGGAGGAACAGGGACTTCTGGTCCTGACCTGAGTGGAGGCCGAGGGACTCAGAAAAGCTAGAATCAGACCTTCAGACACACTGAGTGTGAGGCAGAGAACAAGGCCTGAGAGAAAAATTCACGGTGCCCAAAGTTGCTGCAGGAGTCAAAGGGGACCCCTGATCGGTATTCCAGGGACTGTCTTCCCCTCCATGTCCTCAGAGACGTCATCCCTTAATTGTCCTAGAGAGCAGAGGGGCCCTCAGAGGAAATCAGGAAAACTCATGCCATTCTCCATTCAAGGGAGGGCGACATTATAGCGCTGATCCCATTTTCCTCTCCTCCTCATGGGAGGCCATCCCGGGCGATCTAGAGGTGATGGGGAAGGCGCCCCATTGCCCCTGGTACCCGCGCGCTGCAGCGTCTCCTTCCCGTTCTCCAGGTGTCTGCGGAGCCACTCCAGGCACGTCCCCTCCAGGTAGGCTCTCATCTGCTCTGCCTCGCAGGCCGCCTCCCACTTGCGCTGGGTTATCTGAGCCGCCGTGTCTGCAGCGGTCCAGGAGCGCAGGTCCCCGTTCAGGGCGATGTAATCCTTGCCGTCGTAGGCGAACTGGTGATACCCGTGGAGAAGGCGCCCGTCGGGCCCCAGGTCGCAGCCGTACATCCACTGGAGGGTGTGAGACCCTGGCCCCGCCCCCGCGGTCAGCCCCGCCCACCGAGCCCCGCCCCGCCCCGACCAACCCGCGAGGACTTTGGCCTCAACTGAAAATGAAGCCGGGTAAAGGCGCCTGGGGCTCTCCCCGGTCGAGGGTGTGGGCGGGTCCCGCGGCCTCGGGGCGGATCTCGAACCCGGAGACTCGGGGAGACCCGGGCCGTCCGTGGGGGATGGGGAGGGGTCGTGACCTGCGCCCCGGGCCGGGGCCACTCACCCGCCTCGCTCTGGTTGTAGTAGCCGCGTAGGTTCCCCAGGCCCACTCGGAAGGACTGTGTGATGTCCTTGGCGAGCCCTGTCTGCTCTTCCCAATACTCCGGCCCCTCCTGCTCCGCCCACGGCGCCCGCGGCTCCATCCTCGGACTCGCGGCGTCGCTGTCGAACCGCAGGAACTGCGTGTCGTCCACGTAGCCCACGGAGATGAAGCGGGGCTCCCCGCGGCCGGGCCGGGACACGGCGGTGCTGAAATACCTCAAGGAGTGCGAGCCTGGGGGCGAGGAGAGGCTGAGACCCGCCCGACCCTCCTCCCCGCGCGGCTCCCCGGGTCCTGCGCCCCCGCCTGCGGTCCCCTCGCTCCTCCCCGCAGAGGCCGTTTCCCTCCCGACCCCGCACTCACCGGCCCAGGTCTCGGTCAGGGCCAGGGCCCCCGAGAGCAGCAGGAGGACGGTTCGGGGCGCCATGACCGCATCTCGGCGTCTGAGGAGACTCTGAGCCCGGGTGGGAGCGTGGGAACTTTAGAACTGAGACCGCGGCGACGCTGATTGGCTTCTCTAGACATCCGACACCCAATGAGAGTGGGAACTGGGGACGCGTCACGAGTATCCTGGAAGAAGGACCTGACACTGTTGGGAGAAGTGAAACTAGGGGAGTGGGGAATCCCCAACCCAGTGCCTCCACAATGCAGATAAGGCCCGAGGCCCTGAGAGCCACGCCCAGGACCTGGGACTTCATCCTGATCCCTCTCCGACACCAAGCCTCTTTGACACCCTGTCTGCCCAAGTCCTGGACAAGTATCTGTCTGTGGAAACCAGGGAGAGACCCCCAGGCTGCACCCAGCCTCTTCCCCTTCCCTACTCGTCCTGGAATCCCCGACCCTGAACTGGACTCCCTGCCTCCCTCTCCTACCTCTCCCCTTGGACCTTTGTACAGGGAAACTGACCACGGGGAACTTGATGCCAGAGAGTGAGCTCGCCCTGGGAATGGAGGTGTAGAGACAGGGGTTTTCTCTCTAAACCTGGTGAAGTTTTGTCTGAAGGCACCACATAGAGATTCTCATAGAGACCAGTTTCCTTTTTGTTTATTAATACAGTAGGTAGCACAATATTGGTAATCCCTAAATGATTAGAATTCCAATTTGTAAAAGACCTGTGCCAAAACAGCATTACAATTAAACCCTCAAAGCTCGTAAGTTTTACTTTCCCAGACTGTGGATCTGTGACTCTGAGTTGTTGCATTTAAAATTATCTTCATTCCCTAGCCCGAGTTTCCCTGCATGAGTCCAGAACATCTCTTGAATACAAAGAAGCAGAGTTTGTTACTGTCTATTGCGACCGGGAGCCTGTAGTCATCACCTCAAAGTTGCGAGTGCTCCATGTAGTCCCAATGCTCTTCAGGGACGCTCAAGCACTGCCTGTTTTCCTGAACTATGCACATCTAAGCAGTGTGCATATTTTATCTGGACACTAAATGAGTTTAGCAACTACTAAACTACTAATACTGAATGAGTTTAGCACATTGGTAGGCTACAAGATCAAAACACAAAAACTGAGTGTGCTTCTATAGAGCATCAATGCATTAATACAAATGTTATTTAAAAATCCAACTTACAACAGCATTAAAAAGAATGAAGTCAGAACAAAATTGAGGGCCCAGCAATACTCTTCACTTTTATGGTTAATTGGTTTTTGAAAACAGTGCTAATATAATTCAGTGGGGGGAGAAATTATCTTTTCGTCAAGTGGTGCTGAGACAACAGGCTATCCATATGCAAAAGAATAAAGCTGGATCCCTACTTCACACTACATATAAAAATTACCTCAACGTGTATCAAAGACCTAAATGTGAGACTTAACACTAGAAAACTCTTGGAAGAAAACATAGGTATAAATCTTCATGACTTTGGATTAGGTAAAAATACCCGACCTTAAATGATACCAAAGGCACAAGCAAAAAGAGGAAATAAAAAATCGAACATCATCAAAATTAAAAATGTATGAGTCTAAGGACACCACCAAGAAAGTGAAAAGAAACTCATCGAATGGGAGAAAATTTTTGCAAATCTTACATCTGGCAAGGAAAAGACTTGTATTTAGAATATATAAAGAATGGTTGTAACTCAATATAATAATATTAGTAATAATAAGATAATAATAAACAATAAATAAAATCATAATAAGACAAATAATATACAAAAGGCTCATAAGCATATAGAAACATGTTCAATATCATTAACCATCAGGGAAATGCACATCAACCCAAAAATAAGATACTATTTCCCACCCACTAGAATGGCCATAATTTAAAAGGTAATAATTAGTGTTGATGAGAATGTGGAGATACTAGAACACTCACACTTTGCTGGTGGGGATTTAAGAGACATAGCCCCTTTAGAAAGCAGGCTATCAGTAGCTCAAATTGTTGAACATTAAGTTATTACATGAACCAGCAATCCCCTCCTATGTATACAGTATACCTAAGAGAAATGAAAACATAAGTTCACATAAAAACTTATATACCATGTTTGTAGCAGCATTATTCATTATAATCCAAACGAGAAGGACCAAAATGTTGCCAACTAATAAATAAATTGTGATATATGCATACAATGGAATATAATTAAGCAATAGAAAAGATGTTAAGTACTGATACAAGCTACGACTCATTCCAACTTTGAATACGTTCTGGTAAGTAAAAGAAGACAGACACAAACGGCCACATGTTGTATAATTTCATTACATTAAATGTTCAGAATAGGTAAATCTGTAGAGCTAAAACATAGGTTGGTAGTTTCTTAGGCCTGGGCTTTGGATATGGATTTTTCTGCAGGGCTGGGAGGAGATAAAAGGATCTGTAATTGATTGTGGTACTGGAGGCACAACTGTGAATATTCTAAAAACCACCGAATTGTATATTTTGAATGTGTGGATTTTATACTATTTAAGTTATATCACAAGTTGTCTGGAAAATGATTAAATTACATATAAAATTTACGGTCATTGCAGTTCCACAAAAGCTACCAGATATAAACACTCAATATGGTTTGCATGCAAGTGAAGAAAGTAGACATGCAGAGAGAAGGCTGATACAATAGTAATCACCTTAGTAAAGTGGGTTTGGATTTAGTGACAGAGAGATTTAAAAGTATATTTATGTATATTTTGATTGTTTCATTTCCTATTGTGAGCATGAATTATTTTTACACTAAAAATTTAATAAAATGTTACAAATCTTGAAAGTTCTGCAGTCAAATAAACATAGTAACAAATGATAAAGAGCTGTCTGGAATGTCTTCCTAGAGAACTGGTTGATGCACATGCATGTAAAAGGGAGGCAATGTATGTATGTATGTATCTGAGATGGAGTCTCACTCTGGCGCCCAGGTAATTTTTGTATTTTTAGTAGAGACAGGGTTTCGCCATGTTGGCCAGGCTGGTCTCAAAACTTCCGACCTCAAGTGATCTGCCCGTGTCGGCCTCCCAAAGTGCTGGGATACAGGCTTGAGCCACCAAGCCCGGCCACAACTTCTCTTTTAAAAGGATCTCTGACTGCTGTGCTGAGAACAGAATTGAGAGGCGAGGGACAAGGGAGGCAGAAGGGAAAACAGTAGGAAGCGAGTGCAGTATTCCAGGCTGGAGATTTCGGTGACCTTGACTGGGGTTTGAGCAGGGGAAAGAGTGGGACGTCAGGGGATTCTGGATGCATTTGAAGATGGAGTTACAGCATTTGCCAATGGATTGTATCTGTGGTGTGAGAAAGATGAAACAAGGACACCCATAGTTGTAAAAAGAGTGAGTAGAAGGAAGGGTGGAGCTGCTGTCAGTGGAGATGGGGAGACTCTGGCAGGAGCATACTGAGGAGGGGGCATCACAGGCACTCAGTGGAGATGTCTACTAGGAATGCAGGTGGGGGAGCTGGGGTGGAATTTGGACAGACAACTCCAGAGTTTAGAGGAAAGGAGAAATAGAGCGGGCTGGAGAAATAGATTTAGGAGGTCACACTCTATTAATGATACTTAAAACCTCAAGCAAGGATGAAACACCAAGGGAGTGGTTGACTATGGAAAAGAATGAGCACAAGGACTGATCCCTGGACCTCCAGTTCTAAGGGATCTGATCAGAGCACACCCAGAGCAGACTGCACAGTTCTGACCCCAAGTCTAGAGGACACTTAGACAAGGAACTCCCATATGCACAGGGATCATCTGAACGTGGTGCTGAGATCCAGGAATTCTGGAGTCAAACAAGAGATTCTGGATTTATGACAAGGCTGAAGCTCATGTTGCCGGTCTCCAGATCAAAAACACCAGGATCCCACATGTCTGAGCATCAGCCTTGCCCATAGGGCTTGTTATATAAGTGATTCCTTGGTCTTGTGCATAATATTCTGAGACAGGGGTTCTGGGGAGTGGCCTGAGTATTTTCTAAGCTCCCACCAGCAATCCTGTTGCTCAGCCACATTGGGAACCACTGAGATCAGAGATCAGAGAGTGCCCAGGGTGGGTGGGTGGGGTGGGTTTTCAAACCCTGTTTAAAAGAGGATTTTTCTCACAGAAAGAAAAGGGAGGATGTGTATCATCAGTTATGAGATGTGACATTCCCTGTTGTTCTCTCCACCATGCGGTAGAGGCCAGATAGAGAATTCAGGATGTGGCTCTTGCACATGGAACACCTGCGAATGCCGCTCTCTGACACCCGCCCACAGACTCATTTCCCACTCACTTCTTGGAGGAAACCATGGAAACCAAATTTCTCTAATTTACACATACAGTAGCATACATGGTATTGGGGGCTAATTTTATTAAGCGGGCTGGAAACTACACATCCGGGAACAGAATCCATAGCCCACCCTGGATCAGGTCCCTCCTAGGAACAACTGCCCCTACTGCTAAGCACAGACGCCACTGCTCACACCTCTGACACCTGGTGCTGGACACTGGACACTGGACACTGAGGCCAGGACAGATGTCACTGCTGCACCTGGAAACTGGACATCACTACTGTCACTCAGCCATCTTTGCCAAAATGTGTTCTGCACAGTGCAGGCTCTCTGTGTCACCTCATTCTGGCTCAGAGTCTGGCAGTGATATAGGAGTTAACAAGAAATTATTTAGGCAGATAGCGAGGGTACAGAAGTCCTCAGTAAGGTTTTCCTTTTAATGAAATGCAGCCCCAAAGTCATTTTCTTTTCTAACAAAGAGCAGCCTGTAAAATTACTACATCTAATAAGAGAGATAGACTCCAGTATAATAATAGTGGAGACTTCAACATCCAACCCTCAACATTAGACAGATCATCTACACAGAAATCAAGAAGAAACATTAGATTTAAACTTTAGACCTAATAAAGCTAAAAGACATTTACAGAGCATTCTATCTAACACTGCAGAATATGCTACACTCTTTCCACAAACATATGGAACATTTTCCGGGAGAGAGCCTATGTTAAGCCACAAAAAAGTCTCAACAAATTTTCAAAAGTTGAAACCATATCAAATATCTTCACCAGTCACAATGGAATAAAACTAGAAATATACACCAAGAGAAACTTTGGCAACTAGACAAATACATGGAAATTAAACAACATGCTCCTGAATAACCATTGAGTCAGTAGAGAAATTAAAATGGAAATCAGAAAGTTTCTTGAAGCAAATGAAAATGGAAACACAACATACCAAAACCTGTGGGATACAGTTAAACAGGGCTAAAAGGGACGTTTATAGCAATAAATGCCTACCTTAGAAAAGTAAAAACACTACAAATTAATAATATAACAATGAACCTCAAGGAACTAAAAAGCAACAACAAACCACATCCAAAATTAGCAGAAAAAATAATAAATATCAGAATAGAACTAAATAAAGACTTCTAAAAACCATGTAAATGATCAACCAAGTGAAAAGATCGTTCTACAAAAAGATAAACAAAAGTAATAAACCACTAGCTAGACAAACCAAGAAAAAAAGAGAGAAGACTCAGACAAAATCAGAAAAAAAAAAAAAGAGAAACATTACAACTGATACCGCAAAAATACAAAAGATTATCAGAGACTATTATGAACAATTCTGTACTGACAAACTCAAAAACCTGGAGGATATGGATAAATTCCTGGAAACATACAACCTAGCAAGACTAAATTAGGAAGAATAGAAAACCTGAAGCCCTAACATCTGTGAACCGTTCTCACAGCGGGCCCAGTGGGCACCTGACCAACATGTGATTATTTCCTCAGCGCTGGTTTGCATGCTTGAAATAGACCTGCTCAGCAACAGGCAGAATCCGCAGTTCACTTCCTTTTCTACCTTTTATTTTCAGTTCAGGGGTACAGGTACAGGCTGTTATATAGGTAAACTTGTGTTGTAGGAGTTTGTTGCACAGATTAATCACCCAGTTTTTAAGCCTAGTACCCATTAATTATTTTTCCTGATCCTCTCCCTCCTTCCACCCTCCACCTTCTGAAAGGCCCCAGCGTGTGTTGTTCTCCTGTCTGTCTCCACGCGTTCTCATCATTTAGCTCCCACTTATAAGTAAGAACATGCAGTATTTGCTTCTCTGTCCCTGCATCAGTTTGCTAAGGATAATGACTTCCAGCTCCATCCATGTCCTGCAAAGGAAATGATCTCATTCCTTTTTCTGCTGCTTAGTATTCCATGGTATATGTGTACCACATTGTCTTTATTCGGTCTATCATTGATGGGCATTTAAGTTGAGTCCACATCTTTGCCATTGTGAATGTTGCTGCAATGAGCATATGTATGCATATGTCTTCATAATAGAATGATTTGTATTCCTTTGGGTATAATGGTATTTCTATCTTTAGGTCTTTGAGAAATCACCACACAGTCTTCCACAATGGCTGACCTAATTTGCACTCTCACCAATAGTGTATAAATGTTCCTTTTTCTCCAAAACCTTGCCAGCATCTTTAATTTTTTGACTTTTTAATAATCGCCATTCTGCCTGGTGTGAGATGTTATCTCATTGTGGTTTTGGTTTGCATTTCTCTAATGATCAGTGATGTTGAGCTTTTTTTCATATGTTTGTTGGCTGCATGTATGTCTTCTTTTGAGAAGCATCTGTTTATACGCTTTGCCCACTTTTTAAAGGGGTTGTTTTGTTTTTTCTTGTAAATTTGTTTGAGTTCCTTATAGATGCTAGGTATTAGACCTTTGTCCAATGCATAGCTCGCAAAAAATTTTCCTCATGCTGTAAGTTGTCTGTTTACTCTGTTGATAATTTCTTTTGCTGTGCAGAAGCTCTTTAGTTTAATTAGATCCCATTTGTCAATTTTTGTTTTTGTTACACTTGCTTTTGTCACCTTTGTCATAAAATCGTTGCCCATGCCTATGTCCTGAATGGTATTGCCTACCTTGTCTTCCAGGGTTTTTATAGCTTTGGGTTTTACATTTAAGTCTTTAATCCATGTTGAGGTGATTTTTGTATATGTTGTAAGGAAGGGGTTCAGTTTAAATCTTCTGCATATGGCTAGCCAGTTATCCCAGCACCATTTATAAATAGGGAATCCTTTCCCCATTGCTTGTTTTTGTCAGGTTTGTCCAAGATCATAGTTGTAGGTGTGTGGTCTTATTTCTGGATTCTCTATTCTGTTCCATTGGTCTATGTGTCTGTTTTTGTACCAGTACCATGCCGTTTTGGTTACAGTAGTCCTGAAGTATAGTTGAAATCAGGTACCGGATACCTCCAGTTTTGTTCCTTTTGCCTAGGATTGCCTTGGCTATTTGGGCTCTTTTTTGGTCCTATGTGCATTTTAAAATATTTTTTCGAGTTCTGTGAAGAATGTCAATGGTAGTTTGATAGGAATAGCATTGAATCTGTACTTTACACTGGGAAGTATGGCCATTTTCACTATACTGATTTTTCCTATCCATAAGCACAGGAAATTTTTTCATTTGTTTGCATCATCTCTGATTTCTTTGAACAGTGGTTTGTAGTTCTCCTTGTAGAGATCTTTTACCTCCTAAGTTAGCTGTATTCCTAGGTATTTTATTCTTTTTGTGGCATTTGTGAATGGGAGTTCATTCCTGATTTGGCTCTTGGCTTATCTGTTGTTGGTGTGTAGAAATGCTAGTAATTTTTGCACATTGATTTTGTATCCTGAGACTTTGCTGATGTTGTTTATCAGGTTAAGAAGCTTTTGGGCTGAGCCTATTCACCTGTCAATCATCTGGTCCTGGGCTTTTTTGTGGTTTGTAGGCTGTTTATTACTGCCTTAAGTTCAGAACTCGTTATTTGTTCAGGGATTGAATTTCTTCTTGGTTCAGTCTTGGGGGCAGTATATGTGTCCAGGAATTGATCCATTTCTTCTAGATTCTCTCATTTACGTGCATAGAAATATTCATAATATTTTAGGAATTCTTGTAATGCAAGTCTGGTGGTAATGAATTCCCATGGCATTTGTTTGTCTGAAAATAATCTTATTTCTCCTTTGCTTATGAAGCTTAGTTTGGCCAGATATGAAATTTTGGGTTGGAAATTCTTTTCTTTAAGAATATTGAGGCCGGGCGCAGTGGCTCAAGCCTGTAATCCCAGCACTTTGGGAGGCCGAGGCGGGTGGATCACGAGGTCAGGAGATCGAGACTATCCTGGCTAACATGGTGAAACCCCGTCTCTACTAAAAATACAAAAAACTAGCCGGGCGTGGTGGCGGGCGCCTGTAGTCTCAGCTACTTGGGAGGCTGAGGCAGGAGAATGGCGTGAACCCGGGAGGTGGAGCTTGCAGTGAGCCGATATCACGCCACTGCACTCCAGCCTGGGAGACACAGCGAGACTCCGTCTCAAAAAAAAAAAAAAAGAATATTGAATATTGGCCCTCAATCTCTTCAGGCTTGTAGGGTTACCACTGAGAGGTCCACTGTTAGTCTAATTGGCTTCCCTTTGTAGGTGACCTGGCCTTTGTCTCTTGCTGCCCTTAACATTTTTTCTTTCATATCAATCTTGGAGAATCTGACGATTACGTGTCTTGGGGATGATCTTCTCATGGAGTAACTTACTTGCCACCTCTGCATTTCTGAATTTGAATGTTGGCCTGTCTAACTAGACTGGGGAAGTTCTCATGGATGATATCCTGAAATGTTTTCCAGATTGGTTCCATTCTCCCCATGACAGGTATACCAATTATTTGTAGATTCAGTTTATTTACATAATCCCATGTTTCTGGGAGGTTTTATTAATTCCTTTTCATTCTTTTTTCTCTATTCTTATCTTCCTGTCTTATTTCAAGAAGTCAGTCTTCAAGCACTGAGATTCTTTCCTCCACTTGCCATATTCTGCTATTAATACTTGTGACTACACTATGAAATTCCTGTAGTGTGTTTTTTGGCTCTATCTGATTGGTTACATTCTTCTTTATACTGGCTATTTTGTCATTCACTCCAGCAATGTTTTATCATGATTTTTAGCTTCCTTGCATTGGATTACAGTGTGCTCCTTTAGCACAGTGAACTTTATTCCTATCCATATTCTGAATTCTACTTCTGAATTCTACTTTCTGTTACTCAGCCTTAGCCTGGTTCCAAACCCGTGCTGGCTTTCTGAGTTTTCAGCATTCTTGCGCTGATTCCTTCTCATGTTTGTGGGCGTATCTACCTTCAATCTTTGGGGTTGCTGACCTTTGAATGGGTTTAGTTTTTTCTCTTCTTTTGTTTTCTCTTTTAACAATCTGGCCACTTTTCTGTAGGGCTGCTGCAGTTTGCTGGGGGTCTGCTCCAGTCCCTAGTTGCCTCTAATTTTCCAGTACCTGGAAGTACCACCAGTGAAGGCTATGTAACAGCCAAGATGGCAGTCTGCCCCTTCCTCTGGAAGCTCTCTCTCAGGGAGGTACAGACCTGTTGCAGGCCAAACCCACCTGTAGGAGGTGCTAGAGACCTTGGTTGGGAGGTCTTGCCCGGTCAGGAGGAACAAGATCAGGATCCGGAGGTTTATTAAAGGGAAGAAAGTGCCCTCAGGAGACACAGAAATGATTCCATTGAACTGGAAGCTAACACAGCCACCCGGCGCCTTCAGTTCCTTATGCTTCTGAATCAACAGAAAAGGAAGGAGTGACTACACTGTCTGGGGTGATTGGTCCTGGTCATCATGGGGAATTGGTCTGCTACTACACAATGGCAGCAAATAAGACTATGTCTGGAGCACAGGAGATCTTTTAGAGCATCTCTTACTAATACTCTGCCATAATTAAAGTCAATAAAAACTAAAACAACCCAAGTCAGGTAGGACTACTAATGACACATACCCTTTAGGAATGAAGGTTTAAGTCAACCAAGCAGGAAAAGAAACCTAATCAGCTGAGGAACTTGCTGAAGGCCATGGGAATATGGGATGCTTAGTAAAAAAAGAAAAAAGTCTTTATAAATATTAGTTTTGGCTGGCACAGTGGCTTATGCCTGTAATCCCAGCACTTTGGGAGGCTGAGGTGGGTGGATTGCTTAAGTCTAGGAATGTGAGACCAACCTGGGCAACATGCTGAAACTCCATCTCTACTGAAAATAAATACAAAACATTAGTCAGGCTTGGTGATGTGCTTGTAGTCCCAGCTACTTAGGAGGTTGAGGTAGGAGGATCACTTGTGCTCAGGAGGTGGAGATTGCAGTGAGCCAAGGTAATGCTACTGCACTCCAGCCTGGGCAACAGAACAAGACTCTGTCTCAAATAAATAAGTAAGTAAATAAATAATCAGCTGTAACCATGTGACCTGTTATAGAAATAAAGATGGCAAACGTTATGAGTATTACCTTCTTATATTTTATAAAGATATTTATGTCTGTGTGTATGTATCTGTACATGTATTAAGCAAATACCTTTGTTTTCATCTTTTCCTGATCGTCTTATAATAAAACATAAGATGTGCTAATAGTTCCCTTTTATTAATGATTTTTAAACTTTTTTTAAACATGGTATTGAGGTTATAGCACATCGAAGAAAAGAGTGCATATCATGCATTCAGTTTGATTCTTTTTCTGAGGAAAGGGTTAGTGTGTTTTTAGTTGGATGCAAACTAGTTGTATCATCTTTGGCAAATGTGTGACTTTATAGTTGTTTTTATTTGGAGACTAAGTATGGTTTAAGAAAACATTAATGGGTGCCAAGTTCACAAGCATGGACTGGGATGATGGGTCTTATGTGTCAATTTGACTAATCCATAGCACCTAGTTATTTAATCAAACACTAATTTATATGTTGATATGATGGTGTTTTGCAGTTGTGGTTAAAATCTGATGTCAGTTGATTTTATGAAAAGGAAATTACTCTCAAAAATCTGGGTGGGACTTTTTGAGTCAGTTGAAGGCCTTTGGGCAAAATATGAGGCTTCCCAGAGAAGAAAAAATTCTGCCTGAGGTTGACAGTAGCAACTACAGTTTAGGCTTCCAGTCTCCCAGCCTGGTCTACAAATTTCAGACTGAAGCCTGCAACATTGTGACTTTCCAGCCTGCCAGGTGTAATTTGTGACATCAATAATGTAAAATGAGGGCTGGAAAAAGATGTGAAGAAGCAAGCCAAGTGTGGTGGCTTATGTCTGAAATCCCAGCACTTTGGGAGGCCAAGGTGGGCGGATTGCCTGAGCTTGGGAGTTCAAAACCAGCCTGGCCAACATGGCGAAACTCCGTCTCTACTAAAAATACAAAAAATTAGCATGGCTTGATGGCAGGCACCTGTAATCCCAGCTACTCGGGAGGCTTGAGGCAGGAGAAGCACTTGAACCCAGGAGGTGGAGGTTGCAGTGAGCCGAGATCATGCCATTACACTCCAGCCTGGGCGACAGAGTGAGATTCTCTCTCTCTTAAAAAAAAAAAAAAAAAAAAAAAAGCGGGTCCGGGCGCGGTGGCTCAAGCCTGTAATCCCAGCACTTTGGGAGGCGGAGAAGGGCGGATCACGAAGTCAGAAGATCGAGACCATCCTGGCTAACACAGTGAAACCCCGTCTCTACTAAAAAATACAAAAAACTAGCCGGGCGTGGTGGCAGGCGCCTGTAGTCCCAGCTACTCGGGAGGCTGAGGCAGGAGAATGGCGTAAACCCAGGAGGCAGAGCTTGCAGTGAGCTGAGATGGCGCCACTGCACTCCAGCCTGGGCGACAGAGCGAGACTCTGTCTCAAAAAAAAAAAAAAAAATACAAAACAAAACAAAAAAAAAGCGGAGTTCTCATATATGCCTGAAGTTGGTTTCAATTCGAGATTCTTATAACTGTTTTGTTACATGTAATACCATAGTAATCACAAAGAAAACATACATAAACTATACATGAAAGAAAATGAGAAGTTATTCAAAATATATTGCTAGAAAAAAATTGACTTAACACAAAGGAAGGTTGGAATGAAGAACATGAGGGATGAAACAGCTATAAGACATGCATAAAACCAACATCAAAATTACAGAAGTAAGTCGTTCCTTATCAGTAATTACTTTAAAGGTAAGTGGATTAAACTACCCAGTCAGAACTCAGAGATTATCACAATGGATAGAATAAAAAGAATCTAACCATATGCTGACTACAGGATACTCACTTTGCATCTAAGGACACATACTAGTTGAAACTGGAAGGATAGAAAAGGACATTCATGAAAATAGTAAAGAAGAATTTTTTATGATCTCTCAAAAGGTTCTGTGTGTTGGCTGAGCTCAGATGATGGCCTGGGAGTTTTACATCGTTCAGGAAATGAAGCGGAAGGAACCAGATGCAGGCAGGATGGTTAATAGCAGTGTCCAGAACTTACACAATCACACTTCAGCCATATTTTATTGGCTAATACATTTATCAGATCTGATCATGTTTAAGGGGGTGGAGAGACCTTACCTCCTGATGAGGGAGTGGTGGGTCAAACTAAAGAAAACCAAGTGTGATGGAAGATATTTTTGTAGCTCTTTTTGGAAAATACATGCAATCCAAAACATCCTATTGGCCAAAAAGGAAGAACACCATCACTCCTTACCCCTCCAGTGTAAGTCCTGTGATTCTATAGTATCCTGGGGAAGGATCATGTCTTAGGAAGCAGGTGTGGAGTCAAAGCTCTAAATAAAGCCCCATCTACAGTCATAATTTCACACTATTTTGATGAAATTTTGTGTCATTTTCGATAAAATAGGGGCTCACAAACTCTTCAGGGATCTCTCCAGTGGCGGGGATGACATGCTTCCTCCTCCACAGTTCAACTTTACAGATAAGTGGATCTAGGTCTCAGTTTCAGTTATTTAAAACGTCAGAGACTTGGATGCATGCAGGTCACAAAAAGGTGAAAGAATGTTCTCTTACTTTCGCTTCTCTCACTCACTGCACCCTGAACAAGAACCTGCTCTACCTTGACCTTTTGAATGGGGAGGAGAGTCGCACTCCTGCCTAACCTTCAAGTTTCCAGAGATAAACCTGCTGCCCAAACAGCATGGTTCATTATGACGACTAAACCTTACACCAACAGCTCTCCCCTTATCCACCATGGCAGACACTGAATCCCATGGAAAGACCCAGAAAATTCTTGCTCAGTAGGACCAGTGTCATGCCCATTCTGCCAAAATGAAGCTAATATATTCATCACAATATGGGGTGTTGATAGGGATATAAAAATGATTACCAAAAAAATTTGACAAAAAAATCTTTTAAAAATCTTCTGCTCCAAAGGAATGCAGCTCCTTGCCAGCAACAGAACAAAGCTGTATGGAGAATGGCTTTGACGAGTTGAGAGAAGAAGGCTTCAGACTATCAGTAATAACAAACTTCTCTGAGCTAAAAGAGGATGCTCGAACCCATCACAAAGAAGCTAAAAACCTTAAAAAAGATTAGATGAATGGCTAACTAGAATAAACAGTGTAGAGAAGTCCTTAAATGACCTAATGGAGCTGACAACCATGGCACAAGAACTACGTGATGCATGCGCAAGCTTCATTAGCTGATTTGATCAAGTGGAAGAAAGGGTATCAGTGATTAAAAATCAAATGAATGAAAAGAAGTGAGAAGAGAAGTTTAGAGAAAAAAGAGTAGAAAGAAACAAAGCCTCCAAGAAATACGGGACTATGTGAAAAGACCAAATCTACATCTGATTGGTGTACCTGAAAGTGATGGGGAGAATGGAACCAAGTTGGAAAACACTCTGCAGGATATTATCCAGGAGAACTTCCCCAACCTAGCGAGGCAGGCCAACATTCAAATTCAGGAAATACAGAGAATGCCACAAAGATACTCCTCGAGAAGAGCAACTCCAAGACACATAATTGTCAGATTCACCAAAGTTGAAATGAAGGAAAAAATGTTAAGGGCAGCCAGAGAAAAAGGTTGGGTTACCCACAAAGGGAAGCCCATCAGACTAACAGCGGATCTCTCAGCAGAAACTCTACAAGCCAGAAGAGAGTGGGGACCAATATTCAACATTCTTAAAGAGAAGAATTTTCAACCCAGAATGTCATATCCAGCCAAACTAAGCTTCATAAGTGAAGGAGAAATAAAAGGGAGGCAATGGCAGAAGAATCAAGGCAGAACTACAGTGGTAGAAGAGAAGAAAAATGTAAACATGGAGACATAAGACAAGAAGATGACTGATGAAGGAAGTGTCTCAAATACATAAATACATACATACATACATAAAAGAGAAGTTTTACCGTGTCCCTCTTCTGCTCCAAATTGTCCTCTACCTCCCACCTCACTCAGAGCAAAGGTCAGATGCTTCCCCATTCCCCTCAAGCCCACTTGCTCTGGCTGTACTTCTGATCTCACCTCACTTTCTCTCTGTCCAGCCCTCCTGGCCTCCTTGTTCTTCTGGGAACACACACACTTTCCTGCCCTGGTACATCTGAACTGGAGTTCCTCTGCCTGGAAAGAACTTCTCCAGACATCCTCGTGGACAACTCCTCATGTCCCTCAAATCTTTCCTCAAAGATCACCTTTGCAACGTGGCACACACTGACCACCCCAGCACAACAGCCACATTCCCTATCCCTACTGCCCACACCCTGGATCACCTGTCTCACAGCACTTACCACCTTCTAGCACTTTCTTCCCTTGCTCTGGTTATAATGTATCTTTCGTCTGCCTCCGCATTGGAACACATGCTACCCAAGGCCAGAGATTTTTCTCATTTTACTTCAGGGATGTTCCCCAGATGCAGAACCCCTCTGTCCTGTGTCTGGCTGACGACAAAGGTCAGTTGAATGAATGATCAGTGTAGAGCACCTCCCTATTCTAAAGCCAGTATCTTTATTAACATAGCTTCAGGCCAAATGCTGTTTTGTGGTGACCACAGCACAAGGTCCCCTCACACTGACACCGAGGCTGCCTGTGCTTTTCTCAGCAGTGCTGCTTGTGGTCCTCCCTCCCCCATCCTTCCTCCCACACCAACCCCCCCACACACTGCAGCACACAATCAGGTTTCTCTCTTCAGGAAAGAACAGTCCTTGATGCCCACAGGTGGTGTTTGCATGTAGGTGACAGCTAAGGTGATAGCACCCAACCTCAGGTACCCAAGAGGAGTGCGCAGGTGCCCAAGGTGGTGGGTTGGGTTGAGGAATTCCCAGGACCCGGGCCTGTGTTCTCTGTCTCAGTGGGAGGGGTCGATGAAGCTGCCTCTTCATCATTAAATGCTGTGCCAACGAGTCCCTTAATTTTCTTTTTGCCTGGAGGACTGAAACATGTATTTTAGTTTAGGTCTATGATTATAATGTTTTTCACTACCTATATGTCTAAAATCCCTGTAATTTTTGATAGACATATTCAGGGTATGTTAGTTAACTTGATTTAATCATTACACTTGGTATACATATATCAGTATATCACCCAATATCTCAAGAATGTATTATGGTTTGTCACTTAAAATTATACAGATACATGTTTGAAAAAGGTATTATTTTCTGGGAATAGAATCTAGTTTCACAGCATTTTCCTTTTATGTTTTTAAAGATGTTGGCCGGGTGCAGTGGCGCACACCTGTAATTCCAGGACTTTGGGAGGCCGAGGCGGGCAGATCACGAGGTAAGGAGAACCAGACCATCTTGGCTAACACGGTGAAACCCTGTCTCTACTAAAAATACAAAAAATTACCCAGGCGAGGTGGCGGGTGCCTGTAGTCCCAGCTACTGGGGAGGCTGAGGCAGGAGAATGGCGTGAACTCGGGAGGTGGAGCTTGCAGTGAGCCAAGATCGTGCCGCTGCACTCCAGCCTGGGCGACAGAGCGAGACTCTGTGTCGCAAAAAAAAAAAAAAAAAAAAAAGATATTGCTCGTTTGTCTCCTCATTTGCATTGTTTCCAGTGAAATAACTGCTGACATCTTTATTATTATTTTTCACTTTCTGTTTTTTTTTTAATTTTCTCTCCTTCTATGGTTCTCAAAAAATACATGTTTTTTTCACCCACAATCATAGAGTGAACTTGAGCAACAATCTATAGAGAGGGCTTTTGACTATTGGTTGTAAATTTTTAGAAACAGTTGTTTGCTCTTTGTTTTATTAGGTCAAAGGCTAATTTCCTCAGAGTGTTCTTATATTGAAGAATGTCATAAACAATTTTATCTGTGATCTTGGCTGAACCATGGTGCCCAGTTAGGTGATCAAGCATTATTCTGGATGATTTGTGAGGATATTTCTTGGATAATATTAACACATAAATAGCTAGACTGAATAAAGTAGATTGATGCCTATAGTATGGGTGGGGTTCATCCAATTCATTGAAGATGTAAATTAAACAAAACACTGACCTTCCTCAAGGAAGATGGAACTCTGCAGCAGACAGCACTGGGATTTGAACTGCAATATCAGTCAACTGACCCACAAACAGCTGGTTGGTTTGTGTACAGCATTTGCAAGATGAATGGACAACATCCTGTTTGGAGGTCTACCACTTTGATCAAAGAAGATAAAAACAGAACAGCTCTTGTGGACTGAATTCCATGGTGTTTTCTTAGCAGTGGTGGAAGAACTGAACAATGATAAAGCTCCTATGTTTTGGTTTTTACTGACTTACAGACAGTGATTAATGGCCTGGTCATATAATTAATCAGGAGAGCAATGGGAAAGTTGCATATGAAAAACTCCCTGTATGAGACAGTCTTACGGAAATCACTGTGGTAATTTGAGAGGCTCACTAATGTAAGACACATGGATCCCTGATGTAGAGTGAATGTTGTTCTTGACTGAATCTCACATCAATATGTGATCCCCAGCATTAAAGGAGGGACATGGAGGGAGGGTATTGGATCATGGGGGCAATTTTTCATGAATAGTTTAGCACCATCCCCTCAGTGCTGTTCAATGCCGCTCAGAATAACTCCCTTCCAGGTTTGGAAGGTGATTGCAGTCAACAAGCATTTACCTCCAAGGGTTTGCCAGGGGCACGTGTAATTCCAGCTGTGAGAGTGACTGAGGCAGAAGGATAGCTTGAGTCCAGAGAGTAGAGTTTAGCCTGAGCAACATTTGATCCTAGCCAAGGAAACATATCAAGACCACATCTTAAAAAAAATAAATCCACATGTTTGCTTGTGGATTTAATTCTACTTAATTTACCTGCGTCCATGAATTAAGTAGACACTGGGGGCTGTAGCAAAGCAGAGAGAGGTGGAATCAAGACATATTCCTCTTGCATTCCCCACTTCACAGCCACAAAATACCCATAAGAAGTGTTTTCTTTAACAACAACAAAAAGACAGAGACAGTATATGGCTACATGGCAGATTACCTTACGGGAAGGCCTTGAAAATACATAGCTGGCAAGTGAGACTGTTACCAGTAGCCCCAAGAGGCAGCAAATGGGTCTTGGCAAGAATAGATACTTACCATGGAGTGGAACTTGTTCAACTGGTGGTAGGTGTGCTACCAAACTGAAAGGGGTCCACTCACCTGGTGCAGTAAAGGCAAACATCCACACTGAGATTTTGTTGTGGGAGAGGAGGGCATTTATATGTAGGACGCCAAGCAAGGAGAATCAGGCAACTCACACTTAAGACCCAACCTCCTTGATGGGTTACAAGCAAAGGTTTTTAAAGGCAGGGCTAATTAGGAAAGCAGAGTTACAGACATCATAAAACTGTGCATGGAAATTATACATTGGTTTGGCCTTAAATGTTGGAATATCCAGATGAGGGAGCTTACAGGTCTTAGGTAGATTTAAAGATTCTCTGATTTGTGATAAGGAAGCAAAGCTTCCTTACATAGTTGGGGGCAGTAGAGAGGAATGTTCAGACCTGGCCTGTGGGCTTGACTCTCTCCAGGCCCCTCAGGAAAAAATTTAGAACAAAGAATGGGGGTCAGAGTTCAGTCCTCAGTTTCCCCTTATCTGAGGTCTCCCTGTCAGTGGATTTATTAGGTGGGATTCCATGTTTCTGAAAAACAACTCAGGGACATATATTAATATGTTATTTTTAGTTTCTGTAGAGATTCAAACATCTCGTGACTCTAACTTCCTTGGCTATTGGTTTAAGCTATCACTACCTTCTTACTTATAAAGTCACTCACTTACTTTTTCGGGCTGGCTAGGTGCCTGGAATTTCTCTTGAAGAAACTTAAGGTTTTCCTTTATTTCCATGTTGGGAGGCCCTGGTAGGCTTCTAAAAGAGGTCCCTCCTTTATCTCAGATGCACGTGGTCAGAGCGCTACAAAAGAACTTGAATGGGAGGTACAGCAACCATGTGGAACACTGAGTCACATTTCTTTACACCAGAAAAGGCACTTGCTCAAAATGTCCAACAATAGTCAGAGTGATGTCCTCCTCAAAGGAAGAGTTCCGTAGAGAATTAAAATAGTCAACTGAAACACTAGGTGTATAAAGCAAGAGAACAAGGGGCTTGTCTCCCCAAGAGAAAGGGGAAACAAGCATAAAGATTGGGCTTGTACACCTTCATGAGTGTGCTCACACTTGACATGAGAGTATCCTCTCTTTTCCTGGTGGATCAGGGGAAGGTGCTAGTGTGATCTACATATATTCCTTCCCATGGTGGGAGGACACTGGAATGATAACTGTAATTCACCTCAACTTGCTTTTCTCATCCCTGATGCAGTGGTCCCAGGACTAGGGATGGAAATAGAGTCCAGAAACAGGAATTATTCCTAAGCAAGAAACTGTAAATATATTTTATGTCCTTTATGTAATAATTCCTAAAGGCCTGGAGAAGTAGGTTGTGCCTTCACTGCACCTGGCAAAGTTGGGACTAACACTGAATGCAGCTGTATTGCCTGGGGTCAGATAGCCACCCAGTTCTCTACCTGCATAACCCTACCCTCTATGAACTGAAATGAATGATGTGAGACAATTGCTAGAACAGTATTGGTCCCTGCAGTCCAAGCCAGAACAGCAGCAGAACCTAGTGTTCCTTCCGAAATTGTAAATGTTTAGTATAAATGAAGAGAAAAAGAAATAGTAGCTGAGGGTAAATGAATGAACACATGGGTTATGTAATGAGGAAAATCCAATGTTACATGAACTACTCGAAAGAGGTATAAGTAAGAAAGAGTATTGTCTCTTAGCTCGATTTCACCAGATGCCTGAAAGCGTGCAGCCATGTGTTGCCGAGACTATTCCTATTTTTGGACTGCACTGGGATAATTGTTAATGACCAAAGAGGATTCTGGTAATGTACCAGGATCTTTTCACTGTTATGATTCTTCTGGTATAGGAGATCTGTGATTGGCCAGACACAGTGGCTCAAGCTTGTCATTCCATCAGTTTGGGAGGCAATGGTAGGAACATCGTTTAAGGTCAGGATTTGAGACCAGCCTCTGCAAAATAGTGAGACCCATTCCTATAAAACATTTAAAAATTAGTTGGGCATGGTGGTGTGCACCTGTAATGCTATCTGCTCAGGAGGCCGAGGCAGAAGGATCACTTGAGTCCAGGAATTTGAGGTTACAGTGAGCTATGATTGTGCCACTGCATTCTACCCTGGGCAACAGAGCAAGAGATTAACTCTAAAATAAAATAATAAATATTATAAGAAGAGATAATGTGGTCAAAACCAGGGTGCGATCTGTCATCCAATAAAAATATGTGGTCTTTGTCCCTGTTTCCTGACAACCGGGTTCTAGAACATTTGCAATCTCCTCAGTGATAAACATGACTTCAATATGGCAATGAGATGACTATAGGGTGAGGGGTTCCTAGATAGCTTCAGAATGGGAGCTGGTTGCCAGAAACACGAAGCTGTGATTAGAGGATTGGAACTTTTAGCCCCATCCCTAAAGTCTGGGAAGGAAAGAGAGGCTCGAAGTTGAGTTCAGTCACACAATGGCCAGTGATTTAATTAATCTTGCCTACACAATGAAATTTACATAGAAACCTCTAGAGATTGGGTTTCGGAGAACTTCCCAGTTGGTGAGCACATCCATGTGTCCATGTGCTGGGAGGGTGGTGAACTCCATCTCCATGGGGACAGAGGCTCCTGTGCTCAGAGCCCTTCCAGACCTCACCCTGTGCACCTCTTCATCTGGTTGCTCATTTGTATCCTTTATAACTGCTGTGGTTTGAATGTTTCCCCAAAAAAGTATCTGTTGGATATTTCTTCCCGAATGCAACATTTTTAAGAAATGGGACCTTTGAGAGGTGATTGGACCATCAGAGCTCTGCCTTCATTAATGCATTAAGACTCATCATAAAAGGACCTGAGCCTGTGAGTTTGACTTCCTTTTCCCCCTACCACTCACCCTCTCTTGTCCTTTTGTTTTCTACCAGATACAGTCCCTTGATTTGGGAATTCCCATCCTCCACACCATGAATGAGACAAATTTCTGTTTGTTATAAGTTATCCAGTCTCAGGTGTTCTGCTATAGTGGCATAATTTAAACCAGGGGTCCCTAACCCCCGGGCTGTGGACTGGTACAAGTTTCTGGCCTGGTAGGAACCAGATCGCACAGCAGGAGGTGATCAGTGAGCGAGAGAGCATGAGCATGACCACCAGAGTTCTGCCTCCTGTCAGATCAGTGGCGGAATTAGATTCTCATAGAAGCACGAACCCTATTGTGAGCTCTGCATGCAAGAGATCTAGGTTGCATGCTCCTTATGAAAGACTAATGCCTGATCATCTGAGGTGCAACAGTTTCATCCAAAACCATTTCCCTCTGCCTTCCGCCACCTCCACTGCTCCATGGAAAAACTGTCTTCCGTGAAACCGGTCTCAGGTGCCAAAAAGGTGGGGATTTAAGCTATAAAAATAAAAGAACTGCAATACTGAGTGTGAAAGGAAAGTAAAATTTCAGGACTCCAAATTCACTATACCAAAGGGAAAAGTTAAGTTTGGAGACTGAATGATGGAAAAACTGCCTTTCTTTTGTTCCTATACAAATAACTGCAAAGATAGAAGACCCCGTATCTCCCCAGGTGGCCTCCCTCACAAACTGCTCACAAGATAATTCCTTGTGGGCCCCAACATCTTTACTCTAAAATGGAGTTTTGTTGAATTTCCCCCTGACAGTGTAAATTAACAGCTTATCTTCACAGGTACAGGACAAAGACAAGACTAGACATCATCCCTTCACCCACCAGGTGACTTTTCTTCCCAAGGTTTACTTTATCTTATGTAAAATGCAGATTTACTGAGCACGAGATGAATGCATAGTTGACTGTTTTTTTCCTCTCCTGGCTGCTCTTTCCCCTATAAATATTGCAGTCCTCAAACCCTGTTAGGAAAAAGCACGGGCCACAGATGCTACAATGATTTGTGTCTCTGTTTCCAAGGTGCATCTTCAGCTCGGCAAAATCAACTTCTAAACTGACTGAGACCTGTCTCCGACGTTTTTTGGTTTACGTGACTATAGCGACGTCCAGAGTTCTTTGAGTTAATTTAAGAATTATCAGTCCTTGGGAGGTGAGAGACCCCTGACTTTGCAGCCATGATAGACAGAAGTGCAGGTAACCTGGGACTCGATACTTGGGACTTGCATCTGAAGTGAGGACAGACTTGTGGGACTGAGCCCTTAAACCTGTGGAGCCCGAGGTGAACTCCAGGTAGTTAGTATCAGAATAGAGTCAAACTCTAGGACTCCCAGCTGCTGTTGGAGAATCAGAAATTTGGGTGGAGGAAAACCCCATCACCATCCCACAGAGAGAAACTTAGAGTAAGAGTAAGCAAGTACACCTCTATCTTTTTGGTCCCAGAGGAAAAGATAAACAAAATGTAAGCATTTACTTCACTCCCTAATCTATTAAACACAGGATACTACCAGCTGTTCATTGTCCAGACGTGGAATGGTCCTACCTCTAACCTAGAAGTTAGGATTTTTTAGGCCTTTGAGGGTGTCACATAAAAACTAATAAATGTTAGAGATTCTCTCCCCAGAAATATTTCCACATATAAGAAAATACAGATATTAATATAAAACATTGGTGTGGACCCAGAACCTCTGAGGTCTTACAAACCTGGGTGTTTTAATCCTAGTAAGAGACAATGCTGAGGAAAGATGTTTGAATAATCATTTCATCATCACACAATGCCACTCCAATAATCTAGACTATAAACTGGGATAGACAAAAACTTGATGTAATAATCTATCCTCAAGGGATATGTTATTTATTAGTCTTGGTTCATTCAGCCACTCTGCATGCCTACCAGGTACCAGATAAAGTTCTCTTCCTGGATCACTGCTCCAAGAATTAAAATTTGTCACTTTTTCCCACCCCTCACATCCAGCACTTGAACCCTCTTACTACACCAGAATTCCACACTGTCAATGAAAAGAGTCAAACTCGGTAACATATTTGAAGAGATTAATTTTGAGCCAAAAATGAGGGACCACAGCCATGATGCAGTCCTCAGGAGACCCTGAGAACATGTGCTCAAGGTGGTTGGGGCTTAGGTTGGTTTTATACATTTTAGGAACATATGAGACATCAATAAGCTATACGTTGTTTCAATCCAGAAAGTTGGGACAATTTGAAGTAAGCAAGGGTTGCGGGGTAGTGCTTCTGGGTTATAATTAGATTTTTAATTTTTCTGATTGGCAATTGGTTGAGTTACTATCAACAGAAAGGAACGTCTGGGTTATGATAAGAGGTTGTGGAGTCCAAAATTTTCTCACACAGATGACGCCTCCAGGTGCCAGGCTTCAGAGAGAATAGATTGTAAATGTTTCTGATCAGATTGAAAGTCTGTGTTGGTGGTAAATGCTTGTCAGCTTTTCCTGAATTTCAAAAGAGAAGACGGCATAATGAGGCATGTTCAACACCTGCTTCCCATAGTGGCCTCAGTCTTTCAGGTTAACTTTTGAGCACCGTGGCTGAGGGTGTCAATTGAGATAGTTAGGAGGGGGTGGCTTTGATGTTTTTTTTTTGTTTACAACATGAAAGATGTTGAGAGAAGACAGACACCACCTCCCTCCTTGGAAGAGGACAACACTCCAGTCACCCTGCAGTTGATCATGGACATGCGTCTTAAGCTCCACCAGTCCGATGACCACCTGCTGAAGAGGTGTCATTGTCCTAGGTAAATACTAAGGGTGTGTCATCTCACGCCAAGAAGATTAAGGACACTGACACACGAGCAGTGAGTTTAGGAGCAAAGCATTTAATAGGCAAAAGAAAGACAAAGGGGAACAGCTCTCTTCTTGTGAGAGAGAGGGGCACCCAAAAGGGAATTCTGGCCTGGAGTGGGAGTGCATCGGATTTTACAGGCAGGCTTGAGGAGATGGTGTCTGATTTATGTAGGGCCCACAGGTTGTTTGGACCAGGTGTGATATTTACATAGTGCCAGTGGAAGGCTGTTCACCCCACCCTCATCCTATTATGCAAATGGGCTTTCCAGTTGGCCGGCACCATGTCTTCTGCTCCTTACTGTAAACGTGCCTGGCAAAGAGAAGGGAAGATGGAGTTGTCATTGTGAACATGCCCAGTCCCAGGTGTCCTATTCCTATTCGTACAGCTGCCGGCATTCACCCGTGCAAGCTTCCAGCTTACTTGTCTATGTCTGAAGCTTGATATTACAGGCTGCACCTTGTTAGAAAAGAAAATAATTTGGAGCCTGCTTTTCATTAAAAGCCTTCCGTACCCTCACTACCTGTCTAAATAATTTCTTCTTAACTCCTATATCACTGCCAGCCTCGGAGCCAGAATGAGGTGACAGAGAGGCTGGGACTGTGCAGAACACATTTTAGTAAAGATGGCTGAGTGACAGTAGTGATGTCCAGTTTCCAGGTGCAGCAGTGACGTCTCCCCTGGCCTCAGGGTCCAGTGTCCAGCACCAGGTGTCAGAGGTGTGAGCAGTGGCGTCTGTGCTCAGCAGCAGGGGCAGTTGTTCCTAGGAGGGACGTGATCCAGGGTGGGCTGTGGATTCTGTTCCTGGATGTGTAGGTTCCAGCCTGCTTCTGTGGCCATCTCCACAATAAAACTAGCCCCCAATACCAGATATATGACTTTATGTGTACATTACAGAAATCTGTTTTCCATAGTTTGCTCCAAGAAGTGAGTGGGAAATGAGTCTGTGGGTGGGTGTCAGAGAGCGGCATTCACAGGTGTTCCTTGTGCGAGAGCCACATCCTGAATTCTCTACCTGGCCTCCACCCCACTGTGGAGAGAACAACAGGGAATGTCACATCTCATAACTGATGATACACATCCTCCCTTTTCTTACTGTGAGAAAAATCCTCTTTTAAACAGGTTTGAAAACCAACTCCACCCACCCACCCTGGGCACTCTCTGATCTCAGTGGTTCCCAATCTGGCTGAGCAACAGGATTGCTGGTGGGGGCTTAGAAAATACTCAGGCCACTCCCCAGAACCCCTGTCTCAGAGTATTATGCATACGACCAAGGAATCGTTTATATAACAAGCCCTAGAGGTGAGGCTGATGCTCAGACATGTGGGATCCTGCTATTCTTGATACTCCAAGTGTAATCTGGAGACCAGCAACATGAGCTCCAGCCTTGTCATAAATACAGAATCTGTAGCTCGACTCCAGACTTCCTGGATCTCAGCACCACGTCTGGGTGATCCCCGTACACACGGAAGTTCCTTGCCTAAGGGTCCTCTAGACTTGGGGTCAGAACTGCGCAGTCTGCTCTGGGTGTGGTGTGATCACATCCCTTACAACTGGAGGTCCAGGGTTCAGTCCTTGCCCTCATTCTTTTCCACAGTCAATCACTCCCTTGGTGCCCACCCCCCACAGCACACTGCAGCTCACAACCAGGTTCTCTCTTCAGGAAAGAACAGTCCTTGATGATGGGTCCAATTTCACAGACAAATGTAAGTCTAAATTAGACTCTGCTTTATAGATTCATGAGTTAGGATTGGATTCAGCACCAAGATCACAAGAACCAGGGCAGGGAGAGAGGGCAGGAGAGCAGAGCAGAACAGAAGCTCTAGAAGCAGGGCAGGAGGTGAATGGCTCTGAAAATTTGTCTCAGAATGCACAGAGACCCCCGTGTTCAGGAGCCACCCTGGGCGATGTCTGAGCCTCTGTGGTCACAGTTCCCACTGGACAAGTTTCCACTGATGGGACAAGGACGATGGAGCAGTGAAGGGGACCCAGCTGAGGACTGACCACATAAAGCCCACAAAGAACTGAACAGCAACTAGGCACAGGCCCAGTCCACACTGGGCTACTCACAGCCTTCTCCACCCCCACCTGCAACAGACTCAACACAGCAAACATGCAGATTTTGGAAGGTTCTTAGGTCTTTATTTGCTCTCTGAAATTCTAGGGTTTACTTATTTAAATAATCCATCAACCTCTCATAGCAGATATTTGAGAAAACAAATTTATATTCAGATTCTTATTTTCAGTAGGGAAGTAAGAAGTTGCAGCTTAGTGCACATAAAGTTGAGACTGAGATGGAGACATCCAGCCCCACCTCTCTGGAACAGGAAAGACGACTGGGGAGGAAACACTGGTCAGCGTGGGAACAGGGGTCACGGTGGACACAGGGGTAGACTGTCTCTCCACCTCCTCACATTATGCTAACAGGGACACAGACACATTCAGATGCCTTTGCAGAAAGAGATGCCAGAGTCTCTTGAAGTCACAAAAGGGAGGCGTGAAGAAATCCTGCATCTCAGCCCCACACAAGACAGTTATCTCAGGCTACAGAAAACAACAGTCATGAACAAATTCAAGTCAGTCATGGTAAGTGATGACACTATGAACAGCCACCACACACTTGAAACGTCCCAATCAAAGAATCTCCATTATGCAGGCCTTTCCCCTCTGCCCCACCCCCACCCCCCCAGCCTACTCTAGACCCCAAGAATCTCAGCTTTTCAAGCCGTGAGAGACACATCAGAGCCCTGGGCACTGTCGCTGGCTGGGGTAGAACAAAAACAGGACCTTGTCAGAGCCCACAGGAGACGTGGGACAGGAGGAATTACGGGATGGGTGAGGTCCTCCACACTCCCACCCCCACCACTTACACGCAGGAGAAGTGTAGCTCCTGCATGTAAGGAGAGAGTAGCTCCCTCCTTTTCCACCTGTAGCAAGAAAATGTCCTGTGAGGGGACTGGGAGGAAGCAGGGTCATGAGATCTTAGAGGAACCTCCTAGTCTTGGACCCAAAAGAAATTTCCAGAACTATGACTACAGACCCAGGGCAGGATCAGCAAACAGGAGGAAAGCAGGTGTGGGTCCTGGACCAACTGCCCTCCTAAGGTCTGTCCTTAGGAGGGACCTTCCCCTGACTCGTGAATGCTGGAATCAGGACCCCAACAGCACAACCATCAAGGTGATACATCCGTCCTTCATTGTCACATTGCTGCACAAAAGAGTAAGTGCTGGCACACAGGGTCCCAGGCTGGGTTAGCCCCTGTGTGGATGCTGCTTCCCAGGAATGAGTCAGGGAACACTTCTACCTGGGGTTTGAAACCCCCAGCGGGACAAGAAAACCCAGACCCCACCCCACACCCTTTCCCTACCTGAGTTCTTCCTCCTCCACATCACAGCAGCGACCACAGCTCCAGTGACCACAACTGCTAGGACAGCCAGGCCAACAACGATGCCCACAATGGGGATGGTGGACTGGGAAGATGGCTCTGGGAAAGGAGGGGAAGGTGAAGGGCCCTGACCCTGCTGAAGGGCTCCAGAAGGGCTCCTGTTTCCCCTGAGAAGAGACATGACCCCTCATCCCACTTCTTACCCCATCTCAGGGTGAGGGGCTCCGGCAGCCCCTTATGCTGCACATGGCACGTGTATCTCTGCTCTTCTCCAGAAGGCACCACCACAGCTGCCCACTTCTGGAAGGTTCCATCTCCTACTGGCCTGGTCTCCACAAGCTCGGTGTCCTGAGTTTGGTCCTCCCCATCCCGCTGCCAGGTCAGTGTGATCTCCGCAGGGTAGAAGCCCAGGGCCCAGCACCTCAGGGTGGCCTCATGGTCAGAGATGGGGTGGTGGGTCATGTGTGTCTTTGGGGGGTCTGATGGGAAGGGTCAGAAAATTCAGGCGCTTTGCATCTCTCATGGGACACTCCAGCAGCACCCATGTGACCACCCTGAGAATGAACAGGACACCTGGGGTGGGGAAGGGAGCACGGAAGCCAGACACCAGCCCGGACACAGGCATCTGGGATAATCTCCTATTCCTTGGAGAGTTCTAGTCTGTGAGGGAGGAACAGGGACTTCTGGTCCTGACCTGAGTGGAGGCCGAGGGACTCAGAAAAGCTAGAATCAGACCTTCAGACACATTGAGCGTGAGGCAGAGAACAAGGCCTGAGAGAAAAATTCACGGTGCCCAAAGTTGCTGCAGGAGTCAAAGGGGACCCCTGATCTGTATTCTAGGGACTGTCTTTCCCTCCATGTCCTCAGAGACGTCATCCCTTAATTGTCCTAGAGAGCAGAGGGGCCCTCAGAGGAAATCAGGAAAACTCATGCCATTCTCCATTCAAGGGAGGGCGACATTATAGCGCTGATCCCATTTTCCTCTCCTCCTCATGGGAGGCCATCCCGGGCGATCTAGAGGTGATGGGGAAGGCGCCCCATTGCCCCTGGTACCCGCGCGCTGCAGCGTCTCCTTCCCGTTCTCCATGTGTCTGAGGAGCCACTCCACGCACGTCCCCTCCAGGTGGGCTCTCATCCGCTCTGCCTCGCGGGCCGCCTCCCACTTGCGCTGGGTGTTCTGAGCCGCCATGTCCGCCGCGGTCCAGGAGCGCAGGTCCCCGTTCAGGGCGATGTAATCCTTGCCGTCGTAGGCGAACTGGTGATACCCGTGGAGAAGGCGCCCGTCGGGCCCCAGGTCGCAGCCGTACATCCACTGGAGGGTGTGAGACCCTGGCCCCGCCCCCACGGTCAGCCCCGCCCACCGAGCCCCGCCCCGCCCCGACCAACCCGCGAGGACTTTGGCCTCAACTGAAAATGAAACCGGGTAAAGGCGCCTGGGGCTCTCCCTGGTCGAGGGTCTGGGCGGGTCCCGCGGCCTCGGGGCGGATCTCGAACCCGGAGACTCGGGGAGACCCGGGCCGTCCGTGGGGGATGGGGAGGAGTCGTGACCTGCTCCCCGGGCCGGGGCCACTCACCCGCCTCGCTCTGGTTGTAGTAGCCGCGCAGGTTCCCCAGGCCCACTCGGAAGGACTGTGTGATGTCCTTGGCGAGCCCTGTCTGCTCTTCCCAATACTCCGGCCCCTCCTGCTCCGCCCACGGCGCCCGCGGCTCCATCCTCGGACTCGCGGCGTCGCTGTCGAACCGCAGGAACTGCGTGTCGTCCACGTAGCCCACGGAGATGAAGCGGGGCTCCCCGCGGCCGGGCCGGGACACGGAGGTGCTGAAATACCTCAAGGAGTGCGAGCCTGGGGGCGAGGAGAGGCTGAGACCCGCCCGACCCTCCTCCCCGCGCGGCTCCCCGGGTCCTGCGCCCCCGCCTGCGGTCCCCTCGCTCCTCCCCGCAGAGGCCATTTCCCTCCCGACCCCGCACTCACCGGCCCAGGTCTCGGTCAGGGCCAGAGCCCCCGAGAGCAGCAGGAGGAGGGTTCGCGGCGCCATGACCGCATCTCGGCGTCTGAGGAGACTGTGAGCCCGGATGGGCGCGTGGGAACTTTAGAACTGAGACCGCGGCGACGCTGATTGGCTTCTCTAGACATCCGACACCCAATGAGAGTGGGAACTGGGGACGCGTCACGAGTATCCTGGAAGAAGGATCCGACACTGTTGGGAGAAGTGAAACTAGGGGAGTGGGGAATCCCCAACCCAGGGCCTCCCCATGCAGTTAAGGCTCTCGGAGCCTGAGACCCTGAGAGCCACGCCCGGGACCTGGGACTTCATCCTGATCCCTCTCCGACACCAAGCCTCTTTGATACTCTGTCTGCCCAAGTCCTGGACAAGTATCTGTCTGTGGAAACCAGGGAGAGACCCCCCAGGCTGCGCCCAGATCCTTCCCCTTCACTGCTGGTCCTGGAATCCCCGACCCTGAACTGGACTCCCTGCCTCCCACTCCTACCTCTCCCCTTGGACCTTTATACAGGGAAACTGACCACAGGGAACTTGATGCCTGAGTGAGCTCGCCCTGGGAATGGAGGTGTAGAGACAGGGGTTTTCTCTCTAAACCTGGTGAAGTTTTGTCTGAAGGCACCACGTAGAGATTCTCATAGAGACCAGTTTCCTTTTTGTTTATTAATACAGTAGGTAGCACAATATTGGTAATCCCTAAATGATTAGAATTCTAATTTGTAAAAGATCTGTGCCAAAACAGCATTACAATTAAACCCTCAAAGCTCGTAAGTTTTACTTTCCCAGACTATGGATCTGTGACTCTGAGTTGTTGCGTTTAAAATTATCTTCATTCCCTAGCCCGAGTTTCCCTGCGTGAGTCCAGAACATCTCCTGAATACAAAGAAGCAGAGTTTGTTACTGTCTATTGCGACCGGGAGCCTGTAGTCATCACCTCAAAGCTGCGAGTGCTCCATGTAGTCCCAATGCTCTTCACGGACGCTCAAGCACTGCCTGTTTTCCTGAACTATGCACATCTAAGCAGTGTGCATATTTTATCTGGACACTAAATGAGTTTAGCAACTACTAAACTACTAATACTGAATGAGTTTAGCACATTGGTAGGCTACAAGATCAAAACACAAAAACTGAGTGTGTTTCTATAGAGCATCAATGCATTAATACAAATGTTATTTAAAAATCCAACTTACAACAGCATTAAAAAGAATGAAGTCAGAACAAAATTGAGGGCCCAGCAATACTCTTCACTTTTATGGTTAATTGGTTTTTGAAAACAGTGCTAATATAATTCAGTGGGGGGAGAAATTATCTTTTCGTCAAGTGGTGCTGAGACAACAGGCTATCCATATGCAAAAGAATAAAGCTGGATCCCTACTTCACACTACATATAAAAATTACCTCAACGTGTATCAAAGACCTAAATGTGAGACTTAACACTAGAAAACTCTTGGAAGAAAACATAGGTATAAATCTTCATGACTTTGGATTAGGTAAAAATACCCGACCTTAAATGATACCAAAGGCACAAGCAAAAAGAGGAAATAAAAGATAAATCGAACATCATCAAAATTAAAAATGTGTGAGTCTAAGGACACCACCAAGAAAGTGAAAAGAAACTCATTGAATGGGAGAAAATTTTTGCAAATCTTACATCTGGCAAGGAAAAGACTTGTATTTAGAATATATAAAGAATGGTTGTAACTCAATATAATAATATTAGTAATAATAAGATAATAATAAACAATAAATAAAATCATAATAAGACAAATAATATACAAAAGGCTCATAAGCATATAGAAACATGTTCAATATCATTAACCATCAGGGAAATGCACATCAACCCAAAAATAAGATACTATTTCCCACCCACTAGAATGGCCATAATTTAAAAGGTAATAATTAGTGTTGATGAGAATGTGGAGATACTAGAACACTCACACTTTGCTGGTGGGGATTTAAGAGACATAGCTCCTTTAGAAAGCAGGCTATCAGTAGCTCAAATTGTTGAACATTAAGTTATTACATGAACCAGCAATCCCCTCCTATGTATACAGTATACCTAAGAGAAATGAAAACATAAGTTCACATAAAAACTTATATACCATGTTTGTAGCAGCATTATTCATTATAATCCAAAAGAGAAGGACCAAAATGTTGCCAACTAATAAATAAATTGTGATATATGCATACAATGGAATATAATTAAGCAATAGAAAAGATGTTAAGTACTGATACAAGCTACGACTCATTCCAACTTTGAATACGTTCTGGTAAGTAAAAGAAGACAGACACAAACGGCCACATGTTGTATAATTTCATTACATTAAATGTTCAGAATAGGTAAATCTGTAGAGCTAAAACATAGGTTGGTAGTTTCTTAGGCCTGGGCTTTGGATATGGATTTTTCTGCAGGGCTGGGAGGAGATAAAAGGATCTGTAATTGATTGTGGTACTGGAGGCACAACTGTGAATATTCTGAAAACCACCGAATTGTATATTTTGAATGTGTGGATTTTATACTATTTAAGTTATATCACAAGTTGTCTGGAAAATGATTAAATTACATATAAAATTTACAGTCATTGCAGTTCAACAAAAGCTACCAGATATAAACACTCAATATGGTTTGCATGCAAGTGAAGAAAGTAGACATGCAGAGAGAAGGCTGATACAATAGTAATCACCTTAGTAAAGTGGGTTTGGATTTAGTGACAGAGAGATTTAAAAGTATATTTATGTATATTTTGATTGTTTCATTTCCTATTGTGAGCATGAATTATTTTTACACTAAAAATTTAATAAAATGTTACAAATCTTGAAAGTTCTGCAGTCAAATAAACATAGTAACAAATGATAAAGAGCTGTCTGGAATGTCTTCCTAGAGAACTGGTTGATGCACATGCATGTAAAAGGGAGGCAATGTATGTGTGTATGTATCTGAGATGGAGTCTCACTCTGGCGCCCAGCTAATTTTTCTATTTTTAGTAGAGACAGGGTTTCGCCATGTTGGCCAGGCTGGTCTCAAAACTTCTGACCTCAAGTGATCTGCCCGTGTCGGTCTCCCAAAGTGCTGGGATACAGGCTTGAGCCACCAAGCCCGGCCACAACTTCTCTTTTAAAAGGATCTCTGACTGCTGTGCTGAGAACAGAATTGAGAGGCGAGGGACAAGGGAGGCAGAAGGGAAAACAGTAGGAAGCGAGTGCAGTATTCCAGGCTGGAGATGTCGGTGACCTTGACTGGGGTGTGAGCAGGGGAAAGAGTGGGACGTCAGGGGATTCTGGATGCATTTGAAGATGGAGTTACAGCATTTGCCAATGGATTGTATCTGTGGTGTGAGAAAGATGAAACAAGGACACCCATAGTTGTAAAATGAGTGAGTAGAAGGAAGGGTGGAGCTGCTGTCAGTGGAGATGGGGAGACTCTGGCAGGAGCATACTGAGGAGGGGGCATCACAGGCACTCAGTGGAGATGTCTACTAGGAATGCAGGTGGGGGAGCTGGGGTGGAATTTGGACAGACAACTCCAGAGTTTAGAGGAAAGGAGAAATAGAGCGGGCTGGAGAAATAGATTTAGGAGGTCACACTCTATTAATGATACTTAAAACCTCAAGCAAGGATGAAACACCAAGGGAGTGGTTGACTATGGAAAAGAATGAGCACAAGGACTGATCCCTGGACCTCCAGTTCTAAGGGATCTGATCAGAGCACACCCAGAGCAGACTGCACAGTTCTGACCCCAAGTCTAGAGGACACTTAGACAAGGAACTCCCATATGCACAGGGATCATCTGAACGTGGTGCTGAGATCCAGGAATTCTGGAGTCAAACAAGAGATTCTGGATTTATGACAAGGCTGAAGCTCATGTTGCCGGTCTCCAGATCAAAAACACCAGGATCCCACATGTCTGAGCATCAGCCTTGCCCATAGGGCTTGTTATATAAGTGATTCCTTGGTCTTGTGCATAATATTCTGAGACAGGGGTTCTGGGGAGTGGCCTGAGTATTTTCTAAGCTCCCACCAGCAATCCTGTTGCTCAGCCACATTGGGAACCACTGAGATCAGAGATCAGAGAGTGCCCAGGGTGGGTGGGTGGGGTGGGTTTTCAAACCCTGTTTAAAAGAGGATTTTTCTCACAGAAAGAAAAGGGAGGATGTGTATCATCAGTTATGAGATGTGACATTCCCTGTTGTTCTCTCCACCATGCGGTAGAGGCCAGATAGAGAATTCAGGATGTGGCTCTTGCACATGGAACACCTGCGAATGCCGCTCTCTGACACCCGCCCACAGACTCATTTCCCACTCACTTCTTGGAGGAAACCATGGAAACCAAATTTCTCTAATTTACACATACAGTAGCATACATGGTATTGGGGGCTAATTTTATTAAGCAGGCTGGAAACTACACATCCGGGAACAGAATCCATAGCCCACCCTGGATCAGGTCCCTCCTAGGAACAACTGCCCCTACTGCTAAGCACAGACGCCACTGCTCACACCTCTGACACCTGGTGCTGGACACTGGACACTGGACACTGAGGCCAGGACAGATGTCACTGCTGCACCTGGAAACTGGACATCACTACTGTCACTCAGCCATCTTTGCCAAAATGTGTTCTGCACAGTGCAGGCTCTCTGTGTCACCTCATTCTGGCTCAGAGTCTGGCAGTGATATAGGAGTTAACAAGAAATTATTTAGGCAGATAGCGAGGGTACAGAAGTCCTCAGTAAGGTTTTCCTTTTAATGAAATGCAGCCCCAAAGTCATTTTCTTTTCTAACAAAGAGCAGCCTGTAAAATTACTACATCTAATAAGAGAGATAGACTCCAGTATAATAATAGTGGAGACTTCAACATCCAACCCTCAACATTAGACAGATCATCTACACAGAAATCAAGAAGAAACATTAGATTTAAACTTTAGACCTAATAAAGCTAAAAGACATTTACAGAGCATTCTATCTAACACTGCAGAATATGCTACACTCTTTCCACAAACATATGGAACATTTTCCGGGAGAGAGCCTATGTTAAGCCACAAAAAAGTCTCAACAAATTTTCAAAAGTTGAAACCATATCAAATATCTTCACCAGTCACAATAGAATAAAACTAGAAATATACACCAAGAGAAACTTTGGCAACTAGACAAATACATGGAAATTAAACAACATGCTCCTGAATAACCATTGAGTCAGTAGAGAAATTAAAATGGAAATCAGAAAGTTTCTTGAAGCAAATGAAAATGGAAACACAACATACCAAAACCTGTGGGATACAGTTAAACAGGGCTAAAAGGGACGTTTATAGCAATAAATGCCTACCTTAGAAAAGTAAAAACACTACAAATTAATAATATAACAATGAACCTCAAGGAACTAAAAAGCAACAACAAACCACATCCAAAATTAGCAGAAAAAATAATAAATATCAGAATAGAACTAAATAAAGACTTCTAAAAACCATGTAAATGATCAACCAAGTGAAAAGATCGTTCTACAAAAAGATAAACAAAAGTAATAAACCACTAGCTAGACAAACCAAGAAAAAAAGAGAGAAGACTCAGACAAAATCAGAAAAAAAAAAAAAGAGAAACATTACAACTGATACCGCAAAAATACAAAAGATTATCAGAGACTATTATGAACAATTCTGTACTGACAAACTCAAAAACCTGGAGGATATGGATAAATTCCTGGAAACATACAACCTAGCAAGACTAAATTAGGAAGAATAGAAAACCTGAAGCCCTAACATCTGTGAACCGTTCTCACAGCGGGCCCAGTGGGCACCTGACCAACATGTGATTATTTCCTCAGCGCTGGTTTGCATGCTTGAAATAGACCTGCTCAGCAACAGGCAGAATCCGCAGTTCACTTCCTTTTCTACCTTTTATTTTCAGTTCAGGGGTACAGGTACAGGCTGTTATATAGGTAAACTTGTGTTGTAGGAGTTTGTTGCACAGATTAATCACCCAGTTTTTAAGCCTAGTACCCATTAATTATTTTTCCTGATCCTCTCCCTCCTTCCACCCTCCACCTTCTGAAAGGCCCCAGCGTGTGTTGTTCTCCTGTCTGTCTCCACGCGTTCTCATCATTTAGCTCCCACTTATAAGTAAGAACATGCAGTATTTGCTTCTCTGTCCCTGCATCAGTTTGCTAAGGATAATGACTTCCAGCTCCATCCATGTCCTGCAAAGGAAATGATCTCATTCCTTTTTCTGCTGCTTAGTATTCCATGGTATATGTGTACCACATTGTCTTTATTCGGTCTATCATTGATGGGCATTTAAGTTGAGTCCACATCTTTGCCATTGTGAATGTTGCTGCAATGAGCATATGTGTGCATATGTCTTCATAATAGAATGATTTGTATTCCTTTGGGTATAATGGTATTTCTGTCTTTAGGTCTTTGAGAAATCACCACACAGTCTTCCACAATGGCTGACCTAATTTGCACTCTCACCAATAGTGTATAAATGTTCCTTTTTCTCCAAAACCTTGCCAGCATCTTTAATTTTTTGACTTTTTAATAATCGCCATTCTGCCTGGTGTGAGATGTTATCTCATTGTGGTTTTGGTTTGCATTTCTCTAATGATCAGTGATGTTGAGCTTTTTTTCATATGTTTGTTGGCTGCATGTATGTCTTCTTTTGAGAAGCATCTGTTTATACGCTTTGCCCACTTTTTAAAGGGGTTGTTTTGTTTTTTCTTGTAAATTTGTTTGAGTTCCTTATAGATGCTAGATATTAGACCTTTGTCCAATGCATAGCTCGCAAAAAATTTTCCTCATGCTGTAAGTTGTCTGTTTACTCTGTTGATAATTTCTTTTGCTGTGCAGAAGCTCTTTAGTTTAATTAGATCCCATTTGTCAATTTTTGTTTTTGTTACACTTGCTTTTGTCACCTTTGTCATAAAATCGTTGCCCATGCCTATGTCCTGAATGGTATTGCCTACCTTGTCTTCCAGGGTTTTTATAGCTTTGGGTTTTACATTTAAGTCTTTAATCCATGTTGAGGTGATTTTTGTATATGTTGTAAGGAAGGGGTTCAGTTTAAATCTTCTGCATATGGCTAGCCAGTTATCCCAGCACCATTTATAAATAGGGAATCCTTTCCCCATTGCTTGTTTTTGTCAGGTTTGTCCAAGATCATAGTTGTAGGTGTGTGGTCTTATTTCTGGATTCTCTATTCTGTTCCATTGGTCTATGTGTCTGTTTTTGTACCAGTACCATGCCGTTTTGGTTACAGTAGTCCTGAAGTATAGTTGAAATCAGGTACCAGATACCTCCAGTTTTGTTCCTTTTGCCTAGGATTGCCTTGGCTATTTGGGCTCTTTTTTGGTCCTATGTGCATTTTAAAATATTTTTTCGAGTTCTGTGAAGAATGTCAATGGTAGTTTGATAGGAATAGCATTGAATCTGTACTTTACACTGGGAAGTATGGCCATTTTCACTATACTGATTTTTCCTATCCATAAGCACAGGAAATTTTTTCATTTGTTTGCATCATCTCTGATTTCTTTGAACAGTGGTTTGTAGTTCTCCTTGTAGAGATCTTTTACCTCCTAAGTTAGCTGTATTCCTAGGTATTTTATTCTTTTTGTGGCATTTGTGAATGGGAGTTCATTCCTGATTTGGCTCTTGGCTTATCTGTTGTTGGTGTGTAGAAATGCTAGTAATTTTTGCACATTGATTTTGTATCCTGAGACTTTGCTGATGTTGTTTATCAGGTTAAGAAGCTTTTGGGCTGAGCCTATTCACCTGTCAATCTTCTGGTCCTGGGCTTTTTTGTGGTTTGTAGGCTGTTTATTACTGCCTTAAGTTCAGAACTCGTTATTTGTTCAGGGATTGAATTTCTTCTTGGTTCAGTCTTGGGGGCAGTATATATGTCCAGGAATTGATCCATTTCTTCTAGATTTTCTCATTTACGTGCATAGAAATATTCATAATATTTTCTGGTAGTTGCTTATATTTCTGTGGGGTCAGTGGTAATGTTTTTATTGTTTCTGATTGCGTTTATTTGAATTTTCTTCCTTTTCTTCTTTATTAGTCTAGCTAGTGGTCTATATATTTTCATAATTTTTTTTAGAAACCTCCTGACTTCATTGATCTTTTGAATGCTTTTGCGTGTTTCTGTCTCCTTCAGGAGACAATACCCTTGTTAATTTTTTTTTGTGGTTGTTGTTATTTCTTGTCCTCTGCTAGCTTAGGGATGTGTTTGCTCTTTGTTCTCAGGTTCTCTTAGTTGTGATTTTAGGTTCTTAACTTGAGATCTTTCTAACTTTTTGATGTGGGCATTTACAGCTATAAATTTCCCTCTTAACACTGCCTTAGCCGTTTCCCAGAGATTCTGGTACATTGTATCTTTGTTCTTATTAGTTTCAAAGAACTTCTTGATCTCTGCCTTAATTTCATTATTTACCCAAAAGTCATTTAAGAACAGGTTATTCAATTTCTCTTTAATTGTATGGTTGAGTGAATTTCTTATTCTTGATTTTGAATTTGATTGCACTGTGGTCCAAGAGACTATTACGATTTCAGTTCTTTTGCATTTGCTGAGGAGTGTTTTACTTCCAATCATGTGATCGATTTTAGAGTAAGTGCCATGTGGCAATGAGAAAAATGTGTATTCTGTTGTTTTGGGGTGGAGAGTTCTGTAGATATCTATCAGGTCCATTTGATCCAGGACTGAGTTCAGGGCCTGAATACCTTTGTTAATTTTCTGTCTTGATGATCTGTCTATTATTGTCAGTGGGGAATTCAAGTCTTCCACTATTATTGTGTGAGATTCTAAGTCTCTTTGGAGGTCTCTAAGAACTTGCTCATGAATCTGTGTGCTCCTGTATTGGGTGCATATATATTTAGGATAGTTAGATCACAAACATATGGAACATTTTCCAGGAGAGAGCCTATGTTAAGCCACAAAAAAGTCTCAACAAATTTTCAAAAGTTGAAACCATATCAAATATCTTCTCCAGTCACAATGGAATAAAACTAGAAATATACACCAAGAGAAACTTTGGCAACTAGACAAATACATGGAAATTAAACAACATGCTCCTGAATAACCATTGAGTCAGTAGAGAAATTAAAATGGAAATCAGAAAGTTTCTTGAAGCAAATGAAAATGGAAACACAACATACCAAAACCTGTGGGATACAGTTAAACAGGGCTAAAAGGGACGTTTATAGCAATAAATGCCTACCTTAGAAAAGTAAAAACACTACAAATTAATAATATAACAATGAACCTCAAGGAACTAAAAAGCAACAACAAACCACATCCAAAATTAGCAGAAAAAATAATAAATATCAGAATAGAACTAAATAAAGACTTCTAAAAACCATGTAAATGATCAACCAAGTGAAAAGATCGTTCTACAAAAAGATAAACAAAAGTAATAAACCACTAGCTAGACAAACCAAGAAAAAAAGAGAGAAGACTCAGACAAAATCAGAAAAAAAAAAAAAGAGAAACATTACAACTGATACCGCAAAAATACAAAAGATTATCAGAGACTATTATGAACAATTCTGTACTGACAAACTCAAAAACCTGGAGGATATGGATAAATTCCTGGAAACATACAACCTAGCAAGACTAAATTAGGAAGAATAGAAAACCTGAAGCCCTAACATCTGTGAACCGTTCTCACAGCGGGCCCAGTGGGCACCTGACCAACATGTGATTATTTCCTCAGCGCTGGTTTGCATGCTTGAAATAGACCTGCTCAGCAACAGGCAGAATCCGCAGTTCACTTCCTTTTCTACCTTTTATTTTCAGTTCAGGGGTACAGGTACAGGCTGTTATATAGGTAAACTTGTGTTGTAGGAGTTTGTTGCACAGATTAATCACCCAGTTTTTAAGCCTAGTACCCATTAATTATTTTTCCTGATCCTCTCCCTCCTTCCACCCTCCACCTTCTGAAAGGCCCCAGCGTGTGTTGTTCTCCTGTCTGTCTCCACGCGTTCTCATCATTTAGCTCCCACTTATAAGTAAGAACATGCAGTATTTGCTTCTCTGTCCCTGCATCAGTTTGCTAAAGATAATGACTTCCAGCTCCATCCATGTCCTGCAAAGGAAATGATCTCATTCCTTTTTCTGCTGCTTAGTATTCCATGGTATATGTGTACCACATTGTCTTTATTTGGTCTATCATTGATGGGCATTTAAGTTGAGTCCACATCTTTGCCATTGTGAATGTTGCTGCAATGAGCATATGTGTGCATATGTCTTCATAATAGAATGATTTGTATTCCTTTGGGTATAATGGTATTTCTGTCTTTAGGTCTTTGAGAAATCACCACACAGTCTTCCACAATGGCTGACCTAATTTGCACTCTCACCAATAGTGTATAAATGTTCCTTTTTCTCCAAAACCTTGCCAGCATCTTTAATTTTTTGACTTTTTAATAATCGCCATTCTGCCTGGTGTGAGATGTTATCTCATTGTGGTTTTGGTTTGCATTTCTCTAATGATCAGTGATGTTGAGCTTTTTTTCATATGTTTGTTGGCTGCATGTATGTCTTCTTTTGAGAAGCATCTGTTTATACGCTTTGCCCACTTTTTAAAGGGGTTGTTTTGTTTTTTCTTGTAAATTTGTTTGAGTTCCTTATAGATGCTAGGTATTAGACCTTTGTCCAATGCATAGCTCGCAAAAAATTTTCCTCATGCTGTAAGTTGTCTGTTTACTCTGTTGATAATTTCTTTTGCTGTGCAGAAGCTCTTTAGTTTAATTAGATCCCATTTGTCAATTTTTGTTTTTGTTACACTTGCTTTTGTCACCTTTGTCATAAAATCGTTGCCCATGCCTATGTCCTGAATGGTATTGCCTACCTTGTCTTCCAGGGTTTTTATAGCTTTGGGTTTTACATTTAAGTCTTTAATCCATGTTGAGGTGATTTTTGTATATGTTGTAAGGAAGGGGTTCAGTTTAAATCTTCTGCATATGGCTAGCCAGTTATCCCAGCACCATTTATAAATAGGGAATCCTTTCCCCATTGCTTGTTTTTGTCAGGTTTGTCCAAGATCATAGTTGTAGGTGTGTGGTCTTATTTCTGGATTCTCTATTCTGTTCCATTGGTCTATGTGTCTGTTTTTGTACCAGTACCATGCCGTTTTGGTTACAGTAGTCCTGAAGTATAGTTGAAATCAGGTACCGGATACCTCCAGTTTTGTTCCTTTTGCCTAGGATTGCCTTGGCTATTTGGGCTCTTTTTTGGTCCTATGTGCATTTTAAAATATTTTTTCGAGTTCTGTGAAGAATGTCAATGGTAGTTTGATAGGAATAGCATTGAATCTGTACTTTACACTGGGAAGTATGGCCATTTTCACTATACTGATTTTTCCTATCCATAAGCACAGGAAATTTTTTCATTTGTTTGCATCATCTCTGATTTCTTTGAACAGTGGTTTGTAGTTCTCCTTGTAGAGATCTTTTACCTCCTAAGTTAGCTGTATTCCTAGGTATTTTATTCTTTTTGTGGCATTTGTGAATGGGAGTTCATTCCTGATTTGGCTCTTGGCTTATCTGTTGTTGGTGTGTAGAAATGCTAGTAATTTTTGCACATTGATTTTGTATCCTGAGACTTTGCTGATGTTGTTTATCAGGTTAAGAAGCTTTTGGGCTGAGCCTATTCACCTGTCAATCATCTGGTCCTGGGCTTTTTTGTGGTTTGTAGGCTGTTTATTACTGCCTTAAGTTCAGAACTCGTTATTTGTTCAGGGATTGAATTTCTTCTTGGTTCAGTCTTGGGGGCAGTATATGTGTCCAGGAATTGATCCATTTCTTCTAGATTCTCTCATTTACGTGCATAGAAATATTCATAATATTTTAGGAATTCTTGTAATGCAAGTCTGGTGGTAATGAATTCCCATGGCATTTGTTTGTCTGAAAATAATCTTATTTCTCCTTTGCTTATGAAGCTTAGTTTGGCCAGATATGAAATTTTGGGTTGGAAATTCTTTTCTTTAAGAATATTGAGGCCGGGCGCAGTGGCTCAAGCCTGTAATCCCAGCACTTTGGGAGGCCGAGGCGGGTGGATCACGAGGTCAGGAGATCGAGACTATCCTGGCTAACATGGTGAAACCCCGTCTCTACTAAAAATACAAAAAACTAGCCGGGCGTGGTGGCGGGCGCCTGTAGTCTCAGCTACTTGGGAGGCTGAGGCAGGAGAATGGCGTGAACCCGGGAGGTGGAGCTTGCAGTGAGCCGATATCACGCCACTGCACTCCAGCCTGGGAGACACAGCGAGACTCCGTCTCAAAAAAAAAAAAAAAGAATATTGAATATTGGCCCTCAATCTCTTCAGGCTTGTAGGGTTACCACTGAGAGGTCCACTGTTAGTCTAATTGGCTTCCCTTTGTAGGTGACCTGGCCTTTGTCTCTTGCTGCCCTTAACATTTTTTCTTTCATATCAATCTTGGAGAATCTGACGATTACGTGTCTTGGGGATGATCTTCTCATGGAGTAACTTACTTGCCACCTCTGCATTTCTGAATTTGAATGTTGGCCTGTCTAACTAGACTGGGGAAGTTCTCATGGATGATATCCTGAAATGTTTTCCAGATTGGTTCCATTCTCCCCATGACAGGTATACCAATTATTTGTAGATTCAGTTTATTTACATAATCCCATGTTTCTGGGAGGTTTTATTAATTCCTTTTCATTCTTTTTTCTCTATTCTTATCTTCCTGTCTTATTTCAAGAAGTCAGTCTTCAAGCACTGAGATTCTTTCCTCCACTTGCCATATTCTGCTATTAGTACTTGTGACTACACTATGAAATTCCTGTAGTGTGTTTTTTGGCTCTATCTGATTGGTTACATTCTTCTTTATACTGGCTATTTTGTCATTCACTCCAGCAATGTTTTATCATGATTTTTAGCTTCCTTGCATTGGATTACAGTGTGCTCCTTTAGCACAGTGAACTTTATTCCTATCCATATTCTGAATTCTACTTCTGAATTCTACTTTCTGTTACTCAGCCTTAGCCTGGTTCCAAACCCGTGCTGGCTTTTTGAGTTTTCAGCATTCTTGCGCTGATTCCTTCTCATGTTTGTGGGCGTATCTACCTTCAATCTTTGGGGTTGCTGACCTTTGAATGGGTTTAGTTTTTTCTCTTCTTTTGTTTTCTCTTTTAACAATCTGGCCACTTTTCTGTAGGGCTGCTGCAGTTTGCTGGGGGTCTGCTCCAGTCCCTAGTTGCCTCTGATTTTCCAGTACCTGGAGGTATCACCAGTGAAGGCTATGTAACAGCCAAGATGGCAGTCTGCCCCTTCCTCTGGAAGCTCTCTCTCAGGGAGGTACAGACCTGTTGCAGGCCAAACCCACCTGTAGGAGGTGCTAGAGACCTTGGTTGGGAGGTCTTGCCCGGTCAGGAGGAACAAGATCAGGATCCGGAGGTTTATTAAAGGGAAGAAAGTGCCCTCAGGAGACACAGAAATGATTCCATTGAACTGGAAGCTAACACAGCCACCCGGCGCCTTCAGTTCCTTATGCTTCTGAATCAACAGAAAAGGAAGGAGTGACTACACTGTCTGGGGTGATTGGTCCTGGTCATCATGGGGAATTGGTCTGCTACTACACAATGGCAGCAAATAAGACTATGTCTGGAGCACAGGAGATCTTTTAGAGCATCTCTTACTAATACTCTGCCATAATTAAAGTCAATAAAAACTAAAACAACCCAAGTCAGGTAGGACTACTAATGACACATACCCTTTAGGAATGAAGGTTTAAGTCATCCAAGCAGGAAAAGAAACCTAATCAGCTGAGGAACTTGCTGAAGGCCATGGGAATATGGGATGCTTAGTAAAAAAAGAAAAAAGTCTTTATAAATATTAGTTTTGGCTGGCACAGTGGCTTATGCCTGTAATCCCAGCACTTTGGGAGGCTGAGGTGGGTGGATTGCTTAAGTCTAGGAATGTGAGACCAACCTGGGCAACATGCTGAAACTCCATCTCTACTGAAAATAAATACAAAACATTAGTCAGGCTTGGTGATGTGCTTGTAGTCCCAGCTACTTAGGAGGTTGAGGTAGGAGGATCACTTGTGCTCAGGAGGTGGAGATTGCAGTGAGCCAAGGTAATGCCACTGCACTCCAGCCTGGGCAACAGAACAAGACTCTGTCTCAAATAAATAAGTAAGTAAATAAATAATCAGCTGTAACCATGTGACCTGTTATAGAAATAAAGATGGCAAACGTTATGAGTATTACCTTCTTATATTTTATAAAGATATTTATGTCTGTGTGTATGTATCTGTACATGTATTAAGCAAATACCTTTGTTTTCATCTTTTCCTGATCGTCTTATAATAAAACATAAGATGTGCTAATAGTTCCCTTTTATTAATGATTTTTAAACTTTTTTTAAACATGGTATTGAGGTTATAGCACATCGAAGAAAAGAGTGCATATCATGCATTCAGTTTGATTCTTTTTCTGAGGAAAGGGTTAGTGTGTTTTTAGTTGGATGCAAACTAGTTGTATCATCTTTGGCAAATGTGTGACTTTATAGTTGTTTTTATTTGGAGACTAAGTATGGTTTAAGAAAACATTAATGGGTGCCAAGTTCACAAGCATGGACTGGGATGATGGGTCTTATGTGTCAATTTGACTAATCCATAGCACCTAGTTATTTAATCAAACACTAATTTATATGTTGATATGATGGTGTTTTGCAGTTGTGGTTAAAATCTGATGTCAGTTGATTTTATGAAAAGGAAATTACTCTCAAAAATCTGGGTGGGACTTTTTGAGTCAGTTGAAGGCCTTTGGGCAAAATATGAGGCTTCCCAGAGAAGAAAAAATTCTGCCTGAGGTTGACAGTAGCAACTACAGTTTAGGCTTCCAGTCTCCCAGCCTGGTCTACAAATTTCAGACTGAAGCCTGCAACATTGTGACTTTCCAGCCTGCCAGGTGTAATTTGTGACATCAATAATGTAAAAGGAGGGCTGGAAAAAGATGTGAAGAAGCAAGCCAAGTGTGGTGGCTTATGTCTGAAATCCCAGCACTTTGGGAGGCCAAGGTGGGCGGATTGCCTGAGCTTGGGAGTTCAAAACCAGCCTGGCCAATATGGCGAAACTCCGTCTCTACTAAAAATACAAAAAATTAGCATGGCTTGATGGCAGGCACCTGTAATCCCAGCTACTCGGGAGGCTGAGGCAGGAGAAGCACTTGAACCCAGGAGGTGGAGGTTGCAGTGAGCCGAGATCATGCCATTACACTCCAGCCTGGGCGACAGAGTGAGATTCTCTCTCTCTTAAAAAAAAAAAAAAAAAAAAAAAAGCGGGTCCGGGCGCGGTGGCTCAAGCCTGTAATCCCAGCACTTTGGGAGGCGGAGAAGGGCGGATCACGAAGTCAGAAGATCGAGACCATCCTGGCTAACACAGTGAAACCCCGTCTCTACTAAAAAATACAAAAAACTAGCCGGGCGTGGTGGCAGGCGCCTGTAGTCCCAGCTACTCGGGAGGCTGAGGCAGGAGAATGGCGTAAACCCAGGAGGCAGAGCTTGCAGTGAGCTGAGATGGCGCCACTGCACTCCAGCCTGGGCGACAGAGTGAGACTCCGTCTCAAAAAAAAAAAAAAAATTCAAAACAAAACAAAAAAAAAGCGGAGTGCTCATATATGACTGAAGTTGGTTTCAATTCGAGATTCTTATAACAGTTTTGTTACATATAATACCATAGTAATCACAAAGAAAACATACATAAACTATACATGAAAGAAAATGAGAAGTTATTCAAAATATATTGCTAGAAAAAAATTGACTTAACACAAAGGAATGTTGGAATGAAGAACATGAGGGATGAAACAGCTATAAGACATGCATAAAACCAACATCAAAATTACAGAAGTAAGTCGTTCCTTATCAGTAATTACTTTAAAGGTAAGTGGATTAAACTACCCAGTCAGAACTCAGAGATTATCACAATGGATAGAATAAAAAGAATCTAACCATATGCTGACTACAGGATACTCACTTTGCATCTAAGGACACATACTAGTTGAAACTGGAAGGATAGAAAAGGACATTCATGAAAATAGTAAAGAAGAATTTTTTATGATCTCTCAAAAGGTTCTGTGTGTTGGCTGAGCTCAGATGATGGCCTGGGAGTTTTACATCGTTCAGGAAATGAAGCGGAAGGAACCAGATGCAGGCAGGATGGTTAATAGCAGTGTCCAGAACTTACACAATCACACTTCAGCCATATTTTATTGGCTAATACATTTATCAGATCTGATCATGTTTAAGGGGGTGGAGAGACCTTACCTCCTGATGAGGGAGTGGTGGGTCAAACTAAAGAAAACCAAGTGTGATGGAAGATATTTTTGTAGCTCTTTTTGGAAAATACATGCAATCCAAAACATCCTATTGGCCAAAAAGGAAGAACACCATCACTCCTTACCCCTCCAGTGTAAGTCCTGTGATTCTATAGTATCCTGGGGAAGGATCATGTCTTAGGAAGCAGGTGTGGAGTCAAAGCTCTAAATAAAGCCCCATCTACAGTCATAATTTCACACTATTTTGATGAAATTTTGTGTCATTTTCGATAAAATAGGGGCTCACAAACTCTTCAGGGATCTCTCCAGTGGCGGGGATGACATGCTTCCTCCTCCACAGTTCAACTTTACAGATAAGTGGATCTAGGTCTCAGTTTCAGTTATTTAAAACGTCAGAGACTTGGATGCATGCAGGTCACAAAAAGGTGAAAGAATGTTCTCTTACTTTCGCTTCTCTCACTCACTGCACCCTGAACAAGAACCTGCTCTACCTTGACCTTTTGAATGGGGAGGAGAGTCGCACTCCTGCCTAACCTTCAAGTTTCCAGAGATAAACCTGCTGCCCAAACAGCATGGTTCATTATGACGACTAAACCTTACACCAACAGCTCTCCCCTTATCCACCATGGCAGACACTGAATCCCATGGAAAGACCCAGAAAATTCTTGCTCAGTAGGACCAGTGTCATGCCCATTCTGCCAAAATGAAGCTAATATATTCATCACAATATGGGGTGTTGATAGGGATATAAAAATGATTACCAAAAAAATTTGACAAAAAAATCTTTTAAAAATCTTCTGCTCCAAAGGAATGCAGCTCCTTGCCAGCAACAGAACAAAGCTGTATGGAGAATGGCTTTGACGAGTTGAGAGAAGAAGGCTTCAGACTATCAGTAATAACAAACTTCTCTGAGCTAAAAGAGGATGCTCGAACCCATCACAAAGAAGCTAAAAACCTTAAAAAAGATTAGATGAATGGCTAACTAGAATAAACAGTGTAGAGAAGTCCTTAAATGACCTAATGGAGCTGACAACCATGGCACAAGAACTACGTGATGCATGCGCAAGCTTCATTAGCTGATTTGATCAAGTGGAAGAAAGGGTATCAGTGATTAAAAATCAAATGAATGAAAAGAAGTGAGAAGAGAAGTTTAGAGAAAAAAGAGTAGAAAGAAACAAAGCCTCCAAGAAATACGGGACTATGTGAAAAGACCAAATCTACATCTGATTGGTGTACCTGAAAGTGATGGGGAGAATGGAACCAAGTTGGAAAACACTCTGCAGGATATTATCCAGGAGAACTTCCCCAACCTAGCGAGGCAGGCCAACATTCAAATTCAGGAAATACAGAGAATGCCACAAAGATACTCCTCGAGAAGAGCAACTCCAAGACACATAATTGTCAGATTCACCAAAGTTGAAATGAAGGAAAAAATGTTAAGGGCAGCCAGAGAAAAAGGTTGGGTTACCCACAAAGGGAAGCCCATCAGACTAACAGCGGATCTCTCAGCAGAAACTCTACAAGCCAGAAGAGAGTGGGGACCAATATTCAACATTCTTAAAGAGAAGAATTTTCAACCCAGAATGTCATATCCAGCCAAACTAAGCTTCATAAGTGAAGGAGAAATAAAAGGGAGGCAATGGCAGAAGAATCAAGGCAGAACTACAGTGGTAGAAGAGAAGAAAAATGTAAACATGGAGACATAAGACAAGAAGATGACTGATGAAGGAAGTGTCTCAAATACATAAATACATACATACATACATAAAAGAGAAGTTTTACCGTGTCCCTCTTCTGCTCCAAATTGTCCTCTACCTCCCACCTCACTCAGAGCAAAGGTCAGATGCTTCCCCATTCCCCTCAAGCCCACTTGCTCTGGCTGTACTTCTGATCTCACCTCACTTTCTCTCTGTCCAGCCCTCCTGGCCTCCTTGTTCTTCTGGGAACACACACACTTTCCTGCCCTGGTACATCTGAACTGGAGTTCCTCTGCCTGGAAAGAACTTCTCCAGACATCCTCGTGGACAACTCCTCATGTCCCTCAAATCTTTCCTCAAAGATCACCTTTGCAACGTGGCACACACTGACCACCCCAGCACAACAGCCACATTCCCTATCCCTACTGCCCACACCCTGGATCACCTGTCTCACAGCACTTACCACCTTCTAGCACTTTCTTCCCTTGCTCTGGTTATAATGTATCTTTCGTCTGCCTCCGCATTGGAACACATGCTACCCAAGGTCAGAGATTTTTCTCATTTACTTCAGTGATGTTCCCCAGATGCAGAACCCCTCTGTCCTGTGTCTGGCTGACGACAAAGGTCAGTTGAATGAATGATCAGTGCAGAGCACCTCCCTATTCTAAAGCCAGTATCTTTATTAACATAGCTTCAGGCTAAATGCTGTTTTGTGGTGACCACAGCACAAGGTCCCCTCACACTGACACCGAGGCTGCCTGTGCTTTTCTCAGCAGTGCTGCTTGTGGTCCTCCCTCCTCCATCCTTCCTCCCACACCAACCCCCCCACACACCGCAGCACACAATCAGGTTTCTCTCTTCAGGAAAGAACAGTCCTTGATGCCCACAGGTGGTGTTTGCATGTAGGTGACAGCTAAGGTGATAGCACCCAACCTCAAGAGGAGTGCGCAGGTGCCCAAGGTGGTGGGTTGGGTTGAGGAATTCCCAGGACCCGGGCCTGTGTTCTCTGTCTCAGTGGGAGGGGTCGATGAAGCTGCCTCTTCATCATTAAATGCTGTGCCAACGAGTCCCTTAATTTTCTTTTTGCCTGGAGGACTGAAACATTTATTATAGTTTAGGTCTATGGTTATAATGTTTTTCACTACCTATATGTCTAAAATCCCTGTAATTTTTGATAGACATATTCAGGGTATGTTAGTTAACTTGATTTAATCATTACACTTGGTATACATATATCAGTATATCACCCAATATTTCATGAATGTATTATGGTTTGTCACTTAAAATTATACAGATATATGTTTGAAAAAGGTATTATTTTCTGGGAATAGAATCTAGTTTCACAGCATTTTCCTTTTATGTTTTTAAAGATGTTGGCCAGGCGCGGTGGCGCACACCTGTAATTCCAGGACTTTGGGAGGCTGAGGCGGGCAGATCACGAGGTAAGGAGAACCAGACCATCTTGGCTAACACGGTGAAACCCCGTCTCTACTAAAAATACAAAAAATTACCCAGGCGAGGTGGCGGGTGCCTGTAGTCCCAGCTACTGGGGAGGCTGAGGCAGGAGAATGGCGTGAACTCGGGAGGTGGAGCTTGCAGTGAGCCGAGATCGTGCCGCTGCACTCCAGCCTGGGCGACAGAGCGAGACTCCGTGTCGCAAAAAAAAAAAAAAAAAAAAAAAGATATTGCTCGTTTGTCTCCTCATTTGCATTGTTTCCAGTGAAATAACTGCTGACATCTTTATTATTATTTTTCACTTTCTGTTTTTTTTTAAATTTTCTCTCCTTCTATGGTTTTCAAAAAATACATGTTTTTTTCACCCACAATCATAGAGTGAACTTGAGCAACAATCTATAGAGAGGGCTTTTGACTATTGGTTGTAAATTTTTAGAAACAGTTGTTTGCTCTTTGTTTTATTAGGTCAAAGGCTAATTTCCTCAGAGTGTTCTTATATTGAAGAATGTCATAAACAATTTTATCTGTGATCTTGGCTGAACCATGGTGCCCAGTTAGGTGATCAAGCATTATTCTGGATGATTTGTGAGGATATTTCTTGGATAATATTAACACATAAATAGCTAGACTGAGTAAAGTAGATTGATGCCTATAATACGGGTGGGGTTCATCCAATTCATTGAAGATGTAAATTAAACACAACACTGACCTTCCTCAAGGAAGATGGAACTCTGCAGCAGACAGTGCTGGGATTTGAACTGCAGTATCAGTCAACTGACCCACAAACAGCTGGTTGGTTTGTGTACAGCATTTGCAAGATGAATGGACAACATCCTGTTTGGAGGTCTACCACTTTGATCAAAGAAGATAAAAACAGAACAGCTCTTGTGGACCGATTTGCATGGTGTTTTCTTAGCAGTGGTGGAAGAACTGAACAATGATAAAGCTCCTATGTTTTGGTTTTTACTGACTTGCAGACAGTGACTAATAGCCTGGCCATATAATTAATCAGGAGAGCAATGGGAAAGTTGCCTATGAAAAAATCCCTGTATGAGACACAGTTTTATGGAAACCACTATGGTAATTTAAGAGGCTCACTAATGTAAGACACATGGATCCCTGATGTAGAGTGAATGTTGTTCTTGACTGAATCTCACATCAATATGTGATCCCCAGCATTAAAGGTGGGACATGGAGGGAGGGGATTGGATCATGGGGGCAATTTCTCATGAATGGTTTAGCACCATCCCCTCAGTGCTGTTCAATGCCGCTCAGAATAACTCCCTTCCAGGTTTGGAAGATGACTGCAGTCAACAAGCATTTACCTCCAAGGGTTTGCCAGGTGCACATGTAATTTCAGCTGTGAGAGTGACTGAGGCAGAAGGACAGCTTGAGTCCAGAGAGTAGAGTTTAGCCTGAGCAACATTTGATCCTAGCCAAGGAAACATATCAAGACCACATCTTAAAAAAAAAAAAATCCATATGTTTGCTTGTGGTGATCACCTGGGTCCACGAATTAAGTAGACACTGGGGGCTGTAGCAAAGCAGAGAGAGGTGGAATCAAGACATAGTCCTCTTGCATTCCCCACCTTACAGGCACAAAATACCCATAAGAAGTGTTTTCTTAACAACAAAAAAGACAGAGACAGCATATGGCTACATGGCAGATTATCTTACGGGAAGGCCTTGAAAATACATAGCTGGCAAGTGAGACTTGCCAAGTTGCCAAGATACCTTGGCCCCAAGAGGCAGCAAATGGGTCTTGGCAAGAATAGATACTCACCGTGGAGTGGGACTTGTTCAGCTGGTGGTAGGTATGTTACCAAACTGAATGGGGTCCACTCATCTGGTGCAGTAAAGGCAAACATCCACACTGAGATTTTGTTGTGGGAGAAAGGAGGGCATTTATATGTAGGACACCAAGCAAGGAGAATCAGGCAACTCACACTTAAGACCCAACCTCCTTGATGGGTTACAAGCAAAGGTTTTTAAAGGCAGGGCTAATTAGGAAAGCAGAGTTACAGACATCATAAAACTGTGCATGGAAATTATACATTGGTTTGGCCTTAAAAGTCAGAATATCCTGATGAGGGAGCTTACAGGTCTTAGGTAGATTTAAAGATTCTCTGATTTGTGATTAATAAGGAAGCAAAGCTTCCTTACATAGTTGGGGACAGTAGAGAGGAATGTTCAGGCCTGGCCTGTGGGCTTGACTCTCTCCAGGCCCCTCAGGAAAAAATTTAGAACAAAGAATGGGGGTCAGAGTTCAGTCCTCAGTTTCCCCTTATCTGAGGTCTCCCTGTCAGTGGATTTATTAGGTGGGATTCCATGTTTCTGAAAAACAACTCAGGGACATATATTAAGATATTATTGTCAGTTTGTATAGAGATTCAAACATCTTGTGACTCTAACTTCCTTGGCTATTGTTTTAAGCTATCACTACCTTCTTACTTATACAGTCACTCACTTACTTTTTAGGGCTGGCAAGGTGCCTGGAATTTCTCTTGAAGAAACTGAAGGTTTTCCTTTATTTCCATGTTGGGAGGCCCTGGTAGGCTTCTAAGAGAGGTCCCTCCTTTATCTCAGATGCACATGGTTGGAGTGCTACAAAAGAACTTGAATGGGAGGTACAGCAACCATGTGGACCACCGAGTCACATCTCTTTACACCAGAAAATGCAATTGCTCAAAATGTCCAACAATGGTCAGAGTGATACCATCCTCAAAGGAAGAGTTCTGTAGAGAATTAAAATAGTCAACATTGGGTGTATAAAGCAAGAGTGGGGAAACAAGCACGAAGGGTGGGCTTACACACCTTCATGAGTGTGCTGACACTTGACATGAGAGTATCCTCTCTTTTCCTGGTGGATCAGGGGAAGGTGCTGGTGTGATCTACATATATTCCTTCCCATGGCGGGAGGACACTGGAATGATGACTGTAATTCACCTCAACTTGCTTTTCTCATCCCTGATGCAGTGGTCCCAGGACTAGGGATGCAAATAAAAGTCCAGAAACAGCAATTATTCCTAAGCAAGAAACTGTAAATATATTTTACATCCATTATGCAATAATTCCTAAGGACCTGGAGAAGAAGGTTGTGCCTTCACTGAATCTGGCAAAGTTGGGTTTAACACTGAATGCAGCTGTACTGCCTGGAGTCAGATAACCACCCAGTTCTCTACCTGCATAACCCTAACCTCTATGAACTGGAATGGATGATGCGAGACAATTGCTAGAACAGTATTGGTCCCTGAAGTCTAAGCCAGCACAGTAGCAGAGCCTAATGTCCCTTCCAAAACTAGAAATGTTGGTATAAATGAAGAGAAAAAGAAATAGTAGCTGAGAGTAAATGAATGAACACATGGTTTGTGTAATGAGGAAAATTCAATGTTACATGAACTACTCGAAAGAGGTATAAGCAAGAGATGATATTGTCTCTTAGCTCAATTTTACCAGATGCCTGAAAGGGTGCAGCCGTATGTTGCTGAGACTATTCCTATTTTTGGACTGCACTGGGATAATTGTTAATGACCAAAGAGGATTCTGGTAATGTGCCAGGATCTTTTCACTGTTATGATTCTTCTGGTATAAAAGATCTGTAATTGGCCAGGCACAGTGGTTCACGCTTGTAATTCCACCACTTTGGGAGGCCATGGTAGGAGAATTGTTTAAGGCCAGGAGTTCGAGACCAGCCTGGGCAAAATAGTGAGACCCATTCCTACAAAATATTTAAAAATTAGTTGGGCATGGTGGTGTGCACCTGTAATGGTATCTACTCAGGAGGCTGATGCAGAAGGATCACTTGAATCCAGGAATTTGAGGTTAGAGTGAGCTATGATTGTGCCACTGCATTCTACTCTGAGCAACAGAGCAAGAGATTATCTCTGAAATAAATAAATATTATAAAAAGAGGTAATGTGGTCAAAGACCAGGGTGTGATCTGTTGTCCAATATAATATTTGGTCTTTGTCCCTGTTACCTGACAAGCAGGTTGTAAAACATTTACAATCTCCTCTGTGATAAGCATGACTTTAATGTGGCAATGAGATGACCATGGGGTGAGGAGCTCCTAGATAGCTTCAGGATGGAGACTGGTTCTCAGAAACACCAAGCTGTGATTAGAGGATTGGAGCTTTTAGCCCCATCTCTTACCTCTGGGAAGGAAAGAGAAGCTGGAGGTTGAGGTCGGTCACCAATGGCTGATGATTTAATTAATCTTGTCCACACAATGAAACGTCCATAGAAACCTCTAGAAAGTGGGTTTTGGAGAGCTTCCCAATTGTTGAGCACATCCGTGTGTCCAAGTGCTGGGAGGATAGTGAACCCCATCTCCATGGAGACAGAGGCTCCTGTGCTCAGAGCCCTTCCAGACCTCACCCTGTGCACCTCTTCATCTGGCTGCCCATTTGTATCCTTTATAACTGCTGTGGTTTCAATGTTTCCCCAAAAAAGCATCTGCTGGAAACTTCATCCGCAATGCAACAGCGTTAAGAGGTGAGACCTTTGAGAGGTGATTGGACCATCAGAGCTCTGCCCCTATTAATGAATTAAGTCTGATCATAAAAGGATCTGAGTCTGTGAGTCTAACCTCTTATTCCCCCTACCTCTCACCCTCTCTTGCCCTTTTGCTTTCTACCAGATACAGTCCCTTGATATTGGAATTTCCATCCTCGACAACCATGAACCAAATAAATTTGTGTTCGTTATAATTTTTCTAGTCTCAGGTGTTCTACTATAGTGGTATAATTTAAACCAGGGGTCCCTAACCTCCCGGCTGCAGACTGGTACAGGTTCCTGGCCCAGTAGGAACCAGACCGCACAGCAGGAGGTGATCGGTGGGTGAGAGAGCATGAGCATGACCACCTGAGTTCTGCCTCCTGTCAGATCAGTGGCAGAATTAGATTCCCATAGAAGCACAAACCCTACTGTGACCTCTGCATGCCAGAGATCTAGGTTGCATGCTCCTTATGAAATGCTAATGCCTGATCATCTCAGGTGGAACAGTTTCATCTCAAAACCACTCCCCTCTACCCCCGAATGGTCCATGGAAAAATTGTCTTCCTTGTGCCCAAAAGGCTGGGGACTGCTAATTTAAGCTATAACAATAATAAACTGCAATACTGAGTGTGAAAGGAAAATAAAATTTCAGGACACCAAATTCGCTATACCAAAGGGAAAAGTTAAGTTTGGAAACTGAGTGATGGAAAGACTGTGTGGTATATGATGAGGTTTCTCTTCAAATAACCCAATCAATCTTATTATTTAATTCATAGTGGCCCCCTTTTTTTCCCTTTCCCTCCTTTTTGTCCTTTTTGCCTTTGTTAGATGCCCAGGCACGCCACAGTACCAGGCGTTATCAGTACCTTCTCACATTCCTTTCCTTATTTGGAAAGAGGACTTAACTTTCTAGCTCATTACAGACACCCCTTCCCATTTCCTCTGCGCTTTCTTTTACATGTCCACCTTATCTAAAAAAATCAAATGTGTAGCCAACTGGGATTGGTTTAGATTGTATGACCCAACCCCAACCAATGGGGAAAGCGTACAGGGGCAGGACTTGCATCAGGAATAAAGGCTCTCATGCCCCTTTGTTCAGGGCGCTGTCATGGCGACTGGCCAAGAAGACACCCCTCTGCGTGGAAGTAAAATTGCTTTGCTAAGAATCCTTTGTTCGAGTGTCCAATTTCCTTAGGATTTTGAGCGTGATTCCTAACAGTTCTGGCACCCAACTTTGGGGATCTAATATCCTCCTTTGGGAAGGGAGCCTTCGGGCATTCCACCCAGGGGGACGCGTCCTACTATCTAGTTATGGTGGCCCTAGGGTGAAGGAGAACAAATCTCCTTCGTCCGTTGTGACGAACAAATCTGGATTCTCAGCAAAGCAGGGAGGAGAGGCTTGCAAGACTGCAGCAATAAGAGTACCAGGTAATTCTTCTGCATGGAATAAGGTAGGAAACTTCGCGAAGGCCACTAAGTATTTCCTGGGTGGTCGAGATAAGTTGGAGGCTGAGAGTGTGTGAATGGAACTAAGTAGTACTGTGGTTGTGTAGCGTGAGTGAGTCTTCTTTGCCGTCTGTTGCTGCCATCTATCTACTAGAGGCAGGAACAGAGTAGACAAAGAGGAAGGGGGAGGGTAGAAATCCCAAACAGGTGGGGTTGGAGACTTTTCCCAAAGCCTCAGTAAGCCTCCAGGAAGGGGGAGGGTAGAAATCTCTAACAGGAGGGGTTGGACCCCCCCATAAGGCCTAAGATGGGAAACGTTTCAAGTAAGACAGGAAAATCAAAGAGTCTAGAGAGAGATGGAAGTCCTTCTGGTAGCCCCTTGGGGGTTTATGCCAAAGTATTGGAAAGATAGTGAGAGAACCAAGTATAAACGAAAATAGCAGATGACAAAATATTGTTGCTTTATTTGGGTTCGAGAACCCATCCTTAAACCCTCACTTTTCTGGCCAAAATTTGGGTCTAATGATTTGTCAGCTCTTAATGGAACATATTACTGGTAAGAGCCCTGTCTCCCAGGAAAAAAATCGGTTGCGCCCTCTGCTGGCAGCAGGGACTAGGTCTCCTTTATCTTTTAGACTTCGGAGGGAGAAACAAGTCAACCCTTCTGAAAGAGAAAAAGTTCCCGTGCCTGGACAACCTACACCTACTAACACGTGGGATCTTCTAAATCATCTTCCTTCATTCAGCGTCCCGGATCCCACCCCTCCGGTTCCCGTCTCAGGTTCCTCCCCTGTTTGGGTCACTCTTCCAGCTGCCCCAGGCTGTGCTGTCCCTCCGGCTGTGACTTCGGGTTACTCCCCAGCCATTTCAGGCAGCATCCCAGCCTGTTCTATTCCCCCAGCTGCTGCTGTGGATCCCTCCTCTGCTTGTGGTGCTTCTGCTCATATTGCTCCCCCTCCTTATAATCCCAACTCTGCAGAATTACTGTCTTGTGAGCCTGCCCCCTCCCAACCTATTAAGTATCCCTCTTTAAAGGGGCTTCAACGTGAAATAGAGCGACGTAAAAAGGATATTCAGAACTTTCCATTTCCCTCCACACCCAAAGAGCCAGATCCAACTTTCTTTCCTTTAAGAGAGGTACCACAAGGCTGAGGGACTATTGGCTTTGTAAGCTCTCCCTTGACTAGTTCAGAGGTCCGGAATTTTAAAAAGGAGCTTAAGCCATTACTAGATGACCCTTACGGAGTAGCAAATCAAATTGATCAATTTTTAGGGCCTCAGATATACTCTTGGGCCGAGTTGGTGTCCATCTTGGGCATCCTCTTTTCAGGGGAAGAACGAAGTATGATTCGGAGGGCTGCTATGGCGGTTTGGGAACGCGAGCAAACTCCCAGTCAAAATGTTCCTCCTGCGGACTATAAATTTCCCACCCGAGACCCCCAGTGGGACAACAGCAATGCAAATCACTGGGAAAACATGCAGGATCTAAGGGAGATGATAATAAAAGGAATTTGAGAATCAGTAGCCCGAACTCGAAATCTTTCTAAAGCATTTGATATTCAATAGGAAAAAGATGAGGAACCCTCTAGGTTCTTAGATTGAGGGAACAAATGAGACTGTACGGAGGCCTTGATCTGGAAAAACCCCTTGGACAGGGAATGTTAAAATTTCACTTTGTTACTAAAAGTTGGCCAGACATTTCAAGAAAATTACAAAAAATAGAAAATTGGGAGGACCATCCCCTGAGTGAACTGCTCAGGGAGGTTCAAAAGGTATATGTCAGAAGAGATGAGGAAAAGCAAAAACAAAACACAAAATTTACGTTATCTACCTTCCAGCAGATAGCTCCAAATCCATATACCTCTAAGCAGGGCTTCCAAGGAGCCAGAGATTATAAGGGGCCTAGACCGGTCTTGGAGAGGACCCAAGCCTCCATCTGGAGGGCTGAGGACCTCAACTCATAAGCCCCCTAAGGGGTATGGGGGGCAAGCGCAGAGAATGCTAAGACTGAGAAGAGAGAGGGACAAGATAGATGTTACTGATGTGGAAGAACAGGCCACTTCAAGAGGGAGTGTCCTGAACTAGAGAGAGAGAGAGAGACTCTCACACTCAGGACTTTTGAAGAACAATGGGGGAGTCAAGGGTTCCACCTCTCCTATTTTAAGTCCCACCAGAAGCCCTTGATAAATTTGGAGGTGGGACCTAAGCATGAATTTATCACCTTTTTAGTTGATTCAGGGGCTTCACGCTCCTCTGTTTCCCTCCACCTGGTCTCACCTGCTCTTCAGAAGAACTTTTAGTCTCTGGGGTAAAAGGAGAAGGATTTAAGGCAAACATTTTAGAAAGCACAGAAGTCAGATATCAAGATCAATTTACTCATATTCAGTTTTTATTAATTTCTGAAGCGGGAACTAATTTATTAGGGAAGGACTTAAATGTTAAGGCTAGGCATAGGCCTTCAAGTGGGCCCTAAAGGATTCCTCACTTCACTACATTTACTCACTGCTGTGGATGAGAAATATATTCATCCCAATGTCTGGTTAAAAGAAGCAAATAGAGGGAGACTCCAAATCCCTCCAATACGTATCAAACTAAAAACTTTTGGGGAAATAGTAAGGAGAAAGCAATACCCCATTCCAGAGGGCAGAGTAGGGCTAAAGCCTGTAACTGAGGGTCTCGTTAAAGATAGGCTCCTTGAATCCTGTATGTCTCCTCACAATACGCCAATCCTGCCTGTCAAGAAATCAGATGGGTCGCATAGATTGGTGCAAGACCTTAGAGCTGTTAATCAAATAGTCCAGACCACTCACCCCATTGTTCTTAACCCTTACACCATTCTTAGCAAAATTCCATATGATCATCAGTGGTTTACAGTGATAGACTTGAAGGATGCCTTCTGGGCATGCCCCTTGGCTGAGGATAGCTGAGACATATTTGCTTTTGAGTGGGAAGACCCCTATACAGGGTGGAGACAGCAATATCGATGGACAGTCTTGTCCCAGGGGTTCACAGACTCCCCCAACATCTTTGGTAAGATCCTAGAACAAGTACTAGAGAAAGTTACAGTCCCTAAACAAATATGTCTGCTTCAGTATGGGGATGATCTTCTAATATCTGGTAAAGACATAAAAGAAGTAGGTGACTTCTCTACACACATTCTCAATCACTTGCAATATGAGAGGTTGTGGGTCTCAAAATGGAAACTTCAGTATGTAGGACCTGAAGTTAAATACTTAGGCCACCTAATCAGTGCAGGTAAACAAAAAAAAAAGGACCTGAAAGAGTGGAGGGAATTGTTTCCCTACCCCTGCTTCAAACTAAACAAGAACTCAAGAAATTTTTAGGACTAATTGGGTATTGTCATTTATGGATTGATTCATATGCATTAGAAAGTAAACTTCTATATGAGAAACTTGCCCAGTGGAAGCCTGATCGTCTCTTGTGGACTTTCCAGGAAATTCAGCAAATTAAGGCATTAAAAGAGATGCTCATAACCGCCGCTATTCTAGCTCTACTCTCCCTAGAAAAGCCATTTCATCTTTTAGTTAATGTAAACAATGGGTTAGCCCTAGGAGTGCTCACCCAAGAACATGGAGGTTGCCAACTGCCCATGGCCTCTTGTCAAAGGTCTTAGACCCAGTCACTCATGGGTGGCCCTAACATATCCAACCCATCACAGCTGCAGCAGTATTAGTCGAAGAAAGTAAGAAGTTAACCTTTGGAGGAAAGTTAACAGTAAGCACGCCCCACCAAGTTAGAACTATATTAAATCAGAAAGCAGGGAGGTGGATCACTGACTCCAGAATTTTAAAATATGAGGCTATCTTACTAGAACAAGACTATTTAATATTAACTACTGATAATTCACTTAATCCAGCAGGCTTTTTAATGGGGGATCCAAACTTAAAATGAGAGTATGCATGTTTGGATCTGATTGATTACCATACAAAAGTTTGACCAGACTTAGGAGAAACTCCCTTCAAGACAAGGCGGCACTTATTCATAGATGGGTACTCCTGGGTGATTGAAGGGAAAAGACGTAATGGGTATTCAGTGATGGATGAAAAGACACTTGAAGAAGTAGAATCAGGAAGGCTGCCTAATAATTGGTCTGCCCAAATGTGTGAACTGTTTGCACTCAGCCAAGCTTTAGGACATTTACAAAACAAAGAAGGAACTATTTAGACTGCCTTTGGGGTGGCACACATATATGGGAAAATTTGGATAGAGAAGGGTCTTATCAGTAGTACAGGCCAAGATTTAGTTCATAGAGAACTGATTGCACATGTCCTCAACAACCTCCAATTGCTGGAAGAGATAGCTACTGTACATGTCCCAGGGCACCAAAGGGACTTGTCTTTCACAAGTCGGGGAAATAATCTTGCAGATTAAATAGCAAAACAAGTTGCCATTTCTTCCAAAACGTCTGTTTTTCATTTAACTCCATGCCTTCCTTCTCCTACTGCAACCCTCATTTTCTCTTCCATTGAAAAAGAGAAGTTGATAAAAATAGGAGCTAAAGAGAAGGTGGAAGGGAAATGGATATTACCAGATCAGAGGGAGATGTTGCCAAAACCTCTCATAAGGGAGGTCTTGTCTCAATTACATCAAGGGACACACTGGGGACCCCAAGCAATGTGCGATGCAGTTATCTGGGTTTATGGGTGTATAGGAATTTATACCCTGGCCAAACAAGTTACAGATAGTTGCTTAATATGTTTAAAAAAAAAAACCTAATAAACAGGTTCTAAGGAAATCGCCCCTTGGAGGAAGAAATCCAGGGCTGAAACCATTTCAAAGTGTTCAGATCAATTACACTGAAATGCCTCCAACTGGTCATTTAAAATACTTATTAGCAATAATAGACCACTTTACCCACTGGATAGAGGCAATCCCATTCTCATGTGCAACTGCCAGTAATGTAGTTAAAGCATTAATTGAAAACATCGTACCCAGATTTGGACTAGAAGAAAATATTGATTCAGATAATGGAACCCATTTCACTGCGCATGTCATTAAGAAGTTAGCCCAGGTACTAGATATAATTTGGGAATACCATACCCCTTGGAATCCATCCTCCTCAGGAAGAGTAGAGTGGATGAATCAGACTCTAAAAAACCACTTAACTAAGTTAGTTTTAGAAACTCGATTGCCATGGACTAAATGTCTTCCTATTGCTTTGTTAAGAATCCAGACTGCCCCTCGGAGAGATATTGGCCTCTCCCCTTGTGAAATGCTTTATGGAATGCCCTACTTACACTCTACTGCTGACATCCCTATGTTTGAAACAAAGGATCAGTTCCTCAGAAATTATGTACTTGGTCTATGCTGTACTTTCTCTTCCCTTAAAACTAAAGGTCTCCTAGCACAGGCACTGCCCCTGGAGTTTCCAGCACATCAGCATCAGCTTGGAGACCACATTCTCATCAAAGGGTGGAAGGAAGGGAAGCTTGAACCAGCCTGGGAAGGACCCTACCTAGTGCTCCTAACTACTGAGACTGCAGTCTGGACAGTGGAAAGAGGATGGACTCATCACACCCAAGTCAAGAAGGCACCACCACCTCCAGAATCATGGACTGTCACTCCAGGGCCAACCACCACCAAACTAACTCTAAAAAAGAGCTTAGGGCAGGGCACAGTGGCTCACGCCTGTAATCCCAGCACTTTGGGAGGCCAAGGCGGGTAGATTACGAGGTCAGGAGATCAAGACCATCCTGGCTAACACGGTAAAACCCCGTCTGCACTAAAAATACAAAAAAATTAGCCAGGCATGCTGGAGGGCACCTGCAGTCCCAGCTACTCCAGAGGATGAGGCAGGAGAATGCCATGAACCCGGGAGGCAGAGCTGGCAGTGAGCCAAGATCGCGCCACTGCACTCCAGCCCAGACTACAGAGTGAGACTCCATCTCAAAAAAAAAAAAAAAAGAGCTTAATAATCACTTGTTTATTATCTTTTTTCTTTTCAACAGAAGGTCACCTTGTCATCAATGTAACTCAGGTTAGTCATCCTTTAACCCTTCAGTTCGATGCCTGTTCAGTCATCCCATGTGGAGACGAGCAAGCTCAAAGGAGGCTATCCCATGTTGATAAGTATCTATGTCCATATTGCAAAGAATCAAACAAGTATAAGTATGGAGCTTTAAAAAGTCCTTGTGGTGACTGGGCAGATGTTTGGTGAACTACTAAGTACAAAAGGTGGACAGCCAAGCCCTCTGCTTCAAATAAGTTATGGGGACTGAAACAAAAACTCCAACTAGTCCGTGGTCCCACCCCACCAAATTGTAAGCCATTACACTGTAACCCCTTGTTGCTGATTATAAATAATCCCCGGACAATGGCCCCAGATCCCTCTATATTCAAATGGTATGGGTTGGGAGCAGACACTGAAGGACAGCACCCTACAGGAATCTTCTCCTTAAGGTTCGTTAAAACACTGATTAACACTAATAAAGGAGTTCAGACCCCAAGTTCCGGAGACACGTGGAACCCAACGCTCTCCCCACATATAGCGAGTCCAACATCCTCCTCCCATCTCCAGAATGACCCAACCAAGGAAACAATTGTGGAGGTAGAAAACTTAAGGCAAACTATAGCTCTAGAGACAGGATACCAAGATGCAAATGTTTGGCTGGAATGGATTAAACATTCTTCTCGCACTTTAAACAAAAGCGAATGTTACCCTTGTGCGCACAGTAGATCGGAGGCCCAGATTGTCCCCTTCCCACTTGGATGGTCTTCCAACCGACCGAGCATGGGCTGTATGGTCGCTGTCTTCCAAAACCCCTCAGCCTGGGGCAACAAATCATGTCAAGCTCTTTCTCTGCTGTTCCCCGAAGTTCAACACCCTGTGGGTCAGCCCCCGAGGACCATTCAGGGTCCGTCTCCCAATGCCAATTTTACTTCGTGTCTCTCATGACAGGGAGAGAACTTGGTGTTCCTGGGATCTTTAACGGGATGCAGTGAACTTAAGCCTTTCCAAGAGCTTATCCATCAGTCTGCCCTTAGCCATCCTCGAGGAGATGTGTGGTGGTATTGTGGTGCACCAATACTGGACACTCTGCCAAGTGACTGTAGTGGAATTTGTGCTCTAATTCAATTGGCCATCCATTTCACCCTGGCATTTCATCAACCAGAAAGGGTAAGAACCAAACATCGTCAAACAAAAGAGGACCCCCATGGGTCCTTCGGTTCTCATGTTTATATAGATACCATTAGGGTCCCAAGAGGAATGCCAAATGAATTATAGGCCCGAAATCAAATAACTGCCAGATTTGAATCTGCATTCTTCTAGTGGTTAACTGTAAATAAAAATGTCAATTAGATAAATTACTTTTATTACATTCAGCAATGATTTATTAATTATACTAGAGATGCTATTAAAGGAATAGGTGAACAATTAGGACCTACCAGCCAAATGGCTTGGGAAAACAGGATAGCATTAGACATGACACTAGCAAAATAAGGTAGAGTTTGTGTCATGATCAAGACCCAATGCTGTACTTATATCCCTAATAATACTGCTACCAGCAGGACCATAACTAAAGCATTACAGTGTCTTACTGCCCTATCAAATGAGCGAGCTAAAAATTCTGGACTAAATGATCCCTTCACAAATTTAATGGGAAAATTGGTTCAGTAGATGGAAGGGACTTATGTCCTCAATCCTTATCTCTCTGGCCATTGGATTAGCATTTCTTATTCTCGTAGGATGCTGCATCATACCCTGTGCCTGAGGATTAATACAAAGACTTATTGAAACAGCTCTCACTAAAACCTCTTATGATCCTCCTCCCCCTGATTCAAATAAGCTTTTCCTTCTAGAAGACCAAGTAGAACCAAATTATGCTAGAAAAATTTGAAGAGAAAGAGTTATTAAAAAAAAAAAAAAAAGGAAGCAGGGGAAGCTGCGGGTTATTATGAGGTTTCTCTTCAAATAACCCGATCAATCTTTTATTCTTTAATTCATAGCACCCCCTTTTTTCCCCTTTTTCTCCTTTTTTTCTTTTTGTCTTTGTTGATGCCCAGGCACACCACAGTACCAGGTGTTATCAGTACCAGCTCACATTCCTTTCCTTATTTGGAAAGAGGACTTAACTTTCTAGCTCATTACAGACACCCCTTCCCATTTCCTCTCCGCTTTCTTTTACATGCCCACCTTATCTAAAAAAAATCAGATGTTTAGCCAACCGGGATCAGTTTAGATTGTACAACTCGACCCCAGCCAATGGGGAAAGGGTACAGGGCAGGACTTGCATCAGGAATAAAGGCTCTCATGTGCCTTTATTCAGGTGTGCTCTCATGGCAACTGGCCAAGGAGGCACCCCTTTGCAAAGAAGTAAAATTGCTTTGCTAAGAATCCTTTGTTCGAGTGTTCAATTTCCTCAGGATTTTGAGCATTATTCCTAACAACTGCCTTTCTTTTGTTCCTGAACAAATAACTGCAAAGATAGAAGACCACATATCTCCCCAGATGGCCTCCCTCAAGAATTGCTCACAAGATAATTCCTTGTGGGCCCCAACATCTTTACTCTAAAACTGAGTTTTGTTTAATTTCACTCTGCCAGTGTAAATTAACAGCTTATCTTCACAGGTACAAGACAAAGACAAGACTAGAAATCATCCCTCCATCTACCTGGAGACAAACGCATATTTGACTTCTCTACCCAACATTTACTTTATCGTATGTAAAATGCAGATTTACTGAGCATAAGATGAAAGCATAGTTGACTGTTCCTTTTTCCTCTCCTGCCTGCTCTTTCTTCTGTAAATATTGCAGTCCTCAAAACCCTCTTAGGAAAAAGCATGGGCCATAGATGGTACAACAATTTGTGTCTCTTCTTCCAAGGTTAATCTTCAGCTCGACAAAATAAACTTCTAAACCGATTGAGACCTGTCTCAGACGTTTTTTAGTTTACATGACTATAGCAACTTCCTAAGTTCTTTGAGTTAGTTTAAGAATTATCAGTCCTTGGGAGATGAGAGACCCCTGACTTTGCAGCCATGACAGACAGAAGTGCAGGTAACCTGGGACCCGATACTTGTGACTTGCATCTAAAGTGAGGACAGTCTTGTGGGACTGAGCCCTTAAACCTGTGGAGCCTGAGGTGAACTCCAGGTAGTTAGTGTCAGAATTGAGTCAAATTGTAGGACTCCCAGCTGCTGTTAGAGAATCGGAAAGTTATTTGGGTGGAGGAAAACCCCATCACAGAAAGAAACTTAGAGTAAGAGTAAGCAAGTACACCTCTACCTTCTTTGGTCCCAGAGGAAAAGATAAACAAAATGTAAGCATTTATTTCATGTCCCTAACTCTGCTAAACACAGGTGTTCAACCAGCTAAACCAGCTGTTCATTGTCCAGACGTGGAGTGGCCCTACCTCTAACCTAGAAGTTAAGATTTTCTTTTAGGCCTCTGAGAGGGTAACATAAAAACCAATAAATGTTAGAGATTCTCTCCCCAGAAATATTTCCACACACAAGATAATACAAATATTAATATAAAACATCAATGTGGACCTAGATCCTCTGAGATCTTAAAAACCTTGGTGTTTTAATCCTAGTAAGAGACAATGCAGAGGGAAGATGTTTGAATAATCATTTCACCATCACACAATGCCACTCCAATAATCTAGACTATAAACTGGGATAGACAAAAACTTGATGTAAATACTTTCAAGGGAATGGGTGGAAATATATTATTTCTTAGTCACTGGTTCATTCAGACACTCTGCATGCCTGCCAGGTACCAGATAAATTTCTTGTCTTGGATCACTGCTCAAGAATTAAAATTTGTCATTCTTTTCCCACCCCTCACACTCCAGCACTTGAACCCTCTTATTACATCAGAATTCCACACTGTCGATGAAAAGAGTCAAATTCTGTAACATATTTGAAGAGATTTATTCTAAGCCAAATATGAGTGACCACAGCCCATGACACAGCCCTCAGGAGACCCTGAGAACATGTGCTCAAGGTGGTTGGGGCAAAGGTTGGTTTTATACATTTTAGGAAGACATGAGACATCAATCAAATACATTTAAGATGTACATTGGTTTGGTCCAGAAAAACAGGACAACTTGAATCAGGGTTGGGGGTGGGGAGCGTCTAGGTTTTAGGTAGATTTTAAAATGTTCTGATTGGCAATTGGCTGTTATCAATAGAAAGGAATGTCTGGGTTACGATAAGAGGTTGTGGAGACCAAATTTTCTCATGCAGATGACGCCTCCAGGTGGCAGATTTCAGAGAGATTAAATTGTAAATGTTTCTTATCATACTTAAGGTCTGTGTTGATGTTAAATGCTGGTCAGCTTTTCCTGAATTCCAAAAGGGAAGAGAACATACAAAATGAGGAATGTTCGATGCCTGCTTCCCATCATGGCCTGAATCAGTCTTTCCGGTTAAATTTTGAGTGCCGCAGGTGAGGATGGTGTCCATTAAGACGTTTGGGGTTGGGTCGGGGGTCTTTGAAGTTTATTTTTGGTTTATGACACTTAGAGTCTTGAGAGGAGACAGAAACCACCTCCCTCCCTGGAACAGGACTATGATCCAGTCACCCTGGCAGTTGGTCATGGACATGAGGTTTAGGCTCCACCAGTCAGACGACCACCTGCGGGACCCTGACCCAGGATGAGGCCGTGACTGTGCAGAACGCATTTTAGTAAAGATGGCTGAGTGACAGTGGTGATGTCCAGTTGCCAGGTGCAGCAGTGACATCTGTCCTAGCCTCAGGGCCCAGTGTCCAGCACCAGGTGTCAGAGGTGTGAGCAGTGGCGTCTGTGCTCAGCAGCAGGGGCAGTTGTTACTAGGAGGGACCTGATCCAGGGTAGACTGTGGAATCTGTTCCTGGCTGTGCAGTTTCAAGCCTGCTTCTGTGGCCTTCCCCATAATAAAATTATCTCCCAATACCATATACACTACTTTATGTATAAATTAGAAAAATTTGGTTTCTGTGTTTGCTCCAAGAAGTGAGGTAACAATCTGTGCACCAGTGTCAGATAGCAGCATTCAGGGGTTTCTTTGTGCAGAGCTGAGAGCCACATCTTGAATCGTCTACCTGGCCTCCACTCCATGGTGCAGAGAATAATAAAGACATCACATCTCATATTTGATGATATATGTCTCCCCTTTTCTTTCTGAGGGGAAAACCCACTTTTAAACAGGGCTTCAAAACCCACCCAATGAACCCACCCTGGGCACTCTCTGATCACTCGTATCAGTGGTTCCCACTCTGGCTGATCAACAAGATTGCTAGTGGAGGCTCAGGAAATACTCAGGCCACTCCCCAGAACCCCCTGGATCAGAGTATTATGCACAAGACTCAGAAAACGCTTACCTAACAAGCCTTACAGCTGAGGCTGATACACAGGCATTGGGATCCTGGTGTTCTTACTACTCCAAGTGTGATCTGAAGACCAGCAGCATGAGCTCCAGCCTTGTCACAAATCCAGAATCTTTCTCCACTCCAGACTTCCTGGATCTTAGCATCATGTCCAGGTGATTCCTATGCACAGTAAAGTCTGGGACTCCTTAGTCTATGTGCCTTCTAAACTTGGTGTTCAGAACTGTGCAGTCTGCTCTGAGTGTGGCCTGATCAGATCCCTTAGCACTGGAGGTCCAGGGCCCAGTTCTTGCACTCATTCTCTTCTACAGGCAGTCACTTCCTTGGTGCCCTCATCCATGCTTGAGGTTTTAAGTATCATTTATAAGTTGTGACCTCCCTAATTGAGTCCTCCAGCCCAGTCCTTTCTCCTAAACTCCAGATTTGTCTGTCCAACTGCCACCCCAGCTCCCTCACCTGCATGACGCATAGACATCTCCTCCACTGAATGCCTGCAAAGACCCCGCCTCAAATAAGTGCCTGCCAGAGTCTCCCCATCTCCACTGACAGCAGCTCCATCCTTCTACTCACTCAGTTTAAAACTATGGGGGTCCTTGATTCCTCTCTTACACCACAGATATAATCCATTAGCAAATGCTGCGAAGTCCATCTTCAAATGCATCCAGAATCTGCTCACGTCCCACAATTTCCACTGCTCACACCCCAGTGTGAGCAACCGATATTTCCAGCCTGGAATACTGCACTCGCTTCCTACTGTTTTCCCTTCTGCCTCCCTCGTCCCTCGCCTCTCAATTCTGTTGTCAGCACAGCATTCAGACAGATCCTTTTTTTTTTTTTTTTTTTTAAATACCTTAAGTTCTGGGGTAGATGTGCAGAATGTGCAGGTTTGTCACATATGTATACACGTGCCATGGTGGTTTGCTGCTCCCATCAACTCATCATCTACATTAGGTATTTCTCCTAATGCTATCCCTCCCCTAAGCCCCCACCCCCCAACCGGCCATGGTGTGTGATGTTCCCCTCCATGTGTCCATGTGTTCTCATTGTTCAACTCACTTATGAGTGACAACATGCAGTGTTTCATTTTCTGTTTTTATGATAGTTTTCTGAGAATGATGGTTTGCAGCTTCATCCATGTCCCTGCAAACGACATGAACTCATCCTTTTCTATGGCTGCATAATATTCCATGGTGTGTATGTGCCACATTTTCTTTATTCAGTCTATCATTGATGGGTATTTGGGTTGGTTCAAGTGTTTGTTATTGTGAACAGTGCCACAATAAACATACATGTGCATGTGTCTTTATAGCAACATGATTTATAATGCTTTGGGTATATATATACTCAGTAATGAGATTGCTGGGTTAAATGGTATTTCTAGTTCTAGATCCTTGAGGAATGGCCACACTGACTTCCACAATGGTTGAACTAATTTACACTCCCACCAACAGTGTACAAGTGTTCCTATTTCTCCACATACTCTCCAGCATCTGCTGTTTCCTGACTTTTCAATGATCACCATTCTAACTGGTGTGAGATGGTATCTCATTGTGGTTCTGATTTGCATTTCTCTAATGACCAGTGATGATGAGCATTTTTTCATATGCTTGTTGGCTACATAAATGTCTTCTTTTGAGGAGTGTCTGTTCATATCCTTCACCCATTTTTTGATGGGGTTGTTTTTTCTTGTCAATTTGTTTAAGTTCTTTGTAGAGTATGGATATTAGCTCTTTGTCAGACAGATAGATTGCAAAAATCTTCTCCCATTCTGTAGGTTGCCTGTTCACTCTGATGATAGTTTCTTTTGCTGTGCAGAAGCTCTTTAGTTTAATTAGATCCCATTTGTCTATTTTGGCTTTTGTTGCCATTGCTTTTGGTGTTTTAGTCATGAAGTCTTTGCCCATGCCTATGTCCTGAATGGTATTGCCTAGGTTTTCTTCTAGGGCTTTTATGGTTTTAGGTCTTACATTTAAGTCTTTAATCCATCTTGAATTAATTTTTTGTATAAGGTGTAAGGAAGGGATCCCAGTGTCAGCTTTCTGCATATGGGTAGCCAGTTTTCCCAGCACCATTTATTAAATAGGGAATCCTTTCCCTATTGCTTGTTTTTGTCAGGTTTGTCAAAGATCAGATGGTTGCAGATGTGTGATGTTATTTCTGAGGCCTCTGTTATGTTCCATAGGTCTATATATCTGTTTTGGTACCAGTACCATGCTGTTTTTGTTACTGTAGCCTTGTAATATAGTTTGAAGTCAGGTAACATGCCTCCAGCTTTGTTCTTTTTGCTTAGGATGGTCTTGGCTACACAGGCTCTTTTTGGTTCCATATGAAATTTAAAGTAGTTTTTTCCCAACTCAGTGAAGAAAGTCAATAGTAGCTTGACGGGGATAGCATTGAATCTATAAATTACTTTTGGCAGTATGGCCATTTTCACAATATTGGTTCTTCCTATCCATGAGCATGGAATGTTTTTTCATTTGTTTGTGCCCTCTCTTATTTCTTTGGGCAGTGGTTTGTAGTTCTCCTTGAAGAGGTCCTTCACAACCCTTGTTAAGTTGTATTCCTAGGTATTTTATTCTCTTTGTAACAGCTGTGAATGGGAATTCACTCATGATTTGGCTCTCTGTTTGTCTGTTATTTGTGTATAGGGATGTTTATGATTTTTGCACATTGATTTTGTATCCTGAGATTTTGCTGAAGTTGCTTATCAGCTTAAGGAGATTTTGAGCTGAGACAATGGGGTTTTCTAAATACACAATCGTGTCATCTGCAAACAGAGACAATTTGACTTCCTGTTTCTAATTGAATACCCTTTATTTCTTTCTCTTGCCTGATTGCCCTGGCCAGAACTTCCAATACTATGTTAAATAGGAGTGGTGAGAGAGGACATCCTTGTCTCATGCCAGTTTTCAAAGGGAATGCTTCCAGTTTTTGCCCATTCAGTATGATATTGGCTGTGCATTTGTCATAAATAGCTCTTATTATTTTGAGATATTATTTTGAGATAGGTTCCATCAATACCTATTTTATTGAGAGTCTTTAGCATGAAGTGCTGTTGAATTTTGTCAAAAGCCTTTTGTGCATTTATTGAGATAATCATGTGGTTTTTGTCATTGTTTCTGTTTATGCGATGGATAATGTTTATTGATTTGCATATGTTAAACCAGCCTTGTATCCCAGGGATGAAGCCAACTTGATAATGGTGGATAAGCTTTTTGATATGCTGCTGGATTCGGTTTGCCAGTATTTTATTGGGGATTTTCGCATCAGTGTTCATCAGGGATATTGGCCTGAAATTTTCTTTTTTTGTTGTGTCTCTGCCAGGTTTTGGTATGAGGATGCTGCTGGCCTCATAAAATGAATTAGGGAGGATACCCTCTTTTTCTATGGTTTGGAGCAGTTTCAAAAGGAATGGTACCAGCTCTTCTTTGTACCCTGCTAGAATTCAACTGTGAATTCATCTGGTCCTGGACTTTTTTTTGGTTGGCAGGCTATTAATTGCTGCCTCAATTTCAGAACTTTTTATTGGTCTTTTCAGGGATTCGACTTCTTCCTGGTTTAGTCTTGGGAGGGGGTATGTGTCCAAGAACTTATCCATTTCTTCTAGATTTTCTAGTTTATTTGTGTAGAGGTGTTCATAGCATTCTCTGATGGTAGTTGTATTTCTGTGGGATCTGTGGTGATATCACCTTTATCATTTTTTATTGCATCTATTTGATTCTTTTCTCTTTTCTTCTTTATTAATCTGGCTAGCGGTCTATTTTGATGATCTTTTCAAAAAACTACCTCCCGGATTCACTGATTTTTTTGAAGGGTTTTTTTGTGTCTCCATCTCTTTCAATTCTGCTCTGATCTTAGTTAATTATTATCTTCTGCTAGCTTTTGAATTTGTTTGCTCTTGCTTTTCTTGTTCTTTTAATTGTGATGTTAGGGTGTTAATTTTAGATCTTTCCTGCTTTCTCTTGTGGGCATTTATTGCTATAAGTTTCCCTCTATACACTGCTTTAAATGTGTTCCAGGGATTCTGGTATGTTGTGTCTTTGTTCTCATTGGTTTCAAAGAATATCTTTATTTCTACTTTCACTTCATTATTTACCCAGTAGTCATTCAGGAGCAGGTTGTTCAGTTTCCATGTAGTTGTGTGGTTTTGACTGAGTTTCTTAATCCTGAGTTCTAATTTGATTGCACTGTGGTCCAAGAGACTGTTTGTTATGATTTTCATTCTTCTGCATTTGCTGAGGAGTGTTTTATTTCCAATTATGTGGTCAATTTTAGAATAAGTGCAATGTGGTGCTGAGAAGAACATATATTCTGTTGATCTGGGGTGGAGAGTTCTGTAGATGTCCATTAGGTCCATTTGGTCCAGAGCTGAGTTCCAGTCCTGGATATCCTTGTTAATTTTCTGTCTTGTTGATCTGTCTAATACTGACAGATAATATTGGGTGTTAAAGCCTCCCACTATTATTGTGTGGGAGTCTAAGTCTCTTTGTAGGTCTCTTACAACTTGCTTTATGAATCTGGGTGCTCCTGTATTGGGTACATATATATTTAGGACAGTTAGCTCTTCTTGTTGCATTGATCCCTTTCCCATTATGTAATGCCCTTCTTTGTCTTGTTTGATCTTGGTTGGTTTAAAGTCCATTTTATCAGAGACTAGGATTGCAACCCCTGCCTTTTTTTTTTTTTTTTTTTTTTTGGCTTTCCATTTGCTTGGAAATTCCTCCATCCCTTTATTTTGAGAATATGTGTGTCTTCTCACGTGAGATGGGTCTCCTGAACACAGCACACCAATGAGTCTTGACTCTATCCAATTTGCCAGTCTATGTCTTTTCACTGGGGCATTTAGCCTGTTTACATTTAAAGTTAATATTGTTATGTGTGAATTTGATCCTGCCATTATAATGTCGGTTGGTTATTTTGCCCATTAGTTGATGCAGTTTCTTCATAGCATCAATGGTCTTTACAATTTGGTATGTTTTTGCAGTGGCTAGTACCAGTTGTTCCTTTCCATGCATAGTGCTTTCTTCAGGAGCTCTTGTAAGGGAGGCCTGGTGGTGACAAAATCTCTCAGCATTTGTTTTTCTGTAAAGGCTTTTATTTCTCTTTCACTTATGAAGCTTAGTTTGGCTGGATATGAAATTCAGAGTTGAAAATTCTTTTCTTTAAGAATGCTGAATATTAGTCCCCACTCTGTTCTGGCTTGTAGGGTTTCTGCTGAGACATCCACTGTTAGTCTGATGGGCTTCCCTTTGTGGGTAACCTGAGCCTTCTCTCTGGCTGCCCTTAACATTTTTTCCCTCATTTCAACCTTGGTGAATCTGACGATTATGTGTCTTGGAGTTGCTCTTCTTGAGGACTATCTTTGTAGTGTTCTCTGTATTTCCTGAATTTGAATGATGACCTGTCTTGCTAGGTTGGGGAAGTTCTCCTGGATAATATCCTGAAGAGTGTTTTCAACCTTGGTTCCATTCTCCCCATCACTTTCAGGTACACCAATCAAATGTAGATTTGGTCTTTTCACATAATCCCATATTTCTTGGAGGCTTTGTTCATTTCTTTTCACTCTTTTTTATCTAATCTTGTCTTCTTGCTTTATTTCATTGAGTTGATCTTCAGTCTCTGATATCCGTTCTTCTGCTTGATCGATTCAGCTATTCATACTTGCGTATGCTTCAGAAAGTTCTCGTGCTGTGTTTTTCAGCTCCATCAGGTCATTTATGTTCCTCTCTAAGCTGGTTATTCTAGTTAGCATTCATCTAGCCTATTTTCAAGGTTCTCACCTTCCTAGCATTGGGTTAGAACATGCTCCTTTAGCTTGGAGGAGTTTGTTATTACCCGCCTTCTGAAGCCTACTTCTGTCACCTCGTCAAACTCATTCTCTGTCCAGTTTTGTTCCCTTGCTGGCAAGGAGTTGTGATCCTTTGGAGGAGAAGAGGTGTTTAGGTTTTCGGAATTTTCAGCCTTTTTGCGCTGATTTCTCCCCATCTTTGTGGACTTATCTACCTTTGGTCTTTGAAGTTGGTGACCTTCAGATGGGGTCTCTGAGTGGATGTCCTTTTTGTTGACACTGATGCTATTCCTTTCTGTTTGTTGGTTTTCCTTCTAACAGTCAGGTCCCTCTGCTGCAGGTCTGCTGGAGTTTGCCGGAGTTCCACTCCAGACCCTGTTTGCCTGGGCATCACTGGCGGAGGCTGCAGAACAGCAAACATTTCTACCTGTTTCTCCCTCTGGAAGCTTTGTCCCAGAGGGGCACCCACTAGAGGCCAGTCAGAGCTCTCCTGTATGAGATGTCTGTCTGCCCCTACAGGGAGGTGTCTCCCAGTCAGGATACACGGTGGTCAGGGACCCACTTGAGGAGGCAGTCTGTCCCTTATCAGAGCTTGAACACTGTGCTGGGAGATCTGCTCTCTTCAGAGTTGCCAGGCAAGGATGTTTAAGTCTGCTGAAGCTGCGCCTACAACTGCCCCTTCCCCCAGGCGCTCTGTCCCAGGGAGGTGGGGGTTTTATCAATAAGTCCCTGACTGGGGCTGTTGCCTTGTTTTCAGAGATGGACTGCCCAGAGAGGAGAGGCAGTCTGGCCACAGCAGCCTTGCTGAGCTGTGGTGGGCTCCACCCAGTTTGAACTTCCCAGTGGCTTTGTTTACACTGTGAGGGTAAAATCGCCTACTCAAGCCTCAGCAATGGTGGACACCCCTCCCCCTACGAAGCTCGAGTGTCCCAGGTCAAGCTCAGACTGCTGTGCTGGCCATGAGAATTTCAAGCCAATGGATCTTAGTTTGCTGGGTGTGGGTGGGACCCACCATACCAGACCCCTTGGCTCCCTGGCTTCAGCCCCCTTTCCAGGGTAGTGAACAGTTCTTTCTCACTGGCATCCCAGGCGCCACTGGGGTATGAAAAGAATCTCCTGTGGCTAGCTCAGTGTCTGTTCAAATGGCCGCCCAGTTTTGTGCTGGAAACCCAGGGCCCTGGTGGTGTAGGAACCAGAGGGAATCTCCTGGTCTGCAGGTTGCAAAGACCATGGGAAAAGCACAGTATCTGTGTTGGAGTGCACAGTACAGTCCCTAATGGCTTCCCTTGGCTAGGAGAGGGAGTTTCCCAACCCCTTGTGCTTGCTGGGTGAGTCAACGTCCCACCCTGCTTCGGCCCACCGTCCTTGGGCTGCACCCACTGTCCAACCAGTTCCAGTGAGATGAACCAGGTACCTCAGTTGGAAATGTAGAAATCATCCACCTTCTGCGTCGATCTCACTGGGAGCTGGAACCCAGAGCTGTTCCTATTCGGCCGTCTTGCCAGTAATCCAGAGAGATTCTTTTAAAAGAGAAGTTGTACCATGTCCCGCTTCTGCTCAAAACTATCCTCTAACTCCCATCTCACTTAGAGCAAATATCAGATCCTTCACCACACCCTCCAGGCCCACCTGCTCTGGCCACAGTTCTGCCTTCCTCTCAGTTTCTCTCTGTCCAGCCCTCCTGGCCTCCCTGCTCTTCTTGGCACACAGACACCTTCCTGCCATAGTGCATTTCCACTGGAGGTTCCCCTGTCTGGAAAGAACTTCCCCAGACATCCTCACGGATAACTCATGTCCCTCAAATCTTTCCTCAAAGGTCACCTTTGCAACAAGGCCACACTGTATAACAGCCACCTTGGATCACCTACCCGAAGACACTTGCTACCTTCTAGCATCTTTCTTCCTTACTCTGCTCATAGTGTATCTATCCTCTGCCTCTTCCCACTGGAACACAAGCTCCATAAGGCCAAAGATTTTTCTTATTTTACTTCAATTATGTTCCCCAGATGCAAAACCACTCTGCTGTATGTCTGTCAGACAACAAAGGTCAGTTGAATGAATGATCACTGTAGCACACCTCCCTATTCTAAAGACAATAGCTTTATTAACATAGCCTCAGGCCAAATGCTGTTTTTTGACAGCCACAGCACAAGGTTCCCTCACACTGACATTCGGGATGGCCTGTGCTTTTCTCAACAGGGCTGCTTGTGCCCTCGCCACACCAACCCCCCTCCCCCAACATACACACACACACACACACACACACACACACATGCACACACACACACTCTGCAGCACATAATCAGGTTTCTCTCTTCAGGAAAGAAAAAATCTAGACTATGGATCCAATTTTACAAACAAATATAACTCTAAATTAGACTCTGCTTTATAGATTCATGAGTTTGGATTGGAGCCAGCACCAAGATTACCGGAACCAGGGCAGGGAGAGAGGGTAGGAGAGCAGAGTAGAATAGCAGTTCCACCAGAAACATACCTAAGAGGAAAAATTATGGGATCCCTCCTCTCCGTTAATTCCAGAAACTGGTTCCTTTAAAAAGGTTGGGTGCAGCAACATGGATAGAAATGGAGGACATTAGGTTAAGTAAAGTAAGCCAGGCACAGAAAGACAAATATCACTCCCTCCTATATGTGGGAGCTACAAAAATTGATCTCAACAAAGTAGTGAATAGAATGGTGGTTACCAGAGGCTGGGAAGGGCAGTAGGGAGGCAGGGGTTGATGAGAGGTTGGTTAATGGGTACAACAGTCAGATAGAAGGAATATGATCTAGTATTCAGTAGCATAATAGGGAAACTATAGTTAACAATAATGTATTGTATATTTCAAAATAATTAGAAGATTTAGAATGTTCCCAACACAAAGAAATTATAAATGTTTGAAGAAACAGATATCCTAGTTACTCAGATTTGATGATTACACATCATATGCTTGTATCAAAATATCATACATACCCCACAAATATGTACAACTCTTATGTATCCATAAAAATAGAAAAGTCATAAAAAATAAAACAGAAATGTTAAAGAGAAGATGGAAAATACAATCTAGGATAGAGGACTATTAGGAGGGCAGGAGCTGAATGGCTCTCAAAATTTTTCTCTCAATAGCACAGTGACTCCTGTGTGCAGAGGCCACCCTGGGCGATGTCTGAGTTTCTGTGACCACAGCTCCTGCAGGACAAGTTTCCATTGAAGGGACAAAGACAATGGAGCAGTGAAGATGACCCAGCTGAGGACTGACCCCATAAAGCCCATGATGGACTCAACACCAACTGGGCACAGGCCCCATCCACACTCAGCCCCCCACAGCCTTCTCCAGTCCCCACCTGCAACAGACTCTGCACAGAAAACAGGTGGATTCTGGAAGGTTCTCAGGTCTTTAATTCCTCTCTCTAATTTTAGGCATCATCTCCTTTAATTAATCCATCAACCTCTCATGGCAAGAATTTGAGAAAACAAATTTATATTCAGATTCTTATTTTCACTAGCCAAGTAACAGGTTGCAGCTCAGTGCACCACGAAGTTGAGACAGAGATGCAGACATCCAGCCCCACCTCTCTGGAACAGGAAAGATGATTGCGGAAGGAATGCAGGTCAGCGTGGATACGAGGGTCACGGTGGACACAGGGCTGGGCTGTCTCTCCACCTCCTCACATTGTGCTAACAGGGACGCAGACACATTCAGACGCCTTTGCAGAAAGAGATGCCAGAGGCTCTTGAAGTCACAAAGGGGAGGCATGAGGAAATCCCATCATCTTAGTACCACAAAAAGCAGCTGTCTCAGGCTACAGAAAACAATAGTCAAGAACAAATTCAGGTCAGTCATGGTAAGTAGTGACACTGAACAGCCCACCACACACTCAAAATGTCCCAGACAAAGAATCCCCATAACCCAGTCCTTTCCCCTCTGCCCCACCCCCACCCACTTCAGATCCCCAGGGTCTCACCTTTACAATCCCTGCGAGACACGTCAGAGCCCTGGGCACCATTGCTCCCTGGGGTAGAACAAAAACAGCAGCTGGTCAGAGCCCCCAGGAGACGTGGGACAGGAGGAATTAGGGGGTGGGTGAGCTCCTCCACATCCCAGTCCCCAACTTACACGCAGCCTGCGAGTAGCTCCCTCCTTTTCCACCTGGGGGAAGAAAATGTCCTGTGAGGGGCTGGGGGAAGGCAAGGTCATGAGGTCCTGGAGGAAACCCCTAGTCTTGGACTCCAGGGAAGTTTCCAGAAATGTGACTGCAGACCCAGGGCTGGATCAGGAAACATGAGGAAAGTGGGTGTGGGTTCTGGACAAACTGCCCTCCTGAGGTCTGCCCTCAGCAGGGACCTTCCCACGACCTGTGACTGCTGGGATCAGGTCTCCATCACCACGATCATCAAGGTGATTCTCTGTCCTTCATTGTCACAGGTGCTTCATAAAGAGTAGGTATTGGCACACAGGGCCCAGGCTAGGTAGGCCTGTGTGTGTGGATGGTACTTCCCAGTAACGAGGCAGGACACACTTCTACCTGAGGCTTGAAACACCCAGTGGGACAAGAAAACTCAGGCCCCACTCCTCTCCCCTTCCCTACCTGAGCTTTTCTTCCTCCACATCACAGCAGTGACCACAGCTCCAAGGACAATCAGGCCAGCAACAATGGCTGCGATGAGGATGGTGGGCTGGGAAGACTGCTCTGGGAAAGGAAGGGAAGGTGAGGGGCCCTGACCCTGCTGAAGGGCTCCTGCTTTCCCTGAGAAGAGACATGACCCCCCAGTCCCCCTCCCTACCCCATCTCGGGGTGAGGGGCTCCAGCAATCCCTCATGCTGCACATGGCACATGTATCTCTGCTCCTCTCCAGAAGGCACCACCACAGCTCCCCACTTCTGGAAGGTTCCATCCCCTGCGGGCCCGGTCTCCACAAGCTCCATGTCCTGAGTTTGGTCCTCCCCATCCTGCTGCCAGGTCAGTGTGATCTCCACAGGGTGGAAGCCCAGGGCCCAGCACCTCAGGGTGGCCTCATGGTCAGAGACGGGGTGGTGGGTCACATGTGTCTTTGGGGGATCTGAGGGGAAGAGTCAGAAAATTCAGGCACTTTGCACATCTCATGGGACACTCCAGCAGTGCCCATGTGACCATCCTGAGAATGGACAGGACACCTGGGGTGGGGAAGGGAGCACAGAATTCAGACACCAGCCTGGAAACAGGTACCTGGAACAAGCTCCTATTACTTGGAAAGTTTTAGGCTCTGAGGGAGGAACAGCGACTTCTGGTCCTGACCTGAGTGGAGGCTGAGGGACTCAGAAGAGCTGGAATCAGACTCCCACACACACTGAGTGTGAGGCAGAGAACAAGGCCTGAGAGATAAAGTCACGGTGCCCAAGGCTGCTGCAGGGGTCAAAGGGGACTGCTGATCAGTATTCCAGGGATTGTCTTCCCTCCATTCCCTCAGAGACTTCATCCCTTAATTGTCCCAGAGAGCAGGTGGGCCCTCAGAGTCACTCTCTGGTACAGGATCCGGAAACCTAGGAGGATTCTTCCCACTCAGGAGCAGAGGGAGGACGATATTCTAGCTTTGTTCCCGTTTTCCTCCTCTCCTGGCGGGAGGCCAGCCTGGGAGATCTACAAGAGATGGTGAAGGCGCCCCGTGGCCCCCGGTACCCGCGCGCTGCAGCGTCTCCTTCCTGTTCTCCAGGTATCTGCGGAGCCACTCCAGGCACCTGTCCTCCAGGTAGGCTCTCACCCTCTCCGCCTCACGGGTCACCTCCCACTTGCGCCGGGAGATCTGAGCCGCGGTGTCCGCTGCGGTCCAGGAGCGCAGGTCCTCGTTCAGGGCGAGGTAATCCCTGCCGTCGTAGGCTAACTGGTCATCCCCACGGAGGAAGCGCCCATCTGGCCCCAGGTCGCAGCCGTACATCTCCTGGAAGGTGTGAGGCCCTGGCCCCGCCCCTACCAACCCACAGGGATTTGGGCCTAAACCGAAAAAGAAACAGGGTGAAGGCGCCTGGGGCTCTCCCCGGTCGAGGATCTGGGCCAGTCCCGCAGCCTCGGGGTGGATCTCGGCCTGGAGACTCGGGGACGACCCGGGCCCTCCGTTGGGAATGGAGAGGGGTCGTGACCTGCGCCCCGCGCCGGGGTCACTCACCGGCCTCGCTCGGGTTGTAGTGGCGGAGCAGGGTCGCAGGTTCACTTGGAAATTCTCTGTGTGGGTCTTGGCGCCTCGTGTCTCCAGCTCCCAATACTCCGGCTCCACCCACGATGCCAGCGGCTCCATCCTCGGAATGGCCGCGTCGCTGTGGAATCGCACAAACTGCGTGTCGTCCACGTAGGCCATGTAGATGAAGTGGGGCTCCCCGCGGCCGGGCCGGGACACTGAGGTGCCGAAATACCTCATGGAGTGGGAGCCTGTGCGGGAGGAGGTGAGACCCGCCCGACCCTCCCCCCGGCGCGGCTCCCCGAGTCCTGCACCCCGCCGGGCGGGCCCCTCGCTCCTCCCCGCAAAGGCCGTTTCCCTCTCGACCTCGCACTCACCTGCCCAGGTCTCGGTCAGGGCCAGCGCCCCCGAGAGCAGCAGGAGGAGGGTTCGGGGCGCCAAGATCCCATTCTTGGCGTCTGTGGAGACTCTTGAGTCGGGGTGTGTCCGCGGGATCTTTAAAACCGGGAACCGTGGCGACGCTGATTGGCTGCTCTCGAAACCCGACACCCAATGGGAGTGAGCACTGGCGCCGTGTCATCAGTATCCGGGAAAAAGGACCCGACAGGTTGGGAGAGGGAGAAGAGAGACGCTGGGGAGTTGGGGAATCCCCAAGGCTGAGCCTCACCACCCCAGACACCGCCCTCGGGACCTGAAACTCAGAAAGCCAAGCTCCAGGGCCCTGGAACTTTGCTCTTACCCTGCTTCTTTTGTATCAAGCGCTCTGTCCCAATGTCTCCCCGTTTGTGGGCCCAGGAGTTGTCTGAGAAACCAGGCAGAAACCTTCTGCATGTGCCCAGGCCCTCTCCCTTCACTTTTCATCCCAGAATCCCTGTCCCTGAACTAGACTTTCTGCCTCCCACTCCTTACCTGTCCCCCAGGACTCTTCTAGAAGAAAACTCACCCCAGGGAGCTTGGTTCCAGAGAGTGAGCTTGTCCTGGGAATGGAGGTGCAAAGACAGGGGTTGTTTTTTGTTTAAATCTGAAAAAGTTGTGCCTGAGCCCATGAGATTAGAGACCAGTTTCCATTTTGTTTAATAGCTATAGTGAGTAGCAGAATCTTGGTAACCCCTGAATTATCAGGAAGCTAATCTGTAAAAAATGTGACTTTGTCATTACAACTGGACACACAAGGCTCCTAAGTTTTCCTCTTTCAGACTATATATCTGTGACTCTGGCTTGTATTTTAAAATTACCTTCATTTCATAGCCCTGAGTTTCTGTGTGAGTCCAGGACATCTCCTCAATACAAAGTAGCACAATGTGTTACTGTATGTTGCAACCAGGAGCTAGTACATTCATTCACCTCACAGTTGCAAGCACTGAATGCAGTCACAATGCCCCTCATCAGTGCTCAGGCACTGCCTGTTTTTAGAAAATAACCACATCTAAGTGGTGTGCATATTTCATAGGAACACTTAGTATTTTTTTAAACCTGATTAAAAAGCAATTAGTTTTTAGGCAGTCCCACATAAGGTATTAAAGACCAAATGCAAAAAAAAAAAACACCCTTCGAGTCTCTGTGGATGAATGTATTAAAAATCTATTAAACAATGTGTTTAAACCTAAGAATTCTGCTGCTTTCAAATTTTTTCCCTCTGCTCCTTTTCCTCACCTCCTGCTTCTCCAGTCCTTCCCTCCATCCCTCTCATTCCTCAGGATTCCTCCTCTCCCTTCAGTCCCCACCACTCTGTCACTCCTGAATAGCACCTCTAGCACTGTCCCATTACCTGCTACATGACTGTTCTCTCCACAGTGGTCCTGCTACTGTGGGTTAGAGTGTAAGAGTTAAAGAAAGAGGAAAGAAACATGAAACATGGCTTGGCAGTTAAAGACAGGTTTACTTTAGATAAAACCTGACAGGGTCTTCTGACCAATTTTGGTCAGGAGCACTTTCTTTTACAGACTAAGAATATATATTGGTTTTAGGGTGAGGCTCTTATTACAAGCTTGAAATCTTCCTGTGTGAGGGAGAAGTTTTATGACAGGGTTGGAATGTTTCTGGGAGGAGGTGAGTTTATCTTGGGGCAGACATCTTCCTGGCCGGAGGGGCGTTATCTCGAAGCTAGCATGTCTCTGGTCGGGGAGGAGTTTGGAATGTTTCTGGTTGGAGATGTTATTTGTGGTTTATGGCCGTGCTGACTTTAGACATTAGGCTGATGCCCTTTGGATTTAGGCATTTTTTTATTAAGGTAACTTTAGAACGAGGGACTTATCAGAGATGGTGATGCTCCTGCTCTGTCACAGAGTGTGTTATTTCTTCACATAAAACACTCCAATGGCTCCATCTCACTCTTGTGAAGCTTATAGAGTGTAAGGCACATGAGCATATGAGGGCACACTTGGTTCATCATAGGCACTAAATTAATTTTTGTTGATTGAATAAATGAAATACGAGTGTATTAAAATTTAATTGCATCATGGAAAATTATAAAATGAAAAACACTGGAAAAAGGTAAGAAAGATTTTATTTTATGCAACTACTGTGTATATAAATTCATAAATTCATTCCATGTACCTTTTGAGCCTATGTATGAATTTTTTTTTTTTTTTTTTTTTTTTTTTTTTTTTTTTTTGAGACAGAGTCTCGCTGTGTCTCCCAGGTTGGAGTGCAGTGGCGTGATCTCGGCTCACTGCAAGCTCCGCCTCCCAGGTTCACGCCATTCTCCCACCTCAGCCTCCCAAGTAGCTGAGACTACAGGCGCCCGCCACCACGCCCGGCTAGTTTTTTTTTTTGTATTTTTAGTAGAGACGGGGTTTCACCATGTTAGCCAGGATAGTCTCGATCTCCTGACCTCGTGATCCACCCGCCTCGGCCTCCCAAAGTGCTGGGATTACAGGCTTGAGCCACCGCGCCCGGCCGAGCCTGTGTATGAATTTTATACGACTGCATAACAAATTTTCACAAACACTGGCTTTAAACAGCACCCATTTATTCATTTATTTTTAGAGACAGAGTCTGCCTCTGTCATCCAGGGTGAAGTGCAGTTGCACAATCATGGCTCACTGTTACCTCAAACTCCTGGGCTCAAGGGATCTGCCTGCCTCAGTCTCCAGAGTAGCTAGGATAACAGGCAAGTGTCACCATGCCCATCTAATTAATTTTTTTTTTCCTTTTTTGTAGAGAGGAAGGTCTCATCAAATTGCCCAGACTAGTCTCAAACTCATGGCTGCAAGTGATTCTCCTGAGTCATTCCCCCAAATGTTAGGATTACAGACATCAGCTACCACACCAAGCCAAGCAACACCTATTTATTTGTTTACAGCTCCTTAGAAATCCCAGCATGATGTGGATAGAGTCTCTGTTCAGGGATTCCCAAAGCTGTGTTTTCACTTTGAGTTCCTCCTTCAAGCCTATACAGAGATGACAGAATTCAGTTTCTGGCAGTTGTAGGACTGAGGTCCCTGTTCCTTGCAGACCGTCAGGATGGAGAGGGGCAAGAGCTGCACTCAATTCCTGGTTCCCACCACTGTTCTTTGCCACACAGCTCCTCCATTTTCAAAGCCCACAGTGCAGGAAACCACTCATGCTGAATTCCTCGCACACTGTGAATCTCTATGCTCAGGAAGAACCCAGTCCTTTCAAAGGCTCACAACATGAGGACAGCCCAAACCAGGATAGTCCCTGTCTTAAAGTCAATTGATTTAGGACCTTAATTATATGTGCAAATATCCCTTCACAGCAGCACCGACATTAGTGTTGGTTGAGTAACTGGGGAAGGTGAATGACCAGGGGGTGATTTTTGGAGGCCATGATAGAATCAGCCTAGCATGGCCTGGATCTTTCTTTTGTGTTTAATTGGAATATAGTTGGAAATTGAAATTCAAATAAAACAATCACTGTGAATGGTAATAAAATATATCTTATCTAGCCATTGAAATTCTTCTCACCTCTTAAAACCAAATGAAATGTTTAATATCTTATAATTAATTTAAGCCAGGTACAGTGGCTGACGCCTGTAATCCCAATATTTTCAGAAGCAGAGGCAGAGGCAAATCACTTGATTCCAGGGGTTCAAGATCAGCCTGAACAACATGGCAAAACCCGTATCTCTACAAAAAATACAAAAAATTAGCCAGGTATAGTGGTGCATGCCTGTACTCCCAGGTACTGGGATGGCTAAGGTGGGCAGATCACTTGAGCCCAGGAGGTTGAGGCTGCAGTGAGCTGTCATCCTTCCAAGGCACTCCAGCCCAGGTGACAGAGCAAGACCTTTTCTCAATAATAATAATAAATGTAGAGCAAATGAAAATTAAAGTGCAATAATTTTTCCTCTCTTATGAAGCTATATTAGTTATTTACTGTTATTTAACAAATTGTTTAAATTTAGCAGCTCACAACAACAAGTATTTATCATCTCCCGCAGTTTCCAATGGTCAGGAATCCGGGAGAGGTTTCCCTGAGTGCTTCTGGCTCAAGGCCTCTCACAAGGTTACAGTCCAGCTGTCAGCCAGGGCTGCATTATCTCAGGGCTTAACTAGACTTGTAGATTCACATGAAACATGGCTCACTCACATGGCTATTGGAAGAGGCCTCAGTTTCTTGTTGTCTGGTCCCAGAAGGCCTCAGTTCCTTGTTGTCTGGTCCCAGGAGCCCTTACTTCCTAGCCACATGGACTTTTCCACAGGGCTACTAATGACACAGCAGCTGGCTTTCCCCAGAATTCATGATTCCAGAGACAGAGAGAGCAAAGGTGGAAAGCCACAATGCGTTTTATGTTTAACATCCCAAGTCACAAACTGTTATGTCAGCATTCCTCTATCAGTTAGAAATGCATCATTAAGTCCAGGCCACACTCACCAGGAGGGAATTAAGCTGCACCTCTGGAAGGGAGGATTCTCAAAGAATTCGCATATATGTTAAAAGCAAAATTACAATTATTGTTTGAGGATTTTGTAAATCAAAAGCTTCTTTCATCTGATTCTTTTATTTAATGATTTCAGCTTCTCTTTTTAAAGTAATGATTAAAAGTTTGCGACATCGCAAAGCCTTGGGTGCTGGGGGGGATGTTTCAGACAGGAAGGAGATAAAATAATATCTCTGAGTTTTTATTGCAAATACCTTTGATAACAATGATCTCTTTAATTTGTTGCAACACAGTTGAGAACATATAGTAACTAGATCAAATAGTTCCAAGACTTCAGTGCCATAACAATAATGCCTTGAAAATAAGTCTTTGTTTTTTCTAAGATGTCTCAAATGTGATTTAAAAATGCTCCAAATGCCAATTTTCGTATTCATATATCATATTCAACAATATTTGCCTAATCAGATTGCTTTTCAGGTAGAAAAATGTGACTCTCATGCCTCAGTCAACATATCTAGCTTAGCATGATGCCAATAACTTTGGTTGGATGCAGTTTCCCAAAATGGTTAGCTCCAATCTAGGAACAAGATTTTTCTAAAACTACCTTTTTGGTGGGCATCGTATAATAATCTTAACATCTTTGGTTCTGGTTTTGAATGAGATGTGATAGAAGCGATTTGGACACCACTATGGTTTGTGAACCCTGAAAATCTGAGACAGGACTCAGTTAATTTAGAAAGTACATTTTGCCAAGATTGAGGATACGCACCCGTGACACAGCCTCAGGAAGTCCTGATGACTGTGCCCAAGGTGGTCAGAGCACAGTTGGGTCTTATACCTTCTCGGGAGACATGAGACATCAATCAACATATGCAAGATGAACTTTGCTTTCTTCTGGAACAATGGGACAACTCAGAGCAAAGGCGGGACAACTCGAAGCAGGGAGGGGCTTCCAGCTCACAGGTAGATAACAGACAAATGACTGCAATTCTTTTGAGTTTCTGTTTATCCTCTCCAAAGGAGACAATCAGACATGCATTTATCTCAGTGAGCAGAGGGGTGACTTTGAATAGAATGGGGGGCAGGTTGGCCCTAAGCAGTTCCCAGCTTGAGTTTTCCTTTAACTTAGTGACTTGATGGCCCCAAGATTTATTTTCCTTAAACAGATTCTAAATAATACTTCTATTATGTGCTTCTAAAGTTTTTTTTTAAGCAGCCCTATTGTGTTTTCCAGTCATATTTGCTGTTCCCTCACTGGTTATTCCTATGTAATATTTCCCTGTTTAATTTATTTTGACCAACCATGTGCATTTCCAATTCTGTAGAAGTTTAATTCGGGTATATGTGTGGTAATATGTAACACATCAAATCCTTTGCAAGATGAAATTGGCTTGCACATTAGATTGAACATTGTATACCAGAAAATCTAGAGAGATGCCAGTGAGTCAAGGATCAAATGACCTATTTCTAGCCAATGCCATTTTCATGAAATCCTGGTACTCTCTGTCACATGCCTCCTTACTATTGGCTATGGCTTTGTTCCAATTAAGAAGTCATAATCAAGTAACTAACTGGGCAACCAGCACTAGCATAAGACACAGAATCTGTGAGACCACCCTGGGCTGCTGCCCAATTCCATCCCCCAGAAAGAGCCTCCATCCTGGGTCTTGTGATTATTATTCCTTTGTATTTTTATAGAGATTTGTACAATAAGTATATATACCCCCAAACCAAATATGAGTTAATTTTGCCAGTTTTTGAGCTTCCTGTATGGTAAACTCATACTGCATTTATGTTTCCAGGATGCACATTCTGTGCAGGAGCCCTCTTTGGTGTGGGCGGCTGTCATCCATTCATTTTTAGACTGCTGAAGCTTTATATTTTATTGTTATACTACAATTTTGCTGCTTTTCTATTCATGTATATGTGGTTGACTCCAGTTGTTATAAACATTAGTGTGCTTGTCTCCTGGACACATAGGCAAGAAGGTTCCCAGAGTATATGATCAGGAGTGTGATGGTTGGATGATATGTTGCATGGACTTTACCCATACTAGATGATGAAAATTTGATTTTCAAACTGATTTTACCAACTTAAACTTTTTTTTTTTTTTTTTTGAGACGGAGTGTCGCTCTGTCGCCCAGGCTGGAGTGCAGTGGCGGGATCTCAGCTCACTGCAAGCTCCGCCTCCCGGGTTTAGGCCATTCTCCTGCCTCAGCCTCCTGAGTAGCTGGGACTACAGGTGCCCGCCACCTCGCCCGGCTAGTTTTTTGTATTTTTTAGTAGAGACGGGGTTTCACCGTGTTAGCCAGGATGGTCTCGATCTCCTGACCTTGTGATCCGCCCGTCTCAGCCTCCCAAAGTGCTGGGATTACAAGCTTGAGCCACCGCGCCCGGCCCAACTTAAACTTTTACAATGCAACTTTTACGTCAGTGGAAGAGCTCATGTTCATGATGTCTTCTGAAAACACTGGCTTAAAGGTGAGGAATTAAGAGTTAAAAGCCACAGTCTTGGCTAATATCCAGAACCTATAAAGAACTCAATCAAATTTACAAGAAAAAAACAAATAACCCCATCAAAAAGTGGGCAAAGGATATGAACAGACACTTCTCAAAATAAGACATTCATACAGCCAACAGACACATGAAAAAATGCTTATCATCACTCGCCATAAGAGAAATGCACATCAAAACCACAATGAGATACCATCTCACATCGGTTAGAATGGTAATCATTAAAAAATCAGGAAACAACAGGTGCTGGAGAGGATGTGGAGAAATAGGAACACTTTTACACTGTTGGTGGGACTGTAGACTAGTTCAACCATTGTGGAAAACAATGTGGCAATTCCTCAAGGATCTAGAACTAGAAATACCATTTGACCCAGCCATCCCATTACTGGGGATATAAGTCATACCAAAGGATTATAAGTCATGCTGCTATAAAGACACATGCACATGTATGTTTATTGAGGCACTATTCACAATAGCAGAGACTTGGAATCCACCCAAATGTCCATCAGTGACAGACTGGATTAAGAAAATGTGGCACATATACACCATGGAATACTATGCAGCCATAAAAAACGATGAGTTCGTGTCCTTTGTAGGGGCATGGATGCAGCTGGAAACCATCATTCTCAGCAAATTATCGCTAGAACAGAAAACCAAATACCACATGTTCTCACTCATAGGTGGGAATTGAACAATGACATCACTTGAACACAGGAAGGGGAACATCACACACCAGGTCCTATTGTGGGGCGGGGGGGAGGGAGGGATAGCATTAGGAGATATACCTAATTTAATGAGGAGATAATGGGTGCAGTACACCAACATGGCACACGCATACATATGTAACAAACCTGCACGTTGTGCACATGTACCCTAGAACTTAAAGTATAATAAAATAAAATAAAATTTAATTTAGTTTAATTTAATTTAAAAAGCCACTGTCTTGACTGCAGAATTACAACAGGTGTTTTTTATTCAGACTCTGTTAATAACATCCTGCTCTTTACTGGTATCCCATTTATGTGGCATTATACTTATAATATAGCTTCAGAAAATGCTTCCTTAGAGCATTACCACATAGGGTTATTTTATATCTTAGGAATGTTTCATAATAAAAAGGAAAACTGGATGAAGTGCAGGAGGTTGGAAGGAAGGAAAGGAAGGAGGGAGGATGAAAATAGAGAAGAAAGAGAGAGGGAGAGGTACAGAAGAAAAAAGAAAGGGAAGGACAGAAAGCAACAAAGAGGAAAAGACAAACTGAAATCAAGAAGAGAATAGATGTAGAGGAACTGGAAACACCATGTATGGCCAGTATTATCAAAATAGAAGGAAGTGAACACACATAGGTAGCCACTCTAGAATCGTGGAGACATAAGAGAGCTACATTAGTTGTCTGTTGCTGTGTAACAGATGTTCCCCAAGTTTAGTGACTTAAAACAACTTAAATGTAAAACAACTTGAAACTGGAGCCATTGCAGGTGGGAGAAGTTAGATAAACAGAAGGATTTTACAAACTGGAATAGGTAAGAGGTCACTGGTGTGCAGATGGAAAAGATTTTGTTGGTCCAAGTCCTCCAAGAAGCAGATGCCACCATGGGATAAAAGTTGCAGCATTTTATTAGGGCAGGCACCTGTTAGACAATGTGGGAAGGGAGCCAGGAAACCCTGGGAAAGGCAATAGACTGAGATGCAAGTGTGACCCCAAGTGATGGACAGAAGGTGAGAAGGTGTTTTGGATGCATTCTAGAACACAGGCAATCTAAGGAGAGTTAAGCAAGGCCATGGAAGAGTCCTGCAGCCACCGTTGGCCATCAAAGGAGTCCTCTGTGTCCCAGGAATGGTCCTGCTTTCGTGTCCCTGGTGTGACCCATCACTGGTTGGGAACAGCCCGCGGGAAGCAGGGCCTCTGCATCACTGCTGCTGAGGATGTCAGAGCACAGGAACAAGGCCTTGGGAAATTACCTGAAAATGCAGCTCAAAACTTCCTTCCTGAGGGGTCTGGGTCCTTGGAAATAAAACCCTCTCAGTCTGGGTTGGTGGACCATTCTCCTCACACTTAACAATGGGACAAGCAGAACGAGGAGGCCCCGAAGAGGATCCCTGGGTTCCACATGAACTCCTCCTCCCTTCATTGTGTGACAGCAGCCATGCCTCCTCCTGGGGATCAGGATCTGTTACCTGTGCCTGGAGAGGAGGGGACTCCTCACCTGCTGGTCTCTGGGCACACACTGTCCAAAGTTGCTCTGTGGCAGCTGTAATGTGTAGTTCGGTGGGCACTCATGTGTCCCCTTTTAAGAGTACTTTCCTTTAGAATCCAGGACTTTCTACCCCGCAGAGCATGGTTTTGGGAGAGGAGAAGTGCAAAATCCCACAGTAGGTGAGTTGAAGGAATGGGATATGGAGCCACATCCACGTCTACCCCTTGGTATCTGGACCCACATGTTCTTCCTACTGAGATCACAGAACCGTAGAGATGTCTTTGATTTTAAAAATGCACCATGTCCTGAAAGATGGCACCCTCCCACCCCCAAAGAGCTTCCTGCAAGCTGGCGCTGAGCTGTGCCTACAGAAGCTCTTTTCAGCATTCTTTATGGCCAGCAGCCCTTGGTTGGTGCAGATGGTGATAGGACCAGTGGGTCCCACAGCCATGGCCACACTGCACCTCCTTCCCTGTCAAGTGGGTCCCCACGAAGATACTGCACGGACAGCAATGCCAAGCCTATGGATCAGGAATATCCACAGCCCCCAGAGAGTGGTGCTGGCTGAGGGTCTGAGAGCAGGACAGGAAAACCCACCTATAGAATAGGTGCCTATCCCTGTGAAGATGAACCTCTGGCCCTTCCAGGATGGAAGGAGTGCAATGTAGTCAACTCCTCACTTAGGGTCTGGTTGGTCACCTGAAAACATAGAGCCCTGCCAGGTAACATCATTGGCCTCAAATGCTGATGAGTAGGACATTTAGAGGTGGCAGCATCTGGATCTGCCTTGGCAGGAGGGAGTCAGTACTGTTGGACCCATAGGTAGCCTCAGCCCTGCCACTGTGTTTGCTCCATTTATGTACCCATCCTGCCCGGCTTGGCTGACCCATGGGGAAGGCTGGCTAATTTCAGTGCTTCTGCTTGGTGATTCAGGGCCATTTCAGGTTTGGGTGTTTTCTGCGGATGTTAACATGGGATTCAGGCTCAACTCACATGAAACATTTCCATCTCATGATGGATGCTGTCGGGCATGTCCAATGTATGACTTCATGAGTTACACAGATGCTGATTCGTATGGGCACTTGGAATCACATGGTTGTTTTGTGTCCTATGGTCAAGCATTCTCATCTCATCAGGGCCTGTAACATGCCAAAAGCTGCTTCTAACATATTGCTTGGCTTTGGATGGGGTATATGTCTCTGCTGTGAATGGCGTGGCCTTACTCCAGAATCCCAGGCCCTCCGTTGTGACTCTCCTGCTGGTGCTTGGTTCGGCTCCATCCCAAATCTTACCCCACCACTGGCACTTTCAGCACCGGGGGCTCTGAGGGATGGCGGCTGCACCATGGCCTGGATCTACTGCAGTGTCCTTTCCTGTGGAGGCTCCACTCAAAGCTGGCATCCTTCTATGTCACCTAGAGTGTTGGCTAAAGCAATATATCTATCTGTGGAATTTGATGTCAGAGCTCAAACAGGCTCATCAGGCAGTGTGCTTGCTTCCTTGCATGAGGATGCAAGATGCAACAGTTTGTCATTTACTTTGGAGGGGACACACCTGGATGCCCCTAAACACTGGACCTGTAAAACTTCACTGCAGTTGCCATTTCTGAATCTCTGTTAGGTTTATCTTCACCCTCTGGAGAGAAGATGTTTTACCAAAGCCTCCAGTGTACTTTCCTCCTCTTGCTCATCCATCCCAGTCAACATGATGTTGTCAGTGAAATGAAGGAATTTAATATTCTATAGGATGTCCAGGTTCTCCAGATCTGTTAAGACTGTACTATACAGGGCTGGGGAATGATAGTAGCCCTGAGGCAAACTATAAATAAATGTGTTGTGGATCCCATATGAGTCACTTTATATCCACTTCTTTTTTTTTTTTTTTTTCTTTTTTTTTTGACAGAGTCTTGCTCTGTCACCCAGGCTGGATTGCAGGTGCACACCACCAACCCTGGCTAATGTTTTTGTTTGTTTGCTTGTTTTGTTTTGAGACAGAGTTTCACTCTTGTTGCCCAGGATGGAGTGCAATGGCACAATCTCGGTTCACCGCAAGCTCTGCCTCCCAGGTTCAAGTGATTCTCCTGCCTCAGCCTCCCAAGTAGCTGGGATTACAGGAATGCGCCACCATGCTCTGCTAATTTTGTATTTTTAATAGAGAGGGATTTTCTCCATGTTGGTCAGACTGGTCTCAAACTCCCAGCCTCAGGTGATCGGCCCTTCTCTGCCTCCCAAAGTGCTGGGATTACAGGCATGAGCCACCACACTCGGCCTATATCCACTTCTAATTGGAATGGAAAGGAATGCACTCAGCAAATCCCCAGCTGCACACTGTGTGCCTGAGGCCTTATTAATCTGCTCTACCAGATATATCCAGCCGGCATGCTAGCTGCAATCAGGACTCCTACTTGGTCATGTCTGGAGTAATCCCCTTCATTCCTTAGGCCCCATCAGGCTTATTTGCTAGACTACATGGAGAGAATAGGCAACCCAACACCACCCCACATCCTTCAGCTCTCTAATGTTGGTGCTAACCCCACAACACTTGCAGTGACCTCCACAAGATTCACCCTGGGACACATGATCATTTGTGATTTGGCCAGAATGGAGGCAGTTTCAGAGGTTTCCCTTTGGCCTTCAATACAATGAGAGCCCTTACTCCACAGACTAGGGACCCAGTGTGGGGGTGACTCCAGCCGCCAGGGCATCCGTGTCAATGATGCACTAGGAGAATGGGGACATAACTAGGGCTGGGTCTATGGACTCAGTGATTCCATGATGAGCCATCATGTGTCCAGGTTTATTTCGTGGCCTCCTTAATCCCCAATGCGATGGGGGTGATGATGGTGCTGTGGGCCTCTGGGCATCAACGTCATCTCACACCCAAAGTCAGACTCGCCCAAGTTCTCCCTATTTCCCTTTCCCAGGGTACAGTCTCTAAAGTAAATGGCTGTAGGTCCCTTTGCAGAATGGCTCAGGGAATTGACTCAGCATATACTTGCCATAGGGTTGCAGGGAACTCCCTCCTAGGAATATGGACACCTCCTCCATCACTGGGGTCTGAATCTGAAGCTTGACTGAGATCTAGGCATTGAGAATGGATCATGATTTTGAAAAGACTGGGAAAGCCATAAGACTGTGATGCAAGTGGCTTTTTTATTTTTATTTTTTGAGTGATCTCAGCTCACTGCAACCTCCACCTCCCAGGTGCAAGTGATTCTCACACCTCAGCCTCCCAAGTAGCTGGGATTACAGGCACACACCACCATACCTGGCAAATTTTTGTATTTTTAGTAGAGATAGGTTTTCACCATGTTAGCTAGGCTGGTTTCAAACTCCTGACCTCATGTGATCTGCCCACCTCGGCCTCCCAAAGTGCTGGGATTACAGGCGTGAGTCACTGTGCCCAGCCAGACTGCAATGCAAGTTTAAACCCCAGTGAAGGAGAGAGGGAAGGAAGTTTGACTGGAAGTATCCTAGACCCAGTGCAGGTTAAGAGAAGTTCAGTAAGGGTGAGCCCTGGAGCCTCAGTGGGCCTTTAAAGGAGGGACAGTCTTGCCTTTGTTTCTCCTCTTCCCTCAATTATTGAATCAAAGAAGCCCATGGCAAGTGTGGTCTCAGAGCACATGTAGCAATAGATTTTATAGCAGGTTCTTGTCTGAATTCACTTCCTTGCAGATAGGACTGAGGTCCCCACTTCCTCGCTGGCTGTTGTCCAGGGGCCACCCTTAGCTCGTAGAGCCCTCTCTCAGTTCCTCACATGTGTCCCTCATGACATATCCAATCCTTCTGCTCGGAACCTCTGACCTCCCTGATCTGTTGTGTCTCCTCTGTCTTCCTCCTCTGTGGCATCAGAGGCAACAAGCGGCAACAACTGCAACATCATCAGTTGTGCTTCCTCTAGCTGAGGGGCTGGAATGTGCATTCTCAAGACTGCCACAATGATCCAGTGGGGAGAAAGGACAAAGGGTGATGATAAAAGAGAAAAAAAGGTATGACCTGATGAACTGATACCTTTAAGTAAATGAGAAGGGATGATGTTTGGGACACCAGTAGAGGGACTGGCTCTGGCTGGGAGCAGGAAGGTTAACCCACAACAACTATCCATGTGGTGGAAGGCCCAGCATGCAGCACAGCTGCAAATGCAAGAGCAGATGGAATCTGTGAAGTTGTCTTCTAGTGTGTTCAGTTTTCTCAGTGAAGTAGGAAGCAAGGTCATTAGCTGAAGTAAGAATGCAGATAGAGGGTTGGATGTGTGAGCAGAGAGAAGGTGTGTAAGAGTCACCCAGGCCAGGAGGAGGCTGAGGGTGAGCCATGCTGGGAGAGGGTGATTGCTGGCTGTGGTAGGGGGCCCCCATGAGGTGTGGGTCATGAAGTTGGAGAGAGTAGTCAGTGTGCTGTGTGCTGCTCTCCAGCCTCCTGCAGCTCATGGGGGCAGGTGCAGTGTAGGCAGAGGTGGAATCCACCAGCTGTGTAGTTTTGCCAAACAAGTGTGACAATCCAAGGGAGGGGCAAGGGAGGGATGGAAATTATTTACAATAGAATTCAAAATGGTTGAAGAGGGAGGAGAGGACATCAAGGGTGAGGGACAGGGAGTAGATGGCAGGATCACTCGGTTGGGAATCCCAGGGTGGGTGGAAGGATTGTTGGAATTCATGTACTATAGGGCAGACTCCAAGCCTGGAAAGCAGGCACATAGGCAATGAGTGGTTCACTGATATTACATCACAGCATATTATCAAATGATAGTATCTGTGTCCTCAGAGCCTGTGGCCTCCGTGCAAGGGGATGAGTGGAAAGATGGTCAGAGAGTGGGAAGTGTGAGATTGAGAGTATGGAAGGGCTGGGGTTCTTGGCCATGATGAGGCCTAGGGATGACAAGGGCATGAGATTCAGGCAGAGAGAGGAGAACGTCAGGGAAGAGAGGAGTTCCAGCATCAGAGAAGCCAGAGGGCGATGCATCCTCTCTGCTGTATTGGTGTCTATTGCTCCCATAAAAATTAACACAAACCAAGTGGCTTTAAACAGCATCTATTTGTCATGTCACAATCATGTGGGTTACAAGTTCAACAGACTCATGGGGCTAAAATCAAGGTCTGTGTTCCTTCTGACTCTGAGGAAAAATCCACCCTCAAGGTCATTCAGATTCTTGTATGAATTCACCTCCTTGCAGATGGGACTGAGGTCCCCACTTCCTTGCTGGCCATTGTCCAGGGGCCACCCTTAGCTCCTGGAGCCCTCTCTCAGTTCCTCACACATGTCTCTTACAATATATCCAATCCTCCTGCTTGGAACTTCTGATCTCCCCTTTCTACTGTGTCTCCTCTGCCTTCCTCCTCTGCAGCATCTGACTCCAGCCAGAGCAGCTTCCCTGCTTTTTAATGGCTTGTGAGATTTATTCGGGCCCACACAGATAGTCCAAAATTATCTTGCAGTTTTAAAGTCCTTAATCTTCATCACATCAGTGTTGTCCCTTTTGCCATGTAATGTAACCTGCTCCAGGGTGCCAAGAATTGAGATTGGACATCTTTGGGAACCATTACTCAGCCCATCACATCTGCGTATGTTGAAGTCATCAAGGATCAAGGAGACCAAGGATCAAGGATTGCTGGAGAGGGCAATAGTGAACCAGGAGCTACAAGAGTCAGGACTGAGAGGAACGGCCTGCAGCCCACAGGGAATGGCTGCAATGAGGGGAGTGGGGCCCAAATCTGATGACAGCTTAGGGGACTTAGGGATGAAGGAGGCAGAAAGGTTGAAGAACCACAGTGAAGAGTGAGGATGCCACCCCTCCTCTGGGCCAAGGGTACAAGGTCCCTGTGGAAACTCCCCCATGTGGGAGGACTTTGGACGGGGCCACATCCTCTGGGAGACACAGACATCACTGGAGCTGCGAGGTGCAGGAACATCTGAGGCAGGATGTGGAGGTTTTGCTGATCATGGGCTGAGAATTCATGCCCAGCGGGAAGATTTCTGGATTCGGGAGGGGGTATGGGGAGACAGAATAGGGGTGTGCGGAGCCTTGTGGGGATGTGAATGCAGAGTGTTTGGGGGACCCAATGTGACTGACACCAACAGGGAAAGGGCATGAGGAGCTCAGTCCTGGTGGACTCAAGGCAGACAACGGTGCTGAGGCTGTGGGAGACGACAGAGGAGGCTCAGGGATGGCTCTCACCTGGGCTCTGTCCATGGAGGTGAGGACGGTGAGACAGTTGGGCCTTAGTGCTGTGTGGACTTCTTCTTGTCTCCCTGATGACTGGATGGAGGGCCTGGAGGAAGAGGGGTCTTAGAGGATTCACTCTTGTCCCTGAGGGAGGGGGGTGACTCACTCCAGGTCTCAGGTCTGCCCTGACACCTTTCTTTGTGGCCTGGGGCTGCCTACTGTAAACTATTGGGGACTAGTCCATTTTGGAGTTATAACCTAAAGCAGAGACTCAGATGGTTCAAATGTCCTTTTCACAAAGCAATGTTATTATATGCTTACCATTTAGATTGTCTTGCAAAAGTCTCATTTGTTGTTTTTCTAAATGCCTGTCAATATTGTTTTAAAATTCACAAATGTGATAAATGTCTCCTCAATGTTAATTGGTTGCAGGTTGTTTAACCTTATATGTATAGTTTCACATATACATAACAACAGTAGTTTGAGCCTCTTATATTCTAATAATTAAGACTTTAAGCTGTGTCCACATTGCAATGCAAGTATGTGTCATGCATAACCCTAGCACTAAGAGACAAGAGGGAAAGTCCCTTTCCCCTAAATTTTAAGAAATTTCTGGGTTCTTTTTCCACTAAGGGGGGACAAGTCAGCTAGTGAGGAACATGAGGTCTTTGGCCTCATCTAAAGATGCTTCAGCTACCAGCTGTGAGAAGCACCGCCCACCAGGAAGGCCTCCCTGCCTGGTTCCTGGACCCCTACACCATGGCAGCGGCCATCTTCCCTCCCAGTGCAGAGCGATATCCCGGATGGTGAGCTGGCTAGCCGCTGTCCACTCTCAGGCAGTTTTGCCTTCTAAGACGTGGGTTTTTGTCTGAGGACCTTCCTGTTTTCAGATGATCAAAACTGGGGCCATCCACTCCCTTCTGAACCACCTCTGCCCAGTGGTCTGTGGCTGTGCCCCCAGTCACAACAGGACACCCCTTCAGAACACGCTGCAGGAAGCCGACATCTCTACACAGGCTCACACATGCACAGTGTGTGCACGGAGCTTTGGTTCTAGTTCAGGAAGAATGGGAGGAGGCTCACTAGTCCAACAGAGCTTGAGGCCTGTACCAGTGTCATATTCCAGGAGCCAAAGTTATAAGGGATACAAAGTGCCCAGACCTACCAGAGATGGCAAATCCCTACAGTATCATTCTGGGCCAGCAAGAAGAGGGAAAGAGAAATTACAGTCATACTTCGGATATATTGCAGGTTTGGTTCCAGACCATGGCAACAGAGCAAATCACACAAATTTTTCAGTTTCCCAGTGCATATAAAAGTTACATTTACACTTGACTGTAGTCTCTTAAGTGTACAATAGCATTATGTATAAAATGAACTATGTACATACCCTAATGTAAAACTACTTTATTGCTAAAAAATGCTAACAATCACCTGAGGCTTCAGCTAATCCTAACCTTTTTGCTGTGGAGAGTCTTGTCTCAATGTTAATAATTGCTGACTGATCAGAAGGGTAGTTGCTGAAAATTGCTATGGCAATTTCTTAAAATAACACAGCGAACTTTGCAGCAAGATTCTTCTCCTCACTTGGACACTTAGAGGCCATTGTAGGGTTGCTAACCGGCCTGCCTTCAATATTTCTGTGTCTCACAGAATGGGGAAGGGAGAGAGAGAGTCAAGAAACCAGCCAGTTGGTGGAGAAGTCACAACAGTTATCAATAAGGTTCACCATTTTATAAGGGTGTGGGTCATGGTACCCCAAAACAATTACAAGAGTAACTTCAAAGACCACTGACCACAGGTCGCCATACAGGTATAATAATGAAAAAGGTTGAAATACTTCAATAATTACCAAAATGTGACACAGAGACATATAGTGAGCACATGCTATTGGGAAAATGGTGCCAAATAGCTGTAGGTTATTTCCAAAGGACCTAGCCACTCTTCTTTTGTAATTTTTTTTCACTATTGTAATTAATATCCTTATACCTAAAGATCTTTCCAGATATTGGATTTGGTTTTAAAATCACAGATTTCTCAAATATAAGTTATTAGGTGAAAGGGCATGAACATTTTTAAGCCTTCTCATACATATTATCAAATTGCTTCTCAAAAGCAGTGTACCATTATATTCACCCATTTATTCAACCCATATTTATTGAGCCCCGTCTCTGTATTTGGATTTCTAGATGCTGGAAATCCAAGTGGTGACTAGACAAGGTCCCTGCCTCAAAAAACTTGTTTCATTGATACAGACAACAAATGAAACAAATGAAAACAATTCTAATATCAGTGATAATTGTTACGGAGAAAATATGCTTGAGCTAGAAGATTGATGGAGGTGAGAATGGTAGGAGATATATTTTGTTGATCAAGATGTTCCTGAGAATTTGACCACTGGACATCTGAGCAGAGACCTGAATGGTGTGAGGGGCCTTTGGATCCCTTTGGATCCCTGGGGAGCAGGTGCACATGGGGAGTTCCAGGGGGAGGTGCCTGAGACAGGATTGAGCAGTGTTAGTGGAGATGAGTGAGCTGGGCTGAGAGGGGTGGGATAAGGCCACAGTGGCCAGAGGGATCCTGTGATAAGTGGCTGTAGGAAATAGTGAGAGACTGGGGTTTCAACGTGCTAGGAAGGGAAGAGGCTGGAGTGTCTGTGGGATGTGGTGGTGAGGATGAGTTCTAATTCCCATTTGAAAGACTCACTCTGCCTATTGTGTGGGTGATGGACAGCGGGCATGAGAGTCAGCAGGAAGCTCGGCTGGAAAGCCCTCCGGTTTACTATCTTGGAGAGGATGGCTCCAGTGAGAAGACAGTAGAGGAGTGAGAAGTTATTGGATTTGGGGTTAATACATTTTTAACGTGGTGTTAGCAGTAACTCCATGGAGAACCACACATTTATTTGCTTACTTTAATTCTATAACAACATTCGAGGTGGCTTACTGCAAAAAACCCAGTGTAATAAATACATATGAATTATTTTAAAATCAACACCAAGGAAAATATACATTTTAAAAGATTAAGGCTGGGGTAAAGCTAGAACATTACTAGGCAAGAAGGAACATCTGAAACATTTGCTGAAATGGAGTTCTCTGTTTACCTAGCCATAGGTTTGTTGCCTCATGATTTCACTGCATCTGAGCACCACGGAGCAGGGTGACAGTGCAGGTCACTAGTCCCTTGTTTCCTGATTCAGGAACAGCATCCTATTCTACACTTACAGTCAAAGGAAATTACATCATTATAAGATGTTTAATGATGAAGTCAAAGTCCACAGAGTCAGCAAGTAAGTGTAAAAATCTCAGGAGTCCAAGGAGAGTCTACATTTCTCCCCGGAAATGGCCTCACGATGTGCTGTTGAAGGGAGCGGGTCCTTTCAAGGGGTCCCAAGATGCAGGAGCAACTGGGCTGCAGCTCTCAATAAAGATGCCCTTTCTACCTGCAGTTCCACGAAACCTCACAGGCAACTTCGGTGACCTCACCTGAGCTAGGAATTCGGGTTTTTGATGTTGGTTCTCTTTGAGCCATTGTGTGAGCTTTAAAATGTGATGTGGAGATTTTGCTATACTGGTATTTCCTTGCTGGAATTTGACATCCGTGGTGGCTCTGGTTTCCCTGTCTGGTTCCAGGAGGAAATGAAGTGTCCTGTACTTTTTTTCAGCATCTCTTTGTGTAAGAAGGATCAGGAGACTTGGAGTCAGGGGCTCCTCCAATCTCACTCTCCTCCATAAAACAGTGTCCCGTAAGCTTTCTGGGGGTGAAGGCCTTGACACTGTGCTGTTCTGATGAATATAATTGTCCCAGCTCCCGAAATAAAACCACAGGTGCACAAAATACCGACTCTTGCAAGCAATGCCAAGGTGGGGATGTTTCCTAGGCACCAGGTTTAGCACTTTGTATGTACACACACAGGAGCCAGGCATTGTGGTTTATGTCTATAATCTCAGCACTTTGGGAGGCTGAAGCATGAGAATTGTTTGAAGCCAGAAGTTCGAGACCAGCCTGGGTAACAAAGTAAGACCCAGTCTCTACAAAATACACACACACACACACACACACACACACACACACACACACACACTGGGTATGGCGGCTCCAGTCTGTAGTCCCAGCTACTCGAGAAGCTGAGGTGGGAGGATTGCATGAGTCCAGGAGTTGGAGCCTGCAATGAGCTGTGATCAGGACACTGCTCTAGCTTGACCATCGGAGTAAGACCCTGTCTCAAAAACAAACAAACAAAAAAAACAAACAAACACAGCCAGAGTCAGCGCTGAGGGAGAGGCTGACCTCAGGGGTGGCGTCACAGGTATTTCTCAGGTCCCTCTCAGTGGCCTTTGTCTCTTTTTCCTGGAAGCGGAGGAAACTGTACTCCACCAGGGGAAGTCCTCTGAAGAAGGCAGGAGATACTCAGGAGCGGGGTCCAGAGAGGGAAAAGGATGAGGAAATGGAGACAAAGAGGAGGAGGTGGGGCAAGAAGGGAGCACGTGAGGAATGGGAAGGGGGAGGACCTTCCAGGTGTCAGAAAAGTCAGGTAGAATTTGGCTCTTGGTTTTTGTGCTTTATAAGAATGGATTTGGGGAACCAGCCGGAGTGGGAGATAAGAGTCTACTTTGCAGAGGACACATGTGAGTCTCCTCCTAGTTTGAACTCATCAGTAGCAGCTGACAGCCAGGACCTTTGTGGGGGGCACGTGACACCCCTTTGCAACCAGGGTATTTTCTGCACCCCACCGGCCGCCCCTCCTGGGACAGTGCTGGTCCCCTCCAACCCTAACAGGGAGGGAAGGAAGGAGAGGTCTGGAGGCTTTGGGTCCTCCCTTGTGCTCCTTCTTCCTCTGCCCTTTATTCCCTGAGTGTCCTCGCCTTTCGTCCGCTACCAGGACCCCACTACAGCAAAGCGCATCCTGCACACTGGCCTGGACTCCCTTGGTAACTATCCAGTGGGTTCATCTTGCCCGCTACCTAGACAAAACCGATTTACCAAGACAGGAGAATTGCAACAGAGAAAGAGTAATTCATGCAGAGCCCTCCGTGCGAGAGACTAGAGTTTTATTACTCAAATCAGTCTCCCCAAAAACTCTGATCAGCTTTTAACGATAATTTGGTGGATGGAGGGGCTAGTGAATCAGGAGAGCTGATTGGTTGGCCCCGGTATGAAATCATAGTGAGTGGAGGCTATTCTCTCAGGCTGAGTCAGTTCCTGAGTTGGGGCCACAGGACTGATTGGCAGGTCCAGATCGGGCCCTCCAGTTGTTAGAAATGCAAAAACCTGAAAAGACATCTCAAAAGGCCGCTCCGAGGTTCACAATAGTGATGTTGCCTACAAGAGTAACAGGAGAAGTTGCAAATCTTATGACCTCCGGAATAATGGCTGGTAATATTTAGAATTCCAGCCCGTCTCATCCTAACTTAATGACTGGTAGCCTTTCTTCGTTTTACAAGAACAGTTTTCCTTCAAGCTATAAACTAAATTCCTTCCCAAGGCTAGTTCAGCTTACGCCTAGAAATGAACAAGGGCAGTTTAGCGGTTAGAAGCAAGATGGGGTCAGGTAGGTTTGATATCTTTCACTGTCATGATTTCTCTAGTTATAATTTTGCAAAGGCGGTTTCACCTTGGCTTCAGACCCACCAGTACAGAATCACTGTGCCCTGTCCTTCCAACCACTGCCACTAGGTGGAAGCAGAGAGAGCATCGCCCAGATGGGCTAGATTCTTGCCACAGGCTCACTGCTAGAACGAACATTCTTGAGACTTTAGATCTGAAAGTCAGCCTGATTTCTGAAAGCCTTTGACCGGTTCCAAAATCAAATCAATACTCCAGGAACAAGATCTGCCTCGACTTTGTCTCCACCCAAGGACGCTATGGCTACGCAGTTTTCAAACGTGCTTTGAGAATAAATGGAACGGGGTCCCCTGTATCCCCACTCATTTGCGTTTTCCTTTTTATTACAGCCAACCCTTTTTGTAAATATTGTTACATATCCCTTTATTCCACTGAAAACATCTCTTCCAAAGGCACTTTAAGAAAGCTTCAATGCCATGAAAATAGGAAGGATCCTCTTGAACGAGAGTTTCTGGTGGTGGGTTTTAATGAACATTTTAGTTTTTAAAACTCTGTAACTATCTCGTTGTAGGGCTTAGCCTCATATTTTCAACTGAAATATTCTCTTCCTTAACCTCCACATAGATACAAGTTTATAATTTTTATTATCTTAAAATTTTATTTATTTTTCTGTTTTGGGGACAGGGTCTCCTCCTGTCACCCAGGCTGGAGTGCAATGGCACAATCAGAGCTTACTGCAGCCTGGAACTCCCCAGCTCAAGTGATCCTTCTACCTCTGATTCCCAAAGAACTGGGATTATAGTCATGAAACACTGCAATCCACCCAAATCTAAGTTTATACTAAAAGATAAAATTTCAACATCGTAGGGGATTGGTCAGGTGGTGGGAATAATTATAAAGTTATAGGAAATAGACACAAACCTTCTTGGAAGGCAGAAAGTTTTGCAAAAGCCTTAGGATAGGGTTATGACTGAAATCCTCTACCTTGGATACCAGCCTAATCCTCTTACCTTAAGTTAATAGCTTCGAGTAGGTACAAAGACATGTAAGGGAGTTTAAAGAACATGTTTACTCATGTGGTCCTAAGACCAACCTTTGATCATTTGTAGTACTGCTCTCTCCGGGGGACAGCGACTAGATTAATTACCAACAGATGTGTTGACTCAAAGCCTTTGTCATTAAATCTGTGCTGAATAAAGGCCCACAGGGCCAGTTACTAAGGGTACCCAGGTGCCACAACCCCTTCTGTGAGTGGCCCGGCCCCCTGGCGCACTCATTCACTGAATATTGGTGTCTGAGTATGTTATTCATCCATCGTGCAGCTTGAGTCTGCTGGTCAGACCCCAGCACAACATTTAAGAGGAAATGAAAGTCACAAAGTTATCCCAGTCTCTGGAGTCACTGTCAAAACTTTCATGAGGAATCTTCCAGGTTTTCCCCTACTTAAAATATATATTAATATTATGTAAGTGGTATTAGTGGCATTTTCACCCAGGCTGGAGTGCAGTGGCACAATCTTGGCTCACTCTAACCTCTGCCTCCAAGATTCAAGCGATTCTCCTACCTCAGCCTCCCAAACAGCTGGAACTACAGGCACCCGCCACCACACCTGGCTAATGTTTGTATTTTCAGCAGAGACAGGGTTTCACCATGTTGGCCAGGCTGATCTTGAACTTCCGACCTCAGGTTATATGCCAGCCATAGCCTCCCAAAGTGCTGAGATTACAGGCATGAGCCACTGCGCCCAGCCTCCTTAACCTTTTAAAAAAAAGGTTAGAAGTATGCTTGGCGCATCTTTTCATAGCAATGATTAAAATTGCTCTTACTCTTTTTAATGACAGCATAGAATTTTATCGTGTAGCTGTTCTTTGGGAGACGATTGAAATCTTCTTTATCTTCACTGTGGTAATGGAGATGGGGGTGTGTACAATAGCTAAAATTCAACAAGTTGAACATTTTAAATAGATGCAGTTTATTGCATCCAAAGTATGCCCCCAATAAGATGATTTAAAAATATTATCCTCTTTGAGACTTGTACTTCGCTTATGTGAAACAAAACAAAACAAAAACCTTGTTCTTGTGCCCAGGAGACACACCCTGACACATCTGGAGGTAGAAGGTCATGCTCTCGGCAACTTACCCTCACAGGCTCTGAAAAAGCAATAATAGCATTATATTTACGGATTCAGAGAGAGAGAAGGCTATGGTAAAATTGTTCATAAGTAAAACTAGATAAAGGGCAAAAATAAAAGAAATAATGAAACTGCGTCTTTTAAATTTTCTCTCTCCGGCCGGGCGCGGTGGCTCACGCCTGTAATCCCAGCACTTTGGAAGGCCGAGGAGGGCAGATCACGAGGTCAGGAAATCGAGACCATCCTGGCTAACACGGTGAAAACCCGTCTCTACTAAAAATACAAAAAATTAGTCGGGCGTGGTGGCGGGCGCCTGTAGTCCCAGCTACTCGTGAACCCGGGAGGCGGAGCTTGCAGTGAGATCCCGCAACTGCACTGCAGCCTGGGCGACAGAGCAAGACTCCGTCTCAAAAAAAAAAAAAAAAAAAAAAAAAAATCTCTCCTTGACTTTTTCTCTCCCCTTTTCTTCCTATCTCTTCCCTCCTTTCCTCAACGCGTCCCCCCATCCTTCCCTCTTTTCTGCATTCTCTGCATTTGATCCCCGGTGTATTCCAGCCTCCAGGCCAACAAACGGGTCCGCGTCCGCCGGGGGCATGTCAGGGAAGGGACGCAAGGCGGCGCTGTCACCGCATTCTGAGAGCCCCAGCGACCTGGGCCCCTTGTATCATTTCAGTGAAGGTCACTCCAGTCTTTGATGGAGGCCACACTCGGGGCGTAAATCAGGATCCTCACTGAAGTGGCGGGACCCTGAGAGGCTTTTTCCTGGCCCCTTAGTTGTGGGTTTTCCTGCGGGCGGTAGAGCCCGTTTCCATCAGAACCGCCCAGAGGCGGTCTCTGCCTTCCAAGGGTGGTGGAGCAGCAGGAAGCGTTTTCGGATCCTGGAATCCGTGGGCGGCCCGTGGGAGGGACTGAGGCGCATTTCCCTACTCACCCGGCTCCGAATTCACCGCGGTGCTGTTTCAAGCGAGTCACAATCCAGATCGCGCTCCAGCCCGGACTCGGAATTCCTGCCCCGCGGGGCTGCATTTCACAGCGGCAGGTGTGAGTGACCCGCAGCTGGAGACCAGAAGCCTGAAGGCAGCTCCGCCCTCCCCAGCGCCGTTATTCTGTTTCTACATCAGTAAACACGTTTCGTTTTCCGTAGACCAGGGCGGGGTGACGGGTGATCCCAGTCCTCGCAGTGAACTCCGGGCCGCAGACTTGAAAACGCTTGCGGGCAAGGCCGGGCGCTGTGGCTCTCGCCTGTAATCCCAGCACTTTGGGAGGTCGAGGCCGGCGGATCACCTGAGGTCGTGAGCTCGAGACCAGCCTGACCAATATGAGGAAACCCCGTCTCCACTAAAAATACAAAATTAGCCGGGAATGGTGGTGAATGCCTGTAATCCCAGCTAGCAGGGAGGCTGAGGCAGGAGAATCGCTTAAACCTAGGAAGCAGAGGTTACAGTGAGCCGAGATCGCGCCATTGCACTCCAGCCTGGGCAACAAGAAGGAAAACTCCGTCGAAAAAAAAAAAAGAAAAGCTTTCGAGGGCGGAGCGCAGCCCCGCCCTGGGTTACGTAAGCGACCGCGCTGGGCCGTTTCTCTTTCTTTTCCGGACCCTGCAGTGGCGCCTAAAGTCTGCGAGAAGGAAAGCGCCTCTATGCTCCTGAGTGCATGGGGTATAAGGCAAGTGCTGAGGGAGAAAACGTAGTTGCTGGGGCAGAGCAGACGGGGCTGGTGGTGGGGTGGAGGGGGAGGGCTTTGGACAGAAGACCTGGGAGGCTTGGTGGGGGAGGGACGCCCAGGCCTGGGCACTAAGAAGCAACTCTCCTGGAGCTCAAGACCATCTTGGCCTCCCCTAGCCCCGGAGAGGACTGGCTTCATGTCTCCCTGAAACCACTTCTAAATGCCTTAGAACAAACCTTGCATATTCATTATTTTTATTGAACTATTAAAAGTCTTTTTTGGCGGTGAGCTGAATGAGATCCTTTGCTGGAGCTGGCACAGGGAGAAGGTCCTAGAGGGAGGGTAGACACTGTGGAGGGAAGGGCTGGGTCCATCTCCCTCTCTGTCTCTCACTAGGCTTACAACCGTTAGCGTGAAAATAATCTCTCTGAGGTGGGGAAAGGACCCCAGTCCCTGCTGTGCTCACTAAATTATGAGGATCAAAATAAATTATCAGTGAATGTGAATGGGAAAACTAAGAAATTGTTAAAATTCTCAAATACATTATATTTTAATCCACAGAAAAGTATAGGCTAGGGATCATGGGGGACTAGTTAGTAATGACAGGTATACGTTAACTTAAAAAAAAAAAGTTTGTGAGGCTGACAAAGAAGAAATGGGCACATTTCCTGATCTTGGAGGGTTCATAGGGTAGAAGATGGTAGGTGACAGCTGGGTGTGGTGGCACTCGCCTGTAGTCCCAGCTACTCAGGAGGCTGTGGGGGGAAGATTGCTTGAGCCCAGACATTCAAGGCTGCAGTGAGCTATAATCACGCCCCTGCATTCCAACTGGGTGACAGAGCAAGACTCCTCTCTTTAAAAAATTTAAAAAATTAAAAAAGATTCAAGGCAGGGCACAGTGAGTACTATCAGGAAGGTTCAAACCACAGGCTAAATCAGTAGTTCTATGACTGGACTATACATTGGAAACATGTAGGGAACTTTAAAGGATACTGAGATTTAGGTCCAACCTAGGTTTACTGATTTAACAACCTAGGTTGTGGCTGTGGCCTGGGAACACGGATATTAAAACTCTCCAGGTGGTTCTACGCAGTGGCTAGGTTTGAAGACCACTGCCTAGATGTCCCAGCGACTAAGAGATGCACATTGGGGACAAGGCAATTCTCTTAGTAGAAAGAGGCTTTCCAGACAGCATTCTTATTACTGAGAATTGAGAATTCATATGCCACACAATTTATCCTTTTAAAGTGTACAGCTCAGTGTCTTTTAGCATAATCACAAGGTTGTGCCACCATCACCACTATCTACCCTGGAAGATTTTTTTCCTTTTTTTCTTTTTTCTTTTCTTTTTCTTTTAAAGGCTAGTCAAGTGAAACAGTGGGAGTAAGAAGAAACAAAGACATCTATAACTGATTGTAATCAATTAGTTGTAAACACCACTGCACTCAGAACAGCCTCATTGGGAAGATTTTAAGGCTATGGTGCGGTCTGATGGGTTCCAAGTCAGAGGTGACAGTAACCTGGAAGAGGGAAACTGCTTGAGAAGCGGCATCCTGGTGGAATAGGGTGAGGAGATCCCAGAGCCCACTTTTACTGCAACCCTGGGGAGATGTCACCAGAGAAATGGGGGTGGTGCCAGACAGCAGGTTATGGCAGCTGTGGTTTCCATGACAGAGTAGAAGCATCCATCATGTGTGACATTCAGCAGATGGGGCGCTGTGGGTGGCTTGGAGCACTCTGGTTGTAACTGAGGCAGGCACAGTGTTTAGGAAGCCTGTGCAGTAATCTAGGCTGAAGGGAGGGGGAAGCCTAGACTAACATTGTGGCTGTGGGATTGAAATAGGATTGGAGGAGCTGACTTTGACTCCCGGAGATGAAGGGGAAAGAGGAAATCAGAAGGGACCAAGGATGGTGATGCTCTTAAGAGAAACTGAGGAGGAAGAGAGGATGATGTGGTGGGAGATGTGTAGAGAGTCCTTGTAGATCTGCCACATTGAAGGGGACTATGGTCCCAGAGGTACAGATGTCCTAAATCAGGCTGGAAAAGGGAGTCTGGAAAGAGCTTGTTGTAGTGAACCATGGGGAGCCGCCTCGTTGGCCCTGTGATCACCCAGGGACTGAATAGAGAGGCGGCCCTGGGAGACCTCAGACACTTAAAGGATATAAGGGGGTGAAAGGGGGGGCCTGGCTTTGAGTCAAAGGGAGGAGAAGGAGATTATAAAGCTGAAACGTCTAAGAGAGTTTGTGGTCTGAGCTGTTCTACTGGGGCAGGTGCTTCTGAGAGGCAGAGGTGGCTGAGATCTGGAAACAGGTCTGCAAATCTGGTCACTAGTCTCATTGCCAGTGACACTGTGCGCGGTTAAGGGAGTGTGTTGGGAGAATAGCCACGCGTTGTCTGTCCTGGAAGGAACAAGCCAGCGAGAGCCGGTCTGATGGGGCGGCCGGCGAATGGGGCTTGGTGAGGCCCGCGCTCCTAGGGGTGGGGGTGTGGGGATGGGTGGTCGCGATGCCGGGAGGGCGGGCAGGGCCCTGGCCGTGCTCATGAAGTTGGAGCTGTACTCTCAGCTACTCGAAGCTCGTTCCTGCTTTAGGCTGCGCTCCCGCGTGCTCCTCTTTTCTGGGCGCCAAGTCCCGCCTTCTAAATCTCCCCAGGTCTCCAGCCCGCCGGAAGTTTCTCTTCCGAGCGTGGCCCCGCCCTCTCCGCTCCTGATTGGTCCTAAGTTCCGGGCCCCAGTTTCATTGGATGAGTGGTCGGGGCCGGGCCAGGTGATTAAGTTTCTGCCGCGCATTCCCCCGGGCTTAGCTCAGTTCGCCACTGCTTGAGCCGCTGAGAGGGTGGGGACGTCGGGGCCATGGGACCGGGCCGGGTCTTGCTATTTCTGGCCAGCATATTCCCTTTTGCACGTCCGGGAGCCGCTACTGGTGAGTGCTGTTCCTGGCGGTCCTCGGCGGAGCGGGAGCAGCGGGGCGTTTCGGGCGGTCGGGTGGGTAGCGGCGAGCGCTGTGCTGTCAGGGCGGGGCTCAGGTGCGCTGTCGGTGGTGCGGGGAGCCGGACGCGGCCGTTGTCGCCATTTCTAGGGTGTCCTCTGCCCTCATCCCCTGCCCCCGCCACCGAAGGTCCCTCCTGCCTCCCTTATGGGCCTTTCCTACAAGCAGCCTTCACCCAGTGCTGCCCCTATGCCTCCCACTCCCAACTGTCCCTGACCCTAACTTTCTGGTGCTGCCTTTTTTCTGGGGGTCTTCCCTCCATCCCACTCCCCTCCAGACCACCCAAGGGGAGCCCTGGTGCTAATGGCAGCTGGGCCTTAGGCAGGGCACAGGGCAGTGCAGATGCCCCCTCCTCTCTAGCGCAGGTGCCTCCTCTGGACTCTGCCTCACGGCGGCCCCTTCCCCACTCCTTCATCCTCAGCCTCACCTTCTTGAGGACCCCACCCTCCAGCCCACAGGTGCTGAACCATCCCTCCCGGGTCCCTCTGCCCCTCTCCACCTTGGGACCTTGCACTGCTCCCACTTCTTGCCCAGCTGCCTTGGGCCCTCAGCAAGTTCTCATCTTTCCCAAGTCCCACCCTCCCCTCCTGTCCTCACCCTACCTCAAGTTCTCCCACAGTCACTCCTGCCGCATGGTCATGCCGCCCTCCAGTTCTTGCTCTGCCCATCTCCCCTCCCCAACCCAGACCTAAAACAGGCCGTTGGGCCAACTGTTCCTTGACCTTCATTCTTTTCTTTTGGTTCCTTGACCCCAGTGGGCTCTCACTCCCTACACCACATACCTAAAATCTGTTTTGCCTGCTTGCAGTGCCACTGTTCCCCCTCCAGCACTACTCCTTTTGGCAGGCCCTTCCTCAGGCTGAGAATCTCTCCCTCTACTTTGGTTTTCTCTCTCTGGCCAGCACTCCCACCCCTTGCTTTGTTTTTAATTTTTAACTTTTGTTTGGGTATGTAGTAGATATATATGTATATATTTATGGGGTACCTGGGATATTTTAACACAGGCCTACAATATGTAATAATCACATCAGGGTAAATGCAGTATCTATCACAACAAGCATTTATCCTTTCTTTGTGCTACAAACAATCCCATTATGCTCTTTCAGTTATTTTTAAATGTACAATAAATTGTTGTTGACTTTACTCACCCGGCTGTGCTATCTACTAGATCTTATTCATTCTAACTATATTTTGTACCCATTAACCATCCCACTCCCCCACTCCCCACTACCCTTCTCAGCCTCTGGTAATCATCATTCTATTGTCTCTCCCCATGAGGTCAATTGTTTTAATTTTAGGCTGCCACAAATAAGTGAGAACATGCAAAGTGTGTCTGTCTGGGCCTGGCTTATTTCACTTCACATAATGACCTCCAGTTCTTTGCAAATGACACTGTGGCTGAATAGTACTCGACATACACATGTACACCACATTTTCTTTATCCATTTGTCTGCGATGGACACTTAGGTTGCTTGCAGATCTTGGCTGTTTTGAATAGTGCTGCAATAAACATGGAAATGTAGACAGCTGTTTAATATACCGATTTCCTTTCTTTTGGGTATATGCCTAAAAGTGGGAGTGCTGGAGCATATGACAGTTCTATTATATTTTTAGTTTTTGGAAGAACCTCTGCACATTGTTTCCCATAGTGGTCGTACTAGTTTACATTCCCACCAACAGTGGGCAAGGGTTCCCTTTTGCTACATCCTCACCAGCATTCCTTATTTGCCTGTCTTCTGGATAAAAGCCAGTTTATCTGGGGTGGGATGTTGTATCGTAAGAGTTTTGATTTGCCTTCATCTGATGGCGCATGATGTTGAGCACCTTTTCATATACCTGTTTGCCATTTGTATGTCTTCTTTTGAGAAATGATTATTCAGATCTTTTGCTCATTTTTAAATTGGATTATTAGATTTTTTTTTCTATAGAGTTGTTTGAGCTCCTTATATGTTTCAGTTACTGATCCTTTGTCAGATGAATAGTTTGAAAATATTTTCTCCCATTCTTAGATGGTCTCTTCATTTTGTTTATTGTTTCCTTTGCTGTGCAGAAGCTTTCTAACTTGGTATGATCCCATTTATGCAATTTTACTTTGGTTACCTGTGCTTGTGGGGTATTACTTAAAAAATCTTTGCCCAGTCCAACATCGTAGAGAGTTTCCCCAGTGTTTTCTCTTATAGTTTCATAGTTTGAGGTCATAGATTTACATCTTTAATCCATTTTGATTTGATTTTTGTATATGGTGAAAGATAGGGTCTAGTTTCATTCTTCTATATAGGGATGTCTAGTTTCCCCAGCATCATTTATTGAAGAGACTCTCCTTTGCCCAGTGTGTGTTCTTGGTACCTTTGTTGGAAATGAGTTTACTGTAGATGTATGGATTTGTTTCTAGGTTCTCTATTCTGTTTCATTGGTCTGTGTGTCTGTTTTTATGCCAGTATCATGCTGTTTTGGTTACAGTAGCTCTGTAGTATAATTTGAAGTCAGATGATGTGATTCCTCTAGTTTTGTTCATTTTGCTCAGGATAGCTTTATCTATTCTGGTTTTTTTGTGGTTCCATATACATTTTAGGATTATTTTTACTATTTCTGTGAAGAATGCCATTAGTGTGTTCATAGGGATTGCACTGAATCTGTAGATTGCTTTGGGTAGTATGGACATTTTAACAGAATTGATTCTTCCAATCCATGCACATGGAGTATGTTTTCCATTTTTTATGGAATATCTCTTCAATTTTTTGCATAAGTGTTTTTTGTTTTTTGTTTTTGAGATGGAGTTTCGCTCTTGTTGCCCAGGCTAGAATGCAATGGAGTGATCTTGGCTCACCGCAGCCTCCGCCTCCCAGGTTCAAGCGATTCTTCTGCCTCAGCCTCCCAAGTAGCTGGGATTACAGGCATGTGCCACTGTGCCTGGCTAATTTTGTATTTTTAGTAGAGACAGGGTTTCTCCACATTGGTCAGGCTGGTCTTGAACTCCCAACCTCAGGTGATCCACCTGCCTCGGCCTCCCAAAGTGCTGGGATTACAGGCGTGAGCCACCACGCCCAGCCACATCACTGTTTTGTAGTTTTTATTGGAGAAATCTTTCACTTCTTCAGTTAAGTTTATTCCTCAGTATTTTATTTTATTTGTAGCTGTTGTAAATGGGATTCGTTTCTTGATTTCTTTTTCAGATTATTTTCTGTTGGCATGTAGAAATGCTACAGATTTTTTACTGTTGATTTTGTATCCTGCAACTTTACTAAATTTGTTCTTCAGTTCTAATAGTTTTTTGGTGGAGTCTTTAGTTTTTTCCAAGCATCAGACCTCAAGATCTGCAAACAATGATAATTTGACTACTTCTTTTCCCGTTTCGATGCCTTTTATTTCTTTCTCCTGTCTGATTGCTCTAGTTAGGATTTGCAGTACTGTGTTGCATAACTGGTAAAATTAGTCATCCTTGTCTTATTCCAGATCTTAGAGAAAAGGCTTTCAGTTTTCCCCCATTCAGTATGTTACTAGCTGTGAGTTTGTCATATATGACTTTTATTATATTGAGGTCTGTTCCTTGTATGCTTAGTTTTTTGAGAGTTTTTATCATGAAGGGATGTTGAATTTATCAAATGCTTTTTCAGTGTCAATTGAAATGGTGATATGGCTTTTGTCCTTTATTCTGTTGATATGACATATTACATTGATTGATTTGTGTGTGTTAAATCATCCTTGCATACCTGGAATACATTCCACTTGATCATAAAGAATGATCTTTTTAATGTATTGTTGAATTTGGTTTGCTAGTATTTCCTTGACAATTTTTGCATCATTGTTCATCAGGGATATAGGCCTGCAGTTTTCTTTTTTTGATGTGTCTTTGCCTGGTTTTGGTATCAGGATATTCCTGGCTTTGTAAAATGAGTTTGGAAGTATTCCCTTCTTCTCTGTTTTTCAGAACAGTTTGAATAGGACTGATATTTCTTGTTCTTTAAATGTTTAATTGTGGTAAAGTATACATTACATAAATTTTACTGTTTTAACCACTTTTAAGTGTATACTCAGTGGCATTAGCTACATTCACATTTTTGTGCAACCCAAAACTCTGTACCTATTAATCGGTAACTCCGCATTCCTCGCTACCTCTGGCCCCTGGTAACCACCATTCTACTTTTTGTTTCTATGAATGTCACCACTCTAGATACCTCATTTAAGTAGAATCATGTAATGTTTGTTGTTTGTCTTTTTGTTTCTGGCTTATTTCACTTATAATATTTTTGAGATTCGGTGGGCACAGTGGCTCATGCCTGTAATTCCAGCATTTTGGGAGGCTGAAGCAGGTGGATCACCCAAGTTTCAGAGTTCGAAACCAGCCTGGCCAGCCTGGCCAACATGGTGAAACCCCATCTCTACTAAAAATACTAAAAGTTAGCCGGGTATGGTGGCAGGTGCCTGTAATCCCAGCTACTCAGGAGGCTGAGGCAGGAGAATCGCTTGAATCTGGGAAGCGGAGGTTGCATTGAGCTGAGATCAGGCCCCTGCACTCCAGCCTGGGCAATAAGAGGGAAACTCCATCTCTAAAAAAATAAAAAATAAAACAATAATAATAATATTTTCGAAGTTCATCCAGGTTGTAGTGTGGGTCAGAATTTCATTCCTTTTAAAGATGGATAATACTCATGATATGTATGTACCACATCTCGGTTATCCATTCCTCAGACAGTGGACACTTGGGTTACTTCTACCTTTCGGATATTGGCAAATATTTCATTTCTTTTGGGTATATATTTATCTATTTTGGGTATTTCTTTTGGGTATATATTTATCTATTTTGGGTATTTCTTTTGGGTATATATTTATTTATTTTTGGGTATATATTTATTTATTTTTGGGTATATATTTATTTATTTTGGGGTATATATTTATTTATTTTGGGGTATATATTTATTTATTTTGGGGTATATATTTATTTATTTTGGGGTATATATTTATTTATTTTGGGGTATATATTTATTTATTTTGGGGTATATATTTATTTATTTTGGGGTATATATTTATTTATTTTGGGGTATATATTCATTTATTTTGGGTATATATTTATTTATTTTGGGGTATATATTTATTTATTTTTGGGTATATATTTATTTATTTTGGGGTATATATTTATTTATTTTTGGGTATATATTTATTTATTTTTGGGTATATATTTATTTATTTTTGGGTATATATTTATTTATTTTGGGTATATATTTATTTATTTTTGGGTATATATTTATTTATTTTGGGTATATATTTATTTATTTTGGGTATATATTTATTTATTTTTGGGTATATATTTATTTATGTTGGGTATATATTTATTTATGTTGGGTATATATTTATTTATTTTGGGTATATATTTATTTATGTTGGGTATATATTTATTTTGGGTATATATTTATTTATTTTGGGTATATATTTATTTATGTTGGGTATATATTTATTTATTTTGGGTATATATTTATTTATTTTGGGTATATATTTATTTATGTTGGGTATATATTTATTTTGGGTATATATTTATTTATGTTGGGTATATATTTATTTATTTTGGGTATATATTTATTTATGTTGGGTATATATTTATTTATGTTGGGTATATATTTATTTATTTTGGGTATATATTTATTTATTTTGGGTATATATTTATTTATGTTGGGTATATATTTATTTATTTTGGGTATATATTTATTTATGTTGGGTATATATTTATTTATTTTGGGTATATATTTATTTATGTTGGGTATATATTTATTTATTTTGGGTATATATTTATGTTGGGTATATATTTATTTATTTTGGGTATATATTTATTTATTTTGGGTATATGTTTATTTATTTTGGGTATATATCCAGAAAGAGAAGCAGTACACAGGGGCTTCATTTTCTCTACCTCTCTGCCAACCTTGCTCTGTGTGTGTGTGTGTGTGTGTGTGTGAGAGATAATAGCCATCCTGATTGGTTTGAGGTGGTATCTCATTGTGGTTTTGATTTGCATTTTCCTAGTGACTACTGGTATTGAGCATCTTTTCATGTGTTTGTTGATCATTTTTATATTTTCTTTGAAGAATTGGCGATTTAAGTCTTCTGCCCATTTTTTCCCCCACATAGCTTCTCATGGCTACTTTGCCCATTTTTTAGTGGGTTGACTGTTTTGTTGTTTTTGTCAGACTTTTTTACATATTCTGGAAACTAATCTCTTATCGGATATATGACTTGCAATTTTTTTTTTTTTTTTTTTTTGAGGCAGAGTCTCGTGCTGTCACCCAGGCTGGAGTGCAGTGGCCGGATCTCAGCTCACTGCAAGCTCTGCCTCCCGGGTTTGCGCCATTCTCCTGCCGCAGCCTCCCAAGTAGCTGGGACTACAGGCGCCTGCCACCTCGCCCGGCTATTTTTTTGTATTTTTTAGTAGAGACGGGATTTCACTGTGTTAGCCAGGATGGTCTCGATCTCCTGACCTTGTGATCTGCCCGTCTCGGCCTCCCAAAGTGCTGGGATTACAGGCTTGAGCCACCGCGCCCGGCCGACTTGCAATTTTTATTTCATTTCAGGGGTTGATTGCTTTTTCACTCTGATTGTGCCCTTTGATGCACAGATGTTTTGAATATTCATGAGTCCAGTTTGTCAGTTCTTTCTATTCTATCTGTGCCTTGGCGTCATATCCATGAAAGCACTGTCAAATCCTATGTCATGAAGATTATCCCCAATGTTTGCTTCTAAGAAATTTTTAGGTTTTAGTTCTTGAGTGTAGAGTTTAGGTCTTTGATTCATTTTGAGTTAATTTTTGTATATACTACAAATTAAGGGTCCAATTTTATTTTATTTGAACAACCAGTGCCCCCAGAACTATTTGCTGAAAAGATCAACTGACTCTTTGTCACCTGCTCACCCCAGTGGACACTAGCTGTTCCACCCACTTGCTGTCCTGGGGCCTTGTCATGCCACTCCTCCACTTTGGACCCAAGCCCACACCATTGCTCCCCTCTGGGATACTGACCCCACTATAAGCTTCCCTGGGGCTACAACCTTCCTACCCCTTGTGCCTCATGACCACCCCCTCCCTTGTCCCCGCCATGCCCCATGATGAGTCTTTTCTCAAGGCAGCTCCCCTTGCCTCCATCTCACCCTCACCTGTGCACCACAGCCACACTGGACATGGGTCCCCCTGAGCCTGAGTCCCTTCCCATTCCCCCCGTCCCCTCTGGCAAGACCTTCCTTCCACCACTGCCTTCCCTTGCCCCTTCAGGGCAGCCTCACCCCATGGCCCCTATTCCCTTAGGGGGCTTGTGGCCACCCAGTCCTGGCACTTGGCCTACAAGTTTGCCATCTCCATTCCCCCTTCTTCTGTTCGTCAGTCCCCTCCTCTGTCCTCCCACCCTCACAGTTTTCCTTGTATCTGAAATCCTCGTTCTTGTCCCTTTGCCCGTGTGCATTTCCTGCCTCCTCAGGAAGCTTGGGACAGACCTGTGTGTTAAACATCGATGTTAAGTTATTTCCAGGAAGAAGTTTCATCTGTGATTTCCTCTTCCCCAGAGCTCCACAGTCTTCGTTACAATGTCACGGTGCTGTCCCGGGATGGATCTGTGCAGTCAGGGTTTCTCGCTGAGGGACATCTGGATGGTCAGCTCTTCCTGCTCTATGACAGGCAGAAATGCAGGGCAAGGCCCCAGGGACAGTGGGCAGAAGATGTCCTGGGAGCTAAGACCTGGGACACAGAGACTGGGGACTTGATAGAGAACAGGAAGGACCTCAGGATGACCCTGGCTCATATCAAAGGCCAGAAAGGAGGTGAGAGTGGGCAGCGGGGAGAGGCTTTTTCCAGAAAAGTTAGGGGGAGAGAGCAGGGACCTGTCTTCCCACTGAATCTGGCTCGGGCTAGGGGTGACAAATGGGGGTCAGTGGATCTCAGCAGGGAGGTGAGCCGGCACTCAACCCACACGGGGTGGCATGGAGGAGGGCCAGGGAGGGGTACCCCCTGGGCTGAGTTCCTCACTTCAGTAGAAAGGTGATGGTTTCGGGAATGGAGAAGTCACTGCTGGGTGGGGGCAGGCTTGCATTCTCTCCAGGAGATTAAGGTCTGTGAGATTCATGAAGACAACAGCACCGGGGGCTTGCGGCATTTCTACTACGATGGCGAGCTCTTCCTCTCCCAAAACCTGGAGACTCAGGAATGGACAGAGCTCCAGTCCTCCAGAGCTCAGACCCTGGCTCTGAACATCAGGAATTTCTGGAAGGAAGATACCATGAAGACCAAGACACACTATCGCGCTGTGCAAGCAGACTGCCTGAAGAAACTACAGCGATATCTAGAATCCGGGGTGGCCGTCAGGAGAACAGGTACCAACCCTGGCCAGGGGCTCTCCTCTCCCTCCAATTCTGCTAGAGTTGCCTCCGCCTCCCAACTCTGTCCAGGGAAACCCTCCCTGTGCTATGGATGCAAGCATTTCCTGTTGGCATATTGTGTCCTGATTTGCCTCTATCGTTAGAGCCACTGGATAAAGACAGTGAGTCAGGGACTGAACCTTCCAGTGTTGTAACCTGGGAAAGCGGCGGGCCCTCTGACCGAATCCTGAGCTTGTGGCGGGTGTCAGGCAGGAGAGGAAGCCTTCAGGGCCAGGGCTGCCCCCTCTGCCTCCCAGCCTGCCCATCCCAGAGAGTTCCTTCCTGGCCCCACGACCCAGGAGTCCATCCCAACATCCCCCTCCTCAGCATCAATGCGGGGATCCCAGAGCCTGAGGCCACAGTCCCAAGGTCCATCCTCCTGCTAGCCTGGAGGAACTGGGCCCCAGGGTGAGGACAGACTTGCAGGTCAGGGGTCCTGGAGGGCTTTAGCCAGAGTGAGAACAGTGGAGAGGAGCAGCCCCGTTCCCTGCATCTCCCTTAGAGGGGAGCAGGGCTTCACTGGCTCTGCCCTTTCTTCTCCAGCGCCCCCCATGGTGAACGTCACCCACAGCGAGGCCTCAGAGGGCAACATCACCGTGACATGCAGGGCTTCCGGCTTCTATCCCCGGAATATCGCACTGACCTGGCGTCAGGATGGGGTGTCTTTGAACCACGATGCCCAGCAGTGGGGGGGGATCCTGCCTGATCAGAATGGAACCTACGAGACCTGGGTGGCCACCAGGATTCGCCAAGGCGAGGAGCAGAGGTTCGCCTGCTACATGGAACACAGCGGGAATCACAGCACTCACCCTGTGCCCTCTGGTGAGCCTGGGGTGACCCTGGAGAGGGTCAGGCCACGGTAGGGACAGCAGGGACGGCTGTGGCTCTCTGCTCAGTGTATAACAAGTTATAACTTTTTTTCAGGGAAAGTGCTGGTGTTTCAGAGTCAATGGCTAGACATTCCATATGTTCTTGCTGTCGCTGCTGCTGTTGCTGCTGCTGCTGCTGCTATTTTTGTTATTATTCTCTATGTCCTTTGTTGTAAGAAGAAAACATCAGCTGCAGAGGGTCCAGGTGAGAAAAGGGAGCAGTTTCTGGAGATGGTAAGGCCCCTGTCCGGGCAGTAGAGCCCCCTCCTTGCTCCTGCAAAAATAGGCTTGTTGGTGACAAGGCTTCTGGAACAGGGGATGGAAGTTGGGGAATTTGGGAGGGGAATGGGAGCAGCGTCTCCATCTACACCGCTAAGTTCTTCCCAAGCGAGGGTCAGATGTCCGGCTGTGGCCTCCTGCTGCAGGTGAGCAGTGGGCAGCAGGGAGGGCTGCGGTGCCTGCTTTGTCCCCATGCTGGTCTCTATGTCTCTCAGGCTCACTAGGGCGCATCCAGGTGGTGTGAACTGGGAATCACGTGCTGATTGCTGAGGGCCTGGATGATCATGGCCTCAGAGGGAGCAAATAGTAAAGGTGGCTATAATCTGGGGAGGGCCAGAAACTGGAGAGGAATCTGAGGAGAGGCGGTGCCCCTAGTCCCTTCCTCTCTGCATCCCTCTCCCCTATTTCTGCAGCCATCGGGGTGGACACCCAGAAAAAGACCTGTGAGGCCCAGCCTGGGGGCCCCGCCTGTGTAGCCCTTTGGAGACCCCTTGTAACAGAGAGGGTCCTGAGCACACACGGCCATCTCTGTCCACTTTGCAGCTCCCCATGCACCTCCTCCAGGAGCTTTCTCGGGGGTATTGTGTCCTCTGGGCCACTCAAGGCCCCGCTCTTTCCAGGTTCCTACCGCCTGGCCTCCTAGAGTTTCCTTGCAGATGACATGGATGAGTAGATAAGCAGATGTTCCTGGGCCATTTGAGGAGCGGAACCCAGTCCCTCATCAGGGCAGCTGTGGTCCCTGTTTTCATCCCACCTCCGAGTGTTTCCTTCTCCAGTCCCTGAGGGACACAGTCCCCAGGGCCCATGTTTTTGGGTATTTGTTCTCTGCTCTGTGGCCTCACCTTGCCCTCCCTGAGCCAATTTCCCTTTCTCAAGGTAGTCACTGCCTGGTAAATTTGGAGTAAGGGACGGTCAGAATCTTTTCCCCCCCAGTCAGGTTGTTTGGCGGGAGATGAAAAGAGACAGCAGGAAGTTTTGTGTTTCTGCAAAAACAGGCCATGCAGGGGACAGTGAGAGGCTGGGGTGTCCAGGAGACCTGAGTCTTTCCCCACTTCTGTGTGTCTAGCGGTAGGGGTGCTGGTTTCTCATCCTTGAACCTAATTGCGCTGTCAGTCGGCCCCTCAGGCCTGAGCAGATGGGAAGGTTCATCCTCTGCCCTGCAGCAAGAGGGCCCCGTCCAGGAGGCACCCACAGCAGGGGCAGCGCAGGTCTGTGGTCGCTCCTGCTCTCACCTGTGGTGTCTCCCATAGAGGGATTGTCGGTTCTGCTTCCCTGTGGGCAGGAATGGTTTCCTCATAGGTCACTGGGGTTTTGGCCAGGAAAAGGGTATGAAGTTCATGTACCAGTTTCTCAAAATTCCTGCTTTCAATGTTGATGTCCAGTAAAGATACTCATAATTTTAGCTCTATAATCTTAATACGATTTCCTCTAATATTGTAAAACATATTATATGACACAGGAACTCAAATTTGGAGCTCCCTCTCCAGGAGGGTCTGTGTGGGAGATGGTGGCTATGGCAGTGGCAGTTCCCAGGTGCAGAGGGCGGGCGGAGGCAGCCTCAGGCTAAGGGGTCTCCGCTACTCCACATGGAGAAAATCCCTTGTAGGTTGCAAGGGCAGTGGCCTAGGTAGAATCCCTGCTCGGGACAGAGCAGGAAGGCCTCACACCCTCACCAAGCAGCAGCCCTGGGTTGGAGCTGCGTTTCCAGGGGTAAGTGGACCAGGCAGGAGCAGTGGTGACTCAAGAGCAGGTCACAGGCCTCGGTGGGTGCTGAGGGTCAGGAGAGGCCAGGCCTCCTCAAGCAAGGTGCGGGTCCCAGGGTCACATCAGGTGCAGATCCTCTGGCAGCCACATCTTTCCATGCTGGGCCTGCTGGGCCCCCCAGCCTTCCTGATGGGATTCCCAGTTAGGAGCTGTCTGCTCAGGGCTGGGAGGGAAGGAGCACTGAGCTGCAGATAGAGGGCAGAGCCCACAGTGGGCAGGGCCTGCCCTGGTGTGCAGGTGCCTCTGCAGGAGAGGAGGGCCTGGGGACTGAGAGCAAGAGTCAGGGCCTCTCTTTGGGGAGGCCTCTCGCTGTAACAGGACTGGTCAGGTCTGAGAGGAGGGGAGGGCACTGGATTCCCTCTTAGGTCTTGTCCTTTATTCTTGTGGCCCTTTCACTCCCTGCACAATGAGTGGTGGGCAAGGGCAGGGGCTGATGTTGATGGAGTGATGAGAGGGAACTGGCAGGAACTGGGAAAAGCAGGGAGGGAGGAAGAAAAAAGTGGGGGCCTCATCTTCCCTCAGAGAAAGGGTGAATCTGGTTTTGGAGCAACTGAAGAGAGAAAAGTCCTCAGGGAATAAACAGAACACTGCACCCAGTGGAGCATTTACCCGTTTCCCTCTTTTCTCCAGAGCTCGTGAGCCTGCGGACCCTGGATCAACACCCGGTTGGGACGGGAGACCACAGGGATGCCACATAGCTCGAATTTCAGCCTCTGATGTCAGCTCGTGGGTCCACTGGCTCCACTGAGGGTGCCTAGACTCTACAGACAGGCGGCCAGGATTCAACTCCCTGCCTGGATCTCACCAGCACTTTCCCTCTGTTTCCTGACCTATGAAACAGAGAAAATATCAGCACTTATTTATTGTTGTTGGATGCTGCAAAGTGTTAGTAGATATGAGGTGTTTGCAGCTGTACCATATTAATTGATTCATCATTTCTGTTGTTTTTGTATTATTTTTTTTTTTTTTTTTTGAGACAGAGTTTCACTCTGTCACCCAGGCTGCAGTTCAGTGACACAATCTTGGCTCACTGCAGCCTCCACCTCCCGGGTTCAAGCACTTCTCGTGCCTTAGCCTCCCGAGTAGCTGGGGTTACAGACACGCACCACCATACCCGGCTCATTTTTGCATTTTTCATAGAGACAAGGTTTTGCCATGTTGGCCAGGCTGGTCTCAAACTCCCGACCTCAAGTGATCCGCCTGCCTCAGCCTCCCAAAGTGCTGGGATTACAAGCATGAGCCACCGTGCCCAGCCTATTTTATTACATTTTAATTTATTTTATTTTATTATATTATCCTCTGTGCCTGGCCTATTTTATTGTATTTTAAGATATTTTAATATATTACATGTGTAGTAATTAGGTTATCGTAGGTGAGCTTTATGAGTGAGTGTCTTGGTAATGACTCCTCCTGACCAGCCCAGGACCAGCTTTCTTGTCACCTTGAGGTCCCCTCACCCCATCACACTGTTATGCATTACTCTGTGTCTACTATTATGTGGGCATAATTTTATACCATAGATGTTTACTCTTTAAACAGACATCTCTAGTCTCTTTTATTTCATGCGTCTGGGAGCGGATAAAGTGTGAGGCTCAGGGAGAACGAGAGGTCTGTCTCAATGCCTTGGTGCAGCGTGAAAACAACCTCCCCTCCTTGTCCGCTTTCCCTGCTAGTTCCCGATGACTGACAGATTCACAGCAGAACAGAAAGGACTAGGGAGGGGTGGAGGTGGGACATCTGGCACCGACATTCAGGGACTGACCGTGTGAGGGAACATCTGCCCTGAAGAGTTGGAGTCTTCCAGTGATGACACAGAGCTGAAGTATAATACTGGGGAGGGGATAGAGAGAGCTTCGAGGTTTTCTGATTTTGAAGAATTCCAGTCAGTCAGGTTCTGGCATAAACTGACTGCTGGGGAGGTGTGGACTGAATTAATGAAGCATAAATGAACCAGGAAAGTGGACATGTAAGAGGTGGGTTATTCCTCACCTTGTTTCTTGATGCCTCCTGACTGCTGGTGTTGGGACACACAGATGGGTGATGCACTTCTTGGTCAAGGCAACCTCAGCCCCACCCAGGTAAGGCGGTCATGGCAGACAGCGTCAGGGTGACACCTGTGAAACAGACTCAAGGCAGGGATGGGAACCCTCCTTGCAGCAGGAGTGGATGCAGGACCTGCCTGGAAGCAAGAGAAGGATGAGGGACCCTAGCTGGGCCCTGTTTCCTCCAACTGCCTGGGTTCACAAAGCAACTAGTAAGGGAGCTTGGAGTAGGGAATTCACTCATGTGCTACTTATTTATACAGAGATGTGTTCATCGACATTTTCTTTCATGTTTTTATTCAGGTTGATGTCATTCACACATTTATGCATTTATGTTATATATTTAATAGTCTTATTTATATTAGTTAGCAGTTGTCACTTGTTGAATTCAGTTCTCATTAGGTATAAATTTTCAAATTCATTTAAGTTTTTATTAATCAAAGTTTAATTGTCCATGATTTAAAACATCAAATATTTGCATAGGATTTCTCTAGAGAAACAAGTCCTCTCTGCATCTTCTCAATTTCTGCCTTCCTAGAGGCAACAATGTTCAACATTTTTGCTAAGTCTTTCAACTTTTACTTCCATATGTCTAAATACAATTCCTTCATTAATACTGCTTGATTTTTCAGTTGCAGCCATTATCTGTTGCACAGCACAGTGGTGAATGCAGTAGTTAATTGTACCTGTTCCCTTTCACTCTTCCCATTCTTTCATCTTCCCAATGTATTTCTATAGTAATTATGTTTAGTTCAGTCATTCCTTGTTTCTTTTTCCATGACTAATTTTCTCATATGTCAGCTTGACCACTTTTCACTTCCTGAACATTTGTTCTTCCTGTAGTTAATACTTGCCTTTGTTTTGTTTATTTTATAAATAGCACTCATTAATGTTGATATTTCTTCTATTTGTATTACTCCTTTTTTTTTTTTTTGAGACAGAGTCTCACTCTGTTGTCCAGGCTGGAGTGCAGTAGTGCAATCTCAGCTCACCACAACCTCCACCTCCCAGGTTCAAGCAATTCTCCTGCCTCAGCTTCCTGAGTAGCTGGAATTACAGGCATGTACCACCATGCCCAGCTAATTTTTGTATTTTTAGTAGAGACGGGGTTCCACCATGTTGGCCACAGTGATCTCGATCTCTTGACGTCGTGATCCACCCACCTCGGCCTCCCAAAGTGCTTGGATTACAGGCGTGAGACATTGCACCTAGCCTTTTTTTTTTTTTTTTTGAGATGGAGTCTTGCTCATGTTGCCCAGGCTGGAATGCAATGGCTCAATCTTGGCTCACAACAACCTCCACCTCCCAGGTTCAAGGGATTCTTCTGCTTCAGCCTCCTGAGTAGCTGGGATTACAGGCATGCACCACCACACCCAGCTAATTTTGTGTTTTTAATAGAGACAGTTTCTCCATATTGGTCAGGCTGGTCTCGAACTCCCGACCTCAGGTGATTCACCCGCCTCGGCCTCCCAAAGTGCTGGGATTACAGGGGTGAGCCACCGTGCCCAGCCGTATTATATTACTCTTTTAAGAAGTTACAGACTTTGGATATTCCACTTTACCTTCTTGGAAATGTCGCTCCTGGGCCCTTCTGGCTGCTCCCATCTGGACTGGAGGCTTCTCCCTGTGGAGCAGAGTCACCATCGTAGGATCTCCCTCCACTGCATGAGGCAGTGCTTTACATGCGGTGGAGCCACCTGGGGTGCTGCCAAATGCAGACTGATTCAAGATGTCAGGGCTGGGGCATATGAGCCTGCCTTTCTAGTTTCATGAGATGCTGATTCTTCTGGGTGTGTGTGTGTGTGTGTGTGTGTGTGTGTGTGTGTGTGTGTGTGTGTGTGTGTGTATGTATAGAGAGAGAGAAAGAGGGAATTTTGCTCTGTCAGCCAGGCTGGAGTGCAGTGGTGGCTGGAGTGCAGTGGTGCCATCATGGCTTACTGCAGGCTCGATTTCATAGGCTCGAGTGACCCTCCCAACTCATCCTCCTGGGTAGTCAGGACCACAGGCCACATCCTAATATATTTTTAATTAGCTGATGCAGTTTCTTTCTAAATTAGTAACAAAGCTAAGCATTTTTTCATTGTGGCAAAAAATACATCACATAAAATTTACTATCATAACTATTTTTAAGAATACAGTACCATTGGCCAGGTGTGGTGGCTCATGCCTGTAATCCCAGCAATTTGGGAGGCTAAGGCAGGAGGATCACTGGAGGCCTACAGTTCAAGTCCAGCTTGGGGAAAGTAGTGAGACCTTGTCTCCAGCCAAAAAAAAAAAAAAAAAAAAAAAAAAAACCAAAAAATATACAGTACTATAATCGTGTTAATTGTAAGCACATTGTAGTGCAACAGATCTCTAGAATATTTCACCTTGAAAGCTGAAACTCTGTGCCCATTGCACAAAAATGCCTCACTACCTGGAAGTTTTACCTGGCAACCACCATTCTACTTTCACGTTCATCAAGTTTGACTATTTTAGACACCTCATATAAATGGAATTATGCAGTATTTGGAGTTGTTTTTTTTTTTTTGATTGGCGTATTTCACTTAGCAATGACTTCAAGGTTCATATATGTTGTATCATATAGCAAGATTTTCTTCTTTTTAATGTTGAATAATATTCCATTGTCTGTACATCATCATATTTTCTTGATCTGTTCATCTGTTGGTAGACATATAGGTTGCTTCCATGTCTTGCCTGTTGTGAATAACACTGCTATGAACATGGATATGCAATCTTTCTTTTTACTTTTGTATCCCCCCCCTCATTTTGGTGCATTTAATCTTCTAGTAGCTTTTTCTGAAAGCACGTGCTTAAAGTACATTTGTGTGTTTCAACATATCTACTATTATTTTGCCTGTCTCCAGGAAGAGGAAAGAAATGTATTAAGGTGCTCTTTGGCACAGTATTTAATGGTAAAGAAAGAAACAGTATAAATGGCCAGTGCTGCATCACCATTTCCTACAAGCCCCTCAACACAGGGAGTTTCAGCATTGCAGTTTCAGCATCCTGCAATTTCAGAACTACTGTGAATACAAAAAGCAAGAAAAGTCCTGCCTAGAATGGGAGTCACTCCAAATATGGTGGCCCTGGGACAGCAGACCTTTCTTGTCACACGTCTTCCATGAGGGCCCTTTCTTCAGTGACCGTGGTGCTTTCCTTCTATCATCTATCTATCTATCCAGTTGGTTGGGTCTCTCTGGAGAACCCTGATACACTAATGGACAGTAAGGAAATAAAGCCTAGTATTATCAATAATTGCCATTGAGAAAAATATGCCCTAGGCCAGAAGATCAGTGATGGTGGGAATAGCAGGAGACGTAGTTTAGACAAGGTCATTGAGCAAGACGTTTCTGAGAACTTGACCACTGGTTATCTGAGAAGAGACCTGAATCGTGTGAGGAGTGAGTCATGTGAATCCCTGGGGAGTAGGTACATGTGGGAGTCACAGCATGGGTAGGTGGCAGAGACAGGAGAGAGCGGTGACAAGAGGTTGGTGTGAATGGAGACAAGTGAGCTGGGTTGAGAGGGGTAGGATGAGCTCAGAGTTGACAGAGGGGCCCTGTGTTGAGGGGCTTGTAGGAAATGGTGAGACATTGGGATTTCATTGCGCTAAAAAGGGAGGAAGCTGGAGTGACTTTGGGATGTGGTGGTGACGATGTGCTCTAATTCCCATTTGAAAGCCTCACTCTACCCATTGTGTGGGTGATGAACAGTGGCGTGAATGTCTCTTCATGTCCATTACCCATTTTTGAATGGTGTTGGTTTTTTAATTGATGAGTTGTAGTTTGTTATGTATTTTGAATATTAATTTTTCATCAAATATATGATTGGCAAATAACCCCACCCATTCTGTGCATTTTCTTTCCACTCTCTTAATAATGTCATTTGTTGCAAAAAAGTTTTTAAATTTGATGAAGTCTAATTTATCATTTTTCTTTAATTGCTTGTGCTTTGGGTCATCCAGCCAAGAAACTAGTGCCAAATCCAATGTTCACAAGACTTTCCTCAATGTTTTCTTCTAAGGGTTTTACAGGTTTGACTCTTAAGTTTAGTTGTTTGATCTATTCTGAGTTAATTGTTGAGTATGGTGTAGGGAAGGCTATGAATTTTGGCCAACATCATTCTTTTGCATGTGGATATCCAGTTTCTCAGCACCATTTGTTGAAGCACCATCTGTGGAAGTGGGGCTGACACATTTGCAAGATGCATTGAGCACTAGTACACCATGCATTTATTTCCTTTTCTTTACTCCACAGTTGTTTTGAGGAGGCTTCCAGTGACAAACACAACAGAAATGAAAATACATGAATTCTTATAAAATCAGTATCAAGTAGAATTATAAACTTTAAAATGTTAAGAGTGAGGCAAGACTAGATCATTGCTAGACAAGCTGAAACATAGACTGAAATGGAGGGTTTACTGTTTTCCTTGCTACAAATTTTGTTGGCTCACAATCTCTTATGCTTATTGCATAAGGGAGCTAGCCATGGGGTGGGGTGATAGCTCACATAACCAGTCCCTGGTTTCCTGCTTCAGAACAAGTTCAGATTCTCTCCACTTACAGTAAAAAAGTGAATTACAGGATATTCAAAGTGAAGTTGACATCTACAAAGTCAACGAATAAGTAGTAAGTGTAAACCTCAGAAATTTAAGGAGATTCTACTTTTTCCCCAAAAAAATACCTCACAATTTCCTGCTGAAAGGAGAGGGTTCATTTAGGGAACCACGTGATGCCCTTCTGCTGCGGTTCTAAGTGGAGTTGTCCTTTTCTCTAACTACAGGTCTCACAAACCCTTGCAGCCAGCTTCCATGATCTTAGCTCGACTAAGACTTTGAGTTTTTTATGTTGTTTGTATTTGAGCTGCTGCCTGGGGCTTAGAAATGTGGCTTGGATATTTTGCCAAAGTGGTATGTTTTTCTATAGAATTTGACATGGTGGAGACCCTGCTTTTCTGCCAGGTCCCCACAGGGTATACACTGCCTTGTACCTCTTTTTAGTACTTCATTAGCAGTGGTAGAAGATTTGAGTGAGGGCGTCCCTCAATCTCTACCCTCTCTCTAGTGCAGAGGATCGTGGCCTGTTGGGGGAACAGTTGTGTCTAGGACCCCTGGCTGATATGATAAATATCAAAGTCCGACCTCTGGTAATGAAGCCACATGTGCACATAACATCACTTTTCCATGCAGTGTCATAGGAGAATTGGCTTCTGGATCCCAGCTAAGGGCCTAAGCACTACAGACATAGAGATAGAGCTCTGGGGAAGGGAGGGATGACTGGGGTGGAGCCACACATGTCTTTCAGGGCATCTCTCAGTGGTCTTTGTCTCTGTCCTTTGCTGGAGTTCAAGGAAGTTTGTACTCAAGGAAGAGAAGGTCCTCGCAGGCCTCCTCACCCTTGGCATTCTAGGTATTTGGGCTGGATAATTTTCTGTTACATGGGTGATTGGGCTCACCTGTACACTGCGGGATGTTTAGCAGCATCCCTGGCCATTCCCCACAAGATACTAGCAGCGCCTCCTCCTCACTCCAGTTATGACAACAAAAAATGTCTCCAGACATAGCTCCTGTCCTCTGGTGGGAAAATCTCCCCTGGATGAGAACACTGGTTTGAGAGGTAGACACTCAGGAGCTGGGCTTGGACAGGGGAAGGGATGAGGAAACAGACACAAAACGAAGTGGGGCTGGGAAACAGGCAAAGGGAGTTCAGGCCTGGAGGGACCTGGCCTGATGGCTGCAGGTCTGGAGACCAGAGTCTCAGGGTGTGTGGGACTGAAGCCCGTGAGGAATGGGGAGAGTGACAGGACCTCCTATTGCCAGAAAATCGCACTTGTACCCGCTGCATTCCCAGCCCAGGTGTACACGTCTCTGGGAAATCAGAATGCATTTGGCTATCATGGTGTCAGAAAGAGCCCTGAAAAGCCTTGTGTGCCTCCCAATGTAGTGAAAGTGCAGGTGACAGCCCCTCCTGGAAATGTTGTTGCCAGATGTTTAACCCAGATCTGTCTAGGTCTTTAGGAAACACAGCAGACAGAAGGGCAAATTAAAAGGCCTCCGGGGAAATAATATGATAAATTAGGTGTGGAGAGCATTCTAAAGTTATTTGGCCCGCAATAAGTCATGCCGTTCTAAAAGAAAAAAAGATTAGTGGATTGTTGTAGATTATAGGTAACTAAAGGACACATAATCAAAGGCAATGAGTGGATATTTTATGGAAACAAGTTATAAAAAATGTACAAAGAATAGATTGAAGAAGTGAAGATGTTTGAATATGAAAGCGCTTTAGATAATACAGAATTATTGTTTATTTTCTTTGGTGTGATAATGTAAGTTTTTACTCTCAGGAGATGCACGATGAGGTGTTTAGTGGTGAAGTATCGTGGGTCTAGCAAGTTAGTTTACAATGGTTCACTCAAAAATCTTAGTCCATTCTGTCTCTCTTCATACATAAACACACACACACACACACACACACACACACACACACACAGACACTATACAAACACATACAACTGAATCTATAAAGATATATATATATGACCAGGCATGGTGGCTCATGCCTGTAATCCCAGCACTTTGGGAGGCCGAGGTGGAAGGATCACCTGAGGTCAGGAGTTCGAGACCAGCCTGGCCAACATGGTGAAACCCCGTCTCTACAAAAATACAAAAACTAGCCAGACATGATGGTGGACGCCTGTAATCCCAGCTACTCGGGAGGCTGAGGCAGGAGAATCACTTGAACCCAGGAGGCAGAGGTTGCAGTGAGCCGAGATTGCGCCACTACCCTGGGTGACAGAGCGAGACTCCATATCAAAAAAAAGAGAGATATATATATTTTTTTTTATTTGTTATAATTATATTTGAGATGGCATCTTGCTATGTTGCCTAGACTGGTCCAGAAGTCCTGGCCTCAAGCGATCCTCCCACCTGGCCTCCCAAAGTGCTGAGAATACAGACATGAGCCACCACGCTCAGCCTTTATTTATTTATTATCTAACGAAAATTGTATTTTTAAAAGTTTTATATATTCATGAGGCACGAGTGCAATTTTGCTACATTGATGTATTGCACTGTGGTGAAGGCAGGCCCTCAGTGAATCCATCACAGGAGCAGTGTATCCATCAAGCACCACTGTATCCACCAATCAACCTCCCATCATACACTCCCTCTCATCTACCTCGGCCCCTCTGAGTCTCCATTTTCCGTCATCACATAATCTGCTTCCATGTATCTAAAGAGATATTAAGCAAATATGGCACAATGACAACTGATGAACTTCATTCCACTATTCTTTCAGCTTTTTTGCACATTTGAACATTTATATAATTATCAGTTGGAAGAATGAGGGAAAGAGAGAAAGAGAGAGCTGAATCTAAAGGTCCTAGAAGTTCTATCCCACTAGGAAATATACTTAATTTTTGCAGTTCTCAAAGTGTGGCTGTAGATTACTGAGATTTTTGGGTGCCTTTCAGAGGATCCAGGAGAGAAATCTGTTTTCACAATAAGACCAGGTTGCAATCTGCCTGCTACGTTTTGTTGACCTTTCCATGGATGGTGCAAATGCCAAGGTAGGTAACACAACCAGCACCTTAACAAAAATCAAGGCAGTGGAGTCAAACTGAATTCCTGCTTAAGAATATTTTGAAGGAGCAATAAAAATTATGACTTTTGTTAAATTTTGATCCCAAATGCATGTCTTTTTAATGTTCTTTTCAAGAAAATGGAAAGTGTACAAAAAAAACTTACTGGATATGGAAAGAGGATGGTAGTCTTGAGGAAGGGCACTTGGATGACTGAGTTGTGTGTTAAACTAGCTGATCTCATTAAAAGACATTTGCATTATTTTCAGTGTGAGGCAACTATGAATAGAGCAGTTATGAATATTGTGTACAGGTTTTTTGTGAACATAAGTTTGTATTTGTTCAGGATAAATGCCAAGGAGGACAATTGCCTGTTGTATAGTAGTTGCATGTTCAGATTTGCCGAAAACTGCTATACTCATTTCCAGAGTGACTGTACCATTTCTCATTCCTACAAGCAATACATGAACAATAAGATTTCTTTGCATCCTTGCCAACATCTAATGTTACCTTTATTTTGTATTTTAGCCATTCTCACAGGTGTATAGTGATATCTCCTGTGGTTTTAATTTGTATTTCCCTAATGGCTAATGATGTTGAGCATTTTTAAGTGCTTATTAGCCCTGTGTTTATCCTTTTCAGTGAAATGTGTGGTCATGTCTTTTGCTCATTGCCTATTTTGTATTTTGATTTATTTTTTACTGTTGAGTTTTAAGAGTTCTTCATATACGCTAACTACAATTCTTTATAGAATCTGTTGCTTGCATGTCTCTTCTATTTTGTAGCTGGTCTTTTTATGCTCTTCATGGGTGTCTCACAGAGCAAAGTTTTAAATTTTCTTAAGATCCAGTTTATTAACTTTTTCTTTTATGGACTATACTTTTGGGGTTATATCTAAGTGCTCTTTGTCCTCTCCTAATCTGACAATGTTTTCGTAAAAGGGTTGTAATATATATTTGTTTGTTTGTTTATTTCTTTGAAAAAAAAAAATGTAGCACAGGCTGGCGTCAAATTCCTGGGCTCAAAGGATCCTCCCACCTCAGCCTCTCAGGTAGCTGGGATTACAGGCCTATGCAACCATGCCTGACTCAAGGTTTGTCATTTTAAAATTATGTTTTTCATTTAAGCTTGTGATCCACTTTGAGTTATTTTTTGCACAAGGTATGAGGGTTAGGCCAAGGCTGTTGTTTTTTTTTTTCACTGCGGTTGTTCAGTTGCTCTAGCACCATTTGTTCAAAAGGCTCTCCCTCCTCCATTGAATTTCTTTTGCACTTTTGTAAAATATCAGTTGGACATATTGTACCTTCTGCCAATTTTTAATTGGGCTTTCTTCTTATTGAATTCAAAAACTTGTCATATATTCTGGATACAAGTTCTTTATCACAAATACAATTTTCAAATATTTTCCCTGTGGCTTGCCTTTTCATTTTCTTAAAAAAAAAAAAAAAATATATATATATATATATATATATACACAGAGAGAGAGAGAGAGAGAGAGGGAGAGGATATATAGATATAGAGATGGAGTTTTGCCCTTGTTGCCCAGGCTGGAGTGCAATGGCATGATCTTGGCTCACTGCAACCTCCACCTCCTGGGTTGAAGTAATTCCCCTGCCTCAGCCTCCTGAGCAGCTGGGATTACAGGCATGCACCACCATGCCCAGCTAATTTTGTCTTTTTAGTAGAGACAGGGTTTCGCCATGTTGGTCAGGCTGGTCTCGAACTCCCGACCTCAGGTGATCCAACTGCCTTGGCCTGCCAAAGTGCTGGGATTACAGGTGTGAGCCACTGTGCCCGGCCTTAATGGTATTTTTTTTAGCACTAAAGTTTACATTTAAAATAAGTCCAATTTATCATTTTTTTTAAAAATTGTGACTCATGGTTTTGGTGTTTTGTGTAACAATTTTTCCTAGCCCAAAGTCGCAAAATTTTTCCATTATATTTTCTTTCAGAAATTTTACAGTATAAACTCTAGGTCTATAATTCATTTGAGTCACAATTTTATGTGATGTTGGGTAAGTGGCTAAATAATTTTTTTTGAGACAAGGTCTTGCTCTGTCGCTCAGGCCGGAGTGCAGTCGCATGGTCACAGCTCACTGCAGCCGCAACTTTCCTGACTCAAGGGATCCTCCCACCTCAGCCTCCCAAGTAGCTGGGACTATGGGCACAAGTCACTGTGCCTGGCTAATTTTTTCATTTTTTGTAGAGACGAGGTCTCACTTTGTTGCCCACTTTGTCTCAGACTGGTCTCAAACTCTTGGCCTCAGGCAATCCTTCTGCCTTGGCCATGCAAAGTGCTTGTATTATAGACATGAGCCACCATGCCTGGCCCTTTTTCTTTTAAAAAAAATTTTTTTTAATTATTTTTAAAAACTGTTTTGAGTACATAGTAGGTGTATGTATTTATGGGATCCATGAGATGTTTTCATTTAGGCATGTGTGTGAAATAAGCACAATACAGAAAGAGACAAAAAGCACACCAGATTGGCTGCAAGTTAAGACCAACCTCACAAATCCTTTTTCATTAAAACTTTACAGAGTGTTTAAACAGGGATCTTTATTATCCCTTTTACTGGTTTGCACAGGGAGAGAGAAGCCAAAAGCCAAGCTGGTAAAATAACTATTACCCTTTTGTCAGCATGTCAGCCTTCTGGGTTCCCTTCCTGCCAAGCTCAATTCTAAATCAAGCATTTAAGGTTTGGGGAGGTTAACTTTTTCCAGTTAACCTTCTAGAGATAGGAACCATTTTAAAACATTAAAAGAACTAAGGAAAAATACCATAGAAAAGTCTGGGAGTTTGGGTGGTAGAACTGGAGGAGATGACGATGTGGATGGGAGAGGCAGGTAGGGCCAGGGTATGGCCTAAGTCTCCGTTTATTTGCCTAAGTTCCTTTAATGAGAAAGGAATTTGATGGGGCCCCAAATAAGGGGTATCCTCAGATGGTTCCCTGGAAGTTGCTTCTCTAATTTTCGGGAATCAGTCTCTATAGGCCTGCCTGATACGACTGCTAAAAGAGCTGAGTTGACTGTGCAATGCTTACAAAGCCTAGTAAAAAGGCTATGCTCTTGTGCAAAAGAAAATGAGCTGCTTTTTCATCAAACTCTCATGGTCAAAGGAGTCCTTGTGCTTCAGAATGCACTCCAGAGGTGTGCAAGCTGAAGAATCTGTGTTACCTATCTAGAAAGACAAGCAAGAAAAACGCATCCCTTTAGTCTCCTTCCTTTGGGTGTGACTTAGGGTGGCTGGGAAGAGTGGGGCTTCCCCCCTGCTGTTTTCCCTCCTTGGTGTCTGGATCCTGGCACCTTGTTTAATGTGCTGTCCATGGTTGAAGGCATGACCCTCAGCCATGGAACCAGAAAAACTAAGTGATTGGGATTAGTCACACTTACCCATGGGACTCCAGTCCTCTGCTTGCGATTTCCCTTTGACTTCATAGACTTATGTGGTCTGCCTGGCTCCCAGAAAGAAATGCCTTGGAAAAAACTACGTAATAGTTACATTTCGGCAAGACCCCTTTAATAGAAGGGGCATACTAGATTGAACTTCATATCCTGCTATTATGGGCCATGCTAAAGCCTTTACCCTTATAGAATGGTTCCAGCTAACTTCTGGACTTAAATCCCCTTAATATTTAGGTACCATTTTAATTGGAGGCAGAATAGGTGCCTTAAAAGAACATAGAGACTGAATGGTGGTTTTCCTGCTGATGAGACAGTATTGAGACTAAAATTTGGTTTTGGAGGACATTTCCCTCCTTGTTGAAGGCAGAGATTTCCCATTTACAGAAGCAGCATAAAACCTAGTTTCTAGTAGAGGAATGCAAAAAGGGAGGAGAATTGGGAAGTTAGAGTTTTTGGCAAAGGACCAACAATGTGCCTCATGGATAGGACTTCTATTCCACTAGTTGGTGCTGTTGACCTTGAAATGCCATGTACACTCCAGACCAAGGGCAGAGAGTGACCTCAAAATGTCATGTGCTCTCCAGACCAAGGGCAGACAGAGATGCTCACTGTGGCGGGTAGGGGGGATGTGTTCCTAGAATATCGCAATGACATTCCCCTGAGCTATATCCCTGGTTACTACAGCATTTGCTGAGCATGCCTAACAGGATTACTTCTCTAAACTGTAAAATTCCTGCAGCATTGTATACAGAGAGAGAATAGGAGACATGACGATCATGGACAAGAAAGGAGGAAATCATAGGAAAGTTAGAGATCCTGTTGCCAACACCCAATCAGGCAGTCAGAGGCTGGGGTCAGTCTAGAAGCCTTTGATAACACCACGTGGTAGCCCCAACCAGAAATCCTCAGTTGCTGCATGACTTCTTCCAGCCCCACGTGATGTCTAGGTCCTACATGAAAGGAAACTGGTTCAAACATGGCCAATATGCCCAGCAACCCATGGGTAATCGGGGATTCTCCATGTTTTCCCCAGGAAGCCTGTATCCCAAGTCTTGTAATGCTGGGAGCCACACTAACCATTTTTAAATGGCTGAAGGGGACCCAGTATTTGGTTTGATTTGATTCCAAAATGGAGGCCAAGAGCCTCAAAATAAAAAAAACAGAGTAGAGGTCTGCTTCTATACTCACCATTCTGATGAATGTACCTTGGGATCCCAAATGAGCAACAAAAATAAAGCAACACCTTTGTCTGGGGTGATACCTAAGGTGCATTGCCTCATGCCAAGAAAATTAAGGACACAGACACACACAAGGAGTGAGTTTAGGAGTAGAGGTTTCATAGGCAAAAGAAAAGAAAGAGAAAGGAGAATAGCTCTCTCTCCTGTGAGAGAAGGGGCACCCAAGTGGGAATTCCAGCCCATGGCAGAGTGCACTGGATTTTAGAAACAGGCTGAAAGAGGTGTCTGATTTACATAGGGCCCACAGATTGGTTGGACCAGGTGTGATGTTTACATAGTGCATAGGAAAGCTGGCCACTCCACCCTAATCTTCTTATGCCAATAGGCTTTCCACTTGGCTGACACCATGTTGTCTGCTCCCTACTGCACACATGGTTGGAAAGGAAAAATGGAGCCGCCATTTGAACTTGCCTAGTCCCAGGTAGCCTTTTCCTATTGGCACGACTGCAGGCATTCACTCATGCAAGCTTCCAGCTTGCTTGTCTATGTCTGCAGCTCAATTTTACAGGCTGCTCTTTGTTAGAAAAGAAAATGATTTGGGGGCTGCTTTTCATTAAAAGGAAAACCTTACCAAGGACTTCTTTACTCTCACTATCTGCCTAAATAATTTCTTTTTAATTCCTGTATCAGTTACATAATCAGTTTTAAAGCAAATACTGTAATGTGATATTGGGGTATCTGGACATTTTGCTGTCATAGGAGTTTATCCTTGAAGGTATTACCAAACTGCTTCCTTAGCTATAAACATCCCAGGACCATGGGTCATGACAAGCAAGGAACGTACCTTGCTAATTTAGAGATAAACTTGATATGGGGGAAGGGGGTGGTTTTTAGTTACATGGATAAGTTCTTTTGCGGTGGTTTCTGAGATTTTGGTACATCCATCACCCGAGGAGTGTACACTGTACCCAGTGTGTAGTCTTTTCTCCCACACCATCCTATGGCCCTACCCTCTGAGTCCCCAACATTCATTATATCATTCTTTTGCCTTTGCACTCTCATATAAGTGAGAACACATGACATTTGGATTTCAATTCCTGAATTACTTCACTTAGAATAAAGGCCTCCAACGTCATTCAGGCTGCTGCAATTGCCATTATTTCACTTCTTTTTGTGGCTGAGTAGCGTTCTGTGGTGTATATATACATACCACATTTTCTTTTTTTTTAAATTACACTTTTTATTTTGAGGTAATCATAGATCCACATGTAACTGTAAGAAAGAATAAAGAGGCCAAGTGTGGTGGCTCACGCCTGTAATCCCAGCACTTTGGGAGGTGGAGACAGCAGGATCACTTGAGCCCAAGAGCTCGAGACCAACCTGGGCAACACAGCAAGATCCTGTGTCTTACAAATAAAACAATAATAATGATAATAATAAAGAGAAATGTCACACATTCTTTACCCAGTATTCTTCAATGGCATGCTACAACTACAGCATAATATCACAAGGGACACTGACATTGATATGGTCAAGACACAGAACAGTTCCACCACCACAAGGAGCCCTCATGCTACCCTTTTATAATCACACTGACCTCTCCCCACTTCCATGCCTAACCCCTGGCAACCACTAATATGTTCTCTGCTTCTATTAAACTTGTCATTTCAAGAAAGTGATATGAACGGAATCATGCAGTACGTGTTCTTTTGATATTGGCTTTTTTTTCCACTCAGCATGACTCCCTAAAGATTAAAAGATTCATTTACATTATTGGATGTATCTATCAATAGATTGTTGGGTTTTTTGTTTGTTTGTTTGTTTGTTTGTTTATTATACTTTAAGTTCTAGGGTACATGTGCACAATGTGCAGGTTTATTACATGTGTATACATGTGCCATGTTGGTGTGCTGCACCCATTAACTCGTCATTTACATTAGGTATATCTCCTAATGCCATCCCTCTCCCCTCCCCCTGCCCCATGACAGGCCCCAGTGTGCGATGTTCCCCACCCTGTGTCCAGGTGTTCTCATTGTTCAATTCCCACCTGTGAGTGAGAACATGTGGTGTTTGGTTTTCTGTCCTTGCAATAGTTTGCTCAGAATGATGGTTTCCAGCTTCATCCATGTCTCTACAAAGGACATAAACTCATCCTTTTTTATGGCTGCATAGTTTTCCATGATACATACCACATTTTCCTTATCCACTCATTGGTTAATGGACATTTGGACTGGTTCTATATTTTTGTAACTGTGAATTGTGCTGCTATAAACGTGTGTGCAAGTGTCTTTTTCATATAATGACTTCTTTTCCTCTGGTAGATACCCAGTAGAAGAATTGCTGGATAAAATTGTGAATCTACTTTTAGTTCCCTAAGGAATTGCCATACTGTTTTCTATAGTGGTTGTACTAGTTTACATTCCTGCCAGCAGTGTAAAAGTGTTCCCTTTTTACCACATCCACAACAACACCTATTGTTTTTTTTATTTTTCAGTTATGGCCACTATTGCAGAAGTAAGGTGGTATTGCATTGTGGTTTTCACTGACATTTCCCTGATAATTAGGGATGCTGAGCATTTTTTTCATATGTTTGCTGGCCATTTGTATATCCTCTTTTGAGAATTTTCTATTCCTGTACTTAGCCTTCTTTTTGATGGGATTATTCGTTTTCCTCTTGCTGATTTGTTTGAGTTCTTTGTAGATTCTGGACATCAGTCCTTTGTCAAATGCATAGTTTGTGAATATGTTCTCCCTCTCTGTGGGTTGTCTGTTAACTCTGCTGATTATTTCTTTTGCTATGCAGAGGCTTTTTAGCTGAATTAGGTCCCATGAATTTATTTTTGTTTTTGTTGCATTTGCTTTTGGGTTTTGCTCATGAAGTCATTGCCTAAGCCAATGTCTAGAAGGGTTTTGTTCAGTGTTATCGTCTAGAATTTTTATGGTTTCAGGTCTTAGATTTAAGTCTTTGATCCATCTTGAGTTAATTTTTGTACACAGTGAGGCATAGGATCCGGTTTCATTCTTCTACATGTGAGTTGCCAATTATCCCAGCAGCATTTGTTGAATAGGGTGTCATTTCCCCACTTTATGTTTTCATTTCCTTTGTCAGAGATCAGTTGACTGTAAGTATTTGGTTTTATTTCTGGGTTCTCTATTCTGTTTCATTGGTCTACATGAGTCTTTGGGGTTTTCTAGCTGTACAATCATATCTTTGGCAAACAGCAACAGTTTGATTTTCTCTTTGCCAATTTGGATACCCTTTATTTCTTTCTCTTGTCTGATTGCTCTGGCTAGAACTTCCAGTACAATGTTGAATAGAAGTGGTGAAAGTGGGCTTCCTTATCTTGTTTCAGTTATTGGGGGAATGATTTCTAATTTCCCTCATTCAATATAATGTTGGCTGTAGGTTTGTCATAAATGGCTTTTACTACCTTCAGGTATGTTCCTTGTATGCCAACTTTGTTGAAGGTTTTAATCATAAAGCAATGCTGGATTTTGTCAAATTTTTGTCAAATGTTTTTTGTGCATGGTTAGTACTAAGTGTCAACTTGATTTGAATAGAAGGATACAAAGTATTGATCCTGGGTGTGTCTGTGAGGGTGTTGCCAAAATAGATTAACATTTGAGACAGTGGGCTGGGGAAGGCAGATCCACTCTTAAGCTGGTGGGCACAGTCTAATCAGCTGCCAGCGAATATAAAGCAAACAGAAAAGCAAGAAAAGGAGAGACATTGGCCTAGCCTCCCAGCCTACAGCTTTCTCCCATGCTGGATGCTTCCTCCCCTCAAACATTAGACTCCAGGTTCTTCCGTTTTAGGAATCAGGCTGGCTCTCCTTGCTCCTCAGCTTGCAGACAGCCTATTATGTGACCCTGTGATTGTGTAAGTTAGTACTTAATATGCATATATATAAAATATATATTATATATAATACATTATAATATATATTATTCTGTTATATTATTCTGTTAGCATTAAGTACTAACATAATATATATAAAATAATTTATATATTAAGTACTAACTTACTATATATGTGTATATATATTCTGTTAGTTCTGTCCCTCTAGAGAACCCTGACTAATACAGATTTTGGTATCAGGAGTGGTTCTAAAGGAACAGAATATTAAGGATGGAGTTCTTTCATTGGTTTGGGGGTTTCTGGAGTTGGTTGCTTAATATGATTAGACCCAAAAATGCTAAGGACTCTACTTCTAATAGTATGGAGAACATTGATAGTCCCTGGCATGAACTGTTTAGAGAGTTATGCAAAATAAATGCATTTGACACTCCTGATTCCCCACTCCTGAGAGGCAAGTTTAGTGACTCTAAACCTAATACCTTTGACCATATGTAGAGAACCAGGGAACATAATAAAGCTGGTTGGTTTCTCCCAAGTTCAGTGATGAAAGTTCACTTGGACAAAGTGATGAAAGAAGATGATTAACTAGGGATTCTGTCTCCCAGCTTCAGAAGCAGATACTGAGCCTCAAATCTGCTAAGATTGCCCCATGAGTGAAAGTCTTATCTCCTGTAGAGAAAAAGCTGAAATTATGGAAAGACAGACACAAGCTTTTCTCATGTGAGTGGCTGACCTGCAATAAAAGATGCATGCACAACCTCACCACGTGTCTACTGTTAAAGTGAGGGCATTGATCAGAAAAGAATGAGACCTTGCAACTTGGAATGGGGATATGTGGGAGGATCCTAATGAAGCTGGGGACACTGAGTGTGTAAACTATGATGAAACTTTTTTGCTAGAAGAATCAGCTTCTCCATCCCCAGTACAGGCAACATCCCCTCCCCAGCCCATGCTGCCATCAGCCTTTCCACCTTTGTCTGAGAAGACAAACCCTGCACTGCGTGAGGCAACAGTGATGGCCTGCCCTGAGGCAGTTGCCAGGCAAGATAATGTTGATTCTCCTCAGGAGCTGCCCCTAACACCTCTGTTTGCTTCTAGACCTATAACTAGACTAAAGTCCTGGCAGGCCCCTAGAGGTGAGGTTGACAGTGTGACCCATGAGGAAGTGTACTACATTCGAAAAGAACTGTTTCAGTTTTCTAATTTGTATCAATAGAAATGTGGAGAACAGGCATGGGAATGGATATTACAGGTGTGGGATAATGGTGGAAGGAACATAGAGTTAGATAAGGCTGAATTTATTGATTTGGGCCTAGTAAGTAAGGACTCTGCTTTTAATGTTGCAACTCAGGGAGTTAAAAAAGGTTTTAATAGTTTATTTGCTTGGTTAGCTGAAATATGGATTAAAAGATGGCCCACTGTGAGCAAGCTGGAAATGCCTGATCTCCTTTGGTTTAATGTAGAGGAAGGAATCCAAAAGCTTAGGGAGATTGGGATGGTGCAGTGGATTAGTCACTTTAGACCTACTCATCCCAGCTAGGAAGGTCCAGAAGATATACCCTTGACCAATGCCTTGTGAAATAGGTTTGTGAGGGCAGCACCTGCATCTTTGAAGAGCCCTGTAATTGCTCTTCTCTGTATGTCAGAGCTAACAGTGGGAATCACAGTCACTCAACTACAAAATTTAAATACAATGGGAATAATTGGATCCCGAGGTGGTAGGGGCCAAGTGGCAGCACTCAACCATCAAAGGCAAGGTGAGTGTAGCTACCGTAATGGATAGCAGAGGCAAAGTGGCAATCAGAATAGTCTGACTCATGTAGAGCTCTGGCATTGGTTAATTAATCATGGTGTTCCTAGGAGTTAAATTGATAGGAAGCCTACTTCATTCCTAATTAATTTATACAAGCAGAAAATTTCTATGTGCAATGGACAAAAGACTAATTTGAAGTACAAAAACAAAGAATCATGGCCCCTCGGTCAATTTCCAGACTTGAGCCAGTTTACAGACCCAGAACCCCTTGAATGAAAGGGAGGCTGGGTCCCCTTGAAGAAGGACCCCACTACATTACTGACAATTTATGCAGTGAATCTTCTTCCATCCTTCTGCGAGGAGACCTCCAGCCTTTTACCAGGGTTAACTGTGCACTGGGGAGAGGAAAATGATCAGATATTTCAGGGACTACTGGACACTGGCTCTGAGGTGATGTTGATTCCAGGGGACCCAAAATGTCATTGTGGCCCTCCAGTTAAAGTAGGAGCTTACGGAGGTCAGGTAATTAATGGAGTTTTAGCTCAGTTCTGACTTACAGTGGGTACAATGAATCCCCAGACTCATCCTGTGGTCATTTCCCCACTATCAGAATGCATAATTGGCATAGAAATAGTTAGCAGCTGGCAGAACCCCCACATTGGCATGCTGACTGGTAGAGTGAGGGATATTATAGTGGGATAGGCCACACGGAAGCCATTGGAACTGTCTTTACCTGGAAAAATAGTAAATCAACAACAATATCACATCCCTGGAGGGATTGCAGAGATTAGTGCTACCATCAAGAACTTGAAAGACCCAGGGGTGGTGATTCCCACCACATCCCCATTCAACTCTCCCAATTGACCTGTGCAGAAGACAGACAGATCTTGGAGAATGACAGTGGATTATCATAAGCTTAACCAAGTGGTGACAACTCCAATTGCAGCTGCTGTACCAGATGTGGTTTCATTGCTTGAGCAAATTAACACATCTCCTTGTACCTGGTATGCAGCCTTTGACTTGGCAAATGCCTTCTTCTCCATTCCTGTCCATAAGGCTCATAAGAAGAAATCTGCCTTCAGCTGGCAAGGCCAGCAATATGCGTTTACTATCCTACCTCAGGGGTATATCAACAATCCAGCTTCGTGTCATAATCTGGTTCAAAGAAACCTTGATCACTTTTCGCTTCTGCAAGATATCACACTGGTCCATTACCTTGATGACATTATGCTGATTGGATCTGGTTAGCAAAAAGTAGCAAACACACTGGACTTATTGATGAAACATTTGCATGCCAGAGGATGGGAAATAGATCTGACTAAAATTCAGGGACCTTCTACCTCGATAAAATTCTAGGGCTCCAATGGTGTGGGACCTGTCAAGATATTCCTTCTAAGGTAAAGAATAAGTTCCTGTATTTGGCCCCTCCTACAACCAAGAAAGAGGCACAATGCCTAGTGGGCCGATTTGGATTTTGGAGGCAACACATTCTTCATTTGGGTATGTTACTCTGGCCCATTTATCAAGTGACGTGAAAGGCTGCCAGTTTTGGGTAGGGTCCAGAACAGGAGAAGGCTCTACAACAGGTCCAGGCTGCTGTGCTCTGCCCTTGTGCTATATGACCCAGCAGGTCCAGTGGTGCTTGAGGTGTCAGTGGCAGATAGGGATGCTGTTTGGAGCCTCCGGCAGGCCCCCATAGGTGAATCACAGCAGAGGTCTCCAGGATTTTGGAGCAAGGCCCTGCCATCTTCTGCAGATAACTACTCTTTTGAGAGACACCTCTTGGCCTGTAACTGGGCTTTGGTAGAAACTGAACATTTGACTATGGGTCATCAAGTCACCATGCAACTGAACTGCCTATCACGAACTGGCTGCTTTGTGACCCATCTAGCCATAAAGTGGGTCATGCACAGCAGCATTCCATCATCAAATGGAAGTGGCATATACATGATCAGGCTCAAGCAGATCCTGAAGGCACAAGTAAGGTACATGAGGAAGTGGCTCAGATGCCCAGGGTCTCCACTCCTGCCACCCTGCTTTCTCTTCCTCAGCCTGCACCGATGGCCTCATGAAGAGTTCCCTATGATCAGTTGACAGAGGAACAGAAGAATAGAGCCTGGTTCACAAATTGTTCTGCACGATATGGAGGCATCACCCAAAAGTGGACAGCTGCAGCACTACAGCCCCTTTCTAGGACATCCCTGAAGGACAGCAGTGAAGGGAAATCTTCCCAGTGGGAAGAACTTTGAGCAGTTCACCTGGTTGTGCACTATGCATGGAAAAAGAAATGGCCAGATGTGGGATTATATGCTGATTCATGGGCTGTAGCTGATGTTTTGGCTGGAGGGCCAGGGACTTGGAAGAAGCATGATTGGAAAATTGATGGCAAAGATATTTGGGGAAGAGGTTTGTGGATGGACTTCTCTGACTGGTCAAAACCCACCGAGGTATTTGTATCCCATGTGAGTGCTCACCAATGGGTGATCTAAGCAGAGGAGGATTTTAATAATCAAATAGGATGACCCATTCTGTGGACACTCAGCATGTTTTCTCAGCCACTCCTGGGCCCATCACCCAATGGGCCCATGAACAAAGTGGCTACGGCAGCAGGGATGGAGGGTATACATGGGCTCAGCAACACAGACTTTCACCCACCAAGGCTGACCTCACTACAGCCACTTCTGAGTGAGTGCCCAATTTGCCAACAGCAAAGACCAACACTGAGCCCTCAATATGACACCATTCCTTGGGCGATCAGCCAGCTACCTGGTGACAGGTGGATTATTGGACTTCTTCCATCATGGAAAGGGCAGAGGTTTGTTTTCACTGGAATAGACACTTACTCTGGATATGGGTTTGCCAATCCTGCATGCAGTGCTTCTGCCAAGACTACCATCATGGAGTCACAGAATGCCTTGTCCACCATCATGGTATTCCACACAGCATTGCCTCTAACCAAGGCACTCACTTTATGGCTAAAGAAGTGCAGCAGTAGGCTCATGCTCATGGAATTCACTGGTCTTACCATGTTTCCCATCATCCTGAAGCAGCTGGATTGATAGAATGGTGGAATGACCTTTTGAAGTTACAATTACAATGCCAACTAGATAACAATACTTTATAGGGATGAGGCAAAGTTATCAGGAAGGCTGTGTATGCTCTGAGTCAGTGTCCAATATATGGTAGTGTTTCTCCCATAGCCAGAATTTATGAGTATAGGAATCAAGGATTGGAAGTGGCACCACTCAACATCACCCCTAGTGATCCACTAGCAAAATTTCTGCTTCCTGTTCCCACAACATTACATTCTGCTGGCCTAGAGGTCTTAGCTCCAGAAGGAAGAACACTGCCACCAGGAGACACAATATCGATTTCATTAAACTGGAAGTTAAGATTGCCATCTGCATACTTTGGGCTCCTCCTATATTTAAGTCAACAGGCTATGAAGGGAGTTACAGTGTTGGCTGGGGTGATTGACCGGGACTATCAAGATGAAATCAGTCTACTACTCCACAACAGAGGTAAGGAAGAGTATGCATGGAAGATCCATTAGGATGTCTCTTAGTATTACCATGCCCTGTAATTAGGGTCAATGGGAAACTACAACAGCCCAATCTAGGCAGGACTACAAATGGCCCAGATCACTCAGGAATGAAGGTTTGGGTCACTCTCCACCAGGAAAAAGTTCACAACCTGCTGAGGTGCTTGCTGAAGGCAAAGGGAATAGAGAATGGGTAGTAGAAGAAGGTAGTCATCAATACCAGCTATGCCCACATGACCACCTGCAGAAACAGGGACTGTAATTGTCATGAATATTGCCTCCTTTTTCTAAAATCATGTTTGTGCATGTATACACTTGGACTAAGAAAATACCTTTATTTTATTTCCTTTGCCTTTATCATGTGACTTAGGATTTATTGACTTCATGTCATCATTTCAGTTTTATTAACTTTATGTAATAGTATTTGGGTTGGGGATTGGTGTGTTTCTAGTTGTATGAAGGATCATTGTATTATGTTAGGTGTAATTACGACCTTATTATTGTCTTTGTTTGAAGATTATATATGATCTCAGGAGAGGAGTATGGGTTCAAGTTGACAAGGGGTAGACTTGTAATGGTTAATACTCAGTGTCAGCTTGATTAGATTGAATGATACAAAGTGTTAATCCTGGGTGTGTCTGTAAGGGTATTGCCAAAAAAGATTAACATTTGAGACAGTGGGCCAGGGAAGGCAGATCCATTCTTAATCTGGTAGGCATTATCTAATCAGCTGCCAGCAAATATAAAGCAAGAAGAAAAATTTGAAAAGGAGAGAGACTGGCCTACCCTCCCAGCCTACATCTTTCTCCTGTGCTGGATGCTTCCTGCCCTCGAGCATCAGATTCCAAGTTCTTCAGTTTTGAGACTCGAATTGGCTCTCCTTTCTCCTCAGCTTGCAGAGAGCCTATTGTGTGACCTTGTGATTGTGTAAGTTAACACTTAATAAACTCCTATATATATATATGCATACACATATGTATATGTGCTATTAGTTCTGTTCCTCTAGAGAACCCTAATATATGTATCTATTGAGATAACAATATTATTTTTGTTTTTCGTTCTGTTTATGTGATGTATCACATTTATTGACTTGCATATGTTAAACCATCCCTGCATCCCTCGTATGAAACCCACTTGATCATGGTGTATTATCTTTTTGATATGCTGTTGGATGGATTAACCAGTATTCTGTTGAGAATTTTTGCATCTAAGTTTATCAGGGATATTGGTGTGTAGTTTTCTTTTTTGGTTATGTCGTTTCCTGCTTTTGGTGTTAGAGTGATACTGGCTTCATAGAATAATTTAGGGAGGATTCCCTCTTTTTCTTTTGAAATAGTTTCAGTAAGATTGGTACCAATTCTTCTTTGAATGTCTGATAGAATTCAGCTGTGAATTCATCCGGTCCTGGACTTTTTTTGGTTGACAATTTTTTTTATTTCTCTTTCAATCTTGCTACTTGTTATTGGTCTGTTCAGTTTCTGTTTTTTCCTGATTTAATCTGGAGGATTGTATATTTCCAGGAATTTATCAATCTATTCTAAATTGTCTAGTTTGTGTGTGTAAGGGTATTCATGGTAGCCTTGAATGACCTTTTTTATTTCTGTGGTATCAGTTGTAATATATCCTGTTTCATTTCTACTTTAGCTCATTTGGGTCTTTTCTTAGTTAATTTCACTAATGGTCTATCAATTGCTTATCTTTTCAAAGAACCAGCTTTGTTTCATTTATCATTTTTTCATGTTTCAATTTTACTTAGTTCTGCTCAGATCTTTGTTATTTCATTTCTTTTGCTGGGTTTAAGTTTGGTTTGTTCTTGTTTCTCTAGTTCCTTGAGGTTTGACCTTAGATTGTCTTTTTGTGCTCTTTCAGACATTTTCACATAGGCATTTAATGCTATGGGCTTTCATCTTAGTACTGCTTTTGCTGTATTCCAGGGTTTTGATAGGTTATGTCACTGTTACCATTCAGTTCAAAGAATTTTTAAATTTCCATCTTGATTTTATTGTTGACCCAAAGATCATTGAAGAGCAGATTATTTAACTTCCATGTATTCACACAGTTTTGAGGGTTCCTTTCCAGTTTCAGTCCATTGTGGTCTGAGAGAGGACTTGATATAATTTTGATTTTCTTAAATTTATTGAGACTTATTTTGTGACCTATCATATGGTCTATCTTGGAGAATGTTCCATGTGATCATGACAAAAAGGTATACTCTGCAGTTGTTAGGTAGAATGTTCTGTAAGTATCTGTTAAGTCCATTTGTTCTAGGGTATAGTTTAAGTCCATTGTGTCTTTGTTGACTTTCTTGAGGACCTGTCTAGTACTATCAGTGAAGTATTGAAGTCCCCCACTATTATTGTGTTGCCACCTGTCTCATTTATTAGCTCTAGTAATAATTGTTTTATAAATTTGGAACCCCTAGTGTTAGGTGCATATATGTTAAGGGTTGTGATACTTTCCTGTTAGACTAATCCTTTTATCATTATATAGTGTTCTTCTTTGTCTTTTTTTAAAAACTGTTGTTACTTTAAAGGCTGTCTTGTCTGATATAACAATAGCCACTTCTGCTCACCTTTGGCTTCCATTTGCATGGAATAGTTCCACCCCTTTACCTTCAGTTTATGTGAGTCCTTATGTGTTAGGCATTCTCTTGAAGACAGCAGATACTTGATTGGTGGATTTTTACCAATTCTGCCAATCTGTATCTTTTAAGTGGAGCATTTAGATTATTGACATTCAACATTAGCGTTGAGATGTGAGGTACTATTTTATTCATCATGTAGGCTGTTGCCTTAATACCTTGTTTTTTCCATTTCTTAGTGTTGTTGAAGAGTGATGGCTAAATCTAAATGTATCCAGCATAATTCACCTACACTTAGTTTTCTAGATAATTGAGTTGGATGGCCCCATTTTAGTAGTGATAAACATGAAACTCTAAACCCAATAACATCTTGGAGAGATGATTTGTTTTTTTCCTATAGGAAATGTCTCAAACTGCTTTCTAGACAGCCTCACAAAACATCTAGAATGTATAAATCCGACTTTCATAATGCATTAATGATATGCTTTGGCTGTGTTACCACCCAAATCTCATCTTGAATTGTAGTTCCCATAATTCCCATGTGTCATGGGAGAAATGTGGCAGGAGGTAATTTGAATTATGGGGGCAGATCCCCCATGCTGTTCTCATGATAGTGAGTGATTCACATGAGATCTGATGCTTTTACAAGCATCTGACATTTCCCGATTGCACTCATTCTCTCTCCTGCTGCCACGTGACAAGGTGCCTTCTGCCTTGATTATAAGTTTCCTAAGGCCTCCCCAGCAATGTGGAATTGTAAGTCAATTAAACATCTCTTGTTTATAAATTACCCAGCCTCGGGTATTTCTTCATAGCAGTGTGAGAATGGACTAATACAGTAAATTGGTACCAGGAGTGGGGTGCTACTATGAAGATACCCAGGAATGTGGAAGTGACTTTAGAACTGGGTAACAAGCAGAGGTTGAGACAAGTTAGAGGGCTCAGAAGAAGACATGAAATGTGGGAAAATTTGGAACTTCCTAGAGACTTGGAGGGCTCTGAAGACAGGAAGATATGGGAAAGCTTGAAACTTCCTAAAGACTTGTAGAATGGTTTTGACCAAAATGCTGATAGTAATATGGACAATGAAGTCCAGGCTGAGGTGGCCTCCGATGGAGATGAGAAACTTGTTGGGAGCAGAAATAAAGGTGATTTATGCTTTAGCAATGAGACTGGCAGCATTTTGCTCCTGCCCTAGAGATACGTGGAACTTTGAACTTGAAAGAGATGATTTAGTGTATCTGCCAGAAGAAATTTCTAAGCAGCAAAGTGTTCAAGAGGAAGCAGAGAATAAAAGTTTGAAAAATTTGCATCTTGATGATGCAACAGAAAATAAAAACCCATTTTCTGGAGAGAAATTCAAGTCTGCTGCAGAAATTTGCATCAGTAAGGGGGAGCTCAATGTTAATCACCAAGACAATGGGGAAAATGTCTCCAGGGAATGTCAGAAACCTTCACAGCAACCTCTCCCATCACAAGCTCAGAGGCCACCCTTAAGTGAAAAAAATCAACCACAGAAGATGACATTATAATAGGCTTACTACAGTAGCGGAAGGTGCTAAGTGTTTCTCATCATTGGTGCCTTTGTTAAAATGGGGAGGGTTTACTGAGTGAGTGGGCAGTGGGTGGTGGTGGTGACAACCACATTCTCTCACTGTGGCCTAACACTTTTGAGGCAAGTTTCCATTTCTCCATTAGATATGTCTTCTCCACATGCAGAAAACATAGTCTCATAGCTTCCCTATTGGGTGCCAGACTGTTGGCATTTCATTTTTTTTTTATTTTTTTTATTTTTATTTTTATTTTTTGAGACGGAGTCTTGTTCTGTCGCCCAAGCTGGAGTGCAGCGGCCAGATCTCAGCTCACTGCAAGCTCCACCTCTAGGGTTTAGGCCATTCTCCTGCCTCAGCCTCCCGAGTAGCTGGGACTACAGGCACCCACCACCTCGCCTGGCTAGTTTTTTGTATTTTTTAGTAGAGACGGGATTTCACCGTGTTAGCCAGGATGGTCTCGATCTCCTGACCTTGTGATCCACCCGTCTCGGCCTCCCAAAGTGCTGGGATTACAGGCTTGAGCCACCACGCCTGGCCTCATTATTTTTTTAATCAGAGACATGAATATCCTTTTTCTTAGTTGATTTCTAGGACTTCAAGGTTTTTTTTGGGAAGAAGTTACTTGAGGAGGCTCCTTGGTGGACCACGGGGTCCCTCCTAGGGATTTATTTGGTGCCCCTGGTGTGGGTGACTATCTCCCTGAGTCCCAAAAGACAGCACATTCTGCTGGGTACCCAGGGATAGGGACAGATGCTAACAGCTCCATCTTACAAGTGCAACATGAAATTTAAGGTCAGGGAATCTCTTAACTTTTCTTTCTTGAAGGACCTCACATTTAGCTTCTTGACTCAAAATCATTTTGTGGATTTGAACAGGTTTCCTCTGCAGTGTACTGTCTGTAGGGGAATACACTGAAAACACAGTTCATTTTCAGATAATGGGATTGAAAAGTTGAATTGTTTGCTTGCTTGCAGTGAGCACAGAGGAATTTGCTGTCCCATGCCACTGGGACATTTTTAGGAGCACCATCCTCTTCCAGAGGGCTTGAGTAAGGTCAGTGAGGAATTGACATGCAGTATATTGGCAGCTCCAGGATTCAGCAGGGAGACACACATGTCTTTCTGATGTGTGAAGTTCTGAGGGCATTTTACAAAGTACTTGTTCACTGAGCAGGTGTTTCCACTACTTGCAATAAGTCAGTGGATATGGAAACCACTTTTCCATCTATCAACCACAGATGAGAAGATGAACATGAAGTGCTCTGAAAGAAAGCAGAAAAGGCCCTTTCCATGAATTTTCCTAATTTTTAGAATTCTCTTAAACAACACGCCTGAAGTTACAATCACATTCTTTTCTAGCAGCTTCACTTCTAAATGAGAAAATCATCGAAAGGGTATTTAGTACTCAAGTGGTGGACACAGGATAAATGCTGAAAATCAGTGCTCGATTCGAAGATAGTGATGTTCCAGAATGTTGGAGTCTCTCAGGTGTCAGTAGGGAGGTGGGCTGGGGACTTTTCCCAGTAACCAGAAGGAAGAGCCTCAGGGAGATGAGGATGTCTCACAGCCAGGGAAGGGACGGTAAAGGGCCCCATGTGAGTGCATCACAGGGATCTGTTCCTGTTTAGATGCCAATGCTCAGTACCCAGTGCAGAACATGGCAAGACTTCAGCAAATACATCAGTCAGCTGGATGAAGGAGGGCAGGTGTGAGCCAGCAAAAAAAATGCTTGTGATTTTATTGGAGCATGAATTTAAAAGTGTTGATGTGACCGGGCGCAGTGGCTCACGCCTGTAATCCCAGCACTTTGGGAGGCCGAGGAGGGTAGATCACGAGGTCAGGAGATCGAGACCACAGTGAAACCCCATCTCTACTAAAACTACAAAAAATTAGCCGGGCACAGTGGCAGGCACCTGTAGTCCAGCTACTCGGGAGGCTGAGGCAGGAGAATGGCGTGAACCCAGGAGGCGGAGCTTGCAGTGAGCAGAGATCGCGCCACTGCACTCCAGCCTGGGTGACAGAGCAAGACTCCGTCTCAAAAAAAAAAAAAAGAGTGAAGTATTTGTTCAGGGATAGACAAACAGAAAAAATTATTAAAATACAGTCCTCTGTATTTTCTTCTAGGAGTTTTATAATTTAACCCTTACATGTATGTCTCTAATCCATTTTGTGTTGATTTATGCATATGCTGTGAGGTAGGGTTTCAGTTTTTTTTTTTTTTCTTTTGCAGACACAGTGTCTGTGTCACCCAGGCTAGAATGCAGTGGGGCAATCAGAGCTCATGGTAGCCTTGAACTCCTGGGTCCAAGCAATTCTCCTGTCTCAGCCTCTCAAAATGCTGAGATTGCAGGTGGAGTCACCACTTCCAGCTCCCCAACTTCATCCTCTAGAATGTGGACATCCAGGTGTCCCAGTTTCATTAGATGAAGAGTGTATAGTTTAACACGTTGAGTTGTATTAACACCTTTACTGGGGTTCTTTACATATAATTTCTTCATGTGTCTCTGAGCTGTTGTCTAGTACCCTTTCATTTTAATCTGAATGACTCACATTAGTATTTCTTATAGGAAAAATCTACTGGCAATGGAATCTCTCAGTTAGCTGTTAATTAACTGGAAATATCTCAATTTCTCCTTCATTTATTTTAACTTATTAATTGTGATAAAATGCCCATAACATAAAATTTACCATCTTAACCATTTGTAGTGGTAGTGTTCAGTAGTGCTAAGAACATTCACACTGTTTTGCAAACCAATCTCCAGAACTCTTTTCATCTTGTAAAACTGCATATTTTCATTTTTGAAGAATAAGTTTTCTGGATATAGAACTTTTGGTTGACAGCTTTCTTTTTGTAGCACTTTAAACATGTCATACCACTCTGACTTTCCTCGGTGTTTTCTGGTATGAAATTGGCTGTTAATCTCAATGAGGATCCCTTGTACATGATGCATTATTTGTCACCTGCTGCTGTCCAAGTTCTCTCTGCCTCTATTTCAACAGTTTGGTTATAACGTATCTTGGTTTGGATGTCTTTGAGTTCATTCCACTTGGAGTTCATTCATTGAAGTTCTTGAATGTGTAGATTCACAGATTTTTATCAAGTTTGGCAAGGTTTCACCTCTTATGTTACCCTGCCAGGACCAGCTCAGTCAGGGAGACCCTAACCCAGCAACGCTAGAGGAATTAAAGACACACACAAAGAAATATAGAGGTGTGAAGTGGGAAATCAGGGGTCTCACAGCCTTCAGAGCTGAGAGCCCCAAACAGAGATTTACCCATGGATTTATTAACAGCAAACTCATCATTAGCATTGTTTCTATAGATATTAAATTAACTAAAAGTATCCCTATGGGAAACGAAGGGATGGGCCAAATTAAAGGAATAGGTCGGGCTAGTTAACTGCAGCAGGAGCATGTCGTTAAGGCACAGATCGCTCATGCTATTGTTTGTGGCTTCAGAATGCCTTTAAGCGGTTTTCCACCCTGGGCAGGCCAGGTGTTCCTTGCCCTCATTCCAGTAAACTCACAACCTTCCAGTGTGGGCATTAGAGCCATTATGAACATGTTACGGTGCTGCAGAGATTTTGTTTATGACCAGTTTTGGGGCCAGTTTATTGCCAGATTTTGGGGGGCTTGCTCCCAACGTTACCCCATATTTTTACTGTCTCTTTCTATCTCTCCTCTACTTTGGGAACTCCCATTATGCATCTGTCAGTCCACTTGATGCTGTAGAGAGGTGTCATAGCCTCTGATCATTTTGCTTTATTTTTTTTTCTTCCTGCTCTTCAGATTACATAATCTTAATTGGCCTATCTTCAATTTGCTGGTTCTTCTGCCCGCTAAACTCTGCATATATTAGTAAGCATGATGGTGTCCCACAAGTCCCTTAGGCTCTGTTCACTAATTTTTTATCCTTTTTTTCATTTGTATTCCTCACAGTCTACAATTTAAGATGACTTGGCTTCAAGTTTGCTGATTCTTTCTTCTATCTGTTCAAGTCTGCTATCAAACATCTCTAATGAATTTTTTTCAGTAATAATACTTTTCCCTTCTAGAATTGCAGTTTCCTTATTATATTTGTAATGACAGTCTTTATTTTGTGAGATATTGTTCTTCTGGTTCATATATGTGTGTGTATATATATATAGTATATATAGTCCATGGTCTTTTTTATTTATTTGAGCATATTTAAAACTATTGGTTTAAAGTCTTTGTCTAGTAAATCTAATGACTTGGCTTCCTTAGGGACAGCTTCTGCTGATGTATTTTTTTCTGTGAATGGGCCATTTTCTTAAACTTCTAAATACCTCAAGAATTTTTGTTGAAAACTGAACACTTTGAATACAACAATCTAGTAACTCTGGATACTATATTCTTTCCACTCCCCAGAGTTTCTTGTTGCCACTTGTGGATGGAGTTGTTTCTTAGTGACTTTTCTACACTATTTTTTAAGCTTTTTCTTTGTCATGTGTGACCACTAAAATCTATTCTATTAGCTTCATGGTCAGCCAGTGATTTTACAGAAGTTTCCTTAAACAGCTGGAGCCAAAAAATAAATAAATAATGCCTCCCAGACTTTGCAGATGGACTCTGAGTTGGGATACTCCTTCGACACTTAACCAGGCAGTTTAGACGTCCACCTTAACCTTCATTGGCTGCTTACTTGGAGGCTAAAGATCACCCATAGGTAAAAGCCTAAGGTCATCTCAGGTCTTTTTAAAGAATGTGTTTGGCCCTGGCCGTGTATGTGGCATTCTGATTTCCTCAGTATATGTGGGATATTTTGAAAGCCATATTGCCTTATGTATCTCCATCTCCAGCCTCTACCTTCCTAGGCTTTTCAGTCTGTCTGCTATTAACCCATTCGTCATTCCATGCCCCAGGCATCTGTGACTAGTATTTGCCTTTAAATGCTTTTGACAAACATAGCTATGGAGACCATTCCAATCTTAATAAAGTTCCAAGAGGAGTGAAGCAAAGACCAGCCTCTAAGCTGATCTTTTTGGGGGCTATCATACATGTCAAAGGACACAAACACAATTATTTGAAAAGAAAGTTCATTTTGCCTCTTCTGGCATCAGGAAACTACACCAGGAATGTGGGCCACCATCCCCATGGCTGCCTCATAGCTGAGGGTGTAGGGTTGGGAGTGAGTAGGTGGCTAAGGAATAGTGGCACCATGCTCTCTTACTAAAATCTAGAGTTCCTTTTTCATTAAGCACTACTTCGGTTGTTGTAAAAAAAAAAAAAAAAAAAAAAAATGTATAGGCTCCAGAGTACAGAAAAACTTAATTTTGTTATTTTTTTCCAGATTAACAGTTGCTTTAGTGGGGGAGTGTGTTTTTGGAGTTCTCTACCATTTTTGGTGAAGGCATTACAATTGTCTTTTAATAAGATTTAAAAATTATGAAAAAGTCTTACGTATCTACCCACATGCTTACCATTTCTGGTGCTCTTCATTACATATTTGCATTTGGTATCATCCTTTTTGCCTGAAGGACTGAACTACTTATTACAGTTCATGTCTCCTGGTTATGTATTTTTTCACTCCCTATAAGTCTAAAATCCCCGTATTTTTTGATAGATATCTTTAGAGTCCATTAAGTAGCTTGATGTAATCATTACACATGGTATATATATATCAGTACATCACACAGTACCTCATGAATGTATTATTATTTGTCAATTAAAATTATACATATATACATATATGTTTTTTAAAAGTTCTTTTTTCTGGAAATAGAATCTAGTTTGACAGCATTTTCCTTTCAGAACTTTAGAGATGTTGGTTGTCTGTCTCCTCATTTGCATTGTTTCCAATGAAATAACTACGGTCATCTTTATTACTATTCTTACGTTTTGTGTTTTTTGTTTTTTGTGTTTGTTTTCTGCTTTTTCAATTTTCTCTCCTCTGGTTTTGAACAAATACATGTTACTATCACTCACAACCATAAAGTGAACTTGGGAAACAATCTGTAGGGAGAGTTTGTTGATGATTGGTTTTTCATGAAAATTTTCAGAATAAATTTTCAGAAACAATTGTTTATTCCTTGTTTTACAAAGGCGAATTTCCTTAGAATATTATTGTATTGAAGAATGTCACAAATAATTTTGTCACCTGGACCTGGTGCCCAGATAGGTGGTCAAGCATTATTCTGGATGATTTTTTTAGGATGTTTCTTGGATATGATTAACATATAAATTGCTATACTTTGAGTAAAGTAGATTGACCTCTATAATGTGGACAGGCTTCATTCAGTTCATTGAAGGTGTAAATTGAACGAAATACTGATCTTCCCCAAGCAAGATGGAATTCTGTCCTGGGATTTGAACTGCAGTATCAGTCACCTGACCCATAAAGAGCTGGTTGGTTTGTGTATAGCATTTGTAAGATGAATGGACAACACCCCGTTTGGAAGTCCACCCCTTTGATCAAAGAAGATAAAAACAGAACAGCTCTTGTGGAATGAATTGCAGGGTGTTTTCTTAGCAGTGATGGAAGAATTGAACAATGATAAAAGCTACCATGTTTTAGTTTTTACTGACTTATGGGCAGTGACTGATGGACTGGCCATATAATTAATTAAGAAAGCAACGGAAAACTGGCCTATGAAAAGAATGCCCATATGAGACACAGTCCTATGGAAATCACTATGGTAATCTGAGGGGTGCATTAACATAAGACATGTTGATGCCTGATATAGATTGGATGTTGTCCCCATCCAAATCTCATGTCAAGATGTAATTCCCCATGTTGGAGTTGGGGTCTGGCAGGAGGTGACTCGATCATAGGGTGATTTCTCATGAATGGTTTAGTATCATCCCCTCAGTGCTATTCAATACCCATCAGAATAACTCCCCTCCAGGTTTGGAAGGTGATTGAAATCAACAAGCATTTATCTCTAAGTGCTTGCCAGGTGCACCTGTAATTCCAGCTATGAGAGTGTCTGAGGCAGAAGGATATCTTGAGTACAGGCATTTGAGTTCAGCCTGAGAAATATTTGAGTCTAGCCTGGGAAACATATCAAGACCACATCTCAAAAAAATTTACGTTTGCTTGTGAAGATCACTGGGGTCTATGAAATAAGTAGACACTGGGGCTGCAGCCATCCAGAGATGGGCTGAATCAAGACATATTCCTCTTGCATCCCCGACCTCACAGGCACATAACACTCATAAGAACTGTTCTTTTTAACAAGACTGGGTGCAGTGGCTCACACCTGTAATCCCAGCACTTTGGGAGGCCAAGGCGGATGGATCACTTGAGGTCAGGAGTTTGAGACCAGCCTGGCCAACACGGCGAAACCCTGTCTCAACTAAAACTACAGCAATTAGCCAGGCATAGTGGTGTGTGCCTGTAATTCCAGCTACTCAGAAAACTGAGGCAGGGGAAAAGCTTGAACCTGGGAGGTAGAGGCTGCAGTGAGCCAAGATGGCGCCCCTATTCTCCACCCTGGGTGACAGAACAAGACTCTGTCTCAAAAGAAGGAAAAAAAAGTATTCTCTTTAACAAGAAAAGAGACAGAGACAAACAGAGACAAGAAAAAAACATGAATGGCAGGTATTGCCACCATGTGGACCACTGAGCCACATTACACCAGGAAACACATTTGCCCACAATGTTCAACAATGGTCAAAGAAATTTCTTCCTCAGAAGAAGAGTTTCAGAGATAATTAAAATAGTTGAAACATTGAGTGTATAAATCAGGAGTAGGGAGACATAAGCATGAAGGGCGGGCTTACACACCTTCATGAGTGTGCTCACACTTGATATGAGTGTGGACAAAGGAATGTCCCCACTAGAGAGTGTCCTCTTTTTCCCTGCTGGATCGGGGAAAGGTGCTGGTGTGACTCCACATACAATCCTTCCCAAGGCCGGAAGACACTAGATTGATGACTATACTTTACCTCAACTTGCTTTTCTCATACCCGACGCGGTGGTCTCAGGACTAGGGATGCAAATAAAAGTCCAGAAACAGGAATTATTCCTAAGCAAGAATTTGTTAACATCTTTAAAAACCATTATGCAAGACTTCCTAAGGGCCTGGAGAAGTAGACATGCCTTCACTGCATCTGGCAAAGTTGGAGCTAACATTGAATGAAACTGTATTGCCTGGAAGCCAGATAGCCAACCAGTTCTCTGCCTGCATAACCCTAACCTCTGTGAACTGAAATGGACTGATGGAAGACACTCACTGTTAATAGCACGTATAGCTCCCTGCAGGCAAGGCCAGCACAGCAGGAGAATCTAATGTCCCTTCCAAAACGAGAAATATTTGGTATAAATGCAGAAGAGGAAGAATAGTAGCTGAGGTGAAATGAATGAATAAAAGGGGTATGTAATGAGGAAAATCCAATATAACATGAACTCCTCAAAAGAGGTATAAACGAATGATGAATTGTCTTTTATCTCATTTTTACCAGGTGTCTGCAAGGTTGCAGCCATATGTTGCTGAGACCATTGCTATTTTTGAACGGCAATGGGCTAATTGATAATGACTAAACAGGACTCTGGTAATGCACCAGTATATTTTTACTGTTATGATTCTTCTGCTATAGGAGATCTGTGGTTAGCCAAGCAAAGGGGCTCACATTTGTAATTTCACCACTTTGAGAGGCCATGGTAGGAAGATTGCTTTTGAGGCCAAGAGTTTGAGAACGGCCTGGGGCACATAATGAGACTGCATTTCTACAAAATATTTAAAAACTAGTCAGGCATGGTGGTGTGCACCTGTAGTGCCAGCTACTCAGGAGACTGAGGTGGAAGGATCACTTGAGTCCAAGAATTTGAGGTTACAGTGAGCTATGATTGTGCCACTTCATTCTACCCTGGGCAACAGAGCAAGACGTTGTCTCTAAAATAAAATAATAAATAAATAAATAGAAATTATAAGAAGAGATAATGTGGTTAAAGGCAGGAAGTGATCTGTGGTCTAATAAATATATTTGATCTTTGCTCCTGTTCCCTGACAGGCAGGTCCTAAAACGCTTGCAGTCCCCTCAGTGATAAGCATGACTTTAATATGGCAATGAGATGACTATGGGGTGAGGGGCTCCTAGATAGCTTCAGAATGGGGGCTGCTTGCCAGAAACACCAGCTGTGATTAGAGGATTGGAACTTTCACTGCCACCCCCATCCTCTGGGAAACAAAAGGGGGCTGGAAGTTGAGCTCAGTTATCAATGGCCAATGATTTAATCAATCTTGCCTACACAATGAAAATTCCATAGATACCTCTAGACAGTGGGTTTTGGAGAGCTTCCCAATTGGTGAGCACATCCACATGTCCACGTGCTGGGAGGATGGTGCACCCCATCTCCATAGAGACAGAGGCTTCTGTGCTTATCTCTTTCTGTAAAGCAGAAACCCTTGTTTCTAGGAGGGAACTAGGGTGGACTGTGGATTCTTTCTCTGGGTCAAATAAAAATGTAGAGTCAGAAAATTCAGACACTTTGTACTCCTCATGGGACACTCCAGCAGCACTCACGTGACCATCCTGAGAATGGACGGGACACCTGGGGTGGGGAAGGGAGCACAGAACCCAGACATCAGCCTGGACACAGGCACCTGGGATAATCTCCTATTCCTTGGGAAGTTCTAGTCTCTGAGGGGGGAACAGCGACTTCTGGTCCTGACCTGAGTGGAGGCCGAGGGACTCAGAAGAGCGGGAATCAGACCCCCACACACACTGAGTGTGAGGAAGAGAACAAGGCCTGAGAGAAAAAGTCACAGTGCCCAAGGCTGCTGCAGGGGTCAAAGGGGACTGCTGATCAGTATTCCAGGGATTTGCTCCAGATTAATCTGAGTCATGGAAAAACTGCCTTTCTTTTGTTCCTAAACAAATACCTGCAAAGACAAAAGACTACATAAATAAATCCCCAGGTGCACAACTTTTTCAGATTTAAAGAAAAAATAACCCTTGTCTTTGCACCTCCATTCCCAGGACAAGCTCACTCTGTGGCATCAAGCTTCCTGGGTGAGTTCTCTTCTAGAAGAGTCCAAGGGGACAGGCAAGGAGTGGGAGGCAGGAAGTCCAGTTCAGGGAGGGGGATTCTGTGATGAAAAGTGACGGGAGACGGACTGAGCCCATGCCGAGGGTTTTTCCCTGGTTTCTCAGATAGCTCCGGGGCCAAGATTCGGGAAGACATCGAGACAGAGCCTTTGATATAAAAGAAGCGGGTAAGAGCCAAGTCCCAGGGCCCGGGGACTTGGCTTTCTGGGTTTCAGGCCCCGAGGGCGGTGTCTGGGGTGGGGCGGCTCAGCCTTGGGACCCAACTCCCCTCTCTCTCCCCTAACTTTCCCAACCTGTGTCAGGTCCTTTTTCCTGGATACTCATGACGCGGCCCCAGTTCTCACTTCCATTGGGTGTTGGGTTCCTAGATCAGCCAATCAGCGTCGCCGTGGTTCCTGGTTTTAAAGTCCTCGCCGGCCCACGGGACTCATTCTCCCCAGACGCCAAAGTTAAGGTTCATGGCGACCCGAACCCTCTTCCTGCTGCTCTCGGGGGTCCTGGCCCTGACCCAGATCTGCGCAGGTGAGTGCGGGGTCGGGAGGGAAACGGCCTCTGCGGGAAGGAGCGAGGGGCCCGACCGGCGGGGTAAATCTGCACATATATTTAATTACAGATTACAATTACAATCAAGGCAGAAATGATCTTATTTTTACATTTTTACACAAATGATTCTCCATCAAGAGATGGAGATACAAGAGATCAAGGCAGAGAGGGGACCTTGTGCTGTAGCTGTCACAAAAACAGCATTTGGCCTAAGGCTATGTTAATAAAGCTATTGCCTTTAGAATAGGGAGATCCTCTAAAGTGATCATTCATTCAGCTGACCTTTGTTGTCTGACAGACGTAGGACAGAGTGGTTCTGCATCTGGGGAACATAAATGAAGTAAACTCAGAAAAATCTTTGGCCTTGTGGAGCATGTGTTCCAGTGGAAAGAGGCAGACGATAGATACACTATAAGCAGATTAAGGAAAGAAAGTGCTGGAAGGTAGAAAAGTGTTGTGGGGAGATGATCCCCCTCAGTTTTATGGCAGGGTTGGAATGTTTCTGGGGGAGGTGAGTTTCTCTTGGGGCAGACATCTTCCCGGCCAGCCGGAGGGGCGTTTTCTCGAAGCTAGCATGTCTCTGGTCCAGGAGGACTTTGGAATGTTTCTGGTTGAAGATGTTATTTGTGGCTTATGGTCGTGCTGACCTTAGCCGTTAGGCTGATGCCCTTTGGATTTAGGCGGTTTTTTATTAAGGTGAACTTTAGAATGAGGGGCTTATCAGAGATGGTGATGCTCCTGCTCTGTCACGGAGTGTGTTATTTCTTCACATAAAACACTCCAGTAGGCCAGGCGCAGTGGCTTACGCCTGTAATCCCAGCACTTTGGGAGGCCGAGGCGGGCGGATCACGAGGTCAGGAGATCGAGACCATCCTGGTGAACACGGTGAAACCCCGTCTCTACTAAAAATACAAAAAAAATTAGCCGGGCGTGGTCGCAGGCGCCTGTAGTCCCAGCTACTCGGGAGGCGGAGGCAGCAGAATGGCGTGAACCCGGGAGGCGGAGCTTGCAGTGAGCCGAGATCGTGCCACTGCACTCCAGCCTGGGCGACAGAGCGAGACTCCGTCTCAAAAAAAAAAAAAAAAAAAACTCCAGTGGCTCCATCTCAGTCTTGTGAAGCTTCTAGAATGTCAGGCACATGAGCATATGAGGGCACACTTGGTTCATCATAGGCACTAATTTAATTTGTGTTGATTGAATCAATGAAATATGAGTGTATTAAAATTTAACTGCATCACCAAAAATTATAAAAATTAAAAATTTTACCTGTAAAATTTTTACATTTTTATTTGTCCCAGAGACAGAATCCACAGTCCTCCCTAGGTCCCTCCTAGAAACAACTGCCCCTGCTGCTGAGCACAGACGCCACTGCTCACACCTCTGACACCCTGGTGCTGGACACTGGGCCCTGAGGCTAGGACAGATGTCACTGCTGCACCTGGAAACTGGACATCACCACTGTCACTCAGTCATCTTTACTAAAATGCGTTCTGCACAGTCACAGCCTCGTCCTGGGTCGGGGTCCCGTAGGTGGTCGTCTGACTGGTGGAGCCTAAGCCTCATGTCCATGACCAACTGCCAGGGTGACTGGGGCACTGTTCTGTTCCAGGGAGGGAAGTGGTTTCTGTCTCCTCTCAAGACTTTAAGTGTCATAAAGCAAAAATAAACTTCAAAGACCGCCAACCCAACCCCAAACATCTTCTTAATGGACACTATCCTCACCCGCGGCACTCAAAATTTAACCTGAAAGACCAATTCAGGCCATGATGGCAAGGGGGCACTGAACATTCTTCATTATGGTCTCTTCCCTTTCAGAATTATTCTCTCTGAAGCCTGCCACCTGGAGGCATCATCGGCATGATAAACTTTGGTCTCCACAACCTCTTATCATAACCCAGACATTCCTTTCTATTGATAACAGCCAATTGCCAATCAGAACATTTAAAAATCTACCTAAAACCTAGAAGCTCCTCCTCCCCAACCCTGAATCAAGTTGTCCTGTTTTTCTGGACCAAACCAATGTATATCTTAAATGTATTTCTTTGATGTCTCTTATCTTCCTAAAATGTATAAAGCCAACCTGTGCCCCAACCACGGTGAGCACATGTTCTCAGTGTCTCCTGAGGGCTGTGTCATGGGCTGTGGTCACTCATATCTGGTTCAGAATAAATCTCTTCAAATATGTTACGAGTTTGACTCTTTTTATCAACAATGTGGAATTCTGATGTAGTAAGAGGGTTCAAGTGCTGGAGTGTGAGGGGTGGGAAAAGAATGACAAATTTTAATTCTTGGAGCAGTGATCCAAGATGAGAACTTTATCTGGTACCTGGTAGACAGAGTGGCTGAATGTACCAGGGACTAGTAAATAACATCTTTCCACCCATTCCCTTGAGAGTATGGTATTACGTGAAGCTTTTGCCTGTCCCCGTTCATACTCTAGATTATCGGAGTGGCATTGTGTGATGGTGAAATGATTATTCAAACATCTCCCCTCGGCATTGTCTCTTACTAGGACTGAAACACCCAAGTTTGTAAGATCTCATAAGATCTGGGTGCACACTGATGTTTTATATTAATATTTATATTTTCTTGTGTTTGGAAATATTTCTGGGTAGAGAATCTCTAACATTTATTAGTTTTTATGTAACTCCCTCAATATGTGCTTCTGAAGTTTTTTTTTAAGCAGCCCTATCGTGTTTTCCAGTCATTTGCTGTTCCCTCACTGGTTATTCCTATATAACCTTTTTCTGTTGGGTTTATTTTGACCAACCATGTGCATTTCCAATTCTGTAAAAGTTTAATTTAGGTGTATGTGTGGTGATATATAACACATCAAATCCTTTGCAAGATGAAATTGGCTTGCACATCAGATTGAACATTGTATACCAGAAAATCTAGAGAGATGCCAGTGAGCCAAGGATCAAATGACCTATTTCTAGCCAAGGCCATTTTCATGAAATCCTGGTCCTCTCTGTCACATGCCTCTTTACTATTGGCTATGGCTTTGTTCCAATTAAGAAGTCATAATCAAGTAACTAACTGGGCACCCAGCACTGGCATAAGACACAGAACCTGTGAGACCACCCTGGGCTGCTGCCCAATTCCATCCCCCAGAAAGAGCCTCCATCCTGAGTCTTGTGATTATTATTTCTTTGTATTTTTATAGAAATGTGTACAATAAGTCTATATATCCCCAAACAAAATATGAGTTAGTTTTGCCAGTTTGGGAACTCCCTGTACGGTAAACTCATACTGCATTTATGTTTCCAGGATGCACATTCTGTGCAGGAGTCCTCTTTGGTGTGGGCGGCTGTCATCCATTCATTTTTAGACTGCTGAAGCTTTACATTTTATTGTTATACGATCATTTTGCTGCTTTTCTATTCATGTATATGTGGTTGACTCCAGTTTTTGTCATAAACATTAGTGTGCATGTCTCCTGGACACATAGGCAAGAAGGTTCCGAGTACATGATCAGGAGTGGGATGGTTGAATGATATGTTGCATGGACTTTACCCATACTAGATAATGAAAATTTGATTTTCAAACTGATTGCACCAACTCAAACTTTTACAGTGAAACTTTTACATCAGTGGAAGAGCTGATGTTGATGATGTCTTCTGAAAACACTGGCTTAAAGGTGAGGAATTAAGAGTTAAAAGCCACTGTCTTGACTGCAGAATTACAATGGGTATTTTTTATTCAGACTCTGTTAATAACGTCCTGCTCTTTACTGGTATCCCATATACAGTAGCATTGTACTTATAACATAGATTCAGAAAATGCTTCCTTAGAGCATTACCACATAGGGTTATTTTACGTCTTAGGAATGTTTCATAATAAAAAGGAAATATGGAGGAAGTGAGGGAGGATGGAAGGAAGGAGGGAGGTTGCAAACAGAAAAGAAAGAGAGAGGGAGAGGGACAGAAGAAAAAACTAAGGGAAGGAAAAGAAGCAACAAAGACAAAAAGACAAACTGAAATCAAGAAGAGAATAGATGTAGAGGAACTGGAAACACCATGTATGGCCAGTATTATCAAAATAGAAGGAAATAAAACACACATAGATAGCCACTCTAGAATCGTGGAGACATAAGAGAGCTACATTAGTTGTCTGTTGCTGTGTAACAGACGTCTCCCAAGTTTAGTGACTTAAAACAACTTAAATGTAAAACAACTTGAAACTGGAGCCACTGCAGGTGGGAGAAGTTAAATAAACAAAAGGAGTTTACAATTTGGAATAAGTAAGAGGTCACCGGTATGCAGATGGAAATGATTTTGTTGGTCCAAGTCCTCCAAGAAGCAGATGCCACCATGGGATGAAAGTTGCAGCATTTTATTAGGGGAGGCACCTGTTAGACAATGTGGGAAGGGAGCCAGCAAACCCTGGGAAAGGCAACAGACTGAGATGCAAGTGTGACCCCAAGTGATGGGCAGAAGGAGAAAAGGTGTTTTGGATGCATTCTAGAACACAGGCAATCTAAGGAGAGTTGAGCAAGGCCATGGAAGAGTCCTGCAGCCACCGTTGGCCATCAAAGGAGTCCTCTGTGTCCCAGGAATGGTCCTGCTTTCGTGTCCCTGGTGTGACCCATCACTGGTTGGGAACAACCCGCAGGAAGCAGGGCCTCTGCATCACTGCTGCTGAGGATGTCAGAGCACAGGAACGAGGCCTTGGGAAATGCAGCTCAAAACTTCCTTCCTGAGGGGTTTGGGCTTTTGGAAGTTAAACCCTCTCAGTCTGGGTTGGTGGATCATTCTCTTCACACTTACAAAGGGACAAGCGGAACCAGGAGGCCCCAAGGGGATCCCTGGTTTCCACACGAACTCCTCTGAGAAGGGGACTCCTCTTCTCACCTGCTGGTCTCTGGGCACACACTGTCCAAAATTCCCCTGTGGCAGCTGTAATGTGTAGTTCAGTGGGCACTCATTTGTCCCCTTTTAAGAGTACTTTCCTTTAGAATCCAGGACCTTCTTCCCTGCAGAGCATGGTTTTGGGAGAGGAGAAGTGCAAAATCCCACAGTAGGTGAGTTGAAGGAATGGGATATGGAGCCACATCCACGTCTACCCCTTGGTATCTGGACCCACGTGTTCTTCCTACTGAGATCACAGAACCGTAGAGATGTCTTTGATTTTAAAAATGCACCATGTCCTGAAAGACGGCACCCTCCCACCCGCAGAGAGCTTCCTGCAAGCTGGCGCTGAGCTGTGCCTACAGAAGCTCTTTTCAGCATTCTTTATGGCCAGCAGCCCTTGGTTGGTGCAGATGGTGATAGGACCAGTGGGTCCCACAGCCATGGCCACACTGCACCTCCTTCCCTGTCAAGTGGGTCCCCACGAAGATACTGCACGGACAGCAATGCCAAGCCTGTGGATCAGGAATATCAACAGCCCCCAGAGAGTGGTGCTGGCTGAAGGTCCGAGAGCAGGACAGGAAAACCCACCTATAGAATAGGTGCCTATCCCTGTGAAGATGAACCTCTGGCCCTTCCAGGATGGAAGGAGTGCAATGTAGTCAACTCCTCACTTAGGGTCTTGTTGGTCACCTGAAAACATAGAGCCCTACCAGGTAACATCATTGGCCTCAAATGCTGATGAGTAGGACATTCAGAGGTGGCAGCATCTGGATCTGCCTTGGTAGGAGGGAGTCAGTACTGTTGGACCCATAGGTAGCCTCAGCCCTGCCACTGTGTTTGCTCCATTTATGTACCCATCCTACCCGGCCTGGCTGACCCATGGGGAAGGCTGGCTAATTTCAATGCTTCTGCTTGGTGGTTCAAGGCCATTTCAGGTTTGGGTGTTTTCTGTGGATGTTAACATGGGATTCAGGCTCAACTCACATAAAACATTTCCATCTCATGATGGATGCTCTCGGGCATGTCCAATGTATGACTTCATGAGTTACACAGATGCTGATTTGTAGGGGCACTTGGAATCACATGATCGTTTGTGTCCTATGGTCAAGCATTCTATCTCATCAGGGTCCATAACATGCCAAAAGTTGCTTCTAACATATTGCTCTGCTTTGGATGGGGTATATGTCTGTGCTGTGAATGGCGTGGCCTTACTCCAGAATCCCAGGCCCTCCGTTGTGACTCTCCTGCTGGTGCTTGGTTTGGTTCCATCCCAAATCTTACCCCACCACTGGCCCTTTCAGCACCAGTGGGTCTGAGGGATGATGGCTGCAGCATGGCCTGGATCTACTGCAGTGTCCTTTCCTGTGGAGGCTCCACTCAAAGCTGGCATCCTTCTATGTCACTTAGAGTGTGGGCCAAAGCAATATATCTACATGTGGAATTTGATGTCAGAACTCAAACAGGCTCACCAGGCAGTGTGCTTGCTTCCTTGCATGAGGATGCGAGATGCAGCAGTTTGTCATTTACTTTGGAGGGGACACACCTGGATGCCCCTAAACACTGGAGCCGTAAAACTTCACTGCAGTGGCCATTTCTGAATCTCTGTTAGGTTATCTTCACCCTCTGGAGAGAAGATGTTTTACCAAAGCCTCCAGTGTACTTTTTTCCTCTTGCTCATCCATCCCAGTCAACATGATGTTGTCAATGAAATAAAGAAATTTAACATTCTATAGGATGTCCAGGTTCTCCAGATCTCTTAAGACCGTACTATAGAGGACTGGGGAATTACAGAGGCAAACTATAAATAAATGTGTTGTGGATCCCACATAAATCACTTATATCCACTTTTTTTTTTTTTTTTTTTTTTGACAGAGTCTTGCTCTGTCACCCAGGCTGGATTACAGGCTCACGCCACCATGCCTGGCTAATATTTTGTTGCTGGGTTTTTTTTTTTGTTTTTTTTTTTTTTTTTTGACAGAGTTTCGCTCTTTTTGCCCAGGCTGGAGTGCGATGGCACAATCTCGGCTCACCGCAAACTCCACCTCCCAGGTTCAGGTGGTTCTCCTGCCTCAGCCTCCCAAGTAGCTGGGATTACAGGCATGCGCCACCACGCCCGGCTAATTTTGTATTTTTAATAGAGAGGGATTTTCTCCATGTTGGTCAGACTGGTCTCAAACTCCCAGCCTCAGGTGATCCGCCCTCCTCTGCCTCCCGAAGTGCTGGGATTACAGACATGAGCACCACGCCCGGCCTATATCCACTTCTAATTGGAATGGAAAGGAATGCACTCACCAAATCCCCAGCTGCACACTGTGTGCCTGAAGCCTTATTAATCTGCTCTACCAGATATATCTAGCCGCATATATCGGTATAAATATAGGCATGCTAGCTGCAAACAGGACTCCTACTTAGTTACGTCTGGAGGAGTCCCATTCATTCCTTAGGCCGCATCAGGCTTATTTGCTAGATTACATGGAGAGAATAGGCAACCCAACACCACCCCACATCCTTCAGCTCTCTAATTTTGGTGCTAATCCCACAACACTTGCAGTGCCCTCCACAAGATTCACCCTGGGACACATGATCATTTGTGATTTGGCCAGAATGGAGGTGGTTTCAGAGATTTCCCTTTGGCCTTCAGCACAATGAGAGCCCTTACTCCACAGACTAGGGACCCAGTGTGGGGGTGACTCCAGCCGCCAGGGCATCATGTCAAATATGCACTAGGAGAATGGGGACATAATTAGGGCTGGGTCTATGGACTCAGTGATTCCATCATGAGCCATAATGTGTCCAGGTTTATTTCGTGGCCTCCTTAGTCCCCAATGTGATGGGGGTCATGATGGTGCTGTGGGCCTCTGGGCATCAATGTCATCTCACACCCAAAGTCAGACCCGCCCAGGTTCTCCCTATTTCCCTTTCCCAGGGTACAGTCTCTAAAGTAAATGGCTGTAGGTCCCTTTGCAGAATGGCTCAGGGAATTGACCCAGCATATACTTGCCATGGGATTGCACAGTCCTCCCTCCTAGGAATATGGACACCTCCTCCATCACTGGGGTCTGAATCTGAAGCTTGACTGAGATCTAGGCATTGAGAATGGATCATGATTTTGTATTGGGTCAAACACCCTCAGCCTCCTGCTCAATTCTTGCTTTCTTATCATAGATATCAAGCAGCACCCTTGCTGGCTGCCCGTCTGTTCTGACCCTGGAACACCACCCTCTATTAACCTTCCCCACAACTCCAGACAGGTCAAGCCCCCTCGGCTGCTCCTCTGGGGTTGCCATGGTAACTGTGTCCTCTGGCTGTTGCAGGTCACTGCCATCACTCGTTCTCTATCTCTTCAGAGCCACACTCTACCCACAGATATTCATGAGCCCAACTCTGAGACAACCTTTCCTACCATCACCCCCAGCCTTCAGAGAACAACACAATGAAACTTGTTAGTGATGCAGGTTCCTGTCGGCAGCACGTTCCTGAGGCTCTGGTGAAGGTGGGGCCCCTGGGTCCTCTTATAAAGCATGGTTCTGGTGAGCCTTCTGGCCTCACCCGGTGTCTCCATCCCACATGCCAAATTCCCTCAGCCTCATTATTCCATCCTCTACGTGTTCCAGGGCAACTAAGTCTGGTCTAGTTTGTGAGAGTCCAGCATCATTTTTTTGCAGTCTACATGGATCACCCTAGCAGTGGGTTTGCCCCATGCCCTGGGGTCTTTGAAAAACCCATGTGATATGGTTTGGCTGTGTCCTCACCCAAATCTCATCTCAAATTTCCACGTGTTGTGGGAGGGACTCTGTGGAAGGTAATTAAATCATGGGGGCAGAATTTTCCCATGCTGTTCACATGGTAGTGGGTAAGTCTCATGAGATCTGATGGTTTTATAAGGAGAAACCCCTTTCGCTTGCTTCTCATTCTTCTCTTATCTGCTGCCATGTGAGACATGCCTTTTGCCTTCTGCCGTGATTGTGAGGCCTCCCCAGCCACATGGAACTGTGAGTCCATTAAACCTCTTTTGGTAAATTGCCCATTCTGAGGTATGTCTTTATCAGCAACATGAAAACAGACTAATACATCATGCCTTGAGACAGTGTTCCCAAGTCAAAGGAGTTTTATTTATCTAGCTTGAAATTCTCTCCATTTGATCAAACGCCCTCAAATTCCAATCCCAGAAGTGCTCCCCGGAATCCTATGTGGCCACGCCGGCTGGTTCCTGCAAAGCTCCTGAGAGGGATTCCCGCTGCGTTGTAAGGGGGAGGCTTCTGCAGCGTCTCCCAGCCTGGGAAGTGGGAACCATTACTAGAGAAGGACGGGCCTTCTCTGCACACCCAGAGGGTCCTGGAGGGCACCCATCAGATAATGCTGCCCTAGTTTGCAGCATCTCATGTTTCCCCACCAGGGCCCTGACTTTCCACAACAGGCCTGCCTTGGCTGAATGTCAAACATCTCTGGAGTTCTGTGACCCTCACAATAATGTCTTCAGCTACCATCGCATGCTCTCTACCCTTTCTCCACAGGAAATAAGGGCCTCTCCATGAGGCACTGCAGAGGCCCTCACACGTAGCCAGTGACAGCTGTTAGAATCCCTTAGATTCTCATTCTCCTTTTACAGGGCATCAACACAGCCGAGCAGTAACCAGCCAACTTCCCTGTTATAGGTTTTCCCTCCCACCCTGTCATTATTGTGTAGAGGCTTCTATCACCCCACCTAGCACCCGGTAACCAGGACATCTTCTCAGGTCAGTGCTGGGGAGATCCGCAGCAGCTTCAGCTGCACCTTGTGCCGTGGACTTTCTGTGTCCCCCACCAATGCGAATGGCATCCTCGGCCTGCCAGGCAGTGGGCAAGCTCAGCCCCAATCCCCGATTTTGCCTGTGTTTATTGACCACTCCTGAAGCCACTTGTGTTGGTTAGCATCCCCTGAGGAGCAGACTGCAATACAGAATTAAATGTGCCAGGATTTATTAGGGGAAATAGTCATGAAAGAAATTGGGGAGCAAGACAGAAAAGACTGGGAAAGCCATAAGACTGTGACGCAAGTGGCTTTCTTTTTTATTTTTGTTTTTATTTTTTAAGCGATCTCAGCTCACTGCAACATCCACCTCCTGTGTTCAAGTGATTCTCATGCCTCGGCCTCCCAAGTAGCTGGGATTACAGGCACACATCACCACACCTGGCAAATTTTTGTATTTTTAGTAGAGGTGGGTTTTCACCATGTTAGCCAGGCTGGTTTCAAACTCCTGACCTCAATTAATCTCCCCACCTCGGACTCCCAAAGTACTGGGATTACAGGCGTGAGCCACTGTGCCCGGCCAGACTACAGTGTGAGTTTAAACCCCAGTGAAGGAGAGAGGAAAGGAAGTTTGGCTGGAAGCATCCTAGACCCAGTGCAGGTTAGGAGAAGTTCAGTAAGGGTGAGCCCTGGATCCTCAGTGGGCCTTTAGAGGAGAAACATTCCTGTCTTAGTTTCCCCTCTTCCCTCAATTACTGAATTGAAGAAGTCCATGGCAAGTGTGGTCTCAGAGCAAATGTAGCAACAGATTTCAGGCTGCAACAGCTGGAGCATTATCAGTTGTGCTTCCTCTAGCTGAGGGGCTGGGATGTGCATTCTTAAGACTGCCACAATGATCCAGTGGGGAGAAAGGACAAAGGGTGATGATAAAAGAGAGAAAAAGGTATGAACTGATGAACTGATACCTTTAAGTAAATGAGAAGGGATGATGTTTGGGACACCAGTAGAGGGACTGGCTCTGGCTGGGAGCAGGAAGGTTAACCCACAACCACCATCCATGTAGTAGAAGGCCCAGCATGCAGCGCAGCTGCAAATGCAAAAGCAGATGGAATCTGTGAAGTTGTCTTCTAGTGTGTTCAGTTTTCTCAGTGAAGTAGGAAGCAAGGTCATTAGCTGAAGTAAGAATGCAGATAGAGGGTTGGATGTGTGAGCAGAGAGAAGGTGTGTGAGAGTCACCCAGGCCAGCAGGAGGCTGAGGGTGAACCATGCGTGGAGAGGGTGATTGCTGGCCATGGTAGGGGCTCCCTATGAGGTTTGGGTCATGAAGTTGGAGAGAGTAGTCAGTGTGCTGTGTGCTGCTCTCCAGCCTCCTGAAGCTCATGGGGGCAGGTGCAGTGTAGGCAGAGGTCGAGTTACCCACAAAGGGAAGCCCATCAGACTAACAGTGGATCTCTCAGCAGAAACCCTACAAGCCAGAAGAGAGTGGGGGCCAATATTCAACATTCTTAAAGGAAAGAATTTTCAACCCAGAATTTCATGCCCAGCCAATCTAAGCTTCATAAGTGAAGGAGAAATAAAATCCTTTATAGACAAGCAAATGCTGAGAGATTTTGTCACCACCAGGCCTCCCTTACAAGAGCTCCTGCAGGAAGCACTAAACATGGAAAGGAATAACCAGTACCAGCCACTGTAAAAACATGCCAAACTGTGAAGACCTTCGACATTATGAAGAAACTGCATCAATTAATGGGCGAAATAACCAGCTAGCATCATAATGACAGGATCAAATTCACACATAACAATATTAACCTTAAATGTAAATGGGCTAAATGCCCCAATTAAAAGATACAGATTGGCAAATTGGATAAAGAATCAAGACCCATTGGTGTTCTGTGTTCAGGAGACCCATCTCACATGTAAAGACACACACACACTCAAAATAAAGGGATGGAGGAAGATCCACCAAGCAAATGGAAAGCAAAAAAAAAAAAAAAAAAAAAAAGCAGAGATTGCAATCCTACCTCTGATAAAACAGACTTTAAACCAACAAAGATCAAAAGAGACAAAGAAGGCCATTACATAATGGCAAAGGGATCAATTCAACAAGAAGAGCTAACTGTACTAAATATATATGCACCCAATACAGGAGCACCCAGATTCATAAAGCAAGTCCTTAGAGACCTACAAAGAGACTTAGACTACCGCACAATAATAATGGGACACTTTAATACCCCACTGTCATTATTAGACAGATCAACGAGACAGAAAACTAACAAGGATATCCAGTGATATAATTCCCCCCTTGCAGAGTTTCAGGAGAATAAGTGAGAAAAGACACAGTGCCAAGAGAAACAGATACAAGACCTGTAGTGGGTTGGACACCAGTGCTCTAAAGCAAGTTCTGCCTAAACTGGCAAGAACATTTTTCAGGTCAGGAACAAGAGTTGTTCTGGATTCTGTCTGGGGCCAGGCTGGGAGGGAGCTGGGCATGGCAGAGTAGGATGGGGGCAAGGGCTGTGGCAGGGCCTGGCACTGAAGTGAGGCCAAAGCCTGGAGAGAATGGCTCCTGGTGGCTGTTGGGCAGCTCACGTAGCTCCCTGCCTCACCCACTGTATAAGTCAGGGTTCTCTAGAGGGACAGAACTAATAGGATGTATGTACAATGTAAGGTAGTTTATTAAGGAGAATTGACTCACATGATCACAAGGTGAAGTCCCACGACAGACCGTCTGCAAGCTGAGGTGCAAGAAAGCCAATGGTGGATCAGTCCAAGTCCCAAAACCTCAAAAGTAGGGAAGCTGACAGAGCAGCCTTCAGTCTGTGGCCAAAGGTGTTTGGCTGCAGATTCCAGGACAGGACCTTCTTGTCCCCTGCAGTGACCCCCCACCTTGCCTGACTATATCTGTCCAACTTGATGGTGCCACTGAGGGCTCTGATGCAGGGAAGGAGCTGTGTGCTCTGTGTGGGAGAATGCCTTCTGCCTTTCTAGCGGGGCCTCAGATGAGGGCTATGAGCCTGAGCTGGAAGAGGAGATGGAAGGGAGATGGCCTTGGAACAAACGTCTGCCCCTGATAGTGTATCCTGTAGGTATCATCCCATCAGCCAGTGCATTGGCAGGACCCCATTCACTCAACCCTCCCCCTGGAGGTGGTTCCTGGTGGTGCCTCCTCAGGAGCTCCCGCTTCCAGCTGCACAAATCCCTGCAAATGGCACGTGGGTACGAGGGTGTCGGTAACTGTCATGCTCCAGTGCTGACTTGAGTGTGTGTGTGTGTGTGTCTGCACAGGTGTGTGCATGTGTGCACAAGTGGGAATTGGAGTGTGTGTACACGTGTGTAAGTGTGAGAGTGAAGCACGAGTGTGTGGGTGCCCACAGGCAGCAGTCGGGGTCCCAGGGTCCTCACTCCTCTCTGCTTTCCTTTCTCTCCAAAATTTGACCACACAGCAGCTTGGTGACCATCTAGGTTTAAGTGTATCAAAGAGAAGGGAAACGCAACTAGGATTCCTGTAGTGTGGGGAAGGGAAATGCCTTAGCCCAGCTCTCTGATTTGCCTTTTAATGGGTTTGAGTTGGAATGTGGGTGCAGAAGAGCCTCCCACAGTGCCACTGGTGGTGGAGGAAATAGCCCCTCCCAATGGCCCATTTTCATGCTGCTGATAAAGACATACTGGGAAGAAAAAGAGGTTTAATTGGATTTACAGCTCCACATGGCTAGGGAGAACCATGGTGGGAGGTGAAAGGCACTTCTTACATGGCAGTGGCAAAAGAAAATGAGGAGGAAACAAAGGCAGAAACCCCTGATAAACCCATCAGATCTCATGAGACTCACTCACTATCACAAGAATACCACGGGAAAGACTGGCCCCAAGGATTCAGTTAACTCCCCCTGGGTCCCTCCCACAGCATGTGGGAATTCTGGGAGATACCATTCAAGTTGAGATTTGAAGGGGGACACAGCCAAACCATACCACTGGATGAGAGCATTTAGATGGATGTCACAATGTATATGGGTCCATAGGAACTTGAAAGACTCTTCCCCTTCACCCTATTTTAGCAAGATAAACAGCGGAAAGGAGCTTCCCTTAAGGGAAGATATTGACTCTATCCCTGAAACTAAATCACAAGAAAATAAGAAATGCATGAAATCTAAACTAAGATATTTGGGTAAACTGTCTCAGAATTTAAAGCATCAGCAGCGACAAGATATAAGGATCAGTGACAATTCTTTCACTCCATGGTCTAGTCCAATGAGACTGGTCAGGTCTTGCTGCCTCAGTGCTGTCCTGGTACTTTGAAACTATCTGTGATTCTGTGAACTGAACCCCCAGCTGCCCAAAAACTTCCCTTTGCTGATCTGAGCCAGACTCTGCTTTTATGGCTTACACCCAAATAATTCAAGTTATTTTAAAAAACAATAATAATTCAAGTTATTCATTTATGAGTTATATAGTCTCATGTGGGGAAAGAGAAGGAGAGTGAGGTAATACTCAATTTTACTACCTGCTAAGCATTTATAAGTGAGATACTTCTTTTTAAAGTCATACTTTTGGATTAAAACAAACTCTGGTGTATTTAAGTAAATTCCCTGAGGAATGTGAACACCGTAAGCAGGTGAGTGCGTTATTCGCTGCTTCCCCTCCACAGAGCTGTGGTTCACTCTCCTCCATCCTGCCCCCTGCACTGGGAGGCGACCACAACAGACAGCGTGGCCTGTGCTCCTGCACCACCTGGCTTCTGCTTGAGTGTGGATGAGAACAGGCGTCTGCAGGAGATGGGAGCATGGTGGGAGAAGTAACTCAGGGTTTTCATTTCCTTAACTCCCTCTGGACAGGTCTGTGGTTCTGTAATCATTGCCGCCCTCTACCTACAGCCACAGGCATGCGGGGCTGCCCCTAGTGAAAGCCACAGATTTCCCTGGGTTCTGGAAACTGCTCCTTCTTCCTTGTTTTTTCAAGCTCAGAGATGGAAACAGTTTCCTGCCACTGATCATCCCAGGGAGCTTCAGCACCCCTTGTGGTTTTCTTAGCCCTGCCAGCACCTCTGTAATGTGTCTTCCTTCTTTGTCATCTCTTTCCTGCCAGGACCCTGACTGCCTCACAGAAGAAGTGTCAAGAATTTATTTATGACATGGCAATAACACATCTATTCATGGTGTTAATTCAATTTGTTTCCTAGAGACAGGGTCTTGCTATGTTGCCCAGGCTGGTCTTCAACTCCTGGCCTCAAGCAATCCCCCTGCCTTGGCCTTTCAAAGTGCTGGGATTACAGGAGTGAGCCATTGTCCCTAGCCCTTAACTTGAAAATCTGACTTAGTATAATAAAAGAAAAAAATAGAAGTATTCTGGAAATGGAGCAGGAAAGAAGGCAAAGGTGGGAACCATCAGTCTGTGTCATCTGAGAAGCCCCCCGTGCAGAGACTGTCCCGGGTCTATAGTGAACAACAACAAAGCACACAGGATGCTGGTGTTAGGGACAGAGCATGGCCGCGGCGGGATGATAGCGGCTATCCTATGAAATAATGCTCATATACAGCCCTTGTGAGAAGGATCAGATCAACATATAAAAATATGCCAAATAAAGTGAAACTCAAGGCAGGAGTGGGACTGGCCATTCTCAGCCCCTGACCTCCATGGACTTGGAGAAAGGCTCAGCCTGGAGATGTGTGAGGCCTCCCACCTGGAGCAGCACCCGCCCCTAAAGACCAGGCACAAATCCCAGCACGTGGAGGGATCCAGACAAATACACAAGAAATGACCACAGCGGGAGCCTTACTGAGCACAGAGCGAGGCCGCACACCACTCAGCACCTGCCCCTCCACCTGCCCTTCTCTCCCCAGCACAGCAGATCCTCAGAATCCGAAAAGAGATCCTAACCTCCATGTTTTATTAATGGTTTATAATATTTTATTGCATCTTGAGAAAACAATATGCAGAAGATAACTGTAGAGCAAGACATCTAGTTAGGGTGAGTGAGTCACAGTGGAGATTTGGGAGGGAAACCCTGTAAGCCTTTCATTCCAAGAAAAGAAAGTTTGATCCAAAGAAGGGGACCCCAGGCCTGGATATTGGGATTACATGCAAGGGATTCTGGAACATCAGGAGAATGGGTTCCTCTCCCTACATCCTCCCGGGGCTATGCTTGGGAGGACAGCAGCTGGGGGAAGAAAAGTCAGGGTCCACAGAAATATAAGGGGACTGAAAACAATCTGTGTCTTGCTGGTCTGCACAAGGCAGCTCTCAAACTGTGGAGAACATAGTAATGACCAGATTCAGCTCAGCCACTCTCAGCCTTGAAACCCAGAGCATTATGAACAGCCCATCACCATCCCCCACCTTCAAATCCAAAGATCCCTACAGCCCAAAGCTGCTCCCTGGCCTCAACTCCTGTTGGCATCAGGCCCCAAGGAAGCTGGAGCACGTCTGTCTGGGACCCTGTCACCTTCTGGAGAATGACAATAAAGAGGACCCAGCAGCCTGCAGGAGGAGACTGTATTCGAGGCAGGACCATGGGATGGGTGAGGCACAGGACTGTGGTTCTATCCTCTCTATTCGAGGGATTAGAGATGAGCTGCCTCTGCCACCCTTTCCGTGGTGATATTTCTAGAATACACCCCTGCTGGAATTCGTATGAGGAAAGAAACCCGATGAGATGCTGTGGTGAAGAGGGGCTACAAGGGTCTTGAATACCAAGTTAATATCGCTACCAGCTGAGATTTGGAAGTGAAACCCAGGACCCAGGAGAGGAGGAGGAAGAGATAGTGCAGGACCCTGTGATCGCTCTCCTGGCCGTCTGTGTGCAGTGAGGCGCTTCCCTTCAGGGTTGGGAGCACCCAGTATCATGGTCCTGAGTGTTGTGACCCTGTCGTTCTCATCTGTGACTGGGGCCGGATCCCTTTCTTCCTCTAATATAAATAACTTGGAGGATCTGTCACCAGACACCTCATATCTACATATTAATAAATTCTGTACAATGGTTTGGTTTAATGTTTTATATGTTATAAGAAATAAAACATAGGGATGATATTTTTAGTAAAGATAATTCAGGGGATATGAAAATCAGATTCCTAGGGTCCTGGGTACCTCATCTTGCTGTCTGAAGTCCTGATGGAGGATCAGTGGAGAGCAGAGTTCAGAAATCATCCTGAAGGCTGAAGTTCCCTGGTGAAAAGGACCCTCTCCTGCACCGTGGGGCTCAGACGGAACAACACAGCTCCCTCCTGGGGGCTCCAGCCTCTGGCCTGTGTTGTCAGTCTGCACTTTCTCGGCCTTCCTGGCTGCCAATATTCTGGTTCCCAGCAGCCTCCTCTCTCACCCTTCACCTCTTCTGACTGGGTGTAAATGGTAACTAGACCAGGCAGTGCCCTCCCTGTCAGTCTGCCTGTCTGCCTGGTTCCCTCTCAGAGTTTGTGTCTTCATTCCGTTCACCATCCCCAGCCCCAGCAGGAACAGGGAGAAGTGACTCGGCAAATCCCCCACTCAAAATGGGATCCCTCAACCAGAGACCACGTATGAAAGTCAGTTTTCCCTGACTAAAGAAACAGGTCATTTACCCTGTTAGAAGTTCGTGTCTGCCAGAGACCTCCACCTGGGAAATGCTGGTTCATGGCAGGGTCTCTCTTTTAGTAAAGGGAACAATTCCTGGCTAATTGACAGCTAATAAGTCATTTAGAATCCAATTCTTGTAAAAAGATTACCTACTTAAAGGATTAACTCCGTTATAATAAGGACACACATCCCACACCGTACATCCAATGTCATTTGTGAGATTGTTTTCATTTGCTCATGTAGAATGTTACTCTACTGCCTTGCAGAGAGGCTTGCCACACATTTCAAATCTCTGCTTCTCATTTCACACCATCTGGCTCAGGAGGTGAAGGTGATGGGAAGTGTCTTCAGACAATACTCTGAGGTTTGTCTCTCAGAGTCACAGTCATATATTACATATAGAGATTATTTTCTTAGAAGTTGTAATTTATTGATATGTATTTTAATCATGGCATAGATAGATACTATCCAACAATTTGTTTTTATTACCTCCATGTTACACTGCTTAGGTGGCCACTACTGGTATCTCTGCATTTTCTTTCTTGTATGTGACATTAATGTATAAGATTGTGTGTACATGGTGGCTTGGTTTCCAGGAATTGCTGATTAGGTAATTTAGACCATTCCTTCCACTGAGTACAATGGGAAAAGGAGGAAAACACACATATTGGAAAAATCTGGTTGAGCAAATGGATGGGCTAACAAAGCAGTGAAGACTTGCCTGGCCAGGAACCAGGAGAGGCAGAAATCCAGAAGAGCATCTTGAGCTGTGGAGCTGCTTTCGTGGATCAGAGGCAGTGACACCTGCTCCCTGGCCGGAAGCCCACTTCCAGGGTTCAGGACTCAGGATTCAGAACTTAGACGGTCTCTTGGTCTCTCTAGAATTTGGTGCTCATTTAGCCAGGGCTAACACCCCCACACACAATGGCTGGAGGATCCAAGCTTATGGTATGACTGCCTCTGGAGCATTTCACTCTAGAGAAATCCCAACAGGTGGAGGTAAATGGTCCAGAGGGCACCAGCCAGCCTCCCACGGAACTCAGTCTAAGGCACTTCCCTGTGTTGTTACCCATGTTGGCCGTGTCCTCAGGAACTCAGTGGAACGGCCATGTAGTCTCTGAGTGGAAGTGAGGGCCAGGGAGAGGGGCAATACAGGGCGGTGGTCCCTAGGCCGTCAGAGATTTTGTGTCCCTGCGTCCCTTCCTTCCATCCTAATCAGAGACCACTTGTGAAAGCCCAAGAACAAATGTCCTTAAATGTCAGAGGTGAATCCAAGACCACTGATCCATTGTGCCCAGGAGCCTTGGGCCATGTAGCCCAGCAGTAATAAAGTCTATGAGGCCTTGGTCGCCCCCAAAGTGTTGCCCCAAGAGGAGCTGCCACTCATTGCCATCAGGCACCCCAGGAGCTGGACATGTTATTCACTGTCATTTCTGATGAGGAGCTAGAGAGGTCCCATAGCATATACACCTTGATCAAATTGGGTCATGGTGGAGTCAGGCAAAATTCTGCAATGACTCACAGGTACCTAAGTATAAAATAAAGTCTCAACTCAGAGCATCCATCAGAGCTTCAGGCTCAGTAGTCATTCCTTTGTGCTGTTGCTGTGCTTGTACTGTGAAAACTGGTGCTTGAAGGAAGGAGATATAGTGACATGTTGCAGGAAAACACATGTCATTAGAAAACTTGGCATGATTCAGGGAGTGGGAGGGACCATTGTCTTTTCCATGGTAGATGTGGGGCTCTCTGTCATCTTTATCCTGTTGTTCCAAGTGCAGAAGAGAAAGCTTCTTCCTACTTCCAGCTACATGACTGACAACAGGAGCTGGAATTCAGAGGATCAGTGGCAGACTCTCTCTCTCCAGGCCCCAACCCTGTAAGTTTAAGGAACAGACTTAGGTCTCTGGCACTTTGTTCTCAACATGCATTTTCCTTCACTCATTCAGGAAAAAAAAAAAAACATAGAAAATGAACCAAAGGCTGCAATTCTCATGGCACCTAGAGAACTGGAGTACGGACCAAGGTTGCCGTGTGCCTGTCATTGCTCCACCACACTCGGTTGCTGTGTGACCTCAGGAGAAGCTCTCTACCACTAGGGACTTTTAAATTCATCTGTGAACCCTGGATAAACACAGACATTCCGGTAACCTTACTGAAATGAAGTGAGGACCAATGGGTTGACAGGCAGAGAAAAATTTAAGTGATGGCATTTACTCCTAGACAGGGCTGTTTAGGAACATGCATCTTAAAAGTAGGAGGAAAACATAATGCCAGCAACGCCCTGCCTAAAATCCCCTTTAGTGATGATAATTATCATTCATCTTTCTATAAAAGTACAGCAAGACTTTCTCTCTCAACATCTCAGATCAGTTAAGTATATCTTCTGATCATATACCAGTGTGGACCCACATGTTTTGCTCTGAGTGAAAATGAAAAGGAATGAGAACATCTCCACCTCCGTGTGGTGACCATGGGACCACAGAGGTCTGGAAACCAGCCTACATCGCCCAAACTCTACATCACTTTCCCTTGTCAATTTTCAATCTATCTGTTCTATGCTTTGGAATCCTACATAATTCATACTCTTGAATAATCTCATTTCCATATGCAGGGCAGGGTAGAAAAGGTGATATCTCTGTTTTAATTTGCTAAGACTTCCATAATAAAGTGGCACAGACTGGGTAAGTTAAACAATAGAAATGTATCATCTCCCAGTTCTGGAGGCTACAGGTCCAAGATCAAATGTATTGCAGGGCTGATTGCTCCTGAGGCCTCTCTCTTTGGCTTATACATGGCCATCTTCTCCCTCTATCTTGTCAACATAGGCCTCAAAATATGTGTAGAGGGACACAGTTTAGCCCATAACAGTCTGTGCCATCCTTGGCAGTGCCTTTTGTAAGAAATAAAAGAGAATACAACCCTTTGGCTGGACTCTGTTGATATTTTGAAATGTTGGTCTTGCAGTAAGAACACCACCAAAACAAGGAAGCCAAAGTTTAGTTTTCCCTGGAAGGGGAGCCCTCCCTGAGCCTGGCTGCCCCAGGGCAGCAAGACCCAGTGCTATGTAGTTCTCCAGAGTGCTATTTACTATAGTGATTCTGATTCTCTACTTTTAACTGGGAAAATAATTCTCTCTCAGGAAAGCAACCACTTCTGATGCTATGTAGGTATTATTCTCCTTATACTTACAGGAGAAAAAAATTGATGTTAATAAACAGGAAATATTTGCCAAATTATTATCACACAAATAATTTTTATATTATCTTAAGATATCCTTTATTGTATTGCGCTTGTTGGTTTTTTAATAAAAAAATTACTGGCACATAATATTTGTACATATTTTGGGGTACACTAATATTTTCATGCGTGTGTAGAATGTGAAATGATCGAGTCGGGATATTTAGGATATTCATCACCTCAAGCATGTGCCATTTATTTGTGTTGGGTGAATTTCAAATCCACTCTTCTAGCTATTGTGAAATATACAATACGTTGTTGTAACCATAGCCAGCCTGCTGTGCTATCGAATATTAGAATTTATTCCTTCTATTTAACTGTATCTTTGTACCCATTAAGCTACCTCCTTTTATCTCCCAGGTCCCCCCACACACGTTTCCCAGCCTCTGGTAACTATTATTCTACTCTACCTCAATAAAATCAACTTTTTTTCAGTTCTCACATGTGAGTGAGAACATGTGATATTTGTCCTTCTTTGCCTGGTCTATTTCACTTAACATACTGACCTCCAGTTCCATCCATGTTGCTGCTAGTTATTATGAAGTAGCTCTAGCTAGAAGAATGGAGAATTAAAAGAAATCTTTGTGAAGCCACTACCCAGGTTTGTCCATTTGTAACATTTTAATATTATTGGCTATATGTAGTATACATAGAAAATAATAGAAATATATGTAGATAGCCCTGATTTTCCACAGTTCTGTTATGTATGCGTTTCAGTTGATACTGTACTGAGTAAAGCAAGGACTGCCAGTGAGAAGTGAGCGATGTCTTGAATTTGGTGAATGCCTTTATAATGTTACAAAGTTTTTTAAATCCCTTTGTTTGACATGATTTTAGACTTTGTATAAATTGTTTTTTGTTGAATGCATCATTCTGTGGCTTGCTTTTTCATTTAACATGGTCTATGAGGTGAATCCACACCCACAGAAACAGTTCATTTGTTTTCAGTGCTGGATAGTATTCATGGGAGGAATATCCCACAATTTATCTCTTCTCCTGTCCACAGACCTTTAGCTTGTTTCTGGTACAGACACTGCCACGATGAACATCCTGGGTCATCTCTCTCTGGTCCCCTGTGTGAGTTCCCCAAGATATGGATGGAGGAACAGGATTACTGTGCTTTTACCACATGATGTTATAGGATGTCAAATTGTTCTCTGAAGAGGTTGTATCAACTCCACCTCTAAAATCTTATTTGATATTTTACAGGTCAAGTTCTCTTCCTCCCCAACTGACTGCTCATCCTCAGTCCCCCTTCATTGGCTCCTTTTGTTGTAGATGCTGGAGCACTCTGGGGTTTACTGCCTCCCAACCACTCTAGTGTCCTCCACTCCCAGGATTTTAAATATTGTCTAGACACAGATGGCTCCCAAATATATATCTCTACGTATTTCTATAATCAAAAAGATAATGGTACCAAAACAGGTACCCTGATATATTGCGGATGGGCCTGCAAACTGGAAATGTTTTCAGGAAAGGCAGTATGGCGATTTCTGCCTAAGTTAAAAATGCATACACCCAGCAGTCCCACTTCTAGAAATGTGTCCAAAACTACCCCTGCATTCCTGAAAAATGACTGTATTCAGAATTAGATGTTGCAACCCTGTTTGTAAAAGCAAAAAGGAAAGAAGAAAGAAAGAAAATGAAAAATAAAAGAAAAAATAATCCAGATGTCTGTCACTAGGGGACTGGTTAAAAAAGCATTGCAAGCTGGGCACAGTAGCACTCACCTGTGAATAGCCACTCTACTCCACTCTGGGTAACATAAGGAGGCCTCCCTACCTTCCTAAGAAAACCCAAACAAGCACTGCGTATCTACACCGCGGAGTCTACAAACATTTAACACAAAAGAAAAAAGACATAGGAAACTCTTGATATTCCCTCATGGGATGGTCTCTATGATACATTATTAAGAAGAAATAAAGCAAGGTGTAGAATAACATATAGAGTCTGCTAAAATTTGTGTGAAAAGGGACAAAGATATATATGTACACATTTATATTTGCTTGCATATGCATAAAATATATTTGGAAGAATAAACAAGAAGTTGATATCCCTGGTTGCCTGTTGGGGATGAGACAGGGTTAACAGAGAGACATTTTACCTTTTGAACATTTTAAATTTTGAATTTTGAACTATATCAAGAAATAAAAGATAATTCCTAGGGAGACCAAACAAACCCAAGAAAATTCACAATGCAAAACCTTTTAAAAACTAATAGAATTTTTTTACTTTTATTAAAATAAATTTTAGGCCGGGTGCGGTGGCTCAAGCCTGTAATCCCAGCACTTTGGGAGGCTGAGACGGGCGGATCACGAGGTCAGGAGATCGAGACCATCCTGGCTAACACGGTGAAACCCCGTCTCTACTAAAAAATACAAAAAACTAGCCGGGCGCGGTAGCGGGCGCCTGTAGTCCCAGCTACTCGGGAGGCTGAGGCAGGAGAATGGCGTGAACCCGGGAGGCGGAGCTTGCAGTGAGCTGAGATCCGGCCACTGCACTCCAGCCTGGGCGACAAAGCGAGACTCTGCCTCAAAAAATAAATAAATAAATAAATAAATAAATTTTAAAAATTTTCTAAATATTATATTATTCCTTTAACAAGGAGGTTTACTACCATTTTAACTCAGTATGTTGTTTTCTTTTTAATTGCATTATTTTTCCTTACATCTGTCTTTTTTCCAACACAACGTAAAATAACAGCATGATTGATTAAATGCAATTTGTTTGGTGAAGGAAATTTTGTTCAAATCTTGGTCTAAGTGGGAAAGGGATTCTAGAGGATCCAGTGCAACAATTACGGCTTCGGTATGTTCACAACGCCCTCTAGTGTTTATATGGGCTCATGGATGTGATATCTAGAAAACACTGGAATTCTCAAGGACACACGACTGAAGCCATTTGCCAAATGTTCAAGGTCCTATTAAAGGCCCATCTGAGTACTTGTCATACAAGGTCACCCTATCTTTGAATCAGAAGGTACACTCAGAGCTCCTAGGGTCACATCTCAGGCCCAACCAGCTAAGGTCAGTCAAGGAAGGTCTGGAGGTCAGTGTCGTGAGGAGTGGGGGGTCAGTGTCACTGGGAGTATGGGGACCAGTTGTGGAGTGGTGGGAGTCCCAGGTGCTGTATGAAGCCGAGCCTTTGGATCACTCTGTGATTCCACATTTGGTCCCTTCTTGGGTGTCTGATATTCCCGGGACTCCAAGGAAATCAAATGCTGCAAGCTTGGGTTGGGGAGCTGTCCAGGATGGGTCAGGTGTGGTCTCATTGATCCTACACTTCTGCCTCCCAGCCCACTCCCAGCCCTCTTCTGATATTAGAAATCAACACGGATTGCCTTAGGGTGGTGGTTCGCAAAGTGTGGTCCTGGGGGAAGCAGCATTGGCATCACCTGGGAACTTAGATATGCAATCTTCGGGGCCTGGCCTGGACTTACTGTATCAGAAACTCTCCATTTTAACAAGCCCCCAGCAGAATTCTGCTTTTCAAATCAGATCTCTGTCTCTCTCTCTCTCTCTCTCTCTCTCTCTGTCTCTCACTCTTTGTTTCAAGTCTCAATATTGAATAACTGTGACTTCTGGATAGTCAGATGTTAGACAACCTTTCTGCCAGGAAGCACCAGGCTCCTTGATCAGCTTATTCTCATTCTTGGCCTGGCCCAGAGGAAGATGTTCACTTCCTGGATTCTGAGCAAAGCTCTCCTATCCTGGGTGTCTGTGGTGCTCCCACTTACACCACAAAACAAAGTTCAAATAATATTCTTTTCTTTTATGAGATTTTTGGTATTCCTTCATTAGTCAGAGCTGAAGATCTACATATATGTCTACCAAGCAAGTGTGCATGTCTCACTAGCCAGTTTGTTAGTCTTGCCAATGCACCACAATGTAGCAGCCTCTCAGTGTCTTCTTGTGAGGTGTTACCTGGAGTTCTTTGTCTCACCACCAAGAGAATTAAGGAGCGTGGATACAAAGAGTGAGGTTGGAGCAAAAGTTTAATAAGCAAAAAAAGAAAGCTCTCCCCTGCAGAGAGGGGGCTTGGAAGAGGGTTGCCATTTTTACAGTTGAATGCAAAGGCTGATGAGGGCTGGGTGTCTCATTTGAATAAGGCACGAATTTATGGTAGCTCCACCCCATCCTCCTAGTGCCCATGTGGACCCTTAGCTTGACTCCACATTGCTTTGTTTCCCTTACTGCCCATGTATCGGGGAACAGAATTTTCCATTGCGGGCATGTCTGGGCAAGTTTCCTGTGTAGCCTTTCTTATTTGTGCAGCTGTGGGCATGTCTTAGGCAAGCCCCCCTGTGCAAGTTCCCTTTTCTGTGCCTGCAGGCTGTTCTTTTGTTTGAAATAATTCAACTGAGGACCCACCATAACTGGCCACCTGACCAGTTTCTTCCTTTTTCCTCTCTCAATTTGTGTTATAATTTCCTTACTGATCTCTGCCTGAGCAAGACTGGGCATACCTTGAAGGCAAGGAGGGTTTACTTCCTCTTACCTCAGTCCCAGCTCCTCTTAAAACAATGCCCGGCACGCAGTAGGTATTTGATAAATGTTTGCCAAATGAAGGGATTGCCTGCAATGGCCTGGCAGACAGGAAAGCAGAATGAAAACCCACAGGCCAAAAGTGGCTGGGAGAAGATTTTCCAAATCCTGGTGCTGGGCACAGGGCCCACTAAAGTTCACTTTTGAACCTTCCCATCTGTCTCATCCTCCTCTCTTCAGGGACATCCGTGCCCCACAGAGCCCACTTAGTCACACACTACCTTTCAGGACCACCTTCCAGATCAGCCAGGCACAAACCCCACAGACTTCCTGCCTGTGGCTCCAAATCCTCCGCTGAAATTCTGAGGCTAATTTCAGTGGAGTTAGAGGCTTATCCCTTAGGAGTGGCAATGGCTGGCTTTAAGATTCGAGAAGTAGTGTTTCTAATTTTTTAATTTTTTTTTTTTTTTTTGAGACGGAGTCTCGCTCTGTTGCCCAGGCTGGAGTGCACTGGCGCGATCTTAGCTCACTGCAAGCTCTGCCTCCTGGGTTTACACCATTCTCCTGCCTCAGCCTCCGGAGTAGCTGGGACTACAGGCGCCCGCCACCTCGCCCGGCTAGTTTTTTGTATTTTTTAGTGGAGATGGGGTTTCACCATGTTAGCCCACGTTAGGATGGTCTCGATCTTCTGACCTTGTGATCCGCCCATCTCGGCCTCCCAAAGTGCTGGGATTACGGGCTTGAGCCACCGCACCCGGCCCGAGAAGTAGTGTTTACATCTCAAAAGAGAAGACCGCTCCACCAGAAATGCAGAGTTTTGGTATGTGCAGGTCCGGGGTCTTCAGGAGGTAAAGAATGATAGCTCCAGGAGCACTGGGACCCCCATGCAGCCCACCTGTCACCACAGCCTAGGCAGGGGTTGGGCTCTCACCTCGGCCCCTCCTCTGCACGCCCTGGATGTGGATGGTCCCTGTGTGTGAACTCACCTGGGCTCTGACCCTGGTGCTCTTCCCGCTGTTGTGGGGCCTCTGCGGGTGTGGGGCCTCTGCGGGTATGGTGCATGCACAGGGGGCTTCACAAGAGACCTGGGGCCCTTTAGAGTCTCAAGGCCAACATTCTTGGAGAATCCATGTCAGGCATTCAGGCTCTCAGGGACTCAGATGCCCAAACTATGAAAATGAGAAAATCTATCCCACTCTCTCAGGTGTGGTGAGATTCATATTACATGACAATCGGTCATCTATATGTCAGGCCTCTGAGCCCAAGCTAAGCCATCACGTCCCCCGTGACCTGCACGTATACATCCAGATGGCCTGAAGCAACTGAAGATCCACAGAAGTGAAAATAGCCTTAACTGATGACATTCCACCATTGTGATTTGTTTCTGCCCCACCCTAACTGATCAGTGTACTTTGTAATCTCCCCCACCCTTAAGAAGGTTCTTTATAATTCTCCCCACCCTTGAGAATGTACTTTGTGAGATCCACCCTCTGCCTCCAAAACATTGCTCTTAACTCCACCGTCTATCCCAAAACCTATAAGAACTAATGATAATCCACCACCCTTTGCTGACTCCTTTTTCGAACTCAGCCCGCCTGCACCCAGGTGAAATAAACAGCCTTGTTGCTCACACAAAGCCTGTTTGGTGGTCTCTTCATACGGACACATGTGAGACACTATACACGCTTCGTACTCTCAGTGTTGCCTTTATCAGTCGGCCAATGCCTAAAACCCAAAGATGGGTCAGGCATTGTGGAGGAAGAGTTCCTTTCTTACCTTCTGAAGCTGCCATCAAAAGGAATTTCTACCCTGTGAACTCTAGAGGGGACTTTCCTTGAAGCTGAGTTGGGAATGGACATTTGGACTTTTTTTTTTTTTTTTAGAGTTAATAACTCCATGGAGAACCACACGTTTATTTGCTTACTTTAATTCTACAGCAACCTTCAAGGTGGCTTACTGCAACAAACCCAGTGTAATAAATACATACAAATTATTTTAAAATCAACACCAGGGAAAATATACATTTTAAAAGATTAAGGCTGGGGTAAGGCTAGAACATTACCAGGCAAGCAGGAACATCTAAAACATTTGCTGAAATGGAGTTCTCTGTTTACCTAGCCATAGGTTTGTTGCCTCATGATTTCACTGCATCTGAGCACCACGGAGCGGGGCGACAGTGCAGGTCACTAGTCCCTTGTTTCCTGATTCAGGAACAGCATGCTGTTCTACACTTACAGTCAAAGGAAATTACATCATTATAAGATGTTTAATGATGCAGTCAAAGTCCACAGAGTCAGCAAGTAAGTGTAAAAACCTCAGGAGTCCAAGGAGAGTCTACATTTCTCCCCGGAAATGGCCTCACGATGCGCTGTTGAAGGGAGCGGGTCCTTTCAAGGGGCCCCAAGATGCAGGAGCAACTGGGCTGCAGCTCTCAGTAAAGATGCCCTTTCTACCTGCAGTTCCACGAAACCTCACAGGCAACTTCGGTGATCTCACCTGAGCTAGGAATTCGGGTTTTTGATATTGGTTCTCTTTGAGCCATTGTGTGAGCTTTAAAATGTGATGTGGAGATTTTGCTATACTGGTGTTTTCTTGCTGGAATTTGACATCCACGCTGACTCTGGCTTCCCTGTCTGGTCTCAGGAGGAAATGGAGTGTCCTGCACTTTTTTCCAGCATCTCTTTGTGTAAGAAGGATCAGGAGACTTGGATTCAAGGGCTCCTCCAATCTCACTCTCCTCCATAAAACAGTGTCCCATAAGCTTTCTGGGGGTGAGGGCCTTGACACTGTGCTGTTCTGATGAATATAATTGTCCCAGCTCATGAAATAAAATCATAGGTGTACAAAATACCGACTCTTGCAAGCAATGCCAAGGTGGGGATGTTTCCTGGGCACCAGGTTTAGCACTTTGACTTTGTATGTACACACACAGGAGCCAGGCATTGTGGTTTATGCCTATAATCTCAGCACTTTGGGAGGCTGAGGCATGAGAATTGTTTGAAGCCAGAAATTCAAGACCAGCCTGGATAACAAAGCAAGACCCAGTTTCTACAAAAAAAAAAAAAAAAAGAAAAAAAAGAAAAAATAGATGTATATACATACACACACACACACACATAGTAGTGGCTCCAATCTGTAGTCCCAGCTACTCGAGAAGCTGAGGCGGGAGGATTACCTGAGTCCAGGAGTTGAAGCCTGCAAGGGGCTGTGATCGGGACACTGCTCTAGCTTGACCATTAGAGTGAGACCCTGTCTCAAAAACAAACAAACAAAACAAAACAAAGCAAAATACATACACACACACAGCCAGAGTCAGCGCTAAGGGAGAGGGTGACCTCGGGGTGGGGTCACAGGCATTTCTCAGGTCCCTCTCAATGGCCGTTGTCTCTTTTTCCTGGAGGAATCTGTACTCCATGAGGGGAAGTCCTCTGAAGAAGGCGGGAGATACTTAGGAGCAGGGTCCAGAGAGCAAAAAGGATGAGGAAGTGGAGACAAAGTGTAGGGGGCAGGGCAAGAAGGGAGCATGTGAGGAATAGGGAGGGGGAGGACCTTCCAGCTGTCAGAAAAGTCAGGCAGAATTTGGCTCTTGGTTTTTGTGCTTTGTAAGAATGGATTTGGGGAACCAGCCGGAGTGGGAGATAAGAGTCTACTTTGCAGAGGACACGCGTCAGTCTCCTAGTTTGAACTCATCAGTAGCAGCTGACAGCCAGGACCCTTGTGGGGGGCACGTGACACCCCTTTGCAACCAGGGTGTTTTCTGCACCCCACTGGCCGCCCCTCCTGGGACAGTGCTGGTCCCTCCAACCCTAACAGGGAGGGAAGGAAGGAGAGATCTGGAGGCTTTGGGTCCTCCCTTGTGCTCCTTCTTCCTCTGCCCTTTATTCCCTGAGTGTCCTAGCCCTTCCTCTGCTACCAGGACCCCACTACGGCAAAGCACATCCTGCACACTGGCCTGGACTCCCTTTGTAACTATCCAGTGGGTTCATCTTGCCCGCTACCTAGACAAAACCGATTTACCAAGACAGGAGAATTGCAATAGAGAAAGTAATTCATACAGAGCCCTCCGTGCGGGAGACTAGAGTTTTATTACTCAAATCAGTCTCCCTGAAAACTCTGATCAGTTTTTAAGGATAATTTGGTGGATGGAGGGGCCAGTGAATCGGGAGAGCTGATTGGTTGGCTCCGGTATGAAATCATAGTGAGTGGAGGCTATTCTCTCAGGCTGAGTCAGTTCCTGAGTCCGGGCCACAAGACTGATTGGCAGGTCCAGATGGGGCCCTCCAGTTGTTAGAAATGCAAAAACCTGAAAAGACATCTCAAAAGGCTGCTCTGAGGTTCACAATAGTGATGTTACCTTCAAGAGTAACAGGATAAGTTGCAAATCTTATGACCTCCGGAATAATGGCTGGTAATATTCAGAATTCCAGCCCCTCTCATCCTAACTTAATGGCCGGTGGCCTTTCTTCGTTTTACAAGAACAGTTTCCTTTTAAACTATAAACTAAATTCCTTCCCAAGGCTAGTTCAGCCTATGCCTAGAAATGAACAAGGGCAGTTTAGCGGTTAGAAGCAAGATGGGGTCACTTAGGTCTGATACCTTTCACTGTCATCATTTCCTTAGTTAAAATTTTGCAAAGGCGATTTCATCTTGGCTTCAGACCCACCAATGCAGTATCACTGTGCCCTGTCCTTCCAACCACTGCCACTAGGTGGAAGCAGAGCGAGCATCGCCCAGATGGGCTAGATTCTTGCCACAGGCTCACTGCTAGAACGAACACTCTTGAGACTTTAGATCTGAAAGTCAGCCTGATTTCTGAAAGCCTTTGACCGGTTCCAAAATCAAATCAATACTCCAGGAACAAGATCTGCCTCGGCTTTGTCTCCACCCAAGAACGCTATGGCAACGCAGTTTTCAAACGTGCTTTGAGAATAAATGGAAGGGTCCCCTGTGTCCACACTCATTTGTGTTTTCCTTTTTATTACAGCCAACCCCTTTTGTAAATATTGTTACACGTCTCTCTATTCCACTGTAAACATCTCTTTCAAAGGCACTTTAAGAAAGATTCAATGCCATGAAAATATGAAGGATCCTCTTGAAAGAGAGTTTCTGGTGGTGGGTTTTAATGAACATTTTGGTTTTTAAAACTCTAACTATTTCGTTGTGGGGCTTAGCTTCATATTTTCAAACTGAAATATTCTCTTCCTTAACCTCCACATAAATCCAAGTTTATAATTTTTATTATTTTAAATTTTTATTTATTTTTCTGTTTTGGGGACAGGGTCTCCTCCTGTCACCCAGGCTGGAGTGCAATGGCACAATCGGAGCTCTCTGCAGCCTGGAACTCCTGGGCTTAAGCAATCCTTCTGCCTCTGATTCCCAAAGAACTGGGATTATAGTCATGAACCACTGCAATCCACCCAAATCCAAGTTTATACTAAAAGATAAAATTTCAACATTGTAGGGGATTGGTCAGGTGGTGGGAATAATTATAAAGATAAAGTTATAGGTAATAGATACAAACCTTCTTGGAAGGCAGAAAGTTTTGCAAAAGCCTCAGGATAGGGTTATGGCTGAAAGCAGCCTAATCCTCTTACCTTGAGTTAATAGCTTCGAGTAGGTACAAAGACATGTAAGGGAGTTTATCTAAAGAGCATGTTTACTCATGTGGTCCTAAGACCAACCTTTGATCATTTGTAGTACTGCTCTCTCCGGGGGGATGGCGACCAGATTAATTACCCACAGATGTGTTGACTCAAAGCCTTTGTCATTAAATCTATGCTGAATAAAGGCCCACAAGGTCAGCTAGTGAAGGTATGCAGCTGCCACAACCCTTTCTGTGAGTGGCCCGGCCCCCGGCGCACTCTTTCACTGAATATCGGTGTCTTGAGTACGTTATTCATCCATCGTGCAGCCTGGGTCTGCCGGTCAGACCCCAGCACAACATCTAAGAGGAAATGAAAGTCACAAAGTTATCCCAGTCTCTGCAGTCACTGTCAAAACTTTCGTGAGGAATCTTCCAGGTTTTCCCCTACTTAAAATATATATTAATATTATGTAAGTGGTATTAGTGGCATTTTCGCCCAGGCTGGAGTGCAGTGGCATGATCTCAGCTCACTCTAACCTCTGCCTCCCAGATTCAAGCGATTCTCCTGCCTCAGCCTCCCAAACAGCTGGAACTACAGGCACCCGCCACCACGCCTGGCTAATGTTTGTATTTTCAGTAGAGACAGGGTTTCACCATGTTGGCCAGGCTGATCTTGAACTTCCGACCTCAGGTTATATGCCCGCCATAGCCTCCCAAAGTGCTGGGATTACAGGCATGAGCCACTGTGCCCAGCCTCCTTAACCTTTTAAAAAAGGTTAAAAGTATGCTTGGCATATCTTTTCATAGCAATACTTAAAATTGCTCTTACTCTTTTTAATGACAGCACAGAATTTTATCATGTAGCTGTTCTTTGGGAGACGACTGAAATCTTCTTTATCTTCACTGTGGTAAAGGAGATGTGGGTGTGTGCAACAGCTAAAATTCATCAAGTTGAACATTTTAAATAGATGCAGTTTATTGCATGCAAAGTATGCCCCAATAAGATGATTTAAAAATATTATCCTCTTTGAGGCTTGTACTTTGCTTATGTGAAACAAAACAAAACAAAAACCTTGTTCTTGTGCCCAGGAGACACACCCTGACACATCTGGAGGTAGAGGGTCATGCTCTCTGCAACTTACCTCCACAGGCCCTGAAATAACAATAATAGCAGTATGTTTACAGATTCACAGAGAGAGAAAGCTATTGTAAAAATGTTCATAAGTAAAACTAGATAAAGAGCAAAAAAAAGAAATAATGAAACTGCGTCTTTTAAATTTTATCTCTCCGGCCGGGCGCGGTGGCTCACCTGTAATCCCAGCACTTTGGGAGGCCGAGGTGGGCAGATCACGAGGTCAGGAGATCGAGACCATTCTGGCTAACACAGTGAAACCCCGTCTCTACTAAAACACAAAAAATTAGTCGGGCGTGGTGGCGGGCGCCTGTAGTCCCAGCTACTCGTGAACCCGGGAGGCGGAGCTTGCAGTGAGATCCCGCAACTGCACTGCAGCCTGGGCGACAGAGCGAGACTCCGTCTCAAAAATAAACTCATAAATAAATCTCTCCTTGACTTTTTCTCTCCCCTTTTCTTCCTATCTCTTCCCTCCTTTCCTCAACGCGTCCCCCTATCCTTCCCTCTTTTCTGCATTCTCTGCATTTGATCTCCGGTGTATTCCAGCCTCCAGGCCAACAAACGTGTCCGCATCCGCCGGGGGCAGGTCAGGGAAGGGACGCGAGGCGGCGCTGTCACCGCATTCTGAGAGCCGCAGCGACCTGGGCCCCTTGTATCATTTCAGTGAAGGTCACTCCAGTCTTTGATGGAGGCCACACTCGGAGCGTAAATTAGGATCCTCACTGAAGTGGCAGGACCCCGAGAGGCTTTTTCCTGGCCCCTTAGTTGTGGGTTTTCCTGCGGGCGGTGGAGACCGTTTCCATCAGAACTGCCCAGAGGCGGTCTCTGCCTTCCCGGGGAGACGGAGCAGCAGGAAGCGTTTTCGGATCCTGGAATCCGTGGGCGGCCCGTGGGAGGAACTGAGGCGCATTTCCCTACTCACCCGGCTCCGAATCCACCGCGGTGCTGTTTCAAGCGACTCAGATTCCAGATCGCGCTCCAGCCCGGACTCGGAATTCCTGCCCCGCGGGTCTGCATTTCACAGCGGCAGGTGTGAGTGACCCGCAGCTGGAGACCAGAAGCCTGAAGGCAGCTCTGCCCTCCCCAGCCCGCAGCGCCGTTATTCCGTTTCTATATCAGTGAACACGTTTCGTTTTCCGTAGACCAGGGCGGGGTGACGGGTGATCCCAGTCCTCGCAGTGAACTCCGGGCCGCAGAATTCAAAACGCTTGCGGGCAAGGCCGGGCGCGGTGGCTCTCGCCTGTAATCCCAGCACTCTGGGAGGCCGAGGCCGGCGGATCACCTGAGGTCGGGAGCTCGAGACCAGCCTGACCAACATGGGGAAACCCCGTCTCTACTAAAAATACAAAATTAACCGGGCATGGTGGTGAATGCCTGTAATCCAAGCTAGTAGGGAGGCTGAGGCAGGAGAATCGCTTAAACCTAGGAAGCGGAGGTTGCGGTGAGCCGAGATCGCGCCATTGCACTCCAGCCTGAGCAACAGGAAGGAAAACTCTGTCGGAAAAAAAAAAAAAAGCTTTCGGGGCCGGAGCGCAGCCCCGCCCTGGGTTATGGGAGCGACCGCGCTGGGCCGTTTCTCTTTCTTTTCCGGACCCTGCAGTGGCACCTAAAGTCTGCAAGAAGGAAATCGCCTCTGTGCTCCTGAGTGCATGGGGTATAAGGCAAGTGCTGAGGGAGAAAACGTAGTTGATGGGGCAGAGCAGACGGGGCTGGTGGTGGGGTGGAGGGGGAGGGCTTTGGACAGAAGACCTGGGGGGCTTGGTGGGAGAGGGATGCCCAGGCCTGGGCACTAAGAAGCAACTCTCCTGGAGCTTGAGACCATCTTGGCCTCCCCCAGCCCCGGAGAGGACTGGCTTCATGTCTCCCTGAAACCACTTCTAAATGCCTTAGAACAAACCTTGCATATTTATTATTATTATTGAACTATTAAGTCTTTTTTGGCGGTGAGCTGAATGAGATGCTTTGCTGGAGCTGGCACAGGGAGAAGGTCCTGGAGGGAGGGTAGACACTGTGGAGGGAAGGGCTGGGTCCATCTCCCTCTCTGTCTCTCACTAGGCTTACGATCTTTAGCAGTGAAAATAATCTCTCTGAGGCGGGGAAAGGACTCCAGTCCCTGCTGTGCTCAATAAATTATGAGGATCAAAATAAATTATCAGTGAATGTGAATGGGAAAACTAAGAAATTGTTAAAACTCTCAAATATGCTACATTTTAATCCACAGAAAAGTATAGGCTAGGGATCATGGGGGAATAGTTAGTAATGACAGGTATAGTTTAACTTAAAAAAAAAAAAGTTTGTGAGGCTGACAAAGAAGAAATGGGCACATTTCCTGATCTTGGAGGGTTCACAGGGTAGAAGATGGTAGATGACAGCTGGGTGTGGTGGCACTCGCCTGTAGTCCCAGCTACTCAAGAGGCTGTGGTGGGAGGATTGCTTGAGCCCAGGCATTCAAGGTTGCAGTGAGCTATAATCACGCCCCTGCTTTCCAACTGGGTGACAGTTGGAATAAAAAAATAAAATAAATAAAAAAAGATTCAAGGCAGGGCACAGTGAGTAGTACTATTAGGAAAGTTCAAACCACGGGCTAAATCTGTAGTTCTAAAACGACTATACATTGGAAACACGTAGGGAACTTTAAAAGATACTAAGATTTAGGTCCAACCTAGGTTTACTGATTTAACAACCTAGGTTGTGGCTGTGGCCTGGGAACATGGATTTTGAAAACTCCACGTGGTTCTATGCAGTGGCTAGGTTTGAAGACCACTGCCTAGATGGCCCAGCGACTAAGAAATGCACTTTGGGGACAAGGCAATTCTCTTAGTAGAAAGAGGCTTTCCGGACAGCATTCTTACTATTGAGAATTAAGAATTCATATGCCACACAATTTATCCTTTTAAAGTGTACAGCTCAGTGTCTTTTAGCATAATCACAAGGTTGTGCCACTGTCACCACTATCTACCCTGGAAGATTTTTTTCCTTTTTTTCTTTTTTCTTTTCTTTTTCTTTTAAAGGCTAGTCAAGTGAAACACTGGGAGTGAAGAAGAAACAAAGACATCTGTAACTAGTTGTGATCAATTAGTTGTAAACACCACTGCACTCAGACCAGCCTAATTGGGAAGATTTTAAGGCTATGGTGCGGTCTGATGGGTTCCAAGTCAGAGGTGACAGTAACCTGGAAGAGGGAAACTGCTTGAGAAGTGGCATTCTGGTGGGATAGGGTGAGGAGACCCCAGAGCCCACTTTTACTGCAACCCTGGAGAGATGTCATCAGAGAAATGGGGGTGGTGCCAGACAGCAGGTTGTGGCAGCTGTGGTTTCCATGATAGAGTAGAAGCATCCATCATGTGTGACATTCAGCAGATGGGGCGCTGTGGGTAGCTTGGAGCACTCTGGTTGTAACTGAGGCAGGCACAGTGTTTAGGAAGCCTGTGCAGTAATCTAGGCTGAAGGGAGGGGAAAGCCCAGACTAACATTGTGGCTGTGGGATTGAAATAGGGTTGGAGGAGCTGACTTTGATTCCCGGAGATGAAGGGGAAAGAGGAAATCAGAAAGGACCAAGGATGGTGATGTTCTTAAGAGAAACTGAGGAGGAAGAGAGGATGATGTGGTGGGAGATGTGTAGAGTCCTTGTAGATCTGCCACATTGGAGGGGACTATGGTCCCAGAGGTACAGATGTCCTAAAACAGGCTGGAAAAAGGAGTCTGGAGAGAGCTTGGTGTAGTGAACCATGGGGAGCCTCCTCGTTGGCCCTGTGATCACCCAGGGACTGAATAGAGAGGCGGCCCTGGGAGACCTCAGACACTTAAAGGATATAAAGGGGTGAAAGGGGGGCCTGGCTTTGAGTCAAAGGGAGGAGAAGGAGATTATAAAGCTGAAACGTCTAAGAGAGTTTGTGGTCTGAGCTGTTCTACTGGGGCAGGTACTTTTGAGAGGCAGAGGTGGCTGAGATCTGGAAACAGGTCTGCAAATCTGGCCAGTGACGCTATGCGCGGTTAAGGGAGTGTGTTGGGAGAATAGCCACGCATTGTCCGTCCCGGAAGGAACAAGCCAGCGAGAGCCGATCTGATGGGGCGGCCGGCGAATGGGGCTTGGTGAGGCCCGCGATCCTAGGGGTGGGGGTGTGGGGATGGGTGGTCGCGATGCCGGGAGGGCGGGCAGGGCCCTGGCCGTGCTCATGAAGTTGGAGCTGTTCTCTCAGCTACTCGAAGCTCGTCCCTGCTTTAGGCTGCGCTCCCGCGTGCTCCCCTTTTCTGGGAGCCAAGTCCCGCCTTCTAAATCTCCCCAAGTCTCCAGCTCACTGGAATTTTCTCTTCCGAGCGTGGCCCCGCCCTCTCCGCTCCTGATTGGTCCTAAGTTCCGGGCCCCAGTTTCATTGGATGAGCGGTCGGGGCCGGGCCAGGTGATTAAGTTTCCGCCGCGCTTTCCCCCCGGGCTTAGCTCAGTTCGCCACTGCTTGAGCCGCTAAGAGGGTGGGGACGTCGGGGCCATGGGACTGGGCCGGGTCTTGCTGTTTCTGGGCCGGGTCTTGCTGTTTCTGGCCAGCATATTCTCTTTTACACGTCCGGGAGCCGCTGCTGGTGAGTGGCGTTCCTGGCGGTCCTCGGCGGAGCGGGAGCAGCGGGGCGTTTCGGGGGGTCGGGTGGGTCGCGGCGAGCGCTGTGTGTCAGGGCGGGGCTCAGGTGCGCTGTCGGTGGTGCGGGGAGCCGGACGCGGCCGTTGCCGCCACCCTTCAGCCTGCTTTCCCGTCTCTTTTCAGTCCTCGGGATCCCGCATCACCTGCCTATTCTGATCTCCTCCTGCGCTTGCTCTCCTCGCCTCTCCTCCGCTTCCTCTCACTTTTCGGACAAACCAGTCCTTCTGAGGCCCATGGGTTCCCGGGCTGCCTCCGGGGCTGCTCCTGTGAATGGCATTCGAGGGCTCTTCCAGCTCGGCCACTGAGGCAGCCACAACCCCCGGTGCTCGGGGCGGCTCTCAGGTCCCTGAAGTCCTGTCCTCTCCCGGAGCCGACGTGTTCTCAGCTCCTGGGCCACAGCTCCTGGATTTGGAGCCCTCCTTTCTTGGGACCCGGAGCTGGTGCTTCCTGCTGTTGTGGGTACTGTGGGGGTTTGGAGTCTGCAGGCTCCGGACAGAGGATTCTTCCTGCGACTTCTCTCATCCCCAGCTCATTCTCCCCTCGCCTCCGGCTTCCGGGAGTCCTCTCCTCTCTCGCATCCCACTCCTACTAATGACCAATGATCTAAGGACACCAGATTCCCTCCTACCTCCTCCCTGCCCATCTCAAGGCCCGCTGGGTGCTGTTGCCCTCCCAGCTCCCTGCTACCCCTTCCTGTGTGCTGTTCTCTGATCCATTTCTAGGGTGTCCTCTGCCCTCATCCCCTGCCCCCGCCACCGAAGGTCCCTCCTGCCTCCCTTATGGGCCTTTCCTACAAGCAGCCTTCACCCAGTGCTGCCCCTATGCCTCCTACTCCCAACTGTCCCTGACCCTAACTTTCTGGTGCTGCCTTTTTTCTGGGGGTCTTCCCTCCATCCCACTCCCCTCCAGACCACCCAAGGGGAGCCCTGGTGCTAATGGCAGTTGGGCCTTAGGCAGGGCACAGGGCAGTGCAGATGCCCCCTCCTCTCTAGCGCAGGTGCCTCCTCTGGACTCTGCCTCACGGTGGCCCCTTCCCCACTTCTTCATCCTCAGCCTCACCTTCTTGAGGACCCCACCCTCCAGCCCACAGGTGCTGAACCATCCCTCCCGGGTCCCTCCGCCCCTCTCCACCTTGGGACCTTGCACTGCTCCCACTTCTTGCCCAGCTGCCTTGGGCCCTCAGCAAGTTCTCATCTTTCCCAAGTCCCACCCTCCCCTCCTGTCCTCACCCTACCTCAAGTTCTCCCACAGTTACTCCTGCCCCATGGTCATGCCGCCCTCCAGTTCTTGCTCTGCCCATCTCCCCTCCCCAACCCAGACCTAAAACAGGCTGTTGGGCCAACTGCTCCTTGACCTTCATTCTTTTCTTTTGGTTCCTTGACCCCAGTGGGCTCTCACTCCCTACATCACATATCTAAAATCTGTTTTGCCTGCCCTTGGGGTGCCACTGTTCCCCCTCCAGCACTACTCCTTTTGGCAGGCCCTTCCTCAGGCTGAGAATCTCTCCCTCTACCTTGGTTTTCTCTCTCTGGCCAGCACTCCCACCCCTTACTTTGTTTTTAATTTTTAACTTTTGTTTGGGTATGTAGTAGATATTATGTATTTATTTATGGGGTACCTGGGATATTTTAACACAGGCCTACAATATGTAATAATCACATCAGGGTAAATGCAGTATCTATCACAACAAGCATTTATCCTTTCTTTGTGCTACAAACCCATTATGCTCTTTCAGTTATTTTTAAATGTACAATAAATTATTGTTGACTGTACCCACCCTGCTGTGCTATCTACTAGATCTTATTCGTTCTAACTATATTTTTGTACCCATTAACCATCCCACTCCCCCACTCCCCACTACCCTTCTCAGCCTCTGGTAATCATCATTCTATTGCCTCTCCCCATGAGATCAACTGCTTTAATTTTTGGCTCTCACAAATAAGTGAGAACATGCAAAGTTTGTCTGTCTGGGCCTGGCTTATTTCACTTCACATAATGACCTCCAGTTCTTTGCAAATGACACTATGGCTGAATAGTACTCCACGTACACACGTACGCCACATTTTCTTTCTTCATTCGTCTGTTGATGGACACTTAGGTTGCTTGCAGATCTTGGCTGTTTTGAATAGTGCTGCAATAAACATGGAAATGTAGGCAACTGTTTAATACACCGATTTCCTTTCTTTTGGGTATATGCCTAACAGTGGGAGTGTGGAGCATATGACAGTTCTATTATATTTTTAGTTTTTGGAAGAACCTCCACATTGTTTCCCATAGTGGTCGTACTAGTTTACATTCCCACCAACAGTGTACAAGGGTTCCCTTTTGCTACATCCTCGCCACCTTATTGCCTGTCTTCTGGATAAGGGTGGGATGATTTGATTTGCCTTCATCTGATGACGCATGATGTTGAGGACTTTTTCATATACCTGTTTGCCATTTGTATGTCTTCTTTTGAGAAATGATTATTCAGATCTTTTGCTTATTTTTAAATTGGATTATTAGATACTATAGTTTCTTAGTTTGAGGTCATAGATTTACGTCTTTAATCCTTTTTGATTTGATTTTTGTATATGGTGAGAGATAGGGTCTAGTTTCATTCTTCTGCATGTGGATATCCAGTTTCCCCAGAATCATTTATTGAAGAGACTCTCCTTTGCCCAGTATGTGTTATGGGTACCTTTGTTAGAAATGAGTTCACTGTAGATGTATGGATTTGTTTCTGGGTTCTCTATTCTGTTTCATTGGTCTGTGTGTCTGTTTTTATGCCACTACCATGCTGTTTTGATTACTGTAGCTCTGTAGTATAATTTGAAGTCAAATAATGTGATTCCTGTAGTTTTGTTCTTTTTGCTCAGGGTAGCTTTATCTATTCTGGGTTTTTTGTGATTCCATATATATTTTAGAATTGTTTTTCTATTTCTGTGAAGAATGTCATTGGTGTTTTGATAGGAATTGCATTGAATTTATAGATTGCTTTGGGTAGGATGGATATTTTAACAAAATTGATTATTCTGGCTGGGCGCAGTGGCTCACACTTGTAATCCCAGCACTTTGGGGGGCCGAGGCGGGTAGATCACTTGAGGTCGAGAGTTCAAGACCAGCCTGATCAACATGGAGAAAACCCGCCTCTACTAAACATACAAAATTAGCCGAGCATGGTAGCATATGCCTGTAATCCCAGCTACTCAGGAAAGCTGAGGCAGGAGAACCGCTTGAACCCAGGAGGCAGAGGTCTCGGTGAGTTGAGATCACGCCATTGCACTCCAGTCCAGGCAACGGGAGCAAAACTCCGTCTCAGAAAAAAAAAAAAATTGATTATTCCAGGTCATGAACATGGAATGCCTTTTCCATTTTATTGTGTCCTCTTCAGTTTTTTGCATCAGTGTTTTGTTTTTTTTTGTTTGTTTGTTTGTTTGTTTTTTCTGAGACAGAGTCTCGCTCTGTCGCCCAGGCTGGAGTGCAGTGGCCGGATCTCAGCTCACTGCAAGCTCCATCTCCCGGGTTCACGCCATTCTCCTGCCTCAGCCTCCCAAGTACCTGGGACTACAGGCACCCGCCACCGCGCCCAGCTAGTTTTTTGTATTTTTTTTTTAGTAGAGACGGGGTTTCACCGTGTTAGCCAGGATGGTCTCGATCTCCTGACTTCGTGATCCGCCCGTCTCGGCCTCCCAAAGTGCTGGCATTACAGGCTTGAGCCACCGCGCCCGGCTCCGCATCAGTGTTTTATGGTTTTTATTGGAGAGATCTTTCACTTCTTCAGTTAAGTTTATTGAAGGGGTGGCCTGCCCCTCCACACCAGAAATAAGACACAGAGACAAAGTATAGAGAAAGAAAAACGGGGCCCAAGGGACCGGCGCTCAGCTTACAGAGGACCCACACCGGCACCGGTCTCTGAGTTCCCTTAGTATTTATTGATAATTATCTTTACCATCTTAAAGATAAGGGAGTGGCAGGACAATAGGATCATTGTAGGGAGGAAATCAGCAGTAAGACATAAGAACAAAAATCTCTGTGACGTGAATAAGTTTAAAGGAAAATGCTGTGCCTTGAGATGCATATGCAAACATCTCCATAAACCTTTTAGCAGCATTGTTTCAGCCTATCACGTGGGGAGAAACCTTGGACAATACCTAGCTTTCCTAGGCAGAGGTCCCTGCGACCTTTGGCCGTGTACGTGTCCCTGGGTAGTTGAAATTAAGAGAATGGTGATGACTTTCAACCAGCAAGCTGCCTTCAGGCATTTGTTTAACAAAGACATCCTGCACAGCCCAAAATCCATTAAACCTTGAGTCACCACAGCACATGTCTCTTGCAAGGACAAGGTTGGGGGGGTAGGATCACAGATTAACAGCATCTCAAATACAGAACAAAATGGAGTCTCTTATGTCTACTTCTTTCTATATAGACACAGTAACAGGCTAATCTCTTTCTTTTCCCCACAGTTTATTCCTAGGTATTTTATTTTATTTGTAGCTAAATGGGATTAGTTTCTTGATTTCTTTTTCAGATTATTTGCTGTTAGCACATAGAAATGCTACTGATTCTTCATGTTGATGTTGTATCCTGCAACTTTACTGAATTTGTTCTTCAGTTCTATTAGGTTTTTGGTGGAGTCTTTAGGTTTTTCCAAATATCAGACCACATGATGTACAAACAAGGATAATCTGACTTCTTCTTTTCCAATTTTGATGCCCTTTATTTCCTTCTCCTGTCTGATTGCTCTAGCTAGGACTTGCAGTATTGTGTTGAATAACTGTAGTGAAAGTAGTCATCCTTGTCTTGTTCCAGATCTTAGAGAAAAGGCTCTCAGTTTTCCCCCATTCAGTATGTTACTAGCTGTGAGTTTGTCATATATGACTTTTATTATATTGAGGTCTTTTCATTGTATACTCAGTGTTTTTAGAGTTTTTATCATGAAGGGATGTTAAATTTATCATGCTTTTTCAGTATCAGTTGAAATGGTGATATGACTTTTGTCCTTTATTCTGTTGATATGATGTACTACATTGATTAATTTGTAGATGCATACTTGGAATACATTCCACTTGATCATGAAGAATGATCTTGTTAATATATTGTTGAATTTGGTTTGCTAGTATTTCATTGACAATATTTGCCTCAGTGTTCACCAGGGATATAGGCCTGTAGTTTTCTTTTTTTGATGTGTCTTTGCCTGGTTTTGGTATCAGGATATTCCTGGCTTTGTAAAATGAGTTTGGAAGTATTCCTTCCTCCTCTATTTTTCAGAACAATTTGAATAGGACTGGTATTTCTTGTTCTTTAAATGTTTAATTGTGGTAAAGTATACATTACATAAATTTTACTGTTTTAACCACTTTTAAGTGTATACTCGGTGGCATTAGCTACATTCACATTTTTGTGCAACCCAAAACTCTGTACCCATTAATCGGTAACTCCGCATTCCTCGCTACCTCTGGCCCCTGGTAACCACCATTCTACTTTTTGTTTCTATGAATTTGACACTCTAGGTACCTCATTTAAGTAGAATCATGTAATGTTTGTCTTTTTGTTTCTGGCTTATTTCACTTATAATATTTTGAGGTTCATCCAGGTTGTAGTATGGGTCAGAATTTCATTCCTTTTAATGATGAATAATACTCATGATATGTATGTACCACGTCTTGGTTATCCATTCCTCAGACAGTGGACACTTGGATTATTTCTGCCTTTTGGATATTGGCAAATATTTCATTTCTCTTGGGTATATATTTATTTCTTTTGGGTATATATCCAGAAATAGAATTGTTGGATCATACAGTATTTCATGTTTTAATATTGAGAGGCATCACATAGTGTTTTCCATTGCAGGTGTGCCATTTTATATTTCCAAAAGCAGCATACAGGGGCTTCAGTTTCTCTACCTTCTTGCCAAACTTGCTATTTGTGTGTGTGTGTGTGTGTGTGTGTGTGTGTGTGTGTGTGTGTGTGTGTGTGTGAGATAATAGCCATCCTGATTGGTTTGAGGTAGTATCTCATTATCTCATTGTGGTTTTGATTTGCATTTTCCTAGTGACTACTGATATTGAGCATCTTTTCGTGTGTTTATCGATCATTTGTATATTTTCTTTGAAGAATTGGCCATTCAAGTATTTTGCCCATTTTTCTCCCCCACATAGCTTCTCATGGCTACTTTGCCCATTTTTGAGTGGGTTGACTGTTTTGTTGTTTTTATCAGACTTTTTAATATTCTGTATATTCTGAAAACTAATTTCTTGGTTTTTTTTTTTTTTTTTTTTTTTTTTTGAGACAGAGTCTTGGTCTGTCACCCAGGCTGGAGTGCAGTGGTGTGGCACGATCTCTGCTCACTACAAGCTCTGCCTTCCAGGTTCATGCCATTCTCCTGCCTCAGCCTCCCTAGTAGCTGGGACTACAGGCTCCTGCCACCATGCCCGGCTAATTTTTTTTTTTTTTTTTTCTGAGACAGAGTCTCCCTCTGTCACCCAGGCTGGAGTGCAGTGGCGCCATCTCAGCTCACTGCAAACTCCGCCTCCTCGGTTCACGCCATTCTCCTGCCTCGGCCTCCCAAGTAGCTGAGACTACAGGTGCCCACCACCGTGCCCGGCTACTTTTTTTGTATTTTTTTTTTTCTTAGTAGAGACGGAATTTCACCATGTTAGCCAGGATGGTCTTGATCTCCTGACCTCGTGATCCGCCTGCCTCGGCCTCCCAAAGTGCTGGGATTACAGGCGTGAGCCACCACGCCTGGCCTTCTGGAAGCTAATATCTTATCAGATATATGACTTGCAATTTTTATTTCATTTCAGGGGTTGATTGCTTTTTCACTCTGATTGTGCCCTTTGATGCACAGATGTTTTGATTTTTCATGAGTCCAGTTTGTCAGTTCTTTCTATTCTATCTGTGCCTTGGCGTCATATCCATGAAAGCACTGTCAAATCCTGTGTCATGAAAATTATCCCCAATGTTTTTTTCTAAGATATTTTTAAGTTTTAGTTCTTGAGTGTAGAGTTTAGGTCTTTGATTCATTTTGAGTTAATTTTTGTATATAGTACAAATTAAGGGTCCAATTTTATTTTATTTGAACATCCAGTGCCCCCAACAGTATTTGCTGAAAAGATGGACTGACTCTTTGAGACCTGTCACCTGCTCACCCCGGTGGACACTAGCTGGTCCGTCCAATTGCTGTCCTGGGGCCTTGTCATGCCACTCCTCCACTTTGGACCCAAGCCCACACCATTGCTCCCCTCTGGGATACTGACCCCACTATAAGCTTCCCTGGGGCTACAACCTTCCTACCCTTGTGCCTCATGACCACCCCCTCCCTTGTCCCCGCCATGCCCATGATGAGTCTTTTCTCGAGGCAGCTCCCCTTGCCTCCATCTCACCCTCACCTGTGCACCACAGCCACACTGGACATGGGTCCCCCTGAGCCTGAGTCCCTTCCCATTCCCCCCGTCCCCTCTGGCAAGACCTTCCTTCCACCGCTGCCTTCCCTTGCCCCTTCAGGGCAGCCTCACCCCATGGCCCCTATTCCCTTAGGGGGCTTGTGGCCACCCAGTCCTGGCACCTGGCCTACAAGTTTGCCATCTCCATTCCCCCTTCTTCTGTTCGTCAGTCCCCTCCTCTGTCCTCCCACCCTCACAGTTTTCCTTGTATCTGAAATCCTCGTTCTTGTCCCTTTGCCCGTGTGCATTTCCTGCCTCCTCAGGAAGCTTGGGACAGCAGACCTGTGTGTTAAACATTGATGTTAAGTTATTTCCAGGAAGAAGTTTCATCTGTGATTTCCTCTTCCCCAGAGCTCCACAGTCTTCGTTACAACGTCACGGTGCTGTCCCGGGATGGATCTGTGCAGTCAGAGTTTCTTGCTGAGGGACATCTGGATGGTCAGCTCTTCGTGCGCTATGACAGGGAGACGCGCAGGGCAAGGCCCCAGGGACAGTGGGCAGAAGCAGTCGTGGGAGACCAAGAGACCGAGGACTTGACAGAGAATGCGCAGGACCTCAGGAGGACTCTGACTCATATTGAGGGCCAGAAAGGAGGTGAGTGCGGGCAGGGGCAAGAGTAATGGGAGGCCTTCTCCAAGAGAGTTGGAGGCAGAGAGCAGGACCCGTCTCTTCCTGCTGGTTCTGGCTGGGGGTGGGGGTGAGGAGTAGGTCGGTGGGGCTCAGCAGGGAGGTGAGTCGGCACTAAGCCCACACAGGGAGGCATGGAGGAGGGCCAGGGAGGTGTCCCTGCTGGGCTGAGTTCCTCACCTGAGTGGAAAGGTGACGGTTTCAGGAATGGAGAAGTCACTGCTGGGTGGGGGCAGGCTTGCATTCCCTCCAGGACATTCAGAACTGTGAGATCTATGAAGATGGCAGCACCGGGGGCTCCCGGCATTTCTACTACGATGGTGAGCACTTCCTCTCCCTAAACCTGGCGACTCAGGAATGGACAGTGGCCCAGTCCTCCAGAGCTCAGACCTTGGCTATGAATTTCTGGAAGGAAGATACCATGAAGACCAACACACACTATCGCGCTATGCGGGCAGACTGCCTGAAGAAACTACGGCGATATCAGAAATCTAGGGTGGCCGTCAGGAGAACAGGTACCAACCCTGGCCAGGGGCTCTCCTCTCCCTCCAATTCTGCTAGAGTTGCCTCCACCTCCCAACTCTTTCCAGGGAAACCCTCCCTGTGCTATGTTAGCATCTTGTGTCCTGATTTTCCTCTATCGTTAGAGCCACTGGATAAAGACAGTGGGTCAGGGACTGAACCATCCAGTGTTGTAATCTGGGAAAGCGGCGGGCCCTGCGACAGAAGCCTGAGCCTGGGGTGGGAGTTAGGCAGGAGAGGAAGCCCTCAGGGCCAGGGCTGCCCCCTCTGCCTCCCAGCCTGCCCATCCTGGAGAGTTCCCTCCTGGCCCCATGACCCAGGAGTCCACCTCGACATCCCCCTCCTCAGCATCAATGTGGGGATCCCAGAGCCTGAGGCCACAGTCCCAAGGCCCATCCTCCAGCTAGCCTGGAGTAATTTGGCCACAGGTTGAGGACAGACTTACAGAAGGTCCGGGATCTGTGAGGGATTCAGCCAGAGTGGGAACAGTGGAGAGGAGCAGACCTGTTCCCCGCATCTCCCTTTGTGGGGAGCAGGGCTTCACTGGCTCTGCCCTTTCTTCTCCAGTGCCCCCCATGGTGAACGTCACCCACGGCGAGGCCTCAGAGGGCAACATCACCGTGACATGCAGGGCTTCCGGCTTCTATCCTGGGAATATCACACTGACCTGGCGTCAGGATGGAGTATCTTTGAGCCATGACGCCCAGCAGTGGGGGGATGTCCTGCCTGATCAGAATGGAACCTACCAGACCTGGGTGGCCACCAGAATTCGCCAAGGCGAGGAGCAGAGGTTCGCCTGCTACATGGAACACAGCGGGAATCACAGCACTCACCCTGTGCCCTCTGGTGAGGCTGGGGTGACCCTGGAGAGGGTCAGGCCAGGGTAGGGACAACAGGGAAGGCTGTAGTTTTCTGCCCAGTGTATAACAAGTCCCTTTTTTCAGGGAAGCCACCGGTGCTTCAGAGTGAACGGCTAAACCTTCTGTATGTTCTTGTTGCTGTTGCTGTTGCCATTACAGCATTTATTATTATCTGTGTTCATCGTTGCAAGAAGAAGAAAACATCAGCGGCAGAGGGTCCAGGTGAGAAAAGGAGGCAGTTTCTGGAGATGACAAGGCTCCTGTCTGGGCAGCAGGGTCCCCTCATTGCTCCTGATAGGATGTAGGTGACAAGGCTGGAACAGGGGATGGAAGTTGGGGTATTTGGGAGGGGAATGGGAGCCACATTCCCATCTACACCCATAAGTCCTTCCCAAGCCAGGACTGGGGAAAGGCCCTCGAACGTCCAGCTGTGGCCTCCTCCTGCTGCAGGTGGAGTGGGCAGCAGGGAGGGCTGCAGCGCCTGCTCTGTCCCCGTCCCGGCCTCTCTGTCTCTCAGGCTCACGAGAGTGCGTCCAGGTGGGGTGAGTTGGGAATCACATGCTGATGGATGATCATGGCCTCAGAGGGAGCAAATAGTAAAGGCAGCTGTGATCTGGGGAGGGCCAGAAACTGGAGAGGAATCCAAGGAGAGGCAGTGCCTCCCCTATGTGCCTCCTCCAGGAGGCACTTTCCAGGTTCCCACCACCTGGCCTCCTAGAGTTTCCTTGCAGATGACATGGATGAATAGATAAGCAGATGTTCCTGGGCCATTTGAGGAGCGGGGCCCAGCCCCTCATCAGGGCAGCTGTGGTCCCTGTTTTCATCCCACCTCCGAGTGTTTTGTTCTCCAGTCCCTGAGGGACACAGTCCCCAGGCACCATCTTTTGGGGGCTTTGTTCTGTGCTCTGTGGCCTCACCTTGCCCTCCCTGAGCCAACTTCCCTTTCTCAAGGTAGTCACTGCCTGGTAAATTTGGAGTAAGGGACGGTCAGAATCTTTTCTCCCCCAGTCAGGTTGTTTGATGGGAGATGAAAAGAGACAGCAGGAAGTTTTGTGTTTCTGCAAAAACAGGCCATGCAGGGGACAATGAGAGGCTGGGGTGTCCAGGAGACCTGAGTCTTTCCCCACTTCTGTGTGTCTAGCGGTAGGGGCGCTGGTTTCTCATCCTTGAACCTAATTGCACTATCAGTCGGCCCCTCAGGCCTGAGCAGATGGGAAGGTTCATCCTCTGCCCTGCAGCAAGAGGGCCCCGTCCAGGAGGCACCCACAGCAGGGGCAGCGCAGGTCTGTGGTTGCTCCTGCTCTCACCTGCAGTGTCTCCCGTAGAGGGATTGTCGGTTCTGCTTTCCTGTGGGCAGGAATGGTTTCCTCGTAGGTCACTGGGGTTTTGGCCAGGAAAAGGGTATGAAATTCACGTGCCAATTGCTCAAAATTCCTGCTTTCAATGTTGATGTCCAATAAAAATGTTCATAATTTCAGCTCTATAATCTTAATAGGATTTCCTCTAATACTGCTGTTGTAAAGCATATTAAATAAAACAGGAACTCAAATTTGGAGCCCCCTCTCCAGGAGAATCTGTGTGGGAGATGGTGGCTGTGGCAGTGGCAGTTCCCAGGTGCAGAGGGTGGGCGGAGGCAGCCTCAGGCTAAGGGGACTCCCCTACTTCACATGGAGAAAATCCCTTTTAGATTGCAAGGGCAGTGGCCTAGGTGGAATCCCTGCTAGGGACAGAGCAGGAAGGCCTCACAGCCTCACCAAGCAGCAGCCCTGGGGTGGAGTAAGTGGACCAGGCAGGAGCAGTGGTGACTCAAGAGCAGGTCACAGGCCTCGGTGGGTGCTGAGGGTCAGGAGAGGCCAGGCCTTCTCGAGCAAGGTGGGGTCCCAGGGTCACGTCAGGTGCGGATTCTCTGGCAGCCACGTCTTTCCATGCTGGGCCTGCTGGGCCCCCCAGCCTTCCTGATGGGATTCCCAGTTAGGAGCTGTCTGCTGAGGGCTGGGAGAGGAGGAGCACTGAGCTGCAGATAGAGGGCAGAGCCCACAGTGGGCAGGGCCTGCCCTGGTGTGCAGGTGCCTCTGCAGGAGAGAAGGGCCTGGGGACTGAGAGCAAGGGTCAGGACCTCTCTTTGGGGAGGTCTCTCGCTGTAACAGGACTGGTCAGGTCTGAGAGGAGGGGAAGGTACTGGGTTCCCTCTTGGGTCTTGTCCTTTAGTCTTGTGGCCCTTTCACTCCGTGCACGATGGGTGGTGGGCAAGGGCAGGGGCTGATGTTGATGGAGTGATGGGAGGGAACTGGCAGGAGCTGGGAAAAGCAGGGAGGGAGGAAGAAAAAAGTGGGGGCCTCATCTTCCCTCAGAGAAAGGGTGAATCTGGTTTTGGAGCAACTGAAGAGAGAAAAGTCCTCAGGGAATAAACAGAACACTGCACCCAGTGGAGCATTTACCCGTTTCCCTCTTTTCTCCAGAGCTCGTGAGCCTGCAGACCCTGGATCAACACCCGGTTGGGACGGGAGACCACAGGGATGCCACACAGCTCGGATCTCAGCCTCTGATGTCAGCTCCTGGGTCCACTGGCTCTACTGAGGGTGCCTAGACTCTACAAACAGGCGGCCGGGATTCAACTCCCTGTCTGGATCTCACCAGCACTTTCCCTCTGTTTCTTGACCTATGAAACAGAGAAAATATCAGCACTTATTTATTGTTATTGGATGCTGCAAAGTGTTAGTGGATATGAGGTGTTTGCATCTCTGCCATATAGAGAGCGGCAAAGAGATCATGACCAACTCAACATTCCTTTGGAGGCTATATGATCAAACAGCAAACCGCTTATCATGAATGCAGGATGTGGGCAAACTCAGGACTGCTCCTGCTGACAGAAGGTTTGCTGAGGACAATCACTCCATGGTGCTCATTGAGGTTATCTACTGGGTCATCTAGAGCCTATTGTTCGAGGAATGCAGTCTTGCAAGCCTACTCTGGACCCAGCAGCTGACTCCTTCCACCCCTCTTCTCGCTATCTCCTATACCAATAAATACGAAGGGCTGTGGAAGATCAGGGAGCCCTTGTTCGCGAGAAGCAAGGAGCCCCCTGACCCCTTGTTCCAAATATACTCTTTTGTCTTTGTCTTTATTCCCACGTTCATCTTTCGTTCAGTCCAGTACAGGGTTGTGGGGCCCTTAACAGTGCCATATTAATTGGTATCATTATTTCTGTTGTCTGTGTGTGTGTTTTGTTTTTTTGGTTTTTTTTATTTTGAGACGGAATCTCACTCTGTCACCCAGACTGCAGCTCACTGACTTGATCTCAGCTCACTGCAACCTTTGCCTCCCAGGTTCAAGGAGTTCTCATACCTCAGCCTCCCGAATAGCTGGGATTACAGACAGGCACCACCACACTCAGCTAATTTCTGTATTTTTCGTAGAGACGGGGTTTCGCCAAATTGGCCAGCCTAGTCTCAAACTTCTGACCTCAGGTGATGCACCTGCTTCAGCCTCCCAAAGTGCTGGGATTACAAGCATGAGCCACCGTGCCTGGCCTATTTTATTGTATTTTAATATATTTTATTATATTAGCCACCGTGCCTGTCCTATTTTCTTATGTTTTAATATACTTTAATATATTACATGTGTAGTAATTAGGTTATCATAGGTAAGCTTTGTGAGTATCTTGGTGATGACTCCGGACCAGCTTTCTTGTCACCTTGAGGTCCCCTCACCCCGTCACACTGTTATGCATTACTCTGTGTCTAATATTATATGTGCATAATTTTATACCATAGATGTTTACTCTTTAAATAGACATTTCTGGTCTGTGTTTTATTTCATGCGTCTGGGAGCGGATAAAGTGTGAGGTTCAGAGAGAAGAAGAAGAGGTGTGTCTCAATGCCCTGAGCCAGCATCAAAGCCATCTCCCCTCCTCTTTCCCTTTCCCTGCTAGTTCCCAATGACTGACAGATTCATAGCAGAACAGAAAGGACTGGGAAGGGATGGAGGTGGGACATCTTTCACCAACATTCAGGGGCTGACCTTGTGGGGGAACATCTGCTCTGAAGAGCTGGAGCCTCTTGTGATGACACAGAGATCTTTGTCACTGTGTTCAGGGAAAGGACCGAGCCTCACTCCCCATGCGGAGAGGAGGTTCTGGCTGTGACCAGCCTGTGGGAGAGGTGAGGACCCGCTCCCTCTACAGTGACAGCCAAGAACCTGCAGGTGACAGAGAAGGCTTCCCCTCAACTGTGTCCTATCAGGTTCTTCCAGACATCAAGGAATAGACCTGGGACACTGCCTTCAGTGACATGAACACACCCGGAAGTGAGGTGGCCCTACCAGGGGGTCCTGGGGCTGCCACTTGTTTTGGGAACTCAGTGTCTGCAGAGGGGCGTGGAGAGTAGGCTTTGTGCAAAACAGTGATCATGACCTATAAATTATTTTATTCTTCATTAGCTTTTTGTCATAAAAGTTACTCAAAAAGAAAAACTGTCTGAAAATGTTTCCCTTTAATAATAATAAAAGATAAATACCCTTCAACCACCAGAGATACAGAAGTTTGTCAACCAGCCCAGAAACCCCATCATTTGCCCCAACTCAGTGATAAAGGCTTCCCTCCTCTGCATAAAATCACAGCCTGACCTTTATGATCATCACTTCTTTGTTCTATTTTATATTTTCATCATCTGAAATTGTAGTTAAGTTTTACCTTGGGATATATAAATTTTGTTCTCTTTTTTTTCTTTTTTTTTTTTTTTAAGATGGAGTCTCAATCTGTCACCCAGGCCGGAGTGCAGTGGCGCAATCTCCGCTCACTGCAACCTCCGCCTCCTGGATTCAAGCGATTCGCCTGCCTCAGCCTCCCGAGAATCTGGGACTACAGGCGCGTGCCACCATGCCCAGCTAATTTTTTTGTATTTTTAGTAGAAACGGGGTTTCACCGTGTTAGCCAGGATGGTCTCAATCTCCTGACCTCATGATCTGCCTGCCTCGGCCTCCCAAAGGGCTGGGATTACAGGCGTGAGCAACCGCAGCCTGGCCTGTTCTCTTTTTCTCTCTATGCTCCTCCTTGAAATTTATATTGTCCTGGTTGAGTTTTCCATAGTTTGCATTTTGCTGTCTCCATCCCAAGGCATAGTTTAATATGGACCGGTTTTATCTGTACTTTCTATAAATTGGTACTTGGCTGCAGATATTTGCTTATAGGCAGACTTGATTTTCTTCTTGAATACTTTATGGCACTCCATTGTATTCTTCCATCAAGAGGAAGAACTTAGTACTGATTATTTATACTTTACTTTTTTCTTTCTTTCTTTTTTTTTTTTTTTTTTTTTAGATGGAGTCTCTGTCGCCCAGGCTGGAGTGCAGTGGCGCGATCACAGCTCACTGCAAGCTCCGCCTCCCGGGTTCACGCCACTCTTCCGCCTCAGCCTCCCGAGTAGCTGGGACCACAGGCGCCCGCCACGCCCAACTAATTTTTTGTATTTTTAGTACAGACAGGGTTTCACCGTATTAGCCAGGATGGTTTCAATCTCCTGACCTCGTGATCCGCCCGCCTCGGCCTCCCAAAGTGCTGGGATTATAGGCGTGAGCCACCGCGACCGGCACTTTTACTCTACTTTTAATTGCCATTGCTTTTCAATGGCTAAATCTGTTAATTCGTTATGGGTTGCAAAAGAATTATAGTCTCAGTCTCTCATTCCTTCCTCATTTACTAGCTGAATAATTTCTGAAATAAGAGATTTATCCTTGGCCGGACGCGGCTCATGCCTGTAATCCCAGCTACTCGGGAGGCGGAGGTAGACGAATTGCTTGAACCCGGGAGGCGGGGGTTGCAGTGAGCCGAGATCGCACCATTGCACTCCAGCCTGGGTGACAAGAGTGAAACTCCGTCTCAAAATAAGTAAATAAATAAAGTGGAGCACTTGACGGCCATGGGAGAGAATAGGCTATGACCACACATAGCAAGATGATGAGCCCAACAAAGATGATGAGCCCGACCACATGAAAACAACTTTTAATTTCATTCGATCAGAACCGACAGAACTAATCTACTGTGTTACAAATCAATACAGTGGCTACTGTAGGGTTGGGGAGGGTGGTTTATGAGTGAGTAGGATTCCAAGGTGTTTCTTGGAGGGTGGACATGATGTTGCTTGATGAAGGTGTTGTTTATCTGAGATTTTACTTGGTCAAAACCCACTGCTCACCTGTGATTTGTCCCCCTTCCTCCATGCATGATGTCTTTCTTTCTTTTTTTTTTTTTTTTTGAGACGGAGTCTCACTCTTGCCCAGGCTGGAGTGCAGTGGCCGGATGTCAGCTCACTGCAAGTTCCGCCTCCCGGGTTCACGCCATTCTCCTGCCTCAGCCTCCCGAGCAGCTGGGACTACAGGCGCCCGCCACCTCGCCCGGCTAGTTTTTGTTTTTGTTTTTGTTTTTGTTTTTTGTATTTTTTAGTAGAGACGGGGTTTCACTGGGTTAGCCAGGATGGTCTCGATCTCCTGACCTCGTGATCCGCCCGCCTCGGCCTCCCAAAGTGCTGGGATTACAGGCTTGAGCCACCGCGCCCGGCCGCATGATGTCTTTTTTTTTTTTTTTTTTTTTTTTTTTGAGACAGAGTCTGGCTCTGTCACCCAGGCTGGAGTGCAGTGGCCGGATCTCAGCTCACTACAAGCTCTGCCTCCCAGGTTTACGCCATTCTCCTGCCTCAGCCTCCCAAATAGCTGGGACTACAGGCGCCCACCACCTCGCCCGGCTAGTTTTTTGTATTTTTAGTAGAGACGGGGTTTCACCGTGTTAGCCAGGCTGGTCTCGATCTCCTGACCTCGTGATCCGCCCGTCTCGGCCTCCCAAAGTGCTGGGATTACAGGCTTGAGCCACCGTGCCCGGCCCGCATGATGTCTTTCATTCAAGTTTACATTTCTGGTGTTTTGAAACAATTCTCTCTAAGCTAATAGAATTTCTCCTACTCCAAGTCCTTAGAAATGCTGCATTGGAAATACCAGTGAAATTTTTTTTTAATTCCAGGAAATAAACACCTGTGACTCAGATATAAAAAGGAGAATCTACCACAAGAGCAGTCGGCTTGGGAGCTGACACCAGAACAGCTTTGGAAATGGCTGTCCAGCCAGGAACTAGGAATCAAAACTCAAACAGGACCACAGGAGGTGGAGGGTAGAAATGACGCCCCAGCAGTGCATGAATGAATGAGTCATGGGCAGTGGCTCGCGGGTTGCCTGGCCAGTCTGGAACTTGGGGAAAATAAAGTTGGAAAATTGGGGGGTAGAAGAGAGAAGTGTGCATTCACCTCTTTCCATGGGAAGAGCGTGTGAAGATAGAGGTTGCATGTAGATGCCCACCAGAGGGTCTCCAAGGGCTGGGGCTCCCTGTAACCAGTTGGGCGAGATGGCTTGATGGACGATGCCACTCAGTCGCACAGGGCTTGCTCATGGAGTTCGTGCATGAAGTGGCCATGGTGGCTGCGATGGACACTGCATGGGCACAGCAATTGAGTCGCCACTCACCAGGGCTGACCTGGCAGCTGCCACTGCTGAGGACCTAGCCTGGTAAAAGCAGCTGTTTCTTTGAACAGAGAAAAAAAAAACAGACAATGCTAATTAAGAGCAAGACAGTGTTACGACAGATAAATATGCCACTGCAGCTATAGTAGAGATGTAAACAATCTTGAAATTATTTAAAAAAAAAATGTTGATGGAAAAGACTTATTGCAAGTAAAGAAGTTAAAACAGTTGTAAAAATTATATTTCTGCCCAACTATATCCAGATTGTTTCACAGGGAAGTCCTACTAAACCTTCAAAGAAGGTTATTGGACTTATTTAAAATATTCAAGAGAGGCCAGGTGCGGTGGCTCAAGCCTGTAATCCCAGCACTTTGGGAGGCCGAGACGGGTGGATCACGAGGTCAGGAGATCGAGACCATCCTGGTTAACACGGTGAAACCCCGTATCTACTAAAAAAAAATACAAAAAACTAGCCGGGCGAAGTGGCGGGCGCCTGTGGTCCCAGCTACTCGGGAGGCTGAGGCAGGAGAATGGCGTAAACCCGGGAGGCGGAGCTTGCAGTGAGCTGAGATCCGGCCACTGCACTCCAGCCTGGGCAACAGAGCCAGACTCAGTCTCAAAAAAAAAAAAAAAATATTCAAGAGAATGGGGCAAAATATGAAAAGCTAGACAACTCACTTTATCAGATATGAATAATGTTAATTCTAAAGTCAGAGAACAAATAATAAAGAAACATGATAGGAAAATCACTATTAATAATTAGATGAAAAATAGATGAGAAAAAAGTAGACTGTGTCCATCAGTGTGCTATAAACAAATTAAATATCTTGACCAAGTTATGAATCCCGAGAATGCAAGAATATTTAAACTTTAAATCTTTTAATGCATTTTAACACTTAATTCAATAATTCAGAAAGAGATCATCATAGTTCACTAGATGTAGAAATCACTGCAGATGAAATCCAACACTACACCTGACCTACATTTCTTCAGTTATCTCTACTTTTAAGAATTCGTGATCAGGCCGGGCGCGTGGCTCAAGCCTGTAATCCCAGCACTTTGGGAGGCCGAGGCGGGCGGATCACAAGGTCAGGAGATCGAGACCACAGTGAAACCCCGTCTCTACTAAAAATACAAAAAATTAGCCGGGCGCGGTGGCGGGCGCCTGTAGTCCCAGCTACTCAGGAGGCTGAGGCAGGAGAATGGCAGAACCCGGGAGGCGGAGCTTGCAGTGAGCCGAGATCGCGCCACTGCACTCCAGCCTGGGCAACAGAGTGAGACTCCGTCTCAAAAAAAAAAAAAAAAAAAGAATTCGTGATCAGTGCAGCACTATTCACAATAGCAAAGACAAGGAATCAACCTAGACGCCCATCAACAGTGGAACGGATAAAGAAAAATGTGGTACATATACACCATGGAATGCTACCCAGCCAAAAAACAAGAACAAAATCATGTCCTTCACAGCAACGTGGATGAAGCTGGAGACCATTATTCTAAGCAAATTAATGTAGAAACAGAAAACCAAGTACCACATATTCTTACCTATAAGTGGGAGCTAAACCTTGAGTACACATGGACCCAAAGAAGGGAACAATAGACACTGGAGCATCCTTGAGGGTAGAGGGTGGGAGGAGGGGGAAGATTAAAAAAAAAACTACCTATCCAGTGTAGTGCTGATTACCTGAGTAACAAAATTATCTGCACACCAAACACCCATGATGCACAATTTACCCATGTAACAAACCTGAATATGTATCCCTTGAACCTAAAAAGTCGAAAAGAAAAAAGAAAAAAAGAATTCCTGATCAGGTTGAGCCCACCTAAATAATCCAGGAGAATGGCCGGGCGCGGTGGCTCACGCCTGTAATCCCAGCACTTTGGGAGGCCGAGGCGGGTGGATCACGAGGTCAGGAGATCAAGACCATCCTGGCTAACAAGGTAAAACCTTGTCTCTACTAAAAATACAGAAAATTAGCTGGGCATCTTGGCAGGCACCTGTGGTCCCAGCTACTCAGGAGGCTGAGGCAGGAGAATGGCGTGAACCTGGGAGATGGAGCTTGCAGTGCGCCAAGATCGTACCACCGTACTCCAGCCTGGGCAACAGAGCGAGACTCTGTCTCAAAATAATAATAATAATAATAATCCAGGGCAGTCTCGCCTCTCAGTGTCCATACCCTTAACAATATCTGCAGTTCATCTTGTTGTGTAAGATCACACATCCAAAAGTTCCGGAGCTTAGAGTTTGAATATATTTGTGGGGCCATTATTCTGCCTATTATAATTATATGGTGGCTGAATGAGATTTAACATTAGTCTAATTAAACTCCTAGAAGATGAAAGGTAAGTAATTACAAGGCGGCATTCCATAAGGAGATATGGCAAACAATTAAGTAAAGATATACACAGCCCCATGAATTAAAGGAGATTCACATCAACTCAGACCGCACTGGAACTTCAGATGGTAAAGACAAACAGTGATCTTTAAAGTGGCCATAGAAGAAACACAGATCTGGCCAGGCACGGTGGCTCACGCCTGTAATCCCAGCACTTTGGGAGGCCGATGTGGGCGGATCACGAGATCAGGAGATTGAGAACATCCTGGCCAACATGGTGAAACCCAGTCTCTACTAAAAATACAAAAAAATCTGCTGGGCGTGGGGGTGCGCACCTGTAGTCCCCACTACTCAGGAGACTGAGGCAGGAAAATCGCTTGAACCCGTAGTCCTAGCTACTCGGGAGACTGAGGCAGAAAAATAGTTTGAACCCAGGAGGCAGAGCTTGCAGTGAGCCAAGATCGCACCACTGCACTCCAGCATGGGCAACAGAGCAAGACTCTATCTCAAAAAAATAAAAATAAAATAAAAAGAAACAGATCATTATTTAATTTTTTTTTTTTTTTAGATGGAGTCTTGCTCTATTGCCCAGGCAGGCTGGAGTGCAATGGTGCCAAATCGGCTCGCTGCAACATCTGCCTCCCAGGTTCGAGCAATTCTCCTGCCTCAGCCTCCCAAGTAGCTGGGATGACAGGTGCACACCACCACGCCTGGCTCATTTTTGTATTTTTAGTAGAGACAGGGTTTCACCTTGTTGGTCAGGCTGGTCTCAAACTCTTGACCTCGAATGATCCATCCGCCTCGGCCTCCCATAGTGCTGGGATTACAGATGTGAGTCACCAGGCCCGGCCAACAGATCATTTAAAATGCAACTGGATTGGAATGTAGCTGATGTCTCTCCCTGTCAGCCCCAGTAGCCAGAAGAGACACTGGCATTCACAAGCTGAGGGAAAAACCAACATCAAACTAGGAATTTGTGGCTGGCAAACCGATCTTTTGAGGCAGGCAGATCATAAGGTCAGAAGTTCGAGATCACCCTGGCCAGCATGGTGAAACCCTGTCTCTACTAAAAATAAAAAAATTAGCTGGGCATGGTGGCACGTGCCTGTAGTCTCAGCTCCTCGGGAGGCTGAGGCAGGGGAATCGCTTGAACCCGGGAGGCCGAGGTTGCTGTGAGCCGAGATCGTGCCACTGCACTCCAGCCTAGGTGACAGAGCGAGACCCTGTCTCAAATAAACAAATAAATAAATAAGATAAAGTTAAATAAGGTCACAGGGTGGGGCCCTAATCTGCTGGGACTGGTGTTTCTAAGAGGAAGACATAGAAATGTCTCTCTTTCTGCAAGCACACGGAGGAAAGGCCATAGGAGGACATAGTGAGAAGATGGTCATCTACAAACCAGGAAAAGAGCCCCCACTAACCGGAAACGAAATTTTCCAGTACTTTGATCTTAAGATTTTGTTATTGAATGAATGTTTGTGTGTCAAATTCATATGTCAAAGCTCTAATTCCCAGCATGATGGTATTAAGAGGTGGACCTTTGGGAGGTTATTAGATTCAGATGAGGTCAAGAGATTGACCCCATGATGGGATTAGTGTCCTTATAAGAAAAGGAGGAGACTGGAGCTCTCATTCTCTTCACCACATGAGGATATGGCAAGAAGGCCGCTGTTTCCCAGGCAGGAAGAGGGACTTCACCCCGAACTGAATCTGCTGGCACCCTGATCTCAGACTTCCAGCCACAAGATTTGTGAGAAACGAATTTTTGTCATTTAAGCCACCCATCTGTTGTGTTCTGTTATGGCAGCCCTGTAACTGAGTACCCCATTTTCCTTAAAATTATCTTTACCTTTTTTCTTTTTCCCTGTGTGTTCGCCTCTTACTTAGCTCTTTAAGAATGCAATTATAACCTTTGCCTTCTCTCTCCCAGACACTCCCTACACTGCAAGCTTACCTATGTGTGGGCTTAGAAGTTCCAGGGACCAGCAGGCTCATACCTATAATCCCATCACTTTGGGAGGCCAAGGTGGGTGGATCACCTGAGGTCAGGAGTTCAAAACCAGCCTGGCCAAAATGGTGAAACCCCATCTCTACTAAAAATACAAAAATTAGCTGGGTGTGGTGGCGGGTGCCTATAATCCCAGCTACTCAGGAGGCCGAGGCAAGAGACTCGCTTGAACCCGGGAGGCGAAGGTTGTAGTGAGGTGAGATCACACCACTGCACTTCAGCCTGGACAACAAGAGTGAAATTCTGTCTCAGAAAAAAACAAAACAAAAAAACAAGAAGAAGTTCTAGGGACCAAACCTTAAAACAAACCAGGAACCTCCAGAACTCTCCCCCACCAGGAGATTGCTTTGAGACAATGGTCAATTTACAACCTAGTTCTGCCCACAATGGTGCCAATCGGACCACTCAATAGATAAGCCATCAAACAAGTCACGTAGACCTCACACCTCCTTACCCCTTCCCTGCAAGCCAGTCACACCAAGTCCCCCTTTATAAACCTTGGCCTTCTCCCTAGAAATTTGAAGTATTTACTTTGGATGGGAATTTGGCCACTTCCCCACTACTAGTTTTGGTTAATAAAGTTACTTTCTTACTACCAGCCCTCCTGCTTGTTATCTGAATTTGCAAGCAGCAAGTAGCCAGACCTGAGTTCAGTTACAGTGCAAGATGACTAAGGCAATCCCCAAAACCAAATACCAGTAACTCCCCCTTTCCAGTCTCAAACCCAGCTTTAAGATCACAGCATTTAATCATGCCTTTTTTTTTTTTTTTTTTTGAGACAGAGTCTCGCTCTGTCACCCAGGCTGGAGTGCAGTGGTGCTATCTCGGCTCACTGCACGCTCCGCCTCCCAGGTTCACGCCTTTCTCCTGCCTCAGCCTCTTGAGTGGCTGGGACTACAGGCGCCTGCCACTGCGCCCGGCTAATTTTTTGTATTTTTAGTAGAGACGGGGTTTCACCATGGTCTCGATCTCCTGACCTTATGATCCGCCCGCCTCGGCCTCCCAAAGTGCTGGGATTACAGGCGTGAGCCACCGCGCCCGGCATTAATCATGCCTTAACAAATATTTAGTGAGTGCCTCTGTGCTAGGCATGGTTCTAGGCCTGGTGATCATTTAATCAATAAAAGACAAACACCTGCTCCCTGATGCTTACAATCTGAAAGACAGACAATAAATAAAAGCATAATAACAGTAGTGGGTTACATGGATGTGTTCCAGTAAAAAAAATCTTAAAATAAAACAACAGACTTTATATGTTCTCTCTTTCTCTGGGTTGACTGGGCTCAGCCAGGCAGCTCTTCTGCTCCATGTGACATAGGCAAAAGCTGCCATCATCTGGAGCCTGAGGGGCCCAGAGCATTCAAGAGGCTTACTGGGGCTGTTAACTCGGTTGTCTGAGTTCTCCTCCACCTACTGCTCCACATGGCTAGGTTGCTCCCTGCTCCATCCCTGGGCTTCAGAGGGGGTGTTTCAAGATATCTAGTCAGAACCACAAGGGATCTTTTGTAAGAACCTCAGAAGTCAGGCAGTATCATGATCCCCATGTTCTAGTCACCAAAACCAGTCTCAGATCCAAGAGTCAGGGAGTAGGGGGATTAGGCTCAGGTCTTGATAGAGGATGGCAAGGTCACATTGCTAAAGGGCATGTGGGATCGAAGACATTGGTGAAGCCATCTTTGGAAAAAGACATTTGCATACTTAGAAAGAGATAGGAGATAAGAAAAACAATAATACAAAGTAGAGAATTAATGCAAAGTCACACAGGTGGCATTTTTAAATAGTATGGTCAGGGCCGAGTGCGGGGGCTCATGCCTGTAATCCCAGCACTTTGGGAGGCCTAGGCGGGCAGATTCCCTGAGGTCAGGAGTTCAAGATCAGCCTGGCCAACATGGCAAAACCCCATCTCTACTAAAAATACAAAAATTGGGCCAGTCACGGTGGCACATGCCTGTAATCCCAGCACTTTGGGAGGCCAAGACAGGCGGATCACGAGGTCAGGAGTTTGAGACCAGCCTGATCAACATGGTGAAACCCTATCTCTTCTAAAAATACAAAAATTAGCTGGGAGTGGTGATGCGCACCTGTAATCCCAGCTACTCAAGAGGCTGAGGCAGGAGAATCACTTGAACCTGGGAGGCGGAGGTTGCAGTGAGCCAAGATCATACCACTGCACTCCAGCCTGGGTGACAGAGTGAGACCTGTCTCAATAAATAAATACATAAATACATAAATAAATATAGGATGGTCAGGGTGGGCCTCTTGGATGGGCCATGTGAGCAGACCTGAGGAGGAAACAGCTATGCAGATATTTGAAGGAAGAACCTTCCAGTATCACGCTGTAAGCATACCCAGGACTCTGCTCTGGGGCAGACCCTAGAGCTGCAGTAGAAATGGAGGTGGCCACACTCACAGAGACTGTGGCAAAGTGATGGGGATTTGGGTCTCCTTTTCCTGTTGTGGCTGTTAGAAGTTCTGGAGTTGGGGAGGGAAATGCACTGGCATGTGGAGGAAGATGAGGAGAGGAGGGGGAGGCTGAAGTGTGTCCCACCCTCGCTCCACCTCTCTGTTCTCTCTCTCCTGCACCCGATGCCTCCCCGACTTCCCCAGAGTTGTGGCCACTGACAAAGAGGACCCTGAGGGCAACCACACCTTGCCATGCAGAGCACCTGGCTTCTGACCTGCCGACCTCACTCTGACCTGGCGGTAGGAAGGGAAGGAGCCAACTCTGGACTCAAGGCTCAAGGGGACCAGACCCAGGGAGATGAGACATATCAGGGCTGGGCAGCTGTGGGGGACCCTCCCAGAGAAGGCATGAGATACACCTGCCTGCAGGTGCCCCTGGGCCTAGAGAAGCCGCTCAGTGTGACTAGGTGAGGTGTTGTCAGAGGACCAGGGGCTGAGGGAGGGGCATCCCATCCAGACCCTGCCCCCCTCTCTGCCTCAGCACTCAAGGCCCCTTCCTCCCTCCTCTATGGAGATGCTGAGGATGTCCTCATTCTCCCTCTGAGCACTCACATCTCACCCCTCATCTGTCTCTCTAACCTCCTTCCTTCCTGCTGCAGCTTCTGCCCCAGCCCCAGGGCCTCTCTCTCCCCAGTTCCACCCTCCAGGGGGTGATGGTTCACTTCCCTCTGAGGAGCCAGCACTAGGTGAGAGGCTAGGAGAAGGAAAAGCTCACGGGCATGGATTGGGAGGGAGAATGGGCACTGAAATGGAAGGCTGGGGAGACAGAAAAGGCAGGTGTTTCCAAATCACCATTTTTCTGTCATGGTCAGAGTGCCATCCTGCTGCCAGGCCCAGGGACGTGGAAGGAGCAGCAGGAATTGGGACATACTCCACAGGAAAGAACAATGTGACTCCTTCCTCCACCGTCTTCTTCCTCTTGCCTATTCTGGTCAATTCTGTAAGTGAATCATGTTACCAAAATGTTAAATGTTTCTTTTAGGAAAGTCTCCAAATATTAGGGAATAAAATTATTAGGGTCTAAGCCCTGCAAACTGAAAAACAGAAGCTTTAAGAAATAAAGACCTGCATGGAGAATTGGTCATCAAGTCGGGGATGTCAAAGTCTGCGCTGAATCAGCTCTTTTTTTCTTTCTTTCTTTTTTTTTTTTTTTGAGACAGAGTCTTGCTCTGTCACCCAGGCTGGGGTGCAGTAGTGTGATCTCAGCTCACTGCAACCTCTGCCTCCCCGACTCAAGCAATTCTCCTGTCTCAGGCTCCCAAGTAGCTGGGATTACAGGCATGCACCACTACACCCAGCTAATTTTTGTATTTCTCAGCAGAGATGGGGTTTTGCCATGTTGGCCAGGCTGGTCTCAAACTCCTGACTTTAGGTGATCTGCCCGCCTCAGCCTCCCAAAGTTCTGGGATTACAGGTGTGAGCCACTGCGCCCAGCTGAATCAGCTCTAAAGTGGTGCTGAAGTGAGAGCCATTTATGTGCCTGTGTGAGCTCAGGCAGGTCTCAGACAGGTCTTGGGACCTCTGTATCCTCCTTAGAAGAGTGAAATAAGCACCCATTGCCCAGACCTTGGTTATGATACGTCATTCTCCGATAAAAGGAGGCAGGGCTCCTTAGAAAAACAGCTGATTCTAGGGCTGGGATAGCAAAAACATAAGATGAGCCTGGAACATCTTGTAATGCCGGAAAGTAACCCCCACCCATCTCCCAACCCTCACCACCAAAAAATAAGGGCATGTCAGAGGGACACAGGAGTCAACCTGAAAGACAAAGCTGGAATAATCTGAGCAACAAAGTACAATAGTATTGGATTATAACCCAAAATATAAATAAATATTCATTCCACACTGATTTATTTAATCAAAAATAATTAAATAAATAAATAAGGAAGAAGAGACAAATCTTCCTTACAGAAGAATTTCAAAAAATATATTACAAGAATCTCCATTCCAGGAGACGGAATTTTATTTCTCTCACCTTGAATACAGGCTGGACTTACCGACTTGCTTCCAAAGACTAGAGTATGAAAAGGGAAAAACAATAACTTTACAGTGGAAAAATGTAGCAGACACTACCTTAACCAAGCAATCAGTCATGTTAACATCTTGCACCCCAGAAATGATGTGATGAGGACACTCCCCCTCTATAGTATTCTTCCCTTAATCCCATAACCCCAATCTAATCATCATAAGGAAGCATCAGACAAACCCAAAGTGAGGGACATTCTACAAATTATCTGTCCAGTATTCTTCGAAACTTTCAAGGTCATGAAAATAGGTAAAGACTGAGAAACTCACAGATCAGAAAGACTAGAGAGACTCAAAAGCTAAATGCATTAATGGGCCCTGGAAAAACAGGTGAAGTCCAAATAAATCTACAGTTTAGCAAATAGTATTATAGCAATGTTAATTTCTTAGTTTCTTAGTCTTGACATAATTTTGTTAGATGTTAACATTAAGGAAAGCTGGAGTTTATGGAAACTCTGTGTTCTAGCTTTGCAACTCTTTAAATCTATTATTGTTATTGTTATTTTTTGTTTTGTTTTGTTTTGTTTTTGAGATGGAGTCTTGCTCTGTCACCCAGGCTGGAGTGCAATGGCGCGATCTCAGCTCACTGAAACCTCCACCTCCTGGATTCAGGTGATTTTCCTGCCTCAGCCTCCCGAGTAACTGGGATTACAGGTGCCTGCCACCATGCCCAGCTACTTTTTGTATTATTAGTAGGGATGGGGTTTCACCATGTTGACCAGGGTGGTCCCAAACTCCTGACCTCAGGTGATCCGCCCACCTCAGCCTCCCAAAGTTAAATCTATTATTATTCAAAACAAATTGAATTTAAAGTGAAATTAAGCTAGGCAGAGTAGCTCATGCCTGTAATCCCAGCCTTTTGGGAAGCCAGGACAGAAGGATTCCTTAAACCCGGGAGTTTGAGAGAAGCCTGGGCAACATAGTGAGACCTTGTCTCTATAAAACAATTTTTAATATAAAAAGTGAAATGAATAGACATATATTAAATAAATTAAATCAATAATTAATAACATTCAGAAACAGAAAACATCAGCCCGCAAATGGGTTTACTGATAAATTCTACCAAACATTTAAGGAAAAAAATTATACCAATTTTCTATAATCTCTTCCAGAAGCCATACTTTCTTTTGCTGCTGTTGTTATTTAGTTTTAATTTCATAATCATAAACTTAATGCTGCAATCCAGCTAGGCATGGAAGGGAACAAGGAAAACATGGAACCCAAAGGGAACTGCAGCGAGAGCACAAAGTTTCTAGGCTACTACGAGCAGATGGGTGGAGGGTGCTCTCCTGAGTTATGGAAGGAATGGTCTAGTGGTTAAGATAAAACACAAGTCAGGCCAGGCATGGTGGCTCACACCTGTAATCCCAGCACTTTGTGAGACTGACGCAGATGGGATCACCTGAGGTCAGGAGTTCGAGACCAGCCTGACCAACATGAAGAAACCCCATCTCTACTAAAAATACAAAATTAACTGGGTGTGGTGGCTCATGCCTGTAATCCCAGCTACTCAGGAGGCTGAGGCAGGAGAATTGCTTGAACCCGGAAGGCGGAGGTTGTAGTGAGCCAAGATCCTGCCACTGCACTCCAGCCTGGGTGACAGAGTGAGACTCCATCTCAAAAAAAAAAGAAAAAGAAAAAAAAAAAAAACTGGGAATCATTTGTGTTGGGTCCAGCATTTGCCATGTACAAGATGCCAGGACCTGTCTGCTTTAGGATGAAGTTCTCATCATCAAATTTCTCTCCATAGATGGACTTGCCACCAGTGCCATTATGGCATGTGAAATCACCACCCTGACACATAAACCCTGAAATAATTCTGTGAAAGGAGGAACTTTTATAACTAAATCCTTTCTCTCCAGTGCTAAGAGCATGAAAGTTTTCTGCTGTCTTTGGAAACTTATCTGCAAACAGCTTGAAGGAGATGCAGCCCAAGGACTCGCCATTGACGGCGATGTCGAAGGACACGGTGGGGTTGACCATGGTTGATAGTACAGGGCTCCTGGGGGTGGCATCTGCAAAGCCAAGACAGACACTTTCTATCTCATTTCATGAGGCCGGGATTCCATGAGGGAATACTTTCTAACTCATTCCATGAGGCCAGCATTTGCCAAATACCAAAATCAGATGAAGACTTTACAAAAAAAGAAAACCACGGACCAATATCTCTCATGAACATAGATGCAAAAATCCTCAGCAAAATGCTAGCAAATCAAATCCACAATGTATGAAAAGAACAATACACCATGACTAAGTGGAATTTATCCTAGGTATGCAAAGTTACTTCAACATTTGAAAATCAATTAATGTAATCCATTATGTCAACTGGCTAAAGAAGAAAATCACATGATCATATCAACAGAGGTAGAAAAAGCAATTGACAACATCCAACACCCACTCATGATGATTTAAAAAAAAAAAATCTCTCAGGAAGCTAGGAATAGAGAAGACCTTACTCAACTTGATAAACAACATCCACAAAACATCCACAGCTAACATCACACTTAATGGTGAGAAACTAAAAGCTTGCCTGCTGAGATCAGGACAAGGCAGGAATGACCCTCTCAACACAGCTTTTCAACATTGTACTGGAAGTCCTAGCTAATGCAGTAAGACAAGAAAAGGAACTAAAAGGTATACAAATTTGGAACGAGAAACAAAACTGTCTTTGTTCACAGATGATATGATTGTCTATGTAGAAAATCAAAAAGAATCCACACATAAAAAACTCCTGGAACTAACAAGCAATTATAGCAAAGTTGCAGGATATAAAGTTTATATGTAAAAGCCAATCACTTTTCTTTTTTTTTTTTTTTTGAGATAGAGTCTTGCTCTGTCACCCAGGCTGGAGTGCAGTGGCCGGATCTCAGCTCACTGCAAGCTCCGCCTCCCGGGTTCACGTCATTCTCCTGCCTCAGCCTCTTGAGTAGCTGGAACTACAGGCGCCCCCCACCTCGCCCGGCTAGTTTTTTTGTATTTTTTAGTAGAGACGGGGTTTCACCGTGTTAGCCAGGATGGTCTCGATCTCCTGACCTCGTGATCTACCCGTCTTAGCCTCCCAAAGTGCTGGGATTACAGGCTTGAGCCACCGCGCCCGGCCGCCAATCACTTTTCTATGTATCAGCAATGAACATGTAGAATTTGCCATTTAATTTTTTTTTTGTTCAAGATGGAGTCTTGCTCTGTCGCCCAGGCTAGAGTGCAGTGGCGCCATCTCAGCTCACTGCAACCTCCGCCTCCCGTGTTCAAGCAATTCTCCTGCCTCAGCCTCCTAAGTAGCTGGGATACAGGCGTGTCCCAACATGCCCAGCTAATTATTGTATTTTTAGTAGAGACGGGGTTTCACCATGTTGTCCAGGCTGATCTCGAACTTTTGACCTCCTGATCCCCCTGCCTCGGCCTCCCAAAGTGCTGGAATTACAGGCGTGAGCCACCACTCCTGGCCCAGAATTTGCCATTTAAAACACAATACCACTTACGTTAGCACCCCTAAAAATGAAACACTTAGGTACAAATCTAACAAAATATGTGCAAGATCTATATGAAGAAAACTACAAAACTCCAACAAAAGAAATCAAAGAACTAAACAAATGGAGAGAAGTTCCATGTTCATAGTCACGAAGGCTCAATATTGTTAATATATCTGTTCTTTCCAACTTGATCTGTAGAATAAATGCAATCTCAATAAAAAAACCTCAGTAAGTTATTTTGTGGATATTAACAAACTGATTCAAACTTTATATGGTGAGGCAAAAGACCTAGCCAGCACAATACGGAAGAAAAATAAAGTCAAAGTACCACCACTACCTGACTTCAAGACTTCCTATAAAGCCACAGTAATCAAGACAGAGTGGTGATTAGCGTAGCTATTGTGGGAAACGATATGGAGGTTCTGCAAAAATTTTAAAAATGAAATACCACATGATCCAGCAATCCCACTAATGGGTATATATCCAAAGGATACAAAATCAGTATGTTGAGATATTTGCACTCCCATGTTCATTGCATCGTTATTCTTTTTTTCTTTTTTCTTTAGAGACAGAGTCTCTCTATTTTGCCCAGGGTTGTCTTGAACTCCTGGCCTCAAGTCTCAGCCTCCCAATTAGCTGGGATTATAGGCACAAGACACTGCACTGGGCTGCTGCATTATTCTCAATAGCCAAGATATGGAATCTACCTAAGTGTCCATCAATGGATGAATAGATAAAGAAAATGTGGTATATATAAAAAATGGAATACTATTCAGCCTTGAAAAACAAAAGTCTGTCATTTGTGACAACATGGATGAACCTGGAAGACATTATGTTAAGTGAAATAAGCCAGGCATAGAAAGACAAATACAATTTCACTTATACGTGGAGTACAGAAAAATGTCAGACTCACATATAGAGAGTCAACTGGTGGTTATCAGAGGCTGGGAGGTGGGGGAACTGGGGAGATTTTAGCCAAAGAACACAAGATTTCAGTTAAGAAGAATAAGTTCAAGAGATCTATTGTACCTTATGGTGACTAAACTTAATAACAACATATTGTATATTTCAAAATAGTATGATAATTGCTTTAAGCATTCTCATCACACACACAAAAAATATGTATGTGAGGTAATGTACATGTTATTAAATTGTTTGGTTTATGCATTCCACAGTGTGTGTGTATGTGCGTGTGTGTGTGTGTATGTATATATATATATATAAACATGATATACACCATAAATGTATAAAATTTGTTAATCAAAAAATTAATTTTAGAAAGACAGAGTGGCATTGGCAAAGAATAGTCAAATTGATCCACTTGAGCAGAATAGAGAGCCAAGAAATAGTCCCACATAAATACAAGGAGCAAAGACAATACAATGGAGAAAAGATAGTATTGGTCAGGCACGGTGGCTCACGCCTGTGATCCCAGCACTTTGGGAGGCCGAGACGGGAAGATCACGAGGTTAGGAGCTCGAGACCATCCTGGCTAACACGGTGAAACTCCATCTCTACTAAAAATACAAAAAATTAGCCGGGTGCAGTGGCGGGCACCTGTAGTCCCAGCTACTCAGGAGGCTGAGGCAGGAGAATGGCGTGAACCCGGGAGGCGGAGCTTGCAGTGAGCCGAGATTGCGCCACTGCACTCCAGCCTGGGCGTCTCAAAAAAAAAAGAGAAAAGATAGTCTTTTCAGCAAATGATGCTGGAACAACTGGACAGCCATGTACAAGAAAAATGAAAAGATCTCTCTTAAAAGGTTACTGTGAAAGCCACCTGTGACAGTAACAGAAAGTGCCCAGCAGGGTCTCTGACACTTAGTAATGTAATCTCTCTCACTGTAATGTAATGGCTAAACTCAGCCCCTATCTCCATAAAACTTTCCCATAGAGGCAACAATGATTCCTGTCAGTCACCCAGTCCTGCCAATCCACTGGGTAGGATACAATATTGAAGGGCCCATCAGCACACTGGCCTTAGGGGGCTCTGCAGCCCCTTGACCTTGTGGATGATGCTGGTCTTAATCTCTTCTTGTCCCTGGCTAAAGACAGGCCCCTCCTGCGGAGGCCAGGTCAGAATGCTCATCTGATTAAGACTCTATTAAGAGTCAGGAATAACAAAAACAACAATAAATAAATAAACATAGCAACATAATCTATGTGTCTTAGTCCATTTCCTGCTGCTATAACAGAGTACTACAGACTGGGTAATTTATTTTGTTATTTTTCAAACAGGGTCTCTCTCTGTTGCTCAGACTGGAGTGCGGTGGCATGATCTCAACTCATTGCAACCTCCACCTCCCAGACTCAAGTGATCCTCCCACGTCAGCCTCCTATGTAACTGGGACCACAGACCCGCACCACCACACCCAGCTAATTTTTGTGTTTTTTTGTGGAGATGGAGTTTTGCCATGTGCCCAGTCTGGTCTCAAACTCCTGGGCTCAACCTTGGCCTCCCAAAGTGCTTGGATTACAGGCGTGAGCCACCACACCCAGCACAGACTGAGCAATTTATAAAGAGAATAAATGTATTTTCCACAGATCTGGAAGCTGGGAAGTCCAAGAGCATGACACTGGCATCTTATGAGGGCCTGGCTGCAGTATCATCCCACGGTGAGAGGTGGAAGGACAAAGAGGCTGAACTGAGTTTTATCTTGCCATACAATGGCATTAATCTATTCAACCTAATCAACCCTGAAAGGTCCCATATCGGCCAGGCACAGTGGGGTGGCTCACGCCTATAATCCCAGTACTTTGGGAGGTCAAGGTGGGCAGATCACCTGAGGTCAGGATTTCGAGACCAGCCTGACCAATATGATGAAAACCTGTCTCTACTAAAAATACAAAAATTAGCTGGGCGTGGTGGCACGTGCTTGTTATTCCAGCTACTCAGCAGGCTGAGACAGGAGAATCACTTGAACATGGGAGGCAGAGGTTGTAGTGAGCTGAGATTGTGCCATTGCACTCCAGCCCGGGCAACAAGAGCGAAACTCCACCTCAAAAAAATATAAAAATAAAAAAGTCTCACATCTTAATACCATTAGGATAGCAATTAAATATCAACATGAGTTTTGGTGGGGGACATTCAACCTTAGCACTAGGTATTCTGGTTTGTGTATTTTTTTAATCTTAATTCCTTCATTTCTACAATTATGAGATCTACAATTCGTCCACTATATTTGTTTTTTGGTTTTTGTTTTGTTTTGTTTTTTGGGTTTTTTTGTGGTTTTTTTTGTTTTTTTTTTGTTTTTGATTTTTGAGACGGAGTCTCGCTCAGTTGCCCAGGCTGGAGTGCAGTGGTGCCATCTCGGCTCACCGCAAGCTCCGCCTCCCGGGTTTACGCCATTCTCCTGCCTCAGCCTCCTGAGTAGCTGGGACTACAGGCGCCCGCCACCGCGCCTGGCTGATTTTTTGGATTTTTAGTAGAGACGGTGTTTCACCATGTTAGCCAGGATGGTCTCAATCTCCTGACCTTGTGATCCGCCCGCCTCGGCCTCCCAAAGTGCTGGGATTACAGGCGTGAGCCACCACGCCCAGCTGTTTTTGTTGTTTTTTTTTTTTGAGACGGAGTCTCACTCTGTCACCAGGTTGGAGTGCAGTGGCCTGATTTCAGCTCACTGCAACCTCTGGCTCCCGGGTTCAAGTGATTCTCCTGCCTCAGCCTCCCAAGTAGCTGGGACTACAGGCATGCACCACCATGCCCAGCTAATTTTTGTATTTTTAGTACAGACGGGGTTTCACCATGTTGGCCAGGATGGTCTCAATCTCTCGACCTTCGTGATCCCCCGCCTCAGCCTCCCAAAGTGCTGAGATTACAGGCGTGAGCCACTGAGCCTGGCCTCATCCACTATATTTGAACTGACCCAAAGGCCAGCGCTTTCTCAATTAAGTTCCCACAGATGAACAAAACCAAAATTCAGATTCTATTTTATTTATGGCTTAGAACTACCTACTGTTAAAACACACACACACACACACACACACAAACACAAAAAAACAAAAAAACTACCTACTATAAATTATTGAGGGTTAGTCCATTTAGTCCATTTTGGAGTTCATAACCTAAAGCAGAAACTCACATGATTGAAATGTCATTTTCCCAAAGGATCGTTATTAGTGTATCATTTAGATTGTCTTGCAAAAGTCTCATTTGTTGTTTTTTTCTAAATGGCTGCTAATCTTTTAAATTAACAGATATACGGCCAGGTGCAGTGGTTCATGCCTGTAATCCCAGCGCTTTGGGAGGCTGAGGCAGGCGGATCACTTTAGGCCAGGAGTTCAAGACCAGCCTGGCCAACATGGTGAAATCCAGTCTGTACTAAAAATATAAAAATTAGCTCCACATAGTGGCACATGCCTGTAACCCCAGCTTCTTGGGAGGCTGAGGCATGAGAGTTGCTTGAACTCGGCAGGCGGAGGTTACAGCGAGCAGAGATTGTGCCATTGCACTCCAGCCTGGGTGACGGAGCATCGCTCTGTCCACCCGCCAAAAATGTAGTTAATTTTCTTTTTTTTTTCCTTTTTTTTTGTTTTTTTGAGATGGAGTCTTGCTCTGTCACCCAGGCTGGAGTGCAATTGCACGATCTCAGCTCACTGCAACCTCCCAGGTTCAAGCAATTCTCCAGCCTCAGCCTCCTGAGTAGCTGGGATTACAGGCGGCTACCATCATGCTTAGCTAATTTTTTGTATTTTTACTAGAGACGGGGTTTCACCATGTTTGCCAGGCTAGTCTTGAACTCCTGACCTTAAGTGATCCACCTGCCTTGGCCTCCTAAAGTGCTAGGATTACAGGCGTGAGCCAACCGCGCCCGGCCAATTTTCAATGTTAATTGGTTGTGGATTGTTTAACCATATACTGCATAGTTTCACTTATCTATAACAACAGTAGTTTGGGGCTCTTATATTCTAATAATTAAGACTTTAGCTGTGTGCACATTGCAATTAAAGTATAAATCATGCATAACCTTATCACTAAGATACAAGAGGGAAAGCCCTTCTCCCCTAAAACTTTCACAAAGGTTCTGGGTTCTTTTCCCACTTAAGTGGGAAAAAGTCAGCTAATGAGGAATGTAAAGTTTTTGGCCTCATCTAAAGGTGCTTTGGCCTGCAACTGTGAGAAGCGCTGACTGCTGGGAAGGCCTCCCAGCCTGGTTCCTGGACTCCTACACCACGGCAGAGGCCATCTTCCCTCCCAGTGCAGAGTGATATCCAGATAGTAAGCTGGCTAGTAGCTGTCCACTCTCCAGCAATCCTGCCTTCTGGGGCATGGTTTTCTAAGGACCTTCCTGTTCCTAGATGATCAAAATTGGGACCAGCCACTCCCCTCTGAACCACCCCTGCTTCTGGGCCTGTGGCTATGCCCTCCAGTAACAACAGGACACCCCTTCAGAACACCCTGCAGGAAGCTGACATCTCTACACAGGCTCACACATGCACGGTGTGTGCACAGGACTTTGGTTCTAGTTCAGGAGGTATGGGGGGAGGCTCACTAGTCCAACAGAACTTGAGGCCTATACCAGTGTCATATCCCAGGAGCCAAAGTTACAAGGGATACAAAGTGCCCAGACCTACCAGAGAAGGCAAACCCCTACAGCATGCAGGGCTAGACAGGGGCAAGAAACAAGGTCATTCTGGGCCAGCAAGAAGAGGGAAGGGGAAATCACAGGCATACCTTGGAGATACTGCAGATTTGTCTCCAGACCATGGCAACAAAGTGAGTGACACAAACTTTTTAGTTTCCTATTGTGCATAAAAGTTATGTTTGTACTATACTGTAGTCTGTTAAGTGTACAGTAGCATTGTGTCCAAAAAAATGTGTATACTTAACGGAGTCTCGCTCTGTCACCCAAGCTGGAGTACAGTGGCATGATCTTGGCTCACTGCAACCTCCGCCCCCTGGGTTTAAGCCATTTCCTGCTGAGCCGTCCAAGTAGCTGGGACTACAGGTGCCCATCACCATGCCCAGCTAATTTTTGTATTTTTAGTACAGATGAGGTTTCACCATGTTGGCCAGGCTAATCTTGAACTCCTGACCTCAAGTTATCCACCCGCCTCAGCCTCCCAAAGTGCTGGGATTACAAGTGTGAGCCACGGTGCCTGGCCATATACTTTAATTTTAAAATATTTTATTGTTAAACAAATGCTAACCATCATCTGAGGCTTCAGCTAATCCTGATTTTTTGCTGGGGGAGGGTCTTGCCTCCATGGATCAGGGGCATGGTTGCTGAAGGCTGCTTTGACAACTTCTTAAAATAAGACAATGACGTTTGCCTTTTGCCGCATGGATTATTCCTTTCAATATTATTGTGCCTCAGGGAATAGGGAGGCCCAGAAAGCAGAGTCGGGAGAATGGCCAGTTGGTGAAGCAGTCACAACACACACATTTTTCCATTAAGTTTGCTGTCTTATATGAGCATTGCTCATGGTGTCCCAAAACAATCACAATAGTTAGAGGTCACTGTAACAGGTATAATAATGAAAAAGCTTGAAACATTTTGAGAATTCCACAGTGTGACACGGAGACATGATGTCTGTCTGCTGTTGGAAAAATAGCATCAACAGACCTGCTTTTTTTTTTTTTTTTTGAGACGGAGTCTCGCTCTGTTGCCCAGGCTGGAGTGCGATGGCCGGATCTCAGCTCACTGCAAGCCCCGCCTCCCGGGTTCACGCCATTCTCCTGCCTCAGCCTCCCCAGTAGCTGGGAGTACAGGCGCCCGCCACCTCGCCCGGCTAATTTTTTTTTGTATTTTAGTAGAGACGGGGTTTCACCGTGTTAGCCAGGATGGTCTCGATCTCCTGAACTCATGATCCGCCCGTCTCGGCCTCCCAAAGTGCTGGGATTACAGGCTTGAGCCACCGCGCCCGGCCATCAACAGACCCGCTTGATGTGCTTGACACAGGGTTGCCACAAGCCTCCAATCCCTAAATAAAAAACAGCGTCTGCAAAGAGCAATAAAGGGAAGCACAATAAAAAAGGTACATCTGCAAAGGGGAATCAGCACTTAAGCAAGGTCAGGATGAGCTTTCAAGTCAGGTGGACCTGGACATGAACCCTCCAGGCCCTACTACCAACCAGCTGTGGACCCTCGAGCATATCCAGCCTAGAGCTGCCCCTAACAGACACTTCCCCAGTGAGTGCTGAATGAAACCATCTGAGCCAATTTCCTCAGGTGCAAACCAGTGATGTAATTCCTACCTTGTAGAGTGAAGTGAGAAAAGACAGTGTTAAGAAAAGAAAAAGACATGCCGGGTGCAGTGGCTCACGCCTGTAATCCCAGCACTTTGGGAGACCGAGATGGGCGGATCACGAGGTCAGGAGATGGAGACCATCCTGGCTAACACGGTGAAACTCCATCTCCACTAAAAATACAAAAAATTAGCCAGGCATGGTGGTGGGCACCTGTAGTCCCAGCTGCTCGGCAGGCTGAGGCAGGAGAATGGCGTGAACTAAAGAGGCGGAGCTTGCAGTGAGCCCAGATTGTGCCACTGCACTCCAGCCTGGGCGACAGAGTGAGACTTTCTCAAAAGAAAAAAAAGGCCGGGCGCGGTGGCTCAAGCCTGTAATCCCAGCACCTTGGGAGGCCGAGACGGGCGGATCACGAGGTCAGGAGATCGAGACCATCCTGGCTAACGCAGTGAAACCCCGTCTCTACTAAAAAATACAAAAAATAGCCGGGCGAGGTGGCGGGCGCCTGTAGTCCCAGCTACTCGGGAGGCTGAGGCAGGAGAATGGCGTGAACCCGGGAGGCGGAGCTTGCAGTGAGCTGAGATCCGGCCACTGCACTCCAGCCCGGGCGACAGCGCGAGACTCCCTCTCAAAAAAAAAAAAAAAAAAAAAAAAAGACGCAAGACCTGTGGTAGCCTTTCCTTTCTGTCTGGCAGCAGCCACTGGGTAAACCAAGATGGTGCATACAAGTACATCCAGGAGCTATGAAGAAGCAGTCTGATGTCATGAGCTTTCTTCTGAGGGTCCGTTGCTGGCAGTACCATCAGCTCTCTGCTCTCCACAGGGATCCCCTCCCGGCCCCACCCAGCCCAATAAAACACGCTACTGGGCTACAGCCAAGCAAGGTTGCGTTATATAGAAGCGCCGTGGTGGCCGAAAATCCAATTCCTAAGAATGCAACTTAACAGCAAGCCTATCATGGTGTTAACCAGCTAGTTAGCTCAGAAGAGCAAGCTGGATGCCACTGTGGGGCTCTGAGTCCTGAATTCTCATTGGGCTGGTTAAAGATTCCACATACAAAGTTTTTGAGTTTATCCTAGTTGATGCACTCCATAACACTATCAGAAGGAAACCTGACACCCAGTGGTCCACAACAAGCACAGGGAGATGCGTGGGCTGATATCTGCAGGCCAAGAGAGCCATAGCCTTGGAAAGGGCTGTAAGTTCTACCACACTACTGGTGGTTCTCGCCATGCAGCTTGGAAAAGGTGTAATACTCTCCAGCTCCACAGCTACCACTAATGTAAGTAATGTTTGTAAAATTCATACCTAATAAACACTAGATTTAAAAACAAAACAAAACAAAACAAATCACAGACCTGTGGTAGGCTGGGCGCCAGTGCTCTAAAGCAAGTTCTGCCTAAACTGGCAGGAACATTTTTCACATCAGGAACAGGAGTTGTTCCTGGACTCTGCCTGGGGCCAGGCTGGGAGAGAGGTGGGGGCAGAGTGGGACAGAGGCAGGGGCAGGGCTGGGGGCCGGGGCCTGGGCAGGGCCAGGCACTGAAGTGAGGCCGAGGCCTGGAGGGAACCAGTTCCTGGTGGCTGTTGTGCAGCTCACACAGCTCCCTGCCAGGTCCCCCGCCATGGTCCCCCCTCTGCCCTGGCTCTCTCGGTGCCATTTCCTTCGCCTCCTTCTGCCCTCTTGGTCCCTGGCACCCCAGGGCTCCCGTGGGTGCTGCTCCCAAAACCCCAAGGCAAGCATGGAAGAGCAGACCAGCTCCAGAGGCAATGGGAAGATGACATCCACTCCCAGGGTAAGTGGCACCACAGGTAGGAAAAAGAGGGTGTGAGAATTTGTACTGGGGTATGGAAAAAAAACCCTCAATCCCACCCTGCACCACCCCACACCATGCCTACCCCTGCAGCTCTTTTCCTAAATTCAGCTACCAGCTCCTCTCCTCCCCTCCCCCAGTCCAGACCGCAGGGCTCCCTTCCCCCACCCCCACCCACAGCAGCACAGTCCACAAAGTCCTTGAACAGGATCTATTCCCCCTCACATAACAGTTAATTATTTCTTAGTGGGGAGGAGCTGCCGATCCTCTTTCCAGTGACCCCATATCCTTGTTCAAGGAAACCAGTTATGGCCCCTGGGCCAGGGAACTCTATCTGCACCCCCCCCACCAAAGGCCTATGCCCAAGACAGGGAGCTACCTGGGCTTCTCAATACAGGTGTCCTTAAAGGACCGGGTCAAAACCAGATAGGGAAGGTGGAATTTCTCACTTCCAGCCCAGAGCCTGCAACAGTTTCCCAGGGCCTCGGCCCCCTGCCCTGGCTGATGCTCCCTCCCCTAATTCCCTCACCAGGGCCCCGGGATCCACCGCACGGCTGAGCTGGCCCAAGCTGAAGAGTTGCTGGAACAGCAGCTGGAGCTATACCAGGCCCTCCTGGAAGGACAGGAGGGAGCCTGGGAGGCCCAAGCCCTGGTGCTCAAGATCCAGAAGCTGAAGGAACAGATGAGGAGGCACCGAGAGAGCCTGGGAGGAGGCGCCTAAGCTTCCCCTAGTGCCCACAGCACCCTCTGGCACTGAAAATCCATGTGCCACCCACCAGCGGCCTTGGGATCAAAGACACCCCAGCCGCTCCCAGACCAGAGAAAGTGGAAGAGACCCCCACAAATCGCGGGCAATTGGCAGGTAGTGGGGGAGCCAGGGCTCTGCCGTCTTAGTCCCATTCCCCTTTAATCTCACAGCAGGCAGGGCACCCAGGCCTTACAGGAATTTACCCTGGACCATGCCCTAAAATACCTCACCCCAAATACAATAAAGGGACGAAGCACTTATAGATACCACAGACACATGTGTTTCATTTTTAGTTTTGTTAAAAAAAATTCTGACAAATCAGAAATGGGGGTTCAGGAGTGGTGGTGATGCAAAAGATGGAAGCCATGGGGTGGGGGCTGTCAGGGGTGGGGGCAGTAGTGTCTCCTTCACCCCCACCCTGGTGTCCTCTCCTGAAGGACAGACGGTCACATTCCAGAATGGGCGAGTCTTCTACCGTGTCTGTTCAACTAAGGAGAAAACATAGCATGGTCAGAATAAGGCATGAAAAGGGGAAAGCAAGGCAGGAACACACAGCACACATGCAGATGCTGGTGTACTGTGTGGGTTCAGAGAACAGATGTGGGGGTGAGGGAAGGGATATAATACGATGAGAGAAGACAAGAGACCCCACATAAAGGTCAGGAAAGCATCCCAACACAGCATCAAAGATCAGGGGGCATGAACCAGCCAAGTGTCCATTATGCATCAGGTGCCAATGATCTAAGTGATGGGATTTAGGACAAACACACTAAGGAACAGGGAGGACCTAAAGGGTTTCATGAGATCAGTACTCACTGTAGGAGGAGATGTCTATCTCATCAGGCAGCTCACTAATATTGACCTCAAAGCGATCCTGCACATCATTGAGGATCTTGGCATCATTCTCATCGGACACAAATGTGATAGCCAAGCCCTTGGTGCCAAACCGGCCTGCTCTGGCCACCTGGAAGGAGACAGAGGGTAGCACTGGAAGATCAAAGAGGAAAGAGATCCAGAGGCAGGGATGAAGATGTACAAATAGAAAAGAAGGGAATGGGAGAGTGGGATTTCTTCAGCCTGTGGGGTTTACCCGATGTAGGTAGGTGTCAGAATCCTCAGGCATGTCATAATTAAAAGCAATGTTCACCCGCTCGATGTCCATGCCTCGGCCAAATAGGTTGGTAGCCACAAGAATTCGTCGTTGAAAATCTTTAAACTGCTGATACCGAGAAAGCCTTTGTGAGAAAGGAAATTTTAAAAATGTTGAGATGCCCTTCTCTCAACTGTCTTTCTCCCAAAGACACAAAATATCTTTCCCATCTTCAACTCACCTCTCCTCCTGGGGCATCCCACGGTGGATGGCAATGGCTGGAAAGTTCTGCTCCACCAGTAGCTGGGCCAAGGCAATGCACCGCTGCACAGACTTCACAAAGATCACCACCTGTTGTGGGGTGGGGTGGGAGGTGGGGGGGTCGCGAATTGGGGGAATAGGAGTCCATAGTGTGTGTGAGACATTACATGGGAGAGAGGAGTTTCTAGTAATTACGTTCTCAGGAATTCCTCTTCATCTCTCTTATTCCCCCATTATATATTTAGAGCAGAAGAGGAAATATAACTTTATTTTAGCACTGATTTTTCCCTAGGGAGGCTGGCCTCTGAGGTAGCACAAAGTTCAGAAACCAAAACTGCCAGACATGGTAGGAGACAAGGATGAGATCACCTCATGAAAAAGTGATAAAAAACTAGAATTAAGATCTGGGGGGGTAACTGATATTCCTGCTCACCAAAACATTAAACCTAAGGGAGCTATCCTAATTCTATAAAGTAGTTTTAAGTGCAAATAGGCCACTCACAAGTATATTAATGAAACACTTTTTTGACATGGGGTCACTGTCCCCCAGACTGGAGTGCAGTGGTGCAATCGTGGGTCACTGCAGCCTACACCTCCTGGGCTCAAGAGATCCTTCCACCTCAGCATCCCAAGTAGCTGGGACCACAGGTGCACACCACCACACCCAACTCCTTTCTTTTTTTTTTTTTTTTTTTTTACTATTTGTAGAGATGGGCCTCTCTCTGTTACCCATGCTGGTCTTGAAGTCCTGGGCTCAAGCGATGTTCCTGCCTCAGCCTCCCAAAGTACTGGGATTTATGGGCATGAGCCACTGCCCTGCACCCAGTCACAAATGCTTCTCTTGAATAAGCAGTTATTAGAGGAATTAAACATGTAAGAACCCTAACTTGCCCCCCAAAATCATTTCAAGCCTTTAACAACTTCCTAAAACCTTTCAAGGACTTTTGGAGACAAGGTCTCACTCCACTGCCCAAGCTGGAGCACAGTAGTGCAATCATAGTTCACTGCAGCCTCAATCTCCTGGGCTCAAGCTATCCTCCCACCTCAGCCACCAGAGTATCTGGGACTACAAGCATACACCACCACACCTGGCTAACTTTTTCTTCTTTGGTAGTGAAGTTTCGCCATGTTGCCCAGACTGGTCTCAAAGTCCTAGACTCAAGTGATCCACCTGCCTCAGTCTCCCAAAGTGCTGGGAGTACACACATAAGCCACCGTACCTGGCCAAGGATCTTAACTTTTGAAGTTTATTTTCCTTGAGGTTATTGAGGACATACATATCCATGCCAACCACAGAATAGAAAAGCAGCTTCCACCTTACTCATGCTCAGCCCCTAATGTTTACACCCTCATAATTCTCTCCCACATCACACATGTGATTTCCTCAATAAAAGTGTACTTAATATCCAGGTTTCTGCTACAGCTGGAGTGCTCCAATGCTCATCCCCCTACTGGACGTGTAACTGACCTGGTTGAACTCAAGGACATCCAGAAGGTCAAAGAGCTTCCGGTTCTTCTCGTTGTCCTTCAGTTTCACGTAGTACTGCTGCAACCCATGCAGCGTCAACTTCGTCTCATCATCCACGAAGATCTCCATTGGCTGGGGGGGAGGAAGGGGTGGGGAACGGGAGGAGGGCAGAGTGGGGGGGTTAAACCTGGGGGGGTGGAGGAAGCTGATCTCCAATACACCCCATGGGGGGATGGGGAGGAAAGAGAAGATTGAAAACCCCACCCCACTCCCAAAACTACCCATATTTTACTGTGGTCTCTCTCACATTACATCTAATTTCCTTCCTATCAGAGGGGTTTTAAGACTGCCCAACTAAAAACTATCATGGGAAAGAAACTGCAAATGAAGTAAAGGAGCAGTGAAACCACCCAATGGCACAGATGCCACTACCTCAAATAGAGGTGGGAGAAGAAAGAAAAAATGTGGAAGATGATTCTCAAAGGGAGAGCAAGGCCCAAACGTCTGGGAAATGATGGGAGGCAGTGACTCAAGGTCAGAATAACTCCATCACAGCTGCTTATAAGAACATGGGGTGGGGGCAGGACAACTGCTCCATTTGATTCTCCTACTTCAACTAAGAGAATCTCATATACATTAGGAAAGTGGATGTCAATTTTAAGATCAGAACACTGCAATGGACAGTCAAAATGCCACTTAAGGAGAAACAAAAATTACTCAAGATAAGTAACTTGCCGTCAGACCACAACAGGATAATTTTAGATGAGACTGGTCTCTTCACTAAGAATTAAACCATCTACAGGTTTACAGGGAAGGTATCAGTAAGTGGTATTAAAAAACCAAATTCAGACCAGGCAGATATGCTTTTAAGGGACAGGATCTCACCATGTTGCCCAGGCTGGAGTGCAGTGGCTATTCACTGGCACAATCATAGCACATTATAGCCTCAAATTCCTGGGCTCAAGTGATCCTCCTGCTTCAGTCTCCCGAATAGCTGGGACTACAGGCACACACCATTATACCTCACTGCATTCATCTTTAAAATTTAAAAACCCCCTGAAGGGGAGGAGAGTAACAAAGACAGAAATTACCACAACTCCAAAACACAACTTTCCTAACACTTTTGTACTTCTCTGGGGGAAGATAGTTAATATTAAGACCCAGAGGACAAAATAGGAAAGGATGGGTATGTCATGGGAAAAAACAGAAACCCAATCCCAAAAGGCAGGTTTTGATACAGGGTCTTACTCTATCACCCAGGCTGGAGTACAGTGGCACAATTACAGCTTACTGCCGCCTCCGTGTCCCAAGCTCAAGCAAACCCTCCTGCCTTAGCCTCCCAAGTAGCTGGGACTACAGGCATGCGCCACCACGCCTGGTTTTTCTGGTAGAGACAAAGTCTTACTACACTGCCCAGGCTAGTCTCAAATTCCTGGGCTCAAGCAATCCTCCCATCTTGGCCTCCCAAAGCACTGGGATTAGAGGTGAGCCACCAGGCCCAGCCAAGGCAGGCTTTCTAAAGAGAAGTTCCATGGCCTTCTTCAAATCTCATTCTAGCCCCAAATAAAGCTAAAGAGTTATCATCCCACGGGAAGGAACACTGCAGGGAGAACACACTCCACTGCTTATGCAATTGGCCCCACCTAGCCCCAAACCCTAACACCCACCCGATTACATCCACTTTACCTTTCCTATGTCCCTCTCCTCTGAGTATTAAAAAAAACAAAAAAATTTTTTAAGGAAAAAAAAAAAAAATCTACCACCCCATTGAGGACACCCCTCCCCAACACATATGGGGGGAAACGGGGCACGGCACGCGTTGGGTTCAGGAAAAAAACCGGGAACGGAAAAAGAGGCTGGTTTGGTCCTCAGCTTCCTGGTCAGGTTTCCCCGCGGCCTCCGCTGCCGCCATCCACCGCTGGGTGCCGTCTGCATTCCCTCGCCGCGCCACGGTGCTTCTCTGTTGCCGGCTCACATCAACCGAGGTTCCAGATGGGTGCAAGGAGATGTGGGTGGGAAGGAGTAGGGTATCGGGGATTGAGGTGCCAAAGGCCCCCACCCCTGGAGGTGGGGAAGGGGAGGATTCATTTGTGCTGATGCTCTTCTTTTGGACATGCCCTGCCATCTGTCTGTCCCTCTCTTGCTCTCCTGCCACCGGAAAGTAGGAGTTTTGGTGAGCAGAAGGCTCCAGCTGTATGCTCGACGCCACCTTGACAGTGCGTGGCTGTAGGGGGCACGTAAGAGACGATGGGTGGGTGGTAGGGCAGAAAAATTCTGCCCTCCCCCAAAGGGAGAAGAGGTTCAAAAATGTTGTGATTTTTGAAAAAGTCGAACACTACCCGCTCTCACATTAACCCGACCAAGTCTTCCGGAGTTTCCCTGGCACCCGCGCAGACCCTAACACTAGCTGTCTCTGCTTCTGTATGTCTCTTCAAGGAGTCATTACTCCCAGTTGGGCACAAGCCGCCTTCTTGGCACTTGAATGACAAGGGAGTCTGAGGAAGAGGGCGAGGAAGGGGAGGAGGCAGCGGGCGGGGAGTGGAGGGAGAGAAGGTAGAAGGGTATTTACATCTTGCATGAACTTGCGGCAGACTGGACGGATCTCTTTGCTCAAGGTAGCACTGAACATCATGACCTGCTTCTCGTGGGGGGTCATGCGAAAAATTTCCTGGACATCCCGACGCATGTCTAGAAGAACAAGGAAAAAAATTGTAGGAGAAAATAAGCAAGCATGATAAACAAAGATTAGAGGTAGACTTTCCAGTGAGGTGAAGATTGCTGGAAATAGTAATAACACAACGGAAAGAGCAATGGACTTGGAATCAAGAATTGGGATCAGATTCCAGCTGTTCGTTTTAACCAAGCAAGAAATAAGATAAAACCCCAAAGTTCCCAACTATAAAATGGGGACAAAGCCCAGTGCAGACGCTCTCAAGGCCTTCGAAACATGCTTTACAGGCCCTTCTCCCAATCCTTTCCTGTCCAAGCCCCAGCCAGCCCTCAGGAGACTACAAGTATCAACCATATATTACATTCCAGGTAGCAGAGTCCATCTATGACTCTCTGGATCACTTTTCTATCAAGTCAGGCAAATATGACATCGCTACCTGGAGCCCACCTTTATAACTCACCACACTGAATTGCCGAAGACCATCTGTAATGACTTATGGGGCCTATGTCCAACCCCACACTCATTCACCAAGATTCAAATCTTACAGAAAAAACTTCCATTAACCCCACTTGGCACACTAGAATACCACACCACACGAACTGCTACACTCTCTACATTAATCCCAGACCTGAGTCTAGAAACTTATTCAGCTATAAATTCTGACTGTAAATGCTGTGCTGGAGATGCCAGAAGGGTACTGTCTTCTCTTTCAGTTTAGAATCTCCCCTATGACTTCCAGTATAGGAATCTATAATGAAAACGGTGGTGGTGGTAATAACTTAGGCCTGAAATTACCGAAGTCTCCTATTCTCAAAGATTAAAAACAAAAATCATAGAAAGATGATAGATGACATCCTTTACTGTGCTTAAAAGCATAATAAAGCCCAACCAGGGAACCCAGAGCCATCAGTCATGGGTGATAGATAAGAGTCGTCCTTGCACTGAGGCGCTCCTGTTTCAAATAAACATCATTTGGCTCCAAAGAACAACTCCCCAGCATTAGCCAAGTCCCAGCACTGCCACTCACCGAGCTGTTCAAGCATCTTATCACATTCATCCAAAATAAAGTGTTTAATGTGTTTGAGGTTGAGGCTCTTATTTCGAGCCAGGGCTAGGATACGGCCTGGAGTCCCCACGACGATATGCGGGCAGTTCTTCTTCAGCACCTCTTCATCCTTCTTGATAGACAGACCACCAAAAAAAACAGCAACCTGCCGAGAGCCAGGAGCAAAGAGTCTCAAAAAAGAGGAAGGAAAGAGTCCAATCCCCCCAGAGTTCCCACTGTTTGAGCTAAACCAATTTTTAGCATGTTTCAAAACTAAAACGAACTCTAGAGGTCACCTAATTTAGAAATGTTATGTCCCCCCACCAAACACTGAGGGTGACTGCCTAAAGTTACATAGCTAGTCGGAGCAGTCAGGACAATAATTCAGTTCTTCTGACTTAATCTAACCGTCTTCCTTCATTTATGAGGCCAAGCTTCATTTTAAAAATAAAGGAGTCAGGTGTGGTGGCGCACGCCTATAACTCCAGCTACTCGGGAGGCAGAGGTTGCGGTGAACCAAGATCTCACCATTGTACTCCAGCCTGGGCAACAAGAGTGATATTCCGTCTCTAAATAAATAAATAAATAAATAAATAAATAAATAAAATAAAGCCAGGCCCGGTGGTTCACGCCTATAATCCCAGCAGTTTGGGAAGTCGAGGCAGGTGGATCACTTGAAGCCAGGCGTTCAAGACCAGCCTGGCCAACATGGTGAAACCCCATCTCTTCTAAAATACAATATTTACAAATTTACTACTAAAATACAAAAACTACAAAACTTAGCCAGGAGGCTGAGGAAGGAGAATCGCTTGAATGCAGGAAGTGGAGATTGCAGTGAGGCGAGATTGAGCCATTGTACTCCAGGCTAGATGACAGAGCGAGACTCCATCTCAAAAAATAAAAAATAAATAAAGGACGGCAAGAAATTACCAGGATTAGTATAAAGTACCACAAAAAAACACATGGAACATTAAGTTTTCCTAAATAAACCCAGAATCTCAAACTCCTTCATACAAACCCCATGAAATTACTGCTTTGGGTGAAATATTATCACTTCCTGTTAAAACCATTAGGTGAATAGTGGGTTAGGGATCTGGGCCTTGGTACAGTGTCAAATAACACCAGAAACTCTAGTTTTAAGGGGGAAAAGAATGACCATGGAATCAGACTGTCACGATGCTAATCCTATGGTAAACCTAAAATCACTAATGAGGCCAGGCACAGTGGCTCACACCTGTAATCCCAGCACTTTGGGAGGCCGAGGTGGGTGGATCACTTGAGGTCAGGAGTTCGAGACCAGCCTGGCCAACATGGCGAAACCCTGTCACTACCAAAAAAAAAAAAAAAATTAGCCGGGTATGATGGCACACTGTAGTCCCAGCCACTCAGCAGGTTGAAGCAGGAGAATCGCTTGAACCTGGGAGCTGCAGGCTGCAGTGAGCTGAGATCGCACCACTACACTCACAGCCCAGGGGACGCAGCAAGACTCCATCTCAAAACAAATAAATAAAAATAAAAATAACTAACATAAGTCAACCCGATTTGTGGCATAACAGGAGATACAGCATTACCTATGAAGGATAATTGCCAAAAATACTTAACTTCAATCAGATTTTTTTTTTTGAGATGGGAGTCTCACTTTGTCACCCAGGCTGGAGTGTAGTGGCACAATCTCAGCTCACTATAACCTCTGCTTCCTGGGTTCAAGCGATTCTCCTGCCTCAGCCTCCCAAGTAGGTAGGACTACAGGTGTGTGCCACCACGCCCGGCTAATTTTTGCATTTTTAGTAGAGACAGGGTTTCATCGCATTGGCCACACTGGTCTCGAACTCCTGACCTCAAATGATCCACATGCCTTGGCCTCCCAAAGTGCTGAGATTACAGGTGTAAGCCGCTGCGCACTTGGCCAGAATCCTCAATATTCACACACCCCTGAAGCTGTTTTAAAGTTTCTGGCTTTCTCTGCCACACACCCCAAAATTACCAAACTGATAGGATTCAAAGTCAGTATAAAGTAGTAAAAAAAAAGGGTGGTCTCGGTTAAGCATCATCCATAGCCCAATTACGAATCCTCCCGTTACATAGGATCTTAACACTGTTAAACCATGGCAAACTAAAACTTCTCCAAAATAAAGAGACTACTGGCCTACAAGTTTCTTATCCCTCCAACTTGCCACACCCTCACTCTGAGGTCTCTTTACCTCGGCTTACCTTGACATTGGGCATGTATTTAGAGAAGCGCTCATATTCCTTGCTGATCTGAAAAGCCAACTCCCGAGTGTGACACATCACCAGCACAGACACCTTAGGCAGGAAGTAGACCGAGACATACCATGAGTGTAGCCCTTCATCGTTCCCTCCAGGGAAGTGACTGACAAAAACACACCTGGGCCGATAATAAATGACTTCAATTCTGTGATCTAAATCACGAACCCCATGCTTGGATAGAACATTCCCCACAGCTGTCAGGTTGTCAAGGGTAACCGAGGTCATCATGTAGCTAGGACAAAAACACCCTTCCCTTATAGTCCTAACCAAAACCCCTTCCCCAGCACTCTCCCCAAATATACCTGCCCAGTAACTGGCTCCAGCTGTTGCAGTGTGGCCAACACAAACACTGCTGTCTTTCCCATGCCCGACTTGGCCTGGCACAGGACATCCATTCCCAGAATGGCCTGAGGGATGCACTCATGCTGGACTAAAAGTAGGGAGAAAAGATAAATTAGACTTCAGTCTCCAGATAACTCTACAACCTTTTTCATCATGCCAAGCCCATTTCTTACCACTCAATTCTCAAAATCTAGTATTTACCTGGTTCTTGCCAACTTCCAGACCCCTTTTACCTCTCTCTGCTCAATTATATTCACCTCAAAATCAGACTCTCCTAATTCATCCCAGCTTTGGCCTCCTCCAGATCTAGGCCTTCCCAGTCCTACTAACAGCCCCCTTGCATCTACCAACCGCTCACCTTCAATGCTCCTGGCTCTGTCCTTATTTTTCTTAATCTGTAACAATTCATGACATCTGAATACCTGCTAAAGACATTTCTCCTACTTAGGTTGCCATACTTCGGGTCACATAACAACAACCCGGGACAAAATGAAGGACTTGGTACCTGACCCAGGAGCCAGTCATCTCTAAACCAGTCATAGAGGTTTCCAGAGGCCACAGTTGGCCTGGCCCAACAGAGGGAGACTACAGGTCCAATCAGGACCTTTCTGGAAATTTAAAATTACAAGTCAAATGACAAAATTAAAAATAAGCAGACAAAAGAAGTCAGTCACAGGAATGAATGGCAGACCTAGAAGCTACTTTTGGATAATTAGCACTTTGGTGCTATCATGAAAGAAAGAACAAGTCTGTATAATCCTCCTCTATCCAAAATCGTTTTCGATACTTATCTCCTGATTTTTTTTTTCCTCACTGTCTCCCCGGCTGGTGTACAGTAGTGCAATCACGGCTCGCTGAAGCCTCAACCTTCACCTGCTTCGTTTAGTAGAGACAGGAGTCTCCCTATCTTGCCCAGGCTTCTCTTGTACTCGAGCTCAAGTGACCACCCCTCCTGCCTTGCCCTCCCAAAGCGCTGGGATTACAGGCGTGAGCCCCTGCACCTGACCCTGATCTAGCCTTAAGTATAAACTTTTACCACCTGAGCAACAACAAACACATCTTTTTATTGTACCCTTAAAGTGCCCAATGAGCACTACATGCCCAAGAGAAAATTTACCTTCTGACGGATGCTCAAAGCCACAGTCGACAATGGCCCGGAGCAACTCTGGCTTGAGCAGGAAGTCACGAAAGCCAGAGCTGTGGATGGAGACATAGGAGCCCTTGACATCCTTCTTGGCAGGGGCCTCAGCCCCATCTCCCCCAGCTGCTGTCTCCACCTCATCATCTTCATAGTCCAAGAGCTCATTGTCCACATCGTTCTCTGCCATAACTGGGCCGGCAGGGGAAGACGGGAAGGGGGATCTGGATGGGTTCTCGCAAAACAGGTGAAAACAAGGGGTGAAGAGTAGGGGATTGAGGAACAGCAAAGGAAAATAAAGATACTATTTCTAACAGAAGAGCTGGGGAGGGGGAAAAAAAAAAAAGCAAGACTTAGTCACGAGCAGAGCCTTCACCACCTCTTTTCCATTCCCAGTTCCCACTTTCCCTAAACTAGGAAACTTTTACATGGAAAAAAAAACAGATACACAACATAAAAACGAAAAGCAAATACAACAGAACAGAAAAAGCAGCACCAGCGAAAGTGGTTAGGACACAGGTTCCCAACAAGATTAGCAATCACAGTAGCGGAAACCAGAAAAGTTGGAAGGGGAAGACCAACTTATAAATTCTTAATCTGAAAATAACAGTGAGGAAATATAATAGATAATAAAAGATAAAATATGATTAATAACTTAGTAAAGTGGAAAATGGAGATGACAAGCAGAGTCCTGGAAAGTCCTCAAAGGAAGACTGTGCTTTCCCTATTATAATCCCACCGTTATGGATGCCTAACTCAGCAGCCATCAGTCAAGGGTGATAGATGAGGGTCATCACTGCGCAAAGCGCTCATCTTTCGAAAAGAAAACATCATATGGCCGCCGTCCACCTCCCATAGCTCTCAGCCTCCCACTTCTCAGTATCCTCTCTTCCGTTGTTTAAGAAAGCCTTGTGTAATTAGCATGGGGGGGAGGGGCGGTGCAAGACAAATGGCTCGGCCACCAAAAAAAAAAAAAAAATCCATGTCTCCACCCTACAATAACAAAGTTAATAGTTGACAGAGAAAGGCAATCCCCGCCCAGGCTTTAACAGGATCTTTACCAAGTGGTCTGACATCACTGTTGCGCTACGAAGGTGAGACTCCTTTTGGAGAAACATACAATGACACCAATAGTAAACACTTGTAAGGCACTCCAAATTAACTTGGGCGAGTCAAGGTGAGAAAAATCCAACTGGGCCCAAAAACCGGCTCCTCCTCCCAGTCCCACCGTGGGCCAAAAAAGGGCTCAAGAAAGGACAAGTAAGGTGATAAGAGCCCCGCCCTCCGCAAATACCAAGACCAAGGGACGCCTAGCGCCGCCTCTCATTGATGCTGAGGCCTCCAATATGAAAAGAACCTACTGGAAGAAGGGAGCAAAACGAACACAATGGCGCCGAGGACACCATCTTGGATTGGGCCCCCCCTTAGCTTCCCTTCCTTCCCCCAAGAGCTCTTTGCTCTCGAAAGGGATGCAAGCTACGGAAATGGGGAACCAACTAGGCCCCAGAGACCAGACGATCGCCTGTGAAAAGGGTATCAGGAACCCATGTGACGGGATGGGTGCGAAGAAGCGCAGATGGCAACGGATTGTAGTGAACGCCAAAGCTTACCTAAGCAGGCAGAGCGCGTATGGCGGCAGCAACAGCGACGAAGGAGGGAAATCTGCCTTCACTTCCGGTTGCAGGCTTCTCTCTACTCCAGCCTCCCGCCTTCTTGGCTGCAAGAGCGCAGGCGCAAGGGACCGGAAACGGGGCCTTCCGCGGTTGTACAGATCCGTGCGCTCCAGGCTTGCCTTTGGAAAATGCCTGTCTGAAATTTGTTTTAAAACCGTTTCTAACTTCCCTGCTACCGCCAGTAACAAAACGTATAAAGGAAACTAACGTCTCCTCCCACTGTTATCTTTCTTCTGTTGTCGTACTCCTCTCCATGCCTCTCATCTCTTCGTTTAGGTTTTTGCCATGCAGGTCTTCTCTCTAGGCACTCCATGGATGCGCGAGGAACCGGTGTGGCGAGGGCTGCGAGTTCCCACGGGGTCCTTGGCCCGGTAGTGAAGGTGACCTGAGGGCGGCTGGGCAAGCACTAGGAAACGGCAGGCCCTAGCTGAGGGGAGGGGCGTTGCCCGACTCTTTCCCAGTCGTGGGGCTAGTGGGCGGTATTTTCCCAAAAGGATGCTGTCCGAGGTAGCTGCGGCCCTAGGGCCAGGGAGTCAGGAAGGTGTTCTGAATCCGAGCGGGAAGACGGGGTCTGGATTCGGCCCCAAGTGTCAATAGTAGGGCTTGAGGGTTATACTACATTCCATTAATACTGTTTTTCTTTTTGTTTTGAGACAGTTTCGCTCTGTCGCCCAGGCTGGAGTGCAATGGCGTGGTCTCGGCTCACTGCAACCTCTGCTTCCTGGGTTCAAGCGATTCTCCTGCCTCAGCCTCCCAAGTAGCTAGGATTACAGGCGCCCGCTACCACGCCCAGCAAATTTTTGGTTTTTTAGTAGAGACGGGTTTTCACCCATGTATGACCTCAGGTGATCCACCTGCCTCGGCCTCCCAAAGTGCTGGGATTACAGGCGTGAGCCACCTCACCCGGCCCATTAATACTGTTAATTCGAGCAGAATGTTCTTGGCCCCACCCCAACAGCCCCATTGTTCAACCTGGATTTTTTTTCCTGAATGAAACATTTGCCATCCCTGTCTTTGAGATGGGGAGCTACAAAAGTAAGACCTGATGTCCTGCTGTGTAATAAAACAACAAACGTTTGACCCTCTCCCTGTTAGCACACTTAATCTTTTAATACTAAGGAGTAGGTACCGTTCTTGTCATCTTATTGACAGAAGCAAAGCAACATATCCCAAGCAGTACAGCTAGTGAGGTTACAGCCAGGATGCAAACATCTCTAATTCTCTATTGTATTCTGCCTCCCTGCTCAAAGAATCTGGTTAGTAAATACACTACGGGTTACCTTATTGGTTCAAATTCTTGGTGAAGCAAGCTTGTCTTCAGTGATAAAATGAAGTAACTAATTCAAGAATAGTGTCATAGAAGGTATTTTCCCACGTATCATTCAATTTATGCAAAAGTATCAACTGCCTCCCTTGTGCCACATGCTGTCCTAGGTTCTGGGGACACAGCAGTCAACAGCCCTTTTCTCACAGTGTTTACATTACAGGGAAGAAAACACATAAAGACAAATATAATGTCAAGTATCGATAAGTGTTCGGGGTCCAGTGGCTCAGGCCTGTAACCTAACCCTTGAGGAAGCCGAGGCCGAAGGATTGCTTGAGCCCAGGAGTTTCAGACCAGCCTGGGCAACAGTGAATCTCTACAAAAAATTTTAAAATTAGCTAGGCATAGTGGCACTCGCCCGTAATCCCAGCTACTCAGGAGGCTGAAGTGGGAGGATCATTTGAGTCCAGGAGGTCAAGGCTGCAATGAGCTGGAACTCTAGCCTGGGCAACACAGTGGGACCTTGTCTCAAAAAACCAGTAGCAGTAAGTGCTATGAAGAAAATGCAAGGTAAAGGGGCAAAGAGCACTTGCTCCTACATTCCAGCTTTTCTCTATAGTTGCCATCTATAGTCGTCAGATTCCCAAATGAGGAACCATGTTTCTCCCTTTAGAGAAATAATAAAGTACTACTTGTTCTTGTTTCCCCAACATGTTTCAAAGGATAGCCATTTGGGCTGTTTAGGGAATATGTAAACAAAAAACAAGAAAGTGACTGAAGGCCGGGCGCAGTGGCTCACACCTCTAATCCCAGCACTTTGGGAGGCCGAGGCAGGTGGATCACTTGAGGTCAGGAGTTTGAGACCAGCCTGACCAACATGGTGAAACCCCATCTCTACTAAAAATACAAAAAATAGCCACGTGTGGTGGCACACACCCATAATTCCAGCTGCTTGGGAGGCTGAGACAGGAGAATCACTTGAACCCGGGGGCAGAGGTTGCAGTGAGCCGAGATCGCGCCATTGTATTCCAGCCTGGGCAACAAGAGCAAAACTCCATCTCAAAAAAAAGTGGCTGAAAATGAGAAATGATGAGGCAAAAGGAGGCTGCTTCAACTCACCAATTTATTTGCCAATAGTTATTTTATTGATACTTTTTTTATTGTTACAATGGGAAAGTAAGGTGTCAAGGATGTAGAAAGGAAGGGCATGCATATGAGGGAACACAGTATCATTTTAGATCTTGGAAAACAATGAGCATCTGATAAGTCTCTGGGGAAATAGGAAAGGAGGAAAATCCAATAAAGAGAAAGATCAGCATAAGAAAAACAAAGACAGCCTACAAAATGCAGTTATCTACCTGGAATTGTAAGCGAGGGGCTAAATGTAGTCATCTCCTCTTTTTGGAGATCAGAAGGTCTCTGGGAAAAGAGAAAAACCAATTATTCAGAAAATAACTAGGGTCACAGAATGAACAAGTGGAATTAGAGAGCCACTGATGGAAGTGAGGAAACAGCAGTGTAGGTTTTGGCCGGTGAGCAGGTGGTGGTAATAGTATCATAGGGTTGCTAATTATTGAATCACTGCTACTACATGGGAGGAACTGTGCTAGACTTTACAGAATGATTCCAAATCATTGAAGCAACCCTCACAAGGTAGGCATTATTATCATCCCAGTTTCACAGAGGAGGACATCGAGGCTACCAAGTTAAGTAGCTTGTCCTGGTTCCACAGCCAGCAAGCAACAGGGTCAAGAGAGGGGACCCACATCTGCGAGACACTGAAGTCAGGATGTTTTCCACATTCCTACTTCCCCATATTACAAATTTCACAGAGGGTTTAGGTGAGAATGACTTGGGAGTTTACAAAGTCCCAGTGAGGGTTAAAGAACAACAAGGAGATTCAGATGTGAGCAGGATATTTATAAGTGTCACAAGAAAATTATTGGATCCTGCCTCCCAGGATTTTTAGGGGATGGAAAGAAGACAGGGATTATGGTGGGAGGTGATTTTGATTGGAGGATTTCTTTGAGGGAGGGAACTGGCAGAAGGAGTCAGGCCCTAGGCAGAAATCCGGTAGTTGGGGTGGACTTGGGGCCTGACGTCGCAGACCATGCCAAGAAGCTGGGCCAGGACACGCTCTCGGTTTCTCTGCTGGGAGCTCTGCATGCCCTGCACCTGGCGCCTTGTAGCCTGCTCCACCTCAGCGGACAGGTTCCCCTGGGAACCCATGGCCTGGGGGGTAGGGAGAGGGGTGGAAGAGAGAAAGGGAAAAGCAGAAACAGAGAGACAAGGGTCCAGGCATATGAGGGGAAAGATCCTGAAACAAAGCCTAGAAGAAAGGCCCTCTCAGAAACCACCCCCATCCCACAGAAATATCCCAACACCAAAGAGATCAACCCTTTCCCCTTAGACCTAACATGCAACTTCACCCTAAAACAGACTGTAATATCCCCACCACCTCACCGTCCATGACCATAAAACTCTACCCTCCACCACAAATGTTAATCATACTCCACATAGATGTTATACTTTACACAGACTGTGACATTCCACCCATAAGCTCTATGTGGCCTTCAAAAATCCCAGACTCTCTTACATATCATCACAAAGTTTCACCAATGTTGTGGTCCCTGCCAGGGTCCCCTCAGCGTCAGCCCTCTGCCACCATATTTTCTTGTTGAGTCACCCTTACACACCTCACAAGATGTACCCACCAGCTTGCACTGGGGTCTCATACCAACTCTGCCTCAACTCACCGCCTGCTGCTTGCTCTGGAATTCCTGCTCTCGCTCTCTGCGGTATTGCTCCACCTCCATCTGTGCCTCCTCCTTTGCCTGCTTCAGTCTCCGGGCCTTCCCTGGAGGCAGAAGAAAGGACAGTGGGTGGGGTGGGCCCACACACACACACATGTAATAGCAGGGGTCAGTCCCTTCCAGAAAGTTATACAGCCTTCTCTCAGCCAACCAGGGGCCAGATTCTAATATCCATCCATTTCTTCCCTCCTAACCAGCCTCCAGACCCTAGCTGTCTTCCCACCAGCCTTGGGTTTTCCCAAAATGTTTGCGTCCCCCACCCCCAATTTTCTTTCCAGACTCCTAAGGGAGGAAAGAGGAGACTCACTCTTTCTGGCATCTGCCACCTTCTCAGCTGCCCGCTTCTCAGCTTGCAGAAGCTGCTGGATACCCTGGGACTGACTGGCCATTTCTGTTGTTATGGCCAATGCTGTTTTGAATGCTGTGAAGGTACCAGATGGCTCCCACCCCCCACCGCTCACTTCTCCTCCTCCAGCTCGTTGCTACAGTCCTCCACTACCCCTGGGTCTTAGTGCTCCCCTTCTCACTCAGCCTACTGCACCGGGTGTTTCCCCCAATCTCATCCTCCTATTGATGACTGGTCCTGCTCTCTAGCACTTCTTGCTCAGGCAGTACCCAAAGGGGCCGCCTGGGAGCAGCAGAGACCAGGCCCAAAGCTGTGGGTTTATAACAGATTAGTCATCCCAGTCGGAAAGGTCTAGGGATGAGGCAGGGGCGGAGACGGGGGAGTACTGGGGTGGGAGAAGGAGAACTTGATTGGTGGGAGAAGGAGAACTTGATTGGTGGTATCAGAGGAAGCATAAAGGGTTGTGAATGGGGTGAAAAGGTAAGGATGTCATCATGCAACCTGTGTTGGGAAAAGAGCATTCTGGGCTTAATTCTAAACTAACTCTCTCCCTTTCTCTCGCTCTCCACCACCCCGCCCCCTCCCCGCCTCCCGTTGTTAACATCTCCATCTTTTTCTACATAATTCTCAAGTACAAATTTCTGCATCTCACTTGCCCTATCCTACGATAGTCTTCTTCTGTCTTTTGTGTGTATTTTTTCTCTTTTTTGATCTGTCCCTGTAATTGGCCCACTGTGGTTTTTGTTTTTGTTTTCCATGTTTAATGTGATTTTTATCCTATCTTTATCTCCCGTTTTCTCTCTCTTCTCATCTTTTCGTCCATCACTGAACCATCTCCTCTCTCTGCCAAGTTAGAGGAGGCGGGAAAAAACCTCCAAATAACTCTCTTTTCTCTCTCCCCTCTCCTCCCCTCCCCTCCCCTCCCCTCCCCTCCCCTCTCCTCTCCTCCTTTTCCTCGCCTCTAGTCCAGTCTTCTGGTTTCAGACGGACCCTTAACTTAAGTTCCCTAGTTTCCCCCGGGAGATGTGGCCAAGAACCACTCTGTCGGGGCGGAACGACATCCGGTAACACCCCTCACAGTTCACTTCCGCCCTCCACCTGCGACTCTGCTTGCGCCATTTCCTCCAGCCCGGAGTGTCTCCGCCCTTCCCGCCTCCAGTCTCCGAGCTTCTTAAACACAGGCCTTGGGCCTACAGCTCTGGGGGTACTTGGGGGGGCGGGGGCAGGTCTGATGAGTAACCCCTCCCCCCAGGTTCCAGAGGAAGAAGCCTCCACATCTGTCTGCCGGGTACATGATATTGAATTTCTAGATCATTATTGGAGATTATCTGTGACTTTTTAAAACTCAGATTTCTGCTGATAAAAATTTTCCCCATCCGGCCCTGTTGGGTTTTTTAAAAGTTCTTTGTTAAAAATTAAAAATTTACCTGGGCTCCTGAGCCTTAAACCAATTATTTACCCTTTTCTTGAATTTTACATTAAAAAAATTAAATCTCTGATCCATCACCCCCCTCAGAAAAAATTTTTTTATTCAAATCTATCATCTGATAAAGGATAAGGGTTAGGATAGGCCTCATCTCTTGTTGAAGATATTAGAAAAAAACGGAACCAAAGGGAGAAACAACAGGGGATGTCAGAGATGGAGAGAGAAGGACCAGCCAAGGCTGAAGTCCTGACTGCTGCCTTTTTTCCTTCCTCAGCCCAAGAGTTCCATGGCCTCCACTTCCCGCCGCCAACGCCGAGAACGTCGCTTCCGTCGTTACTTGTCTGCAGGACGGCTGGTCCGGGCCCAGGCCCTCCTCCAGCGACACCCAGGCCTCGATGTAGATGCTGGGCAGCCCCCACCACTGCACCGGGCCTGTGCCCGCCACGATGCCCCAGCCCTGTGCCTGCTGCTTCGGCTCGGGGCTGACCCTGCCCACCAGGACCGCCATGGGGACACGGCACTGCATGCTGCTGCTCGCCAAGGCCCAGATGGTGAGTCTGCTCAGTGGGGAACAAGGTCATAAGCAGCTGACCAGACCTGAAATGAAAGCCAACCAATAGTTGAGAATTAAGCTACTTATTTTGTCATCAGGACCTAGGGAAGGATTTAACCAAGTTGGCATATGGCTGTCATTTGTGCCTTTACATTCCTGAGCTACCATTGTCTGAAGAACCCAACATTCCCCAAACAGCAACTGGTCTTCAAATTTCACATCTGTTTAGATTAGTAGCTACTTTGTTTCTTTTTTTTTCTTTCTTTCTTTTTTTTTTTTTTTTGAGACGGAGTCTCGCCCTGTCGTCGCCCAGGCCGGAGTGCAGTGGCGCAGTCTCGGCTCACTGCAAGCTCCGCCTCCCGGGTTCACGCCATTCTCCTGCCTCAGCCTCCCAAGTAGCTGGGACTACAGGCGCCCGCCGCCACACCCGGCTAATTTTTTGTATTTTTAGTAGAGACGGGGTTTCACCATGTTAGCGGGGATGGTCCCGATGTCCTGACCTTGTGATCCGCCCGCCTGGGCCTCCCAAAGTGCTGAGTTTACAAGCGGGAGCCACCATGCCCGGCCCCTACTTTGTTTCTTGACGGATTGTTTGCTTGTAGCCAAAAAGTAGCATAGAAGGTAGGTTCTGGAGTTAGACTGCCTGGATTCAAACCCCAGCTCCAAATCCCAGCTCCACACTTCATAGCTACCTATTCTTGGACAGGTTACTTGAGGCTTAGTTTGCCGATGTGTAAATATTAAAATAATAACAACCTTTGCTATGTGCCAGGCATTTCTCATAAAGTAACACATTTGATCCTCACAACAATCTTAGGAGGTGAGTACTGATATTATACCCCATTTCCCAGCCAAGGAAACAGGGCATAGATAAGTCATTTGCCAAAGTTACAGTTATTCACTGGTAGAGCAGAGATTATAACCCAGATGGACTAGATAGAGTGTCCATGCTTTTAACAGCTACATTGTCCTGTGTTAGACATTATAGCATTGTACCTTGATTGTGCCCATGTTCAAAGTACCCATGTTGTGCTATATATGTTTGGAGAAGCAATTGACATAGTACATAATTAGAGTACCTGGCACACACAATAAGCACTTGGTAGATGCTGGCGATTGTTGTTCCTGGTTTGTTTGTTTGTTTGTTTGTTTGTTTGTTTTTTATGGAGTTTCTGTCTTGCCCAGGCTAGAATGCAGTGGTGCGATCCTGGCTCACTGCAGTCTCTTCCTCCCTGATTCAAGTGATTCTCATGCCTCAGCCTCCCAAGTAGCTGGGATTACAGGCGTGTGCCACCACGTCCGGCTAATTTTTATATTTTTAGTAGAGATGGGTTTTCGCCACATTGGACAGGCCGGTCTCGAACGCCTGACCTCAGGTGATCCACCAACCTCAGCCTCTCAAAGTGCTGGGATTACGGGCTTGAGCCACCACGCCTAGCCTTGTTCCTGTTTTTGTTATCAGCAGGTCCATACTCCCTTACCCACAATTCTAAACTCAAAAACACTCTGAGAACCGAACATTTTTCATCAGGCTGCCACCAAAATTCATTTGGTGACAGAAAACTAATCTGAACTAAAGTAAGACTTATCTATGATTTATTTTTATCCTACTGATGTCAATATTCATACATTTCCCTGCAGAAACACTCATGTGTTTGGTTCTTGGGGCTACCCAGGCCCTCCTGGGCTACCTGATATACAGTGAGTATACTTTTAGGTCAGCCCTATCAAGTCCCAAAATCATTTGAATTCTGCAAAACTTTTGGCACTTGAAGGATTCACATGGGGAACCTGGTGATATTGTAATAGGGTGGAGGCTGGGCACAGTGGCTCACGCGTGTAATCCCAGCACTTTGGGAGGTCGAGGAAAGCAGATCACGAGGTCAGGAGTTCGAGACCAGCCTGGCCAACGTAGTGAAACGCCTGTCTGTACTAAAAATATAAAAATTAGCCAGGCATGGTGGTGCACATCTGTAGTCTCAGCTACTTGGGAGGCTGAGGCAGGAGAATTACTTGAACCCGGGAGGCAGAGTTGTGGTGAGCCGAGATCACACGACTGCATTCCAGCCTGGGTGACAGTGAGACTCTGTCTCAAAAAAAAGGCCGGGCGCGGTGGCTCAAGCCTGTAATCCCAGCACTTTGGGAGGCCGAGATGGGCGGATCACGAGGTCAGGAGATCGAAACCATCCTGGCTAACACGGTGAAACCCCGTCTCTATTAAGAAATACAAAAAACTAGCCGGGCGAGGTGGCGGGCGCCTGTAGTCCCAGCTACTCGGGAGGCTGAGGCAGGAGAATGGTGTGAACCCGGGAGGCGGAGCTTGCAGTGAGCTGAGATCCGGCCACTGCACTCCAGCCTGGGCGACAGAGCGAGACTCCGTCTCAAAAAAAAAAAAAAAAAAAAAAAGGAAAAAAATAGTGGTGGAAGCAGCTCTTTATAAGTAGAGCCCTGCTTATTAGAATAAAAGGTGAAACCTTCTTTCCCCATCTAGAGATTTCCTTCTGGAGTAAGACCATTAGAGGAAAACCTCTAGATCCGATGAACAACCCTAACATCCCCCAGCTCAAGTATAGACAGAAGGCCCCTCCCACAAAACCTCCCCCAAATGGTCAAAAACCCCCCTATTTAAAAATGTCCTTTAACGTACCTGAGATAGGCTAGCATATTCAGATTTGTTTCTTCTTGTTATTTTTACTTAAAACAGAGTAGATTTACCAAGTGTAGGCATCTAACTTGACAGCTCATATTGTAAGAGGCAGGACCCTGGAAGGCAAAAGAGCAGATTACCCCGAGGCAGACCTGGATCCAGACCCCAGCTCTGCCATCGACAGGGACATGCAGCTTACCTCTGTGAGCCCAATTTGCCTCACAAAAATGGGAGTTTTGCTTTGTTTTGTTTTGTTTTGTTTTGAGACGGAGTTTCATTCTTGTTGCCCAGGCTAGAGTGCAATGGCGTAATTTCAGCCCACCACAACCTCTGCTTCCTGGGTTCAAGAGATTCTCCTGCCTCAGCCTCCCGAGTAGCTGGGATTACAGGCATTTGCCATCACGCCCAGCTAATTTTGTATTTTTAGTAGAGATAGTGTTTCTTTTTTTTTTTTTTTGAGACGGAGTCTCGCTCTGTCACCCAGGCTGGAGTGCAGTGGCCGGATCTCAGCTTACTGCAAGCTCCGCCTCCCGGGTTTACGCCATTCTCCGGCCTCAGCCTCCCGAGTAGCTGGGACTACAGGCGCCCGCCACCTCGCCCGGCTAGTTTTTTGTATTTCTTAATAGAGACGGGGTTTCACCGTGTTAGCCAGGATGGTCTCGATCTCCTGACCTCGTGATCCGCCCGTCTCGGCCTCCCAAAGTGCTGGGATTACAGGCTTGAGCCACCGCGCCCGGCCGAGATAGTGTTTCTCTATGTTGGTCAGTCTGGTCTCAAACTCCCAACCTCAGGTGACCCGCCAGCCTCAGCCTCCCAAAGTGCTGGGATTACAGGCGTGAGCCACCACGCTCAGCCAAAATGCCCCTGATAGTATGGTAGGGATTTCCTTTATTGTTTGTTTGTTCGTTTTGAGGCAGGATCTCATTCTGTCTCCCAGGCTGGAGTGCAGTGGTACAATCTTGGCTCACTGCAGCCTCTACCTCGTGAGCTCAAGCAGTCCTCCCACCTCAGCCTCCCTAGTAGCTGGAACTACAAGCACACACCACCATGCCCAGCTAATTTTTTGTATTTTTGGTAGAGACTGTTTTGCTATGTTATTCAGGCTGTTCTCCAACTCCTGAGTTCAAGCAGTCTGCCAACCTCAGCTTCCCAAAGTGCCGGGACTAGAGGCATGAGCCACCATGCCCAACTCTATTGTATTGAATTTTAAGAAGCTGGTAAGACTGATATCCCATTTACAGATGAGGAAAGCAGAGCCCAGAAGGTTCGGGAACTTGTCTGAAATCTCACATCTTTCAGGTCATTGTCTTCCAGAGGGGAACCCAAGCTCAGTACCTTCACTCCCAAACCCTGGTGTCCTCTCTGGCCTTATTTACTCCTGGTCCCCTGCCAACCCTGCCACCAGATGGCCTTCTAACTCCTTGGTTGAAAGACCCATCTCATTCGGCTTCCAGCTTCCTTTTTTTTTTGAGACAGAGTCTTGCTCTGTCACCCAGGCTGGAGTGCAGTGGCACGATCTCGGCTCACTACAGCCTCTGCTTCCTGGGTTCAAGCAATTCTCCTGCCTCAGCCTCCCAAGTAGCTGAGATTACAGGCACACACCACCATGCCCAGCTAATTTTTTTGTTTTTATTTATTAATTTTTTTATTTTTATTTATTTATTTTTGAGACGGAGTCTCCCTCTGTCCCCCAGGCTGGAGTGTAGTGGCAGTATCTTGACTCACTGCAGCCTCCACCTCCCGGGTTCAAGTGATTCTCCTTCCTCAGTCTCCTGAGTAGCCAGGACTACAGGAGCCTGCCACCACGCCTGGCTAATTTTTGTATTTTTAATAGAGACGAGGTTTCAACATGTTGGCCAGACTGGTCTCGAACTCCTGACCTCAGGTGATCCACCTGCCTCGGCCTCCCAAAGTGCTGGAATTACAGGTGTGAGCCACCATGCCCAACCCAATTTTTGTATTTTTAGTAGAGAAGGGGTTTCTTTTTTTTTTCTCGAGACAAAGTTTCGCTCTGTTGCCCAGGCTGGAGTGCAGTGGCGGCGCGATATTGGCTCATTGCAAGCTCCGCCTCCCAGGTTCACGCCATTCTGCCTCAGCCTCCCAAGTAGCTGGGACTACAGGCGCCCGCCACCACGCCCGGCTAATTTTTTGTATTTTTAGTAGAGACGGGGTTTCACCGTGTTAGCCAGGATGGTCTCGATCTCCTGACCTCGTGATCCGCCTGCCTCAGCCTCCCAAAGTGCTGGGATTACAGGCGTGAGCCACCACACCCGGCCAAGATGGGGGGGTTTCAACATATTGGCCAGGCTGGTCTCGAACTCCTGACCTCCAGCGATCTGCCCACCTCAGCTTACCAAAATGTTGAGATTATAGGCATGAGCCACCATTCTCATCCCACAGAAGGTTTTTTGGTTTTGTTTTTGTTTTTTGTTTTGTTTTGTTTGAAAAAGAGTCTTGGCCTGTTGCCCAGACTGGAGTGCAGTGGCACAGTCTCAGCTCACTGCAACCTCTTCCTCCCAGGTTCAAGAGATTCTCCTGCCTCAGCTTCCCAAGTAGCTGGGACCTGCCACCACACCCAGCTAATTTTTGTATTTTTAGTAGACACGGGGTTTCACCGTGTTAGCCAGGATGGTCTTGATCTCTTGACCTTGTGATCCACCCACCTCAGCCTCCCAAAGTGTTGGGATTACAGGTGTAAGCGACCGTGCCTGGCCAAAATGTTTTTTATGTTTATTTTTCTTAGTATGAAACTCCAGCGTATTAAAGAGCATTGGGAGCGGTTGATCTGGTAAATCACTATAAAGGGGGCATTTCTTTTTTTTGGGGGGGGGTGTGGGGGGATGGAGTCTCATTCTGTTGCCCAGACTGGAGTGCAGTAGTGTGATCTCGGCTCACTGCAACCTCCACCTCCTGGATTTAAGCCATTCTCCTGCCTCAGCCTCCCGAGTAGCTGGGATTACAGGCGCCTGCCACCACACCCGGCTAATTTTTTGTATTTTTAGTAGAAACAGGGTTTCACTATATTGGCCAGGCTAATCTCGAACTCCTGACCTCATGATCCGCCCACCTCGGGCTCCCAAAGTGCTGGGATTACAGGCGTGAGCCACCGCGCCCGGCCTAAAGGGGGCATTTTTAATACTGGAGAAAGGTGAACTATTTTTTTTTTTCTCCCCAAGACAGAGTCTTGCTATGTCACCCAGGCTGGAGTGCAATGACACAATCTCAGCTTGCTACAACCTCCACCTCCTGGGTTCAAGTGATTCTCCTGCCTCAGCCTCCCGAGTAGCTGGGATTACAGGCATCTGCCACCATGTGAGGCTAATTTTTGTATTTTTAGTAGAGACGGGGTTTCACCATCTTGGCCACACTGGTCTTGAACTCCTGACCTCATGATCCACCCACCTCGGGCTCCCAAAGTGCTGGGATTACAGGCGTGAGCCACTGCGCCCGGCCGAGTTTTTTAATTTCTAAAAATAAAAATAAGTGTACATTTAAAGTAGTAGAAGAAAATGCAGAGAATGTTTTATAATCTTAAAATAGAGCCTTCCTAAGAGTGAAATGAAATAAAAAGTCAGAAAATAATATATTGATGCAGATTTAACTACATGAAAATTTTAGGCTGGGTGCGGGTCACTTGAGCCAGATCTAGGCAGATCACTTGAGCCAGAAGTTCAAGACCAGCCTGGACAACACAGTGAGACCTGGTCTCTACAAAAAATACAAAATTAGCCAGGCGTGGTGGTACGTGGCTGTAGTCCTGTAGTCCCAGTTACTCAGGAGGCTGAGGCGGGAGGATTGCTTGAGCCCAGGTGGGGCAGAGTTTGCGGTGAGCAAGATCATGCCACTGCACTGCAGCCTGGGCAACAGGGCGAGACCTTGTCTCAAAAATATAAAGTTTTTTTAAAGACAGAAGAAAATGTTTGCAATATGTATAACACATACAGTGTACAGAACCCTCATATCAATATGTGTAATTTCCAAAGAAAAAGTAGATAAAGAATATGAGCAATTCATTCACAAAAAAAATACAGATAGCCAAAAGACATGAAAAAGAAACGAATATCATTAATAAAATATTTTTTTAATTTATCCAACTGGCAAAATTAAAAGGGTTGATGATACTCAATTTTGGTAAAGGAAGACACAGGCACCCTTGTATTCTGGCACAAACTTATTGAGAGCAGTTTGGCAAAATTGCACATGTCTTTGACTCAGAAATTCCACTTATGAAAATCTACCCACCCAGAAAGACTGTAACGAGTCAACAAAGATACTCATGAGGCTGAACATTTTTGGAAACAAGTCTATCGATATTGGGGTAAGGAGATTTGCTTTGTACACACAGTGGAACACTATACAGTCATCAAAAAGTATGAGGTAGACTGTATATATTCCTGTGGAAAAAATATAAATGAGATGTTAAAGAAGCAAGTTGCCAAGCAATATTTGTAGTATGGTTACATATGTGTCATATGTATGCTTTTATGTACACCAAGACAGGACTGGAAGGGATCACAGTACGCTGTTAATAGTCATCGAATGTGTTCTTCCTTCTTTAAAAAGAAAATTTCAACTTAATTATATCCCTTTCACATTAAAATGTCAAATAAAAATGGGGGATAAGCCACCTACAGCCCCACCACCCATAGGCTAGAATTTTTACATATTTTTTGCCAGTCTATTTTTTTTCTTTTTTTTCTTTTTTTTTTTTTTTTTGAGACGGAATCTCCCTCTGTTGCCCAAGTTGGAGTGCAATAGCACAATCTCAGCTCACTGCAACCTCTGCCTTCCAGGTTCAAGTGATTCTCCTGACTCAGCCTCCCAAGTAGCTGGGATTACAGGCACATGCTACCACGCCTGGTTAATTTTTGTATTTTTAGTAGAGACGGGGTTGGCCAGGCTGGTCTGGAATTCCTGACCTCAGGTGATCCACCCGCCTCGGCCTCCAAAGTGCTGGCATTACAGGCCATGAGCCACCACACCCAGCCTTTTTTTTTTCCCAACCATAGGATTTGGCCTCTTGTTTTAGACAGTTAGGATCTGATCCTCTCTGCTTCTTTTTTTTTTATTTATTTAATTAAATTAATTAATTTATTTTATTTTTTATTTTGTATTTATTTATTTATTTTTTTTTGAGACAGAGTCTCACCCTGTCGCCCAGGCTGGAGTGCAGTGGCACAATCTCAGCTCACTGCAACCGCTGCCTCCCAGGTTCAAGCAATTCTCTGCCTCAGCCTCCCGAGTAGCTGGGATTACAGGCACTGGCCACCACGCGTGGCTAATATATATATATATATCTGTGTGTGTGTGTGTGTGTGTGTATATATATATATATATATTTTTTTTAAGTAAAGATGGGGTTTCACCATCTTGGCCAGGCTGATCTTGAACTCCTGACCTTGTGATCCACCTCCCTCAGCCTCCCAAAGTGCTGGGATTACAGGTGTGAGCCACCATGCCCAGCCAGATCTGATCCTCTCTACGGTTTTGTAGCCAGCTGTTTTCAAACACATGCCTCAGTTGTAGTGGCTGTTTAATATTATGTTTTTATAGTTGGAGGTCCTATTCCTTGAAACCTATGAATGTAAACCTCCCATGCAAGCCTGAGCACCCACTACACTCACACCTGCAGTGAGCTCAGGTGGGGAACATGTGAATGAAAGACAGAACCAGGTACTCCCTGGGTGGGATAAGTTGAGAGGGTCTGTGACAGGTCACAGCAGCACTAGGGAGAAGTGCCCCCACTCTCCCCTCACCCTGATGTGATTTGGGTAGGGATGGTGGGCCTTGACCAGCCACAGCTGGGCCGTTCTGTCTTCTTGCCTTCCTGGCCTTGCCTTCCCCTATTCCAGCTTTCTGCCAGGTAAACAGTACTTTCCAGCACTACCGAATAAAGATTTAAGGACTGCTAGTCCATTTCCTCTTACCCCGGGGAAAGAAAGTAGGTCCACAGGAAGGATGGCTGCCTCCCTCCCCTTCTTCTATCCCCCAGGTGAAAGAGTTGGTTGGCGGCCACAGTAGGTGGGCCTGGCCAGGGTGCCTGGGTTGGCAGTGAAGGAAGTAGCATAGCACTAAGCTAACCTTGGGCCAGATGCAACAAGGTTGGGACTGAAGAAAAGGGGAGTTCAGAAACGTCGATTCCTCTCCTGTTTTCTCTCAGCCCGTGGGTGAGACCCTCTGTCACACTCCACTCCTTTTCCCCGCCCTAGGTCAGCAGTCATTTGGAAAGAACTTGCTCTGCTGCGGCCACATTCTGTGGCTCATACTTGTTGCCGGTTCACCTCCCCACCCCTCTCCCATCATCCCCTGGTAAGGCTGACTGAGAGAAATTCCCCTGAAAACATTTATTTTACTCAGTTTATTGATAAGTGATAATAAAAGATAAGTATTACATATTTGTGTATTATTAATGGCCCAGAGTAGGGCGTTCAGATATTTTCCCAGTCTCATATATATGGTTTCAGATGAGAAAATAAGGGATTTATATAGTGACAGTATTTTTAAGTGAAAAGTGGAATGCATAGTCAAAGAATTTTGGCACTGCCTTGGTGGCTGGAGGCAGGTCAGAAAATGTCAGTTGGCATGGTAGAACTTCTGGGACACTGAAATAGTTTGTAGAGACACAAGTGAGAATTTTTTTTTTTTTTTTTTGAGACAGAGTCTCGCTCTGTCCCCCAGGCTGGAGTGCAGTGGTGTGATCTCAGCTCACTGCAAGCTCCACCTCCCAGATTCACGCCATTCTCCTGCCTCAGCCTCCCGAGTAGCTGGGACTACAGGTGCCCACCACCACACCTGGCTAATTTTTTGTATTTTTTAGTAGAGATGGGATTCACTGTGTTAGCCAGGATAGTCTTGATATCCTGACCTCGTAATCTGCCCACCTCAGCCTCCCAAAGTGCTGGGATTACTGGCGTGAGCCACCGCGCCCAGCCAAGAATATTTTAAACTACTACACTTATCATGCATGTGGTAAACTATCAGTCTGTATTTATCAGTGATGGTTATTTCCTAATACCCAGGAGGCATACATGTGGGCCACCCTTCCATTGCTTTAAGACCAAGGGAGTGAGTGACCAGCAGGATTCAAGATGGCAGCTCTGCCGAGGATTGGGAGTCCCAGCTAACTTCTGCTCCCTGCTCTCCCACCAACAGCCTACACCGATTTCTTCCTCCCGCTGCTAAGCCGCTGTCCCTCTGCCATGGGAATAAAGAATAAGGATGGGGAAACCCCTGGCCAAATTTTGGGCTGGGGACCCCCCTGGGATTCTGCTGAAGAGGAGGAAGAAGATGATGCCTCCAAGGAGCGGGAATGGAGGCAGAAGCTCCAGGGTGAGCTGGAGGACGAGTGGCAGGAAGTCATGGGGAGGTTTGAAGGTGAGAAGTCCACTGCTATCCACAGCTGCCCTTCCCCGCTGGCCGCTTTCCATCTGCATGAATGCATCACACTAGGCTCCTCTGCCTCCTTCTCTGTGTTTCCCTGCCTCTTGGGGTCCATCACCTTCTCACAGCCTCTCTCCAACTACCCCCATGCCACCCTCCCAAACAGGTGATGCCTCGCATGAGACCCAGGAACCTGAGTCCTTCTCAGCCTGGTCAGATCGCCTGGCCCGGGAACATGCCCAGAAGTGCCAGCAGCAGCAGCGAGAAGCAGAGGGATCCTGTCGACCCCCACGGGCTGAGGGCTCCAGTCAGAGCTGGCGACAGCAGGAGGAGGAGCAGCGGCTCTTCAGAGAGCGAGCCCGGGTCAAGGAGGAAGAACTGCGTGAGAGCCGAGCCAGGAGGGCGCAGGAGGCTCTAGGGGACCGAGAACCCAAGCCAGCCAGGGCTGGGCCCAGGGCAGAGCACCCCAGAGGAGCGGGGAGGGGCAGCCTCTGGCGATTTGGTGATGTGCCCTGGCCCTGCCCTGGGGGAGGGGACCCAGAGGCCATGGCTGCAGCCCTGGTGGCCAGGGGCCCCCCTTTGGAGGAACAGGGGGCTCTGAGGAGGTACTTGAGGGTCCAGCAGGTCCGCTGGCACCCTGACCGCTTCCTGCAGCGATTCCGAAGCCAGATTGAGACCTGGGAGCTGGGCCGTGTGATGGGAGCGGTGACAGCCCTTTCTCAGGCCCTGAATCGCCATGCAGAGGCCCTCAAGTGACCCTAGGGAAGAAGCAAGAAACTTCGGGGCTGCAGCCTCAGGATGAGGCAGAAGGAAGGGTAAGGGAAAGGATGGGGACCACAAGGAAGAGCCAGGTGCTGCTCAGCAGAGGATATGGGTGGGAGTGAAACTTGTAACAAGTGGGGGTGGGGAGTGCGGGCCGCCACCACTGCTCTTTGACTCTGCCGTTTCCTAATAAGACCTGGTTCCACATCTCACTCCCAGTGTCTCCTCTGTCTTTTTCCATTGCTGTGGTTTTCATCACCCATGACATCTCCTTTCCCGCCCCGCCTGCTGAAACCCACAGCTCCCACACACCTGCAACACACACACACGCTAACGCGGGCTCTCGGCTGGAGGCAAGAAGCCTCTGCATGCCCCCACAGTTCAGCCCTAAGAAGGCCCAGTTTGCCATGCAGCCTCACTGCGCTCCCCACACCGGAGTCTTGTCCACCCTGCAGTCTGTGGCTGGAGAAATAGATGCGAACAGAGGCAAAAAGGGGAACAAAACCAGTTTCCCTCCCCTCCCTGGCTCCCCAAGCTGAACCACATCCTCCTCCCCACTTAACACCCCCTTCCCCCAACACAGGGCTTTCCCTTTGCTGAGTCACTGAATGAGCGAGTTGGGGGCAGCCGGGGCTGGGGGGCCATGAGGAGGCTGGGGGAGGATGGGGAATACAAGCAGAATGGCTGGAGGAAGAGCCCTGTGGGGGAGTGGAATTTCAGTTGCTAAAATTAGGAGCAGAGGAAGGAGGTGGAAAGAGCAAAATTATGTAACCTGGGTTGTCTGTTCTTGGGCAACTGGAGCTCCACACCCAAGGCCAGCCATGCCGCTGGCTCCATCGTCTCTGCCCTCTAGCTTGTCAGTTGTATCTCTCTTCCTCCAGGGCCCCAATCTTCATCTCTGCCATTCAGCTTCTGCCCCATCCTAAACCTGAGTTCATCTCTGGGCAGCCCAGGCATGGCCTTCCCTATAAACATTTCCTTTTCCAAGAATCAGTAGTTGAAGTCCTGAGGGGTAGAGGGAGAGTCTGGGATTCCCACGGAGGAGAGAGGGGGGCTCCCTGGAAACCAAGATAGGAAATGACAGACCAGACCCCACTACCATCGCCCAGGACACAACTGGGAACTCGGCAAAAAGAAAGGACCGGGCTGCAAGGAGAGTACAGGCATGTGCTGGTGAGTGCACCGTCTGCATAGTTACACCAGAGCATCTTATCCATCAGAAACTTATTTTTCAGGTTTATGAGCCCAGGTCTCTACAGGAGAATCCCAGGAGTGGAAGTGGAAGTCAGTAGAGGACAGGGAGGGCAAACCTCTGGGAACATGGGAACATGGGAACATGGGTGAGCACGAGATCCTTGAAGAAGACAGAGAGCCTGAAGTTCGGAAGAGACCCAAGGCCTCTGAAGGACCAGGCAGATGTTCAGGGTGCAGGAGGGGGAAGGGCTGGTGAGAAAGATCCTGTGAGAGGAAGCTGCTGTGATTCAGAGAAGAGACTTCAAGCTGTGTGTGACCCTGGCGTCCGGTTCCTCTCACAGGCTGGAGCTTTTCGGAAGTGGCATGCAAAGAGCCCAGGTTTGGCCTTGGGGGGAGTTGGGGTTATGGTCCCTAAGCTGGGGGTTGAGAGGTAAATTGCAGAAAACTGGTGACCAAATTTGCTCCTCCACCCAGGAGATTTCTTACTGGTTTTTAAGCACATCATTTCCCCTTCTGCATGAGTTACATAAAACCAAAGCAAAATAAGCCCTGAAACCTGGGCCCACCGGATCACAGTCTTTTCAACGACCCTACCTGGTGTCTGGCCCCCAGCCTTGGTGGGGGTTCCCCTGAGATAAGGGCTGTTCACTTTCTCTGACCACATGGTTTCCGCTTCTGTGTCTCTTGTTTCCTAGGCTGATAAAAATACTGAGCCCTAGAGGCCCTGGCTTCCTCTGACCCCTTGGGGCAGGCAGCAGGCATCCTGTCCAGCATGGGGGGCAGGGGCGGGGGGGCCCGGGATTCCCAAGGGGTGACTCAGTGCCTGCCATGAAACAGTGGGTAGGTGGAAGTGTATCTCTGCTCTCTCGAGCTGGCACCAGGAGTTGAGCCTCAGTGGAGGATGCACTGGGATTCAATTGGAGGAATAGGCCTAGAAAAGAATAATGGGATTGGAGAGGGTCAGTTTGAGGACTCAGGTTGGGACAGGTTTGGGTTAAGTTAGGAAAAGGAACTGGGAGAGACTCTGTTCCGTGTAGGTCACCTGAGCATTATGTAGCCCAAAGATCAATTTAAACCCTGCTTCAAGCTTACAGTCTAGTGGGGAGGCAGACCCATATCTAATTAACTGATTCAAGGCATGGTGAGTAAAGTTTAAGATGTTTACAGAAAGGGGGAGATGAAGTCCATCTGAAAGCCTCCAGGGAGCCTCTGAGGAGACAGCATTGAACTTGCTCTAATGAACGGGTTCGCTAGGTGGAGGTGGATGGAAAGTTTCCATAGGCAAATAACATGTCTTGAGCAGAGCCTGACAAGTCAGAAAATGCAGTATGTTCCGGGAAAGGAGCATCCTGAGGTAAAAGAAGCACAGGTGTGAGGGAACGTGTGATGAAGAAAGGACCACAGAAAGTCAAGGTCAGAGATTGGACTTCATCCTGTGGGCAGTGGTCCAGGTGATGAGAAAGAGGGAGAACAGGAGAGTGCTGCAGGAGTACAGACAAGTAAGAAAACGGTCATCATCTTGTGAATGAATACCTACTGTGTGTTAAGCAGCCCTTTTCCTAACACCACAAATCCTCTCAATGTCTGTCCAAAAGGTGGGTGGTGGTGGTCAGGCACCTCGCTTCTATAATCCCAGCACTTTGGGAGGCAAAGGTGGGAGCACTTCGGGAGGATCACTTAAGGCGAGGAGTTCAAGACCAGCCTGGCCAACATGGTGAAACCCCGTCTCTACTAAAAATATAAAAATTAACTGGGCCTGGTGGTGGGTGCCTGTAATCCCAGCTACTCAGGTGGCTGAGGCACAAGAATCTCTTGAACCCGGGAAGCGAGGTTGCAGTGAACTGAGATCACACCTCTGTTCTCCAGTTGGGGTGACAGAGCAAGACTGTATCCAAAAAAAAAAAAAAAATTTTAAGCACCTGTTAGGAGCAAGGCACTGCTTGACAATAGGTATAAATAATAAAGTCATTTCCTTCATAGAACTTGCAATCTAATGAGACAATATACAAATAACTATACATTATAGTTATAATGTATAGGTATGCCTGCTTAGGGTAATAAAGTGCTCAAAGAAGATTTGAGGTACCAGCATGACTCTCAGGTGGAGATTTCCAGAAAGCAGGTCTGGAGCCCAAGAGAAGTTGGGTCTGGAGGAATAGATTTGGGCATCATTCCCTTCCCAGTAGAGGCTGAGCCTTTGAGTGGACAGGATCTTCAAGGGAAGGGGCAGAGTGACCAGAAGAGCCCTGAGCATGATCGAAGGAAGAGAACCAATAAAGGAGAGGTTGGGAGCAGTCAGAAAAGTAGGGCGTGGGGGCGGGGGATGCCAAGCAGAGACAGGGCAGCCATGTCTGAGGCTTCAAAGAGGTCTAGTAAATGAGGGTTGAAAAAATTGTTGGGTTCGGGAACTAGATGATTACAAATTTTGAGAAAACCGTTTCCATTTAATAGAGGAGCAGAAATCACTTTACATAGGTTGAGGAATGAGTGGGAGGTGAGGAAAAGGAGGTGGTGGGCACAAAGTTAGAATGGTGAACACAAAATAACTGAGAATCATCTCTTAGTTCTACCCACAGATGAGGGAAATTTTACCAGTTCCTGAAAAAGTGGTTCGTTAAGGGGCTAGTCTTTTGAGACATCACACGAAAAGGGAAGGTGAGATGATGGACTGGACATTTGAGGGAGAAAGATTTCAAGGAAGGATCTTTTTTGTTGTTTATTTTCAAGAAATAAAATTGAATGTAAAATGAAGATGCTTAAAGAGACAAAGATAGGCCAAGTGCAGTGACTCACACCTGTAATCCCAGCACTGTGGGAGGCCAAGGTGGGCGGATCACTTGAGGCCAGGGGTTCAAGACTAGCCTGGCCAACATGGCAAAACCCCGTCTCTACAAAAGATACAAAAATTAGCCAGACGTGGTGGTACATGCCTGCGGTCCCAGCTATTCGCTGAGGTGGGAGAATCACTTGAACCCAGGAGGCAGAGGTTGCAGTGAGCTGAGATCACACCACTGCACTCCAGCCTGCGTGACAGAGTGAGACTCAGTCTCAAAAAAAAAAAAAAAATCCAGGTGTGGTGGCTCACACTTGTAATCCCAGCACTTTGGGAGGCCAAGGTGGGCGGACCATAGATATCAGGAGTTCAAGACCAACCTAGCCAACATGGTGAAATGCTGTCTCTACTAAAAATACAAAAATTAGCTGCGCGTGGTGGCACACGCCTGTAACTCCAGCTACTCAGGAGGCTGAGGCAGGAGAATCACTTGAACTCAGGAGGTAGAGGTTGCAGTGAGCCAAGATCATGCCACTGCACTCCAGCTTGGGCAACAGAGCAAGACTATCCCAAAAACAAACAAACAAGAGAGAGAGTGAAAACCTAAGTAAAAAGTGGGGAGAGAATGTAGTAAAGATAGAGGAAGTGGAATAGAGTACAGATAAAAGGATCAGCCTTGGAAACAAGAAAAAGTACTGTGAGTCAATATGTAAGGAAAGATTAAATATAAATAACAAAATGAAGGGAAGAGAGGGAAGTGAGATCCACACTGGATGGCCTTAAGCTCAATGAAATGTTAATAGATGAGAGTGAAGGGCATCAGAGGCACGGAGATTTAGAACATCACGCACAGGAGTATAATGGGGAGTCAACAAAGAATGAGTAAAAGTTGTGTCCAGAAACACTGATGACTCTCAGATTAGCTGGCCAGGATTAGTTATAGGCCTCATGGTGACTCAGCTGTCTACTGCAGTGCTTGGCAGCCTAAGACAAAGCCCCAAGAATGAGACCACTTAGTTTACCCAAGTCAATTTTTGAGACGGAGTTTCACTCTTGTTGCCCAGGCTGAAGTGCAATGGCTCAACCTTGGTGCACTGCAACCTCCACCTCCCAGGTTCAAGCGATTCTCCTCCCTCAGCCTCCTGAGTAGCTGGGATTACAGTTGCCCACCACCACACCCAGCTAATTTTTGTATTTTTAGTAGAGATGGGGTTTCACCACATTGGCCAGGCTGGTCTCGAACTCCTGACCTCAGGTGATCCACCTGCCTTGGCCTCCCAAAGTGCCGGGATTACAGGCATGAGCTTCGGTGCCTAGTGGTAAGAGATTCTAAAATGCAGACAAAGTGGAGTTGAAATTGTTGACCATGCAGTATATGTTAAATCAACAAGCAAAACCAGGAAAGCAGAAGCAGCCGGAAGTCTTGGTAAGAATAAAGAACTGATACAAGGGGAGGCAGAGAATGGGAGATGTGAAAAGTGAGTGGTTGTGATGAGAAGGGTAATTCAGAGATCAAGATCTTGAAGGCATAATTCTTCCAAGTGTTGCTGGAGTTTAAGGTACAACCTTACTCCTGGGTGGCTAAAATGGAGGAGGGAAGAGACTGTAAAACCAGTAGATTTGACAAACTTGGAGAATTGAGAGGCCAGATTGTAAGACTCATCTGATCTGTGTAGCTTTTTTTATTTTTATTTTTTTTCCTCTGAGACGGAGTCTCGATCTGTCACCCAGTGCAGTGGTGCGATCTTGGCTTACTGCAAGCTCCGCCTCCCGGGTTCATGCCATTCTCTCACCTCAGCCTCCCAAGTAGCTGAGACTACAGGCACCTGCCACCACGCCCAGCTAATTTTGTTTTTGTATTTTTAGTAGAGACAGGGTTTCACCTTGTTAGTCAGGATGGTCTCGATCTCCTGACCTCGTGATCTGCTTGCCTCAGCCTCCCAAAATGCTGGAATTACAAGTGTGAGCCACCGTGCCCAGCCGATCTTTGTGACTTTTGAAGTCACTAAAGATGATGGTAGGAGGCCGGGTGTGGTGGGTCATGCCTGTAATCCCAGCACTTTGGGAGGCCAAGGGAGGTGGATCGCTTGAGCTCAGGAGTTAAAGACCAGCCTAGGCAACATAGCAAAACCCTGTCTCTGCAAAAAAAAAAAAAAAAAAAAGGCCAGGCCGGGCATGGTGGCGTGCGCCTGTAGTCCTAGCTACTCAGGAGGCTGACATGGGAGGATCACTTGAGCCCAGGAGGTCGAGGCTGCAGTGAGCCAAGAGCATGCCACTGGACTCCAGCCTGGGTGACAGAGCAACACCTTGTCTCAAAAAGCAAACAAACAAGGATGGTGGTAGGGATAAGATGTGGAGAAAGACTAAGCTAGTTATACAAGTTGTTAAGAGCATAACCAAGATTTTGATGGATAAGATTGTGCTGTGAAGACAGGAAGAGCATGACCAATGCAAAAGGCACATGCTTTGGGAGAGGAGGAGGAGGTTGCCAATGGTCCAGGGGAGAGAAAATAATAACCCCTCTCTTCTACCTTCATTCCTCTAGTGATGGAGGTCGAAGAAAGAGCAGCCTTCACCACAGAGAGGACTAGCATCATTAGGGGAAAGCCAGGTTTCAAAATGCCCAGAGGAAAACACTTTCAAACATAGAAGACAAGATTTGAAACTGTGAGGAGTTCCACCATATATTGTGAAGTGGATTGGTAGAAGGGTCCTTGTGGAGTCGGGAATTGAATCCAGGGAGGTGAAATCCCAGTGGGAATTCAGAAGACTAAGTCTGGAGAGTTTAGCTTCTGGGAGCAGGAGGTTGTTGCTTCTGGAATTCAGAAGGGAAGATGCACTGCATCCATTGTGAGGGGAAACAAGTGTCTCAAAGGGGTCTTATAGGGATGCCCAAGAGAAGTTCCATGGCTTTAAACACCATCTTCATGCTGACCATGCCTAGGTTTCTTTATCTAGCTTGGACCTTGCCCTGAAATCCAGATGTTTATCTGCCAAGTGACATCTCTACTTGCGTGTCTAATAGACTTACACTTAACCACACCCAAAATAGAAGTTTTTAGTTTTTCCATCCATCAGAATCCTGCTTCTCTCCCAGTCTCTACATCTCCCACCCATCAATCCATCATCTAGTCCTGTCGATTCTACCCTTGGAATGTATAATATATCCCAAACTTGTCTACTTCTCTCCATGTCCATGGCTGCCACTATTTTCTCTTCACCATTAATGCCACTGCCACCTGTCTCCTACCAGCCAGCCTAATCACAGGAGCCACAGCGATCTTTTAAAAACAAGTCCAGGCCGGGCACGTTGGCTATGCCTATAATCCCAGCACTTTGGGAGGCCGAGGCGGGTGGATCACAAGGTCAGGAGTTCGAGACCAGCCTGCCCAACATGATAAAACCCCATCTCTACTAAAAATACCAAAATTAGCTAGGCATGGTGGTGCATGCCTGTAATCCCAGCTACTCAGGGGGCCAAGGCAGGAGAATCACTTGAACCTGGGAGGTGGAAGTTGCAGTGAGCCAAGATCATGCCATAGCACTCCAGCTTGGGCAACCGAGCAAGACTCTTATCTCAAAAAAAAAAAAAAAAAGTCCAGGCCAGGCTCAGTGGCACATGCCTGTAATCCCAACACTTTGGGAGGCTAAGGTACAAAGATTGCCTGAGGCCAAGAGTTCAAGGCTGCAGTGACCTATGATGGTGCCACTGTACTCCAACCTGGACAAAAAAAAGTGAGACTCCATCTCCAAAAAAAAAAAAAAAAACAGGCTGGGTGCAGTGGCACATGTCTGTAATTCCAGCACTTTGGGAGGCTGAGGCAGGCGGATCACTTGAGGTCAGGAGTTCAAGACCAGCCTGGCCAAGATGGTGTACTTTCTCTACTAAAAGTACAAAAATTAGCCAGGCATGGTGGCATGCACCTATAATCCCACCTACTTGGGAGACTGAGATAGGCGGATCACTTGAACCTGGGAGGCAGAGGTTGCAGCGAGCCGAGATTGTGCTACTGCTCTCCAGCCTGGGCGACAGAGTGAGACTCTGTCTTTAAAAAAAAAAAAAAGGCTGGGCGTGGTGTCTCACGCCTGTAATCCCAGCACTTTGGGAGGCCGAGGCAGGTGGATCACCTGAGGTCAGCCTGGCCAAGATGGTGTACTTTCTCTACTAAAAGTACAAAAATTAGCCAGGCATGGTGGCATGCACCTATAATCCCAGCTACTCAGGAGGCTGAGACAGGAGAATCGTTTGAACCCAGGCAGTGGAGGTTGCGGTGAGCTGAGATTGCACCATTGTACTCCAGCCTGGGCAACAGAGTGAGACTCCATTTCCAAAAAAAAGAAAGAAAAAAATTCCAGGGCCGGTGTGGTGACTCATGCCTGTAATCTCAAAACTTTGGGAGACTGGCCCAGCATAGTGGCTCACAACTGTAATCCCAACACTTTGAGAGGCTGAGGCAGGTGGATTACCTGAGGTCAGGAGTTCGAGACCAGCCTGACTAACATGGTGAAAGCCCATCTCTACTAAATACAAAAAATTAGCCAGGCATGGTGGCGTGCACCTGTAATCCCAGCTGCTTGGGAGGCTGAAGCAGGAGAATCACTTGAACCTAGGAGGCAGAGGTTGCAGTGAGCTGAGATCAGCCATTGGACTCCAACCTGGGCAAAAAGAGCGAAACCCCCTCTCAAACAAACAAACAACAACAAAAAAAAAACACTTTGGGAAGCTGAGATGGGCAGATCACTTGGAAACCAGGAGTTCGAGACCAGTCTAAACAGCATAGTGAGACCCTGTCTCTACAAAAATTTAAAAAATTTTTTTAAATCAGCCAGGCACAGTGGCACACACCTATAGTCCTAGATACTTGGGAAACTGAGGTGGAAGGATGACTTGAGCCCATGATAGGTTGCAGTGGGCTATGATGGTGCCACTGCACTCCGGCCTAGGCCATAGAGCAAGACACCATGTCAAAAAAAAAAAAAAATCCAATCACCTCTGCTCACCTCTCTCTTCTCTATCTCTCTCCCCTGCAACACACACACTGACAACCTTTAAAGGCTTCCTGTGGCTGGATGAAATCTAGAGGCTTTACCCTCCTCGCATGGCCCTGCATGACCTGGCCCCTGGCCTCCTCTCTGACCTCATCTCCCACCCCTCTCCCAGCCTCTCTGCTCCAGCCACACTGGCCACCTGTTTGTCTCCAACACCCCCAGCTTGGTTCCGCCTTCCAGCATTTGCAGTAGCTGCTCCCTTTACCTGGAATGCTTTGCTCCCAAACTTTTACCTGGTCAATATTTTTTGTCATTTGGGTCTCAGCTCCAGTGCCACCCAATCACTTGAAGCGGATTTTGCTGACTGCTGTGTTTAAAAGTAGCTCCCTGCCACTCTAACAACACCAGCCTGTCTTATTTTCTCATAGCACTATGTACCAATTTCTTCTTCAGTTTCTTTCTTTTCCGTCTGGCCTCACTGGAATACAAGCTCCGCAGGTGCCTTCTCTGATCCCTTTGCCTCTGTGTCCCTCCTGCCTTAGAACAATGCCCAGCATGTGGTAGGCACTCAGATACCACTAAATGGAGGAATGGATGAATAATTCATAAAGCAGGATAAAGTTCAACTTTAGGTTGTGGCTCAGATTGGATTTACATTTAGAGTCAGATTTAAGTTTAGTGTTAGGAGTGGTGGTAAACTGGTTTCAAGATCAGCCCTAGAAACAGGGTTGGGTTGGGGTAGAGGAGTTTTATTTAGGGGGTTATTAATTGGAATATGTTTAGATTTGAGGTTAGGGTTACAGTTGGGGTTGAGTCTGAGTTGTGATTTGGGTTGAGGTTAAATTTGGGTTAGGGTTGATGTTGGTATTAAATCCCAATTTAGGTTTTGAGGCTAAGTTCAAGTTTGAAGCTAATGTCATTTCAGTCTCATTTGGAGGCTTCAGAGATTTCACTAGTTTCTCCACAAAGACCACTATAAAGACTGTATTTCCCTGAGTTTGGGGCACAAGACTCCAGTCATCAGCTCTCCCACCCAGGGAAAGTCCCAAACCAACTGCTGGCCTGCCCAAGAAAGAAACCAAATTTCATACAACCTCCGAAACTGAGATTGAAACCAAGATTGGCTCATCTCAAGGAGCATCCTTCAGCATATCTCACATGCACGTGACACAGCCTCAGCCCAGTCTTGCCCTTCCTTCCTCTCTGTCTCTCGTCTGCCCATCACTCCTTCTTGCCTTTAATTTAAATTTCTTCCTCTTTAATTTAAATTTCGCTCTGTGTCTCACTATTAATTGCAGTACCATTTTGGGGTTTTTTTTGTTTTTTGTTTTTTGTTTTGTTTTGTTTTTTGGTTTGTTTGTTTGTTTGAAATGGAGTCTCACTTTGTTGCCCAGGCTGGAGTGCAGTGGTGCGATCTTGGTTCACTGCAATCTCTGCTTCCCGGGTTCAAGCAGTTCTCCTGCCTCAGCCTCCCTAGTAGCTAGGACTACAGGCACGTGCCACCACGCTTGGCTAATTTTTTGTATTTTTAGCAGTGATGGAGTTTCACCATGTTGGCTAGGATCGTCTCTATCTCTTGACCTCGTGATCCACTCTCACACTCTCCTCGGCCTCCCAAAGTGCTGGGATGACAGGCGTGTGCCACTGCACCCAGTCTTGCAATACCATTTTATATTTTAATATAGCTCAGTTGGGGTCTCAGTCTATCAGCTCATACCATTAGAGAAGCAGAAAGAGACAACAGGAAGCAAAAAGGACCCTGAAAGAAAGGGCAACACGGAGAAAAAGAAAGGAACAGGGGCTAAGAGGGAAACCAACACTGACGCAAGAGATAAGTTTAAAAGAGTGAAAAGAAGGTTGGGCACAGTGGCTTACGCCCATAATCCCAGCACTTTGGGAGGTCAAGGCAGGCGGATCACCTGAGGTCCGGAGTTCGAGACGAACCTGGCCAACATGGTGAGACCCCCCCCCCCATCTCTACTAAAAATACAAAAATAAATTAGACGGGCTTGATGGAGCGCCTGTAATTCCAGCTACTAGGGAGGCTGAGGCAGGAGAATCGCTTGAACCCGGGAGGCAGAGGTTGCAGTGAGCGGAGATTGTGCCACTGCACTTCAGCCTGGGCAACAGAGTAAGAACCTGTCTCAAAAAAAAAAAAAAAAGGAAAAGAAATTTTCTGACCTACCCCATCTGATAGTAGGTTATAAGACCTTCATTCCAGAAGAGGTTCTGCCCTCTCCCTGGGAGGAAGGAACGCTGTACAGAGAGACCAAGAAGAATATGGCCAGGCCTTACTGGGATCCCCCCAATTCCAGTCTATCACCATTAGATTATACTCCTTTTGTTCAATTACATTTCTGCACAGCTGTTCATTCTTCGTCAAATCTAAGCATAAAAAGAGATTTCCCTGGGTCCTTCGGTCCTCATTTCTGAAGACTCCCATGTCCTCTAAAACTTTGATTAAATAAATGTATTACGCTTTTCTCTTGTTAATCTGTCTTTTGTTATAGGAGTATTGGCCATAACCCTTATGATGGGTCAGGAAGGGATCACCCCTTTGTGCCCCTACAGAAATAATAGCTAAGACTAGTAAAGCATAAAAGGCAAAGGTACACGGCCTCAAGTAGAGAAGGAGAACAGGAGAAATAACTCATACACACCCAGAATGTTAATTACATGTCCCTCCATGTTACGCCAAGACCCCTCAGGGACCTTGTGCCTGGGGAGAGAAGTGGTCTGCCCCCATGGAACAGTGGGCTTGACCCCGGGTCACCACCAGCCCCAGCTCCAACCCCTCTAACACTCTCCAAGTAAAATCACATCAGTAGCAGTAATAATATTTGAGGTGACCAGTTGGTATTATCTCAAACTTAGGAAAAGTGAATAAAGTCATCTTTAGAAACTTTGCTTTTTTTTTAAACCTTGTAACTTGTAAGCTAACTGAAAATGGGCTCATGTATGAGAATGTTCATATCAACATTTTTCGTGTTCGACAAAAACTAGAAACAAACCAAATGCCCATCAACAGAATATATTAGAGTATATTGATACAATAGAATATCACATCACAATTTTTTTTTTTTTTTTTTTTTTTTTGAGATGGAGTCTCGCTCTGTCGCCCAGGCTGGAGTGCAGTGGCCGGATCTCAGCTCACTGCAAGCTCTGCCTCCTGGGTTTACGCCATTCTCCTGCCTCAGCCTCCCAAGTAGCTGGGACTACAGGCGCCCGCCACCTCACCCGGCTAGTTTTTTGTATTTTTTAGTAGAGACAGGGTTTCACCGGGTTAACCAGGATGGTCTCGATCTCCTGACCTCGTGATCCGCCCGTCTCAGCCTCCCAAAGTGCTGGGATTACAGGCTTGAGCCACCGCGCCTGGCCCACGTCGCAATTTTTAAAAAAAATATTACTGATACATAAAACCATGTGGATGAATCTCACAAACATAATGCTGACTGAAAGAGGCCAAACAGAAATGAGTACATTCTGTGTGATTTCATTTATATGATGCCCCAAAGCAGGAGGAACTAATCTCTGATGACAAAGGAGAGAGAGTGGTTGGTTATCTTTGGAGGGTATCAGCAGGGAGGGGGCATGAGGGAACCTGCTGGGAACCTGAAAATACGTGGAACTGGGTGATGGCTACATACAGATGGAAAAATTCATCAGTCGTACACTTAAGAGTTGTCCACCTCATACTTAAGTTACATATCAATAAAAAGGAAAACATTTTTGGAACTTTTTTTTTTTTTTTGGAGACAGTCTTGCTCTGTCCCCCAGGCTGGAGTGCAATGGTGTGATCTTGACTCACTGCAGCCTCCATCTCCTGGGTTCAAATGGTTCTCCAGCCTCAGCCTCCCAAGTAGCTGGGACTACAGATGCGCACCACCAGGCCTGGCTGATTTTTGTATTTTTTTTAGAGATGGGGTTTTACCATGTTGGCCAGCTGGTCTCGAACTCCTGACCTCAAGTAATCCACCTGCCTCAGACTCCCAAAGTGCTGGGATTACAGGCGTGAGCCACTGCACCAGGCCTGGAACAATTTTAAAATAATGTATTGGCTCTGCAAATGCAGCTTCAGGACAAGTCCCTTAGCTGTCCCCACCCCACCCTAAGTCACCACCCTTAAGCCTCACCCATGTGGAATTCTGAAACTTCCCTTGTAGAGAATGTTGGAAGGTGTCTGCCACATTGATCCTGGAGTGTGTGTTTATTTGTGGTTATATAAATCTGATCTGTGGAAGCCACCTGAGGTCAGGAAGAGATGGAGGGCATCCTTCAGGAGTGAGATGAGACATCATCATACTTGAGTGTCCAGCATCATCTCTGAGTAAGGGGACCAAAAAATATATCTTCCAAACTAGGACATTTTCAAGAGTGGAAGGGGGCTCCATTAATATTTTCACCTGCACGAGAGGCAAACGCTAGAATGTCCCCGATGAAGAGGATATATAATGAACCTTCTTGATGTGAAACCTGCCAGATGGGCTGGAAAGTCCATATACTGGAACAAGTATGACTTGAGTTGTTTGGGACAAGGGCAGGGGTACAAGAGAAGGAAATGGGCAAAGAGAGAAGCCTGTACTCAGCCAAGGGTGCAGAGATGTTATATATATGACTGCTCTTCAGGGAACCGGGCCTCCAGCCCACACCCCAGCTGCTCAACCTCCTCCTCTCCGAATTGACTGTCCCTTCTCTGGAACTCTAGGCCTGACCCCACTCCCTGGCCCTCCCAGCCCACGATTCCCCTGACCCAACTCCCTTTCCCAGAACTCAGTCGCCTGAACCCCCAGCCTGTGGTTCTCTCCTAGGCCTCAGCCTTTCCTGCCTTTGACTGAAACAGCAGCATCTTCTAAGCCCTGGGGGCTTCCCCGGGCCCCAGCCCCGACCTAGAACCCGCCCGCCGCCTGCCACGCTGCCGCTGCCGCTTCCTCTATAAAGGGACCTGAGCGTCCGGGCCCAGGGGCTCCGCACAGCAGGTGAGGCTCTCCTGCCCCATCTCCTTGGGCTGCCCGTGCTTCGTGCTTTGGACTACCACCCCACAGTGTCCTGCCCTCTGCCTGGGCCTCGGTCCCTCCTGCACCTGCTGCCTGGATCCCTGGCCTGCCTGGGCCTGGGCCTTGGTGGGTTTGGTTTTGGTTTCCTTCTCTGTCTCTGACTCTCCATCTGTCAGTCTCATTGTCTCTGCCACACATTCTCTGTTTCTGCCATGATCTCTCTCTGTTCCCTTCCCGTCTCTCTCTGCCTCCCTCTGCTCACCTTGGGGTTTCTCTGACTGCATCTTGTCCCCTTCTCTGTTGATCTCTCTCTCAGGGGTGGGGGGGTGCTGTCTCCCAGGGCAGGAGGTCTGTCTTCCGCAGCGTGCCCCGCCCCGCTTACTGTCTCTCTCTCTCTTTCTCTGCAGGTTCTCCCCATGACACCACCTGAACGTCTCTTCCTCTCAAGGGTGCGTGGCACCCCCCTACACCTCCTCCTTCTGGGGCTGCTGCTGGTCCTGCTGCCTGGGGCCCAGGTGAGGCAGCAGGAGAATGGGGGCTGCTGGGGTGGCTCAGCCAAACCTTGAGCCCTAGAGACCCCCTCAACTCTGTTCTCCCCTAGGGGCTCCCTGGTGTTGGCCTCACACCTTCAGCTGCCCAGACTGCCCGTCAGCACCCCAAGATGCATCTTGCCCACAGCACCCTCAAACCTGCTGCTCACCTCATTGGTAAACATCCACCTGACCTCCCAGACATGTCCCCCCAGCTCTTCTCCTACCCCTGCCTCAGGAACCCAAGCATCCACTCCTCTCTGCCAACTTCCTCCACGCTAAAAAAACAGAGGCAGGCACTCCTATGCCTCCCCCTGCCACCCCCCAGGAACTCAGCTGTTCAGTGCCTGCTTCCTCAGGGATTGAGACCTCTGATTCAGACCCCTGATCTCCCATCCCCATCCTCTATGGCTCTTCCTAGGAGACCCCAGCAAGCAGAACTCACTGCTCTGGAGAGCGAACACGGACCGTGCCTTCCTCCAGGATGGTTTCTCCTTGAGCAACAATTCTCTCCTGGTCCCCACCAGTGGCATCTACTTCGTCTACTCCCAGGTGGTCTTCTCTGGGAAAGCCTACTCTCCTAAGGCCACCCCCACCCCACTCTACCTGGCCCATGAGGTCCAGCTCTTCTCCTCCCAGTACCCCTTCCACGTGCCTCTTCTCAGCTCCCAGAAGATGGTGTATCCAGGGCTGCAGGAACCCTGGCTGCACTCGATGTACCATGGGGCTGCGTTCCAGCTCACCCAGGGAGACCAGCTATCCACCCACACAGATGGCATCCCTCACCTAGTCCTCAGCCCTAGTACTGTCTTCTTTGGAGCCTTCGCTCTGTAGAACTTGGAAAACTCCAGAAAGAAAAAATAATTGATTTCAAGACCTTCTCCCCATTCTGCCTCCATTCTGACCATTTCAGGGGTCACCACCACCTCTTCTTTGGCCATTCCAACAGCTCAAGTCTTCCCTGATCAAGTCACCGGAGCTTTCAAAGAAGGAATTCTAGGCATCCCAGGGGACCACACCTCCCTGAACCATCCTGGATGTCTGTCTGGCTAAGGATTTCAAGCCTGCCTAGGAATTTCCAGCCCAAAGCTGTTGGTCTGTCCCACCAGCTAGGTGGGGCCTAGATCCACACACGGAGGAAGAACAGGCACATGGAGGAGCTTGGGGGATGACTGGAGGCAGGGAGGGGACTATTTATGAAGGCAAAAAATTTAAATTATTTATTTATGGAGGATGGAGAGAGAGGAATAATAGAAGAACATCCAAGGAGAGACAGAGACAGGCCCAAGAGATGAAGAGTGAGAGGGCATGGGCACCAGGCTGACCGAGAGAGAAAGAAGTAAGGGTGAGGGATCACAGGGCCCCAGAAGGCAGTGAAAGGCTCTGAAAGCCAGCTGCTGACCAGAGTCCCACACGGAGGCATCTGCACCCTGGATGAAGCCCAATAAACCTCTTTTCTCTGAGACGCTGTCTGCTTGTGTGTGTCTGTCTGGGAGTGAGAATCTCCCAGTCTATCTAAGGAAAGGAGGGAGGGATAGAGGGCTCAAAGGGAGCAAGAGCTGTGGGGAGAACAAAAGGATAAGGGGCTCAGAGAGCTTCAGGGACATGTGATGGACTCACTAGGTGAGGCCGCCAGACTGCTGCAGGGGAAGCAAAGGAGAAGCTGAGAAGACAAAGGAAAAGTCAGGGTCTGAAGGGGCGGGGGTCAGGGAGCTCCTGGGAGATATGGCCACAAGTAGTGGCTCTGAGGAATGGGTTACAGGAGACCTCTGGGGAGATGTGACCACAGCAAAGGGTAGGAGAATGTCCAGGGCTATGGGGGTTGAGTATGGGGACCCCCCCTGCCAAGACAGGGCCATGTAGAGGGCCCTAGGGAGTGAAAGAGCCTTCAGGACCTCTAGGTATGGAATACAGGGGACGTTTAAGAAGATATGGCCACACATTGGGGCCCTGAGAAGTGAGAGTTTCATGAAAAAAATCAGGGACCCCAGAGTTCCTTGGAAGCCAAGACTGAAACCAGCATTGTGAGTCCCCGGGTCAGAGTGAAAGAAGAAGGCCTGCCCCAGTGGGGTCTGTGAATTCCCGGTGGTGATTTCACTCCCCGGGGGCTGTCCCAGGCTTGTCCCTGCTACCCCCATCCAGCCTTCCCTGAGGCCCTGAGCCTGCCCCCAAGCCCCCAGCTCCTTCTCCCCCAAGGAACCCAAACGCAGGCCTCAGGACTCAACACAGCTTTTCTCCCTCCAACCCCATTTTCTCTACCTCAAGGACTCAGCTTTCTGAAGCCCCTCCCAGTTCTAGTTCTATCTTTTTCCTGCATCCTGTCTGGAAATCAGAGGGAAACAGACCACAGACCTGGTCCCCAGAAGAAACGGAGGCAATAGGCTTTGAGGGGCAGGAGGACGGGATTCAACCTCCAGAGTCCCACACACAAATCAGTCGGTGGCCCAGAAGACCCCCCTCGGAATCGGAGCAGGGATGGTGGGGAGAGTGAGGAGTATCCTTGATGCTTGGGTGTCCCCAACTTTCCAAATCCCCGCCCCCGCGATGGAGAAGAAACCAAGACAGAAGGTGCAGGGCCCACTACCGCTTCCTCCAGATGAGCTCATGGGTTTCTCCACCAAGGAAGTTTTCCGCTGGTTGAATGATTCTATCCCCGCCCTCTCGCCCCAGGGACATATAAACGCAGTTGTCTGCACACCCAGCCAGCAGACGCTCCCTCAGCAAGGACAGCAGAGGACCAGCTAAGAGGGAGAGAAGCAACTCCAGACCCCAACTGAAAAAAAACCCTCAGACGCCACATCCCCAGACAAGCTGCCAAGCGGGTTCTCTCCCTCTCACATACTGACCCAGGGCTCCACCCTCTCTTCCCTGGAAAGGACACCATGAGCACGGAAAGCATGATCCGGGACGTGGAGCTGGCCGAGGAGGCGCTCCCCAGGAAGACAGCGGGGCCCCAGGGCTCCAGGCGGTGCTGGTTCCTCAGCCTCTTCTCCTTCCTGCTCGTGGCAGGCGCCACCACGCTCTTCTGTCTGCTGCACTTTGGAGTGATCGGCCCCCAGAGGGAAGAGGTGAGTGCCTCGCCAGCCTTCATCCACTCTCCCACCCAAGAGAGGGAGAGAGATGGGATGGGCGAAAGATGTGTGCTGACAGGGAGGGATGGAGAGAAAAACAACGTGGAGGAAGACGAGGATGCAGAAAGAGATGTGGCAAGAGATGGAGAACAGAGAGAGAAAGATGGAGAGGCAGGATGTCTGGCACATGGAAGGTGCTCACTAAGTGTGTATGGAGTGAATGAATGAATGAATGAACAATCAGATAGTAAATAAGATATGGAGACAGATGTGGGGTGTGAGCAGAGAGATGGGGGAAGAAACAAGTGATATGAATAAAGATGGTGAGACAGAGAGTGGGAAATATGGCAGCTAAGGAGAGAGATGAGGGAGATAAGGAGAGATGAGGGAGATAAGGAGAGATGAAGATAGGATGTCTGGCACACAGAAGACACTCAGTGAAAGAGTTGTTGAATGCATGGAGGGTGAATATACAGATGAATGGAGAGAGAAAACCGGACAACTCAGGGCTAAGAGCGCAGGTCAGACAGGCAGCCAGCTGTTCCTCCTTTAAGGGTGATTCCCTTGATGTTAACCATTCTCCTTCTCCCCAACAGTTCCCCAAGGACCCCTCTCTAATCAGCCCTCTGGCTCAGGCAGTCAGTAAGTGTCTCTAAACCTTTTTCCTAATTCTGGGTTTGGGTTGGGGTGTAGGGTTAGTACTGGTACGAAAGCAGTGGGGGAAATTTAAAGTTTTGGTCTTGGGGGAGGGCGGATGGGGTGAAAGTAAGGGGATGGGGGGTATTTTCTAGGAAGTTTAAGGGTCTCACCTTTTTCTTTTCTCTCTCCTCTTCAGGATCATCTTCTCGAACCCCAAGTGACAAGCCTGTAGCCCATGTTGTAGGTAAGATCTCTGATGATGTGTCTTGGAACTTGGAGGGCTAGGATTTGGGGGTTGAAGCCCGGCTGAGGGTAGGCAGACCTTGGAGACAGTGTGAGAAGGACTGGCTGAGCTCAAGGGAAGGGTGGAGGAACTGCACAGCCCTTAGGGGGATACTCAGAACGTCATGGCCAGGTGGGATGTGGGATGACAGACAGAGGGAACAGGAACCGGATGTGGGGTGGGCAGAGCTCGAGGGCCAGGATGTGGAGAGTGAACCGACATGGCCACACTGACTCCCCTCTCTCTCTCTCCCTCCCTCCAGCAAACCCTCAAGCTGAGGGGCAGCTCCAGTGGCTGAACCGCCGGGCCAATGCCCTCCTGGCCAATGGCGTGGAGCTGACAGATAACCAGCTGGTGGTGCCATCAGAAGGCCTGTACCTCATCTACTCCCAGGTCCTCTTCAAGGGCCAAGGCTGCCCCTCCAACCATGTGCTCCTCACCCACACCATCAGCCGCATCGCCGTCTCCTACCAGACCAAGGTCAACCTCCTCTCTGCCATCAAGAGCCCCTGCCAGAGGGAGACTCCAGAGGGGGCTGAGGCCAAGCCCTGGTATGAGCCCATCTACCTAGGAGGGGTCTTTCAGCTGGAGAAGGGTGATCGACTCAGCGCTGAGATCAATCTGCCCGACTATCTCGACTTTGCCGAGTCTGGGCAGGTCTACTTTGGGATCATTGCCCTGTGAGGAGGACGAACATCCATCCTTCCCAAACCCCTCCCCCGCCCCAATCCCTTTATTATCCCCTCCTTCAGACACCCTCATCCTCTTCTGGCTCAAAAAGAGAATTGGGGACTTAGGGTCAGACCCCAAGCTTAGAACTTTAAGCAACGCCACCACCACTTCGAAGCCTGGGGTTCAGGAATGTGTGGCCTGCACAGTGAAGTGCTGGCAACCACTGAGAATTCAAACTGGGGCCTCCAGCACTCACTGGGGCCTACAGCTTCCATCCCTGAACTCAGTCTGTGACATCTGGAATCTGAAGACCAGGGAGCCTTTGGTTCTGGCCGGAACGCTGCAAGACTTGAGAAGACATCACCTAGAAGTTGACACAAGTGGACCTCGGGCCTTCCTCTCTCCAGATGTTTCCAGACTTCCTTGAGACATGGAGCCTGGCCCTCCCCATGGAGCCAGCCCCCTCTATTTATGTTTGCACTTGTGATTATTTATTATTTATTATTTATTTATTTATTTACCGATGAATGTATTTATTTGGGAGGTCGGGGGATCCCAGGGGACCCAATGTGGGAGCTGCCTTGGCTCAGACATGTTTTCTGTGAAAACGGAGCTGAACAATAGGCTGTTTCCACATAGCCTCCTGGCCTCTGTGCCTTCTTTTGATTATGTTTTTTAAAATATTTATCTGATTAAGTTGTCCAAACAATGCAGATTTGGTGACTGACTGTCACTCATTGCTGAGCCTCTGCTCCCCAGGGGAGTTGTGTCTGTAATCGCCCTACTATTCAGTGGCGAGAAATAAAGTTTGCTTAGAAAAGAAACATGGTCTCCTTCTTGGAATTAATTCTGCATCTGCTTCTTCTTGTGGGTGGGAAGAAGCTCCCTAAGTCTCTCTCCACAGGCTTTAAGATCCTTCAGACCCAGTCCCATCCTTCGACTCCTAGGGTCCTGGAGACCTGACATAAACAAAGCCCAACAGAATATTCCCCATCCCCCAGGAAACAAGAGCCTGAACCTAATTACCTCTCCCTGAGGGCATGGGAATTTCCAACTCTGGGAATTCCAATCCTTGCTGGGAAAATCCTGCAGCTTAGGTGAGATTTCCGGCTGTTGCAGCTGGCCAGCCGTCCGGAGAGAGCTGGGGAGGAGTCACATTCTCAGGTACCTGAATCACACAGCCAAGGGACTTCCAGAGATTCAGGTGTCTAGGCTTCAAATCACCCTGTCCTAACTCTGTAACTTGAACCAGCCACTTAACCTATCTATCCAATGGAGACAGGAATGTCCACCACACATAGGGCATGTGAGAGAAGGCCTGACCTCCATCAGAGGACCTCACTCAGCCCTTGGCACAGTGGGCACTCAATGAATTCTGGCTTACTTCCTTCAACCAGTTTCCAGCTGTTCTATCCTATTCCATTCTCTCAGTGGGTGAAATTGAAGAGACTGAGGACAATAAAGAACAAGGGACTGAACCGCTGGGCGTGGTGGCATGCACCTGTAATCCCACCACTTTTCGAGGCCAAGGTGAGAAGATAGATTGAACCCAGGAGTTCGAGAGCAATCTGGGCAATATAGTGAGATCCTGTCTCTATTTTTTAAAAAAGAATGAAATATAGGAATAAGATGTGGGTGAAGGACTCACATGCCAGCTTGGTCCCACCGGTCTTTGTGGTGAAGGAGGGGAGAGGTGAGAGGTGGGTGATCTGGAAGGAGAAAAGCACCCCTTCCCCCGATGAAGGCTCTTTTGGAGAGAGTCAAAGACAAATAAGGGCAGGGCGCAGTGGCTCATGCCTGTTATCCCAACACTTTGGGAGGTTGAGGTGGGAGGATCACTTGAGCCCACTAGTTCAAGACCAGCCTATGCAACATAGCAAGACTTTGTTTCTACAAAAAAAAATTAAAAATTAGGTGTAGTGGTGCATGCCTGTAGTTCTAGCTACTCAGCAGGCTGAGGCAAGAGGATCACTCGAGCCCAGGAGTTTGAGGTTACAGTAAGCTATGATCATGCCACTGTACCCCCATCTGGGTGACAGAACAAGACCCTGTCTCAAAAAACAATTCCAAAAACAAATATGGAGACAGAAATTGAGCCCCCCAAGACTGGGAGCCCCCACTGAGCTCAGAAATTAGGCTTTACCCCCGGCCCTGGGGTGCCAGGCAGGAGAAAACCGTGTGGTAGGCTAAGGGGGTGGGGTGACCCACTGGGGTGACCTAGATAGGGCCTTGGGTCACCCTCTGCCTCCTCCAGCCTGTGGCTGAAAGTCAGTCATGAAGTAAGGGGGGACTACTGTTACTCATCCCAGAAGCACCCACACTCACTCACTTTTGGGAAGGGGGACATAAAGTGTGAAAAAACGGTGAGGATTTTCCGCCTCACCCTAAATGGGACACCATAAGTGGGGCATTGGTTTTTCCTCCTCCCCAGAACTTCCTGGTGTTTTCAGGCACCACAGGCTCCTTCCTGCCGTCCCCATCTCTCTCTAATATTCTCCCCTTCTTTCTCCTTCAGCCTCCTCCCTTCAGACCCTATAAGCCTTGAATTAAGCTCCTTGGAGGAGAAGAGTGGACTGTGAGGTAGGAAACAGAGAGGCCTTCAGGCAGCCCTAGGGGGAGAAGTGCGGGGCCCCTCCAGGCTTCACTCCTCTGTCATGATAGGGGCTTACTCTGCTGCTGGGCCTTTCTGAGTGGTGCTTGCTGTGCTGTGTAACGACCCCTCTCACTGTTGGGGCGAACCCAAGAGAAAAGAGTGTGGTGCAGAGTCTGGTTGGGACCACGTGGCCCTGAAAATCAGGATGCCTGGAGAAGCTTCGGAGTTGGAGGAGTCCCCCTTCCTCCCACCCTCCAACTGGACTGATGATGGGGCCTGGCCATTCAGAGGCAGGGAGAGGGTGGGACAGGCCCACCATCATCCGTAGGAGCAAAGGCCATACGTTGTGTTGTGATGAATTGTTTCAAGCAACCAGAAGAGTACTGAGAATATTTAACCCACACCCGTGCACCCACCCTGAATTAAGACGTGTGTCGCAACTCGGCATCTTTATCGGCAGCACTGAAGCTTTCCATTCTTTATTTTCATCAGGCTCAAAATCAATTTCCAAACAGTCTCCTACATTTTTCCCACTGCCATGGGGTCCTGGGCGTCCGGGCCCCCAATATTTACACACTCGCACCACGCACTCATATTCCCTCACCCCACCATCACGGCCCCAAAGAAGGTCTTCCCTCTCGCGAAGTCCACCATATCGGGGTGACTGATGTTGACGTACACCCTCTCGCCCCTCCGGAGCTGCACCAGGCCGCCGAACCCCACGCTTGTGTACCAGAGAGGCCCGTACCCTTGCCTCCCGGCCGGGTCCAGCACGGGAGTCACGGTCTCAGCGCCCTCGAGCAGCAGCTCCGGAGTGCCCGGCCCGTAGGCGCCCCCCGCCCGGTACAGAGAGCTGCGCAGCGTGACCGAGCGGCCCCGGAGTTCCGCGCCGCCAGGGGGCGCCCGGCCCCGGTAGCCGACGAGACAGTAGAGGTAATAGAGGCCGTCCTGCGGGAGCGCCAGCCCTTCGGCGTCCGAGAACTGCGTCCCGCTCGTCAGAAACGCCTGTTCCTTCGTCGCCTCCCAGCCTAGCCCCTGCCCCTTCAGCGGAGCGCCTGCGGAGACACGGGCCCACACGCTCTTGGGAATGCGATCCTAAAGGCTTGGGACTTCTGGGAGGGGGGCGGCTTTTAGCCCCTGCGGGAACCGACCGGGCCGGGGGAGAGGGGATGCTGCTGTCTCTGGGATGAGTGCGAGTTGGGGGCCGAGGGAACTTGGATGTGGGGTGCAGAGCGCTGTAGTGGGGACCCCCAGGCCGGCTTTTGCTTGCACCGGAGGGAAGAAGAAACTACACTGCGGGGACGAGCGGAAGGGTGGGCATGAGCGGCGAAAGGTGGTGAAGCGGATGGGAAACCGAGCCCTGGAATCATGGAGCCGAAGAACTCTGGGCAAGCAGAATTGGAACCTTCGGATTATTTACACTCTTATTCAGGTCTTTGAGGTCCTTACCTATGAGGTGGGCAGCTGGGAGCCCGGGGCTGAGATCTGCTTCTGGCTCCTCCTCCGGCAGCTTCTGAAACCCTGGAAGAGGCAAAGAGTCCACGATTGGGGCCAGGGCAGCCACCCATGCAGGCTACCCTTGAAAGGACAGGCCGCAGGGATGGGGAGCCTGGATTCCTAGAGGAAGAGGTATCTGGGAAAGCAGCTGGGAGCTGGGAGCCCCTGAGGGGCTGAAGCGGGGAAGGAGAGACAGTCTGCTCTTACCCAGTCCTTGCTGGGCCTGTGCCCCGGGGTCAGCGGTGTCCGTTACCTGGTTGGGTGGGTCACAGTGCCCAGAGTTCAGATTCAGCTCATCTCAACCCTACCCCTCTGAAAGTGGACCCAAGCTGCAGGCCTGGGGTTTCTCCCACCAGCACCATCCCCAACACATACCTCCCTAGAAGGGAGAGCAAGCAAGGCATAGGTACTTGGGCAGAGAAACAGATGTGCCTCCGAAAGAGGAGAGGAGACACAAGGGGCTGTGTCAGGACACAAGCACAACATCACAGGAACATCACAGGAACATCACAGGAACATCGCAGGAACAGTGCTCTGCACCCCACATCCATGTTCCCTCTCCCCCAACTGGCACTCATCCCAGAGACAGCACCATCCCCCCTCCCACAGCCCGGTAGGTTCCCGCAGGGGCTAACTGCAGTGGCTCACTGCAACCTCTGCCTCCTGGACAGGAACATGGACACAGAGTCAGCAAAGAGACAGAACATCCCCACCAGGGACAGCCAAGCCAGCTGAGCCAGAGGGGGCAAAAGACCACAGGCACAACCAGAGGGAGCCAAGCATCTGCAAGATACAGCTCTCCACCAGGGCCTGTTGCAGCCACTCACCAGTCCTCCCTGATCCTGGGGCACTAAGGCCAGCACAGCCAGGACAGTGATAGGCACTGCCAGCAACAGGGTCACCAGAGAAGTGGCTCCTGCCACAGCTAGCAGGAGGGAGCCCCTCCCCTGGAGCCTCCCACCCCTGCCCTCCAGCCCCAGTGCCCCCATTGAGACTGAACCAGAGCCAGAGCAGGGGGCTTTCATACCTCAGGGACGGGGCCACCCCCTCTCTGTAGACCTACACACCTGGCTGGGACTTTCCACACACCCCTGCTCCCCTCACCCAGCTTCCTGTTTACCCAGAGCTGGGGTGGGGCAGCTGGATGCCTGGGTTCTCTGAACTGGGGAAGAAGTTGGGGTAGGGAGACAGACTCTCAGGGTGGAACCAAAGGGGTCCTTAGACATCTTCTGGCTCAGCAGAGAGGGAAACTGAGGCTCAGGGAGGAAAGGTAACTTGCAGGAAGCCAGTCAGCAGAGCTGAAATGAGAACACAGATCTCCAGGTTTCCATTGTGGTTTGCATTCTTCTAAACCCTCAAGGTAGGTGCTGAAGGAAGAGCTGATCCCGTCTCTGAGGTCAAGGGCTGGAGTAGGACAAGGACTGGAGTCTTGAGGGATGGATGTCTGGGTCCTTGAGAAGAACTGATTCCCATACTGGGCTGACATCCTCCCATTCCCTTGCTCACCTCCAGCCCCCTGTGCTGAGTGAGAAAGGGAGAGGTAAGCCTTAGCCTCACCACTGACTACTGACTCACTGAGGAGGGATGGAAATGGAGCTTTACCTCCCTTGCTACAAAGAGTAAAGACAGATGAACGAGGCATACTCCCACCCTCAGAGAGCTTCGAAGTCGACAATGAGCCCTATCCATTAGTAGGTGCTTACTAAATGTTTATATATAAATAATAAAAGGACAAATAAATGCAGGAATAACCAAAACAAAGCAGTAAGGACCACATGAATGGTAGACGTAGGCAGCATGAGTGGTTAAGAGTCAAGGGAGGAGCCAGGGTGGTGGCTCACACGTGTAATCCCAGCACTTTGGGAGGCTGAGGCAGGTGGATCACTTGAGGTCAGGAGTTCGAGGCCAGCCTGGCCAACATGGTAAAACCCCATCTCCACTAAAGATACAAAAAATTAGCTGGGTATGGTGGCACACGCCTGTCATTCCAGCTACACAGGAGGCTGAGGCAGGAGAATCACTTAAACCCAGGAGGCAGAGGTTGCGGTGAGCCAAGATCGCACCATTGCATTCCAGCCTAGGCGACAGTCTGAGATTCTGTCTTAAAAAAAATAAAAAAGAGTCAAAGGAAGAAAGACCAGGTCCAAGGAAGCTGGAAGTGGCTCCAATCATCTCCCCTTCTTGGTAACATCTCTATGTGTTTCCATAATACTACTACTAATAATATAGCTGACCCACAAAATTCACTTCGCATGTGTATGCCACTGATTTACACACTTTAATAATTTGTTTGTTTGTTCATTTGTTTGAGGCAGGGTCTCGCTATGTCATCCAGACTGGAGTGCAATGGCAGGATCATGGCTCACTGCAGCCTTGACCTCCCAGGCTCTATGGATTCACCCACCTCAGCCTCCTGAATAGCTGGGACTATAGGCACATGCCACCATGCCCAGCTAATTTTTGTATTTTTTGTAGAGATAGATTTTTACCATATTGCCCAGGCTGGGCTCAAACTCCTGGACTCGCATGATCTGCCCGTGTTGGCCTCCTAAAATGCTGGGATTACAAGCATGAGCCGTCATACCCAGACAATAATTATAATCCTGACGAAAACCCTAAGAGGAAACTGAGGCACAGAGAGGTTAAGAAACTTATGGAGCTCACAGAGCCAGTGGCAGAACCAGGATTTGAACCCAGGCATCTGGCTCCAGAGCCTTGATGAAAAGGCAGTTTAAAAACCGAGTACTGCGGCCGGGCGCAGTGGCTCATGCCTGTAATACCAGCACTTTGGAAGGCCGAGGAAGATGGATCACCTGAGGTCAGGATTTCGATTTAGATCAGCCTGGCCAACATGGTGAAACCCCATCTCTACTAAAAATATAAAAATTAGCTGGGCATGGTGGCAGGTGCCTTTAATTCCAGCTACTTGGGAGGCTGAGGCAGGAGAGTCACTTGAACCCAGGAGGCAGAGGTTGCAGTGAGCCAAAATCATGCCATTGCACTCCAGCCCGGGTGACAAGAACAAGACTCTGTCTTAAAAAACAAACAAACAAACAAAAACCAGTACTAGGCCAGGTGAGGTGGCTCACACCTATAATGCCAGCACTTTAGGGAGTCAAGGCAGGTGGATCACTTGAGGTCAAGAGTTCGAGACCAGCCTGGCCAACGTGGTGAAACCCCGTCGTCATTAAAAATACAAAAATTAGCTGGGCGTGGTGGCACAAACCTGTAGTCCCAGCTACTTAGGAGGCTGAGGCAGAAGAATCGCTTGTACCTGGAAGGCGGAGGTTGCAGTGAGCCAAGATCACACCACTGCACTCCAGCCTGGGTGACAGAGCAAGACTCCGTCTCAAAAAAAAAAAAAAAAAAAAAAAAAAAGTACTGACTTGTGATTTGTATGTAAAATTTGCCTTCCTCAGGCCAGAAAAGAAATGGGGAAATAAATACTGAACTCCAGTCAATGTTAAGCTTCTGAAGGGTTTAGATGTAAAATGTACTGATATTTGCAATTTTAAAAGATATTTAAAAGTGAGATGGAGGGATACATATGTGATAAAGTAAACAGAAAATGTGAATAGAGCTGGGTGCAGTGTCCACTCCTGTAATGCCAGCACTTTGGGAGGCTAAGGTGGAAAGATTGCTTGAGACCAGGAGTTCAAGACCAGCCTGGGCAACACAGTAAGATCCCATCTCTACAAAGCCTTATGTGGTAGCTGGTGTCTGTAGTCCTGGCTACTCAGGAGGCTCAGATGGGAGGATCTCTGAGCCCAGGAATTCAAGGCTGCAGTGAGCTATGATTTCACCACTGCACTTCAGGCTGGGTGATAGAGACCCCATCTCAAAAACAAACAAACAAACAAACAAAATGTTAATAGTAGCATCTAGGTGGTAAGAATATGTTCACCATACAATTCATCTCATTTCACTCTTTGTTTGTACTTTTTAATAATAAAATTTAAAAAAAAAAAACCTGAATATTATTCAGCATAGGGAACATGGAGAAGGGTCGGGGAGGAAGTAGAAGGTTCTTGAATTTGAAAGGGGAAACACAAATGAATATGGACCCACCCAGGCACCAAATCTCCTCCTCACCCCTTGCCTTACATGAGCTCCCCTGTCTTCACCCTCCTCAAGGAGTGGGTGTGCAATCCTCCAGCACCCATCTCCTTCTCCATCACAGTGCCACTAAGAAGCCTTCACCCAGGTCTCTCCAGAGGTCCTCAGGCTGCTGCCTTTACTTAGTTCTGTGTTCAATGCCAGAATACTGCCTCCTACAGAAAGTCTACCTGGATTGCCCACACCTCTTTTCCTGTCACCAACTTGTCAGCAACTTTCTGTCCTTGATCTATCCACAGGGCTCATGTAGATCTAGTATGGCTGCCTTTAACTCTCGTGTTTGTTAATCAGACAGCCAAGCAGCCTGTTGCATAGAGCTGCAGAACACCAAGTGGGTCACCAGAACACCAAATGTGCTAGAGCTCCCAGTCTGAACTGGAGTGGCATATGTGTGTCCACAGACATACACCAAGATCAAGAGGTCTCAACAAATGAAGTGTAACAAGGTAATAGAGAAAAAATTAATCAAGGAAGACACATGAAGGAGGTGGGTGTTCACTGACTAGTGGCAGGATCAGTGAAATGACTGGAACTGAGGCAGATTACAGCCCTAGCTATAGGCCCTGGAGTTTGTAAAGAAAGATGTTGTGGCTGGGCGCGGTGGCTCAAGCCTGTAATCCCAGCGCTTTGGGAGGCCAAGACGGGCGGATCACGAGGTCAGGAGATCGAGACCAGCCTGGCTAACACGGTGAAACCCCGTCTCTACTAAAAAATACCAAAAAAACTAGCCGGGCGAGGTGACGGGTGCCTGTAGTCCCAGCTACTCGGGAGGCTGAGGCAGGAGAATGGCGTAAACCCGGGAGGCGGAGCTTGCAGTGAGCCAAGATCCGGCCACTGCACTCCAGCCTGGGCAACAGAGCGAGACTAAGTCTCAAAAAAAAAAAAAAAAAAAAAAGAAAGATGTTGTAACCCTGACCCTCAAGCCCAGCTTCCTTTCCTAACAATGTGGGGGAGGAACCCAGGCTGGAGGAGAAGTTAAAGCCAGAAGAGGGGCAGGAATGTCTGAGGTGGCAACCCTTCTCTCCAGCCAGACAGCACTGGCCAGTTTGAAGTCTGTCCATCCTGCAGGCCACAAGCTCTGGGTAAGCTGGGAATGGGCAGGGACCTTAGTGGAAGGATGGTCACACCCCAGAGTGGGGTGAAGCTAAGATGAGGGGAGGGAGAGTATGGGTTTGAGTTTCCCTGGGCCGTCGAGGAATCCTTTGAGTCTCTGCTGCCCAAAAAAATTAAAGACAATTCCTTTCTGTGCCCACGGCCCTTATGGCCTCCATCTGGGCTTCTGCTCCCCACCCCCGAGAATTCCTCCTAAACCCAGAAGGGTCCTAGTTTCCAGACCCTAGTCAGTATAGCTGGCTCTGGGGTGAAGACAGCGGCCCCCTCTTTGCCCTCAAACAGGAAGCAGTGGTTGGAGGGGAGGAAGTGCCTGAGGGGAAGTTATGGGGCCCCAGATACTCCTCCATGCCCCACTTCAGCCCCAGCAGCATCTGCCTGTGGGAAGCAGCTCTCCACACCAGCCAAAGGGGCCCCCACACTCCCGCACTGCTCTGGGGCTCAGGGAGCAGCCCACCTACTGGGTGTGCTGACATCACCCTCCCTACTTCCCACCAGTGCCCTCACCTATCCAGGCCCGGAGTCCTTCCCCTCCATCAGCCCCTTACCAGCACCTAGAACCATCCAGGGCTGGAAAGTCCCCTCCAAACCACCTGGTCAGCCCAGGGCAGAGGGAAGGGCTGGGCTCTGGAGCTGGACAGAGCTGGCCTTAAACCCCAGCACCACCCTTCTGGGATGGATGACCTAGTAAAGTCCAGGCTGGAATCTTGGGTCTTTACTTCGGCAATGGGCACCATGATACCCTATGTTCTGGGGATTAGCAGTGAGGAATGGAAAGTGCCCAGCTCAGGGTTGGCACATAAGTGAGGATCCCCAGCCTGGGAACAATTATAACAGAGGGCCCCTCACTTCACAGATGAGGAACTTGAGGCGCATCACTAGCCCCTGATCATTTCACCTAAAAGAACAAGGACGAGAGTTCCTGACCTCCAGGCCAGTCCCTGATCCCTGACCTAATGTGTGTTTGCAGTGACGGTAAAAATAAATGTGTTTTCAGTAAGTAAAGGGCCTCTCATATCTGGATAGGGAGGGTCCTGGGAGCTTAGGAAGTGATGGGGGACAGTGATGTATGTAGCTCATGAGTAGGTGGAGAGGCCTCTGGGGCAGCTGGTGCAGGAGGGAAAGGGACCTCACTGGAGGCCCAGAAACAGCAGGGATTTTGGTGGGAAGCCTCTGAGGGGTGAGCCATCTCAGCTATGAGGCAAGGTAGGGCATGTACCCTGGTAGGAGGTAAGGTATTAAGGTTTGGGGTGAGGAAGCTCTGAGGGTATATTTTTCTGCCTCTAAAACTGTTGGAGAGGGAATCTGAGAAAGCCACAACCAACCAGGAGGCTGGGGTACGCTGGAAAGGGAATGGGCTTTCTAACCTTGAGCCCTCTTCCCTGTAGATACATGTATATACATCTACGGGGGCCTGGGGCTGGGCGGGCTCCTGCTGCTGGCTGTGGTCCTTCTGTCCACCTGCCTGTATCGGCTGCATCGAAGAGGTGAGCACTGCACTCCCTCCCTCCCCCCCGCAGCAGTGCCACCTGTGGCCCCACCCACACCCTTTCCCACGGCTTTCCCAGAACACTGCCTGGCCCTGGAGCCACTGGGAAGCCAACAAGGGAGTCCACGCCTGCTGGGGTGGGGAGCTGGGGAGGGCCCGGGAGAAGCACAAAGGGTGGGCTGTGCTGAGCTTCTTTTTTTCTTCCAGTGAAGAGGCTGGAGAGGAGCTGGGTGAGTCCGGGGACAGGGAGTGGGGAGGGTAAGAGAGATCCTGAGTGGGTGAATGGGGAGAAGCATGGCTGAGTGCTGAGAGGAGGGTTGGGAGTGGGAGACAAGGAGAGAGAAAGTAGGAGCATGAGAGAGGCAGAGACAATCGAGGCGAGAGAAAGAGAAAATGAGACAGAAACCAAAAGAAAAAGTGAGAGGGAGGATAGGAGTGAGAGATAGGGAGAAAATGAGAGTGAGAGAGACACAAAGAGAAAGAACAATGAAAGAGAGAGAGATAAAAAAAGAGAGAGAGAGGGAAAGAGAGAGAGAGAGAGAAAGAGAGAGAGAAAGAGAGAGAGAGGCTCCAGAACCAGGCACAGTGGCTCACACCTGTCATTCCAGCTATTGTGAGGCTGAGGCAGGAAGCTAGCTTGAGCTCAGGGGTTGAAGACCATCCTAGACAACATAGTGGAACTCTGCCTGCAAAGATGGCGGGGGCAGGTGGGAGAGAGAGAGAAGAGAGAGAGAAGAGAGGGAAGTAAGAAAGGCTGGAGGTGGGAGAAGAACTCACAGGGAAGGGTCTGAAGGCATCGCCTCCCATCAGCACCTTCTGTCCTGGCCCCAGGTCCAAGGGTCCTCAGAGCAGGAGATCCACTATGCATCTCTGCAGAGGCTGCCAGTGTCCAGCAGTGAAGGACCTGACCTCAGGGACAGAGACAAGAGAGGCACCAAGGAGGATCCCAGAGCTGACTATGCCTGCATTGCTGAGAACAAACCCACCTGAGCACCCCAGACACCTTCCTCAACCCAGGCGAGTGGACAGGGTCCCCCTGTGGTCCACCCAGTAAAGACCATGGTCCCCCCACTTCTGTGTCTCAGTCCTCTCAATCCATCTCGAGCCTCCATTCAAAATGATCATCATCAAAACTTATGTGGCTTTTTGACCTTTGAATAGGAATTTGTTTTTTTAAAATTAAAATTAAAAAAACACGTGGCTCACCCCTCCACCCACTCTGGGGTCAAGTAGTAATTTACTGGGTGAGAGAGAGTGTTCATGGACCCAAGCTCCCCTGACAGCCAGAGGAGGGTATGTGTGGGCCTGGCAGGAAAGGGCAGTTGCCAAGGAGGAGTCATATCTGATCCTTCCCATTTCTCAAGACTATCAGGCTCAGCCTCCTGGGACTGGGGGAAGCAGGTGTGCTGAGCTCCCACATGGTGGTGGGAGGGGCCCTGGGACTACAGCCGGAAGCTGCCTTCTTGGACCTTTCCAGGTCAGACCTGGTGGAAGGGAGTTCAGAGCTGGGGGAATCCGGAGAGAGTAGATTTGGCATCTGGAGAATGGAGAAGAAAACACTTGAGACTCATAAGGAGGAGTTAGTGGTGGGGCAGACAGTGATTTATTGGGGTCTTTTGAAGAGGACTAGGGACCTCTGGGCTCTGGAATCACTCCTCAGGGGCCATCTCAGGAGTGGCAGTGTGTTCCCATGTGACAGTGACCTGGTCAGAGAGAGGACAGGAGCCGCTCAGTGTCGCAGTCTCAAGGCTCTCCTCTTCCTCGTCTCTGTCCTCCCTCCTCCCACTCTCTTACTGCCCCTCCCATCCCATCCACTATTGCCCCTGGCTCCATTACTCACATTTTCCCTGGTAATAGAGGGTGCTGCCCACGGCCACAGAGAGAAAGCTGACAGCATAGAATCCAGCCCGAAGGAGGAGGACTGTACCAGCCCCTAGCTGAGGATATTCTGCATGGGGCAATGTAGAAGGGGGTTGGGGAAGAAGTGCACACAGGCTCAGGGAGGGTAGGGGCCTCAGAGGAGCATCCCTGACTCCCAAGGACATTGCCTCTTGGGGTCTCCAGCCAGGAGGAGACACCACCTCCCAGCATCTCACCTTTCTCCACCACCAGCCGAGTCCCATTCCCTGTCCCGACACCCAGGCCCAGCACCTCCACCCTGCACACGTAGATGCCGGCGTCATGGCCTCGCACGTCCCAGATATGCAGCTCAGCCTGGTGGTCACGGAGGAAACGGGAAGAAGAAAGTGGGGCCAGGCGGCCCCTGAACTCTGGGGTTCCATTCCTCACCTCCTTCCCTGGAGCCACCTCATCTCGGAACCATGTGACGGAGCCAATGGCCAGTCTCCCTTGGCTGGCATTGAAGGAGCAGGGCAGGAAGGCAGAGGATCCTTCTAGGGTACGAATCTCAGGGGGCTGGGACACCCAGAGAGCACAGGATCCTGGGGGCAGAAGGAAGACCCAGAGAAACACCTCCCCAGTTACTCCAAAGAGAAAAGACAACAGAGCTTGGAGTAGAACATCCCAGCTGTCTCTGGGCATAGGGTGCATGGAATAGATACTTTGGGTGCCTCATTAAACCCTTTCCTCTTAACCAATCTGATTTCTTAACATTGCTTATTAAATCATGTTTCGGCTGGGTGTGGTGGCTCATGCCTATAATCCCAGCACTTTGGGAGGCTGAGGTGGGTGGATCACTAGGTCCGGAGTTCGAGACCATCCTGGCCAACATGGTGAAACCCCATCTCTACTAAAAAAATACAAAAATTAGCCAGGCATGGTGGCACGCACCTGTAATGCCAGCTACTCGGGAGGCTGAGGCAGGAGAATCGCTTGAACCTGGGAGGCAGAGGTTGCAGTGAGCCGAGATTGCACCATTGCACTCCAGCCTGGGCAACAAAGCAAGACTCCATCTCAAAAAATAAAAAATAAAAATCATTTTTCAAATTCTTCCTATACCAACTCTCACTCTCACCCTCTGCCATCATTCTCCAGCCAGTTCAGTAGTAACTTATCTGGCTGAAATGTAAACCATCATGGTGAAATTAAGCTCATTAATGAATGCAGCTGCCTAGTTAACAAATATCACTCATTATATTATTCCAGGTATTATTTTAGTACAAATGGCATTGTACAGTAAGTCATCCTTCCTCTTTCCTCTTTTTCTTTTTTCTTTTTTTTTTTTTTTTTTTTTGAGAGGGAGTCTTGCTCTGTTGCCCAAGCTGGAGTGCAGTGGTACAATCTTGGCTCACTGCAAACTCTGCCCCCTGGGTTCAAGCGATCCTGGTGCCTTAGCCTCCCAAGTAGCTGGGACTACAGGCGCCCATCACCATGCCTGACTAATTTTTGTATTTTTAGTAGAGATGGGGTTTCACTACCTGGTCTCAAACTCCTGACCTCAAGTGATCCACCCGCCTCGGACCAGGCTAGTCTCAAACTCCTGATCTCAAGTGATCCACCTGCCTCAGCCTCCCAAAGTGCACCTGGACACTCTTTGTTTTTCGTTAAAGAACATTAACTAATTAAATCTCCAGGTGAAGACATGGCCTTAATTGGTTGAGATTCCTATTTAACCCATCCATATTGATGAATTAAACCAAATATTAAAATCCCTGATTAAATTATCTACTGAGGGAAATTTATGAGTCATTCTGTTTCAGTGGTTCTCAAACTTTAGTGTGTATGGAAATTACCCGGAGCATCTGCTAAAACAGATTCCTGGGGCCACCCCAGAGTTTTTTATTCAGTAGGTCTGGAGTGGGGCCTAAGAATTTGTTCTAGGTTCCCAGAAATCCACATTTTGAGAACTCCTGCATTTAGTTAATAATATGCTTGATAATTAAGGTCTCTCAGTTCATTAAAAACAGTTTCAGCCCGGAGCGGTGGCTCACGCCTGTAATCCCAAAACTTTGGGAGGCCAAGGCGAGTGGATCACCTGAGGTCAGGAGTTCGAGACCAGCCTGGCCAACATGGTGAAACCTCATCTCTACTAAAAATACGAAAGTTAGCCGGTGGTAATGGCCTGTGATCCCACCTACTTGGGAGGCTGAGAGAGGAGAACTTGTACCCGGGAGGTGGAGGCTACAGTGAGTTGAGATACTGCCCCTGCACTCTAGTCTGGACAATAGAATGAAACTGTCTCAAACAAAAAAATAGTTTTACCACCAGGCGGGCGCAGTGGCTCATGCCTGTAATTCCAGTAATTTGGGAGACCAAGGCAGGCAGATCACTTGAGATCAGGAGTTTGAGACCAGACTGGTCAACGTAGCAAAACCCCAACTCTACTAAAAATACAAAAATGGCTGGGAGCAGTGGCTCAGGCCTGTGATCCCCACACTTTAGGAGGCCAAGGTGGGCAGATCACCTGAGGTCAGGAGTTTGAGACCAGCCCAGCCAACATGGTAAAATCCTGTCTCTACTAAAAATACAAAAATTAGCTGGGTGTGGTGGTGCACGCCTGTAATCCCAGCTACCCAGGAGGCTGAGGCAGGAGAATTGCTTGAACCTAGGAGGTGAAGGTTACACTGAGCCAAGATTGTGCCACTGCACTCCAGTCAAAGTGACAGAGCAAGACTCCGTCCCAAAAAAAAAAAAAAAAAATTAGCCAGGTGTGGTGGTGCATGTGTGTAGTCCCCGCTACTCGGGGAGGCTGAGGCAATTCGCCTGAACACGGGAGGCAGAGGTTGCTGTGAGCCGAGATCGCACCACTGCACTCTAGCCTGGCGACAGAGCGAGACTCAGTCTCAAAAACAAAACAAAACAAAACAAACAAAACAAAAAACAGTTTCACCAAGAAATTTATCACAGATTTCCTTGGATCTCTCAAACTCCTAATTATATGTCTAGACCTTATCTAAAAAGCTTCACAGTGGATGACACAGAGAGACTGTGAATTGGGGGAGTCCACTGAGTGTCACCTTTGGAGCGGTCCCACTCCTCCCTCAGAGCCAGGTGTTTCAGCCCCCACTAAGCCTGTTCCCTGTAGCATCTAGTCCAGCCTCCTGGATCTCCCTCCTCCCACCCACACTCCTTGGGGTCCTGAGCACACGCCCTGTCACCTGGATAGACCATGATCAAGATGAGCAACAGCATCCAGGCCATGTCGGAAGATGTCCCAGTTGGCGAAGGGGATCTGAGCAGTGAGGTCTGGGTGGAGGAGGGAGGACTCACTACTTGTAGCCAGGCCTTTGGTCACCAGATGGGGATGGGGAGCTTCCTATGACACACGGGACTCACATATCACTTGCTAAGGATCACAACTGCCAGGGACCTCGAGCATCAAATGCATGCCTCCCTGAGGAGAGAGGATGGATGCTGCTGATGGAGATGTCTGGGTCTCTAGGAGGCCAAGGGGCCAGCTTGTGGCAGGCTAGCTAAGCATGTGAGGGGGAGGGTGGGGCTTAGATGGCTGCTAACCCAAGGGTGAGTGGGCGGTTGGGCGGGTGAGACCAGGATGTGGGTTCCCCTAACTTCTGAGGTTCAAGAAGACCAGCTTTTACCCAGAACAAGCCTCCAGGAGCCCTCCCTGGCCCAGAAGCTAACCTACTTCCCCTCCCCACTGCTCACCAGTACCCAGACCCATCCCATCCATTCCCTTCCTGGAATCTGGCCTCACTGCACCCCAGGGCTGCTCCAAGATTTCTATGAGGGGTTAGGAGAAGCAAGCTGATTGGTGAAGCTATATTTAATTTGCATAGCAATCACCCTGGGGGTGTGTGTGTGTGTGTGTGTGTGTGTGTGTGTGTGTGGTTGGGGGTTTCTTTTGTTTTTTTTGAGATGGAGTCTCACTCTGTCACCCAGGCTGGAATGCAGTGGCATAATCTCGGCTCACTGCAACTTCTGCTTCCCGGGTTCAAGCAATTCTCTGGCCTCAGCCTCCCCAGTAGCTGGGATTACAGGCGCACACCACCAAGCCCGGCTAAATTTTGTATTCTTTGTAGAGAAGGGGTTTTACCATGTTGGCCAGGCTGGTCTTAAACTCCTGATCTCAAGTGATCTGCCAACCTCGTCCTCCCAAAGTGCTGGCATTCCTGTTTTGGTTTTTTGAGACAGGGTCTGGCTGTGTCTCATCCAGGCTGGGTTCAGTGGCGCCATTACAGCTCACTGTAGCCTCGACCTCCTCGACTCAATCAATCCTCCCACTTCAGTCTCTTGAGTAGCTGGGACTACAGGCGCACACCACCACACCAGGCTAATTTTTGTAGTTTTTGTAGAGATGGGGTCTCCTTGTGTTGCCCAGGCCAGTATCCGACTCCTGGGCTCAAACAATCCACCCACCTAGGCCTCCCAAAGTTCACGAGCCACGATGCCTGGCGAAACGTATTTCTTAAACAATGAGATTTGGAAGTCAAAATTACTCCTTAAACCATGGACTACAGGATGGATGTTATGATAGCAGGCATGAAAACAATGTTCAGCCGGGTGCAGTGGCTCATGCCTGTAATCCCAGCACTTCGGGAGGCTGAGGTGGATGGATCACCTGAGGTCAGGAGTTTGAGACCAGCCAGGCCAACATGGCGAAATCCCGTCTCTACTAAAAATACAAAATTAGCTGGGTGTGGTGGGGCGTGCCTGTAGTCCCAGCTACTCGGGAGGCTGAGGCAGGAGAATCACTTGAACCCAGGAGGCGGAAGTTGTGGTGAGCCGAGATTGCACCATTGCACTCCAGCCTGGGCAACAAGAGCGAAACTCCGTCTCAAAAAAAAGAAGAAAACAACGTTCATCTCTTTGGACATCTCCATCAGAGCTTTTGGTTAACTATGTACATTTTCAATGAGCAGTAATCATTTTAAAGAAATCTTATATTTCAGAGCAGTAGACCTCAACAGTAGCCTTAAAATACTTAGTAAACCAGCTGGGCACAGTGGCTCACATTTGTAATCCCAGCACTTTGGGAGGCGAAGGTGAGAGGATGGCTTGAGGTCAGGGTTTGAGACCAGCCTGGGCAACATGGCAAGACTCTGTCTCTACAAAAAAATTTAAAATTAGCTGGACATGGTGGCACATGCCTATAGTACCAGTTACTCAGGAAGTTGAGGCAGGAGGATTCCTTGAGCCCAGGAGTTACAAGGATGCAGTGAGCTATGATTTTGCCACTGCATTCCAGCCTGAGTAATGGAGTGAGAACTTGTCTCTAAATAAAATACAATTTAAATTGGGAAGAGTAGTAAACGGAGTTTAAAAGAAAAAAAATGTGGCTAGGTATGGTGGGTCATACCTGTAATCCCAGTACTTTGGGAAGCCCAGGTGGACAGATCACTTGAGCTAAAGTGTTGGAGGCCAGGCCAGGCACGGTGGCTCATGCCTGTAATCCCAGCACTCTGGGAGGCTGAGGCCGGCCAATCACGAGTTCAGGAGATTGAGGCCATCCTGGCAAACACGGTGAAACCCCGTCTCTACTAAAAATACAAAAAATTAGTTGGGCGTGGTGGTACCTGCCTGTAGTCCCAGCTACTAGGGAGGCTGAGGCAGGAGAATCACTTGAACCCAAGAGGCAGAGGTTGCAGTTAGCTGAGATTGTGCCACTGAACTCCAGCCTGGGTGACAGAGCAAGACTCCGTCTCAAAAAAAAAAAAAAAAAAAAAAAAAAAGAGTTAGAGATCAGCCTGGACAACATGACCAAACCCTATCTCTACAAAAAAAAATGCAAAAATTAGCTGAGCATAGTGGCTCATGTCTGTGGTCCCAACTACTCAGGAGGCTGAGGTAGGAGGATCACTTGACCCTGGAAGGCAGAGGTTGCAATGAGCTGAGATCATGCTGCTGTACTACAGCCTGGGCAACAGATTGAGACCGTGTCTCAAAAATAAACAAAAAAAAAAAAAAGAAAAATTTTTAAGTCAGTAAACTACGTTGTAACAGATGTACTATCATCTAGACTTTTTTTTTTTTTTTTTTTTTTTTTTTTTTGAGATGGAGTCTTGCTCTGTCACCCAGGCTGGAGTGCAGTGGTGGCGACTCAGCTCACTGCAGCCTCTGCCACCTGGGTTCAAGTGATTCTTCTGCCTCAGCCTCCCAGTAGCTGGGATTACAGGCACCTGCCACCAGGCCCAGCTAATTTTTGTATTTTTAGTAGAGACAGGGTTTCACCATCTTGGCCAGGCTGATCTTGAACTCCTGACCTCAGGTGATCCGCCCACCTCAGCCTCCCAAAGTGCTGGGATTATAGGCGTGAGCCACCACGTCCAGCCATCTAGGCTTTATTGTTCCATTTATAGAGCATGGCAGAGTAAATTTAGCTAATTCTTGCTGAGTGCAGTGGTATGTGCCTATGTCTCTGCTACTCAGAAGGCTGAGGTAGGAGGATTACTTGAGGATAGAAGTTCAAGGCTGCAGTATGCTATGATTTTGCTTGTGAAAGCCGTGGCTCCATGGCACTCCAGTCTGGGCAACAGAGCAAGACCCTCTCTCTCTCTCTCTCTCTGAGACAAGGTCTCACTCTGTTGGCTAGGCTAGAGTGCAGTGGCACAATCATGGCTCACTGCAGCCTCAACCTCCTGGGCTCAAACCATCTTCCCACCTCAGCCTCCTGAGTAGCTGCCACACACCACCATGCCTAGATAATTTTTGTATTTTTCGTAGAGACAGGGTCTCACCATGTTGTCCAAGCTGGTCTCAAACTCATGGGCTCAAGTGATTTGCCCACTCAACCTCTCAAAGTACTGGGATTACAGGCATGAACCACTGCACTTGTCCAACCTCAGCTCTACAAAAAAGAAAAAAAAAAAAAAGTCCAGGCACAGTGACTCACTCCTGTAATCCCAGCACTTTGGGAGGCCGAGGCGGGTGGATCACCTGAGGTTGGTAGTTCGAGACCAACCTGACCAACATGGAGAAATCCCGTCTCTACTAAAAATACAAAATTAGCCGGGCATGGTGGTACACGCCTGTAATCCCAGCTACTTGGGAGGCTGAGGCAGGAGAGTCACTGGGAGGCGGAGGTTGTGGTGAGCTGGGATCGTGCCATTGTACTCCAGCCTGGGCAACAAGAACAAAACTCTGCCTCAATAAATGAATAAATAGGCCAGGTGTGGTGGCTCACTCCTGTAATTCTAGTACTTTGGGAGGCCTAGGCGGGTGGATCACCTGAGGTTGGGAGTTTGAGACCAGCCTGACCAACATGGAGAAACGCCGTCTCTCTACTAAAAATACAAAATTAGCTGGGCGTGGTGGCACATGCCTGTAATCCCAGCTACTCAGGAGGGTGAGGCAGGAGAATCGCTTGAACCTGGGAGGCGGAGGTTGCAGTGAGCCGAGATCACGCCATTGCACTCCAGCCTGGGCAACAAGAGCGAAACTCCATCTCAAAATAAATAAATAAATAAATAAAATAAGATAGGTGTGCTGATGTGTTCCAGTAGTCTTAGCTACTTGGGAGGCTGAAGCAGGAGGATCACTTGAACCCAGGAGTTCGAGGCTGCAGTGAGCTATGATCTTGCCACTGCACTCCAGCCTTAATGACAGAGTGAGACCCTGTCTCAAAAAAAAAAAAAAAAAATCACCAATCACAGATCATAACAGATAAAATAATCATGAAAATTTTGAAATACTGCAAGAATTACCAAAATGTGCCACAGAGACACAAAGTGAGCACAGGCTATTGGAAAAGTGGCACCTGTAGACTTGCTCAACGCAGGGTTGCCACAAACTTCAATATATAGAAAAATGTGGCTGGGTGCGGTGGCTCAAGCCTGTAATCCCAGCACTTTGGGAGGCCGAGACGGGCGGATCACGAGGTCAGGAGATCGAGACCATACTGGCTAACATGGTGAAACCCCGTCTCTACTAAAAAATACAAAAAACTAGCCAGGTGAGGTGGCGGGCACCTGTAGTCCCAGCTACTCGGGAGGTTGAGGCAGAAGAATGGCATAAACCCAGGAGGCGGAGCTTGCAGTGAGCCGAGATCCGGCCACTGCACTCCAGCCTGGGCAACAGAGGGAGATTCCGTCTCAAAAAAAAAAAAAAAAAAAAATGCACATCTGTGGAACACAATAAAACAAGGTAATACCTCTACAGGGATTAGTACAAGAGTATGCCAGACACTCTTGTATGTGTATCACACAGCTACAGGAGATAATACAGCACATAGAAGGGAAGGATGACATGTGATACGCCACGTGCCCCCATCTGGCTCCTTTCACTATTATATTTTTCAGAGACAAGGGGTCTCACTCTGTCACTCAGGCAGCAATACAGTGGTGTGATCATTGCTCACAGCAGCCTCGACCTTCTGGACTCAAGCAATCCTCCTGCCTTGGCTTCCTAAGTAGCTTGGAATACTGGTAAGTACCATCACACCTGACTTTTTACTTTTATTTATTTTTGAAAGACAGCATCCTGCTATGTTGTCCAGGTCTCGAACTCCTGGTCTGGCTCCTTTTATTTATTTTATTTATTTATTTATTTATTTTGAGATGGAGTCTTGCTCTTGTTGCCCAGGCTGGAGTGCAATGGCACAATCTCAGCTCACCGTAACCTCCGCCTCCCGGGTTGAAACGATTCTCCTGCCTCAGCCTCCCAAGTAGCTAGGATTACAGACGTGCGCCACCACACCCAGCTAATTTTTGTATTTTTAGTAGAGACTGAGTTTCACCATGTTGGCCAGACTAGTCTTGAACTCCTGACCTCATGATCCGCCCGCCTTGGCCTCCCAAAGTGCTGGGATTACAGGCGTGAGCCACCACGCCCGGCCTGGCTCATTTTATGTTAATACATGTTGTTGTTGCTGCTGTCGTCGTTGCGAGACAGTCTTGTTCAGTCGCCCAGGCTGGAGTGCAGTGGCACAATCTTGGTTCATTGCAACCTCTGCCTCCCAGGCTCAAGCAATTCACATGCCTCAGCCTCCCGAGTATCTTGGTTCACAGGCGTGTGCCACCACACTCAGCTAACTTTTGTGTTTTTAGTACTGATGGAGTTTCGCCATGTTGGCCAGACTGGTCTCAAACACTTGGCCTTAAGTGATCCACCCACCTTGGCCTCCCAAAGTGCTGGGATTACAGGTATGAGCCACCACGCCCGACCTAATACATGTTTTTTCTCTTTGTGTCTGTGTTTCTAGCTCTGTGTCATAGTCCTTTTGTAGATTGTCCAGTTCCCACCCATCACTGAAGTAATTCAGAGCTTTCTTTTGGAGAAGCAGTCATCTCATGGTTAAGAATGCTGGTTTGGAATGAGCCTGGGTTCAAATGCCAGTTCCCCTGCAATCCCCACAATTATGTTATACAATGTTTTTTTTTTTTGAAACAGGGTCTCACTCTGTCAACCAGTCTGGAGTGCAGTGGTGTGATCATAGCTCCCCGTAGCCTTGAACTTTGAACTCCTGAACTCAAGTGATCCTCCCACGTCAGCCTCCAGAGTATCTGGGACTACAGACACACATCATCACGTTTGGCACACTTACTTTTATTTTTTGTACAGACAGGGTCTCACTGTGTTGCCCAGGCTGATCTAAAACTCTTGGCCTAAAGCAATCCTCCCACTTCGGCCTCCCAAAGTGCTGGGATTACAGGTGTGAGCCACTGTGCCCAGTCTAATCTTGAACGAATTATTTGACCTCCCTCAGCTACCGGAACAACCACACATGCCACACAACCTGGGAAGGACCAACTCAGCCTTCTCCAGCAGTGATGTGGCCACCGCCCCAGGGATATCTAACTAGAGGATGTGGGACGGAGGCATCATGGCAAGGCCAGGGCTGCCCCCTGGTGGTCACAGAGCATGGGAGGCCCGAGCTACCAATGGTGGTTTTTCTCAACCGGGCCTTGATTCCAGCTTCTGCCGGATCCCCTACCTTGCTTGCCTCCTTCTATCAACACCCCATTCACACCACAAAGCATCAATCTGGGAAAAATTGTCTCTACTATCTCAGCTGTGAGAAGCCCACGGTTTGGGGAGGGAGAAGAGGTCACCACCAGTGGGGACGAGGAATAGGTAACTGGCCTGAGGATAAAACTCCATTCTTTCGGCTGGGAGCAGTGGCCCACACCTGTTTTCCCAGCACTTTGAGTGGCCGAGGTGGGCAGATCACCTGAGGTCAGCAGTTCGAGACCAGTCTGGCCAACATGGTGAATCCTCATCTCTACTAAAAATCCAAAACTTAGCCAGACATGGTGGTGCGTGCCTGTAATCCCAGCTACTCGGGTGGCTGAGGCACGAGAATCACTTGAACCCAGGAGGTGGAGGTTGCAGTGAGCCAACATTGTGCCACCGCACTCCAGCCTGGGCAATGAGCAAAACTCCGTCTCGGGAAAACAAAAAACAAAAAAACAAACTCCACTCTTCCACAGTGTACACTCAATCACAAGGTTCTACTCCATGTTCCAGGGCAATGTGGCTTAGAAGACAAATCCAGCCCAAGTTGGAGTCCTGGTGCCACTACTGTAAACTGGGGGTACCACCTGTAAACTTTCAAACTCCATTACCCTAGGTGTTCAATGTGTGGTTCTTCTCCAGTGCTTCGCTAGTCCTGTGCAAGGGTGACAGTGCCATTGCTACACCTGGACTCAAGGGCATCCTGCTCTCCCAGCTCTTTTCTACATCTAAGGCTTTTAAACATTTGTCATAGCTAAAAATGTTCTGGATTCCAAAGACAGTATGTGGGTTTTTTTGTTTGTTTGTTTTCAGTCCATCTAGAATAAATCCTGGTGTGTGTGTGCATTCAAGGGGCCCCTTTCAGAAACTCTGAGAACCTCTAGGGAAGGCTAACCTGCAAGACAGGAACTGCGCTAATCAGCACAGTGGGCACAAGGATGGAACTTTTTTTTTTTTCTTTTTTTTTTTTTTGAGACGGAGTCTTGTTCTGTTGCCCAGGCTGGAGTGCGGTGGTGTGATCTCAGCTCACTGCAACCTCCGCCTCTCGGGTTCAAGAGATTCTCCTGTCTCAGCCTCCTGAGTAGCTGGGATTACAGGTGCCCACTATCATGCCCAGCTAATTTTTGTATTTTTAGTAGAGATGGGGTTTCACCATCTTGGCCAGGCTGGTCTTGAACTCCTGACCTCGTGATCCACCCACATCGGCCTCCCAAAGTGCTGGGATTACAGGCATGAGCCACTGCACCTGGCCAAGGATGGAACTTTTCTAAAGAAACTATTTCTAGGCACTCAAGAGGAAAGGCAACAAATAAAACAGTGTTGAAGTGGATGTGCACTGGTCTCATTTGTTTGTTTGTTTGTTTGTTTGTTCTTTTGAGAGAGAGTCTCACTCTGTCTCCTAGGCTGGAGTGCAGTGGCGTGATCTCTGCTCACTGCAACCTCTGCCTCCCAGGTTCAAGCGATTCTCCTGCCTCAGCCTCCCTAGTAGCTGGGACTACAGGTGCCTGCTATCACGCCTGGTTAACTCTTTTGTATTTTTAGTAGAGACAGAGTTTCACCATGTTGGCCAGGCTGGTTTCAAACTCCTGACCTCGAGTGATCCGCCTGCTTCAGCCTCCCAAAGTGCTAGGATTACAGGTGTGAGCCACTGTGCCCAGTCTCTGGTCTGACTTCTTTAACAACAAGCTGTAGGCTGGCTGGTTGAGGCCAATAAACTCCCAACTCAGACCATGAAAATAAGTGAAAACACAAAATTCCACAATCCAGCACAGGTGATCTCATCCTTCCCCCACCCTCACCCCCACCCCCACCAGGGTTCCTCCTCTACGTGTTGGCAGGGGTAAGATTGAGTGACTTCTCTGGCCAAGTCTTATCAATAGTTTTCAATTAATGAATACTCCCAGGTGATGATACTTTCAGCTTCTGAGAACAGCTTCTCCTCTGAGGCTCGCAGCATCTGACCCCACGACCTTCAATCTCTCCTTGGTGGTGTTGTCCACTCGCCCTCACATTCATCAAGAGCCCATCCCTGACTCTCCAGCCTCTTCTCTATTTTTTCTTTCTTTTTTTTTATTTTTTTGAGACGGAGTTTTGCTCTTGTTGCTGGAGTGCAATGGTGTGATCTTGGCTCACTGCAACCTCTGCCTCCCAGGTTCAAGCGATTCTCCTGCCCCAGCCTCCAGAGTAGCTGGGATTACAGGTGCCTACCACCATGCCAGGCTAATTTTTGTATATTAGTAGAGATGAGGTTTCACCATTTTGGCCAGGCTGGTCTCGAACTCCAGACCTTGTGATCCGCCCACCTCAGCCTCCCAAAGTGCTGGGATTACAGGCGTGAGCCATCACGCCTGGCCCCCCTCTCTATTTCAACCTTTGCCAACTCCGTAATGGACTTAATGTCCACATTAACTTTTTTTTTTTTCGAGACGGAGTCTCGCTCTGTCACCCAGGCTGGAGTGCAGTGGCGAGATCTCAGCTCCCTGCAAGCTCCACCTCCCGGGTTCACACCATTCTCCTGCCTCAGCCTCCCGAGTAGCTGAGACTACAGGCGCCTGCCACCATGCCCAGCTAAATTTTTTTGTATTTTTTAGTAGAGACGGGGTTTCACCATGTTAGCCAGGATGGTCTTGATCTCCTGACTTGTGATCTGCCTGCCTCGGCCTCCCAAAGTGCTGGGATTACAGGCGTGAGCCACAATGCCCGGCCATAAATGACATTTTTAAACATTGAGATATAATTTCATACAGTAAAATGCACAGATCTTAATGTACAGTTTGATGATCTTTGGCCAATATGTACAGCCATGCAACCACACCGCAATTGAGCTATAGATAATTCCCATTATCCTGGAAAATTCCTCCAAGCCCCTTTTTGTAAATCCCTTTCCCCTCCTAGATGCAACCATTGATTTTTACCTCTGTAGACTTTTTTCTTGAGACAGAGTCTTGCTCTGTTGCCCAGGTTGGAGTGCAGTAGTGCAATTATAGCTCACTGCTGCCTTGACCTCCTGGGCTCAAGCCATCCTCCCACCTCAGTCTCCTAAGTAGCTAGGACTACAGGCATATGCCACCGCACCCAGCTAATTTTTTAAAAGTTTTTTTGTAGGCCGGGTGCAGTGGCTCACGTCTGTAATCCTAGCACTTTGAGAGGCTGAGGCAGGGGGATCACAAGGTCAGGAGCTCAAGACCATCCTGGCTAACATAGTGAAACCCTGTCTCTATTAAAAAAAAAAAAAAGAAAAAAAAAATTAGCCAGGCGTGGTGGCACGTGCCTATTGTCCCAGTTACTCGGGAGGCTGAGGCAGGAGAATCGCTTGAACCTGGGAGGCAGAGGTCACAGTGAGCCAAGATCGCGTCATTGCACTCCAGCCTAGGCGACAGAGCAAGACTCCATCTTGGAAAAAAAAAAAAGTGTAGAGACGAGGTCATTCTATGCTGCCCAGACTGGATTCTAACTCCTGGGCTCAAGTGATCCTCCTGCCTTGAACTCTCTAAGAGTTGGGATTACAGGCATGAGCCACTGCGCTCGGCCTCTATAGATTAGTCTGTTCTTGAACATCATATTAATGGAGTACATACTCTTGTATCTGGCTCCTTGCATTCTGCTTAATGTCTGTGAGATTCGCCCACACTGTTGTATGTATCAGTGTTTCATTCCTTTTTTTGCTGAGTGCTAATCCTTTATATGATGTACCACAGCTTGTTGATCCATTCACCTGATGATGTACAATTGGGTTGTTTCTATTTTTTGTTTTTGTTATTATGACTCAATCCGCTATGAACCTTCTTCTACCCATCTCGCAAATGCCTTTTCAATATCCTAAGTGTGCAACTTCACAGTTATTTCACCTTGTCCACTCCAATCATCACCTTGACTCTCCATGACCTACATCTCAGATCCTATCACCATGGAAGCTGTTTCACTTTGAAATCTCACCTCCTCTTTCCCAAGGACATAAAAAACATCCAACCTGAGTCCCCCAGACTCCTGTACCCTAAACGTGTGCTTTTATACCACTGTCCTGTTGGAAGATTTTTGGGTTGTTTCTCCCACTTTTTTTTTTTTTTTTCTTTTTGAGATGGAATTTTGCTCTTGTTGCCCAGGCTGGAGTGCAATGGCATGATCTCGGCTCATTGCAACCTCCGCCTCCCGAGTTCAAGCGATTCTTCTGCCTCAGCCCCCCAAGTAGCTGGGATTACAGGCACATGCTACCACACCCGGCTACTTTGTATTTTTAGTAGAAATGGGGTTTCACCATGTTTATCAGGCTAGTCTCGAACTCCTGACCTCAAGTGATCTGCCTGCCTCAGCCTCCCAAAGTGCTGGGATTACAGGCGTGAGTCACTGCCCCCGGCCCCCTTTCTTTTTAAAAAGTGTTATTATATATTTTGTATTATATATATTTTTGAGATGAGATTTCACTATGTTGCCCAGGCTAGTCCCAAACTCCTGACTCCAGGCTTCAGGTGTTCCTCCGACCACAGCCTTTCACATAGCTGGGATTACAGGCAAGTGCCTGGCTTCCCACTTTCATTCAATAAATTTTGTGCATCTACCATGGCTATCCTAGGCCATCCTGTCATAGCCACAGTTGTTACTATTGCTTATTCTCTGTCAAGTCCCCAATCTACATCTCCCCCTCAGGTGTCTTTCTGGAAACCTAAGTCCACACTATCTAATTGCTCTCTAGGCGGCTTACCCTCAATACTCCACGGGCATTTCAAAGTCATCAGTGTCCACTCACACTGGGTCAGGCTCCTGTCATCCCTGTCCCAGTGAATGGAAACACAAAGCTCCAGTCACTTAAGGCAAACACCTGGGATTCATCCTATTCTGCCTTCTCCCTCAGTTCCCCCATCCAAAAGATCTCCAAGCCCTGTCCATTCTGCTTCTGAAAGATCGCAGGTGTCTTTCCCCTGCTCTTCATTCCACTGCTCGTTAAATCCCTCGTCAACTCAAGGGGAAACAAGCACAGTTGCTTCTCTAATGGGTAGTGTGGTTTCTGCACAGCATCCCCTTCATGCCACCACTGCTGGGCACTGAGGTTCATTCATCTATTCAGCATCGCTCTTCATGAGTGCCTTCCATGGGCCAGACACCCTATCTTCATCTCTCTTAATCGCTCTTTTCAGTATCTCTCTCCTTACCTCTCATATTTCCCACATCTCTGTCCACAACTCTTTGTCTCACCATGTTATTCGCATTACTTGTTTCTTCCCCCATGTCGACTCACATGCCACATCTCTACACACCCCTACCCCTCTGTCTCTGTCACACGCACACACACGTCTGCTTATTCACTCATTCAACAAATATTCAGTAAGCACCTTCCACGTGAGACATTCTGTCTCTCTCTTTTTTTTTTGTGCTCTCAGCTCACTGTAACCTCCACCTCCCAGGTTCAAGTGATTCTCGTGCCTCAGTCTCCCAACTAGCTGGGATTACAGGCATATGCCACCACAGCTTGCTAATTTTTGTATTTTTAGTAGAGATAGGGTTTCGCCATGTTGGCCAGGCTGGTCTTGAACTCCTGGCCTCAAGTGATCCACCTGCCTCAGCCTCCCAAAGTGCTGGGATTACAGGTGTGAGTTGCCGTGTCTGGTCTGCCTCTCCATTTCTCTCTCTCTCTCTCTCTCTCTCTCTCTCTCTCTCTCTCTCTCTCTCTTCCTCCATCTCTCTTTGCATCACTTTCTGCGTCCCCATCATTCTCCATGTTTTCCCTTCCCATCCCTCCCCATCAGCATACCTCATTCCTTTACTCCATTTCTCTTCCTTCCCCATTTCTCTCTGGGTGAGAGAATGAAGGCAGGCTAGTGACTAGTCACCTCTTCCCTCCAGGGGCCAGAGTTGAGGCCTGCCTTAGCTCTGCCAGGCTGGTTGGCACTACTCTTGTTTGCCCTTGGAGTCTCTGCACAAGGATGCTTAAAAAGAAAAAAAAAGAATGGGCCGGGCGCGGTGGCTCAAGTCTGTAATCCCAGCACTTTGGGAGGCCGAGACGGGCGGATCACAAGGTCAGGAGATTGAGACCATCCTGCCTAACATGGTGAAACCCCGTCTCTACTAAAAAACATAAAAAAAATTAGCCGGGCGTGGTGGTGGGCGCCTGTAGTCCCGGCTCCTCGGGAGGCTGAGGCAGGAGAATGGCGTAAACCCGGGAGGCGGAGCTTGCAGTGAGCTGAGATCCAACCACTGCACTCCAGCCTGGGCAACAGAGCGAGACTCCGTCTCAAAAAAAAAAAAAAGAAAAAAAAGAAAAAAAAAGAAGAAGAAGTTTAGGCCGGGCACAATGGCTACCACCTGTAATCCCAACACTTTAGGAGGCCGAGGAGGGTGGATCATGAGGTCAGGAGTTCGAGATCAGCCTGACCAACATGGTGAAAATACAAAATTACTAAATATACTAAAATATAAATATTATTAAAAATACAAAAATTAGCCAGGCATGATGGCGTGCACCTGTAATCCCAGCTACTCAGGAGGAGAATCGCTTGAACCTGGGAGGCGGAAGTTGCAGTGGGCCGAAATCACGCCACTGCACTCCAGTCTGGGCGACAGAGTGAGACTCTATCTCAAAAAAAAATAATAACAATAAAAATGAAAATAAAGTTTGTGCAGCAGCGACAGAAAAGTAACGTACAATATTAGAGGAAGACTCACATCTCTCAGAAACTATATATTAAGCAGGCAAAAAAAAATTATTAAAGACACCAGGTGCAGTAAGTCAAGCCTATAATCCCAGCACTTTGGGAAGCCGAGGTGGGTGATCAGAATTTCAAGACCAGCCTGGCCAACATGCTGAAACCTCGTCTCTACTAAAAATACAAAAATTAGCTGGGTGTGGTGGCAGATGCCTGTAATCCCAGCTACTAGGGAGGCTGAGGCAGGAGAATTGCTTGAACCCTGGAGGCGGAGGTTGCAATAAGGGGAGATCATGCTGCTGCACTCCAGGCTGGGCAACAGAGCAAGACTCTGTCTCAAAAAAATAGAATAGGCCAGGCGTGGTGGCTCACGCCTGTAATCCCAGCACTTTGGGAGGCTGAGACGGGCAGATCACGAGGTCAGAAGATTGAGACCATCCTGGCTAATACGGTGAAACCCCGTCTATACTAAAAATAAAAAAATTAGCCAGGCGTGGTGGTGGGCACCTGTAGTCCCGGCTACTTGGGAGGCTGAGGCAGGAGAATGGCATGAACCCGGAAGGCAGAGCTTGCAGTGAGCCGAGATCACGCCACTGCTCTCCAGCCTGGGCAACAGAATAAGACTCTGTCTCAAAAAAAGAATAAAATATTTTTCACTGACAAAGAGTGAAAACTATGTCTATGAAACTGTGAGCATAGCTAACACTCAGGAGTGATTGCTCCACTGCACTCCAGCCTGGGCTATAGAGTGAGACCCTCGAGACCCTCTTTTTTTTTTTTTTCTGTTTTGAGACGGAGTCTTGCTCTGTTGCCCAGGTGGGAGTGCAATGGTGCAATCTCGGCTCACTGCAACCTCTGCCTCCTTGGTTCAAGAGATTCTCCTGCCTCAGCCTCCTGAGTAGCTGGCATTACAGGCGTATACCACCACACCTAATTTTTGTATTTTGGTATACACAGGGTTTCACCATGTTGGTCAGGCTGGTCTCGAACTCCTGACCTCGTGATCCACCCACCTCAGCCTCCCAAAGTGCTGGGATTACAGGCGTGAGCCACTGAGACACTGTCTCTTTAGTTAAATTTTAATAATAATAATTTCACAAAAGTTGTTTATGATAAATAGCCATTCAGATTTTTTTTTTTTTTCCGAGACTGAGTTTCTCTCTTGTTGCCCAGGCTCGAGTACAATGGCGTGATCTTGGCTCACCGTAACCTCCACCTCCCAGGTTCAAGCGATTCTCCTCCCTCAGCCTCCCAAGTAGCTGGGATTACAGGCATGCGCCACCACACTCAGCTAATTTTGTATTTTTTGTAGAGATGGGATTTCTCCATGTTAGCCAGGCTGGTCTTGAACTGCCAACCTCAAGTGATCCGCCAGCCTTGGCCTCCCGAAGTGCTGGGATTACAGGCATGAGCCACCACGCCCAGCCTCAGGTTTTTAAAATAGCAAATATTTATAGAAGGAAAAATATATGCATATTACAAAAGTTTAAAAATCAGTGAGTTGAACAAACATGTCAAGAAATGAGAAAAAGATTCAGCCCAATCAGCTGGGGAAAGGAAAGAAAGAGAAAGAAAGAAAGAAAGAAAGAGAGAAAGAGAGAAAGAGAGAAAGAGAGAAAGAGAGAAAGAGAGAAAGAGAGAAAGAGAGAAAGAGAGAAAGAAGGAAAGAAGGAAAGAAGGAAAGAAGGAAAGAAGGAAAGAAGGAAGGAAGGAAGGAAGGAATAGAAGTACCCCCAAAATTAAGAAAGAACATAACAAAGATAATTTCAAAAATTAATGAAACAGAAAACAAAGGAACAATAGTCCAGAAAATATATATTTAGAGAGACTACTAATATTAATAAGCCTCTGACTAAACTGCTTAAGCAGAAAAAGATGAGAGAGGGCACACACACAAAATGAGTAATTTAATGGAAATATAATCCCAGATGTAGTGGATATTTACATTGCAAAGTTTGATAAGATGAATAATTTTCTTTTCTGTTTTTTTGTTTTTGTTTTTGTTTTTTTAGAGACAGGGTCTCACTATGTTGTCCAGGCTGGACTCAAACTCTTAGCCTCAAGTGATCCTCCCACCTCAGCCTCCCAAATAGTTGGGACTGGGACTACAGGCATGGCCACCACACCCAGCTAAGATGAATAATTTTCTAGAAAACTATATGACCAGCTGGGCTCAGTGGCTCACACCTGTAATGCCAGCACATTGGGAGGTTGAGGCAAGAGAATCACTTGAGCCCAGGAGTTTGAAACCAGCTTGGGAAACATGGCAAAACCTCATCTCTACAAAAAATAAAATAAAATAAAATAAAATTAGCCTGTGTGGCACACATCTGTAGTCTCAGCTATGTAGGAAGCTGGGGTGGGAGGATCACTTGAGCCCAGGAGGTCGAGGCTGCAATGAGCCATGTTCGCACTACTGCACCCCAGCTCGGACAACAGAGGGAGACACTGTCTCAAAAAAAAAAAAAAAAAAAAAGAAGTAAGAAGAAAGAGAGAGAGAGAGAGAAGGAAAGCAAATATGCGTGATCTCAGCAGCTCACTGCAAGCTCCGCCTCCCGAGTTCACGCCATTCTCCTGCCTCAGCCTCCCAAATAGCTGGGACTACAGGGGCCCACCACCACACCCAGCTAATTTTTTGTATTTTTTAGTAGAGACAGGGTTTCACCGTATTAACCAGGATGATCTTGATCTCCTGACCTCGTGATCCGCCTGCCTCAGCCTCCCAAAGTGCTGGAATTACAGGCATTGAACCACCACTCCTGTTTTTTTTGTTTGTTTGCTTTTTTTTTTTTTTTTTTTTGGCAGAGTCTTGCTCTGTTGCCCAAGCTGGACTGCAGTGGCACAATCTCAGCTAACTGCAATCTCCACCTCTGGGGTTCAAGTGATTCTCCTGCCTCAGCCTCCCAAGTAGCTAGGACTACAGGCATGTGCCAGCACGCCCACTAATTTTTTGTATTTGTAGTACAGACGGGGTTTCACCGTGTTAGCCAGGATGGTCTCGATCTTCTGACCTTTTGACCCACCTGCCTCAGCCTCCCAAAGTGCGGGGATTATAGGTGTGAGCCACTGCGGCGGCCAAGAAAACAAAATTTTAACCACCAAAAAAGTCACCAGGTCCAGATAGCTATGAAACTTTCAAAACAGTTTTCATCATATGAAAATTATTCTAGAGATCAGAAAACAGGAAAAGTTTCTCAACTTGTTTCGTCAAATTAATGTAACCTTGGTGCAAAAGCCAGGCTTTTGAGAGAAAGGAAAATCATAAAGCAGTTTTGTTTGTGAACATAGATACAAAATGGAGAAGAGGAGAAAGAGAAAAAGAAGAAAAACAGGAAGAAGAAGAAAAGAAGAACATAATAAAAAATATTAGCACCAGGCACAGTGCCTCACACCTGTAATCCCTGAGGTCGGGAGTTTGAGACCAGCCTGGCCAACAGGGAGAAACCCTGTCTCTACTAAAAATACAAAAAATTAGCCGGGCATGGTGGCACATGCCTGTAATCCCAGCTACTCAGGAGGCTGAGGCAGGAGAATCGCTTGAAGCCAGGAGGCGGAGGTTATGGTGAGTCGAGATCACACCATTGCACTCCAGCCTGGGCAACAAGAGTGAAACTCCATCTCAAAAAAAAAAAAAATTGGCAAGCTAGGCACAGTGGCTCACGCTGTAATCCCAGCTACTGGGAAGACCAAAGTGGGAGTATTACTTGAGGCCAGAAGTTTGAGACCAGCCTGGATAACCTAAAGAGATCTGGTCTCTGAAAAAAAAAATTACTTAAAAAATAAATAATAAATATTAGCAAACCTAAACCACTATTGACTAAATAATGTAAAATAACATAACCAAGTAGTCTTTATCCCAGGAAAGCAATTCACTATTCATGCAATTCTTAGTTCTATTGATACAATTTACTGCATTAAGAGATGAAGAGAAAAATCTGTATTACCATCTCAATCAACATAATGAAAGCTTTTCACAGTCAGGCGTGATGGCTCAACCCTGTAATTCCCAGCAGTTTGGGAAGCCGAGGCAGGAGGATCACTTGAGGCGAGGAGTTTGAGAGCAGCCTGGGTAACATAGTGAGCTGCCTTCTCTACAAAACAATTAAAAATTAGCCAAGCAGGGTGGCACATGCCTGCAGTCCCAGCAATTACAGAGGCTGAGGTGGGAGAATAACTTGAGCCCAGGAGTATATGGATGCGGTGATGCAGTGAGCTGTGATCACACCACTGCATTCCAGCCTGGGCAACAGAGTGAGACCCTGTCTCTTCCAAAAAAAAAAAAAAAAAAAAAAACACATTTCACACCTTTCTAAAAGCTATTTATGAAAAATAACCAATCAGAATTTTTTTTTTTTTTTTTTTTTTTTTTGAGATGCAGTTTCTCTCTTGTTGCCCAGGCTGGAGTGCGATGGCGCAATCTCGGCTCACCACAACCTCTGCCTCCTGGGTTCAAGTGATTCTCCTGCCTCAGCCTCCCAAGTAGCTGGGATTACAGGCATGCACCACCAATGTCCAGTTAATTTTTTTTTTTTTTTTTGAGACAGAGTCTTGCTCTGTCACCCAGGTTGGAGTGCAGTGGCGCGATCTCAGCTCACTGCAAGCTCCACCTATTAGTTCTCGCCATTCTCCTGCCTCAGCCTCCTGAGTAGCTGGGGACTACAGGCACCCGCCACTACGCCTGGCTAATTTTTTGTATTTTTTAGTAGAGATGGGGTTTCACTGTTAGTCAGGATGGTCTCGATCTCCTGGCCTCGTGATCCACCCGCCTCGGCCTCCCAAAGTGCTGGGATTACAGGCATGAGCCACCGTGCCCGGCCTAATTTTGTATTTTTTTAGTAGAGACGGGGTTTCTCCACGTTGGTCAGGCTGGTCTCAAACTCCTGACCTCAGGTGATCCACCCACCTCGGCCTCCCAAAGTGCTGGGATTACAGGCATGAGCCACCGCACCCATCCTCAGATTTTTTAAATAACAAAACATTTTACAACAGTTGTTTGTGATTTTTTTTTTTTTTTTTTTTTTTTTTGAGATGGAGTCTCACTCTGTCACCCAGGCTAGAGTGCAGTGGCACGATCTCAGCTCTCTGCAACCTCTGCCTCATGGGTTCAAGTGATTCTCCTGCCTCAGCCTCCCAAATAGTTGGGATTACAGGTACCTGCCACCATACCCAGATAATGTTTTGTGTTTTTAGTAGAGATGGGGTTTCACCACGTTAGCCAGGCTGGTCTCAAACTTCTGACTTCAAGTGATCCACCCACCTCAGTCTCCCAAAGTGCTGGGATTATAGGCGTGAGCCACCACACCCAGTTGTGATTTTTTAAATTAGGAATATATATTATGCGTCTCTCTTCACTCATGAAATTTAGTATTCATTTTTGAAACAGCTTTGTACTTTTCTGGTATACCTTTCCTCCTGTTATCTGCCATCTCTTCTCCGAGTACTTGTATTTCTGATGTCTGGTCTTCCTACGTTACCAAAATGCTAAGTTTTGTTGATTTTCAATTCATAATGAAAACCTAAGGCTGGGTGCTGTGGCTCACACCTGTAATCCTAGCACTTTCGGAGGCCAAGGCGGGTGGATTACTTGAAGCCAGGAGCTCAAGACCAGCCTGGCCAACATGGCAAAACCCCACCTCTACTAAAAATAACAAAAATTAGCTGGGAGTCGTGGCAGGCACCTGTAATCCCAGCTACTCGGGAGGCGGAGGCAGGAATCACTTAAACCCAGGGGACAGAGGTTGCAGTGAGCTGAGATAGTGCCACTGCACGCCAGCCTGGACGACAGAGTTCGTGCCATGGCACTCCAGCCTGGATGACAGAGTGAAACTCAGTCTCAAAAAAAACAAAGAAGCCAGGCGTGGTGGCTCACACCTGTAATCCCAACACTTTGGGAGGCCAAAGTGGGCAGATCACGAAGTCAGGAGTTTAAGACTAGCCTGACCAACATGGTAAAACCCTGTTTCTACTAAAAATACAAAACTTAGCCAGGGATGGTGGTGCGCACCTGTAATCCTAGCCACTCAGGAGGCTGAGGCAGAACTGCTTAAACCCAAAAGGTAGAGGTTGCAGTGAACCAAGATTGCACCACTGCACTCCAGCCTAGGTGACAGAATGAGACTCCATCTCAAAAAAAAAAAAAAAGAAAAGAAAAGAAAAGAAAATTTGGGCAAAAATTGTCATCTGCTTTTGGCAATATATTTCTGGCATATTGTTTGTCGGTAAATTGTGTTGCTCTTTTTTACCTTTATTTTCCGTAGAAGTGGAGTCTTGCTTTATTGCCCAGGCTGGTCATGAACTCCTGGCCTCAAGTGATCCTCCCATCTCAGCCTCCCAAAGTGCTGGGATTACAGGCATGATCACTTCTCCCAGTCCCTTTGGGCAGTTTCTAAAACATTCTCCCTCCAGCTTTCCCTGTAGTACTTGCCTCTGCTCAGTCAGCTTGCTCACAGCTTTTCCCTCAGCATGACGCCTTTCCTCCAAGGAAGGAATATTTTCTGCGTGGTCCCTAGAACACCTCCTCCCTCCCTGCCCTTCCCTGAGGTACCACTGTGGACTATCTGCTCTTCTTGGAATTTGGTCACACATGAACGTAATTGGGAGTTTATAGGTTTTCTGTCTCCTAACTTTACAGAAAATTTAATGTGTGCTTATGTGTTTCCATTCTCTTTATTGCACTCTATAGTTTCCAAGAGACAAGTGGGAAGATTTAGAAATAAGCTGCTGACAGCTGGGCGTGGTGGCTCATGCCTATAATCCCAGCACTTTGGGAGGCCGAGGACGGGTGGATCATGAGGTCAAGAGATCGAGACCATCCTGGCCAACATGGTGAAACGCTGTTTTTCCTAAAAATACAAAAATCAGCTGGGCATGGTGGCGCACACCTGTAGTCCCAGCTACTTGGGAGGCTGAGGCAGGAGAATTGCTTGAACCTGGGAGGCGGAGGTTGCAGTGAGCCGAGATAGCGCCACTGCACTCCAGACTGGTGACAGAGTGAGACTCCATCTCAAAAAATAAAAATAAAAAAAAGGAAAGAAACAAAGAAAGCTGCCACATTCCTCTCAAAGCTCTACAGGGAGAATTTTTAGAAAAGAATTATGACAACGGCAACCTTGGTGAGTTGGTCATCATTGTACAGGGCTGCACCTTGCAGGCTCAAAATCCTGACTTGTTTTCTCGCCTCAGGAAGAGCCCTCTCATTAACCAAGCTTCAAAGTTTGGTGCATACACCAGGATGCCCTTTTGTTCATCTAGAATGAGAAATAGATGCTGGGCATGGTGGATCATGCCTATAATCCCAGAACTTTTGGAAGTTGAAGTGGGAGGATTGTTTGAGGCCAGGAGTTCCAGACCAACCTGGGCAACACAGCAAGACCCCTGTCTCTACAAAAAATAAAAAAATTATCTAGGCATGGTGGTGCACGCCTGTAGGAGGCTGAGGCTGCTGTGAGCTGTGATCACGAAAGAGTGAGACCCTGTCTCCAAAAAAATAAATAAATAAGAAAGAAAGAAAAGGAAAAGAAAGAAATAGAGCTGCAGAGATCCATTTCCTCCCAGCCTCTCCCACTCCTGCATTCCCTACATACACACACAAGCACACTATATCAGTCAGGGTCCCAACAGGAAACAGCACCCACACATTTTGATAATTTGAGGAAAACAGTTTCTTTATAAAGGTGGGGCCTGGCGCGGTGGCTCATGCCTGTAATCCCAGCACTTTGGGAGGCCGAGGCGGGCAGATCACGAGGTCAGGAGATCAAAGCCATTCTGGCTAACACAGTGAAGCCCCATCTCAAAACAAAACAAAACACACACATACACAAAGGTGGGAGTGTTACAATGCAAGGGAACTGCAGGGGATATTGCCACCCCCAGGCTCAAAGGGATGAGAGGAGAGAGAGGTTGCAGCAGTGGTTCTTAGTTATTTTGTGCCACAGATCCCTGTGGCATTCTAATAAAGCATAAAATTTTAAAAACATACATATAAAAACAAATCGGCCGGGCGCGGTGGCTGCACGAGAGGCTGAGGCAGGAGAATGGCGTGAATCTGGGGGGCGGAGCTTGCAGTGAGCAGAGATCGCGCCACTGCACTCCAGCCTGGGCGACAGAGTGAGACTCCGTCTCAAAAAAAAAAAAAAAAAAAAAAAAAAACACACACACACACAAATCGGCCAGGCGCAGTGGTTCACGCCTGTACTCCCAGCACTTTGGGAGGCCGAGGTGGGTGGATCATCCGAGGTCAGGAGTTCCAGAGCAGCGTGGCCAACATAGCGAAACCCTGTCTCTACTAAAAATACAAAAAATTAGCTGGGTATGGTGGCGGGCACCTGTAATCCTAACTGCTTGGGAGGCTGAGGCCGGAAAATTGCTTGAACCTGGGAGGCAGAGGTTGCAGTGAGCGGAGATCGTGCCATTATACTTCAGCCTGGGTGACAGAGCAAGACTCCATCTCAAAAAAAAAAAAAATTGCATCGAATTCCAGTTATCAAAATATTAATAAAAACTTTCAATAGAGTAAATTGAAACTGTCCCAAGATTGACAAGAATTGCATGCGGGGGTCTGGGCGGAAATACAGTTATAATGAAGCATAAACCAGGCTGCAATTTGGCTCACTGCTCTATTCCTGCAATTCTCCAGATTCTGACCATCCGCATCCCCGTTGTGCTAACATTAGGGTCAGAATGTCTGTATATTATGACCCCTCATCTCTATATTTAAGGGAAAAAAAAGCCAGGCACGGTGGCTTACGCCTGTAATCCCAACACTTTGGGAGGCCAAGGAGGGCGGATCACGAGGTCAAGAAATCCAGACCATCCTGGCCAACATGGCGAAACCCTGTCTCTACTAAAAACACAAAAAAATTAGCTGCGCTTGGTGGCGCGCGTCTGTAGTCCCAGCTACTCGGGAGGCTGAAGCGGGAGAATCTCTTGAACCCAGGAGGCGGAGGTTGCAGTGAGCCAAGATCACGCCACTGCACTCCAGCCTGGGGGACAAAGCGAGACTCCATCTCAAAAAAAAAAAAAAAAGGCTGTGGCGGTGGCTCACGCCTGTAATCCCGGCACTTTGGGAGGCTGAGGTGGGCAGATCACAAGGTCAAGAGTTTGAGATCAGCCTGGCTAACACGGTGAAACCCCATCTCTACTAAAAATACAAAAAATTAGCCAGGCGTCGTGGCGGGCGCCTGTAGTCCCAGCTATTCGGGAGGCGGAGCTTGCAGTGAGCGGAGATCGCTCCACTGCACTCCAGCCTGGGGGACACAGAGAGACTCCGTCTCAAAAAAAGAAAAAAAAAAAAATAGCTGGGCGTGGTGGTGGGTGCTTGTAATCCTAGTTACTCGGGAGGCTGAGGCAGGGGTATCACTTGAGCCCGGAAGGTAGAGGTTGCAGTGAGCAGAGATGGCGCTACTGCACACCAGCCTGGGCAACAGTGTGAGACTCTGTCTCAAAAATAATAATTAGTCACCATGGCTGGGTGCAGTGGCTCATGTCTGTAATCCCAGCACTTTGGGAGGCCAAGACAGGTGGATCACCTGAGGTCAGGAGTTCGAGATCAGCCATGGCCAACATGATGAAACTCCATCTCTACTAAAAAATACAAAAATTAGCTGGGTGTAGTGGCGGGCACCCAGCTACTTTGGAGGCTGAGGCAGGAGAATTGCTTGAACCCAGGAGGAGGAGGTTGCAGTGAGCCGAGATCATGTCACTGTACTCCAGCCTGGGAGACAGAGAGAGACTCCATCTCAAAAAGAAAAAAACCTAAGGCATGGTGGCACATGCCTGTAGTCCCAGCTACTCAGGAGGCTAGGGTGGGAGGATCACTTGATCCTGGGAGGTTGAGGCTGCAGTGAGCCATGACCACACCACTGCACTCCAGGCTGGGCAACAGAACAAGACTCTGCCTCAAAAAGAACAAAAGAGAAGAAAAGTCTATCTGGGGATGGTGATGACTCCCAATATCTTCTCTCTGGTAGTTGATCTGGTTATTTGACAAGATCTCTAGGCAGGAGGTCTTAAGACAATTGCATTTATTTTGCAAAGAAGTTTTTTCAGTCAGATAAGGAAATTCCAGAAACTGTGGTAGGACTTTGATTCTGAGGCAGCTTCTAAGGCCTCTCAGCATTTTAAAGCACCAGTCTTTGGGGTATCAATTTCTGAGCCCAGTATCTTCTTGCATATCTATTCTTTTTTATTTTTTATTTTTTATTTTTTTTGAGACGGAGTCTCGCTCTGTCCCCCAGGCTGGAGTGCAGTGGCGCGATCTCGGCTCACTGCAATCTCCACCCCCCGGGTTCATGCCATTCTCTTGCCTCAGCCTACTGTGTAGCTTGGACCACAGGCGCCAGCCACCACGCCTGGCTAATTATTTTTTATTTTTTATTTTTTATTTTTAGTAGAGACGGGGTTTCACCGTGTTAGCCAGGATGGTCTCGATCTCCTGACCTCATGATCCGCCCGTCTCAGCCTCCCAAAGTGCTGGGATTTCAGGCGTGAGCCACCGCGCCCAGCCTGCATGTCTATTCTTTTCCCCTCATCTGTGTTTAGGCCCTGAGTTTCCTTCTCCACCCGCTTGTCCTTCTATATACCCTTCAGTCTTCACTTTTTTTTTTTTTTTTTTTTTTAGATGGAGTTTTGCTTATTGCCCAGGCTGTAGTGCAATGGCATGATCTTGGCTCACTGCAATCTCCGCCTCCCAGGTTCAAGTGATTCTCCTGCCTCAGCCTCCCAAGTAGCTGGGATTACAGGCATGCACCACCATGCCTGGATAATTTTGTATATTTAGTAGAAACGGGGTTTCTCCATGTTGGTCGGGCTGATTTCAAACTCCTGACCTCAGGTGATCCACCCGCCTCAGCCTCCCAACGTGCTGGGATTACAGGCGTGAGCCACCGCGCCCGGTCTAGTCTTCATTTTTGTCCCACAGTCAGAGCAGCTGTCAGTTTCTCTATCCCAGGCAGTTTTTCTGAGCATCTAAGCACTGTCTCATCCTAGCAGTCTGTCAAGCCATTCTTAATGGAAAGACCAGTCTGGGAGGCAGTCTCACTCAGAATAAAAGCCAGAGTCTTCACAAGGCCCTACCCAAAGTGACCTCCTCCTCACCTGGCTTCGGCAGCACAGGCCTCCCTGCCACTCCATGAACACTCCAGATATCCACACTGCTCTCACGTCAGGGCCTTTGAACTTGCTGTTCCCTCCACCTGAAATACTCTTCTCCCATTGTGATACTGTTATAATAAAAAAATATATATTTTGGGCTGGGTGCGGTGGCTCACACCTGTAATCCCAGCACTTTGGGAGGCTGAGGTGGGTTAATCACGAGGTCAGGAGATCAAGACCATCCTGGCTAACACGGTGAAACCCTGTCTCTACTAAAAATACAAAAAAAAATTAGCCGGGCATGGTAGCAGGCACCTGTAGTCCCAGCTACTTGGGAGGCTGAGGCAGGAGAATGGCGTGAACCCAGGAGGTGGAGCTTGCAGTGAGCCGAGATTGCCACTGCACTCCAGCCTTGGTGACAGAGCGAGATTCCGTCTCAAAAAAAAAAAAGAAAGAAAAGGCCGGGTGCAGTGGCTCATGCCTGTAATCCCAACACTTTGGGAGGCCAAGGCGGGCAGATCACGAGGTCAGGAGATCGAGATCATCCTGGTTAACATGGTGAAACCCCATCTCTACTAAAAATACAAAAAATTACCCAGGCATAGTGGCGGGCACCTGTAGTCCCAGCTACTTCGGAGGCTGAGGCAGGAAGAGGGCGTGAACCCTGGAGGCGGAGTTTGTAGTGAGCTGAGATCGCACCACTACACTCCAGCCTAGGCAACAGAGCCAGACTCCATCTCAAAAAATAAATAAATAAATAGCCTGGTGTGGTGGTGATCACCTGTAATCCCAGCTATTCAGGAGGCTGAGGCAGAAGAATCGGTTGAACCTAGGAAGCAGAGGTTGCAGTGACCTGAGATTGTGCCACTGCACTCCAGCCTGGGCAACAGAGCGAGATTCCATCTCACTTTGGGAGTCCAAGGTGGGTGGATCACCTGAGGTCAGGAGTTCAAGACCAGCCTGCTCAACATGGTGAAACCCTGCCTCTATAAAAATACGAAAATTAGCCAGGCATGATGGCAAGTGGCTGTAATCCCAGCTACTCGGAAGGCTGAGGCAGGAGAATCACTTGAACTTAGGAGGCTGAGTTTACAGTGAGCTGAGATTGTGCTATTGCACTCCAGCCTGGGCAACAGAGCGAGACTCTGTTTCAAAAACAAAAACAAAAACAAAAAAACCGGAGACCATCGGCAATACTCCTATGTCCCCTCTTCCCTACTTTGTTTTCCTCCATAGGAACCTAGCACCTTTTTTTTTTTTTGAGACCAACTCTCGCTCTGTTGCCCAGGCTGGAGTACAATGGCGCGATCTCAGCTCACTGCAACCTCCGCCTCCCGAGTTCAAGCGATTCTCCTGCGTCAGCCTCCTGAGTAACTGGGATTAAAGGCACACACCACCAGGCCCTGCTAATTTTTTTATTTTTAGTAGAGATGGGGTTTCACCACGTTGGTCAGGCTGGTCTCCAACTCCTGACCTCATGATCCACCTGCCTCAGCCTCCCAAAGTGCTGTGATTACAGGCGTGAGCCACTGCACCTGGCCACCTAGCACCTTTAATATACTTATTTATTTATATTGTTTGCCTTCCCCAATTAGATCAACCATGACGACAAGAGTTTTCGTTTGTTGGATTCTCTGGGCCTAGAGGAATGCCTGGCATATAGTAAGCATTCAGTAAATATCTGTTGAGTGAATGTATGAATGAAAAACTGAGATCCTCCCAGCAGGCACTGAGAACAGTGGGAGTACAGGGTTGCAGCTCTCTGCAGCAGGAGAATGCAGCTGCAATAAAGGGACGTCAAGAAGCCAGAGTCCGGCCGGGTGCGGTGGCTCACGCCTGTAATTCCAGCACTTTCGGAGGCTGAGGCGGGCGGATCACAAGGTCAAGAGATAAAGACCATCCTGGCCAACATGGTGAAACCCCGTCTCTACTAAAAATACAAAAATTAGCTGGGCGTGGTGGTGTGCGCCTGTAGTCCCAGCTACTCAGGAGACTGAGGCAGGAGAATCGCTTGAACCCAGGAGGCAGAGGTTGCAGTGAGCCGAGATTGCACCATTGCACTCCCGCCTGGGCGACAGAGCAAGACTCCATCTCAAAAAAAAAGAAGAAGAAGAGGCAGCCAGAGTCCACTCCAGCATCTCTCCTATCTGGCTTGGGTCAGGGAGAGGGCAGTGAGAAGTGAAAACTCCCAGCTACAGAAAAGGAAATATGTTGGGGGAAGGGAGAAGGAAAGGTGTCTTCATCAATGCCAGGGCAGGGTAGATGGAGCCCTGGGCAGGGAGTTTGGACAAGGAAATCTCAATGAGGGAAATGTGCTGTCCTCACCTCCCCAAGAAATGACTGGCCAAACAGAGTGGCAGAGGGGATAAAGGTTATGCCTAGGGAGGCATGTGTCAGAGGCTATCATCCACTCTGTTGAACCCACAGTGACCAGCACCCCCATCACACAAACATGCCTGCATGCATGCATGCACATGCAGTGCGCAAACCTGATGTCAGCCTCACTCCCTGGCTCTTCTGTTCACAAACACTGTTTCTTTAAGTACTACTTTCAGTTCCTCCAAAGAATCTACTTAAACTGTTAAATTCCTGATCTCTGTAGATTTTACCAAAGATTTCAAAGGAGATGAGAGGGTTACATTGCACATACTAAAATAAACAAATTAAAATGCTTTGTTAGAGATTTCCATATTTTTAAGGGCCTCCTTGGAGCTGACAGGCTGGGAGCAAGGTTTCTCTCCCTTTCTAAACCCTGTACCCATCTTGTCGCCCTCCTGGAGCTGCCAGCAGACTTCAGATTCTTCTCTCACCTACAGAGCAGAAAAATTCAGCCAGCCCTTCCTTGTCTTCCTATCTACACCTGCCTGTCCAGACTCATGAAACCTGACAAAATGCAAGGTCTTACAATTACCCAAACCTTGGACCTGTTCAAAAAGAGCAGTTCCTGAGAATAAATGTCCCTGATGTCTTCCTGCCCTTCCTGCACACCTCCAGTGGCTTATCAAAATCTTTGTTTCATGCACACACCGGGCTCTCATTTAAGAGGAATTTGGGAGAATGTTATTTTCTAATCTGCATTTCATGCCGGGCTCCCCCTCCTTCCTGGGGCGCTAATGTCAGCAGAACCTGATGGGGAAGTGAGGTCTGGGAGGCAGAGGAGGAAGGAATGAGGGGAAAGGGGAAGTTTGGGAGGAAGGCTTCTGAGAAGACTGGTGGGAGAGAAGGAGAGCCTGCAGACAGAGGCCTCCAGTTTGGTCTGTCTCCCCACCTCTACCAGCATCTGCTGAGCTATGAGCCAAACCAGGGATTTACAGGGTAGGGAGAGTGGGATAGGCAGCGGCGTTAGATTGGAGGAAGGAGATGGACAGACCTGGGCTGTGGGCTAGGAGGGCAGTCAGCTGGTCTAGGCAGGCCAACTGTGATGTCCCTGGGCTGTTGTCAGGGTAAAGAGAGGAAGGGAGGGATGAAGGCTGATTAATCTTTTCCCCCCCGACAGGAGGAAAAGCTTTCGGACTGCTGAAGGCCCAGCAGGAAGAGAGGCTGGATGAGATCAACAAGGTAGAAAGAAGAACTAAGGGGGCAGAGCCTGGGGGATGGGGCATGCATGGGGAGGGCCTACCCTGGCTCTTATTTTCCCCTCCATAGCAATTTCTAGATGATCCCAAATACAGCAGTGATGAGGATCTGCCCTCCAAACTGGAAGGCTTCAAAGGTGAAGGGGAAACTATAGGAGGTGGAGGCGGAGCTGGGGGTAGGAGGGTTAGGATTTCCACAAGAACAGGGCAGGAACAGCAGAGACACAAAGTTTACTCTTGTGGTAGCTAGAGGGGAACCTGCCTTTATTGCCCTCCTGCCACACTGCGGTCCCTTTCCCGGGCCGGCCTCTCTCAGCATCCCCTCTAGCTCCTTACACCCTAGCAGGGCCCCTCAACTCCCCAACCCCACTTCCTCTGCCTGCCCCTTCTCCTTCCACGTTGAGTCCTCCACCTAGCAGTGGGTTGGCAACCCCTTCCTCAATCTCCTGCTGAAAACCCTCCAGGCAGCGCTGATCCCCTCTGCTCTCTCCCCTCACCCAGAGAAATACATGGAGTTTGACCTTAATGGAAACGGCGATATTGGTGAGAAACGGGTGATTTGGGGCGGGGGTGGGGTGGGGTGTGCAGGCCTAAGAAGACAGAGGTCTCTCCTACTTGCTCCATTCCTCATGATTTGGGAGGGGGCCCACCTACCAGAGTGGGAGGAAGGAGAATGGGGATGTGGAAGCGGAAGAAGAGAGAGAGGATCTCCCTACCTTCTCCCCATCCCCATCCTCTGCCCCCAGATATCATGTCCCTGAAGCGAATGCTGGAGAAACTTGGGGTCCCCAAGACTCACCTAGAGCTAAAGAAATTAATTGGAGAGGTGTCCAGTGGCTCCGGGGAGACGTTCAGCTACCCTGACTTTCTCAGGATGATGCTGGGCAAGAGATCTGCCATTCTAAAAATGTGAGTGTCAAGTTCCAACCTCCCCTGTACTTACCTGTTTTCTCCTCCCCGATCCCTATCCTTGTCCCCAGTCTCAACTTTTCTACACGTTGCTCATCATCCGTTCTTCCATCCTTAGAGGGACCCTTCCAAGGTCCTGACCCCATCCCTTTCCATAGTCCTGGTCCCCAGAAACTCCAACCCCTGCTCTTCCTCCTCCCACTTCCACCCTCACATCCCCATCCCCTTCTAGCCTTTCCTAGCACCCTATGATTTATTCCCTTGAGAGGAGTGTTCCCTGATCCCTGTGCCTCTTTCCATCTCAACCAGGATCCTGATGTATGAGGAAAAAGCGAGAGAAAAGGAAAAGCCAACAGGCCCCCCAGCCAAGAAAGCTATTTCTGAGTTGCCCTGATTTGAAGGGAAAAGGGGTGATGGGATTGAAGGGGCTTCTAATGACCCAGATATGGAAACAAAAGACAAAATTGTAAGCCAGAGTCAACAAATTAAATAAATTACCCTCCTCCTCCAGATCAAGTCAGCTTAGTTTTTATTTGGGTGAATTTTTTCCTTGGTTTGGGAAGGAGAGACAGGTCTTGAGGGAAGGGCAGCAAGGATTTGGCCGTATGAACAATCCATCAACAACGCTATAGTGTGTCCACTACAGCAGATGGTTTCGTGCACCAAGTGGGAGTCCAACTGTATAAGACAGCCTTAACCTCAAGGAATGCAGGCAGGACAGAAACACATGTCCAAACAAGGTACCCAGGCCCATGACAGATTTCATGAAGAGCAAGGAATACCATGAACCAACATTCTCCACCACTATAAGCTTTGTCACTTTGACAAATCACTCAGCCTCTGTAAGGCTTTTCTCTAAAAATGGGAATAAAGTGACCCATGCTATTGTGCCTGACATATCACAAGCTCTCAATAATGTTTAAAACTTGAATGAGCTGGGGCCGGTGGCTCACACCTGTAATCCCAGCGCTTTGGGAGACCGGGGTGGGTGGATCACCTGAGGCCAGGAGTTCGAGACCCGCCTGAGGAACATGGAGAAACCCTGTCTCTATTAAAAATGCAAAATTAGCCTGGCATGGTGGTGCATGCCTGTAATCTCAGCTACTTGGGAAGCTGAGGCAGGAGAATCTCTTGAACCCAGGAGGTGGAGACTGTGGTGATCCGAGATCATGTCATTGCACTGGGCAACTAAAAGTGAAACTCTGTCTCAAAAAAAAAAAAAAAAAAAAAAAACAAAAAACTTGAATGAATGGCTGGATGAATGAAAGAACTGGTGCTATTGAATAAAGTAAATAATTTACAGCCGGGCGCGGTGGCTCATGCCTGTAATCCCAAAACTTCAGGAGGCCGAAGTGGGCAGATTACCTGAGGTCAGGAGTTGGAGACCAGCCTGGCCAACATGGTGAAATCTCATCTCTACTAAAATACAAAAAATTAGCTGGGCGTGGTGGTGGGTGCCTGTAATCCCAGCTACTCGGGAGACTGAGGCAGGAGAATCGCTTGAACTCGGGAGGTGGAGGTAACAGTGAGCTGAGATCATGCCATGGCACTCCAGCCTCGGCGACAGGAGTGAGACTGTCTCAAAAAAAAAAAAAAAGAAAAGAGAGAGACTGGAAGGAGAAACTCATTGGAAACGATGACTGTGGACAGCCCTTACAAGAATTTTGCTGCAAAGGGTAACAAAATGGTATGTGTGGTAGCCAGCAGGGGAGAAGGGAGAAGAGAATCATTTTGGAAGTTTGAAAACAGAAGTCATCTTAAATCTTACTGAGCCTCTGACTAAAATTCTCATCTGATTTCTGCAAACTTTTCTGCCTTCACTTTCCAAAATGAACAAGCAGTCTCCTTTATTTAACCACATCAGGCTAGGCACAGGCCCCCAAACTCATGCCTTCACTAATCTGTTCCCTGTGCCTGAGATGTACACCCTCTTCTCAAACTTGGGTAAGTTCTAACTCGTTCTTCATATCTATTTATTTATATTTTTTGACAGATATCTACTCCAGTCGTTCTTCATATCTCATTTTTTTTTTTTTCTGAGATGGAGCCTCATGTTGCTCTCAAAGTGCTGGGATTACAGGCATGAGACACTGCTCCTGCTCCCAGCCCTTTATTTATTTATTTTCTTTTTCTTTTTCTTTTTTTTTTTTTTTTTTTTTTTGAGGCATAGTCTCACTTTGTTGCCAGGCTGGAGTACAGTGGTGTGATCTCGGCTCACTGCAACCTCTGTCTCCCAGGTTCAAGCGATTCTCCTGCCTCAGCCTCCCAAGTAGCTGAGACTACAGGCACGCATCACCCGCCCAGCTAATTTTTGTATTTTTAGTAGAGACGGGGTTTTGCCATGTTGGCCAGGGTGGCCTCCATCTCTTGACCTCGTGATCTGCCCGCCTCAGCCTCCCAAAGTGCCGGGACTACAGGCATATGAGGCACCACGCCCGGACTCCTATCTCTTAACAGTTTTTCTAGAAGCATGTCTCAAGCACCCCAGGCATAGTTATATTTTATTTCTCCACTTTTTTTTTTTTTTTTTTTTTGAGACTGAGTCTGGCTCTGTCGCCCAGGCTGGAGTGCAGTGGCCGGATCTCAGCTCACTGCAAGCTCCGCCTCCCGGGTTTACGCCATTCTCCTGCCTCAGCCTCCCGAGTAGCTGGGACCACAGGCGCCCGCCACTTCACCCGGCTAGTTTTTTGTATTTTTTAGTAGAGACGGGGTTTCACCGGGTTAGCCAGGATGGTCTCGATCTCCTGACCTCGTGATCCGCCCGTCTCGGCCTCCCAAAGTGCTGGGATTACAGGCTTGAGCCACCGCGCCCAGCCTTCTCCACTTCTTTCTTCCTTTTTTTTTTAGATAGAGTTTCGCTCTTGTTGCCCAGGCCAGAGCGCAATGGGACGATCTCGGCTCACAGCAACCTCCGCCTCCCAGGTTCAAGCGATTCTTCCAACTCAGCCTCCCGAGTAGCTGGGATCATAGGCATGTGCCACCACTCCTGGGTAATTGTATTTTTAGTAGAGACGGGGTTTCTCCATGTTGGTCAGGCTGGTCTCGAACCCCAGACCTCAGGTGATCTGCCCGCCTGAGCCTCCCAAAGTGCTGGAATTACAGACTTGAGCCACCGCGCCCATCCTTCTGGTTTTTTTTTTTGAGACGGAGTCTTGCTCTGTCGCCCAGGCTGGAGTGCACTGGCATGATCCTGGCTCACTGCAACCTCCGCCTCCCCGGTTCAAGCAATTCTCTGCCTCAGCCTCCCGAGGAGCTGGTATTACAGGAGCCTGCCACCACGTGAGGCTAATTTTTGTATTTTTAGTAGAAATGGGGTTTCACCATGTTGGCTAGGCTGGTCTTGAACTCCTGACCTCGTGATCCACCTGCCTCGGCCTCACAAAGTGCTGGGATTACAGGCGTGAGCCACCAGGCCCGGCGTTGTTTCTCGACTTCTGTAATGTCCTGTGCACATCTCCAGCGCCTTCAAATCATAGTCATTGAATGATCTGTTGAATGGGTATATTAGATCTGATGGGAGCAGAGAGCTCTAGAATCGGGTAGTAAGAGACAAAGGAGAGAAACAGTACTGCATTTGACAAAATGAAACCCATTAAGAAACTACAAATTCCCGATATCAAATATAAAAATTTATTCACGAAAGTTATAGGTTATAAAATTAAATGTCCGTCTTAGTCGATGGTTGCCCATATTTTGATGAACAAGTCATTCCTAGCCTATCTTTGTTCAAACGATTTGCATACATTATGCAAATAAATAGAACTGCCCGAAGAAGGCTTACGCTACATGGTGCGGGCGAAACGCCTCCCGGGACCTTTGGATTGGTCTGTCTATCCACCTTATTTGCATGACGTGATTTAACAACTGGAAGGCCCCGCCCCTCTGATGCATTTCCCCCCGCTCCAACCACCTCCCCAAATTCACGGCAAAGGGACGCTAGAGCTAGAACTCGTACCAAGTCTGCGGAAACTCCGCCCTCCGGCAGCTAATCCCGCCCGCCAGCCCGCGTCCTCTCTCTCCTCCCCAGCTGAAGGCGCCACGGGCCGTGAGTCGTTGCCTTCCACTTTTGGCGTCCCTACGTCTCTCCGCGCCCATCTGTCTACGAACGTCCGACGCACGCTCCGCCTCTTTCTCCCACATTCGTCGAGTAAATTATGCGTCCCAACCGCCCAGCCGACCTGCACCGCATTCCCGCCCCTTCAACACGTCTCAACGGCCGACGCTGGGGGCCCGCCTCCTTAGCCAATCGACGTCCTAGTATCCTTAGGTCCCTCCTCTTTATGCAAATAACCTCCGCATGCTCCGCGCGCCCGGCGTTTTTTTTTTTTTTAAAACTAAGGACAGCCCTGGAAGTAAAGAGAGTTAGGGTAGAAAGCGCCCCGCCCTTTATGCAAATCAAGGGGCGTGTTTAGGCGCGGAGGGAGGTGGGAGGTAGGGGGGGTGCTCCCGGGGGCGGCGGTTGCCCGGATGGGCCGTTAGTCGGAGCTCAGCCGCGGAGTGAGCGAGGGAGACGGGAGGAGCCGAACCCGGCGCCATCCGCCGCCATCCTCCCCCGCCCCACCGCCATCCCGTCCCGGGGAACCCCTAGGCCCGGGTCCCGGATCCCCGCGCACCCGGCCAGGTGAGTCTGGGTGAACCGTGCGCTGACGCCCTTTTTCGGCGCGGGAGAGGTGGTGGCGGTGGCGGCGGCGGTGGCGGCGGCGGTGGTGGCGGCGGTGGCGGGCCGGGGGGGAGGAGAAGCTGCCATTAGTCGCCGCCATTTTGTCCTCCTGCTGCCGGGCCTGCCTGCCCCTCCCCCTCCGGTACCTCTACTCCGGGACCTGCACCTCTGGCCGTTCATTCAGGATCCATAGTGTGCCCTTACCCACCCACCGTCTTGGCTTCAGGGGGTGACCCCTGCGCCTGGGCCCGTAATTCCCTACCCTCCGCTGCGTTCTTGGCTTCTCACCCACATCTGTGGGCCCCCTCCCCGGCTGCCGCCCCGGGGTGGGCCGCGCCTGATGGTTCTCTGGGAAGGGCGCTTTTCCTCCATATTGGACCCCCTCCTATCACCCAGCGCTGTGTTCCCCCTCTCTGGATGCCCCTCTTCGTGTCGAGCCACTCCCACTCTAGAATCCTGCTTTTTATCCAGCATCTTTGCTTTCTGTATTGCTCAGTCGCCCTATGTCTGCTTTTTCATTTTTCCTATTTCTCGTCTCCTTTCTCCCCCAACCCCGTTTTTCTTCTCGGGCTTCTGCCCCCTTACTTCGTTGTCTGCATCTTTTTTTGGCCTTATCTGTTTCCATATATTTTCCACCTGCTTTCATATGGTGGTGGAATTTTCTGTTATTTTCTGTTAGTTTTGGTCTGCTCACTCCATGATTCTTTTATTCCTTTTCATATATTTATTTTCACAGGTTGGCCTCCTTAAACACCTACGAAGCAACATCCATGTCATCTCTAGCTTGTCATAAAGTTCTTTCTCCCCAATTTTGGCTTTCATTCTGGGCCTGTCTGGATTTCCCTGCTTTCTTCCCCACTATTTCTCATTTCTTTACACTGTTCCCGTCCATAAACGAATGCCTGGTCACTCTGGAACGGACTGAGAGACCTGTCGTCTGGCTTGCTTAGGGAGCTGGAGGTATCGAGGAAAGAAACACTGGTGATGGACATTTTTAATGAGGATAGGAAAACGAAGATGGCTCTGGCCTTGGCCTTCTGTTTTCTGACCCATGGTTGCAGGGTGCTAGGTGGCTCTATAATGCTTTTTCTCTGTTCTTCATATGGTAAAACGGTATTTCATCTGGAGGCGATTTTTTTCCAGGAGCCAATACAGGAGCAAGTTTAGAAAAACATGGGATGTTTCAAATACTTGGGGTTCCTATAGCCTGGGAGTATGTAGAGCCCCAGTTGTTCTATGAGGATTTCTCTGGTACCAACCCCCATTCCGGCTGAGCAAGCTCATAAAATCCTTAAACTCCCAGCATACCTTCCTGCAAACCTTCCCAGATGGACACGAGGCTGCTGGGCAGGGAGCCTGGGGTACAGGGCCCTGGGGGCATGATTAGGGAGCTGGTGTCCAATAAATAGGGAATCTAAAGCGTTGTTTCTTCTTCTATGATGGAATTGTATGCTTTTTTAGTTTTCTCTTGCTTGAATTTGTTTGCCCTGTTGTAAGCCTCTGAAACGATTTTGGTGGAGAGAGAAAAGATTACTACTTGTAGGGAATGCAAGGCTGCTACCCTTTGTAGACAGGCACAAAGGGCAGAGTGTTTATACTAGGAGGATACTGGATTTTTACTTAGATTTCCTTGACAAAGGTGTCTGGGGGAAAGGAGGGAACATGGCATTTGAGCTATGAGGGAGCTAAGTAGATCATGGTCGCTTGAAAAGAGTGGGCAGTGTACATAGACTGGAGGAAAAGACACCAGGGGGCCTCATATCTGAGTCCCTAATGACAATGCATGGGAGTTTTTAAGCTTCTGTTATGGTCTGACCAGGGAACAGAGACTGAGGCACTTGCTCTCTGGCCCACAGGCTCCGGCACGTTTTGGGGGAGGTGCCTGCAGGACCCAACATACTCAATGAGCTTCCAGCGCAATGTCCGATCGCTCGGGGCCGACTGCCAAGGGAAAGGATGGAAAGAAGTATTCCTCGCTCAACCTGTTTGATACGTATAAGGGCAAGTCCTTAGAGATCCAGAAACCCGCTGGTGAGGGTCCTGCAAAGATGCTTCTGATGGTTGGAAGCTAGGCATGCATGGGGCATATGTTTTAGAGCTCTTTAAAGGGAAGTGGCTGTAGTAGAAATGCCAAAAGACTAGAGGAGACTTCCCAACTTTACATTGGGTCCTTTAAAGGGGGTGTGGGCTCTGGGTGAACACCAGTTACCCTCCTACAAAGGCGTGTCTGTGGTTCCCTGTCTTTGGACACGTAAGAATTGGAGGCAAAGAAATGTGGATTTGGGAAACTTTAAGGCCAACTTGCTCCTTGCAGGCTTATGATCAACCAATCTCACATAGAAGCATTGAATGTTACATGTCTCAGCCCTCTTGATAGGGATTTCAGAGATTTTTTTTTTTTTTTTTTTTTTTTTTTTTTTTTTTTTTTTGAGACCAAGTTTCGCTCTCGTTGCCCAGGCTGGAGTGCAATGGTGTGATCTTGACTTACCACAACCTCCGCCTCCTGGATTCAAGCGATTCTCCTGCCTCAGCCTCCCGAGTAGCTGGGATTACAGGCATGCGCCACCACACCCAGCTAATTTTGTATTTTCAGTAGAGGCAGGGTTTCTCCATTTTGGTCAGGCTGGTCTTGAACTCCCGAGCTCAGGTGATCCGCCTGCCTCGGCCTGCCAAAGTGCTGGGATTATAAGCGTGAGCCACCACAACTGGCCCGATTTCAGAGATTATTAAGGGTAGGGGAAGGAATCCCTTCTAAGAGAAGTTTGGAGGAAGTGGGTAATAAGATATTCAAGATGTATAAATGTGGCCCAGGATAGGAGGCCATCAGATCTCCCATATGAGGCATTTTTGACCCTCTCTCCATCTTTTTCTCCAGTTGCCCCTCGCCATGGCCTGCAGAGTCTCGGGAAAGTTGCCATTGCCCGGCGTATGCCACCTCCAGCCAACCTTCCAAGCCTGAAAGCTGAGAACAAAGGCAATGACCCCAATGTCTCACTAGTGCCGAAAGACGGAACAGGATGGGCAAGCAAACAGGAGCAGTCCGACCCCAAGAGGTAGACAGAGGCTTGGGGGACCTAGAGTGATGGATATTTTAACTTGAACTTCAGGGAGTGTTGGGGCTTGGTTTAGCCCAGCCATGTATGAGCCAGAGACAAAGGAAGAAGTCCCTTTCTTACCTATTCCAGGTTTCTTGTTAAGTGGCTAAGGAATGGTACCTTAGCTTTTTGTCTTGGAGAGAAAGCATGAAGAAACAGACAACAGCCTACAAAGGATGACAAAATTATTTTGTCCTTATATTTGTAAATGGCAGCAATGGGCATGATTTCAGTCCTGAGTCTCCACCAGTTGGAGAAGTCGGGGAGGCATCTCAGGCCTGAATAACCTTCCCATTCTATCCCCTCAGTTCCGATGCCTCAACCGCTCAGCCGCCGGAATCGCAGCCACTGCCGGCTTCACAGACGCCTGCCTCCAACCAGCCGAAACGACCCCCAGCAGCCCCAGAGGTAACTGGAGAACTGGAGGGGTAGGGGGAAGAATGGCTCATAGCTGTCCCACCCACATCATTTATCATCTCTCTAAACACTTCCCCAGAACACTCCTTTGGTTCCAAGCGGGGTAAAGTCCTGGGCACAAGCCAGCGTCACCCATGGAGCACATGGAGATGGTGAGTGCAGCACTTAATTGGGGAGCTGTGTTTGGGCACTATGGGATGCATGAGCCCTGCACTGTATTTTCAGCCAAGTGATTTTGGTCCTCTTTGGCTAAATCAAGAACCACCCATAATTCAGTTTCATGGAGGCACATGAGCAAGTTTAAGTCTCAGTCTTATATGATGGAGTGTAGTGGTCCCAGAACTGTCCTTCTTGGAGAATAAGCAGTTATTTTCTAGGGGGGTGAGTTTGTAGGCAGGAAACCTGATAGTCTAGTACCTGTCAGAACCTTCCACTTTTTTGTTTGTTTGTTTTTTGAAATGGAGTCTAACTCTGTCACCCAGGCTGGGGTGCAGTGGCGCAATCTTGGCTCACTGCAACCTCCGCCTCCTGGGTTCAAGTGATTTTCCTGCCTCAACCTCCAGAGTAGCTAGGACTACAGGCACGCGCCAACACGCCCGACTAATTTTTTTGTGTTTTTAGTAGAGATGGGGTTTCACCATGTTGGCCGGGATAGTCTCGATCTCTTGACCTCGTGATCCACCCGCCTCAGCCTCCCACAGTGCTGGGATTACAGGCGTGAGCCACCATGCCCGGTCAGAGCCTTCCACTTTTATAGCGTGTTCTCAGTAAATAAACTTCTGCCTCCTGTTCTGTATCACCATCCTAATAGGTGGAAGGGCATCAAGCCTACTGTCGCGATTCTCTCGAGAGGAATTTCCGACCCTGCAGGCGGCTGGCGACCAGGACAAGGCTGCCAAGGAAAGGGAGTCTGCCGAACAGTCGTCTGGGCCCGGACCAAGCCTCCGCCCCCAAAGTGAGTGGCTGCCTTTTGGCCAAGACATAATCTATTCCATCTCAGAGCTAAGTGCTAGCTTATTCACCTTCCTCCCCATCACTTTCAGCTATGTTCACTTGCCCTCCAATCATTGATACCTCTCTCTACGTTTTCCAAAATACAGATTCTACAACTTGGAGGGACGGAGGTGGGCGTGGCCCTGATGAGCTGGAGGGCCCGGACTCCAAACTTCATCATGGTCATGATCCCCGGGGGGCACTGCAACCTTCAGGCCCACCCCAGTTCCCTCCCTACCGCGGAATGATGCCGCCCTTCGTGAGTCTTGGTGTCTTGTCTTAGAGCGATTACGTTGGAAGCTGGAGAGCTAGGAATCAAGACTTAGTCTTTGGCCTATGAGATAGAAGGGAGGGTGGGAGGATGATTGATAGCAGGCTTAAGAAGCTAGAAGGGTGTATGACTGTCCCTCTGAGCAGCTACTGTTGGACCGTTTTACAGATGTATCCCCCATATCTCCCGTTCCCTCCGCCCTATGGACCCCAGGGGCCTTACCGATACCCCACTCCTGATGGGCCCAGGTGAGCAATCCAGGTCTGGTTTTGTGGCTTGGGGGAGGGGAAGCTTATTGGGGGAGGAGATGGTTTTCTAGCCAGGAGGCTCAGTCTAGGATCAGTCTTGTATGTGGTTATACAATATGCCATCTTTCATTTTCTTTTCTGTGTACAGCCGTTTTCCCCGTGTGGCGGGCCCCCGAGGCTCGGGGCCACCAATGCGTCTAGTAGAGCCTGTGGGTCGTCCCTCTATTCTCAAAGAAGATAATCTCAAAGAGTTTGATCAGTTGGATCAGGAGAATGATGATGGTTGGGCAGGTAAGTGGATGTTAAGGGTCAAAAATTTGGATCTTGAAAGACAAAACCTAATGAGGAAAAAAAGAATACAGGGTTATGTGGGTGAAAGGCAGACATTGAAGTGTAGGGAAGGCTAGGGCCAGTGGCTCACATCTGTAATCTCAGTGCTTTGGGAGTGTTAGGTGAGAGGATCGCTTGAAGCCAGGAGTTGGGCAACATAGCAAGACCCCCACCTCTACAAAAATATCTTATTTTAATTAGTTGGTTGTGGACTATGCATTTTTGGTCCCAGCTACTGTGGAGGTTGAGGTGGGAGGATCAGTTGAGCCCAGGAGTTGGAGGTCACAGTGATCTGTGATCATGCCATTGAACTCCAGCCTGGGCAACAGAGCGAGACTTTACTTCTTAAAGGAAAAAAGAAAAGGGTAGGGGAGGATGGATGGGGAATACCAAGTCCTGGCAAAGTGGAGAGAGGAATAAGAATAAGACTTCATTGGTGGATCTAGACTTCAGAGGGAAGGGTGCTGGCATTGGTAGTCCTTCTTGTTGTGTAGTTCCAGACTACCTTATGAGATTGGAGAGCAGAATGCTTGGGTTACTAATACTCATATTTCCCCTCAGGGGCCCATGAAGAGGTTGACTACACTGAAAAGCTCAAGTTCAGCGATGAGGAAGATGGGCGAGACTCTGATGAGGAGGGAGCTGAGGGCCAGTGAGTTAGGGCCGTCAGGGGAGAGGAGGAGGGGTGTTTGTTTGTGTTTTGGTAATATACTCTTAGAGGAGTATATTAGTTGCAGCTGATTTTAATTTCACTGTTGCTCTGCTCACAGCAAGGATTCCCAATCAGCATCTGGTGAGGAACGGCCCACTGAAGCAGATGGCAAAAAGGGCAACTCCCCCAACAGCGAACTGCCCCCTCCTAAGACGGCTTGGGCAGAAACCTCTCGGCCGCCAGAGACAGAGCCAGGACCTCCTGCCCCAAAGCCTCCCCTACCCCCACCTCACCGGGGCCCCGCCGGGAACTGGGGCCCACCTGGGGACTACCCAGTGAGTGTCTACAATAAGGGATTGAGAGGGTCAGCTGTGGGAAATCAATGTCAGCTGAGTAATGGAAGCAGTTGTGATATAGAGGAAGAGGGTGCTAAAAATGGACTGTGTGAAGTGCCAGGCTGCAGAACATCCTGGAAAGCTTGGAAATATCTTTGGTGATAGCGGAGTCTGGGTAAGAAGTGAGAAACTGGGATGCTAATGAGGAAAGAAGAACAAGAAGGCCTGGGTATTTGGGTTTCTGAAGGAGAGAGAGAACAGACAAAAAGACTAGGGTGGCTAGATAGCTGGATCTGGTAGTGTGCATCTGTAGTCCAAGCTACTCAGCAGGCTGAAGCAGAAGGATCACTTGAGCCCAGGAGTTCAAGATCAGCCGGGGCAACATAGCAAGACCTGGTCTCAGACAAGACCAGGGTAGTGAATTTGTCACCACCCAGAGAGATCAACACCAAAGCATGGGTCCTTGCATCCTGCAAGTAGCGACAGTTGATTGGTCTGTGAAAGAGATGGTAGAAAGCATAGTAACTGATACCCCTGGCCCTGCTGGGTCTTGCCAATTGACAGGATCGTGGGGGTCCTCCCTGCAAGCCTCCAGCACCTGAAGATGAGGATGAGGCATGGCGGCAGCGACGAAAGCAGTCATCATCTGAGATTTCCCTGGCAGTGGAGCGGGCCCGGCGACGGCGAGAAGAAGAGGAGCGGCGCATGCAGGAAGAGCGCCGGGCAGCCTGTGCTGAGAAGCTCAAGCGACTCGATGAAAAGTTTGGGGCACCTGACAAGCGGCTCAAAGCAGAGCCTGCTGCCCCACCTGCTGCCCCTTCTACCCCAGCTCCACCACCTGCAGTCCCTAAAGAACTCCCTGCACCTCTGGCTCCATCTCCGGCATCAGCCCCAACACCAGAGAAAGAACCTGAAGAGTCAGCACAGGCCCCTCCTGCCCAATGTACTCCCACTCCAGGTGTGGCTGCAGCTCCCACTCTGGTGAGTGGTGGTGGCAGTACCAGTAGCACCAGCAGTGGCAGCTTCGAAGCCAGCCCAGGTATGGAGATGGGGATAGGTACTACCAGATGTCAGATCACTGCTTCAAGGTGCTTAAAGGTTCAGGGTGGTAAGGCTGGGGACAAATGAAGTAGAAGGCAGTTGTTTTGGTTTATTGGTTATCAATGATAGTGTCCTATCTGTGTATCTGAAGGAGGGAAGATTTTGTCTGAAATCCTAGGTTGTAGTCTAATACCATTTCTTGGCAGAGTATTGTAGCTCACACCTGTAAACCCAATATTTTGGGAGGCTTGGGGTGGAGGATCACTTGAGCCTAGGGAGTTTGAAACCAGCCTGGGCAACAAAGTAAGACCCTGTCGGCCAGGCATGGTGGTTCACGCCTGTAATCCCAGCACTTTGGGAGGCTGAGGCGGGCATATCACGAGGTCAGGAGTTCAAGACCAGCCTGGCCAACATAGTGAAACCTGTCTCTACTAAAAATACAAAAATTAGCCAAGTGTGGTGGCACGTGCCTGTAGTCCCAGCTACTTGGGAGGCTGAGGCAGGAGAATCGCTTGAACCCAGGAGGCAGAGGTTGCTGTGAGCTGAGACCATGCCATTGCACTCCAGGCTGGGTGACAGAGCAGGACTCTGTCTCAAAAAAAAAAAAAAAAAAAAACTGTCTCACAAGAAATATATCAATAAAAACCCATTTCCTGTAGGCCGAGACTGAAGAAAGTACTGTTATTCTGATGATTGCATAGAAAGCTAGTGCCATCACCATAGGCTCATGAGAGGTCATAAAGTGCTTTAATGGGTCTTAAATGGGAGGGACTTCAATAGATGTTGAATAGAGTACCTCAGTCTTAAGGGAGCTAGAGATGAGACCTGATACTCCTGGAGTGTTCATGGAGTGTCTGTTGTTGAACTAGATCACTCTGTTGTGTTTTTTTTTTTCTTCGATGCAGTGGAACCACAATTGCCCTCAAAAGAGGGTCCTGAACCGCCAGAAGAGGTTCCTCCTCCTACCACGCCCCCAGCTCCAAAGGTGGAACCCAAGGGTGATGGGATTGGTCCCACCCGCCAGCCCCCTAGTCAGGGCTTGGGCTACCCCAAATATCAGAAGTCGTTGCCTCCTCGTTTCCAGCGGCAGCAGCAGGTAAAATCAAGTTATTTACTCTCTGAGGGCTGCTTTTCTTCCTGGCTTCAGTACCTAATTCTCTTCATAAGTTACCTTCTGGGTCCCTTTGCTTCTTTGTCCAGTTGTCTCCGTTGTCACCACAATTTCCCCTAGTCCAAGTTTTTTCTTTGCTGATTCCCTTGTCTGTGTGTGCTTTGAGCCTCTCTCATCTTGTCTTTCCTAGGAGCAGCTCCTGAAGCAACAGCAGCAGCAGCAGTGGCAGCAGCATCAACAGGGCTCTGCCCCTCCTACCCCAGTGCCCCCATCACCACCACAACCTGTGACCCTGGGGGCTGTGCCAGCTCCACAGGCTCCGCCCCCACCCCCCAAGGCCCTCTACCCAGGTGCTCTGGGCCGGCCCCCACCCATGCCCCCAATGAACTTTGATCCCCGATGGATGATGATTCCTCCTTATGTGGACCCCCGGCTCCTCCAGGGTCGGCCCCCTCTAGACTTCTACCCTCCTGGCGTGCATCCCTCTGGTAAAGGGGCATGGGAGGAGGAGTGGGAAACAGGAAAATCCCTTCAGTCTTAGAAATTGGGTATCAGGGTCTTAACTGTCACACTGGTATGATGGGTTTTACCCGTCATAGTGAAGAGGGAAGGGCATATGCTTAGCACTGCTGAGATAGGTGTGTTGCAAAATGGACTTAGTTAAGAGATAAGCAGTGGTTGGCCAGGCATGGTGGTTCACGCCTGTAATCCCAGCACTTAGGGAGGCCAAGGCAGGCAGATCACCTGAGTTCAGGAGTTTGAGACCACCCTGGCTAATGTGAAACCCTGTTTCCACTAAAAATACAAAAAATATAGCCGGGCGTGGTGGCACTCGCCTGTAGCGGGAGACTGAGGCAGGAGAATCGCTTGAACCCAGGAGGCGGAGGTTGCAGTGAGCTAAGATTGTGCCATCACACTCCAGCTTAGGCAACAAGAGTGAAACTCCATCTCAAAGGAATGAATAGCAAAACTCCATCTCAAAAACGAAGGAATGAATGAAAGGAAAGAAGGAGTGGTCCTTCATTTGCTAGGATTTATTTGGGGTGGGTTGATTCTCTTGTAGCGAAGCTGAGTGGATAATCTTGTTATACAAGAGCAGGCAAGGCCCAGACCGACTGGGAACAAGAGATGGATGAGCTGACTTGACAGGGAGGACTAGATTGGAGAGATGCTTTTTGGGCTGGAGGGCCTGTGACATGAATAGGATTATTTTTCTTTTTCTTTGGTTTCTTCAGGCCTAGTTCCCCGAGAGCGCTCAGACAGTGGGGGCTCAAGCTCAGAGCCATTTGACCGTCATGCACCTGCTATGTTACGGGAACGGGGCACTCCACCGGTGGATCCAAAGTTGGCCTGGGTAGGAGATGTTTTCACCGCCACACCCACTGACCCCCGCCCACTTACCTCACCACTGCGCCAGGCTGCAGATGAGGATGACAAGGGGATGAGGTGAGTCTTGGTCATGAGAAATGGGTGAGTTCATAGTGAAAGGATCTAGGCCTGGGAGAAAGGTACTTTGGGTTAGTGGTAGGGATAGGGATGAACAGGAAAGGAGAGGCTAGATGCAGTAGCTCATCCCTGTAATCCCAGCATTTTGGGAGGCTGAGGCAAGAAGATTGCTTGAGCCCAGCAGTATGAGATCAGCCTGGGCAACTAGATGCCATCTCTGCCAAAACAGAAAAACAGTAAAAGAGAGTCTAGATCATAATAAAGTGTTCTTTTCCCACCTAGTTCTGGTTTTCCTGAGATACTTACTTTCATTCTTTCTGTCTGTCTCTTCAGGAGCGAGACTCCTCCAGTACCTCCCCCACCACCCTATCTGGCCAGTTATCCAGGCTTTCCTGAGAATGGAGCCCCTGGGCCCCCAGTCTCTCGCTTTCCTCTGGAGGAACCAGCTCCCCCAGGGCCCCGTCCTCTCCCCTGGCCCCCAGGCAGTGATGAAGGGGCCAAGATACAAACTCAGCCTCCCAAGAAGGAGCCCCCTAAGGAGGAGACTGCACAGCTGACAGGGCCAGAAGCAGGCCGAAAGCCTGCCCGCGGAGTTGGAAGTGGAGGCCAGGGTCCCCCGCCACCCCGCAGAGAGAGTCGCACAGAGACCCGCTGGGGCCCTCGTCCAGGCAGCAGTCGTCGTGGAATCCCTCCAGAGGAGCCAGGGGCCCCACCCCGCCGGGCTGGGCCTATAAAGAAACCACCACCACCTACAAAAGTTGAAGAGCTGCCTCCCAAGCCTCTCGAACAGGGGGATGAAACCCCCAAAGCCCCAAAGCCAGACCCACTCAAGATAGCCAAGGGGAAGCTCGGGGGCCCCAAGGAGACCCCACCCAATGGGAATCTTTCCCCTGCCCCAAGGCTTCGGAGGGACTATTCCTATGAAAGAGTGGGTCCTACCTCTTGCCGGGGTCGGGGCCGAGGCGAGTATTTTGCCAGAGGGAGGGGTTTTCGGGGGACCTATGGGGGACGGGGGCGGGGAGCCCGAAGCCGGGAATTCCGCAGTTACCGAGAGTTTCGAGGAGATGATGGGCGTGGAGGTGGGACGGGGGGACCAAACCACCCTCCTGCTCCCCGAGGCCGCACTGCCAGTGAGACACGGAGCGAGGGTTCAGAGTATGAGGAAATCCCCAAGCGGCGCCGGCAGCGGGGCTCGGAAACAGGCAGTGAGACCCATGAGAGTGATCTGGCTCCCTCAGACAAGGAGGCCCCCCCACCCAAGGAGGGAACACTCACTCAGGTCCCTCTTGCTCCCCCACCACCAGGAGCCCCACCTTCACCAGCCCCAGCCCGCTTTACTGCCCGGGGTGGGCGAGTCTTCACTCCCAGAGGGGTGCCATCTCGCCGGGGCCGAGGAGGAGGGAGGCCCCCTCCTCAAGTCTGCCCCGGCTGGAGCCCTCCAGCCAAGTCTCTGGCTCCCAAGAAACCTCCCACAGGCCCTTTGCCACCAAGTAAGGAGCCTTTGAAAGAGAAGTTGATCCCAGGGCCTCTGTCCCCCGTGGCGCGCGGAGGCAGCAGTGGAGGCAGCAACGTGGGCATGGAAGACGGGGAGCGACCCCGAAGGAGGCGACATGGGAGGGCTCAGCAGCAGGATAAACCACCTCGTTTCCGGAGGCTGAAACAGGAACGGGAAAATGCTGCAAGGGGGTCTGAGGGCAAGCCCTCCTTAACCCTTCCAGCCTCCACTCCTGGACCTGAGGAGGCCCTCACAACAGTCACAGTGGCCCCACCACCTCGCCGGGCAGCTGCCAAGTCTCCTGATCTGTCAAACCAGAACTCAGACCAAGCCAATGAGGAATGGGAGACTGCATCAGAGAGCAGTGACTTTGCCAGTGAGCGCCGAGGGGACAAAGAGGCACCCCCACCAGCACTGCTAACACCCAAGGCTGTGGGAACTCCTGGGGGAGGTGGAGGTGGAGCTGTACCAGGTATTTCAGCCATGTCCCGCGGAGATCTGAGCCAGAGAGCCAAGGATTTGAGTAAACGGAGCTTCTCAAGTCAGCGGCCAGGCATGGAACGGCAGAACCGGCGCCCTGGCCCAGGGGGCAAGGCTGGCAGCAGTGGCAGCAGCAGTGGAGGAGGCGGTGCGGGTCCTGGAGGAAGGACCGGGCCAGGACGAGGAGACAAGAGGAGCTGGCCCTCTCCCAAGAACCGAAGGTGGGTAGAGACAAACTTAAATTTATTGTGGTTTAAAAATTGGAGGAGGGGGAAAAAACCTGAGGGAAAGGTAAGTTTGGGTGTAGTGGAGGTTGTGGCCATGGACTCTAGAATTAGTAAGATTTCCGCGTCTGGCTAAGGCAACTGGAAAGCAGTTGGTAAGGTGATGGAGTCAAGAACAGCCACGTATATATTTATTCCTGGTTCTTTGCTTTCCACTTTGTGTCCCTGTACACATAGGAACCCTTAGAAGGACTCAGAAACACCTGGACTTTAATAGGGAAGAGAATAGGTTGTAAGCAGAAGTTGGGAAACTTAACTTGTGGGAAAAAGTAACGATTTAGTGGATACTGGAGCTACTGCTCTTGTTTTCTCCAGTCGTCCTCCAGAGGAGCGTCCCCCGGGGCTTCCCCTGCCTCCCCCACCTCCCAGCAGTTCTGCTGTCTTCCGCCTGGACCAAGTTATCCACAGCAACCCTGCTGGCATCCAACAGGCTCTGGCCCAGCTTAGTAGCCGTCAAGGGAGTGTAACTGCACCAGGGGGGCACCCAAGGCACAAGCCTGGACCTCCCCAAACCCCTCAGGGCCCCTCTCCTAGGCCCCCAACCCGGTATGAGCCCCAGAGGGTCAACAACGGCCTCAGTTCTGGTAAGCTGGAGGGGTTATGGTGGGAATATCTCCATCCCCAGAGAAGGTCAAGTGCTGGAGGGAGTGGGTGGAGAACCTGGCCTAGGGGCCCTGCTGCTCAGTCGGTTTCTGCAGGGAGCAAGGGTAGAAGGATTGGGAGATGGAGTAGGGAAGAAGTTAGGGTCAGTGGCAGAGCCAGGCAGATGCTGACACTTTTTCTCTTCCCCAGACCCCCACTTTGAGGAGCCAGGTCCAATGGTGAGAGGGGTGGGTGGGACTCCTCGGGATTCTGCCCGGGTTAGTCCCTTTCCCGCTAAACGTCGGGAGCGGCCTCCCAGAAAACCAGAGCTGCTACAGGAGGTAAAGAATGGGTTTGAGATTGTGCTTCGCTGCACTCTTACTCGTGAAGATTCTTGTTGGTTATGTTTTCTCCGTTCTCTTTCCTGTTTTTCACTGTTTTTACTCCAGAATTCTCAGTATTAGTCTCCCACGTGTCTCCCTTGTTGCCTCACGCCACACACTGTGTCACCCCACTCTGTCCTGGCTTCCTATAATTCCCAGTTCCCACCCAATTCATGTTTTGCCTCTGGCCCTTCTCATCCGTAGGAATCTTTGCCACCTCCTCATAGCTCTGGATTCTTGGGCTCTAAGCCTGAGGGCCCAGGCCCTCAGGCAGAGTCCAGAGATACAGGCACAGAGGCCCTGACCCCTCACATCTGGAACCGTTTACATACTGGTGAGTAAAACTGAGTGAAAGGACTATGGTAGAAGGGTTAAGAATGAGATGGGCTTCTGAGCTATCATCTCTCACTTGTCTTCTGGTTGGTGCTCCCTTCTCCAGCCACTAGCCGAAAGAGTTATCGGCCCAGCTCCATGGAGCCTTGGATGGAGCCCCTGAGTCCTTTCGAGGATGTGGCTGGCACAGAGGTGAGTGAGGGTGGGAGGGTGTCTGAGCTGGGACTTCTTTGAGCACTGGCCATACTCCCCCACTTGCTCTGGGTTGAGTCTGGAGCTGTTCTCTCACTTGGTTGTCCCTTCTGCAGTTTATCTGTGTGCATCAGTCAGGTATTGGGGTGCTTTCTACCCTGACTTAACTAACTCCTTCTCCACTCCTCTCAGATGAGTCAGTCTGACAGTGGGGTGGACCTGAGTGGGGATTCTCAGGTGTCATCAGGTCCCTGCAGCCAGCGAAGTTCCCCTGATGGAGGACTCAAGGGGGCAGCAGAGGGACCCCCCAAGAGGCCTGGAGGCCCCTCACCCCTGAATGCTGTTCCTTGTGAGGGTCCACCTGGCTCTGAACCTCCTAGGAGACCGCCACCTGCCCCCCACGATGGGGACAGAAAGGTAAAAGACTAAAAAAGGATAAGGGGAATGTTTCTAGGAATCTGACTTTGGCCCTACCTTTTTCTGCTTTTTCCCTCTGCGTGTGTGTTGTGGGCATTCCAATTTAGATTTCCCTTCCTCTCCCCCAACCCACTTTACTGTATGCCCAATCCAGGAGCTGCCCCGGGAGCAGCCTCTGCCCCCTGGCCCCATTGGCACAGAACGATCACAGCGTACAGACCGAGGCACAGAGCCTGGCCCCATTCGGCCATCCCATCTACCTGGTCCCCCAGTCCAGTTTGACACTAGTGACAAGGTCTGTGTGGGCTGGATATGGGTGTCCTGAGTTGGGTGGAGAGAAGGAACGGACTAAAGGTGGGACATAGAGGACGCATGTCTGTCATGGGACAATGTCTCCTGCCTTGTTGTGATCACAGGACTCGGACTTACGCCTAGTGGTAGGAGACAGCTTGAAAGCAGAGAAGGAGCTAACAGCATCAGTCACTGAGGTAAGTGGGAGTAAGAATTTGGTGGAAAGGCCCAAGATTGCCGGAGAAGATTGCTGGGAGTGACCAGGGCATCCAGGATGCCAGACATCCCTCTCCACAAGGCCTTTCCTTCCCAGGCCATTCCTGTATCAAGAGACTGGGAGCTGCTTCCCAGTGCTGCTGCCTCTGCTGAGCCACAATCCAAGAACCTGGGTTCTGGGCACTGTGGCCCGGAGCCCCCCTCCTCAGGCCAGCGTCTGTATCCTGAGGTCTTCTATGGCAGTGCTGGGCCTTCCAGTTCTCAGGTAGCCCCACTTCCCATTGCATGACCCCTTCAGTAAATAATCATTTTTTTCTGCCTGGTACGTATTTATAATCAAGCCTTTCTATGTTGTAGAGTTGTGAAATACCACTTTGTGACATCATTTTTGTCCCTGCGTTCTGCTGCTATGGGTGGGATGGTGATCTTTTCTTGACCACAGATATTAAAGATGTTTCAACCCTACTCTTCTGCAGATCTCTGGGGGAGCCATGGACTCTCAATTACATCCAAACAGTGGAGGCTTCCGCCCTGGGACACCCTCACTGCACCCTTACAGGTAAGACCCAATACCTGTGGACCACAGAAGTACTTGGAGATGTGTTTCAGGGGAGAGAGAAGGGGAAGACACAGTTCTAGGGTACCAGAAGCTAGTGGACTTAAGGCATTGCTAGGACTCTGGCTTCCTAACAGCTTTTCTCCCCACAATTTCTTTCCAGATCACAGCCCCTATACCTACCCCCCGGCCCAGCCCCTCCCTCGGCACTGCTCTCTGGGGTAGCTCTCAAGGGCCAGTTTCTGGATTTCTCCACACTGCAAGCTGCAGAGCTGGGGAAGTTGCCGGCTGGAGGAGTTCTCTACCCTCCACCTTCCTTCCTCTACTCTCCGGCTTTCTGCCCCAGTCCTTTGCCCGACACATCGTTGCTTCAGGTAAGAGAGGGGCAGGTGTTAGATATTGGGGGATAGGGTGGGGAGAACGATTTTGTAGGGGTTGATGTATTTCTTCCCATTTCCCAACAGGTACGCCAGGATCTGCCGTCCCCTTCGGATTTTTATTCTACTCCTCTGCAGCCTGGTGGCCAAAGTGGCTTTCTCCCTTCAGGGGCTCCTGCCCAGCAGGTATATTGTATCTTCTCACTTCCCTTTCATTTGATTTCTCTGTCCAATCACTGGCTTTGATTTTCCCTGGTTTTCTGACATTCCTTCCTGCCCCCAACATGCACACCCAAATTTCTTGTTACAGATGCTTCTACCCATGGTAGACTCACAGCTGCCTGTGGTGAACTTTGGCTCCCTGCCGCCAGCACCACCTCCTGCTCCACCTCCCCTTTCTCTGTTACCTGTGGGCCCTGCTCTGCAGCCCCCAAGCCTGGCTGTGCGGCCCCCACCTGCTCCTGCTACTCGGGTGCTGCCTTCACCTGCCAGGCCCTTCCCTGCTAGCTTGGGGCGAGCAGAGGTAAGGTACAGCAACTGAGGGGCTAGGGAGTGCCAAGATTTAGGAGTAGGGATTCTGTATTTCAAGGCAGGGAGTTCATGATTTTTCTTCCCTCAGCTGCATCCAGTGGAACTAAAGCCGTTCCAGGATTATCAAAAACTGAGCAGCAATCTTGGGGGACCTGGGTCATCACGGACTCCCCCAACTGGAAGGTGAAAGGGAATAGGGATGTGGACTTTCCAAGTGCTTCCTTACTTTGGGACCAGGGTCTGGATCCTGGGCGTGCCTTAGATGTCCTTCTTCTCTTAGGTCCTTCTCTGGCCTCAATTCCCGTCTCAAGGCCCCGCCTTCCACCTACAGTGGAGTCTTCCGCACCCAGCGCATCGACCTTTACCAGCAGGTAAAGGAGAAACCCCTGTGGCCCCAGCTCTAAATTGGAGTTGCCACCTGATTTCCTGTCCTTCCATCCCATCCCTGACCTCCCACTATGACTCACTGTTTAACACACGCCTGTCCTCTAGGCCTCCCCACCAGATGCCCTGCGCTGGATACCTAAGCCTTGGGAGCGGACAGGGCCGCCTTCTCGAGAAGGGCCCTCTAGACGGGCAGAGGAGCCTGGGTCCCGAGGGGACAAGGAGCCTGGGTTGCCCCCACCCCGCTGAGGGAGTTCCTCTTGCCCCCTACCCCCGGGGCTTGTATATAGATTATAAATATATAAGGGGGAAAGGGGTGGGGGGGAGGGGTTGTGGGGCTGGGGCCTCACTTCCCCTCCTTCCCCTTCCCCTGGTCCCTGTCCCTGGGGCTGTTTGTTAAAAAAGAGTAATAAAAGGATTTAAAAAAAAGTTCTACAGTGATTTGGGGGATGGGTTGTTGGCATTGTCTTAAAAGCATGGTGCTTAGTGATCTGTAGTTTCAGTCAGGGAAATATTCGTTCCATTCCAGAGAGCTGTTGAAACTAAAAACATGACCATCATATTGGATCTTTAAATTTTTGTGACTCAGGAATTTGGGCTGAGCTCAGCTGGATAAATCTTTTTTGTGCCAGTGAGGTCAACTGGTTATCAGTCTGCACCTGACACCTGGGCTGGTCCCAATATGGCTCCCTTTGCTATCTGGGGCCTTGGTGAGACGTCTGTAACATTACTGGATTATCAACCAGCGTCTTCACATGGATTCTCCAGCAGACCTGTGAGCTCATGTTCCAAGAGGTCTAGGTGGAATCTGCTAAGCTTATGCGATGTTTAACTAGCCAGGGTAGGGGATGGGGGGTGAGAACGGACATCAACTGCATCTCAGAGAGACTAGCAAAGAATTTGCAGCCATGGGACTTTGGTCCTTTATGATGAACTAAGGGGAAATCTCTGTTAAGGCCTCAATGTTGGAGCACATTTAAGGGGCTCTTTGAATTGGATAGACCAATTGCAGCACTGTCAAACTAAGTGGGATTTCACATGGTAACATTGCATGCTAGTTATGCTAAGACTACACGTAGGTCTGCAGCTGCTCAGAAACTTTGATGACTGATTTGAGAGCTCTATCCTAGCATGCACCTGGAATATGCTCCCAACTCAAAATACGGGTCTTTTATTTACATATAAAGTGCTTTCACAAAAAAAAAAATCAAAACTGGTTTGTACAATTCAGCGTGCTGGGTGAACAAAAGTGTCCATATGCTCACGAGATACAAGATTTCTGGTACTCCAAGGAAGTATTAATTTAAAAAACAAGTTCACACAAGATTAAGGGACTCACACTACTTAATAGAGACAATGTAGAGAGAAAGCAGCCAGAAAAATCCGACTTTTATTTCTTAAATACTGTGAAGGGGGGAAACGGTCCCCTGATGAGGAAGGGCCATAGAGCAAAGAGCTAAGGATCATCAGCAAAGGCCCGGTGGGCATTGGGGAAGCGCTGGGGACTGTAGTTGGGGTCTTCCTGCAGTCGTTTTTGTATATCAGACCGGAGCTAAAGAGAAAAAGCAAGCAGGTTGAAGAAACACTGGCCAAGTCCCTATGATCCCAGCAAGCAAACAAGGCCATCCCTCAGAAGCTAACATTTCCCCCACCAAGCACACTGCAAATAGCCCGGGGTGGCATTGTCAAGCCTTCCCAGATGCCAAAGGGGAAAACAAATGGTAGCACCAGGGTGACCAGTTCATCGTTGAAGGGATCCAGGGAAGAGGGACCCTAGCCCAACCCCTCCCACTAGACCATCCCTATTCTGCTTCAAGGTGGGGGCACCTGCTGCCTGTAGCTCTCCTGAACCTCTGGTGCCTCCAGGTCCCGGCTCAGGCTCTCGGGGCTCGTCAGGGGCCTAGCTCCGGCTGCCTTAGCTGCCCGGCTCACAGCCTCTGAGAGAAGCAGCTGGGGGCCCTCACCCTGCATCGTCTGGGGGACGGGGTTGGGAGGGAAAAGAGGATCAACGTCAGATCCAGTGCCACCATCCGGCTCACCCTTTCCATGAGTCAACCACTCCACTGAGTCTCCATGCTAGTGGAGAGAGGGGAAATAGAGTCCAGGATGTGGTTTTTACAGCAGAAATGCCTTCCTAATTCCCCTTGGCTCCAGCCAAAACCAAAGTGAATGTGCTTGAACGTGCTCTTCAAAATGAGAGGCAGAAGGGATCAAGCTATCTGAGATTCAGAGCTAGATAATTCACAAGAGGAAACCCACCTTAAAGGAAAATGGGATCTAAGCACATGGGGATTAGGCAGCTGAGGAACCAATACAGGACTGCTAGCAAACAGACTGTCAAGTCCTGTATGGTTATGCAACAACCAAGAGCAAGTCTGAATCCCAGAAAAGTTTCCTCATTAAAGGAGGGGAGGGGAGGGGAGACTGAATAACAAGAGCTCCTACCATCTCTAAATAGTTTAATTCCAGGCATGACGGGGAAACCTGGATAGAGAGAGAGGCTTAGGGAAGAGGAAAACCAACCTTGCGTCTCTTGGCAGGCATACCACTGAGGTAGGCATCACTCAGAGGGGGCTGCGGTTTCACCTTCCGCTGGCTCTGAATGTCCTGCTGGATAATAGGGACCCATTCCTGGGGAGGAAAAGATGAGAAAGTAGTAATGCCCTTGACTTTCAGCTGCCTTGACCCACTGGATCACTGGATTACTTCCTGACACTTACTGGGGGGACTGCAGCTGCCCAAGGTTCTGTCTCAGCTGAAGCTCCATCCTGTTCATCCCGGGAGCCCCCCTCAGGAGCAGGAGGTGGACCTCGGGACATGGCCTCTTCTGCTGTTGTTCCAGGGGCTGGGGAAGCATTCTCCCGCTGGGTGTCAGATGGTGGGAAGAGCCAGGCTTCAGAATTTTTAGCCTCCAAACCTTTTTTTTTTTTTTTTTTTTTTTTTTTGAGACAGTGTCTCGCTCTGTCGCCCAGGCTGGAGTGCAGTGGCCGGATCTCAGCTCACTGCAAGCTCCACCTCCCGGGTTTACGCCATTCTCCTGCCTCAGCCTCCCGAGTAGCTGGGATTACAGGTGCCCACCACCTCGCCCGGCTAGTTTTTTTGTCTTTTTTTTAGTAGAGACGGGGTTTCACTGTGTTAGCCAGGATGGTCTCGATCTCCTGACCTCGTGATCTGCCCGTCTCGGCCTCCCAAAGTGCTGGGATTACAGGCTTGAGCCACCGCGCCCGGCCACCTCCAAACCTTTCTCCCCCAGCCCTCCACTCCACATTATCTGGCCCCTCAACCTCCCCCTCTCCCGAGTACCTGAGGCTCAGGGGAAGCTCTTTCTGCTCCCTGAACTTCCATTGGCTCCTCAGGAAGAGGCTGTGAAATTAAAGAACAACATATTTTGGCTGGGCATGGTGGCTCACGCCTGTAATCCCAGCACTTTGGGAGGCCGAGGCGGGCGGATCACGAGGTCAGGAGATCGAGATCATCCTGGCTAACACGATGAAACCCCATCTCTACTAAAAATAAAAAAAAAAAAATTAACCGGGCGTGGTGGTGGACGCCTGTAGTCCCAGCTACTCGGGAGGCTGAGGCAGGAGAATGGTGTGAACCCAGGAGGCGGAGCTTGCAGTGAGCCAAGATCGTGCCACTGCACTCCAGCCTGGGCAACAGAGCAAGACTCTGTCTCAATAAAAAAAAACAACAACATATTTCCTCTCAGATCTCTCCAGTTCTCTCAAGTACCCTGACCCCACTGCCCAACAGGTCCCTTACCTGGGGGGGATCACCAACCCTGCGAACGTATCTGAGAATGGCATCAGGACCTACGGGCATGTGCTCCAGTACCACCTGAAGCCTCAGTCCCATCATAGTGGTCAGCCAGCTCACCAAGGAGGGATTCACCCCGCGAGACATACGACGCTGAGGGGCAGAAAGCAGATTTAGAACATAAAACCCTCAACCACCTTTCCTAATATATTAGATCTGGGGTATAGAACATCAGTTTAGAAAACAAAAATGAAAACTGCAGAGAATGGAAACCTCAGGAAACAAAAGGCTAAGGACCTGGGGCTAGGTGGTGCTTACAATTCGGCCATTGATAACAGCAGCAAGCTCCATCTGCTGTCCCCCCAAGCAATGCAGGTTCAGGGCCAGGCATTCAAACAGGCCTTGGTTACACAACTCCAGCAACCGGGCCCCAAATCCACTATCTGTGGGCAAAACACAATGAGGGAATGCTGGCACATGGCAGCCCTGCACATCCAACAGGCCCCACTTGCCCCAGCCTGGCCAGCCACTGACCTGTGCAATGCAGCACATGAGCAGCAATGCTATTAAACTGCTCTTGGAGAAATTCCAGGTTTGTCCGGATGATGTCCACACCTGGCTGAACCTGCACCAAGGACTGAGAGACAAGATACACAAAAACAGGAATCGTAAGACTGGGAACGGAGGAGGCAGCTGCCTTGACCAGACCCAGGAGAGGAGGGGAATAGAGAAGGGTTACTCACAAAACTCTCCCGCACATACTCTTCTAGCCCCGTGATCAATGTGTGGGTTGCCATCTGCGGAGGAAACAGAACAGGTTTAGTTCAAAGCCTCAGTCCTCCCAAGACTTCCACCTTGACCCCAACAAGTCCAGGGCTTGTGTGGGGGCAATTGGAGCTTTACCTGGCAGAGAAGCAGTCAGAAACAAGGAATAAAATGTGCAAAGGAGGAGAGCTCTGGGGCCCCTGGCCTTCATTTACCCGGATGTTACTGGGGGTGGGCTCCTGACCACCCAGGTAGTGTTGGTGGAAGAAGGATCGCAGCTGGGGTTGCAGCCGTTGTAGTGGCTGAAAATGCCCATGGAGAAGCATCACTACGTCCACCATAGAGAAGTTCTGGCACAGAAGAGAGAGCAGGGCCCCAAAGAATCCTGGAGGACAGGGGCAGATGTTAGCAATCGCCTTTACCACCTGGCTTGCCCACCCACAACCAGGTGTCAACCTCATCCCACCTTGGCAACACCCCTAAACCAAGGCCATCTACCTTCCTCTGGCTGCCCCTTCCTGGAGCAAGCCAAAGCACCCCCTTTTGCTCACCAAGGGCCCCATCAGCTCCAGGCTCAAAGATGTTGCTGGATCCACTGAGGCGTTGTATGAAGGCAGCAATACTTTCACTGCTGCCAGCCCGAGCCCCCAAGGAGCCCAGCAGGGAGCTCAGCACACCCTGCACCACTGAGGTAAAAAACTCCGGTGATAGGCTCTCAAGACCCAGGCCTCCAGGACTCCCTGCCCCACCAGAAGGGGAGCTTGGTGGGGGCATGGTCTGCTGCTCTGGGGCAGGTTGTGGGGGTGGAGGAGGTGGGGGTGGTGGAGGGGCTGTCTGTGTTGCCTGGCAAATAGAAAAGGAACAAAGAACAGAAGATTGAGGTGAGAATGCAGATAGGGAAATAATACGGCATCAAGAGGGCACAAACATATGGGTCTGGGAAGATGGGGATTTACATTCTGATCTTTACTGCTTAGAGCAGAAATATGATAGGTATTTAACAGAGTCAGGCAGCACAACTACCTACCTCTTCCTCTGAACAGTTTGTCAGAAAGCAGTGACACTAATTACTACACTTTCTTTTTCTAAACCTCATTTTCTTCATCTTTAAAATGAAGGGTTCAGAGTCAATGAATTCCCAGGGCCCCTTCCCCCACGTGTCACTAGGGGCTCTTACCCAGTGGTTATATAATGGGAAGAAGGTACCACTGCCTGGCTGGGCCAGGAGACAGGAAGGGTGAGGTGAATGGCAAGCCAGCCACTCACCTGCAAGAAGTCAGTCATGCCCTGGAGAAAGGCAGGGACACCAGGCATCGCCACAGTGATAGTGGGAGAAGCCACACCAGGCCCTCCAGCCCCTGGTCCGGCAGGCCCTAGCAGGTTCCCCAGAAGCTGAGAGAACTGAAGATCAGCCGTGGAGGGTTGAGGGGTGGGTGGAGGCTGGGCAGGCCCCCCAGGGGCGGGGCCAGCTGTGGTAGCTGTGTTGGTGGTGCCAGCACTGGCAGAAGCAGTGGCAGGGGCTGGTGGTGGAGCCATTCCTGGAGTCCCCTGAGCTGTAAGAACCAAAAGAAAAAAGCTGGGCTGAGCATGGTGGCTCTCGGCTGTAATCCTAGCAACTCTGGGAGGCCAAGGCAGGAGAACTGCTTGAGCCCAGGAATCTAGGCCACATAGCAAAACCCCATCTCTATCAAAAAACAAAAAAAGACAATTACTAGCCAGAAGCTAGTACTGCTAGCTACTCAGGAGGCTGAGGTGGGAAAACTATTTGAGCCCAGGAGTTCAAGGTTACAGTGAGCTATAACTCACTGGATTGCACCACTGCACTCCAGTCTGGGTGACAGAGCAGGACTCTGTCTCAAAAAAAAATAAAAAAGCTGGCCAGGCACGCTGGCTCAAGCCTGTAATCCCAGCACCTTGGGAGGCCGAGGCAGGTGGATCATGAGGTCAAGAGATTGGGACCATCCTGGCCAACATGGTGAAACCCCGTTTCTACTAAAAATATAAAAAATTAGCTGGGTGTGGTGGCACGCACCTGTAGTCCCAGCTACTCAGGAGGCTGAGGCAGGAGAATCACTTGAACCCAGGAGGCGGAGCTTGCAGTGAGCCAAGATTGCACCACTGCACTCCAGCCTGGTGGACAGAGCGAGACTCCATCCCCCGCCAAAAAAAGAAAAACATTGAAACCTAAAGACAAACAAGACACTATAGCAGCCCTACTCCAGGAAAGCAGGAACCAAGAAAATACAGAAAGAACTAGAAAGTGCCAATAAGCAGACTAGGAAAGGAATTTAAAGTCTGAGTGGGGAAGAATGAAAACTCACCCACAAGGACTGGCTGCATAAGAAGCTGCCCCACAAGGCCGCTCACCATCTGGGCCAACGAAGCATTGGTACCCAGCCCGGCGCCCTGCTGGATAGAGAGCAAGGAAGGACTTCAGACCTGCCCTTCCATGCACCACCACAGGAGTCTCTCCCTAGACTGTTACGCACTAGAACTCCCCAACCCTTGCTCACCAGTGTCCCAGAGACTGGGGGCCCTCCAGGATGAGAAGGCCGAGCCTGTGGAGGAGTGGGCCGGGCAATCACCACCCGGGTTGGAGCTGTTGGGAAGCCTGGTACCTGCTGTCCTGTGGGTGGCAGAAGAGAAGAGACCGAACAGGGCTGAGGGCCAGGCCCTTGCCAGCCAGCTGCCACCACGGACTGTGCCCCACCTCCCAAGCCTCCCCTTCCAGGTCATTACCTGCGGCCGCGGAGGCAACAGCTGCCACCATGGCCTGATGAGTGATCTGGTGGGCGACGGCGTGCATGAACTCAGGGGGCAGGGAGGGCAGCTGGATGAGGGTGGAGCCTGGGGGGCGGGTCTGATGTAACCTTGAACCTGGACCCCTTCAACCCACCCACTCAGCCCTTCCCCTTCACTACCCAGAGCTCAGCCTGCCCTGATGCCCTCACTCTTACCCAGGGTTTGGCCATGACCAGGGGGCCCCAGGGGGCCAGTGGGAGCACTCGGAACACCACCAGGCTGTGTGCCAGAATCTGGGCAGGGAGACAGAGAGAGTAGCCCTGAGGTAGGTAGGGCCAAGGCCTAACTATATCCTACTGAGATCAGGCATACTTCAGGCCCATAATCCCCCAATCAGAAAGCCTGCTTTTCCCTCCATCTAAACAGGGAGAAGGTGCTCCCTTCACCATGCAAACACATCTCCAAAAACAAAGCAACCCGTCCCCCACATCCATCTACTAAAGTTTCTGCTCTGGTCCCCAGGCTACCACCACCAGCATGGGCCTCTCCCTTCCCCACCCTGTTTCCTCACACCTCGACATGAACCTCCCTCAACATGCTGATTCTACTCTTCTCGCCAGCAACTGATCCTAACTCACCTTGAATGTTCATGTGCATCATGACCACGGGTTCCACGCTCTGGTGGGAAATCCGGATGACCCTCGGGTGGCTGGTGGCTGGCGGGGGAGCTGGACCTGGAGGGGGAGCCCCCTCAGCTGAGGACTCGACATTGGTAGAAGACGGAGCCGTGGACGAGGCCTGCCCAGGACCAGGGGGAGGTGCCTCCGCATTGGGAGTTGGGGGGGGCCGAGTCCCATTTCCTGTCATGGTCACAGTGGTTCCCACGTTGATCTGAAAAAGACAGATGGACAGGCAGAAGTGAGAAAAATACAGAAGCCTAACCAAGAAATCCTCACAATAAACCTCTGAAGTATCCCCAGCCTCCATCACCATGTTTCCAAAGTCTCCTCCTTTCCTAACCTCCTTCAGGCCCAGTAGCTACCCTGGGTCACTCTATCAACACCCCTCACTCTCCCTCAGGCCAGACTCCCCCTAACCCACCTGTATGGGAATGGCTGCCTGCTGGAGCACCATGGGGGTGGTGTAGTGAGACATAGGCCGGACTACATGCAGGTGTCGTGGGGGCGCACAGGCCAGATTGCAGCGCAGGTCAGACAGTGCAACAAAGGTGTTGCCCAGCAGTCGCAGGCTCTCCCCTACCAAGTTGATCAACCGCTGATCCTCCTCCCGGCCCTCGTGCTGCACACCCCAGCCAAACACAAAAGGGCAGAAAATATCAAGCTGGAGTCCATCTCACTAATGAAAGCAATAATGCCTTCTAAGAATACCACGTCCTCCAAAACTTTCAGTTATATCCTTATAAGTTTATATGCAGACCAAATCTTTGCGAATAAATTACATCTTATTCACATGAGAAACATCCTATTGAAACACTACAATGAATCAGTAAGTCAACATATACTGATTTCCTTTACTTTAAACCTTCTAAATTCATTCAAAGGCACAAAGGGTACAAGGACAGTGGTTACAGAAAAGATTATCACTTTCTCCGTAAGGGAGGAAAAAAATCACTTACAGGTTCAGAGGGAAACTGTTTTGTTGCAATGTGTGTGTGGTTTTGTTTGTTTTTTGAGACAGAGTCTCGCTCTGTCACCCAGGCTAGAGTGCAGTAATGAAATCTTGGCTCACTGCAACCTCCTCTTCCCGAGTTCAAGCAATTCTCCTGTCTCAGCCTCCTGAATAGCTGGGATTACAGGTGTGCACCACTACGTCCAGCTAATTTTTATACTTTCAGTAGCGATGGGGTTTCACCATGTTGGCCAAGCTGGTCTCAAACTCCCGACCTCAGGTGATCCGCCCACCTTGGCCCCCCAAAGTGCTGGAATTACAGGCATGAGCCACTGCACCCGGCCCTGTTGCAATGTTTTTCGAGGGAGGGAAAGAGTTATCTGTATTTCAGCCTGTTCTGTTTTAGGAGTACTGGGGCTAAGGAGAAAGGGCAGGGCCATCAAAGGGCTCACATTGTTATTATAGTCCGTGGTGGCAGCAGCACCCAGAACCTCGTAGTAGCGCTGCAAGAAGGGCTGGAGGCGACTCTCCAGCCGCTGGAGCTCTTGGAGCACCTCCACATACTCCGCAGGGGAAGGATGGCTGTGGACAAACCCAAGGGGCAGTGAGCCAAAACTTTCCTCAGATTCCCAACCTCACAGTCAACAGGGACCACATGTGCCCTCCTTCTCCCTGGTCTCCCAGAGCCCTGGCCCAATCCTTCTCTGGACCAGCAGAGCTTCTATTTTCAACCTCCGCCTCCTGGGTTCAAACGATTCTCCTGCCTCTGCCTCCCAAGTAGCTAGGATTAAGTCGCCTACCACCACACCCAGCTAATTTTTGTATTTTTTAGTAGAGACGGGGTTTCACCATGTTGGCCAGGCTGGTCTTGAACTCCTGACCTCAGGTGATCTACCCGCCTCGGTCTCCCAAAGTGCTGGGATTACAGGCGTAAGCCACTGTGCCGGGCCAAAGCTTCTATTCTTTACTCCCACCCATGAGAGGATGGGGAGAAGAAAATGAACTTCTCCCACCCTCTCCACCACAATCCTGCACCTACAATGGTGAGAGACTAATTCTAAGAAAAAGAGCAAGCCTACGTGAACTCAGAGAAGAGAATTCTCATCAGGCTCAGGAGATACTATTTGGATTTTCTTGCCGTAGGGAGAGCAGTTCTTCTCAGCTGCCTGTCCTAGCGTCATTTACCTATACCAAGAGAGCCCCTCCTCGCCCCTCAATGGTAACCTTCAACTAAGACCTCCAAGTAATCCTTTCCCTCCCTTGCCATGGTTCATTTTCTTCTCCCCATACTTCACTTAGGATTTCCCACCCCCTAAAGATTCCCTCCATCTCTCACTTGGGTGCGTTTGTTTCCGGGGCAGGTGTTGGGCCCGCTGGGGCTGGACCAGGAGTGAGCTCCGGGTTCTGGGCTGGGGCACGCTCCTCCACTTCTTCTGCCTCCATGGGCTCCCGAGGAGGTGCTTCACTTTCAACTGGTTCTGATGTTTGAGAGCTCAAGGCTACTGGCTCCTGGGTCACAGCTGGTGGCTGCGGGGGTGGCTGACTATGCTGCGGTTGGGGTCCTCCTCGACACTGAAGGTAGGGGAGAGTCAGAATACCAAAAGCAGGATAAGACTGCTGCAGAAGATTACTCTGCAGGAGACTGGACAGAGAAAGTATCCTAACTAGACTCCCTGAAGGCATGGCTCTGCAATTGTATCTCTAACTCTCTAGCAACTAGCATAAGACTGACACAAATTAGATGCATAATAAGCATCTGTAATTTTTTTTTTTTGAGACAGTCTCTCACTCTGTTGCCCAGGCTGGAGTGTAGTAGCACAATCTCAGCTCACTGCAACCTCCGCCTCCCAGGTTCAAGCGATTCTCTTGCCTCAGCCTTCCAAGTAGCCAGGACTACAGGTGAGTGCCACCACGCTCAGCTAATTTCTGTACTTTTAGTAGAGACAGGGTTTCACCATGTTGGCCAGGCTGGTCTCGAACTCCTGACCACAGGTTATCCCCCTGCCATGGCCACCCAAAGTGCTGGGATTACAGGCAGGAGCCACCATGCCTGGCCGCGGCATCTGTAATATTTGTAAATAACTTTCTAACAAAGAGTAGAGACTGTGGTTTCCTGTCCTCCATAAGTTGGTTTCCCAGCCTCCACAAGTTAAGAATGTGGAATCCTTTAACTGAAAAGAGATGCCATGAGACAAGTCGGAGACAAACTCCCCGGATACCAGGCAGGTATGGCAGAGGATTGGCAGAAATGAGCGCGCCTCACAAAGATACTTCTTCTGCCCAGAATAATGAATGCTGCAGAGAAGACTGCATTATGAAGGCCAAACCCTGTGGATGTGGCCAGTCAAGCCCCAACCCCCAGGATGAGAGAAAACGGAGAGGGAGGGTGGGGAGAGACCCTAGCCAACCTTGCCCACTTACCTCCATCCGGGATAGTAAGGTCTGTATATCTCTGATCATGTGTTGAGCCATCACCAGCCGTACCCGGGGCTCACTCTACAACGAGAGAAGGTTGATCAGGGTAGGTTACAGATGAAGCCATGAGTTCTACCACCTACTAAATCAGGTCCCAGCCATCTCTCAGTCAGGTCCAACCCACCTCCCAGCCTCCTTCTCCCAGATCCCCTTCCCTGACCCTCGGAGGCCCCTCAATACCTGAATCGGGGCCTGTTCCATGTTGATGTGAACATCCACAGCAGAGCCGTCACTCTGGGGAAAGGGTAAGGGAAGTTGTTCTGGGAGAAGCCAACACTAAGACCTCCACACCTCCAATTCATTCCCTGGAGCCCCGCCCTCTTTTCTCCTTAAAGACTGAGACCAACAGCACACCACAGCGCCCCCTGAACCCAATCTAAAGATGGAAGCATCTATCTTATTCCCTGTTGCTACCACAACCAAAGCTATCCACAAAACCCCTCCCCTGTGGAACATAAGCTTACAGGAAGATTGAAGGTTCCAACCATGACATAGCTGTTGGCATTCCGGTCATGAACAGAGGCCCCAGGCCCCCGAGTACCAGGCGAGGGTCCCCCACCATGAGTGGCTGAGGCAGACCCCGTCCCAGAAGATGCCCCAGAAGGGAGCTGAGTCTGAGGAGGAGCCCGTTCCACCAGGTGGATAACCTTTCCCCCAACATCTGCAGAAAAATAGACACACACCGAAACATAGTATGAACAGGTAAACCCATGGCCTCAGTTCATCCCTCCAGACAGCAGCCCCAACCTCTGAACTGCCTCCTCAGTCCCCTTACTGTATTCCTGGAGCTTCTTATCATCTTGCAGAACTCGTCCCTGGTAAATGAGCCGTTGTTTTTCAGACGGAATGCTGACAGAGGCAGCAATGTGCTCCTTAAACTCTTTTACATTCATCTGAAAGGAAGAGGAGGCATGCACAGGAATGGAAAGAATGGAAAAAAAAGGAAGAACACAGATAGACAACCAACTTGTGGAGGTGAGGTGTAAAAACTACCCCAGAATCACTACCCACTAGTCTTGACTGTGAGATAATTACTGTGCAAACCCTTAAACTAAAGTAACAGCTGTCAAAATACAGACAATAAACTTGGCTGGGCACGGTGGCTCACGCCTGTAATCCCAACACTTTGGGAGGCCAAGGCAGGCAGATCACGTGAGGTCAGGAGTGTGAGACCAGCCTGGCCAACACGGTGAAATCCCTTTTTTACTAAAAAATCCAAAAAAATTATCCAGGCATGGTGGTGGGTGCCTGTAATCCCAGCTACTAGGGAGGCTGAGGCAAGAGAATCACTTGAACTCAGGAGGCGGAGGTTGCAGTAAGCCAAGATCGCATCACTGCACTCTAGCCTGGGGGACAGAGAGGGACTCCATCTCAAAAAATTAAATTAATAAACTAAATGAAGCTCAGGTTATAGATCCAGGAAAAATAACACGGATGAAAAACAAAAAACCACCTGGACATTATATTTTCTGTCTGGCTCCCATGGGAATTCCCAAGAGACTATGTGTCTAGAAACATCAGTGACCCCTTCCCAAACACAAAATGATACAAGTTTATTTACCAGACTCTCCTGTGATTTCGAAGATTAAAAAATGACAAAGAAGATGGGGTCTGGAATCAGGTGAATGAAGAAAGACTAAGAAGATAAAAAAGTAGCAAAAAAGGTCCCGGCACAGTGGCTCACACCTGTAATCCCAGCACTTTGGGAGGCTGAGGCAGGTGAATCACCTGAGGTCAGGAGTTCGAGACCAGCCTAGCCAACATGGTAAAACCCTGTCTCTACCAAAAATACAAAAATTAGCCGGGCGCAGTGGTGGACATCTGTAATCCCAGATACTTGGAAGGCTGAGGCAGGAGAATCGCTTGAACCCAGGAAGCAGAGGTTGCAGTGAGCTGAGACTGCACCCCAGCCCTCCATCCTGGGCAACAAGAGCAAAATTCCACCTCAAAAAAAAAAAAAAAAAAAGTAGCAAAAAGAGAAATATTTTTCCTAACTAGAGACTGACTCTTGGGAAGTACCAGAGTGTTTATACACAACCAATCACAAGTCTATACATAGCTTTCTTATATCCAGGTAATACCATGTTTTAGAAAACCATGGACCACCCCACATGCAATTTGTCTCCAAGTATTACAGAAATAAAGACATAGATAGCTAGGGCCGGGTGCGGTGGCTCATGCCTATAATCCCAGCACTTTGGGAGGCCGAGGCAGGCAGATTACCTGAGGTCAGGAGTTTGAGACCAGTCTGACCAACTTGGAGAAACCCCATCTCCACTAAAAATACAAAATTAGCCGGACATGGTGGCACATGCCTGTAATCCCAGTTACTAGGGAGGCTGAGGCAGGAGAATCACTTGAACCTGGGAAGCGGAGGTTGCGGTGGGCCGAGATTGTGCTATTGCACTCCAGCCTGGGCAACAAGAGCGAAACTCCCTCTCAGGAAAAAAAAAAAAGACATAGATAACTGTGTCCAAGGCTTTAAGCTCAAGAGACTCAAGATGTGACACCAAAATTAGTAATTTCACTCAACAGTCTATCAAGGACCTATCTCCAGTATGGGTTCTGATTTCTAGCCTTTAAAAACACAGCATAAACCTGACTGCTTTCTATCAATAACACATACTTGCTTAGGGTCCCTGTGCTGTTTCCCTTCCCAAAGGCCAGAGCCATGTCTGTCCCTTTGGGCTGGGGTCCACCCGTGATGATGACACACATCTTCCTTCCTCTGTATTTCCCTCTGCATTAAGTTCTATCTATGTGAAGGACAGAACAAAATCAGCTTCACTCACAAAACATCAGAAAACGTTCGACTGGAATACGAAGGGATCAATAAAAAGAAAATCTGAGGCCAGGTATGGTGGCTCATGCCTGTAATCCCAGCACTCTGGGAGGCAGAGGAGGGCAGATCACCTGAGGTAAGGAGTTCGAGACCAGCCTGGCCAACATGGTGAAACCCCGTCTCTACTAAAAATACAAAAATTAGCTGGGTATAGTGGCACACACCTGTAATCCCAGCTACTCAGGAGGCTGAGGTAGGAGAATCGCTTGAACATAGGAGGTGGAAGTTGCAGTGAGCCAAGATCGCGCCACTGCACTCCAGCCTGGAAGACAGAGTGAGACTCCATCTCAAAAAAAAAAAAAAGAAAAGAAAAGAAAGAAAATCTGATCACCAAAAATCAGGCTCATCTCTCAGGCTAAGGAGCCTAAACGAGGAAAAAAAGCTAAAGGTGTCTTCCAGAACTACTGAGTTGTCTCACCTGGGCCCCCACAATAAAGGTCCGAGTTTGAGAGTCCAGCGTCTTCACCAGCACCTCCAAGCTGTCAGGCTCCTCCACAGAGGTACTGGTACTATCATTAGGCTCCATGGCCGACAGGTCTCTAAAGAAGAACGAAGGAAAGGAGGCCCGCTGTTGCCCAGCAGAGTGTACCCGGAAGACTCCCTAGCGTTAATCCCTGCCCCAATACCTAAAAAGTTTCTCCTACACACACACACACATTCACACCTGTCCCCATCCCCCCTCTGATTCTGGGGCGCAGGGAGAGAAACACAAAAGGGCAGGAGATCGACGGCATAGGGAGCTGGAGGACGAGAGGTGGGAGGGGCTCCATGATGCCAATCACAATAAGCGTGGAGCCAGTCAGATTAGGAAGGAAGCACGAGACCAGAGACTAGTGTCATCACCGGTCACGGCAGGACAAGCACCCCAGAGGTCGGAAAATCCTGGGACTACGCGAAAGCGGTGGTCGCGCCACACTCTGCGGGGAAAGTGGTTTCGCGCACGCGCGCCACGCCCATCGAACCCTCCTAACTCTCTAGACCCGAAACGGCACTCACGGGGCCACCGACCTGCTAGCTGACTGCCCGCGTCTCCTGCCTTCCCACGGTGTTCCAGCAGAGCAGCACAACTAACCCACAGCCAAATACAAACACACAAACACACACACACCCCCACTACCCCGCGGCTCCGCCCCCGACTTCCCCACGGACCGTCACTTCCGGTCTCCCCCAAACCTGCCACCGACGGCCACTTCCGTTTCCCGATAGTATTTGGGGATCTCGAGGCGATACTTCCGGCTCCCCCCAGGTCCCCAAGCTTTACTTTTGTGGGGCACGACGAGAAAGTCCGCAGCCCCAAACAGTGAGTTTCTGAGGGCGAGTCGGGCCGGGGCCGGCCTAGGTGGGAGGGAGCCGAGCACCCAGAGGAGCCGCCACCGCCGTCGCCCGGGGGACCGTACTACGCCTGCGTGTGTCGCACTACGCATGCGTAGACACTTAAGCATTCCCCCCCCCCCAACCCCCTCGGCGGCGTTCACGTCTGTGCGCGCGCTTGAGCTCTAGAAGATTGAGGTGGCTACCGTAAATGCCTGTAAAACAATCACCAACTGGGACTCTACCACTGCTTCGAGAGGGGCTATGGACGGTCGTATGGACCTTGGACTTTGGAGATGGGGGATTATGCCACATTAATCTATGTTTAAATCTTGGCAGGCTGAGAATTTCAGGCGGCACTGTCCTAGCTAGCTAAAACTCTTCTCCACCTTTTCGCCCTCGCTGCGCCCTTTCTTCTGTGCCTCCGGAAGTTACTGTTACAGTAGGCGTTTGGGGGCGGCACGGGGCGATTTTGTTCTTGGTTGGTTGGTTGGGCTAGATTTCAGTTCCGCCGGGTGGGCGTTTTGCGGGCTGTGGGCGTCACATTCGTCACCGGCGGTGTGTGGCCAAGGGGATATGACACGTTTTAGGAAAACTAAGCGTGCTACTACATTGCAGGATTTTTGTCAAGAAAAGAGGCGCCTCCGAGTTTGAGAATTGGGAGCAGATGGAGTTGGAGTGGACAGAAAGACAAGACCCTGATCGTGGAGAATTTAAAGGCCGGCCAGCGTGCTTCCGAAGGCCGGGGGTGGAGGCATTACCGCCTCTCCGTGCCCTCTTAACCTGCCCTGGGACAAGGGCCTCGGCCCTGCGAAGCTTCGAGTCCTCCCGAAAGACACATCGCTGCTGGGTGCCCAACCTTTCTGAGATTCGTAGTTTATACCCAGGTCCGGGTTATGTTTTAGTTAAGAGTTCTAATAAGCATCTGTTTAATGAGCACTTGTGCCAGCCGATATACTACGGGTTTTGTGGGGGTTTTTTGTTTGTTTTGTTTTTTTTGAGACAAAGTCTCGCTCTGTCGCCCAGGCTGGATGCAGTGGCGCGATCTCGGCAACCTCCGCCTCCCGGGTTCACGCCATTCTCCTGCCTCAGCCTCCCGAGTAGCTGGGACTACAGGCGCCCGCCACCACGCCCGGCTAATTTTTTGTATTTTTAGTAGAGACGGGATTTCACCGTGTTAGCCAGGATCGTTTCGATCTCCTGACCTCGTGATCCGCCCGCCTCGGCCTTCCAAAACGCTGGGATTACAGGGGCAGGCCTTGTGTATTATTTTAAAAAGCCTTTTAACATAAACCTTTAACATTTTTTAGGTGAGTACACTAAGACGAACATGAATGTCAGAATTGACAAATCGAGGCCAACAGGACTCCAGATCGAGCACTTGTACTTTACTGCCCCAATAAAAAAGTGTTACATTTTAGCTTTTTTATGTATTTTTTTGAGAGAGGGTTTGGCTTTGTCGCCCAGGCTGGAGTACACTAGCTCAATCACAACTCACTGCAGCCTCTGCCTCCCGAGCCCAACCGATCCTCCCACCTCAGCCTCCCAAGTAGTAGGGACCACATATGTGCACCACCACACTTAGCTGATTTTATTTTTATAGAGATGAGGTCTCGCTATGTTGCCCAGCCTGGTCTTTAACACTTGGCCTCAAGCAATTCTGCCACCTTGCCCTCCCACAGTGCTGGGATTACAGGTGTGAGCTACTGTGCCTAACCACATTTTAGCTTTTTATTACAAAAATTTTCAGCCGGGTGTAGTGACTCACACTTGGGAGGCTGAGGCGGGTGGATCATGAAGTCAGAAGTTCAAGACCAGCCTGGCCAAGATGGTGAAACCCCATCTCTACTAAAAATACAAAAATTAGCCTGGTGTGGTGGCGAGCGCCTGTAATCCCAGCTGCTCGGGAGGCTGAGGCAGAGAATTGCTTTGAACCTGGGAGGTGGAGGTTGCAGTGAGCCGAGATCACGCCACTGCACTCCAGTCTGGGCAACAGAGCAAGACTCTGTCTCCAAAAAAAAAAAAAAAATTCAAACATTACACCAAAATAAAATAGTATAATGAACTCTAATATACCAGTTACCCAAATTTTGTTTGTTTTTTTTTGTTTTGTTTTTTGTTTTTTGTTTTTTTTTTTTGAGACGGAGTCTTGCTCTGTCGCCCAGGCTGGAGTGCAGTGGCCAGATCTCAGCTCACTGCAAGCTCCACCTCCCGGGTTTACGCCATTCTCCTGCCTCAGCCTCCGGAGTAGCTGGGACTACAGGCGCCCGCCACCTCGCCCAGCTCGTTTTTCGTATTTTTTAGTAGAGACGGGGTTTCACTGTGTTAGCCAGGATGGTCTCGATCTCCTGACCTCGTGATCCGCCCGTCTCGGCCTCCCAAAGTGCTAGGATTACAGGCTTGAGCCACCGCGCCCGGCCATTTTTGTTTGTTTTTTAACTAAATCGCAAGCCTCACCCCTCGGCAAATTTTTTGTGGCAGTCCATGGGGTATAAATTTATCAAGCTAGGTGTGGTGGCTCATGTCTGTAATCCCAACACTTTAGGAGGCCGAGGCGGGCCTGAGCTCAGGAATTTAATACCAGCCTGAGCAACATGGTGAAACTCTGTCTCTATGAAAAATTAGCTAGGCGTGATGTCGTATGCCTGTAGCTCCTACTGGGGAATCATCTGAGCCCGGGAAGTCAAGGTCACGGTGAGCCGTGATCATGCCTGGGCGACAGAGTGAGACCCTGTCTTAAAAATAAATAAGTAAATAAATAATCTGTTGAGGAAGCCCCACCTCTCACAGCATTAACTGCTCCAGTCACTTGGTGCTATTCAATGACAGCCTATTTGGCAATTCTTACTGCCTATTATTTGAGAACTTATTACCCATCAGAAACTAAGAGTTTTGCAAACATTACTATTAATTATAGCAAATACATACTTTGGACTTACCATGTGCAGGTCTTTGCTAAGGGCTTTATGTGCATTATTTCATTTAATCCTATAAGATTGATGATTTGCCAATTTTACAGACGAAAAAACATAGTAGTTAGGGGTTGGTGGTGTTTGTTTGTTTGGAGACAGAGTCTCACTGTGTCGCCCAAGCTGGAGTGCAGTGGCACAATCAGGACTAACTGCAGCCTCGACATCCCAGGCTCAAGCAGTCCTCCCACCTCAGCCTCCCTAGTAGCTGGGACTACAGGCATGTACCACCACATGCGGTTAATTTTTGTATTTTTTGTAGAGACAGAGTTTTGCCACGTAGCCCAGGCTGGTGTTGAAGTCCTGGGCTCAAGCCATCTGCACACCGTGGCCTCTGAAAGTGCTGAGATAACAGGCATGAGCTACCATGCCCCGCCTGTAGTTAGGGTTTGGACACATTCTGCCTGACACCAACATCTATCCTCTTTTAACAGATTACGTAGCTTCTTTGTAGTAATGAATGTTGAGTGAATGTGTCAGTGAACATTGCCAGGGTATACATATTTTTCGTTGTTTTTTTTTTTTTTTTTTTTTTTTTTGAGACAGAGTCTCGCTCTGCCGCCCAGGCTGGAGTGCAGTGGCCGGATCTCAGCTCACTGCAAGCTCCGCCTCCCGGGTTCATGCCATTCTCCTGCCTCAGCCTCCCGAGTAGCTGGGACTACAGGCGCCCGCCACCTCGCCTGGCTAGTTTTTTGTATTTTTTAGTAGAGACAGGGTTTCACCGGGTTAGCCAGGATGGTCTCGATCTCCTGACCTTGTGATCCGCCCGTCTCGGCCTCCCAAAGTGCTGGGATTACAGGCTTGAGCCACCGCGCCCGGCCTCATATTTTTCTAATTATAAACTGAAGAGAGCAATCCACCGTGCCCCAGCACCTGCATCATACACCTGCATCATACCTGCTCTAAAGCACTTACCAAGTTGTATTGCAATGGTTTGTCTACACAGTTAGTTTTCCCTAGAACGACTTATTCAAGGCCAGGGGCTATGTCTTACTCATTTTTTTAATGTCCCCAGGGATTAGCTAGTTCTTGGGAAACAACTGGGACTCAAAATAGTTTGCCAAGTGAATGATTGAGAGGTCCAATCAAGCTACTACTTCCCTTCAGTGCTGCACAGTGCAGCAAATAACCAGCTCAGATATGGGTTCAAAGACCACAGGTTTCTCCTTGGACAGCTCAGCTCTCCTCATAACTCCATAGTATGGAGTGGTTGCATCCGGAAGAGGGGGAGGAAGTTCCAAATACTAAGTAATCCAGGTTTGGGTTGGAAAACAAGGTTGAAGTTACTCATTAGCAGGTGAAAGGGTCAAGGGTCGAATGCAAGGGAGCTGAAAGCAGAGTGGACTGAGCAGCCAGTAGGGGAGAGCAGTTAAGGCACACACAGCACCAGCTCCCTCCTGCCTGAAGATGTTCCACCAAATTTGGGCAGCTCTGCTCTACCTCTATGGTGTTATCCTTAACTCCATCTACCAGTGCCCTGAGCACAGTCAACTGACAACTCTGGGCGTGGATGGGAAGGAGGTATGGACTGAGATTGGGGAAGCCTATGGTGGAGGCTCTGAGGGACTTGGGTGGATGGCCTAGAATGACTGGAGACCGTCTTGGGAAAGGAAGGGAGGAATGGGGTGTGAGTGTTGTGATAATGAAAGCAAGAAGAAAAATATCAGTACTGTGGCCATCAATGCAAAGGCATGGCAGAATTAGGGGGTGGGGTGATTACCCAGGTTGATTGGAGAGGGACAAAGAGGAAAAGTCATTTAATGACTCTTTGTCATGGATCCAATCCCAAGTTGGAAAGAGGAAGGCAGCCAACACCTCTACCCCTAAGTCTTGCTGTCCTGACTGATGAAGAGGTTGGACCTATCCTGTGCTGGCATCCACCCTCTTTTGCTCCCTTCATTGTCTCTCCAGTTCCCAGAGGTCCACCTGGGCCAGTGGTACTTTATCGCAGGGGCAGCTCCCACCAAGGAGGAGTTGGCAACTTTTGACCCTGTGGACAACATTGTCTTCAACATGGCTGCTGGCTCTACCCCGATGCAGCTCAACCTTCGTGCCACCATCCGCACGTGAGTGGTGAGGAGGCAGAAGCATCACTAGGTTCAGTCTCTGCCCAAAGTGTAAGAATCCACCCACCAAGAGCTGGCCTCTTAGCTGATATATCTACTATGCTTGGCCCACAGAATTCAATGGCTGTATTAATTGCCCTCTGGAGAGAGATGTGCCTAACCAATGCTTGGTAGCTTGAAACCCAAGGAGAGCTGGGCTTCAATAAGGAGTACAATTGAGTAAATAGAAGTTGGGACAGGCTGGGCGTGGTGGTTCACACCTGTAATCCCAGCACTTTGGGAGGCTGAGGCGGGCGGATCACGAGGTCAGGAGATCGAGACCATCCTGGCTAACACGGTGAAACCCTGTCTCTACTAAAAATACAAAAAATTAGTTGGGCATGGTGGCGGACGCCTGTAGTCCCAGCTACTTGGGAGGCTGAGGCAGGAGAATGGTGTGAACCCGGGAGGCAGAGCTTGCAGTGAGCCAAGATCATGCCACTGCACTCCATCCTGGGCTACAGAGTGACACCCAGTCTCAAAAAAAAAAAAAAAAAAAAAAAAAAAAACCAGAGCTGGGACACTGTGGTTGGGGTGATGCTCATTCTTTCCTCTTGCCACCACCACCTCTGCAGAAAAGATGGGCTCTGTGTGCCCCGGAAATGGATCTACCACCTGACTGAAGGGAGCACAGATCTCAGAACTGAAGGTTGGTTCTTCCCAGCCCTCACCCTCCCCAAGTCTCTTGAAGCTTGGTTCTGCATCTGTGTTCTCACACTTCTCCCACCTACCTTGACAGGCCGCCCTGACATGAAGACTGAGCTCTTTTCCAGCTCATGCCCAGGTGGAATCATGCTGAATGAGACAGGCCAGGGTTACCAGCGCTTTCTCCTCTACAGTGAGTAGGGATATAAGGCAGGAAGGGTTGGAGGGAAACAAGGGAGGGCAAGAGAACTCCTCACTCTGGATCCTATGACATCCTCCCAGGAAGAGCTAGGTGCTTCCAGGGGTTTTGACTGGCCTGGCCCCACCTTGCCCTTCCAGATCGCTCACCACATCCTCCCGAAAAGTGTGTGGAGGAATTCAAGTCCCTGACTTCCTGCCTGGATTCCAAAGCCTTCTTACCGACTCCTAGGAATCAAGGTAAGGTGTTAAAGTTTCACAAAACAGGATTAGGACTCACCAAGTCTTCTGGGGTTACAGGGTGAAAGAGGCTCGTGTGATGTCACCAGAGGGATGTGGCTAAGAGCTGTCATGTCACCTGAGGGAGGCAGGATGGGTTCTGGGCTACTCAAGAGAGGTTTCAGAGTTTGCACTGGATAAAGGGGGCAGAGGGTCATACGTGGAGGGAAAAGGCCCTTAGAGACTCCCCTTTGACACAGGGAATGAAAGAACACATTCTCCGCCACCCCATTACTATCAACTTTGCTTTTCTCCCTGGACTTCCTTTCTGTCCTCTTCTTTTTCCCTTCTCCCATCACAGAGGCCTGTGAGCTGCCCAGTAACTGACCTGTAACTTCGTCTAAGTCCCCAGATGGTACAATGGGAGCTGAGTTGTTGAAGGGAGAAGCTGGAGACTTCCAACTCCCATTCAAGATAATAAAGATGATTTTTCAATCCTCATCTCATTCTGGGGTTTGTCTCCAGACATCATTCCCACTCCTCCCATTTCAACACTCCCCCTGGATCCTCTACCACCTAAACCCCCAGGTGGACGGCGTCAGGAAGAACAGTGGCAGTAACTCTCACTTTGTAGTGGTATATTTAGGATTTGATGTGACACAGTTATTTATTGCTGAGTGAGCAAACCCCTAGTCCCCAAGTGGGGACTACAGGCTTCAGTGCTTCCCCCACACTGCCTGAACTACCAGCCCTTCTGCATTGGCCCTCCTGCCAATACTGCCTGCACTGTCCCCACTCCCTCTGGCTCCCATGATCACCAGATCCGCCCTGCAGGCTCCCTGTCACCTGTGGGGCCCTATCCAGACCCCCTAATCCACTTGCCTAGCAGTCCCTTGGTGGCTCAGATCCCAAGATCCAAGGAGTACCCTGGGTGTCCCAACCCCTCTCTTACTGCTATCCTGCTCTGGTCTCCTGCACCCCAGGAGAGTTTTGAAAGGCAGAGAGAACCCTTTGGTCTTTATTCTCCACCACCACACTTTTTTTCTTTTTTTCTTTTTTTTTTCTTGCTTTTAAAAAGTGGAGGTGGAAAAAAAAAAACTGAAGGTGGGAGAAATTTAAAAGCAAAAATAACAGCTGGTGAATCCAAGGGCAGTGCCCTCACTGTCGATAAACACAAACACCCTAAATAGCTCTGTTCTCTCCTATGTATGAAGGGGGGCCCTGCACCCTCATACTCTGGGGTTTCTTCCCCATCCCTGAGGTCCCTATGCTTACAATTTGGGTCATGCCCCACACTTTTCTCCTAAAGCCCACACTCTCTTCACCCTTTGCCCCCATACCACCCCATGGTCACAGCCCCTTTCCTGGGTCTCCCCTCTGCTCCTCACCCTCCCTCTCCAACCCCTCACTCTCCCAATCAGTGGCCTCCTCATCCCCACTGGGCTCCCGGAGGCTGACAGCCAGCACCAAGGCCTGCAGGAGACCAAAAAGGCAGGCAAAGTGCAAAGGGTGGGCAGTAAGTAGGCTCAGAACAGCATGGAGCCCATGCAGGGCAGCCAGGAAGGACAGTAGGCCATGTAGCCAGAGGCCCAGCGGTCCACGCAGGCCCAGTGTGTCCAAGGCTGCCCGCAGTGGTCGTGAGCACAGGGCCAGCAGGGCAGAGGCCAGCAGCTCCAGCAGATGCAGGGTCAGGTTGGTGGAGATCTGCAGACACTCCTCTGGTCCCCCCAAGTACCGGGAGGGAGCTCCTGGTTCCCCCCGCAGCCAGCCCAACAGCTTCTCACGCCTGCCAGGTTTCTCCACTGGGGCTCCTGGCCCAGGGACGCTCATTCCCCCTTCAGGCAACACCCCTGGTCTCCTGGTGCCACCTGAATCCACATGATCCCATCCGAGTTCGGGACTGGCCCCTCCAGCCTCCAGTCTCCCAGACTCTTGAGTGCTAGAGATAGGCTGGACCCACTTGAGGGAATCCATTCTTTTGCTCCCTAGTTGCTCAACTTGGGGCTCAGTGCTTGGTTCGGAAGCAGCCCTAGAAACCCTCAATGCCCCTGAGTCTTTGGTCTTGGGATGCCTCACATCTTCCATGGTTTCTGGGGCACTATCCCAGTCACTTCCTGAATTCTCCGAGGAGCTGTCCACCCATCGGGGTTCTGGGTCAGGTGGGTCAGGCCTCATTGGTTTCCGGCGGCCCCAAGGGCGAGGTAACCAGCCACCAAGCCGTCGCAGGAACATGGCTGGGGTGTGCAATGGGCCCCCAGATTCTGAGGCTGCTTCCTGGCACTACTCAGACTCTCAGGATCTCCTCAGAAACCAGAGTCTTTCTGGCTCAGAACAGCTATTTGCCTGGTGATGCAGTCCTACTCTGAATTCAGAAGTGGCTCCTCCCTTCTCTGAATGGTCATGCAGCCTCAAGTGTGGCAAGTGGTTTGCTTCCTCTTCAGTTTTGGGGTAAAGGGAGGCACACCCAAATTCATTCACCATCCACACCCCCACAAACAAGATTCCAAGAGTCTCAGATCTGACAAGGCCTGGGTCACCACCAGAGAGTCCTCTCTGTGTTTCCAGATTTCCTTCCCAGCAGGCATCACCCCAAGTTTCACTCACCAAGGCCACACCCCAAGGTGCCCCAGAAACTGGGGCGGCAGTGCTCCATCCAATAAAGCAGGCAGGAAGGTGGCCCCAGGTCCTAGGTGCTCCTGGATCGTGTAGTCTTTAACTGCTGCCCCAAGGGACCTCGAGGAATAGGAATTCTCTTTGTTACTAGGTGGAATGAAAGTGTCCAGCAAACTCCAGCCAGCAGCGTTCGTCCCTTGATTTAGAGGGGGATGATTTCTACAAAGTGGCCCGATTGGCCCGCGAACACGCAGCAGAGACGCGGCCTCTGCAAGGTCAGAACTAAGATGTCCTCGGAGATCCCCAGTCGCGAGGCAAAGTGCGGGCCTACTTCAGGACTCACGCGTCCGGGCGCTTTGCGCGAGGACCGCTCCCGAGCCCAGCGTCGGCGTTGCGGCCTCGGGGAGCCGCTGGGAGCCGCGGAGCCCGGAAGCAGCTGCACCGGGACGGGAAGGACCCGCGGGGGCGGTGCCGCAGCTCATGGGGCGGACCCTGCGAATCGACCGCCCCCGTATCCCCCGCGCTGTCCGTGCGCGCCAGACCACGGAGCGCCAAGCTGAGATTAGCAAGGGCCAGGACCTTTATTTAAACCCAACTCCTCATTTTCCCGAGCTTCTCATGCTCCCCTGAACTGGGTCGCCCCCCTACAGCCCCCTGCCCCTGGGTTCTTCTCCACATTCCCCACCACTCTTCCATTTCGCATCCAAGCCTTCATGAAAGGCTTTCCTAGAAAGGAAAAAATGAGGAGTCTTGCGACTGGAACAGCCCTCCCCTCCCCCTCTCTGCAAATTTTAATTCCTTTTCACAACAGTGAGCTCTTCTTGTGCCTGGCATGAGCAAGACAAGGGGATGGGTGGTGGGAGGGTTGGGAAGTGTGGGAAAGAAAAGTGTACACAAATAGGTGGAATGAAAAAGCTTGACTTAAAGTTTAGATTTGGAGACCAGAGTTCTGGTCCCAGTTCATCTAAGCTTAATAATTGTGGGCCTTCCTATCACACTGGCCTCTTCCAGCAAAACCCTAACCCATTCTCATCTCTAGGGGCCTTCTTTGACTTCCCTTATTACCCTGTATTTTTGATAACATGGGCTGGGAGTGGTGGCTCATGCCTGCAATCCCAGCACTTTGGGAGGCTGGGGCCGGCAGATCACCTGAGGTCGGGAGTTCCAGACCAGCCTGGCCAACATGGAGAAACCCCGTCTCTACTAAAAATACAAAATTAGCCGGGTGTGGTGGCGCATGCCTGTAGTCCCAGCTATTTGGGAGGCTGAGGCAGGAGAATCACTTTAACTTGGCGGGCGGATGTTGTGGTGAACCGAGATCACGCCATTGCACTCCAGCCTAGACAAGAACGAAACTCCGTCTCAAAAAAAAAGAAAAAAAAAAAATTGATAACATGGCTGTTTCCCCCTTCAGCCATGAACTTTTTTGAGGGTTGGGAATGTCTTTACCTGTATTCTTGGCACATAGTATATGGACTTATGTTTGTGAAATCAGTGAATTGGCTGTAGTCAGGGAACTCCTCTTGGGGGAAGTGAGACTTGCATGGAGCTGGGCAATTCATGGTCCAGGAGGGTTGAAAGAATAGGTGGGGCACTCCCAGGAGGGGCTGGGACCTGAAAGTGAACCCAGATTGGCAGGGAGGTGACCTTATCATTGCCACCTGGAAAGGCTGCCCCTTCTGGCTCAGGTGGGACTTGCATGTGGCTCCCAGGCTTGTTTGGCTTCCTCAAAATAGCTTCCAGAAAAGTGAATAAACCACAAAAGGTTGATTTATTTATCACTCTCAGCCCGTCTCTTACAAAGACAGAGTCCACTGACCAAAAACTGAGGATCTGCACCTGGGCAGATCCCAGGAAGGGGAAGTCAAAGGGCCCAGGTCAGAGGCCCAAGTTCAGACTTCAGCAGCAGACCGGGGTCAGATTTTACCAAAGTCAGAACTCAAGGTTCATGTAAGTCCTTAGATCCCGCTCCCAAGCCCTGTCTTTCTCCTCCCTCCTTCTCTCCTTCTTCCGGCTCAGCGTGGCCACCTGAGGGGCTCTCTCCCTCCCAGCCACAGCTCGGGTATCCCAAGCTGGGAAATGTGTTACTCGGGGCTGGGGTGCTGATCTGTAGCCTAGTCCCTCCTGGTCCCTCTTGAGGACAGTGGGGATGGGGTTGGCACGGCCCTCACCCCGGGGTCCCAGTCCCATTCCTGGCTCCCAGCCCCCCCTCAATAGGAGTTTGAAGCCCGGGCTGGAGATGGGCACCCCAAGTGGAAGGCTGGAAGGCTGAGGACCCTGGGACAGTGACAGCAGGTGAGCAGTGGATGTGCGGTGGTTGGAATCTTGGAAGTGGGTGTCACAGGTCTCGCAGTACTGGAGGGAGGGAGTAGGAGACCTGCAGAAAAAGAAGAAAAAGCATTAACGGCAGGGGAAGGAAAAGGGGAAGAGTTGAGGCCTGAGAGAGGGCTGGCAGGGTAGGAGAGGATCCTTTCAGCTTTTCTGCTAAGGAACAAATTGCCGGCTAGGCATAGTGGCTCACACCTGTAATCCCAACACTTTGGGAGGCAGAGGTGGGCAGATCGCTTTGAGCTCAAGAGTTTGAGACCAGCCTGAGCAAAATGGCAAAGCCTACTTTTTTTTTTTTTTGAGATGGAGTCTCGCTCTGTCGCCCAGGCTGGCGTGCCGTGGCCAGATCTCAGCTCAGTGCAAGCTCCGCCTCCCGGGTTCACACCATTCTCCTGCCTCAGCGTCCCGAGTAGCTGGGACTACAGGCGCCCGCCACCTCGCCCGGCTAGTTTTTTGTATTTTTTTTAGGAGAGACGGGGTTTCACTGTGTTAGCCAGGATGGTCTCGATCTCCTGACCTCGTGATCCGCCCCTCTCGGCCTCCCAAAGTGCTGGGATTACAGGCTTGAGCCACCGTGCCCAGCCTACTTTTTTTTTTTTTTGAGATGGAGTCTTGAATCTGCTGCCCAGGCTGGAGTGCAGTGACATGATCTTGGCTCACTCCAACCTCCACCTTAGCAATTATCCTGCCTCAGCCTCCCAAGTAGCCGGGATTACAGGCACATGCCACCATGCCAGCAAAACCTGCTTTCTACAAAAAATATGCTTGAGCCCGGGAAGTGGAAGTTGCAGTGAGCTGAAATCACGCCACTGCACACCAGCCTGGTGACAGAGTAAAACCTTGTCTGGGGAAAAAAAAAAAGGGACAAATTGACTTCCTTCCTACTTAATAATGAGGGAATCCAGGCTGGTCCAAAGGTGGTGGTGTTATCTGAAATGACTGTTCACTCAGTTACAGATCAAACTCCTTACTCTACTTTTCCCCTCCTTCTCACTACTGGTCTTAAAAACAAATGTATTTAAACCATTGTGGGACCCAGAGCAGAAGAGTTGAAAAGAAAAAATTGTAACCAGGCCTAGCAAACTCTTGGGCAAGGGGAGGGATACTAGTGATAATGACTACAGCTAACATTCATATATTGCATACTATGCAGCATGCACTATTCTAGCATTTTACATATATTAACCCATTGAATCCTAACAACAATCCTTACTACCCCATTTCTAAGATGAGAAAACTGGAACATGTAGACATTAGGTTGTTTGCCCAAGTAAGTGAAATCAGGCTTTAAATCCAGGTAGCTCATATTCATAACCACTTGACTATACTACCTTGTCAACCTACACATGAGGATAAGGAAAGAACTCAGCACTGTGCTGGGGCCTCTGGTGTGGAGTGGCTGGGAGAGGCAGAACACAATGAGACAGGGGTCTGAGCTAAAGTTTCCCCTCACCGGTTCTCTGGGCTCCTTGTCTCTCCATGGCTTTCCCTGACCATGCGGGCCACCTCAGGAAAGCCAGCTTCTTCAGCGAGCTGAGCCGCATCCCTGCCACCCAGCTCACAGACCCCCACCCAGGCAGCCCCACGGCCCAGGAGATAGCTCACAGCTGCCCCCTGGCCCGCTCGAGCAGCGCACATCAGTGGGGTCCACCAGAAGGCATCCCGAGCATTGATATTCCCCCCAGCTCCTCCTGCCTCATGGGGCTCCAGCAGTCTCCTAAGTTCTGCCAGGTCCCCCTCCTGGGCTGCCCTCAGTATCCGGTGAGTCATCTTATCCTCAGCCTCAAGGGATCTCCCTTGTCCATATCTTCCTGATACTCCTTCTGCCACTGCTTCTGCTGCAGCTGCCCCCATGATTCTTCTTTTCTTTCTCTTTCTTTCTCTGGCAGGTTCAGTCTGAGATCTCTGGGAGTCAGGAACGCAGCTCTCATCCCCAATAAGGGCCTCATAGAAAGCTCGGGCTGCAGCTCCATCCAGGGTGGACTCTGGCTCCTCGGGCTGTGGCTGCTGCTGCCCATCCTTCCAGAGGTCGCTGGGGTCAGTGGCTGGGGTGAAGGTGATGAGGAAGGGCCGGGACATGGCTTTTGGGAGAACTGAGAAAATGATACCAGGCAAGGGAAGGATGCGACAAGCAAGCCAAGCTCCTGGTGACTCTGTAGCAACCAGAGCCTCAGGGACCTGCTGGGATGAGAAAAAGTAGTCAAAAACACTTTCCTGCCGCTAAAGTGACCGCACAACTTAAGACTCTGCAGGGTCTAAGGGAGAGAGTATATGCGTAAAAACACGAAACCCTACAATACCGACTTTGCTCCTTAGTAAAGATTAATCAAACTCCATGAGACAGTCGTCCAGAGGTCCTGCGTCCGGCCCCCACCCCCATCCTTACCAACAATAAATACCAGCCTCTTTCTGAAATCACTTTCTCACCCCGTAAAACAGACATACCAGTAGGAAAAAAAAAAAAATCAAACCTGGCCCTTTAAGTCTTCCGTGATCCCATTTCGGAGTTTCCTCTTCCCAAACAAAAATAGACGGGTCACTCCCTAGAAGATCTCGGGGAGAGGCTCCTATACGTGTTGCTGTGTAGCTTCCGTACCGCAAAATGGCGCTATTCTGATCAGCAGAGTTGACACAATCAAATAGTCACACGGCACGGAGACGCATGCGTGGCGACAACAACAACAAAAACCACCACCCACATTACTTGATGGCTCAGGCGTGCGCAAAGCTCCCGGTTCAGTTTCCCGCGCTGGAACTTTTCCAATAGTAAACGAGCAAAGCTCCGCGCGCCCAGGTGGCGCGAGCGCTAGGATCTGTCGGTTGGGGTCCTACTTTTACATAACGCCCCCACAATGCCCTTCGCCTTCCTCTACGTGGCCCCCGCTCCAAGCCCATTTTCTGGAGCTAGGAATCCACTCTCTGGGTTAGGAAAGGCCCTCAGGAGGCGGAGGGAAACCTGTGGAATGCCGAGAAGCCGTGTAATGAAATAACGTCACGCCTGCCCCTTACCATTACTCTGACCAGGGTTCGAAGGTCACACTTAGAGACTAAGGGGAAATGGAGAAGTGCAAGGGGACGAGCAGAATGGCTGGCACCACCTCAGGTTAGCGCACTGGGCCGTTCTGGTTCTCACACAGCCCAGCCCTCCCAACCCAAGTCCCTACGCACGGAGCCAAGCCGCACCTCTCGCCTCATGAGGCCGGAGCCCGGAGTAAAACAGAAGGCCCGTCAAGGGTCTCTGGCGGGACTGACTCGCACTAGGGGCCCAACAGGCAATAAGGACCCAGCGCATTGGCCAAGGATAGGCCAGTCCCCAGGGAAGCAGCACCGCGCCGGGACTAGAGGGCAACTGTGAGGAGAGCTGCGAGGAGGGGTCCAGCCTGGCTCCCTCCTTTCCCCGCCCTAAGTCAGCTTCTTCGCCCAGTGAACACACAACCGTATTGCCCAGGCTCCCAGGCCCCGAACGCCATACCTGGTTTCCGCTTCCGGTGGCTTCTCGTTGCGCCCCGCCCGCAAGCGTCCTCCTCCGGGGCTTCGTGACAGCCAGGTCGTGCGCGGGTCATCCTGGGATTGGTAGTTCGCTTTCCCTCACTTAGCCGGTTTCTCTCTCTACCGGGGACTCCGCGTCCCGGCATCCACCGCGGCACCTGACCCTTGGCGCTTGCGTGTTGCCCTCTTCCCCACCCTCCCCAATTTCCACTCCCCCCACCCCACTTCGCCTGCCGCGGTCGGGTCCGCGGCCTGCGCTGTAGCGGTCGCCGCCGTTCCTTCGAAGTAGCAACTTCCCTACCCCACCCCAGTCCTGGTCCCCGTCCAGCTGGTGAGTCTGAGGTCTTCGCTGCTCCTAGTCCCTTGTCGCTGGGAGCCGCACATGGGTCTCCTCACTTTGATATGGGGGCGGGGGGAGGAAGCAACCAGGTCCGGCAAGGAGGGAGAGGTGGCTTGAGGAGCGGAGGGGGGATGTGTGGAATCCGGTGAAAGGGACCTGACAGTCGCCCCCAACCCTTGAGAAAAGGAGGGGCCCGATTCTTGCTTGAGAGTGATAAACTTGGAAATCCTTGGGAAAGGCGCCGGGGTCGTGCAGAGACTTGCATTGGTACGGAGCCTGAGTCGAGGTCCCTGCCGGAGTTGACACAGAGAAGAGAGGGCCCTGGCTTTCGGGAGCTCCAGGGACGTGGGTCGGGCTGGTGGGTCAAAGTATCTGTTGGCTTCTTTCAAGTGGTGGGACCCCAAAGAATGTTTAACGTCAAAGAAAAGGGAACTGAGATGTAAATTGGAGGAGTTGGAGAGGAGTGCTTCAGAGTTTGGGATCCTTTAAGAAAGGGTGGTTCTAATGTGGGAGGAGGGAGGATACCCGAGGCAGGGAAGGAGAACTTGAGCTTTACTGACACTTTTTTTTCCAGCTGACGTGAAGATGAGCAGCTCAGAGGAGGTGTCCTGGATTTCCTGGTTCTGTGGGCTCCGTGGCAATGAATTCTTCTGTGAAGTGAGTTCTCTTCGACCTCCCTACTTGCTGGCTTCACATATCTTCCCACCAGATGTTCCTTCACGTATTCCACTTCTACACTGTTCTCTTACATACTACTTGAAAACTTCCCATCATCGAAGAGTCCCCTCAATAACCCCCGACGAACCTGTGCTAAAGTGGCAAAACTGGGGCCCAAGTTTCGACTCTGCCACCCTCCAGCAGGCAATTTGTGTCTTTTTCTTTATCTTTTTTTTGAGACTGGGTCTCACTGTGTCGCCCAGGCTGGATCTCGGTGCGATCTCGGCTCACTGCGACCTCTGCCTCCCAGGTTCAAGCGATTCTCCTGCTCCAGCCACCCAAGTAGCTGGGATTACAAGTACCCGCCACCACGCCCGGCTAATTTTTGGATTTTTAGTAGAGACAGGGTTTCACCATGTTGGCCAGGCTGGTCTCAAACTCCAGACCTCAGGTGATCTGCCCGCCTCAGCCTCCCAAAGTGCTGGGATTACAGGCATAAGCCATTGCGCCCAGCCTGTATCTTTTATTACTAAAGTGGTACTGCTAGTACCTGTCTCAGCTGGCTGTTAGGAAAATTGAAATGCTACGTATTGAAATGTTTTGTTCAGAAACCATGCCGTTCAGCTTCCATCCTCCTCAGCCAGCTGAGAGGACAAAACTGGTTCCTAGAGATGGAGTACAGGAGTAGGGACAGAGATCTTGAAAAGAATGTCTAAGAAAAAGATTGCTGTACCTGCTTATCCTTAGAAAAGAAAAGCCAAAGCTTTATGGGAGGGAGTATAGGTGAACTAGGGAGAGACGCAAGTACTTCTGCTGAGTTGGGAGTGAGAAACAAGCGGAACAGATGCAGTTGTGTTGATGATAAGGCATCAGTTAGAGCATTTTGCCCAGGTCAAAGATGGGGATTTTGATATGGGTTCCCTCTTGGCTTCCATGTCCCGACAGGTGGATGAAGACTACATCCAGGACAAATTTAATCTTACTGGACTCAATGAGCAGGTTCCTCACTATCGACAAGCTCTAGACATGATCTTGGACCTGGAGCCTGGTGAGGCACCCTCAGGGTTGTTTTGTGTGTGTGCATGCACTTTTTTTCTCTTCAAATCTATATTCACTTACTTGAATTTTGAAATTTCCTTTGGTTCTCTGATTTCTTTAACCCCAAATTCATGCTTTATTTTGATCCTCCACCTGACTGTGTCTAGTTTTGTGACGTATGTCACTTGTTCCCATGTTTTCTAAATCCACAATTCAGATGTTTTCCAAAATATGTTTCCTCATGGGTCTGGTTTGCTATTTCTCCTGCTTTGCACCTTCCAGTCTAGAGTTTCATCTTTTGCATTGACATTGTTGCAGTTATGTATTGAGGAGGGAGCTGGGAGGGAGAGTGGGGAGCGGAGGCTAAAGAGGTGTGAAGAGAAGACAGAGCTGTCTTGGGTTGGCGCAAGGGTCAGAAGCCCAGGTTTCTGGGTCACATGCCCAGATGTTGGATGGGGTGAGGCCCAAAAGTAGGTGCCAGGCGAACTGAATAGCCCGCACCCCCTGGATATGGGCAGGGCACCTAGGAAAGCTGAAAAACAAGTGGTTGCATTTGGCCGGGCTGTGTTTCAGATGAAGAACTGGAAGACAACCCCAACCAGAGTGACCTGATTGAGCAGGCTGCCGAGATGCTTTATGGATTGATCCACGCCCGCTACATCCTTACCAACCGTGGCATTGCCCAGATGGTGAGGCGCCTCTGCTCCTAATTGCCTCCTTCTGAGCAGTAAGGGACACAGGTTCCTGCAGCAAGAAGTCATGTTTAAGCCTTGTTTAAGGAAACTGGCTGAGAAGAGGAGAAGAACCCCAGGCTTGGGCCTGGGAATTGAATTCTGATTGGGGGTCATCCTGAAGGGATAATTTTCAGGGAGGGAGACAGTCCTTGAACAGAGAGTTGTGATAGACTGCCTCTTCCTCAGGGAACAAACAACAAATGGCTCTGATGGTTTGTAGCCTGCCTAACTGGAAGAAAGGCAACATAGGAGTTTGAGAGCCCATCTGGGCCAGAGAAGGGGCCTCTGGACAGAGGTGGGAGGAGTGGGGGACAGAGTGATATGGGTTGAGCTGAGAAGGGAGTTGCCTCTTCTCTTCACACCTACCTGCCAACCCCTTCCATTTTATTCACCTCAGTTGGAAAAATACCAGCAGGGAGACTTTGGTTACTGTCCTCGTGTGTACTGTGAGAACCAGCCAATGCTTCCCATCGGTGAGTGTTGAAGAAGGGAAAGGAAGGCACCTTGTGGCAGTCTTACGGGAAGGAGTTAGGGCTCAGCATGTTGGGGCCTGAGTGCTGAGGGGAGGTTAAGTAGGAACAGGGAGATACCTGGCCTGCTGAGTCTGGCTGTCTCCCAGGCCTTTCAGACATCCCAGGTGAAGCCATGGTGAAGCTCTACTGCCCCAAGTGCATGGATGTGTACACACCCAAGTCATCGAGACACCATCACACGGATGGCGCCTACTTTGGCACTGGTTTCCCTCACATGCTCTTCATGGTGCATCCCGAGTACCGGCCCAAGAGACCCGCCAACCAGTTTGTGCCCAGGTAGGGAGCAGGGAGAGTCATTAAGGGTCAAAGGAAAGGCCTAAGATCCCCCAGAGAGAGGGGAGGATGGGGCATGGCCCTTTCTTGAGGCCTGCTTCTCCCAGAATCGGCATCTCCCTGCGGAGTGACTGTGGGAAAGTTATTTGATTGTCTGTGCTTCAGTTACCTTATCATAGAATGTTCTTGAGCTGAGAAGTTGGGAACCACTAGGCTTAAGCTCTGAGCAGGTCCATGGAGGAGTTCAGGTGGGGAGGTGGGAATGCAGGTGACTGGCAGGGTCTGGATGGGGCTCATGCTACTGCCTCTCTGACCTCTGCCCTGGTCCAGGCTCTACGGTTTCAAGATTCATCCGATGGCCTACCAGCTGCAGCTTCAAGCCGCCAGCAACTTCAAGAGCCCAGTCAAGACGATTCGCTGATTCCCTACCCCACCTGTCCTGCACTTCCTTTCCTTTTTGCCACCCTTTCAGGAACCCTGTATGGTTTTTAGTTTAAATTAAAGGAGTCATTATTGTGGTGGGAATATGAAATAAAGTGGAAGAAAAGGCCATGAGCTAGTCTGCTGGTGCTTGCGGTTGGCGAAGGGAAGGTGATGGTGTGTTGGACTCCAGGGGCCCTCATGGCCCAGCCCACCCTCCCCAGATTGAAAACCAGGACAGATTTGTGCTCAGTGAATTGGGTGACGTTTTTAGTATAGAGCAGAACAGAATTCCTAGGACTGTGTGTGATGAAGTGCAAGGTCAAAAGGAAAAGACAGAAAAAGCATGTTTTAAAGATGAGAAGTATTTGGATACCTATGACTGTCTGTCTATACTGTAAGGTGCTTAATCAGCAACTCCATCTTTCAGTTTTAAAGGAAAAGTAGCCCTAAAGTCAGTATAACTAAAGGTGGAATGAGGTGGGACAAGGTCCAGAATTACTGCTCAGTGATGTGTGTGTGTGCTGCCTGCTGGTGGAGCTGGGACTGCCCATCTCAGAAGGATGGGGATGCTTGATTTCCAGGCCAGGTTGTCCCAGCACAGTGGGGACTGGCCCTGTTATATGAGGAAGACAGCACATGGTGGCAGAGATAGACACTAAGCCATGGACTTTCCAAGGGAGGGAGTAGGTCTTTGGAGGGTATGCAGGACAAAGGTAGACACTGGATAAAGAACCAGATAGTGCCCAGATATTACCCCGTCTGGGCCATTGCTCCCACACTCAGGAACCAGACATTGTGGGTGAGGACATGCTGTCCCTCCTGCCAAGTTAATAACTTCCTTCCCAACCAGGATCCTGCCCCAAGCAGGAATATAGCTCTGCATTTACAGCAGCTCCTCAGACCTTGTCAAAACCACCCTGCAACTCAGGATTAAGGAGCGTGGTCACAGGAAGGTGGGGTTTCAGGGCATCCCTCAGGAACTGCCCGTCTCCCCAGAATTCCATAATGAAGGCCCATATACTTGTAGGTGTGCTGGTCATGGTGGGCTTCACAGTGGGAAAGGGTAAGTGGGGCCCAGGGGCAGGGAGGGAGGAAGGGGTAATTGAGTTCAGGAAGGGGGTGGAACGTGGCCATGGATACTCGGGCTTCCTACTGGCCCAGGGTATTTGAGAGTGACCCAGTGCCCCATCCCTCCTTCTGCCTTCCCAGTTCCTGTTCCCGACATCCGGACCTGCCACTTCTGCCTCTTAGAAGACCCTTCTGTAGGATGCATTTCAGGCTCAGAGAAGTGTACCATCAGCAGCTCATCCCCATGCATGGTGATCACCATCTATTATGGTAAATAAGGTCCCAGGAAGGGGCTGCTGGTGGGGCAGCCAATGGCTTGATCTTCTTTCCTCTCACAGATCAGGGCTGCTCCGGGCATGGGGTACAAGAAAGGAGGGGCTGAGTGCAATGGCTCATGCCTGTAACCCTAGCACTTCGGGAGGCTGAGGCAGGTGGATCACTTAAGCTCTAGAGTTCAAGACCAGTCTAGGCAACATAGTGAGACCCTGTCTCTACAAAAAAATAACCAGGCATGGTGGTGTGCACCTATAGTGCCAGCTACTCGGCAGGCTGAGGTGGGAGATCTCTTGAACTCAGGAGGCGGAGGTTGCAGTGAGCCAAGATAGTGCCACCACACTCCAGCCTGAGTGACAGAGCCAGACCCTGTCTCAAAAAAAAAAAAAAAAAAAGTCTTGGAAGGAGGGGTTTAAGGTTCTAGGGGGCCAGCAGAGCTCACTTTTCTAGCCTCTTGAAGGAGTCTGGGTTAGAAGTCAGTCAGGTCTGGGTGAGGGATGGGAAAAGTCCGTAGCAGGGGTTCATGGACTATGGGAAGCTATTGGAAGGGGTTATCAGCTTTCCCCTCTCCCTCAGATGTCAAGGTTCGCTTCGTCATTCGAGGCTGTGGACAATACTATTCCTACCGCTGCCAAGAAAAACGCAACACCTACTTCGTAGAGTACTGGTATCAGGCCCAGTGCTGCCAGTACGATTATTGCAACTCCTGGTCAAGCCCCCAACTCCAGAGCTTCCTGCCGGAGCCCCATGACAGGCCCCTGGCCCTGCCTCTGTCTGACTCCCAGATTCAGTGGTTCTACCAGGCCCTGAACCTCTCACTACCCGTCCCCAATTTCCATGCTGGGAAGGAGCCTGATGGCCTGGACCCCGTGGTCACATTGCCCCTGAACCTGGGCTTGTCTTTTGCTGAGCTGCGCCGCATGTACTTGTTCCTCAATAGTTCAGGACTTTTGCTTCTTCCCCAGCCTGGACTCTGACACCTCACCCTTCCTGAATTCCACTCTGTGCAAGTATCTTTCTGTAACACCCTCAGCATCCTGCACTGCCCTCTCTGAAAACACCCATATTCTTTGGTCACTGTGATTTCTTAGGCCTCCCTCTGTTGTACCACTAGCATCTATATGACTTTGGTGTAATTTTCTCTCTCGAACTTTGGTGCCATTTTTTTGTTTGTTTGAGACGGGGTCTCGCTCTGTCACCCAGGCTGGAGTGCAGTGGCATGATCTCTGCTCACTGCAACCTCCACCTCCTGGGTTCCAGCGATTCTCCTGCCTCAACCTCCTGAGTAGCTGGGACTACAGGTGTGCACCACCACGCCCAGCTAATTTTATGTATTTTTAGTGGAGACAGGGTTTGACCATGTTGGTCAGGCTGGTCTCAAACTTCTGACCTCGTAATCTGTCCGCCTTGGCCTCCCAAAGTGCTAGAATTACAGGTGTGAGCCACCGTGCCTGGCCGAGCTCTGGTGTTGTTCTTCCCCCCAGAAAAGAATCTCTAGTGTGGATTCTGCCCAGACAGGCTGACCTGGGAAAGGCACAGTGGTTCCTCCATTCCTTCCCCGTCTGAGTGTTCCAGTATCCCCCATCCCCCTCAATCCAGTCACCTGCCTATTTAGATCCAGCTCTGTTTCCCATCTCTAAGACTGAACTAGCAGCAAGAAAGATGAGGAGGCCGGGCACGGTGGCTAACGCCTGTAATCCCAGCACTTTGGGAGGCTGAGGTGGGCGGATCACTTGAGGTCAGGATTTTGAGACCAGCCTGGCCAACATGGTAAAACCCGCTGTCTGTTAAAAATACAAAAATTAGCCAGGTGTGGTGGCACACGCCTGTAATCCCAGCTACTCAGGAGGCTGAGGCAGGAGAATCACTTGAACCCGCTAGGCAGAGGTTGCAGTGAGCCAAGATTGCGCCACTGCACTCCAGCCTGGGTGACACAGCAAGACTGTCTCCAAAAAAAAAAGGATGAGGAATAGAATTCTGTGCAGACGTCCTGACTTGGCAATCTTGTGTCCCTGCCTCACTGTCTCCACCAACCCTGCCTGTCCTGGTCTTGTTCTGCCTTCTGTCCTCTCTCGTCAGTCTCTGGCCTCCTCGGCCCCATTTCACCTCACTGAGTCCTGACACCCACCTCCCTAGGGGCCTGTGGGAGGAGAGGGAAGGGTTTGTTCTGCTCAGCTCCATGTCCGCTGTTTCCCTCCACAATAAACTGGGACCGGGCTAAGACGGTGTCGCATTGTTCGTGGGGTCAGGCTAAGGTGTGGGCAGGTCAACACAGATTAAAGAGGGCGCGGTGGCTCATGCCTACAATACCAGCACTTCGGGAGGCTGAGGCAGGCGGATCACCTGAGGTTGGGAGTTTTGAGACCAGCCTGACCAGCATGGAGAAACCCCATCGCTACTAAAAATACAAAATTAGGCATGATGGCGCATGCCTGTAATCCCAGCTACTTGGGAGGCTGAGGCAGGAGAATTGCTGGAACCTGGGAGGTGGAGGTTGCGGTGAGCTGAAATCGCACCATTGCACTCCAGACTGGGCAACAAGAGTGAAACTCTTGTCTTAAAAAAAAGGCCCGGCACGGTGGCTTGCCTGTAATCCCAGCACTTAGGGAGGCCGATGCGGATGGATCATGAGGTCAGGAGGTCGACACCAGCCTGACCAACGTGGTGAAAGCCCGTCTCTACTAAAAACAACAAAAAAACATTAGCTGGGCATAGTGGCGGGTGTCTAATTCCAGCTACTCAGGAGGCTGAGGCAGGAGAATCGCTTGAACCCAGGAGGCAGAGGCTGCAGTGAGCTGAGATCATGCCACTGTACTCCAGCCTGGGCGACAGACCAAGACTCTGTCTCAAAAAAAAAAAAAAAAAAAAGAAACTTTCTCTTTAAACCAGAAAGACTCAGGAACTTAGAGCCACATCCCAGAGTCACCTGCTGCTGGGGCCCTGGACTCTTGCCATTCCTTAGTTCTTTTCAAGGATTCTGGCATCCATGATGCCCTCTCGGGGGCCCAAGTTGAGGGGCAAAGTGTGAGAGCACTGATGTTGGGCTGCAGTGGTTGGATCTTCATGTTAATATTTTAATTTTGAAATAGTGCAAATGTATAGAAAGCAATGATGGATACAACTCAGCTTTTTCCATACACTGGATAAACATGCTGGACATAACGCAGCTCTGAGTCAGGCTCAGTATTGAGCAGCAGGACTCCCAGATGTGTACAGCCAGGTGTCTGCCCTCCCAAGTCTTGCAGCCCAGTGCTTGGGTTATGAAACCTTTTGCTGAAAAGCAGTGCAGCTTTGTGGCTGGCAGGCCCAGTCCCAGCTCCTCTACCACTTGGGTACGTCAGTCTCTTCAGCCTCACCTTGGTCACCTCTCAGGTAGGGATAGTGCCTCAGATGATTGAGAAGGCGCATGTAAATGTGCATACGTAAGTGGAAGTTAGGGCCTTTTCCCCCTCAAAAAAAATATATTTGCCCTAGAGTCAAATGCATACACAATGTTCGGCTTTTTTTCCTAAGGTTCTTGCTATGTTGCCCAAGCTGGCCTTGAACTCCTGGGCTCCAGAGATTCTTCTGCCTCAGCCTCCAGGTAGCTGGGACTACAGGTGCACACCACCGCGCTCACCTGGCTGATTTACTTATTTTCAAACCTTTTTGTTAAAACATTCAGAAGCTTGCACATATCACAAGATGGATTTTTGTAAACTACACATCTGTGTAACCAGCCACAAAATCAGCGTGAAGACATTTACCTGCAGCCAAGCCTGCCTCTGTTCCCCTCCCAGGAGCTCTTCCCAGCTCTCTGGGGTAGCTGCTGTCCTGACTGGTAGCAGTTTAGATGAGTTCTGTCTGTGCTTGATGGAAATGGCATCATAAAGCATCTACTTTTACCTACAGTGTTTTGCACACGTGTTAACAAATCTCTGTGGCCTGTACTCTGATGGAAGACACCAATGATAATTAGGTCATGAAGCAGTTGGAGTACAAAGAGAGGTACAAACCCTTAATGTGCCCCCCAACCCCCACCTTGCTAGGTCCACCCTTCTCCGTGACCTCTGACGTCAGTATAAGACACAGAAAGGCCCAGGTTTATAGCAGGTCAACTTGGAAGACACCCTCAGAGGCTGAAGAACTTGCCCCGGAATTGAAGAGACCAAGACTCCAATAGGTCTAATGTCTCTTTGAGAGTGGCCTTCTCGGCTCAAGGGGGTGACTCACGCCTGTAATCCCAGCCCTTTGGGAGGCCAAGGCAGGCAGATCACTTGAAGTCAGGAGTTGGAGACCAGCCTTGCCAACATGGTGAAAACCTGTCTCTACTAATAAAATACAAAAATTAGCTGGACGTGGTGGCATGTGCTTGTAATCCCAGCTACTCGGGAGGCAGAGGCAGAAGAATCGCTTGAACCTGGGAGGCAGAGGTTGCAATGAGCCAAGATCACACGACTGCACTCCAGCCTGGGCGACAGTGAGACTCTGTCTCAAAAAAAAGAGTGGCCTTCTCGCCCACCTCCTCCTACCTTAGCCTGGTCCTTTTGCAGCCCCCCTCCCACCAACATAGCCCTCTAAACCCCTCCAGCCCCTACACAGCTCCGGTCTGACAGCACTGCCGAGGATGCCCACTAACTTTCTGGCGTTCACCATAGGAGGGCTTTCATTTCCTTTTCCCCTTTTTGTGTCTAGAACGAATCACATACCAAGGCAGGACAGGAGCAGACCTCAGCAGAGCTGGGGGCCCCTTACCTGCCCCATGGTAGGGCAGTCAAGCAGGTGCACCTCCCTCAGCCTTTACCTCCACCAGAAGAAAGAGACATACTAAACAGTTTGCACACAAATTTATTTGGGAGAAACATCCAGGGACTAAGGACAAGAGAGGAAACCTGGTGGGCGGTGGGGCTGGGGGTGCAGAGTGGGAGTAAGGGTGCTGAAGGGTGCCAACCAAGAGGAAGAGCCAAGGCTGGGGTCCACTGACTGGAGGGAGCCAAGGAGGGCTGGTATGAGGGACTAGAAGTCCTGGCCAAGCCCAGAAAGAAGTCAGGAAGGTGGCTGGAAACTGGTAGAATTTTACACCAAAGGTTGTTGCAGTCACACTAAGAAATATAGTGCCCTCTGTGTTGAGGGTCATTGCAGAAATCCAGGAAGCAGCATTGAGAGAATATCCAGAAGCCAGACACCGGAGAAGTTTGGGTATTTGAACAATCACTCATCTGCTCCTTACTTCGGCAGTCACTCACCATGACGTCAGAATTGCTGCCTGGGGAGGGACCACAGGCACCAGTGATACGGAAGTCCCCAGGAGGAGCCCCAAATCCTCTCACCCCCTCACTCATAAGTCAAAAAAAGAAAAAGAAAAAGAAAAGATTCCTGTGGTTAGGCATGGGTGGACATGCCCAGTGTTCACCAGCCATGGAACTCCACTGAAGTTCCCATGGAAGGCTGGAGGAAAAGAAATGGTTGGAGGGGGAGTTGGGAGTTACTGAGCCAAGTGGGGAGAACTAGCACCATAGGACCATGTGAGAAAAAGCTGGGAAATGTCTTGGAGATTGGGTGGCAGGAAGGAGGTGTTCTGTCATTTATTTTTCAGATCAAAAGTAAGAATAAGATGATGTCTGCTGCTGTTATATGTAACGGGGAAATATCTTTGTGCCTGCATCCCAAGAAGTCATGTACAGGGATGTTTGCTGCTGCCCTGCTTGAGAGAAATGACCGAAATGCCCATTAATAGTGGGATGGGGAAATCAGCTGTGATATGCCCATGCTATGGAGTAGTACACCGCAGGTCAATAAAACAAAGAAGCTGTTCACAAACTGATATTGGAACATTCAATTCCCCTAACTGTTAAGTGCAGAATAATGTTTACAGTGGGATGCTACTATCTTGCTGGGGGGGAGAAAAAGAGGTGAAAAAATAGTAAACAGCATACTTGTGCAGGGTGGAATGTGCATAAAAGATTGCAGGAGGGATCATCCACAAAGTAAAAAAAAGTGGTTACGTGTGCAGGGGAGCCAGGTGGGTTGGGGTAGCAGCGGGAGACTTTGGTTTGACAGTACTTTATACTCTGATATTTGGCGCACGTCTGTGCATCGGCTATGTTAAAAGGGTAATGAGAGGATTTGAATACAGGCTGCTGCATGCAGTGGTTGTTGACAGCACCATCTCTGGAGCCATCACAAATTCTGGCTCAGCATCTGTGAGACTCAGGCAAGGTTATGACCTTTCTGCACCTCAGTTTCCTCATCTGTAAAATGCGGATAGTAGTAATACCTGCCTCAGCGGATTGCAAGTGTTTAGAATAGTGCCTAGCACATATTATGGTTACGTTTTTGCTAACTTATGGAAGGTGGGGGGGTCGGTGGAAGAGCAGGCATCAGGAAGGAGTCAGTTTTCAGCGAGGGAGATGTCCAATGGCCAACGGGATATGAGGAGAGTAGTTTGACATAATATTCAGATTCAGAAGGAAGTGGTATGTGGCTGCTGGTTGAAGCCAGCAAAGCAGATAAAATCCTCTGAGTATATGAAGTGGGAACACAGCTAAGGACCAAACCTTGGTGAACATGAACCACTAAGGGTCAGAGAGAAAACACTCCATGAAGGAGACTGAAGAAGCAGTGGAGGATGCAGGAGAAGAGCAACGCCAGCAGTAACGGCACACAGATGCGGAAGCACGCAGCTTGAGGACAGGCAAGGGCACGTGGAGATCTGGAGGGTCCCCATCAAAGCTGCACACCTTGAAAGGGTGGAAGCTATTCGGCTACAGATTGAGGAGAGAAAGTAGTGGAAGTGGAGACAGAGTGTGGCTCTGAAGAAAAGGAAAGAGAGGCTGGGCGCGGTGGCTCATGCCTGTAATTCCAGCACTTTGGGAAGCCGAGGTCAGTGGATCACCTGAGGTCAGGAGTTCGAGACCAGCCTGGCCAACATGGTGAATCCCTATCTCTACTAAAAATACAAAAAATTAGCTGTGCGTGGTGGCGTGCACCTTTAATCCCAGCTGCTTGGGAGACTGAGGCACAAGAATTGCTTGAACTGGGGAGGTGGACATTGTAGTGAGCCAAGATTGCGACACTGCACTCCAGCCTGGGTGACAGAGCAGCAAAAATAATAATAATAATAATAATAATAATAAAAAGACAGGATTACAGCAGTGTCTTATGGGATTATGGGAAGAAGACTTGGGGTGCAGTTTAGGAGGCTGAGAGAGTTTCAGTTTGGGAGAGTGCTGGGCCCACGACAGGAGAAGGTCACTTACCGTTCTTTATGTGGAGAGTGATGCAGCTGCTGCCAGCCGGGGTGAGGCAGGTGTCAGATCCCAGAAGGCACCCTAACTCCTTGGTCTCCAAGAGGCATCGGTAGCAGCGCAGGTATTTGGGGACTGGAAGTGGTTGAGGGCGTTCCCAATTGACAGGAACAAACTTACCTAGAACCCAGAGAAGTGCTGACCCCACTCACACCCCATTCTCCCTGACACCCCACCACTGTCTGATTGCAGGCCACTCAACCCCACTGCTCCCTCCCTTCCTATCTCAGAAAACCATCAAAGCCCCAATTCTCTGCTTCCTTCCCCAACTGCATACACATACATCCCCCTTTTCCTCTGGTCCTAAGGCCAGGCCACACGTTAACAAGTCCCCGGACCCAGCAGAGCATTTGGTGTGAGGCAGAGGAAAGTGCTAAACGAACACTTTGAATCCTGTGTCTCTGTGGCTGGTGCTTTGCAGCCAAGTGGGGAGCCCAGCAGGCTGGACTCAGTCTTGTTCTATCCTGTGGATTCTAGTTCTGTCATCCAGCACACTCCCTAAACCTCCCTATTCCATGTTGCCCTCAGATCTGGAGAAGATTCCTTCAGTATCTCTATTCAGGTCACTGCTGTGAAGTGAGACAGCCCTGGGGTGGTCACTAGAAATCTTCAGAGGCCGGGTGTGGTGGCTCATGCCTGTAACCCCAGCACTTTGGGAGGCTGAGGTGGGCAGATACCTGAGGTCAGGAGTTCAAGACCAGCCTGGCCAACATGGCAAAACCCTGTCTCTACTAAAAATACAAAAATTAGCTGGGCATGGTGGCTCGTGCCTGTAATCTCAGTTACTCGGGAGGCTGAGGCATGAGAATCGCTTGAACCCGGGAGGCGGAGGTTGCAGTGAGCCGAGATCTCACCACTGTACTCCAGCCTGGGAGACAGAGCAAGACTCCATCTCAATAAATAAATAAATAAATAAATCTTCAGATTGCGTATCAGTCCATGAGCAGGCATTCCCCACCAAACCCATCCATTCCATCTCTCCTCCTGCATGGGTTTACCTGAGCATCCTGGACAAATGTACCCAGACGCTTGGTGTCTGTGGGTTTCTCCATCCAGCAGGCCAGGAGACCCTTCTGAACCCTTGGAACCACTTACCAAACACCAAGCTCATCATGACCAGCACCATTAAGAGGACGGTGTACAGGGCTTGGAGGCTGCTGTGGAAGCACATGGGACCCGGATTCTGGCTCCCTGCAGGGCCTGCCATAAAACGCATGACTGCCTGCTGGCCTCCAGTTTGGGCTTATATTGGTGGAAGAGAGGTTGGCCAAGAGGAAGGAGAGAGGCAACACCAACTCAGGGTGGAAATCAGTGCCAGACCAGCCAGAGGGGCAGAATGTTCTCACCCACAGCCACTCTGGGGCATAACATCCTGCTTGAGGGCAGGGGTCCAGCAATAGGGGAATGAGAAAGGGAACTTTATTTCCTATTAATTGGACAGATGTTTATTGAATCACTGCATCAGGTCTTGGGGATACAACCGTGCACAAAGTCTCCACCCTCACAGGGCACAGTCTAGTAGGGGAGACAAGTCAATCGTCAATGATGCAATGATGTGGGGAGGGCAGAGTGCTGCCAGGAGCACCTCGACAGTTAAACCACTGACCTGAGGGATTTCGGCAGAGGAGTAACCTGATCCGATTTCTGTTTGTAAAAGATTGCCATGGCTGCACATTGCATTTGGGTCAAGAGTGGAGGCCGCCGGGAAGTAGCACGCTATTCCCAAGTCCGGTCACAAGATGGCGGACTGGTCCAGCAGAAGATGGGCAGGGACGAGGAGGCGGGGCTACTGAACCTGAGATACATTTAGAAGACTGGACAGATTTGCTGTTGGACTGAACGAGGGATGAGGGAACTGGGGTAGGCTTGCACAAAGAAGTGGTACCATTTTCCAAGATAGGAAACGTGGTCCGTCTCAAAAAAAAAGAAAAAAAGCAAACAAAAAAACACACCAGAAAATAGGGGGTGCCCAGTCCCACTTCTCATACCCTGGGGACACCTGCCAGACATCCCAAAACGAGGACACCTGGATCCCAAGCGATACGTACTCAGCTCAGTGTCCCCTTGGGGTTCCGGGAACCCAGCGCCTTCCCCCACCTCATCCTTTTTCCTGCCCCGCCTAAGTTCAGCTGCGGCTCAGTGGGCCTGATCTCCGGCGCCCACAGAATCTGGCGCTGCGCGTTCGCTCTCCGCGCCTGACAGCACCTCAGAGCTCCGGTAGGACGCGGGGGTGGCCCCCTGCTCAAGTTCTGTTCCCAGGGGAAGAAACCTGGTAAGTGCGAACCGCAGGTCGGGACCCAAACGTCTGGCCCCAGCGGACATCCAGAGCCTGAGGCGGCTCCCCAGAAAGGCGGCGCCGTAGCGCCACCCCACCTCCCAGGCGAATTCTGGAGACCGCGGCACGAGGCGTCTCGCCCGTTTTCTCCGCTGGGGACCCGCTGGGCTTCCCAACCTCGCCTATTCGGTCCCCACCCCGCCAGCTCAGTCTTGACTCAGAAACTCCGTGTTTTTACTTTTAGGATCGTTTGGCTGTGGGTTAGGGGTGGAGAGCGTCCTCAGCGTCCGGGAACGACACCACCTGCTCCAATTTCCCGTCTGGAGGTTCTGGTCGGTCGAGGCTCCGAACTCGGGTTCCCTGCTACCTCCCAGACTATCCAAGAACTATCCAGTCTCAGGATGATAACAGGGAAGATGGGAAGAAACAGACGGGAGAGGCCCTCCCAAAAAGACTGAGGGAAGAAAGAAATATGAGAGGCAACAGGGACGCCACTGAGCACTCCCCAAGAGCCTTCGAATGAATAAATTTAAAAACTATATTACAGCCGGACTGCGGTGGCTCACGCCTATAATCCCAGCACTTTAGGAGGCCGAGGTGGGTGGATCACCTGAGGTCAGGATTTCGCGACCAGCCTGGCTAACATGGTGAAACCCCGTTTCTACTACAAATACAAAAAATTAGCCGGGCGTGGTGGCGCGCACCGGCAGGAGAATCGCTTGAACACTGGAGGCGGAGGTTGCAGTGAGCCGAGATCACGTCATTGCACTCCAACTTGGGCAACAAGAATGAAACTCCGTCTCAAAAAAACAAAAATAACAACAACAACAAACTGTATTAGGCTGGGCGCAGTGGCTTACACTGGGCCCAGTGGCTCACGACTGTAACCCCATTACCTTGGGAGGCCAAGGAGGGAGGATCTCTTGAGCCCAAAAGTTGGAGACCAGTCTGGGCAACATAGCGAGAACCCATCCCTACAAGAAAAAGTAGAAAACAATTAGCAGGGCGTGGCGGCGTGTGCCTTTAGTCCCAGCTACTCGGGAGGCTGAGGTGGGAGGATCGCTTGAACCCAGGAGGTCGAGGCTGCAGTTGATCGCGCCACTGCTGTCTCAAATAACAACAATGATAATACTTTAAAAATAAAATAAATTGGCCTGGCCCGGTGGCTCATGCCTGTAATCCCAGCACTTTGGGAGGCCGAGGTGGGGGGATCATTCGAGGTCAGGAGTTTGCAACCAGCCTGAGCAACACGGTGAAACCCCGTCTCTACCAAAAATACAAAAACATTAGCCAGGTGTGGTGGCACCCTCCTGTAATCCCAGCTACTCGGGAGGCTGAGGCAGGAGAATCGCTTGAACCTGGGAGGCGGAGGTTGCAGTGAGCCGAGATGACATCACTGCACTCTAGCCTGGGCGACAGAGTGAGACTCCGTCCTAAATAAATAAAATAAAATAAAATAAAATAAAATAAAATAAATTGTATTAGAGAAAAGCCAGAGTAGTGGAGAACCGGGGAGGAACGCCGGGCACCTACATAAATGTCTTGAATGAATGAGTGCACAGAGCGATAGACAAAAAGAATCAGAGGGCCGGGCGCGGTGGCTCACGCCTGCAATCCTAGCACTTTAGGAGGCCAAGGCGGGCGGATCACAAGGTCAAGAGATCCTGCCGGGCGCAGTGGCTCAGGCCTGTAATCCCAGCACTTTCGGAGGCTGAGGCGGGTGGATCGCCTGAGGTCAGGAGTTCAAGACCGGCCTGGCCCAACATGGTGAAACCCCGTCTCTACTAGAAAGACAAAAAATTAGCCGGGCATGGTGGCATGCGTCTGTAATCCCAGCTACTCAGGAGGCTGAGGCAGGAGAATTGCTTGAACCCGGGAGGTGGAGGTTGCAGTGAGCTGAGATTGTACCATTGCACTCCAGCCTGGGCAACAAGAGAGAAACTCCATCTCAAAAAAAAAAAAAAAAAAAAAAAAGAGAGAGAGATCGAGACCATCCTAGAAAATATGGTGAAACCCCGTCTCTACTAAACATATAAAAATTAGCCGGGAGTGGTGACGCGCGCCTGTAGTCCCAGCTACTCAGGAGGCTGAGGCAGGAGAATCGCTTGAACCCGGGAGGAGGAGGTTGCAGTGAGCCGAGATCGCGCCATTGCACTCCAGCCTGGTTAGGGGAATGGAGCGAGGCAAATGAGGGGCGGGGCTGCAGATGACCCGGCCGGGAGAGGGCCTTGGTCTGTTCCCGGAGCGGATCGAGACTGCGTCCTAGAGAGGAACCAGGGAGAGGGTCTTTAACCTAAATATAAAGACGGAGCAAGACTCCGCCTCAAAAAAAAAAAAAACAAAATAAATAATAAAAAGAATCAGAGAGCCAAGGCTCCTCTTGAAGCGAAGAGGGCAAAGGGCAAAGGAGAAGCACAAGGGAACCTCATGGCGCCCTCTGAAGCTCCCTCTCGAATATAATCGCAACGAAAAGGTCAACGACTAGAGGCTTTGCGAGGCTGAGGCTGGGCTTCCGGAGGGGATCACCCTGAGAGGTCCGGGAGGACTTCCTGTGGAATCAAGCGACCGTGGGCCTTGAGGGAACAAGGGGGCAAGACACTCCCTCACTATTCGCGGAGTATTTCCTTGAATTAGTACTTCGAGGAGGGGTGAGACCGGGACAGGGTGGGGCCTTCTTAGGAGGGGGCGCGGCCTCTGAGGAATTAATCCCGTTTTGGTTGCGTTTTGCTCCTCCCCTATCGACGGGGCAGGGCCAGCCCAATGCGTGCTAGGAGTCCGGAGAGTTCGTTTCCATGGTGACGGGTTCCGCTAAGGTTTTCCTGGGGTGAAGAGGCAGGGCGTTGAAATAGTCGCCATGGCAACAGCAGCAGAGGACAGTATCCTTGCTGAGTGCTCCTACCTAGAGTTAAGGTAAGCAACCGAGTGACGAAACAAAGAAGGCGGGGCCTGACGACAGAACGCCAAGGTTAGGGGAATGGAGCGAGGCAAATGAGGGGCGGGGCTGTAGATGACCCGGCCAGGAGACGGCCTTGGTCTGCTCCGGGAGCGGCTCGAGACTGCGTTCTAGAGAGGAACCAGAGAGAGGGTCTTTAACCTAAATATAAATGAATGACTGGATTCCTGAGGAATCCGGTATGGCTTGATTGGATGGATGGATGGATGGATGGATGGATGGATGGATGGATGGACGGACGGACGGACGGACGGATGGGTGGACGGAAATCTGGCTATCGCTGACGCCTGAGCTCCCCACCCTCTCGGGCCCTCCACCTCCGGAGCCCTCACTCGCTTGTGACAGTCGTGAGAGAAACACATGCCTCTCCTAGGAGCAAACCCTCAACCCAAGCAGGCAGCTCAGAGCCAGTCCAGCACCTCATACTGGAGGCATTCAGGGTGGAGCTTAGGTCAATGAGACGGCATAGGATGAGGCTTTTTGGCCCAGCCGGGAGCCACTTCTTCACAGGTTGCCCGTCCAGGGTGTAACTTTCCTTTCTCCCAGCGCCATTTTCTCTCCTAGTTTGCCCAGCTCCTCAGGGTGCCTGGACTTTCAGGCCTCACCCTGTGTCCAGTATAGAAGGGTCCAGCGCCCCAGCAACTGTGGGCGTCTGCATCTCTGCTGATCATCCCCTGGAACTGCCGGAACTTTGCTGTATAGGGTGAGGAGCGGACAGGGGCCTGGTCCCACCTCTGGGTGGGGATTGGTTCTGAAAACAAACACAGCTGCTCTGAACCTTATTGCATAACGAGTAATCTGAAGTAGGCTGAGGCCCCTGGGTGGGGGGTTCAGAATTTACATGTTGAGCCTCCCTTTCCCTACCCAATTTCTGGTATCTAAGGGCCCCTCAGGGCATCCACTGTTCTCTACAATTACACGCAGGAAGATGGGGGAAAGTGGCAGTAGGGGCAGTTCAGCAGAGTCCCTAATGGACATGTCCAGAGAGGGGTGTCCTTTGTCCCCAGGGTAAGGGAGGTGAGACTGGGCACCCTTTTGGGTTTTTTTTTTTTTTTTTGAGACAGAGTCTCACTCTGTCACCTAAGCTGGAGTCCAGTGGCACTATCACAGGTCACTTCAGCCTCAACCTACTGTGATCTTCAACCAAGCGATCCTCTTACCTCAGCCTCCAGAGTATCTGGGACCACGGGTGCATGCCACCATGCCTGGCTAATTTTTTAATTTTTTGTAGCGATGGAGTCTCCCATGTTGCCCTGTCTAGTCTTGAACTTTTAGGCTCAGGTGATCCTCCTGCCCCAGCCTCCCAAAGTGCCGGGATTACAGATGTGAGCCACCATGCCCAGCTCCTGTTTGCATTTAAGGAGCTTCCCTTAGCTGAACAAAAATTTGGTTTCCAGGGGATTAACTGTTTTGTTGGATCTGGGAGGGCGGGATTCAGAACTGTGCAGCTGGCTCCAGAACTTCATGTTCCACACTTCCCATTATTTGCCCCCTGGAATGGGACAGAGGAGAGGGCACCAGTATCAACTGTCCACCTGTTTGCTAATGGTGGAGCATTATGGAGCTGTGGTCACCTCCCTCTTCTAACTCCAAATTTCAGGCATCACATCACCTGATTAAGTCTCAGATCTCTACTTCCAGTGGAGACTCAGTATACTTTCCCTTAAGGAGTTGCAGTGCTAATGGGGGCACACACAGCCTCTGCCCTGGGGGTTACAGATGAGCTTCATGCACTGGGTTTGGAGAAGACACAGAAATTTAGCCAGAGACTCTATCTAGGACATCAGAACATTGTTGCCCATGTTAAGCATCTTGCTCAAAACAATGGACTTGGCTGAGGCAGGTGGATTGCCTGAGCTCAGGAGTTTGAGACCAGCCTGGGCAACATGGTGAAACCTCTACTAAAATACGAAAAATTAGCTGTGCGTGGTGGCGCACACCTGTAATCCCAGATGCTTAGGAGGCTGAGACAGGAGAATCGCTTGAACTTGGGAGACAGAGGTTGCAATGAGCCGAGATCGTGCCACTGCACTCCAGCCTGGGCGACAGAGAATCCATCTCAAAAAACAAACAAAAAACCACCCCCAACAAAACAAAACAAAACCACAATGGACTCAGGGTTATAAGCCTTGGGGTCTTTCATCTGGAAAAGAGAAGTTTCCAAATGAAAAAGTGGCCATCGGCCAGGCGCAGTGGCTCACGCCTGTAATCCCAGCACTTCGGGAGGCCGAGGCGGGCGGATCACCTGAGGTCAGGAGTTTGAGACCAGCCTGGCCAACATGGTGAAACCTCGTCTTTACTAAATATACAAAAATTAGACAGGCATGGTGGCGCATGCCTGTAATCCCAGCTACTACTAGTGGGGCTGAGGCAGGAAGATCGCTTGAACCTGGGAGACGGAGGTTGCAGTGAGCTGAGATTGTGCCACTGCACTCCAGCCTGGCCAACAGAGTGAGACTCCGTCTCAAAAAAAAAAAAAAAAAAAAAACAGGCAACAAACCAGTGGAAGAGGGACTCATTCATTGTGTTCCACAAGGTCCAAAGATTAGAGATAGATGAAAGTTATGGGGAGCCAATGTCCTCAGGTACAGCCTAAGCTGCTTTTTCTAACAGAGCTGTCCAAAAGGCAAAATATGGCTCTGAGAAGACACGAGTCCTTGGCACCTGGCCCTCAGGCCCTGGCAGGGCCTGTGTTTGCTGAACTGCAAAAAGGCTATGAGGACAGAGACTTGATGACATGGCAAGGTGGGTGTGCAGGGTTTGCTGCGTAAGACATGGGGAGCAGGCCCTTCCTTACTCCTCACGAGGAAAACAAGAGGTGAGCAAGGAAAATTAGGGGCACTGCTAGTAACATCATGCAGGTTGAACCTGGAAACCAATAGAAGCACTGGGTAGGTGAAATTGGATCCTAGAAAACTCACGAGCCATAAGCAGGAGGGGGCAACCATAGGCTCCTGGGGTGGTTGTATGCAGGAAGAACTGAGGAAGGAGGTGGGATGGGCCAGGGAGGCTGCACAGTTGTGGTAACAGTAGGCACACCAGGGAAGGGGGAGGTTTGGGGACCCGCTGCCTGAAGATAGCTCAGGTTAGGGGCTGAAGGCCTGGGAGGACACAGAGATGGGAAGGGTTAGATGAGCTGTCTAGGGTTAGGGTTTCCCAAAGCCTCTTTGGGGCCTCTGCTCTCCTCATTACCTGCCTCTGGCTCCCCGGACACTTGAGAAGTTATATAATTAGCCAGATAGTAGAAAAAATACCTTTTTATTATTAGGAATAATTCATTCATGTAATGCAAGATGTATGTTGGAGAAGGTTAAGTATAGCCACATGAATGAGGGGAAACGAGCAAGAGGAACAGTGGTGAGAAGGGGGATGGTCCCCCACTTTCCACAAACTATAAACAGCAACATGAACACAGAGAATCACAAATAAGGGAGTCTTTCCTCATGTCTCCTCTCACCCCATTCTTCCATAATGAGTCCCAGTGTGGTCCCTAGAGGTGCCAGGGCATCTGGAAGTTCTGGGCTGGGAGTGGGGTGCAGTGAGTGGCCTCAAAGTTGTGCAGATGCTTCCGAGCCTGAGGAAAGGAGGTGGGACAGGTGGGGTACAGAGCACTGTAGGGAGGGGCAACCACTGGACTCCCTCCCCACCCTTCGCCTCTGCACCCACCACCCACTCTACAAAAGCTGCCACTTCCAATGCTTATAGGGTATTCCCAGTCCCCCTATGTGAGCCCTGGCCATTCAAGAACCCTTCCCACTTCCCACTCAGCTCACCAGAAACAAAGCCAGCTGCCGCCGTCCATCTGCACTCATGTCCTCCCCTGCCATGAGGAGGTGCTCAAAACAGGCCACACATGTGGGTATTCATCCCATTCCTAGGCTCTTCCCACCCCCTTTCCTGCCCCAGGAGCTCCTTACCCACGCTCCAGGGGAAGTCAGGCCCGTGTTCTGCCTGGTAGGAGCGGAGGACAGACAGACACCAGTCCTCTTCCACCTCCCATCGGCTGTAAATTGAGGCTGGTCAGGAAGAGAGATGACAGCCAGTCAGCAACCTGACCTTGCTGGGCCCCCGCCCCAAGCCTCACTGGATCCCTTCTCACCTTCCTCCAGCTGTGAGGAGGCCTCCAACCACTGCCTCACCACTTGAAGACCCTCCTCTGCCATCACCCGGGGATACCTACAGAGGAAGCGCCGGGACAGGTCAGGGCTGATTTTTTTCATTCACCATTCCTGAGCCTTTCTCCCTCCTTCCCTATGCTGGTGTCGGTATCTGTGCGTGTACACTGCTCCCAGCACGCACACACCCTGGCTCTCACCGATGCTGCAGGAGCTTCAGCAGGAGGTCATTGCCTCGGTTGGACATGATGTCCTCAGGAACCCTAGGGGTGAGAAGAATGTACCCTGGAGGGGCTGGAGGTTAGGAGGAAAGGTCTAGATACCCGGGTTTCTGGTGAGCAGAGGTGGGAGGGGAAAATTCCTGGCCATCTCTGGGATTGGCGAGGGCCGACCTTCCCAAGCACTCACGTGGTAGTGATGATCTCATCCTTGGTTCTCCGGATCAGCAGTACAGGACCCAGGTATCTTCAGAGAACAGAGCAGTGGGAAGGGAGAGCTCAGAGGGAGACAGGTGACAACTGGCCCACCCCCATCCCTGCACTGGAAGCATTCTTATCCCCTGCTACAGCACAGTCTGTGACCAAGCCCTTCACTCAGGGGTGAGAGGGAATATTTAAGAATGGGCATGGTTCAGTCTGGCCCTGCTGGGAGACCCCTGCTGTACCAGGCCTTAACCCTTTGGTTACCAGATCCTGAGGTGGTCCAGAGTCCCAGGGGACCTGGGAGGGCCAGTTGAGGCCAGTTGAGGTGGTGGCAGGGTCACTTGGGATGTGATCCAGTGGCCTTTTACCAACTTGCACTTTAGTACTGGTTTCAGCGTTTAAGTGCCCAGCAGAGCTGTTTAGGGGGCAGGTGTTCGATGCTGGATGCTGGCCGGCGCTCACCTGCACAGCTGCTCCGCATTGTTTAGATTGAGATGCTGCCTCACGGTCCTGGTCACCAGGCCCCCTAGAGTGGGATAAAGGTGAAGGGATGGCAGAGACAAAGCCTTTGCCCAACATAAAGGTCCTCACTGTTCATGGAGAAAGAAAACTGAGGCCCCCAAACAAAGGAGTCCTCCTGCTTCCAACAATGGGGTGACTTACACCCCACCCGAGGAAAAGGGGGCCATCTCAGTTAGAACAGTTCCCAGTTCCAGACCACCCCTTCCCAGGAAGGGCAGGCCTGGGAGATGCACTCACTCCAGCTGTCTGGCATGACCTTCAAGGCCAAGGGCACCAGGTCATCAAAGGAGGCATCCAGGATCACGGCACTAACATCTGGGTAGGACATGGCGGCCCACGTGGCTGGTACCAGGGCAGGGAAGAAAAGTAAGAACTGAGAAAGGCTCCTTTCTCCTCACCACCCATGCTCTCATCCTACTTACCCTGTAGGCCAACCACATCCCCCTATGTTATTCCTTGTTTTTTTTCTTAACCTACTTCACTTGGTCAGGGAACTGTCTGGAGAGGATGGGGATAGAACACTGGAGACAGTGCACTGAAGATAACAGGCAGGAAACATTCACTTTCCGTGATCTCCCCACCCAGGACCTGGGTCTGCTTTTCCTTTTAATGACTGGGCACAAGAGGGGAAGGAAAGGTGAAGTGTATACAAATACGATAGCTTCTTCCAGGCCCACTCAGAGATTCTACTTCCTCTCTCTTCTTCCTTGAGCCTCCACCCCACCCCAGGGCCACCAGTGCATTTCCCCACCTCTCCTGGGTGGGGCTGGGTGGTCATGAATGTGTCTAAAGTGAGGGGATGGGAGGGAGGCTGGTACCAGTGAAGCCACCGATGGACCAGGCGTAGATGATGATGTCCTGGGGCTGGAATCCCAGGCGGTGGATGGCAAACTGGACCACCACATCCATGGCATTGGCCTCATTCTGCGGGAACGGCACTCCCTACAGGAAGAAGGGCAAAGTCAGGATTGTGTCAGCACCAAAGGCCAGCTCACCTGTCCCTCCCAACGTGGACCCCTCCTGCAGCCACCTATGACAGACAGAGAAGGTGTAGAAGGAAGGGATGGTAGGAGAGGTTGTTCTTTCCAGAAGACAGATGTGTACAATGAGATCCACTTCCACCTCTCCCGCCAGCCCCCCACTATGGGGATGGGGGCATGGCTCCCAATTCTGCCTTCACAACCTCCTAGCCCCCAGCTCTCAGGTGAGTGGGAGGCCCTTCAAGAAATCCACAGCCCCTCTCCTCCCTCCAATGGCTGACCAGAGGGAAACAGACATAATTCAGGAAAAGGAAGGGATTCCTGAGATGGTCTCACCGTGCTTCCAGCAAAGCCTGGATGATTCCAGCCCAGGACTGAATATCCAGCTGTAACAAAGAGGGAGGAGGAACTGAGACCTTATGGCCCACACCCCTTTCTCCATCCCTGGGGGAAGGAAGAGCAGAAGTACTCCCCAGCTTAGAGGCAAATAACTGCAAGCCTTCCCAGAATAGGAGATGACACCAAAGGTTCTGAGGCAGTACAGGGAGAGGCGTGTGACTGTGTGGGGTGTGTGGTAGGGGAATGGAACAGAATGAAAAGCATAATTAGGGACACAGGCCAGGGGAGGGATGTAAGGTTATCAAAGCAAATGGCAAGTGGACTTTTCCCTAAAGCTGAGAGACTCAAAACCTCACCCAGAGAAAGTGGAGGCCAGGGGAGGTCAGATCAGTGTGGGAGGCAGGGACATTCCCTTCAAAGGGCAGAGACAAGGAGGCTGAGTCACCATCCTACCTTCCAGGGGTGTGGAGATGCAGCCCACCTCGTAAAACCCAGCATTCCCCTCGCAGCAGATCACCTAGGAAGGAGGCAGGAAGGAAGGGCTGGGGGGCCAAGTTGGGACTGAAAAACTCCCTTTGGGCAAGGAGGGCAGCCCATGAAGAGCTTTGCAGGGAAGAGGAAAGGGCAGGTCTCTGTTTTCTCCAAGGGGAATGGAAGCTTCTCATTCCACAGGGTCCATAAGAGGAGAAGCAAAGGGATTACAAATACTCCTCAGAGGCTGAACTGCTTGACCACCCAGCCATGTCCACTTTTCCTTGGAAGATTACCAGCTGGGTCTCTCTCAGGACGACTATGGAGATGTTTTTCCTTTCTAGTTTTCGGGTCTGTTATCTTCTGTGACCATTGCTATTGTGTGGTATGCTGACTGCTCTCTCTGTCCCTCTCTGACTGCTCTCCCTATCCCTCTCTGAGCTCCAGTCTTATGGTCAGATAAACTGTAATGCCATGGCGCCCCAAGCTGAAGCCCACGGGTGGTGGGATTTGCATGAACTCTCATAGCAGATGGGCAGAGCCAGGACTAGAACCCAGCTCCCTAGACTCCTGGCTTAGTGCTCTTTCCATGGCTGCTTCATGGAGGCAGAAGACTTTGAAGCCAGGCTGCGTGGGTCCAAATACCAGCTCTACTACTTACTGTGAGGTCCAGGAAAGGTTTTCTGTGCCTCAGTTTCATCTCCTATAAAATGGGCTAACATAAGCAGTAACTATCTCATGGATTGTTGTGAGAATTAAATATATATGCTTCATATATACATATGAGAAATATATGTAAGTGTGAAGTGCTGTCGAAGTGGTAACTATTAATATTAGTTTCTGGTTCTTGAATGTCTCTCCTACTTCATCTGTTTCTCTATCACAGGGTTTCACTACATCACAAGGTCTTTAGGGTGGAGCTAAGAGATGGGATTATCCCAGTAGTGGTTCCTCCAGGGAGATGCTATAGCATTGGGGTCCCCAGACCTCTTACTGCCTTCCTAACAGTCACCCCACCTCTGGGATCCCTGCTCCCTCTTACCAGCTTCTGTCCCTGGGGCTGAGCTGTCCCCCGCCGGTCCACAAACATGGTGTCAATCTCATTGCCATCACAGGCCAGCAGCTTTGCCCGGCGCCCATTACACTGAGTAGGGGAGATGTAATGGCCAGGTTGCCAAGGGGCAGAAGGCCACATGACAAGGGTGGGGTGGGCTAGGTGGGGGTGGGAGGGGAGGGCTATAGGGGATGGGCGGGCAGGGAAGCCTCACCTCTTCCACCAGTCGGGCCTGGCCCTGCAGCAGCACAGGCATGAGGGCCTTCTGGAGCAGGTACACAGAGCCTGGATACAGCATCCGGCGCCCCAGGGTGTGCGCCACCAGGTAGCTGTGGGGAACACAGGTTAACAAACCCCAACCCTGGTGAGGCGTGGGAACTGTGCTGGGGACACTGTGCTGGGGACACTCACAGACTGTAAGGCCTGCTTCACCTCTGACTTTCACAGCTTTACTTTCCTCTTTCAAGCCTTAATGAAATATGTAGTAGACTGATGTTTTTCAAACTTTTCTTAGTGCAACCTTTGTAAGATAAATATTTTATATTGTGGCTCAGTACACATATATCCTGTATGTACAGAATTCTGAGAGTTTTATGATGTACTTTCTATACATAACAAATGCAAAGTTATCAGATTATGATTTCTTAAAATCTAAGTACAACATATTAAAGGTCCCCAAATAAATAATACTTTAAAAAATGATGGTTGTAATTCAAAACCTCAAATATGGCTTCCCTTCCTGACCAATTAGCACACTGTCAACGACCAACCACTAAGTCCACCCTGTTCCCTGGTATTCTAGAAGCTGCCTCCTAACTCCCAGCAATAGAAAATTCCCAGTGTCTGTTCCACTGTAAGATATAGGTGGTTATTTCTGTTCCTTCTGACATCATCAGTACCCACGACTGAGCTTTATTTGGGATTTACCACGTGCTCTCAAGCACCCAGGCAAGGCAGGAGCCCTTCAGAACATGTTACCTTACTTAATCTCCTCAGCAACCTTGCAGGGCAGGTTCATCACAGGTGCAGACACAGAGGCGAACAGGGGCCCGGAGCCAAGGTGGAATAACAACGGGGCAGAGGGGCCACGATGGGTACACAGATGCCACCAGAGCCTGCCCTAGCTACAGGTGTCCTCCCCACCCCCACCCCACCCCCACTGCTCCTTCTCAGCCTCACTGAAGGAGCTTTTGTTCATATCCCAGTTCTTCACTTACTATCTTTGAGACTCCAGATCTCTCTGAGTCTCTTTTCTTCAAATATAAATGTGGATAAAAATGACTTTGCCATAAATGATTTACACAAACCATACGACACTAGGCCCAATAAGTGACAGCTATTTTACAATGGAGCATCCACTCCCAGAGCCCCCCTGAAATGGCCCCTCCACCCCAGCAGGCCTCTCCTCCCTGCCATTTCCCACCTGGTGATCTGACAAGGCAGCTTCTTAACCCGGTTGAGGAGGGTGTCTGTTGTTCCCCGGTGCAGGGGCTCTGGGCGAAGCAGGGCCACACCCCGGCGGGAAGGGCCCCCTCGAGACTCCTTCCTGAGGAAGGGAAAGATGCAGGGAAGGATGGGGTCAGGAGCAGCAAGCTGGACGTCTGAGATCTGGAGAACAGTGGGGGACTAGGAACGACATAATGGCAATGGAAGGCAGGCACTATGACCTGAGAGGGCATGGAGGAGGGGGGACAGGGCAGGGCAGGGATTATCTGGAATGGTTCCAAGGGGAGGAATAGAGCAAAAGAACTGGGGCCTCACCGGCTACTGGGTTCTTCCCAGTGGAAGTCGACTGGCCAGCTCCGGAAGTCAAAGTTGTAGTTAGCAAGCTGCCTCTGCAGTGGACACGAGAGTAAAAGGGGAAGAAAAGGGGTGTTGAGAACTCAGGGGAGGCCCTCCTACCCACCCTCAACAACACCTTTGTTATCCAGGGGTCTGATCCCCATACATCATGGGGAAACCAAGCAGAGGTCAACACCCTCCCAATTCTCAGATGGAAAATTCTAATGGGACCAGAAAATCAGGCGAGATGGTATGCCCCATCAGGTATCAGGACTGGCCTGTCTGCCCTCTTCCAAGCTAGGAACCTAACACTCTGCTTTTCTAAAAAACTAAGCCTGACCCACCCCCAGGAGGAGTGGCTGAAGGTGCTAGTGCTTTTGAGTGATGGGGTAGAAGGGGGCCGCTGGCTGGTCACGGTCTATTCCCCACCTGGGTCCCTTATGGGGTATTATCTTAGAGGCTTAGAAATCTCCCAGCAGATCACACCGACAGATCCAAGGTTGAGTGAGACAGAGAGGAGGCTGCAGCCTCAAAATCCCAGGCCCAAATGATGCTCCTACTTAGCCCTCACTGCAGCCTCAAACTCCCAGGCCCAAGTGATCCCCCTACCTCAGCCTCTGGAGTAGCTGGGACTACAGACGTGTGCTACTATGCCCAGCTAATTTTTAAAATTTTCTTTAGAGACAAGGTCTTACTATGTTGCCCAGGCTGGTCTCGAACTCCTGGGCTGAAGCGATCCTCCTGCCTCGGCTTCCAAAAGTGCTGGGATTGTAGGCATGAACCACCTCGTCAGCTCCACATGTTTTTTGAGGACAGTGGGAGCTGCGTCTTTTTTTTTTTTTTTTTTTTTGAGACGGTGTCTCGCTCTGTCATCCAGGCTGGAGTGCAGTGGCGCCATCTTGGCTCACTGCAAGCTCTGCCTCCCGGGTTCACGCCATTCTCCTGCTTCAGCCTTCCAAGTAGCTGGGACTACAGGTGCCCACTGCCATGCCCGGCTAATTTTTGTATCTTTAGCAGAGATGGGGTTTCACTGTGTTAGCCAGGATGGTCTCAATCTCCTGACCTTGTGATCCACCCGCCTTGGCCTCCCAAAGTGCTGGGATTACAGGCGTGAGCCACCACGCCTGGCCTAGCTGTGTCTTAATACTTGACTATATTGTCCCCTGAGCTCCCAGCACTCTATTTTGAGGGTTTTCATTTTCTGCACAGAAATTTTTTGACACTTCAAAAATAATTTGAATAACAGAGAGCAATAGAAAAATTATACAAAAAGGTAAATGGCAAAACAAGATGAATAAAAGCAAATTTCAGGCAGGCTTTGCTCAGACCTGCTCTCAAATCTGGACTTAGCTACTTTCTTGCTCTATGACTCCGAATGGGTCACTTAACCTCTTTTTGCCTCTGTTTTCTCAAATTTACAAATAAGGGTAATAATGCCACCTCGCTCAGCTGTCGTGAGAATCAGAAAAGTGTGTGCCAAATGCCTCAGCCAGTAGCATAGTACAGGGCATCATTACACAGCTCCATAAATAGTGTGGAATAGCCAGGAATGCGATGACAGTGGTCATAGCTATTTGATCCCAGAAACCTCCCATAACAGAAAAGAGCTTTACGGGGCTCCAAAGCCCATCCTCAAAGATAATCACAGTTCAGCACCAGCTGGCCTGGCACAATTCCCAGGACACTGAGCCCCAGCTTTTCTCCCTCCTGGCACCATGCTGTACTCCGAGTCACAGGAGTGGACATACCTGTCCACCTTGTCCCATCCACAAACAAGGATAGCATGGTATTCAGTGTATACAACAAAAATAAACATTTATAGAACTGAGCTGCTGTGATACAGAGAAAACTACCTTCTAAGAAACATTGTGGGCTGGGTGCAGTGGCTCACGCCTCTAATCCCAGCACTTTGGGAGGCCAAGGCAGGTGGATCACCTGAGGTCAGGAGTTTGAGACCAGCCTCACCAACATGGCAAAACCCCATCTCTACTAAAAATACAAAATTAGCCGAGTGTGGTGGTGCATGCCTGTAATCCCAGCTACTTGGGAGGCTGAGGCAGGAGAATCGCTTGAACCCAGGAGGCAGAGGTTGCAGTGAGCTGGAATCATGCCATTGCACTCCAGCCTGGGCAACAAGAGCAAAACTCCATCTCAAAAGAAAAAAAAAAGAGGCTGGGCGCGGTGGCTCACGCCTGTAATCCCAGCACTTTGGGAGGCCGAGGCGGGCGGATCACAAGGTCAGGAGATCGAGACCACGGTGAAACCCCGTCTCTACTAAAAATACAAAAAATTAGCCGGGTGCGGTTGTGGGCGCCTGTAGTCCCAGCTACTCGGGAGACTGAGGCAGGAGAATGGCGTGAACCCGGGAGGCGGAGCTGTCTCAAAAAAAAAAAGAAAAAAAAAAAAAAGAAACACTGTGGGCCAGGCACAGTGGCTCACACCTGTAATCCCAGCACTTTGGAAGGCCAAGGCGGGCAGATCATCTGAGGTCACGAATTCAAGACTAGCCTGGCCAACATGGTGAAACCCTGTCTCTACTAAAAATACAAAAATTAGCTGGGCATAGTGGTGTGCACCTGTAATTCCAGCTACTCAGGAGGCTGACGCGTGAGAATCGTTTAAACCCAGGAGGTGGAGGTTGTAGTAAACTGAGATTGTACCACTGCACTTTGGCCTGAGTAACAGAGTGAGACTGTCTCAAAGGAAAAAAAAAAAAAAGAGGCTAGGCGTGGTGGCTCACGCCTGTAATCCCAGCACTTTGGGAGGCCGGGCCGGCAGATCGCCTGAGGTCATGAGTTCGAGACCAGCCTGGCCAATATGGTGAAACCCCATCTCTACTAAAAATACAAAAATTAGTGGGCGTGGGCGCCGCGTGCCTGTAATCCTAACTACTCAGGAGGCTGAGACAGGAGAATCACTTGAACCCGGGAGGCGGAGGTTGCAGTGAGCTGAGATCGTGCCATTGCATTCCAGCCTAGGCAACAAGAGCGAAACTCCATCTCAAAAAAAAAAAAAGAAAAGAAAAAAGAAACACTGGGGCCGGGCGCGGTGGCTCACGCCTGTAATCCCAGCACTTTGGGAGGCCGAGGCGGGCGGATCACAAGGTCAGGAGATCGAGACCACGGTGAAACCCTGTCTCTACTAAAAATAGAAAAAATTAGCCGGGCGCAGTGGCGGGCACCTGTAGTCCCAGCTACTCAGGAGGCTGAGGTAGGAGAATGGCGTGAACCTGGGAGGCGGAGCTTGCAGTGAGCCGAGATCGCGCCACTGCACTCCAGCTTGGGGGACAGAGCGAGACTCCGTCTCAAAAAAAAAAAAAAAAAAAAGAAAAAAGAAACATTGTGGAATGTTTCTAGTTTAGCCAGTTCTTGCAGGTGAGGGAGAGGGAAGATTGTTCTAGCAGAATATTCCATTAGAAGTGGTAGGGAAGAAAAATTTCTCAGGTGGACAGTTCACTAATGAAGGGGAGACGAGATACAGCAATGTGCAAACAAACATCCAGTGTGGTAGGTGGTAAAACACACCTCCTCTTCCTGCAGAAGCCAGTGTCCGGTGCTCTGAGGGACAACTGAGGAAGCTGCTATTGGGCACCTGCGTGGCACTTTTCTTAGAGCCTCTCACCTTGTTTTCTGAAGACTGGTTCCGATGCGTTGCTTCCAAGATGGTGATGAACTGCCGGTACTGGGGGTTGGTCCAGCGGCCAATGCCTGGTAGAAAAAGGACAGGAAACAGTGCTAGGAAAACTGGAAAGCAGAATGCCTAGGTTTTAGGAAAACAATTGGAAACAGGCTAAGAGAAGGCCCTGAAAGAAGTGAAAGAAAAAGGAACTGAGGGCATAGGATGTGGAGAAATAGACCTGAGCCAACCCTCTTCCTCCAAATCCAGCAACTGGCTACAGGATGCTTCTTCTCCATAGCTTCTGCAGTTTGTGTCTCTACAGATGATCCTTAACCTACCATCTTTCAGAATGTTCATTTTCCTCAGTCTTTAAACACTGTCACATAACCTATTATATGACACTATTAAACACTGTCTTATAATACTATTCTCCCTTGTGAAAATCAAATTTCTCTATTTTTCACTGCCACTCTTCTCCAGTGCTTGCTTTCTGCCTCTTTTCTGTATATCCTAGCCCCTTGCCGTCTGGTTTCATAGTCTCCAGCTCCTGCCCATAATTACTTCCTCACTGAATCCCTGACTCTTCCATCCTCATTCTCTTCAACTGTACCACTCAGCATTCTTCCTGTCCCTCAAGATTCTTCCTGCCTCTGCTTCCTGGGCCCATCCTTGACTCCTTCTAATTCCTGAACAGTTCCTCTCCTGCCTCCTTTCTGCTTTCCTCTCTGAAGCAGAAGCAACTCTCAGTGCTGACTCTCTCTTCTCTCTTTTCACTTACATGCCCAGTGATTGCATCCACTCTCCTTTCACTGCTGAGGCACCTCAAACCCTAACTTCTCTCCTCACTGACCTGGCAGGTGTCGTGTGCCAGGCAGGCACCATTCTACACACAGGAGACTCAGCAGGAAATGAGATACGCAGCTCCTGGCTCTCAGAGAGCTGGCATTCTGGTTGGGGTGAGGTAGAGCCAGAAGACAATAAACAAGAACATTTCAGAGAGGGATAAGTGTTACAAAGAAAATACAACAGGAATGAACTAGAACTTTATGTGTCATCACTGGTAGTCCCCCAAAACGATATGATGAGAGAATGACGTGTGCTGCAGAATGATTTGTATGGAGTGATAATATTTATGCCAAAACTGTAAAATGTGCAAAATAATACATACTGCTTATAGATAGCATATTTCATAGATTCTAAGATGTATATTTTTTAACCCTTGAAAACTCTGAAATTAGTATTCATTTTACAATTGATGGCAGCTTAGATTTGAGGAAATGAGGTATATGTTTCATAAAGGTATGTGCCAGAAAAAAAAAACAAACCCCACACCAAATGACAATTATTACTTCTGAGGAAAGAGGAAGATACGACTGAAAGGATTCCAATGGGAACTCCAACCCTAACTATGGTGCTTTAGTATTTTATTGACAGAAAGCATTTAAAGCAAATATCACAAAACTATATATAAAAAAAAAAAATCACAAAACTATATATCAAAAAATTTAAAAAGCCTTTTATATTTTGTTCTGTGGACTTTTCTGTATTTTTCCTTTTTCCTTTTTTTTTTTTTTTTGAGACAGAGTTTCGCTCTTGTTGCCCAGGCTGGAGTGCAATGGTGTGATCTCGGCTCACCACAACCTCCGTCTCCCTGGTTCAAGTGATTCTCCTGCCACATCCTCCCAAGTAGCTAGGATTACAAGCGCCAGCCACCACGCACAGCTAATTTTTTCTGTATTTTTTCTAAATTAAAAATAAATAAAATAAAAAATTAAGACAAAACTGAGCAGTGGGAGCTACTTTTAGACAAGGTGGTCAGGGAAGGCCTCTCTGAGGAGAGCCCAGCCCTGCAGAGATCAGGGGGCAGAGCACCTCAGGCAGAAGGTCCTGGACCCAACTGCAGCCATCCAGCCCTGACACCACCACCCCCATGTTCAAGCATCGCCCATCACCTGGTTGTCATCTTATGTACCCACTAGGGGTAGGTGATCTGTTCTGCCTCTTTATTTTTTTAAACTGTGAGATATAACATAGGTACATAAAACATATATTCAGTTTAAAAAATACAAAGCAGGCCGGGCGCGGTGGCTCAAGCCTGTAATCCCAGCACTTTGGGAGGCCGAGATGGGCGGATCACGAGGTCAGGGGTTCGAGACCATCCTGGCTAACACGGTGAAACCCCGTCTCTAGTAAAAAATACAAAAAAAAAACTAGCCGGGCGAGGTGGCGGGCGCCTGTAGTCCCGGCTACTCGGGAGGCTGAGGCAGGAGAATGGCGTAAAAACCCGGGAGGCAGAGCTTGCAGTGAGCTGAGATCCGGCCACTGCACTCCAGCCTGGGCGACACAGCGAGACTCCATCTCAAAAAAAAAAAAAAAAAAAAAATACAAAGCAAACATTCATGTGACTATCACCTAGGTCAACAAAGAGAACACAGTCACCTTTCAGCAGGGGTCTCCCCTATTCTGTACTTCCCCACCCCAGGTAATCACTCTCCAAACTTTTAAGAAAACCATGCCCTTGTTGTCTTTGGTGTTCTACCTCAAACACGTGCATCCCTTTCGAATTTTATATAAATGAAATCATACTGCATACATTATTTTGTGGTTTGCTTCTTCTATTTAACACAACATTTCAGAAATTCATCTGCATTGCTTTTGTTTTTCTGGAGACAGAGTCTCGCTCTGTCACCCAGGCTGAAGTGTAGTGGTGCTATCTTGGCTCACTGCAACCTCTGCCTCCCAGGTTCAAGCAATTCTCATGCCTTAGCCTCCCAAGCCATTAAGACTACAGGCATGTGCCACCATGCCCAGTTAATTTTTTGTATTTTATTTTTTTCTGAGATGGAGCCTTGATCTGTTGCCCAGGATGCAGTGCAGTAGCTCAATCTTGGCTCACTGCAACCTCTGCCTCTCAGGTTCAAGCAATTCTACTGCCTCAGCCTCCCAAATAGCTGGGATTAACAGGTGCTCACCACCATAGCTGGCTAATTTTTTTTTTGTATGTTTAGCAGAGATGGGGTTCCACCATGTTGGACAGGCGGGTCTTGAACTCCTGACTTCTGGTGATCTGCCTGCCTCAGCCTACCAAACTGCTAGGATTACAGGCATGAGCCACCACACCTGGCTTCACCTGCGTTGATGAGTGTAGCTATAGTTTGTTCATTTGCATTGCTATATAGTGTTCTGTTGCATGGCTATTGCACAGAACTTTTTTTCTTTTTTTTTTTTTTGAGACGGAGTCTTGCTCTGTCACCCAAGATGGAGTACAGTAGTGCAATCTCGTCTCACTGCAATCTGCAATCTTTGCCTCCCAGGTTCAAGCTATTCTCCTGCCTCAGCCTCCTGAGTAGCTGGGATTACAGGCACGTGCCACCACGCCCAGCTAATTTTTGTATTTTTAGTAGAGATGGGGTTTTACCATGTTGGTCAGGCTGGTCTCGAACTCCTGACCTCGTGATCCACCGGCCTCTGCCTCCCAAAGTACTAGGATTATAGGCGTGAGCCACCGCACCCGGCTGCACAGAACGTATTTTATCCATCCTACTATTCGGTAGCCACTGGAGTTGTTTCCAGCTTAGGATTATTACAAACAATATTGTATGTTGTATTCTTGTACATATATATTGTTTATACATGTGGAGGAGTTTCCCTAGTGTGTATACATATATAGAACTGTTGTAGGGTATATGCATCTTTTCTAGATAATAGCAGCCAGGCATAGTGGCTCACATCTACAATCCCAGTACTTTGGGAGGCTGAGGTGGGAGGATCACTTTGAGTTCAGGAGTTTGAGACCAGCCTAAACAACATGGTGAGACCCTCTCTCTTAAAAAAAAAAAAAAAAAAAAGCAAACCTTGTTGTTTTCATATTTATAACCCAAGTCTTTTAAGGAAAAGATCATGCCTTAAACCATTCTCAATGATTCCCTCTCGGGGCCCATCACTAAACTGTATTTGCACAAGGTACTTAATATGTACCCAGTGACAGTGACAGATAAGATTCAAACCAGGTTTCATCTTGACCTACCTCGGAGGCAAGCCACGCCTGCCAGAAGTAGCAGCAATGTCCCAGCATAGTGAGAAAACGGCACCACTTTGGACAAACTCAAGTAACCTGGGAAGGGAGAGGGACAATGTGAGACCCTCTCCGCAGTGTTCCTCAGCTCCTCTTCCCAGTTCAGCCCCAACCTCCACCCCACACTCCCTGTTTGGAACAGCCATACCCTAAGAGGAAGAAGATGCCTGATGGAAGAGGGAAGCCAAGCCATCCTCACAGGTCCCCTCTCCTCTTTAGGGAGCTGGCTCCTCTGCCAACAACCTGCCCATTTGCTACCCCACCACGTTTGAAACCACACTGACCTTTCCTGTACAAGTAGAAGAAGGCGAAGGGAGAGGAGTAATAAGAGATGGACCAGAATACTGAAGCCTGCAGCAGAGAGACAGGGACAGGCAATCAATACACACACACACACACACACACATACACACACACACGCCTGCCATTCCAGGCCTATACTCTGAGCAAGATGGACAACCTGAGGGATATCATATCATATTTGCTGTATGACACCATGAATACAGTAGATGCTCAATATTTGTTGAAAAGTAGTGTGTCAGTGTAATGGAGGCTGGGAAAACTAGGTACAGGTTCTATTTTCTTCCTCTGGAATTATGGAAGAATTATGTCTTCCATCTCCAGGCATAATTCCATCACATTTAAAGGCAGTCTCTCTGTCTACTCAAGTTAATCAAGCCTTTTCAATTGGCCCTGCTCAAGACAGCCCCTGACCTGGTCCCCAAGAGATGCGCAGACGTCACCACAGGAACTGTGCCAGAACGAACAGCTGTCCCTGCAGCCAAAGAGGTTAGTTGCCAGGGAGGACAGGTCACTGGGGAACTGCAGGACTTAGCACCTGCAGATGGTCCCAAGAGTAAACATGTTTTCCTTATGGCTCAGGCTGCCCCCAGAGAAAGCAGTGCTACATACCAAAGGGGAGTGCCAAGTATGCACACTTTGAGTGTGTCTGTGTGTCTGTGTTGGAGAGGTCTGCTGCAGAGCCCAGAGCATCCCCCAACCCCAGGGGTACTGTTGCTCCCAAGCTAGGGAAGGCTAAGTTCAAGAGGACAGGTGGGTCTGAAAGATGCAGAGAGTCCCAGATGCCAGGGTAGACATACCAGTGCCAGGATGCTGTCAGCATGTTTCTCCAGGGCACGGGGCTGATAGTACGTATCCTGCCAAAACAGATGGCCTCCTTAAGGACCCTGCCACTGGCAGGTCCTTTTCCTTCCCTTTCAGAAGCTCTGCTGTGTGTCCTCCGGTTCTACTCTCGTTGACTATCTCTCTTGAGACATCCCCGGCCCCCACAGAAAACCCTCTTCCTCACCCTCACCCTGAACCTAATTTCCCACCCCTGACCATGGGAACAAACACAGGGAGCTGGACTTGGAAGCAAAAGTGAAAGCAGCATTGGACGATTTTTGCTCCTTTTCCACAGTCTAGTTTAAAATGGATTGCAGGCGCGTGCATATGGGGAGAAGGGTTAGTTTCAGAAGAAAGACACCAAGACAATCTAAGAGGGAAAGAAAAGCATCAAAAATAAGAGTAGTTGACTAAGAAGAGAATGTGGGTAGGAGCGGGCAGTTTGTAGGAGACAGTAACACAATGTGAGACAACTGATAAAGAGGAAGATAATATTTAGAACAGCCTACCACCACCCGCCCGCTCTCCAGAATACAATGACTCGGGTCTCCAGGCTAGGTTGGGCGGGGGTTGAGGGGAGGACCTACGGATACAGGATCTGTAAAAGTCATTCTGAAATTCAAGGCGAGGGTAAAGGGAAGATAAAAACGGAGCCGAGGGAGGCACGAAGAGGCATTGCGAAAGAGGAAATTGGGAGTTCGACGGCAAAATTCAACGGCTCTCCAGTCCGCGCAGGGTCTCTTTCCCGGGACTTAAGACTCAACTAGGACTGGCACGAACCACGACAGACAGGGTGGGGGGACGCGGAGAGGAAAGAGCAAGGAGTGGCAGTCGAAATGAGACAGCGGTAAAGAGCGAAAAAGAAAGGAGGCGGCCAGTCCGTAGGCGTGACTTTAACTCAGGAAGCACACAGAGCGCAGACTTTGCGGACGACTGGTTTGACAAGCAGGCTCCCCTTATTTCCCATTATGGGCACTTCTGAGGAGCAAAGGCCGTAAAGGGTTTGGACTGTACCACGTTCCTCGGCGGGGAGGAACTCGACTCACCCAGGAGCTGGAATGGGGGGCAGTGACTGCCGTTGGCGTTTCAGGGACGCTGGCCGGGGCCCTTTCAGAGTCTCTCTCCCGGTAGATTTTGTACAGCCGGGGGCCTAGGACGCAGCTCAGCAGCTTCGCCATGGCCCTGGCTTGGGCCGCTGCTCTTCCAGCAGCAGGTCCCCCTGCCGGCCCCGCCCTCCCTGCCTCTGAGGTGTTGTGTGCCCTTGACGTCAGCCCGTACCGGCTCCGCCTCCGGGCGAGTTGCGACATTTTCAGTGCTTCCTGAGAAGAGTTTCGCGCAGTTGGGGCTACGGGTGCAGCAGTGGTCCGAAACTAGTGGAAGATTTAGGAACGCGGAGAATCAGAAAATTACCAGGCATAGCTCAGTAATTTTTTTCTGTCTCATTATTGGCAGACTCTAGAGCGACAGCGGAAACAAGGGGTGAGATTAGGAGTACTTGATAAGAGTAACAGAAAAGATAAGGTGTCTAGGAATATATCTAGTACAAGAAATGCAAGATGTTATGAAGAAGACTATAAAAAGTTACTGAAAAGGCAAACTGGCCCGGCCCAGCGCGGTGGCTCACGCCTGTAATCCCAGCACTTTGGGAGGCCGAGGCGGGCGGATCACTTGAGGCCAGGAGTTCAAGACCAGCCTGGCCAACATGGTGAAACCCCGTCTCTACTAAAAATACAAAAATTAGCCTGGCGTGGGTGGCGCGCACCTGTAATCCCAGCTACTCGGGAGCCCGAGGCACCAGAATTGCTTCAACCTGGGAGGCAGAGGTTGCAGTGAGCCAAGATCTTGCCCCTGCACTCCAGCCTTGGTGACAGAGCAAGACTGTGTCTCTAAATAAATAAATAAAGGTAAACTGGCCCAACGCAGTGGCTCACGCCTGTAATTCCAACACTTTGGGTGGCCAAGGGATGATTGCTTGTGTCCAGGAGTTCCAGACCATGGCTCACGCCTGTAATTCCAACATTTTGGGTGACTGAGAGAGGATTGCTTGCGACCAGGAGTTCCTGGCCAGCCCAGGCAACATAGTGAGACCCCATCTCTACACAAAATACCTAGGAAAAAAAAAAAAAAAAAAAGACCTAGCAGGGTGTGTTGGTGCGCACCTGTAGTCCCAGCTACTTGGGAGGCCAAGGTGGGAGGGTCGCTTGAGCCCAGGAGTTCAAGATTGCTCCATGCACTCCAACCTGGATGACAGAGCCTGGCCTCAAAATAATAACAATAATAAGTGAAAAATAAAAAAAGAAAGAGGTAAACAAAAAGCTTTTCAATAAATGGAAAGCTACACCATGGTCCTGGATATGAAAATTCAGCACGGTAAGATATGGGGAATATTTGTAAAAAGAAAATAAGTGAATCATTACTCTTATGCATGAAATGAATCTTAAAACCGTGATGCTGAGTGAAAATAGAAAGCCGCAGCCGGGCGCGGTGGCTCAAGCCTGTAATCCCAGCACTTTGGGAGGCCGAGACGGGCGGATCACGAGGTCAGGAGATGGAGACCATCCTGGCGAACACGGTGAAACCCCGTCTCTACTAAAAAAAAATACAAAAAAACTAGCCGGGCGAGGTGGTGGGCGCCTGTACTCCCAGCTACTCGGGAGGCTGAGGCAGGAGAATGGCGTAAACCCGGGAGGCGGAGCTTGCAGTGAGCTGAGATCCGGCCACTGCACTCCAGCCTGGGCGACAGAGCCAGACTCCATCTCAAAAAAAAAAAAAAGAAAATAGAAAGCCGCAGAAGAATGTATACATGATACCAGTAATACTAGATTCAAAAACACATAAAATTTAAGCAAGTGGAGAAGAAAGAAAATTCAGAATCGTGGTGTTTTTTTGTTTTTGTTTGTTTGTTTGTTTTGTTTTGTTTTGTTTTTGAGACGGAGTCTCGCTCTGTCGCCCAGGCTGGAGTGCAGTGGCCGGATCTCAGCTCACTGCAAGCTCCACCTCCCGGGTTTACGCCATTCTCCTGCCTCAGCCTCCCGAGTAGCTGGGACTACAGGCGCCCGCCACCTTGCCCGGCAATTTTTTTGTATTTTTAAGTAGAAACGGGGGGGTTTCACCGTGTTAGCTAAGATGGTCTCGATCTCCTGACCTCGTGATCCACCCATCTCGGCCTCCCAAAGTGCTGAGATTACAGGCTTGAGCCAACACGCCTGGCCAGAATCGTGGTTACACAGCATAGAGGATCTCTGACTGAAACAGAATATTCTTTTTTTCTCTTTCTTTTTTTCTTTTTTTTCTGAGACAGGGTCTAGCTCTTTCGCCCAGACTGGAGCACAGTGGCACAATCATGGCTCACTGCCCTGATCCTCCACCTGCTGGGCTCAAACATCCTTCCACCTCAACCTCCTGAGTAGCTGGGAATACAGGCCCACGCCACCACACTCGGCTAATTTTACGAGGTCTCACCATGTTGCCCAGGCTGATCTCAAACTCCTGGGCTCAAGCAATCCTTCTGCATTAGCCTCACAGAGTGCTGGGATTACAGGCGTGAGCCACTGTGCCTGGCCTGGAATATTCTATTTCTTTTCTTTTTTTTTTTTTTTTTGAGACCAAGTTCCGCTCTTATTGCCCAGGCTGGAGTGCAATGGCCCGATCTTGGCTTACCAGTCTCCGCCTCTGGGGTTCAAGCGATTCTCCTGCCTCAGCCTCCCAAGTAGCTGGGATTACAGGCATGTGCCACCATGCCCTGCTAATTTTTTTATTTTTAGTAGAGAGGGGGTTTCTCCATGTTGGTCAGGCTAGTCTTGAACTCCCGACCTCAGGTGATCCGCCTGCCTCAGCCTCCTAAAGTGCTAGGACTACAGACGTGAGCCACCGAGTCCGGCCTGGAGTATTCTATTTATTTCTGGGGTTTTTTTTTTTTTTTGGAGACAAAGTCTCGCTCTGTCGCCAGGCTGGAGTATAGTGGCATAATCTCTGCTCACTGCAACCTCTGCCTCCTGAGTTCAATTGATTCTCCTGCCTCAGCCTCCTGAGTAGCTGGGACTACAGGCATCCGCCACCATGCCCAGCTAATTTTTGTATTTTTAGCAGAGATGGGGTTTCACCATGTTGGCCTGGATAGTCTCGATCTCTTGACCTCGTGATCGGCCTACCTCAGCCTCCCAAAGTGCTGGGATTACAGGCATGAGCCACCGTGTCTGGCCTTTACTTTTAGAGTTGGGGTCTTGCTCTGTTGCCCAACCTCAAACTTCTGGCTTCAATCGACCCACCCACCTTGGCCTCCAAAAGTATTAGGATTATAGACATGAGCCACCATGCCTGGCCAGGCTTCTTTTCCTCTCATTATGTTGTGAGATTCAACCTTGTTGCAATCACTGAGTTTGTTCATTCTCATTGCTGTCCAGTGTTCTACTGTGTTAATATACCACCATTTATCCATAATATAGTTATACTTCATATAGTTTTTGGTATGTATGGAATATTTCATCAAAATAATTTTTTAAAATAAATAAATGACACATTAAAACTATAATAACTGCATGAAGATCTGCCTTAGGAGTTTTTGCCATTCAGAAGGATGAATCAGCCCGTTAGCCTTCTCCTTGAGTAATAACTTTTTTTTTTTTTTTTTTGAGACGGAGTCTCGCTCTGTCACCCAGGCTGGAGTGCAGTGGCCGGATCTCAGCTCACTGCAAGCTCCGCCTCCCGGGTTCACGCCATTCTCCTGCCTCAGCCTCCCGAGTAGCTGGGACTACAGGCGCCTGCCACCTCGCCCGGCTAAGTTTTTGTATTTTTAGTAGAGACGGGGTTTCACTGTGTTAGCCAGGATGGTCTCGATCTCCTGACCTCGTGATCCGCCCGTCTCGGCCTCCCAAAGTGCTGGGATTACAGGCTTGAGCCACCGCGCCCGGCCGAATAATAACTTAATACACTCATCAGGGGTTCAGGAGAGGTCTGGGGTATGCCAGACAGCCACAGGGAAAGTCATTCCCAATCATTTACGGGACACTGACTGGATACACAGTCTTGTGCTGGGTTCTGTGGAGGACCAATGTGAAAACTCAGTTTCTTCACTCATAGCTGACATTTCTTTTTTTCTTCTTTTTCTTTTTTTTTTTTGAGATGAAGTCTCGCTGTCTCGCTCTGTCTCCCAGGCTGGAGTGCAGTAGCATGATCTCGGCTCACTGCAACCTCTGCCTCCTGGGTTCAAGCGATTCTAGTGCCTCTCAGCCTCCTGAGTAGCTGGAATTACAGGCATATGTCACCACGCCCGGCTAATTTTTGTATTTTTTGTAGAGACAGGGTTTCACCATGTTGGCCAGGCTGGTCTTGAACTCCTGACCTCAAGTGATCCACCCAACTCATGGCTGACATTTCTTAGGAGTGAAAGAGACCTCAGAATGTACTTCCAGACTGACAGGAGCTAGACAGGCAGGACCACTTCCCTGCATGGTTTTTTGCGTGGAAGTCTTTACTTGAGTCCCTTAGCTGATGTGGAATCAGAAGAGCAAAAAGGTCATCTTCAGAGTGGCCTGGGCTGGGTCCTTTTCTCTCCAGGACAGAAAAGTGGTGGTCACTTTTTCCCTAGTAGACATGCTGCTGGACTTTATCGCCCCAGCATTCCCATCCCCTCCAGAGGCCCTTGTCACCCCAGACCAGCGAGTGTGGGCCTTTATCTGGACTCTGCTTCCTCCTTGGGAACACCAGGTCTTGGAGCAAGAGAACTTGGCAGGCTTTCCCCATGGCGGTCTTATTCCTCCTCCTGTTCCTATATGGAACTTCCCAGGCTGCAGGTAAGGGGCAAGAGGTAGGTGATTCCTTAGCTGTTTCCAAGGTTGGGGAGGGACTGCTGCTCTTTCTCTTAGGAGCCTGGCAAAGGCATCTGACTCAAGAAGATAGAATTACCCCAACTGACCTCTTCCTGCCTCTGACACTAGGGAAGACCCAGGGGCAACGAAGATCCAGGTTATGCAGTTTCCTTTATAAAATAAGAAGAATGAGTAAATGCTTTCAGAAAAGTTGAAATGAGTAGAAGAGATGTGGGCATTTGCCAACTCTTTCAGCCCTTTCCCTCTTGCCCTCAGACCCCCTCACTGTCTGGGGGAGAGACAAGGAAAGCCCTTACCCTATTCTCTCCACCTGTCTTATTTTTGTAGCTGTCACTTGAGAAAAGTGGTCACCAGCCAGGCCTGTGCTGGGGGACCCCAGAAGGGGAGGAAGTCAGGGTTGAAGATCAAATGGGGGGTTGTTGATCTGATGGAGGTCTCTGGCCTCATACAACCTTCTTCCCACAGACAACATCCAGGCCATCTATGTGGCCTTGGGGGAGGCAATGGAACTGCCATGTCCCTCACCACCCACTCTACATGGGGACGAACACCTGTCATGGTTCCGCAGCCCTGCAGCAGGCTCCTTCACCACCCTGGTAGCCCAAGTCCGAGTGGGCAGGCCAGCCCCAGACCCTGGAAAACCAGGAAGGGAATCCAGGCTCCGACTGCTGGGGAATTATTCTTTGTGGCTGGAGGGATCCAAGGAGGAAGATGCCGGGCGGTACTGGTGCGCTGTGCTAGGTCAGCACCACAACTACCAGAACTGGAGGGTGTACGACGTCTTGGTGCTCAAAGGTGAGTGGGGGCATGCAGACCAGGGGCTACTGTGGGCCAGGAAGTCTAGGTGAAGAACTGAGGGGTCCCTCTCTCCCCCACAGGATCCCAGTTATCTGCAAGGGCTGCAGATGGATCCCCCTGCAATGTCCTCCTGTGCTCTGTGGTCCCCAGCAGACGCATGGACTCTGTGACCTGGCAGGAAGGGAAGGGTCCCGTGAAGGGCCGTGTTCAGTCCTTCTGGGGCAGTGAGGCTGCCCTGCTCTTGGTGTGTCCTGGGGAGGGGCTTTCTGAGCCCAGGAGCCGAAGACCAAGAATCATCCGCTGCCTCATGACTCACAACAAAGGGGTCAGCTTTAGCCTGGCAGGTAAACCGAGGGAGGAGACGGAAAGGGATGTTCTTTCACCTCAGCCTCCCAAGTAGCTGGAATTACAGGCGCCCGCCACCATGCGCGGATAATTTTTTGAACTTTTAGTAGAGACGAGATTTCACCATTTTGGCCAGGCTAGTCTCAACCTCCTGACCTCTAGTGATCTGCCCACTTCGGTCTCCCAAAGTACTGAGATTATAGGTATGAGCCACTGCGCCTCCCCTAATTTTTAAACTTTTTTGTAGAGACAGGGTCTCACTATGTTGCCCAGTCTGGTCTCAAACTACTAGCCTCAAATGATCTTCCTATCTTGGTCTCCCAGAGTGCTGGGGTTACAGGCATGAACCACCGCACCTGGCTATTTTTTCTTGAAAGGGTGAATTACTATAAAGGGTGTGAGGGGAAAGTGTGGTTATGGCTGGTGGTCTGCTCTGTAGTTGGCTGCCCATGTGTGAGCAGGGGGCATTGCCATTCTCTATTTTTTATTTTGTTTTGTTTATTATTATTATTATTAGGCCAGGCGTGGTGGCTCAAGCCTGTAATCCCAGCACTTTGGGAGGCCGAAGCAGGCGGATCACTTGAGGTTGAGAGTTCAAGACCAGCCTGACCAAAATGGAGAAACTCCGTCTCTACTAAGAATACAAAATTAGCCGGGTATGGTGGCACATGCCTGTAACCCCAGCTACTCGGGAGGCTGAGGCAGGAGAATCACTTGAACCTGGGAGGTGGAGGGTGCAGTGAGCCAAGATCACGCCGTTGCACTCCAGCCTGGGCAACAAGAGCAAAAGTCTATCTTAAAAAAAAAAAATTGTATTTTTAGTAGAGACGGGGTTTCACCATGTTGGCCAGGATGGTCTTGATCTCTTGACCTCATGATCTGCCCGCCTTGGTCTCCCAAAGTGTTAGGATTATAGGTGTGAGCCACCATGCCTGGCCTTTTTTTTTTTTTTTTTTTTTTTTTTTTTTTTGAGATGGAGTCTTGTTCTGTTGCCCAGGCTGGAATGCAGTGGCGCGATCTTGGCTCACTGCAACCTCTGCCTGCTGAGTTCAAGCTGTTCTCCCATCTCAGCCTCCTGAGTAGCTGGGAGTACAGGTGCCTGCCACCATGCCCAGCTAACTTTTGTGTGTGTGTGTGTGTGTGCGCGCGCGTGTGTATTTTGAGACTGAGTCTCTCTATGTCGCCAGGCTGGAGTGGAATGGCACGATTCCAGCTCACTGCAACCTCTGACTCCCTGGTTCAAGTGATTCTCCTGCCTCAGCCTCCCAAGTAGCTAAGATTACAGGCATACGCCACCATGTCCAGCTAATTTTTGTATTCTTAGTAGAGCCAGGGTTTCACCATGTTGGCCAGGATGGTCTTGATCTGACATGTGATCCACCCGCCTCGGCCTCCCAAAGTGCTGAGATTACAGGCATGAGCCACAGCGCCTGGTCTCTTTTTTGTGTTTTTAGTAGAGATGGAGTTTCACCATGTTGGTCAGGCTAGTCTCGACCTCCTGACCTCAGGTGATCCACCCATCTCGGCCTCCCAAAGTGCTGGGATTACAGGTGTGAGCCACTGTGCGTGGCCCCAATTTTTATATTTTTAGTAGAGATGGGGTTTCATCATGTTGACCAGGCTGGTCTTGAACTCCTGACCTCAAGTGGTCTGCTTGCCTTGGCCTCCTAAAGTGCTGGGATTACAGGTGTGAGCCACTGTGACTGGCCGCCATTCTCTATTTATGGGTCAGGGTGAGAGGCCTGGAAAGGGGCAGAGTAGGGTGGAGGATATTGAGGGCAGGGAAACTTACAAAGTCTTCTGTTGGAAGAGCCCACCAGACTGTGGAGGGGAGGACTCTCTTTGGGGCACAGGGACAGGCCCCCTCACTGCCTCCTTCCCATCCCTCTGGTCTGGCTCTTACTACAGCCTCCATGGATGCTTCTCCTGCCTTCTGTGCCCCTTCCGTGGGCTGGGACATGTCTTGGATTCTGATGCTGCTGCTCACAGTGGGCCAGGGAGTCATCATCCTGGCCCTCAGCATTGTGCTCTGGAGGCAGAGGGTCCGTGGGGCTCCAGTCAGAGGTGAGTCCCTCCCTCCCGGGGGGAAGAAGAGGGCACGTGGGTGGGAGGCAAAGGGCTAGGCTCGCACCCTGCCTTTGTACCCTACCTCCTCTAGGGGAGGGGGCAAGGAACACAGCTCTAAGTTGTCTGCTGACTTCTCTTCTGTATCCCTGATGGCTCCTTCTCCCCAGCTGCCTCGATTCCTCAGTTCAAACCCGAAATCCAGGTCTATGAGAACATCCATTTGGCCCGTCTCGGGTGAGGAACAACTAGGGAACAGAGGCTTAAATCCCGGAGGGGACTGGGGATGGGAGAGGAAACACGGGTTGGGTTGGGGAGGAGCCCTTGTTCCTGAGGACGTGAAAAGTAGAGGTATCCTTAATCCGTCTCTCTGGAAAACCCCACAGCCCACCTGCCCACAAGACCAGGTGATTTTGGTGACATCTGCTGGGAAGTGTGACCTGCTGTTTCGCTGGCCATCTAGCACCTGGAGTATTCCTCGACAACCTTGGCAAGGGGGGCGGGACTGCGAGTTCGACTTCACCGTCCAGCTGGCGTCCAGCAGCCACCAAGCTGTGTATGGGGAGGGTGGGGGACCGAAGGAAAGGAGGAGCATTATTTTGTGATGTCACCTACAAAAAGGTTTGGTCTCCTGTCTTGTAGCAGCAGTGGAGGGATGGCCCTGAGCCCATAGTACTGTGGGGTTGAGGGGAGCCTGAGGTTGCTGGTGGGGGCAAAGAGGATGGGTGTGAGCAGGGAGGAGACAGGAATCTGGAGACTTGAGCAATGGTAGGGAATCCATTGCAGCAGAGCTGAAGGACAAATGGGGAAAACTGGGGAAGAGAGAGAAGGGAAGAAACTCAAGTCAGAGAAAGTGGAAAGAGATAGACAGAGAAAGAAAAAAATAGAAGCACCAAGTGGGAGGACGGAGTGACAGAGAAAATGGAAAGACTCAACCCATCTCTAAATTAAGCCAGATCCCCACTACCCAGTGTGTCATCCTCACAAAGAGGAGAGGGAACAAGCACCTTTAATCAACCCCAGACTTCCTCACATGCAAAGGGAGGGAACTGAGTAGGATAGAGATGCCTGTGCTCAGCTCCCACCCGGGGCCCCTCTTTATCCTTCCTTATCCTAGGCACACACTCTTCCCTGTGGCGCTCTACCAGGGCATTCAGAGCATGTGAGCAGCTATCGCCACTCTGGCACTTCCTCCCTGCTGCCCTGGGGTCACACCCTATTTCCCGGGGGCAGAGGGAGTGTCTACTCGGGCTGGCAGGCCCAGTGGGGGTGTATTATTTATTGGGCCGGGGCCATGCTGGGATGTTTGTGAATCATGGGCGAGTCTGGGCTGGTGAAGCGACGGAGGGTATTGATGCTCCCAACTTGGCCATTCCTCAGTCTCAGGCAGAAATGAGCTGAGCTCCAGCCACACCCTCACAAGCAGCTCCACTGGGTGCCCTTTTGTGTCTCTGCTCAAGCTTGGGCCTTACTGGAGAAAAGCTTTCTCAGAAGTCTCACCTAACGCCTTCAGGCTGCAGGGGCTTAAACTAAGCCATTGGCAGGATAAAGGAAGCACATGACACAGATGGAGAATGAGGGGAGTGCTGTGGTCCAGGTTCCAGCTCCAGCCCAACCCACCAAGCAGCTATAGTTCGCTCTTAGAGCTCACACACACACACAGCAGTATCTGCAGTATTCCTGTACTCCTAGATAGACCTTTTATTAAAGCTACTCTTCATAGTCCCCCAAGCCCTCCATCCTGAGCTCCCGACCTACCACATTAGTCTTTCCTAGCAAGACTCTCCTCCTTACCATACCTGATGCCGCTTGGATCCCTTTGCCTGAGATCCACAGTGTCATCAAAATGCCTGCCTTGCCAGTGACCGGGGCTGACAGGGGGCATCAGCAATGGGCATCTAGAAAAGACAAAAGACACAGAATAGGTGTTCTTTATGAGGCTGGACTCTGGGCAGGTGCCTCCCCAGGCCTTGTGAGGGGTCTGTGAGGGAGTCTCCTGAGAGATCTGGGGTCTCTGTACAAAATTAGGTTGTCGGGCATGTCTCAAAGTGTCTGTGCAGGTGTTTCCAGGGCCGTGGTGATGGCGGCGGAATCCTAGGTTGGGGGCTGCAGATCCGGGCGAAGCTGGCCACAAGGAGGGGCAGGGAGGAAAGGAGGCTGGTGAGCTGCCGTGGGGAAGCGGCCATGTTGCACAGGTCCTGCTAGCAGCAGTGGTGCCGCAGAATGTAGGAGCGCAGCCAGTAGGTGGCATGGCTCGGCAGAGGGCACTGGGCCCTTGGGAGATAGCCTTTTCGCTCGATGATCTCACTCTGATCTGTGGGATGAAGGAGGCATGCTGAGGCGGGGGCCACAGGAAAGGCGGGATGGATGGAGGTAGGGAGCCGCCTGGAGAAGGGCCATTGGACCAGAGCCCTACCTGAGGTGCCGATACTGATGCTGCAAGATTCATCGTCCTGACACTTGGTGGGAACAGGGTAGCAGGATTTGGCCAAGCTGCAGGTGTAACAGCGGAGCCTTCCCCGGGCAGGGGACATGGTGAGACCTGTTGAGGCAGCAGAGATTAGGAGAGCAGGAGAGGCAAACCCTCCCTGTGGGGCAGGCAGAGGCTAGATCCGGAGAGGGATCTCAGAGAGAGGTGACACACGAAGCAGAGAGAGGAAAGCTGTGGAACAAGGGAGAAAAGCAGACAGAAGTAGAAAAAGTGACGGGGCGCAGTGGCTCACGCCTGTAATCCCAGCACTTTGGGAGGCCGACGCGGGCGGATCATGAGGTCAGAAGATCAAGACCATCCTGGCTAACATGGTGAAACCCCGTCTCTACTAAAAATACAAAAAATTAACCAGGCATGGTGGCACGTGCCTCTAGTCCCAGCTACTCGGTAGGCTGAGGCAGGATAATCTCTTGAACCCGGGTAGCTGAGGTTGCAGTGAGCCGAGATCATGCCACTGCACTCCAGCCTGGGTGACAGAACAAGACTCCGTCTCAAAAAAAAAAAAAAAAAAAAAAAGAGACACAGAGAAGGGAGGGGAGACGATGCAGGAAAAGAAACAGAGATGGAGGTAAGAGCGGTACAGGGATTGAGAAATGAGCAGACATGAACAGAAGCCATGAGAATCAGAGACCAACATAAGAAGAATGAGACAAAAAGCCAGACCCAGCAGCAGGGAAGTAGAGGCGGTCAGTGAAAAAGTTAAGTAAATGGCAGCAGAGACAGATAGGAAAATAGAAATTGACATTGACCAAAGGGCCCAGCACAGAAGCAAGAGGTGAAATAAGGGATAGGGGAGACAGGGGTGGGTCAAAGATGCAGCAAGGAGGAGACACTTATTCTCAAATGCTTTTGAAAGGAAACTCTTCCTTTCCCACCTTATCAGGCTGGCCTTCCCAGTGGCTGGTCTCCCTGAAGTCCCCCACTCCCCCAGATCTCTTCTTGGCCTCTTCCAGCTCTCCCACCCCTCTCCTCCCCAGCCCTCAGGTTCCTCCACATGCCCTTGTCCCTGCCCCCAGCCCCCTGACCGCTGAAAGTTCCCCAGTCCACCCTTACCCAGTGCACCACAGAGGAACAGGACACAGAGGAAGATGTTGGAGGTGCCCATGGCCAAACGCAGGGTCAGGAATTGGGGAGAGGTGATCTGCATCCTGAGATCCCGGGATTTGTAAAGTTGGAACATTTGAACAAGACAGGGAGGAACCAGGAAACAAACACACCTAGGGAGTGAATCTGGGGGGCGGAACCGTGACCAGATTCACCAGCCTGACCTGCAGGCAGTGGGGGCCCCCAGCCTGCCCCTGCTAGGAGACTGCCCTTGCCTGGAGGGTCTCCTCTGCTCTCTCAGCGTGTTGTCTCTGTAACTTAGCTTCCTCTCCTGCTCCTGAGTTGTGTCTGTCGCCTTCCCTCCTACTCCTCTCCCTCCCTCTCCATGTCTCAAGCTGCTCCCTGGCTCTCTTAGCTTCTCTCTGTCTTTGTTTTCTCTGTCTTTCCCCCTCAGTGCTTTCATGTCCTTCAAGGTCACCCTCCTAAACAACCCTGGCGTGGATCTATTTGAGTGTAGAATCAACAATACCCCCCCCACACCCACCCACCCACCCACACGCACACACAAAGCCCAGCTGTATAAGGGTGGACCCCACCCAGCTTCAGATCCCTTTGATCCCCCCAAGCTTTAACATTCCTACCCCATAATTATCCCTGACAGCTTTACTACCTTGGAGGAAAGAAATAATCATGGGTGGGGCTGGAGGGCCAGCCGGGTGTGCTTGCACTGGGGAGAAATCACTAGAAAGGAAGGCATGGATAGAATTTGGGGTAGGGGGGTGGTGATAGAACCTGGAGGACTGGGGTTGAAGAAATTGGGAAGGAGGAAGGCCCATCTGGGGAATCAGAGCCAGCATGTACCAGGAGGAGTAAGACTAGGAACAGGGAGTGAAGATAGGGGAGACACAGGTGCCCAGGAGAGCAGCTCTTTTAAAAAACATTGATCTCAGGACCTCTTTACACTTTTCAAAGTTACTTAAGACTCTGAAGAGCTTTTCTTTATGAGGTTATATCAATATTTACTATATTAAAAATTAAAACAGATCATTTAAAGTAGGTATTGATTTATTTAAACAATAAAAATAATAAATTATTGCATGCTAACAAAATATGGTTTTGTGAAAAATAACTATTATTTCCCCACAGCACAGTGAGAAGCTGAGCATTGCTTTACATTTTTGTGAATCTAATGTCAGGCTTCGTGGGAGATGCCTGGGTTTTCCTATCTGCTTCTGCATTCAGTCTGTTGGGATATGTTGTTTTCATTGAAGTCCAGTATATGAAGAAAATCTGATCTTACACAGATAGTTGCAAAAGGAAGACCCTCAAGGACCCTGTGAAAGGGTATCAGGGATCCCCAGGGGTTCTTCTTGGTCCACAGTTTCAGGACTGCTGCTGGAGATAAAGGAGTTTGAGGACTCCAGAGGATGCTGAGGGCATGCCGTGGGGCCCCTCTCTGTCCCCACTGGGGCCCCTGGTGCCTGCTGGGGAAGACTCTTTCCTCCTTTTTTTATAGCCCTATAAAGCTCAAGGCAAGGGGGATATAAGGCAGGTAGAGTCGGGCTAGGGGAGGGGGGTGGGCGGGAGGTAGAGGCGGTCCTGACACGGGCAGACTGCGATGAAACCCCAGTTTGTTGGGATCTTGCTCAGCTCCCTGCTAGGGGCTGCCTTGGGTAAGGAGGTGGCCAGCTAGCCTCTTACACAGGCCTTCTGCCAGCCAGCTCCACTGAGGGCCCAGGTCCAGCGCCTCTTTTCTCCTGCCAGGAAACCGAATGCGGTGCTACAACTGTGGTGGAAGCCCCAGCAGTTCTTGCAAAGAAGCCGTGACCACCTGTGGCGAGGGCAGACCCCAGCCAGGCCTGGAACAGATCAAGCTACCTGGAAACCGTGAGTCCTCCATTTCTCTCTCTTCCCACAGCCTTTCCCTGCCTCCAGCCCCACGTCAATCCTTCTGGTTTCCAGAACCCTCCAGGCTCAGTCTGGCTCTGGGCAGATGGTGCGGCTGTCAGAGGAGAGCAGTCTGTACCCCTTCTGGCTCCTGGCACGGAGCCCCTGAGAGGCCCACAGTCCTTGTGCCCCCACCTCTCCACCTCCTTACTCTCCCAAAAGAGTCTCATAGGCCCATTAGCTCACAGGTGAAGAGCTCTGGCCCTGAAAGGCCAAAGTTAAAACCAAACTTCAAAATTTCAGCATTAGTCAAGGACCAGGGAGGGGTGTGTGTGTGTGTGTGTGTGTGTCTGTCTGTGTGTGTGTGTACATATTCTTAATATTTTATTTTAACGTAATTTTGAATTGACAGAAAAGTTGCAGAAATACTCAACTTTTCCTAATGCTGACATCTTACATAACCATGGTACAATTATCAAAATCACAAAATAACATTGATACAATACTACTAACTAATCTACAGACTTTATTTGATTTAGCAGGATCCTACATTGCATTTAGCTCTCGTGTCTTCTTTGTCTCCTCTGATCTGTGCCAGCTCTGTTTTTGTCTTTCATGACCCTGACATATTTGAAGAGCCCTGATAAATTATTTTATACCTAGAGTTTTAAAAAAATCACTTTTAGGGCCGGTGCAGTGACTCACACCTGTAATCCCAGCACTTCAGGAGGCCGAGATGGGAGGACCACTTGAGCCCAGGAGTTGAGACCAGTCTGGGCAACATAGGGAGACCCTGTCTCTACAAAAAAAAAAAAAAAAAAGATTAAAAAATTAGCTGGGCATGGTGGCACATGTTTGTAATCCTAGATACTCAGGGGGCTGAAGAGGGAAGATTGCTTGAGCCTGGGAGGTTGAAGCTACAGTGAGCCATGATCATGCCACTATACTCCAGCCTGGGGAACAAAATGAGACCCTGTCTCAAAAAAAAAAAAAAATCATTTTTAGGCTAGGCTCAGTGGCTCACACTTGTAATCCCAGCACTTTGGGAGGCCAAGGCAGAAGAGTCACCTGAGGTCCGGAGTTTTCGGTAGAGATGGGGTTTCACTGTGTTAGCCAGGATGGTCTCGATCTCCTGACCTCGTGATCCACCCGCCTCGGCCTCCCAAAGTGCTGGGATTACAGATGTGAGCCACCACGCCTGGCCAAAAAATGTTTTTAAAAAATTAGCCAGGCATGGTGGCACACACCTGTAATCTCAGCTTCCTGGGAGGCTGAGGTAGGAGGATTACTTGAACCCAGGAGTTCGAGGCTATAGTGAGCTATGATTGCACCACCACACTCCAGCCTGAGTGACAGAGCAAGACCCTTTCTCTAAAAATAAATAAAATCATTTTTAGATTTTTTAAAAAAATTTACGTGCCGGATGCAGTGGCTCACGCCTGTAGTCCCAGCACTTTGGGAGGCCAAGGCAGGTGGATAATCTGAGGTCCGGAGTTTGAGACTAGCCTGACCAACATGGAGAAACCCTGTCTCTACTAAAAATACAAAATTAGCCAGGTGTGGTGGTGCATGCCTGTAATCCCAGCTACTCGGGAACCTGAGGCAGGATAATTGCTTGAACCCAGGAGGTGGAGGTTGCGGTGAGCTGAGATTGCACCATTGCACTCCAACTGGGCAACAAGAGTGAAACTCCATCTCAAAAAAGAAAAAATTTACATATACTTGATATACTAAAAATTATTTTATAGAATGTTCCTCAGGCCGGGCACAGTGGCTCAAGCCTGTAATCCCAGCACTTTGGGAGGCTGAGACGGGCGGATCACGAGGTCAGGAGATCGAGACCATCCTGGCCTACACGGTGAAACCCCGTCTCTACTAAAAAATACAAAAAACTAGCCGGGCGAGGTGGCGGGCGCCTGTAGTCCCAGCTACTCAGGAGGCTGAGGCAGGAGAATGGCGTAAACCCGGGAGGTGGAGCTTGCAGTGAGCTGAGATCCTGTCACTGCACTCCAACCTGGGCTACAGAGTGAGACTCCGTCTCAAGAAAAAAAAAAAAAAGAATGTCCCTCAATTTATATTTATCTGATATTTGCCATGATGAGATTGAGGTCACGCATTTTAAGCAAGAATACTACAGAAGTGACGTTGCGTCCTTCTCACTGCATCACATCAGGAGTTTACAATGTCAATGCATTAACTTTGATCACTTGGTTTCAGGGAGGTGTTTTTTGAGGGGGCTGAAAATCCCTTTGGGCTCCTTGAAATCACATCTGCTCTGCCCCAGAAGGCAAGTCCTGAAGCCAGGAGTCCAACACCCCAGTTTCATTCTCTCTCTCAGCCCCAGTGACCTTGATTCACCAACATCCAGCCTGCGTCGCAGCCCGTCATTGCAATCAAGTGGAGACAGAGTCAGTGGGAGACGTGACTTATCCAGCCCACAGGGACTGCTACCTGGGAGACCTGTGCAACAGCGCCGTGGCAAGCCACGTGGCCCCTGCATGCATTTTGGCTGCAGCAGCTACCGCCCTGACCTGTCTCTTACCAGGACTGTGGAGCGGGTAGTGGGAGTAGGAGTAGAGAAAGGAGGAAGGGAGCAAGGGAACAAGGGACATCCGAACATCTAATGTGAGAAGACAGGCATCCTTCTGTGAGTCATTAAAATCTATGCACCACTCTACAGCTGACTGGAAAATTGCATCTATCTTTGGTTGATGGGAGGACTTAAAGGGTAATATGGGGCATCCAGGTTCTAGTTTGGGGGTTACCAAGCAACAGCGGGCTTAATTACAGTGGTGCACTCCTTAACCAACTAAACCCCAAAGGACGATGGCTTCTCTGCCTTCTGTGGCTCCTGGATCCTGTTGCTAGGTTGAATCTTCCTTAGCAATGAGATTCACTGAGTGGGGTTGCCAGGGTTTTGCGAGCCTGAGTCTGGGTTTGCTCCCCTTTCTCCCATTTGCAACTTGGCTCCCAATAGGACTATTTTGAATTGAGAAAAGAAATGTAAAAAGTGTGATAGGTAAAAACTGCTTGGTGCCCTACTTACTAACCAGGCCAGGTGAGGCCTCTGACTCTAACCTGAGAGAAACTGAAGAAACAGGGTCTCGGGCCCCATCCCCATGTGCCTCTCCTATCCTTTCTGGAGAGCCCTCAAGCCAGGCTGCACCTTCTTCTTGGCAATACATCAGGGGTGTGGCCTAAATTTGGGATATGAGTTGTTGTGTGCCACCTGGAGACACTGGAAGGGAGGATGAAGACCTGAAAAACCTGTTTCTCCATTTGCCCCAGCCCAGCCTCCCAGGGAACCTCCCTGAAGGATTCCTGTGTAAGGGTGGGAGATTGAGAGTATTATTTCCTGGGAGGTGACCTGACCCTTAGGTCTTCTGATAATAAATGTGCATTTTATCAGACTCAGACATTTATTACTCAAAACGGAAAGAGGTCAGTATGGGGGATGGGGTATGTATGGGAGCCTGTACAGTGAGGTCATCAGGTCCTTGTGGGAGCCTTCACTGGGGACAAGACAGAAGCCCCATTTCAGGCCCAGATCCCAATCCCTTCTCAAGAAGGGGACAGTAGAGTGTAGGAAGCAAAGTGGGGAGCCCTTCTAGGAGCCAATGGAGGCCCTGGAAAGAAGTGGGAAGGGACCCGGAAAGAGCAGTGAAGGGTGTGAGGTGGGAAGGATGGATGAGGAGACCTCTCAGAACAGTGTTTAATGGGAGCTAGAGAGAGACCATTAAAGAAATGGGAGCTAGGAAGAGACTATTCTGTAAAACCAGGGGATATGGAGACACAGGGAGAGAGGCTCAGGCCAAGGCAGGTGGGAGGAGGGGCAGCCAATGGAATGAGTCTCAGTGCCGCAGCCAGAGGCCAAGGCCAGCCAAGGAGGTAAGGAAGACAAGGCCCAGGGCTGGAGTGGGCCGGGGGCCTGCACTGTTGCAGTTGTCCTTGTTGCAGCAGGTGGTGTTATATGTCAGGCCCAGCTTGCGGTTGGTTTGGTTGAAGGCCTCCTGACAGGGCTCTTCTGGTGTGCCACAGCGCAGATTGGAGAAAACCCACATCTTACCTAGGAGTGGGAATGGGCAGGGAATCAGCTAGGATGGGCACCTGGCATGCCTGTGTCCACCTCCCCACCCCATCCACCCACCTAGGCTTCCTTCCCTCCCAACTCTGTCCCTGGCCCTCCCCTTCTCTTTTCTCAGTCTGATCTTCCTCCTGCACGTCCTTACCCACCACTCCCCCAGTCCCGGTTCTATCACTTGCTGGCCATAAGGCCTTGGACCTGTTACTCTCTCTCTCTCTCTTTTTTTTTTTTTTCAAGACAGAGTCTTATTCTCACCCAGGCTGGAGTGCAGTGGTGCCATCTCAGCTCACTGCAACCTCTGCCTCCCAGGTTCAACCAATTATCCTGCCTCAGCCTCCCGAGTAGCTGGGATTACAGGCGCCCACCACCATGCCTGGCTAATTTTTGTATTTTTAGTAGAAATGGGGTTTCACCATGTTGGCCAGGCTGATCTTGAACTCCTGATCTCAAGTGATCCACCTGCTTTGGCCTCCCAAAGTGCTGGAATTACAGGCATGAGCCACCATGCCCGGTTGTGTTACTGTCTCTTTTTGAGGCCGTTTTCTCAATATAATAATAGCAACCACATCACAGGGTTGTCATGAACACTAATTGAAAAAAAGACATGCAAAGACATAGAATGTTGCACACAATCATCTTTGGCCAAATAATATCATTGCTATAATCCTCTGCTTCTCTGTCTCAGTCTTAGCCCCATTTGGGCCTCAATCCTGGCCATAGAGTCTCCCACCTCCCTGCTCTCCCCACTAAGGAAGGGGATGTTACCAAGGTATGCATGTGTTGTCAGGCATTGCTGTCCTGGCTCCAGGCGGCAGGACTGCCGGTCCACACAGCCCAGCACAGGGACCTTGTAGCAGGAGTGACAGCGAATGTCAGCTGGGAAGACACAAGTCAGGCTGAGGTGGTCTCTGACTTACCTGGGGATAAGCTGAGCTGGGGGCGGGGGTGGAGGGTGGAGAAGAGCCCATCACATAGGTGCTCCAACCTGTTTGGCTGTTTGGTCTAGTAAGCACAGAGCAGGTGAGTGATGCAGGGAAAATGGAAAGTAGGCGGCAGGTAAGGGTAGAGTTGTTGCTTTGTGAAAGACCCACGCCCTACATATCTTCCTTCACTCCACCCCGTTTGGAGATGAGTCAAGAGGGACAGAGCTATGAACAAAAACATGGGGCTGGAGATAGATGGAATGTGAGGAAGATACCATGGGGAAAGAATGTGGGTGGTGAAGGAGGAGATGGAAACTTAAAAGAAGAAGAAATAATAAAAATGAAAATCATGACTGTTACAACACTGTCAGAAATGTCTTGGAACTTGAGGTTGGCGAGAAAGCCATTTGTGGCCAGCTTTAGCAATTTACAATTTACTCTTCACATCCTGGAGCTGGCAAGAGTGTGGGAAGAGGAACCAGACCTGAATAGAATCCTCTCACCCCAGTAGCTCTTCAGCAGAAAGGAATGATGCCTGAGAGACAGATCACCAGATTCCATCCTAGCACCTTATCAAAATGGAGAGGGTGGATACAGAAGGCGGTACCCCAAAGTTCCTGCTTCAGTTAATTCAAGGTTTGGGCAGGCAAGTTTGGTGACGCAGGGTCCAAGGGTGGAGGAGCCTGGTAAGTGCACCTCAGTGAAATCCACCTCACCCTGGAGGTGAGTGGCCCAGGTGTCCCTTCTTCAGAAGGTTCACGAAAATGCTCTATCTCCATGGAGGCTCTTAGATGTCACTGCAACCATCTAGAAAGCTTGTATCCCTGGTAGGGGAGTGGGTATGCAACCCAGGAGGGGAGTAGAGGGTATCTAGGAAAGGCCATGGCTGAGGGACTGAACATCTGAGTCCCTGATGGAGTAGATGGGGAGGGTGGGCTACAAAAGAAGCCTGGGACTGGATGCCTAGGTCTTTGAGAGGACAACTTACTGAGCACAGCAGATAGAGAAGAAGGCAGGTAAGCTAGATTCTGGAGAGCTGCATATTGAAGTGGGGCTGGTTGGGGAACTGGATACCAGAGTTTCCAAAGAGGGGACACCTTGGAGTGGGGAACAGGGGACCCAGAGCCCTGGCAGGTGAGAGAAATGGGTCTGTCTTGGAGGTGGGGAGGATGGATGGAGACCTGGCATTTTGAGAAACAGAGCAAGGAGGCTGTCATAGGGAAGCCTGGTCTTGGTGGCATAGGAGACCTGAGCCAGTTGGGGCTGGGGGTGTTGGGATCCCGAGTGGTGGGTAGGGCAGGGAAGTGGGTAAAGCAGGGTGTAAAGGTCCTGACCAGGCAAACCAGGTCCTTGGGGCCCCCAGGTGCTCACCTGAGACCCAGCAGAGCAGAGCAGACAGGGTGAGCAGCAAAAGGGCTTTCATGGCGAGGATCCTGAGAATGGTGGCAACCACAGCAGCTGCTAAAGTAGAATCCAGCTCTGGGAGTTGAGTGGCCTTTTTGGAACTTATAAACCTAAAGGCTCCTCCCTTCACTGCCTCTGATAGCCCCTCCCTTCCCACTTACTACACAGCTGACCAGAGAAAAGACAAGGGGTGGGGAGGCACTGAGCAGGACAGAGTGGGAAGTAGGGATGGGAGAGAGGGATGGGGGAGGGCAGGTGCCACTAGTGGCCAATGCCATTGTGGTTCTTGGTTTCAGGCCAAGATGCCCTTCCTGGCCCCCTGCTAACAGTCCTGCTGCTGAGTCCTCTGAAGGAGCATCATCAAAGGCCTCTGTGATTTACAGTGTCCATGGTGGTAGCTTCTGCTGGTTCCTGGGAAATGGACAAAAGGATGAGGCCCAAATTAATTGCTGAATTTGGGTCCCTGGGTCCCTGCTGGACATTGATAGGGACATGCTGGTGGAAATTGGGGATGGAATGGGTCAAATTAATCTCCATTCAGGCCCCACTCGGTCTTTCCAATGCCTGCTCAGCCATCAGTGACTCACTGATGGCTTCTGTGATGCCATAGCAGCAGAGGCAGGGGCTGGGGCTACTCATCTAGGGGAGCCACCACAGGTCTGCTAAGTAGGGGCTGCCTCAGGCTCCCATGAAGGTTCTCAGGACGTCACCTCGGCTCCACTTGCACTTGGTGTGACCTTGTTGCTCCAGTCCAGCAGCAGCAATTGTCCTAGGTGTGGCTGTGTGCACCTGCTCCAAAGCACCTCCCTAGTCAAAACCTGCCAACTTGGGCAGGGCACCAAGGCAGGAGGAACAGCATGGGCACAGAGAGGTGAGGTAGAAGCTAAAATAAGAATAGAAATAGTAGGCTGGGGGGTGGTGGCTCATGCCAGCAGTCTCAGCACTTTGGGAGGCCGAGGTGGGTGGATCACAAGGTCAAGAGATCAAGACCATCCTGGCCAACATGGTGAAACCCCGTCTCTACTAAAAATACAAAAATTAGTTGGGTGTGGTGGTGTGCGCCTGTAGTCCCAGCTACTCGGGAGGCTGAGGCAGGAGAATCACTTGAATCCAGGAGGCAGAGGTTGCAGTGAGTCGAGATTGCACTCCAGCCTGGCAACAGAGCAAGACTCTGTCTCAAAAAATAATAATAATAATAAAAATAATAGAAATAGTAATAATAATGGCAAGTACTTACATAGTGATCCTACGTATTCTAAGCAGTTTACATGCATTACTTTATTTCGTTATCACAATACCCTACAAAATAGGGATTTTTGTTGTTGTTGTTGTTGTTTTTGAGACAGGGTCTGGCTGGCTCTGTCGCCCAGGCTGGAGTGCAATGGCCTGATCACAGTTCACTGCAACCAGGACCTCCTGAGCTCAAGCGATCCTCCCTCCTCAGCCTCGTAAGTAGCCTGGATTACAGGCGCGCCTGAAAAGTTAAGCAGGCAAAAGTGTTTATGTAAACTGGCCCGAGCACACATTTTAAGTGAGCACCATCTGAAGACTCTGAGTTTGCCTGCGAGGATTCCCAAAGGGATCTGGGTAGTTGGTGGCCCCGCCCCCTCTCTTATCGGAGCCCCCCAGCCCCTCCGTTCTCCTCACCCCCAACTTCCCTCCGGTCCCCCCCCAACCCGCCCCACGCCGCTGATTCGCTCGCAGCTTCTCCTCACCACATCCCAACCATGGCTGTGTTTCTGCAGCTGCTACCGCTGCTGCTCTTGAGGGCCCAAGGGAACCAAGGGGGTAAGCGATCCCTGGGAGAGTTGTGATAGATGCAGAGGGGCTAAAGCAAGAAAGGGGCCGCCTAGTAGGGTGGGTTGTGTGTGGGAAGATCCAGGATGGCTGGAGTGCAGAAGAGAGAAGAGAAAGAGGAGACGGGATGGGGGGTCGCCTTGCCCTATGGACCGGCCCTAACCACAGCCTCCGGCCTCTCCTAGCTTCTCTGGACGGCCGCCCTGGGGACCTGGTGAATCTCTCTTGCGTAGGAGTCTCTCACCCCATCCGCTGGGTCTGGGCGCCCAGCTTTCCGGCCTGCAAGGGCCTCTCCAAAGGACGCCGACCGATCCTGTGGGCCTCTTCGAGCGGGACCCCTACCGTGCCTCCCCTCCAGCCTTTTGTAGGCCGCCTTCGCTCCCTGGACTCTGGTATCCGGCGGCTGGAGCTCCTCTTGAGCGCGGGGGACTCGGGCACCTTTTTCTGCAAGGGCCGCCACGAGGACGAGAGCCGTACAGTGCTTCACGTGCTGGGGGACAGGACCTACTGCAAGACTCCCGGGCCTACCCATGGTAGGTCCAGGCCTGTGCGCACAAGGGAACTTAACTCCGACACATACCCGGAGGAGGGAAGAGGATGGAAGAGGGCCTTGGCTGGGGGTTCTTGAGCGGGAGAGCTGGCTCTCTCTCGTCAAACCCCTGACCTCAGCATCCCTCCCTGCCATGCCTTTCCCCCAGGGTCCCTGTATCCCCAGCTCCTGATCCCGCTGCTGGGCGCTGGGCTGGTGCTGGGACTGGGAGCTTTGGGCCTGGTCTGGTGGCTGCACAGGTGAGCAGGAGGGACCTGGCCTGGTTAAATGGGAGTGACCAGAGGTGGAAAGGGCAGGACCAGAACCTTCGCAAAAGAAAGAGCTAGACCTAGAGCTCTGGTCCTGTCTTGGCGAAGAATGGGAGAGGTCAAAGGTGGGAGCGAGGCTGCTGGCTGGTGAGTAGAGCCCAGCCAGAGGAGATGAGCTGGAAGTGCAGCAGAGTCAGAGCCTGGGCTGGACTGTCGGTGGGGGTAGAGTCTAAGTTGTTTCTGGTCTGAGCCTTCAAGTTGCTGGACTGTCCTTGGTGCGGCCTGAGTCCCAGGAGAACCAGTGAGACAAGACTGGTGGCTCTCAAAGACTCAAATGTCCCTTACAGGCGCCTGCCCCCGCAACCGATTCGACCACTCCCTAGATTTGGTGAGACTAACTCCACCCCGTTTTCTTTCTCCTACACACCCACTCCCCACCCCTCAATTCCTAAGTCTGAGCCCTTGCTGGGAACAGACATGTTGGTCACCTTCTCTCCATCCTTCAGCTCTGTCCCCCCCACATAGCTCCACTTGTGAAAACCGAGCCCCAGAGGCCAGTAAAGGAGGAAGAGCCCAAGATTCCAGGGGACCTGGACCAGGAACCGGTAAGGGCATGGGGATGGGAAGGGGATGGCCAGAATCTCTGAGGAATATGGACCAAAAAAAAAAAAGGCCTGAACCCCAAGGGAGACTGTGGAGACCATCTTGTCTTCCTGCCCTTCCTCCTCCAGAGCCTGCTCTATGCGGATCTGGACCATCTAGCCCTCAGCAGGCCCCGCCGGCTGTCCACAGTGGACCCTGCTGATGCCTCCACCATCTATGCGGTTGTAGTTTGAAGGGAAGCCCTTACTCCAAACCTCCCAAGCTAGGGGATCCCAGCTACCCATAATCCCTCTCCCCTCCTTGATCCCTCACCTGGAAGAGGAAGGCACCATGGTATAGAAATAAGTGCTAGACTGGGAGTCGGGAGACCTGGGCTCTAGGCTGTCTCTGCCACTGATCTTACTCCTAAACTTACTCACATCTCTCCTATAACCTCCATGTCTCCCTCACCACCGGTGTCGTCTGCATATCCAATCAAGCCCTAGCTCCTATCTCATGACATCAAAAGTCCCAGACAGTTGCCTTATCTCTTCCCTTCCCTTCACAGTCAAGCTTTGGAACCAGGGGCATACACCTGCCTCTTCCATTTTCTTCTCCTTCACTTTATCCCCACTGCTCATCTGTTGAAATTGCTTATCTGCTCTCCATAAGATTGCCAGTAACGTCCTAAGAGCCACACCCAGTAGACATTTTTAGCATTCATCTGGTTTGGTCTCCGATTACTCCATTCCTTTTTTTTTTTTTTTTGAGATAGAGTCTCGCTCTGTCGCCCAGGCTGGAGTGCAGAGGCATAATCTCGGCTCACTGCAAGCTCCGCTTCCCGGGTTCACGCCATTCTCCTGCCTCTGCCTCCTGAGTAGCTGGGACTACAGGCGGCTGCCAAGACGCCCAGCTAATTTTTTGTATTTTTGGTAAAGACGGGGTTTCACTGTGTTAGCCAGGATGGTCTTGATCTCCTGATCTCGTGATCCACCCGCCTCGACCTCCCAAAGTGCTGGGATTATAGGTGTGAGCCACAGCGCCCGGCCTGATTACTCCATTCTTTAAACTCTATTTTACTTTGTTGCTGGTGTTTTCTTTTTGGACTCCTCTTCCTTGCTCCATATCCCTACAGTATTCCCCATCATTCTAGGTTTGTCCCTTTCTGTTCTTCTGGGACACTCTCATCCACAGTCAGTCCTCAGCCCCCACCTCTGCAAATGACACCGAGAACTCTGTCTGGCTCAGATCTCAGATTTGGGATTAACAAACTTCCCCTTAAACATTCTGCCTGACTGACCTCAGGCATTTTGCACTCCGAATGTCAAACCCAACTCATTGTCATCTCTGAAGCTGCTCACTTAATTCTCCTCTGCATTCTCTTTAACAACCCAGTTGCCCAACCCAGAAACTGGGAGTCACGCAGACCTCCTTCCTCTCTTACTCCCACACAGTGAGCCATAAAGTCCAGTCTTTCTATCTTAACATCACTGTCAAACCCACACTCTATTCCATGACCAGTGCTGCCAAGTGAATGTACTCTCCTCACTTCCTTCCTGGATTACCCATAGCCCCACCTCATCCTCCTACCCTTGCTTTCCTCCCTGAAGTCAGAGAGATGCTACTCAAGAGATAACTGCTTCTGACAGCCCTTATTACAGAACTGAAGTACTCTCCTTAGCTTCAGCTCTGTGCCCACATGCCTTGGCTTTGGATACAACATACTACAGCACTTTGTCCACTCTCCAGGCTTATCTCTGTCACTCCACATGCACATCTTAGAAAATGCCAGCCTTAAGAGAATTCTCCCTAGCCCCAAAATGTCTTTGCCCAGTACAATTCCTTCTTTCTGTAGTACCGCTTTCCCTCCTCCACACTATCTGCCTGGCTAATTCTTATTTATCCTCAGTTCAAGTGTGGCCTTCTCTGGGAAGCTGATCCTCCTGGCCCACCCCTTGTATATACTTTGATGCCCTAGGGCACACCACCTTTATTTCCCTCATAGAAACAGCCTTCTGTAAATTGTTCCATCACATCACAACCTGTATTTCAATTTGTAAGAAATTTGCATGTACTGTGAGCTCCCCACCATCAGGAGACCAACCCTTTTGATACCATTACTAAGCCTCAGTAAATGAATGAATGAAAAATGAATGTCCCTGGAAGTGTCATTTCTTTTTCTTTATCAAATAGGGGTGGACTGGTAATCTACCAGTCTCTGAATCATCTGACTTTTAGATAAATTCAGTGAGCAATCCATCCGTACACTCTTTTCTCTGCCCTGGACACACTTCCCACGATAGAAATTCTGTCTTGTCCATCTTTTGCGCAAGTTCCTATGACATGGTTGGGCAATGAGTTGGTAAGTATCTAACAAGTTTTTTGAATGAGAGGCCTTCTTCCCTGCACTGACCCCAACCCCAGGTTTCAGCCCTGCCTTATCCCTTTGACCCAGTAAGACACCAGTCACAGCCCAGTCTAAAAGGTCAATTCTATTTTATTGGTTCTGAGAGGGAGGACTCACCCAGTGGCCCCTATCCTTTTCCCTACACTCTGCCCTCCCCCCATATTGAGATTCTCTCCCAACTACTGCCTACTCAGCATTCTCTATCTAACCCTCCTTCCCCTTCTGCTCCCTATACTATCCTACCCCTGGCCAGCAGTACCCCAAGGCCAGGCCCTCAGCTGTGGGGGCGTGTGCTGAGCACCAAGCAGAGGGAGCTGAGCCCGGCGCCAGCCTTCTCCAGTTCTGAGCAGGACACAGGTACCAGGGTGACATCAGAGAGCTTCTGCAGTGCCTGCACAGGGAGGACATGGAGTGGGGAGAGGGTAGTGAGACCTCAGGCTGAGCCAGGCCACTCTTCCAGCCAGCTCAGAGTGGCCCCACCCAGGCTTCTAGAGAAGGTACCCTTCCTCCCACTAGGAAAGCCTGAAACTCTTTTCTCTGATGGTGCTTGGTGTTGGAGTTCCTGCCCTCCCTCACCTCCTGGCTGTTGGGCAGATCCCCACCTCCACGGTGCAGGAGGAAAGGGGGCACACCAGGCAACCCAGGACGAAGAAAGAGACAGTCAGCAGCTGCGTCATCTGGGAGGGTCAGGGAAGCATATGGGTGATCAGTCAGTACTGCCATTGCCTGGAGGAAAAAGGAAGTGTTGCAGTCTCAGAACCTCTCCACAGCTGAGTCCGCCTGCTCAACCACCACTAAGGGCTAGGGAAAGACTGACATTTGTGCATAATAATGACAGCAAGCACATAGAGCTTACTGTATGTCAGACACTAAGTACTTTAGTTACCTTTGCTAATTTCCACCTTGGAATCACATGCAGTTATTTTCAACCTCCTACCTTCCCCAGCCCCTCCCCTTATCTGTCCTATCCATCCTTAGAGTAACAGTTTAGGTGCCAACTTTGGGGTTTCCTGAAACTCCGGAATAGCAAATTAATCACCCCTGTTCCTAGTCCCGCTGTTGTAACTTCTTATTTACTCGTGTGTTCTTTCATATAAGATGGACAGCCCAATGAGGGCAGGGGTTGGGGCTAATTTCCTAAGCCTCCTAGCTCCCTGCCTCCCTGGCCCAGAACCGCGCCCACTTTCGTTGGCCCCGCCCCCTCCTCACCCGGACAGCCTTTTGGGCAGCTTCGCTGCTGCCTGCCACAACAGTGCGAGGTCCCCCCATGCCGCAGAGACCACGCAGGTGTGAGGGACCCGAGACCGGCACAGTGGAGACGGCGAAGTCCTAGGGAGAGCGAGGGGAGGTTTTCAGGGGCGCGGGAGGGGTGATGGGATATCCTCAAACATAGGCTGCTCTGTGCCTCTCATTTTCCCCAGCGGGCTCCCAGGCCTTTCCGACCCCCCACCTGCACCCCGCTCCCTCCCTAGGCGGGTCCCGCTCCGCACCCGGAACGTATCCGCCACGATCTCAGCTCCTCGGTGATTGGTCCATTTGGAGAGGCCTACGAAAAACTCCCGGCCTGAGTCCGGGAGGCCGCGGAGGTTTGAGGGCGGGAATGAGTTGGAAACAAGGCTCGAGACGGCCGAGTCTCCCAAACTCTACTTCCCTGTGCCAAGACCCAGCTGGTGCCGCCCACCAGACTCACCGGTGAAGAGAACGTCAGTGCCATCCAGCGTCGCGTTCTCGTCTCCTATTTCCACAATTCGGAGCCCCAGGTCTTGCAGGGCTTTGCGGACTCCATCGACCTTAGGATAGGAGAAGAGGGCACGGAGCTGTGACACCCCCGTCCCCAATTCTTCCCCAAAGCCCCGACATCCAGCTCCTCCTGTCCTTCCCTATACCACACACTCGCCGTGGCGCTCACCTCTGGCCTACGAGCGGGGCTCCAGGGTCGCGTGATTAGGGCCGTGTCCCCTTGGATCACGGCTGTGTCGCCAAGCAGCGGTCCCAGCGGCAACGACTCCTCAGGTGGCAGTTCTAGCAGCTGTAGCCCCAGTCGCTGCCTCAGTTTACCTCCCAGCACCCCGTGCTCCCTTTGGGCTTTGGCCAGATCCAGAGCCGGAAGGCCAGCCCCCGCATCTTCCCCCGACGCCAGGCTCTCTGGGACTCCCCGGATCAGGGCATGGGAGCAGCGGCCCAGCCCCTCCCCCGGCGTCCCCATCCCATCCACACAGAAGCCCCCTCCAACCGCTCGAATTTCTTAGTTTTCTTGTTTCTTCACCTGTCTGGGAGAAGAAACAGAAAAGGAGGAGACAGAGAAAGACACATGCAGACAAGGGCGTTGGGGGTGGTTAAGAGCGCCCAGGTCTTCCTCCTGCCATCTCTGGGCGTCCCTCCCACTCCGCCCCACCCCCTCCAGACCTTCTGCTCCTGTCGACCCCACTCTACCCAGCACCCTCAGGGGTCAGATTCTTTAAGAGGAGCCTGAGGAACAAGGCTAGGGTGTCTAATCTCCAAAACACCTGTTGCCCCTGCTCGGGGGCTTCGTGAGGTCCCTGTCGGGCGCCCCTCTTGGCAGCCACTAGGATGCGCTCACTCCCCAAAAATGCAGCAGCCCCGCCCCCTTAACCCTCAGCTGCTCGCTACGGTAGGGGCTTGAAGTCCGGCCCGGGACCCGCAGGGGTTATGGGACAGAAGGAGAAAGCTGGAGAGTCAAGGGCTGGGGGATGGAAGTCTTGAATACCCGAAAGAGAAGGGAAAAAAGGTGGGTAGGAAGGGAGGAGTTCCAGCCTAAGGAGTTAAGCATCCTCTCTCCGCCCTGGCCGGTCACGCTGCCCCTAGCAAGACCTAGTATAAACCGGACTGAGTCCCAAAGGACTGGGAGAGGTCTAAAACGAAATGCGAGGGGCGGGGAAACAGGGGGCGTGGTTCCGGGGCGCTGGCGCTACTCCCGGCTCCAGGGCCGGGTTCCCCGTCTGTGTCCCAAAGTCCACCCCGCCTAGCTCCGCGCCCAAATGCCGGCTCCCCATACTTTGTCCGGTGCAGGCATGGGCCCGGCACCCCCAAACTCCGGCCCCCATACGGTTCAGGGCCTCCCACCCAAGACTCACCTCCAGCGGCCACCCCCACTCCTGTCGCGCTGTGATCTCGGCTGGGGCCCCACCCCCCGAGGATAGAGTTGGTGGAGAAGGGAGTCCCCGTCTTCAAGCCTCAGGGACTAGGAGCTCTGGCTTTTAGGGGGTCCTTGGGTAGGCGAGCTCATATACTACGATGGGGCGGGGGCGCGACGGTCTGGCGGCTCCGGGGCATTGTCTAAGCGGGACGGGGCGGGGCTTCTTTGGGCCACGCCCATTCCGCCCTGCTAAGCCGCGCCCACTACATCCAGACTGCGTCCCCTTTGCCAGAAATCGGCGCCGCCCAGCGAGCGCTGCCCAGGCCCACCCAGATCTGGCCGGCCCTAGTGTCGGGGCTGCAAATGCTTCGTAGACCTCACAACAGCGCAACGGCGGACCGGCACGAAAAATAGCCCCCACCACAAACATTTCCCTTCTTAATTCCTGGCTTCTGCCCTGAGCTCAAGATCACTGACCCACCCCTCATTCCATATCACCCACACTTCAAACCCCCAATGCGTAAAAACACTTGATTTTTATTCTGTATTTTATTACTGAAATATGTTGTTCTACCCATCCCATCCCACAATAAAAATCTCACTCAGGCCCCCCATTTCTTTCCCTCATCCCCTCTTCCATCACACCATCCCGGAATAAGTGATCCAGGATTCCCTGACCACTGGCCATTTTGGAGTGTGTCCATTGGGTAGCAATGTGGAAACCACCAGGGCCTTTGTGAAGAAAATAGAGGGGGTTGAGGGAGTCCCAGGAGGGGCTTATTTGAGGGCCTTGGCCACTTGCTCATAGGCGAGCTCGATCTCCTCATCATCTGGACAGGTGGAAGCGAATTCTTCCCGCGCGTAGGCATTGCTCAAGTACCGATGCACTCCCCGGAAGACCTCGGGGATGGTGAATCCCCGGTACTTCTTACACACCACCTGAGGATGGGGAGAGGAGAGGGACCAACATGTTAGCCCCAGGGAAGCCACCTTGGCTGCTACGCTGGCCTTTCCCTTCTCCCCAGGCTGACATGATAAAACCAGCTCAACTCCTTACTGTCTTGTACCATCGTTAGCCCTCCTTTTCACTTACTGAAATCCTGGCTTTTAATAACCAGCCATTTTTCCTGAGTTTTTAAAACCTGAGATATAATTTACATATCATAAAATTCTCCTCTTGAATTTCCACAGTGACTTTTTTCCCCCATACCACTTCAGGCACTGACACAGTGACTTTTGTCCTTATTTTTCATCAGACTTTTTTTTTTGAGACGAGGGAGTCTTGCTCTGTCACCCAGGCTGGAGTGCAATGGCATGATCCGGGCTCACTGCAACCTCCGCCTCTCAGGTTCAAGTGATTCTCCTGCCTCAGCCTCCCGAATAGCTGTGATTACAGGTGCCCACTGCGGATAATTTTTGTAATTTTAGTAGAGATGGGGTTTCACCATGTTGGCCAGGCCGGTCTCAAACTCCTAACCTCAGGTGATCCACCAGCCTTGGCCTCCCAAAGTGTTGGGATTATAGGTGTGAGCCACTGTGCCCAGCCCATCTGACTTCATCATATATTCTTAACTTTCTTTTTTTTTTTTTTTTTTTTTTTGAGACGGAGTCTCGCTCTGTCGCCCAGGCTGGAGTGCAGTGGCGCGATCTCGGCTCACTGCAAGCTCCGCCTCCTGGGTTTACGCCATTCTCCTGCCTCAGCCTCCTGAGTAGCTGGGACTACAGGCGCCCGCCACCGCGCCCGGCTAATTTTTTGTATTTTTAGTAGAGACGGGGTTTCACCGTGGTCTCGATCTCCTGACCTTGTGATCCGCCCGCCTCGGCCTCCCAAAGTGCTGGGATTACAGGCGTGAGCCACCGCGCCCGGCCTTATTCTTAACTTTCATGTGAATATTTTATTGTCTCAGATTTCAACCCTTTGAGAGCAAGGCCCAGTCACCATACACTTGTGTATATTTCAATGCTTAGTACATGGATGTTCACTACATAGTTGTGTGGCAGACTGACGTCAGGCCCATGTTGCACAAACTAAACCATAGCTTTGAGGCTATGACAAAAACATGGGAACCAGCAGTTTTGATCTTCCACAAGAGGAAGTGAAGATTGAAGCTATAAAGAAAGTTAAAGCTTTGACTTTAGGAAAAGCCTGCTCTATCTAATCTGGGAATTTGGCAGTGATACCGAGACAGGAAGAGCATTCTTCAAAAGTAATACTGGGATGTATTCCTCTTTGGTAGTCTGTTTGCACCCATGACTTATATCATGGAATATAATTATCTCAAGCAGTGGTCTTGCCAGCAATGACTGCTGCAAAGGACTGGGGTGGGGTCTGCCATTGGTAGCAATTTATAAAAACCACAATAAGAAAGAAGCCATCTTCAGAGTGGTTGTCAGGGGAAGCCCATGTGGGAGCTCCTTAAAGGGCCATCCCAGTGGTCATCCTCTCCTCCCGCAATAACCACACACCTGTACTATGTGTAACTTTGGCAACAGGTTGCAGTCAGCCAGGGTGAGCTCGTTGCCATCCAGAAACTTCCTCTGAGAGACACCTTCATCTTCAGCACTGGTTTCATCCACTTCTTCTGGGAGGGGCGATGTTAAGTAATTGTCTAAAACCTTCAGGGCTTTCAGGAGTCCCTTCTCCAGATCTGTGCAAGAGAGGGAATTGATTAGAACTTCAGGAAAAGATTGACATAGTCTGAAAAGGCCCGTTGGGGGTAGATACTAATGGTGAGTCCAAAATAATAATAGCTAACACTCATTTACTTTTCTATGTGTTATTCTAAGCACTTTACATTTTATTTTATTTTACTTTATATTATTTTATTTTAGATGGAGTCTTGGTCCGTTGCCCAGGCTGGAGTGCAGTGGCATGATCCCGGCTCACTGCAGCCTCTGCCTCCCATATTCAAATGATTCTCCTGCCTCAGCCTCCTGAGTAGCTGGGATTACAGGTGCCTGCCACCACACCTGGCTAATTTTTGTATTTTTTTTTAGTAGAGCCCAGTCATGTTGGCCAGGCTGGTCTCCAATTCCTAACCTCAGGTGATCCGCTCACCTCGGCATCCCAAACTGAGCACTTTACATTTTAAAAACTGATTTATATCGCCAGGTGCAGTTGCTCACGCCTGTAATCCCAGAACTTTGGGAGGCCGAGGCAGATGGATCACCTGAGGTCAGGAGTTCAAGACCAGCCTGGCCAACATGGTGAAACCCCGTCTTTACTAAAAGTACAAAAATTAACTGGGCATGGTGACGCACGTCCGTAATCCCAGCTACTCAGGAGGCTGAGGTAGGAGAATAGCTTGAACCTGGCAGGTGTAGGTTGCAGTGAGGTGACTGAGACACTGCACTCCAGCCTGGACGACAGAGTGAGACTCTGTCTCCAAAAAAATAACAAAACAAAAAACTTATTTATATGAAATTGTTATCCTAATTTTGTGGATCTGGAAATGGACTTAGAGGTGAAATGATTGCTCAAAATTATACAGCTAGTTGGATTTGTACTCAGGCAATCTGGATCTAAAGTGATGATTGTTCTTAAGCATAATCCTATTCTGCCAGAAAACAGGCCAGCAGACAACTAATGTCCCCAGTGGAGCAAAAGAGGCTAGGGAACAAATGAGAAAGGCTTAAAAGTCCTGGCCAATAAAAATGCAGGGAAATACAGAGGTAAAGCAAAAATGGGAAGCTGGGGGAAATTTACCAACATCTGCTTCATCTCCCTGATATCGGAACTTCCAGGTGCCCCTAATGTCTCCTACCCGCTGGGTCCTCTCTATTCCTCCCAGGACCCAGGCCTCTGACCCACAGGACTCACTATCATTGAGTGCTGGGTTTGAATTCTTGATGTAGGCAGAAAATTTGGCAAATATGTCCAGCCCAGCAGTGTTGGACTCAGGGTTCAGAGCTGCCAGCTTGGGGTACCTGAAAGCCAATGGGAAAAATGAGGTAAGATGTCTTCCTGGGAGGAACCTCAGCTAGCTCCCCTGCCCCAGCCCCACCACCATCTCTGTTTCCCATTCTGCTACCTGTCTGTTTCCCAGAATCTCCCTGCTCCACCTCTCCACTTTCTGAGTGCCACTATACCTGGGAGGGCACAGCACTGCCTCCAGAAATTCCTCAATCTTGTTGGTGTCTGTGTGCACTTCAGTGCCATACAGCAGGAATGGGAGCTGCCCTCCTGGGCACAGCTTCTGCACTGTCTCAGTCCGCCTGGAGAAAGGATTAGGCATCAGGACTGGAAATGAGGGTCAGGGAGAACCAGAAAGGGGGAATGGAGGACGTGGGATAAGAAAGGGACTCCAGGAGGAGGGCAAAAATGTTCACGACAGAAGGACTCGGGTGCGTGAGTGTGTGTTTGCACACATGTGTACACAAGGGGTGTTTCAAGGAACAGAAGCAGGCCTACCTTTTGGTGTCAACGGTGGTAACATTGAAGGTGACTCCCTTGAGCCACAGTACCATGAACAGTCTCTGGGAGAACGGGCAGTTCCCAATCTTGGCCCCATCACTACCAGCCTGAAAAGCAACCCCAACCCAAGGTTATGCCTGGTGCACCCCACCAATCCCTAGGCCAGTCTCTGCATTCCCACTCCCAGACCAGCTGTTTTCTGCCTAGTCATGACACATACACTGTCCCCTCACTATGGGCTCTTCGCCCTTGGGCCTGGGTCAAACCTAAGGCAGATCAATAGGAAATTTTTTTTGCAAAGGCAGGCTTCTGGTTCCCCAGAGACTGAGGACAGGTGGGAGGTAAGTAAAGGGAGGAGGTCCTGGAGAACTTGGGAGGATCTGAATCCTAGAGAGGGAAGGGTGTGGAACTTCAGTGAGGCCAGAGTTGTAGGCTAGAAGCCTGGATTTCTGGGTTCCTGAAGGCAGTAGAGTCTGAAGACAGGAGAGGTGGGGTGGGGTCTGGGAGCCAGAGCTTTGGTTCTCTAAACCTCCAACCCAAGCTGTCTTTGGCAGCCGGGTAGGGAGTCTAGTCAAGGGGCCCTGGGCCTTGCCCTAGAGATATGGAGGGCCCCACAGAGAGGGGCTGCCCTCTAATTAGCAAGTAGTGACCTCATTGGCCCAAGGGACACCTCCCCCTAAGCTGAGGGTGATTCATCTCTCTGTCTCCAGCTTCCTTCCTGTCAAGGATGTGGGGGAAGGGACCATGAGGATGAGGCCTGGGCAGCTAAGGCTACCCCCTAACCCGCTGCCAGGGTCTCCCAGCACAAGTCCTCTGACTGCAATAACTATCCTCTCACAGGACACAGGGCCGGAATCTCTGCGGCACAGCCTCACCCAGGAGTAAAAATAGCCCCAGAGGCGAATGTGAGGGTGAGGTGGGGACCACACCTAAGGGGGTGGACCCAAGCACACTCTGACTTCCCCCGGCCCAGGGAGAGGGAATGGCTGCCCGAGAAACCCAAGCACAAGGGAGAGGGAGACACAGGCAGAGACACACAAAGATGAGAGAAACAAAAGCGGGGAAGGGGAAAGAAAGGCGGCAGGAAAGTGGAGGGTGGGGAGACATGCATGCCAACAGAGAGACACAAACAGAGCAGAGAGGAGGACGCTGTTACAGAAGGGAGAGAGGGGCATAGACAGGAGGTCCCCAGACTGGGGAAAGAATGCAGCAGCGGTAGGGAGGGGACCGGCCGCTGGAATCAGAGGGGAGCTGGGCAACACCGAGAAGCCTGCTGCCTGCAGTTTTGCTACCCAAATGCCATAGGACCATCTCTCCTCACCCACACCCGCAGAGAGAGGAGAGAGTTGGGGCAAGTCTTCTACTTCTCCAACTCCCAAATCCCAAAATGCCCTAACTGAGCTCTCTTCCTCTATGTGATCTCTCTCCCACCCATCCTTGTGGTAGCTACTCACGTCTTCTTGCCACCTCCCCTTCTCTCCCTTTCCCCAGTCCTGCGGATATTCGATGCCACCCCATCACCTCTCTAGCTCTGCTTTTCGAACTCTGATCCCAGTCTCCTGTTTTGTTCCACCCCCTCAAAGCTTCCCAATTTACTTGCTCTCACTCTCAGGCCTCTCTCAACACACACTCTTCCCTGAAATGTCTCCAGCCACACACACACACACACCCCTCCCCTGCTACACTACTCACCCTCAGATCTTGTAGGGACACATGTCCTAACTGAGGTTCCCCTCTGTCCCTTCTAAACCCTGCTGGGCCCCCACTGTCCCTTCACCAGCTTGCTCCCTACCCCACCCCACTCTCACTTTTGGGAATTCTCCTTTTTCTCTACTTCCCTTCTTTTAGGCTGCTAGAAACTTGCACTTTTACAAACTTTTCAGGGTTGATCCTAGAACTCTCATTACTTGCTAACAAGTTAATGTCTTCCCCTCTCAAAACCACCCCTCAACCAAAGAGGGCATGTGGGATTGGGGGTGGGAGCCAAGGAGGGAAGGGATTAGGGAGTTAAGGCTGGACCGAGGGAAACGTGGGAGTTGGCTTCCAGGAATTTGGGTGGCTGAGGAGAGAAGCGTTCTTACCTTCACGAACAATTCGACCTGCGGTTGTTCTTCAGCCATGGTTGCGTCGGGGACCAGGAAGTGGCCGTCGCTGGGGGAACTGGGAGGGGCTGGGGCCAGGGAAGGCGGGTCTCACACTCAGGGATTCTCTCCCCTAGACCCAGGGCTGTCCCTTCAGTGCAACACAAGCTCAATCAGACCCTATTTGCTCCCAAACTCGGCCTCCCCACCAGCCCAACACACCCCACACCCAGCTCCTCCAGCTCGGTCCCCTCCCAGGCTGGATCAGAGAGCCGCTGACTCACCGAGCGGCCCCGCCCTGAACCTGGGGAGGGGACTGGAGGGGGGCGGGACTCGACGATGTAGGGAGTGGGTCCGGAAGGGGAATCCTCGGATCTCCCACAGGATGGGGATGGGGGTGTTAAGGAGGAGTCCTGAAAACCTCCTTGTTTGTCCGACTTCTCCTGAACACAAGACTCTTTTCTGCCTCAGTTTCCCTGCTTCATTAACCTGAGTACAACCCAACTGACCCTCATATAAAAAACTTGACACTAGCAGCTTAGGCACACCCGTGAAGATCCAGGGATGCGGCCTTTGAATGGAAAGGTGGTTGTTTAATCCTCCTGCATTTCTTCCAGACTCCACTCCAAATTCTGGGTTGCTGGGACTGTGGTCTGAGAGAAGAACTCGGAAGTGGAAGGCTGGGACTGCAGATAGGAACCGTTAGCCATGCAGCCTGGGATTAGGGAAGGGGTGACGCCAGCACTTCCTGAGCTGCCCAGACTGGTGTCTCAGTAGGTCCTGTGCCCCCCACAGTCTACTGTCTGCAGGCCCAGCTCAGCACTAAGATTTGCAGTCCTTGTGGCCTAGACTTGGGATTGGGTATAGAAAGTAGAGTTAGCGGCCGGGCGAGGTGGCTCACACCTGTAATCCCAGCACTTTAGGAGGCCGAAGGGGGTGGATCACCTAATGTCAGGGAGTTCAAGACCAGCCTGGCCAACATGGTGAAACCCCATCTCTACTAAAAATACAAAAACTTGTCAGGCGTGGTGGTGAGTGCCTGTAATCCCAGCTACTCGAGAAGGCGGAGGCGGGAGAATCACTTGAACCCAAGAGGTGAAGGTTGCAGTGAGCCGAGGTGGTGCCATTGCACTTCAGCCTGGGCAATAAGAGCGAAACTCTGTCTAAAAAAAAAAAAAAAAAAAAAGAAAAGAAAAAGAAAATAGAGTTAGGGATAGGAAGGGAGATGACCAAGTCTTTTGCAAAGGAAACAAAAAGCTGAGGGAAGGGGCTTTGTCGCAGGGAGAGGTCTGTTCCTGTAGCTTGGTCAGCTTTGTGCTTCCACTTATGCTTCCTATTGGGGCCCCTTCCTGTGCCCTTTGTCCTCTTCTCACTGACAGGTTGCCTTGGAGATGGGGCAGAGGGGTGGGATTATCATGGCCCTGAGACAGAGCTGCCCCAATCCTGAAGTATGTGTATAGGGGGTGGGGCAGGGGTGTTGTTAGCTGGTCCTGTCATGGGCATAAAGAAAGATCAGACAGAATAGTGGGAGTGGAGTCCTTGGGGACACCTAAATAAATAAGTGGGGAGGACACAGGAGGAGCAGCTCTCTACCCAGTAACCTTGATTTCTATTAAACCTTTTATGACCTGCTGAAAAAATAAACCTGGAATTCCAGCCTCCATATCCTGAATTTCTCTCCTGTCCAACCATCCCTTTTTTATCCTGCTCTTCACCCTCTGTCCAACAAAAGACCTGGTTTTCAGTTCCAGAAAACCATGGTGGAGTGCAAGAACACAGAAGCAAAACAGGGCTTGAAACTTAAAGAAAGGGAGAGACTTGGGGGAGGAGTGGGGTGGAATGACGTGATGTGCTGCTGGAAACCAGCAGTTGGTGGTTTCCTCTTGTGCTTCCTCTTCTGTGGGTTTTATCTTGCCTGTGGGAGGGCCTTTTTCTCTCCTTCCGACAGAAAGGCTATCTTTGGTGTTTGTTCCCTTGAACTGTAACATCCTATAAGGATATGATTCCATGACTATATGTGTGTGAATTCCCTCTATGGTGACCCTCAAAATCTGCACACAGGACCCCTTCCCACTGAGGGGAGGGGATCAAAGCAACTCTACTTCTCAGGGTCCTCTCCTGTTCCAACTGGTCTGTGTCCAAGAGAAGCCTTAAGTAAATGGGGCCAGCTTGAAGATCAGACAGGTTTGGCAGCCTCTCCCCTGCCTCTCTTTTCTCTCCTACAGCTTTATAGCTACAGCTGCCTTGATATCAATAATGACTTTGGCTGGCTGGCATGACTACCTACCGGGTATCGTGCCTTAATTTACCAGGTGACAGGCAACACTGCCCTCTCCTGAAACCATTCAGCAGAGCCAGGGCTGTACCCCCAAATCCTGCATCAGAGGTTTCCCTCCATCTCACCTCCTTGCCCCTGCATTTCTCCTATCTCAGTAGCTCCTCTTTCCCTCTCCGGGCTTCTCTTTCCACTCCCTCCCCTTCCTGGGCTTGGTAAACCAGTTCCTAATCTCTTCACACCCCTGATTGGAAGGTGGGTCCCTCCCTGACACTCCCCAGAGCTGTCACCAACCTCCTCCAAGTTTCTATGGCTCCATTGCTCAACAAATTTGCCAGGGGTAACCATTAACCCAGCCCTTAACTCTGTTCCCCCACTTTTCTTGCTAGAGGAGATTTTCCAATTACTGGTTAGCACAGCTAGGTCATCTCACCCCCACCATCTTTCCTAACTTCTTGGGTTGGGGGGCTGGGGAGGAATCTCCCCATCTCAGGGTATTAGGAACAAAGCTGGGGAAGATGGTGCATTTAAAGGGAATATCCTTCCTTCCTTCCTTCCTTCCTTCCTTCCTTCCTTCCTTCCTTCCTTCCTTCCTTTCCTCCCTCCCTCCCTCCTTCCTTCCTTCCTCCCTTCCCTCCCTTCCTCCCTCCCTCCCTCCCTTCCTTTCCTTCTTTCTCCCTCCTAACCTCCCCAGCAACACACACACACGCACAAATAAGCTTTATGGAGCAGGGACTTCGTTATGTTCACCGCTTTGAGTCTATCCCCTGGCCCAGAATAGGCACTAAATAAATAGTTGCCGAATGCATGAATGATACCTCTGTCTTCAGGGGTGTGTAGATGTGCGAAGAGGTATGGGCATGTCCCAATAGGGGTGTAGGTGTTCTTCTGATCAGATCTACTTCTCTCTGCCAGAATTTGATGTAATTCGAATGCTTCCACCTCCACTTGAGGGGTTTAAATAATAAACTAGGCCCCGTCGTGCCATTATGGGGGTGGTCATACCCTGCACCCAGAAACAGGCACGGTAGGAGGGCTGAGGCAGGAGTCCTGCTTGTTTCCGCTTATTTGAAACATCGCTCATTTAGGTCTTACTTTGTTTGCCAGGCACTGTTCTAAGCTCTGTATAAATATTAACTCAGAGGGTACAAATATTAACTTAGAGTTGTTGCAGGGGGGGAAAAAAAAAAGCGCCTCTGGCTCTTTAAGGTTGGCCTCCTCCTCAAACTCCCGCAACGCTCCCAAACCCCTTCCAGGGACTGAGACTACGGCCCCTCGTCCGACCTTCTCCCGGGCTTTCCACTGCGTCAATCAAAGCCCAGAAACAGAGAGGGCTAGAGGCCCGGCTGCTAAGCAACGGCAGAGGGCGGGAAGTTTGAACGTTCTGGACCCGCCCCGAAGGCGAATAGGCCAATCAGCGTCCAGATTCTTCAGCCACGGCAGTCTGCTTCTCCTCCTCGCCCTGTCGGATCTCTAGGCTGGATCCGGGCCTCTCCAATCAATAGCGGCTAGGAGGGCGGGGGGCGTGCGCGCGCACCTCGCCCACGAGCCGGCGCGCTCCTCCTGCAGGCTCCTGGCGGTTGGTCAGCGGGGCGCTCTCCCGCGTGTTGCGACTCAGGTTACTGAAAAGGCGGGAAAACGCTGCAATGGCGGCAGCTGGGGGAGGAGGAAGATAAGAGCGTGAGGCTGTGGTCCTGGCGCGTGGTTGGCAGAGGCAGAGAGATAAGACGTGCACGATCGCCCCACAGGGCCCTCAGACCACTTCCTTCCAAAGTGCAACCTCCGCGTGACAGGAATGAGGGTGGGGCGCGTGGAGTTTCCCACAATCTGTACTTTAGTTACAAACCTGAAAATTCACCCACTGTGCCCACAGCTCTCCACGCCCGTCAGCCCTGCCACGCAGGCCTGTCGCAGAAGTACTTAGTGCTTTGCATTCTGCGCACCAGCCTACCCCGGACTTCTCCGTGAATCGTTGCTGCCGAACTGCTCTTTTTGCATCCGCAGAGCCTCCAAGCTCATGGCCTCCTTAGGAGTGAACCCAAGCAGGACACCGCAGGGGCCGGGACCTGGGGCGGCCTCCTCTGGCTTCTCCAGCCCGGCCCCAGTGGCGGGCCCCAGGGAAGCCGAGGAGGAGGAAGTTGAGGAGGAGGAGGAGCTGGCTGAGGTCTCTGAGGGGAGTAGGAACTTGAATGGAGAATTGATGGGAAGTTACAATAAAAGAGGGTTGGGGGCCGGGTGCGGTGGCTCACACCTGTAATCCCAGCACTTTGGGAGACTGAGGTGGGCGGATCACCTGAGCTCAGGAGTTCGAGACCAGCCTGGACAACATGGCGAAACCCCGTCTCTACTAAAAATACAAAAACTAGCCGAGCGTGGTGGCGCGTGCCTGTTATCCCAGCTACTGGGAAGGCTGAGGCAGGAAAATCACTCTAACCTGGGAGGCGGAGGTTGCAATGAGCTGAGATTGTGCTACTGCACTCCAGCCTGGGCGACAGAGCAAGACTCCATCTCAAAAAAAGAAAAAAGCAAAACAAAAACAGGGTTGGGAAGAGCTGGGCAAGTCTCTTACCTCCTGAGTGGCTATTTCACATTCACTAAATGGGGGTGATGATACCTATCTCAGATATTTGATAAATGATTACATTACATAAAGCATGGCAAACCCTACACTGGAGTGATTCCAATAGTAGTTTCCTTTCTTTCTTGCTGGACAGATCCATCTGTGTGTGCTGTGGAATTCAGGATACATGGGCATTGCCTACTATGATACTAGTGACTCCACTATCCACTTCATGCCAGATGCCCCAGACCACGAGAGCCTCAAGCTTCTCCAGAGAGGTGGGGACGGAACCAGGATTTCCTCTGCTCTCTGGGATTGCAAATGTGTTACACACACACATTTTTTTTTTTTTTAGAGACAGAGTCTTACTCTGTTGCCAAGGCTTGAGTGCAGTGGCGCAATCTCGGCTCACTGCAACCTCCGCCTCCTGGGTTCAAGCAGTTCTCCTGACTCAACCTCCCGAGTAGCTGGGATTACAGGCGTGTGCCGCCACACCCAGCTCATTTTTTTGTGTGTGTTTTTAGTAGAGATGGGGTTTCACCAGGTTGGCCAGGGTAGTCTCAAACTCCTGACCTTGTGATCTGCCCAACTTGGCCTCCTAAAGTGCTAGGACTACAGGCGTGAGCCATCACGCCCAGCCACGTTTCACTTACATTAACTCACCTCACTGTCTAGCATATTTTGTGTTGCTGTAAGGAAATACCTGAGTCTGGGTAATTTGTAAAAAAAAAAAAAAAAAAGTTTTTATTTGGCTCATGATTCTGGATGGTTGGAAAGCTCAAAATTGGGCATCTTCATTTGGTGAGGGCCTCAGGCTGCTTCAACTCATGGAAGAAGGGAAGGCAGGGTGTGAAGAAGCAAGGGGGAGACAGATGCCAATCTTTTTTTGACAACCAGCTCTGTTAGGAACTAATAGAGTGAGAACCACTCACACATACCCACCAACACACTCCAGGAAGGGCACTAATCTGTTCATGAACGATCCACTCCCATCACCCACACACCTCCTGCTAGGCCCTGCCTCACAACACTATCACACTGGGGATTAAATTTCAACACAAGATTTGGTGGGGACAAATCACATCCAAAGTATAGCACTGACTCAATATATTTTACAGTTGCCTCACAGAGGCTCCATCTTTTGTTTTTACTAATTCATTTCATTATTTAACAAATATTTGGGAGGTTGTTTTTTGGTTTGTTTGGTTGCTCTTTTTTGAGACACTGTCTCGCTCTGTCACTTAGACTGGAAGTGTAGTGGTGCGATCTTGGCTAACTGCAACCTCCGCCTCCAGGATTCAAGCGATTCTCCTGCCTCAGCCTCCCGAGTAGCTGGGATTACAGGCATCTGCCACCATGCCTGGCTAACTTTTATATTTTTAATAGAGATGGGGTTTCACCACATTGGCCAGGCTTGTCTTGAGCTCCTGGCCTTCAGTGATCTGCCTGCCTTGGCCTCCCAAAAGGCAGGAATTACAGGCATGAGCTACTGTGCCTGGCCACAAAGGTATCTGACGTATTTACAGTGTTTCAGGTGCCTCAGATTCAGCCCTGGGCAAATCAGTCACATCTGTTCTCCAGGGGTTTACAGTTTAGTGACAATATCCAGAGCATCCCACTTCCCTCCCACCATCCCACCACTCTTACTACTTTTCTAAATCTCATTCCTAACGTCTACCTGTGTTCCCGATGTGCAGATCACTTCCTACTCCTAGGGAGGAAATGTTTTTGAGAAGGAGAGGGGTAGGAAGAGGAGGGCCATGGGTTTTCTCTTAGTCAAAGACAGAGATCCTTTAACTCATTTGATCTCTGTTCTCCTTCCAAGTTCTGGATGAGATCAATCCCCAGTCTGTTGTTACGAGTGCCAAACAGGATGAGAATATGACTCGATTTCTGGGAAAGCTTGGTAAGGACTTGGTAAAAGATAGAGGGAAAATGGGGAAGGACTAATGTATGGAATGTTCCAGGGGGCTAGAATTGGGTGAGAGGGAGTGTCAGAGGTAGAACGACTGAGATGTACAGAATGATAGCCTTTTCTTTGCCTCCCCAACAGCCTCCCAGGAGCACAGACAGCCTAAAAGACCTGAAATCGTATTTTTGCCAAGTGTGGATTTTGGTATCTCCTTCCTTTTGCTTTGCATAATTCCCTGTTCCGGTGTCCCATTCTTTCCCCCTAACTCTACCTTCATCATCACAGATCTCCCCTCTGCCTTATGTCATCTTAAACCTTTGTGCTTCTCACCCCTATGACCAGTCCCCGCAAGATCTCTCCTGCTCCCTACCCTTTAATAATATGCAGCTTATTGGGAAGCCTCTGCTCAAGTCATGTCTAGGGATGAGGGCCTCCCCTGAGGAGTGGTGACAATTTTTGGACAGATTTTATTGTTGGAATTTCTCCCATTAAGTTAAAGCCTTTTATCACAAAACCAAAAGGCACTGCCTCAGTGACCCTTATTATGATCCATAAGGCACTTCCATAACCTTCCTAGGTTTACAGTAAGAGCAGGAGTGTACTATCCTAATTAGATATTAAGGGATTAGTGTTACTAGTTCTATTAATATTATCATTTTGACCAAAATCCTCAATTCCAGACAGATATCTTACTTTCCTCAGCCATTTATCTTTCTCAGGCTGTGCTTTCAGCCAAGTATCTTTATATTATATTTGGAATAAAAAGAGAATTAGACTAAGAATCTGAAAATTTGGTTCTTGCTTTAGCTTTCCATTAACTGCCTGTGTGAGCTTGGGCAAGTCAAATCATCTCTCTTGCTTCTATTGTCTCATTCTTAAAATGGGGTGAAAAAATTGAGCTACAAGACCTTTCACTTTGCTTACCTCCCTCAAATAGGTCTGGAGATAAGCAAACAACGCCTCCTTTCTGGAAACTACTCCTTCATCCCAGACTCCATGACTGCCACTGAGAAAATCCTCTTCCTCTCTTCCATTATTCCCTTTGACTGCCTCCTCACAGTAAGATTGGTCCTGGGGGATAAGGGCTGGGAGGCGGCAGGTTGGAGAAAGGCACAAGAACCTCAGTGCTAGGGCTGAGTTCTGGGAGGTACTGGCCTAGCCCTGGAAAATAATAACTTTCCCTGGTGCTCTGCAGCCCCTAGGAGATTAAGATTTACCCCAATTCCACTGCTGATCCCCTCCCAGGTTCGAGCACTTGGAGGGCTGCTGAAGTTCCTGGGTCGAAGAAGAATCGGGGTTGAACTGGAAGACTATAATGTCAGCGTCCCCATCCTGGGCTTTAAGAAATTTATGTTGTAGGTGATTCGCCCCAACCCCAACCAAAGTAATGTGGGATTGGGAGGCCTGAAAAGTAAAATGGGGGTGGGGTGTGGGTGTGGCTGTGACCCAGTGGGTCAAGTGCTCTAGGACACCCGGGAGAACCTAAGGGCTTATGGGACTTTGGGAAGAAGACTGGGACAATATTCAGAAAGGAGGGCAAAGAAAGTGCAGTTGTGGAATGAACTCAGACCCCTCATACCCCAGCCCCCTTCCTGCTTGTTTTCTGTCCTCAGGACTCATCTTGTGAACATAGATCAAGACACTTACAGGTAAAGAGGTGGAGGCATGCTGCTGTCTCTGGGGAGGGAGAAGGATTAAATTTAATGCCCCAGTAATCCTAATGAGGCTCTAGTTTCCCTAATCCTGGGGCTATTAAGATCTCTCTCCTTGAAGGAAAGGGAAGGGGGGCTTTGAGGGAAAGAGAGGAAGAAAAGCATAGAGCTATTAACTTTCTTTCTATAGGGAGAAACTGAGACAAAGAAAAGTAAGGGACAAACCTTACATCAAGATGTGATCTCGGCTGGGCTCGGTGGCTCGTGCCTGTAATCCCCGCACTTTGGGAGGCCAAGGCGGGTGGATCGCCTGAGGTCAGGAGTTCGAGATCAGCCTGACCAATATGGTGAAACCCCGTCTCTACTAAAAATACAAAAATTAGCTGGGTGTGTTGTGCGCCTATAATCCCAGCTACTCAGGAGGCTAAGGCAGGAGGATTGCATGAACCCAGGTGGCAGAGGTTGCAGTGAGCTGAAATTGCACCACTGCACTCCAGCCTGGGTGACAGAGCAAGACTCCGTCTCAAAAAAAAAAAAAAAGAAAAAAAAAGATGTGAACTCAGGAGGATATCCCCTGTCCCCATTCCATTTCTCAGTCCTCAATTCTTATTCCCTTCAAAAGTCCAAATTACCCCAAACTCCTCCATTTCTCCTTGGCAGTGTTCTACAGATTTTTAAGAGCGAGTCTCACCCCTCAGCATACAAAGTGGCCAGTGGACTGAAGGAGGGGCTCAGCCTCTTTGGTAGGTATGCCCCATCCCTCATCTCACATTACAAAGACCTACCAGAAAAGCAATTGGCTCCAAAGATGTGTCCCAGCCTCCCTTCCCACTTCACTCCCATTGTCAGATATCTCTTTCATGCCAATCCAACTTCTTACCTCTTAGTACCCCCCACCACCCAAGCTTGAGCATCTTCCCATACTTTGTGACTGTACAGTGTTGCATATTAGCCATTACCTTACCAATTCTGTGTTCCTTCCCTGGGTTTGTATGAATGTTTCTACTAGTTGGGTACCTGTTAGGGACTTTGGGAGGCCTTGTATATAGAGGAGAGCTTTGTAACTGCATAACTATTTGATTTGTATAGTCTTTATCAGTTGTCTCTGGCTTTAGGGTATATTAGGGACATCTCCGCAAATATCCATATGGTTTCATATCTCAGTAAGTTGTGTCCAGTTTTTGTGTGTGTGTGAGAGAGACAAAGTTTTGCTCTTGTCCCCCAGGCTGGAGTGCAATGGTGCAATCTTGGCTCAGTGCAACCTCTGCCTCCTGGGTTCAAGTGATTCTCCTGCCTCAGCTTCCCGAGTAGCTGGGATTATAGGCACCTGCTACCACGCCTGGCTAATTTTTGTATTTTTAGTAGAGACGGGGTTTCACCATGTTGGCCAGGCTGGTCTCGAACTCCTGACCTCAGGTGATCCACCTGCCTCGGACTCCCAAAGTGCTGGGATTACAGGCATGAGCCACCGCACCCGGCCGTCCAGTTTTTTACATATGTGTGTTGGGCTCTTGAGTTTTTTGTTTTTGTTTTGTTTTTGTTTTGTTTTGTTTTGTTTTTTTAGATGGAATTTTGCTCTGTCACCCAGGCTGGAGTGCAGTGGTACAATTTCGGCTCACTGCAACTTCCGCCTCTTGGGTTCAAGTGATTCTCCTGCCTCATCCTACCTCAGCCTCCTGAATAGCTGGAACTACAGGCCCACACCACCACACCCAGCTAATTTTTTTGTATTTTTAGTAGAGATGGTGTTTCACCATGTTGCCCAGGCTGGTCTCAAACTCCTGAGCTCAAGTGATCCTCCTGCCTTGGCCTCCCAAAGTGCTGGGATTATAGGCATGAGCCACCCTGCCTGGCCAGCTCTTGAGTTTTTGTATTTTTTGGTGGACGGCAGGGCTCTTGAGTTTTTTGTGTTTCATTTATTTTATTTATTTTTTTATTTTTTTATTTTTGAGATGGAGTCTCGCTCTGTTGCCCAGGCTGGAGTGCAGTGGCGCGATCTCCACTCACCGCAAGCTCTGCCTCCTGGGTTCATGCCATTCTCCTGCTTCAGCCTCCTAAGTAGCTGGGACTACAGGTGCCCACCACCATGCCCTGCTATTTTTTTTTTGTATTTTTAGTAGAGACGGGGTTTCACCATGTTAGCCAGGATGGTTTTGATCTCCTGACCTCATGATCCGTCTGCTTTGGCCTCCCAAAGTGCTGGGATTACAGGTGTGAGCCACTGCGCCCGGCCGGCTCTTGAGTTTTAACTAGGCCTGCTTTGTGTATTTTTCTGGCTAAGCGTCCCTGTGAGTGTCCATCCCTCCCCCCATCTCCATGTATGGTAATCCCAGCTCATATTTGTGTTCAGGCACCAGCTTTGGCTGCCTTTGTGTCCTCCCAGGCCACCTTCCTCAACAACCAGCACCTCTGACCTGGATGCCTCAGCTTAGACACATACACATATTCCATTCCCTGTCCCTGCCTTGTAACAAGTTCACTCCCTGCCTTATCCCTCACAGGAATCCTCAACAGATGCCGCTGTAAGTGGGGAGAGAAGCTGCTCAGGTGAGTGGGTCCCTCACGTACTACACACTAATGCATGAATTCCATATGCACACTCCATACTAAAGCCTACTAATGGCAGTATACAGATTCTCACATACACCACCCCACCTAGGAGTAGTAAAGCAACTGCCCTTTACTGAGCACTGGCTTAAATGCTTTTCATCCTTATGACAGCCTTGTGTAGTAGCTGATACTCATCTCATTTTTTGTTGTCAGCACAGGTACACATATACCCATTGATGATACATAGACTTGCACACATACAAGCAGCAGGAAAAAATGAAATGTAAGGCCGGGCACAGTGGCTCACGCCTATAATCCCAGCACTTTGGGAAGTCAAGGTGGGTGAATCACTTGAAGTCAGGAGTTCAAGACCAGCCTGGCCAACATGGGAAAACCCCATCTGTACTAAAATGCAAAAATTAGCCGGGTATATTGGTGGGTGCCTGTAATTCCAGCTACTCGGGAGACTAAGGCAGGAGAATTGCTTGAACCCAGGAGGCGGAGGTTGCAGTGAGCCGAGATTGCACCACTGCACTTCAGCCTGGGCAACAGAATGAGACTCTGTCTCAAAAAAAAAAAAAAAAAACCCAAAACAAAATGCTAATGTAACACATGGCTATGTTAGCATGGTTATCTTTAGTTATAGAAAACACACTTCAAATTTCTGTGATGACTTTCAAATTTGCGTCTCTAGTTTTGAACTCCTCCATATGTGAATGTTAATTGCGTATCACCACCTGCAGTCTTCACAGGCAGCTCAAACTCAGAGCATCCAAACTGATGCCCACCAGATCTCTTCCTTTTCCTGCATTCCCTTTGCTGGTTAATGGCATTGCTGGCAGTACACCTTCTCAAGCCATGAACCTCGGATTGATGCTTCTCCCTCATCTCCCATATTTAATTATTCGCTGAGTCCTATCGATTCTATCCTGAAATGTCTCTCCCAGGTATCCCTGTCTCTTTCCACTGCTCTAATTCTGGTCATCATCATTTCTAACCTGGAGCATTGCCTTTGCCTTCAAATTGGTCTCTCTGCCTCTAATCTCTTCTTTTTTTTTTTTTTTTTTTTAGATGGAGTCTCGCTCTGTTGCCCAGGCTGGAGTGCAGTGGCACGGTCTCAGCTCACTGCACTCTGCCTCCTGGGTTCATGCTATTCTCCTGCCTCAGCGTACCGAGTAGCTGGGACTACAGGCACCCGCCACCACGCCCGGCTAATTTTTGTATTTTCAGTAGAGAGGGGGTTTCACCATGTTAGCCAGGATGGTCTTGATCTCCTGAACTTGTGATCCACCCACCTCAGCCTCCCAAAGTGCTGGGATTACAGGTGTGAGCCACCGCACCTGGCCAATTAATCTCTTCTTTTTCTTTTTTTTTTTTTTGAGACGGAGTCTCGCTCTGTCGCCCACGCTGGAGTGCGGTGGCGCGATCTCAGCTCACTGCAAGCTCTGCCTCCCAGGTTCACGCCATTCTCCTGCCTCAGCCTCCCGAGTAGCTGGGACTACAGGCGCCTGCCACCACGCCCGGCTAGTTTTTTGTATTTTTAGTAGAGACAGGGTTTCACCGTGTTAGCCAGGATGGTCTCGATATCCTGACCTTGTGATCTGCCCACCTCGGCCTCCCAAAGTGCCGGGGTTACAGGCGTGAGCCACCGCGCCTGGCCATCTCTTCTTCTTTTTCTAATCCACTCTTCATTCTAAAATACCTATCATTCTGCCAGTTCAAGTGAGCTAGAAACAAAAAATCTGTCATTCCAAAACAGAGATCTAAGCATTAAGCATGTCCTCCTTTTTTTTTTTTTTTGTCACTGAGTTTCGCTCTTGTTGCCCAGGCTGGAGTGCAATGGCGCAATCTCGGCTCACTGCAACCTCCACTTCCCAGGTTCAAGCAATTCTTCTGCCTCAGCCTCCTGAGTAGCTGGGATTACAGGCACCCACTACGCCTGGCTAATTTTTGTATTTTTAGTAGAGATGGGGTTTCACCATGTTAGGCTGGTCTCGAACTCCTGGTGATCCGCCCACCTTGGCCTCCCAAACTGCTGGGATTACTGGCATGAGCCACTGTGCCCGGCCGTCACTCCACTTTTTAAATAGCCTAAGTAGAAAGAAAATAACATAAACCTCAGGAGGTTTTCCCATTACCTTCAGGATGAAGATTATCATCTTTAGCAGTATAATGATGTTCAGGGTCCGTCACATTTACCCATTTTAATTTCCAGGTTTACCTTCCCAAGCCCCTGCTAAGTCCTTTCCTACTGGATCTAACTCATATTCTAGTCATTTAGGGCCACTTGCCATTATGGAAACATGTCATGCCTGTGTTTATGATGCTCCTTCTGGAAAGTCTTTTCCTTGTTCTGTACCTATCAAAATCTTACATCTAGGCCAAACGCAGTGGCTCATGCCTGTAGTCTCGGCATTTTGGGAGGCTGAGGTGGGTGGATCATTTGAGGTCAGGAGTTTGAGACCAGCCTGGCCAACTTGGTGAAACTTCTTTACTGAAAATATAAAAATTAGCCCAGTGTCGTGGCACGTGCCTCTATTATCAGCTACTCAGGAGGTTGAGGCAGGAGACTCGCTTGAACCAGGGAGGTGGAGGTTGAAGTGAGCCCAGATTGCCCCACTGCACTCCAGCCTGGGCAACAGAGTGAGACTGTCTTAAAAAAAAAAAAAAAAAAAAGTACATCCTTTTCAAGGTGCAACCCAACTGTTACCCTTTGGCTTTTACAGGTACCTGTAAGGAGTTGATGTGCACCTTCCTTGTGCTCACATAGTGCTTGTTTATGTTTTTCTAGTTGCACTGTCACATCAGGTTAGAATTAGCAGTCAGTGAATCTGCTTGCCTCCATAGCTATGAATTCTATCTAGTGACCATACCTGTTACCTCAGTGTCTGACACATGGTCTTGTACATAGTAGCACTCAACGTGTGAGCACAACACAAAGGCAAATACACTGGTAACACCATCTCTAAACACTCAGAGTGGAAACCTTTGCTAGCCTCAGGTGCACAGTCCTTCCCCTACCTCATCTCCTGCTGAAATGTATATCTTGTAGGGGTTAATTTAGGATAATCTCTGAGGTCATCTCCAGGTAATCAGCAGGGTAATCAGGTAATCAGCATCTCCAGGAATTTAATTACCCACACATTCTCCAGTGCTTCAGGTGCAGATCTTTAATCTCAGCCACAGATGGGAGGGAGAGAATTCTCAGTGGAGAAGAGAGCTGGATTTAAGGTGGGGGAGGAGTGCAAATTCCCCAGATGGAATCAGATAGGGCATGAGAGCATATAACTTGAAGAATCATCATATAATCTAATGAACTAAGGACAGGTGACACATTTATTAATATTTCTATGTACGAATTTATTTGAATTTATTAGGAAATACCTCTAATGCACAAAAAGATGTAAATAATAATATAGGGCCAGATGTGGTGGCTCACGCCTGTAATTCCAGCACTTTGGGAGGTTGAGGCAGAAGGATTGCTTGAGGCCAGGAGTTCAAGAACTAAAAGCTGGATAAGGCACCAAGAATATTACTGAATGTCACAGTATGCTTTAAAGAGCACTGTCCTAGGAGTCTGGAGACATGATTTTGAGACTTAGCTGTTCTCATTGGCAGTATGACTTTGGGCAAGTTGCTTATCTTTTAACGATTTCATTTTCTCAGTTGTTAAACTACGGAGTTTGGCTTAACTGAAGTCTTTCCCAGTACTAGCAGGACATGAATCAGAGATACCTAAGTGTTTAGTGCAGCGCAAGTGCTTTCTAAAGTGGGGATGGCTATTTACAGACTGGCCTACACTGTTCTGGTGGGAGCCCTCAGTGACCAAGGAGCAGAGGTACCTGCAACCCACCCTTGAAGCCATCTGGATGCTCTGCTTCATTCTAATCTGGGGTGTTCTAACCCAAAGTAACTGGCCACAGACTGCAAAGTAAGATACACAGCTTCAGGCCCTAGTGTGTACACATGTTGGCTCTTACATAAAATGGCATCCTTAGCTCTATGTAGAAAAGAATTTGTGGGCTCACAAGTCCCTACAGAGTCTCACACTCTTCATGGCCAATAAGGATACAGGGGTACCCAGAATTAGACAAACACAGATGAGACATTTATTTCTGTGTATGAATTTATTTTAATTTATTAGGAAATACCTCCAACACACAAAAAAGATATAATTAGCCAGGCGTGGTGGCTCATGCCTGTAATCCTAGCACATTGGGAGGCCAAGGCAGGTGGATCACCAGAGGCCCAGAGTTTGAGACCAGGCTGGCCAACATGGTGAAACCTCATCTCTACTAAAAATACAAAAATTAGCCGGGTGTGTTGGCGCACTCCTGTAATCCCACCTACTCGGGAGGCTGAGACACGAGAATCGCTTGAACCTGGGAGGCGGAGGTTGCAGTGAGCTGAGATCGCACCACTCTGCTCCAGCCTGGACAACAGAGCAAGATTCTGTCTCAAAAAAAAAAAAAAAAAGATGTAAATAATAATGCTATTGGGCCAGGTGCAGTGGCTGATGCTTATAATCCCAGCACTTTGGGAGGCCAAGGCAGGAGGACTGCTTGAGGCCAGGAGCTTGAGAACAGCCTGGGCAACATAGCAAGACCTTGTTTCTATAAAAACTAATAATAATAATACAAATGGCTGGGTGTGGTGGCTTACGCCTGTAATCCCAGCACTTTGGGAGACTGAGGCAGGCAGATCACCTGAGGTCAGGATTTCATGACCAGCCTGGCCAACACAGCAAAACCCCATCTCTATTAAAAATACAAAATTTAGCCGGGCGCGGTGGCTGAAGCCTGTAATCCCAGCACTTTGGGAGGCCGAGACGGGCGGATCACGAGGTCAGGAGATCAAGACCATCCGGGCTAACACGGTGAAACCCCGTCTCTACTAAAAATACAAAAAATTAGCCGGGTGTGGCGGCGGGCGCCTGTAGTCCCAGCTACTCGGGAGGCTGAGGCAGGAGAATGGTGTAAACCCAGGAGGCGGAGCTTGCAGTGAGCTGAGATCCAGCCACTGTACTCCAGCCTGGGTGACAGAGCGAGACTCCGTCTCAAAAAAAAAAAAAAAAAAATACAAAATTTAGCTGGGGATGGTGGCACACACCTATAGTTCCAGCTACTAGGGAGGCTGAGGCAGAATCACTTAAGCCCATGATGCAGAGGTTGCAGTGACCTGAGATCACGCCACTGCATCCTAGCCTGGGTGACAGAGCAAGACTCCATCTCAAAAATAATAATAATAATAATACAAATATCTATACATCCATCAGCCAATTTAAGAATAAGACATGCTGGGCGCGGTGGCTCACGCCTGTAATCCCAGCACTTTGGGAGGCCGAGGCGGGTGGATCATAAGGTCAGGAGTTTGAGACCAGCCTGGCCAAGATGGTGAAACCCTGTCTCTGCTGAAAACACAAAAATTAGCTGGGCACGGTGGTGGGTGCCTGTAATCCCAGAACCTAGGAGGCGGAAGTTTCAGTGAGCCGAGATTGTGCTACTGCACTCTAGCCTGGGTGACAGAGCAAGACTCTGTCTTAAAAAAAAAAAAAAAAAAAGAATAAGACACTATTGGCCGGGTATGGTGGCTCATGCCTGTAATCCCAACACTTTGGGAGGCTGAGGCGGGCAGATCACGAGGTCAAGAGATCGAGATTATTCTGGCCAACATGGTGAAACACTGACTCTACTAAAAGTACAAAAATTAGCCGGGCATGGTGGCATGTACCTGCAGTCCCAGCTACTCGGGAGGCTGAGGCAGGAGAATCACTTGAACCCGGGAGGTAGAGGTTGCAGTGAGCTGAGATTGCATCACTGCACTCCAGCCTGGCGACAGAGCGAGACTGTCTCAAAATAAATAAATAAATAAAAATAAATAAGATGATATTGTTGAAGCCCCTTAAATGTCCCTCCCCAATGCTTTTTTCTCTGCGGAGTTGACCATTATTATGAATTAAAGGCTTACCATCCCTAATGGGACAGTTGTGTTTTCACAGGAAGAACATGAAAAGACGAATGTCTGTTGCTATTACCCTGAGACACTTTCACAGCTAAATACAGACATACAAACTCATACTGACTCACCGTCTCTTACTCAGCCGCAGAGCGAACTGCAGTGTTGGCACACAAATACCTCAACACACTGCTGTCCTTCTAAAATATTGACAAGCTCCATTACTTATATACATGGAATGACACATGGTCTTATCCATTGAAACTGTGATACGTAGACACAATTATGCTCACATCTAGCAATTTTCTTTTTTTTTTAATTGCCATGTTTTTATTGCTAGTGAAACTAATCAGTTTTGCAAATTCTTACTTTTTTTTTTTTTATTATACTTTAAGTTCTAGGGTACATATGCACAACGTGCAGCTTTGTTACATATGTATACTTGTGCCATGTTGGTGTGTTGCACCCATCAACTCCTCAGCACCCATCAACTCGTCATTTACATCAGGTATAACTCCCAATGCAATCTCTCCCCCCACATCTAGCAATTTTCAGTAGATACATGTAAACACACCTGAATGGGTAGGACACTGCACTTTGCCACTACATTCCCATAGTACATCGTGGATACATATTGCCACAATCCCCAGGGACTGCAGACACACTTTTTGGCAAACTGAGATCAAGATGATAATAGATGTAACTTCTAGTAACCCCACCCTAACCCTCACTTCCAGGCTATGGTTCACACGCCCGACGCATGACCTAGGGGAACTCAATTCTCGTCTGGACGTCATTCAGTTTTTTCTGCTGCCCCAGAATCTGGACATGGCTCAGATGCTGCATCGGCTCCTGGGTCACATCAAGAACGTGCCGGTGAGCCCAGGGTGGAGGGCAGGGAGGTGGGGAGGGAGGTTGAGGGCTGATACTGGGCATTGGGCTTCTTGAGGGGCATTACAATGAGGGAAGGGAAAACAGTGGCTGTAACCTTGTCTGACTGTAGCTGATTCTGAAACGCATGAAGTTGTCCCACACCAAGGTCAGCGACTGGCAGGTTCTCTACAAGGTAAGGCCTTCCTTCTTGAATCCCAGAAGTCCAGGTAAAAGACCTCAGCCTGTGTTCCCGACTGTCTGTGCCCTAGATATGCTGTCCAATTTTATTCTACCCTCTTTTTTTTTTTTTGAGACAGTCTCGCTCTGTTCCCCAGGCTGGAGTGCAGTGGCACGATCTTGGCTCACTGCAACCTCTGCCTCCCGGGTTCAAGCAGTTCTCCTGCCTCAGCCTCCCGAGAAGTTGGGATTACAGGCACCTGCCACCACGCCTGGCGAATTTTTGTATCTTTAGTAGAGACAGGATTTCACCATGTTGGCCAGGCTGGTCTTGAACTCCTGACTTCAGGTGATCCACCTGCCTCAGCCTCCCAAGGTGCTGGGATTACAGGTGTGAGCCACCTCGCCCGGCCTCCCTCTTTTTTTTTTTTTTTTTTTTTTTTAATTTTGTAGTCAGGAAAATGTAAAAAATATTTAGAGTAATATAATTAACCCCCATGTACCCACCATACAGTTTCAACACTTTAACTTATGCCAATAAATTTATTTTTTCTCCCTTCCCTGCCCTGCCCTTCCCTGCCCTTTTTTGACAGAGTCTTGCTCTGTCGCCCAGGCTGGATTGCAGTGGTGCAATCTTAGCTCACTGCAACCTCTGCCTCCCGAGTTCAAGTGATTCTCCTACTTCAGTCTCCCACGTAGCTGGGATTACAGGAGCCCACCACCACACCCGAGTGATTTTTGTATTTTTAGTAGAGATGGGATTTCACCATGTTGGCCAGGCAGGTCTCAAATTCCTGGCCTCAAGTAATCCGCCCATCTTGGTCTCCCAAAATGCTAGGATTATAGGTGGGAGCCACAGTGCCCAGCACAGTATGTTTCATCTATATCGTCCCTCACTTTCCCCTGTTAGATTATTTTGTGGGTTTTGTTGTTGTTGTTTGTTTTTTGAAATAAGGTCCTGCTCTGTCACCCAGGCTAGAGTGGAGTGGTGTGATCATATTTCATTGCAGCCTCTAACTCCTGGGCTCAAGCAATCCTCCCACCTTAGCCTCCAGAGTAACTGGGACTATCGGCCTGAGATACTGCACCTGGCTTTCTTGGATTATTTTTAAGCAAAGCCCAGCCATTATATAATGTCATCCATAAATATTTCAGTGTAATTTTTTTTTTTTTGAGACAGAGTCTTGCTCTGTCGCCCAGGCTGGAGTGCAGTGGTGCGATCTCAACCGCACTGCAACCTCCACCTCCTGGGTTCAAATGATTCTCCTGCCTCAGCCTCCCAAGTAGCTGGGATAACAGGCATACACCATCATGCCCAACTAATTTTTTTTTTTTTTATTTTTAGTAGAGACAGGGTTTCACCATGTTGGCCGGGATGGTCTTGATCTCCTGACCTCATGATCCACCCACCTCAGCCTCCCAAAGTGCTGGGATTACAGGCATGAGCCACCGCACCCGGCCAATATTTCAGGGTAATTTCTAAAAGAAAATTATTTTTAAAAAAGAATAACAGGCCGGGCGCGGTGGCTCACGCCTGTAATCCCAGCACTTTGGGAGGCCGAGGCGGGTGGATCACAAGGTCAGGAGATCGAGACCATCCTGGCTAACAAGGTGAAACCCCGTCTCTACTAAAAATACAAAAAAAATTAGCTGGGCACGGTGGTGGGTGCCTGTGGTCCCAGCTACTCGGGAGGCTGAGGCAGGAGAATGGCGTGAACCCGGAAGGCGGAGCTTGCACTGAGCCGAGATCACACCACTGCACTCCAGCCTGGGTGACAGAGTGAGACTCCGTCTCAAAAAAAAAAAAGAATAACAATATTGTTATCTTACTTTAAAAATTATATTATTTGATATCAAATATCTGAAATTTTTTTTTTTTTTGAGACAGGGTCTCACTCTGTCACCTGGGCTGGAGTGCAATGGCACAACTGTAGCTCACTGCAGCCTCAAACTCTTGGGCTCAAGTGATCCTCCCACCTCAGCCTCCTGAGTAGCAGGGACCACAGGTGATGGCCACCACACCCAACTAATTTTTTATTTTTTGCTTTTATTTATTTATTTATTTTTGAGATGGGGTTTTGCTCTTGTTGCCCAGGCTGGAGTGCAATGGTGTGATCTCAGCTCACCGCAACCTCCACCTCCTGGGTTCAAGCGATTCTCCTGCCTCAGCCTCCCGAGTAGCTGGGATTACAGGTGCGTGCCACCATGCCCAGCTAATTTTGTATTTTTAGTGGAGACAGGGTTTCTCCCTGTTGGTCGGGCTGGTCTCAAACTCCCGACCTCAGATGATCTGCCTGCCTTGGCCTCCCAAAGTGCTGGGATTACAGGTCTGAGCCATCACGCCTGACCAATTTTTTATTTTTTGTAGAGACAGGATCTCACTATGTTGCCCAAGCTGGTCTTAAACTCCTGGGCTCAAGTGATCCTCCTGCCTGGGCCTCCCAAAGTGCTGAGACTATTGGTGTGAGCCACCATGCCCAGCCAGATGATGGCTCTAGTCCTTTTTAATCTACAGGTTCCTTCTCTATCTTTTCTCTCTTGTTCTCTCTTTCTTTTTCTCTTTTCCTTCTCCTTGCAATTTGTTGAAGAAACTAGATTATTATTTGTCTTACAGTGTTTTCCCTTAGCCTGGATTTTGCTGTTTGCATTTCCTAGATGTTTTTGGCACATTTCTCTTTCTTCTATAGTTTCTGTAAATTAATATTTAGTTCTAGAAGCATGATTAGGTTTTTTTTTTTCAATACTGTTTTGGAAGTAGAGTAACATAATGTCTGATATGTCAATTCCTTATTTATTTATTTATTTATTTATTTATTTATGTTGAGACGAGTCTCCCTCTGTTGCCGGGCTGTAGTGCAGTGGCACAATCATGGCTCACCGCAACCTCCGCCTTCTGAGTTTAAGCGATTCTTCTGCCTCAGCCTCCTGAGTAGCTGGGACTTACAGGCACACACCACCACGCCCAGCTAATTTTTGTATTTTTAGTAGAGACAAGATTTCACCATGTTGGCCAGGATGGTCTTGATCTCTTGACCTCAGGTGGGTGATCTGCCTGCCTCGGCCTCCCAAAGTGCTGGGATTACAGGCGTGAGCCACCACGCCCAGCCATCTATTAATTCTTTAGCGATTACAAAGTCGTATTATTTAAATCTCTCATTCTTTCTTCATTTATTAGCCAGAAATTTCTGTAAAAAGAAACTTCCTTTCATCTATTTGGTTGCCAAGTGATAGAAATCATATAGAAATACAGAAAATTGCTTGATTTTTCTCCCACTTTTTTTTTCTTTTTTTTTTTTTTTGAGACAGAGTCTCACTCTGTCACCAGGCTGGAGTGCAGTGGTGTGATCTCGGCTCACTGCAACCTCCGCCTCCAGGGTTCAAGTGATTCTCCTGCCTCAGCCTCCTGAGTAGCTGGGACTATAAGCGCGCGCCACCACACCTAGCTAATTCTTGTATTTTTAGTAGAGACGGGATTTCACCATGATGGCCAGGATGGTCTCAATCTCTTGACCTCATGATCCACCCGCCTTGGCCTCCCAAAATGCTGGGATTACAGGCATGAGCCACCGTGCCCAGCCCTTTTCTTTTTTTATTTTCCCAATATGGAACGCTTCATGAATTTGTGTGTCATCCTTGCCCAGTGGCCATGCTAATCTCCGTAACCTTCAAAATTTTAGTATATGTGCTGCAGAAATGAGCACCCCCCACCTTTATTTACTAGCTATCAATATGGTAAATTAGTTCCCTAACATTCTCCAAGATAGCCAATGAGTTTTTTGTTTTGTTTTGTTTTTTGAGACAGAGTCTTGCACTGTGGCCCAGGCTGGAGTGCAGTGGCGCCATCTCGGCTCACTGCAAGCTCCGCCTCCCAGGTTCACGCCATTCTCTTGCCTCAGCCTCCTGAGTAGCTGGGACTACAGGCGCCCGCCACCATGTCCAGCTAATTTTTTGTACTTTTAGTAGAGATGGGGTTTCACTGTGTTAACCAGGATAGTCTCGATCTCCTGACCTCATGATCCACCCACCTCAGCCTCCCAAGTACTGGGATTACAGGTGTGAGCCACCGTGCCTGGCCCTGATAGCCAATGAGATTTTTTGTTGTTGTTCTTGTATCATTACAGATTCATGGCCTTTTATAGCTAAATTTCTCTTTCTCCCAACTCTGTATAAACTCCTTTGTTTTAGAGTTTGCACAACCCTCTATCAAAGCACCTACCACCTCACTTTTACATCTTCTGCATGTATTTCTGTCTTCCTTGCTAGACTGTGAGCACATCTGGGACAGGGACCATATCTTTTTTTGTTTGTTTTGTTTTGTTTTGTTTTGAGACAAGAGTCTCGCTCTGTCGGCCAGGCTGGAGTGCAGTGGCACGATCTTGCTATAATAACCTCCACCTCCCGGGTTCAAGAGATTCTCCTGCCTCAGCCTCCTAAGTAGCTGGAATTACATGTGCATGCCACCATGCCCAGTTAATTTTTGTATTTTGAGTAGAGACAGGGTTTCACCATGTAGGTGAGGCCAATCTCGAACTCCTGACCTCAGGTGATCCACCTGCCTCAGCCTCCCGAAGTGCTGGGATTACAGGCGTGAGCCACCACGCCTGGCTGGGACCCTATCTTGATTGTCTTTGTAGCCTCAGTGTTTGGTGCAGTGCCTCCCACTGTTTCTTTTCGCCTTTGAGATCTTCCCTCTTTGTTACTGTGATCTTCCCTACTGGTCTTTGTTCTTCTGAGTCTGTCCCTATCCCCACCCCAGCCTGAGCTGGATGTGGGCTGTCCTACTTGTGTTTCTCTCATAGACTGTGTACGGTGCCCTGGGCCTGAGGGATGCCTGCCGCTCCCTGCCGCAGTCCATCCAGCTCTTTCGGGACATTGCCCAAGAGTTCTCTGATGACCTGCACCATATTGCCAGCCTCATTGGGAAAGTAGTGAGTGTGCACCCAGGGAGGTCAGGGAGAGAGAATGCAGTGTGCGAGATGGGGAAGCATGGAAGATATTGAGGTCAATTGGATAAAGAATGGGATGGTGACAGGAGGCGGCAGAACTTCAGGTAAGTATCTGGAGGATGAGAGTTAAAGCAGGACTGCAGGGAGAATTGGGGCCCAAGGAGAGCTGAGGAACAGGACAGAGAGAGGGTGCCGGGTGCTAAGAAACAGTACTTATCTCCTCAGGTGGACTTTGAGGGCAGCCTTGCTGAAAATCGCTTCACAGTCCTCCCCAACATAGATCCTGAAATTGATGAGAGTGAGTGTTGGGTGCGGATGGGCCTGTGAGCCCTGCGCAGTGATGGAGTACCATCCGTGGCAGGTGGTTCCCACAGCTGGGGATCTTCATAGCAACCAGGGCAGGAGCCTCACTTTTGATAACTACATGTCTTCCAACCTCGTAGAAAAGCGAAGACTGATGGGACTTCCCAGTTTCCTTACTGAGGTTGCCCGCAAGGAGCTGGAGAATCTGGACTCACGTATTCCTTCATGCAGTGTCATCTACATCCCTCTGGTGAGGGCAAGAGAGTGGGTGTAGCCTTCAGAGGTCTTTTGGGGGAGATATTAGGCTGATGAAAGACATACTGGTAGATAAGAAAACTTGTGGGGCAGCCTGAAGAACATGAACACTTTTTTGTGGGGATACAGGGATCTCTTAAGCTCCTTCTAGGGAGGGGAGGTGTCCAGTAAGTCTCCAAGCAGGAGAGTAGAGTATCTCCTATTTACTCTCCCCAGATCGGCTTCCTTCTTTCTATTCCTCGCCTGCCTTTCATGGTAGAGGCCAGTGACTTTGAGATTAATGGACTGGACTTCATGGTAAGACCCTCAACCTCTGTAAGGTGAGTGATGAGGAAAATGAGTCAGCAGCTGAGGGAGGGCCTTACCCTACAGCAGCACTGCCCAATATGGGATCTCTCCTCTGCAGTTTTATTCTGAGCTTTACCAGCACTGAGACAAAGGAAAGAGAAGTCAGGGTTAGGGGCTGGAGGTGGGGTTAGAAAGATGGGGAAGGAGAGGAGGACCAAGAGATGCAAAGCCCACAGCTTTGAACCACTGTACCCAGTTTCTCTCAGAGGAGAAGCTGCACTATCGTAGTGCCCGAACCAAGGAGCTGGATGCATTGCTGGGGGACCTGCACTGTGAGATCCGGGGTGAGGAGAAGCCAGAGGTTATATGCATTGTAAGATGTTTTTTAAAAAAGCAGCCAGGGGAAGGAGGGGAGTGGGCAACTTGGGGATGCTTCCAACAGGCCCCTTCTCTTCCTGTTCTCTGTCTCACTCACTCTGACTCTATCTTTTCCTCTGAATGTCTTGAGGTCTCAGATTGTATCTGCAACCTGTTTCCAGATCCCTCTAGGGGCCTCTGCCTCTTCTTCACTTTCCCCTGGAGCTGACCTCTAGCTCCCTCCCTCACCCACTCCCAGACCAGGAGATGCTGCTGATGTACCAGCTGCAGTGCCAGGTGCTGGCACGAGCAGCTGTCTTAACCCAAGTATTGGACCTTGCCTCCCGCCTGGACGTCCTGCTGGCTCTTGCCAGTGCTGCCCGGGACTATGGCTACTCAAGGCCGCGTTACTCCCCTCAGGTCCTTGGGGTACGAATCCAGAATGGCAGGTAAGAATAGAGGTGGGTGGAGGAATAGACATGAGGGGCCCAAAGGCTACATCTTCTGGGGGTTCATCCATCTTGATCCACCAGCCATGTGAGGTGCCTCTCCACCCACTGCAGACATCCTCTGATGGAACTCTGTGCCCGAACTTTTGTGCCCAACTCCACAGAATGTGGTGGGGACAAAGGAAGGGTCAAAGTCATCACTGGACCCAACTCATCAGGGAAGAGCATATACCTCAAACAGGTGAGGAAAAGCCCTGCAGCCTGGGCCTCTGGCACCTCCTGCATCTACTCCACCCCTACTTGCCAACCAACCCAGTCTCCTGCAGCTCTTCTCCCGTTTTCTGACCCTGCTCTTCATGAAAGGACCATCACCTACATCCCTGTGCTTCCTTCCACCTCACGTGTTCTCATTCTCCACTGAAGAGCCATGCTCTAATGGAACTTTCCATGGCTCAAATTCCTTCACCCGTCTCCGAGTAGGTACACACCACTCCCAAGTATGTCTCTGCCCACGTCCCATGCCTCTTTACTGATTCTAAATTAGCCAACAGGGCTATGATTGGGACTGGGGGAGGAGAGACAGAGTCAGTGTATCTGTTTCTCCTGTTTCACCCTGTCCATCTCTCTTTGATCTATCATTCATGCCTTGAGCCTCACTTTCACCTCAGCCCACAGCACTAAGCCTCAGGCCCTGTCTCCTTCCCTATTCAGGTAGGCTTGATCACATTCATGGCCCTGGTAGGCAGCTTTGTACCAGCAGAGGAGGCCGAAATTGGGGCAGTAGACGCCATCTTCACACGAATTCATAGCTGTGAATCCATCTCCCTTGGCCTCTCCACCTTCATGATCGATCTCAACCAGGTCAAAGGGAACAAAGGGAGGTGGGATTGAGGAAGGGGATAGGATAATGGGAAAGGAACCCCTGAAAATGCTCATAACAGGAAAGCATGCCCTCTGCTGCATACCCTTTATACTAAAAGTGGGGAACACTAAGGTCAGAGATAGGAAGAATCAATACCACAAACATTTCTTGAACCCTTGCTTCATGTGAGTCACTGTTGGCAAAGAGGATGAACAAAGCATGCACCTCAGCATTCAAGAACTTGCAGTGCAGTAGGGAGGGCGCGTATATAGCTTTTTTCACAGGCCAACTGTGGTCAGTGTGATACGGGCTTCCAATACTAACTTTCCCTTGTCCACCTTACACCCTGCAGGTGGCAAAAGCAGTGAACAATGCCACTGCACAGTCACTGGTCCTCATTGATGAATTTGGAAAGGGAACCAACACGGTGAGGGGAGAAACTGATGAGGGGAGAAACTGATGAGGGGAGAAACTAAGGAGGGGAAAATGGAGGAGGATGAAGGAGCATGACAGTGAGGCTGGGCCTCTGGAATGGAATAGGGCTGTGTGGGCAGAAAAGAAATAGAACATGAGACAGGGAAAGGCCAGTGCAAGTGCAGAGGGGCACATGGGGGTCCCCATGGCTCCGAACCCTAATCTCTGCCCTCCTTGCAGGTGGATGGGCTCGCGCTTCTGGCCGCTGTGCTCCGACACTGGCTGGCACGTGGACCCACATGCCCCCACATCTTTGTGGCCACCAACTTTCTGAGCCTTGTCCAGTTACAGCTGCTGCCACAGGGGCCCCTGGTGCAGTATTTGGTGAGGAGACCAATCTAGCTCCTCGGAGGCCCCCAGGCTGGGCATTTCCCAGAGGTGGGGATTGGCTCCTGTATCAGAACAAAGCCTCCCTCAGCACAGAGACCACATCCCTTCCCTTTTCTCCCTCCCCACAGGATTGGCCAAGGGTTTCAGGACAGGAAGGAGGTGATTGATGATATACTTACTGTCTTTTATTCTCTTTTAAGACCATGGAGACCTGTGAGGATGGCAACGACCTTGTCTTCTTCTATCAGATCTGCGAAGGTGTTGCGAAGGCCAGCCATGCTTCCCACACAGCTGCCCAGGCTGGGCTTCCTGACAAGCTTGTGGCTCGTGGCAAGGAGGTGATGAGATCCAAATGTGCAACCACGTCCACATAAGAGCTCCCTTCCATTCCTAGTCCTATTGGGCCTGGGTCTAGGTCCACAGGATTTCTGACCCTTATTTTCCTTCTCTTCCCCAACTCACCGTACTCCTCCCACCATCTTGCTTGTCATTCCTAGGTCTCAGACTTGATCCGCAGTGGAAAACCCATCAAGCCTCTCAAGGATTTGCTAAAGAAGAACCAAATGGAAAAGTGAGTGTGTGGCCCCAGTGTCTTTGCCCTCTCTGCATCTTCTCCTGCAACTCTTCTCCCCTTTTCAGGGACTCAGCCTTCCTCCAGCACTTTGCCCTTCAGAAACCCACCATTGCTTTCTGAAATCCCTAAATCTTCAAGATCCCAGGTTTCCTGTGCCACAGCCTCTCCCCTCTGCCCAGGGACTTGGTTGTCCATTCTGCCATAAATCTTGCTATTTTCTCTCTTCTTCAGTTGCCAGACATTAGTGGATAAGTTTATGAAACTGGATTTGGAAGATCCTAACCTGGACTTGAACATTTTCATGAGCCAGGAAGTGCTGCCTGCTGCCACCAGCATCCTCTGAGAGTCCTTCCTGTGTCCTCCCCAGCCTCCTGAGACCCCAGTGGGCTGCCATGCCCTCTTTGTTTCCTTATCGCCTTCAGACCCAGAGTTTTTAGTTTCTCTAGAAATTTTGTTTCATATTAGGAATAAAGTTTATTTTGAAGAAAGATACTGTTTCTTTAGGCTAGCCAGAACGAGAGACTAGGAAAGATCCGAAACACAGAGCAGGAGTCCACAGGGGAACCTGCCCTGCCTCAATAAAAATACAGTGTCCTTGCTGTAGGAAGACTCTCAGATTCTACCCAAGGATCGTTCATGAGAACAAACCACTTCAGAGAGGCCCTACAAAACAGATTAGAGGGAAGACAGAGGGGCCCAAGGGAGATGGTCTCTCTTCTCAAGTAGGAACACGCCAGCCTCAGACAGACACAGCAGGAAGGGGCCTGAGAGGCTGACAGAGGCAGGATGGGTGCAAGGCAGGGGTGGAAGGGAGGGACCAGCCCGGGCTGCACCAGTGGGAGTGGCTCCACCCTTCCCACTTCAGAGCCATGGGGAGCCAGGGCTCTGGCGGGATGCCCTTGGTGCAGGTTCCCTACACAGTCCTGCTGCTGCCGCTGGGAACAAGCCGCCAAGACCCGGGGGCCCGGAGCTTCTTCCTTTGGGTGAGTATCAGTACAACAAGAGGTCCCAGGGGAAGTCTCTCCATAGACCTGCCCTTTATGTTTCCATTCAATTTGAGGGCCCACAGTGTTCCCACCTGCCTCCCCTTGCCCTCCAGGTCCTCAGTGGCCAGTCTGGGTTCACACTCAGTGACCACACAGTGAACCCAACCAGGGGTGGAGAGAAAGGGCCATAACCCAGAGCCCTGCTGTGGCACAAGAGTCAGCCTCTGTGCTTGCCTTTCCCAGCTGCAGAGGATGCAGGCTCTGGAGAGAGAACAGGATGCCCTGTGGCAGGGGCTGGAGCTGCTACAACATGGCCAGGCCTGGTTTGAAGACCGTCTGAAGGAGGCACAGCAACAGCAGCTGCATCTAGGGGCCCTTGGTGAGGTATGGGGGCTGCCCCTCTGTGTGAATGGGGGGAGGGCCAGGGAGGGAGGAACAAGGAATGTGTAGACACAGCCTGAGACCACTCTGGAGAGGGGAGGGTTAATGGTCAGGGATCATGAATTGGAGGCAGCACCGTAATGACAGGATGCCACCAAGTGTTAAGTTGGTGTTCATTGTTGGGGCTGGAGGAAGCTGGTCTGCATTCCATTCAGAGGGATTTGGATCACTCCATGGAGATGAGGGCGTGGCCGGATTATTCCAATGGGGCAGGGATGGACAGGGAGGCTCCATGAAGAGTAGGGAAAGGGGGTGTTATGCTATTTGAGGGGATGGAGGAACTGACCTGCTAAAGAGATGGAAGTGAAGAGTATTGGATTTTCCCACCTGCCTGGGAGGGTACTGGGATGAGGGAATCCGGATGAGAGGGATGGCCTGTGGTGACCAGAATAGAGTGGCAGATGGACCTCAGGTTTTCACCATGTTGTCAGCCTCCAACTCCTCCTCTAGAATTTTCTAACAGATTTACACTCAGAGCCTGGTGGCCCCCCGTTAGCCCAGATTCAAAAGGTGAACATCTGTTTGCAGAATCTGATTCATGAGAAGGTGAGTTTATTGTTTCAGTTTAGACTTTTGGGAAGCTGGACTAGTGAGGGGAGTTGTTGGGGTCAGTGCTGGCTTAACAGAAAACACAGTGAATTTCCCCTCCAGTTCTCCCCAAGTCCACTGAACAAGGCTAGTTCCTGCACCACCCAGGATTCAAAGGAAAGACGAAGGAAGCAGAACTTGTGGCGGAAACAGGTAAACTTCAAGAGAGAGGGCAGGAGCCCCACCCTACAGGGCTGGGAGGAGCCCAGAGGCCCCATCTGTTTCTCCTCTCCTCCAGGAGTTGTCAAGGCAGCAGAAAGGAGTCACCCAGCCAAAGGAGGAGATGGCTCAGCGGGGCTGCACCAATGGGCCAAGAGGCCCTACCCGTGTCTAAACCCTCCTCTCACTCCCCTAAGCCTGGTGAAACAGTCAGAAGCCCCAGGCTCCTTTTTCTGTTTCTTAACTCAACAGCTAAAAAATGGCTCCAGGTAGTGAGTCAATGAAGTTCAGACATCTTGGTGTAATGTTTCTCCTCTGCTCCTGAAAACTTCACCTTCTTGGTGTCTCACGTCCTCATTCTCCCCTATATGACGTGCAAAAATGATCTTTGAAATCCCTCTGGGGAGAAGACATGTTTATTGAAACTGTCCTTCAGCCTTAAATACAAAAATAAAACCAAAGCTGCTCCAGAAAGCAACTTTCTCCAAAAATGTCTTTGGTTTGTTTCTCATAGGGTTAGGAAAAGTGCATTGTGGGAAAATCCATTGCCCTCTATCCCAGTCTTACGGGGTTTTTTGTTTTGTTTTGTTTTGTTTTGTTTCTGTGATACGTCTTACTGTCGCTCAGGCTGTAGTGCAGTGGTGCGACCACAGCTCACTGCAGCCTAAACCTCCTGGGCTCAAGTGATCCTCCTGCCTCAGCCTCGCAGAGTGCTGGGATTACAGGCATGAGCCACCGCGCCCAGCCCCAGTCTTGAAGTTTTTAAGAAAGGAAAGGGATGTGCTGGAGAAAGAAAACCTTCATTGGTGGGGCGCGGTGGCTCACGCCTGTAATCCCAGCACTTTGGGAGGCCGAGGCAGTTGGATCACCTGAGGTCAGGAGTTCGAGACCAGCCTTGCCAACATAGTGAAACCCTGTCTTTACTAAAAATACAAAAAATTAGCCGGGCATGGTGGTGGGCACCTGTGATCCCAGCTACTTGGGAGGCTGAGTCAGGAGAACTGCTTGAACCTGGGAGGCGGAGGTTGCAGTGAGCCGAGATGGCGCCACTGCACTCCAGCCTGGGCAACAAGAGCAAAACTCCGTCTCAAAAAAAAGAAAAAGAAAATCTTCATCCCAGCTAGGAGAGGCAAGGTCCTAAGGCCTATGTGACAAATGTGTCCCGGGTCTTCTTACCAATGGGGCAGGTTGAAAATAGTGCTGGAGACCCATCCCTCTACAGTCTGTTGTGTCACCAGGAGGCCAGGCCTCGCAGAAGAAGCAACCCTCCAACTGTGCCCCACCAGGGGCTGCCCGCCAACCCTGCCCCAGCCCTGCCTTGAGTCACCAATGTGAAGGGGGAAAAGGCAGGGGTGGCCGTGGTGAGGGTTGGGTCAGATGAGCCGGTAGGGGTGGCGAGCTGGTCCTGCGGGGAAGAGGAAGAGAATGACAGGGTGTGCCAGAGTGTACTCAAATTAAACCTACACCACCCTCCCCCTGCCTTGCCTACCCTGTGATGGAAAGTAGCGGTGCCTCACCTGCGGGGCTGGGGCCAATACCAGGAGCCGGAGGAAAGCATGAGTCGGGGGCACTGGGCTGTCTTCTCGTCCCGCTGCAGTCACAGTCACCATCACCACGGAATCTGGGGCCGCTGAGTCTGGGACCTCCAGCCACAGGCGGCCCCAGACCGACTCATTCAGTTCCAGGTGAGCCCTGGAGAGACGATATAGGCGTCGCTAAAGCCCCTGGCTGTCCAGAGCCCAGAGTCAGGGGACGCCCCCAGGGGCACGTGAGGTGAGAGGAGGATTCTGAGAGCCAATCGGAAGGGGCCAGGGGCGGGGCTTGGGATAAGCACGGGCGAGACAAGATGCCAGAGGGAGCTGGAGGGTTCAGGGGCCTCACCTGGAGAGGTTGGAGGTGAGGGAGAAGCTGGGGTTGACAGAAGTCCTAAGGTCAAGATCCTGAGGGCCCGAGAAGCTGGCGATGCGCAGACTGAGCGGGACCTTGCTGCCCGGGGCCAAGAAACCCGAGAGCGCACTAAGCTGCAGAGAAGGGCTCGTCAGGGAAGGGGCCGCTCCAACTCTTTCCAGCCCCAGCTGCATTTTTCCCCTAGTGTCTCACCTCCAGAAGGACAGGGACTACAGTGCTAGGCTGAGGGGCAGCCCTGTGCAGGCGCCGCCCCGCTCCGTCCTGGCCAATCAGCTCCAGGGAGAAGGGTCTAGGGGTGGACAGCAGCGTGGGCGGCAGCGAGGCTGCGAGGAGACCTCGCTCCGGAGGTCCCACGGGCTCCAAAGGCACCCGGCCTAGTTCGGCACCGTCTGGGACCCCTCGAAGGATGACGTGGGAGAAATGCGGCTGAGGATCCCCAGGATTCGCTTGGGAACCCAACCCTGTCACTTCTACCAGCAGCTGGGTCTGGAGACCTGGGACAGGGGCGAGGAGGGGAGAACATTGTGAGATTCGGAGACACAGGGAGAAAAGAATTAATGGCCTTCAAAATAAGGGTTCCCTCTGGGGAGTATGGATGGAAAAATAGGTTACCTTCAAGGGGTATCGATGGGGAGTATCAGGAGGGAGTTCTGGGGTGCTGGAAATGTCCTATATCCTGAACTGGGCGTATTATATGAAATCCATCAAACTGTACACTTTAGTGCACATTATGTAAATTATAACTCAATATAAAAGTTATGCATATGCATAGATGTATGTATACATATATACGTTATATATATATACACACACACATATATACACACACACACACATATATATATATAAAACTGGGGGTTTGGCCGGGCGCGGTGGCTCACGCCTGTAATCCCAGCGCTTTGGGAGGCGGAGGTGGGCGGATCACGAAGTCAAGTGATGGAGACCATCCTGGCTAACACAGCGAAACCCCATCTCTACCAAAAATACAAAACATTAGCCGGGCGTGGTGGCGGGCGCCTGTAGTCCCAGCTACTCAGGAGGCTGAGGCAGGAGAATGGCGTGAACCTGGGAGGTGGAGCTTGCAGTGAGCCAAGATCGCACCACTGCACTCCAGCCTGGGTGGCGAGCGGAAAAAATAAATAAATAAATAACTGGGGGTTAGGTGGGTGGGGGCTCAGGGAATAGAGGTACCTGCAACTGGCTGAGTCAGGGGGTAGAGGCCAGGGTGGGGTCCATCCTCCATGGAGATCCCAAAGTGGAAGAGGAAGTCCAGGGAGGTCTGGGCTGGGAAAGGGCAAAGGCAGTCAGAGCCCTTCCTGAAAGGAATGTGACTGATCGTGTTCTCCGAGGCCTGCAGTCTCTCCTTTCCTTTCCCAGGAACACCTCCCTCCTTACCTTGCACTCTCACCCCGGGGGTGTCCTCAGCTGTGACCTGGATCTCCCAGGTTCCTATCTGTGGAGGGTCATGCATGGTCACCATCCAGAACTGCCCAAAGCGGTGAGTGTGACCTAGAGGACCCGTGCCTTCCTTCTGGTCCTGGGAGACCCCTGGGGTCAGGGAAGAAATGAAACACTGGCTCTCCTTGAGTACATCCCCTCGACTGTCTATTCCCCAGTCGCCATTCTTCCCTTTGCCTTCAGACGTACCTGCAGGGTTCTTGATCCAGAAGCTGCTGATGTCCCCGTGGATCCGGACTGTGATCTTCTGGAGCAGCCCATCCACACTGAACACAAGTGGCCGCCCAGGCACCGCAAAAGGAGGGTCCAGGGGAAGAGTCACCTTGAGGGATCAGCAGGACCAGAAAATGGGGGAGAAGATGAGGTATGGGATGAAACAAAGAAGATAGGGGAGATAGGAAGAAACCATGTCATTGGGCCGGGTGTGGTGGCTCACGCTTGTAATCCCAGCACTTTGGGAGGCTGAGGCAGGCGAATCACAAGGTCAGGAGTTCGAGACCAGCCTGGCTAACATAGTGAAACTATGTCTCTACTAAAAAAAAAAAAAAAAAAAAAAAAAAAAAAAAAAAAAATTAGCCAGGTGTGGTGGTGGGTGCCTATAATCTCAGCTACTTGGGAGGCTGGGGCAGGAGAATTGCTTGAACCCAGGAGGCGGAGGTTGCAGTGAGCCAAGATCGCACCATTGCACTCCAGCCCGGGTGACAGTGCAAGACTCTGTCTTAAAAAAAAAAAAAAGAAAAAAACCACGTCACACAGAGAGAAAGGGGTACAGTGAGAGAGGGGCACAGGGCCAGGGATGAAGTTATTATGGTCAGGGACAAAGTTGGAGGCAAGGGATTCAGGATGAGACAATCACATCTTGTGCCCCATTAAAAGATGATGGGCCAGGCATAGTGGCTCATGTCTGTAATCCCAGCACCTGGGAGACCAAGACAGGAGGATCACTTGAGGCCAGGGGTTCAAGACCAGCCTAGTCAATAAAGCAAGACTCTGCCTCTGCAAAATACAAGCCACCTCCCCAGAAAGACGGTAGGACTTCCTGTGGTAATGCTGAAGGCAGAATACTGGAAGCCAAGCGGGGAGGGGTTTACTGATATAAAAGGACAATACAGGCCAGGCGCAGTGCCTCGAGCCTATAATCCCAGCACTGTGGGAGGCGAAGGTGGGCGGATCACTTGAGGTCAGGAGTTCGAGACCAACCTGGCCAAAAAACTGGTGAAACCCTGGCTCTACTTAAAAAATACAAAAATTAGCCGGGCCTGGTGGTGGGTGCCTTAACTCCAGGTACTCGGGAGGCTGAGGCAGGAGAATCCCTTGAACCTGGGAGGCAGAGCTTGCAGTGAGCCAAGATCGCGCCACTGCACTCCAGCCTGGGTGACAGTGAGACTCCATCTCAAAAAAAAAGAAATGGCTAGCCATGGATCTCAGAGGGGGAGAAACTTCCTTTCCTGCCCCGTGACTGGAAGAACAACACAGCAGTGAGAGTGATTCCCCTTTCTCCTATAAAAAGAGAGGTGCAGCCTGACCACCCTTCAGTTCCTAAGTGAGGGCCCTGGCCCCCACTTGCTCACCAGGGCAGCCATGCTGTCCCCAACAATGGCTGCCACGTCTCCAATGTGCTGGTCTTTGGTGAAGATCACTTCTCCTCCTGAGGCCAGGGCCACTGCTTTGTATGGCTCAAAACGCAGAGGGGACAAGATCTCACGCCGAGCTCGGCCCTGAACCCTTGAGGTGTCTTCAGTCACCAGGAATGTTACCTGTGGCCAGAAGAGAGCTCGGTGGTTGGGGTGTCCAAGTGCCATCCACTATTATGAAGGAGAATCCCTGTGCTCAAGCTTTCTCCAGAGCTGATGGTTCGTGATAAGGTCTCTGCCTGCCTTCTGGCTGCTAGGATGGGGTCTCCCAATGACAACCCCCTGCCTTCAGTTAGTAGTTGGCCACCCCCTTGTCACAGTGGATTTTTGGCGACTAGATCCCCAGTTCTTCACATTGTTTACTGGGCAGGTTCAAATAAAAATTCTGCATTATTAAGGGTGGGGTCTCCTACGTGTATCATTAAAGGTATCAGGAAAGGTTTCGTTCATTGTCTGCTTCTCCCATGTGCCAAGGCTTGTCGGGCCACCATAGTGTGGTGCAACCCTCGTGATGAGATTGTCATCACAGGGTCTCTCACATCCCTGGGAGGCTAACACTGGGTCTCTCACCAGCTCTGCTCACCCGGCAGCGCCGTTCCTGAGTCAGGGATTCCACCTGGTTGGTGAGAAAGGCATCCTTAGGGGAGGCATCCGTGAAGACAAAGATGTCTGAGAGTGGAGGTGTGTGCAGCAGGGCCAGCTGGCAGGGAAGACAACGACCAGTGTTAACAATGGCAGCAGGAGGGGAATGGGTAGAGCCAAGGAGGATGAAGCAGAAGGGAATATGGCCCGGTAATCCTGGAGTGAAGCTAGTGGATGTAGGTTCTGAAGGTAGCGGGGAGCCCCAGGAGGGATCTAGCTCCCCCTGGTGGCGGGGCCAGGAAACGCGGTGGGGATAAGAAGGGAAGAGCGGAGGGGCCAGACCTGCAGGGCTGACAGGCACATCTCAGGCTCGTCTCCACCCCCCAAGGCGTGGATCTCATTAAGCTGTTGCCAGAAGCTGTCAGGGTCACTGGCTGTAAAGACAGGGCCAAACCCTGGGAAGGGGAAAGGAAGTTAAGATAAGTGAGGAAAGAGCTCCCCTCATTCCTACCCAGTGCCACTTCCCCAGTTGAGGGTCCCTATGTGCTTCTGGAGTGGACAAGTAGTGAAATAACAATACCCCATTATAAGACTCATACTTGGCCAGGCGCAGTGGCTCACACCTGTAATCCTAGCACTTTGGGAAGCCAAGGCAGGTGGATCATGAGGTCAAGAGATCAAGACCATCCTGGCCAAATTGCTGAAACCCTGTCTCTACTAAAAAATACAAAAGTTAGCTGGGTGTGGTGGCACGTGCCCCAGCTACTGGGGAGGCTGAGGCAGGAGAATCACTTGAACCCAGGAGGTGGAGGTTGCAGTGAGACAAGATCGTGCCACTGCACTCCAGTCTGGCGGCAGAGTGAGACTTCGTCTCAAAAAAAAAAAAAAAAAGAGTCACACTTGTCAGGGCGGGGCGGGGCAGGGCAGGGCAGACCTAGGTGTCCCTGGTGAGAAGGTGGGCCTCCACTCCCTTAAAAAAATGGTGGCATTTCCTGTAGGCCTTTATTGGGTACATGTACATATATTAAAAAAAAAAAAAAGGCCGGGCGCGGTGGCTCACGCCTGTAATCCCAGCACTTTGGGAGGCCGAGGCGGGCGGATCACAAGGTCAGGAGATCGAGACCACGGTGAAACCCCGTCTCTACTAAAAATACAAAAAATTAGCCGGGCGCGGTGGCGGGCGCCTGTAGTCCCAGCTACTCGGGAGGCTGAGGCAGGAGAATGGCGTAAACCCAGGAGGCGGAGCTTGCAGTGAGCCGAGATCGCGCCACTGCACTCCAGCCTGGGCGACAGAGCGAGACTCCTCTCAAAAAACAAAACAAACAAACAAAAAAAAACAAAAAACAAAAAACAAAAAAAACCAAAAACAAACAAACAAAAAAAACCTGGTCACGCCTATAATCCCAGCACTTTGAGAGGCTGAAGTGGGAGGATCACTTGAGCCCAGGAGCTCAAAATCAGCCTGGGTAACATAGTGAGACCCCATCTCTACCAAAAAAACACAAAAATTAGCCAGATATGGTGGTGCTTGTCTGTAGTCCCAGCTACTCATGAGGCTGAGGCAGGAGGATCACTTGAATCAAGGCTGCAGTGAGCCATGATCGTATCATTGCACTCCAGCCTGGGTGACAGAGTGAGACTCCAAAAAAAAAAAAAAAAAAAAAAGGAAAAAACACTGGGTTTCCTCATAAGAAAAGAGACAGAATAGCACTTACCTCAGAGGCTTATTGGGAGGACTAAATGAGTTGATTTTGCAAATTTTAAGATAGTGCTTTGACACATAAGTGCTAAGTTCTTAATTATACCTTTATTTATATCTTCATCAAACATAATAATTCTCTATTATAAATAAATGCCGGCCACTGTAGGATGTATGCAGACAAATAAGACTCAAACTTAGGCAACTCTCAGCCCAGTAGGCATTTTATTTGATCATCATTTCAACTCTGGGAGTTAGGCAGGATGAGGGAGGTGTCAGGCCTCTGAGCCCAAGCTAAGCCATCATATCCCCTGTGACCTGCACTTATACATCCAGGTAGCCTGAAGCAACTGAAGATCCACAAAAGAAGTGAAAATAGCCTTAACTGACGTCATTCCACCATTGTGATTTGTTCCTGCCCCACCCTAACCGATACATAACTGATACTGACCCACTTTATGGATGATGAAATCCAGGCAAAGAAAGTTTACATGACCAGCCTAAAGGGACACAGTCAGACTCAAGCCAGAGAGTCTAACTTCCAGTCAATGGGAAAGGAATACAATGTAGCTAGCTATCTCAGAGGCTTCCCAGAAGCCTGGCCCCACCAACTCCATCTTCATCCCCATCTCTGTCTATAGGAAATGGAGAGAATTGAAAATGGCGGCCGGGCGCGGTGGCTCACGCCTGTAATCCCAGCACTTTGGGAGGCCAAAGCAGGCAGATTACGAGGTCAGGAGATTGAGACCATCCTGGCTAACACAGTGAAACCCCGTCTGTACTAAAAATACAAAAATTAGCCGGGCAAGGTGGTGGGCGCCTGTAGTCCCAGCTACTCGGGAGGCTGAGGCAGGAGAATGGCTGGAACCCAGGAGGCGGAGCTTGCAGTGAGCCCAGATCTTGCACTGCACTCCAGCCTGGGCGACAGAGCAAGACTCCGTCTCAAAAAAAAAAAAAAAAGAAAAAGAAAAAGAAAAAAAAGAAAATGGCTTATTAGCATGAAAGGCTAAGAAAGCAGAGGCCACGTGCCAAAGTATGAATCATGCATTAAACTAATGGAAAGTGCTGTCATTTTAGACACAGCGGGAGACAAGGCTGCTAGTTATCTTTTTTTGTTTTTGTTTTTGTTTTTTTGTTTTTTTTTAGAGACAGGGCCTCACGGCGTCACCCAGGCCACCCTGGAGTGCAGTAGTGCCATCACGGCTCACTGCACCCTCAATCTCCTGGGCTCAAGTGATCCTCCTGCCTCCGCTTCCCAAGTAGCTGGGACTATAGGCATGCGCCACCACTCCCACACATCATTTTTATTAATTTTTTTGTGGAGACCTGAATCTCTGTGTCGCCCAGGTTGGTCTTGAACTTCTGGGTTCAAACGATCTTCCCACCTCTGCCTCCCAAAGTGCTGGGATTACAGTTGTGAGCCACCCCACCCAGGTTGCTGCTAATTTTCTGTATGCACACCATAGAGGCTCACTCAGGACTACTACAGGAAGTGCCACCACGAGCCCACTTCCTCACCACAGGCCTTTATCCCTTACCTTTTTTTCTTTTCTTTCTTTTTTTTTTTTTTTTTTTCTGAGACGGAGTTTTTTGCTCTTGTTGCCCAGGCTGGAGTGCAAAGTTGCGATCTCGGTTCACCGCAACCTCCGCCTCCCGGGTTCAAGCGATTCTCCTGCCTCAGCCTCCCGAGTAGCTGCGATTACAGGCATGCACCACTACGCCCGGCTAATTTTGTATTTTTAGTAGAGACGGGGTTTCTCCATGTTGGTCAGGCTGGTCTCAAACTCCCAACCTCAGGTGATCCACCTGCCTCAGCCTCCCAAAGTGCTGGGATTACAGGCGTGAGCCACCATGCCCAGTCTATCCCTTACCTTGAATTTTCCTCCCCTCTACTGTCCTAGCCAGACCACACTTACCTGGGTCATGAAAAGGCACCAGGACATAGTGGATAGGCTCCATGGGGCTGCCCCTCCGCTGCTCCACAATGTGGCGAGCCTGGATTTTGGCAGCGTTGATCTCCTCACCCATGCTGCCCGTGGTGTCCAGGACAAAGCTCAGGCTGGAGGCTGGGGTGATGTCCAGCAGCCTGGGGAGCAAGCCAGAGACACAGTGAAGGGTCTGCACGTTTGTCTCCAGTGTCTGGTTTCTCAGTTCCCACAGGAATGCCTACCCATGAGGGGGTCCATCCCTAGGAGGCCACTCACCTGGAGAAATCCCTGTCTCCCAGGCGGCTTCGCAGAAGGCCGAAGGCCTGGATGGAGGCTAGAAGGGCCAGTTTTGCAGCCTGGAGGTGCAGCATGTGGTGAGGGGAGAAGCCTGGGGATGTGCTGTCCTTGTTGATGCCTCCCCTCGGTGGCTGGGAGCTGCTCAGGTCAAAATGGCCCCCGTGGCTACATTTCCCTGGGTTGGGGAAAGGGATCTGGAGAGTGGAGGTCAAAAACCCACTGCCTCCTAAGAAAATGAGGCCCTTTCAGACCTGGCCTGACCCTCTCACCCCTCAGCAAGGGTTCAGCAAGAAATGATGATGGGGGTGGGCGCAGTGGCTCACGCCTGAAATCCTAGCACTTTGGGAAGTTGAGGCAGGCAGATCATCTGAGATCAGGAGCTCGAGACCAGCCTGGCCAACATGGTGAAACTCTGTCTCTACTAAAACTATAAAAATTAGACAAGTGTGGTGGCGCATGCTTGTAATCCCAGCTACTTAGGAGACTGAGGAAGGAGAATAGCTTGATCCCAAGAGGTGGAGGTTGCAGTGAACCGAACCGAGATCGTGCCACTGCACTCCAGCCTGGGCGGCAGAGCGAGACTCAGTCTCAAATAAATAAATAAATAAATAAATAAATAAATAAATGATGACTGGGCAAGGTGGCTCACACCAGTAATCCCAGCACTTTGGGAGGCCAAGGCGGGCAGATCACCTGAAGTCAGGAGTTTGAGACCAGCCTGGCGAACATGATGAAACCCCGTCTCTACTAAAAATACAAAATTAGCCAGGCGTGGTGACTCATGCCTGTAATCCCAGCTACTCGGGAGGCTGAGGCAGGAGAATCACTTCAACCCGGGAGGCGGAGGTTGCGGTGAGCCGAGATCGCGCCACTGCACTCCAGCCTGGGCAACAAGAGCAAAACTCTGTCTCAAAAAAAAAAAAAAAAGGATGATGCTTTGTGGAGGGAAATTCTGGAGTAAATCTTAGGGCGCCGTAGTCAATCAGCACAGCACATGGTGGATCCCCTGATCCCTCCAGCCAGTCCCCCAAAGCTGCCTATGACAAGGGAGAAATCCTATCAGTGGAGGAAGAAGTTGCTCCCCTACCTCAACCCCACCACAGCCTCCTCAGGGGACTTTCCTCCACCCACCCTGTTCCCAGCATCCTCTCCTCCTAGGAGGAGATGCCATAGCAAAGGCATACGGGCCTACAGGACAGAGATCCTGTAAGGGAGTGACTTTCTCCCCTTACTTCTGGGGAACTTTCTTGTCTGGTACCTGGAGGTTTCGGGGGATGAGTTCCAAAGTAGCCAGAGGTGAGGAGTGTGAAGCCCAGCCAATTCCCAGGGCAGCTCAACGCCTCGCAATCAGAGCAGGTAGGATCAGCCACTGGGAAGAGAGGGCAGGACTAGAACCCAAGATTCTGCCACCCCCAGCCTTTATCCCCACACACCCTAACCTCTTCACCTTTTCCTCCCAGCTGGGATGAAGTGAAAGCCCAGAAGTTCCCTAGCAAGGCTTTCTGAACTAAAACCTAGGATCATGGGCCCACAGTGAGCCTGAATGTTTGAAACTGGGGCCGTGCTAGAAAACACAGCACAGGCTGGGCGCCGGTGGCTCACGCCTGTAATCCTAGCACTTTAGAAGGCAGAGGCGGGCAGATTGCTTGAGTCTAGGAGTTTGAGACCAGCCTGTGCCACATAGTGAGACCTCATCTCTAAAAAATAAATACATAAATAAATAATAAGAAAAAAACCCAAACAGTACGTGTAGGGACCAATCCTATGGGGACTGCACCCTCTGTGAGTTGTGGACAGGAGGCAGCTTCCAGGCGAGAGGATGAGGCAGCTGTGGGAGAAGGCCCCGTGTGAGTCAGTGCGGGGAAGAAGCCACACTTAAGACGGGACTGAGTTCTGGAGACCTGGTCCTAGCTGTTTTTCCCTGTGTGACGTTGGGGAAGCTGCTTAACCGAGCCAGGCATTGCTTGGACTGGGGGACTTCAGTCCTTGTGGAGATTAAGTAACATCACACCCTCTGGGACCTCAGAATGTGACACAGTGGCTGGGTGGACTGAGGTAGCCCTGTGGACTCCCGCCTCACCGCCAGGGTCACAGCCGTACCTTGTGCCAGGTTCTGGAGCTCCTGTCTTGGCCAGAGGAGGTGAGGGTGTGGCTGCTGCTCACCCAGCTCCACCCAGTTGCTATGACTGTAGAAATCCTGGTCCAGAGGACAGGAGAAGGGGAATGAGGCACTAGTCTGACCTTTCTCACCATCCCCAGCATTAATATGCCACTCCTTTGAGTTCCCCACCTGGAAAGTCCCCTCCTACTCCCACTACTCCCACCAGACACCCCAAGTCCCCTCCACCGCCCCCTCTCCATGCTCAGAGCAGAGCTTTGCCCGGGTGGAAACTGTCCCAGCATCTCTTCCCAGCTCAGAGTCTAACCCAAGGCCTCTCTGGGCCTGCAGGGTCCTGCAGCATGTGCTGCTCCCTCAGCTCTCTGACCTCACAGCCTTCCTCTCTCACCCTCACTTCCCTCCAGCCACAGTGCCCTCCTTGCTGTTCCTACAGGAAGCACTGCCAGCTTGGAGGTGGGGAACTGGGACACAACCTCGGGGCACCACGTGCCAGTGCCCACCCCTTCCAGAGTGGAGAAGGCATGATCAAGAAGGCACCATAGGATGCTCTCTATCCCGGACATGAAGACCCCTCTGACCATCAACCCAACCCTGTTCTCACCTGCAGGGCATGAAGTGCAGCCCCGAGGCGCTGGCGAGCCAGGGTGTGGTCAAGGGCTCTGGTTGCCACCAGGGTCTCCCGCAGAGCCCCTACCAGTTGCGCGCGTCCCTGATCCAGTCGCTCAGCATCAAAGTGCAGGTCGGGGTCATTCCTGGAAGTCGGCAGGAAGTCCTGGGCCGCATTGGCACGAGACACCTCACCTAAGGCTGCTCGGAACCGCCGAGAAGGAGAACCAGGTCCAAAGTAGGCGGCAAAGAGGTCATCGGCAAGGAGTGTTCGACCCTGGGGAGAATAGCGGAGGACGGGGCTCCAGGGAGGCCCTTTGGATTGACTGTTGCCCACCTTATCTCAGCAACTGACACTCAAGGCTGGGTATGAGGGTCCTGAGCCCCACAAAGGAGGGGGACTCCTAATTTCAGGACCAAGACTACTGGGGATTGTTGCTGCAGGGATGGGGCCATGGGTGTCTCTTCTCTTGGCAACCAGAGCCCTCACGGAGTAGAGGCCCCAGGAATTGGGGACTCTGGCAGGGGTGTGACAGGACCCTGGGATGCTCACCAGGAAGTCCTCAAGACGAAGAGGGGGGCGGCCTGGGGGTGGCCGCTCCAGGAAGAGCTGCAGGGTGACGTTGAGTGCTGCCTCCTCAGTTAGGTCTTGGTGGGTGATGGAGCCAGGGGCAGCCAGCAGGCTCCAGATGTTGGGGAAGAAGGCAGATGTGGGGGGCAGCAGCAGCTGCAGCAGAAGCAACACTGAGGGGCCCGGGTGGGACTGGGGCACTTCCGTGGGGAGCATGGCTGAGACATGGACCTGGGAGACAGAAGGCTCTCAAGGGAGGAGGAAGCAGCTGCAATTCCAGGGCAGGCCAGCTCTGCGGGTCTCCATGGGCACCTGCTTTACCTCAAAAGTCGCGTCTGCTGCAGCCTGGCTTCCCCGCCCTCTCTGTCACCCAGACAACCTGAGGGCCTCATCTGACCATTAGGGACATACACAGCTGCCAGGAGAGGGGTCCAGGGTTCCTCCCCCAGGCCCCCCTCCCCAGTCCCTGGCTGAGTTCCCAGCCCTGCTGCAGAAACACTCCCCATGCACAGGAAGCCTGAGTCCTCTCAGGCCCTCCCCTACCTGGTTGCTGGGTCTCCTAGGAAGGGCTGGCCCGGGCACGACGTCACAGGGCACTTAGGTCAGAGTTATAATTAACCGAGGCCCAGTAGAGGGGGAGGAAGGCCCCCACAGGGTGGGGGAGGACAGGCAACCCCCCTGGCCCCTTTGCTCATGCCTGCCCAAGGCCACAGGCAGCAGCCCATGGCAGGGCGGGCCTCCCTTGGCCGCAGTGCGGAGGTGAATGAAAGCTGGGGAGGAGGAAGGGAGTGAGCAGCGTGACTCAGGCCTGGCACAGTGCCAGGGACAGACCCAGACAGACCCGCCCCTCTGCCCTCCAGAACCAGGGCCTCACTCTCACCCTGCAACCCCCAGGGATTCAGGCACCCAGCCCCTCTGCTCCCCTCTCTGCCCCCACCACAGATGACAAGAGGATTTTGTGGGAAAATATTTTATTGCTGCCATCCCCATGGTGAGCTGCTGGGGGTGAGCGGGGAAGCTAGGTGGTGGATCACAGCATCTTCTGGAATAGGGCGATGGCCTCATCCACCTTCCTGAGCTCTGCTTCCGTCTGTTGGAGCTGGAGTGGAACCAGGGGATGGGTGAGGACCCACGTCCAAGCGAAGAGACCCCCAGACACCCAGGACAACAAAGTTGGAAAGATGAGCGAGGACCATGGAAGGTCAGTAGCTCGGAGGAGGCGTGAACCTGGCTGGCGTGGCTCCCCACCCATTTCCGCCAGCACCCCCACCCCCACCTCCACCAGCACCTCTTGGGTCTTGCCTTTTTCCACAGAGTGGTCAGTCCCCAAGAACAAAGGAACCTCAGAGCCTCCATGCTCCCCACAGTGTCCCCACGTAAGCAGGAGAGCACAGGGTCCCAGGCCAATCACTTCATTTGTCAGATGACGATAATATTACCCCTCCCAGGCTCTTGGGAGAACCAGGTGAGATGAACCAGGTCCACTCAAGGCTCTCTAGCTCTTGGCCTCTATGACTGATTTTCTCCATGTCTGTGCAGCTTACTATACTACTCCTCTCTGGCGGAACCCAGGAGGCAGGGGACAAACGAGACTGGCCTTCCAGGGTCAGCTCGGTAGGCTTGAAAGTAAGTGGTGGGAGGTCCAGGGCTCCCGACTACACGTGGACCCCAAGCCTAGCCTCAGGCATGCGGGTTTCCACATTTTAGGCAGCTGGGTGGGGTATGAAGGGTCTGATTGGGAGATAGGATGCCTGGTTCTAGGTCAGCCTCCATCTCCGACCTGTTGTGTGACCCTGGGCTGTGCCCAGCCCCCAGCTGCTCCCCATGTGTAAGGGAAGGGCATTCTATGGTCCCTGCTCCAAGCGCCTGGGCTCCATGCTTCCCAGTGGATTCCCCAGGTTTGGGTACAGAGTCCAGCTTCCAGACCAGGAAGTTTTGGTTTGGATTTTGGGTTTTGTTTTGGATGCTTTTTTTTTTTTTTGAGAGAGAGGGTCTTCTCTCTCTCTGTTGTCCAGGCTGGAGTGCAGTGGCATGATCTCGGCTCACTGCAGCCTTGACCTCCCAGGCTCAAGCAATCCGCCCACCTCAGCCCCCCGAGTAGCTGGGACCCCAGGTGTGTGCCACTGTGGCCAGCTAATTTTTCTATATTTGTTGTAGAGATGGGATTTCACCATGTTGGCTGCTCTCAAACCCCTGGGCTCAAGTGATCCACCCACCTCGGCCTCCCAAAGTTCTGGGATTACAGGTGTGAGGCACTGAACCAGGCTGTTTTGTTTTGTAAGGTTAGTGGGAATGGAGAAGGAACAAAGAAATCTGTAGCTGGTTACGATCAATTAATCGTCAACACCACTGTACTAGGACCAGCCCAGACCAGGGTTTTGACGGAGGAAGTGGATGGTGTGGGAAATGCCCACTCACGCCACACACCTTGGCTTCATCTGCCTCCTGGACTTCGAGGGGCACTTTGACAGGGTAGCCTGAGGCGGCACGGCGTTCCCGCAGACGCTGGGCCTGCCGCTGTGCCTCAACGCGCTTGGCTTGCAGCTTGCCCAGCTCCCGCGCAGGGTCCACCAGCCCCTGCAGCTGCAGGTGGATGGAGCAGCGATCAGAGGCCAGAGCCACAGCGCAACCCTGCGGGGCGGGAGCCCCCAGGGCCAGAACAGCCACCACACCTGCGCTGGACAGCGCCTGCACGTAGCCCGACACAGCCGATGCCAGGGCGCCCGTGGCCTCATCCGCCACTTCCAGGAAGCCTGCCAGAGAGGGAGAAAGGTGAGGCCTAGCTCCATGGAGACAGGAAACCAAGCAGTCACTGCTGGACACTGGGTCGCAGAGTGGGCTGAGGGGACAGTGGGATGGGGTGGACATGGGGGCCTGAGGCTCACAGTCAGGCCGGATCCGGGTGAGGTTGTAGTCCGCCCGCAGGGAGCGCACAGCTCGCGTGATGCTTAGCGCCAGCTCAAGGGCAGCTTCTGCCTCAGGGTCCTTCCAGGAGCACTGTGGGGTGGAGGAGGGGGTGAGGGGGGCTGCAGCGCAGGTCAGACTCCCCTCTCCAGGCCATGCCATACCTCTGAGGGCTCTGGGTAGGGGGTGACACAGAGGCTAGGGGGAGCTTGCGGCATCCTCCGGGGCAGCCTCTGGAACAGCTCCTCCGTCACGAAGGGCATGAAGGGCGAGAGCAGCCGCAGGCCAACGTCCAGGCAGGTGTACAGGGTCTGGCGGGCACACTCGGCTGCCACCTGGTCTACCCCATTCAGTACAGGTTTTAGGCACTCCTAGGGGACGAGAGGTACAGGGCTCACGGCTAGCCTTGAGCCCTCACTGTGCATGTGAGGACTGGGAAGAGGATGGGTTGGCTTAGGTCTCAAGGCCAACTCTGGCAAAACTGAGCCCAGGGCTCTGCTGCCCGCCCGCCCCCACCATCCCCTGCCCCGCTCTGCTCCTTCTCACCAAGTAGACATCACAGAGCTCATAGAGCCAGAAGCTGTACTGGGCAGTGGTGGCGGCCGGGAAGTCGTAGGCCTGGAAGCCTTGATTGCTGAGCCTCACAGCCTCTGTCAGGCGGCTGCGGATCCAGCGGTCCACCAGGCTTTCATGGCCTCCGGGCTTGGGGAGAGAGGGTGTATCAGCTCGCGGGCCAGGGGAGGGTGCCAGAACCCCATGGGGGCAGGAGTCATGGGCAAATCTTCATCCAGAGTCTGATGAGTCCAAAGCAACCACCTATGTGCCAGGATCTGGGAAGAAGTGACGGGCCCCAGCCCCCAGTGCCCTGGGCTTTCCCTTTAACTGTCCGTCTCTGTGTCTATCTGTCCCCCCGGCAACACGGAGGCCACTCTGGACAGGGGTGCAGCCTGTGTGGGCCCTGCTCAGTGATTCCTGTGCCCAGCCTTTGCTGCCCACCAGGCCCTTACCTGGGAGGTGGGTGAGGGCACAAAACCCTTCCCAAGGCCACGAAGGGCAAACTTGGTGGCATTCCAGAGCTTGTTGCAGAAGTGGCGGTAACCCAGTATCCGGTTCACATCCAGGTTGATGTCACGACCTGGGTCGGGGGTAAGACGTGAGTCCTCATCATCCTCTTCCCAGCCCATGCCCACCAGAGGCTCAGGGTGGAGAAGAGGGATGGGCCTCACAGAAGGAGGGAGTGGCTGGGAGGGCAGCTTTGGGGGCCATACCCTGGGACGTGTAGGCACATAATCCAAACCGGAGAGCATCGGTGCCACACTCGGGAATCCCCGCTGGGAAGTCAGCTTTCTACAGGGAAGAGGCAGAGGCACGAGTGTCCTCAGCCAGCCCCATCCACGCTGTGCCCCTGCTCAGCCCAGCCCAACCCTCCACACCTGCCCTTCTTTGGCCTTCTCCACCTCGCTGGGATCCAGGTTGCTGTTCAGTAGCTGGTCGTGGAGGCCCTGAGGGTGGAGTGGGAGCAGTCAGGTGGCTGTGGCCACAGCCCCACAGCCCTTCCTGGCTGGCCCAGCACCCAGCCCACCTGCAGGGAGACTCCATAGATGACGTCCAGGGGATCGATGACATTGCCTAGAGACTTGCTCATCTTCCGGCCGTGAGCATCTCGCACGATGGCATGGAGGTAGACCTGAAGAGCAGGTGGGCAGGCCCGTGCGACTCAGTCCTCTCCTTCCCTGGTCTCAGTGCCCCGACCAGGACTGTGTCTGGTCTACCCCACTGTGAACCTCATGTCCCACTGAGTGTCCCCAAGTGTTCGTTCAGTGCCTTTATGTGAATCAGAAGCACTCCCTCCTCTGGGAAGACGAAGCCCTGGGCACAGGAATCACTGAGCAGGGCCCAGGCTGGATTTCAACCCTCCACCAGCCCCTGGGTCAGGCCTGCCTACAGCTAACTCCATGCCCCAGCCACGCGGGGCCTGTGCTGCAGAACAGGACAGAAGGAGAGGAGGCTGGGGGTGATGGGAGGGTCTCGGCTGTCTCCGCACCTCTCTAAAGGGCAGCCTGCCCGTGAGCTTCAGGCCCAGCATGACCATCCGGGCCACCCAGAAGAAGAGGATGTCGTGACCAGTCTCCAGCAGTGTCCCAGGGTAGAACACACTCAGGTCTTCTGACTGAGGGCAGACCAGGGTGTGAAGGGGAGCCAACACCCACCCTCCAGTCCCCTGTCCCGCCAAGCCCTGGCCCCAGGAACACACCTGGTTGGGCCAGCCAAAAATGGATAAGGGGAAGAGGCCGGAGGAGAACCAGGTATCCAATACATCCTCATCTGAGAGAGGCCAAAAGTCAGAGGTCAGAGGGAGTGGAGCTCTGCCCCCAACAACTCCCTCCAAACCCTCAAAGCCCCTCCTTGCCTTGCTGGAGACTGATCTTGTCAGGGGACACTCCGAACTCCTTGGCTGCCTTCTCCCGGGCCTCCGCCTCGTTGCGTCCACTCACCCAGTACCGCCCGTCAGGGTCCTGCCGCAGGTGCAGTGATTACCCAAGGGGGTGTGTTTGCTTCTGGCTCATCCTGCCCCTCCCCCCACCAAGGACCCAATAAACACACTGCTCCCCGAGGGTGTCCCAGCAGCTAGCTCTGGCCGTCTGCTCACCTCCCCAGGGGGCACCGCTGGGTCACTGACAGTGACAAAGTAGGCTGGGATGCGATGGCCCCACCACAGCTGCCTGGAAATGCACCACTCCCTGCAAATGTCGGGGAGGGGAAATCAGGGAGGGCCTGGTGGAGCCTGGCCCGAGCCCTGCTCAGCCCTTGGCAAGCCCCTCCCACACTGAGGGCCCTACACACCGGATGTTGTCCATCCAGGCATGCCACGTGCGCTGATGGGCCTCAGGCAGGATGCGGAGGTCACCCCGAGTCACAGCGGCGCTGGCAGCCTGGGCCATCTCCCCGCAGCGAACGTACCACTGCGGCCGCAGCAGAGGCTCTACCACGTCCTTCGACCGGCTGTGGGTACGCATAGGTGAGAAGGCCAGGCGGTAAAACCCTAAGGAGCCCTCCACCTTCCTCCCCTCTCAGGCCCCCACCCTCACTTGCAAAGTGGCACCACCATGGGGTTGTCCTCAACGCCACGGAACAGTCCCCGCTCCTTCAGCGCCACCAGCACCGCTTTCCTGGCCTCAAACCTAGGCAGGCCCTGGGTGGGAATGAGGCCTCATCATGGCGATGCCCAGCCACCCCTCCATCTCCCTGACCCGGGCACTCATGCTCCAGGCAGCCTCACCAGGAAAGGCGGAGGCACGTTGATGAGGGCCCCCCGGGAGTCCATGATGCTGATGGCCTCCAGCCCGTGCCGCTGCCCAACTTCATAGTCGTTTTGGTCATGTGCGGGGGTGATCTTCACAGCACCTGGGTGTACATGGGGATGCCTGGGTCATGAGGGACTCCATGGAGTTCCTTCCTACACTCACCTCTTTTGCAGAAGGATGTAGCTCCAAGACCACTCCTGGCCCCCACTTGTCTAATGCAGTCCCTTGAGAACCACCCCAAGCTCTGCCTATTTGGCTGAAGCTTATTTTCTTTTTCTCTGAGAGAAGATGGACAGCTAGGGTGCAGCTCCAGTCTTTTCCTGTCCCCATAGGACCAGCCCCTTGCCTACCTGTGCCAAAATCCATGTCCACAAATTCATCGAAGACAATGGGAAGGCTCCGAGACAGGAATGGGTGGATCACGTTCTTCCCCTTCAGGTGCTGGGGGTGGAAAAAGATACCAAAAAAGCATGAAGTGGGGCCAGACGCCGTGATTCCCACCTGTAATCCCAGAATTTTGGGAGGCTGAGGCAGGCAGATCACTTGAGGCCGGGAGTTGGAGACCAGCCTGGCCAACATGGTGAAACCTTGTCTCTACTAAAAATATAAAAAAAAAACAAAAAAAAAATTAGCCAGGTGTGGTGACGCGTGCCTGTAATCTCAGCTACTCAAGAGGCTGAGGCATGAGTACTGCTTGAAACCCGGGAGGTGGAGGTTGCAATAAGCCAAGATGACACCACTGCACTCTAGCCTAAGCGAGAGAGACCCTCTCTCAAAAAAAAAAAAAAAAAAAAATGCATGCAGGGGCCTGGTGCCATGGCTCACATCTGTAATCCCCACACTTTGGGAGGCTGGGGCAGGAGGCTTCCTTGAGGCCAGGAGTTCAAGATCAGCCTGGTTAACAGAGCGAGACCTTGTCTCTATTTAACTTTTGTTTTTTTTGAGACAGAGTCTCGCTGTGTCGCCAAGGCTGAAGTGCAGCGGAGTGATCTCAGCTCACTGCAACCTCCGCATCCCATGTTCAAGCGATTCTCCTGCCTCAGCCTCCTGAGTAGCTGGGATTACAGGCACCCGCCACCACAACCGGCTAATTTTTTGTATTTTTAATAGAGACGGGGTTTCACTACGTTGGCCAGGCTGGTCTCGAACTCCTGACCTTATGATTCGCCTGCCTCAGCCTCCCAAAGCGCTGGGATTACAGGCAGGAGCCACCACGCCCGGTTATTTAACTTTTTAAAAACTTTTTAAAGGGCTGGGCCCAAGTCCTTCCTTTCCAGGGCCCTGACTATCCCAACACTTGAACTCCCCAAACAGCCCCCAGTAGCTATACCGTCAGAGCTGGGAAAGACGCTGAAGACCAGTTTCTAACCCAGTTTCCTCTCCTCAGCCAGGGTCCTAAGTCCAACCCCTCCACCCCATAAGGACGGGAGCCCTTTTTGGCCAGGATTCCTTCCCTAACTGTGGACAGTCCCCCACCTGGTATCTGGTATCTTTGGGGTGCACAGCTACAGCCACATCTCCCAGCATTGTCTCGATCCGAGTTGTTGCCACCACCACCTCCTCGTCGCTGTCTGGGGTGACAGAAGGCCTTGTGGTCTTGGCCCTGGCCCCTTCCTGCCACTCCCAGCCCAGGATCCTGGTGCCCCTGGCTCCTACCTGAGCCTTGGACCTTATAGGCAAAGGACACGAGGACCCCGAACTCCACCTTCTCCTTGTAGCCAGGCACGGAGAGCAGGGTGCGACCTGTCAGCTCCTTCTTATCCACCTGTAAAATGGGTATTTAGAGGCGTGGCCCAGGGGCCAGGGCCAAGGTAGACTGGAGATGGAGACAGGCCAGGTTAGGGGGCGCACCTCAATGTCAGAGATGGCGGAGTTGAGAGTGCAGGACCAGTTAACAAGGCGGGTACTGCGATAGATGACACCTTCCTCGTGAAGCCGGACAAAGGCCTCTGTCACAGCTGCTGAGAGTTTCTGGGGTGGAGCAGGGAAAAGTCAGAGAGATGGGCCTTGTGCTGGAGGCCCAGGCAGACACCCAGGGCCCCAGTGAGGCCTGGCCCATACAGAGTCCCACTGGCCAGTACAAAGACCCCTCTGAGGGGAGTACTTTCCTTCTTTCCTTGAGGGGGAGAGGGGACTAAGGGAACACAAGAGCAGCCAACAAGTCTTGTGATGCTGCAGATGGCAACGAAGACACTCAGCTGGGGACAAGTACTGGTGCAGAGGACCCTGGGAGTTCAGGCTCCATGGGAGACGGGGTCCTGATCATGTGCCATCTGGAGGAATCTGGAGCTCCCAGAGCCAAGACAGGGAACACGAAGGGCCACGATATGGAAAGGGCCGTGGCGAGGGGTGGGAAGTGGCATTTGCAGCCGAGCCCTCCATAGTGTTTCACGTGGGCCAGCTCCTGAGAGAGGGCCGCAGCACCTGTGCTCTCTCCTGTGGGGGTCCCACCCTGGGGAGACTCCTACTCCTGCCCCAGCTTTGAGACCCCTCCCACGCACAGGGTCCATGGTGAAACAGGCTCGATCCCAGTCCAAGGAGCTGCCGAGCTTCTTCAACTGGTGGTAAATCCGGTCACCTTTCCTGGAAGTAGACAAGACAGGCTGAGGTCAGCACTCATGCCTGGGCTGGAGGGAGACATCAGGTGGCTAACTGGGCAGTGTGGAGATCACCCATCCCCCTGAAATTTACCTGGTCCCTAGAGCCAACTGACTCTGCCTCTGTGAGAGGGTCTGACCCTGTGGCCAGGGGTTACAGGTGACAGAGGTCCTCTGGATAGGGAATAGGGAGGCAGGGCTGTAATGCCCACAGTGATGCTGCATACTCACTCCTCCTTCCACTTCCAGACCTCCTGTAGAAAGGCCTCGCGGCCCAGCTGGTGCCGGCTCAGCCCCTGCTCACGCCATAGCTTCTTCTCCACCACCACCTGGGTGGCAATACCTGCATGGTCACAGCCAGGGTTCCACAGGGTGGTCTCCCCACGCATACGGTGCCTGTTGGGGGGCATGGAGGACCAGAGGGTGAGTCAGGCCAGTGGGGCCTGGCACCAAAGAAAGGAGAGGCTCCAGGCAAGGAGTCAATGGACTCTAAATAAAGAAGCAGGGAGGCCGGGCGCAGTGGCTCATGCCTGTAATCCCAGAACTTTGGGAGGCTGAGGTGGGCGGATCACCTAAGGTGGGGAGTTCGAGATCAGCCTGGCCAACATGGTAAAACCCTTCTCTACTAAAAATACAAAATTAGCTGGGCATGGTGGCACGCGCCTGTAATCCCAGCACTTTGGGAGGCCGAGGTGGGTGGATCACCTGAGGTGGGGAGTTCAAGATAAGCCCCGGCCAACATGGTAAAACCCTGTCTCTGTTAAAAATACAAAGTTAGCTGGGCGTGGTGGCATATGCCTGTAACCTCAGCTACTTGGGAGGCTGAGGCAGGAGAATTGCTTGAACCCGGGAAGCAGAGGTTGCAGCAAGCCAGGATCATGCCATTGCACTCCAGCCTGGGTGACAGAGTGAGACTCTGTCTCCAAAAAACAAACAAAAAAAGAAAGAAGCAGGGGTAGAGCTGGAACCCTTGTGATTCTAAAGCTAGTCAAGGAGAAAAGATTTGCAGGAAGAGCCAAGGCAATATGGAAAAAGAACAAAGACAGGCCTGCGTGGTGGCTCACACCTGTAACCCCAGGACTTTGGGAGGCCAAGGCGAGTGGATCACTTGAGGACAGGAGTTCGAGACCAGCCTGACCAACATGGCGAAACCCTGTCTCTACCAAAAATACAAAAATTAGCCAGGCATGGTGGTGCATGCCTGTAATCCCAGCTACTTGGGAGGCTGAAGCACAAGAATCGCTTGAACCCGGGAGGTGGAGGTTGCAGTGAGCTGAGATTGGGCCACTGCACTCCAGCCTGGATGACAGAGTGAGACTCTGTCTCAAAAAAAAAAAAAAAAAGAACAAAGAGGAGGCTCCTGCCAAACAGGATAGCAAAAGTTCTAATTGTTAAAATAAATTACTAAATAGAAACAAAATAGTGCCTGGAAACAGATACAAGCAAATTTAGTATTTGTGAAAGGTGGCACTTCCTATCAGTAAAGTAAGGATAAACTATTCAAAATATTTGTTTGGAACAACTAGCTAATTATTTGGAAAAAATCTTCCCCTTATCAATAGTCACAAAAAGAAACTTTAGATAGATTAAAGAATTCAAGCCAGGCACAGTGGCTCAAACCTATAACCCCAACACTTTGGGAGGCCAAGGTGGGAGGATTGCTTGAGCCCAGGAGTTGCAGACTAGCCTGGGCAACATAGTGAGACCTAGTCTCTGCAAAAAAAAAAAAAAAAAAAAAAAAGCCAGGCATGGTGGCGTGCACCTTTGTTCCCAGCTGAGAGCCTCTGTCTCAAAAATAAAGAAATAAATAAATAAGCCGGGCGCGGTGGCTCACGCCTGTAATCCCAGCACTTTGGGAGGCCGAGGCGGGCGGATCACGAGGTCAGGAGATCAAGATCACAGTGAAACCCCGTCTCTACTAAAAATACAAAAAATTAGCCGGGCGCGGTGGTGGGCACCTGTAGTCCCAGCTACTCGGGAGGCTGAGCCAGGAGAATGGCGTGAACCCGGGAGGTGGAGCTTGCAGTGAGCCGAGATTGCGCCACTGCACTCCAGCCTGGGCGACAGAACTAGACTCTGTCTCAAAAAATAAATAAATAAATAAATAAATAAAAAGTTGATATAACTCTATTCCATTAAAGTAATGGGAGTATCTCACATTTTATTTAAACCATGTTCACTGGAAAAAAATGTGGCTACCTTAAGAGTTTTATAAGAAAAAAACGTTTTATAAGAAGTATGTGGCCAGGCGCGGTGGCTCACGCCTGTAATCCCAGCACTTTGGGAGGCCGAGACAGGCAGATCACTTCAAGTTAGGAGGTTGAGACCAGTTTGGCCAACATGGCAAAACTCTCTCTAATAAAAATGCAAAAAAATTAGCTGGGCGTGGTGGTGCACGCCTGTAGTGCCAGCTACTCAGGAGACTGAGACACGAGAATTGCTTGAACCCGAGTGGTGGAGGTTGCAGTGAGACAACATCGCGTCACTGCACTCCAGTCTGGGTGACAGAATGAGACTCTGTCTCATTTAAAAAACAAAAAAGTATTCATTCTGTTCTCATGTAAACAAACTTGGGGGCCAGGTATGGTGGTTCATGCCTGTAGTCCCAGCACTTTGGGAGACTGAGGGAGGAAGATTACTTGAGCCCAGAAGTTCAAGACTAGCTGGGGCAACATAGCGAGACCCTCTCTTGGTTTTGTTAAAAAATTGAAAAACAGGGCTGGGCGTGGTGGCTCATGCCTATAATCCCAGCACTTTGGGAGGCTGAGGCGGGCGGATCACGAGATCAGGAGATCGAGACCATCCTGGCTAACACGGTGAAACCCTGTCTCTACTAAAAATAAAAAAAAAAAATTAGCCAGGTGTGGTGGCGGGCGCCTGTAGTCCCAGTTACTCAGGAGGCTGAGGCAGGAGAATGGTGTGAACCCGGGAGGCGGAGCTTGCAGTGAGCCAAGATCGCGCCACTGCACTCCAGCCTGGGTGACAGAGCGAGACTCCATTTCCAAAAAAAAAATTGAAAAATTGAAAAACGAAACAAAAACGCAAACACAAACACAAACAACTTGGCCATTGTATGTTATGTGTATTTAACAGAACTGTTGGCTGGGCGAGGTGGCTCATGCCTATCATCCCAGCGCTTTGGGAGGCCGAAGCAGGCGGATCACAAGGTCAGGAGTTCGAGACCAGCCTGACCAACATGGTGAAACTCTGTCTCTACTAAAAATAGAAAAATTAGCCGGGTGTGGTGGCCGGTGCCTATAATCCCAGCTACTCAGAAGGCTGAGGCAGGAGAATCGCTTGAACCCAGGAGGCATAGGTTGCAGTAAGCATGCACCACTGCACTCCAGCCTGGGCAACAGAGCAAGACTCTGACTCAAAAAAAAAAAAAAAAAAAAAACCAGGCCAGGCGCCGTGGCTCACGCGTGTAATCCCAGCACTTTGTGAGGCCGAGGCGGGCAGATCACGAGGTCAGGAGATTGAGACCATCCTGGCGAACACGGTGAAACCCTGTCCCTACTAAAAAAAAAAAAATACAAAAAATTAGCCAGGCATGGTGGCTGGCACTTGTAGTCCCAACTACTCTGGAGGCTGAGGCAGGAGAATGGCATGAACCCGGGAGGCGGAGCTTGCAGTGAGCCAAGATTGCGCCACTGCACTCCAGCCTGGGTGACTGCCTCAAAAAAATAATAATAATAAAAATAAAAAAATAAATAACTGCTTTCCCAGCTCTCAGTTACTTGCAAAATGCATAAACATTACATCCCCAGTGCTCAGCGCAGGAGGGGCACATAGTTGGGCCCAGTAAATATCTTTTGACCACATTAATTTAGTACCTAAGACACCTGAAAAAATTCTCAAAATTTAAATATAATAAACCCTGGTTTCCAAAAATGGTAAAGTCATTTTAAAACACTTTTAAAAAAGATTTGTCACCTATAATATTACTTTGTATTTATTACTAATTAAAATATTAGCAGTGAAAACAAATAGTAACAGAAAACAGGAGAAACATTTACAATAACAGGAAAACTACCACACAATAATAAAACACAAACATTTACAATATATAACAAAAAAATCAATACCCAGAACAGGTAAAGAATTCTCAAAAAAAATTAAAAAGAAAAACAACAAAGAATCAATAGAAAAACAGGCAAAAGATAGATACAGACAATTCACATACGGGTAAACCTGACTGGCCAAGAAATACGGAAATAGGTACAATTTCAATAGTAATCAGAAAAGTACAAAGTAAAGTAACAGAGGTATCATTTTTTTGTCCATCAGATTGGCAAAACTAATTAGGCAACCCTAATGCTCAGGCTTGGAAAGGGTAGGGAATGAATCCTCTCACAGCAATTCCTGGAGGTATCAATCAGCAAAGCCATTCTGCAGGGCAACCTGGCAGCTTCTGTGCGTACTTAATATAGGTGTGCCCTGCCGACCTAGCAGTTTCACTTCTTGATAGCTACACCAGTGAAACCCTTCCACACATGCTTGAGCAAGCATGTACAGCAGGGGTATCCAATCTTTTGGCTTCCCTGGGCCACACGGAAGAACTGTCTTGGGCCACACATAAAATACACTAACACTGGCCGGGCGCGGTGGTTCACGCCTGTAATCCCAGCACTTTGGGAGGCCGAGGCGGGTAGATCACGAGGTCAGGAGATCGAGACCATCCTGGCTAACATGGGGAAACCCTGTCTCTAGTAAAAATAAAAATAAAAAAATTAGCTGAGTGTGGTGGCGGGCGCCTGTAGTCCCAGCTACTCAGGAGGATGAGGCAGGAGAATGGCGTTAACCTGGGAGGCGGAGCTTGGAGCTTGCAGTGAGCCCAGATTGTGCCACTGCACTCCAGCCTGGGCGACAGAGCGACACTCATCTCAGAAAAAATAAAAAATAAAAATAAATAAATAAAAATACACTAACACTAACGATAGCTGATGAGCTTAAAACACACACACACACACACACACACACACACAAAATCTTAAATGTTTAAAGAAAGTTTACAAATTTGTGTTAAGCTGCATTCAAAGCCTTCCTGGGCCACAAGTGGCCCACAGGATGCAGGTTGGACAAGCTTGATATACAGGGATGTGCATTAGAGTAAGGTTTTCAACAACAACAACAACAACAAACCAGAAAGAACCATTAATTAAAAAGTGACTCCAGGCTGGGAGCAGTAGCTCATTCACGCCTGTAATCCCAGCACTTTGGGAGGTTGAGGCAGGCAGATCACCTGAGGTCAGGAGTTCGAGACCAGCCTGGTCAACATGGTGAAACCCCATCTCTACTAAAAATACAAAAATTAGCCGGGTGTGGTGGCAGGTGCCTGTAATGCCAGCTACTTGGGAGGCTGAGGCAAGAGAATCGCTTGAACCTAGGAGGTGGAGGTTGCAGTGAGCAGAGATTGCGCCACTGCACTCCAGCCTGAGCAAAAAGAGTGAAACTCTGTCTCAAAAAAAAAAAAAAAAAGAGTGACTTCACTATGGTATAGCCACACTATGGGATATTATGGAACAATGAAAAAGAAGGAAGTCAGTATGTGTGGTATGTGTGTAAGGACAAGGAAAGATCTCCAAGAGAAAGTGTTAAGTGTAAGAAGAAAGCTAGCGCATAACATGTGTAATGTGAACCCTTTATATTAAAATATAGAAAAGACTCACCCAAAAGGAGAACTATAAATTTCTATGGGTACATGTATATGTAAGTAAATAGGAAAGATCTGGAAAGATACACATCAAAGTGATAACAATGGCTAAATCTTGGGAGGAAGTAGGTGTGGGGGGGTGGTCAAGGGGATTTGAAAATTTAAATTTTTTATAAGAATATATTCATAGGCCGGGCATGGTGGCTCAAGCCTGTAACCCCAGCACTTTGGGAGGCCGAGACGGGCGGATCACGAGGTCAGGAGATCGAGACCATCCTGGCCTACACGGTGAAACCCCGTCTCTACTAAAAAATACAAAAAACTAGCCGGGCGAGGTGGCGGGCGCCTGTAGTCCCAGCTCCTCAGGAGGCTGAGGCAGGAGAATGGTGTAAACCCGGGAGGGGGAGCTTGCAGTGAGCTGAGATCCGGTCACTGCACTCCAAGCTGGGCGACAGAGCGAGACTCTGTCTCAAAAAAAAAAAAAAAAGAATATATTCATATATTTTGGTCAGTTGCAGTGGCAGATTCCTGTAATCCCAGCTACTTGGGAGGCTGAGGCAGGAGAATCACTTGAACCCAGGAGGCGGAGGTTGCCATGAGCCAAGATGGTGTCACTGCACTCCAGCCTGGGCAACAGAACAAGACTCTGTCTCCAAAAAAAAAAAAAAAAATATATATATATATATATATTTTTTTTTTTAATTAAATTCAAAATAATGTTATTGTTACTAGAAAAAGAAGGGATAGGCTGGGTGTGGTGCCTCACACCTATAATTCCAGCACCCTGGGAGGCTGAGGCAGGAGAATCACTTGACCTGGAGACCAGACTGAGCAACAAAGTGAAAACCCATCTTCACAAAAATTTAAATTAACTTAAATTAAAATTAAATAAAGAAAGAAGGGAGAGAAGAGAGTCTGCAAGTGGCAGTGTTGCATGGGAGTACTGGACTAGGAGAGGAAGCTAAATGATCAGATGGGAATGAGAGAGAGAAGTGTAGCGCCTCTGGGGGCAGAGGTAAGCACCAACCCAGAAGTAGAGAGGCTGGGGGGCTGTCAGCCAAGAGGAGAGAGCCAGATGACGCAGAGGGAACCAGAGGGAGGTGCGGATAGGAGCTCACCATCGAGTCAGGGAGTCCTGGATGGCGTTGGTGAGCGCATGGCCCAGGTGCAGGGAGCCTGTCACATTGGGGGGTGGGATGCACATCATGAAGACACCTCGGGGATTTGCTGCTGACACATTAGGACGCTGATGGTGGAGAAGGATGGCACATGTTTAAGGCCTCAGGTCACCTCTCCCAGCCCCTCCCAGGCAACACGTCCTTCAGTCCTGCCCTTCCCCACCCCACCCACTCTGGGCCTGGGCAGCAGTGCCCACTCACCCCATACTCTGGCTTGAAGAAGCCCTGCTGCTCCCACCAAGGGTACCAGGCAGCCTCCACATACCGAGGGCTGTAGGAGTCGGGCATGGGGCCACTGACATCTGGGGGAGAGGAAGGGAGGGCTCAGTGCGTGGCTGAGAGCACCAGGAAGGAGACGGGCTGGCAGAGAGGCATCAGGATCTCCCTCTCTGAATGTCGCTTACATCGTAGGACAAGCATTTGAGGGGCCTAGGGGCAGGGGAGGGGGTCTGCAAATCCTCACCAAACAAAGTGGTGAGAGCAAGAACAGAGCAAGATAGGGTGAAAACTTGGAAGGGGCTGCTGAGAGGTGAGCCCCTTCCCACTCCTAGTACCTTTCTTTTCCCCGGGTGGGGTTGGGAGGTCATAGGTAATGACCCCAGGATCCCGTTTCTCCCTCTTCTCTGGTTTTGGTTTCTTCTGCTTGGGAGGGAGAAGACATAGGCCCAGGCATCAGCCACCCCGTCACTGCACACATCAACTTTCCTTCCAGCTCCACCCTCGCCTCTCACCTCCCCTGCAGGTGGCTGCTGCTGTTGGATCTTCTGCTTCTGTTGGAATTTCTCTAGCTTCTCCCGTTTCTTTGCCTCTTTCTTGAGCTGAGCAGCTGTCTTTGGGAGGGCAGGAGTCTCGGGGCCTAGAGAGAAGCACAGAAATTCAGACTCAGCCAGCTGGGGACCCTCTTGGATGGCACTACTAGGTTTCAGATGGGCTATTTCAGATGCCCGAGGTCTCGCCCATGCTGACCTCCCCCCTCCCCCTCCTCTCCCGCAGGACCCTGCCCCAGTGATTCTGCCATTTCTATGAAAAAAAGAAAGTGAGTTGCATGGAAGGCCCCAGGGAAACCCCTATCCTCCAACTCCTCACCCTGCCTCACCTGGCTGATGAGAGAGAGGCCTGGCCCCTGAGTATAGAACTACTTCTCCCAGCACCGCTCGGAATTCTGGCTGCCGGACACACGTGACAAACCAGCGAGTCACATTATTCCAGATCCGGCGGGCAGGTGGGTCTAGGACCTGGAACACGAAATAAATGACTATTCTCAGTCACCCTATAGTGAGGTTTGAGGGGAACAGTCTTGTTCTTCCCCAGGCCTGGTGACTCACGTATCGGAAAGGCAGCAGCAAGGCTGTGACAGCCGCCAGGTCAGCCAGAGTAGGGGCCTCCCCGGCCAAGTAGGTGTGCAGCCGAAGCCACTCCTCCAAGGGGCTCAAGGCCCTGCCCAGGGCCCCCAGCACAGCCTGGCAGGAAGGGGAAGAGGTGTGAGACAAGGTTTGGCCCGCCTCCATCTCCCACCACAACCCTCCTTTTGGCCTCCCTCCACCCCACTCCAACAAATCACCACCTCTGAGTCCCATTTCTTCACTCAAGTAGTCATAATAAAAATACTTCTGACTCATCCAGCAAATGAAACTCAATACTTATGTGTTAGATGCAATATGTTAAGCATAGAAGTAAAGATTATATGAGGCAACTCAATAACTGCTAGGTTCAGGACATCAATAAATATTTAAGTACTTCTCCAGGGAATGAGAGGACAACACGAACAGATAGACAGAGCCCTGACCTGGTAGAGTTAACATTCTTGTAGGGGAACAACAAATGAGCGAATATAAAATGCAGTGCTCAGGCCGGGCCTGGTGGCTCACGCCTGTAATCCCAGCACTTTGGGAGGCTGAGGCGGAGGGATCATGAGGTCAGGAGATCGAGACCATCCTGGCTAACAGGGAGAAACCTTGCTTCTACTAAAAATGCAAAAAAATCGGCCGGGCATGGTGGCAGGCACCTGTAGTCCCAGCTACTAGGGAGGCTGAGGCAGGAGAATGGCGTGAACCCGGGAGATGGAGCTTGCATTGAGCTGAGATCATGCCACTGTACTCCAGCCTGGGCAAGAGAGCGAGACTCTGTCTCAACAACAACAAAAAAAAAAAAAACAAAAAAAACCCATGCCATATTTTTCTTAACTCCTATGAAGAAAAATAAAGCAGAATGAGGGGAACAGGGGCCGGGCGCCGTGGCTCACGCCTGTAATCTCAGCATTTTGGGAGGCCGAGGAGAGCAGACAATCTGAGGTTAGGAGTTCAAGACCCTGGTCAACATGACAAAACCCCATCTCCACTAAAAACACAAAAAATTAGCCAGGCGAGGTGGCAAGCGCCTGTAATCCCAGCTACTCAGAATGCTGAGGCAGGAGAATCACTTGAGCAGTGAGCTGAGATCGCACCATGGCGATCTTCTGTTTGCCTGGGCAACAGAAGGAGACTCAGTCTAAAAAAAAAAAAAAGAAAAGAAAAGAAAAAAAAGAGGGGAACAGGGAATTCCAGGAGAGAGGAACTCTATTTTATTTGTTTGTTTGGACAGACATTCTGAATGTAAGGACTCTATAGGGTGATCACAACATGAGGGAGCAAGTCAGGGTCTGTCGCATTCATTCATCCATTCAATAAATACTAATTTCCTATCATGTGCTCAACACCATGCAAGGAGGTGGAGTTGAAAGTACACCAAGGCTCAGGTCTCCTTTGGAAGGACTGATAGTTACAATCTGGCAGGGTTATCTCTCCTCTCACTTCCCTTCCTCATTTCATTTCTCTTTTATCTCCTCCCAGCAATTGTCATCTCTCCCTCACCCAGTCTTTTCCTGCAATTCAAATAATTTCTATCCTCATCAATTTCAGACTCATCAAACTTTTACTAAGAGACTTTAAAAGTGCCCGGCACTAAACTATGTGCTCTGCGCACATCTTTTAATCCTATTAACTCAGTGAGGCAAGCATTGCATCAACTTGCCTGTGTGTTCATAGACATAGGACGACCAAGACACAGCGGGTTTATGAAGCGTGCCCAGGGTTACCATACCCGTTGGCAATCTGGGATTTGATCACTCTTTTCCCACATCTGATGTGCTACCTTCTTGTCTCACTGTCCATTCCAGTCCTCGCTTCCCTCCTCTGAATTTCTCCCCTCCCCCTCTGTACAACCCCCTCACCTGGGGGTCCTGGGCCGAGCTTCGGAGGCCCAGGGCCGGCAGCGTTGCTCCACAGGCAGCTGGTATTAACTCCGTGTCGGCGTAACTGACCCACTGTTGGACGAGGACAGCAGCCCGGCTGCCCCCTGGGCCTCCCAGGCCTGCAGGCCACAGCAACTGGGACACAGCCGTGGCCCCCCACACCCAGAGTCCACCGGGCCCCTGCTCCAGGGCCGGCAGGCGGGGTGGGGGAAAGGGAGTCCTGCTAGTCGGGGGCGGCTGGAGACAGATGCGGGGGTGGGCTCCTCCCCATCCGGGACCCTCCCCAGCCTCCCCATAGCGAGCGGCTATGAGGGCTCGGAGGCTGGGGAAGGCATCTGGGTGAGGGGAGACGTAGAGGATGGACATAGTTTATGAGAGGGTCCGAACGAAGTAGAAAAACCTAAGAAGAAAGAGAGACAGGGGATGACTGAGGGATCCAGGTGGGTCCTATATTTGAGTAGAGAGGGGATCCTCACGGGAGCTCCTCCGCCGCAGACACCCGAGTCCCCCCAGGACTGAGGGTCTGACCAGGCAGGCTGTCAGGAGCCAAGGACCTGGCTCTCAGAGGAGCAGTGACAGTAGGGAGCTCCTGGGGAAGAGGGACTATCCATGATCGCGAGGCTTCGGGGAGTGTGGAAGACTCTCAGGAGCCGGTCGGCGTCTGGTTGGACGCGGGTTCGAGCCGCGTGTACGTACTGGAGGGAGATGGTAAGACTGGACCGGGAATCCACCTCACAGCCAGGCGCCGGCCGCGGCTGGACCGGCCGGGCGGCCGGGGCGGAGGAGTCGAGCGGGCAGAGATGGTGGGCGGCTCTCCAGGTGACCCTAGTTCCCTGAGATCGCCGCCCCGGCAGCCGGCGCCCACGTGTTCCCCCCTTTGTGACAGGGAGAGTTTCCGGGCCTGCGGGTCCTGGCGGGGGCGGCCTTGCCCCGCCTGCGTGTACGCGCACCACCGTGTCCGACACTGCCCCGGGGGCCGCGCCGCCCGCCGCCAGCCGCCTGCCGCTCTCACGAGGAACAGCGTGGGGCGCGGGGCGCTGGGCGCGGACGCAGGACGAGAGGACGCCCCCGGGCACCGCGCTCCCGTCAGGCGCCGCCACGGGCACCTTGTGCGGGTCCTCGGGCCGGGTGGCGAGGGCGGCGCCCAGCGGGCAGCTAGGGAACTGGCCCAAGAGGGTCAGCTGGCCCTGCAGGTGGAGAGCGTTCCCCACCCGGTATCGGGGAAGAGCCCAGGAGGGAGCAGCCTGATGAGGACCGAAGGGGAGGTCCATTTGCCGAGGCCCTGGCGTCCAGCTTCCTCTTTGAGCCTCATCTCCTCATGTATGAGAAAAGGGTGACGGCCGGGCGCGGTGGCTCACGCCTATAATCAATCCCAGGACTTTGGGAGGCCAAGGCGGGCGGATCACCTGAGGTCAAAAGTTCCAGACCAGCCTGGCCAAGATGGTGAAAGCCAGTCTCATGCCTGTAATCCCAGCACTCTGGGAGGCCGAGGCGGGTGGATCACAAGGTCAGGAGTTCAAGACCAGCCAGGCCAAGGTGGTGAAACCCCATCTCTACTAAAAATACAAAAATTAGCCAGGCGTGGTGGCGGGCGCCTGTAATCCCAGCTACCCCAGAGCCTGAGGCAGGGAATTGCTTGAACCCTGGAGGTGGAGATTGCAATGAGCCAAGATGGTGCCACTGCACTCCAGCTTGGAGACAGAGCTGAAGTATTTGTAAAAATACAAAAATTAGCCAGGCATGGTGGCACACACCTGTAATCCCAGCTACTTGGGAGGCTGAGGCAAGAAAATCACTTGAACCTGGAAGCGGAGATTGCAGTGAACTAAGATCATACCCCTGCACTCCAGCCTGGGTGACAGAGTGAGACTCCATCTCAAAAAAAAAAAAAAAAAAAATTAGCCGGGCATGGTGGTGGGCATCTGTAATCCCAGCTACTCGGAGCTGAGGCAGGAGAATCACCTGAACCGGGAGGCGGAGGTTGCAGTGAGCCAGACCACACCAGTGCACTCCACCCTGGGCGACAGAGCAAGACTCCCATCTCAAAAACAAGAAAAGGAGGGTCATACTAGGTGGTCTCTAACGGTCCCTTAAGGCTGAGAAGTCTCATCTGTTATCATGAACTCTTTGCTGAATGAGTGAATGAAGTTTAGTAATTCCCAGTCACAACTTTTCTCCAAAATATAAATTACATCACTTGTATTTATCTTCTGTACATATTCAGAAAACATGTACTGATTTGGTTGGATTGGCGAAGTCCGGTAGCATGAAGTGCATCTTATAACACTGTCACATTAATGGAAGGACACCAAGCACTCCAGTTGCAGGTATGGTATAAGCAAAAGGCCAGAGGGAGAACATGCAGGTAGGGGCATGTTGGGGAAACATGGTGAACAGCAACTGTATTATATGCTTTATACCAAGGAGAGTAGTGGGAAGCTGAGTTGGATTCTTGGCTGGGTTAATGGAGAGTAACAGGGACTTGGATGAATTTGACATCCTTTTCCACATCCCAGCACCCTGCCCAACACACAGTAACAGAACCAAAACACGAATTTGCATCATAAATTTTATTCCCGATGCGGGACAGATTCCTTCCATCCCCAAATGAATCACATGCTGCCCTGGAAAGACCTAGGAAACTCTCCTACCATCTCCAGGGAAGTAGTGAGAAAGGCAGGTGCTGGGGACTGGGAAGGCTTTGAAGTTTCCCAGCCTACTTATCCTCCCCTTCTCAAGAGAGGATAGCTGTTCCCTATTATTCCTCTCATCCACTCATCCCTTAAAAAAAACCCACAAAACCATCATTAGTAAAAAAACAAAACCCCTTCAAGTATTCGGGGTTAGGGGTTCTGGGCTGGGACTTGGGGTTACAGGTCACCAATGAAAGAGGGAGGGGAAGAGGAGGAGGAGCCATCACTGTTTCTGCTGCAGGGCTTCCTTCCTTGCCGCATCCTGCAGCAACTGTGTGTCGACCTCGTCTGCTGGCAGCTGCACATATCGGACCACTGAGCCCCGAATGAAGCAGTTCTTCACTGATAACTAGACAAAGATGGACAAATGTGAAAACACCCTTAAAAATGTCCTCTAACCACCCAGAGGCCTCCTGCTTTATTTCCTCTTCTCCACAGACCCCAACTTACCATGTGAGGATATTTCTCAGGGTCTGTGACACTGATGTCAGTTAGTTTGATGTTGAGATACTAGGAAAGGAAGATGAACACCATTATTATTTATTTATTTATTTATTGAGACAGAGTTTTGCTCTTGTTGCCCAGGCTGGAGTGCAAGGGCACCATCTTGGCTCACTGCAACCTCCACCTCCTGGGCTCAAGCGATTTTCCTGCCTCAGCCTCTCTGGAGTAGCTGGGATTATAGGGATGCGCCACAATGCCCGGCTAATTTTTTGTATTTTTAGTAGAGACAGGGTTTCACCATGTTGGTCAGGCTTGTCTTTAACTCCTGACCTCAGGCCTCGGCCTCTCAACGTGCTGGGACTATAGGCGTGAGCCACCACACCTGGCCGAATAACACCATTATTAACCCTAGAGACATGATGTAAGAACCCAACCCTCTCCTTCCCCAGGAACCAATTCTGGGCCTTTACTATATCTCACCTGATCCACAGAATGGAGGGTTCCACAGATGCTGTCAAGGGCAGAGGGAGAGAAGAATCAAATTAGTTTATAACAAAGTCAACATAGAGGTGACTTCAGAGCTGGGATGAGAACATGACTGGGAGAAGTCAAGGACTTGAAGTCAGAAAAAGGTACAACCAAAAGGGGAAATTCCTAAGCCCTGGAGTAGGAAAGACGGCTAACAGAGTAGTTTATTTTCAACCCGACATCCCGACATCTCCTCTCCCTAAACCAATCCAATTTTTTTTTTTTTTTTTTTTTTTGAGACGGAGTCTCGCTCTGTCACCTAGACTGGAGTACAGTGGCACGCACGATCTCAGCTCACTGCAAGCTCCACCTCCTGGGTTCACACCAGTCTCCTGCCTCAGCCTCCCGAGTAACTGGGACTACAGGCGTCCTGCTAATTTTTTGTGTTTGTAGCAGAGACGGGGTTTCACCGTGGTCTCGATCTCCTGACCTCGTGATCCACCCGCCTTGGCCTCCCAAAGTGCTGGGATTACAGGCATGAGCCACCGCGCCGTTTTTTTTTTGAGACGCAGTCTTGCTCTGTCACCCAGGCTGGAGTCCACTGGCATGATCTCAGCTCACTGCAAGCTCCGCCTCCCGGGTTCATGCCATTCTCCTGCCTCAGCCTCTGGAGTAGCTAGGACTACAGGCACTCACCACCACGCCCAGCTAATTTTTTTGCATTTTTTTTTGAGACGGAGTCTCGCTCTGTTGCCCAGGCTGGAGTGCAGTGGCCGGATCTCAGCTCACTGCAAGCTCCGCCTCCCGGGTTTACGCCATTCTCCTGCCTCAGCCTCCCGAGTAGCTGGGACTACAGGCGCCCGCCACCTCGCCCGGCTAGTTTTTTTTTGTATTTTTTAGTAGAGACAGGGTTTCACCGTGTTAGCCAGTATGGTCTCGATCTCCTGACCTCATGATCCGCCCGTCTCGGCCTCCCAAAGTGCTGGGATTACAGGCTTGAGCCACCGCGCCCGGCCTTTTTTGCATTTTTAGTAGAGACAGGGTTTCAGCACGTTAGCCAGGATGTTCTCAATCTCCTGACCTCGTGATCTGCCCGCCTCGGCCTCCCAAAGTGCTGGGAGGGATTACAGGCGTGAGCCACCGTGCCCGGCCCCCTTTTTTTTTTTTTGAAATGGAGTCTCACTGTCGCCCAGGCTGAAGTGCAGTGGTGTGATCTTGGCTCACTGCAACCTCAGCTTCCCAGGTTCAAGTGATTCTCCTGCCTCAGCCTCCTGAGTAGCTAGGACTTCAGGCGCATGCCATCATGCCCGGCTAATTTTTTATTTTTAGTAGAGATGGGGTTTCACCATGTTGGCCAGGCTGGTCTTTAACTCCTGACCTCAGGCAATTTGCCCACCTCAGCTTCCCAAAGTGCTGGGATTACAGGTGTGAACCACTATGCCCGGCCAAACCAACCTATTCTTCATAGCTACCATTAAACAACTGGTAAAGGCTAGACGTGTGTTCTATATAGTATTTGTAATCTTTACAGCATCTTTTGAAGTAGTTACTACCTTCCAGGGGCTAAGAGAGGTTATTTTAAACTTTCTGAGTTTAGAACAAACAGGAACTTCAGTCCAAGTCTGTCTGACTCCCAAAACCATCAGCTTTTTTTTTTTTTTTGTGAGACAGGGTCTCACTCTGTGACCCAGGCTGGAGTGAAATGGCGTGATCATGGTTTATTGCGGCCACTTGAGTAGCCATGATTACAGGCGTGAGCCACCATGCCCAGCTGATTTTTTTTTTTTTTTTTGTAGAGAAAGGGTCTCACTGTGAATGTCGCCCAGGCTAGCTATTTTCAAACATTTATTGCTTTGGAACCAGAGCCCCATATGTAGATAAAGGTAGGCGGCATTACTCTTTTTTTTTTTTTTTGAGACGGAGTCTCGCTCTGTCGCGAGGCTGGAGTGCAGTGGCCAGATCTCAGCTCACTGCAAGCTCCGCCTCCCGGGTTTACGCCATTCTCCTGCCTCAGCCTCCCGAGTAGCTGGGACTACAGGCGCCTGCCACCTCGCCCGGCTAGTTTTTTGTATTTTTTAGTAGAGATGGGGTTTCACCGTGTTAGCCAGGCTGGTCTTAAACTCCTGACCTGGTGATTCACCCGTCTCGGCCTCCCAAAGTGCTGGGATTACAGGCTTGAGCCACCGCGCCCGGCGGCAGCATTACTCTTGATGATCCAGGCAAGAGTGATGTCCTCTCCATTCTCCAATCCTCGAGCCCCTTAAAATGCTATTTGAGGAATGCTATCAAAACACCAGCGCTCTTTGAGAGAATGGTGCAAAAATTTAAAAAAACACCCTTTGGCTGGGCACCGTTGCTCAAGCCTGTAATCCCAGCACTTTGGGAGGCTGAGGCAGGAGGATCGCTTGAAGCCAGCTGCAGAACAGTCCAGACAACACAGCAAGACTTCATCTCTAAAGTTATAAAATAAAATAATTGTGTCCGCGCATGGTGGCTCACGCCTATAGTCGCAGCACTTTGGGAGGCTGAGGCGGGTGAATCACGAGGTCAGGTGTTCGAGACCAGCCTGGCCAACATCGTGAAACCCTATCTCTACTAAAAATACAAAAAATTAGCTGGGCATAGTGGCGGACGCCTGTAATCCCAGCTACTCGGGAGACTGAAGCAGGAGAATCACTTGAACCAGGTAGGCGGAGGTTGCAGTGAGCCGAGATCGAGCCACTGCACTCCAGCCCAGGTGACAGAGTGAGACTCCATCTCAAAATAAATAAATAAATAAAAATAATCATAATAAATAGCAGTTTAAAAAATGTCCTTATCTTGCCAAAAATAAAGTTAGCAGTTCTCTGTTGGGACTCCAATTTTTGTTAAAATTCTGAAAGTCTTTAAAACCCAGCGTCCAGGCCATGCACAGTGGCTCATGCCTATAATTCTAGCACTTTAAGAGGCCAGGGTGGGCGGATCACTTGAAGCCAGGACTTTCAGACCAGCCTGGCCAACACGGCAAATCCTCATCTCTACTAAAAATATAAAAATTGTCCGGGTGCGGTGGCTCATGCCTGTAATCCCAGCACTTTGGGAGGCCAAGGCGGGCAGATCACAAGTTCAGGAGATCAAGACCATCCTGGCTAGCACTGTGAAACCCTGTCTCTACTAAAAATACAAAAAATTAGCCAGGCATGGTGGCATGCACCTATAGTCCCAGCTACTCAGGAGGCTGATGCAGGAGAATCGCTTGAACCCAGGAGGCGGAGCTTGCAGTGAGCCGAGATCCTACCACTGCACTCCAGCCTGGGCGACAGAGCCAGACTCTGTCTCAAAAAAACAAAACAAAACAAAACAAAACAAAACAAATTAGCCGGGCATTGTGGTGTGTACCTATAATCCCAGCTACTCAGGAGGTGAGGCATGAGAATCACTCGAACCCAGAAGGAAAAGAAAAAAAAAATTTTAAACTAAATATAAAAATACAAAAATTAGCTGTGTGTGGTGCACGCCTGTAGTCCTCACTATACAGGAGGCTGAGGCATGAGAATCACTTGAATACAGGAAGTAGAGGTTGCAGTGAGCCAAGATCACGCCACTGCATTCCAGCCTGGGCGACAGAGTAAGGCTCTGTCTCAAAAAAAAAAAAAAAAAGAAGCGGCCAGGCGCGGTGGCTCAAGCCTGTAATCCCAGCACTTTGGGAGGCCGAGATGGGCAGATCACGAGGTCAGGAGATCGAGACCATCCTAGCTACGGTGAAACCCTGTCTCTAGTAAAAAATACAAAAAACTAGCCGGGCGAGGTGGCGGGCACCTGTAGTCCCAGCTACTCGGGAGGCTGAGGCAGGAGAATGACGTAAACCCGGGGGGCAGAGCTTGCAGTGAGCTGAGATCCGGCCACTGCACTCCAGCCTGGGCGACAGAGAGAGACTCTGTCTCAAAAAAAAAAAAAAAAAAAAAAAAAAAGAAAAGAAAAGAAAGACCCACCTATATATGCTATAGAAATTAATTTAAATGAACTAGTACAATACTGGGCAATCATTATTATTTTTTGAGATAGAGGGTGAGTCTGCCTAAAAACAAAAACAAACACCCAGTATCTCAAACCCACTGCCTCAGTCATGTTCTCACCATATTGCTGGCTGCTGAAAAACATGTGACAGCACCCCACCATCTCCATTAGTGAAATAACATTTAGGAATTGCAGAAAGTGGTGTCTTTTTTTTTTTTTTGAGACGGAGTCTCTCTCTGTCGCCCAGGCTGGAGTGCAGTGGCACGATCTTGGCTCACTGCAAGCTCCGCCTCCCAAGTTCCAGCAATTGTCCTGCCTCAGCCTCCCGAGTAGCTGGGACTGCAGGCACCCACCACCATGCCCAGCTAATTTTTTGTATTTTTAGTAGAGACGGGGTTTCACCGTGTTAGCCAGGATGGTCTCAATCTCCTGACCTCGTGATCCACCCGCCTCAGCCTCCCAAAATGCTGGAATTACAGGCGTGAGCCACTGCGATCGGCCGTGGTGTCTTTTTATTAAGTCCCTTAAGGAGGAGGAAATACATAGCACAAAAGTGGTCTGACAACAAGCATAAGAGAAAGAACTTTTGGCCAGGCGTGGTGGCTCACACCTGGTTTGGGAGGCCGAGGCGGGAGGATCACTTGAGGTCAGGAGTTCGAGACCAAGCTGGCCAACATGGTGAAACCCCATCTCCACTAAAAATACAAAAAAATTAGCTGGGAGTGGTGGTGTGCACCTGTAATCCCAGCTATTCAGGATGCTGAGGTGGAAGAATCATTTGAACCTGGGAGGCAGAGGTTGCAGTGAGCCAAGATCGCACCACTGCGCTCCAGCCTGGGCATCAGAGTGAGACCCTGTCTTAAGCAAAAAAAAGGAGAAAGATCTTCTTTCTCATCCCAACAGAAAAGTCACTTTAGAGCCACATACATGTTGGCTCACACCTGTAGTCACTGCACTTTGGGAGGCTGAGGTGGGAGGATCACTTGAGTCCAAGAGTTCAAGACCAGCCTGGGCAACATGGCCAAGACCCTGTCTCTATGAAAATTTTTAAAATTAATATAAAAAGGCCAAGTGCAGTGGCTCACGTCTGTAATCCCAGCACTTTGGGAGGCTGCGGCGGGTGGATCATGAGGTCAGGAATTCAAGACCAGCCTGACGAAGATGGTGAAACCCCAGGTCTACTAAAAATACACAAATTGGGCCGGGCACGGTGGCTCAAGCCTGTAATCCCAGCACTTTGGGAGGCCGAAACGGGTGGATCACGAGGTCAGGAGATCGAGACCATCCTGGCTAACACGGTGAAACCCCGTCTCTACTAAAAAATACAAAAAACTAGCCGGGCGAGGTGGCGGGCGCCTGTAGTCCCAGCTACTCGGGAGGCTGAGGCAGGAGAACGGCGTGAACCCGGGAGGCGGAGCTTGCAGTGAGCTGAGATCCAGCCACTGCACTCCAGCCTGGCGACACAGCGAGACTCCGTCTCAAAAAAAAAAAAAAATACACAAATTAGCTAGGTATGGTGGCAGGCGCCTATAATCCCAGCTACTTGGGAGACTGAGGCAGGAGAATCACTTGAACCTGGACAGCAGAGGTTGCAGAGAGCCGAGATCGCGCCACTGCACTCCAACCTGGGCGACAAAGTGAGACCACGTCTCAAACAAAAATAGAAAAAAAAGAAGGCTGGGCACGGTGGCTCACTCCTGTAATCCCAGTACTTTGGGAGGCCAAGGTGGGTAGATCACAAGTCAGGAGATCAAGACCATCCTGGCCAACATAGTGAAACCCCCTTCTCTACTAAGAATACAAAAATTAGCTGGGCGTGGTGGTGCATGCGTATAATGCCAGCTACTCGGGAGGCTGAGGCAGGATAATCACTTGAACCAGGGAGTCGGAGGTTACAGTGAGCTGAGATAGTGCCATTGCAGCCTGGCAACAGAGTGAGACTCGTCTCGGGGGGAAAAAAAAAAAAAAGGAAAAAAAGAAAAAGAAATGTTACTGGGGCCGGGCACGGTGGCTCATATCTGGGATTCCAGTACTTTGGGAGGCTGGGGCAGGCAGATCACGAGGTCAGGAGTTGGAGACTAGCCTGACTAACATGGTGAAACCCTGTCTCTACTAAAGATACAAAAAATTAACCAGGCGTGGTGGCGTGTGCCTGTAATCCCAGCTACCAGGGAGGCTGAGTCTGGAGAATTGCTTGAACCCAGTAGGCGGAGGTTGCAGTGAGCCAAGATCGCATCATTGCACTCCAGCCTGGGTGACAGGGCACGAATCTGTCTCAAAAAAAAAAAAAAAAGGTACTTTAGGGCCTAGGGTTATAACACAACAGTCAGGCTTCCCAAATAAAAGACCCAGTAAGGAGAAGAGAATCAAAAACAAGTCATCACACCAAATTGCCTAAGACTGCTAGTGATTTCCATACTTGTCTTGCTCTGTGTCCCCAATCTATACACATCGATACCACCTGCATGGCCAGTGCCACAAACGGAAACCTCTGTTCTAAAATGCAACGGCCCTTAAGTTCCTCTCCTCACCATTCCCTGCCATGTCAACGTGTAACCCACGAAGAAATTAAATCACATAGAAATGTGGAAGACAACCAGGCACATGGCACATGCCTGTAATTCCAGCACTTTGGGAGGCCAAGGTGGCAGGACTGCTTGAGCCCAAGAGTTTGAGACCAGCCTGGGCAACACAGTGAGACTCTGCCTCTCCAAATAATTGAAAAATTAGCTGGGCATGGTGGCATGTAGCCCCACCTATTCAGGAGGCTGAATGAGCTATGACTGTGCCATTACACTCCAGCCTGGACAACACAGTGAGACCCCCATCTCAAAAAAATAAATGTGGAAGACACTTTTGGGAAGAGAATACAATTGACCCCATCTTTCTAAAGGATAACGAGATAATAGGTATCAATATTTTAAATGTACTTTTTTTTTTTTTTTTTTGAGATGGAGTCTCAGTCTGTCGCCCAGGCTGGAGTGCAGTGGCCTGATCTCAGCTCACTACAACGTCCGCCTTCTGGGTTCAAGCAATTCTCCTGCATCAGTCTCCCGAACAGCTGGGATTACAGGCACACAACACCACGCCTGGCTGATTTTTGTATTTTTAGTAGAGATGGGGGTTTCACCATGTTGGACAAGCTGGTCTCAAACTCCTGACCTCAGGCATCTGCCCGCCTTGACTTCCCAAAGTGCTGGGATTACAGGTGTGGGCCACTGCATCTGGCCTAAATGTACATATCATTTAAAGGACTGTACAGATAAGTACAGGGCCAGGCATGCTGGCTCATGCCTGTAACCCCAGCACTTCGGAAAGCTGAAGCAAGAGGATTGCTTGAACTCAAGAGTTTGAAACCAGCCTGAGTAACAAAGCGAGACACTGTCTCTAATTTTTAAATAAATAAATATTATTTTAAGAAAGAAAATAGGACTAGGTGCAGTGGCTCACACCTGTAATCCCATCACTTTGGGAGGCCAAGGCGGGTGGATCACAAGGTCAAGAGTTCAAGACCAGCCTAGCCTAGATGGTGAAACCCCTTCTCCACTAAAAATACAAGAATTAGCTAGGCATAGTGGTGGACGCCTGTAATCACAGCTCCTCGGGAGGCCGAGGCAGAGAACTGCTTCAGCCCAGGAAGCGGAGGCTGCAGTGAGCCGAGATCGCGCCACTGCACTCCAGCGTAGGTGACAGAGACTCCATCTCAAAAAAAAAAAAAAAAAAGCCAGGCGCAGTGGCTCACGCCTGTAATCCCAGCACTTTGGGAGGCCGAGGCAGGCGGATCACAAGGTCAGGAGATCGAGACCATCCTGGCTAACACGGTGAAACCCCATCTCTACTAAAAATACAAAAATTAGCCAGGTGTGGTGGCAGGCGCCTATAGTTCCAGCTGCTGGGGAGGCTGAGGCAGGAGAATGGCATGAACCCGGGAGGCAGAGCTTACAGTGAGCAGAGATCACACCACTGCATTCCAGCCTGGGCGACAGAGCGAGACTCTATCTCAAAAAAAAAAAAAGAAAAAAGAAAAAGAAAAAGAAAAAAGCTGGACATAATCATATTTCTGTTCTGTATCACTTACTAGTTTTGTAGACTTGAACAAGTGGTATAGCTGATCTAAGCCTCAGTTTCCTCATATGTATAACAGCAATAGTACATATTACTTAGGAGTGTTTGAGAAATCAATCAATAAATGTATTCAGAATAGTGCTTAGTCAATAGGTCTTCAGATATTATTTTTCTTTCCTTAAGCACCTATCATACAACTGGCCTATACTAGGTATTAGATACACAGTAGCATATCTAATACGTAGGTTTCACCATGTTGGCCAGGCTGGTCTCAATCTCTTGACCTTGTGATCCACCCGCCTCAGCCTCCCAAAGTGCTGGGATTACAGGCATGAGCCACCATGCCCAGCCTATGGCCTGTTCTGTTTTTTTGTTTATTTTTTTGAGATGGAGTCTCGCTCTGGTTGCCCAGGCTGGAGTGTAGTGGTGCCATCTTGGCTCACTGCAAGCTCCACCTCCTGGGTTCATGCCATTCTCCTGCCTCAGCCTCCCAAGTAGCTGGAACTACAGGCGCCCGCCACCACACCAGGCTAATTTTTTGTATTTTTAGTAGAGACGGGGTTTCACCATGTTAGGCAGGATGGTCTCAATCTCCTGACCTCGTGATCCGCCCACCTCGGCCTCCGAAAGTGCTGGGATTACAGGCGTGAGCCACTGCGCCTGGCCTGGCCTGTTCTTTTTTGAGACATTCTTCCTCTGTCACCCAGGCTGGAGTAAAGTGGTACAATCATGGCTCACTGCAGCCTCGACCTCCTGGGTTCAAGTGATCCTCCCACCTCAGTCTCCCGAATAGCTGGGACTACAGGCATGTAAACCACATCTGGCTAATCTTTTATAGAAATGGTTCTATGTTGCCCAGGCTAGTCTCGACGTCCTGGATTCAAAGTGATCCTCCTGCCTCAGCCTCCCAAAGTGCTGAGATTACAGGTGTGAGCCACCATGGCCAGCCTAGTACTTACTCTTTATTTATTTTTTTTGAGACAGAGTCTCACTCTGTCACCCAGGCTGGAGTGCAGTGGCGTAATCTCAGCTCACTGCAACCTCTGCCACCCAGGTTCAAGCGATTTTCCTGCCTCAGCCTCCCAAGTAGCTGGGATTACAGGCACCTGCCACCATGCCCGGCTAATTTTTGTATTTTTAGTAGAGACAGGGTTTCACCATCTTGGCCAGACTGGTCTTGAACTCCTGACCTCGTGATTCACCCACCTCGGCCTCCCAAAGTGCTGGGATTACAGGCATGAGCCACACGTCCAGCCCATGAGCCACCACACCTGACCAGTATTTACTCTTTAAACTGTATATTGCTTTGTATTGTTTTCCAATACACAATACAATCCCCAAGCTTATCTGTAAATTTAAGGCACAAGGCATTTATTTATTGTTAAATTTTAAAATTTGTCTTAGAGATGGGGTCTTGCTCTATTGCCCTGGCTAGAGTGCAATGGAGTAATCACTGCTCACTGCAGCCTCAAACTCCTGGGCTCAAGCAATCCTCCCTCCTCAGCCTCCCAAAGTGCTGGGATTACAGGCGTGAGCCACTGCACCCCACCCATTTATTTCTTTTGTTTGTTTGAGACAGAGCCTCGCTCTGTCACCCAGGCTGGAGTGCAGTGGCGTGATCTGGGCTCACTGCAAGCTCTGCCTCCCAGGTTCACGCCATTCTCCTGCCTCAGCCTCCAAAGTAGCTGGGACTACAGGCGCCTGCCACCATGCCTGGCTAATTTTTTGTATTTTTAGTAGAGACAGGGTTTCACCGTGTTAGCCAGGATGGTCTTGATCTCCCGACCTCGTGATCCGCCCACCTCAGCCTCCCAAAGTGCTGAGATTACAGGCGTGAGCCACCGCACCCGGCCATTTACTTCTTCTGTACATATTCCACCTCACCCAGCCCTCAAATATTTCTCAAATTAAAGAGGTTCCAGGGCCCTGGGCACACCCACCCCCAACAGACTTGTTGGAACAGGTACCTACCTCAGGTCATTCTTGAGTTCCACGACCACATCCTTGCCCACAAGGGACTTGAAAAAAGAATAGAAGAGCTATTGGGAGAGAGGGGGAAAACCATCATGTGGGAAGGAACATGGTAGGGAGGAGTGTCCCTTGACAGTATTACCAAATACCGGTATTGTGAACCCCATTGCATCCCTAACAGTTCTCAAAATTTCACAGGAAAGAATAATTGGTTGAGAGGTGAAAGGCTGGAGCCCAAATTATTCTGCACACTGCATTGAGCCCATCACCTAAAGTCCCAGAGAGGCTCTGCCCTGCATACCTCGGCCTCCCCAGTGTGCTCTCTCAATCGACCACCTTTCTCGGGTACCTGCCCACTCCTTTCAATGAATTACAGAAAACATCCCATCCGCACCCTGCCGAAGCTTGCCTGGCAGAGAAGTGCTCTAAGGTCTAACTTTTCCGTCTCCCGCTGTCCCCACTGAATCTCTCTCAGGGTTGGGGTTTTTTTCCTCATCATGGAAAAAAAAAAAATCCCATTTGCTCTCAGGTGTCTCCTCAACGAACTTGAGGAACAGGACTAACGATGAAGATAAAAACTCCGGACCTAACTCCAGCCTAGGGGGACAAAGGCCAGACCCCCCTGCCCCAACCGTCCGAGATCCCCGAGGGCGACCCCTTTTGACGTCACGGTACCCACCATGGTGCTGGCGCAGCGGGCAGCGGGCCGGAGCGAGAAAAGAGCCGGATGCTGAGAGCAGGTCTGGGAGAACCGAAGCGCGAGCCCGCGCGTGGGGCGAGGCGGGACCGCGCAGGCGCAGCGGGAAGGGACGCAGAACCCTCCAAGCGCTGAAGGGTAAAGCGCGGCCGACTTGCGGCTGGGGAGCGCAAGCTGGGTAAAACCGAGGGGAGGAGGAAGCCGGGAAAGGGGCGGGGTTTCCTTCGTTCCGACTTCTTCCAGGGCCGGCCGGCTCCCATTGCGCAGGCGCGGACCCTAGCCTGGGCTGCTAGGCGGGTGGAGGCACTCAGCGTCTGAGCTCAAAAGGTTTTGTTCTTTTCCATAACCCTGCCGTCCACAGCGTGATGTGTTCGTGCCCTCTACACACATCCTATCGAGAATTGTGGGGAGTTTGTGAAGATTATGAAGTGTGCACTTTTCTATATTTGTTAAAGTAAAAACATAAAATTCAAAAAATAAAATTAAAAAATGTTTTTAATCTTAAATTCAGCTGATAAAAAAAAAAAAGGCCGAGGGCAGTGGCTCACGCCTTCAATCCCAGCACTCTGAGAGGCCAAGGTGGATGGATTGTGTGAGGTCAGGAGTTCGAGACCAGGCTAGCCAACATGGTGAAGTCCCGTCTTCACTAAAAATACAAAAAAAATTAGCCAGGCGTGGTCGCGGGCGCCTGTAATCCCAGCTACTCGGGAGGCTGAGGAAGGAGAATTGCGTGAATCCGGGAGGTGGAGGTTGCAGGGAGCCAAGATCATGCCACTGCACTGCAGCCTGGGCGACAGAGCGAGACTCGTCTCAAAAAAAAAAAAAATTGGCCGGGCGCGGTGGCTCACGCCTGTAATCCCAGCACTTTGGGAGGCCGAGACGGGCGGATCACGAGGTCAGGAGATCGAGACCATCCTGGCTAACACGGTGAAACCCCGTCTCTACTAAAAAATACAAAAAACTAGCCGGGTGAGGTGGCGGGTGCCTGTAGTCCCAGCTACTCGGGAGGCTGAGGCAGGAGAATGGCGTGAACCCGGGAGGCGGAGCTTGCAGTGAGCTGAGATCCGGCCACCGCACTCCAGCCTGGGTGACAGAGAGAGACTCCGTCTTAAAAAAAAAAAAAAAAAAAAAAATTGACCGGGCGCAGTGGCTGACGCCTATAATCCCGCACTTTGGGAGGCCAAGGCAAGTGGATCACCTGAGGTCAGGAGTTCTAGACCAGCCTGGCCAACATGGCGAAATCCTGTCTCTACTAAAAACCCAAAAATTAGCCAGGTGTGGTGGCACGCGCCTGTAAACCCGGGAGGTATAAGTTGCAGTGAGTGGAGATCGTGCCATTGTACTCCAGCCTGGGCAACAACAGTGAAACTCTTTTTTTTTTTTTTTTTTTTTTTTTTTTTTTGAGACGGAGTCTCGCTCTGCCGCCCGGGCTGGAGTGCAGTGGCCGAGATCCGGCTCACTGCAAGCTCCGCCTTCCGGGGTCACGCCATTCTCCTGCCTCAGCCTCCCGAGTAGCTGGGACTACAGGCGCCGCCACCTCGCCCGGCTAGTTTTTTGTATTTTTTGGTAGAGACGGGGTTTCACCGTGTTAGCCAGGATGGTCTCGATCTCCTGACCTCGTGATCCGCCCGTCTCGGCCTCCCAAAGTGCTGGGATTACAGGCTTGAGCCACCGCGCCCGGCCTAACAGTGAAACTCTTGTCTCAAAACAACAACAACAACAAAATGTTGAGGCCTGTAAATCCCAGCATTTTGGGAGGCTGAGGCAGGAGGATCATTTGAACCCAAGAGTTACAGTGAGCTACGATCTCCCCACTGCATTCCAGCCTGGGCAAGACTCTGTCTATAAAAAAGAAAATTATAAAAAACAAAAAAAATGTTGAGGAGTCCCAGAGATAAGGAGCTGGAGCACAAATTTTGGTTTTATCAAAGGTTACCAATAAATATATTTCTCCAAAGGAGCCAACCTCAATCTCCATATTTCTTACACACTTTTGCCAAGACTGTCCTGTAAAGGACTGAGTAAAAAGAGACTGTGGCTTACAGATGCAAATAACCCAGTCTAACATTTCACTGCCAAATGTTTCAAACACAGACAGAAATGCACAGTTACATATCATTCTAACTCATGTCCCCCAGGTTTTTATAAATGTATATTAGGACACAGGTAAAAGAAAACAAATTTTTTTGAGATGCAGTCTTGCTCTGTCATCAGGCTGGAGTGCGGTGCCACGATCTCAGCTCACTGCAACCTCCACAACCCAGGTTCAAGCAATTCCTCTGCCTCACCCTCCCGAGTAGCTGGGACTACAGGCGTGCACCACCATGCTCAGCTAATTTTTGTATTTTTAGTAGTGACGAGGTTTCACCATGTTGGGCAGGATGGTCTCGATCTCTTGACCTCATGATCCACCCACCTCGGCCTCCCAAAGTGCTGGGATAACAGGTGTCAGCCACTGCACCCGGCCGGTAAAAATATTTTTTCATGGACTAAGACTTCATAAACTTATATTTGTCATCTTGCATAGAAGTACTTATTTGTCAAGAGTTTGTTATAGAAATATTTTCTGGGGCTAGGCATGGTGGCTCACGCCTATAATCCCAGCACTTTAGGAGGCTGAGGTGGGTGTATCACCTAGGTCAGGAGTTCAGAACAGCCTCGTCAACATGGTGAAACCCCATCTCTACTAAAAACACAAACATTAGCTGAGTGTAGTGGTGAGCGCCTGTAATCCCAGCTACTCAGGAGGCTGAGGCAGAAGAATTGCTTGAATCCGGGAGGCGAAGGTTGCAGTGAGCCAAGGTCGTGCCATTGCACTCCAGCCTGGGCGACAAGAGTGAAACTCTGTCTCCAAAAAAAAAAAAAAAAGAAAGAAAAGAAATATTTTCTCCATATAATGAATGTAAACAATGAACTCTGTGAGTGCACAGATGCTGAACCTCCTGGACCTTACCTATACATCAGGACATCAAGCAGGATTTGTCCCTCCACCCCAAGCTGAGTCCTAAACACCAAAACCAGCCTGTAACTGATTAAAAGCAGTTATAGTTTACAATCTGTTCCATCTGTGCTAAAGGTATCTGAGGATCAAAAATTATGTGCTGATTGAAACAATGAGTTCATGGGCCGGGCGCGGTGGCTCACACCTGTAATCCCAGCACTTTGGGAGGCTGAGGTGGGCAGATTCTGAGGTCAGGAGATTGAGACCATCCTGGCTAACATGGTGAAACCCCATCTCTACTAAAACAATACAAAAAATTAGCCGGGCATGGTGGTGGACGCCTGCAGTCCCAGCTACTCGGGAGGCTGAGGCAGGAGAATGGCGTGAACCCGGGAAGCAGAGCTTGCAGTGAGCCGAGATTGTGCCACTGTACTCCAGCCTGGGCGACAGGGCAAGACTTCATCTCAAAAAAAAAAAAAAGAAAAGAAAAGAAAAGAAAAAAAAACCCAATGAGTTCATGAAAATTCAAATACTTTACCCTTACTAATTTAATCATTCACAGTGAGCTCACAATCAGAGAACACATGCTCTCTCCATGAACTCTCCCCTTCGAGGTACATTCACAGCCTAAATACCAGAAGTAATTTCCTTTAGGAACAAATTTACTGATTGACAAATAAGCATCCACACAGGAAGAAGAATGTTAGGGTGGCTGGAAATAACAGACATTCAAATACATCACACGGTTTAAAGAGGGGCCTAGTTTTCCTGAGTCCATTCCAGAGGCAGAAACAGGATATGAGGGAGTGTGATAGGTGGTGCATGAGACTCCTCCTCCAGAATTCCCAAGGGATGGTAACTTAGGTTCAGGTCTGGTCAAGAATAATAATGATGTTTGAAGATGAGGGGAATGAAATACACGTAGAGGCATCCTAGGATGCTTCAGTTCCAAAAAGAATTAATCTACTTCTTCAATTGTGGGGCCTGTGGCAGGCCTTCCAGGCGCATACCCTGTTCCACAGGCAGGCCCAGTGCATCCTCCCTGGTAGAGTTTTGTGATGATGGGGTTACACATCTGCTCCAATTCCTTTCTCTTATGATCAAACTCATCTTTCTCTGCCAGTTGATTGGCCTCCAGCCACGAAAGAAGTTCATTGCATTTATCCAGTATTTTCTTTTTATCAGACTCACTGATCTTGCCCTTCAAACCTTCATCACTCACAACACTCTTCATGTTAAAAGCATAGGATTCTAAGGCATTCTTTGCAGCAATTTTCTCCCTCTGGACCTCATCTTCAGCTTTATATTTCTCAGCATCCAGAACCATGCGCTCAATCTCCTCCTTGCTCAGGCGGCCCTTGTCATTGGTGATGGTGATCTTGTTGGCCTTCCCTGTGCTCTTGTCCATGGCTGTGACATTGAGAATACCATTGGCATCAATGTCAAACGTCACCTCGATCTGAGGAACTCCCCTGGGTGCTGGAGGGATTCCAGTCAGGTCAAAGCGCCCTAGCAGGTTGTTGTCCTTCGTCATGGCCCTCTCACCTTCGTATACCTGGATCAGCACCCCGGGTTGGTTGTCGGAGTAGGTGGTGAAGATCTGTGTCTGCTTGGTGGGGATGGTGGAGTTACGCTTGATCAGGGCAGTCATCACACCCCCGGCCGTCTCCAGCCCCAGCGACAGGGGAGCCACGTCCAGCAGCAGCAGGTCCTGCACCTTCTCAGACTTGTCCCCCATCAGGATGGCCGCCTGTACCGCAGCCCCATATGCTACTGCCTCATCAGGGTTGATGCTCTTGTTGAGATCACGTCCATTAAAGTAGTCCTGAAGCAGCCGCTGCACCTTGGGGATGCGGGTGGAGCCCCCTACTAAAACAATGTCATGGATTTTAGCCTTATCCATCTTGGCATCCCGAAGTGCTTTTTCTACAGGCTCCAGGGTACCCCTAAAAAGGTCTGCACACAACTCTTCAAATCGAGCTCTGGTGATGGATGTGTAGAAGTCAATGCCTTCATAAAGTGAATCAATTTCTAGGTTGGCCTGGGTGCTGGACGACAGGGTCCTCTTGGCCCTCTCGCAGGCTGTGCGCAGCCGCCTCACGGCTCGCTTGTTCTGGCTGATGTCCTTCTTGTGCTTCCGCTTGAACTCTTCCACGAAGTGGCTCACAAGCCTGTTGTCAAAGTCCTCCCCACCCAGGTGAGTGTCCCCAGCAGTGGCCTTTACCTCAAAAATCCCATCATCTATGGTCAGAATTGACACATCAAATGTGCCTCCACCCAGATCAAAAATCAGGACATGTCGTTCTCCTCGACCTCCTTTATCTAAACCATAGGCAATGGCAGCAGCTGTGGGCTCATTGATGATTCGTAGCACATTAAGTCCAGCAATCACACCTGCATCCTTAGTAGCCTGACGTTGAGAGTCATTGAAATAGGCTGGCACGGTAATCACTGCATTGGTGACAGGGTGGCCCAAAAACGCCTCAGCAGTCTCTTTCATCTTAGTCAGTACCATCGAAGAGATTTCCTCAGGGTAGAAAGCTTTGTTCTCCCCTTTGTAGGACACAAGCACTTTGGGCTTGCCTCCTTCATTAATCACTTGAAAAGGCCAAAGTTTCATATCTGATTGCACAACAGGATCATTAAATTTCCTGCCGATCAGACGTTTGGCATCAAAAACAGTGTTCTGGGGATTCATGGCTACCTGGTTCTTGGCCGCATCCCCAATGAGCCGCTCGGTGTCTGTGAAGGCCACGTAGCTGGGGGTGGTGCGGTTGCCCTGGTCATTGGCGATGATCTCCACCTTGCCGTGCTGGAACACCCCCACACAGGAGTAGGTGGTGCCCAGGTCGATACCTATGGCAATTCCCTTGGCAGCAGCCATGGTTCTCTGAGGCCTATGGAGAAAGAATGAGATACTGTTTTGGCAGAATGCTTTTCAATGTTATTTATTTTTTTGAGACAGGGTCTTCCTCTGTCACCCAGGTTGGAGTGCAGAGGCGCAGTCATAGCTCACTGCAGCTTTGATCTCCTGGGCTCCAGCAGTCTTCCTGCCTCAGCCTCCAGAGTAACTGGAGACATCATGCCTGGCTAAATTTTTTTTTTTTTTTTTGAGATGGAGTCTCACTTTGTCATCCAGGCTGGACTGCAGTGGCATGATCTAGGCTCACTGCAACCTCCACCTCCTGAGTTCAAGCAATTCTCCTGTCTCAGCTTCCCGAGTGGCTGGGATTATGGGGGTGCCACCACGCCTGGCTAATTTTTGTATTTTTAGTAGATATGGGGTTTCATGGTTTCACTATGTTGGCCAGGCTGGTCTTGAACTCCTGACCTCAGGTGATCCGCCCGCCTCAGCCTCCCAAAGTGCTGGGATTATAGGTGTAAGCCACGATGACCAGCCCTCTGCCTGGCTACTTTTTAAATTTTGTGTATAGATGGGGTCTCACTATGTTGCTTAGGCTGGTCTCAAACTCATGGGCTCAAACGATTCTTCAGCCTCAACCTCCCCAAGTACTGGGATTACAGGAGTGAACATCTTGTCCAGCCTATTTTTTATTTTTTATTGTGGTAAAATACACACAAATTGTACCATCTTAACCATTTTTAAGTGTAGAGTTTGGTAGTGAGTTCAATCACAGTGGTGATTGAAATCGGTCAACCGATTTCCAATATTCTGTTCATCTCGCAAAACTGAAACTGTATACTCATTAAGCAACTCTCGTTTTCCCCTCCCTTTAGCCCCTGGTAACTACCATTCTTTTTTCTCATTTTTTTTAGAGACAGGGTCTCATTTTGTCACACAGACTGCACTACAGTGGTGTGATCATGGTTCACTGCAGTCTTGACCTCCCAGACTCATGGGATCCTTTTGTCTTAGCCTCCCAAGTACCTGGGACCACAGGTGAATGCCACTACACCCAGTTAATTTTTAATTTTTTTTTAGAGACAGGGTCTCCCTATGTTGCCCAAGCTAGTTTCTCACTCCTGGGCTCAAGGAAATCTCCTCCCACCTCCAAGTTACCAAGAGTTGGGATTATAGGCTCGAGCCAAGGCACCTGACCTCTTTTTTCTATCTCTATGAATTTGACTACTCTTGTAACTTCATATAAGTGGAATTATACAGTATTTGTCCTTTTGTGACTTTGCTTATTTCACTTAGCTTATGTGCACAGGTTTCATCCATGTTGTAACATGTCAGAATTTCCTTCCTAAGGCTGAGTAATATTCACAATATTTATATACAACTTCATTTCTGTTTTTGTTTTGAGACAGAGTCTCACTCTGTTGCCCAGGCTGGAGTGCAGTGGCGCGATCTTGACTCACTGCAACCTCCACCTTCTGGGTTCAAGCTAATTCTCCTGCCTCAGCCTCCCGAGGAGCTGGGACTACAGGCGTGCACTGTCGCACCCTGATAATTTTTGTATTTTTAGTACAAACAGAGTTTCACCATGTTGGCCAGGCTGGTCTCAAACTCCTAACCTTAAATGATCCGCCCGCCTCGGTCTCCCAAAGTTCTGGGATGACAGGCATGAGCCACCGCACCCGGCCTATATACCACATTTTGCTTATGCATCTCTCGATGGACACAGTTTACAGAATAATGTTGCTATGAACAAACCTATACAAATACATGGAGACGCTACTGTCATGGCAGAGTGCTTTTTGGACAGGGTAAAGTATTCTCAGCTACTCAAAGGAGTTTGGAAGCAAGTAGCTGTATATTGTTTTCAATTTTCCAAGTGACCTAATTCTACTGTCCTGTTCCTGTGTCTGTCATATATTTTATTGTGGGACTCTGTCTCTTTATGACCCAAGAGTAGTGTACATTCTGGTCTCTTCCAAGAGACATCAGCCTCCACACTTGAGTTCTGCTGCCTTCCGGGGATACTATTCTCTACTAGGGGTTCATAGGCAGTCAATTCCAGTCAGCCTGAAGATGACTGCTAGAAACCCACAAGCCCGCGAGTTTTCTCAAAAGACATGCGGTCCAGACAGTATCTCCACCCTTCTCCTAAAGAAAACCCGTTTTCTGGAGTCAATAACTAATCAATAAAGGGTTTAAGGGCCGGGCGCGGTGGCTTACGCCTGTTATCCCAGCACTTTGGGAGGCCGAGGCGGGCGGATCACGAGGTCAGCAGATCGAGACCATCCTGGCTAACACGGTGAAACCCCGTCTCTACTAAAAAAAGAAAAAATTAGCCGGGCGTGGTGGCGGGCGCCTGTAGTTCCAGCTACTCCGGAGGCTGAGGCAGGAGAATAGCTTGAACCCGGGAGGCGGAGCAATTAGCCGGGCGTGGTGGCGGGCGCCTGCAGTCCCAGCTACCCGGGAGGCTGAGGCAGGAGAATGGCGAGAACTCGGAAGGCGAAGCTTGCAGTGAGCCAAGATCGTGCCACTGCACTCCAGCCTGAGGACAGAGCGAGACTCCCTCTCAAAAAAATAAAATAAAAAAAAATAAACGGTTTAGGGTCTACCCCTCTCCACACCTCAGATTCCTAGGCCGAACTCTCTTTCCTCCACCTCCCCCTTACCCCGCCTCCCCCTTACCCCGCCTCCCCCTTCACCCCGCCTCCCCTTCACCCCGCCTCCCCTTCACCCCGCCTCCCCTTCACCCCGCCTCCCCTTCACCCCGCCTCCCCTTCACCCCGCCTCCCCTTCACCCCGCCTCCCTCTTACCCCGCCTCCCCCTTACCCCGCCTCCCCACTTCCCCACCTGGCCGCACTCCCTTCCCCCGCCTCCCAATTACTCCGCTTCCTTCCCCGCCTCCCCCTTTTCCCACCTCCCCCATTCTGGCTGCTCTGACCAATCAATCTGGAGCCATCTTAGCTTTCCCCAAGTGCTCCTCCTACCCGGATCAGCCAACGCCCATATACCTCAGGCTTAAACCAACTAGGGAACTTTCCACTACTTTCCCAAACAAGGACCTACTGGGCCTTGCAGGTTCACAATCAATCAGATCCCTAACTGGCTCACCTAGTCTCCCGACGCCTTCGCTTCAGTTTGGAAACGTTCAAATTATGGAGCCCCGGCGAGTAGGTGGGGGCTCCCTCAATATAAAACTGCACAACCGGGGTCCCCCCACCCCCCACCCCGTCCCTCCCTGCAAATTTGAGCGGGCTCCAACTCAGTCATCTTTCTCCAAACTGGCCCATGAGGTCAGAGACAGTGTCTCCATTGTAACGTGCCCCGGCAGTGTCAACACAAACGCCCCCACCCTCCCCTGGACGCGCGTCACCCGCTCCCCGCACCATCCGCCTGCCCATAACTGCACAAGCCCCCACAATTAAAAGCCCAGCGCCGACCCTTCCTGTCAATTAGGCGCTGAAGCGGAGGCGGCCAGCATCGCCATGGAGACCAACACCCTTCCCACCGCCACTCCCCCTTTTTCTCAGGGCCCCTGTCCCCTCCAGTGAATCCCAGAAGACTCTGGAGAGTTCTGAGCAGGGGGCGGCACCCTGGCCTCTGATTGGTCCAAGGAAGGCTGGGGGGCAGGACGGGAGGCGAAACCCCTGGAATATTCCCGACCTGGCAGCCTCATCGAGCTCGGTGATTGGCTCAGAAGGGAAAAGGCGGGTCTCCGCGACGGCTTATAAACGCCGAGGGGCCCTCGGTCCGGAAAACGGCCAGCCTCAGGAGCTGCTGCGAGAAATCGCTGCGTTTCCAGAGCGTGGCTCCCGTCGTCCCGAGGCTTCCCAGAGCGAACCTGTGCGGCTGCAGGCACCAGCGCCGTTGAGTTTCCGGCGTTCCGGAGGAGTGAGCTCTTGTCGCGGGTCCCGTCCGCCGTTTCCAGTCCCGAATCTCGGAGCGGAGCAGACAGCAGGGCACCGGCATGGCCAAAGCCGCGGCGATCGGCATCGACCTGGGCACCACCTACTCCTGTGTGGGGGTGTTCCAGCACGGCAAGGTGGAGATCATCGCCAACGACCAGGGCAACCGCACCACCCCCAGCTACGTGGCTTTCACAGACACCGAGCGGCTGATCGGGGATGCGGCCAAGAACCAGGTGGCGCTGAACCCGCAGAACACCGTGTTTGACGCGAAGCGGCTGATCGGCCGCAAGTTCGGCGACCCGGTGGTGCAGTCGGACATGAAGCACTGGCCTTTCCAGGTGATCAACGACGGAGACAAGCCCAAGGTGCAGGTGAGCTACAAGGGGGAGACCAAGGCATTCTACCCCGAGGAGATCTCGTCCATGGTGCTGACCAAGATGAAGGAGATCGCCGAGGCGTACCTGGGCTACCCGGTGACCAACGCGGTGATCACCGTGCCGGCCTACTTCAACGACTCGCAGCGCCAGGCCACCAAGGATGCCGGGGTGATCGCGGGGCTCAACGTGCTGCGGATCATCAACGAGCCCACGGCGGCGGCCATCGCCTACGGCCTGGACAGAACGGGCAAGGGCGAGCGCAACGTGCTCATCTTTGACCTGGGCGGGGGCACCTTCGACGTGTCCATCCTGACGATCGACGACGGCATCTTCGAGGTGAAAGCCACGGCCGGGGACACCCACCTGGGTGGGGAGGACTTTGACAACAGGCTGGTGAACCACTTCGTGGAGGAGTTCAAGAGAAAACACAAGAAGGACATCAGCCAGAACAAGCGAGCCGTGAGGCGGCTGCGCACCGCCTGCGAGAGGGCCAAGAGGACCCTGTCGTCCAGCACCCAGGCCAGCCTGGAGATCGACTCCCTGTTTGAGGGCATCGACTTCTACACGTCCATCACCAGGGCGAGGTTCGAGGAGCTGTGCTCGGACCTGTTCCGAAGCACCCTGGAGCCCGTGGAGAAGGCTCTGCGCGACGCCAAGCTGGACAAGGCCCAGATCCACGACCTGGTCCTGGTCGGGGGCTCTACCCGCATCCCCAAGGTGCAGAAGCTGCTGCAGGACTTCTTCAACGGGCGCGACCTGAACAAGAGCATCAACCCCGACGAGGCTGTGGCCTACGGGGCGGCGGTGCAGGCGGCCATCCTGATGGGGGACAAGTCCGAGAACGTGCAGGACCTGCTGCTGCTGGACGTGGCTCCGCTGTCGCTGGGGCTGGAGACGGCCGGAGGCGTGATGACTGCCCTGATCAAGCGCAACTCCACCATCCCCACCAAGCAGACACAGATCTTCACCACCTACTCGGACAACCAACCCGGGGTGCTGATCCAGGTGTACGAGGGCGAGAGGGCCATGACGAAGGACAACAATCTGTTGGGGCGCTTCGAGCTGAGCGGCATCCCTCCGGCCCCCAGGGGCGTGCCCCAGATCGAGGTGACCTTCGACATCGATGCCAACGGCATCCTGAACGTCACGGCCACGGACAAGAGCACCGGCAAGGCCAACAAGATCACCATCACCAACGACAAGGGCCGCCTGAGCAAGGAGGAGATCGAGCGCATGGTGCAGGAGGCAGAGAAGTACAAAGCGGAAGACGAGGTGCAGCGCGAGAGGGTGTCAGCCAAGAACGCCCTGGAGTCGTACGCCTTCAACATGAAGAGCGCCGTGGAGGATGAGGGGCTCAAGGGCAAGATCAGCGAGGCCGACAAGAAGAAGGTGCTGGACAAGTGTCAAGAGGTCATCTCGTGGCTGGATGCCAACACTCTGGCCGAGAAGGACGAGTTTGAGCACAAGAGGAAGGAGCTGGAGCAGGTGTGTAACCCCATCATCAGCGGACTGTACCAGGGTGCAGGTGGTCCTGGGCCTGGCAGCTTCGGGGCTCAGGGTCCCAAGGGAGGGTCTGGGTCAGGCCCCACCATTGAGGAGGTAGATTAGGAGCCTTCCCAAGATTACTGTTTTTGTTTTGGCGCTTCAAGACTTTGTATTTCCTAATATTTCTGTTTGTCATTTCTTAGTTTCCTGTGTTTGCAATGTTCAAGTTTTTTGGTGAAGTACTGAATGTAACTTTTTTGGTGAAATACTGAACTTGCTTTTTTTCCGGTCTCTACGTGTAGAGATGAATTTATACTGCCATCTTATGACCATTTCTTCTTTGTAATACACTGAACTCAGGCCATTTTTTAAGTTAGTTACTTCAAAGTAAATAAACTTTAAAATTCAAGTGATGCCTTTTTTTCCTTTATTTGGGGGTCAGCAGGGTCTGCATAGGTTGTCTTTCTCATAGCGTCTAAAATGGAATGGCATTTTTGTCTCCAGTAAGGGCAGATATTAGAGAAGTGTGGCTATTGTAATGTGATCCATTTGTGTTAGACAAATGGTATGCTCCAGTAAAGCTTCTTAATTCTGGCCGGGCGTGGTGGCTCAAGCCTGTAATCCCAGCACTTTGGGAGGCCGAGGTGGGTGGATCACTTGAGGTCAGGAGTTCCAGACCAACCTGGCCAATGTGGTGAAACCCTGTCTCTACTAAAAACACAAAAATTAGCCGGGCGTGGTGGTGCGTGCCTGTTGTCCCAGGGAAGCTGAGGCAGGAGAATTGCTTGAACCCAGGAAGCAGTGGTAGCAGTGAGCTGAGATCACGCCATTGCACTCTAGCCTGGGCGTCACAGCGAGACTCTGTCTTACACACACACAAAAAAGAGAAAGTTAAAAAAAAAAAATAGTAAAGCTTGTTGATGCTAATTGGGTGTTTAGCCTGAGGGTACAGAAAAAGTTTAACACCTGGGAGGGTAGCCTCAAATTGGTGTTTAAGATTGGTCTCAAAAGAGGTGGGGTGGGGTGGGGGATGTTTCTGCAAAAGTGGTCAGAGAGGATGCAGTTAGATGGGAGGCCAGTGCTCCTACCTCCTGTAGGTACACCTAATAAGCTTATGGACTTGATATTTAATCTAGATTCAACACGGAATGGAAGGAGTGTCCTACATTTCAAAGTGAAAAAATAGGGGTACATGCACTGGCTTGCTGAGTTATGCACATGTGCTTTAGTTGTCATCTTTTAAAATGGAAGGGTTTGGCTTGTTGCCTCTCTTATGACTGAAAGCATACTAAAATAGAAATGCCACATTCTTAGCAGTTATCACCTACAATTTAAGTACCCCAGTGAGCACCCAAGCCAGGAAGACCTACATACAGACTTCACTCCCATGCACTTTCCCTTGGAGATGCTTCATGCCCCAGCTGCTAGCATCCCAGAAGTAATTCCCTCCTTGTTGGAAAACGCCCACTACAATCTTTAAAGCTCCCAGAGTGAGCCCCTTTAAAAATAAATTGTATCTGGCCGGGTATGGTGGCTCACGCCTGTAATCCCATCACTTTGGGAGACCGAGGCAGGCAGATCACCTGAGGTCAGGAGTTCGAGACCAGCCTGGCCAACATGGTGAGGCTCCCCCCTCCCCCCGCCCCCTGCTCCTGCTCCACTAAAAGTAAAAAATTAGGCACGATGGTGGGCACCTGGAATCCCAACTATTTGGGAGGCTGAGGCAGGTGAATCGCTTGAACTCGGAAGGCAGAGGTTTCAGTGAGCCGAGATTGCGCCACTGCACTCCAGTCTGGATGACAGAGTGAAACTTCATGTCAAAAAATAAAAATAAATTGTGTCAGCCGGGCGCAGTGGCTCATGCCCGTAATCCCAGCACTTTGGGAGGCCGAGGCGGGTCGATCATCTCAGGTCAAGAGTTTGAGCCAGCCTGGCCAACAGGGTGAAACCCCGTTTCTACTAAAAATACAAAAAAGTAGCTGGGCGTGGTGGCGGGCACCTATAATCCCAGAAATTTGGGAGGCTGAGGCAGGAGAATCGCTTGAACCCAGGAGGCAGATGTTGCAGTGAGCCAAGATCGTGCTATTGCACTCCAGCCTGGACAATGAGTGAAACTCCGTCTCAATGAAAAAATAAATAGTATCTAAGGGCAATGAAAATGTTTTGGAACCAGATAGAGTTGACGGTAGCATAACATTGTAAAGGTCAAGGCTGCAATAAGCCATGACTGCACCACTGTACTCCAGCCTGAGCAACAGAGTGAGACCCTGTCTCTGGAAAAAAAAAGAAAAAGAAAAAGAAAAGAAAAAAATCAATTGTATCAATATTTACATTAAAGCACTTTATGAGCTTATGTGTACCTCAAAGCCCATCAAACCATTCACTAAATACTTGTTATGAAGAAAATCCAGTGTTACGGGAAATGACACATACAGGTAGACCTTGCTTTGGAAGTTTGAAAATAGAAAATAACTATGAAATGCTTAGGTTTCCAGGCCAGCCTATAGAGGAACACTTATCTCTTATGGTAGTTAAACTGTAGTACTGTGGACTTTGGCCACAATGTAAATCAATCTTTATGGGAATATGCTTTTGCTATAGGACCTCCTCTCCCCTTCAGAGCTGCAGTAGCATTTGTGACTCTGATCTGCAGACCCTATAGTGACTCTAAACCAGGAGCAACTACCACTACTGTGGCATGGGTGGGGAAAAGGGTAGTTGGAAAAGGGTGGAGATTGAGAAGGACCTACCAAATGCCTTTGTGGAAACAGTAGAGAAATCATCAGACATAACATTGAATGGAGGCAATAAGAGAGTTCCTATGGCCCTATCAATCAAGCTTATTAGTAGATGTTTTAACAAGAAATATATACAAATTATTGCTTGCCTGCATACCCTAGCACAGAGTACTGTACCTTGAAATATTCACTTTGTAACCTCAAGAAAAGAGGTTGAGGAAGCTGTGGAATTAGGAAAGAGAATGCAGCACCATCCATAAACGAAGTGATGTTTTGAGTAGCAGAGGAACTTTGAGGGAGGAAAAGTGCAACAGGAAAAATAACTGCAGGTGTGGAAAAACTAATACAGATATCCCCTCGATTCCAATCACCTCCTGCCTTCCTATACCAGGCCTCAGAAGGCAGCAGGCTATGATAATAAATTTGATTTTATATGGCTTTTGAACCCAGGATTTTACTTTGTAACATATACACTTATTGTTACTCCTGGCCTTTAGAGTTCTTGTCATCCTCAAAAGACGAAAAAGGTACCAAAACAAAAAATTAACTACAGTATTTTATAGATGTGAGAGAAGTGGGCAGAAATAATACGGCTTTAGGCTAAAAGAGGAAATGAGGTTATTTCGGGGGAGGGCAATATTGGCGATTTCTGAGGGGGCGATCCTTACGTGAATATAAAAAATTGTGACAGCTACCATTCCTCCCGCTAATTGATCTAAATCCGTCCCCTTGGGAAACGTCCCTGAGGTATCTATCAGGTGCAGTTCAGCCAGAGGGAGTAAGCCCACCGGGCCCTTGTCCTTTCCTAGCACCACTATTTAAAGGGATGTTTGAGGGGTAGGGCAGCGGAGCATTCCAGACACCGGGTTAAACCCGCCCCACCCCGCTGGCCCGTGTCCAGCCCGATCAATAATTGGAGAAGAAAAAGGAGCAGGGCGTGGTGGTGCGGACCTGGAGAACAAGCTACCCAGGAGGCTGAGGAGGGAGGATCGCTTGAGCCCGGGAGATGGAGGCTGCAGTGAGCCGTGATTGCACCACTGCACTCCAGCCTGGGAGACCCTGTCTCAAAAAAAAGTTGAAAAAAAATTAGAAGGGAGGGCACCGGAGAAGGGCTGGAGCCGGTTCACAGGTTCGGACTACGGAGGAGCCCAGCAACCGAGAATCACTCCTGAGGGTCTAATTTTCTTATTCTCTTGATGCCTCACGGGGCGAGGGACTAGAACGGGGCGCTGAGCTGGCGGTAGGCAAAAGCCAACGGACTCCGTCCCCCACTCCCTTCCCATCAGTCGCGCGTCCCCGCGCAGACGGGTGCGCGCTGGCCGCGGGCGGTGGGGACCTTCTCTTCTCGCCTCTGGCCACCCAATGCATCTGATTTAGTTGTATGAAAGTTACAAAACTCTCCAATATTTTCGTCTCGTAAGTTACCTAGTTGAGAGAAACTCGAAAGGTCCTTCTTTCTTTCCTCCTTTAATCCCTTTTTGGAAAAAAAACACATCGGAAAACGCAGGAGTCGGACAGGCAGCCCCGAAGCCAGCCCCGCCCTCAGGCCCCAGCGGCCCAGCCTTTTCTTCCTCCCCACCGCGCTCCCCCGCCTTTCCTCAGGTTTGGCTGAGGCTCTTTCCCCGGTGGTTGGCTCTGCCCGAAGTTTCTAGAGTTTTCTGACCTTCAAGGCGAGAACTGCTGTGTCATTCTTAGGGACACTGCCCAACAAACTGCGCCACCCAAGTCTCTCTCTCTCTCCCCTCGCCAAGCGGTCCTAAAACATCAAGGTTAGTCAGGACTCTATATTTAACGTCCAGAAGATTCTGTGAACTGTATGCCAACTTTGCCATAGTAACAGGGCTCCCCCCTCCTTTCCCCTCTTTCTGCCTGAGCAATCTGTTCTATCAGAAAGGAGAAGCAGGGCTGGGAGGGCTGGAAGGTGGGGAAGGCAAGAGCTTGTAGGGGCCATGGTCGTGAGTCCGAAGAGAGGAGCAGCAGCCAGGAAGGGAGTCCCTGGCTGATCACAAACCTGAGGTGCCCTTAATGCTCGCAGAGCCCAGCACTGTGTTCATTTGTTTTCCTTTTTAGATAATACAACAATTAGGTCTAACCACAAAATTAAAAGCAAACAAAAGCCAGTTAGGTTGATAAGCCAGTGTGGGAAGAAGTACAAAATAAGTGTGAGAACGTGTGGGTCCAATCACCAGTTCTGTAACCTGTCGTCTGGGTAACCAGATCAAGCCACTGAACTTCTTTGATCCTTGGTGCTCTCTTTGAAAATGAAAAGGTTTGACTGAATGGCCTGTGCCTGCAGATCTTAGGACAGTTTTTACATTAAGCTGAAAGCAGCTGTAGTCCTACTAATGGTCCCCAACTTTTAAACACCTAAATAAGAATGACTAGGAGTCACATCTGAGAGTATGGGATCCCCAATAAAAGGAGGGAGAATATAATATTTTCTTTGATCATGTAGGGAATTTTTATTTTATTTTTTTTAATTTCAGAGAGGATCTCTGTCTCCCAGGCTGGAGTGCAGTGGTGTGATCATAGCTCACTGCAGCCTTGACCTCTTGTGGTCAAACGATCCTCCCACCTCAGCCTCCCAAGTAGCTGGGACTACAGGCACCTGCCACCACGCCCAGCTAACTTTTAAAGTTTTTGGTTAGACATGGTGTCCCACCCACTATGTTGCCCAGACTGATCTTGGACTTCTGAGTTCAAGTGCCTGCCTTGGCTTCCTAAAGCACTGGGATTACCGACGTGAGCCACCACACCCAGTCCAGATATTGTTAATGCTGTTTTAGAGATGAACACGTCAAAACTTGTGTTATTTAGTCAACTTATAAGTACTTCCTTGTTGAAAAGAAAAACAGCCTCACCAAAGAAGTAGAGCGCAGATGCAAATCCAGGATTTTCCCTTCCCAGATTTTTTCTTTTCGTGCTGCTGGAAATGGCCAGGGTTCTCTTTGTCATTGAAGCGTATGTCATTCATTCAGTTAAGAATGCCTACCGCTAGATTTCATATCAATTAACTCTTTTGCTTTTGTCTGGATGAACTTAAAATTATACCATCTTATTTTTTTTTTAATTTATTATTTTTTTGAGACAGAGTCTTGCTCTGTCACCCAGACTGGAGTGCAGTGATCTCAGCTCACTGCAACCTCCACCTCCTGGGTTCAAGTGATTATCCTGCCTCAGCTCCTGAGTAGCTGGGATTACAGGTGTGTGCCACCACGTCCGGCTAATTTTTGTGTTTTTAAATGAGACGGGGTTTTGCCATGTTAGCCAGGCTGGTCTCGAACTCCTGACCTCAGGTGATCCACCCACCTCGGCCTCCCAAAGTGCTGCGTGAGCCATCGCTCCCGCTCTATACCATCTTTTAAAACGAACAAAATTAAGACAACTACTGTTTGAGGAACTATAAAAAGAAGAGGGAGAAGGAAGGAAAACACCCTGCAGAGTCAGCCTGAAGAAAGCTCTCTTACCCCACACTGCTGTAGCAGTTATGTTCTTGGCACTCCCTCTTCAGTTCTCTTTTCCTTTTGAAACCATCTGACCCAGCTTTCAGTTTGGGGAATCTGAGCTCTGATCCTTCCAAACACAGAATCCAGTAAAAACCTAATTCTGAAATTAATCACATTAAAGTTTTGAAAAATCTCCTGGGGTTCTTATATATTCACCTTAGACAGCAATTAAACTTGTGACTGGATTTCTGCCTTGGGAAGCATCCAGTCTAAAAGGAAATAAGAGGCGGCGCGGTGCCTCACGCCTGTAATCCCAGCACTTTGGGCGGCCCAGACGGGCGAATAACCTGAGGTTAGGAGTTCGATACCAGCCTGGCCAACATGACAAAACCCCGTCTCTACTGAAAATACAAAAATTAGCCAGGCATGGTGGTGTGCACCTTTAATCCCAGCCACTCAGGAGACTGAGGCAGGAGAATCGCTTGAACCTGGGAGGTGGAGGTTGCAGTGAGCCAAGACTGTGCCATTGCACTCCAGCCTGGGCAACAGAGCAAGACTCTGTCTCAAAAAAAAAAAAAAAAAAAAAAAGAAAGAAAATTCAAGTGACCCTCTCCTTGTCAGGAAATGGACAAGGAATATGGATGTGTGGGTTTCCAGTCTAGTCCATACAGGCTTCACTTAAAAGCTAGGTCAACTATAGCACTGTAGAATCTGACTAGTGTGACTGATTCAAGAAAAACAGCATTTCTATTGGATTTTTCTGCTATCCGGAGAGCATCCAAGATTTGGGGCCCCAACACCACATCTACTTGCCAGGCACTTGAGACAGTGATGCCCTTCGCTTCATGCCAATAGAGAGGGTTTTTTTCTCCCCCTCTTACCACCTACCCCCCACTTTTTATGTTTCTCAACAGAATCAGATAAGTATTTTATTTTTGAGAAGGCGTTTCACTTTTGTTGCCCAGGGTAGAGTGCAATGGCGTGATCTCAGCTCACTGCAACCTTTGCCTCCTGGGTTCAAGTGATTCTCCTGCCTCAGCCTCCCAAGTAGCTGGGATTACAGGCATGCGCCAACCTGCCCAGCTAATTTTTTTTTTTTTTTTTTTTTTTGCATTTTTAGTAGAGATGGGGTTTCTCTGTGTTGGTCAGGCTGGTCTCAAACTTCTGACCTCAGGTGATCTGCCCGCTTCGGCCTCCCAAAGTGCTAGGATTACAGGTATGAGCCACCGTGCCTGGCCTCAGAGAACTATTTTAAATTGTAGATTTGGCAGGAGGGAAGGAATGAATCCAGACCTGCCAGTAGTAGCAGTTGATAGTGAGGAAGCTTCCAGAGCGAGGGGTGAGGTTAAGGGTCTCTGGAAGTGTTGCTACACTGTGCAGCTAAGATGAAAGTTTGGGAGAATCTCCAGCCAGACATTTCATAGAGAAATGTTTGGGAAAATTCCTGAAGTTTGACTGGTTTGACTAGTTTAGAGAGGTGATTCATTAGGGAGCTAACGCTGAATGTGAAAGTTATCACCGACCTGCACATACAGACACACACAGATTGTTAAAGCAATTTATTTGCAACATCAGTTTAGATCAGTGAATTATAAACAAATGAATACCCTTGAATTCCGGGAAGAGGTGTGTTGATAGTGGACAGGTGTGTGTGTGTGTGGGGTGTGCATATGAAAAATGCCAATTGAGCAAAGTGTTTAAAAACAGGATTATTCCCTTCATCAATAACTTCTTCTTTCCATTTGTGCTCAAGGAACGTCGGCATGGCAATGAGACTATTTTTTTTTCTTTTCTTTTCCTTTTTTTTTTTTTTTTTTGTGATAGGTTGTAAACACAGTACTATTGCTTCAACCCCCTCACATTTTCCTTTCAGATGCCTAACAAAAGGGTCTTGCATTCACACTAAGAATGAAGGGGAAAAAAAAGGGAAAGTAAATTACTAAATGCAATTGTATTTCAAACAGGAGGAAGGAGAATCCACAGGAAGTTGCAATCCAGGATAAAAACTTAAGACACATTCAGCCTGGCCAACACAGCGAAACCCCGTCTCTATTAAAAATACAAAAATTAGCCGGGAGTGGTGGCACATCCTGTAATTCCAGCTATTGGGGAGGCTGAGGCAGCAGAACTATTTGAACCCTGGGGCAGAGGGTGCAGTGAGCAGAGATCTCGCCACTGCACTCCAGCCTGGGCGATAGAGTGAGAGTCTCAAAACAAACAAACAAAAACAACTGTCTGGGAATGATGGCTCATGCCTGTAATCCCAGCACTTTGGGAGGCCGAGGTGGGTGGATCAGGAGGTCAGGAGTTCGAGACCAGCCTGACCAACATGGTGAAACCCTGTCTCTACTAAAAATACAAAAATTAGCCGGGCGTGGTGGCGCCCACCTGTAATCCTAGCTACTCAAGAGGCTGAGGTAGGAGATTCGGTTGAACCCGGGAGGTGGAGGTTACAGTGAGCCAAGATCACGCCACTGCACCCCAGCTTGGGGGACAGAGCCAGACTGTCTCAAAACGGAAACAACAAACAACTTAAGACACATAACCTGAGGTTTTAGAGGAGCTAGAACCTGGGTCCCAACCCCTCCTGATTTCCAGCATCACTCCACAGTTTGCTTAGAGGGCCACCTGCCAAACAGCTGTAGTATGTGATGTTAAAGAGGGCTAAACACCCCCCGCACCTCCCTCCCAGGCTCACCATCTTGTTACATTTGACCTAAAAACGGTGGACAGCCTAGGGATTTCAGGGACAGACAGAAAACTTTATTTGGGACTGTGAGGTCCTAGTTCTACATACTGTCCTGGAGTGAAACAGGAATTGAGGAGAAAGTAGAAAGGAGGTGTCCCGGACCCCAAGCTAGGAATGGGGAGGGAAATGGAGGAACCCAAAATGCCTTAAGGACGGCCTACATACTAAGGAAAATTTTTTCTAACTCCTGGTTGCAGCAGAGGGGAGCGGCTGAGGGTGGAGGCAGGGGTGCGGCCGACCCACCCCTCCCACTACCCGACCAGCGCCTCCCTTCCTCCTTGGATGGGTGCCCCTGTCTTGCTAAGAACTGCCTGTTTACACAACTGCTTTCCTTGTGAAAATATAAAGGCTCCTATTCCCAGATGTCCCATCCTTGTAGGTTAAAGATTATGTCAAAAACTATATTGTATTATCTCATTCCTTCTTCCCATTACGATGGAAAAAACATCCGGGAGAGTCGGGTCGTTTCTCAGGTCGACTAGGCCATTAGGTGCCTTGGAGAAAGGACCCAAAGCTGCCCCGTCCTTCACAGACACAGTCCAATCAGAGTCTCCTAGGCACAACCATGCACCGCCTCCTTCGAGAAGCAAGATAACTTTCGGGTTTTGGTGGTCTCCAAAGTCATCAATTTTGCACCACTTTGGTGGTCTCCAAAGTCACCAATTTTGCACCGCCCTAAAATTACAAGCCCCGAGCAGGCCCTTCCTGTCAACTACCTACTGAAGGGCAAGCGGCCAGCATCGCCATGGAGACCAACGCCCTTCCCACCGCCACTCCCCCTTCCTCTCAGGGCCCCTGTCCCCTCCAGTGAATCCCAGAAGACTCTGGAGAGTTCTGAGCAGAGGGCGGCACCCTGGCCTCTGATTGGTCCAAGGAAGGCTGGGGGGCAGGACGGGAGGCGAAACCCCTGGAATATTCCCGACCTGGCAGCCTCATCGAGCTCAGTGATTGGCTCAGAAAGGAAAAGGCGGGTCTCCGCCACGACTTATAAACGCCGAGGGGCCAGGGGTCCGGAAAACGGCTAGTCTCAGGAGCTGCTGCGACAATCGGCTTTCTTTTCTGAGAGTGACTCCCTCGGTCCCAAGGCTTTCCCAGAGCGAACGTGTGCGGCTGCAGGCATCAGCGCGTTGAGTTTCCGGCGTTCCGGAGGAGTGAGCTCTTGTCGCGGGTCCCGTCCGCAGTTTCCAGTCCCGAATCTCGGAGCGGAGCAGACAGCAGGGCACCGGCATGGCCAAAGCCGCGGCGATCGGCATCGACCTGGGCACCACCTACTCCTGTGTGGGGGTGTTCCAGCACGGCAAGGTGGAGATCATCGCCAACGACCAGGGCAACCGCACCACCCCCAGCTACGTGGCTTTCACAGACACCGAGCGGCTGATCGGGGATGCGGCCAAGAACCAGGTGGCGCTGAACCCGCAGAACACCGTGTTTGACGCGAAGCGGCTGATCGGCCGCAAGTTCGGCGACCCGGTGGTGCAGTCGGACATGAAGCACTGGCCTTTCCAGGTGATCAACGACGGAGACAAGCCCAAGGTGCAGGTGAGCTACAAGGGGGAGACCAAGGCATTCTACCCCGAGGAGATCTCGTCCATGGTGCTGACCAAGATGAAGGAGATCGCCGAGGCGTACCTGGGCTACCCGGTGACCAACGCGGTGATCACCGTGCCGGCCTACTTCAACGACTCGCAGCGCCAGGCCACCAAGGATGCCGGGGTGATCGCGGGGCTCAACGTGCTGCGGATCATCAACGAGCCCACGGCGGCGGCCATCGCCTACGGCCTGGACAGAACGGGCAAGGGGGAGCGCAACGTGCTCATCTTTGATCTGGGCGGGGGCACCTTCGACGTGTCCATCCTGACGATCGACGACGGCATCTTCGAGGTGAAAGCCACGGCCGGGGACACCCACCTGGGTGGGGAGGACTTTGACAACAGGCTGGTGAACCACTTCGTGGAGGAGTTCAAGAGAAAACACAAGAAGGACATCAGCCAGAACAAGCGAGCCGTGAGGCGGCTGCGCACCGCCTGCGAGAGGGCCAAGAGGACCCTGTCGTCCAGCACCCAGGCCAGCCTGGAGATCGACTCCCTGTTTGAGGGCATCGACTTCTACACGTCCATCACCAGGGCGAGGTTCGAGGAGCTGTGCTCGGACCTGTTCCGAAGCACCCTGGAGCCCGTGGAGAAGGCTCTGCGCGACGCCAAGCTGGACAAGGCCCAGATCCACGACCTGGTCCTGGTCGGGGGCTCTACCCGCATCCCCAAGGTGCAGAAGCTGCTGCAGGACTTCTTCAACGGGCGCGACCTGAACAAGAGCATCAACCCCGACGAGGCTGTGGCCTACGGGGCGGCGGTGCAGGCGGCCATCCTGATGGGGGACAAGTCCGAGAACGTGCAGGACCTGCTGCTGCTGGACGTGGCTCCGCTGTCGCTGGGGCTGGAGACGGCCGGAGGCGTGATGACTGCCCTGATCAAGCGCAACTCCACCATCCCCACCAAGCAGACACAGATCTTCACCACCTACTCGGACAACCAACCCGGGGTGCTGATCCAGGTGTACGAGGGCGAGAGGGCCATGACGAAGGACAACAATCTGTTGGGGCGCTTCGAGCTGAGCGGCATCCCTCCGGCCCCCAGGGGCGTGCCCCAGATCGAGGTGACCTTCGACATCGATGCCAACGGCATCCTGAACGTCACGGCCACGGACAAGAGCACCGGCAAGGCCAACAAGATCACCATCACCAACGACAAGGGCCGCCTGAGCAAGGAGGAGATCGAGCGCATGGTGCAGGAGGCAGAGAAGTACAAAGCGGAGGACGAGGTGCAGCGCGAGAGGGTGTCAGCCAAGAACGCCCTGGAGTCGTATGCCTTCAACATGAAGAGCGCCGTGGAGGATGAGGGGCTCAAGGGCAAGATCAGCGAGGCCGACAAGAAGAAGGTGCTGGACAAGTGTCAAGAGGTCATCTCGTGGCTGGATGCCAACACTCTGGCCGAGAAGGACGAGTTTGAGCACAAGAGGAAGGAGCTGGAGCAGGTGTGTAACCCCATCATCAGCGGACTGTACCAGGGTGCGGGTGGTCCTGGGCCTGGCGGCTTCGGGGCTCAGGGTCCCAAGGGAGGGTCTGGGTCAGGCCCCACCATTGAGGAGGTGGATTAGGGACCTTCGTTCCTTATTATGTTTGTCTTTGAGGTGGACTGTTTGGACTCAAGGACTTTGCTGCTGTTTTCCTATGTCATTTCTACTTCAGCTCTTTGCTGCTTCACTTCTTTGTAAAGTTGTATCCTGATGGTAATTAGCTGGCTTCATTATTTTTGTAGTACAGCCAATATGTTCATTATAATTCTTTGCATTTAATGTTGATACTGTAAGGGTGTTTCGTTCCCTTTAAATGAATCAACACTGCCACCTTCTGTACGAGTTCTTTCTTTCTTTTTTTTTTTTTTTGCTTTGGGAAAACACTACAAAGGCTGGGAATGTATGTTTTTATAATTTGTTTACTTAAATATGAAAAATAAAATGTTAAACTTGTTCTTGTCTGTTTATATGTGAAGATAATGGATATTTGGGGAGGGATAGTGTCTGAATTCCATCTATATAGTCTGAAAAGGACAGTACTTCTGAAGAGTTACACGTGTAGGAGTTAGGGCTACACATATTTTTGTTAGGGCTTTATTGTGGGCCTTAAGAGGAATTGCAGGTGCCCGTCTTGATTAGAGTGGGGCTTGTTTCAGGGAAAAGTAGGGATGGCAGCTTCAAAAGGGTGTTGGAGGGGTGGTTGAGGTGGGTTAACTGGAGCAAGGAGGGAGGGGTGGTGCTGAGAGGGGATCATGGTTGTTTTCTCTCCCCATTGCACTTAGCGGAGTCCACAAAAAAAAAAGTCACTTTTTTTTTTTGTTTTTTTGAGATGGAGTTTCACTCTCATTCTGTTGCCCAGGCTGGAGTGCAGTGGCACGATCTCGGCTCACTGTAACTTCCGCCTCCCAGGTTCAAGCAATTCTTCTGCCTCAGCCTCCTGAGTAACTGGGACTACAGGCGTGTGTCACCACGCCTGGCTAATTTTTTTGTATTTTTGGTGGAGATGGGGTTTTACCCCAGGATGGGGTTAGGCAGGATGGTTTCAATCTCCTGACCTCGGCTCATATTCATTTATATGTGGAATCTAAACAGTAGAACTCAGAAGCAGAGAAGAAGTGGTGGTTAGCAAGGGCTGTGGGATGGGGGAATGGGGAGATGTGAAAGGGGAACAAAGCCTCAGGAGGAATGAGTTGTATTTTTTTTTTTTGAAACGGGATATTGCTCTGTCACCCAGGCTGGAGCACAGTAGAGCTCACTGTAGTCTCAAACTCCTGGGTTCAAGGAATCCTCCCACCTTAACCTCCTGAGTAGCTGGGTCTACAGGTATGTGCCACCATGCTCGGCCAATTTTTTGCATTTTGTAGAGACCAAGTCTTGCTGTGTTGCCCAGGTTGGTCTCAAACTCTTCAGCTCAAGCGATCCCCTTGTCTATTCCTCCCCAAGTGCTGGGATTACAGGCGTGAGCCACTGTGCCCTGCCTGTTTTTGTGTTTTTGTTTTTATTTTTTTTGGGGGGTATATATTGCAGGGCATGGTGAAAATAGTTAATAGTATATATTTCAAAATTTCAAATGTTCTTATCACAAAAGTATTTGCGGTGATATGTTAATTAGCTTGATTTAATTACTCCATATTGTGTTAATAATGACTATTTTGTACCTAATATATACAACTGAAGTTTGTCAATTTACAAAAACAATTTAAAAATCAAATAAAATGGGCCAGGTGCGATGGCTCATGCCTATAATCCCAGAATTTAGGGAGGCTGAGGCGGGCGGAGCACTTGAGGTCTGGAGTTCAAAACCAGCCTGGCCAACATGGTGAAACCCCATCTTCACAAAAAGCAATAGAATTAGCTGGCTGGGCGTCGTGGCTCACGCCTGTAATCCCAGCACTTTGGGAGGCCGAGGCCGGTGGATCATCTGAGGTCAGGAGTTCAAGACCAGCCTGGCCAACATGGCAAAACCCTGTCTCTACTTAAAAAAAAAAAAAAGCCAGGTGTGGTGGCACGAGCCTATAGTCCCAGCTACTCGGTAGGCTGAGGCAGGAGAATCCCTTGAACCCAGGAGGCAGAGGTTGCAGCGAGCCAAGACTGCACCACTGCACTGAAACCTGGGCGACAGAGCGAGACTCTGTCTCAAAAAAAAAAAAAAAAAAAAAAACACAATAGAATTAGCTGGGTATGGTGGTGGATGCCTATAATCCCAGCTACTGGGGAGGCTGAGGCAGGAAAATCGCTTGAACTCGGGAGGTGGAGGTTGCAGTGAGCCAAGATCATGCCAGCGCACTCCAGCCTGGGCTAGAGTGAGACTGCATGTCAAAAAGAAAGAAAGAAAGAAAGAAATTAGCTGGGCTTGGTGGCGAATCCCTGTAATCCCAGCTACTACAGAGGCTGAGGCAGGAGAATTGCTTGAACCTGGGAAGTGGAGGTTGTGGTGAGCTGAGATCACACCACTGCGGTCCAGCCTGAGCAACAAGAGCAAAACTGCATCTCAAAAAAAAAAAAGATAAAATAAATAAAAAATAAAACTTGTGGGATGGGCAAAACAGCAACAATGAAGTGGAGGTTCAGACTATGGCTCTGCAAATCCCAACTTGGGTGACCAAGTCAAATTATTTAGACCAATTTAGCTTTCGTTGCCTCCTTTTAAAATAAAGTATTTTGTCTGAATAGCTTCACTTCAAAAGTTCTAAGATCGTTTTGAGCAGAAATGTGAGGTAGACTAACATTTTCAGCTATGGTCACCCTAGCTGCAATTATCCAAGTGAGGGTCTGGAGGAATGAGAGTTTGGGGCTATGGCCATAAAGGAAAGATGAGTCAGGTTCTTTGTATCACCTCTGTAATCCTCATCCCATTCTCCTCTATATTAGGTATTCTAGAACCTTTTTGACAATTTAGCATATGGAAGTGGTCACTTGAGCTGCATCCAAGGTCAAATTAGAGAGCAACAAGTGATGGTTTAGGAGCCAAAGATTTTTTCCCCCACTGCCTGCCTGAATATCGTTGGCATTTAGTAGTTCGTGTCCGGTTCTAAATGATGGTTTTACCCTAGGTTTTACGAACAGTAGCCTCTTTGTCCTTTTTCATGAATACTCTAAAAAATAGCAAATATATGAGGAAAGGAGAAAAAGGCTGCACAGCATAAAGCTGAGAAGATTACGGTAATGGGTTGTCCTCCCACACAAGCCTTTCCTGAAGGTGTTCTTCCTGACATATCAGCTAGGTGTCCCTAACACTTCCTCCCCAAAACTGAGCCTAGCGATATCTACTCTAAATCAGGCTGGGCTTGGTGGCTCACGCCTGTAATCCCAGCATTTTGTGGAGGCCTAGGCAGGCAGATAACCTGAGGTCAGGAGTTCGAGACCAGCCTAGCTTACATGGTGAAATCCTGACTCTACTAAAAACATAAAAATTAGCCAGGCATGGCGGTGTGCACCTGTAATCTCCGCTACTTGGGAGACTGAGGCAGGAAAATCGCTTGAACCGAGGAAGCGGAGGTTGCAGTGAGTCGAGATCGCGCCACTGCACTCCAGTCTGGGTGACACTCCGTCTCAAAAAAAAAAAAAAAAAAAAAATGAAGAAAAAGATACCAACACACACAACACACATCACCAAACATCATACACGTTTATAAATGAGGGAGATAGGAAAGGGTCCAGAAAGGTGGGATTTGAAATGATTTATGAGTTTCAAAAATGCTTTTATTTATTTATTTATTTTTTAAATAGATACGGGGGTTGGGTGTCACTATTTGCCCAGGCTGGTCTCGAACTCCGGGCCTCAAGTGATCCTCTGTCTAGGCCTGTCCAAAGTGTTGAGATCACAGGAGTGACCTATTACGCCCCACCTGGCTTTTGTGATTTTGGTTTTTGTTTTGTTTTGGTTAATTGAAGCTTAAGGAGCCTGACAGTCTGCGGGATCGAGCTGGGAGACGAATTCAGATTTCGCTGGGGGAACGGCGTGCGGAGTGTCAGGGTAGCTGGACCCTAAACTGTGGCAGCTAGACCCTAAGCTGGGGCAGCTGGACCCTAAACTGGGACAGCTGGACCCTAAACTGGCGCAGGTGCGAGCGCGCTCCAGCGGAGTCCCAAGGTCATTAAGCGACCTTGGGCTCCTGCGAAGCGGCTTATGAACAGCATCCGGCTGCCGCTGGCCTGCTGGCGCCAGGGACTTTCTTCCGCCTGGCCAGACAGGTCCCTGTTTTTTGTTTTTCAAAATTCAGAAAGCATCTCCGAATGTTTGCCCAGAAGGGGGTGAAACATACTTTCCTGGCCTTTCTTTCACTTTGTTGTAGTTCTATGTGGATGAACAATGGGGAAAATGCCGCGCGTTTAGCCAGGCAGATAAGAAAACAGCCATACCCATCAGGCCCCCGACCCGGCGCCGCTATAAATAGACCCGGCCTCCCCATTTTAGTTCTCTCTGCGGAGTGGGCTCGTGGGTTGCTAGTAGAAGAGCTGTAATGTTCTCGTACCGCGTGCTGCAGGCCCTGCTGTTGAGTGAGGGGGAGCAGGGGATCCCAATGGCCTGCCCTGCCTTTGCGCAGCAGCCAGCGGGCGGGTACGTCGTGGCCTGGCCGAGGGAGGAGAGCGCGGTCCCCAGTCGAGCTGCGTGAACTACCATTGCACACTGTAGAGTTTCTGGTGCCTCTCCTTGGAACTCGGCTAGCGGCGCCACAACCCCTGCTAACTAATCGCGACATCACAACTGTGAGTGGGGTTGTGCGAGTGACTGTAAAATGGGGGTGACGGTTGCCCGGGGAGAGGAGGGGAGTGATGATGACCCCAGGTGACTCTGAGTGTGTCGCTGACGCCATCACCGCAGCGCTCTGACCGCCCCTCGGTCCAACATTCCTAGACCGGGCTCAACGAGGGGTTCATGGCCAAGATCTCTAATCCTTTGTTCCTGTGTTTCATTTCCCCGTTAGGAATTGTAAGATGTTCATCGCTGTGTTATCCTTGAGTAAAGGTGAGTATTAGGTGCGAGAGCCTTTTGAGTGCCTCTTGGGAAAGCTTTGTTCCCAAGCAGGCTTTCGTTCATGGGGCATTATGCGCCTCCCTGCCTTTTTTTTTTTTTTTTTTTTGAGACAGTCTGCCTGTCACCCTGGCTGGAGTGCAGTGGCAAGAACACAGTACTGCAGCCTCCGCCTCCCGGGTTCAGTCGATTGTCCTGCCTCAGCTTCCCGACTAGCTGGGACTACAGGCCCGCCCCACCACACTCGGCTAATGTTTGTATTTTTAGTAGAAGGGGTTTCACCGTGTTGGTCAGGATGGTCTCCATCTCCTGACCTCGTGAGCCATTGCGCCCTGCCACTTTTTTCTTTTTTGAGCCATCCACGTACCACAGCTGGTGACCCTTGTATTTGTTATTGCTATTTTGTTTTTGAGACTGTTTGCTCCGTCGCCCAGGCTGGGGCGCAACACCAGGATCTCCCTGCAGCATCCGCCGTCAGGGCTCGAGTGGTCTTTCCACCTCAGCCTCCTGGGACTACAGGCACGTGCTACCACCACGCCTGGCTAACTTTTAGTTTTTTTACAGAAACGGGCTTTTACCATGTTGTCCAGGCTGGTATCGACTCCTGGGCTCAAACAGTTCTCCTGCCTCTGTCTCCCAAAGTGCTGGAATTACAGGGGTGAGTCGCTGCGCCTGGTGTTGGTAACTTTCTAGAGACTACTTTTTGGTTTACATCATTTTCCTTGTGACCGTTGTGTTTTTACTCTTTTGGGGGTCCGGGGGATAGTCTCACTCTGTTACCTAGGCTGGAGTACAGTGGCATGATCTACACTTACTGCAGCCTCTGCCTCCTGGGTTCAGGCGATTCTCCTGCCTCAGTCTCTAGAGTAGCTGGGATTACATGCTTGTGCCACGGTTCCCTGCTAATTTTGTATTTAGTAGAGACGGGGTTTCTCCATGTTGGTCAGGCTGGTCTCAAACTCAGGTCATCCACCTGCTTCGGCCTCCCAAAGTGCTGGAATTACAGGCGTGAGCCACCTTACCTGGCCTGTATTTTTACGTTTTAATAAATCCCCGTATTTTTGTTGAGGGCTGGGTAACCTGACTCCTCCACTCATTTCTACTGTAAACTAGGAGTACACTGAGACCTCCCAGAGGAGCTGTTCTCTGCAGTTTTAAATTACTTTCTACTACTCCCTTTCTAACGTCCGTTCTTGGACTCATTTGTTAGACCAATATGTATTGGGACTGTTGTGTTTTGTTTGAATGTACTAGATAGATCTCTTTCCAGAAGGGCTTCCCTTGATCCAGATCTCCCTAATTGGGAATGATGATTTCACAGACTAGAGTCTCTGATGCTGGTCATGATGTCAAAACTAAGTTCTGACTCATTTAGGGAACTGGATACTTGGGTTTCTAAGAGGGACCAATGGAAGAGCCGTAATTCTGCTTATTCTCAAATTGTCTTGTTTTCACCTTGTTAGAACGTGAGCTCTGGAAGCCCAGCCAGGGACAATGCTCCTTCAGAGAGATTCTGCACTAACCTGAGTGAAGGCCTAAGGTTTGGAACCTCCCCCTCGTGGAAAGAAGCTTTGTGTGGCTGTCATGCTTAGACAATGATTCCTGCGACTTGACCTTCAGGCTGGGAGAGGTGGAGAGCCATGCCTGTTCTCCTTCGTTGCTATGGTGACTATCCTTTGTTTTGGCTCAGTTGGAGTGGTAATGATGATCTGGTTGGACTAGAGTCTCTGAGCTTTTCTCTGAGGATCTTTGAACCCACCTGATCCACCCTCATGCTGCCTAGAATCTCCTGTAATTCACGTTTTTATGGCCAGTTATTTACATGATGAGGTTTGATTGGCTATGGTTCTGTAGGATGTACTTGAAGCATGGTGCTGGCATCTGCTCAGCCTCTGGGGAGGCCTCATGATACTTTATATTGCATAAGGTACAGAGAAAAGTAGGGATGTAGCATGGCCAGAGCAGCAGCAATGGCTGGGAGTTGCCTCACCTTTTTAATAAACTGATCTCTAGAGAACTGATTGTCATGAGCACAGCATCAACGGGATGGTACTTAAGCCATTCATGAAGAATCCATCCCAGTGATCCATTACAATTCAATATGAGATTTGGTGGGGAGACAGATCTAAACTATATTACAGGGTCTCACTTTGTGCACAGGCTGGTCTTCATCTCCTGCCTCAGTGAGCCACTGTGCCCCACCCCAACACGTTTTGTGTGTTTTTTGAGACTCGCTCTGTCATCCAGGCTGGAGTGCAGTGGTACACTCTGTATCATGATATGATACGCTATATCAGCTTACTACAGCCTCTGTCTCCCAGGTTCAAGCAATTCTCCTGCCTCAGCCTCCCAAGTAGCTGGGATTACAGGCATGCGCCACCAGGCCCGGCTAATTGTTGTATTTTTAATAGAGACAGGATTTCACCATGGTGGCCAGGCTGGTCTTGAATTCCTGACCAAGAGATCCGCCTGACCTCCCAAAGTGCTGAGATTACAGGTGTTAGCCACCGCCCCCAGCCCACAACATGTATTTTTATTTTTTGTTTGAGATGGAGTTTCACTTTGTTGCCCAGGCTAGACTGCAGTGGCCCATTCTCAGCTCACTGCACCCTCTGCCTCCCGGGTTCAAGTGATTCTCCTGCCTCTCAGCCTCCCGAGTACTTGGGATTACAGGCATGCACTACCGTGCCCAGCTAATTTTGTATTTTTAGTAGAGATGGAGTTTCACCATGTTGGTCTCGAACTCCTGATCTCAGGTGATTTGCCCACCTTGGTCTCCCAAAGTGCTGGGATTACAGGTGTGAGCCATAATGTCTGACAATTTTATTCTGTTTTTTGAGACAATCTTGCTCTCACCCAGGTTGGAGTGCAGTGGTGCAATTACAGCTCACTGCAGCCTCAACCTCCTGGGTGGAAGCTCGCCTCTCACCTCACCCTTGGAGTAGCTAATGACTCAGGCATGCACCACTATCTCTAATTTTTTTTTTTTGAGACGAGTCTCGCTCTGTCGCCCAGGCTGGAATGCAGTGGTGCGATCTCGGCTCACCGCAAGCCTCGCCTAGCCTATCCCTGGCTAATTTTTTTTTTTAAAATTTGAGGATGGGTGCGGTGCCTCATGCCTGTAATCGCCTCCTCTTTGGGAGGCTGAGGTGGGTGGATCACCTGAAGTCAGGAGTTGAAGACCAGCCTGGCCAACATGGTGAAAACCTGTCTCTACTAAAAATACAAAAATTAGCTGGGCGTGGTGGCAGGTGCCTGTCTGTAATCTACTTAGGAGGCTGAGGCAGGAGAGTAGCTTGAACCTGGGAGGTGGAGGTTGCAGTGAGCTGATGTGGCGCCATTGCGCTTCACCCTGGGTGGCAGAGCAAGACTCCATCTCAAAAAAAAAAAAAATCTGGCCGGGTGCGGTGGCTCAAGCCTGTAATCCCAGCGCTTTGGGAGGCCGAGACGGGCGGATCACGAGGTCAGGAGATCGAGACCATCCTGGCTAACACAGTGAAACCCCGTCTCTACTAAAAAATACAAAAAACTAGCCGGGCGAGGTGGCGGGCGCCTGTAGTCCCAACTACTTGGGAGGCTGAGGCAGGAGAATGGCGTGAACCCGGGAGGCGGAGCTTGCAGTGAGCTGAGATCCGGCCACTGCACTCCAGCCCGGGCGGCAGAGACTCCGTCTCAAAAAAAAAAAAAAAAAAAAAAAAAAAATCTGTAGATATGGGGTCCTACTATGGTCCTCAAGCTGGGTCTCAAACTTCTGGGCTCAAGTGATTCTCCTGCCTTGGCCTCCCAAAGTGTTGGAACTGACAGACGTGAGCTACCATGCCCAGCCTCAGCTTTTGTTGTAGATTTAGGGGGTATTATGTGCAATTTCATTACTTGGGTTCAGTGTATACTCAACATTTAGCTCCCACTTGCAAGTGAGAACATACGGTATCTGGTTTTCTGTTCTATATTGATTCACCTGAGGATCATGGCCTTTGGTTGCATCCATGTTTCTGCAAAGGACATGAAATCATTCATTTGTATTGGTACATTCTATGTGGTTCTAATGTTCTTTTTATGAATTTTCAGGAATTTGCTGACACAAAGAATATCTTCTGCCTGGTGCTGGGCATATCCTAAGAACTGACAACTTTCCTGTATTACCCTGTGTGAGCAGCTGTCACCTTATTGGGGGAAGAATGCCTGAAAATTAGGGGGCACTTCAAGTAGAGAGCTTCTATTTCCTGTATTTGTCTTATATACAAGTATTTGCTTTTATCAAAATTCTAATAAAACATTTTAAAGTAAACAAGACATGGTTTGGTCTCAGTGAAAAGGTACAAAAAGATTGAGGGGGCTGGGCACAGTGGCTCATACCTGTAACCCCAGCACTTTGGGAGGCCAAGGTGGGTGGGTCACAAGGTCAGGAGATCGAGATTATCCTGGCCAACATGGTGAAACCCTATCTCTACTAAAAAAAAAAAAAAATACAAAAATTAGCTGGGTGTGGTGATGCATGCCTTGTAATCCCAAGCTACTCTGGAGGCTGAGGTGGCAGAATGGCTTTGAACCAGGGAGTTGGAGGTTACAGTGAGCAGAGATCATGCCACTGCACTCCAGTCAGCCGTCTCAAAAAAGATTAAGGGAAGTGAAAGGTGAAGCCCTGTGAGTTAATGCTAAGAGTTAGGCTGTACCCCACCTTAACCCTAATATTAGAGATTCTTGGTTGGTTGACATAGTATTATGTATAATACACTAGACAATCATTTGAGGTTTTTTTTTTTTTTTTTTTTTTTTTTGGTGGAGGGGAGGTGGAATTTCGCCCTTGTTGCCCAGGCTGGAGTGCAATGGTAAAATCTCGCCTCACTGTAACCTCTGCGTCTTGAGTTCAAGTGATTCTCCTGCCTCAGAGCCTCCTGAGTAGCTGGAATTACAGGCACCTGCCACCTCCCCCAACTATTTTTTGTATTTTTAGTAGAGGCAAGGTTTCACCATATTGGCCAAGCTGGTCTTAAACTCCTGATCTCAGGTGATCCACCCACCTTAAACCATCCGTCTGCCTCAGCCTCCCAAAGTGTTGGGATTATAGGTGTGAGCCACTGAGCCTGGCCAAATTTTAGCTTTTTTAATGATTGTAAAGTATCTACACGGCTACCTAATTAGCCACCTTTTTTTTTTTTTTTTGGAGACAGTTACACCCTGTTAGCTGGGCTGGAATATAGTGGTGCAATTTCGGCTCACTGCAGCCTGTCCCTCCGGGGTTCAAGTGGTTTTCGTGCCTCAGCGTTCCCAGTAGCTGGGGCTACAGCTGCACACCTTATTTTAAAGAGATGGGGGTTTCACCATATTGACCAGGGTGGTTTTGAACTCCTGACCTCAAGTAATGTGCCCAGCCAGAACATTACCAATAACTTTGAAGCAAACCTGTGTGATTCAGTTTCACTTTTTCTTCTTCCTACTTGGAGAATTAACTGGGTATATCATCTTCTGGCTTTTCTTAGTTTTACTGAGTGCATTCCTAAACAATGTATCATTTTAATTTTGTGTATCTTTTGAACTTTATAAAAATTGAATGATCCACCAGACACAGGAGACAACATTTTTCTTTTTTGTTTTTTTGGGATGATGTCTCGCTCTGTTGCCCAGGCTGGAGTGCAGTGGCGCGATCTCGACTCACTGCAACCTCTGCCTCCCAGGTTCATGCCATTCTTCTGCCTCAGCCTCCTGAGTAGCTGGGACTACAGGCACCCGCCACCGCGCCCAGCTAACTTTTTGTATTTTTAGTAGAGATGGGGGTTTCACCATGTTGGCCAGACTGGTCTCGAACTCCTTACCTTCTGATTTGTCCACCTCAGACTCCCAAAGTGCTGGCATTACAAGCATGAGCCACCGTGCCTGGCTCATTTTTTATTTTTCAAAAAGAATAGTCCTTCATGTGTTCTACCGTGACTTTTTTTTTTTTTGGTGGAGGGGACAGAGTCTTGCTCTGTTGCCAGGCTGGAGTGCAGTGGCGTGATCTCAGCTCACTGCAACCTCCACCTCCCAGGTTCAAGCGATTATCCTGCCTCAGCTTCCCGAGTAGCTGGGAACACAGGTGTGCACGACCACACCCAGCTAATTTTTGTATTTTTACTAGAGATGCGGTTTCACCATGTTGGCCAGGATGGTCTCCATCTCCTGACCTCACCATCCGCCTGCCTTGGCCTTCCAAAATGCTGGGATTACAGGTGTGAGCCACCACGCTTGGCTTTATGTATTTATTTTTGAGACGTAGTTTTGTTCTTGTTGCCCAGGCTGGAGTGTGATGGCACGATCTCGGCTCACCGCAACCTCTGCCTCCTGGGTTCAAGCAATTCTCCTGCCTCAGCCTCCCGAGCAGCTGGGATTATGTGCCACCATGCCCAGCTAATTTTTAGTAGAGACAGGGTTTCTCCACGTTGGTTAGGCTGGTCTCCCGAACTCAGGTGATCCGCCAGCCTTGGTGTCTGAAAGTGAGTGCTAGGATTCTAGGCCAGAGCCACCATGCCTGGCCTGCAACCTTTTTTGTTGTTCATGTATTTTCCTATAGTTCATTTGGAGTCCACCCTTCCAGACACATCTGTGGCCATTAAAAAACTTCAGGGTCTGGCATGGTGGCTCATGCCTGTAATCGCAGCTGAGGCAGACTGATCACCTGAGGTCAGGGGTTTGGGACCAACGTGGCCAACATGGTGAAACCCCATCTCTATTAAAAAAAAAAAATACAAAAAAGGGGCCGGGCTCCCGCCTATAATCCCAGCACTTTGGGAGGCCAAGGTGGGTGGATCACGAGGTCAGGAGTTGGAGACAATCCAGGCCAATATGGTGAAACCCCGTATCTAATAAAAATGTGAAAATTAGCCAGCCGTGGTGGCGTGTGTCTGTAGTCCCAGGTACTGGGGAGGCTGAGGCAGGAGAATTGCTTGAACCTGGGGGGTGGAGGTAGCAGTGAGCCGATATCATGCCACTGCACTCCAGCCTGGGCAACAAGAGGGGGAGACTTCATCCTAAAAAAAAAAAAAAAAAAAAAGACTTCCGGCTGGGTGAGATGGCTCATGCCTGTAATCCTAGCACTTTGGGAAGCTGAGGTGAGCAAATCACATGAGGTCAGGAGTTCAAGATCAGCCTGGCCAACATGGTGAAACTCCGTCTCCCCTAAAAATACAAAAATCTAGCAAAGCATGGTAGCATGTGTCTAATCTCAGCTGCTGAGCTACAGAGGCTGAGGCAGGAGAATTGCTTGAACCCAGGAGGCAGAGGTTGCAGTGAGCCAAGGTTGTGCCACTGCACTCCAGCCTGGGTGACAAAGCGAGACTCCGTCTCAAAAAGGAAAAAAAACCTTCGGAATGTATTTTTATAAGCTGATGGGTATGTCTGGGTAGTATATATCAGGAGTTCTATTTGTATGACACTTGACTGTTTAAAATGACAGTATCACAGAGGAAGTATAAGGGACTGGTCAAGATTCAGGAGCCTAGCCTGGCGTGGTGCCTCACACCTATATCCCAGCACTTTGGGAGGCTGAGGCAGGTGGATGACTTGAGGCCGGGAGTTTGAGACCAGCCTGGCCAACATGACGAAACCCTGCCTGTACAGAAAATACAACTAGGGCCGGGTGTGGTGGCTCACGCCTGTAATCCCAGCACTTTGGGAGGCCAAGGCGGGTGGATCACCTAAGGTCAGGAGTTCAAGACCAGCCTGGCCAACATGGTGAAACCCTGTCTCTACTAAAAATACAAAAAAAAAAAAAAAAAAAAAAAATTAGCCAGGTGTGGTGGCATGCGCCTGTAATCCCAACTACTCGGGAGGCTGATGGCAGGAGAATCACCTGAAGCTGGCAGGCAGAGGTTGCAGTGAGCTGAGATCGTGCCATTACACTCCAGCCTGGGCAACAAGAATGAAACTACATCTCAAAATATATACATACATACATACAGTTAACCAGGCATGGTGGCATGCACCTGTAATCCCAGCTACTCAGGAGGCTGAGGCGTGAGAATCGCTTGAACCTGAGAGGTGGAGGCTGCAGTGAACCAAGATGGTACCACTGCACTCTAGCCTGGGTGACAGAGTGAGATTGTTTCAAAAAGATTCAGGAGCCAGACTGAACACTTACTGCTAGGTTAACTTTGGCTAAGTTCCTCAGTCATTCCCATAACAATTTCCTCGTTTGTAAATAGATAACCTCTTTTTTATTTTTATTTATTTTTTGAGTAGTAGAGATAGGGTTTCACTATGTTGGCCAGGCTGGTTTCAAACTCCTGACTCCAAGTGATCCACCCACCTCCCAAAGTGTTGGGATTATAGATGTGAGCCACTGCACCCGGCGTACCCTCTCTTCTTTTTGAGACAGCGTGTCACTCTGTTGCTCAGGCTTGAGTACAGTGGCAAGATTACAGCTCACTGCAGCCTTGATCTCCTGGGCTCAAGTGATCCTCCCACCTCAGCCTCCCAAGTAGCTGGAACTCCAGGTGCTCCACCATGCCCAGCTAATTTTTTTTTTTTTTGAGACGGAGTCTTGCTCTGTCACCCAGGCTGGAGTGCACTGGCACAATCTCAGCTCGCTGCAAGCTCCACCTCTCAGGTTCACGCCATTCTTCTGCCTCAGCCTCCCGAGTAACTGGAACTACAGGCGCCGGCCACCATGCCCAGCTAATTTTTTTGTATTTTAAGTAGAGATGGGGTTTCACCATGTTAGCCAGGATGGTCTCAATCTCCTGACCTTGTGATCTGCCTGCCTCAGCCTCCCAAAGTGCTGGGATTACAGGTGAGTCACTGTGCCTGGCCATGCCCAGCTAATTTTTTTTTTTTTTTTTGAGACGGAGTCCGGCTGTGTCACCCAGGGTGGAGTGCAGTGGCCAGATCTCAGCTCACTGCAAGCTCCGCCTCCCGGGTTTTTACGCCATTCTCCTGCCTCAGCCTCCCGAGTAGCTGGAACTACAGGCGCCCGCCACCTCGCCCGGCTAGTTTTTTGTATTTTTTAGTAGAGACAGGGTTTCACCGTGTTAGCCAGGATGGTCTCGAACTCCTGACCTCGTGATCCGCCCGTCTCGGCCTCCCAAAGTGCTGGGATTACAGGCTTGAGCCACCGTGCCCGGCCAATTTTTAAATTTTTTTATACAATGAAGGTTTCACTATATTGCCTGACTGGTGTCTAACTCCTGAACTCAAATGATCTACCTGCTTTGGCCTCCCCAAATGCTGAGATTACAGGCTTGAGCCACCAAGCCCGGCCTATCCTGTCTGTAACAAAAAAGATGCCTAGTGCGGTGGCTCACGCCTGCAATCCCAGCACTTTGGGAGGCAGCGGTGGGCAGATCTCTTGAACCCAGGAGCTTGAGACCAGTCTGCCTGGGCAACACGGTGAAATCTAGTTCCTACAAAAAAATTAAAAAATTAGCCAGGTGTGCTGGCATGCCTGTGGTTCCACTACTTGGGAGACTGAGGTGGGAGAATTGCTTGAGCCCTGGAAGTTGAGGCTGCAGTGAGCCATGATTGTGCCACTGCACTGCCATCTGGGCAACAGAGTGAGCCTTGTCTCTAAATAAATGAAGAGATAGCATTCCTGGGCTCAAGTGATCCTCCCACCTCAGCTTCCTCAGCAGCTGGGGCAACAGGCATATGCCACCACACTCAGCTTTGTTGGTTTCATTTCTTTTTTTTTTTTTTTTTTTTTTGAGACGGAGTCTCGCTCTGTCGCCCAGGCTGGAGTGCAGTGGCTGGATCTCAGCTCACTGCAAGCTCCGCCTCCCGGGTTTACGCCATTCTCCTGCCTCAGCCTCCTGAGTAGCTGGAACTACAGGCGCCCGCCACCTCGCCCGGCTAGTTTTTTGTATTTTTTTTAGTAGAGACGGGGTTTCACCATATTAGCCAGGATGGTCTCGATCTCCTGACCTCGTGATCCGCCCGTCTCGGCCTCCCAAAGTGCTGGGATTACAGGCTTGAGCCACCGCGCCCGGCCGTTGGTTTCATTTCTTGTCCCCAAGGGTCTCTTCTGCATTCCCCTGCCCTTTGTATGGTCCAAGTCCTCCCCTGTGTGGTGGGTGCCATTCCAGGTTTAGGGTGTAAGACTGAGCTACAGCCATGGTGAAGATGGTCATGTGAACTTCTTTTCCCTCGCAGTGGTGATGCTGAAAGACCTCAACCCCAAAATGCTATTTTCCTCATTTCTTTAGGCCCCATTTCCATACCAGGAGTGGGGCAACTTCAGTAATAAGCAGTCCTCCTTCCCAGCCCCCCAGGCTGAACTCCGCAGCTTGCAGTTACTCTAATAGAGAGTGGCCTGCTACTTCAGCTGCTGTAGGCAGTGAGCCTCCTAAGGCTTGGCCTCAGCCTGTCTCCCCACAGAAATGGGAGACAGGAATCCTTGGAATCCTTACCCACTGGCCAGTGTGCTGGCCCTCGAGGTGACACCTCTACCTGCCAGCTGCTTAGGCTAGACCCTGGGAATCTGCCTGACTCCTGTCCTGTTCTCACATGCTACATCTAATTTGTCAGTAAATCATACTGTCTCTACCTTAGAAATGATAGCAGGATCTGTGTCTCCCACCTTTACTGCTGCTCCATCCTGGTGGGAGCCACCATTGGCTTTTACCTAGACAACCGCAGCCGTCTCCTACCTGGTCTCCTGGCTTCCACTTTTGCCCTGTTACAGGCTCTCTCCGCACAGCAGCCGGAAGGTTCCTTCCAAATCAGGAGTCATGTCATGTCTCCCCTCTTCTGAAGATCCTGTAATAGCTGCCATTTCACTCAGAGTAAAAGACTCCATCTTACAAGGGCCACCCAACAAGGCCCTCCCAGTCTAGCTCCATCAACTTTCTGACCTCATCTTCTACACCCGAAGTCCGGTTTGGGACCAGCCTGGCCAACGTGGTGAAACCCCATCTCTACTCTGCTTCGGCCACACTACAGAAACCCAGGAGCTGCTTGGAGCTCTTTTGTCAGTGTTCAAGGAGTAAAATTTCTATGCATTGGCCAGAGTCAGAGCTGCGGGCTTTGTGGGGTACACCCAAACCTGCACCAGCAACTTATGGATGGAATTTGCATCATTTGGGTTGTGAGGAAATTCTAGAGCCCAGAAATAACCTTAAAAGCTTTTGGGGCCGGGTGCGGTGTCTCATGGCTGTAATTACAACACTTTGGGAGGCCGAAGCAGGTGGATCACTTGAGGCCAGGAGTTTGACACCAACCTGGCCAATATGGCGAAACCCCGTCTCTACTAAAAATACAAAAATTATCCAAGTGTGGTGGTGCACGCCTGTAATCTCAGCTACTCTGATGGCTGAGGCATGAAAATTGCTTGAACCCAGGAGGTGGAGGTTGCAGGGAGCTGAGATTGCACTCCAGCCTGAGCAACAGCGTGAGACTGTCTCAAAAAAAAACAAACCAACAACTAGTAATACGTAATGTTTACATATTAGTAGTATGTAAAATTAACATATGTTTACATACTGGTAGTATGTAAACATTACATACTAGTATGTATACATATGTAATGTGCCTGGCCTCTCATTTCTTATTTTTGGACATCTGAAATATTTCTTTTTTTTTTTTTTTTGAGACGGAGTCTCGCTCTGTCACCCAGGCTGGAGTGCAGTGGCCGGATCTCAGCTCACTGCAAGCTCCGCCTCCCGGGTTTACGCCATTCTCCGGCCTCAGCCTCCCGAGTAGCTGGGACTACAGGCGCCCGCCACCTCGCCCGGCTAGTTTTTTGTATTTCTTAATAGAGACGGGGTTTCACCGTGTTAGCCAGGATGGTCTCGATCTCCTGACCTCGTGATCCGCCCGTCTCGGCCTCCCAAAGTGCTGGGATTACAGGCTTGAGCCACCGCGCCCGGCCTGAAATGATTCTTAGTATCTTAAGAACGTAGCTTGGGGGCTGGGTGTGGTGACTCATGCCTGTAATCCCAGCACTTTGGGAGGCCAAGGTGGGAGGATCACCTGAACCCAGAAGTTCGAGACCCCCATCTCTAAAAAGAAATATTGCAAGACCCCATCTCTTAAAAAAAAAAAAGATACACAATAAACAAGATAAACAGCAGACCAACTACAGAATTAGTGAGTTGGAGGGAGAAATAATCCATAATGTGGAGCAGAGAAATCAGAGGTGACATGAAAAGGAAGTTTTGAAACATGAAGGATGGAATGAGATGCTCCAACTCCAGAGTTGCTTTTTTTGTTTGTTTGTTTGTTTTGTTTTTGAGACGGAGTCTTGCTCTGTTGCCCAGGCTGGAGTGCAGTAGCATGATACCAGCTCACTGCAACCTACGCCTCCCAGGTTCAAGCGATGCTCCTGACTCAGCCTCCTGAGTGGCTGGGATTACAGGTGTGCATGCGTCACCATGTCTGGCTAATTTTTGTATTTTTAGTAGAGATGAGGTTTCACCATGTTGATTAGGTTGGTCTTGAGCTTGTGATTTGCCTGCCTCAGCCTCCCAAAGTGCTGGGGTTACAGGCGTGAGCCACTGTGCCCGTCCTACTTTGTTACGTGGATTTGTTAGAACAGCCACAGAGCCATCATGAGCTCTGCTGCCCAATGGCATACAGGGGTACCTGGCTTTTGGCATCTCAGGTCCATCTGTTAGTTTGTTTATTGTAGTACTTTCTTTTCATTAGCATTCTACTTTCCCATGATTTTGTTTTTGTGGGGGACGGGGTCTCGCTGTGTTGCCCAGGCTGGAGTGCACTGGCATCATCTTGGCTCACTGCAGCCTTTGCCTTCTGAGCCACCATGCCTGGCGGTTTTTTTTTTTTCTTTTTTCTTTTTCCTTTTTTCTTTTTTTTTAATTGTTGTGTCATTTTCCAAAGACTATATAAAGAAACAAATTATCCTAAGGGTTAAAGTACCTGCTGACTCTTGAAATGTTAAACTTTATTGCCCCCAGTCAGGTGAACCTCAGGTGGAAGTGGGTCACATTCTAGGCTGGCTGTTGCCTGTCTTAAACTCTAAAGAATGTAGTGAAGATAAAGATGTCAGCTGATAATCCCCAGTTATTTACTGATGGCAGATAATAAACTGGAAGGGGGAGCCTTCTTCAAAGGGCCTTGCAGCATTAGCTGGTACCACCTTGAAACAGGGAGCAAGTCCCATCTCCTGGTGCCACACAGGGAATACCTGTGCTCCACACTGGGTTGATTTCCTCTAAAAGAGGCAGAGGAACTGTCACAAAACAAAAAAAACTTTAAAAAGTTTTGGTCAGGCGTGGTGGCTAATGTCTGTAATCCCAGCACTTTGGGAGGCCAAGGCAGAAGGAGTGCTTGAGTGCAGGAGTTTGAGGCCAGCCTGGGTGGAGACTGCTTCTCTACAAAGTTAAAAAATTAGCTGTAGTCCCAAGCACCTGTAGTCCCAGCTACTTGGGAGGCTGAGATGGAAGGATGGCTTGAGCCCAGAAGGTTGAGGCTACAGAGAGCCATGATTGTGCCACTCACTGCTCTCCAGCCTATGCGACAGACCAAGACCCTGTCTCTAAAAGGAAGAAAAAAGAAAATTGGCAAACAATGATATTAGCATGTGTATGTACTTATATTTGGTAGGATCATTTCGAAGTATGTTAAAGAGATTATGACATTTTATCCCTTTGTATGTGAGCATGCATCTCCAAAAAATAGGATGTTTATCTGCATATTCACAATACCATTATACCTGAGAAAAGTAAATTTAATTCCCTAATATCACTTAATATTCAGACCAGATACCATGGCTCACACCTGTAGTCCCAGCACTTTGGAAGGCCGAGGTTGGTGGACTGCTTGAGCCCAGGAGTTCAAGACCAGCCTGGGCAACATGGCGAGACCTCATGTCTTCAAAAAAATACAAAAATTAGCAGGTGTGGTGGCACGCGCCTGTGGTTCCAAATACTCGCGAGGCTGAGGTGGGAGGTTTGCTTGAGCCTGGGAGGTCAAGGCTGAAGTGAGCCATGATTGCACCACTGCACTCCAGGCTGGGTGACAGAGTGAGACCCTGTCTTTAAAAGAAGTGTGTTGTTTAGCACAGTGGCTCACGCCTGTAATCCCAGCACTTTGGGAGGCCAAGGCAGGTGAATCACGTGAGGTCAGGAGTTCGAGACCTGTCTGGCCAACATGGAGAAACTCCATCTCTACTAAAAATACAAAAATTAGGCGGGTGTGGTGGTGAACACCTGTAATCCCAGCTACTCTTGAGAGTCTGAGGTGGGACAATTACTTGAACCCGGGAGTCGGAGGTTGCAGTGAGCTGAGATCGTGCCACTGTACTCTAGCCTGGGTGACAGAGCGAGGCTCTGTCTCAAAAAAAAAAAAAAAAAAAAGTTTAGGCCGGGTACAGTGGCTCACACCTGTAATCCCAGCACTTTGGGAGGCCGAGGTAGGCAGATCACGAGGTCAGGAGTTTGAGACCAGCCTGACCAACATGGTGAAACCCCATCTCTACTAATAATACAAAAATTAGCCAGGTGTGGTGGCATGCACCTGTAGTCCCAGCTACTCGGGAGGCTGAGGCAGGAGAATGGCGTGAACCTGGGAGGCAGAGCTTGCAGTGAGCCGAGATTGCGCCACTGCACTCCAGCCTGGGCGACAGAGCAAGACTCCGTCTTAAAAAAAAAAAAAGTATGTGTGTGAATGGGGCTGAGGGGAGAGAGTGAGAGAGTAGAGGAAAAAGTTTAAAACAGTTTGGGGGTTTGAAGAGTTTTTTTGAAACACAGACTCATCAGTCTTTTTATTTTTTCACTCTAATTTTTTTTTAGACAGAGTCTTGCTCTCTTGCCCAGGCTGGAGTACAGTGGTACCATCTCGGCTCACTGCAAGGTCCGCCTCCTGGGTTCGCTCCATTCTCCTGCCTCAGCTTCCCGAGTAGCTGGTACTACAGGCACCTGCCACCACATCCAGCTAATTTTTTGTATTTTTAGTAGAGACAGGGTTTCACTGTGTTAGCCAGGATGGTCTGGATCTCCTGACCTTGTGATCCACCCGCCTTGGCCTCCCAAAGTGCTGGGATTACAGGTGTGAGCCACTGTGCCAGGCCTAAAAAAATTTTTTATAAAAGTATCTGACCTAATGTGCTGTGGGTTTCTTGTTTGTTTGTTTTTGAGACAAGGTCTTGCTCTGTCGCCCAGGTTTGAGGGCGGTGGTGTGGTCTTGGTTCACTACAGCCTCTACCTCCGGAGCTCAAGTGATCCTCCCACCTCAGTCTCCCATGTAGCTGAAACGACAGGTGTGGGCCACTGCCCCAGCTAATTTTTAAATTTTTTGTAGAGCTGAGGTCTTGCCATGTTGTTTCCAGGCTGGTCTCAAACTCCTGGGCTCAAGTGATCTGCCCATCTCGGCCTTCCAAAGTACTGATACTGGGATTACAGGCATGAGCCACTGCCTCTAGCCACCTTTTTTTTGAGATGGAGTTTTGCTCTTGTCGCCCAGGCTGGAATGCAATGGTGCGATCTCGGCTCTCTGCAACCTCCACCTCCTGGATTCAAGTGATTCTCCTGCCTCAGCCTCCCAAGTAGATGGGATTACAGGTATGTGCCACCATGCCCAGCTAATTTTGTATTTTTAAACAGAATTTTTTTTTTTTTTTGAGACAGAGTTTCTCTCCGTTGTCCAGGCTGGGGTGCAGTGGCATGATCTCAGCTCACTTCAGCCTTCCCCTCTTGGGTTCAAGTGATTCTCCTACCTCAGCCTCCTGAGTAGCTGGGATTACAGGCACGTACCACCATGCCTGGCTAATTTTTGTATTTTTCGTAGAGACAGGGGTTTCACTGTGTTGGCCAGGCTGGTCTTGAACTCCTGACCTCAGGTGATCCACCCGCCTCGGCCTCCCAAAATGCTGGGATTACAGGCATGAGCCACCGTGGCTGGCCTCTTTTTTTTCTTTTTGAGACAGAGTCTTGCTGTGTCACCAGGCTGGAGTGCAGTGGCGCGATCTTGGCTTACAGCAACCTCTGTCTCCTGGGTTCAAGCGATTCTCCTGCCTCAGCCTCCCGAGTAGTTGAGACTACAGGTGCATGCCACCATACCCAGCTAATTTTTGTATTTTTAGTAGAGACCAGCCTGGTCAACATGGGGAAAACCCATCTCTACTAAATACACAAAAAATTAGCCAGGTGTGGTGATGGGCACCTATAATTCCAAAGACTCAGGAGGCTGAGGCAGGAGAACCACTTGAACCTGTGATGTGGAGGCTGCAGTGAGTCGAGATCATGCCACTGCACTCCAGCCTGCCTGGGCAACAGAGCAAGATTCTGTCTCAAAAAAAAAAAAAAAAAAAAAAAAAAAAAAATCCTAAAATATTAGGAAAAGGAAGACCTATACTTCTTCTACTGTGATAATTTGAGTCTCTTGTGTTTTTTTTGTTGTTGTTGAAAAGATGTCCAAGCCTTTGCTTTGATCTTCCTTCCCAATCCTTTCTTGGGCAAAAATTATTAGATGGCTATGGGTGGGCAGGCCTCTAACTCTAGCACTTTGGGAGGCCGAGTGGGTGGGGTGGTTGAGGATCACTTGAGCCCAGGAGTTTAAGACCAGCCTGGGCAACATAGTGGGACCCTGTCTCTACAAAAATAAAAATATTAGCTGGGCTTGGTGGCACGTGCCTGTAGTCCCAGCTACTCAGGAGGCTGAGGTGGGAGGATTGCTTGAACCCAGATGGTCAAGGTTGCAGTGAGCTGTGATCATGCTACTGCACTCCAGCCTGGGTGCCAGAGTAAGACCCTGTCTCAAAAAAATAATAAAAAAAAGTCATTGATTTTTTCCTATTCCTTCCTTGTCATGACTTTTGGTTGGAAGGATTACATTAGCAAAAAGTATCCATGGTCCCTGGTCGCTGGTATTTGCTGTTCAGGTCAGTGTTCATTGTTACTGTCTCTTTCCCTTACTTAAGGGACAGCTGAGAAGACAGAAACAGCCTGAGCTAGTTTGATCTTAAGGAAAGGGGCTAGGAGTGGGGATGGATGTGTGAAGGGAAGGAGGGCCGTGCAAGATGTAAGGGGATGTTGGGGAAGGGGTTTCATGCTAGATTTTGGCTGCTGATCCAGTGGGTACTCACCAGGCTATGATTTGCAAAGTCCACTGTAAAAAGAAAACAAAACTTCAGGTCTCTAAGTTTATGCCAAGGGGGAAGTTAAGCCTTGGAGCCTGAGTCATGTAGCATGTTTGCAATTCTGCTTCTTATAAACTCTCTTCCTCGGCCGGGCGTGGTGGCTCAAGCCTGTAATCCCAGCACTTTGGGAGGCCGAGACGGGCGGATCACGAGGTCAGGAGATCGAGACCATCCTGGCTGACACAGTGAAACCCCGTCTCTACTAAAAAATACAAAAAAACTAGCCGGGCGAGGTGGCGGGCGCCTGTAGTCCCAGCTACTCGGGAGGCTGAGGCAGGAGAATGGCGTGAACCCGGGAGGCGGAGCTTGCAGTGAGCCAAGATCACGCCACTGCACTCCAGCCTGGGCGGCAGAGCGAGACTCTGTCTCAAAAAAAAAAAAAAAATAAATAAATAAATAAACTCTCTTCCTCATTGCTCTTGTTCTTTAATGAAACCTCCTTTCCAATCACTGAGCTTTGTTGTAGATTAACTACCTCCTTTATTGTCCCATAACTGACTCAGACCAGATGGCACCCAAGATCCCATGACTATTGCATCTTCAGTGTGGAATGCAAAAAACACCTTTCCCTCCCCCACCAAAAAAAGAAAAAAAAATTTGACTAATCAGATCATTGTAACTATGCAATAAACCTTACTATAAAATGATGTTGAAATTCTGCTAAGCTTCCATAAACTTTATGTCTATATAAATGATCTCAAACTTCTACACTTTCGAACACGGACTTCTATTCTTTGGAATCTGCGCCTCTAAGTGGACCACTTCCTCAACATTTGCACTTGGATAAACTCTTTAAACTAGATTCTAAGCCTGGCACAGTGGTACATGCCTGCAGCCCCAGCTACTCTAGGAGGCTGAGGCAGGAGGATTCCTTGAACCTCGGAGTCTGAATCTAACCTGGTGCAACATAGCAAGACTCCATCTCTAAAACAAAGACAACAACACTAGATTCTCACCTTTTTTGTTTGTTTGTTTGTTTAAGACAGAGTCTTGCTCTATCTCCCAGGTTGGAGTGCAGTGGTATGATCTCGGCTCACTGCAACCTCTGCCTCCCGGGTTCAAGCGATTCTCCTTCCTCAGTCTCCTGAATAGCTGGGACTACAGGTATGACCCACCACGCCCAGCTAATTTTTGTATTTTTAGTAGAGACGGGGTTTCATCATGTTGGCCAGGATAGTCCTGAACTCCTGACCTCAGGTGATCCGCCTGCCTTGGCCTCCCAAAGTGCTGGAATTACAGGTGTGAGACGCCGTAAGCCACAGTGCCTGGCCTAGATTCTGACCTTTTAAATTATTACATTTTAGATTGATACCACTTACCCCGATTTTTTTTTTTTTTTGAGGCAGAGTCACACTCTGTAGCCCAGGCTAGAGTGCAGTGGCACGATCTCAGCTCACTGCAACCTCTGCCTCCCAGGTTCAAGCGATTCTCCTGCCTCAGCCTCCTGAGTAGCTGGGATTATAGGTGCCTGCCACCACACCTGGCTAATTTTTTGTATTTTTAGTAGAGACACTGTTTCACCATGTTGGCCAGACAGGTCTCGAACTCCTGACCTCAAGTGATCCCCTGCCTCAGCCTCCCAAAGTGCTAGGATTACAGGCGTGAGCCACCATGCCCAGTCGACTTGCCCCAATTTTAAAATAACTTATTATTAAAAAAAAAAAATTTCCTTGGCTGGGTGGGATGGCTCACTCCTGTAATCCCAGCACTTTGGGAGGGCAAGGCGGGCGGATTGCCTGAGGTCAGGAGTTCAAGACCAGTCTGGCCAACATGGTGAAACTCCATCTCTACTAAAAATACCAAAAAATTAGCTGGGCATGGTGGTAGGCAACTGTAATCCCAGCTACTTAGGAGGCTGAGGTAGGGGAATTGCTTGAACCAGAGAGGTGGAGGTTGCAGTGAGCCAAGATTGCACCACTGCACTCCAGCCTGGGCAACAGAGGGAGACTCCATCTCAAAAAATAAATAAATAAATAAATAAAAAATAAAAAAGTTTCCTCACAGAGTAGAGCTAACTCATAAGCAGTGTGCCCACAGTCGACCCACTTTGTCCCATTGGTACAAACAAGCTCTTTCCCCTTTCAGTCTTCTGCCACTTCTCCCAGTCTTTCCTGTGTATGTGTGTGTGTGTGTGTTTGTTTTTGAAATGTCTTGCTCTGTCGCCCAGGCTGGAGTGCAGTGGCACAATCTCGGCTCACTGCAACCTCCGCCTCCCACGTTCAAGTGATTCTCCTGCCTCAGGTTCCTGAGTAGCTGGGATTACAGGCACGTGCCACCACACCCGGCTAATATTTGTATTTTTAGTAGAGTTGGGGTTTTACCATGTTGGCCAGGCTGGTCTAGAACCCCTGACCTCATGATCCGCCCGCCTCGGCCTCCCAGAGTGCTGCGATTACAGGCGTGAGCCACTGTGCCTGGCCCTTCCCTGTGTTTTAAAAGAAAAAAATAAGCTGGAGAAAAAAAATTTCTTCAACTATTTCTGCTACCTTGACGTACATATAATTCATTTTAGCTGGAAACTTGTACTTGTTTAAAAGTTCTGACCCTGGTTTTCAAACTTGAACATATTAGAAATCACCCAGAAGGCTTGTTAATGCCAGGTGGCCCCAACGCCAGAGTTTCAGATTCCATGGGTCTGTGAAGGGTGAGGGAGGGAAGGTCAAGCTTTTTTTCTTTTTTGAAGGTTTTTTGTTTTGGTTTGGTTTTTTGGAGATGAGGTCTCACTCCGTCACCTAGGTTGGTGTGCAGTGGTGCAATCATAGCTCACTACTGCCTCGAACTCCTGGGGTCAAAGAGATCAAGCCATCCTCCCACGAAGGTAGGACTATAGGTGTGTGTTACCATGCCTGGCTAATTTTTAAGTTCTTTAGACATGGGGCATCACCACGTCGCCCAGGCTGCCCTTGAATTTGGTCATCCTGCCTTGGTCTCCCGAAGTGCTAGCATTACAGATCTGAGCCACCACACCTAGCCAGGAAGGTCGTGTCTCTCTCTCAAGCCTCCCAGCACTTCTGTTTCTATCAGGCAGTAGTTCATGGATCAGACACTCATAGTGTCCTTTCCTCTCTGTCTTCCACTATTTCCGATAAATAAAATTGTCAGCAAAACTTTGTAAAATGTGCTTGCTTTATTTATTTAGAGACAGAGTCCCACTCTGTTACCCAGACTGGGGCACAGTCATTGTTTATGCAGCCTTGAACTCCTGGGCTCAAGTGGTCCTCCTGCCTCAGCCTCCTGAGTAGTTTGGACTACAGGCATGCACCACCATGCCCATTTAGTTTTATTTTTTGCGGAGATGGGGTCTCACTATGTTGCCCAGGCTGATCTCAAACTCCTGGCCTCAGGCGGTCCTCCCACCTCAGCCTCCCAAAGTACTGAGATTACAGGCATGAGCCACTGTGCCTGGTCGGTTTGTAGTGGTATTAGACATGCAGCTGACATCCCAATTGCTGCAGATGCTGCACTCCATTCTTCCTTGCTTCACCTCTGTTTAGTGATCTGCATTACAAAGGCGAACCCCACAACCACATTACCTATCTTGCTCTACCCCTGCTTCCGACAGGCCCTCTGTGTGTGTGTCCCATGAAGTAACAATGTGGTTTACTGACCAAAGTATTACATCAGTTTACTCTCAAAACCACTAATTAAAGGGGAAAATTAAGCATTTATCTTACCTTTCCTATATAAACCATGTTTCAGGGTAATCAGGGTAACCAAATAATCTTGATGAGCCTTTTTTTTTTTTTGAGACAAAGTCTTGCTCTGTCACAGCTGGAGTGCAGTGGTGTGATCTCAGCTCCCTGCAAACCTCTACCTTCCTGGCTCAAGTGATTCTTGTGCCTCAGCCTCCCGAGTAGCTGGAAGAACTACAGGCATGTGCCACCATGCCTGGCTAATTTTTGTGTTTGTCTGTTTTTTGAGACTGAGTCTTGCTCTGTCTCCCAGGCTGGAGTGTAATGGCGCCATCTTGGCTCACTGCAACCTTCCGCCTCCTGGGTTCAAGCGGTTCTTCTGCCACAGCCTTCCTAGTAGCTGGGATTACAGGTGTCCGCCACCACGCCTGGCTAATTTTTTGTATTTTTAGTAGAGACAGGGTTTCACCATGTTGGCCAGGCTGGTGTCAAACCCCTGACCTCAGGTGATCCACCCATTTCAGCCTCCCAAAGTGCCGGGATTACAGGCATGAGCCACTACACCCGGCCTAATTTTTGTATTTTTTAGTAGAGATGAGGTTTTGCTACGTTGGCCAGGCTGGTCTCGAACTCCTGAGCTCAGATGATCTGCCCACCTCGGCCTCCGAAAGTGCTAGGATTACAGGTACGAGCCACCGCGCCCAGCCAATGAACTTTTTACTGAGGAATTCCAACTAATAAACGAAGAAGAAATAAGAGAATTTTAAAATCACCTTTTTGCAACCCCTCATAGAATAACTGAATCAGACAAAATATCTGTGGATCAAACTGTCAGTTGAAAGGTTGATGGGGAAACTTACAAGAGAGAGGTCAGGCTATGGCTATCTGAACCCACTGCTCAATCACAGCTTGAGTCAGAGAGGGACAAGCAGACAGTGCAGGTACAATAGGAAGCACTTAGGAAGGACTCTTGCTCCTCCAAAATGGAATGTGAATCCAATCAAACCTTCAGAGGTTTGATAACTAAAATACAAGGGATGGAGGAAGAAATTAAATGACACTGACAAAGCAGAGTGACAAATCCAGAAAGTGGGACATTCTACAGGACAAACAACCCTGTTTCTGCATAGATGGCATTTAAAAAAAGAACAAAAAAGGGAAGAGGAGGTGGACTATTGTAGATTAAGCGATTTAAGAGACATCGAAATGCAATGTGAGTCAAATGTGGTGGCACATGCCTGTAATCCTAGCTACTTGGCTAAGGCAGGAGAGAATGCATGAGTCCAGGAGTTAGAGACCAGCCTGGACAACACTGAGACCCTGTCTGCACAAAAAGAAAAAGTAAAGCCAATGTGTAGATTCTTTTTGGATCCTGATTCAAACAAATCATCTATAAATACTTTTGAGACATTTGATGTAATTTGGATAATGACGGTATTAGATGATGACACGGAGTTTTTTGGGTCTGCATTGGCATTATGGTTATATAACCAAACATTCATTTTATTATTTTTATTTATTTATTTATTTATTTTGAGATGGAGTCTCACTCTGCGTCCAGGCTAGAGTGCAGGGGCACCATCTCGGCTCACTGCAACCTCTGCCTCCTGGATTCATGCAATTCTCCTGCCTCATCCTCCTGAGTAGCTGGGAATACAGGTACCCGCCACCATGCCCAACTAATTTTTATATTTTTAGTAGAGACGGGGTTTCTGCAATTTTTTTTAATTTTTATTTTTTAGTAGAGACAGGGTTTTGCCATGTTGGCTAGGCTGGTCTTGAACTCCTGACCTCAGGTGATCCACCTGCCTCGGCCTCCCAAAGTACTGGGATTACAGGCATGAGTCAGGCGCCCGGTCAAAACTTCATTTTAAAGAATGAGATGCATACTTAATAATGTAAGGGAGAATGTCATGAGGTCTGGGATTTGCTTTAAAATACTTCAGCAAAAAAAAGGAAAAGAAAAAAGGAACAGAAGCCAATGTGGCAACATCTTGGTAACTGTTGGAACTAGACGTTGGGTACATGGGGTTCATTGAACTATTTTCTCTACTTTTGTGTGTTTTTACAAATGTCTCAACAAAAAAAATAAATATTATGTTACTGATCACAAATTCTGGATAAAATATTACAAAATTATACCATGCCTTGACAGATACTGGGATTACTCTACTGCTTCCATCAGATAGAATAAATTATCCCAACATTTCTTAGAGAAACAGTTAAAAGTAAAACAAACCTCTAACTGCAAATGAATGTGGCCCTCAGCCCAGTCTTTAACTGTCTTTTTTTTTTTTTTTTTTGAGACGGAGTCTTGCTTTGCACCCAGGCTGGAGTGCAGTGCTGGCTGGAGTGCAGTGGTGTGGTCTCAACTCACTGCAACCTCCATCTCTTGGGTTCAAGCGATTCTCCTGCCTCAGCCTCCCAAGTAGCTGGGATTACAGGCACCTGCCACCATGCCTGGCTAGTTTTTGTATTTTTAGTAGATACGGGGTTTCACGATGATGGCCAGGCTGGTCTGGAACTCCTGACTTCATGATCCGCCCGCCTTGGCCTCCCAAACTGATGGGATTACAGGTGTGAGCCACCACGCCCAGCCTTTTAACTTTCTTAACATCTCATCTAGGCACTGCATTTTCCTTCCACATGGAGGAAAGCAAGGGCTCTCCCACTCACCTGCAGGCTGCCCAGATTCTTTTCATAAGCATCTGCCTGGGGAACATTTTCTTACATAATTTGCCATAGGAAGTGCTCACTTCCCTGTCAGGCTAGCCGGGACTGGATTCCCATCTGTATTTCACACACTTGCACCCTATTTCATGGAGGATAGTATCCTACCCCATGTTAGAAATATAAAACAACATGGATTTTTTTTTTTTTTTTCAGACGGAGTCTCACTCTGTCACCGAGGCTGGTGTGCAGTGGTGTCATCTCAGCTCACTGCAACCTCTGCCTCCTGGTTCAAGCGATTCTCCTGCCTCAGTCACCTGAGTAGCTGGGATGATAGGTGCATGCCAACACGCCCAGCAATTTTTGTATTTTTAGTAGAGATGGGATTTCACCATATTGGCCAGGCTGGTCTTGAACTCCTGTCCTTGTGATCCGCCCACCTCGGCCTCCCAAAGTGCTGGGATTATGGGTGTGAGCCACCGCGCTTGGCCGAGTGTGGATTTTAAGACATCTTATAGGCTGAATGCGGTGGCTCAAGCCTGTAATCCCAGCACTTTGAGAGAACATGGCCGGCGGATTGCTTGAGCTCAGCAGTTTGAGACCAACCTAGGCAACATAGTGAGACTTTGTCTCTACTAAAAATTAAAAACATCAGCCGGCCGGCACCATGGCTCACACTTGTAATCCCAACACTTTGGGAGGTTGAGGCGGGCAGATCACCTGAGGCCAGGAGTTCAAGACCAGCCTGGCCATCATGGTGAAACCCCGTCTCTACTAAAAATACAAAAATTAGCCGGCCATGGTGGCGGGCACCTGTAATCCCAGCTACTTGGGTGGCTGAGGCAGGAGAATCGTTTGAACCTGGGGGGCAGAGGGTGCAGTGAGCTGAGATTGCGCCATTGTACTCCAGCCTGGGGGACAAGAATGAGTCTTGTCTCAAAAAAAAAATCAGCTGGGGCCGGGCGCGGTGGCTCAAGCCTGTAATCCCAGCACTTTGGGAGGCCGAGACGGGCAGATCACGAGGTCAGGAGATCGAGACCATCCTGGCTAACACGGTGAAACTCCGTCTCTACTAAAAAATACAAAAAACTAGCCAGGCGAGGTGGCGGGCGTCTGTAGTCCCAGCTACTCAGGAGGCTGAGGCAGGACAATGGCGTAAACCTGGGAGGCAGAGTTTGCAGTGAGCTGAGATCTGGCCACTGCACTCCAGCCTGGGCGACAGAGCGAGACTCCGTCTCAAAAAAAAAAAAAAAAAAAAAAAAATCAGCTGGGCATGGTGGCACATACCTGTAGTCCCTACTTCCTACTTGGTGGGCTGAGGTGGGAGGATCACTTGAGCCCAGGAGATCGAAGCTACAGTGAGCTCTGATAGTGCCACTGCACTCCAGCCGGGGTGACAGAGAGATCTTATCTCAAAAATAAAAAATATTGCCAGGCGCGGTGGCTCACGCCTATAATCCCAACACTTTGGGAGGCTGAGGCGGGTGGATCACAAGGTCAGGAGTTCGAGACCAGCCTGACCAACATGGTGAAACCCTGTCTCTACTAAAAATACAAAAATTAGCTGGGCATGGTGGTAGGTGCCTGTAATCTCATCTACTCAGGAGGCTGAGGCAGGAGAATCGCTTTAACCCGGGAGGTGGAGGTTGCAGTGAGCCAAGATCGCGCCACTGCACTCCAGCCTGGGTGACAGAGTGAGACTCCATCTCAAAAAAAAAAAATAAATAATAATATCTTATGGCGCTCCCTTCATACTCATTACACCTGTGAAGATCAACCTGTTTCTCAGTGATAAGAAGAAATGTAGGCTGGGTGTGGTGGCTCATAGCTGTAACCTCAGCACTTTGGGAAGCTGAGGCATGAGGATTGCTTAAGCACAGGAGTTCCATACCAGCCTGGGCAACATAGCACAACCTTGTCTCTACTAAAAGTAAACATAAAAAAAATTAACCAGGAATGATGTCACCCACCTGTAGTCCCAACTAATCCAGAGGCTGAGATGTGAGGATCACTTGAGCCCAGGAGGTCGAGGCTTCAGTGAGCCGTGATTGTGCAACTGCACTCCAGCCTGGGTGACGACGAGCCCTGTCTCAAAAAAAGCAACAACAAAAAAAGAGGGAATGTCAAAAGGAAAAGAGGATTTGATTTGCCAAAGTCAGATTTTCACAGGCAATATGCACGTCAGCTCTCTCCCCAGAACTCACCCAGGCTCACAAGGATACATGAGGAAAACAGACATGAAGATGTACATTGACAGAACCAGAGACTCTACAAATATTCATTATCCTTCATTAAAAATTTTAAGTTACAAACATTTTGATTGATAAATAATCAATGGGGGTGGTGCACCTAGTCCTTACTCTGAAACCAAATATCCTGCCATCTGGGGACTTTCACCAGCCCTCTTGAAAGCGGTTATCCTACCCCAACACCAAAGAGGAGGCTCAACCTTCCCCAGTTCCCTGAGTTCACATTGATTCAATTCTACAGCTCACTAGCCCTGTCCAAGACAGGACCAATCTATGTCCTGGGAGGGAGGGCAGAGAGGGTGGTGGGGCCACACTTGGCCACATGGGAAGGATGTGGGCAGGACTTTTTTGTGGGAGAGGACGCCTGGCTTTTAGTCCTAAAGGAAGTGATTTCCCTGGTAAAGGGAAGGTGATTTTGCCAAGACTGGAGTCTAAATGAAGATGGAACTGTCTTTCAGACATCTCCAGCAGACCTTCTACAGACCCGTGGTCCTGAAGGCAGAGTCCTGGGCCTAATACCCCTGTGGCAGTGGCACAGCTCAGAGCGTCCCATAGACACTGATTTTGGCCATGGAGATGCTCTCTGTGTAGTGGTTCCGGCCTTTCTCATACAGGACATAGAGCTGAGGGGCCTGCTCTTCTCCATCCATGGTGCCCTCCAGGGTTGCCAGGGATGAGTAGCCGCTGGGGCCTGGCCATAGCTGGACTGTCTCTTTCCGCCATGAGGTACCATTGCTGAAGCTCCAGCGCAGGGTCAGGTTCACTCCTGGGGAGAGCAGGAGAGTCAGGGAGGGAGGGTCTCCACCCAGGCCTTATCTAGACACAGGGCTCTCCCTGCTGACCCCACCCATGAGGCACTCACGGAACTCTGGATGTGCTGGGTTGGAGAAGAAGACAATGCCGGAGCTGGTGACTACAGCTCCTGCAGCTACCACGGGGTCCACGAGCTCAGGGTCGAAGGTCACATCACGGGGCCTCAGTGTATCACACGCATCATAGCTACGGAGGACAATCCGGCAGTGGCAGTGGTAGTTGTTCTGGTTTCGGGCATTGATGACGACTGAGCCATCTGGGAGCTCATAGGGCTGAGGGGAGAGGACAGGACCTCAGGGAGGGAACAGGCAAAATGCCCTGTCCCTGAGGGGAGCAAGGGTGTGTGGCACTGAGCTGAGCAGTCAGACCCTGGGTCTGTGTGCGAAATGATGCTCTGGAGGGCAGGGAGGGTCAAATGGGTAGGGAACATCTCATGGACTCCTGACCTGGCATTCATCAGGATTGAAATCATTTTCCCGCTTGGGCTGACCGTAGGGGATGCCGCTGACCCCACTCCCATAGCGCCAGGAGGCACCATGATCATCGCTGAGGAGACAGAAGACTCCGTCCCGCTCCAGCGTCCCATGGCCACACACAATGAGGCGTCCCTTCCGTGGCTCCCGCTGTTTCTGTGGGAAAGGGATCTGGGTGTCACAGAAGGAGACTCTAGAGGCTCAGAGGCAGGGACAGGAAACCCCCCACTTCCCAAATGCAATCACATGTATGGTCCCCTTCAGTTTGGCCCTTGTTCACTGAGGGTTCCAGTTGGATCCCATAAACACACACCCTGTTTGAATTAAGAAGCTCTCCCAGGGTGTACAGCTGGACATGTGCACCGGGGGCCCGGCCACAGGGTGCACGAGAGCTTAAGCCCAACCTGTGCTCACCTGCCAAGCTGTGCACCCTGGCACAGGCTTGTGTCTGTCCAAAGAGGCTGTGCCTTTTTCCACTTTGCATGAGGGTATTGCATGGACTAGCACAGTCCTGTTGACAATGCCAAATGGGAAGCCAATGGCAAAGTTCCCTCTACTCCTGATGGTGTGTTCCTTTCAGGCTGCCCTGTCTTTCAAGGAATCCCACCCAAGCCAGAAAATCTGACTTCAGAGAATCTTCCCCTTGGAAAGGAGTCCACTTGGGGGTATCCCTCAGACTCTCCACAAGGCAGCCCCCTCCACCTATCTCCTAGGACAGAGACCTGAATACCAGAGCCCGGTCCAGGGGCAAACACTTCAGTGCCAATATCCAGGGAGAGATTCCGGGGTGTGCTCCAGGAAACACCATCATCCTTGCTCCAAACCAACATGGTAGAGGCCACCTGGCAGCCGGCCTTGTGAGCACAAAGGGAGTAGAAAAGAAATACCACTCCTGTCTCAACATCGCTCACCACCGCCCCAAGGTTCAGCCCATCGGGGACATCCCCGTCATTGACAATGAACGCTGTAGGAGACCATGTGCTGCCTGAAAAAAGTGGAGGAAGAAACCCAGAGTGAGCACTCCACAGGTACCCTTTCTACCACTTCCCATTAATTTCCCACCTCCTGCTAGGGACCCCAGGCCTTCTGACAGCCCCAGGGTGCAATCCAACACTTGCACTATCTATAACTCTTATCCTGTTTTATTTTTCTCCATTGCATTTATCACCTTGCAACACACAAAAAAGTTTACTCGTTTATTATGCTCGTCTGCCTCCTTCCAACAGAATTTAAGTCCTGTGAGGGCAGAGGTTTTTGTTTTGTTCGTGGCTATATTCATTAAACCTAAAATAGTGCCTGGTATAGGTATATAGTAGGTACCCAATAAATGTTTGCTGAGTGAATGTCCAACTCCTTGGTGATCCCAATTTCCAGATCACTGTCCTAGACACTTGCCCTTGTTAGTTTCTCCCTACCCCTCAGGGACCCAGGCAACCAACCCTCTAAGTTCCCCTATCCTCAGGGCCCTTGGGCCCATTGGGCTGCCTACTCATCCGACCTAGCACCAGCTCTTTCACCCAGGCATCTTTATACCCTGGTCCATGGACCTCCTCAGGGCGATGAACTTGGCCCCCTCATCGGATGAGGACATTTTCCTTGCCTCAGCAAAGGCGAGGAGAGTGCCCCGCGGAGTGGCTGTGATAAGTGGGATGCGGAAAGTGTCCACTGAGCCGATCTGTCTCCCGCTCACCCACAGCAGTTGCTCCATGGTCACCAGCGGCTGCACCTGTCATGGGAGAAGGAAGGGTCAACAAATACAACCTTGTCTTGGGGGTTTTAGGAACTCAGGTTCCGATGGGAGAGGGAGGATCTAATGGGGATCCCGAGTAGGGGCTGGGGTCCCAGAATAAGAAAGAGGAACACGAAGGAGAATTTGGAGCGAAGCTAGCGGTTCGGAGCAGGGGAGGGTATACGAGAGGAGAAGGAGCCTTCAGGGAGGGATGGGGACCCCAAAAGAGGAAGGGGCTCGAATGAGGAGGAAGACGGGGACCCGGAGAGGGAGCGGTCGGAGGAAACGGGGTCTGGGAGAAAGAAAAGGGTCCTGTCGCGGAAAGGCGGTTCAGCCGCCCGCGTCCCGGGGGACACTAGGTGTCGATCACCTGCGTGGTGATCGGGTCGGGGATACGGCTATGTGACGGGTGACTCACCAGACCGAAGTCGTTCTCAGCCCTGGACCAGGAGTCTGCCAGAGACAACAGCAGCAGGAAGATCGTGGCAAACACCCGAACCCTACAGCTTCCCCAGAAGCCCAGAATCCGCGGCCCCCAGCGTCTGCCCCGGAGCGCCGTGCCGGGTCGCTCCCCAGTCATCTCTCCCCGCAACTGCCGTGACTCCAGCAGCTAGACTCCACAGGGTCGAGAGTCAGCTGACCCGGACCCTTTAAAGCGCAGATGTCACCCTTAAGCCCGCCCCCGTCTGGAGGCCCCACCGCGCTTCCAGGACTCTAATTGGCCTTCAAGCAGCACATCTTCTCCCACGTGATCACGCAGCGCCTCGAAGCTTGCCCTTCCGATTGGCCCTCTTGGAGGCCCGGAGCGCGTGACTCGAACGGGAAGCGGACTGGCTGGGGCGAAGAAGGGACCTGCACCATCCGTATTGGGCTTTTTCATTGGCCGCGGCACCAGGACGCGTCACAGGGGCGGGCCGATTTTAAAGAGCCGGGCGCGGAAAAAAAAAGGCCGCCAGTACAGATTTACAGAGAAAACAAAATATCTTTAATAAAATTTTTTGTTTGTTTGTTTTGTTTTGGAGACGGAGTCTGTCACCCAGGTTGGAGTGCAGTGGCGCAATCTCGGCTCACTGCAACCTCTGCCTCCCGGGTTCAAGCGATTCTCCTGCCTCAACCTCCTGAGTAGCTGGGATGACAGGTGCATGCCGCCACGCTCGGCTAATTTTTGCATTTTTAGTAGAGACGGGGGTTTCAACATGTTGGCCAGGCTGGTCTCGAACTCCTGACTCAGGTGATCCGCCCGCCTCGGCATCCCAAAGTGTTGGATTACAGGCGTGAGCCACCGCGCCTGGCGTAAAACCTTTTTTTACTACAAAATGGAGACCTGTAAGGCAAAGTGAGGCTGCACTGCTGGACGGTGGGGATGGGGTGCAGTCTTGGATCTGGGCCGGAACTCTCACTTCTTCCTCTTCTTGTTGTCCGGGGGAGCCTCGTTCTTCTTGCCCAGAATCTTTAGAAGGCTCTTGGACATGTAGTAGGGCCGGTCCAGGGAGCCGTCGTTCCGCTCCAGGTCTTCAACTAAGCCGCAACAGAGACGGGTTAGAGCGGACCCTGGGGCCGGGAAATCGGGGACTGGGAGGCAAGCGGCCTGCCGGGTTTGGAATCCAAGCTGCACTACCACCCCTACCCCCGGGCAGGTTATATAATCTCAGTTTCCTCATGTGAACTGGGGTCGGGAATATTATATTGCGTAGAGTGATGATAAGAATTAGCAGGAAAATGCGTGTCAGTCGCTAAGGAGGAGCCTGGCAAACCCTGAATGGATGCATGCTGTAGATTAAGAAAATCCCCTGCCGCTACAGCCACCTGCTGGGAAGTCTCTCTAATGGCTTTTTTTTTCTTTTTTTTAACCTTTTTTTTTTTTTTTTTTTTTTTGAGATGGAGCCTTGCCCTGTCGCCCGGGCTGGAGTGCAGTGGCACAATCTCAGCTCGCTGCAACCGCCGCCTCCTGAGTTCAAGCGATTCTCCTGCTTCAGCCTCCCAGGTGGCTGGGATTACAGGCGCCCGCCACCACGCCCAGCTAATTTTTTGTATTTTTAGTAGAGAGGGGTTTCACCATGTTGGCCAGGCTGGTCTCGAACTCCTGACCTCAGAGTGATCTGCCCACCTCGGCCTCCCAAAGTGCTGGGATTACAGGAGTGAGCCACCGCGCCCAGCCTCTAATGGCTAACTTCTTTTTTTTTTTTTTTTTTTTGAGACGGAGTCTCAGCTGTTGCCCAGGCTGGAGTGCAGTGGCGCAATCTCGGCTCACTGCAAGCTCCGCCTCCCGGGTTCCCGCCATTCTCCCGCCTCAGCCTCCTGAGTAGCTGGGACTACAGGCGCCCGCCACCGCGCCCGGCTAATTTTTTTTTTTTTTGTATTTTTAGTAGAGACGGGGTTTCACTGTGGTCTCGATCTCCTGACCTTGTGATCCGCCCGCCTCGGCCTCCCAAAGTGCTGGGATTACAGGCTTGAGCCACCGCGCCCGGCCTAATGGCTAACTTCTACCCGAGATTTCCTAGGGAAGACAGCAGAGACCTCTCCATCAGAATACTCCTTCTTTGGAGAGCCTACTGGCCTGGGGGCTCACTCTCTCCCTTCTTCCCTAAACTCCTGGCCTCAGGATGTCACAAGAAGCTCGCTCTGGTTCGTTTAGCTCACGAAGGAACTGTTTCTAGAAGCACCACATCTCCAAAAAAATGCTTGAATGGCTCAGTACTTTGAGGTTGGGGACAGGTGGCTGGGGGTGTCACTCACGGAAGCAGAGGAAGAGCGTATCCACACACATGCCGAAAACGCTGAAGAAGCCGCTGGCGATGACGTAGGCCCCCATGATGGAGGTCTGGAAGACACACGACCCGTTGGGGTTATAGGGTTCCTTTGGGGAGTTGGGGGTGGAGCGGCAGAGAGGGGAGTCACTCACCATGATGGGCAGCCAGTAATAGTTGAGATGGGGGCTCTTAAAGTCTCTACCCAGTCCCTGGATGCGACCGGAGAAAAAAAAGAAGGACAGGACCCCTGTGGAATAATTCTGGGGGTTAGTGCTGCTCCTCTGAGGCCACCTCTTCAGCTGCCCAGCACACCTACCCTCTGTCCCCACAGCTCCTGGTCCCTTACCAACGCCTCCGACCACCAGCAGCTTCCCAAAGAACAGCAGCAGGTCTGTGACTTTATCCAGGACGACCACCCTGTGCCAGAAGTTAGGGGAGGTTGAGGGTGAGAAGCCTGGCAATGCTGAGAGTAAAACTGGCTTCTTAATTTGTGGGGACTGGTGCAAAACGAAATTTGTTCACATTTCAAGATGGCAAGAGCAGAGCACTAAACCAAGTCTAGGGCCCGGATGAGCACAGCATGCCCATGAAGCCAGCCTTGCGTGGGAGATCAGACGAGGGAGCCACAAAGGGAGTGGGGAACAGCCTAACCTGACAATGTTTCGCATGAGTAGTGTGAAGGCATTTTTGGCTGAGACACAGAAATTCTTCCCGTAGATGGCGATCTGAGCGAGGTGGAAAGGTCAGAGTTACCAAGGTGAGCTGCCTGGACCAGGATGGGGGTGTCTAGACCAAAGGGCACCAGGACAAAGGGTTGCTTGCAGTGTGGCTCACCATGATGTATGCATTGCGGTTTAGGAACTTGATAAATTTTTCCAGACACCAGAGGCAGCACTTGAAACAGCACATGATGCAGCGGGCTACAGGGTTCTGCACTCCTGGGAGCGAGGAAAGCTCATGTTTGGTAACTGGCCTCTTATAGCCCCTCCCTAATGGCCTTCCCCAGCTCCTGACTCCTACTCTGACTCCAGGCTCACCTCTCAGCTTGTGGTCAATATACTCCAAGATGACCCGGGCTATCTGCACAAGGGTCAGGATGAGGGCTCCAAATGCCAACGACCCGGTGTGGTAACTGCAGAGGGTGTCATGCAGTCAGAGACGGCTCCAGGACCCCTGGGGCCCCCGTGCTTACAATGACCAGGCCCCTGCCCCATCCTTACCGGAGTGTGCGGATGAAGGCAGAGATTAGGGGGAAGGTAGGGATATCCTGGGGCTTGTGGAAGGCCCAGTAGAAAGAGGCAAAGGCTCCGGCCAGGACGCACTGGCCCAGGGCCAGTACCCAGTTAAGGGTCCAGAAGAGCCCCAGGACCCCATAGATTTGCAGGTTGAAGAGAGAACGTTGGACTAGGCCTTTGGATGAGTAGCCCTGGAAGACGCACATCAGCCCTGGGCACGAGGAGTTCACAGGCTGGTCCTGGGAGGGTAGACGGAGATAGAGTAGGCTCAGGCTTCGGGCACCTCAGTATGGAGCCTGGGCGTCCCATTCCCAGTAGCTTCTGTCCCTCCCAAAGTTGACAGGTGGGAAGTAGCAGCTTTTCTGAACTGCGGGAGTCAAGTTCTGTCTGAGAGTTCCATCTCTAGGCTCAAACTCAGTTTGGTCTGCCTATAGCATAAGCATAATCAGCTCCCTCAGTCTCAATCACAGGGGAAGGCACTCACTCAGCATTCCTCTTCCAGAGCAGCCTCTGCAACGTCTACCAAAACCCTTTCCAGCAGATAGAGCAGGCTGGGTATTTGATGATATTAAGGAATTATTGTTAATTTTGTGAGATGTGATAATGATATAGTGGCTCTGCTTTTAAACAGTTCTTATCTGTTGAGATCCATCCCGATGTATGTACAGGTGAAATGGCATGATGTCCAGAATTTGCCTTAAAAGTCTCCAGAAAAAAAAATTAACAAGGTGGGCATGGTGGCTCAAGACTGTAATCTCAGCACTTTGGGAGGCCAAAGCGGGCGTATCACCTGAGGTCAGGAGTTCAAGACTAGCTTCGCCAACATGGTGAAACCGCATCTCTACTGAAAATACAAAAAATTAGCCGGGCATGGTGGCAGACGCCTATAATCCCACCTATTCAGGAGGCTGAGGCAGGAGAATCGCTTGAACCTAGGTGGCAAAGGTTGCAGTGAGCCGAGATCACGCCACTGCATTCCAGCCTGGGAGACAAGAAAAACTCCGTCTCAAAAAAATATATATATATCTATAATATATATATATATGGGTGAGGATATAGATGAAATAAGAATAGTAGAAAGTTGAGGGTTGTGGAATCTGGGTACAGGGACTGACTCTGCTATCATCTCTACTTTTGCATATATTTCAAAATTCCCGTAATAAAAAGTAAAAAGTCACAAATTAAAAAACAACCTTTTATAGCAAATATAACCAAGAAAAAATTTTTTTGAGACAGGGTCTCAGTCTGTTGCCCAGAATGGAGTGCAGTGGCTCAATCTCAGCTCACTGCAACCTCTGCCTCCCCCGTTCAAGCAATGCTCCTGCCTCAACCTCCCGAGTAGCTGGGACTGCAGGTGTGCGCCACCATGCCTGGCTAATCAAAAAATCTTTTTTTTTTCTTTTTTGAGATGGAGTCTCACTCTATCACCATATTGGCCAGGCTGGTCTCGAACTCCGGACCTCATGATCCACCTGCCTCAGCCTCCCAAAGTGCTGGGATTACAAGCATGAGCCACCGTGCCCGGCCTTCTGTCAGTCTTTACTGCTAGATCACAAGCAAGTTGAAAACAACACTCATGTCACACCCAGCACAGTTGCGCACGCCTGTAATCCCAACACTTCTGGAGGCTGAAGCAGGCAAATTGCTTGAGCCCAGTTGTTCGAGACCAGCCTGGGCAACATAGTGAAACCCCATCTCTTAAAAAAAAAAAAATTAGCCGGGCACGGTGGCACTCGTTTGTAGTCCCGGCTACTTGGGAGACTGAGGTGAGAAGATCACTTGAGCCTGGGAGACAAGGCTGCAGTGAGCCATGATTGCATAACTGCACTTCAGCCTGGGTAACAGCCTTTTTTTTCGTTAAAAAAGAAAAAGAACCACATCATTTTGGGCTTTGTCTACCCAGTGGCCTGGCACATAGTGGGTCCTCTGTACATGTAAATAAACCTCCCCCCCTTTTTTTTTTTTTTTTTTTTTTGAGATGGAGAGTCTCACTGCCCAGTCTGGAGTGCAATGGCGTGATCTCAGCTCACTGCAACCTCCGCTTCCCGGGTTCAAGCAATTCTTCTGCCTCAGCCTCCTAAGTAGCTGGGGTTACAGGTGCCTGCTACCACGCCCTTCTAATTTTTGTACTTTTAGTAGAGGCAGTGTTTCGCCATGTTGGCCAGACTGGTCTCAAGCTCCTGATCTCAGGCGATCCGCCTGCCTCGGCCTCCCAAAGTGCTGGGAATACAGGCGTGAGCCATTGCGCCCGGCCAAACCTCCCCTTTTTAATAGGAGTGAGGCTAATGCCTGCAGCACAGCTCATGTTTCCAGCTCAGACGAGGTGAAGACATGGCAGGTTTGAGAAGAGTAAATTCCCAGCAACCCAGCGCCACTCCCGGGAAACCTCGGAGAGAGTTTTGGAAGCAGCTTCTCTCCCGGGTTCCCCCGCAGGGAGTCCCACCTAGCTACTACCTAGGGCTCTGTGTTCCAAGGGAGGAAGACTTAACAATACAATACACTCCAACCTGTTATTGAGCTCTTATCAGGTGCCAGGCATAGTACTAAGCACTTTATGTGCCCAAAGTAATTTCATCTTCTCAGCCACCCCAGGTATGGCTATTATAATTGTCCCTATCTTACAGAGAAGTGGGGCATGTGGCGGCTCACTCTTATAATCCCAGTACTTTGGGAGGTTAAGCCAGAATATCGCTTGGGTACCTGACTACATCGGGGCAGCCCCAGGAGATCAAGACCAGCCTGGGCAACACAGCAAGACCTTGCCTCTACAAAAAGCTTAAAATTAGCCTGGTGTGGCTGGGCACAGTGGTCACGCCTGTAATCCCAGCACTTTGGGAGGCCGAGGTGGGTGGATCATGAGGTCAGGAGATCGAGACCATCCTGGCTAATACGGTGAAACCCTGTCTCTACTAAAAAATTCAAAAATTAGCCAGGCGTGGTGGCGGGTACCTGCAGTCCCAGCTACTCGGGAGGCTGAGGCAGGAGAATGGCGGGAACCCGGGAGGCGGAGCTTGCAGTGAGCTGAGATTGCGCCACTGCACTCCAGCCTGGGCGACAGAGCGAGACTCCATCTCAAAAAAAAAAAAAAAAAAATTAGCCTGGCGTGGTGTCACACGCTAGTAGTCCCAGCTACTCAGGAGACTGAGGTGGGAGGATTGCTTGAGCCTGGGGGATGGAGGTTGCAGTGAGCTGAGATTGCACTGCTGTACTCCAGCCTGGGCAACAGAGCGAGACCCTGTCTTAAAACAAACAAACAAACAGACAGGAGTAGGCTGAGACTCAGAGGGTGAAGTGGGTTGATGGTCCTTAAGTCAGAGGAATGTCCTGGGGAGGGGTGGAGTAAGTCCTGGTATCCAGGGCTGTCTCTCCCAGCCTCAGTTTCCCTCCCCACATGATGGACGGCTCAACAGGAATACCAGGTATTCTGGGAACTGGTTTCTTCTAGTGCTGCTGGGAGTTGGGTGTGTGACCTTGAATGAGTTTATTGCCCTCTGTGGTCTCAGTCTTCTCTGTACAATGAGGAATGTGGTCCCTACGGCCCCTCAGCCCTACCAGTCCTGCCTCCATGTCCCCCGCTTTCTCTTACCATGGGGTTGCATGATGTATTTATTGACACTTTCTCACAGCCGGGGGAGCTGATGTTGGATGCCCAGAGCACATACTGGGGTTGCCCTGATGTAGCCAGGTACCCAGAGGGGAGTCAAGGAAAGCCTGGTCACACGAGGTCTCCACAGACCACTCACTCCTTAGGGACCTGTTCCTAGGTGCTTGTGCAGATCTTTTGCTGCACAGAGAGGACTGAAATTCAGCCTGTGTGTACCCTTTCAACTCTGTTCAGGCACAGTGCTGCTGTGTCCGCCCAGAGAAAGGGGCACCTCTTCCAGTGACACCAAGGCACTGGAAGGGGCAAGTATTGCTTTGTTTTCCATCACCCCCCAGGACTCCAAGAGTGGCTGGCTGCGTGGGCAGAGGATACAGAGCAGTCATGGCCCAGTAGGCAATGCAGATGAGGAGGAGGACAAAGGTGACCAGCGGGTAGAACATGGTAGACATCATCTGTCCCACAGCCCTGCAGGGAAACAAGAGCTGTTCACTGTCACTGCCCCAGCTGTCCATCTTCTCAAGGGGCTGACCCCATCTCTGCCCTCGCTGGGGCCTGCCCCACTCCCCCAGGGTGGGACCAACAGGGGCGGTGACATTGTCTTTCATATCTGTGTCCTCAGGGCCTGGTGCAGGGCTAGGCACACTGTAGGTGCTCACTGGATAAACAGAACGGAATAAATCAGGCTCACAGGACCCTTAGAGGAAACTAGAGTCACAGAGAAACCATCTGGGGCAGCTTCAGGTGGAGTAAGGGAAGATCACCCCCAAGTGTGATCCCTTGGCAGGTATGTGTGGCAGTTCCTGCTCAGGAGCAAGCTGCTGCCCCTCCTGGCCTGGATTCCTGCCATTCCACTCAGCCACCACCACTCCCACCAACCCCTCTAGAAGGCCTATGTCATGTTCCAGGCACTCATTTAATCCTCACGACAACCCTGGAAGGCAGGAACTATTGTTACCCCCATTTTACAGATGGGGAAGCAGAGGCTTAGAGAGGCAAAGCCACAGCAGTGTTCACCACTGTGCTATTCCTCCCTTCTCCTCTGAGGCTCCCTGCCACCTCTCTAGCACCCCCCGTCCTGGGTCCATGCTGTCCTCAGCCCCATGTCCCTCCCAGGCAGGCCCTAACTTGCTGGCCTCCTTCAGGAGGGCGATGGCAATACGAATCCGCTGCCGCAGGAAGATGAGCACCAGCAGCAGGATGGCTTCAAGCACCGCCAGCACGATCACTGCAGGGGACGGGCAGACAGACCTAGGTCAGGGCCAGGGCTGGGGCCGGGCATGGCCCAGGCCAGTCCTTGGGCAGCTGGTGGCTTGGGGGTGGGCAGGACACTCACGGGCGGCCAGCCAGGTCTCCTGCACGCTCTGGTAGGCACTGAGGTTGGTGGTGAAACCCAGCTGGGAGATGGAGGCGCCCTTGTCCCGCAGCACTCGGTACTCCTCCCAGCAGTAGTAGATGCCGTATGCCAGCACGCCCAGGACCCCCAGGATCAGCACCAGCACCAGGGGCCCAGCCACCAGGCGCAGAAGCAAGATAAACAGTAGGCTCAAGACCAGAGCCACTCCCAGGGCTCTGTAGGCAGGGTGAGGACAGTGAGGTTCAGCCCTAGTCCCTCAAATCTTTCCCCTTTCAGAGACTCCCCCTGCCTTTCCACACACCACCCAACATCCCCAGATTAGGCCTCTTTCCCTTATAAATCCTGTTGGTTTTGGAATCCATTCTGAGCTCTGGCTCCTCCTCCTCTGTCCAAAGCCTGTGTTTCAGACATTGGGCGAGGGGATAGAGGATCAGGGAGGGAGAAGGCAAGGACACAAGAGAAGGGGAATCTGGTGACTCACACAAGAATCCAATACCAGGAATGGGCAAAATCTTCAAAGATCTTAACACTGATGTCTCGGGCATTGAGGCTGTCAATAAGACCACTGTTGGGGAGACAGAGTCAGACGGGGCTGTGGGTGGAAGGGGTGTGGCCAGGATGTGGGGGAGGGAGGTGCCTACCTGATCCCCTGCGCTATGGTGGTGTCATTGGTGATCCCTGGGAGCTCCGGTAGAGTGACATTGGTCCATGGGAAGCAGCGCCCCAGAGCTAGAAGGGAGAGCCGGGCTGCTGGGTGGGGGGCCAGGAGCTCTGCCTGGAAGGTCTCTGGCCCCCTCCCAGTCCACAGTGCCCTTAGGGGAGGGAAGGGTGATGGGCTTTTCGTCCCTCAGTGGGCTGCTTTTGACTTCACAAATGGGCTTCTGCCCTGTGGAGCCCAGTCCATCCCCTGCCTCCCCTCCCTGTCGCTGCCTTGGTTTGGACCCTCCTCTCCGCTGGCCTCAGCTCTTAGAACACCCTGTCAGCCTTCCATCCGCCCTCCACCCGAGTGGAGTGCCGGGGAGACCGTGGCACAGCCTGGACTTCGTCACTCCAGGGCTCTGGGTCCCTTTGTGACTCAGACATCTCCAGAGGCTCTGCCCCAGAGACAGAGTCCGCACTCCCTGGCCAGCCTTCCAGGCTCTGCTGTCCAAATCCAGCCCATGTTCCCTCCTACTCTATACCTTTGCTCTTACTGTGCCTCTCTCTCAGGGCTCTCTTTCCACCAGAAATCCCATCCATGACTCCCTGTTCAAATCCAGCTGCATCTCACCTCCTCCAGGAAGCCTTCTGACCTTATCCCTACCTCCTTTGGCACCTGTTATGTGCCTATGGAGCCACTTACTGCCATCCTTGCAACAACTTTGCCAGGCAGGCTTGCTTTGTTATTTATTTATTTATTTGTCAGGGTCTGGCTCTGTCACCCAGGCTAGAGTGCAGGTGCACGATCATAGTTTACTGCAACATCAAACTCCTGGGCTCAAGCGATCCTCCCCACGTAGCCTCCCAAGCAACTGGGACTGCAGATGCACACCACCACACTTGGCTACTTTTAAAGTTTTTTCTACAGATGGGGTTTTGCCATGTTGCCCAGGCTGGCCTTGAACTCCTGGGCTCAAGCAATCCTCCCACCTCAGCCCCCCAAAGTGTTGGGATTACAGGTGTGAGTCACCTCATTTAGCCTATTTATTTTTTTAGAGACAGGGTCTCTCACTCTATTGCCCAGGCTGGAGTGCAGTGGCATAATCATAGCTCACTGTGACCTCAAACTCCAGGACTCAAGTGATCCTCCTGCCTTAGCCTCCTAAACAGTTGGGACTACAGGCGTGAGCCACCGCACCTCACTATCATTTACATTCTAAAGATGAGGAAACAAGGTTCAGAGAGGTTGCCTAGTTGGGTCAAGACCATAGTGCTGGAAAGTGCTAGAATTTATATTCAGATCTACGTGACTTTGAAGCATTCACTTGAGATACTCCTTATTGTACTTAAATTGATAACTGGATATCTTATCTTATGCTATAAATTGTTTTAAAAAATGTTTTTTTTTTTGAGATGGAGTCTCACTGTTGCCCAGGCTGGAGTTCAGTTGTACCATCTTGGCTCACTGTAACCTCCACCTCTGGGTTCAAACGATTCTCCTGCCTCAACCTCCCGAGTAGCTGGGATTTCAGGTGCCCACCATCATGCCTGGCTAATTTTTGTATTTTTAGTAGAGACAGGGTTTCATCATGTTGGCCAGGCTAGTCTCGAACTCCTGACCTTGTGATCTGCCTGCCTTGGCCTCCCAAAGTGCTGGGATTACAGGTGTGAGCCGCCACTCCCGGCCTAAAAATTTTTTTTTTTTTTGAAACGGAGTCTCACTCTGTCACCAAGGCTAGAGTGCAGTGGTGTAATCTCGGCTCACTGCAACCTCTGCTTCCTGGTTTCAAGCAATTCTCCTGCCTCAGCCTCCCAAGTAGCTGGGATAATAGGTGCATGCCACCATGCCTAGCCAATTTTTGTATTTTTGGTAGAGATGGGGTTTTGCCATGTTGGCCAGGCTGGTCTCAAACTCCTGACCTCAGGTGATCTGCCTGCCTCAGCCTCCCAAAGTGTTAGGATTACAGGCGTGAGCCACCATGCCTGGCCTAAAAAAATGTTTTATATTAAAAATGACATTTGCAACTGTGTGTCAGGGCTCATGTCTGTAATCCCAGCACTTTGGGAGGCTGAGGTGGGAGGATTGCTTGAGTCCAGGAGTTCAAGACCAGCCTGAGCAACATAGCAAGACCTCATCTCTTAAAAAAAGAAAAAAAGACATTTGCTATTGGAAGGAAGAGCATACTGTAAAAGAAAAAAAGTTCAACTGTGATCCTACCACCCAGCCACGTTCACTTATAACATTTGAACAAATATCCTTCTAGCCTTTTCCCTGTGCATATATAAAAATAATAATCGTGCAGGCCGGGCATGGTGGCTTGTGCCTGTAATCTTAGCACTTTGGGAGGCCAAGGTGGGTGGATCACCAGGTCAGGAGTTCAAGACCAGCTTAGCCAAGATAGTGAAACCTTGTCTCCACTAAAAATACAAATTTAATAAATAAATTTAATAAATAAAATAAAAATAAAAATAAAAATTAGCCGGCCGTGGTGGCAGGCACCTTGTGCTGTAATCCCAGCTAGTCGGGAGGCCGAGGCAGGAAAATTGCTTGAACCTGGGAGGCGGGGGTTGCAGTGAGCCGAGATCACACCACTGCACTCCAGCCTGGGTGACAGAGGAAGACTCTGTCTAAAAAAAAAAATAAGTGTGTAGATTCACCTATGTATGTTTTCATGAGATTTTCATACAGTCTCTTTGTGAATAACTCTGATCTCTTCACCTAGAATGTAGCTGAAGCAGGGACCAGTTGTTATCCCTGCCTCTGTCCCCAGCACCTGGCACATAGTAGTTCCCCAAAACACTGATGGTCTGACTGCAAGGCCACATAACAGATAAAAATGAAGACCTGATGCTAATTCCAATTTTACCACCAACAAGCTATGTGACTTCATTCTCTCTGGGCCTGGTTTCTTTATTCAAGCAATGAAAACATTGGGCTAGGCTGGGCATGGTGGCTCACACCTGTAATCCCAGCACTTTGGGAGGCCGATGCAGGTGGATCATGAGGTCAGGAGATTGAGACCATCCTGGCTAACATGGTGAAACCCTGTCTCTACTAAAAATACAAAAAAATTAGCCGGGCGTGGTGGCGGGCGCCTGTAGTTCCAGCTACTCAGGAGGCTGAGGCAGGAGAATGGTGTGAACCCGGGAGGAAGAGCTTGCAGTGAGCCAGAGGTTGCAGTGAGCTGAGATCATGCCACTGCACTCCAGCCTGGGCGACAGACCAAGACTCCGTCTCAAAAAAAAAAAAAAAAAAAAAAGAAAACATTGGACTAGATGATGTCTGAGGAAGGAATTTGTGCTTCTCACCTGGAGCAGAGGGGAGGAGGAAACTGGGGCAGAGTTCCTGTTGCAGGCTTGTGATCACCATCTGTGTCAGGAGTGAAAAGACAGACACACAGACACAGAGCAGGATGAAGAAGCGGGTCCCCTCACCACCACCATGGGGCTCAGCTTGTCCCACACACCCCAGGAGAGCCAACCTGGTGATCATCTACCCAACTCCCCCTCCCACTTGCACCCACCCTGAGCCCTCCTGGGCAACAGTGATGAGGTTAGGGGCAATATTCACCATATTCCAGGGTACCCCTGGCAGACAAAAGTTCCTGTTTTTTGTATAGAAGACTTCCCCAACAGTCTGCGAGAACTGGTTTTTTCCCACAGTCCATGGGGCCTCTGGGCAGGAGGACACACACACCTGGGCACAGAGAGAATGCTAAGGGGCTGGAACCTGAGACCCTGGGTGAGATCTGGGGCAGAGGCAGGTCCCAGGCTCTGACCTGGGGCGTGGGGCACTGTAAGCCATTCTCAGCCACTGAGATGATGTTGGTGGACAGGATGCAGCTGAAGATGTTGAAGTACAGGAGATACGGCTTATCTCTGTGGGAGGGGAGGGACCGTGTGCATCAGGGCCTGGTCAGGTGTTGGAGGAGGGGAGGACCACTAGGGTGATTTCTAAAGAATACAGTGGGCCCAGTCCAGCGTGGCCCAGACCAGTCACCCCCCAGCTCCTGGCCCTAGCTCAGCTGGGGAGGTAGGGAGACGCCTAGAAGATCTCTCAGGGTAAGTCAGCATTGCAGCAGCTGACAATGGCTCAGAGCATGAACTTGGAGCTCCATGACTTCATATCATCTTTATGATCTTGAGCAAGTCACTTGTTCTCAGTCTTGGTTCTACTCCATCTAAAAGAATAGTGGGCCAGGCACAGTGGCTCACGCTTGTAATCCCAGCACTTTGGGAGGCCGAGGTGGGCAGATCACGAGGTCAGGAGATCGAGACCATCCTGTCCTGGCTGACACGGTGAAACCCCGTCTCTACTAAAAATACAAAAAAATTAGCCAGGCATGGTGGTGGGCGCTGGTAGTCCCAGCTACTTGGGAGGCTGAGGCAGGAGAAGGGTGTGAACCCGTGAGGCAGAGCTTGCAGTGAGCTGAGATCATGCCACTGCACTCCAGCCTGAGCGACAGAGTGAGACTACGTCTCAAAAAAAAAAAAAAAAAAGAAAGAAAAGAATAGTGCCTACCTCATGAGATTTCAATGAGCGTGTGTGTGTAAAGTTTACTGCCTTCCTGGAACATAGTAAATGCTATACACATATTAGAGGTTTTATTACTTATTGGACATCTGCAGGTGAGGACTCTTGGCATTGTTTATGGAATTCTCCTTGAATTTCAGATAAGGAAATCAAAGCTTGAGTAACTTGCCCAAGGCCACGCAACCAAAAGTTGGTCCAGTTGGAGATCCAGACACCAGTCTCTGAACGGTAAAACTCATACACTTAACACGACTCTCCACTGCCTCTCATTCCGGGGGGACTCAAGAAGCTAACTGTCCAGCAGTGGTTCTCAACGTGACCTGGAGTGGTCAGATTCAGGGAGACCGAGGTGGGGTGGGGACAGCAGGGAATGGCTGTGGAAGAGCACGGACAGGTCTGGAGCCTGAGTTGGGGGGGGTGTCTCCTGCCCACTCCACCTGACCTCGCTCCTGCCCTCCTCTTCTCGCCTTTGTACTCACTTGTTTTCCCCCATGCCACAGTAGGCCCCGGTAGAGTTCCTGGGGTAGAGGACTTGCCGCGGGTCTCCATACAACCAGGCTGCAGACAGAGGCACAGATGAGTCATTGGAGGGCAGGGACTTGGTGGGGCAATTATAAGAGTGGTCCCTCCCTGGGTTACTGTCCCTTGCCCACTGCCCCGGCTCTGAGCAGCTGGAAACTCACCCACAATCCCCACCACGATGTAACCTAGAATGAAGAGCAGGAAGAGGACGCAGCAGATGACATCTGTACAGCTTCTGAGAGAGAAATGGGAGGCTGAGCTAAGGAGACTTGGGGAGGTAGGGCTTATGGTCTGGAGGGGTCAAGGGTTAGAGAGTTGGGGGATGCTGCAGCGTGGGCATCAGTAGACTTTATTTTTATTTTTTATTGCTTTTATTTTTTTATTTTGAGACAGGGTCTCACTCTGTTACACAGACTGGAGTGCAGTGGCACGATCTTGACTCACTGCAACCTCTGCCTCCTGGGTTCAAGCGATTCTCCTGCCTTAGCCTCCCAAGTAGCTGGGATTACAGGTATGTGCCACTACTGCCCAGCTAAGTTTTAAAAAATATATTATTTTATTTAGAAAACCTAGCCAGGCACATTGGCTCATGACTGTAATCCCAGCTACTTAGGAGGCTAAGGCAGGGGAATCACTTGAGGCCAGGAGTTTGAGACCAGCCTGGGCAACATAATGAGATTCCCATCTCAGAGAAATTAGCCTGGTGTGATGGTGCGTGCCTGTAGTCCCAGCTACTCAGAAGGCTAGGGCGGGAGGATCACTTGAGCACAGGAGTTTGAGGCTGCAGTGAACCCCCATCTCCAAAACACAAAAAGAAATAAAACTTTTTTCTGGGTGGGTAAACTTTCTTCTGAAGCAAAAGACAGGAAAGTACACAGCTCTCAAGGGCTCAGCGGGGTGAGTCCTCCCACCTGTGAAGCCCGCACTTAAGAAACAGAACATCCCCCGGGACTGGGAAGCCCTGGATGCCTGCTCCAGACACAACGATCCCCCCAGGGCCTGCTCCAGACACAACGATCCCCCCAGGGCACCACCCGCCTGGGGCAGGAGTTCGTCTTTTTCACAAGTTTCTTACTAATATTTTAGCAAATACAAAGCAGATATTGGATTCCACACCGCACCCACCACCCCTGCCAGCCCCCAGAGCAGTACCCCGAGCTCACCTGTTCTTGATGGGGCCTCGAAAGGAGGGGTCGTATTTGACTGGCTTCCCTGAGGGACATGGGAAGAGGTGTGGAGAGTGAGTCTCTCTCTGCATATCTTGTCCTGCTGAGTCCTCCTAGCCCCAGGATCCTACCCAGGCCTCAGGTGTTTGGAGGGAGATGGGCTAGAGCAGGATTTGCAGGAGGGGAAAACTGGGGAGTAGGAAAGGTAGGATCCAGGCCTGGTCAGCAGCTCAGCAGCTCCCTGGGAACTCCACCCAGGCAGCCACGGGGAGGGGAAGGAAGGCCTTTATAGTTTCCGGCTCACATCTCAAGGCAGTCAGTCTGGGAAATGGCCTTGGTCCCCTGCCCTACCCTCGCATGGTTCTCCTGAGTCTCCCTTTAGCTGGGATGTGGGACTCCCAGTGGCTCTCACACCCTCATTCTCATCCCTCTCTCCTCCCTAATCCCTCCCCGGGGACCACACAGACCCACAGTCCCCTCAGGGAGGTCATAGTTTCTTCCCACATCTGTCCCAGGCCCTGCCTTACACTCTGGCTCAAGGCTATGGGGAAAGAAACTGGAGACAAAGGTGTCAACCCCAGCAGGGCCTGGGGAGAGAAGCAGCCTTGTACATCCTCACTCCAGTGGGACCTCAGTCCTCTGGCCACAGTATGCTCCGGGCTCTGGGCCAGCAGTCAGAGTGACACCTGAGCCCGGCTACAGAGATTACAGGCACGTTGAGTTCCTGGTCCTCCCTGAGTACACACACACGGAGGAGGAGGGCCGGGCAGTCAGGGTTCCTTATGGGCACTGAGGAGGGAGGGCCGAGGCTTGGGCAGGAGTCTGGGAAGGGGCGGGTGGGGTCTGCTCTCCCCAGGTGCCCTGGACTCTGTCCCTCCATGACTTATGGACAATGATTGACCTGAAGCCGTTCCAGGAAGTCTACTCGGGAGTCCTCACTGCCCACTTCCCTGTGGCCCTAAGGGATTCGAGCCTCTCCTTGAGAAGGTCCCTCATGTGGGTTCCTTCCCCTTCAGAGCAGAAACTCTGCAGGTGAGTCCCCAGCCTCGCTGCCCATGGGGATCTGGACGCCGGCCCCTAGCTCCTTCTCTCCTCAGAACCCCAGTCCCTTTTCCTCGCAGATTCTGGAAACAGGCTCCCTGCCGTTTCTCCCCTCAGGCCTCACCCTTCACAGGAACCCCAGGGGCCCTGTCCCTATTCCTCAAAGTACTCCAAGACCAGCTCCTGCTCCTAGCTCCTCACAGAGACCCCTAGGCAGGACCCCAGCCCCCTTTCCACAAAGACCTTCACCCCAACTCCTCACAGGGACGCCCAGCAGAACCCACTCCCTCTGCCACTTCTCCCGGAGAGCCTGGCAGGTGGAGGCCAGCCCACTCAGGGTCCCCTGACTCCTTAAGGGAGCCGGCAGGCTACAAGCAGCTTTCCCCATCAGGGACCCAGACTCCAGGCTGAACCTCCTCCTCCTTACAGGGACTCTAGCCTCACCCAGGCTCTGCAGCACAGTACACTCCCAGCCTCCAGCCCCATTCTGCTCAGGGCCCCAACCTGCCACCTTTCATCTCGGCTTTGTTTCCTACAGCCCTGCCCTTAGGGACCCAGAGTCCAAGCCTGAAATCTCTCCCTTCTCCCAAGGACCTCAGCCCCAACTCCTCAGAAGCACCTAGCTTCACTCCCCACGGGCTCTCCAGCAACAGCCCCAGCCCCCAAGCCCCATCCTCCTCCCAGGATCCTGACTCCCTCCCTCCATGGCTCCCGGTTCCCGGGCCCTCCCCTCAGGGACACAGGACTCTCCTTAGTTCCTCTACCTGGAGCCAGCCCTAGCCACCATTCCCGTAGCACCCGTCCTCCCCTCCCTCCACAGGGTCCTGGGCCTTGCCCGGGTCTCACCATAGGCTTCATCATCCTTGTCCTGCTGTTTTCCCCCCATGGTTCAGTCTCCAGAGTGATTGGAGCCCTGGAGACCTGGCGACTCACCTGCTGCCTGTCCCGCCCTCCTACACGTCACAGCCCCACCCCCGCCTGTGGTCCCCGACACACTCTAGTTCCTTCTTCTCAACTTTTGCCCAGTGGGTTGGGGAGCTGGAGCCTGGGACTGGGGCTCAGGGCTATTTCCCGGGGGCACTACGGACCACAGTGAACGACCTGGCATGCTCTGATAAGAAAACACTTTATAATCTCACAAGCTACCTTAACTGCCGTACGCTCACAACACGCTCCCGCCAAAGATTAAAGTGTGGAAATTGGACCTGTATTTTTTTTTTTGAGATGGAGTTTCACTCTTGTTGCCCAGGCTGGAGTGCAGTGGCTTGATCTTGGCTCACCGCAACCTCTGCCTCGTGCGTTCAGTGTTTCTGCCTCAGCCTCTCGAGTAGCTGGGATTACAGGTGCCCGTCACCACGCCCAGCAAGTTTTTTTGTATTTTGAGTATAGATGGGGTTTCACCATGTTGGCCAGGCTGGTCTTGAACTCCTGACCTCAGGTTTCTCCTGCCTCAGCCTCCCAAAGTGCTGGGATTATAGGCGTGTGCCACTGCGCCTGGGAAATGGGATCTTCATAGCGGGCCCCCACAACCCCCCACCTCCCCGCCCCACACTGGGCAGCCGTCACAGCAGCCACACCCATCCAGCCTGCTTCCCATCCTCTTCTGGCCTTGGACCCACATTCCCTCCAGCAGAGTGTGCTTTCTCCCCACCCCAACACAAAAATAGTTTATTACCAAACCCAACATTTATTGAGAACAAAAGGAACCAGTTGGCATAGAGGCCCGACTTCAATTCATCAAACTTCAACTGAGGATGGGAACAGGGGGGTGGCCAGCCCTGAAGTTGCCCTCCCAGGGAGGAACCAGCTCTGGGAGGGAGGGGCTGTCAGACCTCCAGGGCCTGGCTGGGATCTCTGGTCAGGAATGTGTGAAGGGGTGGTAGGGAGAAAAGATGGCAGCACCCCCAGGCAAGGGCTGCGAGCAGCTGGTGGCAGAGGAGGCGGCTGAGCTGTGGCCGTCCATGCTGGGGAGGGAGGGTGTGGTCCATTCTCATGTGTTGACAGGGGGCAAGGAGCCGAGCTCGGGCAGCAGCTCAGGGTGTGGGTCCAGGCGGGCCAGACGGCTCTGCTCCAGGGCAATGGCTTCGGCTGAGTGCTTGCACTTCTCAGAGCCACACTGGCAGGTGAAATATTTGCTTTTGATGTCCCAGAAGCGGTCGCCATAGTCAAACCTGTCAGAGGAAAACAGGAGCTTGTGGGAGCTGGACCCAGCCACCAAGAGCCCACCCGGAAGACCCTGTGGATCCTACTCCCTAAGAGGGACCCCGCATCCAACCTATCTTCCCCAGATGGGATCTGAGCCCTTGTCTGTTCTATGGACGTGCAGCATAAGTGCTGCCTGGGGACTTGTTAGAAATGCAGAATCCTGGGTCCCATTCCAGGCCTCCTGATTCAGAATCTCGCTGGGAGGCGCAGGACTGTTTCACCAAGTCTCACCAGAGATACTTATGTACACTGAAGTCTGAGAAGCTCTGCACTGCTCCAAGCCTGGACACCAGGTACACGCCAGCCTTCAGGTCCCAGGTTTGCTGCATCTCCCACCCTCTGGCAGAGCCCCTAGAGACCCCTAGAGTCTCACCCTAGCTCCTCCCCAGTCCGGATGTCTCGGGAACTGAAGAAGGCGATGCGTGGAAATCGCAGGTCTTGGTGCAGCATGAAGACCCGGACGGGAATGATGTTGGGGTCACATAGGTGGTTGATGAAGCGGCTGATGTTGCCATAGTAACGGGCATCAATGCAATACACCTCTCCATCCTGGGGTGGGGAGACGGCACTCTTCACATCTCCCCCCGCCCTGCTTCCCTGATCGCCCTCCCCACCCACTGACTCCCCAGTCCCTCATCCCCAGGTTTCCATTTACTGACTTCCCAGGAGCTCCTGAAAGCCAGCCCTGGGGAGCAGCAGGATAAGGGGGGTCTCCTGCTCACCTTGTTGTCCAAGTCGAAGAGGTAAGAATCATCCTCTCTCACATCAGCCTCAGCATCAGAGATCAGCTCCCCGACATACCTGTGGGACAGGAATCCATGGTTCTGAAGGTGAGTGTGGGCTACTAGGAGGCAGCTTAGGCCCCATCTCTCCTCACAAGCCTGTGGAATCTGGAATAGGCAGGGCTGGCAGGTGTGGGGAAGGGAAGGCCTGGAGTAGCAGTGGTGGGCAAGTGAAAGGGCAGCATTCCAGCCTCAACAGAGGAATCCTTCAGTCAGCACAGAGAGATCACAGGCTCTGTGGTTAAGGGGATTAGTGTGTAGGGGCAGTTGGCCTGGGTGGGGATGTTCAGGTTTGGATACAGAGAGGTTTGTGTACTAGGAGCCACCCGGCAGGAATGGGCGATATGGGACAGAAGAGGGGCCAGGACTGCAGGAAGAGCCAGAGGTACAGGAGCGGCAAGGAACTCAAGGCATGAGTCAGGGCAAGAGCACCCATATCTGGACACCAGAGGGAGGAGAGGAGCCGGCTATCTAAGGAGGGGCGAGCAGACACTGGGAGATTAAGACACATGGAGAGGACGTGGGGCGGGGAGTCACTGTCAAGAGACAGCTTCAGCAGAGCAGGAGGGCAAAGGCCGGTTTTGCCAGGGACAGGCAGTGAGTGGATGGTGGGGAAACTGAGGCCCAGCAGGAAAGGGCTGCTTGCTAGAGAAGTTGAGAGATGACATGATGGAGAGAAACTGGATGGTCTCTTGAACAGGCAAGTATGCTTAGAGGACTATCTTTTTTAAAGGCCAGAGGACAGTTGGGCGCGGTGGCTCAAGCCTGTAATTCCAGCATTTTGGGAGGCTGAGGCAGGCGGACCATCTGAGGTCAGGAGTTCGAGACCAGCCTGACTAACATGGTGAAACCCCGTTTCTACTAAAAATACAAAAAATTAGCCAGGTGTGGTGGCACGTGCCTGTAATCCCAGCTACTTGGGAGGCTGAGGCAGAAGAATCGCTGGAACCTGGGGAGGTGGAGACTGCAGTGAGTCAAGATTGTGCCACTGCACTCCAGCTTGGGCAACAAGAGTGAAACTCCGTCTCAAAAAATAAATAAAATAAAATAAAAAATAAAGGCCAAAGGAGACCAAGGTAAGACTGAGGGTCATGAGATGGGAGCCAAGAGAAAGGGGGGGATTACAGATGCTGGGCAGAGAACTGATGGAGAGGGACAGGCCCCTGAGGAGGTGGACAGAAAGGTAGCTGTTACCACCTCCACTCTACAGACAAGAAAAATAAGGCTCACAGAAGTTAAGTAACTTGGCCAAGGACATCCAGAAGCAGAAAGGGGCTCAAACCCAAGTCTGTTTGTCTCCCAAACTGGCACTTTCTCCAGCTAGGAAGGGCGAGGAGGGGGTAGAGGGGAAGGTAGAGGGTGGAGGTGTAGGGAGGGAAGACCTGTGGTCTGGGCAGAGTGGAGGCAGGTGCCATTCTCAGCTGCGGGGATGGGGGTCAGAGGAGGCTGGCTGCTCAACTGCAGGAATAGGGGTCAGAGGAGGCTGGCTAGAGAGTGGCCAGATGGAGACATGTGACTCCTCAGGGCAGGGGGATGAGAGGGAGGCCTAGCAGTCAGCAGTGGCCATGTATCTTCTTCCCACCAGGTGTCAAGGTGCTCCTGGTGACTTACTCGCAGATGAAGGTCCCCTGTGGGATGGTCTGCAGGGCGCGGACCCCCCAGCCCATTTTGGCTGTTCGGTAGAGCTGTAGTCGCACCCTGGGAGTAGGAGAGAGGGCGCTGTTGGGTGGAGGCCCTGGAAAAGCCCCAGGGGCAGGGAGGAAAGGGTGAGGTGGGGAGAGGGTGGGCTGTGGAGCAGGGCCTCACTTGATACCACTCTGTACGACCCGGTTCTTGCAGTTTCTCCAGCAGGAGCACGCCTGGTTACACTCGAAAATCAGCGGGGGCTCAATCTTGTTAAATTCCTGGAGCAATCGCCCATCCTAGGGTGCGGAGGGGAACACAGTGGTTTCACCTTGGGGGCCACCTCAGCTGCCCGCCCAGGAACCCCAAGACTCTACAGAAAAATCCACTGCTGAACCCAACCCAGAGACAGAGAAGATGGGGTTGGGGAGGTCACACAGGCTCTGAGATCCAAGAGCAGGAAATGCAGGAGCATCATCCCTGATTTGCATAGACCTGGGCACACGCCCATCGCCATCCCAGCCATGTCCCAGGATTCCCAGGCCTTGCCCCGTCCTCTCAGTCACTTCCCCCACAGGGTAGGTGAAGGACAAGGTCCCAGGGAGCTGGCCTGTTGGAGGCTGGCTCCTCTGAAGGAGGGGCCGGGTGTCTGTGGCCAAGGCAAGGGGCACGCACCTTGTCATACCAGCACCGGATGCTGAGCTGGCCGCACAGGCAGTTGGAGCTGGAGCAGTCGTCCACACACGTGCAGTGCTGGGGCGAGGAGGCAGGGGTCAGCTCAACCCCACGATAGGTCTGGGTTCCTCTACTCTCGGTGCCCCGACCCCCTAACCACTGTCCTCTCTTTGGGGTCCATGTGTTACAACAGTGGGTGGCGATGGTCCGAGGGTGATGGGGAATCAGTATGTTGCTCATGGTGATGTCCCCACGGCTACTGGGAGTTCATATGACACCTTTCTGTGACCCAGGAAAAGGTTCCCTCCCCTGGGGTGGATGCGACCCCACACCAGGGCTCCCTTTCAGCCAACCCTTCCTAGGCCAGGTGCCTTTGTTGGTTTGAAGCTTGTCTAACTGTACTTGGCAGCTCTTGGTGTCCTTTTGGGGAGGCCCCGGCCCCGTACTCACCTGCAGGTGGGTGATGTTGCGGTCAATGTTCATGGTGGACGTCTCACAGTTCTCCGAGATATACTTGTAATCCTCGGGGCAGGACTCCCCGTCCACGCCATTGACACAGGGAATGGGCACGTTCTCATAGCCCCGAGCCACGTCCCTGCAGAAGACGGGGAGAAGGTGATGGCAGGCTGGAACGGGGTGAGGAGCTACTCCAGGTACAGGGAGACAGTTGGGGAGGTTCCTGGGGCTGGGGGAAGGGGAGTAAGGTTGGCAGGTAAGATGCAGGACAGCCAGTTAACGCGGAATTTTTGATAAACAAGAAATAGCTTTTTAGTACACTATGTCCCAAAAATTACACAGGACATTCTCGCACTAAAAAAGTATGCATCTGTGCATCTGAAATTCCAGTTTAACGGGATATCTTCTATTTTTACTTGCTGTATCTGGCAACCCCAGTGGGGAGGGGGCCTGTGGGTGGTTCTGGGGATTCGGTGGTACATGGGGAGGGGTTGGGGAATGTTGTGATGATGCAATGGAGCCTGGGGAGGGTGGGTGGGGAGGTGGCCTTGGGTGCAGAGAGGGGCCCAGGGCTCACCGGCAGATGATCTTCTCCGTGCGGATGGCCCGATTTCCCACCCCGAGTCGGAGCTTGCGGTTGAGCTGAAGCGCAAACCACACGTCGGAGCGCTCGGGAGTCAGGTCCCATGCTGTGTCCCCCTCCTTGTTCCGCAGCTCAGGGTTGGCCCCACGTGACAGGAATAACCTGAAGAGGGGACAAGATGCCCAATGTGGGGTCTGAGGCTGCAAGAAGTGGGGGCAGGGGCATCAAGGGCGGGGCAGGGGCTCACAGCACGCAGTCATGGTAGCTCTCCCGGGCTGCGATGTGCAGGGGGGTGTCCCCATGGTAGTTGACAGCATGGAGGTCGCAGCGCGCATTCAGAAGGACTTCGGCGATGGCGGCGCTGCCCGTGAAGGAGGCCCAGTGCAGGCAGATGTTCTCCTCCTGTGGAGATAGGAGGGGAACAGATGAGGTGCAGGCAGCTGGGCCCTTGAATCCAGCCTCCACCTTGCTCAGGGGCCTGGGGCTGCCCTACCTCAACCAAACTCTCACTCACGTTGTCAGTGAGGGTGACGTCGGCGCCCCGCGTCAGTAGCATGCGGATCACCTCGATGTGCTTGTGCTCTGCAGCCCAGATGATGGGCGTCCACCCCCCACTGTCCTGTGGGTGGGAAGGGAGTGAGGGTGGGGGTGGCTGGGCCTGCTCACCAAAGCTGCAAATGGTCAAGATTGGCTGTGTGTGTGAATCCCAGCTCCACCATTCACGAGCTGTGGGACCCGGGGTAAGTCACTTAACGTCTCTGGGTCATAGTTTCTTCATCTAAAAAATGGGACTAGTAGTGCCTACTGCCTGATGCCGGAGAGAAAGTAAAGTGAGTAATTGTTCTCTTTCCAAAAAATACAGCCAGGAGCTGGTCATGGAGGCGCATGCCTGTAGTCCCAGCTACTCATGTGACTGAGATGGGAGTGTCGCTTGAGCCCAGGATTTCGAGAATGCAGTGAACTATGACTGTCTGTGAATTGCTACTGTACTTCAGCCTGGGTGACACAGCAAGACTCTGTCTCTTTTTTTTTTTTTTTTTTGAGACGGAGTCTGGCTCTGTCACCCAGGCTGGAGTGCAGTGGCGCGATCTCGGCTCACTGCAAGCTCCGCCTCCCGGGTTTACGCCATTCTCCTGCCTCAGCCTCCCGAGTAGCTGGGACTACAGGCGCCCGCCACCTCGCCCGGCTAGTTTTTTTGTATTTTTTAGTAGAGACAGGGTTTCACCGTGTTAGCCAGGATGGTCTCGATCTCCTGACCTCGTGATCCGCCCGTCTCGGCCTCCCAAAGTGCTGGGATTACAGGCTTGAGCCACCGCGCCCGGCCAACTCTGTCTCTTAAAACAAAAAACAAACAAAAATTTCCTCAGTCTGCCCACTCACAAGTCCTAGAAGCAGTGACCACCCAGTAATAATAAACACTCCGAGGTCCATAGACTATTCTCTAAAACATGTTTCTGGCCGGCGCAGTGGCCAGATCACGCCTGTAATCCCAGCACGCTGGGAGGCCGAGGTGGGTGGATCATGAGGTCAGGAGTTCAAGATCAGCCTGGCCAATATGGTGAAAACCCATCTCTACTAAAAATACAAAAATTAGCTGGGCACGGTGGCTGGTGCCTATAATCCCAGCTACTCAGGAGGCTGAGGCAAGAGAATCACTTGAACCCAGGAGGTGGAGGTTGCAGTGAGCCAAGATCACGCAATTGCACTCCAGCCTGGGCAACAGAGCGAGACTCCATCTCAAAAAAAAAAAAAAAAAAAAGAAAAAAAAAGTTTCCCATAAAGGAAGCAGAGTTTCTTAGAGAAATGGTGGATGCTGAGTCAGGGGCAGGAAATGTGCTGAAAGGTCAGGACGCTCTCAAAGGCCACTGGGCCACTGGGTCATGTCACGGCCACAGAGGCCTCTTGAAGGGGCTTCTCGTAGATAATGATGGAATAATTCAAAGACTGAGAAGAATCCCAATAAATGACGAAAACACATCCAATGTATGACAACCTGAGAGTTAAAAAAGCCTCACTGGACACTTTCAGAGATGAAGGCAGGAACTGATTATTCTGAAGCTTGATCAAGAGAAAGAAACAAGAAAAAGAAAAGAATGAAGAGAAATACAAAGGAGGAAGAAAGCAAGGGGGACAGACACAAGCGGCCTGAGGCAGAGTGAAAGGGCCAGAGGTCAGATGTAGAAAGGGGGCCCAAAGTCTGAGGCCGAGCCAAGGAACCCAGGCACCAGGGAGCCGGAGGAGCTGCGCTGGGTGGGCCACTGACCTGGGCGTTGACGTCCACCTGTCCTGTGCTCAGCAGCAGACTGACCATCTCCAAGTTCCCGATTTTGGCTGCGTGGTGGAGGCAGGTGGAGCCGTCCTCCTCCTGAGGGAGACATGGGCAAATGAGTCTCCGGCTGGCACCCCAAACCTGGTCCCTGACTCCGGGGCCACGCCCTGCTGCCTGCATGCACACCTTGCTATAGACACAGCCACCACGCTGCACCATGTAACGGGCCACCTCCAGGTGGTTGTTCACCACGGCCTCCATCAGTGGCGTCCGCTGCTGTTTGTCCACTGCGTTTATGTTGGCTCCAGCCTGTGAGGGGGCAGGAGGGCTGGCACCAGGGAGGCATGGGGCAGGGGAGGGGCCTAAGGGCCTGGTGAATGAGGCATGGGGCCGGGCCCGTGCTGACCTGCAGCAGCACATGGCAGATCTCCACGGAGCCCTTCTGGGCGGCTGCATGCAGGGGCGTGCGCTTGCTCTGCTGGTCGCTCTGGAAGTTGGGGTCCAGGTTGTCCACTGCGGGGAGAGCCCGCCACACCGGGAGAGGGAGGGACAAGTGGTAAGCAAGCTAGGGGGCAGGTGGCACTTCTTTCAGGAAGGCTTCTCAGAGCCCCAAGTTGGGTCAGGGCCCCTCCTGGCATTCTCTGGGCTTGCCTCCACCACGGCATTTATCAGAATAAGGAGTCAAAGGCATCAGCTCTGCCTGAATTCAAACCCTGCCTTGCTTCTCAGTACTGCTGTGCACTGTGCAAGGTCCCTAACCTCCCTGTGCAAGCCAAGGCTAACAAGTATAAGCACTCAGAACAGGACCCAGCACCTATGAGTCACCACCGTTCCCATCGTCACAGGTTATGTGTGTCTTTTCCCCACCACACTAAGTCCTTCAGGGCAAGGACTATATCCTTCATGACTACTCCTGGCCCTGTGCCCAGTGCCTGGTATATACATGGAACTTGGTCAAGGTCTGCTGAAGGAATAGGTGGCACTCACACAGCATCAGGATCACCTTCTGCAGCTCGCCCTGCTTCACGGACAGGTACAACTGCCGAGGGTGGAAACGGAGCTTCTTCCGCCTGCCAAGGGAGCACGGGAGTGGGGAGAGAAGGGGAGCTCCTCAGATTCCAGCATCAGCCTTGACACTGCTCCTCTGGCCTCAGCCCCAGTTACTGTGCCTGAACAACTCCCCACTCACCTCTCTGACTCCTGGATGACCAGGGCCTTTTCCAAGGCCTCCCGGCCTGGCCCCAGTGGCAGCCCCACGGCTGAAAGGCAGCCCCCATTGGGCAGGGTCAGGGAGGGCCCTGAGCTGTCGATGGTGTCAGCCAGGGGATCGCAGGGTGGGCGCCGGGGCTCCCCATGCCCTCGCATCCGGGCGCTGTGGAAGAAGGAGCTCATGTCCAGGAACAATAGTGATGGGGCAGGGAACAGACAGTAGAGAAGGGGGAGGCCAGTACCTGGGCTGAGAAGTGTCTGCTCTCCCGGGGGCATCCTGGGACAGGGGTGGGGGTGCAGGAGCTGCAGCACCAGCCGGTGGGGTCACCCCATCACCCCGGGGGATGGTCACTTCTTGAGCTTCAGAAGCATCCTCCCCACAGTGGGGACAGAAGACCATCCCATTCAGCTGAGACACACAGGCCTTGTGGAAGCGGTGGGCCACACGGAAGTCAGGGTGGCATTCCAGGAAGGTGCCCTGGGAGCAGGGAAACGACATGGTCAGGTTGCCGGGGCCCCCTCTGCCATGGGGCATTCTACCTGTCTGCCCCACTGGTCACTCACCGCCGTGCAGAAGTAGCCGCAGCCCGGGCAGCAGTGGTGTTTGACCATGCGGGCGCGGTGGGTCTCACAGAGCACCATCAGGGCCACACGGCTGGATGGCCTCATGGTCTCCCGCTTGAGGATGGCGGCATTGCAGCCTGACAGCTGTGCGTGGTGAGGATGGGTGAGAAGAAAGGGTGAGGCTGGGGCCCGGGACTGGACGCCCTGGCACCTCTCCCACCAGCCCATGGCCCCACCTCTCCGTCCACACTCTCGGTGGCCATGCACTTGTGCCCCGCCCTCTCGCTGATACGGTCGATTTTGGGTGCCTCCATGCGGCAGCTGCACAGGGGCAACTCCTCAAACCCTCGCTCTGTCTCCAGCGAAGATGTGTCATTGGACACCCCTTGGACGGAGAAAAAGAGGAGCTGAGGGAGGCCCTGAACTTCACCCATTGGGACCCCTGGTGGGTCCTGTCACTCCCTCCCTACCTCACCCCCATGCCCCAGAACCCCTAAAGCCTGGCCATGGACACCCCGGCTCTGGCGTGGTTCCCCTCCTTCCCTTTCCCTCCTGCCCTGAGGTTGCCCCCTAGTGGCTCCCTGTCCCGGCAATTGGCAATTACCAGCGTGGTTGGGGGAGAGGGTCCCCTCGCTGGGCAGCTCCAGGGACCCCAGAGGGACCTCCATGTACTCACTGGGGCCTGAGGAGCCCACACCATTCACTCCTGACACAGAGACAGAGAGAGTGAGAGTGCGAGCTCACAGGTGCCTGGACGCGTGGGTACATGCAGGTGGACATGCGAGAGCGTGTGTGTGCGTGCACACACTCTGGGGGCTGGGCGGGGGCTGGAGGAGGGCACCCAAAAGCAGCAGAGCCTCCTTACCTCGTGGCTCCTTGGCCCGCGGAGGCTCCCGCTTGCGCCGTTTCCGAGATGGCTTCACCCATGGGCTGTCTTTTCGCCACTTCTTCTTGGCCTTGCGCCGGCCACTGGAACCACTCTGGGAAGGGGGAGGAGGAGGAGTTACGAACCCTCACCCCAAGGGGGCCCCCCCAACACCTTCAGGACCAGACCACCAGCCCCACAGTCTCCCACTCCTCTGGAGATATCAGCCTCCGTCTCTTACCCTATCTGACTGATTCCCTGACTCCTCATCTTCCTCTTCTTCTTCCTCTTCCTCCTCCTCTTCCTCCTCTTCTTCTTCCTCCTCTTCTTCCTCCTCCTCTTCACTTAGTTGTTCAGTTAGAGCTTCAACTTCAGACTGGGAGAGAGGCAGAACAGGACATATCCAATCCCCAGGACTCAGACAATGAGATAGATTAAAAAAACCACCACCACCATTGCCCCCCGCCACTACCCACGGATGGCTGCTGGGGAAGATGAGTGTGGGTAGGAGAGGAGAAAAAGGGCCACATAAAGAGAGGGTGCATGGACTATTACACAGTAGTGAAAAAGGTGCCACAGTTATAGACAGCAATGTACACAGATCTTGGTAATGTGACATTAAATTAAAAAACAAAAAACAAGTACCAGAAGATAAACATAGTTTGATCCCCCTTTTATGATGTTCATAAACAGGCAAGACCACCAATGGTTGCTAAAAACACTAGACATGAAGCTCATGAGAAATTTTATATGAAAGGTTCAGGCTGCCATCACCTGAACCCACTGGTCAATCTTATCACTAAGAAAAATGACCAGATGAGATGTTCCATGCATCCTGATGTGATGTGGCCAGAAGCACTTGCACCCACTGTCAAGTCTTCTTGGCACCTGAAGTCGATTACGCCTCTAGATCTACCAGTTTACAAGAAATATGGGCAGAGAGGATGTGTCAATCTCTACCCAAACAGCCAACGTCATACAGAATGTGAAAAATTCTATACAACTGACCTGGTTTGACAAATAAATGGCAAGAAAAAAATGTCTTTCTTATTTATTTATTGAGTTTCGCTCTTGTTGCCCAGGCTGCAGTGCAATAGTGTGATCTCAGCTCACTGCAACCTCCACCTCTGGGTTCAAGCAATTCCCCTGCCTCAGCCTCCCAAGTAGCTGGGATTACAGGTGCCTGCGACCACACCCAGCTAAGTTTTGTATTTTTATTAGGGATGGGTTTTCACCATGTTGGCCAGGCTGGTCTCCTGACCTCAGGTGACCCACCTGCCTCCCAAAGTGCTGGGATTACAAGCGTGAACCACCACGCCTGGCCAGAAATTTTTTTTTTAGAAGATGGGGAAACCAGGCAGGTGTGGTGGCTCATGCTTGTAATTCCAGTGCTTTGGGAGGCTGAGGTGGGCAGATCACAAGATCAGGAGTTTGAGACCAGCCTGGCCAACATAGTGAAATCCTGTCTCTACTAAAAATATGAAAAATGAGCTGGGTGTGGTGGCGGGTGCCTGTAATTCCAGCTACTTGGGAGACTGAGACAGGAGAATTGCTTGAACTCAGGAGGCGGAGCTTGCAGTGAGCCAAGATCGTGCCACTGCACTCCAGCCTGGGCCACAGTGTGAGACTCCATCTCAAAACACAAAAACAAACAAACAAACAAACAAACAAAAAGAAGATGGGGAAACCTAAATACCAAGAGAGACCTAAGACAAATTTTTTTTTTTTTTGAGATGGTATTTTGCTCTTGTTGCCCAGGCTGGAGTGCAATGGCACGATCTTGGCTCACTGCAACCTCCGCCTTCCAGGTTCAAGTGATTCTCCTGCCTTAGCCTCCTGAGTAGCTGGGATTACAGGCATGCACCACCACGCCCAGCTAATTTTGTATTTTTTTCAGTAGAGACAGGGTTTCTCCATGTTGGTCAGGCTGGTCTCGAACTCCTGACCTCATGTGATCCGCCCGCCTCGGCCTCCCAAAGTGCTGGGATTACAGGCGTGAGTCACCACGCCCGGCCGACCTAAGACAAATGTTAATCAAATCAAGGTGCGGGCCTCATTTGGATCTTGACAAAAACCCATTTATGAGAGCTGAGGAAATGTGAAGACTGACAGGATATTTGATGGTATTAAGAAATCAGTAGGCCGGGCGCGGTGGCTCAAGCCTGTAATCCCAGCACTTTGGGAGGCCGAGACGGGCGGATCACGAGGTCAGGAGATCGAGACCATCCTGGCTAAAACGGTGAAACCCCGTCTCTACTAAAAAATACAAAAAACTAGCCGGGCGAGGTGGCAGGCGCCTGTAGTCCCAGCTACTCGGGAGGCTGAGGCAGGAGAATGGCGTGAACCCGGGAGGCGGAGCTTGCAGTGAGCTGAGATCCGGCCACTGCACTCCAGCCTGGGCAACAGAGCAAGACTCCGTCTCAAAAAAAAAAAAAAAAAAAAAAGAAATCAGTAATTTTTTTTAGGTGTGAAAACAGTAGTGTAGTGATGTTGAACGACAAAAAGAGGCCTTATATTTATATATATATATATGGAAATACATTTAGGTAAAATGATACAAGGTCTGGGACTTGCTTTAAAATAACCTAGTACGTGTGTGTGTTGGGAGAAGTACAGATGGGTCAAGATGGGCTGTGTACTGATAATGGCTGGAGCTGTGTGATGGGTACACGGGGATTTCCTATTCTACTCTTTTGATAATGCTTGCAAGTTTTCATGATAAAACGTTAAATAAAAGGCAAAACTAGACAGACTAAACATTCTACTGTGTAGGCAAACATAAGATAAAACCAGACAAAGAGCAACGAATAAGCAAATAAATGACAATGGAATGCTTTTGAATTTTATATAAACAGTATAATGTATGTTTAAAAAAAGTGCTCTCTGGTCATTTCCTTTTTTGTTTTCTTTTTTTAAACAGTACATGTTTGTTTAATGATCATTTCATTAGCTGATAAAAAAAAAAATCGTAAATCCAATGTGCAGGGTGGTGGCCACCTTTGTGGATGAAATGGGCAGAGCGTACATTGAAAATGAGTTGCAGTTGGGTGCGGTGGCTCACGCCTGTAATCCCAACCCTTTGGGAGGCCGACATGGGTGGATCAACTAAAGTCAGGAGTTAGAGACCAGCCTGGCCCACAAGGGGAAACCCCGTCTCTACTAAAAATACAAAAATTATCCGGGCGTGGTGGTGGGCGCCTGTAATCCCAGCGACTTGGGAGGCTGAGGCAGGAGAATTGCTTTAACCCTGGAGGCAGAGGTTGCAGTGAGCCCAGATTGTGATATTGCACTCCAGCCTGGGAGACAGAGCAAGACTCTGTCTCCCCCTCCCAAAAAAAGGAGTTACAGACAGCATGGGGCAATGACTTAGTGGATGTTCAGAGGTAAAAAGGACAGAAAGGAGAAAAACAGGGAACAAGGAAGACTGGACAGTAAACCCCAGCCCTGGGGGAGCACTGGTGGGGAGGGCGGACCAGCTCTGCCTCACCTTGCTGTCGGAGTCCACGCGCTCATCCACAGAGTAGGAATCATAGTAGAGACTGAAGTCATCACCCACCACCGTCTCCCACTCCTCCAGGGACCCGGAGTCCCCTTTCGCCAGGGTCACTTCTGAACGCCGGGCAGAACCTAACTCCTCCGACTAGAAAAAGATCAGAAAAATTGAGGCCACTGACACCCTGCCCATTTCTATTGAGGATGGGATGCAGACCCACTTCTGAGCCTCCCTCAGAGCAGCCCCCCGGGGTAGAGGCTCTGCCTCTGCTGCTCACCAGGCCACCTCCTGAGTTCAGCTTCCTCCTTTTGGCCACATCTGGAAGAAGAGAGAGAATGGTGTGGGGTCTATCACTGAAACCTTCAGAACAGGCCACATCAAGCCACCGGGGGTGGGGTATAGGACTGACCTGAGGTCACCTTTCCCAGTGAGTGGACATCGTCACTCATGCGGAAATGCTGTACTTCAGGGGGCCGCTTCTCAGGGACCGGGGGCTGCGGGCCGAGAGGGAGCACACTGAGGGTCAGAGAGCACCTACAGTTTTGCCTGGGTTAGCCTGGAGCCCCAGGCGGGGGTGGGATAGTGAGCCACACCTCCAAATGCCATGTGAGGCTCCAGTAGCCACAAAGTGGCAACCATGGGTGCTATTTCCTCAGAGGAAGAGTGTCAAGCACACTAACACTCACTTATCTCTGCAACTATGCAGAGCAGGCCCTTTTCCATTTTACAGATGAGAAAACAAAGCTGAACAAAGTTAAAAGTCCTTTTATATGTGGCCATGTACACAGCAGGACCATTCACAACAGCTGAGTGCGAAGCAACGCAAGTGCCACTGACAGATGAATGGATAAGCAAAATGTGGCATTTATACGCAATGGAATGACATTCAGCCATTAAAAGGAAAGATATACTTTTTTTAAGAGATAAGGTCTCATTATGTTACCCAGGCTGGAGTGCAGTGGCATGACCATGGCTCACTTCGGCCTCGAACTGGGCTCGAGCCATCCTCCTGCCTCTGCTTCCTGGGAAGCTGGGATTACAGGCACATGTCACAATGCCCAACTAATGTTTTCTTAATTTTTTTTTGGTAGAAAAGAGGTCTTGCCATTTTGCCCAGGCTGGTCTTGAACTCCTGGTGTCAAGCGATCCTCCCCAGAAAGTACAGGATTACAGGTGTGAGTCACTGGGCCTGGCCTTTGAAAAATTCTTTTAAACTGCTTTTAGAGATGGCGTCTTGGTACGCTGCCCAGGTGAAAGGAAAGAAATTCTGACATGCTACAACATAGATGAACCTTAAGGACATTATGCTAAGTGAAATAAGCCAGTCACAAAAGGATAAATACTGTATGATTATACTTAGATGAGGTACTTAGTCAAATTTATAGAGAAAGAAAGGACAATGGTCCTTGCCAAGGGCTAGGGGGTGGAGGGAATGGAGAACTACTTTTTAATGGATACAAAGTTTCAGTTTTACAAGATGAGTTATGGTGACTGATGACTGCACATGATGGAAGTATTTAATACCATTAAATTATACACTTAAAAATGTTTTTTATTTTATTTTTTAATTTTTAGATGGAGTCTTACTCTGTCGCCTATGCTGGAGTGCAGTGGCGCGATCTCAGCTCACTGCAGCCTCCACCTCCCAGGTTTAAGCATTTCTCTCACCTCTGCCTCCCGAGTAGCTGGAACTACAGGAACACGCCACCATGCCCTGCTAATTTTTGTATTTTTTTTTAGACGGAGTTTTGCTCTTGTTGTCCAGGCTGGAGTGCAATGGCAGGATCTCGGCTAACTACAACCTCCGCCTCCTGGGTTCAACCCATTCTCCTGCCTCAGCCTCCCAAGTAGCGGGGGGTTATAGTCATGTACCACCATGCTCGGTTCATTTTGTTTTTTTTTTGAGATGGAGTCTCGCTCTGTCGCCCAGGCTGGAGTGCAGTGGCCGGATCTCAGCTCACTGCAAGCTCCGCCTCCCGGGTTCATGCCATTCTCCTGCCTCAGCCTCCCGAGCAGCTGGGACTACAGGCGCCTGCCACCTCGCTTGGCTAGTTTTTTTTTGTATTTTTTAGTAGAGATGGGGTTTCACCATGTTAGCCAGGATGGTCTCGATCTTCTGACCTCGTGATCCACCCGTCTCGGCCTCCCAAAGTGCTGGGATTACAGGCGTGAGCCACCCCACCCGGCCATAATTTTGTATTTTTAATAGAGATGGGGTTTCACCATGTTTGTCAGGCTGGTCTCAAACTCCTGCCCTCAGGTGATACACCTGCCTCGGCCTCCCAAAGTGCTGGAATTACAGGCGTGAGCCACCCGGCCTGGCCTAATTTTTGTATTTTTAGTAGAGACAGGGCTTCACTATGTTGGCCAGGCTGATCTCGAACTCCTGACTTCAGGTAATCCTCCCACCTCGGCCTCCAAAGTGCTGGGATTACAGGCGTGAGCCACTGCGCACGGCCTAAAAATGTTTTTTAGATGGTAAATTTTATGTGACACCAGTCCCCTCTTATCCAGTTTATCAGCAGTGATGGTGGCATATTGTTAGAATTCTGCTATTTTATTTTGAGTCTCGCTCTGTTGCCCAGGTTGAACTGCAGTGGCACAATCTTGGCTCACTGCAAGTGATTCTCCTGCTTCAGCCTCTCGAGTAGCTGGGATTACAGGCACACGCCACCATGCCTGGCCAATTTATTATTATCATTATTATTTTAGTTAGAGACAGGGTTTGGCCATGTTGACCAGGCTGGTCTCGAACTCCTGACCTCAAGTGATTGCTGGCCTTGGCCTCTGAAAGTGTTGAGATTATAGGCAAGTCACGCCCAGCCTATTGTTATAATCATGCTATTATGTTATTGTTGTTAATCTCTCACTGTACCTAATTTATAAATTCAATTTTTCTTTTCTTCCCTATTTTTTACAAAATGAACTGCAACTATAAAAATTAACGTTTATCATAGTGAGAAAGGAAAAGTAGCTCATAGCAATCTGTGCTATGCGAAGCAGGCAAAATTTATCAGGCTCAGAGAGAAGTGAGTATGGAACCTAATTAGGGCCTATGCCTGGAGGCAACTGCTTAAAGGCATTTTGTATCTGACTAGGGTGCTGCTTTACCCATTATCTTCATGTGCATAGTATCTGTGAGACAAAGAACAATGTATAGCAGATCAATAGCTTGTTATTCTAATGTAAACTTCTGGTAAACAATTTAGGAACTGCCTCTTCTTTTCCTTTATGTTTTATTTTTTCAATATTTTAAAAAATTTTTATCTTTTTTCTTTTTTTTCTTTTTGTGGCTCCTTCCAGAGCAGGGCTAACTCCTAGGCAGTGTGCCCAGAGTCAGCCTGTTTTTTTTCAATATCTTCATGTCATCCAATCTTCTTTTCCTTTAAAAACCTACTTGTGGGCTGGTTGTGGTGGCTTGCACCTGTAATCCCAGCACTTTGCGAGGCCAAAGCAGGAAGACTGCGGAAGCCCAGCAGTTTGAGACCAGCCCAGGCAACATAGTGAAACTGTCTTCAAAACCAAAACACAACAAACAAACAAACAAACAAACAACCCTATTTGTAACCGCTGCTAATCAGAGTGTATTTTCAGGGCAACTTGAATCTTTGCTCCTGAAGGCTGTCCTCAAAACCTGCCCAAATATATTCTACTTAATGTTAAGTTTCCTCAGTTTTTTTCTTTAGGTCAACAATTGGTATGACCCAGTAACCCTAGAACTTGGTCATAAAGCTTCTGGGCCTCTGGGGCCCTTGCCACTTCCCTCCTCTATTATTTCTGTGGCCCTCATCTCCTTTCCCACTGGGATTCCCATGAAAAACTTTACAAATAGAGCAGTGACAGTTGAGTTCCCCAAGGGCTTGCTTTGAGGTAGAAAGGAAGAGTGGTTTGAAATTCCCTTACCTTGTCATTATCATAAGAGTAATTAAGACATTAACTATATAATTGACTCTTTAACATCAAACTCTCACCACCCAAGAATGTAAACTGCAGAAAGATAAGAACCTGTCTGTTGGTTCACAAATTAAGCACAGCCTAATATTTGATACACAGTAGCCCCTCGTTTAAACATGTGAATGAGTAAATGGAGTAGAAGCCTTAAATGAAACTGTAAAAGAGCTCTCACCAAAGGTTTATGGTTGATTATCCTATCTCTCCCATCCCACTCACCTGTCCATTTCCTGGTTTGGACATGGTTTTGCGGGCTCGGTGGACCTTGGGCTGTCCCTCTGGGCTAGTGGTGGCTGGAGGGGGTTCAGGCCCTGCTGCTGCAGCTCCCTGGGCTCCCGGCATACTCAGCAGCCTCATAGCCAAACTCTGGACAGATGGAGGTGATTTTCCCGCCCCTGTCATTGACATCTTGGCCCGGCTAGGACACGAACCCCCCTTGCTGGGGGAAGAGGGGAATGACTTTGTGGCATGGCCTAAAAAACAGGCAAGTAGAAGGCAAGATAAGAAGGAAAGCAGAGTCAGAAATTTCCCACCCACCCCCCAGGCTACCCAGCCTCTCACCCAGCAGGATCCGGCCCCCATGGAGGTCCCCATCTCCCTCAAGATTCTCGGATTCATCCCCAATGAGTGGTGTAGCCCCTACAGGGGTGTCAGCCCCCTCATCGCCAACAGTGACAGTGACAGAGGCTGGAGATGAGGGGCCAGCAGGCTCCAGGGAGTCGGGGGTGGCCTTGGGCAGGGTCTCTTCACTACCAGGGGTGTCCCCCAAAGAGCCATGAACTGTAGAGGAAGAGAAAAAGTTCAGAGCTAAGGGCTCCGGAGATCCTGTGTCTAGGGAAGGTGACGGTCCAATTGGGGCCCGTTTTAGCTGCACTCACCTCTCTCGGTGGCTCCTCTGGTTTCCTTCTCCAGCAGCAGCGCCCCCATCTCAGCGGGGGCCTCCCCCTGGGAGGGGAGACAAGGGACAGGAGGGCTGGTCAGCCCAGTAGAGAGTTGGGGGGTCCAGGATGCCTGGGCCCTGGGAAGAGAGAGTAGGCTCCGGGGCCTACCTCTTCCTCTATGGGGCCCCCCTCTTCCGCGGCCTCGGCTGCCCGGAGGGGCCGCACGACCCCTCCCCCGGGCCCGCATCAACCCCCTCCCTCTCGGTAGACCCCGCATCTCTGGGGCCGAGAGAAGAGGAGGGGGAGGGGGCGGGGCCTCCGTGCCCCGGCCCCGCCCCCTCCTCCCGGCTGCACGCGCCGCTCCCCCTTTGTCCCCCAGGCCGCGGGGACCCCGGGCACCAACCCCTCCAGCACCCGCTGCCCCCCAGCCCGGTGGACGGCCCCTCGTGCCCCTCACGCGTGCTCCTGGGGCCCCGGCGCCCGCCGCCCACTCAGGGGCAGCCGGCGGCTGCACGCGCGCCTCCGTGCCCACTCCCCCCACCTCCCACCCCCTGGTCCCCTCATCCGCCCCCGGTGCTGGCCCCCCGGATTGCTGGAAGTCCCGCCCGGGCCCCCCGGCCCCGTTGCACCCCCGGAGCATTGCACGGGCGCGCGCTTCCCCCGGGCGCGCGCGCGGGCATGCACCCGCCTCTCCCCCTCCCCTTCCGCACCTCGGCGGCCGCCGCCGCTGCAGCTCCCGCCGCCGCCGCCATCGCCGCTTGCGCGGGGGGCCGAGCCGGCGCGCGGCCGCCCCGGGTCACGTGGGCGAGGGAGGGAGGGCGAGGAGGAGCCTTAAAGGAGCCGCTACACGCTTTCTGGCCATTTTCCCCTGACAGCGGCTTCGGAGATGGCTGTGACTGTCCTAAGCTGGGAGCTGCAAGGGAGAATTCCTGTCATTCCTGGCCTCAGCTCTGCAGGGACCGAGGGCGAGGCACGCCTGGGCCTAGGTGTGGCGTCTCTGTCCCCATCTGGTTTTAGGTAACAAGCGGAGCTTCTGAACCTCCCGGCTCTCGGCAGCGGCTGTATTTCCTCTGGCCTGCTTGGGCTTTTCCCGCCTCTGGTTGCTTTTCTGCCTTTCTAGTTTTTGGGTTACCAGATAGAAGGCTCGGCCTCAGTTTTGGCCTCGCCTTTCTAACCAGCAAGAAGAGGGCGATAGGGACGCGGAGGACACCTTTGTTCTTGGCTGCTTCTAGCATATTGCTTCATGTCCCCTGGAGCAGCGTGCCCTTTTGAAAACCTGTGGCAAAATGTCTCTTCTGTTTATATCAGGCGTGTTACACCTCCACACGCATTAGGGATCCAGGTAAGCCCAGCGGCCCGAACGTCATTACTGACTGGTGACACTGCAGTAAGTAAACCTTTTTTGCCGAACACTTCATAAGCACAGTCAGGTACTCCGTGGGTCATAGCCCAGCGGACACTTTAAGTATAAATGATGTACACCAAGATAGACAACCTCGATAGCTGTATTTAGGGTACCATCCTTTTAGGTATTACGTTTTGGTCGAGTTAGAAAATATCTGTATGATTTCACACGCAGTATTTGACACAGGCAGGTGGGGCACCTGAGGCCAATTCAAGGCCTTCTGGGAACTGTAGTTCTCTTTGGTTAACTATTCCAGAGCTTTCTGGGAATTGTAGTTTTTCCCTGCACCTTAATCCAAACTTAGCTTTTTTTTTTTTTTTTTTTAGCTTTCCTGAAGACATGAACCATTTACCCCAGACAAAATATGACCAACACAGATTCCTGCTTACAATTTCCGTGGGCAGGTTGGCCACCTGTAGCTCATCCCTAGCACTGATCTAAGTCCCTCAAATAGAGTTCATGTGCATCCCCACGACTGCCATCACTTGTACCGTGAAGTACCTGGCTAAGTGTTGAGATAGCAGAACTGATGGAAGGCTGGGGGCGGGGACTTGGGGGAGTCCCTGACCAGAGGAGCTCACTTGTCACACTCCTCTCCTATGTTTAGGGCTGGGCTCCTTCAGGCAAGGGACATGCATGAGTTGTGACCTCCAGGTATTAATGCAGCATCACAGGGAGAGGCTGTCTAGGGCAGGATAGTCAGGTACAGGCAGTTGCCAGAGTGTAAAGAAAAAAAAAGTTTGTTTTTTTTTTTTGTTTTTTTATTTTGTGGAAAACAAAAGCAGAAAAACTAAAACCCCAAACTCCAGAAAAAATCCTAAAAAATATGTTTTTTCTTAAAAAATACTGTATGTCTCTACTCCTCTCCCTCCCTCCCAAGAGCCCTTCTTGTGTTCTTTCTTTTCTAAGTGCCCTACCCCCCCACCCCCATGACTATCCATTGTTCTTGCTATTGTACCCCCACTTCCCAATATCTACCCAGGATGCGCACCCCATGTTCTCTTACCTGGCGTCTTACTTTGTTCTCCCTCAAATTTCAGCAAGCCTCATACTCGCAGTCCCATTTCCCCAGCATGCAAGAACTGTCTCCCCCTTCCTTTTCTGGGACTCAATAATCTTTTCCCCTACCACTCCCTCACCCCAGGTCTATTCTAAGCAGGAGCATGTCCTCCTGCCAAATTCCCTCCCTGTACCCACCCACCCACCCACCCTTCTTATCTGGAGAAATGTCAGAACCTTTCCCTGGGCAGCCTTAGCCAGGAATAAAACATTTTTGTCTTCCCTTGTTCTATAGGACCCTTTTCCCTCCCTCCACATACACATGCACCTCTAAGAGAAGGAAATCTTTCTCTGGGACCCCGTATTTCCCTGGCCTACTCCAAGAACCCTGTCCCCAGCTCCAGCTTCTTGCACTCTGAAGAGCAACAGTCTTCTCTCCAAGGAATCATCTTCCCTCTTTCAGGATGTGTGCATCTGCTCAGCCTCCTACTCTTACCTTTCTGCCCCAGACCCCCCCACCCCCCAATTCTCCTGGGCCAAAGAGCCCTTTTCCCACCCAGCCCAGGGACCCCAGCCTCCTGGCCTCCACGCCTGCGCGGCTAGCGGATGAGGACGTTGATCTCGGCCACACTGGCCTCCAGCACGTTCTCGGCCGTGGTCTTGCCGTGTTGCTCCTTGAGGTGCCGCCTAATGGCAGGCTTGTGGGCGAAGCGCACGTCGCAGTAGGAGCAGCGGTAGGGCCGCGCTCCCGAGTGCAGGTTGAGGTGGTCGTGCAGGGTGGACTTCTGTGTGAAGCACTTGCCGCAGATGCCGCACGAGTGTGACTTGACACCACGATGCACGTTCATGTGGCGGTTGAGGTTGCTGCTGTGGTTGAACTGCTTGCCACAGCGAGGGCACATGAAGATGAAGTGCTGCGCCCGCATGTGGAAGACCAGCTTCTCCACGCCCTGGAACACTTCCGGGCACTTGGTGCATTTGATGTTCTTTAAGGGGTTTCCACCCGAGAATCCCCCAGGCAGGGGTCCCCGGCTGCCCCCCGCCCCCAGGCTGCCCCCCGCCCCCCGGGCAGCCATGGCCACCGCTGCTGCTTCCACCAGGCCCGAGGTGGCCCCCACGCTGGCCCGGCCTCCAGGAATCAACAGCAGGCCCTCCCCTTCTGCGTCCTCGGACAGGCTATAGCAGGCCTTCACCACACCCTGTGGTGGGGCTACAGTGCTGGGGGGCACGCTGCTCTGGGCCAGCTCCCCAAGGTGGCCACCCACGGAGCCTCCAATGCCCAGACCCCCTCCCAGGCCTCCAGGGGGTTTGAGCCGGTGTGCCACCTCCAGGGCCGACTCCACCTTGACGATGCAGATGTCAGACACGTCCTCATCCTCATCCTCATCCTCTTCCTCCGCTTTCAGCTCCAAGTCCTCATCCAGTGGGAACTCCAGCTTCACTGGCCGCAGGAGTGGAGGGGGTAGAGGAGGTGGGGGTGGGGGCTTCGGGGCTGGCTTTGGGGTCCTGGCTGGAGGAAGGAGGGACTTGGTGGCGCTTACGCTGCTCACAAGGCTAGCCTCACTGACCCCATCCTCTTTGAGGCCTATTTTGGGCTCAATGAACTGGCTGAGAGCATTCCGGCATTTCTCCACCACGTGCTCCATCTGCAGGTAGGAGGCGGCTGTCAGGTAGTTGACGATGTCCCTAACAGCGAATTCCAGGGCGCCCGTGTAGCAGGAGAGGAGCAGGTCGGCCACGATGCGTGCACTGTGCATCAGGGAGACCTGCAGCTCTGAGCTGGGGTTCAGCAGGAACTGGTCCCGCAGGAACGGTGAGCAGGCGGCCAAGATGACCTTGTGGCCTCGAAACTTGAGGCTGTCAGCCACAATGGTCACGTCGCAGAACCGCTCCTCTGCTCGGAGCTGGTTCATGTTCCGTAGCGTAGCGGCCTCGTGGCCAGGCAGCTGGAAGCGCAGGACTTCCACCCCAGAGGCCATTGTGGCGGGGGTGGGCAACCCTGGTTGGGAAGGAAACCGGTCAGAGACAAAGGTCTCTGGCTCTCCGAAGCCAAGGCTCCAGGACCCTCGCCCCCATTCTTGCCCAGCCCCCCGGCATCCGATCTCCCGGTCTTCAGATCTCTTCCTCAGTTTCCCCAACCCTGGGGAGGCGCTGTCCCTCTGAGAGGAGGGAGGCGTGGTTCTCGGGGGCGGGGCAGCGGCGTCCACACCCCCCAGCCCAGCAGCCCGCTAGGATGGGGCGAGCCCGCGCGCCCACGGTGGAAGGACGGAGAAAAGGGGGGGCAGAGGCCTGGGGCTCTGGACGCCGAGGTGGCCCCGGTTGCAGACTCTTCTCACCCCGCCCCCTTTACCGGCTGCCTCATTCCTCCGCCCCCCCTTACACGTTTGCACGCGCTTTTCACGTCCTCCCCCCGCCGCCTGCACGCACCGTGCACGCCCTGCCCCCACGCTCAGAGCTCCGTGGCACGCCCCCCCAGCCCCACGACCCTGAGTGCACGCTCCTCTCACCTGGCCCGGTTCCGCGCGCTGTTTTTTTTATCCCCTATTTTCCCCACCCCCCCGGGGCCTGCAGCGCCCCCCACACACGGGCAGGGCCTGGGCAGCGCGCAGGCGCGGGGGTGCACGGGGCGCGCGCGCGGGGCCGGCTCCGCGTGGGCGTAAGGGGGGAGGGGCGGGGGCGGCTCGCGCCGTGTGTTCCAGGCCCCGCGCGCGCGGCGGCGGCGTCGGCTAGGACTCGGGGAGGAGGAAGAGGGGAGGGAATTAAAGGAGCAGGATCCCCCCTTCCCGACCCCCCTTTCTTCACCAGCACCCCCACGCGGTTAAAGGGCCGGACGGCCTTGCCTCCTCTTTGGCCGGGATTATTTGTCCGCCAGAGCGGAAATACGTTCCACACCCCCCTCTTTCTCGCTCCCCCTCCTCTGTGCCTCCAGGCCCCGCGGCCAGTCTGCGCGTGCGTGCCAAGTGCCGCGCGGAGGCCCGCTCACTCGGGCCCGCCCCCCAATCCCGGCTGCCCGTGGCGCTACCCGCTCCGCGTCCCCGCGCGCCCCGCCTGCGCCGCATCCCGCAGCGCGCGCGCGCGCACCCGTTCTCTAGGCTGCCGGCGCTGTCACCTGCTCCCAGGGGTGGTGCCTCTCCGGTCCAGCTGTGCAGAGCGCTGCCCTGGGTGCATCAGCGGCACCTCTCAGGGGCCCAACCGACCTGTGGCCCCTGTTGGTAGGTATTGCCCACGCCTGCCTCCGCTGCTGAGTGTGTTCACAGTGGCTCCAGCCACATTTCCAGGCTTTTCAACTCTTGTAAAGCTAGTAACCGCCTCAGCCCTTCAGGCCTGAAATATGATTTCACTTGCCACAAAACCAGACGATCCAGTGCCCTCAGCTCTCCTCCACTCCATGTCAGTCCTTTAAAATCACACCCGCACTCCCCTCCATTCTCAGGATTAATCCTAACTTCTTGCCAAGACAGTCGCCCTCCACTTGTGCTATCTGTGACCTTGCCCATTTCACCTTTAGTATATAATTAACCCTAGGACTAATTTTAATGATGTGATTTATGTTAGTATGATTCTACTCTAATCTTCCACTGCACCATCCCCCTTATTCCTCACCTCTCCTCCAGACTGAAAATGTCCAGCTCTAAACAAAACTTCCCTTCAACACTGCGCCCGGGCCTTCTCTTTCTCTTGTCTCTTTCAGACTAAGTTACGGTCTCCACAGCTTCAGCGACAGCATTTAGGAGCATCTTGAAGGCTGCTCCCTTCTCTTTCCCTTCTTCTCACCTGATACTTTCACTCACTTCCCCACCTATCCAAGTCTGTGTGAAGATGCCACTGTTTCCTGCCAATTGGATTTCTTTTTTACGTCCTTCAGGAGAATAGTGCGTTTTCCTTACGTTTCAATTCTGATGAAGTTTCTTATAATGTGTTCAATATCTGGTTTCCCCATGAGACTATAAACTTCTTGGTTGCAGGAATTATGTTGTGGGTCATGTTTTGCAAAACAACTACAACAACAAAAAAATCATGCAATAGGGCGGGTGTGGTGGCTCACGCCTGTAATCCCAGCACTGTGGGAGGCCAAGGCAGGTGGATCATTTGAGGTCGGGAGTTCGAGACCAGCCTGGCCAACATGGTGAAACCCTGTCTCTACTAAATATACAAAAATTAGCCGGACGCGGTGGCAGGTGCCTGTAATCCCAGCTACTGGGGAGGCTGAGGCAGGAGAATCGCTTGAACCTGGGAGGTGGAGATTTCAGTGAGCCTAGATTGCGCCATTACACTCCAGCCTGGGAGACAGAGCAAGACTCCTTGAAACAAAACAAAACAAAAAACCAAAAAAGGTCATGCAACAAATGATTGTTGAAGTAATTCCTCTTTGGCTCAGCCAGCATCCACCCATAAAAAGTTTGTGCTTGAGCTGAAACTGAATTCTTGAACTCAAGGGATGCTGTTTGGCAGGAGGGCGGAGGCAGCGTAGACAGCGTTTAGGTGGTACCTTGACTCTTTGCCTTTTTCTTTTAAATTATCTGATTTTTATGCTTGCACCCAGTTCCTTCTGTGGAATCTAAAAGTCTGTTCTAAACTGCTCTCTTTGTAGTTAGGCCATGTAGATTTGAGGAAGAACACATGATTTTGTGTCAGACGCACCTAGGCTTAAAGCCACATTCCTAGGAGTTTCTGAGCCTACTCTGGCTCAGAAGGCTGCCAGATTCACAAATCATTTTTAAAAAATAAAAGCCATATTCCTGTACTAACTGAGGCCCTTTGGGCAAGTTACTTAATTCTCTGAATCACAGTGTCCTTATCTCTGTCTCCCCCGCCCATCCTTAGTTCATCTGAAAGCATTTTTATCTTGAAGGCCCTGATGCCTCACAGGGCTAGTGTGAGGTTTAAATAAGCCTGGCATGCAGTAGATGCTGAGTAAACAATGGCTCTGTTTCCCTTTTCCTAATTTGGGAGATGTACTGTGAAATTTTCAAAAGAATTTTAATTAAGTATTTATTTAGCTGAAGTTTTGCTCTTGTCACCTAGGCTGGAGTGCAATGGCATGATCTTGGCTCACTGCAACCTCTGCCTCCCAGGTTCAAGCGATTCTCCTGCCTCAGCCTCCCAAGTAGCTGGGATTACAGGCGCCCACCACCATACCCAGCTAATTTTTGTATTTTTAGTAGAGATGGGGTTTCACCATGTTGGCCAGACTGGTCTCAAACTCCTGACCTCAGGTGATCTGCCTGGCTCAGCCTCCCAAAGTGTTGGGATTATAGGCATGAGCCACTGTGCCTGACCCAAAATAACTTTAAAACTTCTGTTTTTCTCTCTCATCTCTTCTTTTCCTCATTGCCAAACTTCTCAGAAGAACAGTTCACATTTCATTGAGAGCAGAAATACATAAAGCTGTCAAGTTAAGAATTAGAGTTGGTAAAATTTTGTTTCCTATCCCTTTCTTGCTACTTTTCCTTTCTGGGAATGTGGATGGGACAGGGGGCCTAATCTCAGTCCATGGCTTAAGACAGGTAGTCCTTGGTGGCAGGTGGAGTTGAGAGCCAATGAATCCTTCAGGTGTCCAGCCCACCCAGTTACAGCTCTGCATAAAGACAAGCAGAGGTGCACAAGCTGTCATTTAGATCCTTGTCCCTTCTTCACCAACGTCTGCCAGTATAAAACCAGGGGCTCTCCTGTCCTTAGCTTGCAGTACAAATGCCTTGGTGTGGTGTCAAGAACAGATACATTTAGGAGATACATGTAGGATTCTTGGGTCAGGCTCATTCCTATAATCCCAGCACTTTGGGAGGCCAAGGCAGGAGGATCCCTTGAGCCCAGGAGTTTGAGACCAGTCTGGGCAACATAGCAAGACCTCATCTCTACAAATAATAAGAAAATTAGGAGGGCATGATGGTGTGCATGTGCTTGTGATCCCAGCTACACGAGAGGCTGAGGTGGGAGGACTGCTTAAGCCCAGGCAGTTGAGGCTGCAGTGACCCATGATAGTGCCACTGTACTCCAGCCTGGGCAACAGAGTAAGACCCTGTCTTTAAAAAAAAAAAAAAATTAGGATTCTTAGTGAGCTTTAGAAATAAAATCTGGGCTGGGCACTGTGGCTCATGCCTGTAATCCCAGCACTTTGGGAGGCTGAGGTGGGAGGATCACTTGAGGCCAGGAGTTTGAGACCGGCCTGGGCAACAAAGCAAGACACCTGTCTCGAAAATAATAAAATAACAAATAAAAGTAAATATATTTTTAAAAGGAAACAAAATTTAACTAGGGATGCAAGGAACAACTAGGAGACAGAAGGTCCAGGTTGCAGTCCATCTTCAAGTCATCAAGGCTCCCCAGGTTTCAGTATTCTCTTTAACAAAATGGAGGGATTACTCTCTGAAGTATTTGCCAGTCCTATGAGTCCATAACAGCTTACTTTGAAAAGGGGTGTGTATGTTTGTCGGCGTGTCTGAGAGAAACTAGCTCACAGCTTAGAGCACTGCCCTTGGCTACTCATAGAGGTAAGGAGTGGCCTTGGTAATCCAAAACTGTAGCAAACATCAGACATTTCTCTGAGACATTCAAAGTATTTTAGGCTGTGGGCTTAGTTTTTACAACGATGCTTACACACACTAGAATAACCATATTCCCTGAGCAACCTATAGAAAAGGAAGAGGTAAGTCAGTCTGGACTTTTAAATCCATAGGCTGATGAAACCGTCTTGCATTACAACAAAACCTCCAACTTCTTTCTCTTTCTCCTTTGATCTGCACTCAGCTCTGCCCTCAGTGCAGGAACCCTGGTGAAAACTGCAGGAAGTTTTGGCAATGTTGGAAGGGGCTCACTGCTTGGGGAAAGAAGCCATATGAAAACAAAGTGCCTGCACCACTCCCATCCATCTGCAAAACCACTTTTTCTGAACTCCCATCCATCCCCTTGACTGCTCCTCAATGCTGGCTCCTCCTTCCTCGGAGCTCATTATCCCTAGCTCTTCGGAGCCCTCTCCCAGCCTCAACCTGCCTCCAGACAAGCTCTTCCCTCCCTCTCCTACCTCAGAGGGAATTTACTCCCTGCAGCCCACCACCTTTGCCATCGTCCAAGTCCTCCACACACCCTTGCTGACTCTGCCCAGCTCCAGGTCTCTCTGGGGAAATGGAGGCAGATTCTCCCAGCACCTTGTGAATTCCAGACAGAAAAAGACTCTTCCACTTCTCGCCAAACATTGTATCCTCTGAGCCTCACCAAGTCTGCTCTGCTACCCTCTGTCATCCTTGCTGCTTGAGCAACTGATTTTCGGGCCTGTGATACCTGGATCAGGTTGTCCTCCCCAGGCCTGCCTGTGTCCCTGCAAATGACCTAATCCGTATCCCAAGTTTCTAAAAAAATTGTTCATTTTATTTATTTATTTATTTATTTTAATTTTTTTTTTTTTTGAGACGGAGTCTTGCTCTGTCACCCAGGCTGGAGTGCAGTGGCCGGATCTCAGCTCACTGCAAGCTCCGCCTCCCGGGTTTACGCCATTCTCCTGCCTCAGCCTCCCGAGTAGCTGGGACTACAGGCGCCCGCCACCTCGCCCGGCTATTTTTTTGTATTTTTTTAGTAGAGACGGGGTTTCACCGTGTTAGCCGGGATCGTCTCTCGATCTCCTGACCTCGTGATCCGCCCATCTCGGCCTCCCAAAGTGCTGGGATTACAGGCTTGAGCCACCGCGCCCGGCCCATTTTATTTTATTTTTTTCATAGAGTCATTCGTGAGAGCAGAAATACAAAAAGCTGTCAAGTTAGGAATTAGAGTTTGTAGGACCGGGTGCAGTGGCTCACACCTGTAATCGCAGCACTTTGGGAGGCTGAGGTGGCCGGATCATTTGAGGTCAGAAGTTCGAGAGCAGCCTGGCCAACATGGTGAAACCCGGTCTCTACTAAAAATACAAAACAAAACAAAACAAAACAAAAATTACCTGGGCGTGGTGGTGCATACTTGTAATCCCAGCTACTCAGGAGAATCGCTTGAACCTGGGAGGCGGAGGTTGTAGTGAGTTGAGATCACGCCACTGCACTCCAGCCTGGGCAACAAGAGTGAAACTCCGTCTTAAAAAAAAAAAAAAAAAGAAAGGAAAGAAATAGAGTTTGTAAAATTTTGTTTACAAACTCAAAATTCAAAGTTCAAAATTCAAAATGTAGTTTTGTTCAAAATTCAAAAAGTATAAGTACAATTCGAAATTCAAATTATAAAGTTTTGTTCAAAATTTAAAATGTATAAGAGGGTACAAGGGTGGGTATGGTGGCTCATGCCTGTAAACTCAGCACTTTTGGGAAGCCAAGGGAAGAGGATCACTTGAAACCAGCCTGGGCAACAAGGCAAAACCCAGTCTCAGCAAAAAAAAAAAAAAAAAAAAAAGCTGCGGGAAGTGGTGCAGCCTGTGGTCACAGCTATTCACGAGGCTGAGGTGGGAGGACTGCTTCAGCCCGGGGAGGAGAAGGCTGCATTGAGCCTTGTTTGTACTGCTGCACTCCAGCTTGGGTGACAGTGCAAGACCCTGTTAAAAAAAAATGTGGTTTCTATTGCTCAGGCTGGAGTACAGTGGTGCAAGCCAGGCTCACTGCAGCCTCGACTTCCCTGGGCTATTTTTTTTTTTTTTTTTTTTAGACGGAGTCTTGCTCTGTTGCCAGGCTGGGATACAGTGGCACAATCTCGGCTCACTGCAACCTCCATCTCCGAGGTTCAACCGATTCTCCTGCCTCAGCCTCCGGAGTAGCTGGGACTACAGGCGCACGCTACCACTCCTGGCTAATTTTTTTTTTGCTCCTGTTGCCCAGGCTGGAGTGCAGTGGTGTGATCTCAGCTCACTGCAACCTTTGCCTTCCGGGTTCAAGCAATTCTCCTGCCTCAGCCTCCTGAGTAGCTAGGATTATAGGCGTCTGCCCCCACGCCCAGCTAATTTTTTGTATTTTTAGTAGAGATGGGGTTTCATCATGTTGGCCAGGCTGGTCTCGAACTCCTGACCTCGTGATCCGCCCACCTCGGCCTCCCAAAGTGCTGGGATTACAGGCGTGAGCCAGCGCAACCAGACTTTTTTTTTTTTAATTAAAAGTGGCAAGACTGGGTCTTTCTATGTTGCCCAGGTTGATCTTGAATTCTTGGGTTTAAGTGATACTCCCGCCTTGGCCTCCAAAAGTGTTGAGACTACAGGTATGAGCCACCGTGCTTGGCCCAGATAAATCTTTTATAAAAGTTAGAGTCAATGGATACAGCAAATTTCATTGTTGTCTTATTTGTTGGCCGGGCGCAGTGACTCACTCCTGTAATCCCAGCACTTTGGGAGGCTGAGGTGGGCAGATCACCTGAGGTCAGGAGTTCGAGGCTAGCCTGGGCCAACATGGTGAAACCTGATCTCCACAAAAACACAAAAATTAGCTGGATGTGGTAGGGATGCCTGTAATCCCAGCTACTCGGGAGGCTGAGGCAGAAGAATCGCTTGAACCCGGGAGATGGAGGTTGTAATGAGCCGAGATTGCACCACTGCATTCCAGCCTGGGCGACAGAGTGAGATTTCATCTCAAAAAAAAAAAAAAAAAAAATTGTCACAGACATCCCAACCTTCAGCAACCACTACCCTAATCAGTCAGCAGCTATCGATATCAAAATAAAATCCTCCACGAGCAAAAATATTACAACTCACTGAAGACTCAGATGACTGTTAGCATTTTTTACCAATAAAGTATTTTAAAATTAAGATTACATACATTGTTTTTAAACATATGCTATTGCACACTGAATAGACTACAGTACAGTATAAACATAACTTGTGTGCAAAAAGTCGTTGATATGACTGACTTTATTGAGGTGATCTGGAACCAAGCCCAAAATATCTCTGAGGTATGACCGTGTATACTTCACTTGCTTATTGTAATAGTTTCAGTATCTGTGCAGTTGTAGGTGTTCCCAGACAGTTTAGTTTTGTCTGTTTGACCATCACACAGATGCATCATACTGTACATGTTCTGGGGCTGGCCTTTTCACTCAACATTATGGTTTTATTGACTTGTGTAGCTGTAATTCATTCATTGTTTTTTAATTGATGCTTATAATACTAGAATTTGTTTGTATACCTATTTTCAGTTCTTTTGGGTATATACCTAGGAGTGGAACTGCTGGATTATGTGGCAATTATATGTTAAATTTTAAATTTTTTTTATTATTATTTTTTAGACAGGGTCTCTGTTGACCAGACTGGAATGCGGTAGTGTGATCTTGGCTCACTGCAACCTCCGTCTCCCAGGCTCAAGCAATCCTTCAGCCTTAGCCTCCTGAGTAGCTAGGACTACAAGTGTGCACCGCCACGCCTGGCTAATTTTTGTATTTTTGTAGAAACAGGGTTTCACCATGTTGCCCAGGTTGCTTTGAAACTCCTGAGCTCAAGGGATCCGCCTCCCTTGGCTTCCCAAAGTGTTGAGATTATAGGCGTTAGCAACGGCACCTGCCCCCGACCTTTTTTTTTTTTCGTAGAGATGAAGTCTTGCTGTGTTTCCCAGGCTGGTCTCGAACTCCTAGGCTCAAGCAATCCTCCACCCTTAGCTTCCCAAATTCCTCTCAGCCTGGGATCACAGACATGAGCCACTGTGTCCACCCTATATGTTAAACCTTTCGAGGCACTGCCAAACTGTTTTCCACAGCAGCTGCACCATTTTATGTTCCCACCAGGACATTGTACATAAGCTTCAATTTCTCCATATCCTTGGCAACAGTTGTTATTTTCTGTTTTTTTTTTTAAATAGACATTCTAGTTGATATGAAGTCGTACTCATTATAGTTTTATTTTCATTGACTTAATGACTAATGATGTTGAGCATTTTTTCATGTCCTTGTTGACCATTTGTGTGTCTTCTCTGGAGAAATATCTATTCAAGTTCTTTGCTCATTTTTTTTTTTTTTTTGACAGGGTCTCACTCTGTTGCCCAGGCTGGAATGCACAATCATGACTCACTGCAGCCTTGACCTCCCCGGGCACAGGCAATCCTCCCACCTCTGCCTCTAGAGTAGCTAGGACTACAGGCACATGCCATCACGCCCAGCTAATTTTTGTTACTTTTTGTAGAGACAGGGTTTTGCCATGTTGCTCAGGCTTAGAAGGCTTTAAAGCACAAAATTAATTACATTAGGATAATATCTTGGGGGTAGAAATAGAAGTGTGAAAATAAGAATTTAGAAGAAATAGAACAATGTGAAATTTCTGACTGTTAAAGAAGATTACAATAACATACTTTAAAAGTGAATCATGGGCCCAGCATGGTGGCTCACATCTATAATCCCAGCACTTTGGGAGGCCGAGGCAGGTGAATCATTTGAGGTCAGGAATTCAAGACCAGCCTGGCCAACATGGGGCAACCCCGTCTCTACTAAAAATACAAAAATTAGCGGGGCGTGGTGGCTTGTGCCTGTAATCCCAGCTACTCGGGAGGCTGAGGGAAGAGAATCTCTTGAACCTGGGAGGCAGAAGTTGCAGTGAGCCGAAATCGTGCCACTGCACTCCAGCCTGGGCGACAGAGCAAGACTCTGTCTTAAAAATAAAATAAAAAATAAATAAATAAAATGAATTGGGCTGGGTGTGGTGGCTCATGCCTGCAATCCCAGCACTTTGGGAGGCTGAAGAGGGTGGATCACCTGAAGTCAGGAGTTCAAGACCAGCCTGAGCAACAAGGTGAAACCCTGTCTCTACTAAAAATACAAAAATTAGCCAGATGTGGTGGCGGGCGCCTGTAATGCCAGCTACTTGGGAGGCTGAGGCAGGAGAATCGCTTGAACCTGGGAGGCAGAGCTTGCAGTGAGCTAAGATGGCGTAACTGCATTCCAGCCTGGGAGACGGAGTGAGACTGGTGTCTCAAAAAATAAACAAATGAATAAAATAAAATAAAATGAATCATGAAGGGAATGGTTAAAAAGTGAAATAACACTTTTTAAAAAAGATCCATGTTTACAACGCACTGGAAATGGCATTCTTTTGCAACTAAACATTTGGGGAAGGTTTTAGATAGCAGCATAAAAACATGCAAAGGGTACATAATTTGCAAAATTCTTTTAATGTGAGCAAGAGGGTTTGAAGATTAAATGCTTCTCGAAATCAGCATGAACATGAGTCATCTGGAGTTTTAATTTGGAGTCTGAGTCAGTAGGTCTGGGTGGGGCCTGAGATTCTACGTTTCTTTCTTTCTTTCTTCTTTTTTTGAGATAGTCTCGCTCTGTTGCCCAGGCTGGAGTGCAGTGGCACACTGCAGCCTCCGCCTCCCCGGTTCAAGCAATTCTCTTGCCACAGTCTCCCAAGTAGCTGGGACTACAGGCACGTGCCACCACGCCTGGCTAATTTTTGTATTTTTAGTAGAGATGAGGTTTCACCATGTTACCCAGGCTGGTCTCGAACTCCTGACCTCAGGTGATCTGCCCACCTCAGCCTCCCAACGTGCTGAGATTACAGGCATGAGCCACCATGCCCGGCCCCTTTTTATTTTTTCAATTTGAGACCAGGTCTCGCTACGTTGCCGAGACTGGTCTTGAACTCCTGGGCTCAAGCGATCCACCCGCTGCAGTCTCTCAAAGTGCTGGGATTACAGGCGTGAGCCACTGTGCCTGGCCAGATTCTGCATTTCTACAAGCTCCTGCTGATGCTGATGCTGTCGGTCTGTGGACCACAGTCTGAGTAGCAAGTATCCACATATTCCTAAGAGTGGAGTTGCTGGATGTTGAGGTCTGCACCTGTTCAGCTTCCCTGATAATGCCAAACTATTTTCTGAAGCAGTTGTACACCAGCCATGAGACTGTTGCTTCTTGGGAAAAAAGATTTAACGACTTCAAATCTAATGGATATTATTCAGTGCTCATCTCACTTGAGCTTTCTGCAGTCTGTGACATACTTGACCACACTGTTTGATCCACTACTTTTCCCTGGTTTCCATGACACTCCTGTATCCAGGCTCCCTTCCTTCTATAATTTCAGTCTGTTCTATAAACCCTCAGTCCTTTCCTGTCTTGACCTTTTCCTCTGTTGATGCCTTTGGCCTTCTTGGCCTTTATCTCATTCTCTCTGGGTGGTACCATGTGTTCTTTAGAGATTGGTTACCAGGCCGGGCGCAGTGGCTCATGCCTGTAATTCCAGCACTTTGGGAGGCTGAGGCAGGTGGATCGCCTTTGGGAGGGTTCGAGACCAGTGTGGCCAACATGGTGAAATCCTGTCTCTACTAAAAATACAAAAACTTAACCAGGTGTGATGGTGTGTGCCTGTAATCCCAGCTACTCAGGAGGCTGAGGCAGGAGAATCGCCTGAACCTGGGAGGCAGAGGCTGCAGTGAGCCGAGATAGTGTCACTACACTCCAACCTGAGTGATGGAGTGAGACTCCATTTCAAAAAGAAAAAAAAAAAAAAAAAGAGAGATTGGTTACCACATTGATGACTCTGTGATGGTTAATTTTTTTTTTTTTTTTTTGAGACGGAGTCTCACTCTGTCGCCCAGGCTGGAGTGCAGTGGCGCAATCTGGGCTCACTGCTAGCTCCGCCTGCCGGGTTCATTCCGTTCTCCTGCCTCAGCCTGCCGAGTAGCTGGGACTGCAGGTGCTCACCACCACGCCCGGCTAATTTTTTGTATTTTTAGTAGAGACGGGGTTTCACTGTGTTAGCCAGGATGGTCTCGATCTCCTGACCTCGTGATCCACCCGTCTCGGCCTCCCAAAGTGCTGGGATTACAGGCATGAGCCACCGCGCCCGGCCTGATGGTTAATTTTATGTGTGAGGCCAAGGGCGGTGGCTCACACCTGTAATCCCAGCAGTTTAGGAGGGCAAGGTGGGAGGATTACTTGAGCCCAGGACTTCAAGACCACTCTGGGTAAGATGGTGAAACCCTATTTCTACAAAAAAAAAAGGTGTCATTTTTCAAGGCTATGGTGCCCTTGGGCACTATATATATTATCTTAATGAGATAGACGCTCACTATGTTCTCCAGGCTGGGCTCGAACTCTCAGGCTCAAGTGATCCTACTGCCTCAGCCTCCTGGGTATCTGGGACTACGAGCATGCCACCATGCCTGACTGAAGTCTGGCTACTTCGATGAAGGCATTTTGTAGGTAACATTAACATCTTGGCTGGGCACAGTGGCTCACGCCTGTAATTGCAGCACTTGAGAGGCCAAGGTGGGCGGATCATCTGATGTCAGGAGTTTGCGACCAGCCTGGCCAACATGGTGAACCGCTATCTCTACTAAAAATACAAAAATTAGCCGGGCATGGTGGCGGGCGCCTGTAATCCCAGCTGCTTGGGAGGCTGAGGCACAAGAATCATTTGAACCTGAAAGGCAGAGGTTACAGTGAGCCGAGATTGCACCATTGCACTCCCGTCTGGGCAAGTCAGGGCAACAAGAGCAAAACTCCGTCTCAAAAAAATAAAACAAAATGAAACAAAGGCATTGACATCTATACTCACTTGACGTTAAGTAAAGGAGGTTACTTTTTTTTTTTTTTTTTTGAGACAGAGTCTCATTCTATCACCCACGCTGGAGTGTAGTGGTGTGATCTTGGCTCACTGCAACCTCCGCCTCCTGGGTGTAAGTGATTCTCTTGCCTCAGGCTCCCGTGTAGCTGGGACTACAGGCACGTGTCACCGCACCCAGCTCATTTTTGTATTTTTAGTAGAGACAGGGTTTCACTATGTTGGCCAGGCTGGTCTTGAACTCGTGACCTCAGATAATCCACCCACCTTGGCCTCCCAAAGTGCTGGAATTACAGGCATGAGCCACTGTGCCTGGCCCCCTTTTTTTTTTTTTTTTTTTTTTGATGGAATCTCGCTCTGTCACCCAGGCTGGAGTGCAGTGGCACGATCTCGGCTCACTGCAACCTCCGATCCAACTCCCTGGTTCAAGTGATTCTCCTGCCTCAGCCTCCCAAGTAGCTGCAATTACAGGCATGTGCCACCATGCCCAGCTAAGTTTTGTATTCACTGTGTTTCACCATGTTGGCCAGGAAGGTCTTGATCTCCTGACCTTGTGATCTGCCCACCTCAGCCTCTCAAAGTGCTGGGATTACAGACATGAGCCACTGTGCCCAGCCAGGATATTACTCTTTTTTTTTTTTTTTTTTTTGAGACGGAGTCTTGCTGTGTTGCCCAGGCTGGACTGCAGTGGCCGGATCTCAGCTTACTGCAAGCTCCACCTCCCGGGTTTACGCCATTCTCCTGCCTCAGCCTCCCGAGCAGCCGGGACTACAGGCGCCCGCCACCTCGCCTGGCTAGATTTTTTGTATTTTTTAGTAGAGACGGGGTTTCACCGTGTTAGCCAGGATGGTCTCGATCTCCTGACCTCGTGATCCGCCCGTCTCGGCCTCCCAAAGTGCTGGGATTACAGGCTTGAGCCACCGCGCCCGGCCCAGGATATTACTCTTAATAATGTGGCCTAAAGAGCAAAGACTAAGGTTTCCCAGAGAAGGAATTCTGCCTCAAGGCTGTCACATAGAAATCCTGCTGAGTTTCCAGCCTGCTGGCCTGCTGTTTGAATTTTGGACTAGGTTGGCTCCTGCCACGGCATGAGCCAATTCCTTAAAATGCATCTCGTTGTGTGTGTATATCCTGTTGGTTCTGTTTCTCTGGACAATCCTGACTGATGCAGACTCCCATATTCTATGCCCAGCCAGAGCTGTGCCCCTGTTTCCAGTCTGGAATTTCCATCTTCTCCAGGTGTGCTAAAGGTACTTAAGACGCAGTATGTCCTGGACAGAATTTGTTCTTTTTCTCCCCAAACTTGTTTCTCTTCCTACAGTCACAAGTAGTGGTGCCACCATCAATCCTATCACCTAAGCTAACACTTGAGATTCAACATAGACTCCCTTCCCCCTTCATCCCTCCTATATACTTGGCCAGCAAATCCTTTACCCATCAATTTAATAAACATATGAGTACCTATTATGTTCCAACAGCGAGCTAGTGCTGATGGCAAAAGGAGAGTAAGACACATTTCCTCCCCTCAAGAAGACTATAGTTTGCTGGTCACGGTGGCTCATGCCTGTAATCCCAGCACTTTGGGAGGCCGAGGCGGGTGGATCATGAGGTCAGGAGTTCGAGACCAGCCTGGCCAATATGGTGAAACCCCGTCTCTACTAAAAATACAAAAATTAGCTGGGTGTGGTGGCATATTCCTGTAGTCCCGGCTACTTGGGAGGCTGAGGCAGAAGAATTGCTTGAACCTAGGAGGCAGAGGTTGCAGTGAGCTGAGATCGTGCCACTGCACTCCAGCCTGGGCAACAAAGCAAGACTCTATCTCAAAAAAAAAAAAAAAAAAAAAAGAAGAAGAAGAACACTACAGTTAATGAATAAGCAATCGGCCAGGCGCAGTGGCTCATGCCTGTAATCCCAGCACTATGGGAGGCTGAGACGGGCGGATCACGAGTTCAGGAGATTGAGACCATCCTGGCTAACATGGTGCAACCCCGTCTCTACTAAAAATACAAAAAAATTAGCCGGGCATGGTGGCGGGCACCTGTAGTCCCAGTTACTTGAGAGGCTGAGGCAGGAGAATGGTGTGAACCCAGGAGGTAGAGCTTGCAATGAGCCGAGATCATGCCACTGCACTCCAGCCTGGGCAACTGAGCGAGACTCTGTCTCAAAAAAAAAAAAAAATTAACAAGCAATCATGGTGCAATGTGATAAGACACCCGGGTGTTCTGAGAGTCCAGAGGAGGGCTCAGGGGCCCCGCGGTCTATGCCTCAACATTGGTGCTGGCTTTCCCTTCCCCATTTCTGTGCTTGCTTTTAGCCCCTAGTGTCTTGCCAGGACTCTAAATGTCTCTTAACTGGTCTTCCAGCCCCTACGTACTGATTCCAGAATAATATTTCTGAAATGCAAATCAAATCATATCACTTCCTTGTCCAAAATTCCATATAGCAAATCGCCATATACACTGTAAATGCTGTTTCCTCCATAGGGCATTCTCTCCTTCCTCCCTGGTCTAGTGTCATTGTGGCCTCCCTTCCCTCCCCAAGCCCTGAAAGGTCCTGAACTCCTCGCAGTTCCTTTAATGTGCTCTGGGCTTTCATTGCTCACCCGGATGCTTGCCTCTCTTCCTTGTCAGGTAAACACTCATCTTTTAAGGCTATCTCAAGTTCCTTGATGAAACTTTTCTGAGCCTCTAGAGAGACCTAATATTCCCCTGTTTGTGTCCCTGTGAACTTTATATGGACTCCTATCTCAGCTTGTATCAGTCAGGATGGCTACGTCATGCTGCAGTAACAACCCTGGAATCTCAGTAGCTTAACACAACAGTTTTATTTCTCACTATTGCTGTCTGGTGGGTCAGTAGGAGTGGTGGTGGAGTCTCTGATCATCATAGTCACTCAGGCATCCAGATCACAGGAAGCTCCATCAAAAGAGGCTGCTGGAGTGTCTTGTGTTACATTGGCAGTTAAATACTTGTGCCTGACAGTAACAACACATGTGACTTCTGCTCTTATTTCACTGGCCAAAGCAAGCCAGTTAGGCCTCTTGCAGTGGCCTAACTTCAAGAGGGCTGAGAAATTCCATCCTATCATGTGCCTGGAAGGCAGAAAATGGGAAAATTCGTGAAGAGCCTCAACGCCTGCCTCAACTCGGTGTAGCGCTGACTGGCTCACATATCTCTCTCCCACTGGACAGTGGGGGAACCAAACATGTCACAGGGTCCCTGCCCTTCGGCAGTTTGTGATCCAGGGATATGGAGAGACCAGTATATCGATGGATTATAACTCTGTGTTAATGTTACAGTCTGGGTTTGCTGGCATGGAAGGAGTTTGTGGAAGAAGGGCAGTAGTTTATAGGGAGAGGAGGATGGAAAGGGATGATCTTAATTTTGGTGACCTTGAGAGCAGAGCTGGAGACAGGACTTGGGCATAAGTAGTTAATTTAGGTGATCCCAGAAAGCAGAAGCCAGGCTATAGGGAGTGTGAGATCCTGAAGAAGGAAAGGCCAGTTTAAGAGAATGATGTTGGCCAGGTGCGGTGGCTCATGCCTGTAATCCTAGCACTTTGGGAGGCTGAGTGGGCGGATCACCTGTGGTCAGGAGTTCGAGACGAGCCTGGCGAACATGATGAAACCCCGTCTCTACTAAAAATACAAAAATTAACCTGGCATGGTGGCGTGTGCCTGTAATCCCAGCTATTTGGGAGGCTGAGGCAGGAGAATTGCTTGAACCTGGGAGGCGGAGGTTGTAGTGAGCAGAGATTGCATCATTGCACTCCAGCCTGGGAAACAGAGCGAGACTCCATCTCAAAAAAAGGAGTGATGTCCAAGGTCAGGAGATCGAGACCACGGTGAAACCCCGTCTCTACTAAAAATACAAAAAATTAGCCGGGCGCGGTGGCGGGTGCCTGTAGTCCCAGCTACTCAGGAGGCTGAGGCAGGAGAATGGCGTAAACCCAGGAGGCGGAGCTTGCAGTGAGCCGAGATCGCGCCACTGCACTCCAGCCTGGGCGACAGAGCGAGACTCCGTCTCAAACAAAACAAAACAAAACAAAACAAAAAAGAGTGATGTCACTGTTGTGTGCAGTGTGGTTCGATTCCACCAGCCCTCCTGAGGAGAGAGCTGAATGTCTCCAGACGTTTTCCACTCGAAGGACAGAAGGCAGGAGCATCTGTCTACTGCTTCCCACTCTGTAATGTTGCAGGTTGACGCTGGGGCATTAGTTCCCTGCCTTTTTTTTTTTTTTTTTTCCTGAGATGGAGTTCTGCTCTTTTTGCCCAGGCTGGAGTGCAATGGCACGATCTCGGCTCACTGCAACCTCCACCTCCCAGGTTCAAGCGATTCTGGTGCCTCAGCCTCCTGAGTAGCAGGGATTACAGGTGCCTGCCACCATGCCCAGCTAATTTTTGTATTTTTAGTAGAGACAGGGTTTCAACATGTTGGCCAGGCTAGTCTTGAACTCCTGACCTCAGGTAATCCACCCACCTTGGCCTCCCAAAGTGCTGGGTTTACAGGCCATGAGCCACTGCACCCAGCCAAAAGAAGAATTTTAAAACAATATCACCATAATACCATGATCACATCTAACAAAATTAACCACATTCCATGATATCTGCAATGCTGTTTATGTTCATATTTCCCTGATTGTCTCAGAAATACCTTTTTTTGTTTGTTAGACTCAGGTAAGCAAGGGTCACACATTGCATTTGGTTAACATGACTCCAGAGTTGTTCAATCCATTACAATTCCTCTTCCATTTTTGCGTGACAATTATTTGTGGTAGAAGTCAGATCTTTTGTTATTCCACATACTTTAAAAATGGAAACAGGCTGGGTGCGGTGGCTTGTGCCTGTAATCCCAGCACTTTGGGAAGCCGAGGTGGGCAGATCACTTGAGGTCAGGAGTTTGAGACCACCCTGGCTAACATGGTGAAACCCTGTCTCTACTAAAAATACAAAAATTAGCCGGGCGTGGTGGCGGGTGCCTGTAATCCCAGCTACTCAGGGGGCTGAGGCATGAGAATCGCTTGGACCCGGGCGGTGGAGGTTGTAGTGAGCAGAGATGGCGCCGCTGTACTCCAGCCTGGGTGACAGGGCGATACTCCATCTCAAAAAGAAAAAAAAAGAAAGTCTCGGTGCGGTGGCTCACGTCTGTAATCCCAGCACTTTGGGAGGCCAAGGCAGGTGGATTACCTAAGGTCATGAGTTCAAGACTAGCCTGGCAAACATGGTGAAACCTCGAAACCTCGTCTCTACTAAAAATACAAAAATCAGCCAGTGCACTGGTGGGTGCCTGTAATCCCAGCTACTTGGGAGGCTAAGGCAGGAGAATTGCTTGAACCCAGGAGGCGGAGGTTGCGGTGAGCCAAGATCGCACCACTGCACTCCAGCCTGGGTGACAGAGTGAGACTGTCTCAGAAAAAAAAAGAAAAGAAAAGAAAAAAATTATGATACAGAGAACAATGAGATGTTTTATAAATGTGTAGTTCAAAAGAAACATTTTATTTTGGTAAAAGCCAAGAAGTGAAAGATAAATAGTTTTGCAGCCATAAAAAATTAAATCATGTCCTTTGCAGCAGCATGGATGGAGCAGGAGGACCAAATCCTAAATGAATTAACATAGGAACAGAAAACCAAATGCCTAATGTTCTCACTTTTAGGTGCGAGCTAAATATTGAGCACATATGGACATAAATATAGGAACAATAGACACTGAAGACTACTAGAAGGGGGAGAGAGGGAGGGAGTGTGGGTTAAAAAATTACCTAATGGGTTCTATGACTACCTAGGTGCAATATACCCGTGTAACAAACCTGCACCTGTACCCCCGTATCTAAACTAAAAGTTGAAATTTTTAAAAAAGAAAAAAAGGCCTGGTGCGGTGGTTCATGCTTCTAATCCCAGTACTTTGGGAGGCTGAGGTAGGCGGATCCCCTGAGGCCAGGAGTTGGAGACCAGCCTGTCCAACGTGGTGAAACCCCATCTCTACTAAAATTGCAAAAATTAGCCGGGTGTGATGTCAGCCGTCTGTAATCCCAGGTACTTGGGAGGCTGAGGCAGGAGAATTGCTTGAGCCCGGGAGGCAGAGGTTGCAGTGAGCCGAGATGGTGCCATTGCACTTCAGCCTGCGTGACACAGAAAGACTCCATCTAAAAAAAAGGGAAAGAAAATGCACTCTTATGCAAGTGAGAAATGTTCTGAAAAAAGAAAAAAAGAGAAATATTTTAAATTAAAAATTTGGGCTTTTCCGTAAAAAAATTTTTAATGAATTCCCAGCACTTTGGGAGGCCTAGATTGGGGGGTTGCTTGAGGCTAGGAGTTCAAGACCAGCCTGGACAACATAGCAAGACCTCATCTCTAATTAAGCTAAACAATTAAAAAAAACTTAGCCTGGCATGGTGGCACATGCCTGTAATCTCAGCTACTCAGGAGGCTGAGGTGGGAGGACTGTGAAAGCCCAGGAGTTTGAGGCTGCCGTGAGCTATGATCAGGTCACTGCACTCCAGCCTGGGCAACAAAACAAGACCCCATCTCAGAAAAAAAAAATTCCTGGAGGCCGGGCACAGTGGCTCATACTTGTAATCCTAACACTTTGGGAGACTGAGGTAGGAGGAGCACTTGAAGCTAGGACTTTGAGGCCAGCCTGGGCAACACACTGAGACCCTGTCTTTACAAAAATAAATGAATGAATAAATTAGCTGGGCATGGTGATGCATGCCTGTTGTCCCAGCTTCTTGGAAGGCTGAGGTGGGAGGATCATGTGAGCCCGGGAGTTTGTGGTTACAGTGAGCAGTGATTGCACCACTAAACTCCAGCCTGGATGACAGAGTCAGACCCTGTCTTTAACTTAAAAAAAAAATTCCTGGCCGGGAGCAGTGGCTCATGCTTGTAATTCCAGCACTTTGGGAGTCCGAGGCGGGTGGATCACGAGGTCAAGAGTTCAAGACCAGCCTGGCCAAGATGTTGAAACCCTGTGTCTACTAAAAATACAAAAAAAATTAGCTGGGCATGGTGGCAGGCGCCTGTAATGCCAGCTACTCTGGAGACTTGAACCCGGGAGGCAGAGGTTGCAGTGGGCCGAGATCACGCCACTGCCCTCCAGCCTGGGCGACAGAGCAAGATTTCATCTCAAAAAAAAAAAAAAAAAAAAATCCTTAAAGGAATGGGTGGTATATAGACATTAACCTAGACCGTCTATGAACTGAAGCCAGACGATGGATACATACATGAAGGTTCATTTTACTATTCTCTCTACTTTACAATATGTTTGAAATTTTACAAAATAGCCGGGCGCGGTGGCTCAAGCCTGTAATCCCAGCACTTTGGGAGGCCGAGACGGGCGGATCATGAGGTCAGGAGATCGAGACCATCCTGGCCAACCCGGTGAAACCCCGTCTCTACTAAAAAATACAAAAAACTAGCCGGGCGAGGTGGCGGGCGCCTGTAGTCCCAGCTACTCGGGAGGCTGAGGCAGGAGAATGGCGTGAACCCGGGAGGCGGAGCTTGCAGTGAGCTGAGATCCGGCCACTGCACTCCAGCCTGGGCGACAGAGTGAGACTCCGTCTCAAAAAAAAAAAAAAAAAAAAGAAATTTTACAAAATAAAACCTAATCTGCAGAGAGATTGTATTAGGGTCTCTTATTAATAGTCCAGTAGGGTATTTCTTTCTTTCTTTTTTTTTTTTTTGGAGACGGAGTTTTGCTCTTGTTGCTGAGGTTGGAGTGCAGTGGCGCAATCTTGGCTCACCACAACCTCTGCCTCCCTGGTTCAAGCAATTCTTCTGCCTCAGCCTCCTGAGTAGCTGGGATTACAGGCACCTACCAACACGCCTGGCTAATTTTTGTATTTTTAGTAGAAACGGGGGTTTCACCATGTTGGTCAGGCTGGTCTCGAACTCCTGACCTCAGGTGATCCACCTGCCTCGGCCTCCCAAAGTGCTGGGATTACAGGTGTGAGCCACTGAGCCTGGCCTGGCCTTGAATAGGTATCATATATACCCAATGAAAAGTACAAGCAGTAATAAAGGGGATTTGGTGAAAATTAAGTTGCCTTCTTTACCTCCCACCCCATTTTCCATCCCCCATTTCTCCCTAGAGGCAACTTTCCTATCCAGTTTTCTGTAAACTTTTCCAGAGAAATTATATACACAGAGAGAGCATATGTGGCTACTATCCTCTTTTCCCCCTTTTTTTGCATAAATGGTGGCATCCCATCCATACAGTTCTGAATGTCTATCTAGTTTAAAAGTGTATATTATATTACATATATATCTGGAGACATTCAGCTCTGTACACACAGATAAACCTTTAAGCTTGCAGAGCCTGCATAGTATTCAGTTGTCCCCATACCACAATGTGCTGTGTCTGTCCCCTATTAATGGACGTGGGTTGTTTCCAAACATTTGCTCTTGGTAACAGTGAATGCTAAAGCAAATATCCTGGCACCTTTTACACCTGTAGGGTAGCTGATCTTCTCCTTTCGATGGTCCTAATTCTTGGAGGTAACCTTAAGGGGAGTGTATTTTGCTGTTGGTTCTGTGGATGACAGGTGACAAAACAGGGTGAGTAAGGCTGTGAAATAGCTAGTGAATTTGCCAAGCCAAACCTGAGGTTCCAGGCTGTCTTAAGTGAAAGGTTGAATTCCTCATACCACACTGGGGCTGGGGCCAGAGATGAGGCAGGAGGAGCTCTTCTTGGGTATAACCTTTCATTTGTGTTGGGCAGGAAAGCAAGGCATGAACGTATGTCTTTCTACTTGGCAAGTTCCCTCTTCACCCCTTGGCAGCACTGGAGGAGTGAGGGCAGGAGGCTTCTCCCACGTGAGCCCCGGGCTATCCTTTTGGCAAGAGGGGACTGGTACCCAGAACTGGGAAGGGGATGAATATCTCCCCACTCCCCAGTATATAGGAAAACATTACAGAGGAATTTTCAATGAAAGGGCAGAGGAGGCTAGTGAGGTCCCTACTTCCACCAATGCTAAGCTCAGAGCTGGGGTTGGGGTGGTGAGGACAGAAGCCAGGGCAGTTCAGCCATAGGCCACCCCTCCCCCCGGCCCATCCCCAGCTGAACCTTGAGCACCCGAGTTGTGTTTACCACCCTCTCACCTGGGTTACCCAGGGCAGCCTCCCCAATGGGTAGCAAGAAATGGGTGATAACATGCACCACACCCCGCATCAGCCCAAGGATAGTGGAGACCTCAGAGGGATGAGGTAAGAGCTGTGGTGTGGGCAGACAGACACCCTGGTACACCCCAGGCCTGTGAGTCTTTAGAGGCTGAGTTTTTGTCTGAAAGAGATACGGCACCTACCGAAGGTCAGGGACAGGTCTTCTGTTTCTTGGGAGGCCCTACCCCACCCCTTAGTTCCTCGTTCCATTCTCATGAATTGTTTGTGCAATGGATGGACAAGGACAGGAGGTTCAGTGTCTCACCCAGTGTCTGGGCCTGCACGATGGCCTCTGAGGCCCAGGGCCCTGCAAGAGCCTGGGCATAAGGAGGAGCCCCATGGGGCAGGGCATAACCCTTTCTGAAGCTCTAAGGGTGATATATGTGGAGATTCCTCAAGATCACAATTGGGCAACCACTTCAAAGTTAGTAGGCAGTGCCTGCTAGGATGGGGGATGGTGTGTGTACCGAGGAACCTAGCAGAGGTCTTTGTGTGGAAGTGGGTGGGGTCTGACCCAATGTAAATATTTTTATTAAAAAAGAAATGGATGAGAAACCAAAGCCAATTCTGTTGCTGACCTGAAAGATGCCATTTACTTGGAGTGGAAATAGGATGGGGGAGGGCGTTGGCTTTGACCTTACTTGTATAGCTCATTGTTTCAAAAAAAACCTCCTGGATCCTTCCTCTGGGGAGCTTGAGACAAAAGCACAAGTAACTAGAAGGTGGGAAGTGGCGTGGACAGGTCTTGTAGAAGTCTGGAAGATGAGGGATTTGAGAAGGATGGAGAAGAAGGTGTTGTGGGAGAGGGGGTGCCAAGAGGAAAAGAGCCTAGGGGAGAGAGGGCTTCAGGGATGCTCAAGGAGCTCCCAGCAGTCACTAAAGAGAAGATGTGAGGAAGAGGCACTGCCACTTGGCTACGAGTGTGGACCCAGGAGCCATGCTGCCTGGGTTTGAATCCTGGCTCTGCTGCTTCGTACCTGTATGAACCTGGGACAGCTCACTCAACCTTTCTGTGCCTCAGTTCCCTCATCTGTAAAGTGGGAGTAACAACAGAACCTGTGTCATAAGCTTGTTGTGAGGATTAAGTGAGCACCTACATTTAAGACTTAAAAATAGTGTCTGGCACTATGTCCTGTTAATACGAAGTCTTCCTCCCCCAGAAGCAGACCTGGAAATGAGGGTTCCAGTGCACAGAGTGCATTCTGGAGGTGATCGCAGGAAACATGAGTAGTGGAGTGTGATAGAGAAGGAAGGCAGTCCATGAGGGTGTGTTATCGGGCAAATTTACCATTGTGGGTGAGTGGAGGCCAATCCCACTCAGGAACCCTGGAGTGGTGCAGAGTTATCCCATGGTCCAGGGTGAGGGAGCCTGGTATTTGTACCAGTCAGTCATTGGTTGAAGACTTTAATTCTCTGTCATTTCCAGCTTTCTGTGCACAGATGGTGCAGGACACCAAAAACAGTCCTTGGGCAGAGACAGAGATGCTGCAGCTGCAAGTCAGTGAAGCACCCCAGTGATAAGGCCCAAGGGATATGGGGGGTAAGGACAGATCCACTACAACCACCAAGAGGCTTGCAGAGCACTATTGAATCCTCAGCTAAAGTCACACGTTCAGGCTGTGAACCAGGTCAAGTCAGCCTAGTTTTCCAATCTGGGTGTTGACCTGCAGTTGCCATAGAAGGTTGAGGGGGTGGCAGATCCTAGGATGACAGTGAAGTCCATGTCCAAGTGGCCAGACTGGATAAGGAGTAGACTGGCCACTAGAGTGGGATCGGCCTGTGCTATCTGCCACGTTTCCTCAGAAATTTTCAGCTGCAAGGTGCTGAGTTCTCCAGGGGAGAAGAAGGCATCCTGAGAGGCCATCACAACATCATTTCTGATTTTTAAACTCTGATTAGGGGGCCTGGCACAGTGGCTCACACCTGTAATTCCAGCACTTTGGGAGGCCGAGGCAGGTGGATCACCTGAGGTCAGGAGTTTGAGACCAGCCTGGCCAACATGGTGAAACCCCATCTCTACTAAAAATGCAAAAATTAGCTGGGCATGGTAGCACATGCCTGTAATCCCAGCTACTCGGGAGGCTGAGGCAGGAGAATCCCTTGAACCCAGGAGGTGGAGGTTGCAGTGAGCCGAGATCGTACTGCTTCACTCCAGCCTGGGCAACAAAGCAAGACTCCGTCTCAAAACAAACAAACATAAAAATCCAACTCTGGCCGGCGCGGTGGCTCAAGCCTGTAATCCCAGCACTTTGGGAGGCCGAGACGGGCGGATCACAAGGTCAGGAGATCGAGACCATCCTGGCTAATATGGTGAAACCCCGTCTCTACTAAAAAATGCAAAAAAACTAGCCGGGCGGGTTGGCGGGCGCCTGTAGTCCCAGCTACTCGGGAGGCTGAGGTAGGAGAATGGCGTAAACCTGGGAGGCGGAGCTTGCAGTGAGCTGAGATCCGGCCACTGCACCCCAGCCTGGGCGACAGAGCAAGACTCCGTCTCAAAAAAAAAAAAAAAACAAAAAACCCAACTCTGACTAGGGGATGAAGTACAGAATTGGGGTATTGGTTTTTTCTCTTTGGAATTGTACCCCAGGAAGCAGATATTAGAACCTAGAATTGATAAGAAGAAATTTGGACAAGATGGAAGAAGCTGGCAGGAGAGGCACGTCTGTTTTTTCAGATATTATTCGTCTCCTTCCCTCTACCTGGAGTGAAAACACGGTTACATTTGCTGGGCTTTTGAATGGTACAAGAAATAGAGAAGCCAAGATCGCCCTCATCTGGTGGGGTCTACTGAAAAGCTAATCGGGAGCGCCGAGGGGAATAAAGGCCTGTGTCTTTAGCCCTGCAGGTCAGGTCATGATCCTTCCACATTCGACTGGGCCTCCTGGAGAGCTGACAGGGGACGGTAACTGAGTTTTTGCCAGTGGAATATGAGTGGAAGAGTGGGGTGGGAGGCAGACTTGATGGAGACCCTGTTTCAACCATGCAGCCAAGGACAGTTTCCAAAGGCATGAACCACAGATGGAAGGAACCTGGAGGTCTGAAGGAGGCTGATGAGCAGCTCTGCCAGCCAGGGTCACACACGCCATCTCAGCCTTGTCTGCTTACCCTGAGGCTCTTATTTGAAAGTGCTGCAAAATTCTATCTTATTTGAGTTACTGTATTTTAGGGTCTCTTTATTACAGAAGTTTAACTTGTATCCTAATAAACACACTTCTCTGAGTGTTGCCTGTGGCTCTCACATTTATTTCTCACTAGGTGTATCAGTAAGACATGGTCTGGCTTTGTTATAACCAAGCTAGAATAACAGCAGCTTAAATGGTCTGAGCATAAGTGGTCCAGGTCAATCCTATTAGCTCTAGAGGATTGGAGAGCAGGGCCTCTTTAATTTGTTTCTTTATCATCATCCACATGTGACTTCCATTTTGTGATCTAGGTGGCTGTTCCAAAGTCCACCATTCCGTCCACATTCCAGCTGGTGGGAAGGGAGAACACAGATTGAGGAGTAAACACTTCTCCTTAAGAACATACTCCGTGGGCCCAGAAAACTTGGGAGTTTTATTACTTAAGCAGGAAGAGAAAATGAATTCTGCTACACTGTGCCAAATTGATTTAACTCAACAAATACTGGGAGAAACTCTTGAAAGAAAGGACTTTTCTTTTGAAGGCAGCTGTTACATATTAGTTTGATGGCTCCAAAAGGCACCCAAAGTTTAGTGATTTGAATGTTCAGTCAGGTTAGGCTTCATTACGTTCTGGTAACCAACAACCTAGAAATATTTGTTGCCCTAGGAGGGCTTACGAAATATAGCCATCAATCTTTCCTATTCTGATGTGCCTGCCCCTTTGCAGTGTGACTTTGCCATTCCTCCTATCAAGAGGTAAATTCTAGGCTCCTAGCCTTAAATCTGGGCTGACTTTGTGATTTGCTTTGACAAATAGAATGTGGCAGAAGTGATGTTATGTGACTTTTGGGGCTAGGCCTCAAGAGACCTTGCAGTTTATGTTTTGGATTCCTCAGAAATTGCCCTGAGACTGCCATGCTATGATGGCTAGGGATAAAAGACCCTGAGGAGGAAGTGCCGGCTGTCCTGCTCTCCACTGAACTCAGCCCCTAGCTGACTGCCGCTGCATGGAAGACCAGCAGAAGAACCGTCTGGCCAAGATGAGAAAGAATAAATCATTTTTAAATTTCCTACACATTGTGTGGTACTTTTTTTCCTGCATTAGTAGAAATGCAATTAATTAAAATAACAAAGGTTTACTTTTTGGTCATATTACTTATCCACTGAGAGTCAGCTGGGTATTGCCTTTCTTTTTTTTTTTTTTTGAGACAGAGTCTCCGTGTGTCGCCCAGGCTGAAGTGCAGTGGCATGATCTCAGTTCATTGCAACCTCTGCCTCCTGGGTTCAAGCGATTCTCCTGCCTCAGCCTCCTGAGCAGCTGGGATTACAGGTGTATACCACCACACCCAGCTAATTTTTGTATTTTTAGTAGAGATGGGGTTTTACCATGTTGGTCAGGCTGGTCCCCAACTCCTGAACTCAGGTGATCTGCCTGCCTTGGCCTCCCAAAGTGCTGGGATTACAGGTGTGAGCCACTGCGCCCGGCTGGTACTGTGCTTTTGATATCACCCAGGGATCTTGGCTGGTGGAGCAGCCACCATCTCAAACATTACTATACAGAGGGGAAGAGCAGGGTGAAGACTGCATTGAGCTTCCATCAGGAAGTGATACATATTACTTGTACTCACATCTTATTGGCTAAAACAAGTGGCTGGGGGAAATTCTATCCTACCATGTGACTGAAAGAAGACAAGGCCACAATATTTGTGAACATCCTTAAGTACCCCCCACCTTTAAGATAGTTTATTTCTCTCTTGTAACAATCTAAGTGGCTGTGCAGGGCTGGTATGACATCAACGCTGTGTCAGATACCCAGGCTCCTCTGTCTGTTTGCTCTGTCATCTCCAGCATGTTGCCCTCATCTGCCTGGTGGAAGACGGATCTCCACTAGGTTATATTCCATGAAAAGAAAAGGCACACTGCCTTTTTATTTTAGGGACATAACTTGGAAATTATATACATAAGTTCTACTAACATTCCATTGGCTGGAGCCAAGTCACCTGGTTACCTAGCTGCAAGGGAAGCTAGGAAATATGGTCTTTAGCAGGGTGACTGTGTGTCCCCCCTAACCATCTCTTCCTGTGGAAGGAGGGAGAAAAGATATTTAAGAGGCAGGGGAGGCACCAGCAGCTCTGCCACAGCAGCCCTGCCACAGCAGCCACTTTGGAGTCCCTAACACCAGGGGGTCCTGATCTTCATGCACTCAGCCCTGTCCAAGGGGAGTCCCACTTTGTATACATGTGTTTCTGAGGACTCTTTGTTTTTTTTTTTTTTTTTTTTTTTTTTGAGAAGGAGTCTGGCTCTGTCGCCCGGGCTGGAGTGCAGTGGCCAGATCTCAGCTCACTGCAAGCTCTGCCTTCCGGGTTTACGCCATTCTCCTGCCTCAGCCTCCCGAGTAGCTGGGAACACAGACGCCCGCCACCTCGCCCAGCTAGTTTCTTTTTTTGTATTTTTTAGTAGAGACGGGGTTTCACTGTGTTAGCCAGGATGGTCTCGATCTCCTGACCTCGTGATCTGCCCGTCTCAGCCTCCCAAAGTGCTGGGATTACAGGCTTGAGCCACCGCGCCCGGCTGTTTTTGTTTTTTGATACAGAGTCTTGCTCTTGTCACCCAGACTGGAGTGCAGTGGCATGATCTCAGCTCACTGCAACCTCTGCCTCCCGGGTTCAAGTGATTCTCCTGCCTCAGCCTCCCAAGTAGCTGGGATTACAGGTGCCTGCCACCACACCCGGCTAATTTTTTTGTATTTTTAGTAGAGACAGGGTTTTGCCATGTTGGCCATGCTGGTCTCAAACTCCTGACCTCGTGATCCACCCACCTCAGCCTCCCAAAGTGCTGGGATTACAGGCGTGAGTCACCGTGCCTGGTCTTATTTATTTATTTATTTTTCTTTTTGAGATGTAGTCTTGCTCTGTTGCCCAGGCTGGAGTGCAGTGGCACAATCTTGGCTCACTGCAACCTCCACCTTCTGGGTTCAATCAGTTCTCTAAGGACTCACTTGTAAATCAAAAGGGTTTTTACGAACTTAATGATCACTTCAGAGAGGTTTCATCTTCAGTTTTTAAATTGATCTTATTTATTTTTACCCTACATTGTTCAAAAGGTACTGAAAAGACTTCTGTGGGTCAGGGAGACTAACACACTAGCCTCAAGTTTCTTTGCTTCCTGCATTTCATACAAGTGTAGGTTATGATGTAAAGGCACATCCCAGCACCCCTAAAACTTTCATTCCTTTGAGTAACCAACCCCAAATGTATTTACTTTGCCAGTTGAGAATTTCATCTACTAGACTTTCCGTAAAAATGTTGTAAACATTTTTCCTGTCTCCAAAACTAAGTGTTGATTTCATCTTCCCCCCCCCACCCCAGGTTCTCTCTGGGGAAGGATTGTAGGGAATAAAAGTATTGTCAATCTTCCTATTTATCAAGAAGTTCTAAAAAAATTAGTTTCACCCCCCCCTTGGACATTTGTGTTCAAGAAGACAGAACTGTTCTAGGCTCTCAGAAAGTAAAACCCACTTGGTAAAACCCAAAATAACACTAAAATTTTACTTAAATAAAGTATTTTGCAATATTTTGGATGGTTTGTGGGATTGTGTGCTTTAGACTATTCACACAAGAGCAAGGTGCATGTGTGCACACACGAGCGCAAATATGTGTTTGCCTGCGTGTTTGTGAGCATGCGTGTCTGGTGCACATGTGCACACATGGGTGGGTGGAGCATGGGGGCAGTACACAAAACCTGTGGGGGAGATCTATTGACTCTATAGATATATTAGCATCAGGGAGACAGGGCAAAGGTTCCACCCTTCAGCTCAGTCCCCAGTCCCTGCTTATTATTTCCCTAACAGAAGACCATCCCCCTTGCCACTCCCTGGGTTTTCTTCTCTGGCAGCAATGAAGCAGCTGCTGAGCCAGCTCTGGTTTTCGGGAAGTCAGATGACCTTTTCCCTCCCGCGGCTCTCTGCCTCTCGCTGTCCCTAGGGAGGACACCATGGACCCACTGATGGTTCTTTTTTGCCTGCTGTTCCTGTACCCAGGTAGGAGGCAGGGAAGGGGGAACCTCAGGGTCCTGTGTGTGAGGCTGGTGCTCCCAGCTTGAGTTCCCACGTGTGAAACAGAGTCTCTTTTGCTTTCCTTTTCTCATCTGTGTCTTCCTTCTTTCTCCATTGCTGTCTCCTTGTTCCCACGCCTCCAGGTCCGGCAGACTCGGCTACCTCCTGCCCTCAGAACGTGAATATCTCTGGTGGCACCTTCACCCTCAGCCATGGCTGGGCCCCTGGGAGCCTTCTCATCTACTCCTGTCCCCAGGGCCTGTACCCATCCCCAGCATCACGGCTGTGCAAGAGCAGCGGACAGTGGCAGACCCCAAGAGCCACCCGGTCTCTGACTAAGGCGGTCTGCAAACGTGAGGCTCCCTGTGGGCTTTGCTCAGGGTGCTACACCAGGCGCCACCCCAGAACTTTTGTTTCGGAGTTGCTCAGGGTGGGACTTAACCTGACTAGATGGCAAAGTTGCTTTTGCAGAGGGCTTTTCAAAATATCCAGAAAACGGCCGGGCGCGGTGGCTCAAGCCTGTAATCCCAGCACTTTGGGAGGCCGAGACGGGCGGATCACGAGGTCAGGAGATCGAGACCATCCTGGCTAACACAATGAAACCCCGTCTCCACTAAAAATACAAAAAAATTAGCCGGGCGTGGTGGCGGCGCCTGTAGTCCCAGCTACTCGGGAGGCTGAGGCAGGAGAATGGCGGGAACCCGGGAGGCGGAGCTTGCAGTGAGCCGAGATCGCGCCACTGCACTCCAGCCTGGGCGACAGAGCGAGACTCCGCCTCAAAAAAAACAAAAAAAAACAAACAAAATATCCAGAAAACGTCAATGGCCAGTAGCAAGGAATTGGGAACAGGTTTTGATGGAGACTGTGGGGTGCTAAAGCCAGGGATGACTTTTTATGTACAACTGACTGTCTAGTAGTGACCATTCTGAATGGAGGCTGAATGGTCCTGGAGTCCTCTAGACATCTGAGGATCCCAAGGGGAGTGTCTGGGGAGGCCATGGCCCTCAGGGGGCTGAGGGAAGTGGTTATTTATCAATCAATTCACTTAGACTCTGTGAAATTGGCAATATTCAATGAGTTGCCAAAAACAGTAATTTCACATGCTGCAACCTAATATATCAGTGTTTTGACAGCCAGTTGGCCATTCCCATGCATTCTGGTATAAAATCACCTGCTTAATCCCCAGCCCAGGTGTTATCCATCCAGCCCTATTTTCCCCACCCACTTCCTCTCTCTCCAGCTGTGCGCTGTCCAGCCCCTGTCTCCTTTGAGAATGGCATTTATACCCCACGGCTGGGGTCCTACCCCGTGGGTGGCAATGTGAGCTTCGAGTGTGAGGATGGCTTCATATTGCGGGGCTCGCCTGTGCGTCAGTGTCGCCCCAACGGCATGTGGGATGGAGAAACAGCTGTGTGTGATAATGGGGGTGAGTGCTCTGGCTGATGGGCTACACGGGGGCTGGGGTCTCCTGGGGAACCCTGGGGCCCAATGTGCATCCAGGAAGCCTCTATGGGGATAGGGGTCTGTTGTTCAGTGTGCCATAATAATATTCCTGGATTTTGGTAAATTGAGGTCTACAGGTCACACATCAGAAGTCTGCAAGGGCCAGGCCCCAGGCAGCTGGTGCTAAGCTTCAGATGTAGCATAAAACCTCCACACACTCTGCCCGGCTTTTCTAAATGCCTCAAAGCAACACTTCATATTCAGGCCCCACAAATTATTGTAGGAAAGATATGCTGGGAGAGAGTCAAGTACTGTGCTTTAATGCCTTGCCTTTAAAGCCAGGTTTGGGTTCCAAGCCCTGCTCTGACTTTGACAGACTTTGAGAAGGTTATTTAACTTTTCTAAGCCTCAGTTTTCCCATCTGTAAAATAAGGATAGTGAGTGCTGACCTCATGGGGTTGCCATCTGGATTAAATGAGTTAACATTAGTAAGCATATACAACAGCCCCTGGAGTGCAGTGGCTCACGCCTGTAATCCCAGCACTTTGGGAGGCCAAGGTGGGTGGATCACAAGGTCAGGAGTTCGAGACCAGCCTGGCCAACATTGTGAAACCCCATCTCTACTGAAAATACAAAAATTAGCCAGGTGTGGTGGCGCACGCCTGTAATGCTAGCTACTCAGGAGGCTGAGGCAGGAGAATCATTTGAACCGGGAGGTGGAGGTTGCAGTGAGCCGAGATCACATCATTGCACTCCAGCCTGGGTGTCAGAGTAAGACTCTGTTTCCAAAAAAAAAAAAAAAGTGCTGGGTGCGGAGCCTCATGTCTGTATGTCTGTAATCCCAGCACTTTGGGAGGCTGAGGTGAGTGGATCACCTGAGGTCAGGAGTTTGAGACCAGCCTGGTCAACATGGTGAAACCACATCTATACTAAAAATACAAAAAATTAGCTGGGCGTGGTTAATCCCAGCTACTCGGGAAGCTGAGGCAGGAGAGTCACTTGAACTTGGGAGGCGGAGGTTGCAGTGAGCCTAGATCGTGCCACTGCACTCCAGCCTGGGTGACAGAGTGAGATTCTGTCTCAAAACAAACAAACAAGCAAGCAAACAAACAAAACCAAGAAAAACAGCCCTGGAATCTGATACACGCCATGTACACATTTTTTTTTCTTTTTTTTTTTTGAGATGGAGTCTCGCTCTTGTTGCCCAGGCTGGAGTGCAGTGGTGCAATCTCAGCTCACTGCAACATCTGCCTCCCAGGTTCAAGTGATTCTCCTGCCTCAGCCTCCCAAGTAGCTGGGATTATAGGCATGTGTCAACACGCCTCAGTAATTGTGTATTTTTAGTAGAGACAGGGTTTCTCCATGTTGGCCAGGCTGGTCTCAAACTCTTGACCTCAGGGGATTCCACCCACCTTGGCCTCCCAAAGTGCTGGGATTACAGGCGTGAGCCATGGCACCCGGCCTTATATGGATATATTTTATTTCTTTAAGAGACAGGATCTTGGCTGGGCGCGGTGGCTCACACCTGTAATCCCAGCACTTTGGGAGGCTGAGGCGGGCGGATCACGAGGTCAGGAGATCGGGATCATCCTGGCTGACACGGTGAAACCCCGTCTCTACTAAAAATACAAAAAAATTGGCCGGGCGTGGTGGTGGGCGCCTGTACTCCCAGCTTCTTGGGAGGCTGAGGCAGGAGAATGGCGTGAACCCGGGAGGCGGAGCTTGCAGTGAGCAGAGATCGCGTCACTGCACTCCAGCCTGGGCGATAGAGTGAGACTTTGTCTCAAAAAAAAAAAAAAAAAAAAAAGAGATTGGATCTTGCTGTGTTGCCCAGGCTGGCTTCAAACTCTTGAGCTCAAGTGATCTTCCTACCTCAGCCTCCTGAGTAGCTGGGAATGCAGGCATGTGGCACCACACCTGGCCATAATCATTTTTTTCTTTTAGACAGAGTTTTGCTCCTATTGCTCAGACTGGAGTGCAAAGGCGCAATCTCGGCTCACTGCAAACTCTGCCTCTGGGTTCAAGCAATTCTCCTGCCTCAGCCTCTCCAGTAGCTGGGACTGCAGGCATGCGCCACCACGCCCAGCTAATTTTGTATTTTTAGTAGAGATGAGGTTTCTCCATGTTGGTCAGGCTAGTCTTGAACTCCCGACCTCAGGTGATCCTCCCACCTCAACCTCCCAAAGTGCTAGAATTATAGGCATGAGCCACTTCGCCTGGCCCATAAGCACTTTTATCATGGTTATTGCTGCCACTGTGAATGGTGAGGGGCTCTGCTTGGCAGAAGTAGGGCTCCTAGGATTTCCTGGAGCCGCATTTGCCTGTGGGTTTGGGAGCTTCTTGGATCATGGTTCTCAGCACATCATACAGAAGACATGGAGTCCACAAGATGGCAGGACCACCTTCACCTAGTGGTCCAGACCATGGCTCCCCGCTCATGCCCTTGGCTCTTTGCCAAATGGCCATTTATTCAGACGTGACTCTAACTTATTTTAAAATGGAGGCATAATTTACTTATTGTAAAATGTACAAATCTTTTTTTTTTTTTTTTTTTTTGAGACGGAGTCTCGCGCTGTCGCCCAGGCTGGAGTGCAGTGGTCGGATCTCAGCTCACTGCAAGCTCCGCCTCCCGGATTTGCGCCATTCTCCTGCCTCAGCCTCCCGAGTAGCTGGGACTGCAGGCGCCCGCCACCTCGCCCGGCTAATTTTTTGTATTTTTTAGTAGAGACGGGGTTTCACCGTGTTAGCCAGGATGGTCTCGATCTCCTGACCTCATGATCCGCCCGTCTCGGCCTCCCAAAGTGCTGGGATTACAGGCTTGAGCCACCGCGCCTGGCCAAAATGTACAAATCTTAAATATTAGGCTCAACGATTTGTTACACAAGCACCCACTCATCTAATCATCACCCAAGACAGAGAATGAGGTTCCCTCTTGTCCCCTCCCACAAGGTAATGGTTCTTCCGACCTCTGTCTCCATGGACTAGTTACCTTGTGCTCACATTTCCTGTAAATGGAATCATGCAGGATGTGGTCTGTTGCTTCTGGCATCCCTTGTTCTACATTCTGCCTGTGAGATTTATCCATGCTGTTGTGTGTATCAGTACTTTGTTCTTTTTTATTGCTGTGTAGTATTCCATTATATGGATATATTACAATTTATCCATTCCCCTCTTGGTGGACATTTGGGTTATTTTCAGTTTGGGGCTGTTAGAAGTAAAGCTCTAGGACCATTCTTGCATGTGATTTTGGTACATGTATGCACTTGCTTCTCTTGAGTAAATGATCGAAATGTGGAATTGTCACATCAGAGGCTGGCATATGTTTAGTTGTAGTAGAGGCTGAGAAAGTTTCTCCCACGTACATGCCAGCAAGGTAACAGAGTTCCAGTCGCTCCGCATCCTCGCCAACACTTGGAATTACGGGTCGTTTCAGTGTTAGCCGTTTTGATGGGTGTGTAGGGATGCCTCACTATGGTTTATGAAATACAAATGTTCTCTGAGGGAGTGGAGGGACCATCAGCTGACGTCTTCCCTGGGTCTCTGGGGGCTCTGGGACAGACACGGGTGCATCCCTGGGTTGGAACTGGGAAGCTTCTGCTGGCAACTGAGACGGCTGAGGAGGCAGAGCCTGATGGGAGGGGCTGCTCAACTCTGCCTTCCTTTGTTCACTCACAGCTGGCCACTGCCCCAACCCCGGCATTTCACTGGGCGCGGTGCGGACAGGCTCCCGCTTTGGTCATGGGGACAAGGTCCGCTATCGCTGCTCCTCGAATCTTGTGCTCACGGGGTCTGCGGAGCGGGAGTGCCAGGGCAACGGGGTCTGGAGTGGAACGGAGCCCATCTGCCGCCGTGAGTAGCTGCCCTACCCTCCTGAGACTCCCCAGCACACCCGGCCGCTGCCCCGGCTGACCCCTGTGTGGCTCCCCCCACAGAGCCCTACTCTTATGACTTCCCTGAGGACGTGGCCCCTGCCCTGGGCACCTCCTTCTCCCACATGCTTGGGGCCACCAATCCCACCCAGAGGACAAAGGGTGAGTGTTTGAGGTGGGGTTTCTGGTTGAGCAGGGTGCTGGATCTGGGTTGGAGCAAGGGAGAGTGCGAGCTTCCTGGAGGCCAGGAGCCTTGGTGGGCTCAGCCACTGGAAGGGAGGGAGGCAGAGAAGCTGGACCTGCTTGGCAAGAGCGCAGGAAGGAGGTGGGGATCTCAATGCTCCCCTTCCACATTTCTCCAGAAAGCCTGGGCCGTAAAATCCAAATCCAGCGCTCTGGGCACCTGAACCTCTACCTGCTCCTGGACTCTTCGCAGAGTGTGTCGGAAAATGACTTTCTCATCTTCAAGGAGAGCGCCTCCCTCATGGTGGACCGGGTCAGGAATCAGGAGCCCGCCTGCAGCAGAGGCCTTCCTGCGCTCACTCTCTCTGTCTCTTTCTCCTCCTCAGAGCCCCACTCACAGCCCACCTCCTCCTAGAAATCTTCTCAGATTCTACTCATGCCATGTAGGAATCATGAATTCAATTTATACAACCATAATTTTTATTCCACAAGCACTGTTAGGACCCTGTGCTGGGGGCTGGGGAACAGCAAAGATGGAAAGCCTGAGGTCTTGCTTTCCAGGAATTCATCATCTAGAACAGTGGTCTCCACAGAAAGGTAGCGAGATAACACACAGGAGTGAAGAGAAAAATACTGATGCCCCTGTGGAATAATTTAAATCAGATTAATAATTTAACATTTAATAATTTCCTCTTAAAACTTCAGCATTATGGCCGGGCGCGGTGGCTCAAGCCTGTAATCCCAGCACTGTGGGAGGCCGAGACGGGCAGATCACGAGGTCAGGAGATCGAGACCATCCTGGCTAACACGGTGAAACCCCATCTCTACTAAAAAATACAAAAAACTAGCCGGGCGAGGTGGCGGGCGCCTGCAGTCCCAGCTACTCGGGAGGCTGAGGCAGGAGAATGGCGTAAACCCGGGAGGAGGAGCTTGCAGTGAGCTGAGATCCGGCCACTGCACTCCAGCCTGGGCGACAGAGCGAGACTCTGTCTCAAAAAAAAAAAAAAAAAAACTTCAACATTTTGTGCAGGCTTTAAAATGTGTGTGATAGACCAGGTGTGGTGGCTAGTGCCTGTAATCCCAACACTTTGGGAGGCCGAGGCAGGTGGATCACTTGAGGTCAGGAGTTTGAGATCAGCCTGACCAACATGGTGAAACCCCGTCTATACTAAAAATACAAAATTAGCCACATGTGATGGTGCACGCCTGTAATCCAGCTACTTGGGAGGCTGAGGCAGGAGAATCGCTTGGATCTGGGAGGTGGAGTTGCAGTGAACTGAAATTGTGCCATTGCACTCCAGCCTGGGCAACTAGAGCGAAACTCCGTCTCAAAAAAAATAAATAAAATAAAATATGTGTGATAGAAGTTTGGAAGCCACTGGTTTAAGTTCCTCACCAGAACTTTGTTTTGTAATTATGCTTTTCACAATACTTCATGTAATATTATAAATGGTTTTCCCTCCCACCTACATTTTAAAGAGGGCAGTTTCTGTGCTCTCTTGGGACTCAAAATTAAGTAACTTGTTGCACTGTGAGGCAGCAACACACACAAGTTCCAGCAGTGACTGAGAGTCATGTGACAGGTTCAGATCCCACTTCCACCTCCTCCTCATGATGTGATGGGGGGAGGGGGACGAGGCACCATGCTTCAATTTCCTTATCCATAAAACAGGGGCCATCATGCCCCCTCACAGGGTTGAGTGAAGATTAAATGAGGAGAGAGTCTGTCAAAGAGAAAGATGCTCAACTGAGGTTACTTTTTGTTTTTTTTTTTCCCTGAGATAGTTTTTCTCTGTCACCCAGGTTGGAGTACAGTGGCGTGATCTTGGCTCACTGCAACCTCTGCCTCCGAGTTCAAGTGATTCTCCTGCCTCAGCGTCCTGAGTAGCTGGGACTATAGGTGCCTGCCACCATACCAGGCTAATTTTTGTATTTTTAGTAGAGATGGGGTTTTGCCATGTTGGTCAGGCTGGTCTCGAACTCCTGACCTCAGGTGATCCACCTGCCTAAAGTGTTGGGATTCAGGCATGAGCTACCGCGCCTGGCCCACAGCTTCTTCCTAACAGCCATTTCCTAGTGTCTCCACTGGTCCTAGCCTCTGTCGGTCTCATTCCAGTTTCTCTGCTTCCTCCAGAGCTCTTTGCTTGCTCTCTTACCATCTCCCCTTTGACTTCAGGGCCCTTTACACTGCCTCTCACTTGCCCCACACAGATCTTCAGCTTTGAGATCAATGTGAGTGTTGCCATTATCACCTTTGCCTCAGAGCCCAAAGTCCTCATGTCTGTCCTGAACGTCAACTCCCGGGATATAACTGAGGTGATCAGCAGCCTGGAAAATGCCAAATACAAAGGTACTGGTGTCATCACATGATAGCAATGGGAGAGGAGAAGATGGACCCTCTCAGGGCCTGCAAACAAATTCTGCATGAGTTAGAGTGTGAGGCCTCTTGGTGGCACCTGAGTCCCACAAGTCTGGGGTAGTTTCAACGTCCAGGGTTATGATGGGGGAGCCCAGCTGTTCCCCGCTCATAGCTCATTCTAAGGTGCTGCAGGTCCAAAGACACTGTGCAGGTCTTCAGTTCCTTCCAGTTGCCAAAACCACACTGTCTGGTTTGCATGGCTGCACATTGCCATCTCCCCATGTCATTAGCCACCCATACGCCATGTAAAGCTGCCTGCTGGCACTTAGCAAATGGCTGAAGCCTCTCAAGATTTTGGAAACCTCATCTTTGAATCTTGGGACTTTAGTGTGGTCTTGAATTGGGGTTATGCAATGAACATTTCTTTTTTTTTTTTGAGATGGAGTCTCACACTGTCACCCAGGCTTGAGTGCAGTGGCACGATCTCGGCTCACTGCAACCTCCGCCTCCCGGGTTCAAGTGATTCTCCTGCCTCAGCCTCCCAAGCAGCTGAGATTTCAGGCACCTGCCACCACGCCTGGCTAATTTTTTGTATTTTTAGTAGAGACGGGGTTTCACTGTGTTGGTCAGGCTGGTCTCGTGATCCTGACTTCGTGATCCGCCCGCCTCAGCCTTCCAAAGTGCTGAGATTACAGGTGTGAGCCACCTTGCCCGGCCCTATGCAATGAACATCTCTAAGGTGGAAAGGCTTTTAATGTTTGAACAAGCAAAGATGCCAAATCTCTATCTGAATGGCAAATGTCTGAGTTTATCAAAGCAATTGATAAATTGCATTTCCAGGCTGGGTGTGGTGGCTCATGCCCGTAATCCCAGCACTTTGGGAGGCTGAGATGGGCAGATCACTTGAGGTCAGGAAACCAGCTTGGCCAACATGGTGAAACCCCATCTCTACTAAAAATACAAACAATTAGCTGGGCATGGTGGCCAGTGCCTATAATCCCAGCTACTTGGGAGGCTGAGGCACGAATCGCTTGAACTGGGGAGGCGGAGGTTGCAGTGAGCCAAGATCACGCCACTACACTCCAGCCTGGGTGGCAGAGTGAGACTCTGTCTCAAAAAAAAACAAAAGAAAAAAATTGCATTTCCAGTAATTGGGGGAATAGAATGATCCCCTATCCCTTAGTGGTAGGCAGGAAGTTTCTAAGAGAGTCCTTCCTTTTGGCATATTCCAGATCATGAAAATGGAACTGGGACTAACACCTATGCAGCCCTAAACAGTGTCTATCTCATGATGAACAATCAAATGCAACTCCTTGGCATGAAAACGATGGCCTGGCAGGAAATCCGACATGCCATCATCCTTCTGACAGATGGTGGGTATCATGGTCTCTGAGTGTGTCTGGAATAGTGGAAGGGGCAACAATATGGGGTCAGAAGCCCTGAGTTCTGATTCTCCCTCTGCCTGACACTTTGGGCCCTGGTTTTTTGTTTTTAGAGATGGGGCCTTGCTCTGTTGCCCAGCTGGTCTCAAACTCCTGGCTTCAAGCAATTCTCCTGCCTCAGCCTCCCAAAGTGCTGAGATTACAGGTATAAGCCACCACACCTGGCCTAGTTTCTTATTTATAAAATAGGGTCGAGTGTGGTCAGCACTTTGGGAGGCCAAAGTGGGTGGATCACTTGAGGTCAGGAGTTTGAGATCAGAGGGGTCAACATGGTGAAACCCCGTCTGTACTAACAATACAAAACCATTAGCTGGGTGTGGTGGCACATGCCTGTAATCCCAGTTACTTGGGAGGCTGAGGCAGGAGAATCGCTTGAACCCAGGAGGCAGAGGTTGCAGTGAGCCAAGATCATGCCACTGCACTCCAGCCTGGACAACAGACCGAGACCCTCCATTGTCTCAAAATAAAATAAAATTAAATTAAAAAAATAGAATTAGTGTTGATGATGATGACTGTAACCACAACGACAGCAACGATGATCATGATAGCTGTCCTCCTTTCCTTACACAATTTTTATGGAAAGTTATTTAAGTTGCCTGTGTGAAAGTGCTTTGTGTTAGCTCTTGTTACCCTCTGGGAGATAACTTGGAGATAAGTGAGGAAACGTGGCTCTCGAGCAGGAATGTCGAGGGGCACAGATGCAAGGAACAGTCTGTAGTGGATCTGGCCTTGTCATTTGCCTCTTGATATTATCCAAATTACACAGTTCCTCCAGGACTTAGTTTATAAGATGAGGATACCGATTCTTCCTGGGGTTTCATGAGAATTAAATGAGATAAAGTATAGGAAGCACCTGGTCCAGTGCCTGGAATGTAGAAAATTTCAGTAAAAAAAAATATATATATATATATACTTTTTTTTTTTTTTTTTTTTTTTTTTTTTTTTTTTGTTGAGACAGGGTTTCACTCTGTTACCCAGGCTGGACTACAGTGGTGTGATCTTGGCTCACTGCAACCTCTGCCTCCCGGGCTCAAGCAATTATCATGCCTGAGCCTCCAGAGTAGCTGGGACTACAGGTGTTTGTCACGCACCTGGCTAATTTTTTTTTTTTTTTTGAGACAGAGTTTCACTCTTGTTGCCCAGGCTGGAGTGCAATGGCGTGATCTTGGCTCACTGCAACCTCCACCTCCCGGTTTCAAGCGATTCTCCTGCCTCAGTCTCTGGAGTAGCTGGGGTTACAGGCATGTGCCACCACACCCGGCTAATTTTGTATTTTTAGTATAAGCACGGTTTCTCCATGTTGGTCAAGCTGGTCTCAAACTCCCGACCTCAGGTGACCGCCTGCCTCGGCCTCCCAAAGCGATGGGATTACACGAATGAGTCACCGTGCCCGGCCACACCTCGCTAATTTTTTGCAGTTTTAGTAGAGACAGGGTGTTGCCATGTTGCCCAGGCTGCTCTCGAACTCCTGAGCTCAGGCAATCCACCTGTTTCGGTCTCCCAAAGTGCTAGGATTACAGGCGTGAGTCACCATGCCCAGTCTAAAAGTATACTTTAAATCTCTTATAGGCAGTGTAAGTGTTGAGGTTCCCAGGCTAAATGTTTTCCTACTCTTCCAGGGCCCTGGGAAATCCTGATATTACCTAGAAGAAGTCTTTATTCTCTTTGTTCTAGGAAAGTCCAATATGGGTGGCTCTCCCAAAACAGCTGTTGACCAAATCAGAGAGATCCTGAATATCAACCAGAAGAGGAATGACTATCTGGGTGAGCCCCTGCCACTGCCACCACATTTGTGCTGCTCCTGCAGAGGTCACGATATCTTCAGCCAGGGATCCCAGCATCTTAGCTCTGGTCCAGAGCCACACGGTTTTATTTCTGCGTCGTTCTGTACAAAGGCAACTGAGTATCATGTTGAAGAGTCTGGAGTCAAACTACTGCCCATGGTCTCAACCTTTTCTTCTTCTTCTTCTTCTTTTTTTTTTAGACAGTGTCTCACTGTCACTCAGGGTATATCCCTGGAAAGATGTCCACCCATGCTGGCCCAGAAGCTGGTCCAGAAAGTAAAGATGTCCACCCATGGAGTGCAGTGGTGCAATCATAGCTCACTGCAACCTCAAACTCCTGGGCTCAAGCGATCCTCTCAACTCAGCCTCCCAAAGTGCTAGGATTACAGGTATGAGCCACTATGCTCAGCCCATCTTTACGAATTGTTTAAAATTAATTTTTAATTTTTTGTTTTGAGACAGAATCTTGCTGTGTTGCCCAGGCTGGAGTGCAGTAACTGGATCTCAACTCACTGCAACCTCCACCTCCTGGCTTCAAGTGATTCTACTGCCTCAGCCTCTAGAGTAGCTGGGATTACAGGTGTGTGCCACCATGCCCGGCTCATTTTTGTATTTTTAGTAGAGGTGGAGTTTCACCATATTGGCCAGTCTGGTCTCAAACCCCTGGCCTCAAGTGATCTGCCTGCCTTGGCCTCCCAAGATGCTGGGATTATAGACAGACGTGAGCCACTGTGCCCAGCCAATTTTTAATTTTTAAATTATTATTTTTTTTATTTATTTATTTTGAGACGGAGTCTCGCTCTGTGGCCCAGGCTGGAGTGCAGTGGCGCAATCTTGGCTCACTGCAAGCTCTGCCTCCCGGGTTCACGCCATTCTCCTGCCTCAGCCTCCCGAGTAGCTGGGACTACAGGCGCCTGCCACCGTGCCCGGCTAATTTTTTTTTTGTATTTTTAGTAGAGATGGGGTTTCACCGTGTCAGCCAGGATGGTCTGGATCTCCTGACCTCGTGATCCACCCGCTTCGGCCTCCCAAAGTGCTAGGATTATAGGTGTGAGCCACTGCGCCCGGCCTTTATTATTATTATTATTATTTTTTTGTTTTGTTTTGTTTTGTTTTTGTTTTTGTTTTTGTTTTTTGAGACGGAGTCTCGCTCTGTCACCCAGCCTGGAGTGCAGTGGCCAGATCTCGGCTCACTGCAAGCTCCGCCTCCCGGGTTTACGCCATTCTCCTGCCTCAGCCTCCCGAGTAGCTGGGACTACAGACGCTCGCCACCTCGCCCGGCTATTTTTTTGTATTTTTTTTTTTTACTAGAGACGGGGTTTCACCGTGTTAGCCAGGATGGTCTCGATCTCCTGACCTCGTGATCCGCCCGTCTCGGCCTCCCAAAGTGCTGGGATTACAGGCTTGAGCCACCGTGCCCGGCCTATTATTTTTAATTAACAGCTTTAGACAGAGAATCTTGGTTTCATCTTCAGTGGGCTGTGGCCATGGGCAGTTTCTTCATCTGCAAAAGGGGAATAGTACTAGGACCCAGCTCACAAGCTGACAGGGGAAGATGCTCAGAGAAACACTGCCTGCCTGGCACAGAAAAATGCCCAGCATATGTTAGCCATGACTACGACTGTCATCGTTATCATCATCATCATCATCATCATCATCAGTATCTCATGTTTCAGGAAACTTTCCAGGAAGAAGAGACCTCGATTCCCTCTAGGGAATGTCCCTGGTGGTTTCTCTTTCAGCAGCACAGCTGGCTAACTAAGGCTTTGGCAGTTGCAGCCTCTAAAGGAACAATTCTTCAGGTTCAGACTAAACACAAATTGCACTGACCTTTGATCAGAAAGTAATTTCAGAGAGAGATGCTCAGACAGGGAGGGCAACCGGTTTTGAGCCCCAACATTTCGTCTTCCGCTTAGCTCCTCTCCTTTCCATTCACACTGCTCCCTCCCAGCTCACCTGGCCCTGGGGGTAAGCTGATTCCTCTTTAAAACTCTGGCCCAAGGAAGACAAAATTTAAAGCCCACTCCCTTCCTCCTTAGCATCACTGGGCCAAGGTTACGTCACTGGGCCAAATGCTACAAAAACATTTTATTGAAAATAAGTAGGAAACCAAATGAAAATAGTCAAAGAAAACGCACAAGGCATGATCATTGTCTAGCTCCAACTGTAACTGTTTCTCTCTGGGCCATTGCCAGATTGCCTCCTGGATGAAGCTCTCTTGGTCTACCTAAGCACCTTGCTTTTACACACAACGCAGGGCTCTCTGAGAGCAAAAATGCGCCACAAGGGTTGCAAAGGCTGAGAGAGGAGCAGACTCCGTGATCTGCCTGAGGGCAGTTCCGACTGGCACCACAGTCAGAGAACAGGCGCGGCCTGCTGCGTGGGTCCAGGGCCTCCAGTGGGAGGACGTGGCTTTAGGCCCTTCTCCCAGATGCTACCTTTTACAGAGGAAGACCACATCTGAGGTTTTGTTTCCATGTTATGTTCTGAGTTCTTTCTATTCATTCAGTCATTTAAAAATACTTACCAAAGTACTACAAACCTGGGTGGCTTAGAACACAGAATTTCTTTTTCTTACAGTTCTGGAGGTTAGAAGTCTGAGATCGAGGTGTTGCAGGGCCGTGCTTCCTTGGAAGGCTCTTGGGAAGAATTCTTTCCTGTCTTTTCTGGCTGCCGTTGGCTCCAACCGTGCCTTGGCTTGTGGCAGCATAAACCCATTCTCTGCCTCTGTCTTCAACTCGCCTTCTTTTCTGTGTGCACCTCTGTGTCGTTACATGCTGTTCTCTTATATAGATAGGAGACCCACTGCCTGTGTCTTTGTGTCCAAATTCCCTTCTTCTTCTTTTGTTCATTTGTTTGAGACAGAGTCTCGCTCTGTCACCCAGGAGCCCAGGCTGCAGTGCAGTGGCGAGATCCCAGCTCACTGTAACCTCTGCATCCTGGGTTCAAGAGATTCTTTTTTTTTTTTTTTTTTTTTTTTGAGATGGAGTCTGGCTCTGTCACCCAGGCTGGAGTGCAGTGGCCGGATCTCAGCTCACTGCAAGCTCCGCCTCCCGGGTTTACGCCATTCTCCTGCCTCAGCCTCCCGAGTAGCTGGGACTACAGGCGCCCGCCACCTCGCCCGGCTAGTTTTTTTGTATTTTTTAGTAGAGACGGGGTTTCACCGTGTTCGCCAGGATGGTCTCGATCTCCTGACCTCGTGATCCGCCCGTCTCGGCCTCCCAAAGTGCTGGGATTACAGGCTTGAGCCACCGCGCCCGGCCGGTTCAAGAGATTCTTATGCCTCAGTCTCCCAAGAAGCTGGGATTACAGGCATGTGCCACCATGCCCAGCTAATTTTTGTATTTTTAGTAGAGACATGGTCTCGCCATGTTGGCTAGACTGGTCTTGAACTCCTGGCCTCAAAGCGATCTGCCTGCCTTAGCCTCAAAAGCTGCTGGGATTACAGGCATGAGTCACCACCATGGCCAGCCAATTCACTTTTTTTTTTTTTTTTTTTGAGATGGTGTCTTGCTCTGTTGCCCAGCCTGGAGTGCAGTGGTGCAATCTCGGCTCACTGCAACCTCTGCCTCCCAGGTTCAAGCGATTCTCCTGCCTCAGCCTCCTGAGTAGCTGGGATTACAGGCATGTGCCAGCATGCCCAGCTAATCTTTGTATTTTTAGTAGAGGTGGGATTTCACTATGTTGATCAGGCTGGTCTCGAACTCCTGACCTCGTGATCTGCCTGCCTCAGCCTCCCAAAGTGCTGGGATTACAGGCGTGAGCCACCGCGCCTGGCTCACTTCTTCTTCTTCTTCTTTTTTTGAAATGAAGTTTCGCTCTTGTTGCCCAGGCTGAAGTGCAATGGCACGATTGATCTCGGCTCACAGCAACCACCGCCTCCTGGTGATTGCAGGTGTGAGCCACCATGCCTGGCCCCGGCTTACTTCTTCTTGTTTTTATTATTATTATTTTTAGTGGAGATAGGGTTTCACCCAGTTATCCAGGATGGTCTCGATCTCCTGACCTCATGATCTGCCCACCTCAGCCTCCTAAAGTGCTGGGATTACAGGCATGAGCCACTGCGCCTGGCCTGGCTTACCTCTTCTTATAAGGACCCCAGTCATTGGACTAGAGCTCACCCTAATCCAGTATGACTCAATCTTAACTTGATTACATCTGCAAATACCCTTTTTCCAAATAAGGTCACAGATACTAAGGGTTAGGATTTGAACACATCTTTCTGGGGGACACAATTCTACCATTATAGGCAATAAACAGGATAAGAAAACCATAGAACCCAGCAGGTGGTAGGTGACACAAGCTAAGAGGTCTTGTCATGTTGCCCAGGCTGGTCTGAAACTTCTGGCTTCAAGGGATCCTCCCACTTTACCTCCCAAAGTGGGGATGAAAGTGTCTGGGGCATTGCAGTTTTAGACAGGAAGACCAGGGAAGGCCTCACTGAGAAGGTGACATTTGAGCCAAGACTTAAAAAGGTACAAAAGTGAGCTATGTGGAAGTCTGGGGGAGGAGTGAACTAGGCAGAGGCATAGCTGGGGCCAAGGGCCTGAGGTGTGACTACGCCTAAGGATTTGATAAACTTCAGAGAGGCTGTGTGCTACAGGAGAGTGAAGGGCAGGCAGTGGCAGGAAATGAGGGCAGACAGGTAGCAGTGGGGAGGACGCAGGGGTCCAGCTTATGTAGGTCTTGGTTGGACACAGTGAGTTTCAGATGACAGCCTCCTGTCTCATGGGGTAGCCCCAAAGCCACAGGAGTCTGGTGATTTCCTTCTTCCCCAACAGACATCTATGCCATCGGGGTGGGCAAGCTGGATGTGGACTGGAGAGAACTGAATGAGCTGGGGTCCAAGAAGGATGGCGAGAGGCATGCCTTCATTCTGCAGGACACAAAGGCTCTGCACCAGGTCTTTGAACATATGCTGGGTGAGTGAGCGTTGCCCTCCCTGGTGTAGGGAGGATGGTGAGGAGCCCGTCAGAAGCCCACGTTGGGAAGCTAGACACAGTGCCCTTCATTTGCTTCCTTCCCCATCTGATCCTCACACCCACAGATGTCTCCAAGCTCACAGACACCATCTGCGGGGTGGGGAACATGTCAGCAAACGCCTCTGACCAAGAGAGGACACCCTGGCATGTCACTATTAAGGTACCAGGAAGGAGGGGCGGGGCTTGGATTCCAGAGGTGAAAGTGGCCATGGGCCAGAGATACTGCAATCCCTGAAGATCACCTGTTCCCCCTGTAGCCCAAGAGCCAAGAGACCTGCCGGGGAGCCCTCATCTCCGACCAATGGGTCCTGACAGCGGCTCACTGCTTCCGTGATGGCAACGACCACTCCCTATGGAGGGTCAATGTGGGTAAGGCAGGGGATGCACCAGGCTCCCGATCCTGAAGCCACAGATCCCACCACCTGACCCAGCCTCTGGCCCCTGCAGGAGCCCTGGTCTAGCCTAATCTGGCATATCATTTCCAGGAGACCCCAAATCCCAGTGGGGCAAAGAATTCCTTATTGAGAAGGCAGTGATTTCCCCAGGATTTGATGTCTTTGCCAAAAAGAACCAGGGAATCCTGGAGTTCTATGGTGATGACATCGCCCTGCTGAAGCTGGCCCAGAAAGTAAAGATGTCCACCCATGCCAGGTGCCTGGAGTCTGGGATGGGAGGGTGCCCTCCAGGGGAGAGTGCTCTGGAGAGCCCTGGAAGAGATACTGGGGACAGGCTGGTGTGACTCTTGCTCTTCTCCCCAGGCCCATCTGCCTTCCCTGCACCATGGAGGCCAATCTGGCTCTGCGGAGACCTCAAGGCAGCACCTGTAGGGACCATGGTGAGCGCTGGGACTTATGGTGCTTGAGAGCTGGGGCCGGGGTTTAGGGGTGATAACAAGGACTAGGCTGCAGTTCCCAAGCCAGGAATCTGGATTCTGGGTAAAAGGACCAGCACCAATATCCTCTTCTCTTGACTATAGAGAATGAACTGCTGAACAAACAGAGTGTTCCTGCTCATTTTGTCGCCTTGAATGGGAGCAAACTGAACATTAACCTTAAGATGGGAGTGGAGGTGAGGGTCTCAGGTTGGGGATGCTGGGATCCCCCTGTGACAGCTCGCAGAATCTCTCTCTTCCTTCTCCAGCTCTGGCTGCTTTCTCTCTCTGACGTGGGTCACCCCTCCTCCCAAGTCTCACAAACCTGCTAGGTGTCCCTGAGTCTGCTTATTCTTTTGATGTTGTTGAGATGGAATCTTGCTCTGTCTCCCACACTGGAGTGCAGTGGCACGATCTTGGCTCACTGCGACTTCTGCCTCCCAGATTTAAGTGATTCTCCTACCTCGGCCTCCCAAGTAGCTGGGATTATAGGTGCTTGCCACCACATGCAGCTAATTTTTGTATTTTTAGTAGAGACAGGATTCCGCCATGTTGGCCAGGATGGTCTTGAACTCCTGACCTCAAGTGATTTGCCCACCTCAGCCTCCCAAAGTGCTGGGATTACAGGCGTGAGCCATTGCACCCAGTCAGGTCTGCTTATTCTTCCCTTCTCTCTGGTTCCACCCCTACGGCAGTGGACAAGCTGTGCCGAGGTCGTCTCCCAAGAAAAAACCATGTTCCCCAACTTGACAGATGTCAGGGAGGTGGTGACAGACCAGTTTCTATGCAGTGGGACCCAGGAGGATGAGAGTCCCTGCAAGGGTGAGTCCCTCACCATGCCTGGATTCCCGAAGGGGAAGGCCACCTGTGTCCCTGTGGCCGGCGTGCATGCCAGAACACCAGTCCACTGCCCTGTATGACGCTGTCTCCTGTCACCCTTTGCTGGCAGGAGAATCTGGGGGAGCAGTTTTCCTTGAGCGGAGATTCAGGTTTTTTCAGGTGAGAAGGTGGAAGCTTGCAGGACCCAGGGGTTACAGGATGTCAGCCTTGTTGGGGGCATGAGGGAGGCCTTTGAGGGATCTAGGGAGGTTGGGGCTTACAGCTGGAGCTGTGGCAGCCTCCCAGCCAGTTCTCTCCTTTTCTCCAGGTGGGTCTGGTGAGCTGGGGTCTTTACAACCCCTGCCTTGGCTCTGCTGACAAAAACTCCCGCAAAAGGGCCCCTCGTAGCAAGGTCCCGCCGCCACGAGACTTTCACATCAATCTCTTCCGCGTGCAGCCCTGGCTGAGGCAGCACCTGGGGGATGTCCTGAATTTTTTACCCCTTTAGTCATGGCCACTGAGCCCTCTGCTGTCCTGTTAGAATCCGCCCCCCCTCCATCTTCTACCTCTGAATGCCCACCCTTAGACCCTGTGACCCATGCCGTCTCCTAGTTGAGTAAATCCGGGTCTCTAGGATGCCAGGGGCAGCGCACACAAGCTGGGAAATCCTCAGGGCTCCTACCAGCGGGACTGCCTTGCTGCCCCACCTCCCGCTCCTTGGCCTGTCCCCAAATTCCTCCCCTGGTTGACTTGACTCATGCTCATTTCACTTTCATATGGAATTTCCCAGTTATGAAATTAATAAAAATCAGTGGTTTCCACATCTGTCTGTGACTCTATCTGGAGGCCAGGTAGGGCTGGCCTGGGGGGAAGGGGAGGCCAGAATGACTCCAAGAGCCACAGGAAGGCAGGTCAGAGACCCCACTGGACAAACAGTGGCTGGACTCTGTACCATAACACACAAGCAACAGGGGAGTGAGCTGGATCCTTATTTCTGGTCCCTAAGTGGGTGGTCTGGGCTTGCTGGGGAGGAGCTGAGGCCAGAAGGAGGTACTGAAGGGGAGAGTCCTGGACCTTGGGCAGCAAAGGGTGGGACTTCTGCAGTTTCTGCTTCCTTGACTGGCAGCTCAGCGGGGCCCTCCCGCTTGGATGTTCCGGGAAAGTGATGAGGGTAGGACAGGCGGGGCAAGCTGCAGGTGCCAGAACACAGATTGCATAAAAGGCCGGGAGCTGGTGGGGGGCAGGGGAAGGGAATGTGACCAGGTCTAGGTCTGGAGTTTCAGCTTGGACACTGAGCTAAGTAGATAAGCAAAACAAGCCAGGACACGCCATCCTGCCCCAGGCCCAGCTTCTCTCCTGCCTTCTAACGCCATGGGGAGCAGTCTCAGCCCCCAGCTCTACCTGATGCCCTTCATCTTGGGCCTCTTATCTGGAGGTAAGTGAGGGTAACCTTCCCTTCCTGCTGTCCCCAGCATCCCTCCTTGGCCTTTTGGGGCCAGGCTTCATCAGCCTTTCTCTTCAGGTGTGACCACCACTCCATTGTCTTCGGCCCAGCCTCAAGGATCCTGCTCTCTGGAGGGGGTAGAGATCAAAGGTGGCTCCTTCCGACTTCTCCAAGAGGGCCAGGCACTGGAATACGTGTGTCCTTCTGGCTTCTACCCGTACCCTGTGCAGACACGTACCTGCAGATCCACGGGGTCCTGGAGCACCCTGCAGACTCAAGATCGAAAAACTGTCAAGAAGGCAGAGTGCAGAGGTTTGAGGGCAATGAGTGTGGGCAGTGGCCTAAGGGAGAAACAGGGCAGGTGGCAGCAAGGTCAGGACTAGGATGAGACTAGGCAGGGTGACAAGGTGGGCTGACCAGGAGTAGGAGCAGTTTTAGGGTTGTAGAGGGAAAGGAAGGGAAAAAAAAGGGGAGTTAACCTTTAGTAAGCATTTACCCTGGGCTTCCACGCAGCCCTGGAAGTCAAGAGAACACTCAGCAATGGGGAGGGAGGAGCAGCGGAAACCCCTATGGGTTGAAGGGTAGGTAAGATGCAGCTTCTGCAGGACTGGGAATGCTCTGTTTCTCAGTGACCTGGTCTCTGAGACCAGGAGGGAAACACCTAAGGCAGCCTTTCCCTCTTGATGACTTCTACTTCTCCCCTCTTCTCAAAGCAATCCGCTGTCCACGACCACAGGACTTCGAGAACGGGGAATACCGGCCCCGGTCTCCCTACTACAATGTGAGTGATGAGATCTCTTTCCACTGCTATGATGGTTACACTCTCCGGGGCTCTGCCAATCGCACCTGCCAAGTGAATGGCCGGTGGAGTGGGCAGACAGCGATCTGTGACAACGGAGGTGAGAAGCATCCTCTCCCCCTACATTGCTGTCTCCCTGACAGCGCCTAGTCTGAGGAGTGGGCATTTGCCCCTGGACACTGTAACTCTTGCTCTCTACCTTGCCCTCGGGGCCTCAGGCTTCAGCGCTTACCTCCATGTCTCATGCCTCTGCAGCGGGGTACTGCTCCAACCCAGGCATCCCCATTGGCACAAGGAAGGTGGGCAGCCGGTACCGCCTTGAAGACAGCGTCACCTACCACTGCAGCCGGGGGCTTACCCTGCGTGGCTCCCAGCGGCGAACGTGTCAGGAAGGTGGCTCTTGGAGCGGGACGGAGCCTTCCTGCCAAGGTGACCCTTGACCTGTACCCCCAGGTCAGATCCTGATCTTGCATCCTACTGTCTTCTCTCCCCACCTCAACCCTGCTCTTTCCTCACTTCTTTTAAACCTTCCTCTAGAACTGTCTCACTTCTGAGCCTTTTCTACCCTGGAAACCCACAATCCCCTGTCTCTTTGGTCACTGTGTCCCTGACACTCCCAGACATTTGACCTCATTTCTGACTCTCCCAGACTCCTTCATGTACGACACCCCTCAAGAGGTGGCCGAAGCTTTCCTGTCTTCCCTGACGGAGACCATAGAAGGAGTCGATGCCGAGGATGGGCACAGCCCAGGTTTGAAGGCAGAGAGGGGAGGCAAGGCAGGGAACTGGGGGAAAATGGAGAAGGGACAAGATAATCATTCATGCTGGAGCCTGAGTCACTCTCCTGGCACCCAGGGGAACAACAGAAGCGGAGGATCATCCTAGACCCTTCAGGCTCCATGAACATCTACCTGGTGCTAGATGGATCAGACAGCATTGGGGCCGGCAACTTCACAGGAGCCAAAAAGTGTCTAGTCAACTTAATTGAGAAGGTGGAGTCCTCCTATCCCTGAACTTGGGGGAATGGAATCTTGCTGATCTTCCAGGACTAGCTCCCTGATCATTCCAGCCCCTCTGAACCGCAGGGCCCCAGGAAAGTCTCCAGGTCCTATTCTGTCTTCCTTCCCTTGTACTTGATTCCTCCATGAACCTCAGTGCTTGAGCCTCTTCCTAAGAGCCTCCCTGTCCCAGCAACGTTGCTGAAGTCTCCCAATCACAGTATTCTACTTTCAATGCCATGGCGCCTTGTTCTCCTCACCCACAGGTGGCAAGTTATGGTGTGAAGCCAAGATATGCTCTAGTGACATATGCCACATACCCCAGAATTTGGGTCAAAGTGTCTGACCAAGAGAGCAGCAATGCAGACTGGGTCACGAAGAAGCTCAGTGAAATCAATTATGAAGGTCAGAGGTTAGGGAATGGTGGGAGGTTCACTTTGGGGTCAGGAGGTTCAGGAGTGTTGTGTAGAGGGGGTCATGAGACTACCTTGAGGGCAACAGGGGGACCACTTTGTAGTCAAAGGTTGAACAGCAGGGTCATTGGGCAATGGAGGTTAGTGGGAACCTGCTGAGGGCTGGAAGGGCCACTTTGTGGTCAAAGGGAAGTCCATATGATGATTAACTTAAAAAGTTGAAAGATGTGAGATTTCAGTTGCAGATTGGTCTCTGGGGTTAAAAGATGGCTTGGAAGACCAGGTGAGGTGATGCTCTCTTCCCTCTCCACAGACCACAAGTTGAAGTCAGGGACTAACACCAAGAGGGCCCTCCAGGCAGTGTACAGCATGATGAGTTGGCCAGAGGACATCCCTCCTGAAGGCTGGAACCGCACCCGCCATGTCATCATCCTCATGACCGATGGTCAGAAGGGACCTCTCTCCTGTCCCAGCCTCCCCACCTTCTCAGACCAGCATGTGGCCCTTAAGTCCACTTGTAACACTATACCCATGGTTGGGGCCCTGAATGTGACTCATAACTGGCTGTTCATCTCTCCTGTGACCCTTCATAAAGAATTATTCCTAAAGCCCTGTGATCAACTACCTCTAACCCTTCCTCAACTTACTCACCCTGCCACGTGTATCACTGCCTCTAGCCAATTTATCTTATCTCCTACCCTCATGGTCCCGTCTCTTCTGCAGGATTGCACAACATGGGCGGGGACCCAATTACTGTCATTGATGAGATCCGGGACTTGTTATACATCGGCAAGGATCGCAAAAACCCGAGGGAGGATTATCTGGGTGAGTAACCTGCCTAGGACCCAGCACCCTACTTTCTCAGGGCTTAGACCGTCATCCTTCCTTTTTCTCCCTCAGATGTCTATGTGTTTGGGGTTGGACCTTTGGTGGACCAAGTGAACATCAATGCTTTGGCTTCCAAGAAAGACAATGAGCAACATGTGTTCAAAGTCAAGGATATGGAAAACCTGGAAGACGTTTTCTTCCAAATGATTGGTAGGCAGATACAAGGGAATAAAGAACGCAACTCTCCTCAGCTTCCCCTGAAATAATTCATTCTTCCTCTACCCCTGAAGCTCTAGTTGCCTGGAAAGCCTTCTTCATTCCTCCTTCTCTACCTCAGTATCACTATTCTTGTTTCCTGGCACTGTTTGCTTCTTAACCTTAGAATCACAGAGCTCTAGGCACTTCAGAGATCTTTCTATTGTCCTACATTTGACACATGTGGAAACAAAGGCCAAAGGAGGTCAAGGGGCAGCAAGCTAGCAACAGGGCTGGGCTTGAAAACAGCCAGGCCTCTGATAGCTTGATCCCAAGTTCTTTCCCTTTTCACTCCACCACAGCAGTTTTCTCCTAACACAAGGAAACAAATACCTGTGGCCTTTCCCTTTCTCCTTTTGGGCCTCTGCCCCCCACAGACTCCTACCCAAAGGCTGCTGCCGTTTGGGAATGAAGTGTTCCGAGTTTTCAGCACATTCTCCTTCTCTGCCAGATGAAAGCCAGTCTCTGAGTCTCTGTGGCATGGTTTGGGAACACAGGAAGGGTACCGATTACCACAAGCAACCATGGCAGGCCAAGATCTCAGTCACTGTAAGCACAGAATCCCAGTAGTGAGGACTTGGGGGAGGTGAGGTCAAGGTGAAATGGGAGTAGGGGAAGGGCAAAATGGCTGTAAGAGATGGTGGTTTGTGAAAGTTGAGTTTTCCCTTTCTACTGTTCTGTTCCCAGCGCCCTTCGAAGGGACATGAGAGCTGTATGGGGGCTGTGGTGTCTGAGTACTTTGTGCTGACAGCAGCACATTGTTTTACTGTGGACGACAAGGAACACTCGATCAAGGTCAGCGTGGGTAAGGATGCAACTGAAGGTCCCGGGCTGCACCTATGCCCTCCAGGCAACACCTCCCACTTTCTACAGATCCCACACTCCACTCATCTGCAATGCAGCCCCATCCCTTGCACCCCAGACCAGTCAGGGATGGGGAAGACTTGAAGTTAGGAATGACATGGGGCCAGAGGCAAGAAGCTGCCCACAAAGAGGTGGTACCTATTCTCCTACTTCAAGGGAAGAAGCGGGACCTGGAGATAGAAAAAGTCCTATTTCACCCCGACTACAACATTAGCGGGAAAAAAGAAGCAGGAATTCCTGAATTTTATGACTATGACGTTGCCCTGATCAAGCTCAAGAATAAGTTGAATTATGACCCGACTATCAGGTGAGAGCATCCAGATCCCTGAGGAAAGGCTGGGAAAGGCTGGAGGACTGGGGTGAGGAGCAGGCCTAGTTTGCTGTTCTTTCTCCCTGTCCTTTATAGGCCCATTTGTCTCCCCTGTACCGAGGGAACAACTCGAGCTTTGAGGCTTCCTCCAACTACCAGTTGCCAGCAACAGAGTAAGACATACTAGGGGGGAGGATAAGGATGAGATCCCGAGACAAGTGAGGCATGAGAGGGAGATGCAATAGGAAGAGACGATGCCTGTCCCAGAACCTAGCACTAGGAAGGGCTTAGGGGACATCTGCTGAGTGACAAAGTCAATAGGGAGATGACAGTGGTGGGAGCAGCTGAAGTGATGCAGTCTATTTGTCCAGAGGAAGAGCTGCTCCCTGCACAGGATATCAAAGCTCTGTTTGTGTCTGAGGAGGAGAAGAAGCTGACTCGGAAGGAGGTCTACATCAAGAATGGGGATAAGGTGAGAAATGGGCATCCTAAGGAGGCACTCTAGGCCCTAATCCTTCCTAAGCCACCTCTGTTCATTACCTTTCTCCATGCTTCCCACCTCCCCTACAGAAAGGCAGCTGTGAGAGAGATGCTCAATATGCCCCAGGCTATGACAAAGTCAAGGACATCTCGGAGGTGGTCACCCCTCGGTTCCTTTGTACTGGAGGAGTGAGTCCCTATGCTGACCCCAATACTTGCAGAGGTGAGAGAACGCTCTCTGGTTGTGCTCCAAGTGCCCGAGGGCCAAGAGTCCTTTTCCCTACAGCTTCTCCTCTCCTTGCAGGTGATTCTGGCGGCCCCTTGATAGTTCACAAGAGAAGTCGTTTCATTCAAGTGAGTCCTCCCTTTCCTATCTGGGGAGATGCCAAGTGGTCAGCATGGGCCCCAAAGCAGGAAAGCACAATGCATGTGGCTAGTAATTCGAGGTGGGCAGAGCCTGCCTCACTTTAGGACTGCATGTCTGGCCTGTGTGTGTCAAGAATGAGGCTGAGCTGGGTCCCTAGCCTGATTCCTTTAGGTCAGCTAAGACACAATCAGGAACAGTCATGCTTCCAGGATTAGGAATTCTATGAATGATCCATGGCACCCCACTGCCTCTGCAGGTTGGTGTCATCAGCTGGGGAGTAGTGGATGTCTGCAAAAACCAGAAGCGGCAAAAGCAGGTACCTGCTCACGCCCGAGACTTTCACGTCAACCTCTTCCAAGTGCTGCCCTGGCTGAAGGAGAAACTCCAAGATGAGGATTTGGGTTTTCTCTAAGGGGTTTCCTGCTGGACAGGGGCGCGGGATTGAATTAAAACAGCTGCGACAACACTTGTGTTCCAGATCCTTTTGGGGCAAGGGAGTGGGGAACGGGCACTGGCCATGTTGTTACACTGAGATCAAACCTGACACCCATTTTTAAAGGCTTAACCCCAATCCCAAGTGCTGAAAAACCAGAGGCTGAGGGAGATGTGTAAGCTTCCACCTCAGTGTTTTACTGAGACCAGCATTGGGGCATATGAGGCACAAGGAATCCAGCTCTGTTCCCTAGAAGCCATCCACAAGGTTTTCCTTGTAGACGTCATCACTGTAGACAATCTGGGTCCTCTTGTCCCGGTGGCAACCCTTAGGGCTGTTCTGGACAGCTAGGGAGGGAGGAGAGGAACAGTTAAGGTCTAAAGGAGATCATAGATCAGACCCTGAGGCTGACTCCTGACCACCTCAGTCCTGGCTGCTGGCCCCTGGAAAACCAGTTTCCACGCTGCCCTCTGGTGGCCAGGATGGCCTGTCTTCCTTAGCTCCTTTGTGCCAACCCATGGCCAAGGAGAGTGTAAGTGGACATTTTGATGAATGTTTTGTTCTTAGAAAAATCCCAAATGTCATTGTTGAGATATATGAATGATATTAACCCACTACTTATAGTATGTCAGAAGCTAAAAACTAGAAAACCTCTGTAGCCCTTTATTGACATGCTGATCAACTCTAGTTCCTTTCTTTTGCCTGAAAGGCCACTGTTGCTCTGAGTCCTTCTTTCTGCTCACTCCTTTCCCAGGAAAATCTACTTTCAGGTAATGGGTTACTCATACTAAGGAATGCTACTAGCTCCACCAGAACTCATTCAGCATGTAGCTTTGGCCCTCACCATTCTCTCTCAAGCCTCTAGCTGTTTCTTCCCCTTCCTCTTTTCCTCCCTCCACCAGACATGTTACTCTCTTCACCCCATCCAAAGATTCCATCCCCACCACCCTTGACCTAGAGAGAATCTCTCCCACCCACTTCTCATCCTGTGATCTCTGTACCTTGACACTGCTGGCTACTCCCTCTTTCTCAAAGCATGTGTCCTTTCGCTTCAGTGGCCCAGGCCCCTCTGGTGCTGCTCCCAGCCCTCTGACCCCTCCTCCTGTCTCCTTTGCTAACGTTAGGCTCAACGTTAGCCTAACGTGTCAGGAGAGCTGGAGACACGTGGGGCGTAAGGTGGACAGTCCTGTTTCCTAACATAGTCCCTGAGTATTCCTCAAGTCTAGTCCTGGGTCGTTTTTTTTCTCCGAAATAAGTCTCCCTCATGATCGGGGAGCCACCCTGTGATGCAGATGACTTAATCTATGTTTTCATTCCTTACCTCACACCTGAGTTCCAGACCCCTAATTTCAAATACTTACGAAATTCACTCTACTCCATCTCAAAATGAACAAGCCCCATGAGACACTCATCTTTCTCACCAATCTCACTCCAGCTCCCATTTTCTTCCCTGTTCCAGTCGCTGCTTTGGAAGCTGTTCTCAATCCTTTTCTCTCCTTTCTTTACCTCTAACTAACAGATGATCTGAAATTTTCCCTCCCATTCCCACAGCCTCTGCACACACTCTGACCTCGATAATCTCTAGGAAACCCAAGGATGGGTGGGGGAACCAAAAGGAGTGTGCTGTAGGGGAGAGGACGGGAAAGAAAATCCCATTCTTACCGAGGGAGCCCCAGACAGACTTGCCAGTAGCGGCATCCAGCATGGGCTGTTTCCGGGCTATGTTGACTTTGAGCTGTACAGACTCCACCTGGGTCCCGTTGAGCTAAAGCAGAAGAGGGGAGGCAGAGGATGGGGAGGAAAACATTACAGATACACCAAAGAAGCTATTCCAGGAGTTGCTATCCTAGGAGTAGACTGAATAAGGAATCTGAGAATGTAAGTTTTTCTGTGTGAATAGGGAGAGACTTTATCAAGAGGAACCAACTTCTTCCTGGCATCTAGTATTTTGATGAGAACACATGAGAACAGCAGAAGCGATGGGAAGAACAGATTTGCGAAGTTCCAACCTCAGCAACGGCCTGATCTGCTGACTCCATCTTTTCATAGGTGACGAAGGCACAGCTGGGATAAAGAAAAAACAGGGTCAGTGGAGAGCCAAGGGGCTCTTCTGGACCCAACCAAACCCAGCGATCACAGGCGGCTGCCGGGAGGGCAGCTTCCTCCCTCAAGTCTCACACCCCAGGATTCGCCCAGGACTTCTCATCATGCCCTGTCGTCATCCTTACTTTCTGGGTGGGTCCATGGAGAGGTCAATGATGTTTCCAAAAGGAGAGAAGGCCCCACGGAGAAGGGTAGGCGTCATGTCTTCTCCGTATACATAGAGAGTATTCCCTTTCCTAGGGGCTCGCCGTTCAGGGAAGGAGTCTGACCCTTTGGGAGCAGGAATCACAGTCACAAGACATGGTCCATCCCACACTTCACTTAGTAGGACCCACATAAACCTCAGTTAAGGTCACCTTGACCTCCAGCCAAGATCACTCACTGCGGAAAGGACCCTCTCGGTCTCGGTCTCGATCCCGCTCCCGCTCCCGATCCCTGTCCCGTTCCCGGTCTCGATCTCGATCTCGATCCCGATCCCGATCCCTGTCCCGCTCTCGGTCTCTGTCTCGATCTCGCTCCCGATCTCGGTCTCTGTCCCGGTTCCTCTCATGGCTGCGGTCCCGGCTGCGGCTTCGGGGAGGGGAGGCTGAGGAGTGGGCACCACTGCGTTCTTCATAGCCCCAGTCAAAGCTTCGAGGGGGACCATCACCAGCCCCTGGGCCCTCTGCCTCTTCTCCATCTGGCCCTAGTTCTCGAAGTCGATCGCTAGAAGACACAAAGCTGGGGAGATGCAGACTGAAGATCAAAGGGGGGTTTTACCTTCTCCCCTTGGACCCTGTGGAGACTTAATATTCCCTCAATAGCACAGCTTCTACAGCCCAAACCTCCCAAGGACTCAGGCAATCAACCCCGCCAAGTGGGCCCAGTCTTATCTCTACTCTCTAACCTCTCATACAGAGATTTCCTCTGGGGACGTCTAGATGACTGTAAAAGAGACCAAGAACAGTTAAGATGATTCCCAGTTGCTAACATGTAGTCCAAAATAAGTTAGTTTCTCATGTTCCTCCATCCCCAACCCCTCAGGGACAGAAATTAGAAGCCTTTACCTCTTGCAGGTCATCATCAGCAGATATGCTCCTCTGGAACGGCTGGAAAGTGGGGACTGGTCCCTTCTCGGGGTCCTGGAGAGGGGAGAGACCTACCTCAGTGTGGAGCAGGAGGCTGCCCAACCATGGAACAGAGATGTTCCTCTTCCCTCACCCTCTTCTAGATTTCCTCTGATCTCTTCTTTCCTTTTAACACTATATACATTTCTTATTTGACTATGTGGTTTTATTTATTTGTTTTTATTTTTTGAGACAGGGTCTTGCTCTGTTGTCCAGGTTGGAGTGCAATGGTGCAATCATAGCTTGCTGCAGCCTTGACCTCCCAGGCTCAAGCAATCCTCCTACCTTAGCCTCCCTAGTAGCTGAGACTAGAGATGCGCTCTACCATGCTTGGCTAATTTCTGTTTTTTTTTTTTTTTTTTTTTTTTGTAGAGATAGGGTTTCACTATGTTGCCAGGGCTGGTCTCAAATTCCTGGGCTCAAGCAATCCTCCTACCTTGGCCTCCTAAAGTGCTCTAATTATAGGAATGAGCCACTGCCACACCTGCCATTGCAGCTTTTTGGTTTTGTTTTGAGATAGAGTCTTGCTCTGTCGCCCAGGGTGGAGTATAGTGGTGCGATCTCCACTCACTGCAACCTGTGCCTCCTGGGTTCAAGTAATTCTCTGGCCTCAGACTCCTCAGTAACTGGGACTATAGGCGTGCATCACCATGCCCTGCGAATTTTTGTTATGTTTAGTAGAGACGGGTTTCACCATGTTGGCCAGGTTGGTCTCAAACTCCTAAACTCAAGTGATCTGCCCACCTTGGCCTCCCAAAGTGCTGGGATTATAGGCATGAGCCACCACGCCTGGCTGATACTTTTTATAAGTGACTTGATATGTTATATATTCAGTTTATTTCAACCTCTCTTGAATCTGATAACATTTTCTGCCCTTTCCATCCCTTAGAGCGACATATTCCAAGAGCTCCAATCCAAAGTGGATTAGAACTACAAAATTTGTAAAATGGAGAATTCAGGAGTCATCTAGTTTTTTCATTTAATATTTGAGAGGCAAAACTCAGAATGGTACAGCAATTTGCCAGTGCTTGAGTATGCATATTTTTCCCCAAACCCATCTACATTCCAACTTGGAGGGATGCCCTCTAAACAATCCTTCTGTTTGTGCTCACCTTTAACTTCCCCTCAAGGGTTCGAGAACGCTTGAAGCCTGAGTTCTTGGTCTCAGCCTTGATGGCACTGATGGCTCCTGATTTCACCAGCTGCTTTGCCTGCTCTGTTGCTGTGGCTGTGTCCACGACAGGCTGCTCTGATAGTGCTGGAGTGATAAGGGGAAGAGACATTATGTTGACCAGGCCATGATGAAGGTCAGCCCCATGCTGCCCACTTCCAGTCCATCCCCATTTCCCCTGTCACTCACAGCGTTTGACACCGCCTTGGCTGGTTGTGCTGCTGCTACTTTGCTTCTTCAGAGCCAGCAATGCCTTTTTCTGGGAACAAGGGTGAGAGGAGAGAGGTCAGTGAGGGCCAGCCCCTAGCTGGTTCCTCTCCCAAGACCCCTGGGCACATCACTCCAGGGACCATCTTTCTTGATGTCCTTAGAGTGGTGCATTGATGTGCTCTGCCTCTTGCCTCTGGTCCCCTAGATCATGAATGATGCCGGAAATTCCTAATCTAACCAAACCACGGAACCCAGAGGTTTTCCAGAGTGTTACATTTTTGAGGTTGAAGACAAAGAATTTGATCATGGACTAGAATCCTAGGATATAAGCTGCAAGTAAGTATAAGTCTATGTGCCTTTCCTGGAGGCTTCATCCATCTATTTCCTGCATATTGAATAAGGCCCAGACATGACTTTGTAACAGGGATATCCAGGAGGATAAAGCATTGTTTCTACCCTCAAGAAGCTTATAGTCTGAGAAATAAAAATAAACTGAGTGAGTTAGCAATGCGGTAAGAGGTGCAGATTATTCATAGCTGAAAGCTAGTAAGATTTTCTGATGTTTAATGGCTATTAAACTAGGCCCTCCCCCGTATCTCTGCACGACACAGAGAGAAGAAGGGTATTTTAGAAAAAGAAGACAGGATGGCAAACATGCAGAGGTAAGAACGCTTTGGGAATGCATGTTTTGGGAGTAGTGAATAGTTCTACTTTACTAGACAAGGCTGCCAAACTAAGGTTTTGGGGCTTTGTTATATAGACAATGTGAAGCCATTTACGGTTTTTGAGAAACAGAGGGAGCAGAATTTTGTGTTTTCAATGGATCGTTTGACCAAGAGTGAAGAAGTCTGTTAAAAAAAAAAAAAAGACTGAGAAATTTGTTGAGAGACCATTACAATCGCTCATGTAAATGTCAATAAAGCCCTGCTCGGGGGAATACACAATGAAGAATAAACAGGAAAAATTGCTTCAAAAGAAAAAACAAGAAGACTTGGCAAACGCTTGACTATGCAAATAGCGGAGAAGTCAGAGATGAGATTTTGAGTCCAAACGCGTGGCAGAATTGGTGTAGTCAATCTTACTTGGAAGATCAAGAATAGAAAGATGATAGCTCCAACTTTGGGTATCTGAAGTTTATCAGTATGACACTGGATAGAACTGGAAAAACAAACTTGGGGATCATCAGCCCTTAGGTGGTACTAAAAGCCATTGGAAAGGAAGACAATCCCATGGCCGATTGCATAGAAAAGACAGAAGGTCCACACCAGGGCTTGGGAAAGCCCACCTCTCGAAGCTACACTGTGAGGTGGGTGATATATCTCTAGATACGGGCCAGAAAAACTTTCCCATTCGCTCACACTCACCCCAGATCTTCTCAGAGTGCACAGTCTGTGAAAGGTTAGGCCATGTCCACACACAGTCCCTCACCTTTTTCTTGAGTTTGTTGAATTTCTTCTGCAGAGCCTCCTCTTCCTCGCTCAGTCCGGGGGGTATCACCAACATGGTGGTTCCTGGTTCAGGGGCAGGGCCCAAGACATCTTTCTCCCCTGTTACCACCCGGGGTTCACACGCCGTCCACACTGTACCCAACTCCACCCCTTCAGGTCTGCCTACTCTTGCCTTTGGCTTTCCCTACTCCTTGCTTAAACCAGGATGCTGTCCAAGCTCCCGCTGGTCGGGATCATCCAGCATTCCCTCCTGTCTCCAGGGATCACAGACACCAGCACCTCGAGGAACCATGTGGCTCAGGGAGGGACAAACACCCACTCCGTCGGCAAGACGATGGCACCCGACCCCCCTACCCTCGCTGGGGTAAGGACAGCCGCGGGGTTCGAACGGCAGAGAAGGCGGTGGAGCCAGCGTAGCACCCTCAGAGCAACTCAAAGAGGAAGAAGAGAGAAAGGGCTATGAAAAAAGGGGCCGAAGAGTGAGAAGCAGAGGGCCTTACCTGAGGGGGCGGCAACCGCGGGCCCCACGGTCTCCGGCCGCGCCCGCGCTGGCCGCTGATAGCGGGCTCACAACGATGACGTAGCGAAGGGCGGAAAACGCGGTAACCAAGGCGGCCCCAGGCACGCACTTCCGCCCGGCCTTCCACCGGTCCAGGTCTGCCCCTCCGCAGCGATAGTTCACGCTCTCGGCGGGGCCGTGCCGGAAGTTGTCTCTACTTCCGCCCGTTCCGGGGCGGGGCTTACCTCGCAGGGACTGCTTGCAGCATTTCCGGGCTGCTCGGCAGCCGCTGTGGCTCCAGAATGATGGAGACAGAGCGACTCGGTGAGGGGGAGGGGAGTGAAATGGCACGGAGTAGCAGACATGGAATGACCTTTGACCCCTTACTTTTGACTTTTCCCCGTAGTGCTACCTCCTCCAGATCCCCTGGACCTACCCCTTCGGGCCGTGGAGCTCGGATGCACAGGTCGCTGGGAGCTGCTGAACTTGCCTGGAGCTCCGGAGAGCAGCGTGAGTGACTTTTGACCCTAACCTTTGACCCTCATTGAGTCCAAACCTCCTTCACCCTCCTCACAGTAGGATCTAGCTTAACCTTGTTCATCTGTGCTTGTACTGCTGTCCATCCCAGCCTGAACGGGTGTTGGACAGCTTCCAGCCCAGTGTACCTGCAGTCCATGTGAAGACAGCAGAGAGTCCTGGGGATATTTTTGCTTTCAGAGCTGCACTTTCTCCATGGAGCTCCCTTCTGTCTCCAAGCACCAGGGCACTTGGTGACTGAGATGCTAGGCTTTGAGCCTCCAACTCTTCATCCTTAGGTCTGGGACCCCTTTTTCTAAAATCAGTGAGTCTCAAATTTCATGTGCTTCATGACTAGCAAGGGAGCTTTTTAAAAATGCAGATTCCTAGGTCCAGCCTCCATGTTTCTGAAATCCAAAATCTGCCCCAGGTAATTCAGTAGCGGGTAGTTTTTGGCCAAGCCTGATTGTCCTAGTCTGTTTGACACATCTGCCATTTCTGATCTGAACACAAATCCCATCACCTCTTTTGTCTGCATTTTACTCTTTTTCCTTACCTAATGCCTCTCATCTTGCCCTTGTTTCAGCTTCCCCATGGCCTCCCTCCCTGTGCCCCAGATCTGCAGCAAGAAGCAGAACAGTTGTTTCTGTCATCCCCAGCCTGGCTGCCTCTGCATGGTGTGGAGCACTCAGCCCGGTGAGGAGTCTGGAGGGGCTTAGACTAGGGTGATGGGTTCCTGAAGGAAGCTGGGGCAGAGGAAGAAAAAAGACCCAAAAGTTACTTTTTTTTCTCTCCAGAAAATGGCAAAGGAAGATGGATCCCTGGTCTCTTTTGGCTGTCCTGGGAGCTCCAGTCCCATCTGACCTACAGGCCCAAAGACACCCAACCACAGGCCAGATACTGGGTTACAAAGAGGTAGGAGGTCAGGGGTCATAAGAAACAGAGTTGGGGAGAAGGGGAGGTGATCAGAGACAAGCTCAGCCTCATTGGGGCTCTGATCTCTTGCTTTAGGTCTTGCTGGAGAACACAAATCTCTCGGCCACAACCTCCTTGTCTCTTCGCCGGCCTCCAGGGCCAGCCTCCCAGTCCTTATGGGGAAATCCAACTCAGTATCCCTTCTGGCCAGGTGACTCTTGTGGAGATGGGATGGTAGAAGAGGGTGTCCTTAATCTCCAGGGAAGGGTTCCCCACCTATCTCGTATTATCCTCATCCCATGAATCCCTGTCTGTCCTGTCTCTTCCCAGGGGGGATGGATGAACCCACCATAACAGATCTGAACACATGGGAGGAGGCTGAGGAGGAGATAGACTTTGAGAAAGGTAAGGTAGGGCTCTGAGTCTGAGCCCTGAGGAGGAAGAGCCCACGCTATCACTGGGCTACTACTAGCCCTCCCATGCCTCTGAGAAAATTAGAAAAAGATATCCTGTCCATAACAACCTTTACTGTCATCTGTTGGGAAAGTGTCATAGCAAACATCCCCATCTACAGCATCTGTCCTGTAAATGATATCTTTTAGGTTTATATAATGTACACAATTTGTTCACCAGCGTGCAGTGACCCTGATTCCATGTCCCTGTCCTACAGATCTTCTTACTGTTCCACCTGGTTTCAAGAAAGGCATGGACTTTGCACCAAAAGGTTCGTTTTGGTTTTTGAGTGGGGTGTAGGAGAAATCATGTCTTTCTCCTAAGGAACAGAGATGTCAGCATGACGAGGTTGACCTTGTTGCGTTGCTTCTCAGATCGTCCAACTCCAGCTCCTGGACTACTAAGCCTTAGCTATCTGTTGGAGCCTGTGGATTTGGGTGGGGGTGACGAGGATGAGAATGAGGCAGTGGGACAGCCAGGAGGTTCCAGAAGGGACGCTGTTTCAGCCTCTCCCTGCAGTACTCCCCTGGCCCGAGCAAGCAGTTTGGAGGACCTAGTGTTGAAGGTTGGTGGTTCTGCATAGTGGAGGCAAGAAAGAGCCTTGCCACCAGGATGTGGGCTGGCTAGGATGGGTCTGAGGGGAAGAAAGGGACATCTTTTGGGAGGAGTGGTAATCGAGAGCCCTCTGGTTGTATCTTTGTCACCCCTACCCCTGACTCTTCCAGGAAGCGTCCACAGCTGTATCCGCCCCAGAAGCCCCAGAGCCTCCACCTCAGGAGCAGTGGGCCATACCTGTGGATGCCACCTCCCCCGTTGGTGATTTCTATCGCCTCATTCCCCAGCCAGCCTTCCAGGTACTTTGGCCCCATCTTCACATGCTCCTCTACCTCTTGCTGGGTCACACTCCCAGCTGACCCCTTGTCTCCTCTGTCCGCCAGAGGTCATATCCATCCCAGGCCAGTCTTGGTCCTTAGTCCTAGCCTCGGCTGGCTCTGGCCTTCATCCCCCTGCCCTGTGTGCTCCATGAGCAGGAGGCAGGAAGGCCCTGCTCCTTTCTTCAGCTCCTATCTATTTCTCTCTCCCATAGTGGGCATTTGAGCCAGATGTGTTTCAGAAACAGGCCATCCTGCACTTGGAGCGGCATGACTCTGTCTTTGTTGCAGCTCACACATCTGCAGGAAAAACAGTTGTGGCTGAATATGCCATTGCCCTGGCCCAGAAACACATGACACGGTACGAGTTGCTTCGCCAACCTCCCCCTTCACCAGCCAGCCCCATTTTCTCCTGCAGCCTTTGAAAATCCCATCTCTTCCCCCACCTCTCTAGCTCATCCTTTAAGTGAGAGGTTCAGGGGTGAGACTGAGACAAGAGCTCAGAGAGAAACAAAAAGGCATGGTGGGGAGAAAGGTTAGAAGAATGACCTGGGTTAGTTTAGGAAGGGGTTGGGGACAGAATTTTTCTGAGGTTATATCATGAAGGAGAATGTAGGGCAGTTTGGGTGAAGAAGTAGAGCAACTAAGCTTCTGGGGCATGCTTCTGCGAGAGCTCCATGTGGGAGAGGAGGCGTGGGCCATGAGTCTGCAGAGGGACTGGCTAACTTCATGTTCTTTCCCCAGCACCATCTACACTTCGCCCATCAAGGCCCTGAGCAACCAGAAGTTCCGGGACTTCCGAAACACGTTTGGGGATGTGGGGTTGCTCACTGGGGATGTGCAGCTGCACCCGGAGGCCTCCTGCCTCATCATGACCACAGAGATCCTTCGGTGAGAGATGGACACTCAATACAGGGGAGTTTTGGCTGGGAAGATGTGGCTGTTGTGGAGAGTGTGCTGTCTGAAGAGGCGATGGAGACGAGCCACTGGGGAGTCAATCCTTGGCCTCTTCTCCCTAGCTCCATGCTGTACAGTGGCTCAGATGTTATTCGGGACCTGGAGTGGGTCATCTTTGATGAGGTTCACTATATCAACGATGCCGAGGTAAGGGCCTTGGGCTCCGCAGATGCCGGCAGTCCTTTCCTTTGGGACCAGTTGAACGGCTCCCTTATTCTACACACTCAGGGCACCTTCCTGCTTTCTTTACCCCCATACGGAATCCCGTGCCTCTTTAGGGGCAGAAGGGCAGCCCCTGCCCTCCTGTGACCTCTCTTCCCTCTCTGTGCCCAGCGTGGGGTCGTGTGGGAGGAGGTGCTCATCATGCTCCCTGACCACGTTTCTATCATCCTTCTGAGTGCCACCGTCCCCAACGCCCTTGAGTTTGCTGACTGGATTGGGTGAGACGTGTGTCCTGGGTTGCCTGGTTGATGGGGGCTACAGTACTCCTTGATTGGAGTGGGGGGACTAAGTCTACCACAGCAAGGAGAGTGGTCAGGCCTTAGGGGTGATGCTGGGGAACATGTCCCACCTGGTGGCTGTGGGATCCCCTTTGGGTCCAGATTACTTTGCATGTTGAAATGGAATGGGATGTTGGGGGATAGCCTTCCATTTTGGGTCTCAGGAAAGACTGGGTAAAGTTGGAGGGGTAGGGAAGGGGGTGGGGATGTGGGTTCCTTCCCACACTCCCATCCCTGACTTGCTACCCTCTCCTTCCTTCAGGCGACTGAAGCGTCGTCAGATCTATGTGATTAGCACTGTAACCCGCCCCGTGCCCCTGGAGCACTATCTTTTCACAGGGAACAGCTCCAAGACCCAGGGGGAGCTCTTTTTGTTGCTGGACTCTCGAGGAGCCTTCCATACAAAAGGGTGAGCCCCGAGATGGGGGAAAGAGTTAGGGCTGGGCCCCTAGCTGGACATGACGGCTACCCCTCCCTGTGCCCCAGGTACTATGCAGCTGTGGAGGCCAAGAAGGAGAGAATGAGCAAACATGCCCAGACCTTTGGGGCCAAGCAGCCCACACATCAGGGGGGCCCTGCACAGGTGAGAACTGGGAGGGTTTTGTACCTGCCAGCACCCATTTTTCCTCCCATCTTTTTTTTTTCGTTGTTCCCCAGGGGTTTTGACTTGAACTTTGAGCACTGCCCCAGTTAACACTAGCTCACCTCTCGTTGGTTCAGGAACTCAACCTCTGCCCCTTCCCCTTCCTTCTCCAGGACCGCGGAGTGTACCTGTCCCTCCTGGCCTCCCTCCGCACACGGGCCCAGTTGCCTGTGGTGGTGTTCACCTTCTCCCGGGGCCGCTGTGATGAGCAGGCCTCAGGCCTCACCTCCCTTGACCTCACCACCAGTTCAGAGAAGAGTGAGATCCACCTCTTCCTGCAGCGCTGCCTTGCTCGCCTCCGTGGCTCTGACCGCCAGCTGCCCCAGGTGCATCTATGTGTGTATGTGTGTATGCATGTACCCATTTAGCAGACTGGTAAGGATAGGGTGTTCTGAGACTCCATCCCTGACCATGGGCCTCCTCCCACCAAAGGTCCTGCACATGTCAGAGCTCCTGAATCGTGGCCTGGGTGTGCACCATAGCGGCATCCTGCCCATCCTCAAGGAGATCGTGGAGATGCTCTTCAGCCGTGGCCTGGTCAAGGTGCATGTGGTGGTGGGAAAGGGACTCCTCGGTGTTTGTTACCTGCTTAGGGGCTGCCCAGAGGGCAGAGGGGCAGAGGTTTAGGCAGGCCAGTGCTGTGGTTAAGAACCTGGGCTCTGGATCCAGACTACCTGGGTTTGAATCCCAGGTCCACCGTGTATTTATAGTATCATCCTGGACAAATTACTTAACCTTCCTGAATTTCAGGTTTCTCATCTTAAAATGGGGATGCATAAGATATGAACACATAGGTCTCAGAAAAGAAACCCAGGAAGCTAGCAAGCTAGCTAATAATTTGAAAAGTTATTAGTAATCAGAAATATACAAATGGAAGTACTCACAAGATACGACTTTATAGCTGTTAGACTGGTAAAATTTAGGAAACTAGTTAATGCCGAGTGTTGCCAGAGTTGTAGGAAGTTGCAGGGTTCTGGGAATCCTTGTACAGGATGCCTAGCCAGTTTGGAATGCACCCTGGCACTATTTAGACAAAATAACTATATTGGCCAGGCATGGTGGCTCACACCTGTAATCCCAGCACTTTGGGAGGCTGAGGTGGGTGGATCACGAGGTCAAGAGATTGAGACCATCCTGGCCACCGTGGTGAAACCCTGTCTCTACTAAAAATACAAAAATTAGCTGGGCACGGTGACGCGTGCCTGTAGTCCCAGCTACTCGGGAGGCTGAGGCGGGAGAATTGCTTGAACCCAGGAGGTGGAGGTTGCAGTGAGCCAAGATCATGCCGTTGCACTCCAGCCTGGTGACAGAGTGAGACTCCATCTTAAAACAAAAACAAACAAAGAAACAAACAAAAGGTATATCGTACTCTGAGTCTATATTTCATTCCTGGGTATGTATCACCAAGAAATTCTCACCGTGGTCTGAGAGAGAACATTTCCACCCTTCCTTTGTTTGTGGTGGCAGGGTGTTGGTAGTACCAGGGTGCCCTTCCCTGGGAGAGAGGGAAAGTTAGTGTGGGGGGTGCACTCAGAGTGTTCTGCAGCAGTTGGAAGCAGTGACCACAGGAACATGGACAGATGTTGAAACACTAGGGTGGAAAAAAAGAAGAAACAAAAAATCAGATATATAACCACTTTTTATATGAATTATAAACTACAAGCTCACAAAAGAAGACATGTTCTATAAGATATTTATATAAAAATATTTGTTGGATATATTGGAATGATTGCAGTCAGGGATGGGAATGGGATATGGGGGTAAAAGGAAAGAAATAGAAATAAGTAGCTACATAAGTAAAATGAGGAAAACAATAGTACCAATCCCATAGATTTGCCTGGAGAGTTCGATGAGATCCCATAAGTAACAACTGGGATGGTGCCTTGTGCCTACAAAGTAAGGTGGGCTTGGCCAGGGCTGGGGGCGTGTATATGTAGAGCCTTTGCTGATCCTTTCCGTTCTCCTCTGTCCCAGGTCTTGTTTGCCACAGAGACCTTTGCCATGGGAGTAAACATGCCGGCTCGTACAGTAGTGTTTGACTCCATGCGCAAGCACGATGGCTCCACCTTCCGGGACCTGCTCCCTGGGGAGTATGTGCAGATGGCAGGCCGGGCAGGGCGGAGGGGCCTGGACCCCACAGGCACCGTTATCCTGCTCTGCAAGGGCCGAGTGCCCGAGATGGCAGACCTGCACCGCATGATGATGGTGAGTGACCCAGCATCCTGGGCAGGGCCCCAGCTCTAGGACCTTGCTGGATTCTTCCATTCTCCTCTCTTCTGACTTGTTCTTTTTCTTCTTCTTTTTTTTTTTTTTTTTTTTTTGGAGGCAGAGTCACCTAGGCTGTAGTGCAGTGGCACAATCTTGGATCACTGCAACCTCTGCCTCCCAGGCTCAAGTGATCCTCCCATCTCAGCCTCCCAAGTAGCTGGGATTCCAGGCATATGCACCATGCCTGGCTAACTTTTTTTTTTTCTATTTTTTGTAGAGATGAGGTTTTGCTATGTTGCCCAGGTTGGTCTTGAACTCCTGGGCTCAAGCAATCTGTCTGCCTCAGCTTCCCAAAGTGCTGGGACTGTAGTTGTGAGCCACAGCGCCCAGCTTCCTCTGACTTTTTTGTTTTGTCTGGGAGAAGCCGAGGTAGGAGTGAGCGAATCCAAGGATGAGATTGAAGCCTATCTCTTCCAGTTTTCTCTCCCATGAATACGGAGCTAGATGGGGCCTTTGAGTCTATTTATTTCAGTTTGCTCCCTTATGTTACAGAAGAGGTGAGCAAGTGGTTTGTCAAAGGCCCCATGGTTGCAGAGCTGGGACCAGGTCTGATGGGAGTAGGCCCAGTCCAGAAGACTGGCTGGGGTGCAGTAGGTCCCACCCTGATCTCACTGACTTCTCTGACCTGATTCCAGGGGAAGCCATCCCAGCTGCAGTCCCAGTTCCGCCTCACGTACACTATGATCCTCAACTTGCTGCGGGTGGATGCCCTCAGGGTGGAGGACATGATGAAGAGGAGCTTCTCTGAGTTTCCCTCCCGCAAGGACAGCAAGGTGAGGAGCCTGGGTAACCAGTATGTGGAGCAGGAGGTTGTACAAAGCCAGGCTGGGAATAGGTAGGCATCCAGAGGCCAGTGTGTTGAGGGTCGGGGGTGTGGCAGACTGGGCCTGGAGACTCCCCTTTCACAGCTTCCCCCTGCTTCCACCCAAGGCCCATGAACAAGCCCTGGCCGAACTGACCAAGAGGCTGGGGGCTTTGGAGAAGCCTGACGTGACTGGCCAACTGGTCGACCTGCCTGAATATTACGGCTGGGGGGAGGAACTGACAGAGACCCAGCACATGATTCAGGTGAGCAAGTGTGAGTGCTGAGGGGGTGACAGGAGAAGGGAGGAGGAGATCGTGTCACTCTAGGTGCTATTAAACTTAGTCCAAGTGTCTGTCCCTGTGATGCCTCCTCCCATCTGTGCTTTGTGTGCGTCCCTGCTCTTCAGCGACGCATCATGGAGTCTGTGAACGGGTTGAAGTCTCTCTCAGCAGGAAGGGTGGTGGTTGTGAAGAATCAGGAGCATCACAACGCACTGGGAGTGATCCTACAGGTGAGGGCGATGGGAATTTGGACTCCAGAGGGTGGGAGGGAGCAAGCCCTCTCTCCATTTTCCCCACTTGGCCAGGGCAGGTTGCATTACCACAGGGTCCTCATTTTCCCCTCTTGCCCTCCTTTTCACCCTCTCCCTTCCCATCACCACATCATGCTCACTCCTTCCTCCCACCACCCCAAGAAGTCTGCTCTGATCGCTTGACTTGGTCGCCCCTCTCTACTGGTGAGCTCTGCATGGTTGCTTCCTGATTCCTGCCCAAGGGTAGGTATCTGGTTCCTACCTTTGATGTCTACTCCTCACACCCCGCTCTCCTGGCCTCTCTGACCACCCCCAGGTCTCCTCGAACTCCACCAGCAGAGTATTCACAACCCTGGTCTTGTGTGATAAGCCCTTGTCCCAGGACCCACAGGACAGGGGGCCGGCCACTCCAGAGGTGCCCTATCCAGATGACCTCGTGGGATTCAAGCTGTTCCTGCCTGAAGGTGAGAGTGCGGCAGATGCCTGTTTTCTGCCAGCAGTATGAGCAGGATGCCTGGGTCCACGGCAAGGTCTGCCCTGCTCTCCCTTTTTCACAGGGCCTTGTGAGCACACCGTAGTCAAGCTCCAGCCAGCAGATATGGCTGCCATCACCACCAAAGTGCTCCGGGTGAATGGGGAGAAGATCTTGGAGGACTTCAGCAAGAGGCAGCAGCCAAAATTCAAGTCAGAGATGCTAGGGAGGCCCTTTTCCCCTTTTCCTCCAGAGGGGCATGTAGAAGCGGGGAGGGGCAGTGGTCTGGGAGTTTTCCCCAGCCTGAGGGAGACTATGAAGTGGTGGGGTTGTAGTGAGGGGGCTCCTCCAGCCTAAGGGAGACTGTGAAGTGGGGGTTGTAGTAAGAGGGCTCCCACAGCCTGAGGGGGGCTTCTGTGGGAGAGAAGATCTCACCCCAGATCTTAAGATCTCCTCCCTCTTCAGGAAGGATCCTCCCCTTGCAGCCGTGACCACTGCTGTTCAGGAACTACTGCGTCTGGCTCAGGCTCACCCAGCCGGACCCCCCACCCTCGACCCTGTCAATGACCTGCAGCTCAAAGACGTGTCGGTTGTAGAGGGTGGGCTCCGGGCCCGGAAGCTGGAGGAGCTGATCCGGGGGGCTCAGTGTGTACACAGCCCCCGTTTTCCTGCCCAGGTAGGACCCTGGGTGCTAACTCCCGAGCTGGGAGTAGGGGCTTTTCCTCTGTGGTTCCCTGTAGACCGACCACCCCCATCTCAGCCCTTGTCTTCAGTCCACCCCTGCTAAGGGGCAAGGAGAAGGCTGACGGGTGGCTCTCTGCAGTACCTGAAGCTGCGGGAGCGAATGCAGATACAGAAGGAGATGGAGCGGCTGCGCTTCCTACTGTCAGATCAGTCACTGCTGCTGCTTCCTGAGTACCACCAGCGAGTAGAGGTGGGCGGGGCAGTGGTTGGGGCGGGGGGGCTAGGGGATAGCAGGGTGTCCAATGCCCACTCTTTTTCTTACAGGTGCTCCGAACCCTGGGTTACGTGGACGAGGCAGGCACTGTGAAGCTGGCAGGGCGGGTGGCTTGTGCCATGAGCAGCCATGAGTTGCTCCTCACTGAGCTCATGTTTGACAATGCACTAAGCACCCTGCGGCCTGAGGAGATTGCTGCCTTGCTCTCTGGCCTGGTCTGCCAGAGCCCTGGGGACGCTGGAGATCAGCTCCCAAACACCCTCAAGCAGGTAGGGGATATCACTCCTTTCTCCCTGCCAGGGCTGTGGCATTCCTGACCTCCACCCTCAGGTAGTCCCCCAGGTGACCCCCTGCTGCCCTGTAAGTGCCCCGAGGATGGGAATGGCTGCCTTCTTGATCTAGTCCTTCCCTCTCCTGGAGCAGGAAGGCAGGCCTTAATCTCTCCTTCTTCCCTGCAGGGAATAGAACGTGTTCGGGCTGTGGCCAAGCGGATTGGTGAGGTCCAGGTGGCTTGTGGCCTGAACCAGACGGTGGAGGAATTTGTGGGCGAGCTGAATTTTGGGCTGGTCGAGGTTGTGTATGAGTGGGCCCGGGGCATGGTGAGTACCTGAGGTTTGGGATTTTGCAGACGGCTGGCTGAGGGTGAGCCTGCCCAGGGTGAGCATGCCCAGGGTGAGCACATCCAGTTCTCACCCTACTTTCCCCACAGCCCTTCTCTGAGTTGGCAGGGCTCTCAGGGACCCCTGAGGGCCTGGTGGTCCGCTGCATTCAGCGCCTGGCTGAGATGTGTCGCTCACTGCGGGGGGCAGCCCGCCTAGTAGGAGAGCCTGTGCTGGGCGCGAAGATGGAGACAGCGGCTACCTTGCTACGGCGGGACATCGTATTTGCGGCCAGCCTCTACACCCAGTGAATGCCCCATGGAAAAATGTGATGATAAAACAGCAAACCACTGTGTGTGCTTGAGTTGTTGGGCAGGGATGACTCAGCTAAGAAGATAGCAGAACCTCTTAGAAATACGCTTTTATTATCTGCACACAGAGATATGACTGCCCCCCTCTAAACATCACTATTTGGGGGAGGGAGTCTTGGGGGGTGATGGGAAGTCCTGAGTCATGGCTTCCACGTACCATATAGGCAGGAAGGCATAGGGTGCATCTCGGTGTACAGACACGGTGACTGGGCCACCAGGCTCCCAAGAGAAGAGGTGAACAAGCCTGGGGGGCAGATGGAGGAATCAGCTGAGGACCAGAGGCTGGATCCTGGGATCCAGAGAGGATGGACAGAGCCGAATGCCTCACCTGGGATCATCCTGGACAACCGTGCTCTGGGCAAAGCTAAGGAAGGCGGCACAGAAGTTCATGCACACAGAGGGATTCCAGCCGTCACGGTCATTCTGGAGCAGGCAGAGGAGGCAGAAGATTGGCAGTGGGGGTGGTGGGACGAGGGGAAGGCAGGCTGCTGCCCTGGACGCTAGACCTGTGGTCTTGGTGTTTGGGGATGCGGGTGGGAGCTGCAGCATCATTCCCTTACCCTGACATAGTCAAACATCTTCATGGTAGGAAAGGTCTTGAGGGAAGAGACAAAACCCTCTGGGTTACGGAAGCCAGCAACAACATTCGGGACACCTGGGAGGAATGACTGAGCCCACCATTTCAAGAGCTTGTGTCTGTCAGGAAAAGCAAGGGGTCAGTGGGACCCCTCGTCCACCCTCCATTCTGCCTTCACCCTCCTCCCCAAGTCCCTTTCCCAGCCTTCAAGTCTAAGCTCTCGCCCTGCCCACCCCTGTCCTGAACCTGTAGAAGCTCCTCCATTGGCCAGGGCTGTGCATCTCCTTGGAGGTCTTGAGCTCCACATAGCAGGTGGGGGGCTGTGTGGATGGGGTCTGGGGGTCTGTGCAGTCTACCTCCCCTGAGAAGAGCAGAGGGTGGCTTCCCAGGCGGCTGCGTAGCACAGAGCAGAAGGCCACGTTGGTGTTAACCTCCCCAGAGGGGTCTGGGGAGCTTCCAGGTTTGTCTGCACAAGGAGAGAAGCAGCAGCAGGGGTGGGGGACTCTCAATCTCTGGGAAGGGGAAGGGGGCTATGAAGCAGGGGCAACTCACCTGCACACATATACTGCTCAAATTTGTATCCCATGTACATAAGCTCCCGGAGGAGCGGTGGCCGAGCAAGCCTCTGGGCCCGGGCTTTCGGCGTCTCCACCTCACTCAGGTATAGTGTTCCCTGGAACCGAGAGGCTGCCAGCTGCCAACCCTCCTGCCGCTCATACGGTGTCGTCAGCAATTTTGTCAGGTGCCCCCGCCATGTCACTATGGCCTCTGCCAGCCAGCCTGGACCCCTGAGAGGCAGGAGTTACAGGCTGAAGGTCTGACACAAGCATTAGTGAGATGCTCCCCTCGAAGAATAGTCTGTTTCTTTTAAGGACTGATTCTCACCCCAGCTGTGGCTCTCCTAATTTTAGAGGGTAGTACGGGTCTCCAGATATACTGCCTGCCACGCTTTGCTCACCCCTCCAACCGGCCTCGGTGTTCCAGGAGCCAGCACAGCAGGTGGTTCAGCCTTTCTTGGACCTCCTCGTCCCGGGGCTGGTATCGATCCGGGTATCCGTCTCTGAGGTCAAAGTTGGGGCCTGGACCGTTAGTGGGGGGTGGGCTATAGTAGCGCAGGGCTCGGGCATCTCCATGGTACTGGCGTTGAGCATCCAGGGAGAAGCAGCCCAGTTCCGAAGGGCGCCGGTAGAAAGGAAAGGGCCCAGAGTAGAGGGCAGGGTTTGTGGGCAGAGAAGCTGCTGGACGGGGTAGTTTGTTCCGAGGCTCAGCTACCTCTGTCTTCTCAGCTCCTCTCTTGGTCCCCCTGGGATCCATGAGGTCCTAAGGGAAGCAGGGGGACAGAGTTTCCATTTTACAGAGGAGGCCTGGAGAAGGATGACTGGTTTAGGACTAAGCGAGCCACCTGATCGCCAGGTTCTGGCCTTGAAACATTCAGGCCCCTCAGACGCCACCGCGGCCAACCTCTCATCCTGCCTCTTTCCTTGCCCTTCACCCACCCTCCCTCCAGGTCCTCCAAATGCAGTGAGGTTAGGAAGGACGCCTGCGCTCAGATCAAGAATCCAGTTACCTCAAAGCTCCCCAACTTGCACCTCCGCAGGGCTATGACGTCATGGCAGGCACACCAGAGGCCGAAGGATGCAAAAGTGGTTTTTCTGCTTTCGATGATGCAATCATTCAGCGACAGTGGCGGGCAAACCCCTCCCGGGGCCGGGGAGGTGTGAGCTTTACGAAGGATGCTGATCCCAACGTGGCCACCGGCGCCCCTCCACGCCGCCCACGAGTCCCCAGGCGTGCGTGCCCTTGGAGGGAGCCAATCCGCGGTCGGCGTGAGGCCCGGCCCGGCGGACGTGGTGCGGGTATCTGCGTCGCCACCGCCCCTCCCAACACTGACTGGCCTGAGGGATGACAAGTTGACGCCCTTTTCGTCATCACCTGGTCTAGGAGGGACGCCCGGGGAGACCGTACGTCACTGTTCTGCGCCGGAAGACCCTATTTTCAGGTTCTCTTCCCTCCATTCCTACCTCTTCCCCGGTACCATAAAATCCCGGGATATGAGCCGAAAAAGGCATCACCTGGTCCCGGAGACCTTTGGAGTTAAGAGGCGGCGGAAGCGAGGGCTTGTGGAGTCGGATCCTCTTCGTGGCGAGCCAGGTAACCATGGCAACCCCGGGGCGGGGCTAAAGACCCCAGCTGGGTGGGGCCTCGCTTCCGGTAGCCGAGAGTTTTGTTGGAACCGCGTCCCCGCCCCAGTTCCCTGTCTCTGACCCGGTTTCTCGGTCCAGGGTCGGCGCGCGCGGCTGTCTCAGAGCTCATGCAGCTGTTCCCGCGAGGTCTGTTTGAGGACGCTCTGCCGCCCATCGTGCTGAGGAGCCAGGTGTACAGCCTCGTGCCTGACAGGACCGTGGCCGACCGGCAGCTGGTGAGGGGCGTCGGTGCGACCGCCGGAGGCCCCTTTCCTGACTCCTAAAATTTCCTGTTCCTCAGTCACTCCGCCAGCTGTTCAGCAAGCATTAGGCCTTTCAGGGGAGGGCACTGTTCCGGGCACTGGGGTGCCACAGAGACCCTGTTAAATGGGTCGCAGGCAGTACAGGGCATTTCAACCATGGAGGGAGAAGAACGAGGCTTTTGGGGAAACCGAGTCATGGGGCATGGTTCGAACATAGAGCACTGGGAGTGCAGACAGACGTCAGATCATGACAGGCCTTGTACATCAGTGTTGTTTCCATCTTACACTGAGGCGATGGGCTGGTAGAGAATGTCATAGAGAGAGGGAATGGTGTATTGGAGGTAGTGGATGAGGCAGGGAGGTCAGCTAAGAAGACACTGCATCTGAGAAGTGGTGAAGGCCTAAATTAGGTCAGTGCAGTACGGAGGGAGAGGAGAGTGAGAAAGGGAGGAGTCCAGGAAAACTCAGACTTTCCGGATGACTGCGTGGCTGGTGGTATTAGGAGCACATTTAGTTGTTGGACTACGGATAATGTGTTTAATTTTGTACAAGTTGAGTTGATGGTGCATGTGGAGCATCCAAAGACAAACGTATTAGACAAGTGGATATTAGAGTTGGAGAGAATTCTGGCCAGTGATAATAGAATTACAAGTCATGGAGGTGTGAATAGCAAGTGGTTAATTCTGTGGATGTGGTGAGATCCAGTAGGAAGAGTGGGTAGAGGAGTGATTTCTAACCTTTTTATAATCTTTAGAAGGTGATAAAAGTTATGGCTATTTCTCTCCAGAAAAATGCACGTATGCCACATATACATAGGATGTATGTACAGTTGGGGGGAAATACTTCACTAATCTTCTGAGGTCCATGGTTAAGGACTCCAAGTTTAGAGTGGAAGTTGATAGGGTCAAATCCACAATGCTGGGAAACACTGTCATTTAAGGCAGTGTTACTGAATGTATGAGCTGAGTTATGCCTGTGTCAAAATTACATGGGCTGTTTATTTAAAAAATACAGGTTCCTGGGACTCATCCAAAGTTAATGAGTTACAATCTCTTGGGGTGGGATTTGGGACTCTACACTTTTGAACTGCCTCAAGTCCTTTTTAAGTGTGCCTTAAAATTTGAGATCCACTGACATAAAGGGAAAGCAGAAGAAGAGGAATCTGTGGCAGAGGCAGAGAAGGAATTGCCTGAGTTAAGAGGAACCCAGAGGCCGGGGTGGTGGCTCACGCCTGTAATCCCAGCACTTTGGGAGGCCGAGGTGAGTGGATCTCTTGAGCTCATGAGTTTGAGACCAGCATAGGCAACATGACAAAACCCCATCTCTACAAAAAAAATACAAAAATTAGCCAGGCATGGTGGTACGCACCTGGGGAGGCTGAGGTGGGAGGATTGCTTCAGCTGGGGAGGTGAGCTGAGATAGCACCACTGCACCCCAGCCTGGGTGATAGAGCTAGACCTTGTCTCAAAAAAAAAAAAAAAAAAAAAAAAAAAAAGGTAACCCAGGAAGAGGCCTATTGTAAAAGTAAAGAGATTTTTGAGAAAGTGAAGTAGTTGGCAGTATTAGAACCTGTGATTCAAGACAGTGGTCTAAGAAGAGGGAGGAGGTAAAGTAAAATATAAACTGAAATCTAGGCTGAGTGTGGTGGCTCATGCCTGTAATCCCACCACTTTGGGAGACTGAGGCAGGAGTATAGCTTGAAACCAAAAGTTTGAGACCAGTCTGGGCAACAAAGTGAGACCCCGTCTTTACTAAATAACTGAGACCCCATCTCTACTAAATAAATAAAATAAATTGAAACACAAAAATTCTTAGCTGGGCATGGTGGTATGCACCTGTTGTTCTAGCTGTTTAGAAAGTTGAGGCAGAAGGATTGCTTGAGCCCAAGAATTTGAGGCTGCAGTGAGCTATGATTGCACGACTGCACTTTAGCCTGGGTGACAGAGTGAGACCCTGTCTCTAAAAAAAAATGAAAACACAACAAAAAAAACCCAGAACTGAAATCTGTTCATTGGATTTAGCAGGTAGAAGGTTAATAGTGATCTTTCAAGAAAAGAGGGAAGAAAAGGAAGGCAGTCTGGCTGTCCCTTGAGGTGAGCTAGTCTCCCTCACTACGTCTCCTGTGAGGAAGCATGCCAGATGGAACCACTCCTTAAGAAGTATTTGTTGTCTTTAATATATTAGTGTTAGCTTTTATTTTAAAAACCTTTAAAAGTTGCCGAATGAAAATATAAACATATATAATTTAAATGATGTTTATAAAGCAGATACCCATCTAGCTACTCCCTAGGTCAAACTATAGAACATGGCCAGTATCCCACATATATTCCTCTCTGATCAAAATGTCTCTGATCAGAGTGTCCCTGGGAGGTGACTGCTATGGTCATTGTTCCCTTGGTTTTCCTTTTTTTTTTTTGAGGTGGAGTCTCATTCTGTTGCCCAGGCTGAAGTGCAGTGGCACGATCTCAACTCACTGCAACCTCTGCCTTCCAGGTTCAAGCAATTCTCCTGCCTCACCCTCCCGAGTAGCTGGGACTACAGGCACATGTCACCACGCCCAGCTAATTTTGGTATTTTTAGTAGAGACAGGGTTTCATCATGATGGCCATGATGGTCTCGATCTCCTGACCTCTTGATCTGCCCCCCTTGGCCTCCCAAAGTGCTGGGATTACAGGCATAAGCCACTGTGCCCGGCCACATTTTGTATTTTTAATAGGTATGGGATTTCACCATGTTGGCCAGGCTGGTCTCAAACTCCTGACCTCAAATGATCTGCCTGCCTCGGCCTCCCAAAATGCCATTTTTTTTTTTGTTTGTTTGTTTTGTTTTTTTTGTCTTTTCGATAAATCCACTATTATTTGTCTTTTGGGGTTTGTTTTTATTGTCTCTTTGCGTTTTGTTTCCTTATGCACCCAGTTACTTTTGAAAATGTTCTGGGCAGATTTGCCTAGATTAATAAATGCACTCCATGTTCCAATTACTTTTTTTTTTTGAGACAGTGTCTCACCCTGGCACCCAAGTTGGAGTGCAGTGGCACGATCTTGGCTCACTGCAACCTCTGCCTCCTGAGTGCAAGTGATTCTCCTGCCTCAGCCTCCCAAGTAGCTGGCGTTACAGGCACCTGACACCACACCCAGCTAAGTTTTGTATTTTTCATGGAGACTGGGTTTCGTCATGTTGGCCAGGCTGGTCTTGAACTTCTGACCTCAAGTGATCACCCTTAGCCTCCGAAAGTGCTGGGATTACAGGCATGAGCTACTGTGCCCGGCCCCAGTTATTTTTATTTTTATTTTTTGAGATGGAGTCTCATTCTGTCATCCAGGCTGGAGTGCAGTGGCATGATCTTGGCTCACAGCAACTTTCTGGGTTCAAGCAATTCTCCTGTCTCAGCCTCCCGAGTAGCTGGGACTACACGTGCACACCACCACGCCCAGCTAATTTTTGTATTTTTAGTAGGGTTTTACCGTATTGGTCAGGCTGATACTGAACTCCTGACCTCAGGTGATCCACCCCCCCTCAGCCTCCCAAAGTGCTGGGATTACAGGTGTGAGCCATCTCACCCGGCCTACTGAGATGTTATATTAGTGGTAATTCCTGTTATCTTGTGAGGTCTTTAGTGTCTAAACAATTTTTTTTAAGAGACGGAGTCTCACTGTGTTGCCCAGTTGCAATCCTAGCTTACTGCAGCCTCAAACTCCTGGGTTAGGTGATCCTCTTGCCTCAATCTGCCCAGTAGCTAGGACTACAGGTCTCTGCCACCACGCCTGGCTAAGTTTTTACATTTTTTGTAGAGATGGGGGTCTCACTGTGTTGCCCAGACTGATCTTGAACTCCTGTCCTCAATTGATCCTGCTACCTCAGCCTCCCAAAATGCTGGATTACAGGCATGAGCCACTGTACCTGGTCTTAAACAATTTTTAAATAACATTTTATCCAGCATTTTAGTTAATTTTCAACAGGTGTATTAGTTCTTGCTGTATTCTCATAAACAGAAGTCCTGGTTCATTTTTGTTTGTTTTAAACATTGAATCCCATACTCCTCCCCACCTTACCCCACCCAGAATTTTCCTGTTAATGTTTTGAAGCCAGAGCCTGCATCTTAATCATTGTTTTATCTTAGTGCTTGGTCTTAGAAAATTATATTGACTGTTTGACAGACCATAGATAAGGCAGGTGGATGAGATAGTGGGTAGCTAGTTGGAAAAGGCTGCTTGGTCATTTACCTGATTATCTTCTCACACAGTTTTTTCTTTACTAAGAGAAATTTGCCCCAATATTGGCAAAATCTCCCTGCCTGAGAGTGCCCAGAGTATAGCAGAGCATCTTACCCTGATACCCCTCTTTTCACTCTCTTCTCTGTGGAGACAGAAGGAGCTTCAAGAGCAGGGGGAGATCAGAATCGTCCAGCTGGGCTTCGACTTGGATGCCCATGGAATTATCTTCACTGAGGACTACAGGACCAGAGTATGTGACTGTGTGTGTCAGGGGTGCCAGGGGCAGAGAACAGGTTGGGGGAGATAGGGAAGTTGGGAAACAGAAATAAAAACAAAAGAAAGAATTTCTCTGCCCCCACATCCCATGGAGAGGGCACAGGCCCTGGTAAGTAGTAATATGAGGGAGAGAGACAGGAGGGAAAGAGGGAGGAGCGAGAGGGTAAAGAGTGGGGAGAGGAGGGAGAGGAGGAGGAGGAGGAGGAGGAGGAGGAGGAAGGGTATGAGAGGTGGAAGGATCTGAGCAAGAGGTAAGACAGGAAGAGAAATGCTGTCCTAGGGGTGGAGAGGTTGGTGGAGAGTGAGGGTGGGGACGGACCATGCTTCTCATCTCTGCTTTTAGGTCCTCAAGGCCTGTGATGGCCGACCGTATGCTGGGGCAGTGCAGAAATTTCTAGCTTCAGTACTTCCAGCCTGTGGGGACCTTAGTTTCCAGCAGGAACAAATGACACAGACCTTTGGCTTCAGGGACTCAGAAATCACGTGAGACTTGTGGAACCAACAAAGTCAGGCATCTGACGCCTCCCTGGCTCCCTCCAGTTCCATGCAGCCTGTCCTTTTGCTTTTTTGGTGAACCTGCCAGAAAAGCTGCCAATAGGCTGACTCTTCTTTTTAATAAAATGACCCAAGTTTTTATTCCTCCCCACAAGAGAGGAGACCTATCTTACCTGCGGCCTTAGAAAGAGCCCTGGAATAGAATTCAGTCCTTGGTGGCTTATCAAAAGTATGCAGGGGCCTGGCAGGAACCGTAAAAGCTTGATGTTAATTATACTAGGACTAAGAGGATAGAGAATGATAGGAGTTGGGATACCCCTAAACATTCACATTAAAACAAAAAAACCCCAAAGCTAAAAAACAACTGGGCAGGCGCTAAAGAAAAATATAATTTTGAGAGGCTCTATCTGGCTCAGGCCTCCTACTTTGTAATGCATGGAATATGTGAAAGTATTTGAAGAGCTGTAGCACCGGTCTCACATGGGCAGACACACTCTCAGAGAGATGTGATGGGAGCCTTGGCGTGGTCTACCTAGGTGGTGGCAGGAGCGCAGAAGACCCTGATTCCTCTCCTCACTCCTGAGACTGAATGTGTGTCAGGACGTGTAGTCAGGGAAGAGAAACTATTTAAATGAATGAGTAATAGTAGCAGGAAAAGAGAGTGGAGGGAGGGCAGTCCACGTAGGGGTCCTGGAACAAGCAACTGCACCAACAGAGGCAGTTGGTGCAAGCACACAACCACCCCAGGTTGGGGTGTTGTTACCACTTTCTCTTGCGTGGTTGCCCATGTTTCTCGAGACTTGTGTAAATATTAATGGATGAGGAGGAGAGGTTGTTCTCAGAGCCCAGACCTCATCTCTGCTGGCTTCCCACTGCCCTCAGGCATCTGGTGAACGCCGGAGTCCTCACCGTCCGAGATGCTGGGAGCTGGTGGCTAGCTGTGCCTGGAGCTGGGAGATTCATCAAGTACTTTGTTAAAGGTATCCCATCTGCAGCTCAGGCCTGCAGCTCAGGCCTGCAGCCCCTCACCTTTTGGTGACTCCTCAGGCCTCTACGCCTTATTCACCTTTCCCCTCTCCTTTGCCACTTCTCCAGGGCGCCAGGCTGTCCTTGGCATGGTCCGGAAGTCCAAGTATCGGGAGCTGCTCCTATCAGAGCTCCTGGGCCGGCGGGCTCCTGCTGTTGTACGGCTTGGTCTCACCTACCATGTGCACGACCTCATTGGGGCCCAGCTAGTGGACTGGTGAGTCTTGCCCGGGCCTCTGGCAGATGACGGAGCAATGACCCAAGGTCGGATTTCCTCCCAGCTCATGCTTAGTTCCCTAGTGAAGGCCAGTGGATCTCATTCTTCTCTGGAACCCGGGAACACCCCTTCCCAAGTTCTAAGCTCTCCTCACAACTTGAGCCTAGGCGTCTGGCTCCAGCCTTGTCTTTCTCCTGCACAGCATCTCTACCACTTCTGGAACCCTCCTCCGCCTGCCAGAGACATGAAGATTCTGCTCATCATTGCTCAGCTCCCCAGAGTGGGCCTGGAGGGGACTGGAATTGCTGCGTGATGGTGGCTGAAACAGGGTCACCTTGGGAAGGCTTGGGAGCCAGGAAGAGTGTTGGGCTCTCGTGTATGCAAAGGGTCAGATGTGGCTGCTGCTGTTTGCCTGGGCTCTGACCCGGTGGTGGGGTTTGAGCAGTGCTTCTCTGCCCTTCCACGGAAAGTGGAACCAGAAATGGTGCCAAGGCTGTGGCTGTTCCCTTTCGTGTAAAATGGTGCTGTTATTACTCTGTCTTGAAATAGGAAGGTGGGATTTCTGGGGAGGCTGGTGAAGGAGGGCAGGGTTCTTTTCCCTACATGTCATGTTAAAATTGCCAAATAAAGTACTTCTGCCTGTGGTATTTTCTGGACGTCCTTTATTTACTGAGACGTGCGCTTGGGTGCCTTGTTTAGGGGTAGAGGTGAAGTCTGAGCTTTGCCTCGTTCAGAGAGGAAAGGGGTTAGGGGTTCACCAGACCACTCTCCCTGTGGAGTGTTACGGGTGTACCTCATCTCCTAAACCATGGAATTTCTGTTAGGGCCTGAAAAAGCAAAAGCCTAGTATTGTTCAATTTGTGTTGGAATGAAAGTAAGAGACAAGTGTCTTAGAAACCTGTCGCTGTTTTGTGAGGGCCTTTAAATATCCTGCACTCGTGGGCCATGTTGGGCCTTTGGACGCCCATGTACACAGGAGCTTGTGTGCACCTATACCCTGATACAGATATACCTGGTAGGGGGAGGTGCTCAGGCACTGGAATGAGGGGTTAACAGGGAAGGACAAGGTTATTTCTGGGCCAAGATTCAGAGATTCCCCTGGAGACCCAGGTGTCCGGGGCGCCCCCACAACACTGGGCCTGAGGCCAGTTGCAGTTCTTGGCTGTCACGTGGTTTCCCAGCTTAGCTGGGCTGGGGGAGGAGCAAGGTCCAGAGTCAACTCTGCCCCAAGCCCTAGCTTGGCCAGAAGGTAGCAGACAGACAGACGGATCTAACCCCTCTTGCATCCTCCAGCCATGAGGCTCCTCTGGGGGCTGATCTGGGCATCCAGCTTCTTCACCTTGTCTCTGCAGAAGCCCAGGTCCTGGAGGCGGGATGCTGGGTGCTTGGATTGGGGCAGGGCTGGCAACAGGACCCGATTCAGGAGTGAGGGAGAGCAGGGTTGGAGGGTCAGTGCGAAGTCTGACTGCTGATCCTGTCTGTTCTCCCCAGGTTGCTCTTGTTCTCTCCTTCTGTGGTTCATCTGGGGGTCCCCCTATCGGTGGGGGTGCAGCTCCAGGATGTGCCCCGAGGACAGGTAGTGAAAGGATCAGTGTTCCTGCGAAACCCATCTCATAATAATGTCCCCTGCTCCCCAAAGGTGGACTTCACCCTTAGCTCAGACAGAGACTTCGCACTCCTCAGTCTCCAGGTAACTAGACCCCATGCCCTCCTGCTGCTTGTGGGGCTCCCGCCCTGTTCCCCTCTGTCCTGTAAGTGTCTTCATCTTCCCACCGGCCTCCTCCCCTCCTGTCTTCCCAGCCTCGCATTCTCCTTCTGTGTTTCTCCCTTGGTCTCTTTCCTTTTTGGCCAGCTCTCTCTTGCTCTGTGACCCGCTCCGTCTCCCTCTCCTGACAGGTGCCCTTAAAAGATGTGAAGAGCTGTGGCCTCCATCAACTCCTCAGAGGCCCTGAGGTCCAGCTGGTGGCCCAGTCGCCATGGCTAAAGGACTCTCTGTCCAGAAAGATGAACATCCAGGGCGTCAACCTGCTCTTCTCCTCTCGCCGGGGGCACCTCTTTTTGCAGACGGACCAGCCCATTTACAACCCTGGCCAGCGGGGTGAGTCTCAGCGCCAGGTCCTCAACATTGAACCCCCTCCAAGCCCTGTCAGGATGAGTTTGGTGCCCCCTAAGTGAGATAACCAGAAAGAAAGTGCCACATGGGAGGGCTGCTTAGGAAATATTTTCCCCCACTCCCTCTGTGGAGTTGGACCCACTCTCCCCTTGCACATGGATCCCTGCTCACCTCTCTTCCCCTCCTCTCCCAGTTCAGTACCGGGTCTTTGCTCTGGATCAAAAGATGCGCCCGAGCACTGACGCCATCACAGTCACGGTGGAGGTGAGTCCCCGACCTCTGGCCTTCCTGATCCTGGCCACTGATGTGACCTCCTGTCTGTGACCACTTCTCCCCTTGCAGAACTCTCACGGCCTCCGCGTGCGGAAGAAGGACGTGTACCTGCCCTCGTCCATCTTCCAGGATGACTTTGTGATCCCAGACATCTCAGAGTGAGCTCTCCCAATGTGGGGGCTGTCCCCAAGCTATACCACCCTAATTCCTGTTAGGCTCTCCACCTCCCACACAGAGGCACGTCCCGGGATGCCCTGGCCCTCAGCCTCCTGAGCCTCTGGTTAACCCCCACAGTCCTCTGCCCAGGGAAGCAGGCCTCTGGCTCTCCGTGCCCCACTGCACAGATGGGCTGAGTCCCTTCCTTGTCCATTCTCAGGCCAGGGACCTGGAAGATCTCAGCCCGATTCTCAGATGGCCTGGAATCCAATAGCAGCACCCAGTTTGAGGTGAAGAAATATGGTGAGAGCTGGAAACTGGAGGGACAGGCAACTGCTTTCCTGAAGGAAATAAGGGTGGGAGGAAACATAGTGGGTGCAGCTCAGGGCAGGGAGAGATGGGTGCCACAGCCCTGGGTGGAGGGGATTCTTTGAACTAGAGTCTGACCTGCCTATCCCTTCACCCTGGGTCAGTCCTTCCCAACTTTGAGGTGAAGATCACCCCTGGAAAGCCCTACATCCTGACGGTGCCAGGCCATCTTGATGAAATCCAGTTAGACATCCAGGCCAGGTAATACCTCCCTCCCCACCTCTGCCCGCCAGCACTGTGTCCTGCTCCCTACTCAATATGAATGGGCTCCTGCTTCCCTGCCCTCAGGCCATTATTCCCCCCAGCCCTTGGCCCACCCTCTTCTCTCTGTCACGACAGGTACATCTATGGGAAGCCAGTGCAGGGGGTGGCATATGTGCGCTTTGGGCTCCTAGATGAGGATAGTAAGAAGACTTTCCTTCGGGGGCTGGAGAGTCAGACCAAGGTAGGAAGGAGAATAGGGACTGGGGAGGGGAAGGGGCAAGGGAGGTGAGACTCAGTCACCATCATATGTCCTGTTTCTTTCTATGCCCCAGCTGGTGAATGGACAGAGCCACATTTCCCTCTCAAAGGCAGAGTTCCAGGATGCCCTGGGGAAGCTGAATATGGGCATGACTGACCTCCTGGGGCTGCGCCTCTACGTTGCTGCAGCCATCATTGAGTCTCCAGGTGGGTGACTTTCCCTTATTGTAACCCCAGACCTCGCCTCTGACCTCTGAGCTAACCCTCTGTCCTCCAGCACCAACACCATGCCACTTCTCCCACCTCGTCTCAGACTCAAAACCAGGAAACACCCAGGAGACCTGGTCTCTCTCCCACTCTGTCTCTGTGACTCGGCCCTTTTCCCTGGCTCAGTTTGTGTATTTATTTCCTTGTTCTGCTATTCATTCACTCCTCCAGTGGACATGTGTTGTTCAATGTCCTGTGCTGGGCCTCAGCATGCACAGACAGGTTGGGGACGAGCCTCAACACCACCTGTAGGGTACCTGAAGTCTGGTGGTGACAAAGGAATGAGAAGATACAGGTTAAGAGTTCACAAAGAGTGGGGGCCAGGGGGCCAGTTGCAAAATGGAGGCTGCAAAAGGCCCAGAGCTGTGGTCTCCACACTATTTATTGAGTACAATCACTTAGATCTAAGAAGCAGATGTTCAGGGCGAAACAGTGAAAGGGTGGCAGTGCATCATAGGCGTAATGTATGGCAATAGAGGTTTAAATGAATCTCTTTTGTGCTCAAACAGCATGTCTTTAACTTATTGGAGAGTAGCTAGTGGACGTGGGCTTAACTAGGAGCCTGCACTTCTGTCCACATTCCAATGCTTCAAAGGAGGGTCTTTCTCCTTGAACACAGTGTTTACAGATAAGAGAGCGTGTCTCACTCAGAGCATGGGAACATGATGGCAATTAGGAGACTTTTCTCCTGAGAGGCCTCTTGTGGCTTTCCACAACTTATTGTCCTATATTTTTATGGCCAGTTTATACAGGCACCTCACAAGTCCTTTTCCCAAATGCACCCCCCCTTTTTTTTTTTTAAACTGCTATTGCTATTATGGCTTATTTGTGGTATTTGGTCTGTTTTCAGAAGCATCTTTTGCATCTGTAGACTAAAAGTAAACAGTATAAACAGATACACGTTGAAGTAAAATTTGCAGTAGTTGATCCTTTAATGGTCTTAATCCATTTAAGAGGATTTCCGTTTGAAAGTCTATCAGTAGGTCCAGTGAGAATGTCAGTTTCAGGCAGGAGAGTTACATGAGCCTGAGATGCTTTAAAAACCTGCTTTTTGAAAATTTGGTTATATTTAATGTTGAAGTTTTATTTCTTTCTTTTAGATTATGTCTAACTATTTTTAAATGATGTTTAGTAGTAGTATACAAATGAGGAGTTATGTAGAAATTAGAAGTATTTCAATTACATTGTATTTGTAATTGATGTTTCAAGTTTATCGTACAATCTTCCATTTAAATAACAGTCTGGGCCGGGCGCGGTGGCTCAAGCCTGTAATCCCAGCACTTTGGGAGGCCGAGACGGGCGGATCATGAGGTCAGGAGATCGAGACTATCCTGGCTAACACAGTGAAACCCCGTATCTACTAAAAAAATACAAAAAACAAGCCAGGCGAGGTGGCGGGCGCCTGTAGTCCCAGCTACTCGGGAGGCTGAGGCAGGAGAATGGCGTAAACCTGGGAGGCGGAGCTTGCAGTGAGCTGAGATCCGGCCACTGCACTCCAGCCTGGGCAACAGAGCCAGACTCCATCTGAAAAAACAAAAACAAAAACAAAAAAACTGTCTGAGATCATTTATTTGATTTGTAAGTTGTTGGTCTGTTTGGGTCTGAGAATTCCACAATTTTGAGGAATTTTTTTGTTAACTATTTACATATTTTGTAGTTTGAACAGAGGAGTGTAAAGCAATTCCAGCAGCCACAGCAGTAGCTGTGACTGCAAGAAGGCCCATAATGACTGTTATAAGGGTAAAAATAAATCTCTTTGTTTTGGTAAATACTTTTTTTTAAAAAAACATATTTGTGACGATATGAATGGAAGGAGAGGCTTTCTAAGGTCTATTGAGGGAAACCGGTATCAAAACTCCTTTTTTAGTTTTTATCAGTAACACAGATGTTTTTACACTGAATGTGGAACTAATACAGGTGAAAAGGTGACAGTTTTGACAAGTCATAGTTTGCGAATTAGGTCGAATATCAATATTTTTGACCATTAACAGAAAAGGAGGGTTGATACAACTCCGAATGGTCACCGTTTGGTTGGAAGAAAACTGATACACAAATTGAAGTTTTTAACCTTTTTTTTAAAGATAATATAGTTTTTTCTAAACTTAAATATGAAATTGGGCCATTATTAACTTTCATAATTTGGAGTGTTTAGGGCCTATTATTGGATTAATTATTTTAGGATGTGGGCTGGCCGTACTAAAATTGATCCAAATTATGGGAAAATGAGCACATTTTTCAGTGTAAGTAGTGTTATCTTTTTGATAGTATAGTTTCTGTTTTAGTTTTGTCTTGTATTTATTATTTTGATTGGTACAATTAACTGTAAAGGTCCCCTTAGGGGACCAAATAATGATAATTTCATAGGAATTATTTTGTAGTACCATAGTGTGATCAGATATGTAATTTTTAAAAATTAATATTTTAAAATTCCTTGTCCATTGTTGAGGTTGTCAGCACCTCTTTTTTGGGGGCTTAAACTGTTTTAATTGAATTGAACTCTGTGAATGATCCGGGCTCCATCCAGAAAATAAATGATAGGATACTGGTCTTTGATTATGACCTGGAATTTTAACTAGTCAATGTTGTCGGTAGCCTTTTAGGCAACCGATAGTTGGCCTTATGTAAAGAGGGGGAAACTAATAACCTATGGACACATTTATTAACATTTTTTTTCTTTGGGTGAGAGGGCCCATGAGTATTTGTAGGCTTAGGCATCCAAACACTATTATTAACATAAACCTCAACTGGGGGTTTTAACCATGTGACAGGCCTAATTAAAGGGAGGAATGAGACATATGCCCAATAGGTATAATTTTGGGCAGTTGTAGCCACAGGTTTGTTAGGTGAGGAGGTCACTGTTTTTATTTTGGCTTGGTGTTCTAGGATTAGTAAATAACAGAAGACAAACATGAGTATAATTAGTAACATTTTTTTTTAGTTAAAGAGTGACCTGTAGTGTTACTTGGCATCTTAGTTTACTATATGTTATTAATGAGGAATGCCAGTGGGGTATGTTAATTTATTTCAGCTAAGCAGTTCTTAGAAACTGAGAAGGGGGTGTTCGTTAAAGTAGCAGGGCAGAAGAAAGGTGGATTTAAAGTATGAACTTAATAGAGTGTAGCAGGTATAGGTAGTAGGCAAAGTGAGAGAATTAAAAATGAATAAATTATTTGGCTTAGACTTTCTTTATTTTAGTATAATGTCTGGGGCCTGTGTTGTTTGTGGAAGTCGTATTGTTGAGGCTGTAGTTCCTGTAGGGTCTTTTTTAGGCTGGCTCGAATTTTTTTTAATTTTAAACTTTTTTATCCTTTGATGAGGATGTAGTCTTTAGGCTGGTACTGGAAATTTTAGGGGTGGTGTCTGTGTTAAGAGACTCTTTACAATTTTTAAAGAGCAGGTTACTATTTTAAGAAAAACTTGTGTTTTTGTTAATGTTTAGTTTATAGAAAAACTAGATACCTTTCTAACTTTAGTAAACATGTTAACACCAGAATTTTTTACAATTATCATTTTAAAACTTGTTTAGACCTTTAAAATATAAATTATACAACCGTTTTTGTATAAATTTTTATAAAATTTTTTATGACTTTTACAGACAATTTTTAACATGTCTTTTTATGGTTTTTTTTTTGGGGGGGAGGGGGGACGGAGTCTTGCTCTGTCACCCAGGCTGGAGTGCAGTGACACGATCTTGCTCACTGCAAGCTCCGCCTCCTGAGTTCACGCAATTCTCCTGCCTCAGCCTCCCGAGTAACTAGGACTACAGGTGCCTGCCACCACGCCTGGATAATTTTTGGTGTTTTTAGTAGAGACGGGGTTTCACCGTGTTAGCCAGGATGGTCTCGGTCTCCTGACCTTGTAATCTGCCTGCCTCGGCCTCCCAAAGTGCTAGGATTACAGGCGTGAGCCACTGCGCCCGGCTTGTCTTTTCATGTTTTATAATTTTTTTACTAAAGATACATTTTTATAACTTTTAAAAATTTTTTACTTTTATTTATTTATTTATTTATTTTTTGATTTTTGTCTTTTTTAGTTTTTTTTAACTTTATTATTATTTTTTAAAATGTGTAATAATTAGATGAGTGTTGGTAACAATTGATATATGTACGTATTTTAGTTTTTAAAATTTAGGGATGTGTTTAACATCTGTTTGCCACAACTGATTAGGTTCAAATTCTTTAGTGTTAATACCTGTTGGAGGAGGGGATGTGACTGTGAGCTGGTAATCTGGGCATTGTAGGATAATTTGTTTAGCCAGCCTCTGTGTAAGTTGAAATTATTTAGATAAGTTTCTCCAATTTTGCTGAAAAATTGATGTGATTGGGTGGCTTGGTCAATCAGTGATGTCATAACCTGAAGGTCTGCTTGATTATTGCCATAAGCCAATGGGCCAGGCAGAGAAGTGTGGACTCGAATGTGTGTAATAAAAATAGGATGTGTACCTTGGTCTAGTAATTGCTGAAGTTGAAGAAAAAGAGCACACACAGTGGGCTCCAGAGCAAACTTAAGGCTGTAAAAGTTTTTAAATAAATAAACAGAATAACCTTAGTTCTCTGAATGTTAGTAAATTCAGATCAAGTGATTGGATTATGTGGTCTCCACCAGACTGTTGCTTTTTCATGTCTACCAGACCCACCAGTAAAAACAGCTATGGCTCCTTCCAAAGGGGCATCACAAGTAATTTTTGGAAGAATCCATGTAGTTAATTTTAAGAACTGAAAAGTGTTATTTTTGTGATAATGATTATTAATACATCCAACAAATTTTGTTAAATTGTCATGTAACTGAGTTAATAAATGCCTGTTTAACCTGATTTTTATTTATTGGAACTATAATTTTATTGGGCTCAGTGCCACAAAGTTTAATAATTCGTATATGAGCCTGTCCAATTAGAATTGCCATCTGATTTAAGTATACTGTAAGTGCTTTTATGGTATTATGTGGCAAAAAGGACCATTTAACTAAATCATCATTTTGAACAATAACCCCCATTGGGGAGTGTGAAGTAGGGAACACAATGAATTGTAAAGGCAAGTCTGAGACAATCCTACAGACCTGGGCTTGCTGAATTTTTTTTTCAATTACTCATAACTCTTTCATGGCCTTGGGTGTTAGTTCTCTTTTACTGTGTAAGTTGGAATCTCCCCTCAATATTGAGAAAAGATTAGACATAGCATAAGTAGGAATTGTTAAAGTGGGCCAAATCCAATTAATATCTTCTAATAATTTTTGAAAATTATTTAAGGTTTTGAAAGGATCCCTTCTAATTTGAACCTTTTGAGGCTTCATAGCTCTATCCTGTACTTGTATTTTCAAATACTGAAAAGGAGTGGTTATTTGAATTTTGTCAGGTGCTGTAAGTAATTCAGCATTTGTAATTTTTTACAAAGATGAATAACATTGAATAAGTTGGTCTCTATTTTTTGCTGCACAAATCTGGAAATTGATCTCTAACAGGCTGGATAGTTCTGCCTACAAAAGTTTGACAAATTTTGGGACTGTTTAACATACCCTGGGGCAAAACTTTCCAACGATATTTGGATGCAGGTTTTTTGTTATTAATGGCAGGGATGGTAAAGGCAAATTTTTTGAAATCTGCCTCTGCTAAAGGAATTGTTAAAAAGCAGTCTTTTAAATCTATAATAACAAGTGGCCAGTCTTTAGGGAGCATAGTGGGGGATGGGAGCCAGGGTTGTAAAGCTCCCATCGGTTCAATTACAGCGTTGACTGCTGGCAAGTCGGTCAGCATGGGCCATCTACCGGACTTTTTCTTAATTACAAATACTGGGGAATTCCAAGGAGAGAAAGTGGGTGAAATATATCCTTTTTAAAAGTAGTTTAACTATTTTATAAAGCACCCCCAACTTTTCCTTAGGAAGAGGCCACTGTTCGACCCAAACGGGCGCTGGGTCATCCATTTTAAGGGAAATTGCTCCTTCACCGTAATGAACTGCAGGGCAAACCTGAATTGCCCTGTCTCCATAATGAACTGTGGGGTCGGGCAATAAAGGGAGAGGTGAGCTGAGTCTTGGTGAGCTGAGTCTCGGGCTCCCTCCCCGTGCACTCACTTGGCTGAGGAGGAGGTGGCCATTCTGGACATTCCTTTAGAGGAACCATGGGCTGAACAATTTTTTGAGCAGGTTTAGGGAGACTGGGGAAATTGGCATAAATCACCTTCAGACTCTCCTTTTTGTTAGTACTAGGTAGAGGTGGTTCAGAGTTCTGATTATCAAACTCCTCTCTCTCCTCCTCTGACTCAGCCTAATTTTCTTTCTGAAAAGGCTACAGTGCTGCACACACCAATGACCAAACTGACTAAACAGACAAAGGAATTTCCTTTCCTTCACTATATGCTCTTTTAAGGTCCTTTCCAATTCTTTTTTACTTTTTTAATTTCAAAATTTTCTGTTTCGGGAACCAAGGGCAAAATTGTTCCATAGCATGAAACAAATCCATAAGATTTTCTGTATCAACTTTTACCCCACCACGCTTCAAGAGCTGCCATAGCAAGCTCAAATACGTGATGTACTTACTTGCAGTTTTTCGCATTGTGTCCCTAGCTTTCTCTGGTTGTCCTGCTTACCTGTAGAGGTTAAAACTTTTATGTCCTTAGGAGTCCTTTGTTCGTTGGTCCTCTGTTTTATACGCTTGAGCGTTTCTTCACTGAATTCTTTTGGGCCCCACGTTGGGCGCCACAATGTTGGGGACCAGCCTCAACACCACCCATAGGGTACCGGAAGTCCAGTGGTGACAAAGGAATGAGAAGAGACAGGTTAAGAGTTCATAAAGAGTAGGGGCCAGGGGGCCAATTGCAAAATGGAGACTGCAAAAGGCTCAGAGCTCTGGTCTCCACACTATTTATTGAGTACAATCATTTAGATCTAAGAAGAAGATGTTCAGGGCACAACAGTGAAAAGATAGCAGTGCCTCACAGGCATAATCTATGGCAATAGCAGTTTAAATGAATCTCCTTTGTGCTCAAACAGCATATCTTTAACTCATCAGAGAGTAGCTAGTGGCAGCAGGCCTAACTAGGAGCCTGCACATCTGTCCATATTCCAATGCTTCAAAGGAGGGTCTTTCTCCTTGAACACAGTATTTACAGATAAGAGAGAGGGTCTTGCTCTGAGCATGGCAATTAGGAAACTTTTCTCCTCAGAGGCCTCTTGTGGCTTTCCACAACTTATTCTCCCATATTCTTATGGCCAGTTTATACAGATACCCGACAAGTCCTTTTCCCAACACAGACAGGAATATGGCGGCTTGCGCCCTGGGAGCTCATTGTTTTGTGGGAGGGAACCACTCAAGCCACTCACCATTTATCCTCCTGTCCCTCTCTTCTTGGGCTCTGTCCCCCACCTCTCTCTGTCCTTTGTTTTGCAGGTGGGGAGATGGAGGAGGCAGAGCTCACATCCTGGTCTTTTGTGTCATCTCCCTTCTCCTTGGATCTTAGCAAGACCAAGCGACACCTTGTGCCTGGGGCCCCCTTCCTGCTGCAGGTTTCTTCTAGAGGGGAAGGATGAGTAGGGAGGGGGTGGTACTTAGGAGGGCTCAGGGTCTGACAACTCTCTTTTGCCTGCCCTCTTTTACCTGCCTAGGCCTTGGTCCGTGAGATGTCAGGCTCCCCAGCTTCTGGCATTCCTGTCAAAGTTTCTGCCACAGTGTCTTCTCCAGGGTCTGTTCCTGAAGTCCAGAACATTCAACAAAACACAGATGGCAGCGGCCAAGTCAGCATTCCAATCATTATCCCTCAGACCATCTCAGAGCTGCAGCTCTCGGTAGGACTCCTCGGACCCCTGGGAGATGGTGGGGGAAGGGGAGGAGGGTGAGCTGGGGTCCCGAGGATCCATGGCTTGATTTGGGGGGAAAGTGGGGTGCCTGGCTCTGAGCTACTACCCTATTTGCACCTGCCCCTCTCTCCAGGTATCTGCAGGCTCCCCCTATCCAGCCATAGCCAGGCTCACTGTGGCAGCCCCACCTTCAGGAGGCCCCGGGTTTCTGTCTATTGAGCGGCCGGATTCTCGACCTCCTCGTGTTGGGGACACTCTGAACCTGAACTTGCGAGCCGTGGGCAGTGGGGCCACCTTTTCTCATTACTACTACATGGTGTGCATGAGCTGGGGAGTTGAGGAGGACTGGGGTGCAGGGAAGAGCCCTCTGTGTGGGGCTGGGGGGTTCAAGGCTGGGGCTGTCCCATGAAGAGGCAACCACTCTTGTCCCTCCCCTTCTTGGCCCAGATCCTATCCCGAGGGCAGATCGTGTTCATGAATCGAGAGCCCAAGAGGACCGTGACCTCGGTCTCCGTGTTTGTGGACCATCACCTGGCACCCTCCTTCTACTTTGTGGCCTTCTACTACCATGGAGACCACCCAGTGGCCAACTCCCTGCGAGTGGATGTCCAGGCTGGGGCCTGCGAGGGCAAGGTGACTGGGATCAGGCGAGATGGCACTTGTGCTGAGGGGATTGAGGACAGGGTGATTGCCAACAGGGCATGGATTTAGCTTGGGGGGCAGTGACGATACTGGGACTGAAGGAAGCTCTCTCTCTCTGACCACGCCCACCTTCGGCCCCTGCCAGCTGGAGCTCAGTGTGGACGGTGCCAAGGAATACCGGAACGGGGAGTCCGTGAAGCTTCACTTAGAAACTGACTCCCCAGCCCTGGTGGCGCTGGGAGCCTTGGACACAGCTCTGTATGCTGTAGGCAGCAAGTCCCACAAGCCCCTCAACATGGGCAAGGTTTGTCCAGATCCTCTCCCCAGCCCTCCCACCCCTCCGTGGCTCATCCCCCTGCTGCCCTGAGCCCTGGGCACAGCCCCTGGATCCCACTGGGGCTCCCCCAGGCTCTTCCCCACTTGTCCCTGTGGTCTCCATCTTCTCGCTCTGTATCCTTTCCTATCCCTCCATGCGCTGCCCTCTCACCTGTGCCAAGTGCTCGGTCCTGCCCCATCAGCCATGCTTGGCTGCTAGCACTCCTGCCTCTTCTTGCAGGTCTTTGAAGTTATGAACAGCTATGATCTCGGCTGTGGTCCTGGGGGTGGGGACAGTGCCCTTCAGGTGTTCCAGGCAGCGGGCCTGGCCTTTTCTGATGGAGAACAATGGACCTTCTCCAGAAAGAGTGAGAACAGAGAAGGAAGGGGAGTGGGTGGCAGGAGGATAAGGAAGGAGGAAGGGCCCGAGGGAGCCAGGTAGGAAGAGTCGGGCGGGAAGGGCTAGACAGGGGAAGGCGGGGAGGGGAGGAGGCCGAGTGCCTGACGGCTGGACTGCAGCCTTGCTCTCTACCAGGACTGGGCTGTCCCAAGGAGAAGACAACCCGGAGAAAGAGAAACGTAAACTTCCAAAAGGCGATTAATGAGAAATGTGAGTTGTGGGTGCCTAGGCAGCAGCTTGGGCTCTCCACGTGGGATCAAGGTTGGGGGTCTGCCTCTCTGCCCCTTGCCTCCTTGCTGAACCAATGTGTGGTATTTGGGGCCAGAGATCCGAATTCCGGGATTACAAGTGGAAAGGTGGGCAGCTCTCTCCACCAGCCTCTCTTATGTTGCTGGTCTCAAGGGGTCTGGGCGGGGGCTGAGGTGTATGTCCCTTTTGTCCCCTCGTGCTCACCCCCACCTGGCCCTGCAGTGGGTCAGTATGCTTCCCCAACAGCCAAGCGCTGCTGCCAGGATGGGGTGACACGTCTGCCCATGAGGCGTTCCTGCGAGCAGCGGGCAGCCCGAGTGCAGCAGCCGGACTGCCGGGAGCCCTTCCTGTCCTGCTGCCAATTTGCTGAGAGTCTGCGCAAGAAGAACAGGACCAGGGGCCAGGTGGGCCTCCAACGAGGTGAGGGGCTGGGTGGGGCTAGGGCACAGGTGGCGCTGCTTGGAAAGGCAGAACGGCCCCCTCCTCACTCCCATCCACCGTGGTCCCCCAGCCCTGGAGATCCTGCAGGAGGAGGACCTGATTGATGAGGATGACATTCCCGTGCGCAGCTTCTTCCCAGAGAACTGGCTCTGGAGAGTGGAAACAGTGGACCGCTTTCAAATGTGAGAGTATTTGCCGGCCCAGCCTTGTCTCTGCGCTGTGTGTGGGGGCCAGCCCAGGGTGTGACGGAGCTTCTCTGCCTTTCCCTACACAGATTGACATTGTGGCTCCCCGACTCTCTGACCACGTGGGAGATCCACGGCCTGAGCCTGTCCAAAACCAAAGGTGAGGTGACCCTGTCTGGGCCTCAGGTGACCCCGCTTCCATTTCCCTCTACCCCAGCTCCCTGTTCCCTTTGCTCTTAGTGTAGGAAGAGGGTCCGGTGCAGCTGGCGTGGGCCAGAGGGCAGAGGCAGACTGAGACAGAGCTGGGTCACCCTGCCCCTCCCTTCTGTGGCCCTGAAGCTTTGATGGCCCCTCTGATCTCTGCCCTTCCACCCACACTTCCCTTCCCTCAGGCCTATGTGTGGCCGCCCCAGTCCAGCTGCGGGTGTTCCGCGACTTCCACCTGCACCTCCGCCTGCCCATGTCTGTCCGCCGCTTTGAGCAGCTGGAGCTGCGGCCTGTCCTCTATAACTACCTGGCTAGAAACCTGACTGTGAGGTCCCGAGGGAGCCTGAGCATACAGGGGTTGGGGGAGCCAGGGTCCAGTGAGGGGTGGGGAGCCTAACTGGGCCGGGACTCTGGCCGTCCTCGTTTTCCTGCCCTCAGGTGAGCGTCCACGTGTCCCCAGTGGAGGGACTGTGCCTGGCTGGGGGCGGAGGGCTGGCCCAGCAGGTGTTGGTGCCTGCGGGCTCTGCCCGGCCTGTCGCCTTCTCTGTGGTGCCCACAGCAGCCGCCGCTGTGTCCCTGAAGGTGGTGGCTCGAGGGTCCTTCGACTTCCCTGTGGGAGATGCCGTGTCTAAGGTTCTGCAGATTGAGGTGAATGGAGCACCCCTGAATACAAGTCCCCGGCCCCCCAGCTTTGTCCTCCACCCTCAGCACTGTCTCTGCTGGCCAGGCCAGGGGCCCAACACCCAAATCAATGCCTTGGTCTACTCATGTCTTCTACAATTCTGATCCAACTCTGTCCCTGGAGTTGAAACTCAAAGTCCTGGGGGAGTCTGCACTGGCAGGGCAGGCTGTAGTCCTGTGTGACCCCACAACCATGTTTTCCCTGAGACAGAAGGAAGGGGCCATCCATACAGAGGAGCTGGTCTATGAACTCAACCCCCTGGGTGAGTGGCCCTCTACCTCCAGCCATCGGTTTCCTAAGTGGGTACAGGTGGTGGGGGATGTGGACAGCAGGACAGGCTGCCAACTTCCCCCATTTCCCCAGACCACCGAGGCCGGACCTTGGAAATTCCTGGCAACTCTGATCCCAATATGATCCCTGATGGGGACTTTAACAGCTACGTGAGGGTTACAGGTGGGAGTGCCCTTTAGACCCTTCCCAGTGGCCACCTTCAGATTCATGTGAGACCTGTGGATCCCTGCTTGGTCCCACTCCTCGTGAGCCTCTGACGCAGAGCCTCAGACGTCCACCCTCTCCCTCCCATGTAGCCTCAGATCCATTGGACACTTTGGGCTCTGAGGGGGCCTTGTCCCCAGGAGGCGTGGCCTCCCTCTTGAAGCTTCCTCGAGGCTGTGGGGAGCAAACCATGATCTACTTGGCTCCGACACTGGCTGCTTCCCGCTACCTGGACAAGACAGAGCAGTGGAGCGCACTGCCCCCCGAGACCAAGGACCACGCTGTGGATCTGATCCAGAAAGGTTCTGGGTGTGGGGGCAAGCAGGAGGGGGGCCAGGAAAGGACAGTTACTGGAAGATGGACAGCCCAGGAGGCTACAGAGGGAAAGAAAGGGAACCCTTATGGGGATGGGGAGCATGGCCTTGGGTTCAAACAGCAGAAGGGTGAGTGTCACCTGAGCGGCCGCCTCTCCTCTCCCAGGCTACATGCGGATCCAGCAGTTTCGGAAGGCGGATGGTTCCTATGCGGCTTGGTTGTCACGGGACAGCAGCACCTGGTGAGGTTGGGGGAGGGGTTCCCGGGCTCTGAGGGGGTCAGGTCCTGGGCAGGGGCGGGACAGAGCTGGTACAATGGGAGGGGGAATAACCAGGCACCTGGGGCGTGGCCGTAGCCATAGCAAGTCCTTATCCCCAACCCTCCTTCCTCCCCTCCAGGCTCACAGCCTTTGTGCTGAAGGTCCTGAGTTTGGCCCAGGAGCAGGTAGGAGGCTCGCCTGAGAAACTGCAGGAGACGTCTAAGTGGCTTCTGTCCCAGCAACAGGCTGATGGCTCGTTCCAAGACCCCTGTCCAGTGTTAGACAGGAACATGCAGGTGCGGGCATGCTGGGGTGGCCCGAGGGGCACCTGTAGGAGGAGTCTCTTTGCCTCTTCCCCCTCCTGTTTGACATCTTCTTTTCTCCCCTCACTAGGGGGGTTTGGTGGGCAGTGATGAGACTGTGGCACTCACAGCCTTTGTGACCATCGCCCTTCATCATGGGCTGGCCGTCTTCCAGGACGAGGGTGCAGAGGAATTGAAGCAGAGAGTGGTAAGGACAGTGGCGTTTCTGCCCTCCGCTGGCCCCCAGTTCTCCCCCTTTTTCCACAGGAACCCAGGAGTCCAGGCCCCAGACCTTCATCCTGTTTTCTTCCAGGAAGCCTCCATCTCAAAGGCAAACTCATTTTTGGGGGAGAAAGCGAGTGCCGGGCTCCTGGGTGCCCACGCAGCTGCCATCACGGCCTATGCCCTGACACTGACCAAGGCTTCCGGGGACCTGCGGGGTGTTGCCCACAACAACCTCATGGCAATGGCCCAGGAGACTGGAGGTGAGGGATGAGGGGCTCCTGGCAGTGAATCTGAGGCCCAGGGGGACCATAGGATCCCTGAGTGTGTCCAGAGGGAGAGGCTGGATGAAGACTCAGAGGACGAATGAAGGTGTAAGCAGGGGTGTGTTGGGGGAGAATCAGGAGAACCCAGCAGGGAGTGACTAAGGGCCAAGGGACCAGGCTCTTCTCCCTGCCCTCCTGTTTACTTATGGTTTCCCTTCACTTCCAGATAACCTGTACTGGGGCTCAGTCACTAGTTCTCAGAACAATGCCGTGTCGCCCACGCCGGCTCCTCGCAACCCAGCTGACCCCATGCCCCAGGCCCCAGCCCTGTGGATTGAAACCACAGCCTACGCCCTGCTGCACCTCCTGCTTCACGAGGGCAAAGCGGAGATGGCAGACCAGACTGCAGCCTGGCTCACCCGTCAGGGCAGCTTCCAAGGGGGATTCCGCAGTACCCAAGTAGGGGCCGCCCCCGGGCTCTGGGGGTGGGTAGTCCTGAGAACAAGCGCTTGAGTCCTGACCCAACCTCCCTAGGACACGGTGATTGCCCTGGATGCCCTGTCTGCCTATTGGATTGCCTCCCACACCACCGAGGAGAGGGGACTCAATGTGACTCTCAGCTCCACAGGCCGCAGTGGGTTCAGGTCCCACGCGCTACAGCTGAACAACCGCCAGATTCGCGGCCTGGAGGAGGAGCTGCAGGTGAACCACTCCCCGGTGAACCTCTCCCTCGCGGGGTAGCCAGGACACCTGGGCCTCGTGGCCAGGTCAGAAGCCGTCCCCACCCTCCCATCCGTGGAATCCCCGCAGCACTTCTTCCTGGGGTCCCTGGGGGAAGACTGACTTCCTGCCTGTGTGACCTGGAGCTCTGAGCTTCAGTTTTCTCACTTGGAGAGTAACATATGCAGAGTTTACCCTACAGGGTTGTTAGAAGGCTGAAGTGAGATAATTCACGTGCTGGTGTAGACTTTGTGGAAATGTGAGGTGGGGAGAGGAGGTGGGGCTGTTTTGAGGAAGGAGACAAGTTATTGGAGCCGCAAAAATAGGTTTGCTTATGCCCTTCTAACATCGCCTTCCCTTTCCTGTTGCTGAAAGTTTTCCTTGGGCAGCAAGATCAATGTGAAGGTGGGAGGAAACAGCAAAGGAACCCTGAAGGTGAGGGCCCGGGAAGGGGCAGGGCCGGGCACTGGCAGAGGAGACGGGTGTGAAGTGAGAGGCCTGTGGGCAGAGGCGCATGGTCCGGGGAAGGAGGCAGACACCTCAGGGTTGGCGTCCCGTGCTTCCGTCCTGGGTGTTTTTCCCCCTGCTTGCTCTCCCCATCTCTGGGTACCTGTTGTTTCCTTTACCTGCCTCAGTGCTGATGGCCCCGGATCCCACTCCTCAGCCCAGACCTCTTCCCTCAACCACGGGCCCCACTCATCCCACTCCCGCAGCACCTCAGACGAGGCGTGTCCCAAAGCCCTTCTTCACTGTGTGTCTCTTGTCTGGCTGATGGGAACCCCTGCCAGCCAGAAGCCCGGCTCCTACTCCAGAGGCTGTGTTAGTGGCCCCTCTCCCAAGCCTGTCCTTATGTCCCTAGTGACTCCTCCTCTGCTCCCCTGCTGCCTGTGGCCCTTGCTGCTTGCATCCGAGATTCTGTGCTAAGATGACCTTCTCCCTACCTGGAACTTCTCTTTAACTCCCCTGTCTGATCCACTGTCCACACGGCAGTGACACTGACCTTCCACAAGCCCCAGCCAGATCAGCCTTGGGGAAAAGTCACACCCCCTGCCCATGGCTCACATGGCTGGGCCTCTGCCCACCTCTCCGGCCAGACAGATCCTGCCTACACAGATCCCCGTGCCTTTCCCGTCCTTCCCTGCTTCTTGGCCCACAGGACAAACTCTTTCTCCTCCTTCAAGCCTTGGCCAGAAGCCTTTCCTGAGCTTTTCAGTCCAGCCTCTTCCCAGCACAGTCTGGAGTGTTGGCCTCTGGGGGCACGGGCCTGCTTCTTTGCCTTTCTCTCTCACCAGGCGCCTGTGGCAAATCTGGTGCCACTCGTGTGTGTGGCCTGTGCAGTGATGGGGATGAAAACGGGCTGAAGGCCTCAAATCCCGTAGCCCGGGGAGACGCCCTTAGGTATGGCACCAGAGAGGTCTGTGGCCTCAAATGTCCTGCGTCCTCTCCCTGCCCCTTGCTGAGCCAGGTCCTTCGTATCTACAATGTCCTGGACATGAAGAACATGACCTGCCAGGACCTGCAGATAGAAGTGACAGTCAAAGGCCACGTCGAGTACACGAGTGAGTGTGGGGGTTGGGAGGCCTCGGGGCCTGGCAGGGGCTGGTGCAGGGAGCCAGGTGGCCATCCCAGCCCTCCTCACAATGCTTCCCTGTGCAGTGGAAGCAAATGAGGACTATGAGGACTATGAGTACGATGAGCTTCCAGCCAGGGACGACCCAGGTGTCCCTCTGCAGCCCGTGACACCCCTGCAGCTGTTTGAGGGTCGGAGGAACCGCCGCAGGAGGGAGGCGCCCAAGGTGGTGGAGGAGCAGGAGTCCAGGGTGCACTACACCGTGTGCATCTGGTGGGCGCCGGGAGCTGCCCTGGGCCAGGGGAGGGAGGGCAGGACCCAGGCTGGGGCTGGGCTTCTGGAGCCCGCGCAGGCAGAACCTGGACGACAGGTCACATCTCTCCACAGGCGGAACGGCAAGGTGGGGCTGTCTGGCATGGCCATCGCGGACATCACCCTCCTGAGTGGATTCCACGCCCTGCGTGCTGACCTAGAGAAGGTGTGGTCAGACCCCAGGGCAACCCCCTCTGCCCCGGTGCTGAGCCCTGTCATGTGCAGGGCCTGTGACCTGTGACCACCTCCCCTTTTCCACAGCTGACCTCCCTCTCTGACCGTTACGTGAGTCACTTTGAGACCGAGGGGCCCCACGTCCTGCTGTATTTTGACTCGGTGAGTGGGGAGAGGTGACGCAGGAAGGGACTCGATGGCACTGGGTGTACTGAGTGTGCGTTAGGAGGTTTCTCAGGAGACAACTGTGTCAGCCGCCGGTGCTCTTGGGGACTTGATGTCATCAGCGAGAAGGACGAAGATGTGAGCCTGTGAGACACAGCAGAGTAAGGGGCAGACCTGCAGGTGGCAGGGGCCGGTGCCAGTCAGCGGGGACCCTCGGGGCTTGAGAGGATGCTTCGTAAAGCCGGTTTTATTCAGCTTGAGGGGCTGCCTTTGTTTTTTTGTTGAACTTCCTATTTTTTTTTTTTTAATATTAAAGTATATTTTCTTTTACAAAGTGATGGTGGCCATAGATGACAGTTGTATTTGTCTTTTCACGGCCTCATTTGGCTAAAATAGTTATCAGCCCTCTTATAGCCTTCAAAACATTTTTATTTAGTTAGTTATTAAAGACAGGGTCTCGCTCTGTTGCCCAGGCTGGACTTGAACTCCTGGCCACAAGCGATCCTCTGGCGTAGGCCTTTCAAAGTACCGGGTTTACAGGCCAGAGCCACCATGCCTGACCTTCAAAATGTTTTTTGAACATTTACTGTAACCTCTGGGAGAAAATGTGAGAAAGGTGTGGTGGCTTTCATTAGCCAGCTGTTTGTCGGTCAGGGAGACCCCTACCCAGTGTGTGCAGAGGGGCCAGCCCCCATCAGCTGGGGAAGCCTGGCTGACACATCTGGGTTGAACACAATGGAAAACACAGCCAGCAAGATTCCCGGAGAGGGAGCTGACGGCGCGGCAGCCCAGCTCAGGAGAGACACTGGCACGGCACCGTGTGGACTGGGCGCGCGTGGGCGTGAGGAGGGGTCAGGCCTGGGACCTGAGTCGGGGGGTCAGGCAGGATGACAGAACCTGCAGTTAGGTTATGGCCAATAAAGGAGGACCCAGTTGTATCCATGACAAAGTTGAGGCTGTCAGGAGGGTGAGTGGGTTTGGGGGCAGGCAGAGTGCCTTGGAGAACTCACAGGTCCTGCCAAAACCCTAATGCAGAGATGGAGCTGCAAGTGCAGTTTGAGAATCATCAGCCTGGAGCGGTTTAGTGGAAGGCAGGGAGTGGTTGAGGCACCACAGGGGAGCACTGAGGAAGCAAGTTCCGAAGGAGGGAACGTAAGAAATGACCAGCTCAGAACCAAGGGTGTTCCAGAAGCTAACCCTTAGCTTAGGGACAGTGTCACAGAGAACATGTCCATGATGCAAGACTCTGCTGAGGGCCTGGGGCAGTGAAGGCAGTGAAGACTGGCGCAAGGTCACCCTCTGGGAAGTGAAGTCACCAGAGACCTTGCGGAGCAGCTTGGAGAGTTCTCTGAGTAGGAGGGTAACAGAATGTGAAGGACACTGGAGAGAAGGCCAACAGGAACCAAACAAAACCAGGCCAAGGAAATCCAGTATAGGGGGCTGCAGGGTCCAGGGAGTGGGTCCCTCATCTCTCCTCCCCACGCTGGGCCAGGTCCCCACCTCCCGGGAGTGCGTGGGCTTTGAGGCTGTGCAGGAAGTTCCCGTGGGGCTGGTGCAGCCGGCCAGCGCAGCCCTGTACGACTACTACAACCCGGGTGAGCACTGCGGGGCACCCTGGAGTTCGGGAGAGCTGTGGCATAGGTGCCCTCTTGTGGGACAGTGGACACTGGGGTAGTGTGGGGGGCAGAAAGCGCTGGGGCTCCCTGGGACTGAGGAGGCAGAACAGAGGGACCCGTGCCCTGACTCCTCTGTGTTCTCCAGAGCGCAGATGTTCTGTGTTTTACGGGGCACCAAGTAAGAGCAGACTCCTGGCCACCTTGTGTTCTGCTGAAGTCTGCCAGTGTGCTGAGGGTGAGACTGAGGGCCTGGGGCGGGGCGGTGGATGCGAGATGGCCGGGGACCCCCCACACTGTCTGATGGGGCCCCCGACTTCAGGGAAGTGCCCTCGCCAGCGTCGCGCCCTGGAGCGGGGTCTGCAGGACGAGGATGGCTACAGGATGAAGTTTGCCTGCTACTACCCCCGTGTGGAGTACGGTCAGTCTTCCCACCAAGGCCCTGGCCTGACCCTCCCTCGAAGACTGGCTGTTTTGGCCTCTGTGGGTGTAGCCTGCCCCTCTTACAGGTCATGCATGCAGCCTCTTTGCTCTGACACCAACTTCCTGCCCTCTTAGCTGAAAGTAACTCACCTTTATTCCTTCTCCTAACCCCCTCTTAGGCTTCCAGGTTAAGGTTCTCCGAGAAGACAGCAGAGCGGCTTTCCGCCTCTTTGAGACCAAGATCACCCAAGTCCTGCACTTCAGTATGAAGCGAACCGGAGAGGCGGGGAGGGCTGGGGGGAGACAGGGAGGCTGAGGTCTGGCTGAGGACCTGACCATCTGGAAGTGTGAAAATCCCCTCAGCCTGTCAGAAGCCCTGGGCTTGGCCATAAATAGGGAGGCAGTGGCACCTCTCCGGCGGGGTGGTGAAGGTGGAATGAGAGGAGCTACACAGAGCTGCTGGCCTGGGCTCACCCTGCACCTTCTCTTCCCCTCTGACCACTTTTGTGCACGTCATCCCCGCAGCCAAGGATGTCAAGGCCACTGTTAATCAGACACGCAACTTCATGGTTCGAGCCTCTTGCCGCCTTCGCTTGGAACCTGGGAGAGAATATTTGATCATGGGTCTGGATGGGGCCACCTATGACCTCGAGGGACAGTGAGTCGTCTGATCCCCTCAGTCTCTTATGCTCCCCATGCCTCGCCACCTAGGCCTTGCCCTTCAGAAGCCAGATGCCTGTGCTCTCTGTTCCCAACTGCCATCCTCCCGAGCCCTGCTGATTGTCCCTTTCCCCTCTGCAGCCCCCAGTACCTGCTGGACTCGAATAGCTGGATCGAGGAGATGCCTTCTGAACGCCAGTGCCGGAGCACCCGCCAGCGGGCAGCCTGCGCACAGCTCCATGACTTCCTCCAGGAGTATGGCACTCAGGGGTGCCAGGTGTGAGGGCTGCCCTCCCGCCTCCCCCGGGAGGAACCTGAGCCTGGGAACCATGAAGCTGGAAGCACTGCTGTCTCCGCTTTCCTGAACACAGCCTGGGACCAGGGCATATTAAAGGTTTTTGGCAGCAAAGCGTCAGTGTGTGTCGCTAGGGCCGAGAGCAGTGCCCCTCCGCATTGCAGTTCTGGGGCAGGCCAGCTTGACATAACCTCAGATCCTCTGAGCCCTGATGACCCTTGGGCTGTCCAGCTCTGTCAGACCCTCCCTGATGATCACCCGCTAGGAGTCTAGTGCTTCACAGGACCACCCCGAGCAGAACTGGGACCCAAGAGCCTGCCCCCCAAGGACCAGAGTCCATGCCAAGGCCACCCTTCAGCTTCCAAGGCCCTCCACTGCCTGGCTGTCACCAGTCACCACGGCCTCAGACAGGGCTTGTGCTCAGCTGACACCTCTGACACAGCTCTTCTGCCTCATGAGCTGTTGTCCAGCCACACCTCCCCGACTCTGTCCTCATGCTGCTGGTGGTTCAGAGGTCTGTGAATTTTGGCTGAGTTCCGGGCCATTGAAAGCCTCGTGACGCTTGGTTGTTATCAGTGGCGTGAGGTGACTTTCCCGGAGTTGTGCGATCTTCAGGTCCAGTAGTGTCTTCTTCCAGTTACTGGTTTCAAACAAGCCAAAAGTCTGACTGTGCTGTTTGTGAATCCTCTGAGGAAGCTGCTGTTCTCTCTCGGGACAACCCGCTCCCGATGGTTAATGTAGGTTCTTTTCTATTTCCTAGGTGTCTCAGCTGGTTTGAGAAATAAAGGGAAAGAGTACAAGAGAGAGAAATTTAAAGCTGGGTGTCCAGGGAAGACATCACATGTCGGCAGGATCCATGATGTTCCCTGAGCCGTAAAACCAGCAAGTTTTTATTAGCAATTTCAAAAGGGGCGGGAGTGCACGAACAGCGTGTGGGTCACAGAGATCACATGCTTCACAAGGTAGTAAAATATCACAAAGCAAGTAGAGTCAGGGCGAGATCACAGGACCACAGGATGTGGCAAAATTAAAATTGCTAATTAAGTTTCCACAGGCATTGTCATTGATAACATCTTATCAGGAGGCAGGGTTTGAGAGCAGACAACCTGTCTGACCAAAATTTATTAGGCGGGAATTTCCTTGTCCTAAATAAGTCTGGGATTGCTACAGGAGACTGAGGCTTATTTCATCCCTTCAGCTTCGACCATAAAAGGTGGTCGCCTTAGGGGGGCCATCTATAGACCTACTCTCAGGGTGCATTCTCTTTCTCAGGGATGTTCCTTGCTGAGAAAAAGAATTCAGCGATATATCTCCTATGTGCATTTGAAAGAAGAGAAATATGGCTCTGTTCCGTCCTGCTCACCGGCAGTCAGTTTAAGGTTACCTCCCTTGTTCCCTGAACGTCAGTGTCATCCTGTTCTTTTTTCAAGGTGCCCAGATTTCATATTGTTCAAACACACATGCTCTACAAACAGTTTGTGCAGTTAACACAATCATCACAGGGTCCTGAGGCGGCATATATCCTCCTCAGCTTATGAAGAAGATGACGGCATTAAGAGATTAAAGTAAATACAGGCATAGGAAATCACAAGAGTATTGATTGGGGAAGTGGTAAGTGTCCATGAAATCTTCACAATTTATGTTTAGAGACTGCAGTAAAGACAGGTGTAAGAAATTATAAAAGTATTAATTTGGGGAACCAATAAATGTCCATGAAATCTTCACAATTTATGTTCTTCTGCCGTGGCTTCAGCTGGTCCCTCTGTTCGGGGTCCCTGACTTCCTCTAACAGTTCTCCTGGGGTCTGCCTTCCCCATGCTGCCTGCCTAGCTTTCCCCCATTTAGTGGCACACTTGGGGTCTTCAGAGATGGCTCCGAAATGTGTCCAAAGAAGATTGCTGAGTCAGTTTCCGTGGAGGTCACAACAGTTCAGCAGCCTGACATCCAGTCATTCAACAGAAATTTGGGAAACTTTCACTTCACGCCCTGTGCCAGGTGCCACAGAGACAGCTACTTACTCACTGCAGGGCTCATCGCTGGGGAGACAGATAAGAAGACGGGCAGTCCCCAACCTCTGTGAAAGATGTGATGTCAGGGAGCAGTGCGGGCCTGTGTGGCATCTAACCAAGTCAGGGGCATTGCCGGGCAGGGACAGGGAAGGCTTCCTGGAGCAGGTGGCCTCCAAGTGGGGCTCTGAAGACTGAGAAGGAGCCAGGCAAAGAGCAGGGGTAGGTGAGGGCATGTGGCACAGAAGGAGAATGTACAAAGGCCCGGAGGCCGGGGGCAGAACAGGGTACCTTTGGGGACATTGCATGTAATTGACCACATTTGGAGTTTGGATTTGAAAGTGGTAGAAGAGATGGAGATGGTGAGACAAGTAGTAAGCACGCCAACCTTCCAGGTGAGCTCCTTTCCGATGAGCGCTCTCTTATCCCATAGAACGTTGAGAAGTTTGGACCTTTCCCACTGTGGCAGAGGTTTCCTGAGGCTCTCGCATACGTGGCCCTATGGTTGCCCATTGAATCTTTCTGCCAATAGCTGGTCAGCATGGTGGTGGCATAAGCGCATTTTCCAGAGCCAGGGATTCAGTTGCAGCAAGACATGGCCCTGTCTGGGAGGCCAACATGAAGAAGGCAGTGGCTGTCATTGTCCAACCCCAGAAATCCCAATCCTGTTTCCTCCGTCTCCGTCCTGATTGTGGATTCAGCAGCAGTGAGCTCACCAGTGTAGTGGGTGACACAGCCAGGATCTTGACTCCGGCTCTGCAGCAGCACAGTCTGGAAAACTCTGAGGGGAGAGAGATCCCCACTGTTCCCTGGGTCTGGCTACAGAGCCAGAAATTGGGGGGAAGGCATGGGCCTGGGTCGCCTCTGACTGCTCACGTACCATCCAGGAGGCCCTGGCCTCTCGCTGAACCCTGCCACTCCTCTTTGGCATGGCCTCTTCCCAAACCCCCAAACTGCCTCCTTGCCCACAAAAGTGGTCTCTGAGTATCACAGTTCAGTGTGACCCCCACCCCTTATGGCTTCAGTTCCCCAAATAGGGCGGGACCCCTGATCCTGATCCAGCTGTGGCTATCCAGCCCCTTCCTGGGGACTTTGGACTTTGAGGGGGGCATGCCCAGGTGTGCTGGGAATCCACACTCTCCCTGGCTGGACCTAGAACCTGTGGACTCTAGTCCCGAGGGCAGTCGTGTTCTGCCTGTGCCTGGAAACACAAGAAACTTGACTGCAGAGAGAAGAAAGAGGAGAGAGAAACAGTGTGAGGAAACTGCCCGTCTCCAGGGCTTTTTCTGTTCCTTGGCTTTCTAAGGCCAGTGGGGTCCCCTCCCCTGCTTTCTTATTCCCGAGTTCTGTGAAATTCCCCAATCCGGCCGGGCGTGGTGGCTCACGCCTGTAATCCCAGCACTTTGGGAGGCCGAGGCGGGCGGATCACGAGGTCAGGAGATCGAGACCATCCTGGCTAACACGGTGAAACCCCGTCTCTACTAAAAAATGCAAAAAATTAGCCGGGTGTGGCGGCGGGCTCCTGTAGTCCCAGCTACTCGGGAGGCTGAGGCAGGAGAATGGCGTGAACCCGGGAGGTGGAGGTTGCAGTGAGCCGAGATCGCGCCACTGCACTCCAGCCTGGGCGACAGAGCGAGACTCCGTCTCAAAAAAAAAAAAAAAAAGAAAAAGAAATTCCCCAATCCTTACTTTTTATCTCAAACCAGCTCAAGGTGGTCTGTTTTCCTTTCAACCAAAGAAAGGTGCTCCTGGTGGCTAAAGGTACATATTCTACAGCTAGATTTCCAGGCCAGAATCCTGCCCTCCACAACATGCGAACGACACCCGTGTTGCATATAGAGCATGTCTGTGAAGAATTGAGTTAGTGCCTGCAAAGTGCTTAGAGCAGTGTCTGGTACATGCGAGTACCCCGCAGCGGGAAACCACCTCCTTCTTGGTCTTCTGGGCACTTTTGAGAGTGAAAGGAGGCACTAATAGCGAACATACTGTGTACACTGGAATGCCGCAGGCAAACCAGGCTTTAGCAGTATTCCTCTATCTGTAGGTTAAACTAACAAAAAACCCACACAAATCACATTTCGTTCTTCAGGAAGGCATATTAGGCAGGGACTGCCATTTTCTCGCTGAGATAAACATCATGCCAGTAAACTGGCCCACGGTGGGGCGGCAGAGGGAGAGGGCCCAGGTGGGGGCGGACACCGTTGCCTGCACAGTTGATGTGGAGCCTGAAAGCTGACTCTGGCTGCAGGAGAAAGCTCAGGGTTGCATTTCCCTTCCTTGCTTCTTGATAGATGATCCATTTTTTGAAATACGGATGTCCCAAGGCCAGTGAGACTGGTGCCATTCCAGTAAAGGGCCACTCTGTGGGCGGGACGGTGGGAAGGGACCCGAAGGTGGGGTCAAGGGAGGCCCCAAAACAGTCTACACAGCAGGAGGGATGGCCGGGGCTCTAGAGCTATAAGTGGCCCCTCGGGGCCCTGACGGGTGTCTCGCCATGCTGTTCCTGGGGCTGCTGCTGCTGCTGCCCCTGCTGGCTGGCGCCCGCCTGCTGTGGAACTGCTGGAAGCTCAGGAGCCTTCACCTCCCGCCTCTTGTCCCGGGCTTCCTGCACCTGCTGCAGCCCGACCTCCCCATCTATCTGCTTGGCCTGACTCAGAAATTCGGGCCCATCTATAGGCTCCACCTTGGGCTGCAAGGTGAGAGCCTGTTCTCGCTCTGGCCCTCACCATAGGAGGGCAGAGGGGGCGGGGAGGGTCCTCTCCCTCCGCTGACGCTGCTTTGGCTGTCCCCCAGATGTGGTGGTGCTGAACTCCAAGAGGACCATTGAGGAAGCCATGGTCAAAAAGTGGGCAGACTTTGCTGGCAGACCTGAGCCACTTACCTGTAAGGGCTGGGGGAATTTTTCTTTCTTAATTTTTTTTTTTTAGAAATGGGGTCTTGCTATGTTGCCCAGGCTGGTCTTGAATTCCTGGTCTCAAGTGATCCTCCTACCTCAGCCTCAAGTGGGAGCTACCTTTGGGGGCTCCCCCAATCCAGGTCCCTGGAGGCTGTTGGGGGGCATATCTTGGGGGGAGGAAGCAGGGGTTGGGGAGGCAGAAGAAGGTCAGGCCCTTGGCCTCCTTGGCCAGTTCCCACCCTCCAGCCCCCAACTCCTCCTGCAGACAAGCTGGTGTCTAAGAACTACCCGGGTCTGTCCTTGGGAGACTACTCTCTGCTCTGGAAAGCCCACAAGAAGCTCACCCGCTCAGCCCTGCTGCTGGGCATGCGTGACTCCATGGAGCCCGTGGTGGAGCAGCTGACCCAGGAGTTCTGTGAGGTAAGGCTGGGCTCCCGAGGCCACCTCAGGTCAACCTCACCTCTCAAAGTAGCTCCCGCCCTGCCCGCTGCACACCGGCCTGCTGAGCTCCCGTTCCTTCTCCACAGCGCATGAGAGCCCAGGCCCGCACCCCTGTGGCCATTGAGGAGGAATTCTCTCTCCTCACCTGCAGCATCATCTGTCACCTCACCTTCGGAGACAAGATCAAGGTGGCTCACAGCCCCTCCGGCCACCCCCAGCCCCTCCCTGAGCCTCTCCTTGTCCTGAACTGAAAGCACGCCCTCCTTTTCTGGCAGGAGGACAACTTAGTGCCTGCCTATTACAAATGTATCCAGGCCCAGCAGGTGACTCCCGAGGGTTGGGATGAGTGAGGAAAGCCCGATCCCAGTGAGGTCCTGGCCAGCCGCTAACTCCAGCCCCCTTCAGCATCTCCGGCTATGACATCCCTGAGGGCACAGTCATCATCCCGAACCTCCAGGGCGCCCACCTGAATGAGATGGTCTGGGAGAGGCCACATGAGTTCTGGCCTGGTATGTGGGGGGCCAGGGGCCTGCTGTGAAAAGGTGGTGGAGGCTGGTCCCCGCAGCCGCTGAGCGCCTCCCCACCCACCTGTCCACCTGCCCGCAGATGGCTTCCTGGAGCCAGGCGAGAACTCCAGAGCGCTGGCCTTCGGCTGTGGGGCGCGTGTGTGCCTGGGAGAGCCCTTGGCACGCCTGGAGCTCTTCGTGGTGCTGACCCGACTGCTGCAGGCCTTCACGCTGCTGCCCCCGGGGGACGCCCTGCCCTCCCTGCAGCCCCTGCCCCACTGCAGTGTCATCCTCAAGATGCAGCCTTTCCAAGTGTGGCTGCAGCCCCGGGGGTTGGGGGTCCACAGCCTGGGCCAGAGCCAGTGACGGAGCAGGACGGATGCCAGCCGCATGCCTCAGTTTCTCCTTTATTGCTCCCGTACGAACCCCTCCCCCCACTGTAAACATAGTGCTGCGAGATCGCTGGCGGAGAAGGCTTCCTCCAGTGGCTGGGTGGTGAAGGCCCTGGCTCTTCTCTCGGGGCGACCCCTCAGTGCTCGGCAGTCATACTGGGGTGCAAGAGAGGTGGGCAGCAGCTCAGCCTCCCCCGGCTGGGGAGCGAAAGTTTCTTGGTCTCAGCTTCATTTCCGTGAAGGGCACCGAGAACTCGAAGCCCTTCCAGTAGTACCAGCTCACTCCCTGGGAAAGGGGTTGTCAAGAGAGTCAAAGCCGGATGTCCCATCTGCTCCTCCCATTTCCCTTAAGGAGGCGGCTCCGAGCACTCAACCAGCCTCCCCACACAGCTCCCCTCCTGACCCTCCGCCACAGAGGATTGAGGCTTAATCCTGAGCTGGCCCTTTCCACCCAATAAATCACCTCCAGCTCCCTCTGTGAGGCTGGCACGATTGTTCCGTTTCACCCAGCCGCTCAGTCCCTTGCCTGTTACACTGTGGGGCTGAAACCTAGGCAGGCCGAGCCCCAGCCACCCCGGCTCTGTGCCCCCTCCACACCCCTCACCTGATGGTCCACTGTGCTCCCGTAGAGCCCGTTGAGGTTGGCGTAGTGGCAGTTCCTGTACCACCAGGCCCCTCGGTAGGAGACGGCGCAGGAGATGAGCAAGTTGTTGGGGTCCCGATCACGGGCAGAGAAGACACTGCCGCTGTGGTAGCTCATGGAGTCCCCTGGGCAGGGTGGAGGAAGGAGCCATGAGGGCCTCCCCTCCCAGCCTCACCCTCCCAGCCTCGCAGCCTGTGCTTACCTGCGGTGCCGTGGTAGCCCTCCAGGTGGAGGCGGTAGTACTCCGCAGCCGAGTCTACGCGGAAGGAGTCGTACTGGGCGAACACAGCCTCGTCCCCAGCCCGCAGGTCCACGCGCATGGAGTAGTCACCTGCCTGCGTCAGGCTGTGCAGGGCCTCGTTGCCTGGGGGTGGGAGACATGACCTCATCAGGGTCCTGGTGTCCACAGGGCCCCCATCCCATCCGTAGTTCCCCAACCCCTGTGAGGCACTGACCCAGCCAGAACTCCCCAGAGATGTTCCCAAAACCATGGGCATAGTCCTCCCAGTCCCTCCAGAAGTCTGTCTGTCCATCCATGCGGCGCTGGAACACCTGGGAAGCAAGTGTGGGCACCATCAGCCTCTGGCTCCCGGGGCAACAGCCCCTGCCCTGCACGGACCCCTGGGTTTCCCAATGCCACCCACCAGCCAGCCGCCCCCGTCAGTCTCCATGTCACAAAACACGTTCAGGGGCCGCTCGCGGTTGCCGTTGAGGAAGATGGTGGTGGTCCTGGAGGCACCGGCTCCGTTCTGCATCTCCTCCCCGCAGTCCCTGGGGAAGGGGATCCGCAGCCCACCTGGGGAGAGGAGAGCAGGGGCCAGTCCTTTTCCAAGCCTTGGACCGTGGCTGCCCACCCAGTCCCCGGCCCCGGCCGGTGCGTCCAGGTACCGGTGGTGAAAGAGGTGGACACGGGCGGCAGGAGGCTCTCGCCCCACATGGCCTGGAGCCGTGCATTGTAGTGGGTGGAGGGAAAGAGGCCGAGGAGCTGGTGAGATGTGACCCCTCCCGGGAGCAGGATCTCCTGTGGAACAGACAAGGGGAGGTCAGGGGAGAGGGAGGTGGAGTCCCTCAGGGAGGGCCAGAGGCAGCACCTCCTGGAATCACCCAGGGAGGGGAGTTGGTCAGTGGGGCCGGGGCACCTGGGTCCGGCCACCAGGGGTGTCGAAGCTGAGCAGGTAGCCTGTGGGCCGGACTTGGGGCTCAGTCCAAGTGAGCAGGGCCGTGCGGGGGGTCACTTCCTTGGCCTCCAAGTCCCGAGGGGCCTCTAGCCCTAGGAGGGAAAGCAGGAAGAGGAGATGGGGATGAGGCCCATCCTGGCTCCCTCTACCTCCTCTCCCCCGTCCCATACACCCCACAGACCCTACCTGTGGTGAAGGTGATGCTGGCTGGGGAAGTGAGGTTGGGGCCCCGCAGGCCGCGCACAGTGGCGGTGTAGTTGGTGTGCAGGACGAGGTCATGCAGGGGGTAGTCCACCGCGCTGCCCGGGGCCTCGGCCTGCAGAGGCGGGGCTGGGAGTGCGAAGAGGGGCGTCAACGCCTCCCCCTCCATCCCCGGCCAGAGTCCAGTCTCCCCCCTGCAATCCCCACCCGGAACAAGTCCCCTCCAGAGGCCTCAGCCCTGCTCACCCCCAGGGGCTGTGACCTGGACGTCATAGGTGTCCACGGGATTCTGGGGGGGCTTCCAGTGCAGCACGGCGAACCCCTCGGTCAAGTTCAGTGCACGCAACTGGGTGGGGCCGTCAGGAACTGGGGGAAGGGGAGGGGCTCAGAGGGGTCCCCGCTGGTCTCTCTAGTCCCTGCCTCCCCAGACTCCACCGGCCTCCTGTCCGCAATCGGAGCCTCCACCACCTCCCTTTCACCCTCCTCCTTCTCTCTCAACTCCCACCCACGCCATTTTCTTGGCTCCCGCCTCTTGGCCCAGGTCCCAGTCCATCTCACCCGTGTTGAGGAAGCCTGTGAGAGGCTCACTCTCCTCAAAGCCTCGGACGGAGACCACGGTCACCTCGTAGCGAGCGCCTGGGATCAGCCCCTGGAGTTTCTGGGTCCGGGCCCGGCCGTCCACCTGCACGCTCTGTGGCTCCCCTGAAAACATTGGGGATCGAGGGTTACCCAGCGAACCCCAGGACGGCTGGAGGGTGAGCAGAGTGCAGGGGGGAGGGGAAACGCGAGGCAATGAGCCCATGGCAAAGGCACCACCTCCGTCCGCCAGCTGGTAGGAGACTTTGAAGCTGTCCGCCCGGGACGGCGGGGTCATCCAGTTGACCTTGGCTGAGGTCTCCCTGATTTCACTGAATTGGAGGTCACGGGGGCTCTCCAGAACTGCAGAGGGGGCAAGGAACAATGATGCAGGGGCAGGGACGCTCCTCCCTACGAGTCCCACCCCTCGCCTCTGCTCCAGCACAGGCTCAGCACCCCTTTTCCACTAGTCTCCAGGAATGGAAGTCGCTCTGCAGATTCCTCCAGGCCCACCACCAACTGGCCCACTCCACTGCTGGCTGAGGCACCGGGTCCCCCCCGTTAGTACAAAGACCCCCACTTTGGGGCAGATGTGGATCCTTACCTGAGCTGAGGGTGCGAGCAGTGCCCTGGATGCTATCGGCCTTGTGGGGTCCTCGCAGCCCATACAGTGTCAGGCTGTACAGCGTCCCCGGACGCAGGTCCCGAAGCACGGCTGAGTGCCGCGTCCCCGGCACCATCAGCTCGCGCTGCAGCAGAGGACGGGGATGCGGCTCCAGAGTGCTTGGTGATGGAACCCCAAAGCGGAGCAGGAAGGAGTCGAAGGCCCCAGGTGGGGCCTCCCAGTTGAGCCTCAGTGAACTGGTGGTCACATCAGTCACAGACAGCTGGGACAGGCGGGGTCCTGGCTCCCCTGAGGTCTGACCAGCAGGGGCCGGCCCTGCATGGAGTGGGTGGGAGAGAAGGGATTGGAGACAGAAGCACACCAGCTTGGTGACCCAGAGCACATCCCTTCCACCCCCCTCCCTGCTCCTGTTTCTCTATCTGTAACCAGGGACTTGCAGCCACAGGGGGGCCCTATGGGGCAGAGCTAAAGGCCACTCACGTCCAGCCCACCCATCCTCTCTCCCTGGTACCCGCTTCACGCTCTTTCCCTGCGACCACCACTTCTGAGCCCCCCTTTCCCCCTTCCGAGTCCCAGACTAGAGGTCAGAGATGCCTGGTGGTACCTGTGGTGCCCTCAGCTGAGAGGGGCCCCAGGCGCTTCCCTTCATGGAGGCCATAGAGGAGGAACCTGTAGGGGGTGCTGGGCTCCAGGCCTGAGATGAGGATCTTGCTCTGGTCACCGTCCACGAGCAAGGCCTGGGGCTGCCCGTTCGTGTCCTCATACTGGACCACGAAGGAATCAAAGGGGCCCTGGGCCACGCTCCACGAGAGGCTCATGGAGTCTGGGGCTGTGTCGGTCACGGCCAGCACCCCTAGGCGGGGCTCTTCAGGAGGCTCAGGGGCCTCTGGGGCTAACTCTGGGGCTGGCGTGTCCTCTTCTGGGGCTGCGTGGGAAAAACCCAGGGCAGAATCTGAGTGAGGGGTGCCGTGGGGCCCTCTGTTTTTATCTTTCAGGCTTGGCCCAAGGCTGTGGTGGGAAGTTTAGAGGTCCAGGCCCAGTCAGACCATGAAGTCGCTGTGGCCTCGTGACTCCCGCGAGCTCCCCGGCTGTCGGAGTCAGGTGCTCGCTTCCCCCTTCCACACCCCAGTGTCCTCCCGAGCCCACCCTGAGCTATCACAGGCTCCGCCCCCACCCACGCCGGGACACATTCACTGAGCTTGGGGAGTGTGGTGCTCCCTTCTGAGAGAAGCTGAGGGTGGAACTGGCTGGTAAAGGTGACTGGCAAATCCCGCCAGCCGTGCCTTGGTCAGGCCTGTCTGAGGTGGGCATCAGTGAGCACTGGAAGCGGAGCCTGTAGCACAAATGCAGCCACTTCTGTTGGTTTCTGTGTCCCCGCTCATTTTGTTTTCCAGTGATTTTCCTCTTAAGAAAATGCTCCTGACTCATCCATGGCAGGGAGGTTTGCCACTCTCTGGACAAGGCCACCTTCGGGGAGGCGACAGCTGCCCCAGTGAGTAATGAGGACCAGTGGCAGTGATGGACAGAGATGGGCAGTGATGGGCAGAGATGGGGCTGGGAGATGAGGGAGCCCCTGCCAGGGCCTTTCCCTCTCACCTGGCCTGGCTCCTGCTCTGGACTCCTTGATGGATGTTGAAGCCCACAAGCCTGCAGACTCCTCCTCCTTCCTGGGGACAGGCCAGGGTGCCCCACTCCCACCTGCCCACTCCTGCAGTCATCTTTGTCTTCGGACCAAATGCACAAGTACTTTGTTAAAAGTATCCCATCTGCAGCTCAGGCCTGCAGCCCCTCACCTTTTGGTGGCTCCTCAGGCGTCTACGCCTTATTCACCTTTCCCCTCTCCTATGCCACTTCTCCTCCAGGGCGGGAGGCTGTCCTTGGTATGGTCCAGAAGGCCAAATACCAGGAGCTGCTCCTTTCAGAGCTCCTGGGCCGGCGGGCTCCTGCCATTGTACGGCTTGGTCTCACCTACCATGTGCACGACCTCATTGGGGCCCAGCTAATGGACTGGTGAGTCTTGCCCGGGCCTCTGGCAGATGACGGAGCAATGACCCAAGGTCGGATTTCCTCCCAGCTCATGCTTAGTTCCCTAGTGAAGGCCAGTGGATCTCATTCTTCTCTGGAACCCGGGAACACCCCTTCCCAAGTTCTAAGCTCTCCTCACAACTTGAGCCTAGGCGTCTGGCTCCAGCCTTGTCTTTCTCCTGCACAGCATCTCTACCACTTCTGGAACCCTCCTCCGCCTGCCAGAGACATGAAGATTCTGCTCATCATTGCTCAGCTCCCCAGAGTGGGCCTGGAGGGGACTGGAATTGCTGCGTGATGGTGGCTGAAACAGGGTCACCTTGGGAAGGCTTGGGAGCCAGGAAGAGTGTTGGGCTCTCGTGTATGCAAAGGGTCAGATGTGGCTGCTGCTGTTTGCCTGGGCTCTGACCCAGTGGTGGGGTTTGAGCAGTGCTTCTCAGCCCTTCCACGGAAAATGGAACCAGAAATGGTGCCAAGGCTGTGGCTGTTCCCTTTCCTGTAAAATGGTGCTGTTATTACTCTGTCTTGAAATAGGAAGGTGGGATTTCTGGGGAGGCTGGTGAAGGAGGGCAGGGTTCTTTTCCCTACATGTCATGTTAAAATTGCCAAATAAAGTACTTCTGCCTGTGGTATTTTCTGGACGTCCTTTATTTACTGAGACGTGCGCTTGGGTGCCTTGTTTAGGGGTAGAGGTGAAGTCTGAGCTTTGCCTCGTTCAGAGAGGAAAGGGGTTAGGGGTTCACCAGACCACTCTCCCTGTGGAGTGTTACGGGTGTACCTCATCTCCTAAACCATGGAATTTCTGTTAGGGCCTGAAAAAGCAAAAGCCTAGTATTGTTCAATTTGTGTTGGAAGGAAAGTAAGAGACAAGTGTCTTAGAAACCTGTCGCTGTTTTGTGAGGGCCTTTAAATATCCTGCACTCGTGGGCCATGTTGGGCCTTTGGACGCCCATGTACACAGGAGCTTGTGTGCACCTATACCCTGATACAGATATACCTGGTAGGGGGAGGTGCTCAGGCACTGGAATGAGGGGTTAACAGGGAAAGACAAGGTTATTTCTGGGCCAAGATTCAGAGATTCCCCTGGAGACCCAGGTGTCCGGGGCACCCCCACAACACTGGGCCTGAGGCCAGTTGCATTTCTTGGCTGTCACGTGGTTTCCCAGCTTAGCTGGGCTGGGGGAGGACAAGGTCCAGAGTCAACTCTGCCCCAAGCCCTAGCTTGGCCAGAAGGTAGCAGACAGACAGACGGATCTAACCCTTCTTGCATCCTCCAGCCATGAGGCTCCTCTGGGGGCTGATCTGGGCATCCAGCTTCTTCACCTTGTCTCTGCAGAAGCCCAGGTCCTGGAGGCGGGATGCTGGGTGCTTGGATTGGGGCAGGGCTGGCAACAGGACCCGATTCAGGAGTGAGGGAGAGCAGGGTTGGAGGGTCAGAGCGAAGTCTGACTGCTGATCCTGTCTGTTCTCCCCAGGTTGCTCTTGTTCTCTCCTTCTGTGGTTCATCTGGGGGTCCCCCTATCGGTGGGGGTGCAGCTCCAGGATGTGCCCCGAGGACAGGTAGTGAAGGGATCAGTGTTCCTGCGAAACCCATCTCATAATAATGTCCCCTGCTCCCCAAAGGTGGACTTCACCCTTAGCTCAGACAGAGACTTCGCACTCCTCAGTCTCCAGGTAACTAGACCCCACGCCCTCCTGCTGCTTGTGGGGCTCCCGCCCTGTTCCCCTCTGTCCTGTAAGTGTCTTCATCTTCCCACCGGCCTCCTCCCCTCCTGTCTTCCCAGCCTCGCATTCTCCTTCTGTGTTTCTCCCTTGGTCTCTTTCCTTTTTGGCCAGCTCTCTCTTGCTCTGTGACCCGCTCCGTCTCCCTCTCCTGACAGGTGCCCTTAAAAGATGTGAAGAGCTGTGGCCTCCATCAACTCCTCAGAGGCCCTGAGGTCCAGCTGGTGGCCCAGTCGCCATGGCTAAAGGACTCTCTGTCCAGAAAGACAAACATCCAGGGCGTCAACCTGCTCTTCTCCTCTCGCCGGGGGCACCTCTTTTTGCAGACGGACCAGCCTATTTACAACCCTGGCCAGCGGGGTGAGTCTCAGCCCCAGGGCCTCAACATTGAACCCCCTCCAAGCCCTGTCAGGATGAGTTTGGTGCCCCCTAAGTGAGATAACCTGAAAGAAAGTGCCACATGGGAGGGCTGCTTAGGAAATATTTGTCCCCCACTCCCTCTGTGGAGTTGGACCCACTCTCCCCTTGCACATGGATCCCTGCTCACCTCTCTCCCCCTCCTCTCCCAGTTCGGTACCGGGTCTTTGCTCTGGATCAAAAGATGCGCCCGAGCACTGACGCCATCACAGTCACGGTGGAGGTGAGTCCCCGACCTCTGGCCTTCCTGATCCTGGCCACTGATGTGACCTCCTGCCTGTGACCACTTCTCCCCTTGCAGAACTCTCACGGCCTCCGCGTGCGGAAGAAGGACGTGTACCTGCCCTCGTCCATCTTCCAGGATGACTTTGTGATCCCAGACATCTCAGAGTGAGCTCTCCCAATGTGGGGGCTGTCCCCAAGCTACACCATCCCAATTCCTGTTAGGCTCTCCACCTCCCACACAGAGGCACGTCCCGGGATGCCCTGGCCCTCAGCCTCCTGAGCCTCTGGTTAACCCCCACAGTCCTCTGCCCAGGGAAGCAGGCCTCTGGCTCTCCGTGCCCCACTGCACAGATGGGCTGAATCCCTTCCTTGTCCATTCTCAGGCCAGGGACCTGGAAGATCTCAGCCCGATTCTCAGATGGCCTGGAATCCAACCGCAGCACCCAGTTTGAGGTGAAGAAATATGGTGAGAGCTGGAAACTGGAGGGACAGGCAACTGCTTTCCTGAAGGAAATAAGGGTGGGAGGAAACATAGTGGGTGCAGCTCAGGGCAGGGAGAGATGGGTGCCACAGCCCTGGGTGGAGGGGATTCTTTGAGTTAGAGTCTGACCTGCCTATCCCTTCACCCTGGGTCAGTCCTTCCCAACTTTGAGGTGAAGATCACCCCTGGAAAGCCCTACATCCTGACGGTGCCAGGCCATCTTGATGAAATCCAGTTAGACATCCAGGCCAGGTAATACCTCCCTCCCCACCTCTGCCCGCCAGCACTGGGTCCTGCTCCCTACTCAATATGAATGGGCTCCTGCTTCCCCGCCCTCAGGCCATTATTCCCCCCAGCCCTTGGCCCACCCTCTTCTCTCTGTCACGACAGGTACATCTATGGGAAGCCAGTGCAGGGGGTGGCATATGTGCGCTTTGGGCTTCTAGATGAGGATGGTAAGAAGACTTTCCTTCGGGGGCTGGAGAGTCAGACCAAGGTAGGAAGGAGGATAGGGGCTGGGGAGGGGAAGGGGCAAGGGAGGTGAGATTCAGTCACCATCATATGTCCTGTTTCTTTCTATGCCCCAGCTGGTGAATGGACAGAGCCACATTTCCCTCTCAAAGGCAGAGTTCCAGGATGCCCTGGGGAAGCTGAATATGGGCATGACTGACCTCCTGGGGCTGCGCCTCTACGTTGCTGCAGCCATCATTGAGTCTCCAGGTGGGTGACTTTCCCTTATTGTAACCCCAGACCTTGCCTCTGACCTCTGAGCTAACCCTCTGTCCTCCAGCACCAACAGCACGCCACTTCTCCCACCTCGTCTCAGACTCAAAACCAGGAAACACCCAGGAGACCTGGTCTCTCTCCAACCCTGTCTCTGTGACTCGGCCCTTTTCTCTGGCTCAGTTTATTTATTTATTTGCTTGTTCTGCTCATTCATTCACTCCTCCAGTGGACATGTGTTGTTCAATGTCCTGTGCTGGGCCTCAGCATGCACAGACAGGAATACGGCGGCCTGTGCCCTGGGAGCTCACTGTTTTGTGGGAGGGAACCACTCAAGCCACTCACCATTTATCCTCCTGTCCCTCTCTTCTTGGATTCTGTCCCGCACCTCTCTCTGTCCTTTGTTTTGCAGGTGGGGAGATGGAGGAGGCAGAGCTCACATCCTGGTCTTTTGTGTCATCTCCCTTCTCCTTGGATCTTAGCAAGACCAAGCGACACCTTGTGCCTGGGGCCCCCTTCCTGCTGCAGGTTTCTTCCAGAGGGGAAGGATGAGTAGGGAGGGGGTGGTAGTTAGGAGGGCTCAGGGTCTGACAACTCTCTTTTGCCTGCCCTCCTTTACCTGCCTAGGCCTTGGTCCGTGAGATGTCAGGCTCCCCAGCTTCTGGCATTCCTGTCAAAGTTTCTGCCACAGTGTCTTCTCCTGGGTCTGTTCCTGAAGTCCGTGACATTCAACAGAACACAGATGGGAGCGGCCAAGTCAGCATTCCAATCATTATCCCTCAGACCATCTCAGAGCTGCAGCTCTCGGTAGGACTCCTCGGACCCCTGGGAGATGGTGGGGGAAGGGGAGGAGGGTGAGCTGGGGTCCCGAGGATCCATGGCTTGATCTGGGGGGAAAGTGGGGTGCCTGGCTCTGAGCTACTACCCTATTTGCACCTGCCCCTCTCTCCAGGTATCTGCAGGCTCCCCCTATCCAGCCATAGCCAGGCTCACTGTGGCAGCCCCACCTTCAGGAGGCCCCGGGTTTCTGTCTATTGAGCGGCCGGATTCTCGACCTCCTCGTGTTGGGGACACTCTGAACCTGAACTTGCGAGCCGTGGGCAGTGGGGCCACCTTTTCTCATTACTACTACATGGTGTGCATGAGCTGGGGAGTTGAGGAGGACTGGGGTGCAGGGAAGAGCCCTCTGTGTGGGGCTGGGGGGTTCAAGGCTGGGGCTGTCCCATGAAGAGGCAACCACTCTTGTCCCTCCCCTTCCTGCCCCAGATCCTATCCCGAGGGCAGATCGTGTTCATGAATCGAGAGCCCAAGAGGACCGTGACCTCGGTCTCCGTGTTTGTGGACCATCACCTGGCACCCTCCTTCTACTTTGTGGCCTTCTACTACCATGGAGACCACCCAGTGGCCAACTCCCTGCGAGTGGATGTCCAGGCTGGGGCCTGCGAGGGCAAGGTGACTGGGATCAGGCGAGATGGCACTTGTGCTGAGGGGGTTGAGGACAGGGTGATTGCCAACAGGGCATGGATTTAGCTTGGGGGGCAGTGACGATACTGGGACTGAAGGAAGCTCTCTCTCTCTGACCACGCCCACCTTCGGCCCCTGCCAGCTGGAGCTCAGCGTGGATGGTGCCAAGGAATACCGGAACGGGGAGTCCGTGAAGCTCCACTTAGAAACTGACTCCCCAGCCCTGGTGGCGCTGGGAGCCTTGGACACAGCTCTGTATGCTGTAGGCAGCAAGTCCCACAAGCCCCTCAACATGGGCAAGGTTTGTCCAGACCCTCTCCCCAGCCCTCCCACCCCTCCACGGCTCATCCCCCTGCTGTCCTGAGCCCTGGGCACAGCCCCTGGATCCCACTGGGGCTCCCCACAGACTCTTCTCCACTTGGCCCTGTGGTCTCCATCTCCTCACTCTGTATCCTTTCCTATCCCTCCATGCGCTGCCCTCTCACCTGTGCCAAGTGCTCGGTCCTGCCCCATCAGCCATGCTTGGCTGCTAGCACTCCTGCCTCTTCTTGCAGGTCTTTGAAGTTATGAACAGCTATGATCTCGGCTGTGGTCCTGGGGGTGGGGACAGTGCCCTTCAGGTGTTCCAGGCAGCGGGCCTGGCCTTTTCTGATGGAGAACAATGGACCTTCTCCAGAAAGAGTGAGAACAGAGAAGGAAGGGGAGTGGGTGGCAGGAAGATAAGGAAGGAGGAAGGGCCTGAGGGAGCCAGGTAGGAAGAGTCGGGCGGGAAGGGCTGGGCAGGGGAAGGCGGGGAGGGGAGGAGGCCGAGTGCCTGACGGCTGGACTGCAGCCTTGCTCTCTACCAGGACTGGGCTGTCCCAAGGAGAAGACAACCCGGAGAAAGAGAAACGTAAACTTCCAAAAGGCGATTAATGAGAAATGTGAGTTGTGGGTGCCTAGGCAGCAGCTTGGGCTCTCCACGTGGGATCAAGGTTGGGGGTCTGCCTCTCTGCCCCTCGCCTCCTTGCTGAACCAATGTGTGGTATTTGGGGCCAGAGATCCGAATTCCGGGATTACAAGTGGAAAGGTGGGCAGCTCTCTCCACCAGCCTCTCTTATGTTGCTGGTCTCAAGGGGTCTGGGCGGGGGCTGAGGTGTATGTCCCTTTTGTCCCCTTGGGCTCACCCCCACCTGGCCCTGCAGTGGGTCAGTATGCTTCCCCAACAGCCAAGCGCTGCTGCCAGGATGGGGTGACACGTCTGCCCATGAGGCGTTCCTGCGAGCAGCGGGCAGCCCGAGTGCAGCAGCCGGACTGCCGGGAGCCCTTCCTGTCCTGCTGCCAATTTGCTGAGAGTCTGCGCAAGAAGAACAGGACCAGGGGCCAGGTGGGCCTCCAACGAGGTGAGGGGCTGGGTGGGGCTAGGGCACAGGTGGCGCTGCTTGGAAAGGCAGAACGGCCCCCTCCTCACTCCCATCCACCGTGGTCCCCCAGCCCTGGAGATCCTGCAGGAGGAGGACCTGATTGATGAGGATGACATTCCCGTGCGCAGCTTCTTCCCAGAGAACTGGCTCTGGAGAGTGGAAACAGTGGACCGCTTTCAAATGTGAGAGTGTTTGCCGGCCCAGCCTTGTCTCTGCGCTGTGTGTGGGGGCCAGCCCAGGGTGTGACGGAGCTTCTCTGCCTTTCCCTACACAGATTGACACTGTGGCTCCCCGACTCTCTGACCACGTGGGAGATCCACGGCCTGAGCCTGTCCAAAACCAAAGGTGAGGTGACCCTGTCTGGGCCTCAGGTGACCCCGCTTCCATTTCCCTCTACCCCAGCTCCCTGTTCCCTTTGCTCTTAGTGTAGGAAGAGGGTCTGGTGCAGCCGGCGTGGGCCAGAGGGCAGAGGCAGACTGAGACAGAGCTGGGTCACCCCGCCCCTCCCTTCTGTGGCCCTGAAGCTTTGATGGCCCCTCTGATCTCTGCCCTTCCACCCACACTTCCCTTCCCTCAGGCCTATGTGTGGCCGCCCCAGTCCAGCTGCGGGTGTTCCGCGACTTCCACCTGCACCTCCGCCTGCCCATGTCTGTCCGCCGCTTTGAGCAGCTGGAGCTGCGGCCTGTCCTCTATAACTACCTGGCTAGAAACCTGACTGTGAGGTCCCGAGGGAGCCTGAGCATACAGGGGTTGGGGGAGCCAGGGTCCAGTGAGGGGTGGGGAGCCTAACCGGGCCGGGACTCTGGCCGTCCTCGTTTTCCTGCCCTCAGGTGAGCGTCCACGTGTCCCCAGTGGAGGGGCTGTGCCTGGCTGGGGGCGGAGGGCTGGCCCAGCAGGTGCTGGTGCCTGCGGGCTCTGCCCGGCCTGTCGCCTTCTCTGTGGTGCCCACAGCAGCCGCCGCTGTGTCCCTGAAGGTGGTGGCTCGAGGGTCCTTCGACTTCCCTGTGGGAGATGCCGTGTCTAAGGTTCTGCAGATTGAGGTGAATGGAGCACCCCTGAATACAAGTCCCCGGCCCCCCAGCTTTGTCCTCCACCCTCAGCACTGTCTCTGCTGGCCAGGCCAGGGGCCCAACACCCAAATCAATGCCTTGATATAGTCACATCTTCTACAATTCTGATCCAACTCTGTCCCTGGAGTTGAAACTCAAAGTCCTGGGGGAGTCTGCACTGGCAGGGCAGGCTGTAGTCCTGTGTGACCCCACAACCATGTTTTCCCTGAGACAGAAGGAAGGGGCCATCCATACAGAGGAGCTGGTCTATGAACTCAACCCCCTGGGTGAGTGGCCCTCTACCTCCAGCCATCGGTTTCCTAAGTGGGTACAGGTGGTGGGGGATGTGGACAGCAGGACAGGCTGCCAACTTCCCCCATTTCCCCAGACCACCGAGGCCGGACCTTGGAAATTCCTGGCAACTCTGATCCCAATATGATCCCTGATGGGGACTTTAACAGCTACGTGAGGGTTACAGGTGGGAGTGCCCTTTAGACCCTTCCCAGTGGCCACCTTCAGATTCATGTGAGACCTGTGGATCCCTGCTTGGTCCCACTCCCCGTGAGCCTCTGATGCAGAGCCTCAGACGTCCACCCTCTCCCTCCCATGTAGCCTCAGATCCATTGGACACTTTGGGCTCTGAGGGGGCCTTGTCCCCAGGAGGCGTGGCCTCCCTCTTGAAGCTTCCTCGAGGCTGTGGGGAGCAAACCATGATCTACTTGGCTCCGACACTGGCTGCTTCCCGCTACCTGGACAAGACAGAGCAGTGGAGCGCACTGCCCCCCGAGACCAAGGACCACGCTGTGGATCTGATCCAGAAAGGTTCTGGGTGTGGGGGCAAGCAGGAGGGGGGGCAGGAAAGGACAGTTACTGGAAGATGGACAGCCCAGGAGGCTACAGAGGGAAAGAAAGGGAACCCTTATGGGGATGGGGAGCATGGCCTTGGGTTCAAACAGCAGAAGGGTGAGTGTCACCTGAGCGGCCGCCTCTCCTCTCCCAGGCTACATGCGGATCCAGCAGTTTCGGAAGGCGGATGGTTCCTATGCGGCTTGGTTGTCACGGGACAGCAGCACCTGGTGAGGTTGGGGGAGGGGTTCCCGGGCTCTGAGGGGGTCAGGTCCTGGGCAGGGGCGGGACAGATCTGGTACAATGGGAGGGGGAATAACCAGGCACCTGGGGCGTGGCCGTAGCCATAGCAAGTCCTTATCCCCAACCCTCCTTCCTCCCCTCCAGGCTCACAGCCTTTGTGCTGAAGGTCCTGAGTTTGGCCCAGGAGCAGGTAGGAGGCTCGCCTGAGAAACTGCAGGAGACGTCTAAGTGGCTTCTGTCCCAGCAACAGGCTGATGGCTCGTTCCAAGACCCCTGTCCAGTGATACACAGGAACATGCAGGTGCGGGCATGCTGGGGTGGCCCGAGGGGCATGTGTGGGAGGAGTCTCTTTGCCTCTTCCCCCTCCTGTTTGACATCTTCTTTTCTCCCCTCACTAGGGGGGTTTGGTGGGCAGTGATGAGACTGTGGCACTCACAGCCTTTGTGACCATCGCCCTTCATCATGGGCTGGCCGTCTTCCAGGACGAGGGTGCAGAGGAATTGAAGCAGAGAGTGGTAAGGACAGTGGCGTTTCTGCCCTCCGCTGGCCCCCAGTTCTCCCCCTTTTTCCGCAGGAACCCAGGAGTCCAGGCCCCAGACCTTCATCCTGTTTTCTTCCAGGAAGCCTCCATCTCAAAGGCAAACTCATTTTTGGGGGAGAAAGCGAGTGCTGGGCTCCTGGGTGCCCACGCAGCTGCCATCACGGCCTATGCCCTGACACTGACCAAGGCTTCCGGGGACCTGCGGGGTGTGGCCCACAACAACCTCATGGCAATGGCCCAGGAGACTGGAGGTGAGGGATGAGGGGCTCCTGGCAAAGAACCTGAGACCCAGGGGACCATAGGATCCCTGAGTGTGCCCAGAGGGAGAGGCTGGATGAAGACTCAGAGGACGAATGAAGGTGTAAGCAGGGGTGTGTTGGGGGAGAATCAGGAGAACCCAGCAGGGAGTGACTAAGGGCCAAGGGACCAGGCTCTTCTCCCTGCCCTCCTGTTTACTTGTGGTTTCCCTTCACTTCCAGATAACCTGTACTGGGGCTCAGTCACTAGTTCTCAGAGCAATGCCGTGTCGCCCACGCCAGCTCCTCGCAACCCAGCCGACCCCATGCCCCAGGCCCCAGCCCTGTGGATTGAAACCACAGCCTACGCCCTGCTGCACCTCCTGCTTCACGAGGGCAAAGCGGAGATGGCAGACCAGACTGCAGCCTGGCTCACCCGTCAGGGCAGCTTCCAAGGGGGATTCCGCAGTACCCAAGTAGGGGCCGCCCCCGGGCTCTGGGGGTGGGTAGTCCTGAGAACAAGCGCTTGAGTCCTGACCCAACCTCCCTAGGACACGGTGATTGCCCTGGATGCCCTGTCTGCCTACTGGATTGCCTCCCACACCACCGAGGAGAGGAGACTCAATGTGACTCTCAGCTCCACAGGCCGCAGTGGGTTCAGGTCCCACGCGCTACAGCTGAACAACCGCCAGATTCGCGGCCTGGAGGAGGAGCTGCAGGTGAACCACTCCCCGGTGAACCTCTCCCTCGCGGGGTAGCCAGGACACCTGGGCCTCGTGGCCAGGTCAGAAGCCGTCCCCACCCTCCCATTCGTGGAATCCCCGCAGCACTTCTTCCTGGGGTCCCTGGGGGAAGACTGACTTCCTGCCTGTGTGACCTGGAGCTCTGAGCTTCAGTTTTCTCACTTGGAGAGTAACATATGCAGAGTTTACCCTACAGGGTTGTTAGAAGGCTGAAGTGAGATAATTCACGTGCTGGTGTAGACTTTGTGGAAATGTGAGGTGGGGAGAGGAGGTGGGGCTGTTTTGAGGAAGGAGACAAGTTATTGGAGCCGCAAAAATAGGTTTGCTTATGCCCTTCTAACATCGCCTTCCCTTTCCTGTTGCTGAAAGTTTTCCTTGGGCAGCAAGATCAATGTGAAGGTGGGAGGAAACAGCAAAGGAACCCTGAAGGTGAGGGCCCGGGAAGGGGCAGGGCCGGGCACTGGCAGAGGAGACGGGTGTGAAGTGAGAGGCCTGTGGGCAGAGGCGCATGGTCCGGGGAAGGAGGCAGACACCTCAGGGTTGGCGTCCCGTGCTTCCGTCCTGGGTGTTTTTCCCCCTGCTTGCTCTCCCCATCTCTGGGTACCTGTTGTTTCCTTTACCTGCCTCAGTGCTGATGGCCCCGGATCCCACTCCTCAGCCCAGGCCTCTTCCCTCGACCACGGGCCCCACTCGTCCCACTCCCACAGCACCTCAGACGAGGCGTGTCCCAAAGCCCTTCTTCACTGTGTGTCTCTTGTCTGGCTGATGGGAACCCCTGCCAGCCAGGAGCCCAGCTCCTACTCCAGAGGCCGTGTTAGTGGCCCCTCTCCCAAGCCTGTCCTTATGTCCCTAGTGACTCCTCCTCTGCTCCCCTGCTGCCTGTGGCCCTTGCTGCTTGCATCCGAGATTCTGTGCTAAGACGACCTTCTCCCTACCTGGAACTTCTCTTTAACTCCCCTGTCTGATCCACTGTCCACACGGCAGTGACACTGACCTTCCACAAGCCCCAGCCAGATCAGCCTTGGGGAAAAGTCACACCCCCTGCCCATGGCTCACATGGCTGGGCCTCTGCCCACCTCTCCGGCCAGACAGATCTTGCCTACACAGATCCCCGTGGCTTTCCCGTCCTTCCCTGCTTCTTGGCCCACAGGACAAACTCTTTCTCCTCCTTCAAGCCTTGGCCAGAAGCCTTTCCTGAGCTTTTCAGTCCAGCCTCTTCCCAGCACAGTCTGGAGTGTTGGCCTCTGGGGGCACGGGCCTGCTTCTTTACCTTTCTGTCTCACCCGGCGCCTGTGGCAAATCTGGTGCCACTCGTGAGTGTGGCCTGTGCAGTGACGAGGATCAAAAGGGGCTGAAGGCCTCAAATCCCGTAGCCCGGGGAGACGCCCTTAGGTATGGCACCAGAGAGGTCTGTGGCCTCAAATGTCCTGCGTCCTCTCCCTGCCCCTTGCTGAGCCAGGTCCTTCGTATCTATAATGTCCTGGACATGAAGAACACGACCTGCCAGGACCTGCAGATAGAAGTGACAGTCAAAGGCCACGTCGAGTACACGAGTGAGTGTGGGGGTTGGGAGGCCTCGGGGCCTGGCAGGGTCTGGTGCAGGGAGCCAGGTGGCCATCCCAGCCCTCCTCACAATGCTTCCCTGTGCAGTGGAAGCAAACGAGGACTATGAGGACTATGAGTACGATGAGCTTCCAGCCAGGGACGACCCAGGTGTCCCTCTGCAGCCCGTGACACCCCTGCAGCTGTTTGAGGGTCGGAGGAACCGCCGCAGGAGGGAGGCGCCCAAGGTGGTGGAGGAGCAGGAGTCCAGGGTGCACTACACCGTGTGCATCTGGTGGGCGCCGGGAGCTGCCCTGGGCCAGGGGAGGGAGGGCAGGACCCAGGCTGGGGCTGGGCTTCTGGAGCCCGCGCAGGCAGAACCTGGACGACAGGTCACATCTCTCCACAGGCGGAACGGCAAGGTGGGGCTGTCTGGCATGGCCATCGCGGACATCACCCTCCTGAGTGGATTCCATGCCCTGCGTGCTGACCTAGAGAAGGTGTGGTCAGACCCCAGGGCAACCCCCTCTGCCCCGGTGCTGAGCCCTGTCATGTGCAGGGCCTGTGACCTGTGACCACCTCCCCTTTTCCACAGCTGACCTCCCTCTCTGACCGTTACGTGAGTCACTTTGAGACCGAGGGGCCCCACGTCCTGCTGTATTTTGACTCGGTGAGTGGGGAGAGGTGACGCAGGAAGGGACTCGATGGCACTGGGTGTACTGAGTGTGCGTTAGGAGGTTTCTCAGGAGACAGCTGTGTCAGCCGCCGGTGCTCTTGGGGACTTGATGTCATCAGTGAGAAGGAGGAGGATGTAAGCCTGTGAGACACAGCAGAGTAAGGGGCAGACCTGCAGGTGGCAGGGGCCGGTGCCAGTCAGCGGGGACCCTCGGGGCTTGAGAGGATGCTTGTAAAGCCGCTTTTATTCAGCTTGAGGGGCTGCCTTTGTTTTTTTGTTGAACTTCCTTTTTTTTTTTTTTTTAGTATTAAAGCGTTTTTTCTTTTATAAAGTGATGGTGGCCATAGATGACAGCTGTATTTGTCTTTTCACGGCCTTATTTGACTAAAATAGTTATCAGCCCTCTTATAGCCTTCAAAACATTTTTATTTATTTAGTTATTAAAGACAGGGTCTCACTCTGTCGCCCAGGCTAGACTTGAACTCCTGGCCACAAGCGTTTCTCTGGCCTAGGCCTTTCAAAGTACCAGGTTTACAGGCCAGAGCCACCAAACATTTTGAGCCCGACCTTCAAAATGTTTTTTGAACATTTACTGTAACCTCTGGGAGAACATGTGAGAAAGGTGTGGTGGCTTTCATTAGCCAGCTGTTTGTCGGTCAGGGAGACCCCTACCCAGTGTGTGCAGAGGGGCCAGCCCCCATCAGCTGGGGAAGCCTGGCTGACACATCTGGGCTGAACACAATGGAAAACACAGCCAGCAAGATTCCCGGAGAGGGAGCTGACGGCGCGGCAGCCCAGCTCAGGAGAGACACTGGCACGGCACCGTGTGGACTGGGCGCGCGTGGGCGTGAGGAGGGGTCAGGCCTGGGACCTGAGTCGGGGGGTCAGGCAGGATGACAGAACCTGCAGTTAGGTTATGGCCAATAAAGGAGGACCCAGTTGTATCCATGACAAAGTTGAGGCTGTCAGGAGGGTGAGTGGGTTTGGGGGCAGGCAGAGTGCCTTGGAGAACTCACAGGTCCTGCCAAAACCCTAATGCAGAGATGGAGCTGCAAGTGCAGTTTGAGAATCATCAGCCTGGAGCGGTTTAGTGGAAGGCAGGGAGTGGTTGAGGCACCACAGGGGAGCACTGAGGAAGCAAGTTCCGAAGGAGGGAACGTAAGAAATGACCAGCTCAGAACCAAGGGTGTTCCAGAAGCTAACCCTTAGCTTAGGGACAGTGTCACAGAGAACATGTCCATGATGCAAGACTCTGCTGAGGGCCTGGGGCAGTGAAGACTGGCGCAAGGTCACCCTCTGGGAAGTGAAGTCACCAGAGACCTTGCGGAGCAGCTTGGAGAGTTCTCTGAGTAGGAGGGTAACAGAATGTGAAGGACACTGGAGAGAAGGCCAACAGGAACCAAACAAAACCAGGCCAAGGAAATCCAGTATAGGGGGCTGCAGTGTCCAGGGAGTGGGTACCTCATCTCTCCTCCCCACGCTGGGCCAGGTCCCCACCTCCCGGGAGTGCGTGGGCTTTGAGGCTGTGCAGGAAGTTCCCGTGGGGCTGGTGCAGCCGGCCAGCGCAGCCCTGTACGACTACTACAACCCGGGTGAGCACTGCGGGGCACCCTGGAGTTCGGGAGAGCTGTGGCATAGGTGCCCTCTTGTGGGACAGTGGACACTGGGGTAGTGTGGGGGGCAGAAAGCGCTGGGGCTCCCTGGGACTGAGGAGGCAGAACAGAGGGACCCGTGCCCTGACTCCTCTGTGTTCTCCAGAGCGCAGATGTTCTGTGTTTTACGGGGCACCAAGTAAGAGCAGACTCCTGGCCACCTTGTGTTCTGCTGAAGTCTGCCAGTGTGCTGAGGGTGAGACTGAGGGCCTGGGGCGGGGCGGTGGATGCGAGATGGCCGGGGACCCCCCACACTGTCTGATGGGGCCCCCGACTTCAGGGAAGTGCCCTCGCCAGCGTCGCGCCCTGGAGCGGGGTCTGCAGGACGAGGATGGCTACAGGATGAAGTTTGCCTGCTACTACCCCCGTGTGGAGTACGGTCAGTCTTCCCACCAAGGCCCTGGCCTGACCCTCCCTCGGGGACTGGCTGTTTTGGCCTCTGTGGGTGTAGCCTGCCCCTCTTACAGGTCATGCATGCAGCCTCTTTGCTCTGACACCAACTTCCTGCCCTCTTAGCCTCAAAGTCACTCACCTTTCTCCCTTCTCCTAACCCCCTCTTAGGCTTCCAGGTTAAGGTTCTCCGAGAAGACAGCAGAGCGGCTTTCCGCCTCTTTGAGACCAAGATCACCCAAGTCCTGCACTTCAGTATGAAGCGAACCGGAGAGGCGGGGAGGGCTGGGGGGAGACAGGGAGGCTGAGGTCTGGCTGAGGACCTGACCATCTGGAAGTGTGAAAATCCCCTCAGCGTGTCAGAAGCCCTGGGCTTGGCCATGAATAGGGAGGCAGTGGCACCTCTCCGTGGGGGCGGCGAAGGTGGAATGAGAGGAGCTACACAGAGCTGCTGGCCTGGGCTCACCCTGCACCTTCTCTTCCCCTCTGACCACTTTTGTGCACATCATCCCCGCAGCCAAGGATGTCAAGGCCACTGTTAATCAGACGCGCAACTTCCTGGTTCGAGCGTCTTGCCGCCTTCGCTTGGAACCTGGGAGAGAATATTTGATCATGGGTCTGGATGGGGCCACCTATGACCTCGAGGGACAGTGAGTCGTCTGATCCCCTCAGTCTCTTGTGCTCCCCATGCCTCGCCACCTAGGCCTTGCCCTTCAGAAACCAGATGCCTGTGCTCTCTGTTCCCAACTGCCATCCTCCCGAGCCCTGCTGAATGCCCCTTTGCCCCCTGCAGCCCCCAGTACCTGCTGGACTCGAATAGCTGGATCGAGGAGATGCCTTCTGAACGCCTGTGCCGGAGCACCCGCCAGCGGGCCGCCTGCACACAGCTCCACGACTTCCTCCAGGAGTATGGCACTCAGGGGTGCCAGGTGTGAGGGCTGCCCTCCCGCCTCCCCCGGGAGGAACCTGAGCCTGGGAACCATGAAGCTGGAAGCACTGCTGTCTCCGCTTTCCTGAACACAGCCTGGGACCAGGGCATATTAAAGGTTTTTGGCAGCAAAGCGTCAGTGTGTGTCGCTGGGGCTGAGAGCAGTGCCCCTCCGCATTGCAGTTCTGGGGCAGGCCAGGTTGACATAACCTCAGACCCTCTGAGCCCTGATGACCCTTGGGCTGTCCAGCTCTGTCAGACCCTCCCTGATGACCCGCTAGGAGTCTAGTGCTTCACAGGACCATCCCGAGCAGATCTGGGACCCAAGAGCCTACCCCCCAAGGACCAGAGTCCATGCCAAGGCCACCCTTCAGCTTCCAAGGCCCTCCACTGCCTGGCTGTCGCCAGTCACCACGGCCTCAGACAGGGCTTGTGCTCAGCTGACACCTCTGACACAGCTCTTCTGCCTCATGAGCTGTTGTCCAGCCACACCTCCCCGACTCTGTCCTCATGCTGCTGGTGGTTCAGAGGTCTGTGGATTTTGGCTGAGTTCTGGGCTGTTGAAAGCCTCGTGATGCTTTGTTCTATTATCAGTGGCGTGAGGTGACGTTCCCGGAGTTGTGCAATCCTCAGGTCCGGTAGTGTCTTCTTCCAGTTACTGGTTTCAAACAAGCCAAAAGTCTGACTGTGCTGTTTGTGAATCCTCTGAGGAAGCTGCTGTTCTCCTGGGGTCTCCCTTCCCCATGCTGCCTGCCTAGCTTTCCCCCATTTAGTGGCACACTGGGGTCTTCAGAGATGACTCTGAAATCTGTCCAAAGAAGATTGCTGAGTCAGTTTCCGTAGAGGTCACAACAGTTCAGCAGCCTGCCATCCAGTCATTCAACAGAAATTTGGGAAACTTTCACTTCACGCCCTGTGCCAGGTGCCACAGAGACAGCTACTTACTCACTGCAGGGCTCGTCGCTGGGGAGACAGATAAGAGGACGGGCAGTCCCCAACCTCTGTGAAAGATGTGATGTCAGAGAGCAGTGCGGGCCTGTGCGGCATCTAACCAAGTCAGGGGCATTGCCGGGCAGGGACAGGGAAGGCTTCCTGGAGCAGGTGGCCTCCAAGTGGGGCTCTGAAGACTGAGAAGGAGCCAGGCAAAGAGCAGGGGTAGGTGAGGGCATGTGGCACAGAAGGAGAATATACAAAGGCCCGGAGGCCGGGGGCAGGACAGGGTACCTTTGGGGACATTGCATGTAATTGACCACATTTGGAGTTTGGATTTGAAAGTGGTGGAAGAGATGGAGATGGTGAGACAAGTAGTAAGCACGCCAGCCTTCCAAGTGAGCTCCTTTCCGATGAGCGCTCTCTTATCCCATAGAACGTTGAGAAGTTTGGACCTTTCCCACTGTGGCAGAGGTTTCCTGAGGCTCTCGCATACGTGGCCCTATGGTTGCCCATTGAATCTTTCTCCCAATAGCTGGTCAGCATGGTGGTGGCATAAGCGCATTTTCCAGAGCCAGGGATTCAGTTGCAGCACGACATGGCCCTGTCCGGGAGGCCAACATGAAGAAGGCAGTGGCTGTCATTGTCCAACCCCAGAAATCCCAATCCTGTTTCCTGTCTCCGTCTTGATCGTGGATTTAGCAGCAGTGAGCTCACCAATGTAGTGGGTGGCACAGCCAGGATCTTGACTCCGGCTCTGCAGCAGCACAGTCTGGAAAAGCTCTGAGGGGAGAGAGATCCCCACTGTTCCCTGGGTCTGGCTACAGAGCCAGAAATGGGGGGGAAGGCATGGGCCTGGGTCGCCTCTGACCGCTCACGTACCATCCAGGAGGCCCTGGCCTCTCACTGAACCCTGCCACTCCTCTTTGGCATGGCCTCTTCCCAAACCCCCAAACTGCCTCCTTGCCCACAAAAGTGGTCTCTGAGTGTCACAGTTCAGTGTGACCCCCACCCCTTATGGCTTCAGTTCCCCAAATAGGGCTGGACCCCTGATCCTGATCCAGCTGTGGCTATCCAGCCCCTTCCTGGGGACTTTGGACTTTGAGGGGGGCATGCCCAGGTGTGCTGGGAATCCACACTCTCCCTGGCTGGACCTAGAACCTGTGGACTCTAGTCCCGAGGGCAGTCGTGTTCTGCCTGTGCCTGGAAACACAAGAAACTTGACTGCAGAGAGAAGAAAGAGGAGAGAGAAACAGTGCGAGGAAACTGCCCGTCTCCGGGGCTTTTTCTGTTCCTTGGCTTTCTAAGGCCAGTGGAGTCCCCTCCCCTGCTTTCTTATTCCCAAGTTCTGTGAAATTCCCCAATCCTTACTTTTGATCTCAAACCAGCTCAAGGTGGTCTGTTTTCCTTTCAACCAAAGAAAGGTGCTCCTGGTGGCTAAAGGTACATATTCTACAGCTAGATTTCCAGGCCAGAATCCTGCCCTCCACAACATGCGAACGACACCCGTGTTGCATATAGAGCGTGTCTGTGAAGAATTGAGTTAGTGCCCGCAAAGTGCTTAGAACAGTGTTTGGTACATGCGAGTACCCTGCAGCGGGAAACCACCTCCTTCTTGGTCTTCTGGGCACTTTTGAGAGTGAAAGGAGGCACTAATAGCGATCACACTGTATACACTGGAATGCCCCAGGCAAACCAGGCTTTAGCGGTATTCCTCTGTCTGTAGGTTAAACTAACAAAAAACCCACACAAATCACATTTCGTTCTTCAGGAAGGCATATTAGGCAGGGATTGCCATTTCCTCGCTGAGACAAACATCATGCCAGTAAACTGGCCCACGGTGGGGCGGCAGAGGGAGAGGGCCCAGGTGGGGGCGGACACCGTTGCCTGCACAGTTGATGTGGAGCCTGAAAGCTGACTCTGGCTGCAGGAAAAAGGTCAGGGTTGCATTTCCCTTCCTTGCTTCTTGATGGATGATCCATTTTTTGAAATACGGATGTCCCAAGGCCAGTGAGACTGGTGCCATTCCAGTAAAGGGCCACTCTGTGGGCGGGACAGTGGGAAGGGACCCGAAGGTGGGGTCAAGGGAGGCCCCAAAACAGCCTACACAGCAGGAGGGATGGCCCGGGCTCTAGAGCTATAAGTGGCCCCTCGGGGCCCTGACGGGTGTCTCGCCATGCTGTTCCTGGGGCTGCTGCTGCTGCTGCCCCTGCTGGCTGGCGCCCGCCTGCTGTGGAACCGCTGGAAGCTCAGGAGCCTCCACCTCCCGCCTCTTGTCCCGGGCTTCCTGCACCTGCTGCAGCCCGACCTCCCCATCTATCTGCTTGGCCTGACTCAGAAATTCGGGCCCATCTATAGGCTCCACCTTGGGCTGCAAGGTGAGAGCCTGTTCTCGCTCTGGCCCTCACCATAGGAGGGCGGAGGGGGCGGGGAGGGTCCTCTCCCTCCGCTGACGCTGCTTTGGCTGTCCCCCAGATGTGGTGGTGCTGAACTCCAAGAGGACCATTGAGGAAGCCATGGTCAAAAAGTGGGCAGACTTTGCTGGCAGACCTGAGCCACTTACCTGTAAGGGCTGGGGGAATTTTTCTTTCTTAAAAATTTTTTTTTTTTTTTTAGAAATGGGGTCTTGCTATGTTGCCCAGGCTGGTCTTGAATTCCTGGTCTCAAGTGATCCTCCTACCTCAGCCTCAAGTGGGAGCCACCTTTGGGGGCTCCCCCAATCCAGGTCCCTGGAGGCTGTTGGGGGGCATATCTTGGGGGGAGGAAGCAGGGGTTGGGGAGGCAGAAGAAGGTCAGGCCCTTGGCCTCCTTGGCCTGTTCCCACCCTCCAGCCCCCAACTCCTCCTGCAGACAAGCTGGTGTCTAAGAACTACCCGGATCTGTCCTTGGGAGACTACTCTCTGCTCTGGAAAGCCCACAAGAAGCTCACCCGCTCAGCCCTGCTGCTGGGCATGCGTGACTCCATGGAGCCCGTGGTGGAGCAGCTGACCCAGGAGTTCTGCGAGGTAAGGCTTGGCTCCCGAGGCCACCTCAGGTCAACCTCGCCTCTCGAAGTAGCTCCCGCCCTGCCCGCTGCACACCGGCCTGCTGAACTCCCATTCCTTCTCCACAGCGCATGAGAGCCCAGGCCGGCACCCCTGTGGCCATTGAGGAGGAATTCTCTCTCCTCACCTGCAGCATCATCTGTCACCTCACCTTCGGAGACAAGATCAAGGTGGCTCACAGCCCCTCCGGCCACCCCCAGCCCCTCCCTGAGCCTCTCCTTGTCCTGAACTGAAAGCACGCCCTCCTTTTCTGGCAGGAGGACAACTTAGTGCCTGCCTATTACAAATGTATCCAGGAGGTGTTAAAAACCTGGAGCCACTGGTCCATCCAAATTGTGGACGTGATTCCCTTTCTCAGGGTAAGGACCTGGAGCCTAGACACCCCTGGGTCATTGGGAGAGGCTGGGGTGGAGGGAGAAGCTTCTTCCCATAGCTGCATTCTCATGCTTCCTGCCACAGTTCTTCCCCAATCCAGGTCTCCGGAGACTGAAGCAGGCCATTGAGAAGAGGGACCACATCGTGGAGAAGCAGCTGAGGCAGCACAAGGTGGGGACTGTGCGTGGACGGCCTCCCCTCGGCCCACAGCCAGTGATGCTACTGGACTCAGCATTGCTACTAGGAGGGTTCTTTTGCATGCCCCAGTTATGGGCCTGTTGCCACTCTGTACTCCTCTCCCCAGGCCAGCCGCTCAGCCTGCTCCTTTCACCCTCTGCAGGAGAGCTTGGTGGCAGGCCAGTGGAGGGACATGATGGATTACATGCTCCAGGTGGTGGCACAGCCGAGCATGGAAGAGGGCTCTGGACAGCTCCTGGAAGGGCACGTGCACATGGCTGCAGTGGACCTCCTCATCGGTGGCACTGAGACCACCGCACACTCTCTCCTGGGCCGTGGTTTTTTTACTTCACCACCCTGAGGTGCGCCCTGGTGACAAGAAAAGGCTCCTTCCCAGCAGCCTGGCCAGGGTGGTGGGCACCCTCACTCAGCTCCGCTGAGAACTGTGCGGCTGGGGCTGTGCTTGCCCAGAGGGGCCGTGGTCTCCTCACTCAGGCTCACTGGGTCGCTGAGGGAATGGCTGGAGGCTGGGCAGCTGTGGGCTGCTGTGACAGGACTCCACCCGATCATTCCCCAGATTCAGCAGCGACTGCAGGAGGAGCTAGACCACGAACTGGGCCCCGGTGCCTCCAGCTCCCGGGTCCCCTACAAGGACCGTGCACGGCTGCCCTTGTTCAATGCCACCATCGCCGAGGTGCTGCGCCTGCGGCCCGTTGTGCCCCTGGCCCTGCCCCACCGCACCACACGGCCCAGCAGGTGACTCCCAAGGGTTGGGATAAGTGAGGAAAGCCCGATCCCAGCGAGGTCCTGGCCAGCCGCTAACTCCAGCCCCCTTCAGCATCTCCGGCTATGACATCCCTGAGGGCACAGTCATCATCCCGAACCTCCAAGGCGCCCACCTGGATGAGATGGTCTGGGAGAGGCCACATGAGTTCTGGCCTGGTATGTGGGGGGCCAGGGGCCTGCTGTGAAAAGGTGGCGGAGGCTGGTCCCCGCAGCCGCTGGGCGCCTCCCCACCCACCTGTCCACCCGCCCGCAGATCGCTTCCTGGAGCCAGGCGAGAACTCCAGAGCGCTGGCCTTCGGCTGCGGGGCGCGTGTGTGCCTGGGAGAGCCCTTGGCGCGCCTGGAGCTCTTCGTGGTGCTGACCCGACTGCTGCAGGCCTTCACGCTGCTGCCCCCGGGGGACGCCCTGCCCTCCCTGCAGCCCCTGCCCCACTGCAGTGTCATCCTCAAGATGCAGCCTTTCCAAGTGCGGCTGCAGCCCCGGGGGTTGGGGGTCCACAGCCCGAGCCAAAGCCAGTGACGGGGCAGGACGGATGCCAGCCGGGTGCCTCAGTTTCTCCTTTATTGCTCCCGTACGAACCCCTCCCCCCACTGTAAACATAGTGCTGCGAGATCGCTGGCGGAGAAGGCTTCCTCCAGCAGCCGGGTGGTGAAGGCCCTGGCTCTTCTCTCGGGGCGACCCCTCAGTGCTCGGCAGTCATACTGGGGTGCAAGAGAGGTGGGCAGCAGCTCAGCCTCCCCCGGCTGGGGAGCGAAAGTTTCTTGGTCTCAGCTTCATTTCCGTGAAGGGCACCGAGAACTCGAAGCCCTTCCAGTAGTACCAGCTCACTCCCTGGGAAAGCGGTTGTCAAGATAGAGTCAAAGCCGGATGTCCCATCTGCTCCTCCCATTTCCCTTAAGGAGGTGGCTCCGAGCACTCAACCAACCTCCCCACACAGCTCCCCTCCTGACCCTCCGCCACAGAGGACTGAGGCTTAATCCTGAGCTGGCCCTTTCCACCCAATAAATCACCTCCAGCTCCCTCTGTGAGGCTGGCACGATTGTTCCGTTTCACCCAGCCGCTCAGTCCCTTGCCTGTTACACTGTGGGGCTGAAACCTAGGCAGGCCGAGCCCCAGCCACCCCGGCTCTGTGCCCCCTCCACACCCCTCACCTGATGGTCCACTGTGCTCCCGTAGAGCCCGTTGAGGTTGGCGTAGTGGCAGTTCCTGTACCACCAGGCCCCTCGGTAGGAGACGGCGCAGGAGATGAGCAAGTTGTTGGGGTCCCGATCACGGGCAGAGAAGACACTGCCGCTGTGGTAGCTCATGGAGTCCCCTGGGCAGGGTGGAGGAAGGAGCCATGAGGGCCTCCCCTCCCAGCCTCACCCTCCCAGCCTCGCAGCCTGTGCTTACCTGCGGTGCCGTGGTAGCCCTCCAGGTGGAGGCGGTAGTACTCCGCAGCCGAGTCTACGCGGAAGGAGTCGTACTGGGCGAACACAGCCTCGTCCCCAGCCCGCAGGTCCACGCGCATGGAGTAGTCACCTGCCTGCGTCAGGCTGTGCAGGGCCTCGTTGCCTGGGGGTGGGAGACATGACCTCATCAGGGTCCTGGTGTCCACAGGGCCCCCATCCCATCCGTAGTTCCCCAACCCCTGTGAGGCACTGACCCAGCCAGAACTCCCCAGAGATGTTCCCAAAACCATGGGCATAGTCCTCCCAGTCCCTCCAGAAGTCTGTCTGTCCATCCATGCGGCGCTGGAACACCTGGGAAGCAAGTGTGGGCACCATCAGCCTCTGGCTCCCGGGGCAACAGCCCCTGCCCTGCACGGACCCCTGGGTTTCCCAATGCCACCCACCAGCCAGCCGCCCCCGTCAGTCTCCATGTCACAAAACACGTTCAGGGGCCGCTCGCGGTTGCCGTTGAGGAAGATGGTGGTGGTCCTGGAGGCACCGGCTCCGTTCTGCATCTCCTCCCCGCAGTCCCTGGGGAAGGGGATCCGCAGCCCACCTGGGGAGAGGAGAGCAGGGGCCAGTCCTTTTCCAAGCCTTGGACCGTGGCTGCCCACCCATCCCCGGCCCCGGCCGGTGCGTCCAGGTACCGGTGGTGAAAGAGGTGGACACGGGCGGCAGGAGGCTCTCGCCCCACATGGCCTGGAGCCGTGCATTGTAGTGGGTGGAGGGAAAGAGGCCGAGGAGCTGGTGAGATGTGACCCCTCCCGGGAGCAGGATCTCCTGTGGAACAGACAAGGGGAGGTCAGGGGAGAGGGAGGTGGAGTCCCTCAGGGAGGGACAGAGGCAGCACCTCCTGGAATCACCCAGGGAGGGGAGTTGGTCAGTGGGGCCGGGGCACCTGGGTCCGGCCACCAGGGGTGTCGAAGCTGAGCAGGTAGCCTGTGGGCTGGACTTGGGGCTCAGTCCAAGTGAGCAGGGCGGTGCGGGGGGTCACTTCCTTGGCCTCCAAGTCCCGAGGGGCCTCTAGCCCTAGGAGGGAAAGCAGGAAGAGGAGATGGGGATGAGGCCCATCCTGGCTCCCTCTACCTCCTCTCCCCCATCCCATACACCCCACAGACCCTACCTGTGGTGAAGGTGATGCTGGCTGGGGAAGTGAGGTTGGGGCCCCGCAGGCCGCGCACGGTGGCGGTGTAGTTGGTGTGCAGGACGAGGTCATGCAGGGGGTAGTCCACCGCGCTGCCCGGGGCCTCGGCCTGCAGAGGCGGGGCTGGGAGTGCGAAGAGGGGCGTCAACGCCTCCCCCTCCATCCCCGGCCAGAGTCCAGTCTCCCCCCTGCAATCCCCACCCGGAACAAGTCCCCTCCAGAGGCCTCAGCCCTGCTCACCCCCAGGGGCTGTGACCTGGACGTCATAGGTGTCCACGGGATTCTGGGGGGGCTTCCAGTGCAGCACGGCGAACCCCTCGGTCAAGTTCAGTGCACGCAACTGGGTGGGGCCGTCAGGAACTGGGGGAAGGGGAGGGGCTCAGAGGGGTCCCCGCTGGTCTCTCTAGTCCCTGCCTCCCCAGACTCCACCGGCCTCCTGTCCGCAATCAGAGCCTCCACCACCTCCCTTTCACCCACCTCCTTCTCTCTCAACTCCCACCCACGCCATTTTCTTGGCTCCCGCCTCTTGCCCCAGGTCCCAGTCCATCTCACCCGTGTTGAGGAAGCCTGTGAGAGGCTCACTCTCCTCAAAGCCTCGGACGGAGACCACGGTCACCTCGTAGCGAGCGCCTGGGATCAGCCCCTGGAGTTTCTGGGTCCGGGCCCGGCCGTCCACCTGCACGCTCTGTGGCTCCCCTGAAAACATTGGGGATCGAGGGTTACCCAGCGAACCCCAGGAGGGCTGGAGGGTGGGCAGAGTGCAGGGGGGAGGGGAAACGCGAGGCAATGAGCCCATGGCAAAGGCACCACCTCCGTCCGCCAGCTGGTAGGAGACTTTGAAGCTGTCCGCCCGGGACGGCGGGGGCATCCAGTTGACCTTGGCTGAGGTCTCCCTGATTTCACTGAATTGGAGGTCACGGGGGCTCTCCAGAACTGCAGAGGGGGCAAGGAACAATGATGCGGGCAGGGGCAGGGACGCTCCTCCCTACGAGTCCCACCCCTCGCCTCTGTTCCAGCACAGGCTCAGCACCCCTTTTCCTCTAGTCCCCGGAATGGAAGTCGCTCTGCAGATTCCTCCAGGCCCACCACCAACTCGCCCACCCCACTGCTGACTGAGGCACCAGGTCCCCCCCGTTAGTACAAAGACCCCCACTTTGGGGCAGAGTGCGTGTGGATCCTTACCTGGGCTGAGGGTGCGAGCAGTGCCCTGGATGCTATCGGCCTTGTGGGGTCCTCGCAGCCCATACAGTGTCAGGCTGTACAGCGTCCCCGGACGCAGGTCCCGAAGCACGGCTGAGTGCCGCGTCCCCGGCACCATCAGCTCGCGCTGCAGCAGAGGACGGGGATGCGGCTCCAGAGTGCTTGGTGATGGAACCCCAAAGCGGAGCAGGAAGGAGTCGAAGGCCCCAGGTGGGGCCTCCCAGTTGAGCCTCAGTGAACTGGTGGTCACATCAGTCACAGACAGCTGGGACAGGCGGGGTCCTGGCTCCCCTGAGGTCTGACCAGCAGGGGCCGGCCCTGCATGGAGTGGGTGGGAGAGAAGGGATTGGAGACAGAAGCACACCAGCTTGGTGACCCAGAGCACATCCCTTCCACCCCCCTCCCTGCTCCTGTTTCTCTATCTGTAACCAGGGACTTGCAGCCACAGGGGGGCCCTATGGGGCAGAGCTAAAGGCCACTCGCGTCCAGCCCACCCGTCCTCTCTCCCTGGTACCCGCTTCACGCTCTTTCCCTGCGACCACCACTTCTGAGCCCCTCTTTCCCCCTTCCGAGTCCCAGACTAGAGGTCAGAGATGCCTGGTGGTACCTGTGGTGCCCTCAGCTGAGAGGGGCCCCAGGCGCTTCCCTTCATGGAGGCCATAGAGGAGGAACCTGTAGGGGGTGCTGGGCTCCAGGCCTGAGATGAGGATCTTGCTCTGGTCACCGTCCACGAGCAAGGCCTGGGGCTGCCCGTTCGTGTCCTCATACTGGACCACGAAGGAATCAAAGGGGCCCTGGGCCACGCTCCACGAGAGGCGCATGGAGTCTGGGGCTGTGTCGGTCACGGCCAGCACCCCTAGGCGGGGCTCTTCAGGAGGCTCAGGGGCCTCTGGGGCTAACTCTGGGGCTGGCGTGTCCTCTTCTGGGGCTGCGTGGGAAAAGCCCAGGGCAGAATCTGAGTGAGGGGTGCCGTGGGGCCCTCTGTTTTTATCTTTCAGGCTTGGCCCAAGGCTGCGGTGGGAAGTTTAGAGGTCCAGGCCCAGTCAGACCATGAAGTCGCTGTGGCCTCGTGACTCCCGCGAGCTCCCCGGCTGTCGGAGTCAGGTGCTCGCTTCCCCCTTCCACACCCCAGTGTCCTCCCGAGCCCACCCTGAGCTATCACAGGCTCCGCCCCCACCCACGCCGGGACACATTCACTAAGCTTGGGGAGTGTGGTGCTCCCTTCTGAGAGAAGCTGAGGGTGGAACTGGCTGGTAAAAGTGACTGGCAAATCCCGCCAGCCGTGCCTTGTCAGGCCTGTCTGAGGTGGGCATCAGTGAGCACTGGAAGTGGAGCCTGTAGCACAAATGCAGCCACTTCTGTTGGTTTCTGTGTCCCCGCTCATTTTGTTTTCCAGTGATTTTCCTCTTAAGAAAATGCTCCTGGCTCATCCATGGCAGGGAGGTTTGCCGCTCTCTGGACAAGGCCACCTTCGGGGAGGCGACAGCTGCCCCAGTGAGTAACGAGGACCAGTGGCAGTGATGGGGCAGAGTTGGAGCTGGGAGATGAGGGAGCCCCTGCCAGGGCCTTTCCCTCCCACCTGGCCTGGCTCCTGCTCTGGACTCCTTGATGGATATTGAAGCCCACAAGCCTGCAGACTCCTCCTCCTTCCTGGGGACAGGCCAGGGTGCCCCACTCCCACCTGCCCACTCCTGCAGTCATCTTTGTCTTCGGACCAAATGCACAAGGAAACCCACACAAGGTGGCTTGCTATAGCCAAGCACAGCAGCCTCACCTGTCATTCCCAGGGCGGAGACCGGGCCCAGGCGCTTTCCCCCAACGAGCCCGTAGAGCAGAAACTTGTACTTCTTGCCAGCCTCCAGGTCCTCTATGGTGACCGTGTGCTGGTCTGCGGCCACAGGCACTGCCCTGGGCTGCCCGTCCGTGTCCCTGTACTGGACCACGAAGGATTCAAAGGGGCCCTGGGCTACCGTCCAGGACAGGTGCAGGGAGCTGGAGGTCTCCTCGGTCACGGTCAGTTCCCCCAGGCGGGGAGGTGGCTCCTTCTCCAGGGAAGCTGTGCAGAGGGAGGAGGGAAAGCTCTTAGTCACATGCTGCCTGTGCCTAAGCCCTGGCAACTTCCTGCATGTGTGAGGTTCTGGGACAGCGTCCCTCCAGTGTAGCCCCAGGGACAGCTCCTTGAGGAGACACACAGGCTTGCTCCCGCCATGCCCCACAGCAATGAGGGAGAACAGCCCCCTCCTCCTCTGGAGGCCGCTGCCCAAACTCCATCCTGCCCTGCTCCTTCCCTACTGTGATCGAGGGTGCGGTAAATACATTAAAGATCATCTCCCGAGGGAGGGGTGGCTGGGGGTGCAGAGAGGGCCTGTGTTTACCGTGACCCCCGCCCCTGAGCAGGAATGAGGCCAGAGCTGAGAGAGACTCCCGGGAGGTCTTGGGTTGTCAGGGAAACATCCCAAACATCGAGAGCTGGTCTGGGCAGCTGGCCAACGCATGGCTCCCATCAGTGTCAGGCTGTGACCTCTCCCTTGTCCCCTTGTGGTCATCAGCCTGAACATCCGTGCCTCCTGCTTCCCCAGCCCCACACTGACCCCCCCATGGGGCCGAACAGAGGGTGGAGCAGAGGCTTGCCCGGGGCGGGGCTGGCGCCGATGGGTGGGGGTGGAGAGAGTCTGTACCCCGTCCCCACAGTGAGAGTTTGGGAAGAGAATTCTGGAGTCCCAGGGACCAGGCCCCGACTGGCCGGCTGCTCTGTCCTCCTCTGGGCATAGTGACTCATGGTCCTGGGAGTAGGGCGAGGGTCAATGACCCACCACACCCCTTCCTCGGGGGGCTGAGTCACGGGCACAGTGACACCAGGTTTTTCCATTGTCTTTCCGTAGCCAAGCTCTCCCTTTTTTCCACCGCTCGCCTCCGAGTTAGGGAGGAGGGAGGAGGATGGGAACCACTACTGAGTCCAGCGCCATTCCTGGCCATTATGCAGGTGAGGACACCGAGGTTCCGGGGATGAAGCGGATTGTCCATGGTCACCCTGGCAAGGGCTGGGACTGGAACTGGAACACAGATCTGCTGGCCCCAAAGCCCGTGTCCCTTTTATTTCCTCGGCAGTCAGCGAATGAAGGAAGTAATGCATCTTCTTCAGAACTGTGCCTGACACACGCAGAGACTCACTTTCGGAGTTAAGATGGTTGTGTCAGGGCTGATAGAGGGGATCTCACGGGAAGGCCGTAGGGCCAGCTCTGAGGGCCTGAAGGAGAGGCAGCTCTGGAAAAGCTGGAGGCTGGACTGGGACTCACCTGTGGTGCCGTCAGCAGAGATGGGGCCCATTCGCTTCCTGCCTGCCAGACCATACAGCAGGAACTTGTATTTCCTACTGGGCTCCAGGCCTGGGACTGTGACCTCCCGCTGGTCGGCTGCCACTGGCACAACCTGGAGCCGACTATCCTTATCTTTGTACTGGACCACGAAGGAGTCGAATTCCCCCTCAGGGACCGTCCACGAGAGGCCCACGGAGTCAGGGGTCGCATCTGTCACAGTCAGCTCCCCCAGGCGGGGAGACAGTTTCGTGTCTGGGGCTGGAAAAGACAGTGAGGTGCATGGAGAGCGGGATGGAGGCAAAGGGGCCACGGAGCTTCCTGGGCTGCTATGGCTCTGTGAGCCGGTCCCAGGAACGGGAGGGTGACTGGGCCAGGAGTAGCGATAAAAGAGGAGCCAGACAAGAAAGCAAGTGTCCCCTGGGGTGCAGGGAAAGTAGGGAGAAGGATGAGGGTCAGAGGGAGAGGAGAGCTCAGGGCCTGGGTTTTCCCCGACCCAACAAATCATTGGGTGCTGAGGACTGGAGTGTGGGGCACAGAAACGTGAAATTCCAACTGGTGCCACAAGGGGGCGAACGCTCTGGCCGCAGGAGGCCTCCAGCCCTCACTCACCGGTCCTGGCCTCCACAGGGACTGGGCCGTGGCGTTTCCCATTCTGGAGTCCAAAGAGCAGGAACTTGTACTTGCGGGCCGGGTCCAGCCCTGAGACGGTGACTGCTCGGAGGTCTCCGCTCACAGGCACTGCCTGGGGCTGCCCCTGCGTGTCCCTGTACTGCACCAGGAAGGAGTCAAAGGGCCCCTGGGCTACGGTCCACGAGAGGCCCACTGAGTCCGAGGTCACGGCTGCCACCGTCAACTCCCCCAGGCGGGGCTCCACGGGCGGCGGTGTGGGCAGGGGCACTGAAAAGAGCAGAGCAGGCCCATGGGTGAGAAGGCAGGACCCTGCCCGAGGGAGGCAGTGCTCTCCCGGGACTGGAGTGAGCACAGCGGCCTTCTCTAAAGCGCGCTTGCTTTAGAATCTGTGCCCTGCATTGCTGTAAGCAGCTCACAAACAGCGGTGCACTTAACCCTTTGCAAAACATATGAAGTAGATGCCATTATTATCATCACCCCAACTCTGCAGGGATCTGAAGGTCAGGAAACGCCTGCAAAGTCGCACAATCACTACATTCGAAGGCACATGCAGATCTGGGCAACTGAATCTGAAGCACTTTCTGAGCCACTAAAATACTCCTTAAGGGAGCCTGAAGACTAACAAATGAGCACGAGCAACCTGGAGGTTCCAGATCACGATGGGAGGAAGGAAGCTACAACAAAGAGGGCATGGACTACCTGCCCATCTGACTCCACACAGTCTCCATGAATCCAAGGATGAGGCAGGATCATTAGCAACATGGGAGAAAAGACAGAAACCTAGAGGCCCAGTCATAAGAGGTGCCAAGATCCAAAGGAGAAACACAAGGGGGCTACAGAGGTAAACCTGGGGACGAGGGCCTGTCCCCCAACTCACCCGTGACGCCCACAGCGGACACCGGGCCCACGCGCCTCCCCTCATAGAGGCCGTACAGGTGCATCTTGTACTTGCGCCCAGGCTCCAGGCCCCTCACAGTGACCTCGCTTTCCTCGCCCCCGACACGCACCGCCTGGGGTTGCCCGTCCCTGTCCTTGTACTGCACGGTGAAGGAGTCGAAGCGCCCCTGGGGGACGGTCCAAGAGAGGCTCAGCGAGTCAGGGGAGGATCCTGTCACTGTCAGCTCCCCCAGGAGCGGCTCCTCGGGGGGCTCCGGGGCCTCCGTGCTGGGTTCTGTGGGGCTGGGGGTCTCTTCCTCTGCAACTGAAAAGCGGAGAGAGAGAGTGAGGGGGATGTCCTTGGGTCCTGGGGAAAATGAGGGAGACGCCAAGGCTATGACTGGGGGACCTGAGGTCAGTTCAGAGAGGCCCATTCTTGGGGCTGGGGGGTCCTGCTCAGCTGACAGCTAACACCATGACAAGTTCCAGGGTCAGCTGTGGGGGACCTGGGACAGCCACCAGCACAGCAAAGCTCCCGACGGCGCCTCTCCGCTCAGGAGGAGCCAGGGGTCAACCTCACAGGAAGGCCCAAGGGGAGCCCCAGCCCCAGCCACAAGCAGGTCTGTGGTGCTGACCAGACCCCTGTCACATTCCCCACCAGTCATCACCAAAGAGCAAGAGGGTGGCCCTCCCACAGCACCCACCCTGTGGCTCCCACTGTTCACTCACCCGTCACCCCGATGACAGACATGGGACCCATGCGCTGGCCACCGTGGAAGCCGTACAGGTTCATCTTGTACTTGTGGTCTGGCTCCAGGCCTGAGATGGTGACCCCGTCCTCGTGCCCCGGCACCCTCACCGCCTTGGGCTGCCCGTCCCCATTCCTGTACTGGACCAGGAAGTGGTCAAACTGGCCCTCAGGGACCGTCCAGGACAGGCTGAGGGAATCGGGGGTGGCGTCAGTCACGGTCAGCTCCCCCAGGCGAGGCTTGATGGGGGGCTCAGGGGTCGTGGTGGGTGCTGCTTGGGTGGTCTCGGCTTCATCCTCTGGAGCTGGACAGACAGGTATGGGGACAGTGAGGTCCCTGGGTCCTCAGTTCAGCATAGAAAGGATGTGTCACAAAACACAAAGTGCCCGAGAGCAGGATGATGCTGCCCACAGTGCCTCTAGCAAAGCTCTTCTTGCTCTCCTCTCCTGTGGCCTTTCCTATCCCTCACCCTGACCCCCTGCCCTCAGCCCCCACCTCACCCCCACCTCCCAACACCCAGGCCACCTCTCCCTGTCCCTCCAGCACCGCCTCTCTTCTGAGCACAGCCCCACTCGGCCTCTGCACCCTCGGCCTCCCTGCACTGGGGTCTCCTCGCCATCTTTTGTTCACTGGGCTTCTGTCTTTGCTCCCCAACAAACTCAGTACACCCCTCCTGAGGCCAGAGCTTGGGGCGTGTTCCTGGACCTGGCCCCTCACCAGCTGCCAGCAGCCTCAGAGCATCTTTACCCTGAATTCCCCTGGATACCTTCCTCCCCCACCTCCAGTCCCCGGTCCTGGTTTGGGCCACTGTCACCTCTCACCAAGGCCACCAACTGCCTACTGGCCTCCCTGCCTCCAGGCTCCCTGTCACCTCATCCCCATCTTCAGCCCCCATGGATGAGCTTCACACAGGCACAGCTGCTGGGGCCATCTCAGCACAGACCTGAGCAACCTCATCCCTGAGAGACCCCAGGCCTGGTGAGCTGCCCTCTCCTCTGCTCCCACACTTCAGGATGATCTACTCACCGCAAAGGACACCCCACTCAATCCTCAGTGCTTCTCACACACCATGCTCTTTCTAGCCTCCCGGCCTTTGCACCAGCTGTGATGATCTGGCACGCTTCACCTCCTCTCTCAAGCTGTCACCAGGCTAAGGCCTGCCTGGCCTCAGGTCCTGGCTGTCCCCTGAGTATCCACAGGCAGGGCGGCTTAGATATTCCTGCCTGACCCTGGGTTTCCTGTCACATGCTCACCCACGTTTGCTTTCTTACTGGTCCACAGCCTGTCCCCCACGACGTCAGTCCCATTAGGACAGGAACTTATCCCATTAGGATATGAACCCTAATTCTGAGCCTAACCTCTGTGAGGATTCATGAATGCAAGAAAAATTTGCTTCAACAAATTCTAGGAGAGTTTCCAAATCTCTTATTGGGAGGAGCTTTACTACAAAGGTGTTCTGTGATTTGCACATAAATATTCATGGCAGCATTATTCATGATAGCTAAGAGGTGGAGGCAACCCAGATGTCCATCAAGGGATGAAAGGATGAGTATGTATAAAATGAAACATTATTCAACCTGAAAAGGAAGGAAGTTCTGGCCAGGTGCAGTGGCGCTTGCCTGTAATCCCAGCACTTTGGGAGGTCGAGATGGGAGAATCGCTTGAGGCCAGGAGTTTGAGACTAGCCTGGGCAACGTAACAGGACCCCATCACCACAAAAAATAAAAATGAAAATAAAATATAAAAGAAATTCTGACGGATGCTACGACATAGATGAACCTTAAAGACATTGTATTTAACAAAATGAACCATTCGAAAAAGACAAATATTTTATGATTGCACTTATATGAGGTATCTGAAGTCAAATTGATAGAGACAGGGAATAGAATGGTGTTGCCAGGGGCTGGGGCAAGGGGAGAATGGGGTTCGTGTCTAGTGGGCAGGAAGTTCTAGTGTGGGAAGAGGAGCTCTGGAAGTGGAGGGTGGTGGTCCATAGCAATGTGAGTGGACTTCATGCTGGACTGTATACTGGAAAGTGATTAGAATGGCGAATTATATCATGAGTACTTTACTACAATAAAAAAACAACAAAAAAAGTGTGTTCCTTGGACCAGTGGCATCAAGATCAAGGCGAATCTTATTAAAAATGGATGGCCGGCCGGGCACGGTGGCTCACGCCTGTAATCCCAGCACTTTGGGAGGCCGAGGTGGACAGATCACGAGGTCAGGAGATCGAGACCATCCTGGCCAACCTGCTGAAACCCATCTCTACTAAAAATACAAAAAATTAGCTGGGCGTGGTGGCGCACGCCGGTAGTCCCAGTTACTCAGGAGGCTGAGGCAGGAGAATCACTTGAGCCTGGGAGGCAGAGGTTGCAGTGAACAAAGATTGAGACACTGTACTCCAGCCTGGGTGACAAAGTGAGACTCCAAAAAAAAAAAAAAAAAGGGAAAGAAAAGAAGAGAAAAGGAGAGTCTCTGACCCTACGCCAAACCTGCTGAATCCAAATCTGCCTTTTAACAAAAATCAGCAGGCATTTGGATACTCAAAGGAAGGAATACTCTTGAGAGTATGTTTTCACGAAGACTGGAGAGACAGCAGTGTCTTCCAGGGCCATCTTCCCCCGCCTGCCTCACTCACACTCACTCACCTGTCACACCCACGGCAGACACCGGGCCCACGCGCCGCCCCTCGTGGAGGCCGTACAGGTGCATCTTGTATTTGCGTCCGGGCTCCAGACCCCCCACGGTGACCTCGCTCTCCTCGCCCCCAACGCGCACCACCTGGGGCCGCCCGTCCCTGTCCTTGTACTGCACGGTGAAGGAGTCGAAGCGGCCCTGGGGCACGGTCCAGGAGAGGCTCAGCGAGTCAGGGGAGGATCCTGTCACTGTCAGCTCCCCCAGGAGCGGCTCCTCAGGGGGCTCTGGGGCCTCCGTGCTGGGTTCTGTGGGGGCGGGAGTTTCTTCCTCTGCAGCTGAGAAGAGGGGACAGAGAAAGTGAGCCAGCTTCCCGGGGGGATGTCCTTGAGGCTTGCAGGGAAGGAGAGCGAAGTTGTGGCCATGAATGGGGGTCCGGAGGTCAGCTTGGAGAGGCCCATCTTTGGAGCTGGGCGGTCTTGCTCAGCTTGCAGTCAACACACATGACAAGCTCTGAGGTCAGTGCTGGGGAACTTGGGACAGCCACCAACAGAGCTCACAGGGCCCTTCTCCACCCAGGAAGACCTGTCAGTCCTCAGGGAAGTGGGGAAAAGCACAAAGGTACCAAGGCTCAGCCAAGAGCAGAGGGGCTTCCTGGGCTAGTTCACCCATCACCAGAGAAAGGGGGACCCTCCCACAGGCCCCACCCTGAGCTCCCACCGTCCACTCACCCGTCACCCCAATGACAGACATGGGACCCACGCGCTGGCCACCGTGAAAGCCATACAGGTTCATCTTGTACTTGTGGTCTGGCTCCAGGCCTGAGATGGTGACCCCGTCCTCGTGCCCCGGCACCCTCACCGCCTTGGGTTGCCCGTCCCCATTCCTGTACTGGACCAGGAAGTGGTCAAACTGGCCCTCAGGGACCGTCCAGGACAGGCTGAGGGAATCGGGGGTGGCGTCAGTCACGGTCAGCTCCCCCAGGCGAGGCTTGATGGGGGGCTCAGGGGTCGTGGTGGGTGCTGCTTGGGTGGTCTCGGCTTCATCCTCTGGAGCTGGACAGACAGGTATGGGGACAGTGAGGTCCCTGGGTCCTCAGTTCAGCACAGAAAGGATGTGTCACAAAACACAAAGTGCCCGAGAGCAGGACGATGCTGCCCACAGTGCCTCTAGCAAAGCTCTTCTTGCTCTCCTCTCCTGTGGCCTTTCCTATCCCTCACCCTGAACCCCTGCCCTCAGCCCCCACCTCACCCCCACCTCCCAACACCCAGGCCACCTCTCCCTGTCCCTCCAGCACCGCCTCTCTTCTGAGCACAGCCCCACTCGGCCTCTGCACCCTCGGCCTCCCTGCACTGGGGTCTCCTCGCCATCTTTTGTTCACTGGGCTTCTGTCTTTGCTCCCCAACAAACTCAGTACATCCCTCCCGAGGCCAGAGCTTGGGGCGTGTTCCTGGACCTGGCCCCTCACCAGCTGCCAGCAGCCTCAGAGCATCTTTACCCTGAATTCCCCTGGATACCTTCTTCCCCCACCTCCAGTCCCCGGTCCTGGTTTGGGCCACTGTCACCTCTCACCAAGGCCACCAACTGCCTACTGGCCTCCCTGCCTCCAGGCTCCCTGTCACCTCATCCCCATCTTCAGCCCCCATGGATGAGCTTCACACAGGCACAGCTGCTGGGGCCATCTCAGCACAGACCTGAGCAACCACCTCCTCATCCCTGAGAGACCCCAGGCGTGGTGAGCGGTCCCCTCCTCTGCTCCCACACTTCAGGACGATCCACCCACTGCAAAGGACACCCCACTCAATCCTCAGTGCCTCTCACGTGCCGTGCTTTCTAGCCTCCCGGCCTTTGCACCAGCTGTGATGATCTGACACGCTTCACCTCCTCTCTAAAGCTGTCACCAAGCTAAGGCCTGCCTGGCCTCAGGTCATGGCTGTCCCCCGGGTACTTGTGGTCAGGGTGACCTCATTGTCCCTTCCCAATCCTGGCTTGGCCCCTGGGCTCCACATGCTCATCCTTCTTTGCTTACTTTCTGGTTTTCCGCTTGTGCCCACAACTGTGAGGCCCATGAAAACATGAACTTGTGTGTGTCACTTTCCAGCTTCTGCCTATGAAAGAAAAAAGCAGCCCTGACACCCGTGAGCTGCCCTTTCCCTCAGCCAGGCCGCGATTGCTTGGGACTGGCCTGGCACAGTCTGGTCTTGGCGTGGTCCAGTTGAACACAGACAATTTCATGGAACATCAACATCAGACTAGGCCATTAGTCAGTAGGATGGATCAAGGCAAGAACAAGGCCAGTCTGTGATCATGTCTCAGTATAGACAAACTCTAACACTTTCCAAAGCACAAAAATAACCAAACATCACCCATCCAGCTAATCTGAGTGATAGTTGCTTCTTTACCAATGGCAGCTTTGGCCTTGCTCTAGGTTGACCCCCGCAAAGATAAGACTTAGTGAGACGCCTGGTAACAGGGCTATCCCTTCTTCCTGACAGCGTCTAATACAGAGCAAAACCTTGCTTCCTTAAACGCTTTCCCAAAATACCACCACAAGCCCAGTTCCTTAACAATCTCTTTCTAAAGCCTCTTCCTGAGTCACCCCCAGTCGTCCTGCACTGCATGGAGCATAACTCCATCCGTTCAATTTTTGGTGAGTTTCTGGAGGTCGTTGGCCAGAGGACATTGATACCCTAAAATTACAGTGCCTGGATCAGGGCATGGAATTCTTTGTTGAATGAACAAATTGGCCCATTGGAGGGAAAGGTCTGTTCCTATTCCTCTTCCAATGGTGGGCTTTCAGAGTGCACAGTCAACACGCTGCCCCTCACTGCCTTCTGTCTTCCTTCACGGCCCCCAGTCAACTCCACAGAGAAAGCACCCTACCAGGAATCAGGGACGCAGAAAAATTCTCTTCAACAGATTTCAAAAGAGGGTCCAATTCCTTGGTCGTGAGGAACTTTGCTACTCAAGGGGCGTGATCACGGGCCAGCAGCATCTGCATCATTTCTTGTTGGAAATGCAGAATCTCTGGCCCTAGCCTAAACCTGTTGAATCCCAATCTGCCTCTTAGCAAGATCCCCAAGCATAGAAACGTGCAAAAGAAGCCCGACTGGTGAGAATATTTTTGTTTTCATGAAGTTGCAGAGAAAGCAACATCTTCTAAGGCCATATTCCCCACCCTGCCTCACTCACAAACACTCACCTGTCACACCCACAGCAGACACTGGGCCCACGCGCCGCCCCTCGTGGAGGCCGTACAGGTGCATCTTGTACTTGCGCCCCGGCTCCAGGCCCCCCACGGTGACCTCGCTCTCCTCGCCCCCGACACGCACCACCTGGGGCCGCCCATCCCTGTCCTTGTACTGCACGGTGAAGGAGTCGAAGTGGCCCTGGGGGACGGTCCAGGAGAGGCTCAGCGAGTCAGGGGAGGATCCTGTCACTGTCAGCTCCCCCAGGAGCGGCTCCTCAGGGGGCTCTGGGGCCTCTGTGCTGGGTTCTGTGGGGCTGGGGGTCTCTTCCTCTGCAGCTGAGAAAAGGAGATATAGAGAGGATGCCAGGTCCTTGGGTGATGTGCTCAGGTCTTCAGGGGAAGGAGGGAGAAACCACGGCCACTACTGGGTACGTGAGGTCATTTCAGAACAGCCCATTCTTGGGGCTGGGGGGTCCTGCTCAGCTGACAGCTAACACACATGACAAGTTCCAGGGTCAGCTGTGGGGGACCTGGGACAGCCACCAGCACAGCAAAACTCCCGATGGCTCCTCCCTGCTCAGGAGGAGCCAGGGGTCAACCTCACAGGAAGGCCCAAGGGGAGCCCCAGCCCCAGCCACAAGCAGGTCTGTGGTGCTGACCAGACCCCTGTCACATTCCCCACCAGTCATCACCAAAGAGCAAGAGGGTGGCCCTCCCACAGCACCCACCCTGTGGCTCCCACTGTTCACTCACCCGTCACCCCGATGACAGACATGGGACCCACGCGCTGGCCACCGTGGAAGCCGTACAGGTTCATCTTGTACTTGTGGTCTGGCTCCAGGCCTGAGATGGTGACCCCGTCCTCGTGCCCCGGCACCCTCACCGCCTTGGGCTGCCCGTCCCCATTCCTGTACTGGACCAGGAAGTGGTCAAACTGGCCCTCGGGGACCGTCCAGGACAGGCTGAGGGAATCGGGGGTGGCGTCAGTCACGGTCAGCTCCCCCAGGCGAGGCTTGATGGGGGGCTCAGGGGTCACGGTGGGCGCTGCTTGGGTGGCCTCGGCTTCATCCTCTGGAGCTGGACAGACAGGTATGGGGACAGTGAGGTCCCTGGGTCCTCAGTTCAGCATAGAAAGGATGTGTCACAAAACACAAAGTGCCCGAGAGCAGGACGATGCTGCCCACAGTGCCTCTAGCAAAGCTCTTCTTGCTCTCCTCTCCTGTGGCCTTTCCTATCCCTCACCCTGAACCCCTGCCCTCAGCCCCCACCTCATCCCCACCTCCCAACACCCAGGCCACCTCTCCCTGTCCCTCCAGCACCGCCTCTCTTCTGAGCACAGCCCCACTCGGCCTCTGCACCCTCGGCCTCCCTGCACTGGGGTCTCCTTGCCATCTTTTGTTCACTGGGCTTCTGTCTTTGCTCCCCAACAAACTCAGTACATCCCTCCCGAGGCCAGAGCTCGGGGCATGTTCCTGGACCTGGCCCCTCACCAGCTGCCAGCAGCCTCAGGGCATCTTTACCCTGAATTCCCCTGGATACCTTCCTCCCCCACCTCCAGTCCCCGGTCCTGGTTTGGGCCACTGTCACCTCTCACCAAGGCCACCAACTGCCTACTGGCCTCCCTGCCTCCAGGCTCCCTGTCACCTCATCCCCGTCTTCAGCCCCCATGGATGAGCTTCACACAGGCACAGCTGCTGGGGCCATCTCAGCACAGACCTGAGCAACCTCATCCCTGAGAGACCCCAAGCCTGGTGAGCTGCCCTCTCCTCTGCTCCCACACTTCAGGATGATCTACTCACCGCAAAGGACACCCCACTCAATCCTCAGTGCTTCTCACACACCATGCTCTTTCTAGCCTCCCGGCCTTTGCACCAGCTGTGATGATCTGGCACGCTTCACCTCCTCTCTAAAGCTGTCACCAAGCTAAGGCCTGCCTGGCCTCAGGTCATGGCTGTCCCCTGGGTACCCATGGACAGGGTGGCTTAGGCGTCCCTCTCTGGTCCTGACCTGAGCCCTGGACCTCCCTATCACATGCTCACCGGCCTTTGCTCATTTGCTGGATCGCAGCCTCTCTCTCCATGGCATGCCTTTCCATAATGTTGATATATTCCTTTCAATGTGAGCCCCATCAAGACAGAAATATGTATAGGAAAATAGTAGAGAAGGGCACATTTTCTAGGTCTGTCTTCCGACCCTGCCCCACCCACACTCACTCACCTGTGACGCCCACGGCAGACACCGGGCCCAGGCGCTGCCCCTCGTGGAGGCCGTACAGGTGCATCTTGTACTTGCGCCCGGGCTCCAGGCCCCCCACGGTGACCTCACTCTCCTTGCCCCCGACACGCACCACCTGGGGCCGCCCGTCCCTGTCCTTGTACTGCACGGTGAAGGAGTCGAAGTGGCCCTGGGGGACGGTCCAGGAGAGGCTCAGCGAGTCAGGGGAGGATCCTGTCACTGTCAGCTCCCCCAGAAGCGGCTCCTCGGGGGGCTCTGGGGCCTCTGTGCCTGGTTCTGTGGGGCTGGAGGTCTCATCCACATCCTCTCGTGGGGCTGAAAGATAATATAGGGGGATACAGGGTTTAAGGGTTTAAGGGTGACTTGCTTTGCCAGTGCTGTCAACAGAGGTCATACATCAAATGCACCCCTCCAAAGCAGGCTGAGGGCTGGGGCAGCTTTGTGTTGGTCATTTAGCGACTCTTGGAACAAGAGCCGGTGAGGTATCCCCGAGCCCTGGGCCTGTACTGCTGGCAGAGCTGCACTGTTACAAACCTCCAGAAGGCAACTGAGACATAGTGTCAGGAGCCAAAGTAATTCTCATTTCCTTTGACCCAATAATCCCAGTTCTGGGCATCTATCCTAAGAAAATTATTAAAGCAGGAAAAAGTTATAGCATGGAAGAATTCATGATGGGATTATTCATGACCGCAAATGTGTCAGGAACACAAATGACCCATAGAAGAGGATTAATTCTGTTAGAGTTTTCACCACCACACATCAAACAACCATTGAAACGATGATTAATGCTGGTTGTGTCGCCGCAAGGTGAATGATTACAATGTACTTGTGTACAAAAAAGGAAGAGCCAAGAGTTTTATGAACACTGATGGCAACTTTAAAACACGCTCTGCATGCAAAATGCAGAAAGGAAATGTGCACTACACACATTGTTATTAATGCCGCCAGCTGGGGGAGAAAGCAGGACTATGAGATTCTGTTTTTCTGTTTTTCAGGCTTTCCACATAGTGTTGCTATATTATTTTCACTAGAAAAATGTGGGCCAAAAAAGAAATTCTGGGCCAGGAGCGGTGGTTCATGCTTGTAATCCTAGCATTTTGGGAGGCCGAGGCGGGTGGATCACCTGAGGTCGGGAATTCGAGCCCAGCCTGGCCAACGTCATGAAACCCTGTCTCTACTAAACATACAAAAATTAGCCAGGCGTGGTGGCATGCACCTGTAGTCCCAGCTACTCAGGAGGCTGAGGCAGGAGAATCGCTTGAACCCGGGAGGCAGAGGTTGCAGTGAGCTGAGATCACACCACTGCACTCCAGCCTGGGCAATACAGTGAGACTTGGTCTTAGAAAAGAAAGTAAGAAAGGAAGGAAGGAAGGAAGGAAGGAAGGAAGGAAGGAAGGAAGGAAGGAAGGAAGGAAGGAAGGAAGGAAGGAAGGAAGAAAGAAAGAAAGAAAGAAAGAAAGAAAGAAATTCTGGGCTACAACAATTAATAATCGAGTGTGGGGTGGGGGTGGGGTAGCAATACAGATGGAGCAGGAGGGGCAGGGGTGGGTCCCTCAGCCTGTCCTCGGTCAGTTCTGTGGTTCCCCACGGTGGGGGTAGGAACATAAAACTGAACGTGGACCAGAACGGCTTACCCCTAGAGTGTGAATTTTTCTAACGTTCATTTTCCAATAATTTCCCTATTCCCCGTTTCCCAAAACTCAGATGGTCCTCTGAACACGCATATGGAAATGAGGCTTCTCCCCCGGGAATCGGGGATGCTGAGTGAGGCTGCTTCCTTTGTCTGGATGGTCTTTGGGAGATGAGCTCGCTCCTCACTTGGTATCACAGAGGTGGCGACCTGCCCTGCAAGAGGCCGCTTCTCAGCAGGGCTGATTCTTCCCCATCAGTAGGAATTCTCGAAAAATATTCTAAACCAGGCGTAACATCCTGGCTGAGGATGACTTAGACAAGGCAGCCTGACTGCACCTTTGGAATTCAATTCACTTCATGATCCCCACCCCTCCAATTTCTTATGGACTAGACATTTTGAACTTTCTCAGAATTAGAAATGAAGTAAGTCTGGCCAGGTGTGGTGGCTCACGCCTGTAATCCCAGCACTTTGGGACACCAAGACGGGCAGATCACCTGAGGTTAGGAGTTTGAGACCAGCCTGAACAACATGGAGAAACGCCGTCTCTACTGAAAATCCAAAATTAGACGGACGTGGGGGCACATGCCTGTAATCCCAGCTACTCGGGAGGCTGAGACAGGAGAATCGCTTGAACCCAGGAGGCAGAGGTTGCAGTGAGCCGAAATCGAGCCATTGCACTCCAGCCTGGGTGACAAGAGCGAAACTTCATCTCAAAGAAAAAAAACGAAGGAAAGAAATGAAATAAGCCGCGAGAGTGATAGGGGAGTAGGACAGATGGAGTGTAAAGAAGAAGACATTATATACTTTCTCTTTTCCCTTCCCCTGATTATACAAGAAATGTTTGCCATTTAAGAAAAGTTGGACTATGCAGAATAGAATAATACAGGAAAAAAATGTGCTGGAACATTCTATTCTATCTAACAAATCATGCAACCGGTGGGATGTATTTCTTTCCAGTCTTCTTGCCACACCTGTTACTATCAAATGGTTGTGATCAGCATCTTACAAACATTTGGGCTCCTTTTTCTTCTTTTTTGAGACTGAGTTTGGCTCTATCAGCCAGGCTGGAGTGCAGTGGTGATCTCGGCTCACTACAACCTCTGCCTCCCAGGTTCAAGTGATTCTCGTGCCTCCAACTCCCAAGCAACTGGGATTACAGGCATGTGCCACCATGCTTGGCTGATTTTTGTAGTTTTAGTAGAGATGGGGTTTCACCATGTTGGCTAGGCTGGTCTGGAACTCCTGACCGCAGGCGATCAGCCCGCCTCGGCCTCCCAAAGTGCTGGGATAACAGGCGTGAGCCACCGTGCCCAGCCTAGGCTCTCTTTTTTCAATGTAACATTATAAAGTAAGGGTCTTATGTTAAAACATTTCAGTGGTGGCATAATAACTCTTTTTATAGATGTTGCCTAAATTATTTAGTCATCCCAACGTGGTTTGACATTGGATTGTTTCTCTTGTGTGCATTTGTGTATGTGGTTATAAGAATGCTGTGATTAAGATGGAAAGAAAGGAAAATTCTTGTAAGTCAGGCTTGGTGTGCGCCTGACATATTTCACCTTTGGAGGTTATCAGTGTTTGACCATTAGAGGGAGGCCACGCCAAAGTGAACAAGCAAACCACTAGCATGGGCCACAGCCACGGGGCACAGAGCGAGGGCAGGACACAGCCACGGGGCACAGAGCGAGGGCAGGACACAGGAGACAAGTCCTGGACCCCCAGGGCTTGGTGAAAGGGCACAGCAGTAAATGAGGTACCTATCAGGGAAAGGTAGTTCTCCCCTGAGACCCCAAGCACTACTCACCAGTCACGCCGACGGCGGACACTGGGCCCACGCGCCGCCCCTCGTGGAGGCCGTACAGGTGCATCTTGTACTTGTGCCCGGGCTCCAGGCTCCCCACGGTGACCTCGCTCTCCTCGCCCCCAACACGCACCACCTGGGGCCGCCCGTCCCTGTCCTTGTACTGCACGGTGAAGGAGTCGAAGCGGCCCTGGGGGACGGTCCAGGAGAGGCTCAGCGAGTCAGGGGAGGATCCTGTCACTGTCAGCTCCCCCAGGAGCGGCTCCTCAGAGGGCTCCGGGGCCTCCGTGCCCAGTTCTGTGGGGCTGGGGGTCTCTTCCTCTGCAGCTGAGAAAAAGGGACACAGAGAGGATGGCAAGGTCTCTGGGGGATGTGCTCACATCGTGGGGAAAAGGAGGGAGAAGCCAGGGCTATGACTGGGGGGCATGAGGTCAGTTCCGGGAGGCCCATTCTTGGGGCTGGTGGTCCTGCTCAGCTGACAGCTAACACACATGACAAATTCCAGGGTCAGTTGTGAGGGACCTGGCACAGCCACCAGCACAGCAAAACTCCCGACGGCTCCTCCCTGCTCAGGAGCCAGGGGTCAACCTCACAAAAAGGTACAACGGGAGCCCCAGCCCCAGCGACAAGCAGGTCTGTGGTACTGACCAGACCCCTGCCACCATTCCCCACCAGTCATCACCAAAGAGCAAGAGGGTGACCCTCCCACGGCTCCCACCCTGGGGCTCCCATTGTTCACTCACCCGTCACCCCGATGGCAGACACGGGGCCCACACGCTGGCCACCATGGAACCCATACAGGTTCATTTTGTATTTATGGTATGGCTCCAGGCCGGAGATGGTGACCCTGTCCTCATGTCCTGGCACCCGCGTTGTCTTGGGCTGCCCATCCCCATTCTTGTACTGGACCAGGAAGTGGTCAAACTGTCCCTCAGGAACCGTCCAGGAGAGGCTGAGGGAGTCAGGGGTGGCATCTGTCATGGTCAGCTCCCCCAGGCGAGGCTTGATGGGGGGTTCGGGGGTGGGAAGTTCTGTCGGGGCTGGGGCCATTTCTTCATCCTTTCCTGGGGCTGCATCAGAAAATAGAGAGAATGGGTGGACATGCCTGGTGGGCCTCCTTTTAGCCAAGAGACTCTGGGATTCTCTTAGACACACCAGGGGCCCACAGCCTGGATGCTGGTGCCCCCAGCTTAGGATATCATTCTTCTGCTTTGAATGCTCAGTTAACACCACACCTCTGGTGAAGTCATGATGCTCAGGTGGCATCCCCGTGACGCTCAGTGTGGATGCCTGGAACCCTCAGGAGCTGCCAAGCAAATTTGTTTTGCAGGACAGAATTGATGTTTTATAAGAATACCAACCAGGGCTGGGCGCGGTAGCTCAGGCTTGTAATCCCAGCATTTTGGGAGGCCAAGACGGGCGGATCACGAGGTCAGGAGATCGAGACCATTCTGGCTAACACGGTGAAACCCTGTCTCTACTAAAAATACAAAAAATTAGCCAGGCGTGGTGGCGGGCACCTGTAGTCTCAGCTACTTGAGAGGCTGAGGCGGGAGAATGGTGTGAACCTGGGAGGCGGAGCTTACAGTGAGCCGAGATCGCGCCACTGCACTCCAGCCTGGAGATAGCAAGACTCCGTCTCAAAAAATAATAATTAAGGCCGGGCGCGGTGGCTCAAGCCTGTAATCCCAGCACTTTGGGAGGCCGAGACGGGCGGATCACGAGGTCAGGAGATCGAGACCATCCTGGCTAACCCGGTGAAACCCCGTCTCTACTAAAAAATACAAAAAACTAGCTGGGCGAGGTGGCGGGCGCCTGCAGTCCCAGCTACTCGGGAGGCTGAGGCAGGAGAATGGCGCAAACCCGGGAGGCGGAGCTTGCAGTGAGCTGAGATCCGGCCACTGCACTCCAGCCTGGGTGACAGAGCGAGACTCCGTCTCAAAAAAAAAAAAAATGAATAAATAAAAAATAATAATTAAAAAAAAAAAAAGAAAACATAACAGCAACCAGGGCTGGACGAGGTGGCTCAGGCCCATAATCCCAGCACTTTGGGAGGCCGAGGCGGGCGGATCACCTGAGGTCAGGAGCTAGAGACCAGCCTGGCCAACATGGCAAAATCCTGTCTCTACTAAAAATACAAAAATTAGCCAGGTGTGCTGGCACATGCCTGTAATCCCAGCTACTCGGAAGGCTGAGGCAGGAGAATTGCTTGGATCCGGGAGGCAGAGATTGCAATGAGCTGAGATCACACCACTGCACTCCAGCCTGAGAGCCTGGGTGAGAGTGAGACTCCATCTCAAAAAAAAAAGAAAAAGAAAGAAAGAAAGAAAGAAAACAAAGAACACCAACCAAGCATAACAGGCAAGTTGTATCAGGAGGTTCATCCACTTGGGCTTGGATATTCCACCTAATTCTGAGCATTTTTAGAAACCAACTTAGATTTTATAGCTGAGGGTAGAGAGATGAGACCACATGAGGGCATCTTTGCAGCTGAGTTGTCTCTGGACCTGGCAGTAGCTCTGCTAACTTATGGCAGAGAGTGCACCTCCAGTTTTGCCAGCTCTTTTGGCCCGTATGAAATCAATTGCTTTGTTTTCATTGATTTCTTTAATCTTTTCTGCTCTTCATAGGGTTTTATTCTGCCTTCATAGTGGAATTACAAAATCATCACATTTCATTGGTCTGTTCTTTTTGAGAACTGAATCTTTTTTTTTTTTTTTTGAGACGGAGTCTCGCTGTGTCTCCCAGGCTGGAGTGCAGTGGCGTGATCTCGGCTCACTGCAAGCTCCGCCTCCCGGGTTCACGCCATTCTCCCGCCTCAGCCTCCCAAGTAGCTGAGACTACAGGCGCCCGCCACCACGCCCGGCTAGTTTTTTGTATTTTTAGTAGAGACGGGGTTTCACCATGTTAGCCAGGATAGTCTCGATCTCCTGACCTCGTGATCCACCCGCCTCGGCCTCCCAAAGTGCTGGGATTACAGGCTTGAGCCACCGCGCCCGGCCAAGAACTGAATCTTAAGCATCTAGGGGGTAACAGCTATAAAAGAGCTTCCAAAAGCATCAAAGAGCCGAGTTATAGGGTAATGAAGGGAAAATGCCTTGTTAAGTTGTGCACACGGCCAATATTTGTAATTAAAGTAATAGTATCCATGTTAACAGGATTCAGTGTTGTTTTAAAAGTAAATGGGTATTAATCTGGGGGCTTAGAGAACACATACAATTTTTCCCACGGAAATCAGTGATAATTATGAGAATTTGCCCTAAGGGATTTTCAGGAACTTCCTACTTTCCTCAGAAGGGAAAGACTGCAGTTATCTCTCGTTGAGTGTGAGAGCCAAACCACACTCCCACCCATCCTTCAGGACAGGTATGGTTATTCCTTCTTTACAGATGAGGAAAAGGAGGTACAGAGAGGTTGTGTGTGTGTGTTTTGTTTGTTTGTTTGTTTTGTTGTTTTTGAGATAGAGTCTCGCTCTGTCACCCAGGCTGGAGTGCAGTGGCTCGATCTCAGCTCACTGCAACCTCTGCCTCCTGGGTTCAAGCCATTCTCCTGCCTTAGCCTCCCAAGTAGATGGGACTACAGGCATGTGTCACCACACCCAGCTAATTTTTGTATTTTTAGTAGAGATGGGGGTTTCACGATGTTGGCCAGGCTGGTCTCTCAAACTCCTGACCTCAGGTGATCTGCCCCCTTCAGCCTCCCAAAGTGCTGGGATTACAGGCGTGAGTCACCGTGCCCAGACAGGTTATGTGATTCTCTTGAGGTCACACAGCTCAAATGGGCTGAGGCTATGGTCAACCCCAGGCGTACCTCAGTCTGTGTTATTTTCCTGGTCCCCCACCTCTTTGAGAACCCAAAAAGCCCATGTGTAAAGGGTAGAAGACCTGGGGCAATACCAAAGGCTCGGAGTGAAGGCACTAGCAGAACCATTCCCAGGAGCTTGGGAGGCTCAGGGAAAGTAAAATAAAGCCACCAGATACTGACAATAAAGGGGAAACTGAGTCTAGTTCAGGGCAGGGCCCAGTGCCCTACTGCACACTCACCAGTTAAACCAACAGCAGACACAGGGCCCACGCGCTGGCCACCATGGAAGCCGTACAGGTTCATCTTATACTTGTGGTCTGGCTCCAGGCCCGAGATGGTGACCCCGTCCTCGTGTCCCGGCACCCGCACCGCCTTGGGCTGCCCGTCCCCATTCTTGTACTGGACCAAGAAATGGTCAAACTGGCCCTCGGGGACTGTCCAGGACAGGCTGAGGGAGTCGGGGGTGGCGTCTCTCACCGTCATCTCCCCTAGGCGCGGCTTCACAAGAGGAGCATCAGGGGACTCCTCTTTGGGGGCTGGGAAGAGATAGAAACAGAACCTTTTCTGTTGCTGGAAGGAGCTGTTGAGGCCCCAGCTGCTCGAACTCAGGTCAGAAGGTGGGCCCAGTCTGGGCCTAACTGAAGATCGATTTCTGATTATAATCGTTACAGTCTTTTGTGGCTTCCTTATGGTCCCTCAAACATGCCAGGCGGCCTCCTACCTCAGCACTTTTGCAGTGACTGTTCCCTCCACCTAAATGTTCTTTCCCCAGATATCTTCATGGCTCATCCCCACCCTTCCTTTAAGTCTTTGTTCAAAAGCCACCTTCTTCTGGGCCTTCCTTGACTGCTCTACTTAACATTTCAGTTTTCTCAACTGCAATGTATCCTCCTTCTATAGACCTAATTTCAGCAACGAATTGGAAAACAATAGTTATGAGACACTCGGGAGACTGTAGCACTACCTGGATACATGATATCAAGGCATGATTGTTCATTTATCAAGGTATGCTAATTGTATTGTGGAATTTTATTATTTATTTATTTATTGACAAAGAGTCTCGCTCTGTCACCCAGGCCGGAGTGCAGTGGCACGATCTTGGCTCACTGCAACCTCCACCTCCTGGGTTCAAGCAATTTCTTGTGCCTCAACCCCCCCAAGTAGCTGGGACTATAGGCACATGCCACCACGCTCTCCTTTTTTTTTTTTTTCTTTTTTAGTAGAGATGGGGTTTCACCATGTTGGTCAGGCTGGTCTCAAACTCTTTACCTCAAGTGATCCACCTGCCTTGGCCGCCCAAAGTGCTGGGATCAGGTGTGAACCACCTCACCTGGCTGTATTGTGGGTTTTTTAAAAATAATTTTTCAAAAAAGAGATATACCTTTAAATATTTAGTGATGAAAGGATAGGGTGTCTGTAGTTCGTTTTAAAATATTGCAGTAGTATAACCATACAATGCAATACTGTTTGGCAATAAAAAGCAATGTAGTGACTGAGAGCAGGTGGTTCATGCCTGTTATCCCAGCACTTTGTAAGGCCCAGGCAGGAGGATTCCTTGAAGCCAGGAGTTTGGTATCAGCCTGGGTAACACTGTGAGACCTCATCTCTACAAAATTTTTAAAAATTAGCTGAGTGTGGTGGCAAGCACCTGTGGTCCCAGCTACTTGGGGGGCTGAGATGGCTTGAGCCCAGGATTTTGGGGCTGCAGTGAGCTATGATCATGCCACTGCACTGTAGCCTTGGCAATAGAGTGAGAATTTGTCTAAAAAAAAAAATCAATCAATCAATCAATCAATAGCAATGTAGTAAATGTAGTACTTCTACATACTACATCGATGAACCTCAAAAACATTATGCTCAGTGAAAGAAGCCAGACACAAAAGGATACATATTGTGTGATTCCATTTATACGAAATGTCCTGAAAAAGCAATCTACAGAGAAAAAATTAGATTGGTTATAAACTAGGGCTGAGATAGGAATGGGTCTGGACCCAAGATTTCTTTTGGGGGTGATGGAAAAGTTCTAAAATTAGATTGTGGTGATGGCTGCACAAGTAGGTAAAGATACTAAAATCAGTAAGCCGTACACTTAAAACAAGTGTATTTTATGCCACATGAATTATATCTCAATGAAGGTGTTAATAAAGAAAACATTCAGGCCGGGTGTGGCGGCTCATGCCTGGAATCCCATCACTTTGGCTGAGGTGGGAGGATCACTTGAGCCCAGGAGTTCAAGACTGGCCTGGGCAACATGGCTAAACCCTGTCTCTACAAAAAACACAAAAAATTAGCTGGGCATGATGGAGTGCGCTTGTAGTCTCAGCTATTTGGGAGGCTGAAGTGGGAGGATCCCTTAAGCCCAGGAGGTTGAGGCTGCAGTGCAGTGAATTGTCATTGTGCCAGTAGACTCCAGCCTGGGTGACAGAGTGAGACCTTGTCAAAAGAAAGGAAGAAAGAAAGAAAGAAGGAGAGGGAGAGAGGGAGAGAGAGGGAGAGGGAGAGGGGGAGAGAGAGAGAGAGAGAGAGAGAGAGAGAGAGAGAGAAAGAAAGAAAAACATTCTAGTGATTCTAGTGGAGGACATGAGTGGGGCAGAGATGAGTCAGATTGGCCAGAAGTTGATATTTGATTGAAGGAGGGTGGCAGGGTGATGGGTACCTGAGGTCTTTGTACTATTCTTTCTATTTACACATTTGAAATTTTATTTAACAAATACTTTTAATTTAATTAATTTGTATTTCAAAAATGTGTTCCAATCCCACAAAAAGGGTTCTCTATAGAGCTCCAAGGAAAAGCAGAGCCACAAACCAGCCAGTGAATCACCTCCTGAGAGGCCTCAGTCCCCGGGAGCCTCTCCCACATGGCTGGCACTTCTCCTGGATTTGCTCTCTTAGTCCCCAGATCACACCCATCCTGAGGCTTTAGCGAACAGGGCGCATTATAGGTTTGAGGTCTTGGGATCCTGGATCCCTAGTGGAAGAGATGCTGGAGGCTGCACTTTCCTAAGACCCAACCCAGAGGGCTCTGCAGCGCACACTCACCCGTGACGCCCACAGCGGACACCGGGCCCACACGCCGCCCCTCGTGGAGGCCGTACAGGTGCATCTTGTACTTGTGCCCGGGCTCCAGGCCCCCTACAGTGACCTCGCTCTCCTCGCCCCCGACACGCACCACCTGGGGCCGCCCGTCCCTGTCCTTGTACTGCACGGTGAAGGAGTCGAAGCGGCCCTGGGGGACGGTCCAGGAGAGGCTCAGCGAGTCAGGGGAGGATCCTGTCACTGTCAGCTCCCCCAGGAGCGGCTCCTCGGGGGGCTCCGGGGCCTCCGTGCTGGGTTCTGTGGGGCTGGGGGTCTCTTCCTCTGCAGCTGAGAAAAAAAGGACATAGAGAGAGTGAGGCAGGGTCCCTGGGGGATGTCCTTGGGACTTGGGGAAAAGGAGGGAGAACCCAAGGTTATGACTGGGGGACCTGAGGTCATTTCAGAGAAGCCCATTCTTGGGGCTGGGTGGTCCTGATCAGCTAACACATGACAAGTTCCAGGGTCAACTGTGGGGGACCTGGGACAGCCACCAGCACAGCAAAACTCCCGATGGCCCCTCCCTGCTCAGGAGGAGCCAGGGGTCAACCTCACAGGAAGGTCCAAGGGGAGCCCCAGCCCCAGCCACAAGCAGGTCTGTGGTGCTGACCAGACCCCTGTCACATTCCCCACCAGTCATCACCAAAGAACAAGAGGGTGGCCCTCCCACAGCACCCACCCTGTGGCTCCCACTGTTCACTCACCTGTCACCCCGATTGCAGACACAGGGCCCACGCGCTGGCCACCGTGGAAACCGTACAGGTTCATCTTGTATTTGTGGTCTGGCTCCAGGCCCGAGATGGTGACCCCGTCCTCATGCCCTGGCACCCGCACAGCCTTGGGCCGCCCGTCTCCGTTCCTGTACTGGACCAGGAAGTGGTCAAACTGGCCCTCAGGAACTGTCCAGGACAGGCTGAGGGAGTCAGGGGTGGCGTCTGTCACGGTCAGCTCCTCCAGGTGAGGCGTGATGGGGGGCTCGGGGGTTGCGGTGGGAGGTTCCGAAGGCTCCTCCTCCTCCGGGACTGGACAGAGACATGGAAAGAGAGGACTGAGGTGGGCAGGGTATCTGCGGGACTCTGCTCTCCTCTGGACTCTCCCACCATCTGAAAGGAGGCACAGTGGGCAGAGTTCTCACCTGTCAGGGCCTCGACATGGACAGGACCCACATGCTTCCCATCGCGGAAACCATACAGGGTCACCAGGTATCTGTGGTCGGATTCCAGGCCAGAGAGGGTGATGTCATTCCGGTCACCTCCTGTACGGACCGTTTGGAGTTGCCCTTCTCTATCTGTGTGCTGGATTTCGAAGGAGTCAAATTCTCCCTCAGTCACCATCCAGGAGAGATGCAGGGTGTGCGGCGTGGCCTCCTCCACTGTCAGCTCCCCGAGGCGGGGCTCAGGCGCTGGAGGGGTCGGGGCCGTGGTCTCAGTTTCCGTGTCTTCCCTGCGGGCTGGTTCACAGAGACAGGTAGAGACAGATGGCCGGTCTGTTGCTGCACCCAGACTCTCAAGAGAAGTGAGGGAGGAGAGGGAGCGAGGGCAAGCATCAACAATCGAAAGACCAGCTTTTGCTGCACGTGGGTGAATTTCAAAAGCATTGTGCTACGTGCAATAAACGAAACACAAGAGACTGCGTATTGTGATTCCATTACACAGAAAGCCAAAATGCTGTCTCCAGAATGACTGAAAGCAGACAGTGGTTGCTGGAGGCTGGGGCTGGGGCAGTGGACTCTAAAGCGGCACAAGGAAACTTTCTGGATCAATGGAAATGATATAAAATGGGAAGTTCAGAGATCTTATGGCTCAGTCAGACTTGGAGAGCCAGGCGGGAAGGAGGCACAGGTGTTCCAGCTGCCGCACACTCACCAGTTATGACGACGGCTGAGATGGGGCCCACACGCTTGCCGCTGTGCAGGCCGTAGAGCAGCAGCTTGTACCTGTGGGCGGGGTCCAGGCCCAGCACGCTGACCTCCCTGAGGCTGCCCTCCACGGGCACCACCTGGGGCTGCCCGTCCCTGTCCTTGTACTGGACCACAAAGGAGTCAAATTGGCCCTCAGGGACTGTCCAGGAGAGGCCCACGGAGTTCTGGGTCACGCTGGTCACCTGCAGCTCCTCCCCCAGACGGGGTTTTGGGGGACGCTTTGTTCCAGTATCGTCCATAGCACTCCGGGCCTCTGAGATGGAGACACGGAGAGGAAACGGCTGAGCTGTTTCTGGAAGCCTGGGTGACCTCGAAGGGCAGGATCGAGAGGTCTGGAGACAGGGCTTTGCGTGGTTGAGTCCTGCTGGGCTGTGCTAGGGGCTTGTGCAGGGACGTGGGGAGCTGGATCTGAGCCGAGTGGCTGGGGCCAAATAATGGTAATGGCAGCCACCACAAGTGATCATCTGCTGCTTGGCCTGAGGGGAGCAGAGCAGGGACCTGCAGGGAATGTCCCTCACCCGTGGTGCCGTCGGCAGTGAGGGGGCCATGGCGCTTCTTGCCCAGGAGGCCATAGAGGAGGAATCTGTACTTGCGGCCGGCGTCCAGAGGGGCGATGGTGACAGAGCGCTCGTGGCCCTCCACGGGCACCACCTGGGGCCCGTCTTTGTCTTTGAACTGGACCACAAAAGAGTCGAACTGGCCCTCAGGGACCGTCCAGGAGAGGTGCAGTGAGTCTGGGGTGGGGTCTGTCACCCACAGCTCCCCAAGGCGAGGTGGGGCCCCTGGGCTGGCGTCACCTCGGGCAGCTGATGGAGAGGAAAGGTTCTTGTGTTTATTTTTTCCAGAACGACTCCGTGACTGCCTCCCTCTGGGGCTGGAAAAACCCAGAACTGCCCAAATGCTCAGTGCTTCCCCAAAATATTTCCATCACCTCCCATCCTCACCACCATCTCCATCTGGTCCACGCCTCTTTCCCCTTGACCCAAGTTGGGAGGGTCACCTGTCCTGAGTCACCTCCGGGAAAAGAGATTCCCTAGCTCCCTGCCTCGTCTTACTCCCCTTTCTGTCCAGCCTCTTTCCACCTCTCACAGACTGCTTCCCCAGCACCCAGCAGGGTGCAGCTGCTTGCAGACTGGGTCTCTATCTCCTCTTACCCAGGAGCACATGACTTGGCTGGCCCCTGAGGAAAGGAGTGATTTGGCCAGCCCCGAGGAGCACAGGATCCCTGATGGGGGCAGACAGCAGGTGGGGGAGGCAGGATGATATGACACAGGTAGCTCTCACTCCTTCTCCTTTCCCTTTCTTATTCTCACTGGCTGGCCCGGGAGAACTAAGGCTCCCATGGGACCTGGTGAAGAAGCGTGGGCTGCGTGTGAGAATGTTGAGGGGGATGAAGCTGGGGAGCTCAGGCAGGGAAGGGATCTAGTGTCTGCCCGAGGAGCCATCCCAGGGCTTGAGAAGGAGCTGGCCTGCTGCCTTCCTGGACGGTGAGGATGCTGACGACATTGTTATTGCAAGTTTTCTGGCAACAGGGAGCCCCCAGGGGCAGGGGAGGGCCTGGACTGAACCCTCGGAAAGGGGCACAACTGGGCTGGGCTCCTCTGGTTCCCAATTTCTGAGGCTCCAGAAGGAGGGCAGAGAAGGAAGGACAGCCTCTGTAGGAGGCACATATGGGCCCAGACAGGCCTGAACTAGGAGGTTGAGAACCTGGGTGAGAGTCGTAGGGGAGACAGCAAAGACTCTCAGGAGGTGATGGATTCGCAAGGCAGGAAGGGCTCCTGGCTCTCCTCGCCCCTTCTCCCAGCACCCCCAGGCTCCCACATCCACCCTGCAGGAAGAGGCCTGCAGGGGCTTCCCTCATCCAACAACAGTGGAAATTACAAGAAGAGAGGCAGAGTCAGCAGCGGAGAGCAGACCCAGGAACTGGACCCAGTCTCCTGGTCCTCATCTGCTTTGTGGCTTTTCTTTCTTTCTTTTTTTTTTTTTCTTGATCTTTTTGGAGACAGAGTCTCACTCTATCACCTAGGCTGGAGTGCAGTGGCACGATCTTGGTTCACTGTAGCCTCCATCTCCCGGGTTCAAGTGATTCTTGTGTCTCAGACTCCCGAGTAGCTGGAATTACTAGCACCCGTCACCACACCCAGCTAATTTTTGTCTTTTTAGTAGAGACAGGGTTTTGCCATGTTGGCCAGGCTGGTCTCGAACTCCTGACCTCAAGTGATCCACCTGCCTCGACCTCCCAAAGTGCTGGGATTACAGGCGTGAGTCACCATACTAGCACCATGTGGCTTTTCAAATGAGACAGAGCAGGTGGACAAAGGCAAGACTCAGTAGAGGGAGGGAAGAGAAGGGTGGGAAGGCTGTGGCCTCAGGCTCAGCTGTGTGGGGGCCCCTCTCACCCGTCTTTGCCTCCACAGAGACTGGGCTGCGTCGTTTCCCGTCTTGGATCCCAAAGAGCAGGAACTTGTACTTGCGGGAGGGTTCCAAGCCAGGGATGGTGACCTCCCGCTGGTCTGCAGCCACAGGCACCACCTGCGGCTGCCCGTCCCTGTCCTTGTACTGAACCACAAAGGAGTCGAATTCACCCTCAGGGACTGTCCACGAGAGGCCCACAGAGTCAGGGGTTACATCCGTCACTGTCAGCTCCCCTAGGCGTGGCTCCAGGGGAGGTTCGGAGGCCTCCGTGGCTGGGGCTGGTGGGAGGGGAGCTGGGATTTGGGAAGACAAAGAACATGGTTGAGATCTCTGAGGGGAGAACCCATGGGTTTTGAGGGCCTCAAGGGGGCTGTGAACTGAGATGGGGAATAGTTACACGTTTATTTCCAGACCTCTAACTGAAATGCAGCATTTCTTTCAAAAACTAATACAGAAAACCAACCAGAGTAGAATTATTGTGACTTTGTTACCAATAGAAACCACGGATGTTTTCACGTCACCTTAGAGTTATTGCAGAAACTTTAAAATACCTTTTATATCCATCACTGCTTCTAAATTTTGTAGTTTAGTAAACACATCACCAAGTCCTGTTATTTAATGAGCTAGTCAATAAGTTCAAGTATTACTAAATCATAAATTTGGATTTTTAAGAAATATTTTGGGCCAGGTGCAGTGGCTCACGCCTGGCACTTTGGGATGCCGAGGTGGGCGGATCACCTGAGGTCAGGAATTTGAGACCAGCCTGGCCGACATGGTGAAATCCTGTCTCTACTAAAAACACAAAAAATTAGCTGGGTGTGGTGGTGCGTGCCTGTAATCCCAGTTACTCTGGAGGCTGAGGCAGGAGAATTGCTTGAACCCGGGAAGTGGAGGTTGCAATGAGTCGAGATTGCGCCATTGCACTCCAGCCTGGGTGACAAGAGCGAAACTCCGTCTCAAAAATAAAAAAGAAATATTTTGATAACTGTCTATGAATATAATTTGTTTCCTTTGTAATCCTATACATTTTATTTTACAGATTTAAAAACATTGCCTTGAGGCGGGGTAGGGGTTTCACCAGATGCCACAGCACAAAAGTTGTGGAGAACCTGTGCCCAGGAAACCATGAGGGGCAGGAAGGAGCCTGGAGCAAGAGCAAGGGCGGCCTCCTGGAGAGACGAAAACTCGCGTGGGCCAGGATGGAACGCAGTGCAGGCAGGTGGCAGAGGACTCCTGAGAAGGGACTCAGGATATGCAGCACTTCGCCTCAACAAAAAAGGCCAGAAGCGGGAGGTGGCAGCTGTGTCCAAGTCGCAGCAGGGTTGTAAAGAGAAGGGGTGGAAACAGCTATGGGCAGTTGGAGAGGGGGAGAGAAAGTCTGTGGCTGGATTTAGGCCAAATGGGAAGAAGACATTCCCCTAGGCGGGGGGCAGAGTGGAGATGGGGAAGGAGCTGGAGGGCTGAGAAGGTTCCAGCCCTGGGAGGAGTAAAGGGGTCAGGGAACAGAAAGACTGGCAGGGTCACCGAGTCAGGGCCTGAGGGGATCCAGCCCCTCAGTGAGGGTGCGGTGGTACCAAGGCAGGGCTGGGAGAAGGGCCATGGAGTGGGGAGCTCTGGATAACCAGAGATGGGGACTGAGTCCCCCCATTACTCACCCGTCATGATGACCACAGACAGGGGGCCCACGCGTTGCCCATCATGTAGTCCATACATGTTCATCTTGTATTTTCTCTCAGGCTCCAGGTTGTAGATTGTGACCTCCTGCTGGTCTGCAGCCACCGGCACCGCCTGAGGCTGCCCGTCCTTGTCTTTGTACTGGACCATGAAGGAGTCAAACTGGCCCTCAGGGACTGTCCAGGAGAGGCCCACAGAGTTGGGGGTCACGTCTGTCACTGTCAGCTCTCCTAGGCGTGGCTCCAGAGGGGGCTTGGTGGCTGGAGGGGTCTCTTCTTGTTGTGGGGCTGGGACAGAAATGGTAGGGGGCTGTTAGTAAAGAACCCCCCTTTTCTTATAGTAATGATGTCTAGTTATTTTTTGCTATTTTTTTTGAGATGGAGTCTTACTGTCACCCAGAGCAGTGGGAAACCTCAGCTCACTGCAGCCTCTGCCTCCCCGGTTCAAGCGATCCTCCTGCCTCAGCCTCCCAAGTAGCTGGGACTACAGGTGTGCGCGACCCTGCCTGGTTAATTTTGTGTGTGTGTGTGTATTTTTAGTGGAGACAGGGTTTTGCCATGTTGGTCAGGCTGGTCTCAAACTCCTGACCTCAGGTGATCCACCTGCCTCAGCCCCTAAAGTGCCGGGATTACAGGTGTGAGTCACCACACCCAGCGATGTCTGTTGCATTTGTGGAAACTGCAAGATGGTTTTGATGTAAAAGTGTATTGATCTGAACACCTGTCTGGTCAACAATCCTTCACTAGGTCCCTGCCTGGTGTCTGAGGCTGCACTTGTTGGGGGAGAAGAGTGTCAGCTGTCATTGACACCCTAGGAAAGTGCTGAAATTCCATCTATATGCCAGTGACTCCAGATTTATACTCTCTGTCCAGACCTCCCCTGAATCCCAGACTAGTGTTTGTGCAGTGTCTTCCTTGGAGGCCTACTTGTGTGTCAAACTCAACAAGTGCAAAACTGAGCCTCCAAGCTTCCCGACACCTGCTCCAGCCACAGCCTCCCCACCTCAGTAAGATTACAACCTTTTTTTTTTTTTTTTTGAGACGGAGTTTCACTCTTGTTGCTCAGGCTGGAGTGCAATGGCGTGCTTGTAGGTCACCATAACCTCCGCCTCCCGGACTCAAGTGATTCTCCTGCCTCAGCCTCCCGAGTAGCTGGGATTACAGGCATGCGCCACCATGTCCAGCTAGTTTTATATTTTCAGTAGAGATGGGGTTTCTCCATGTTAGTCAGGTTGGTCTCGAACTCCCGACCTCAGATGATCCGCCTGCCTCGGCCTCCCAAAGTGCTGGGGTTACAGGCGTGAGCCTCCACACCCAGCCAAGATTACAACTTCATTCTTCCAGCTGTTCAGATCAAAACCCCCGGAGTCATCCCCGAATCCTCTTACACTCCACATCCGCCCTGTGGGTACGTCCTGTTGTCACTACCTTCAGAGTCTGACCCCTCCTTGCCACCTCCAAGCACCACTGTCTCCTCCTGGATTATCACAACATTCTCCCAGGTCACCGCCTTCTGCCCTCACCCCCCTTTGGTCTGTTGGGTCTGCAGCCAGAAGAATCCTGTTAACACATTAGCCAGAGCTGGTTCCTGCAGTGGCTTCTATCTCACTCAGGGTGAAATCCAAGTCCTGCAGTGGCCTCTAAGGTCCCGTATTCATCTCTTAGATCATTCTTATTGCCTGCCCTCCTCCAACTCCACCCCAAAACACACTGCATTCCTCACTGTCTGCAGACGTTTGGGGCTGCTTTCCGCCTGCCAGTCTCTGCATTTGCTCTTCCTTCTGTCTGGGACGCTCTTTCCCCAAATACCTAGGTGGCTGTCCTCTCACCTCCTTCAGGGCTTTCCTCACACACTGCCCTCTCTGCGAGGCCCTCGTTGTCCCCCTACTAGGCTCTGCTTTTCTCCACTACTGATCACTGTCACATCCGGTGCCACCGACATATTTGTGCAATTTGTTGCCTGTCCCCCTCCACTAGAATGTGAGCCCCTCAGGCAAGAGCTTTGCTTAATTCACTGCTGTGTCCCAGTGCCTGGCACACAGTAGGTACTCCACAAATGTCTGTAAAATAATGAGTGGTCTGCAGGTCTGGGCTCAGGACCTGCAGATCCCCACCACTCCCGCATGAGGAAGCACTCATTAGCCAGTGAACTAGAGGGTAGTCCCAAGAGGCAAAATGGCAGAGAAGGTGACTGGATGGGTGGGGCTCCTAAGAACTTGTTTCTCTGGCTTCCTTGGGAGGACAAGACAAGGCTCCAGGCAAGTGACACCTGCTTGAAACAGGCTGGTGACCAGGCCTCAGGAAGACAGAAAAGAGTCAGGCAGGGGAGGGCCGGTGTGGAGGCAGCTGAGGTGGTGGGAGGGAGCAGAGTGACCACCATGTATTGAACATCTGCTATTTACAGGTACCAGGCTGGGTATTTTCTCTCATTTCATTTGCCTTCTAACCTTACTTGTTCCCGCAGCACCCATTCCCTGCTCCTTTTTGCCCTTTTTGCACTTCTTTCCATGAGGGAATGAAAATGTCCTTCACCATCAAGTTTTATTGCTGGTGGTTTGGACTAATTGGAAAGGTGCAATTATAACGATTCATGACTCTGGCAGTCCCCATGCTGCATGTGGGACAGTCCTTTTCCAATTTAGAAGTGTGTCTAATGAGCTCCACGCACCTCTCCCCCTGACAACTGCATTGTGTGTGCTGCCAGGCACAGCCTCCAGCTTGGCGGACTCCAGCTGCTTCGTCCCTTTGCTGCTCTGATAATGTGCATTGACGCCCATTTCTTTCCTAAAGGGCCTCATCTATTTTATCCAGGATGTGTAAAATACACGTTTCAAAATATCCAGCATTAGAACATGGATATACAGGGATTCCCTCACGGGAAGGTCTGAGCAAAAGACGAATGAGCTGAGAAGATGCCAGACATGTTACATCACCACCTCTAACCGTGACAACAAGCTGGGCGGTGCTTACTCCCTCCTGAACATGAGTAAGCTGAGGTTCCAGGAGAGGAGGTAAGTTTTTCAAGATCACACAGCTGGCCGGGCACGGTGCCTCACACCTGTAATCCCAGCACTTTGGGAGGCCGAGGTGGGTGGATCACCTGAGGTCAGAAGTTCGAGACCAGCCTGGCTAACACAGTGAAACCCTGTCTCTACTAAAAATACAAAAATTAGCCGGGTGTGGTGGCGCATGCCTGTAAGCCCAGCTACTCGGGGTGCTGAGGCAGGAGGACTGCTTGAATCTGGGAACCAGAGGTTGCAGTGAGCCGAGATCACACCACTGCACTCCAGCCTGGGTGATAAAGCAAGACTCTGTCTTTAAAAAAAAAAAAAAAAAAAAAAAATGGCCGGGCGCGGTGGCTCAAGCCTGTAATCCCAGCACTTTGGGAGGCCGAGACGGGCGGATCACGAGGTCAGGAGATCGAGACCATCCTGGCTAACACGGTGAAACCCCGTCTCTACTAAAAAATACAAAAAATTAGCCGGGTGAGGTGGCGGGCGCCTGTAGTCCCAGCTACTTGGGAGGCTGAGGCAGGAGAATGGCGTGAACCCGGGAGGCGGAGCTTGCAGTGAGCCGAGATCGCGCCACTGCACTCCAGCCTGGGGCACAGAGCAAGACTCCGTCTCAAAAAAAAAAAAAAAAAAAAAAAAAAAAAAAAAAAAATCATTCAGCTGAGAACAGAGGAAGACAGGAAGGACTCAGTTTGTCAGATTCCCAAACTCCATTTATCTCTACTGCACTGCCTCAGTAGTCAGTGCCTGGAGGAGCCCATCCTTACTCCAGGGACCAGGTACAGGGCCTCACAGAGCCCAGTGTGGGTCCCTGGGACAGAGGGGCAGAGGGAGCATCACTCCAGGAGCAGCCGTGGCAGCATGTCTGGGTCTGGCACCAGCCTCCACCCTACAACCTCAGGCCCCAAGGAGAGTCACTCAGGGTGGTTTTGCCCTCTCCCTCTTCTCAGGGCTGACTGAGGTAAAGAAAATAAATTGAGGGTGGAAGGTTCTGGAAATGAAATCAACCAAGTCATGATGAGGCTGAGCTTGGTGGAATTACAGAAACCATGTTCTGGAAAACTATCTATTTCTCTACTTTTAATTTTTTAATCATTCCCCTTATAGTAAAAGTTATTTTTGAGAAAGGTGTGTCTTTGTTTCTGTGAGCAAAGGGAAAAAAAAAGAGATTCCCCTCACTGTTACCAAACCGGGCAGGTCAGCCCGAGGGTCCCAGAGGCACTGCTGCCCACTCAGCCTCTTGGGCTGAGGCCCTGGAGAGGAGGTGCCCAGGCTGGTCCCGTGTGGCGGTGGATGTGGCCCTGTAACCAGGCCTGAGAGAGAGGGTGGAAGGGATGTTCTTCTTTGCTGTAAAGTCACTCACTGGATGAGTAGTAAAGAAAGACTTGTGGCCGGGTGCGGTGGCTCACGCCTATAATCCCAACACTTCGGGAGGCCAAGGCGGGTGGATCACTTGAGGTCAGGAGTTTGAGACGAGCCCGGCTGACATGGTAAAACCCCATCTCTATTAAAAATACAAAAATTAACCAGGCATGGTGGTGCGTGCCTGTAATCCCAGCTACTCGGGAGGCTGAGGCAGGAGAATCACTTGAACCTGGGAGGCAGAGGTTGCAGTGAGCCGAGACTGCATCACTGCATTCCAACCTGGGCAACAGAGCAAGACTCAGTCTCAAAAAAAAAAAAAAAAAAAAAAAAGAAAGAAAGAAGAAAGAGAAAGCTTTGTGGTCAGGTGTGGTGGCTCACCCCTGTAATACCAGAACTTTAGGAGGCTGAGGTGGGTGGATCACTTGAGGATCTGGAGTTTGAGACCAGTCTGGTCAACATGGTGAACCCCGTCTCTACTAAAAATACAAAAAAGTAACGGGGTGTGGTGGCACGCATCTGTAGTCCCAGCTACTTGGGAGGCCGAGGCAGGAGAAACGCTTGAACCTGGGATGCAGAGGTTGCAGTGGGCTGAGATCATGCCACTGCATTCCAGGCTGGGCAACAGAGTGAGACTCTGTCTCAAAAAAAAAAAAAAAAAAAAAAAGGAAAAGACTAGAAAGAAGAGAAAGCTTGCTTCAAGCTGCACTGATGAAGAGGCCAATGTCTCATGCACATTCTCCCATCTAAGTACTAACCAGACCTGATCCTGCTTAGCTTCTGAGATCAGAGGAGATGACGGGCTACCTTCAGGGTGGTATGGCCTTACAGTCATGTGCATTCTGACCGAGTAACTGAACCAGCCAAAGGGGACAAAGCAGACCCCAGAGTAAGAATATTTATAACAATTCTCACAGCAGACACTGGCAGCATATTTACTTTTGCCAGGTCCATTCTTGATGCTTTACATCTGTTAACTCACTTAACCCTCACAATAGCTCTGTGAAGTAGATGTCTCCATTTTACGGACAAGAAAACAGGGGCGCAGAAAAAATTTTTTTTTTTTGAGACGGAGTCTCGCTCTGTCGCCCAGGCTGGAGTGCAGTGGCGAGATCTCAGCTCACTGCAAGCTCCGCCGCCCGAGTTTACGCCATTCTCCTGCCTCAGCCTCCCGAGTAGCTGGGACTACAGGCGCCTGCCACCTCGCCCGGCTAGTTTTTTGTATTTTTTAGTAGAGACGGGGTTTCACCGTGTTAGCCAGGATGGTCTTGATCTCTTGACCTCGTGATCCGCCCGTCTCGGCCTCCCAAAGTGCTGGGATTACAGGCTTGAGCCACCGCGCCTGGCCCGCAGAAAATTTAAAACTTGCTCAGGGCCATGAAAGCTGGTGGTACCCCAGTCCCCAGTGATATACTCTTTCTAGGTCTTCCCCTGGCAGGTGGCCTCAAGGTTCCACTGGAGCAAGGAGAGCAACTGGGTATAGGGAAGCTGGAAGCCAGCAGTGGGAGGGAACCAAAGCAGGCCCCTGCCCCTTACTCACCTGTCACGCCCACGGCAGACACCGGGCCCACGCGCTGTCCCTCGTGGAGGCCGTACAGGTGCATCTTGTACTTGTGCCCGGGCTCCAGGCCCCCCACGGTGACCTCACTCTCCTCACCCCCAACACGCACCGCCTGGGGCCGCCCATCCCTGTCTTTGTACTGCACGGTGAAGGAGTCGAAGCGGCCCTGGGGGACGGTCCAGGAGAGGCTCAGCGAGTCAGGGGAGGATCCTGTCACTGTCAGCTCCCCCAGGAGCGGCTCCTCAGAGGACTCTGGGGCCTCCGTGCCCAGTTCTGTGGGGCTGGGGGTCTCGTCCACATCCTCCTGAGGAGCTGAGAGAAGAGGCAGAGGCATGAAGAGCTGCTGGCTTTGCAGCTGCCCACAGAGGACAGCCATGGAAACGCCCTCACGCTGTGGGCTCAGGGGCTCTGTAGCCTTTGTATTCGCCATTGGGTCACTCACAGATGGAAAGGGCTGAGGCAGCCCTTGCCCCATCCTGCTCTGGTGGGTTCTGTGGGGGTGAGGGGTCTCCCTTCGTGTCTGAGAAAGGAGCTGAGATGGGAAGAGAGGAAGCCACTGAGGGTTCTTCCAAACCACGTTCACTGACAGTGCTGACCTCAGACAGTGAGGAGGGCAGTGAGGCCTCTTCCTACCTGCACCCTCCCCAGGGCACTGTGGCTGCCCCACCCCTCATATGAGGATCTGACTATGGAATGTGCTCCTGCTGTGGCCTCCCCAGGCAGCCCTGCCCCTCCCTCCCCTTTAACCCCAAGGAATGAATTGCTAAGGCAGGGCTCCAGGCATGAGTGGGAGAAAAATTCTGGGTGAGTGGGATCCAGGGAGGGCCGTGCCCTTCCCTGGCTGGCTCTGGAATCACAGCCCTGTGGGGACCTACCCGCCCCCTGCAGTTAGGTCTCTGCTGAGGCTCCATGGCGTGGGGAGACTGTGGCACAAGGGAAGCCAGCCCTTCTGTGACCCGCTACATGGGGGACTACTTTGGGATAGCAGATTGAGGAAAGAATTGGCAAGAATGACAACCCAGAGGAAGGGAGGGAAGTGGGGAGGAAAAAAGATGACTGGGAAGTGAGAGAGTCAGGGAGAAATTGCAGCTCGCTCTGAAAATGCTTTGCTGCTCCAAGCACTATTCTAAGTGTGTGAGGGTGGTTTGTTTTTGTTTTTGTTTTTTGAGATGAAGTCGCTCTGTTGCCCAGGCTGGAGTGCAGTGGTGCCATCTCGGCTCACTGCAAGCTCCGCCTCCCGGGTTCACGCCATTCTCCTGCCTCATCCTCCTGAGTAGCTGGGACTACAGGTGCCCGCCACCATGCTTGGCTAATTTTTTATATTTTTAGTGGAGACAGGGTTTCACCATGTTAGCCAGGATGGTCTCGATCTCCTGATCTCGTGATCCACCTGCCTCGGCCTCCCAAAGTGCTGGGATTACAGGCATGAGCCACCGTGCCCCGTGCCTAGCCTAAGTGTTATATGTATATTAACTCATGTAATTCCAACAGCTCTGTGCAGTGGTAACCATTATCCCCACCTGACAGAAGGGAAAGCTGAGGCACAGAGAGGTTAAGCAATTTGCACAAGGTCCTCCAGGAAGCAAGTTGCAAGGCTGGTAGTGAGACTCAGGCAGTTGGCTCTGGAGTCTTTGCTCCTAACCACTATCCACACTATCTCTCATCAAATAATTCACAGGCTAGGGGAATGGCACCAGACAGGGAAAGACTGGGACATGGAGGAACAGGCTGGGATGCTGGGCTGAATGCAATCCCTTTGCCCTGTTCCAAGCGGGTTGGGAGTCAAGGAGTCGGGAGCTGGGAGGAGTCCTCTTCATGCTGAGAAAGGCTAGAGAAATGTGGTGCTCTTGTCACTTGGATCTGCCACCTCTGAATACAGCAGAAATGGCAGGAGGGTGTGGGCAGCAGGTGACAGAAGCCCAGAAGTGACCATGGCCCAAACCAGACCATGAAGGAGCCCAGTAAAAACTGAGGGGTGAGAACACAGTGACCGAATGGTGAGGACATCTGTGGGGAGGACAGCCCCAGGTGGAAGGATGAGTCCAGGTGCTTGGAACGGGGGAAAATAGGACCTGCCCTTGGAGATGAAGAAGTGAGGCTGAGAAAGAGATGAGGATCTGGAGGCTGGATGACAGGGACCTGGCATGCAGAGGACAGGAGAGCAGTGGGGGAGGAAGTGGGTGGAGGCTTTGGCAAAATGAGCTGAGAAGGCGAAGGTGGAGGGAGGCTGGAAGGAGCCCCAGCCAAGTCCTGCTCACAGGATGGGGCTAGCAGGGGAGGGAGGCCTGGCAGCCATGACTCACCAGTCTTGGCCACCACAGACTCGGGCCCCACACGCTGCCTGCCACGAAGCCCGTAGAGGTTCATCTTATACTTCCGGTCGGGATCCAGGCCGGGGACGGTAACCTCATTCTCATCCCCCGCAACAGGCACTGCCTGGGGCTGCCCCTGTGCATCTTTGTACTGGACCATGAACGAGTCGAAGGGGCCCTGGGCCACCGTCCATGAGAGGCGCAAAGAGTCTGGGGTCACACCGGTCACTGTCAGTTCCCCCAGGAGGGGCTGCTCCAGGGACTCGGGGCGGGGGGGCTCCTCTTTCCTCTCTGGAGCTGTAAACAAGAAGATCCAGCCAGGTGCTGAACTGGCAGCCTGGGAGACTGGGGCTTGGGGTTTGGACGGGCTGTCACACCTACGGGGGGTGGAGGGTCACTAGTCCATTAATTTGAGTGCTAAACTTCTGGGAAGCCTGACACAGCCAGGGTATGACACACCTTCTGGGCCTCGGGGAGCTGCTGCTTGGGATGGAAGGGGCCCAGCAGTGCGGGGGAGTCTGGCTGCCCCTCAGGCCAGGAGTGGGGCCAGGAAGCTGGAGTCAGCCGTCTTCCTGGGGGACCCCAGCTGGTTTCGGGCTGAAGGCAAGTGTGCAGAGGGCTAAAAAGGGGTCACATGGGGGCTGAGGTGGCTGTTACTCACCAGTGGTGCCATCGGCCGTGAGGGGGCCATACCGCTTCTTATTCGCGATTCCAAACAGAGTGAATCTGTACTTGTGGTCAGGGTCCAGTGAGGAGACAACAAATGAACGCTCAGGCCCTTCCACAGGTACCACCTGGGGCCGTCCATCCTTGTCCCTGTACTGGACCATGAAGGTGTCGAACTGGCCCTCAGGGACAGTCCAGGAGAGGTGCAGTGAGTCTGGGGTAGGGTCTGTCACCCACAGGTTTCCCAGACGGGGTGGAGTCCCTGGACGTGGGTCACTCTGAGGCACTAGGAACAGCGGGTAGAGAGAAGGGAGGGGCTTAGGTCCAAGGAGAACGAGGAAGCCAAATCCCACATGGGAATGCTGTGTGAGGCTGTGCAGGTTGTTCACTGTACAAAAGTGCATTTGCTGAGGGAGTACAAAGGGACTGAAATCCAGCCAGCACTCTGCTTGCTGAGCTGTGTGCCCTGGTGAGGAGTGGTGTCCACTTAAAGGAACGGGTGCCTTCTTCCAAACGGCATGGAAGCACTGCGTGGACTAGTGTGGCTCTGCCTCCAACCACAAACTGGAGCAGCAGGGACCTTCAGAAAGAGGGGAGCCCAGCCAGGCCCTTTCACATCTCCATAGCCAGGGAAATCTTCCCAGTACAACCTCCACTGCTTCCAAGCCTAACTACTAGCTGGCTTCTTCTCCAAGACAGGAGAGCACAATCCTTGAAGTATTTTAATGTGGGACAGCCTCCCTCATCTATGCTGCAGGCCTCTCCTCTTCCTCCTTTGGAACTTTGATCCATGGATGGACTCCCTCACCTGCAGCACTGACCCTTCACTCCCCAGCAGCTGTGCCATCAGCATTTCAACAAGCTACTGTCACACCCCTCCCCACCCCCATTCTGTGTGCATCTCTCTCCAGCCTCCATCTTCCCTCTTTGCTCTCATTCCCAGCCCAGATTCCAGAAAGTGATGTCTACACTGATTGTAGCCACGTCCTCACCTCCACCACCCTCACGATCCAGCTTCACCCCTCCACCAGGCAGTAGCTCTCACAGAGGCCAGTGGTGGCCTTGCCAATGCTAAATCCTGTGGACACTCCGTAGCCCTTGATTCACTGTTCTGGAATCTGACAAGTCCAACCACGCCCTCCTTCCTGGAGCCCAGGACAGCACCCTCCCTGGTTCTGCGCCTCCCTGCAAGTCACTCCTCAAGCTACCCTGTGGGCCCTTCTTCCTCCGCCTCCGCTGTGAGTATAGACTGTCCCCGGGGTTCCAGTGGCCCTGTCTCTTCCCCAACCCCACACTGCTACTCTGGCGCCTCAATTCTCCTGACCTATAAAGTAGGTATGCCTCCCAGGTGTGCTTTATGGAGTGCGATGATCCACTTTGAACATCTTGATCACAATCAACTCTCAATAAATGCACAAAAGGTATTTATGTAAGTGTCCCTTAGATGTTGATCTAAGTTTATCTAAGGCATTATTCCCCACCTCTGCTGCTCCCTGCCTCAGGGAATGGGACTGTCTCATCCAGAACCCTGGGGGCTGCCTGGTACGCCTTGCTTTCCGCCTCCCACATCCAGCCCCACTGCCACCATCCCAACTGACCCATCGTCTTTTTTGTTGTTGTTGTTGTTGAGACAGGGTGTTGCTCTGTGCAGAGTGTGGATAGCACCCAGGCTGGAGTACAGTAGCACAATCATGGCTCACTGCAGCCTCAGTCTCCTGGGCTCAAGCGATCCTCCCACCTCAGTCTCTCAAGGAGCTGGGACTACAGGCACGCACCACCACACCTGGCTAATATATTTTGTCGTAGTAGAGATGGGGGGTCTCACTATGTTGCCAGGTTGGTCTCAAACTCCTAGCCTCAAGCTATCCTCCTGCCTTGACCTCCCAAGGTGCTGGGATTATAGGCAGGATCAACCCTGCCAGCCCTTACCAGCTCTTAACTCACTTCTCCAGCTAGTCTCAGCAGCCACCGTGCTATTTGCAAGATAAATATCTAGTTACGTCACTCTCCCACTTTACCCTCAGAGGCCCTCTAGGGGCCTTCAAATGAGGCCCAAGCCCCTCAGTACAGCATAGGAAGCCCTGAGACCAGGCCCTTTGGCACCCCCACATGCCCTGTTCTCCAGCCAGAGGAAACTGTGACAGTGATTCTCTTACTGGCCATGCTCTCCCCACCTCGATCATCGTGACTCCCTCAGGCTGCACTGAGCTTCTCAAACACTGTGCCTGCCCCACCACTACTTTCCCTTCAGAATTCAGCTCATGCACCACTGCCTCCAGGAAGCCTTCCTGGAGCTCCCTCCCAAAGCAGGTTCCCAAAGCACTGAGGAAACCTCCTTCAGGGCAGTACAGAGGGCAGGGTGTTGCTGCTGTCACTCACAGATCTTGGCTTCAGTCACCAGGGGACCATGCCTCTTCTTGCCAACGAACCCATACAGGACAAATTTGTACTTGCGGCCAGGATCCAGGGAGGTGATGACGGCTGAGCGCTGGGGCCCCTCCACGGGCACCACCTGGGGCTGCCCGTCCCTGTCTTTGTACTGGATCACGAAGGAGTCAAACTCGCCCTCGGGGACTGTCCAGCGCAAGAGCAAGGAGTCGGAGGTCCTGTCTGTCACCGTCAGCTCACCCAGGCGTGGTGGGCCTGAGGACTTCCCAGGCTTCTCCTCATCCTTGTCTGGAGTTTGGGAGGCAAAAGCAAAGCATAGTGGACTCAACTGTTCTCTTTTCTGTGTCTCCTTCCCTCTCCCCTGCCCACCTCACTCCATCCTTGATAGCTCCCTCCCTGGAAGACGCTATCTCCCCACTCCTCAGTGACCAGCTCTCCTGGAAGACAGGCATTTCCCTCTCAATCTCTGCTCCTTCCCTTGTGACAGTTTATCCATTCCTCACAGGGTCTTGATCCCTCTGCACCCCAAGATCTTTGGGGGGGTTTCAGGTCCCCTCTGGGTTCTGTAGGAGAGTTTCAAGCCTCCCCACTGCAGCTTCAGAGCATTCTGAAGGCTCCTCTGCCCACCTGCGCTGCTTTCTCTCTTACCACCCTCTCTGAGCTTGACCTGGAGCTGGGGGATGAGTCAGCCACCCTGGTCCCACAGAGAGGAACAAAGAGGGGGTGTGAAAGCCAGGTACTCCAGGACCTGTCTTTCGCTGGTCCTGCAAACCTCATCCATGTCTGAAGTCCTGATGGCTGTGGAGCCCTCTGCCCCAAGGAGCCTTCACCCCCAGCAGAAACTGGCTGATGGGACCACGGACTGCTGTCCACTGCAAACCAGGCTCTCAGGGATGAGGTGTTGGGAGCTAAGAGTCAGTGTCCAGAGGCCTTACCATGCCCACCCTGAAAGATCTACAGGGCAGGGCAGGGCAGAGGAGCAACCGAAGTGTAGGGGCAGGGGAAAGGGCAAGGAAAGCTGCAGGTGGAGGGCCAGGGACCTTCAGCCTCTCTTCTGGAATCTCTGTCCCACTCTTGGCCTTTTTATCTCTGCCTCTTTCCCCTCTCCCCACCTATCCTCATCATTGTTCTGAGATCCTCCTCGATCCATCTTCCTGCTGAACCTGCAATTCCTTTTCTCTCCTTTTCTCCTCTATCCAGCCCCAAACACCAGCTCTGCCCTTCACTGGCCCCTCAATATCCATCCTACCTCTGAAGTCCCAATAGCCCCAGTTCCTCCCCCAATCTCAGGATATTGATCTGAGCAGAGTCAAATATGTACCCATAATGCCTTGGTAGATGACAGGGTCAGAGGGCTTGCCCCCAGGAGGGACCCCACGAAGTGACAGCTCGTACGGGGCTCCAGGAGCGGGTGGAGGCACCAGAGCCTGGCGGACGTCCCCTGGCAGCACTTCCTCATGTGCCCCCGGCCCCTCGGGCACCCGCAGGCGCAGTTGGAAGTGGGCAAAGGTGTCGGGCTGGGCGGTCCAGACCACACGGAGGCGCCCTGTCTCATCTCTGCCCAGCACCCTCAACTCTCCCAGCTCCTGGGGGCGCTGCTGCAAGAGAGGAGCCTGGGCCCCTTGGGTCGTTGAGGGGCCTGAGGGAGGAGGCTCATCGGTAGTCCCCAAGAGGCCCGAGGGTGAGGACCCTGGGAAGGGGCAGGGTGAGAAAAAGAGGAGAGTCCAGTATGAGAATTAGAAAGGAATCCCCAGTCCCCAGGTTCTGCCCTCTAGCCTTTAAGAGCCGTGGGGCCCTACCCTCTTCTACTTCTGGTTCCATCACCTGGGCCACTCCCTCCTCCCAAAGGTCAGCCAGTCCTCCAAACACCCCCATCTACCACATTCCTGAGCAGCTGGGCCTGCGCTTCAGGCAGGTGATAAATAAAATAAAGCCTGCTGTCCCTCACCCCACAAGGCTTCCATGACCTCCAGCCCCTGGAGACTTCCATGTCCCTCCCCACATACATCCCCCCCACTGGGTGGTGGTCAGGTGGCTTCCATTAGTGCTGCAGTGAGAAGCCTGGAAGAAAGACAGTGGTGTTAGAGAGGGAGGATGCAAGAGGAGAGTGGGCAGTGGGAAGAGAAAGAGGGCGTGGGGGTGGACATCCAGGTCAGGTGGCATCTGGGCCCTATGGGGGAAGAAGAGGTCCACCACCCACCCCACAGCAGCCACAGGGTGCCCTTTCCCCAAGCCCAGACATCGTTCCTGTGGGAGAGACCAGCATAAAGTGAGCCAGAGGGTCTGAAAAGCCAGATCAAGAAGCAGTGGTTTCACCTCCCCGACATACAGTTGCTGCCTGATGGCACCCAGGCCACCCCCACGCAGTTCTGATGTTTCCCTTCAAGGTCAAGGCCCAATTGTGGAAAACAGTAACCACTGACCACAGTCTTGAGCCACTCTCACCACAGTGAGTCAGAACGGGAATCACTGTTTTCAATTCCCAGCCCACTCAAACTGCTCCAGTGAACCTTTGCAGGCGCCCCAACCACATCCCCCTCTATTGCCTAAAATAGCAATCCTGGAAGTGTCCCAGGAACCCCAAAGAAGGGGCTGCCTTGACCTTAGGCATCCACAGGATGGATGCCAGGACCCTGGGGGTGGGGACGTCTTCTAGGGACACTAGACTCGTGCTTTGTCCTGGGGCCCCCTGGAGCCTCGGCCAGGTAGCGCCCGAAGGTAGAAGGGTGCCAGTGGCAGCAGGAGGAACTCATGAATGCAGGCTCCAACGGCAGGTGTGGCTGGACAAGGCATGGGGTGTCCCGTGGCCCCAGCCCACGCTACCTGTGGTGGTGATGAAGGCGTAGGACTTGGAGGTCTGCCCCGCCCGCACCCCGTGGACCTCCACGTGGTAGGTGGTGCCGGGCCTGAGATCGGGCAGGCTGACGGTGCGCGTGGTGCCCGGCACGGTCAGCTCACCGCCGGGGCCCTCTGCAGGCGGTTGAGGCCGCCAGCGCAGCACCACGCGCTCGAACTGGCCTCGGAGCCCGTCGAGAGACACGAGAAGCGCGCCGTCGGCGGAACTGCCCAGCACCTCTGGCTTGGGGTGGCGGGGCGCAGCCACCCGGTCGACACCTTCAGGCGAGAGGCCGTAGATTCCCTGGTTGGAGTCCCGTTTCCTGGTGCCGGGGTCAGGGCTGGCGGTGGGGCGGGGGTGGCGGGTCAGGGGTGCGGGGGAGCCGGCGGGGGCGGCGGCCAACAGACGCCGCTGCAAGTATTCATGGATGTGGCGCGCCACCGACGTGTAAGTCTGGTTGGCCCGCAGTGGGTAGCCGTGAACCCGCAGGTGGCGCTCCAGGTCCTGCACCGTGCCGCGGAAACGGCTCAGCTCGGCCGTCAGGTTGCCCCAAGGCCGCCGTGGGGGCTGGGACAGGCTTGGCCTGGGCGAGGACTCCTCCTCCCCTTCCTCTGCGGGCCTCGAGGGCCGAGGGGGCCGTGGGGGCCGCGGGGCTGGGGCTGGCCGGGGCCGGGGCTTGGGGGGCGGGGCTGGGGGGCGCACCTCCGGGTAACTGTAGTGGCCTGGTGCTGCCAGGGGCGAAAAAGGGGAGGAGAACAGGTCAGTGGCAGCTCCCTCCGGCACTCCTCCCCGGCAGCCCCTCCCTCGATCCCTCCCACCAGAGCCAGAGGCCTCTTCCCTGTGCCCCAGCCCCACCTGGAAAGAGAACGGAGGGAAATCGGTCAGTGTCCCGGAGCCCCCCCCATTCCCCTCCAAGCCCACTACTGTTGGTGCCCTAGAAAGAAGAGAGAAGCCCGTGGGTGGGGCCCGGTAGCTGAAGGAGAGAAAGGGGAGTCCGGGAAGAGAACGTGAGCTACAGCGAGGTGGGTGTCCCCCTGTCACAGGAAAAGAAAAATATCCAGGTATCTGTTAAGAAACCTCGAGGTTTAGTGGAAAATCACTGCTGTGAGACCCACCTCCCAGCAATTCCAATCCTAAAGTCAACAGGACTGATGATCTCTAATCTGCCTAATTCCAGTCCCACAAGATCTATCAGCAAAAGGCCTGTAACTAACTAAATTTAAATAAGAACCTCCCTTAACTGACTGGATCAGGCAGCATCTCCTATTCACTTCTCTCCCTGGGGCGGTTCCTTTCACAGGCTAACCTGCAACCTTCTTACAGGACTCCAGGCATCTGAGGGCTCTGTCTCTCCAGTGGCCTCAGGACAGAGCAAGGCCCCCAGCAGGTGCCTCGAGACTGCTACACACCTGCCAGATGCATTCAGAGGAGCCTGTGAGCCCTGAGCCTGGGCTCCTGAGGAGGAGGATCCAAGGCTGGGAAACCAGGGCCCTTCCCTAATCTCTGGCCAGCCATACCTGTGTTGGCCCTGACGGAAGCTGGGTAGCTGACTGCCCGGCCCCGCTCCGCTGTGACAGTCACCACATATTCCACGCCTGGCATCAGGTCAGTCAGCAGCGTCCCGTCTGCTTCAGGGGGCACTTCCAGCCGCACCCTCTGGTTGCCGGCACTGACGTAGGACACCACAAATCGGTCTACCTCGGCCTGGGGACGCAGCCAGCCAAGCTCCAGTGTTGTCGGCGTCACAGCCACCACTCGGAGGTCCTGGGGCCCATCGATCACTAGCCAGGTTAAAGAGAAGGAGGGCTCAGGCGGGTGTCTGGTTCTTCAGTCATCATCTTTCCTTCCAAGAGCCTAGCCCCCATCCAGTCCCTTCCCTCTGCCCTCCCAGGGGGCAGATTCCCTCTCCAGTCAAGATCTCCACTCAGGACACCCCTCCCCACAGCCCCAGCGCTCACTGGTGGTGATGGTCTTGGAGGCAGGAGGGCCCCAGCTGGTCCCTCGAAGGGCTCGGACAGTGACCTGGTACTCCTGTCCAGGGGCCAGTCCTCTCTGGTCATAGGCTGAGGCAGAGCTTGGAACCCGTGCTGTGAATGGGGGGCTCGCCCCCTCTGTCTGTGAGAGACAGCACCAGGTGGCTTAGGGGCTGGCACTCTCGCCTCTGCTGCTCAATCCCCCTTATCTCTTCTTTCTCCAGTTCTCAGTGTCAACATGGGACTGTGTGGAACTTGACCCTGTACAAGCTGGGGAGCAAACATGCCGAGTGCGCTAACTCCTTGTGAGCCACTGTTCTAGGTGATGTACATACATGAACTCACTTACAACCCTACAAAACAGGTCCTATTAGTCCCATTTTACAGATAAGGAAACTGAGACACAGAAGGACAAGTATCTTGCCAAGGTCACCAACACCAAGAAAACGGCAAGGATTTAGGCCCTGGCAGTGTGATCCCAGAGACCCCTCTCGTGGGCACCCCCTGCTCATCTGCCAGAGTCCCCTCTCATGGGCACCACGTGTTCATCTGCCAGAATTCCACCCAACATGCACTAGGACTCTCCCTCCGGCTTTGCCCTGGCAACTCTGACTACCTGGGCATGAGAGGCTTCTCCTAAGCTCAGTCCTGTCAGAACAAATGCAGTCGATCAAGGATGCCCTTCAAGCTGCACTTTCTCCTTAAGGGGGCTGCCTCACCCTCTGAACCTGCCGGCAGATGCCTGCTCATGGCTATGTAATAGGAGTGGGACTCACATCACCACCTTTCCCTTGAGGGACTTTTCTTGTCTCTTCACCCGGGTTGTAGGCTCCTCAAAACAAGACCCACCCGCTCAAAGTTCCACAAATATGTTTCCTGATTGTTGATTTTGTACCTGGCATCATGCTGGGCATTGGAGACACAAAAATAAAATATATGGTCCCTGTCCTCAGGTAGCTCAGACTCTAGTAGCTAAACGTATGGCCACATCTTGACTATATGAAATACTAAAACAATCTCTATGCTTAGGAAATGCTTGTGAGAAAACAACACTCCTACAAGGGTACATTTAAGGAATTATGATTATGTGTGGTGGCCCCAAAGGAAATCTACTGGACCCTGCTCCAGGCAGGGTCTCCTGGAGTGCCCACCGCTGGGAAACAGGAGGAACTGGACATCTGTGAGCATTCTAACAGCCCCACATTTTGCCGTGCTGTCCAGCTAGGACAGCCGCTAAGGACGCTCTGTTCTGCCTAGCTATGTTGGCCGTGATGGGGACACCTCCATTCAGCCAAGTAGGATTGGAAATTTCAAAAGGTACTCTCCTAAACCAAGAGAGCTGTGGGGAAATCAACATAGTAAATACCAAAGTATAAAACCAGATGAGAAGGCCACGTAGAGATTTCTGGGTTGAGGATGAAGTAAAGCTTTGTCAGTTTTCTGGGCTGAAAAGGTTTCCTGGGCACACAGGACCTCCAGCCCTCTCCTATTCATCCTGCCCTAGAATACCCCAGCTAGGAAGCCTTGGGTTGGCCTCAACTCAAGACCCATGAAATCCTTACCGTTCCCAGAATTTATTTGTTCATTTTCTCTCTGTGTGTGTGTCTCTTTCTCTTTATCCACACCCACCCCATCCCTGCCGCTGCAACACACACACACCTTGGATGCTCCCTGATGATATCTGGTTCTTTCAGTGAGGCAAGCCTATCCCCAGAGTTCTTCTCTCACAAGAGCAACATATATATATATCTCCTTTAGATACTTCTTGGTTCCTCCTGAGATCCATCTGGGAACAGTCCCCTAAAAGCCCATCAACCTAACCCATGTCTCCCACATCTCCTAGCACCATCTTGCTGGTCTGAAGCAGGCTTTCTTTTTTCTTTTCTTTTTTCTTTTTTCTTTTCTTTTTTTTTTTTTTTGACAGGGAGTTTCACTCCTGTTGGCCAGCCTGGGGTGCAATGGTGTGATCTCAGCTCATTGCGAGTTCTGCCTCCCGGGTTCAAGCGATTCTCTTGCCTCAGCCTCCCGAGTAGTGGGATTACAGGCATGCACCACCACATCTAGCTAATTTTGTATTTTTAGTAGAGATGGGGTTTCTCCATGTTGGTCAGGCTGGTCTCGAACTCCTGACCTCAGGCAATCCACCCACCTTGGCCTCCCAAAGTGCTGGGATTATAGGCATGAGTCACCACACCTGGCCCTGAAGCAGCATCAAACAGATGCTGGCAGCTGGCTCTGCCCCTTGGTGAAGCTTGGATGCCTCACTGATTTTTTTTTTTTTTTTTTTTGAGATGGAGTTTCGCTCTTGTTGCCCAGACTGGAGTGCAATGGCGCGAGCTCAGCTCACTGCAACCTCTGCCTCCCAGATTCAAGGGATTCTCTTGCCTCAGCCTCCCAAGTAGCTGGATTACAGGCATGTACCACCATGCCCGGCTAATTTTGTATTTTTAGTAGAGATGGGGTTTCATTGTGTTGGTCAGGCTGTTCTCAAACTCTTGACCTCAGGTGATCCACCCACCTTGGCCTCCCAAAGTGCTGGGATTACAGGCATGAGCCACTGCACCTGGCCTGCTTCACTGATTTTGTTCTTGGGACGTCTTAGACCTTATCCCAATATTAACCTCGTGGCTCCAGATGAAGAACTCTACCTTGGCTGGTCCTTGGAGCTTATCTCACCCTCATCGCTGTTTTTAGACTAGACCCAAGCAAAAACTTCTCTGAGGCTGCAAGGTTTTGAGTCCCAGTGAACGCTCAGCCTAGCCTTGGTTTCCAGGCTGCAGGACACACCCAGACAAGGAATATCTGAACCTTTCTCTCATTCAGGAACTCATCTCCCTCGGTTTCCCCATGCTTTCTCTCACATTCATAGTGGGGCTAGCACTTTGCGAAATAGCAACATTCCTTCACTTAGTGGGCCTCAGGCTGGAGGGGCATCAGAATCACCTGGAGGGCTTGTTGCAATACAGATTACTGGGCTCTGTGCCCAGACTTTCTGACTCAGTAGATCTGGGGAGGGGAGTCTGACAATCTGCCTGCCTAACATACTCCCAGGTGATGCTGATGCTGCAGGTCCAGGGAACCCACTTTGAGAACCACTGAGTCACAGTAACAATGCCACATATGCAGGGAGAGGAGAAACCTCCTCCTTCTGCATTCTGAAAAATAATTTCAATAACTAGGTGTGTCCCTTGATCTGGAATAGCAGAGTTTGGGCTTTGAGAGAGAAGTACTTCTGGGAAGAGGGAAGGGAAGAGGTAGAGATAGGCTTCTAGGATGACAGCAGCAGCCAGAGGACAGACAACTACTGAATATACTCTGTGCCCACAGAAATGGACAGAGGGTAGCTGGGCGTTGTGGCAGGTGTCTGTAATCCCAGCTACTCAGGAGGCTGAGGCAGGAGAATCGTTTGAACCTGGGAAGCGGAGGCTGCAGTGAGCCGAGATTGCTCCACAGCACTCCAGCCTGAGCAATAAGAGCGAAACTCCATCTCAAAAAAAGAAAAGAAAAGAAAAGAAATAGACAGATGGCACTTGCCAAGGCAGAAGGTACGATACCAGGGGCCAGCTACAGAGAGCAGAAAGCATGGTCTGAGGGCCGGTAGCCCAGGCCCAAGAGGAGTGTCTGGGGACCAATTTTACAGGAGTGCCTTCTACACCCAGGCTCAGAGAAGACCCAGAATGTGACAGACGCCCATACCGAGAGCAGAATGGATGAACTAAGAACATGGCCGAGCCTGGCACAGGCCAACTTGGCACCGCCACCCTGGCTCTGAGTGAGGGAGAAAGCCTAGGGCTTCAACTGGAAAGCGGCACCCTTGACAACATCAAGGATGGGTTTGTGTTTATTTACTCAGAGCAGGAGACAACTGCTGCCCTAAAAGCTCCTCTTATCTCAAGTGTTTATTTTAATTCTTCTTTCCCTGAAGTTTCTTAGGAAACTTCCTTTTCAAAGTCCCACCCTTTCAAGATTAGAGCTATGTAAATAATATACACAGAGAAGAGAGTGGGAGAAACACTTGAACATGTTAGCAGTGCTTGTTTTAGTGAGGAGCAGCCAGGAATTGTTTTTCTTTTCTCTAGTTGCCAAATTCTTGTCTCGTGATTAAAGTATTTTTATAATAACAACAACAAAAAAAAGATGTTTAAACAGAAGAAAAAATTCAAGCTATCTTGGTTGCGCCACAAACTTGAGATTTCTGCTTCCGCTTTGGCTGGAGAGTGAGGACAGGCAGAACGTGGTAGGGGGCTGGCCCGAGGAGCATAATGACAAGACAAAGCAAAGTGGAGTGAGGATGACAGTTCCTCTGAGCTGTCCCCTTCTGTCCTAGTGCCTTCTGAGGCCTTAGGCCCCGGGAGTTGTTTATTTTTACAGAGTCCGGGCTAAGCTGATGAAGATGAGGGTGACATGGCCCACACCCCATGGCATTTGTGGGATGATGCAGGAAAACATGAGTTGGATGGTAAAAATGTCAGAAGATTTGGAGCTAGGGAAATGACCATATCTTAAAAGCCCAATCTGCATAAAGAGAGGTCCCAAATGAGTGACTACAAGGCTTTGTCCTTAGGGTATTCCCTCTAATGTTTTAAGAGCAAGTTGGATGGCCGGGCGTGGTGGCTCATGCCTGTAATCCCAGCACTTTGGGAGGCTGAGGCGGGCAGATCACTTGAGCCCGGGAGTTCAGGACCAGCCTGGGCATGCAACATGGAGAAACCCTGTCTCTACTAAAAATACAAACATTAGTAAGCTAAGGTGGTGCACACATGTAGTCCCAGCTACTTGGGAGGCTGAGGTAAGAGGATGACCTAAGCCTGGGATGCAGAGGTTGCAGTGAGCTGAGATGGCACCACTGCACTCGAGCCTGGGCCACAGAGCGAGACTCTGTCTCAAGGAAAAAAAAAAAAAAAAAAAGAGCAAGTTGGAGGGAGACAGAGAAAAAACTGGTTTGCATGTGCTGATGACAAGGAGGTGGGAGATGAAGTTCACAGACTCAAAATTGTTGCAACAGCCTAGACAGCTTGGCCCAAACCAAAAAAGATAACATTGAACAGGGCCAAATGCAAAGGCCTATATTTAGGTGAAAAAAAAGAAGTGTATATAGTTGAATGTTGTCTTCTTTCCTTCCATCTTTTTTCCCTGCTTTTTCTAAGTTTTTTCTAAGTTTTCTGCACTGGGCCTGTATTACTTTTATAATTAAAAGTTACTTTAAAAACCAAATATGACCAAAACAGCTACCCGCTTGTGTGACTACAAGTTAATATATGCCAACTCTGAGAAAAGTGTCCGTAAATCCAGAGTAAGCCAGTGGGCCCCTCTCTGCCCCCACATTTTGGGGGCACATGAAAAAAGCAAGAGTCACAGGAAGGTCAAGTATTCAGAGAACAAAGACTTAGGGAAAAGGGGTGAAGAAACTGGGAGGTTTTGCCTGAGGAATGGAGACACCAGGCTGGTGTCTGCAAATACCTGAAGGCCTGTGGTGTAGGACACAGGGAAAGCAAAAAACATTCCAGCTGCTGATGACTACCCAGCTAGGGCCAACGGACAGGTGCTAGAATGGGGGCAGACGGATTCCGCAACAACCACAACAACTAAGAGTGATGACCAACAATGGACTGGGCAGCCTCAGGAAGTATCGAGCTCTCTGTTACCAAGTGTTCCAACTGTGTGGAACCAATGCTTGCTGGAGATGCTGCAGAGGCCTCAGTGCCCAGTGTCAAGCAGGCTGAGAAAGCCTTTACAGCAGCTTCAGGAACCCAGCCATCTGGACTCAACCAACGATTACCTGGAACTTCCTCCAGGAGGTGAGCCCTGCCCGCCCCCCACCCCGCCCATCCTGCTCACTCAGTCCCCTCCTGGAGCTTGGCATCTTTCTCACCGTGGGGATGAATTGAATTTCATAGGCATCCACAGGGCCAGGAGCCGGGGTCCACTCTGTCCGAACTGTTGTCTCCTCCAAGAGATGCATCCTCATGCCCTCAATGGCTGGCACCTCTGCCCAAGAGAATGGGGTAGGAAAAGCTGGTTAGCACAAGGCAACCACCCCCACCCACAGCCCCTTTTACTCAGGGACATCCAAGAGGCCCATCCCAACTCCCACTCCTCTCTGCTAGTGGAGAATAGCTGACAGAGGGCTGAACGGGGCTTGGCCGTCTTCACCTTCTCTTCATCAGGAGCACAGAATCTCCCTAAATCCAACTAAATGGGCCCCAACCTGCTCCTCAGAGATCTGAAGGCCAGTCCTGCCCACTGGTGAGCCCCGCCCCTGTGGTTCTGCTGCCCCTGGTGGACACTGGCTCCTCGGAATGACATGCCCTCCCTCCACTCTTCCTCAGGCTCAGATCTTCCCCATGGCTTCTGTTCACAGAATCACAGTCCCAGAGCACACTGGGGAAGGCTCACCTTCCCCGCAGTCTTCGCCAGCATACCCATCTTTGCAGATACAGCTGCCATCGTGACACTCTCCTCGGCCACGGCAGTCCCCTGGGCATGTCTGGATGGCACAGTCAGGGCCTCGGAAGCCCTCTACACACACACACTGGCCTGCCTGGCACAGTTCCCGGGGCCCGCAGCCTCCAGGGCAGGCGCTGGCTGGAGGCTCTTCCTGCCCGCAGTCCTCACCGCCATAGCCCACGTGGCACATGCACACTCCCTGCACACAGCGCCCACGTCCCCGGCAGTCAGCTGGGCACATGCGGGTGGCACAGGTGGGGCCAGTGTAGCCTGGGTCGCACAGGCAGCGCCCCTCCTCACAGCGGCCCCGCCCATGGCAGTTGGAGGGGCAGGTGCGGATGCTGCAGTCGTCACCCACGTAGGCTTCCCAACAGATGCACACACCGTCCTGGCACACACCGTGCTGGTTGCAGTCATTCGGGCACCGCCTCACACTGCAATCCTCACCAGAGTAGCCGTCCTCGCACACACAGCGCCCATCTATGCACTGGCCGCGGCCTCGGCAGCCCCCGGGGCAGCTGCGCGTGCTGCAGTCTTCCCCTGAGTAGCCTGCGTCACACACGCACACGCCATCCTCGCAACTGCCGTGCCCACGGCAGTCCCCGGGACAGCGACGGCTCCCACAGTCCTCACCGGTGAAGCCCGGGTTACACACGCAGCGGCCATCCACGCAGCGCCCGCGCCCGCGACAGTCGCCAGGACAGGCGCGCGTGCCACAGTCCCGGCCTGTGTAGCCTGGCCAACACACGCAGCGGCCACTCTCACAGCGGCCCCGGCCACGACAGTCTCCAGGACAGCTGCGCACACCGCAGTCCTCGCCGCTGTAGCCCACGTTGCAAACACATACGCCGTTCTCGCAGCGCCCGCGACCTCTACAGTCGCGTGGGCAGGCGCGCGAGCCGCAGTCGAGTCCAGTGTACCCTGGCCAGCACACGCAGCGGCCGTCCTCACAGCGGCCCCTTTGGTTGCAGTCGCCAGGGCAGCTGCGCACGCCGCAATCGTCCCCGCTGTAGCCCGTGTCGCAAATGCATTCGCCGTCCTCGCAGCGCCCGCGGCCCCGGCAGTCCCTCGGACATGTCCGCGTGCTGCAGTCCTCGCCTGTGTACCCGGGCCAGCACACGCAGCGGCCGTCCACGCAGCGCCCGCCCTCACCACAGTCCCAGCGGCAGCTCCGCGTACCACAGTCCTCGCCAGTGTAGCCGGGGTCACACACGCAGCGCCCGTCCTCGCAGCGTCCCCTCTGGCTGCAGCCCCGAGGGCAGCTCCTCACCCCACAGTCCTCGCCAGTGTAGCCAGGGTTGCACACGCAGCGCCCATTCTCACAGCGCCCCCTCTGACTGCAACCGCGAGGGCAGCTCCTCATGCCACAGTCCTCACCAGTGTAGCCTGGATCACACACGCAGCGCCCATCCTCACATCGTCCCCTCTGGCTGCAACCCCGAGGGCAGGAGCGCTGGCTGCAGTCGGGGCCTGAGAAACCTGCCCGGCACACGCACACGCCCTGCACGCAGCGCCCACGGCCTTGGCAGTCCCCGGGACAGGATGGCCAGCCACAGCTGGGGCCAGTGTAGCCGGGAAAGCACACGCAACGACCGCGGACACAGCGACCCTGATCATTGCAGTCATCTGGGCAGGACCCCGAGGTTGAGGGTGGGGAGGTGGGAGGAATCTCAGCATCTGTGGGGTCTGAGCAGGTGGGCCCACCCCAGCCTGGCTCACAGGAACAGGTGCAGCGGCTCAGATCAAACACACCATGGAGACTGCAGAGGGTCCGCACATCTGTCTGACCTGGAGTATGAGGGAGAGGCAGGTCTCAGTCTCTCTCCTGGGAGAGAGGCTGAACCTATATAGTGCTCCTATGTGCAGGTCCCCTAGCCAGGCCAGCCTCATCTCATGAGGCCATGTCTGCTTCCAGTTGCTAATACGTGTAACGTATGCAGCCTCTCAGGGCCCTCGCATATGCTTTAGTTGACATGTAGTCCAGCTCTGCTCTCCAAGTTGTGTTCTGGGCTGCATCCACACCCCTAAGGGTGCGGCAGGAGTGCCTTCTTCTAATTCATACGGACCTTTATGGACTAGCAATGCCCACCCCACCCTAACACACCTCTCCACCCTCTTCTGTGATGACCTGCTCACCTGTGCCAGCCTGGGCAGCAGTAGGACAACATCCCCCAGTGCACTGTTCCTTGAGCCCCTTCACCAACTCCTCCAGGATCTCTAGCCGGACCCTCAGGGCCTGCACCTCTGAAGCAGGGACTGGGGGCTCAGTGCCTGGGGGACAACCACAGCCAGTGGAAGGGGGCAGGTTAATGCGGTGGGTGAATACCACCTGCTTCTCCCCTCCTTCCACTGTGTGCTCATAAAGCTGAGAAGAGGGCCTTCCCCCTCCTGCCCCCACCGTGCGGCCCCCTGGCTGGGGAGGGGGCCGGGGGGCTGGCAGTGTCACATTGGACCGCGAAGAGAAGGGGCCTGCTCTGGCTGTGCCCAGTAGCACCAGGAGAGCCAGGCTGGAGGTTAGAGCATACTGGGCTGGCATCATTCAGGAGGCTGCAGGGAGAAAGGGCAGGTATGAGAGCAGCTTCAAAAAGAAGGAGACAAAATGAATCCTCCAGCACATACCCACAGTCCCACCACCCACAAGTAATCTACCCAACTCACATGCATGTAAAAATTCACATTCAGCCCAACCCTAAAGGATACCCTCCCTGGGCAAGTCTGTTCTCTACCTCTCTGATATCATTTAGTTACCCTGCTCCTCACCCCCTTTTCTACTGTGTTCCCCTACACTGGTTTTTTGTTGTTGTTGTTTGTTGTTTTTTTGTTTGTTTTGTTTTGTTTTTGAGATGGAGTTTCACTCTTGTGCCCAGGCTGGAGTGCAATGGTGCAATCTCAGCTCACCGCAACCTCCGCCTCCCAGGTCTGAGTGATTCTCCTGCCTCAGCCTCCTGAGTAGCTGGGATTACAGAGATGCCCCACCATGTCCGGCTAATTTTGTACTTTTAGTAGAGAGGGGGTTTCTTCATGTTGGTCAGGTTGGTCTCGAACTCCTAACCTCAGGTGATCTGCTCACCTCAGCCTCCCAAAGTGCTGGGATTACAGGCATGAGCCACCGTGCCTGGCCCTATACTGGTCTTTTGTTTTTCCCACAAGCACTACAAGCTCTCACCACTCCAAGGGCCTTTGCATCGTGTGTTCCCTATGTCTGGGATGCTCTTCACTCTGCTCTTAAAGTCTGGCTCCATCTTCAAATCTTAACTCCCAATTAGGACATTCTTCCATTACTCTCTATCACAATATCCTGTTCCTGCTCTTCATGGCATTTACTGCTGCCTGAGTTATCTGTTTACTTATTTATTACCTTTCTCTCAATACTAGAATGGGAGCTCCATGAGAACAAGGACCTCATCTATCCCAGAACTGCTGTATACTTGTGTCTGGCACATAAATGTTCTGACACATTAATGTTGAATGAATTAGCGGATGAGTACCTAGGGCCAATCCTTCCCCAAACACCTGGATCCCAGCTCCTACTGTCTTCTAAGAAACCTTAAAATGTAGATTATCTTCTCTCTCTCTCACTTTTTTTTTTTTTTTTTTTTTTTTTAGACAGAATCTTACTCTGTTGCCTAGGCTGGAATGCAGTGGTGTGATCTTGGCTCACTGCAACCTCTGCCTCCTAGCTCAAGTGATTTTCCTGCCTCGGCCTCCCAAGTAGCTGGGATTATAGGTGCCTGCCACCATGCCCCACTAATTTTTGTATTTTTAGTAGAAATGAGGTTTCATTATGTGGGCAGGCTGGTCTCAAACTCACGACCACAAGTGATCTGCCCGCCTCGACATCCCAAAGTGCTGGGATTACAGGCATAAGCCACCACGTGACCTCGTTCTCTTTTTAATATTGAGACAGGATCTTGCTCAACCCCCCTGGTTAAGGCTGGACTTGAACTCCTGGGCTCAAGCATCCTCCCACCTCAGCCTCCCAGGTAGCTGGGATTAAAAGCATGAGCCACCACGCCTGACTTCTCTCTCTTTTTTATTCAACTCCTCACTCTCAACTGGATCCTTGCTCAAATATCTCTGATTGAAAACAAAACAAACAAACCAAAAAAACCCTCTTCCTCAGGACTTACATGATCAAATATCAAGACTTATTTTAAAGGTGCAAGGACAGACAGATGAAACAGAATAGGGCCCAGAAACAGGCCCACACATATGTGGTCACCTAATTAATGGCAAAAGTGCCCCTGCAGTTAAGAGGAGAAAGGATGGTCTTTTTAGTTACTGGTGCTGGATCAATCCAATACCCCTAAGTAAAAAAAAAAAAAAAAAAAAAAAAAAAAAAACCAAAAAAAAAAACAGTCATTCTCTACCTTATGTCTGATATACCGAAATAATTTGAGATGAACCCAAGACCTAAATATGAAAAGTAAGGCAATATCTTTCATAGCAATATCTTACAGAAGAAAGAATTTCTGACCTTGGAGTAAGCAAGATTTCTTTCTTTTTTTTTTTTAAGACTGAGTCTCGCTCTGTTGCCCAGAGTAGAGTGCACTGGTGCTATCTCAGCTCGCTGCAACCTCTGTCTCCCAGGTTTAAGTGATTCTCCTACCTCAGACTCCTTAGTAGCGGGGATTACAGGCATCTGCCCCCACACCCGGCTATTTTTTGTATTTTTAGTAGAGACGGGGTTTCACCATGTTGGCCCAGCTGGTCTCAAACTCCTGAACTCAGGCAATCTGCCTGCCTCGGCTTCCCAAGTGCTAGGATTACAGGCTTGAGTCACTGCACCCAGCCGCAAGATTTCTTAAGTAAAACACACACAAAACCTAACCATAGGCCAGGTGCAGTGGCTCATATCTGTAATCCCAGCACTTTGGGAGGCTTAAGTGGGAGGATTGCATGACCCCAGGAGTTGGAGACCAGGCTAGGCAAGACAGTGAGACTCTGTCTCTACAAAAAACAAAAAGAATTCGCTGGGTGTGGTGGTACATCTGTAGTCCCAGCTACTCAGGGGCTGAGGAGGGAGGATCACTTGAGTCTGGGAGGTCGAGGCTATGGTGAGCTGTGAGCATGCCACTGCACTCCAGTCTGGGCAACAGAGCTGACACCCTGTTTCAAAAAATAAAAAACAAAAAGAAGAAAACAAAACAAAACAAAATTTCAGGTCATCAAATTACATCATTAAGAGACTAAGAAAGCGGCTGGGTGCGGTGGTTCACACCTGTAATCCCAGCACTTTGGGAGGCCAAAGCAGGTGGATCACGAGGTCAAGAGTTCGAGACCAGCCTGGCCAACATGGTGAAACTCCATCTCCACTAAAAATCCAAAAATTAGCCAGGTGTGGTAGTGGGCGCCTATAATCCCAGCTACTCAGGAGGCTGAGGAGGAGAATCGCTTGAAACCGGAGGCAGAGGTTGCAGTGAGCTGAGATCATCACACTGCACTCCAGCCTGAGCAGAAGAGTGAAACTCCGTCTCAAAAAACAAACTCTGAAAAACAAAACAACAAGCCAAAATCAGGAAACCCAGTTTTTTTTTTTGTTTTGTTTTTTTGTTCTTTGAGACGGAGTCTCGCTCTGTCGCCCAGGCTGGAGTGCAGTAGCAGGATCTCAGCTCACTGCAAGCTCCGCCTCCCGGGTTTACGCCATTCTCCTGCCTCAGCCTCCCGAGTAGCTGGGACTACAGGCGCCTGCCACCTCGCCCGGCTAGTTTTTTGTATTTTTAGTAGAGACGGGGTTTCACCGTGTTAGCCAGATGGTCTCGATCTCCTGACCTCGTGATCCGCCCGTCTCGGCCTCCCAAAGTGCTGGGATTATAGGCTTGAGCCACCACGCCCGGCCAAAAACCCAGTTTTTTAAATTGGCAAAAGACAATGGGTACTCCAGAAAAGAATACACCCAAAGTGTCAATAAACATTTTATTTGTTTTACCTGGGCTCAAGTGAGTCTCCTGTCTCAGCCACTGGAGTAGCTAGGATTACAGGCATGCACCACATGCCCAGCTCATTTTTGTGGAGATGGAGTCTTGCTCTTTCACCCAGGCTGCAGTGCAGTGGCGCAATCTCGGCTCACTATAAGCTCCACCTGCCAGGTTCAAGCCATTCTCCTGCCTCAGCCTCCTGAGTAGCTGGGACTACAGGCGCCCGCCACCACACCTGGCTCACTTTTTTGTATTTTTAGTAGAGATGAGGTTTCACCATGTTGGCCAGGATGGTCTCTATCTCCTGACCTTGTGATCCACCCGCCTGGGCCTCCCAAAGTTACTGGGATTACAGGAGTGGGCCACCACACCCAGTCTATTTCATTTTAAGATAAACTCTACCTCAGTCACCCAGGCTGGCACACAGTGGCACAATCACAGCTCACTGCAGCCTCAAACTCCTGGGCTCAAGTGATCCTCCTGCCTCAGCCTCCAGAGTAGCTGGAACTACAGATGGGCATCACCATGCGTGGCTCATTTTTAAATTTTTTGTAGAGATGGGATCTTGCTATGTTGCCAAGCCTGGCCTTGAACTCTTGGCCTCAAGCAATCCTCCTGCCTCACCCTCCAGAGTAGCTGGGCTTACAGGTGTGCACCACTGCACCCAGCTCCAAGAAGCATTTTAAAAGATGCACAAAAATCAGTAGTCATCGGGTAAATGTACATTAAAACCACAATGAGATGCCACTAAATATCCTCCAGAATGCTTGTCCCTCTTCAAAGAGGCTGTCGTTGCTCAATATTGGCAAGAATGTGAAGCAACTGGAATTCTCATCTGTTGCAAGTGGGAGCATATATTAGTGCAAACACTGGAAAGTTGTTTAGTAGTATCTGCTAAAACATATAGTCTATAACCCAGATATCTATAACTAAATATCCAATGGGAATGACTGCATAGTTCTTCCAAAAGATGTAGACAATAATGTTCATGAGTTTTATTCCTATATTAGCCAAAACTGAAAGCAACTCAAGTGTCCATTCATAAAGTGGATAAATAAATTGTGCCAGAGTCATACAATGGAATACTATACAGAAAAAAAACAAAAACAAAAAAACACCCTATTGCTACATGCAACACGGGTGAATTTCACATACATAGTGCTGAGCAAAAAATACCACAAACAGAAACGGAACACTCTTATACTCTTATATACCATTCCTGAGCTAAAAAAAAAAAAAAAAAAAAAAAACAAAAAAAAACAAAAACAAAGAAAAGAAAAAGAAAGAAAGAAAAGAAAAAAGAAAACATTCTGAATGACGTCATTTATATGAGGTTCAAAAACAGGCAGAGGCTGGGTGCGGTGGCTCAAGCCTGTAATCCCAGCACTTTGGGCCGAGGCAGGTGGATCACAAAGTCAAGAGATGGAGACCATCCTGGCCAACATGGTGAAACCGTGTCTCTACTGAAAATACAAAAATTAGCTGGGCATGGTGGCATGCACCTGTAGTCCCAGCTACTTGGGAGGCTGAGGCAGAAGAATTGCTTGAATCCCAGAGGCGGAGGTTGCAGTGAACCAAGATCATGCCACTGCACTCCAGCCTGGCAACAAAGCGAGACTCTATCTCAAAAAACAAACAAACAAACGAACAAAAACAGGCAGAGTTAATCTTTACTTTTAGAAGATAGGATAGCATTACTTGTAGGGATTATTGACCGGAAGGAGTCATATTTCTGGAAATATTTTGTATCTTAATCTGGGTGGTTACATAGATGTATACATATTCAGAAATTCATTGAGCTGCACACTTAAGACTTTTGAATTTTGCTGTATAAAAATTGAACCATGGCTGGGTGTGGTGGCTCATGCCTGTAATCCCAGCACTTTGGGAGGCCAAGGTGGGCGGATCACTTGAGGTCAGGGGTTCAAAACCAGCCTGGCGAACATGGTGAAATCCCGTCTCTACTAAAAATACAAAAAAAATTAGCTGGGCATGGTGGCAGGTGCCTGTAATCCCAGCTACTTGGGAGGCTGAGGCAGGAGAATCTCTTGAACCTGGGAGGCAAAGGTTGCAGTGGACTGAGATCGTGCCACTGCACTCCAGCCTGGGCAACAGAGCGAGACTCCATTTCAAAAAAAAATTAAACCTTAAAAAACCTTTCCCCAATCTCACACCCCCTCCAGCCACCACATATTTCTCTCCTCTACTTCATGGCCACAGTTGTCAAGATTTATCTGTATTTGGTGTTTCCATTTCCCTATAGCCCATGCATGCCTCAATCCACTCTACTCCCTCCAACCCACCAAACAGCTCCCTCTAAGGCTTCCCAATGACTTTGGTGCTACAAAATCTAAGAGACATTTGTCTTCATCTTGCTTGACCTTTGACTTCTCTCAAAATCACTGGACACAGTTCACCGCATCTTCTTCTTCTTCTTCTTCTTCTTCTTCTTTTTTTTTTTTTTTTGAGATGGAGTCTCACTTTGTCGCCCAGGCTAGAGTACAGTTACACGATCTCTGCTCACTGCCACCTCTGCCTCCGAGTTCAAGCGATTCTCCTGCCTCAGCCTCCCGAGTAGCTGGGACTACAGGCGCCCGCCACCATGCCTGGCTAATTTTTTATTTTTAGTAGAGATGGGGTTTCACCATGTTGGCCAGGCTGGTCTTGAACTCCTGACTTCAGATGATCTGCCCGCCTCGGCCTCCCAAAGTGCTGGGGTTACAGGCATGAGCCACTGCGCCTGGGCCTTCTCTTTTAAAACATTCTGTATCCATGCTGACCAATATGGTAGCCAGGAGGGATATGAGGCTCTGCAACACTTGAGATGTGACTAGAATGACCAAGTAACTGAATTTTATTCAGTATTTTTAAAAGCTCCCCAGATGATTGTAATGTGCAACAAATTTCTACTAAATTAATAGACCTGCTGCTCTAGTCATCCACGTGGTACCTTCATCCAGATTCATGACTTCAGTTTCCAAACTATACACCAACTTGTAAAACACTCCCGTCATCTTCCTCTCACTCCACAGCAATATATCCACCTGCCTACTTGGCATCTCCACTTGGGCACCTCAAATTCACCATGCCTGTAACTGAATTCATGGTCACTTTCCTGTATCCCATTCCCTCCCAGAATTCCCCATTGAAACTCAGGGCCCCGCCATTCATCCAGCTTTACAAGCCAGAAACCTAACAGCCCATTCAGTGCCTCCATATTTCCTTGTATCTACCTGTATTTTCTCATAAACATCTCTTTAATTCATTTCCTTCTCTCTCACTTACCTTCATTCTAATCCAAACTTCCACCCGCCTCTTGCCTGACAACTGCAACTGCTTCCTGGCTGCATCTTTTTTTTTTTTTTTTTTTTTTGAGGCAGGGTCTCACTCTGTCACCTAGGCTGGAGTGCAGTGGCGCAATCATAGCTCACTGCAGCATTGACCTATGCTCAAGCAATCCTCCCACCTCAGCCTCCTGAGTAGTTGGGACTACAGGTGTGTGCCATCACACTCAGCTAATTTTTAAATTTTTTTTTTTTTTTGGTAGAGACAGGATCTTTCTATGTTGCCCAGGCTGGCCTTGAACTCTTGGGCTCAAGCAATCCTCCCACCCCAGCCTCCCAATGTGCTGGGATTAGAGGTGTGAGCCACTGTGTCCAGCCCTGACTCTTCCCTTTGCTTCCACCCTTGTCCTCTACAGTCTCACAAACGCAATCAGGATGTCCCTCTCCTCAAAATGCTTCAGTGCCTCCCTTCCAAATTCTCTTAGAACACTGACAAACAGCCCTACCATCATGTGTCCCCTGCCCCCACTTCACCTCCCATAACATTTCCCTCCCTCCCTCCATTCCAGCCCCACTGACCTTCAAGTCCCTCACATTCTCTGTGCCCATCCCCAACCCCAGACCTTTGTATACGCTGTTCCATCCGTGTGGAACACTGTTCCCTTCTCTCTTGGCCTTCTCATCCTTCAGGTCTCAGCCCGCCATTTTTTTCACAGGGAAGTTTTCCTGACTAGGTCAGGTCCTCCTACCATGTGGTATCACAGCATCACACCATTCTCACTTGTAGCATGTATAACAATTTGTAATCATATATAAATAAATATTTTTTATTTTTGAAGTCCAAAATAATATATAAATATACTGTGAGATTATTTTATTACTTTCTTGCCCACTAGACTATAAAGTCCATGAGGGCAGGCATGGCACCTATTTTTCTTTCTTGGCTGCCGTATCCTTGCATCTGGCACATAAGTGGTGCTCCATAAATGTTTACCAACTATATGAATGAATGAAAAGTTCAATATAAACGCAGGACTAGCATTAAGGCTGGAACCAAGGGCAGGACCAAGGTCAGGGCTAGGACCACGGACAGTGTCTGGGACTGGAAGTTGGTTAGACACAGTCACCAGGGCAGAGGCAGAATCAGAGGCCAGGCCAGGGGAGATCCTGGCAGGACCAGATGGTACAAGCACTTTGGAAAACTCTTTGACAGAATCTACTGAATGTACTAAAGCTGAACACATGCAAACCCTATGACCCGGCAATTCCACTCCTAGGAATATACCCAACGTAGCAGGACCGCTCATAATAGTCCCAAACTGGGACTATTTCACATTAGTAGAATAGATTAAACCATTTCACATTAGTAGAATACATTGAATAAATTGTGGTTTATTCACACCGTGGAATAAAATAAAGCAGGAATGAACTATAGTTATATGTAGTAGTGTGATGGATCTTACTGAGGTTGAACAAAAGCCAGACACAGGAAAGAGCATGCTGCATAGTGCTATTTATGTGAAGTTTGAGGAGAGGCAACATTAATCTGTAGTGCTCCAAGTCAGAAGTGTGATACTCTTGAGGGGGCAGTGACTAGTAGCGGCATGGTGGGGGGCTTCTGGGGGGCTAAAGGTGTCTTATTTCTTGATCTACATGATGGTTACCCAGTTGTGTGTGTTTGTGGAGTTTACTGAGGCAGGGATTGGGGAGCACACAGAGACAAGAGGTGGGAGGAAAGGTAGTAGGGGGGTCCCAGGATGAGACAGGAGAGAGGGCTATGGCGAACAGCAGTGTGAGGGGCCAGGCAGGATTCAGCTCAGGTGAAGAGTTGAGATGCTGAAAGGTGCCCAGTTCTTCCAGACCAGCGGCTGGGGAAAGGAGGAGGGTAGGGTGGGTGTGGAAATGCTGACCAGTGAGGAGTGGGGGATATGTCACTGGTAGGCGGAGGTGACTGTGACACACACACACCTCCGCCCAACACGCACACATCTTCTGGCTTTCAACTCTTAGACTTTTCTCCTGGATCAGAGAAAAAGGAGTTTTCAGGGCTACCAGCCATCACATTCTACTACCAGCCAGCAAGAGTCGGAAAGGGAGCTGAACAGGGACAGAGTGTTTCCACACCAAGAGGTTCCCCACCCAAGAAAGCCCAGGCCAAGAGGCCTGGCATACAGAGAGCTGCCCTTTCCTGTCCCCCCAGCCCTTCTCTCAGCCTGGAGTGTACCCTTGGGTAAGAGATGGGCTCTGGCTGACCCTCAAATCCTGTCACTTTGTGTCTAAGGCCATGCAAATCACTCCCACACCATGGGAGCGCTTGCACAAATATGTGTACACATGTACACTTACAAATATGTTAATGTGTGCTCATCCACAAATACAAATACAAACATACCTGCACAGACACACAAATCCACCCACAAAACCTGCATCCTTGCAGGTACACATATGGGTGCCCAGGCACACGTGCACACACACCCAATCTCCCCTTCAGGTTTCCTCCACACCTAGTCATTGGCTGATGCCTAAGAAGGCTGATTTCTTGTTGGCTCCGAGGGCAGCTCTGTGAGTGAAAGAACCTGGATGGTGTGAGAAGAACCGAATAGGAGGCCCTTCCCCAGTGGGGAGCAGTGGACACATGGCCTCCACCATCCTTCCCTGTACCCCTGGAGGCCTCTGTGAGATGTCCAGTGCCCCTCCCCAAATAACTGGATTCCTCACCTTTCCCTGCACAGTGGGGAAAGCAGAGAGGGTCTTTGCAGCAGGAAGGAGTGAAGAGAGCTCAGCAGCTTTTCCAGAAAGCTGGTGAGATTGGTCTAGAAGAGCACAGCAGCCTCCATTGACCACACACCCAGAGGCTCCTTCCCGATCTCCCTCCCTGCCCTGTTGCCACCACCCACCCCTCCAGCTCCCCATTCCAGCTCCTGCAAGAATTCTGCTCTTCTCTCAGTACTGGGCAAGCAAAGAATTGGGTGTCTCTTGTGTCTCCCCTTCACCACTCCCCCTGCCACTATGTCTGGAGTGGTTCTCTGCAGTGCGTGTTTGAGGGGAGATATGGCCTCACCCTCTTGGCACCCTCCCCACAGTTGGAGGGCTGGCAGGGATGGGGGCATCATCCCAAACTGTGACTCAGCTTCCTGGGTATTCAGTGTTGTAGCCAACTTTGACACTTTGCTCATTAGGGACTGCACAGGTCCCAAGGGGTGGCGAGAGGGGCTGGCTTCCATAAGAGATGTTCCAGAGATGGGGGTTATGGTCCCACCCCCATGTCTCCCTCTGACCCTCCTGCTACACCCCCAGTTGAATCTGGCAATGAGAGGTGAAGACAGAAGGATTCCAGGAGTGAGACTTAAAAGGGAATGTGGGGGTCCCAGACATTGGGCTGGAACCAGGTGGGAAGGAGGTGTCAGGGAGGGGTGGGTTGGGGAACCCAGATGCCCCTTATTCTGGGGAGCTAATGGGCCTAGGAATGGAAAAATTAAGAGAGAGGATTTCCAGACTCCAGTTGAAAATGGTTAGGGGTGCAATGAGAGACAGGAAGGCAGTTTCTGGTCCTGCACCTAGTGGCCAGGTCTGGAGTGAGCAGAAGGAAGTTTGAAGAATTGAGGTGTTGGGTCCCCAGGGACTTGGAGGCAGGATCAGGGAAAAGAGGAGGGGCTGGAGATGCGGGAAGCAGGGGCGGGGCAGGCAGCAGCTGTGGTGTTTCCGAGTTCCTTCCCAGTAGTTCCTCTCAGTTCCACTTCCAGTTGTTTCTATGCCATTAAATTCTTTCCAGGCGAGATAAGGGGCCCGCCCGCCCCACCCGGGGCGTGTCACGTGTACTGGTGGGGAGGGCGGGGTGAGGGAGAGCTCGGGTTCAGACAGACAGAGGCAATGGGAGCCTGGAAGGGGCACAGAGTGAAGACGGAGCCCCTGTGCCCCCAGAGGCATCTCTCAGTCATCCCAGCCCTGCTGAACCGTGAGTCATGAGTGCAGAGCTCTGGCCAAGAACAAGTTTTAGGATCCTCTCTGCAGGCTCTGTGCACTTCCCAGACCCGAGAGTCCTGACTGTCCCATTTCCGTATTTCCTCAAGAGATCTCCCAGACCTCCCTCCCTGCAACTCTCATGCTGCCACCTAGGGAGTCCCTATTTGGATGCCCAAAGCAGCACCCTCTGGCACCTCCTGGAGCCTGGAGCCCAGAGCCTGGGCTCAGTTGCTCCAGCCCGACACTTGGGATTCCGCAAACACTTTCCTTCCGAGGTTCAGCTGGTCACCAGTTCAGCCTAGTCCTATCTTCCCGCTAGCCCCAGCACCTCCAGGGCCCAGGGGCTCACCTCACCAATAACCACCTCTACCCTGCTTCCACCATCTGACTCTCGGAGTCCCTCGGTTTGTTCCCAGCCCCTCTCAGTTGTCTGCATCCCATCCAAGCCCTGACATACACCGCCCACCCCAACACACACATACAACCCTCTCCTCCCAGACACTCCTTCACAGGGAGCCTGGTTCCCAGTGAATGCTCCTATGTCCTCTGTCCTGAACAGAAGTCCTTGCTCTGGAAGCACCGCTGAGAGCTCACCTGCCACACCTTCACCTGGGGTGTGGGGATAGGCGAGAAATCCTTTGCCTCTCCTTCTGGGTCTCCCCAGAACTCTGTTCCTTACCTGGGCAACCGGGCAGCTGCAGTGTCTCTGCACCTGCTCTGTCCCCAACCCCGGGAGGGCGGCGTCTCAGGGCAGGACAGGGAAGTCGCCCTCACTTGCCCCCTGCAACAGGGGCTGAGCCACAACCGCCTGTGGATCTCGGCAGCGACAGTGAGAAGGAGAGAGTCTGCAGCGAGCAGGGGAGGAGAAGGGGAGGACCAGGATGAGGTCAGGGAGGGGAGCGGAGATAGGGCAGGTCCTCCCACCCCTCCCAGGCCCTCCCACATGCCACCCCTCCTCTTGTCCTGCCCCACCCCAGCCCCCACTCCCTGTCTAGCATCACTGTCTCACTATACCCTCATCTCAACCCCCAGCCCTGGTCTTACCTCCCATGTCCTTTCCCTATCCCATTTTTAACGCTCACCCTAATTTTTGCCCAACTTGACATCCCCCACCCTTCCTGCCATTTCTTTTTTCCCCACCATTTCCCCACCTGCTGCACCCCCTTCTGACCCCAGTGGTTTCCTCTCAGCCTATATCCTTCCTCGTGGCCAGCCCCCTTCCCCTCCCTCCCCCATGCTCCCCTCCCATCTCTTCCCAGCTACTGCTCTAGCTTAGATCTCTGGATCGCACCCCAAGTCTATCAGCCAGTGCTGGCGCCCTCATCCTCTCACCAGTTCTCCCTTGGCAGTCCGGAGCAGGGAGCAGGGGCAGGGGGCCGGAGGCAGGAGGCAACCTCTTTCTCCAACTGGGACCGTCTCTGGGACCCCAAGTCCCCGCCCTGACCTAGTCCCATTTCTTTCTATCTTCTCTGCTTATCCCGTCCCTGAGCCACCCCTGTCTGCTCTGCTCAGTCCCTCTCCTGTCACTGCCTCCTTTGCATTCTCCTACCTCAGCAAGTCCCTAGAGAAAGAGCAGGTGAGGCTTAAGCACTGGCAGGGCAAGGGCCTGGGTGAACACTGGGACAAAGAAGCCTTGGGGAGGAAGCTGGGGTTGAGGGGAGACAAGGAAGGAAAGCCTGAAGGTTAGGTAGAAGGTTTAGGGTTGAAGAAAGGGCTAGAGGCAGGAGGCAAATATTAGGTTGGGTCACCTGAATAGAGGGTGAAGTGGTGGAAAGCAGGGTGGGGGGCTGGTGCCTGGGTGTTGCAGGGGAGCAGCAGCAGAGGCGGGGAGAGGTAGGGGCTGGAGGAAACGGGCACTCTGTCTCCGGTCCCAGGCAGAAAACTGACAGCCAGAGGACATGGGGAACAGGGAGACAGACATACCCAATATAAGTCTGTTGGGTGTTTCCCTGGCTTCATCTCCCCATGTGCTGCCCTGACAAGGAGCTGAAAAAGAGACTTTTGCTACAGAGGAGAAATATCCCAGCTGAGTGGGAACCCACTACCCCCAGCTTCACGGTGAGGACTGAGTCTCTCCATCCCGCTGCAAACCTCACCACTGAGGTGTAACTTGGCCAAGTCACAGGTGATAGTGAAAGGGACGTGAAGGAACCTATATGTGCTTGATTCTGCCACATGGGTGGCAGCCCAGGTGTCTGCACACCAGGTCAGATCCCCACGGTGGCAGGTGTGTGGTGTTCCTGGGTCAGGGCGTGCCTGCATTGCATGTGGCTGTGGCCAGATGCCTGGTAAGCTCCATGTGGCCAAGGGCAAAGGCACACATGGGCTTTCGCGTGGGTGTCCCCGTGTGTGTCCGTGTGTCTGGGTGTGTGTGGCTGTTTTTTTCCTGGCTTTGATGGGGAGGATGAAGTCAGCATCTTGGACAGAGCCAGGCTCAGCTTCCTTCCTCTGCCTTGGCCTGAAGCCCCCAGAGCCAGGAGTAGGTAGCAGCTTCCCAAGGATCTCCTGGCAGGAGGTGGGGAGCACAGCAGTGAAAGGATGAGGAAGGGTCTGGAGACAGCATTGCACACACAGGGCAGAACAGAGTATGAATTTCCTCTGACCCCTTCAGATTTCTGCTTCATGGTCGTATCTTTTTTTTTTTTTTTTTTTTTTTTTGGTGCCTATGCCCTATATCCTGGCTTTATTATTTAGGAAGAATGGTCAACATAAGTACATTTGGCACAGAGGGTGGCCAGGGACCCCAGAGACAACAGCCAGAAGGATGGGGCTGGGATGTTCTGGAAGCCCACTGTTGGGGTCTCAGAGAGAAATGTGGGATTCCAGATGTACACAAGCTTATAAGGCATCTGGGGAAGCCCCTGGACGCTTAGCAGATATAGCTTCAGGTTCTGGAATTATCATTGTTTACCATTTGGTTCACCCTTTGGTTTCCAGGCTCATGGAGAAGCTCACGTCTTACATGTTCACATTTTGTAAGAAAAGCACCAAGCCTTGCATAGTGTAGGTGACCAATAAATGCAACTCAACACTGAAATATGAAAGGACTGGGAGAGAGGAGGGGGAAAGAGTAATGAGCCCAGGCGTGAAGGCAGGGAAGCCCAGTGGTCAGAGCTGGGGTTGGCTTCACTGAGGTGTTCTAGGTGGTGGGTAGAAAGGTCAGTGTTGTTGAGAACCGTCCACAAGCTCCGGTTGTTCTCTGTATCCTCAGTCCCTGTGTCTTCAGCTCTGAGCCTCCTTCCTTGAATGATCCTCCAAGTTTCTGTCCTGACCTCAGGAGGAAAAGAGATGAAAGACAGAGAAAAGGAAAGGAAAGATAGAGAGAAGGCAGACACAGAAGAGTAAGGGCAATTGAGGGCAAGGACCTGAAGGATGAAGACAGGGGAACAAGAGATGCCAGGGGCGGTAGTCCAAGAAAGCAGTCCCAGAGAGGGGAAAGATAGAAAACACTTGTGCCGGGCTTCCGTTTACAAAACAGTTTCCTACACAGTGCGGGCATTAATCCCACTTTGTGGCTGAGGAAACAGAGGCTCATAGACATTAAGGGTCTTGTTCAAGGGACTAAGTTAGTAGTGGTGAAGGTGGGCCTCACCCAGGTGTTCTGATTCCTAAGCCTGTATTCCCTCTCCTCCCCAAACAACTCCAGGAAAGGAAAGGATTGAAGACTTAGGGAACAAACAAACAAAGTGGCTTCTTTGAAGCACTTGTACAAAGAAGGGTGGAGAATCCAGATTTCTGAAACTTCTTTCTGCATCCAGGTATTGTGTAGATTCAGTTAGAAGAAATGGCATCAGATGGGGAAGGGGGTGGTCAACACTCCATTATTGAGAACTGGGGGTGGGGTGAGGATGGGGAACACAGAATGAAAAGACAGAGCCCAGGATGAAAGATGGGAGAGAACTAAGAGGCTACAGCTGAAAAGGGGGCAAGGGAGTCTCAGAAAGAAGGGTTTGGACCCTTAAAATTTCCTTTGCCTGGAGACATGGGTGTGGGGAGAAGGGAGGAGGAAGGACATTTCTATCTCGTGACAAAAGAAAGTCACACAATTGTTTTGTTCTCTGCTCTGAGGCGGGTGGGCGCCTGTATTTACCGCAGGGACCCAGGTCGCTGTGGCAACCACACATCTGGGCCCCGGAATCCAGATGTGCTGTATCCAGAAGCCATAGCAGAACGATGAGACAAACATCAGGCTCCCCAGTGCTGGCCCCCACAGCTGGGAAGAGGACGGAGAACTGGTGTGGGAAGTGAAGGGAGTGGGGGAAGGAAGGAGGAGGAGAGGACCAAAGTGGGGGAAAAGAGAGGAAATAATGGAAAGGGGCAAGAAATGTGGACAAGGGAGCAGAATGGGAAATAGAAAGGGGGCGGTATGAAAAAGGGAGGTGACAAGCACAGGGTCAGTGGCAGCAGCAGATGAAAAGACCAAGAAGAACAAAGGAAAAAGACAGTGAATTAAAAAAAAATTTTTTTTTTTTTTTTTTTTTTTTTTTTTTTGAGACGGAGTCTCACGCTGTTGCCCAGGCTGGAGTGCAGTGGCGCGATCTCGGCTCACTGCAAGCTCCGCCTCCTGGGTTCACGCCATTCTCCTGCCTCAGCCTCCTGAGTAGCTGGGACTACAGGCGCCCGCCACCGCGCCCGGCTAATTTTTTGTATTTTTAGTAGAGACGGGGTTTCACTATGGTCTCGATCTCCTGACCTTGTGATCCGCCCACCTCGGCCTCCCAAAGTGCTGGGATTACAGGCTTGAGCCACCGCGCCCGGCCAAAAAAAAATTTTTTTTTTATAAGGCTGGCACGGTGACTCATGCCTGCAATCCTAGCACTTTGGGAGGCCGAGATGGGAGGATTGCTTGAGGCCAGGAGTTCAAGACCAGTCTGGGCAACATAGTGAGATCCCACCTCTATTTTTAAATTTTTTAAAAAAAAAATTAAGACAGTGAAGCAGTGGATGGGGTGGGGAAGATACACAAGAAGAAAAAAACAACGATGAATAATGGGTCAAAAAGAGGTCGTGATAACTGCTAATGAGGTAGAGAGCAAAGAAAGGCAGGAAAGAAGTCTAGAAAGAGGAAGGGAGGGATGATGAGGTCAGGGATGAGAGAGAACAAAAGGCGGGATCCTGAGGAAGAAAAGCAGGAGATGGTGGCATAAGGAAAGCAGAGCAGAAAGACAAAGCAGGCATAGGGCAGGAGGGGCCAAAGAGGTGCAGGAGTGACAGCAGCCTGGCATGCTGAGTGGCCAGAGGAATAGAGATCCACATGGGCCTAGAGGGCAGCAGCCCAAAGCCTGCCCAGCTTTCACCCCACATCAGGTACCCACCCACCATCCTTCTCAATCCCTCCCACCACCGCACTCCCTCAGCCAAGAGAGGTCTGATGTCTCATCCACACCAAAGTGCCAGCTGTCCCTTGCCACTTAGCAGAGAAGCAGAATGCCCTACCCCAGGGTCCCCCACTGAGATGCCAGCACTTCAAGTACTTTCCCGAACTGGGGGCAAGAAGGAGGAAGAGCAACTGGACAATGAAACAGTGGAACACAGATTGGATAAAAGTGGAAGAGAGAAGCACAACAGAGATGGAGACAGAAAGGGGCAAGGGATGAGGAAAAGGTGTCTCTATTATGGACCAGGCACTGAGGATGCCATCTTTCATCCTGTCATCAACCCTGATTAGGAGGTAGGAACATCCCATCTTACAGAAAAGGAAACTAAGGCTCAGAATGTCTAAGGACACCTACTAATGAAAGACAGGGCAGGGAATCCAGCTCAGGTGATGTGCTTCCAAAATCCTTGTTCTCACTGCACGCCCTCCAGAGATAGGGTGGACAAGGCTCAAGGACTCTGGGATAGAAAGCACAGCTGAGAAGCTGGGCTGCCCTCTGGAGGGAGGAAAGGTCTAGTTCCTGGGAGCCCTGGTTCCAGGTTGCCATAGTTACTTGGTCTGTTTTCACCCCAAACACAGTAATGGGTGACGGCAGCGGGAGGGGTGTGAGGGTTGCCTGGCTGGACACATGAGGTTCTTCCTCCCTCCTTCAGGCCTGGGCTATGGGCCAGGCAGCCCCTGTCCAGTCATCTGGGCATTGAGCCCAGTCCCAGCTCACACCCTCCAGCTGACCCAGGACACTCCTGCAGGGTCAGGCCTGAGGCACTGCTGGACAGGAGCAGCTGGAGGGGGATTCTCCCAGGTTGGCCTCAGACTCAACCCCTCACTTTGTCCTGCTCCCCTTCTTCCTAATTAGAATGCACAGCCTAGCCGGGCACTTTGCGATGCCGAAGCAGGCAGATCATGAGGTCAGCCTGGCCAATATGGTGAAACCCCATCTCTACTAAAAATACGAAAATTAGCTGGGCATGGTGGTGGGCGCCTGTAATCCCAGCTACTTGAGAGGCTGGGGCAGAAGAATTGCTTGAACCCGGGAGGCGGAGGTTGCAGTGAGCCGAGATCATGCCACTGCACTCCAGCCTGGGCGAGAGAGTGAGACTCCATCTCAAAAAACAAAAACAAGGCCGGGCGCGGTGGCTCACGCCTGTAATCCCAGCACTTTGGGAGGCCGAGGCGGGCGGATCACAAGGTCAGGAGATCGAGACCACGGTGAAACCCCGTCTCTACTAAAAATACAAAAAATTAGCCGGGCGCGGTTGTGGGCGCCTGTAGTCCCAGCTACTCGGGAGGCTGAGGCAGGAGAATGGCGTGAACCCGGGAGGCGGAGCTTGCAGTGAGCCGAGATCGCGCCACTGCACTCCAGCCTGGGCGACAGAGCGAGACTCCGTCTCAAAAACAAACAAACAAACAAACAAACAAACAAAAATTTAAAAAATAAGAATGCACAGCTTTTTCTGCCTGCCCCACTCTTTTCAGTCTTTCATCTGGACTCTCAAGTCTCAGTCCCCTCCAGTTTAGGGCTTAGAGGATATCCTGCCACATCCCCCTTCCCTTCCAAATATCACCCCTTCTTCACCAAGGCCCCCGCTTTCTGGGCTCTGAGCCTCTGGCCCCAGCTCCCATTGTTTGTTTGAGCTGCTCATCCTGGACAGCAAGAGGAGGGGGAGAACCTGCTTGAGAGCAGGAGACCCAGAGGCTGCTCACCCTGAAGGGTGTGGGGGCCCATCTTTCCTGTTGACTCTCATTCCAGGGATGCGTATCCTCTAGTCTGTCCCACCATAGGACATCATTGCTAGACACAGATATACCCCAGACTTGCGGGGGTGGGGCAAGGGGATGACATGCGGTCTGTGATCCTGCACCCACCCCACCTCAGAGCCAGCTATGTCTTCAGTGCTTGATCCTTTGATGCTGGCTCTGGAGAAGCCACTTTTCCCCAGACTCCCCATCACGAGCCAGGAAGGCAGCCACCACTCCTTCAACTCCCTCCAAGTTGTTTATTTAATAATAATAAAAAAGAAATGCACACACATAAACCTGTACTCCCCCCGCCACCCTCCCTTACTCCCAGTAACTAGCTCCAAAATGCAAAAACTTCCCTTGTCCCACCTGGGGACTAAATTCCCACCTCCACTGCCATAACAGAGAAACAAAATAAAGAATATGCAGCAGCCCACCACCCACCCCACAACTGAACCTCACGCAATCCCCTCAAAGAAAGAAGCCGGGACTGGGGGTTCATAGGAATGAGAGGAGCTCTATATTCTGAAAAGGGATGAGAAGAGAGGTGAATACCCCCACCTCAAATAAGTGCTTAACCCCCACACCTGGTCTTTCCTTTACCGATTGCCCCAAGCCTGGGGATCAGAGAAATTTGAAACAGTCCCACCTGGCCACCCGGTACCCCCTCCTCCCGTTCTAAGTCAGTGTGAATGGCAGAGGTCAGGGATGATTGAGGTAGAGGGGCTGGTGGGAGGCCTGATGGGCCTGGCTGGCTGCAGAGGCTGGCAAGGGGCCACCTGTGGCATTGCCTGGGGTTGGGGATGGCTGTTTTCGGAGCGAGGGGGGCACCGTGGAGGTCTTGATGTGAATCACCCTGGTGTCCATGACCTCACACTCGATCTGCATCATCTCCTCATAGTCCCCCGGGGCCCCACGGCCTGACAGGGTCTCTGTGAGAAGGGGAGAGTTAAGGAAGAGGAGACGGGGAGGCAAACAGGGATTGGAGGGAGGAGGGGAGGAGGTCGGAAAAGTAGAGGTGTGCAGAGAGGAAAGGAAAGGGCAATAGTGAGGAGGTAGATCCATAGTGGGAGTTAAATAGGATGGCAGGGACACAGTTTGGTGCAGGGACAAGGAGAGGGGTAGGAAAAGAAAAGGGCATTGATGAGTGTGGGGTTACACAGGAGAGGACATCAAGAGAAAAAAGGAAGTGAGAGTCTAGCAGGTTCCCCGCCCACCTGCCTCTGCCCAGTCATCTACCCAAGCACCTTCACCAGGGAAGGACCCTCACCCTCATCGCCCTCCCAAAGTCTCCTGCATGGTGCTCTTCCCTCCACCCACTTCCTGCTGCTTCTCACCTGTGGATCCAGCAGCTCTCTGGATGCCCTGCTCCTCTCCCCCTTCCCCCTCAGCTCCCAGGCGGGATCTCCCTGTTGGAACTGCCCCCATACCCAGCAGGGAAAGAGTTACCATTGGGGGCCATGGCCGGCATCACCAGGGACATCTTGGGCCGGGAGGTCTTGTTGTGGCTGATGGCTGGGAGCAGCAGGTGGTCCTGGAGAACAGAGGGGCCAGGCCGGAAGGGTGGAGGCAAAGATGCCAACAGGCTCCCCAGCTCTACTCTACATCCCCCCACTGAAGAGAGACTGCTGGGAACCTGGGGTGACAGAGATGTGAGGGCAAGAGAAACTCACTCTTCGGAAAGAGACAACATAAAATGTGTCTTCCCGTCGGTCAATTGCATCCAAGAACGCTGGCTGCGAACGGTCTGGGTGGCGATATAGCTGCAGCTGGCCCACAGAATCCCTAGGCAGGTGGGGAAATAGGATTTGAGGGGAACTAAGCCCAATGCTCAGTTTCTACCAGGGAAGGGGGCAGGATGAGAGAAAAAGACAGGAGACCCTGAGTGGAGGAGGGAGGTATAATTCCACTGGTGACAGTAATGACAGGCACAGGACAGCTACTGGGGGTACAGTTCTTGAGAGTGGAATTTCACTTAATAAGTAAGCACCCCACCCCACACTCACCTTTCCGGGGGTCCAGGGGGTTGGATGGGGACTGCCTTAACTGGAGGTGACTTCTTCCGTGGCTGAGACTTCTGGAAGGAGAAGTATCTAAGGATTTGGAGAGGGTAAAGGGAAAAGGGAAAGAGACAAACGGCCCCTGGAAGCTAATGCCACCTCCCACTCAATCCTCCACTTCCTTCAAACGATCCCTCAAACTTCCACAGCGAGATGCCCACTAGGAATCCCCAGACGAGGCCTTCAGCCCTTGTCTTCAAGTGGCCTTCCTTGAACCAGCCACCTGCCCTACCTGTCTCTCCTGGGCCCTCTGAGGGATCTTCCGCCGGCCTCTCTGGTGGCGCTGGACCCAGCCACTCAGCTCGTCAGCAAGCCTGGGCAAATGGAGGAGGCTCAGGACCTCCATGCCAGGCCAAGATTCCCACCCTCCTTGCCCACCCACAGGAGTGAGGAGAGGGCAGGGAGCGCTGGCGCTTTAGTACACAGGCCAGTCAGGCTGATTGCACAGGGCCTTGGGAGGCCGGGGGAGGATGCCCCAGCAATGAATCCCACACCTCAGGGACTCGGTGCGGTTGAAGTGCCGGCAATCAGAGGAGAGGAAGAGCTGGTCTAGGTCTCTTAGTAGTAGCTCCTTGGCGCCCCCAGGGAAGGTTGTCAGGTTCCTGGAGTGAAGTAGGAAGGAGACCACACTTGGAGACTGCCCAGCACTCCCACAACAAAGAAGGCGATGATGGCAAGAGAAAGTTTTGGGTTCCCCTCACTGAAAGCGGGGAGAAGACCAACTCATACCCTCAAAGGAGAGGGGGGTTCTCTCTCTCCTCACCTGAAACTGGGCTGGTCTGTGGGGCTGGGCTGGGGCTCTTCAGGGCCCTGGGAGGACCCCTGGAGAGGTTCAACTCCATGAACTGGCTCTTGCTCTGAGAACCCCAGCAAGTGTCTCCGGGGTTGAGGCTCCCCCTTGTTCATCCGAGGAGAGAAAGGAGCTGAAGGAGGCTCACTGATGCTGTGGATAAAGAGGGATGGAGCACAATGAAGAATTTCAGCCGTATCAAGTGTCTAGTTAAGAATAAGGGCTCCGCAGATGGACTGCTTGAGTTGCAATCTGTTACACAGGCCTCAGTCTGCCTCTGTAAGATGGGAATAAGGATGGTCCCTACATACGAAAAAGAAAGTGCATCACCTAGAGCCTAGAACTCAGTAAGCATTTAATAGTCACTATTTCTACCAACATTATCACCATCATCTACTCTCCACTGGAAAAATAATGGAGCAGGAGGCTGGGCAAGGTGGCTCACGCCTATAATCCTAGCACTTTGGGAGGCCAAGGCGGGTGGATTGCCTGAGCTCAGAAGTTCGAGACCAGCCTAGGTAACAACGGTGAAGCCCTGTCTCTACTAAAAAGATACAAAAAATTAGCTGGGCATGGTGGTGTGCATCTGTAGTCCCAGCTACTCGGGAGGCTGAGGCAGGAGAATCGCTAGAACCCAGGAAGCGGAGGTTGCAGTGAGCCGAGATCGCACCACTGCACTCCAGCCTGGGCAACAGAGCGAGGCTCCGTCTCCAAAAAAAAAAAAAGAAAAGTAATGGAGCAGAAAGGGGCTGACCAGACACATCATCGGTGCCAAGGACACCAGAACCATTTGTGTATAAGCATAAGGAAATGGCCTGGGCCAAAGCAGGCAGCTAGGAGGCTGTAAGGTGGGCTCCACATGGAAGGTTCTAGTGAAGCAAGGAAGGTCTTACCTGACGGGTCCAAAGTTGAAGGCAATGAAGAGAAGGAAGACCATGATGCAGACCACCTTCCTGTTTCCAGACCCTAACTTGAGCTCGCTGTTCTAAGGCACAAAGAAAAGAGACAACAAAAAGGGGACTCATTCCAAGGAGGCTGTATTCCTGTTGGTCTCCCAGGGACAGACTGGTCTTACTTCAGCCAGCAGGGCCTCCAGCCGCCGCCGGAGGGCAGCATTCTCCCGGCGGAGCTGCTGGTTGTCAGCCAGCACTGCCTGCAGCCGAGCCTCCAGCCCCTGCAGATACTCTTTTTTCTTTCTCCGGGACTGGCAGGCTGACTCCCGGTTCTTGATCATTCGCTGCTGCCGCTTCAGCAGCTTTGCCTAGGCACCCGAAAGGTCAAAAAAGAATGACAGATGAGTTGGCAGAGGGGGACTATGCTCCCAAACCCCAGGGAATGATTTACCCAAAGCTCACACGGCCACTCCCCTGCCTTCCTGACCCACCTACACAGCCAGAGAGGTTTTTCCTCTCTACTCAAACATTCTAGGGAAGGGGCCCTTCTCTCAAACATGCCCTGCTACTGCTTCTTAGAGGTGGGAAAGGTTACAGTGCAGGAAGAACTTTCTCCATGCTGGTGGAAACTCTTTCCTTGGTAAGTCTTTCTTCCTGTCAACCCACATTTGTAGGGTTCAAAGTTTAACCTTGTTATACACTTATACAGTCCACCTGATTTTCCCCCAGGAGGCAGCCTCCCTCCCCAACTATGGCCACGACCGTAGTCGTATAGTACAGTATGACTTCCTTGCCTTTAATTTATGGAGACCAACCCCATTTCTCCATCTGCAGTGACAGCAAACCTAAAGGACCCTAAAACTACCTGGAGTTGATATTCATATAGAAACAGGAGTCCACTCGGACCCCCAGAATGATCTAATGGGTCTGCTTCCTCACTTTTTGCTCCTAGGTCTCAACTCCCTCCTCATCCCACAGTTCTCTCCATGACAGACTTCCCTCTTCCCTTCCCATCACTCGCCCTACTCCTCTCCTCCCCAACACTTACATCCACTTCAGGCGGGCAGGAGTTTCCAGGCATAGGAGCAGGAACGATGCTCTTCCTCTCAGGCCGTGGTAGAGAGGCAGCCGGCCCTTCAGGCTGGACTCGAATAGCACCCTGGATGAGGACAACTGGGGATACTGGGGCAAGTGAGCAGAGGAGGTCAGAGGGTTGTGCGCTAGGTGGGGTCCTTGTGTCCACACCTACACCAGAGCACCCAAGGATTGGGAGCCTCAATGGTTGCAAGCTCCCTGACAAGGTCAATGCAGCCCGCCTCCTTTTCTCCTTCTTTAATTATTTTATTTTCTTTTATCTTTTTTTTTTTTTTTTTTTTTTGAGATGAAGTCTCGCTTTGTCTCCCAGGCTGGAGTGCAGTGGCATGATCTTGGCTCACTGCAACCTCCACCTCCTAGGTTCAAGTGATTCTCCTGCCTCAACCTCCTGAGTAGCTGAGATTACAGGCGACTGCTACCACTCCCCACTAATTTTTGTATTTTTAGTAGAGGCAAGGTTTCACCATGTTGGCCAGGCTGGTCTTAAACTTCTGACCTCAGGTGATCCGCCTGCCTCAGCCTCCCAAAGTGCTGGGATTACCGGCGTGAGCTACCGCGCCCAGCCCTTTTCTTCTTTTTCAGTACCTGGGGGTGGCTGGACGAGGGGCTGCAGAAGGACGGTGGTGCTGGGAGGCACAGCTCTGGGTGGCATTGGGACAGTGGTTAGCACCACAGGTTTGGGCTGCAGTGGCGGCTTCCGGATGGGCAGGGCTTTCCCTGAAGGAAGGTGAGAGAAAAAAACAAGAAATGTCAGGACCACAGGCCTCTCACTAGGGATTCCAAGTGTCAGGAGACCCCATTACCTGAGGAGCCATCAGGGGATGGGCCCATGCTGATCTGGACAGCTCCAAGTGAGGGGGCTGGGACATCCCATAGGAGGCACCCTGAAGGGGATAGGGACTCTGTCTTCACTTCCAGGACCTCCTCTCCTACAAAAGCCTATGTGGGGCATTCCAGAGATACATTAGTCAGAAGGAGCTGAAGAAGAGAAAGCTCTCATACCTCTAGGTCAGGAGGAACTCACTGGAGCACCTGGAGGGAGGAAGGAAGTTGGTGCTCACCTGGCTGGAGGAGTCAGCTGAGAGCAGGGAGGCCTCAGAGTTGATGGAAGAACATGGAGAGACAGGTTCTATCTTGGTCTGGACATCTGTGGGAGGCAGGATGAGGCAAAAGCTGGATATCATGTAAACACTGAAGGGTTAAGAGGGTTAAGATGAGAAGCTGGGCGCAGTGGCTCACACCTGTAATCCCAGCACTTTGGGAGGCCAAGGCGGGCAGATCACCTGAGGTCGGGAGTTCGAGACCAGCCTGACCAACATGGAGAAACCCCGTCTCTACTAAAAATACAAAATTAGTCAGGCATGGTGGCGCATCCCTGTCATCCCAGATACTCAGGAGACTGAGGCAGGAGAATCGCTTGAACCTGGGAGGTAGAGGTTGTGGTGGGCTGAGATCGCGCCATTGCACTCCAGCCTGGGCAAGAAGAGCAAAACTCCGTCTCAAAAAAATAAAAAAGAAGGTTAAGATGGGGAAATGGGTCCTTTCTCTTTGAACCTGAAAATAAAACTCTTCTGGCCCTAGACTGCAGGCAATCCAGGAGGGGAAGTCACAGAGCTGCTCACCCGCTGGCTCTCCACACCACTTCGCCTAGTGCTTCCCTTTCTCCTTCGGGGGCTCCTCTAATTCTTCTCATCCTGGCTCCGTGTTCCTCAAGGCTGTTCTTGCCCTTCTGCTTTTCCCTTTTTCTTGTTCACAGAACTTGTCTATTCACATAGAATAGGCCTGAGCAGGGGAAGGTGCAGGGGGTCTCCAGCATTTACATGGCCCAAATTCTGATCTTGGTGGATTTCCACCTTATCCTGGCTCAATGCATCTCCATGCTGACAACTGCCAAGTCTGCATCTCCCCCTGGCTACTCACCTGCACCAGATTCTGACATCCAAGCTGCCTGCTGGTCCCTTCCATTCTCATGCCTCAACAGTCAACCAAATCTAACCGGCCATAAACGAGGCTTCCTGATTGCCCTGTCACACAAGTTTTCCTCCTAGGCACCAAACAGCAAAGCCTCAGTCATCTCCGAGCCTTCATGGCCTCCATTAAATCTGCCTTTACGACTTGTTGATCACTCCATGAAAGAAAATGCTAGGCCCCATGTTGGTGAAATAAAATCCTTCTGAGGGCCAGATTCAGCCCACAGGTCAACAGTCCATCACTACCTCTGGTCCATACTGTTCACTTTGGTACTTAATTATATAACCACTAAGATTGCTTTTTAAAACTTCAATGTACATTTTTGAATAGATAATATGGTCATGATACAAATCCAAAGGAATAAAGGAAAATTAAGTGGAAAAAAAAAGTCTTCCCTTCCATGTCCTCCAGCCACTCAGATTCCCTGCACAGAAGTAACCATTATCAGAACTATCTAACCATGGTTGGGCAAGGTGGCTCACGCCTGTAATCCCAGCACTTTGGGAGGCTGACAGCCAACGCAAGTGGATCGCTTGAAGCCAGGAATTTGACACCAGCCTGAACAACATGGCAAAACCGTCTCTACCAAAAATACAAAAAAAAATAGCCAGGCCTGGTGGCGCGTGCCTGTAGTCCTAGCTACTAGGGGAGCTGAGGCAGGAAAATCACTTAAACCCAGAAAACGGAGGTTGCAGTGAGTGGAGATCATACCACTACACTCCGGCCTGGGTGACAAGGCAAGACTCTGTCTCAAGAAAAAAAAAAAGGGTAACTATTTAACCATGATGTATTATAACCCTTACAAAACTCCCCAAAAGTAAGAACTATATCTCATGTCCATTGAGGGTAAAGTACAGGCCCTCAAAAAATACCTAAGTATGGAGGAGAATCTGACTCTAATAACACTATGTGATGCAAAGCCACCAACAATCTTTTTGCTGCTAACGGCAGTGGGTGATCTCGGCTCACTGCAAGCTCTGTCTCCCAGGTTTACGCCATTCTCCTGCCTCACCCTCCCAAGTAGCTGAGACTACAGGTGCCCGCCCCCACGCCCGGCTAATTTTTTATATTTTTAGTAGAGACGGGGCTTCACTGTGTTAGCCAGGATGATCTCAATATCCTGATCTCGTGATCCACCCACCTCGGCCTCCCAAAGTGCTGGGATTACAGGCATAAGCCACTGCACCCGGCCTGCTAACAGTATTTCAATCCTTATTTTGTGTGTCTTCTTTATGACATTTATTAATCTGCTGGATATAATCTGCTTGTCCTTCCAAATCCACTCTCCATCTCTCCCTGCTGTGCTCTGAGATCCAGGAAGAACCTGAATGGACTGCATAAGTGGGCTCCCTGGTTGGAGTTCAGCCGGTGAGAGATGGTGCCAGGAGATCCAGAAGGTACTTTGAAATCAACAATCGACATGTCTACTGGGCATGGTGGCTTATGCCTATAATCCCAGCACTTTGGGAGGCCAAGGTGGGCGGATCACTTGAAGTCGGGAATTCAAGACCAGTCTAACATGGAGAAACCCTGTCTCTACTAAAAATACAAAATTAGCTGGGCATAGTGGAGTATGCCTGTAATCCCAGCTACTCAGGAGGCTAAGGCAGGAGAATCACTTGAACCTGGGAGGCAGAGGTTATGGTGAGCCGAGATCACACTATTGCACTCCAGCCTGGGCAACAAGAGTGAAGCTCCGTATCAAAAAAAAAAAAAAAAAAAAAAAAAAAATCAACATGTCCAACGCTGAATTCATCATCTTCCCTGACCAGAAAGCCCCTGCTTTTGTAGTCTTCATCCAGTGAACAGTAACATCACCCACCCACAGCCATCCTAGCTACAAATCTCTTTAACTCCTCTCCCCAATGTCCAGGGGGTCACCACAACTCATCTGTTCCACTTCATTCTTTCTCAAGTCTGCTTTCTTCACGACATCCGAATATCTTACTTGATTAACTGCATAAGCCTCTTCCTTGGTTCTCTTGCCTCCGGCCCTGCCTCTCTGCAACCCATTCTGTACTCTGCCACTAGAATCATCTTCCTAATCATATTGCTTCCCTGCTTAATTCTTCAAAGGCCCCCACGTATCCACAGGATAAAAGCTAAGAGCCCCTTAGCAGGGGCCCCACCTGGCCCTGTAGCCTCTGCAGTTCCACATCACTCCCCAAATCCTTCTTACGCCCACTCTGAAGAAATGTAGGCTCCTCACACACAAGTCAACCTCCACACTGTCCTCCTGGCTAATTTCCATGTGTCCTTCAAAACTCTCAAGAAACCCTTCTTCCAGGAGCATGCCCCAGATTCAGCCCCAATGTGGATGAAATGTCCCCTTATGAGCTTTCATGGTACCCTCTAATGATTTCTTTTTTTCTTTTTTTGAGACGGAGTCTTGCTCTTTTGCCCAGGCTGGAGTGCAGTGGTGCGATCTCAGCTCACTGCAAGCTCCGCCTCCCATGTTCACGCCATTCTCCTGCCTCAGCCTCCCGAGTAGCTGGGACTACAGGTGTCCACCACCACACCCGGCTAATTTTTTGTATTTTTAGTAGAGATGGGGTTTCACCGTGTTAGCCAGGATGGTCTCGATCTCCTGACCTCACGATCCGCCCGCCTCGGCCTCCCAAAGTGCTGGGATCACAGGCGTGAGCTACTGCGCCGGCCCCACCTCTACTGATTTCTATCCTAGAATGACCACACCTGTATTGACTGGTACTTGTCTTTCTCCCATTACTAAATCACAGGGTTTGAAAGTCAGCATGGTGGTCAGGTCTTGTTCATCTTTGCATGCCCAGGACTCTGCTCAGTATCTGGCATGGAGTAGGTACTTAATAAATATTTCTTTTTTAAAATGATTATACCTCAGATATGATCACATCAATAAACATTTACTAAAGAAACAGCTATGAGTAAATAAACTTGAGAACACTTTAAAAACAGAACAAATAATGTTAATTGTAGAATCTAGTTTAGTATATGGTGTTCTAGCCTTTCTGTATGTTTAAAAATGTTTATGGGCTGGGCGCGATGGCTCATGCCTGTAATGCCAGAACTTTGGGAGGCTGAGGTGGGCGAATCGTGAGTTCAGGAGTTCAAGACCAGCCTGGCCAACATGGTGAAACCCCATCTCTACTAAAAATACAAAAAATTAGCGGGCGCCTATAATCCCAGGTACTTGGGAGGCTGAGACAGGAGAATCACTTGAACCTGGGAGGTGGAGGTTGCAGTGAGCCTAGATCACGCCACTGTACTTCAGCCTAGGCGACAGTGTGAGACCCTGTCTCAACAACAACAAAAATGTTTATAATAAAATGTTGGGTGGAGGGGAATCACACAGATAGATATGCCCTAAACTGCTCACGTTTTTTAAAAAGCAAGTTGAATGGCATGACAGAATACTAGAACAAGAAAAAGAGAGAAAAATGATCTCCATCTCCTCAGCACTGCCCTTGCTGCGGTTCCCTGAAATGTTTCCTTTCCTTCCTGCCTTCCCTCCTGGTTTTCTGCCATTTCCCCTCCCGACCTTTTTCTCCCTGTCCTGCTGCCTGCACTTCCCCTCTATCTACACACACACACACACACACACACACACACACACACACACACAAACACATTCTCCTGTAGTAAAGCCGAGGATTTGGGCCAGGCTGTTATTACCTGAGCAATCATCAGAAGTGGGGACTACGTTGATCTGGACAGTTTCAAATGAGGATGTTGGGTCATCTCCCAGGAGACACAGTGGGGGTGCCAAGGACTCTGTCTTCACATGGAGCACCTCCCCTACCCCAAGAGCCTGGGTGAGAGTTGGTGTGGGGCAGGAGGCAGAAAGAAGGGCAAAAAACACGGGAGATGTTGACAGTAAGAGCAAGAACAAAAAGCTTTAGAAGTTTAGGGCTTACAAGCCATCAATTATTTGACATTCTGGTCTGAATGGTACTGAGCATCTTTCTATCCTGTTCATTCTTTCTACTTTATTTCTGGGAGAATTGATGAAGTCTCATGATTTCAAATATGGCCTTAGAGTGGACAACTTGGGCAAGAACAGTTCCAGAATTCTCAGCAGTTAATAACTCTCTTCTTCCCAGCCCCACATAACTCTTTATATTAAAAAGACCCCAGATCAGGCGTGGTGGCTTATACCTGTAATCCAAGCACTTTGGGATGCCACGGTGGGAGGATCACTTGAGCCTAGGAGTTTAAGACCACTCTGGGCAACATAGGAAGACCCCATTTTTACAAACAATAATAAAAAAAATTAGCCAGGCATGGTGGCATGTGTCTATGGTCCCAGCTACTCAAGAGGCTGAGGCAGGAGGATCATCTGAGCTCAGGAGGTCAAGGCTACAGTAAGCCGTGACCATGTCACTACACTGTAGTTTGGGTGACAGAGGGAGGCCCTATCTCAAAAAAAAAAGAAAAAACAAAAAACATCTTCACTGCTAGATAACCAAAAGGGATGTGGAAAATGAGGATATTAAGGAAATGGCAAAGTTAGTGGAGAAGGCCCCCCACACCTCACACACCTCATGACTCACAGTACACAAATCATTTAAATCACTTCTTTGTTACCCACGGGTGAAGGGAATGAAATAGAGTCCCTGCCACAGAGAGTAGGCGGGATATGGCTCTCACCTCGCTGGAGGGCTCTGTGGAGAGATGTGATGACTCGGAGCTGCGGGAGGAGGAAGAGCAGGGGGAAGACGGCTCAGACTTCACCTGAAGATCTGGAGGAAAGGGAGTTAGAAATTATCAGGAAGCAGAGTTTGAGAAGAGTCCAAAAAGTACCCAAGGACATGTCTGTGGGGATTCCCGCACCACAGCGAGGGAGAAGAAACAAAAATTGGGGATTGAAGGAGAGAGGACAGGCACTTACGTAGAGGTGTGAGAATATAGGAAGCTACGTAGTTTCTGGGAAATGAGCGGGAAATGAGGGTTTCTGGAAAGCTGAGGGAACCACAAAGTCTACCTTACCTGGCAAGATCGGCAGGAGTTCCCATGGGGGCTCAGGGGGGCTGACATCCATCCCCACGTCCAGGGAGCTGCCGTCAAACTAAATAACGGAGGATATAAGAGGACAGGAGTGTGAGAAAGGGTGAGAAAGTAGGGGTGACTCCAGATGAGCTCTGGCCTGTGAATGAGTCCAGGTTCTGGGCTCACTTTCCACCCACTAAGGGTTAGAGAAAGGCTGGGGACACAATACCGGGACATCCTGCTCGGGGCAACGGAAGAGCTGCGTCTGCTCCTCGGCCACTTCATCTAGGCCAGAATACAAGGTGCTGTCTGCAAAGAATACCGAGTGTCAGGGGGGTCGTTTAGTGGGCCCAGCCTACAGATCGCACACAAGCCCCCGCCCCATCCCTCATTGGCTCCGCTCGGCCAGACCCACCGCCCGCCCACTTGAAAAGTGATACAACCAGAGGACTTCAGCCCCTCCTTCTCCGACCCCGGAACAACTCGACGTTCCAGCAGGGAGCAGTTCTTCCCCGACTTTTGTATCCCCTTAATGCACAACGATCCCCCTGTTCCGCCCTCCTTCAGATGGCGGATTCCGTATTTGCCCAGACTTCCTCTTTAGGCCTCTGCTTCTTTCCCGCGTGCCTCAGGGACACAGTTTGCCATAGCCCCCTCCCCTCCCCGGGGCCTCACTCTGCAGACCCCAGTCCTCCGGGCTCAGCAGGTTGTCGGCGAAGAAACGCGTCGGGTCGGCAATCTCGCTGAGGAGCATCAGCTCCGCCATCTTTCCCCCCCACCCCCCAACCATGAGACGGTTCCCAAGGCCCGCCTCTCCCCATTACCAACTAATCAGTTGACTCTTTTAAAAAAGGGGGCGTCCCGGAAGCCCTACCGACCAGTAAGAGACCTGGATGCTGAGCACGTGAATCAACAGACGCGGATGGCTGTGTAGGCGGGCCCAATGGGAGCACTGCAGCAGGAAGTAACTTCCAGACAGTGCCAGACCGCCAAGCGCATGCGCCAAACAGGCTCCAGTGATAAAGAGCCTGGGAGATGTAGTACCCAGTATTAAGGTCCACCATCTCCCCCAGCCACTAAGTTTAGTTTAGACAGCTTCTGTGTGTCTTCGGAGATAGCTAAGTCCCTCAAAAGGGGCGCAGTGGGACCACTGCTACCTCCTCTAGGAAGCCAAAAGCTGAGAATGGGATATGGGCTGAAACCTTCCCTGTGGCCCCCTAACCCCAAATCTCACAGCACAGACGACAATTCACAAGTTCCTGTCTCTTTTAAGGTTTAACTTTTAATCAGCCAAACATCTTGCGCAGACCCTGAGCCAGCCCAGCATCCTGCTTCTTCCCCTGAATGACCACCTTCCCCAGTTCCTCTTGGGCTGCCCGGTTTTTGGGATCTATCGCCAGCACCTTCTTGAGGTCAGCAGTTGCTTTTTCCAGGTTCCCAAGGGCAGCCTGGGCAACCCCCCTTCGGTATAAGGCCTTTAAATGGCCAGGCTCTCGCTCCAACACCCGGTCACAGCTCTGGGCTGCCAACTGAGGCTGCCCTAGCAACAACTGACAGGCAGCCAGATTGGCATGAAGGACAGTTCGTTCTGGAGGGCCAGGTGGGGGTAAAGTCAGCAGCAGCCGAAGAGCCCGTCCATAGCATCGGGCAGCTCCTTCAGCGTTCCCAGCTCGAAATAGTTCTGTGCCCCTTGCACGTTCTTCCCTGGCCAGCGCTTCCTTCTCGCTAGTCTCCAGCTCCCAGGAGTCCCGGCCTTGAGTGAAGGACGCCAGTGTGAGCCTGACAGGAGGTCCAGAGTGCCCAGGCAGCTGAAGCTCTGCTTCTTCACCTTGACACATGGACTCCAAGCATTTCTCTATGAGCTCCCCCCAAGTTTCCTCTCTCCATGGCCCTACGCCCATTGTTAGCTCTGTCCAGCCCTCTGGCGGCCCTGATCCGAAAGGAAACCCCAAAGCCAGTACCCGGCAGCAGGAGCCTAGTTTGGGTTTGTCCAAGCCATGGCCACGGATTATGATCTTCTTGACAAAGCTCCCGTCGGGACAGTACCAGAGATCAGAAGCTTGAAGGGCCTCTGACATCTGACTGGTTGATCCATGAGACTTATGAGAGTCTCCTTCAAGTTCAGCAACCAGTTTTTCAGTTCCTTGAGTATTCTCTAGAATTTGGCTGGCTGGATGTGGGCTTACTCCCAGCTCAAGTGTTTCGGTAGGAGGGTCTCGGGGCTGCTGCCTAATCTGAGTAACTGAATCAAAGTTCTCCCGAAGGTTCTTTTCCCACTGTTGTTGCGGCTGAGAGGTGTCCTTTTCTCCAGTTGTACTGACTGCTGGCGTCTCCATTTGAATGCTTGGTCCCTTCCACCATGAGTGAACAGTTTTGGTCAGAAAGGGATGAATCAGGTTCAGGTCAGCACCTGTAAAGAAAACCAAACAATGCTAATAGCAGGGTTCTTATTTAGACTCCTTTCTCGTTCTTTCCTATTCTTCTGAGACCCAGGCCCCCAGTCCTCAAAGTCCCCAATATTACTTTCCTCCAAAAATCTGCTCGAGCTTCCCCGTTCCACCCATATATAACTTAGAACTATATATTCCACAATTCCCTGCGGTTAAGGTAGCCGCGCCAACTACGGACACCCGGTCGGGTCAATAAGTACCTCCGCGGCCAAAGTGGCTAGCATGGTGGCAGGAGGAGCCGGGCCACGGGAATCACCTCTCCTTCCAAAGCTAAATGGTTACTGAATACTGCCCTCGGAGCCTTGCCCCACGCGGAGAGGGCAGCCGGAGAGGGGAGGGGGGCGGAACAACTGGGAAAGATACTGACGACTAACCCTGGAGTTCGCGAGACTCCGAATCTAGTCAAATTCCTGGCAGCCAATCGGGAGGAGGGAGGAACTGGTTAGCCCGCCTATTGAACGTGACATCATTTCCTCCGCAACCATGAAGCTCTAGGCCTTAGCAACTGAGCAACTGAACTAGGCCAGAGCAACAGAACTAGGCAGAATCGAACAGAATTTGGCGAGGTCGGGCTGGCCAGGCCAGAATCAAAGTGAGCCAACATGGTGAGACCCTGTCTCTACTAAAAATACAAAAATTAGTAGGTCATGGTGGCGCGCGCCTGTAATCCCAACTACTCAGGAGGCTGAGACAGGAGCATAGCTTGAACTCGGGAGGCAGAAGTTGCAGTGAGCCGAGATCACACCGTTGCACTCCAGCCTGGGCGACAGAGGGAGACTCCAGACTGCGTTTCAAAAAAAAAAAAAAAAAAAAAAAAAGTGGGCCGGGCGTGGTGGCTCACGCCTGTAATCCCAGCAGTTTGGGAGGCCGAGGCGGGCGGATCACTTGAGGTCAGGAGTTCAAGAACAGCCTGGACAAAATGGTGAAACCCCGCCTCTACTAAAAATACAAAAATTAGCCGGGCATGGTGGCGGGCGCCTGTATGCGAGCTACCCGGGTGACCGAGGCAGGAGAATGGTTTACCTGGGAGGCAGAGGTTGCAGTGAGCTGAGATCGCGCCATTGCACTCCAGCCTGGGCGACTGAGACTCTGGGAGGCCGAGGTGGGCGGATTACTAGGTCAGGAGATCGAGACCATCCTGGCCAACATGGTGAAATCTTGTCTCAACTAAAAACACAAAAAATTACCTGGGCGTGGTGGCTTTCACTTGCGTCCGTGTGAAGAGACCACCAAACAGGCTTCGTGGGACCAATAAAGCTTTTTAATCACCTGGGTGCAGGCGGACTGAGTCCGAAAAGAGAGTCAGCGAAGGGAGATGGGGTGGGGCCGTTTTATAGGATTTGAGTAGGTAAAGGAAAATTACCGTCAAAGGGGGTTGTTCTCTGGCGGGCAGGGGTGGGGGTCACGAGGTGCTCAGTGGGGGAGCTTTTGAGCCAGGATGAGCCAGGAGAAGGAATTTCACAAGGTAATGTCATTAGTTAAGGCAGAAACAGGCCATTTTCACTTCTTTTGTGATTTTCCAGTTACTTCAGGCCATCTGGGTATACGTGTAGTCACAGGGGGTATGATGGCTTAGCTTGGGCTCAGAGGCCTGACAGTGAAGTGTGCCTGTAACCTCAGCTATGCTGGGGTGGGAGAATTGCTTGAACCAGGGAGTGGGAGGTTGCAGTGAGCCAAGATCCTGCCACTGCAATCCAGCCTGGCGACAGAGCAAGACTCCCTCTCAAAGAAAAAAAAAAAAAAAAAAAGAGCCGGGCATTGTGTCGCACGACGGTAATCCCAGGCGGCGGGGGGTGGGGAGGGGATCACTTGAGGTCAGGAGTTGGAGACCAGCCTGGACAACATGGTGAAATCCAGCCTCTACTAAAATTACAAAAAAAAAAAAAAAAAAAATTTGCCTGGCGTAAGGCACATCTGTAATCTCAGCTACTCGGAGGCTGAGGCAGGAGAATCGCATGAACCCAGGAAGCGGAGGTTGCGGTGAGCCCAGATCGCGCCAGGGCAACTCCAGCCTGGGCGACAGAGTGAGATTCCGTCTCAAAAAAAAAATTAAAAAAAAAAAAAAAAAAAAAAAGGCCAGGCGCGGTGGCTCACGCCTGTAATCCCAGCACTTTGGGAGGCCGAGGCGGGCGGATCACGAGGTCAGGAGATCGACACCATCCTGGCTAACACGGTGAAAACCCGTCTCTATTAAAAATACAAAAAATTAGCGGGGCGTGGTGGCAGGCGCCTATAGTCCCAGCTACTCGGGAGGCTGAGGCAGGAGAATGGCGGGAACCCAGAAGGCGGAGCTTGCAGTGAGCCAAGATCATGCCACTGCACTCCAGCCTGGGCAACAGCGCGAGACTCCGTCTCAAAAAAAAAAAAAAGTCAAAGTGTAGAGAAGTCCTGGAATGGAGACTGGGGCAGATGATGATAGAGTGGAGAATGGCAGAGGTGGTGGTAAGTGATAGTGGCAGCAGCCTTTTATCTGGAGACTTCAGGCCCTCCTATGTTAACTATCTTTATGTTTCGGAGCTCATTCAGTACAGGGTATTCAAAGATAAACCCTCGGGACTCTCTCTCCAACCGACCTTGTTCCTTGACTGCCTGAGGCTTCTCTTCACCTTTCCTTTCACATCCATCATTGCCTTTCAAGCCCTCCTTCATCAAGAAATCTTAGTGCTTTTCAAACATAAGTGTGCATACATATCACCTAGGAAACTTGTTAAATTGCAGATTATGATTTAGGAAGTCTGGCGTGGGGCATGTGATTCTGCATTTCAATAAGTTGGTTAATGCAGATGCTGCTGGTTCATGAACCACACTTTTTTAATTTTTATTTTTAGAGAGATGGGGTCTCCCTATGTTTACCAGGCTGGTCTCAAACTCCTGGCCTCAGGCTATCCTCCCATCTCAGCCTCCCAAAGTGCTGGGATTATAGGTGTGAGCTACCACACCCAGCAATGAACCAATGGGATGAGATTCTAGAATGGTCTCATCCCATTGTTTCTCCCCTGGCTCTGTGCCCTTTTAGTTTATCCTACATTTTGCATATATAACTGGTGTAACCTGCTCCACTGGGTGTAGCAGCTCCTCCTCCTAATAGAAGATCTAGAGACCTATTGTGATTCAGTCTTGCTTGTCCAGCTACCTACACAGCCTGGGCTACCACAGTTCTCCAGGAAAGAAGGATCCTACTCTGAGTACCTCACTTTGGCTCCCTCTTCAGTTTGCTCTCACCATTGTGCCTCAGACTATAACGACCATGCCAGGACAGCCAGGAAGGGAGACAGTTTCATCATTAGCCAAAGACTGGTGTCAAAACAATTCCCTCCCTGTTTTTTTTGTTTTTGTTTTTGTTTTTGTTTTGTTTTGAGACGGAGTACCACTCTGTCGCCCAGGCTGGAGTGTAATGGCAAGATCTCAGCCCACTACAACCTCTGCCTCCCGGGTTCAAGCGATTCTCCTGCCTCAGCTTCCCAAGTAGCTGGGATGACAGGCACCTGCCACCATGCCTGGCTAATTTTTGTATTTTTAGTGAAGATGGGGTTTTACTGTGTCGACCAGGCTGGTCTCAAACTCCCAACCAGAAGTGATCCGCCCACCTCAGCTTCCCAAAGTGTTGAGATTACAGGCGTGAGCCACGGCACCAAGACAGGCAGATCACTTTAGGTCAGGAGTTCGAGACCAGCCTGGCCAACATGGTGAAACCCCATCTCTACTAAAAATACAAAAATTATCTGGGCATGGTGGCGGGCACCTGTAGTCCCAGCTACTCGGGAGGCTGAGGCAGGAGAATCGCTTGAACCCAGGAGGCGGAGGTTACCGTGAGCTGAGATGGTGCCACTGCACTCCAACCTGGCGCCGGAGCGAGACTCATCAAAACAAACAAACAAACCAGAAAAATAAAAAGAAAAAAGAAAAATAAATGGAAGAGATTAATTGCAGGTGGAGGAAGCAGCACAAGGTGGGAGAAGTAAGGAAAGCCACTTAACACCCAGGATTATTCCTCTCCAGTTTGTGAGTCTCAGTTTTCCCAGGCTACTCCAATACTCCTTTGTGCTGCCCTGTCACCAGGCATTGAGCTGGTTGGAAGTTTTTACACTCTCACATTCCCCTGCATTCCATACTCACCACATGGAACCATATGCTGTACTTACTCTCTTCCATTTATTATCTGCACGAGAGACAAAAATTCTAGCTTTCCAAAAGCTAAATAAATTTCCCCTTCTGTTTAGCTTTGGTGGTTTCTGTGGCTTCTAGTTTTGTTGGGATTTGTGTCAAAATCGTTCCTCCCTCCTTTTTGGTCCCAAAGCATTTTACTGTGCTTCCCTTATAGGCAGGGTTTTCAAGCAGGAGGGAGGCAGCCTTTTCGGCAGTGAAGTGTTTAATGATAACAGCTTCACTTTACCAAACGCTGGCCATGCATTATGATCATAATACCCAGCATTGTTCTAAATGTCTTGTATATATTAGCTTATTTTCCTCTCACACAACTCTATGAACTGCTTATCCATTCAGTCATTCAAGGAATTTGTTTGTTTGGTTGGTTTTTGTTCTTGTTGTTGTTTTGAGATGGCATCTTGCTCTGTCACCCAGGCTGGAGTACAGTAGCGCGATCTCAGCTCACTGCAACCTCCACCTCCCGGGTTCAAGCGATTCTCCTGCCTCAGTCTCCTGAGTATCTGGGACTACAGGTGCGCACCACCATGCCTGGCTAACTTTTGTATTTTTTTTTTTTTTAGTAGAGACAGGGTTTCACCATGTTGGTCAGGCTGGTCTCGAATTTGTGACCTCGTTATCCGCCCACCTCGGCCTCCCAAAGTGCTGGGATTACAGGCGTAAACCACTGCGCCCAGCCAAGGAATCTTTACTGAGGACCTCCTTTGTACCAAGCACGGAGCTACATGCTGGGAATAAGGCAGTGGAAAAAGTCTTGGATCTGTGGTAACTTACATTGAATTGAAGATGACAGACAAAAAAATCAATAAAATATAATACAATGTCAGGCACTAATAAGTGCTATGAACACCATGAAGCAGGGTAAGGGGTAAGGGAATGGGATAGAAAGTGCTCCCAGGGGTGCATGATGCTGTATTAATTTATTATTATTATTATTATTTATAGAGTCTTGCTCTGTTGCCCAGGCTGGAGTGCAGTAGTGTGATCATGGCTCACTGCAGCCTTGACCTCCTGGGCTTAAGTGATCCTCCCACCGCAGCCTCATGAGTAGCTGGGACTGCAGGTTCATGCCACCATGTCTGGCTAATTTTTTTTTTTTTTTTGTAGAGACAAGGTTTCACTGTGTTATCTGGGCTGGTCTCAATCTCCAGGCCTCAAGCAATCCTCCTGCCTCTGCCTCCCAAAGTGCTGGGATTATAGGCAAGAGCCACTGTGCCTGGCTGTGGTACTATATTTAATCCAGTGATGAGGAAAAGCCTCCTTGTGGCGGTAATGTTTGTGCAGATATAAATGATGTAAAGGAGCAGTCATACAAATATCGGGAGGGAGAGTGTCCAGGAAAAGAAAAGAGAGTGCAAAGGCCCTGAGGTAGAAAGGAATTGGGTTTTTATATCAAATTCAGAAAGGAGGTCAGAGTGGGTGGAGCAGAGTGAGCAAGGGAAGGAGTGGTAAGGGATGAAGACAGAGAGGCGGGGAGAAACAAGGCCAGGTAGGCTTCATAGGCCGTGGGAAGGTCTTTGTATTTTGTTCCACATGTGATCAGGAGCCATCAGAGGGTTTTGAGCAGGTAAATGATATCATCTGGTAATTTTAAAGATCACTCTGGTTTCTGCATAGAGGGCAGACCACATCAGTAAAAAATAGAAGCAGAAAATTCAATTAAGGGACAAACGAAGGGACGATGGAATCGTGGGAGCTTGGATTAGGGTAGAGGAGAGGGCCAAGAATAGAGTCCAGAGGCTCTCTAATATTTAAGGGTCTGGAAAAGGAATAGGAGCTGTCAGTGAAGACTGAGAAGGAGCAGCAATTAAGGAACTAGGGAATGCTTTCTTTCTTTTCTTTTTTGTTTTTGAGACAGGGTCTCCCTCTGTTGCCTAGGCTGGAGTGCAGCGGGGTTATCACGGCTCACTGCAGCCTCGACTTTCCAGGTTCAAGTGATCCTCCTACCTCATCCTCCCAAATAGCTGGGACCACAGGTGAGTGCCATTATGCCCAGATAATTTTTCAATTTTTTGTAGAGACGGGGACTCCTTATGTTGCCCAGGCTGATCTCAAACTCTTGGACTCAAGTGATCCTTCTGCCTCAGCCTCCCAAAGTGCTGGGATTACAGATGTGAACCACTGCACCTGGCAGGATAATTTTTTTTCTTCTCTTTTCTTTTTTTTTCCCGACAATTTTAAATCCAAGCAGTACACCTGGTTGGTTGTTACATGATTACATTGCATACTGGTGGGGATTGGGCTTCTAGTGGTGTACCTATTACCTAAATAGTGAACATGGTACCCAATAGGTAATTTATTATTATTATTATTATTTTTTGAGACGGAGCCTTGCTCTATTGCCCAGGCTGGAGTGCAGTGGCTCTATCTCTGCTCACCACAACCTCCTCCTCACCCCAGGTTAAAGTGATTCTCCTGCCTCAGCCTCCTGAGTAGCTGCAACTACAGGTGCACGCCACCACGTCAGGCTAATTTTCGTGTTTTTAGTAGAGACGGGGGTTTTGCCATGTTGGCCAGGCTGGTCTCGAACTCCTGACCTCAGGTGATCTGCCCGCCTCTGCCTCCCAAAGTGCTGGGATTACAGGCATGAGTCACTGTGCCAGGCCTTTTTTTTTTTTTTTTTTCCATGACGGGGTCTCACTCTGTAACCTGGGCTGGAGTGCAGTGGTGTGACCCCAGCTCACTGCAACCTCTGCCTCCCTGGTTCAAGTGATCCTTCCACTTCAGATTCTCAAGTAGCTGGAACCACAGGTACATAACACCATGCCCAGCTAATTTTTTGTATCTTTGGTAGAGACCAGGCTTGTCTCGAACTGCTGAGCTCTAGTGATCCGCCTGCCTCGGCCTCCCAAAATGCTGGGATGGCATGAGCCATCACACCCAGCCAAGTATTTGGTTTTCTGTGTTTGAGTTAGTTTACTTAGGATAATGACCTCCAGCTTCATCCACGTTGGTGCAAGGGACATGATTTCTTTTTTTTTTTTTTTTTTTTGAGATGAAGTTTTGCTCTTGTGGCTCAGGCTGGAGTGCAATGGCACGATCTTGGCTCACTGCAACCTCCGCCTCCTGGGTTCAAGTGATTCTCCTGCCTCAACCTCCCGAGTAGTTGGGATTACAGGCATGTGCCACCACGCCTGGCTAATTTTTGTGTTTTTAGTAGAGATGGGGTTTCACCACATTGGCCAGACTGGTCTCAAACTCCTAACCTCAGGTGATCTGCCCACCTCGGCCTCCCAAAGTGGTGGGATAACAGGCATGAGCTACCGCGACTGGCCAATTTCATTCTTTTCTATGACTGTGAAATAATTCTTTCTTGTGTCCTCCAATTGCAAGGAGTTTAACAGCACGTCTGACCGCTACTCACTAGACACTAGGAGCACCTCCTCAGTCTTGTTGACCAAAACAACTCTAGACATTGCCAGATGTTCCTGGGAGTGGGATGGGAGGATCACCCACTCTTGAAAACCACTGGTCAAGATGTCCCACGGGAGATACTTGGCAAGACAATGCACAGGTCAGACCCCCATGACAGAGAACTATCTGACCCAAAATGTCAATAATCCCCGAAACTGAGAAACCCTAGTTTAGACTCTAGTTGAGAACTTGTTCCTGGAACCAAGCCAGGTTCGGCTGCATTTTCTCGTGGCCCAATAATGAGAAGCAGACAAACTAGAAGAGAAGGGAATTTATTGCTGGGAGAAGATACAGAGAAGGTCGGAGATAATTCCACCAGACCAATTAAAAGTGTTAGAATTTTCTTTTTCTCTTCTTTTTTTTTTTTTTTTTTTTGAGATGGAGTCTTGCTCTGTCGCCAGGCTAGAGGGTAGTGGCACGATCTCAGCTCACCACAACCTCCGCCTCCCAGGTTTAAATGATTCTCCTGCCTCAGGCTCCCGAGTAGCTGGGACTACAGGCACCCGCCACCATACCCAGCTAATTTTTGTATTTTTAGTAGAGACAGGGTTTCACCATGTTGGCCAGGATGGTCTCGATCTCTTGACTTTGTGATCCACCCGCCTCGGACTCCCAAAGTACTGGAATTACAGGTGTGAGCCACTGCACCCGGCCAGTGTTACTATTTTCTTAGTGCTTATATAGGTTTAGGTTATGTGCCTACATGCAGTATGGCATTCACCTAAGTCTAATGGTAACTAATTGTGTTTCAACTAGAAGGTCAGAGGCAAAAAAGTTCTTGCTAAGTCTGATTAACGTGTGAGGGTCCCAATACCTTCAAGGCCTGTCTACTGTGGTACTGGAGTGATTATTTCTATCTTATCTCCTTTACAGCTTGGTGCGGAGAGCTGCCTTAGATTCTCCAATGAATCTATTCAAACAGCTGCCTCTGTTACCTTGACTTGTCTCAGATATCATCGACCCGAGACAGGTCCTGGCACTAGGAATGTAAGACTGTCTCTACTATTTTGACTTGCTCTAACAAGGGAAAAGCCCATAGCAAGCCTCCTACTGACCATGTGTTTCATTTCTAGCTTTGATGTTTGGGCACCGATTTCCCTAGGTTTAACTATTTGCTCAATGTTAAGGCAATGCTGTGGAAATTTATCTGTGTAACTGGGGTGCTATGCAGGCCTGTCTGTGTGACTGTCAGGGAGAATTGTGCCTGCCACAAACTGACCCTCAACCATTGGGTTTAGAAACTTGGAGGTCATTTGTGACTCTGACATGTGGTTTAAGTAGAGTGGTGGGGATGAGAGCCTGATTGAGGGAAATTCAAGAGTGAATGAGATGTGAGAAAGTGGAGGCAGTGAGAAGTTTTGTTAAGTGGAGAGAGAAGCGGAACACTGAGGGAGTGAGCTGGGTCAGGGGAGAGTTTTTAAATTTAAAAATGAATGCATTATTTTATACATGTAAAATTATAATTTATATGCACAAATAGATATGTATTACAAAGCATAATTATGTGAACAGCAGGCAGCTTAAGAAGTAAAATCTTCCCAGCAGGGCGAGGTGGCTCACACCTGTAATCCCAGCACTTTGGGAGGCCCAGTTGGGTGGATCACCTAAGGTCAGGAGTTGGAGACCAGCCTGTCTAACATGGCGAAATCCTGTCTCTACTAAAACATTAGCCAGGTGTGGTGGTGCATGCCTGTAATCCCAGCTACTTGGGAGGCTGAGGCAGGAGAATCGCTTGAACTTGGAGGTTGCAGTGAGCTGAGACTGTGCCACTACACTCCAGCCTGGGCGACAAAGCGAGACTCTATCTCAAAAAAAAAAAAAAAAAAAAAAAAGCAAAAAACAAGAAGTAAAATCTTCCCCAGTATAGTTGAGGCTCCCTGAATTTCCCTTTCCAGATTTCTTTTCTGCCAAAGGGTAAGCACTATTCTCTGAATATTGTGCTTTTACTACATAGGTGAGTAGCGAAAGAGTTTTTTTCTTTATTTTCAGAGATGAAGTATATTATAGCATGTTTGTATAATGATGGGAGTGTTGCAGTAAAGAGGGGTAAACTGATTAAGCGAGAGAGAGAGATAGGGGATAATTTCAGAGTAACATCTCTGAGCAGGTGAGAGGGAACAGGATCCTGGGGTACAGATGAGGTGGCAGGTGGGAGCACAGCTTCTCTGCAGTAGAGTTGCATGTAGACTGGTGAATTTGGGATGGGACCGTGAGGAAGTTCCTTTCTGAAAGTTTCTGTTTTCTCACTGAAATAGGAAGAAAGGTCATCATCTTGTGAAGTTGTGGTCTCAGATTTGGGGAATGTGAACCGAGTAGGGAAAGGCGAGCTGATATGCCACACTGAGGGCCCGCAGGAAGCAAGACCAGTCAGTATAACAGTGTGTTTCTCCCCAGCTGCTGAATGCAGGTGTGGAGCAGGCAGAGTGGGATTTGACCAGGGATAAAATGTGTCAGAGGAAGGGAGGCCAAGAGTGCAGGGTGAGGGCTGAGAGGCGATTACCGTGTTGAACCTTGGAATCTAAACTGGGTAATGAGGAAGTGAAAAATTGGGATCAAACAACAATAAAAAGTAATAGAGTCAGTGGATGGGAGGCCCAGAGCGGGTTGAAGAATTTTTGGGATAGGGGTACGGGGAAGCAACATGAAAAGACTGAGGATGAGATTTTAGAAGGGCAGCAGGTATTGGTGGCAACCAAGTTGAAGGTATGGCATGGGGAGAGAGGGAAGCAGGGAGAAATAAATCACTGCAAGAGAAGGGCAGGGTACTAGAGAATCTGCATGAACATTGAAAACATAAAAATAATAAAACGGGGCCAGGCACTGTAGCTCACGCCTATAATCCCAGCACTTTACGAGGCTGAAGCAGGTCGATTGTGTGAATTCAGGAGTTTGAGACCGGCCTGGGCAACATAGTGGGACCTCATCTCTATTAAAAATCAAAGGCCAGAGGCCAGGCCCAGTGGCTCATGCCTGTAATTCCAGCACTTTGGGAGGCCGAGGCGGGTGGATCATGAGGTCAGGAGTTCGAGACCAGCCTGGCCAACGTGGTGAAACCCAATTTCTACTAAAAATACAAAAAATTAGCCGGGCATGGTGGCACACGCCTGTAATCCCAGCTACTAAGGAGGCTGAGGCAGGAGAATTGCTTGAACCTGGGAGGTTCAAGGTTGAACCTAGGTTGCAGTGAGCTGAGATGGCACCATTGCACTCCAGCTTGGGCAACAAGAGCAAAATTCCGTCTCAAAAAAAAAACAAAAACAAATAAACAAAAAAACAGGCCAGGGCGGTGGCTCACACCTATAATCCCAGCACTTTGGGAGGCTGAGGCAGGCGGATCACCAGGTCAGGATATTGAGACCATCCTGGCTAACACAGTGAAACCCCGTCTCTACTAAAAATACAAAAACAAAATTAGCTGGGCGTGGTGGCGGGCGCTTGTAGTCCTAGCTACTTGGGAGGCTGAGGCCGGAGGTGGGAGAATGGCATGAACCCAGGAGGCAGAGCTTGCAGTCAGCCGAGATCGCACCACTGCACTCCAGCCTAGGCGACAGAGCAACGCTCTGTCTCAAAAAAAAAAAAATTTATCTGGGCATGGTGGCAGGCACCTGTAATCCCAGCTGCTCGGAGGCTGAGGCAGAGAATTGCTTGAATCCAGGAGGCAGAGGTTGCAGTGAGCTGAGATTGTGCCACTGCACTCCAGTCTGGGTGACAGAGAGAAACACCGTCTCAAAAAAATACAAAATAAAAATCAAAAAAATTAGCCGGGAGGATCACTTGAGCCTGGGAGATCGAAGCTCAGTGAGCTATGATCTTGCCGCTGCACTCCAGCCTGGGTGACAGAGCGAGACCCTGCCTCAGAAGAAAAAAGAAAAAAAGAAAAAGAGGCTGGGCTCGATGGCTCACGCGTGTAATCCCAGCACTTTGGGAGGCCAAAGATCAGGAGTTCATAACCCGCCTGGCCAACGTGGTGAAACCATGTCTCTCCTCAAAATACAAAAATGAGCTGGGTGTGGTGGCGGGCGCCTGTAATCCTAGCTACTAAGGCTGAGGCAGGAGAATCAATTGAACCCAGGAGGCGGAGCTTGCAGTGAGCCGAGATTGCGCCACTGCACTCCAGCCTGGGCAACAAGAACAAAAATTCTGTCTCAAAAATAAATAAATAAATAAATAATAAAAATAAGAAAATGAAATGAGGTGGAAGTAGAGTGATCAGGTGCTGAATCTTCCATTGTTGAGGGGAATGATGACCCAGAATCTAATCATGGGGGAATGAGAGCACCCATACAGATGTTATAGGAAGGCAGAGCCTCTCCTAGAGGATGGAGTCTCTGTCAATAGAGCTGCCAGAGCCAAGGGTATCACCTGCAGAGGGAGGTGAGTCAGTAGGAAGAGGATCACACTGTAACATTTTATTTCCTCTTGAGGGAAGAGTTGGGTGAGGTTGAGAGATCTGAGATTAAGAAACAAACATTCCTAAGGAAAAGCAAAAGAAAGCTAAATTGGCCGGGCGCGGTGGCTCAAGCCTGTAATCCCAGCACTTTGGGAGGCTGAGACGGGCGGATCATGAGTTCAGGAGATCGAGACCATCCTGGCTAACACGGTGAAACCCCGTCTCTACTAAAATACAAAAAAAATTAGCCGGGCGAGGTGGCGGGCGCCTGTACTCCCAGCTACTCGGGAGGCTGAGGCAGGAGAATGGCATGAACCCGGGAGGCGGGGCTTGCAGTGAGCTGAGATCTGGCCACTGCACTCCAGCCTGGGCAACAGAGCTAGACTGTGTCTCAAAAAAAAAAAAAAAAAAGAAAGCTAAATCATTTTTTATTCATCTCTCTCTCTGCCTAATTCCTTTCAATTCAATTGAGTTCAAAGATTGGTAGAAGAGGTTTTATCTGATGAGGATGGGAAAAACAGAGATAAGCCAGATTTGACTCCTGCCTTCAAGTAGCTCACAAGGTAAACTGTATAGGTCAAGATATCAGGTGGGAAGAGATGAGAAAATATGCAGATAACATGAATCTTAGATCTAGATACTTTTCTCCTAAAGAAAATTGCTTGGATTGAAGTCATTTTTTGGCCTTTCCACTCTCCCTGGGTGGTCCTTAAAGTGCCTGTAAACCTGTGATTCCCAACCTTGGCTGCCCTTTGGAATCACCTGGTCATGTCTTAAATACTGATGCCTGAGTTCCACCCCCAGAGATTCTTTTTTGTTTGTTTTTGAGATAGGATCTCACTCTGTTGCCCGGGCTAGACACAGTGGTGTGATCACTGCAGCCTCTGCCCCGCAGGCCCAAGCAATCCTCCTGCCTCACCCTCCCAAGTAGCTAAGACTACAGGCGAGCCATGGGACTTGGATAATTTTTTTTTTTTTTTTTTTTTTGAGATCGAGTGCCTCTCTGTCATGCAGGCTGGAGTGCAGTGGTGCGATCTGGGCTCACTGCAACCTCTGCCTCATAGGTTCAAGTGATTCTCCTGCCTCAGCCTCCTGAATAGCTGGGATTACAGGCACATGCCACGACACCTGGCTGATTTTTGTAGTTTTAGTGGAGACAGGGTTTCACCATGTTGGCCAGGCTGGTCTTGAACGCCTGACCTCAGTTGATCCACTCACGTCAGCCTCCCAAAGTGCTGAGATTATACGTGTGAGCCACCGCGCCCGGCCTAGGCTAATTTTTAAACTTTTTTGTAGAGATGGGGTCTCACCATATTGTCCAGGCTAGTCTCGAACTCCTGGGCTCAAACGATCCTCCTGCCTCGACTTCCCAGAGTGCTGAGATTACAGGTGTGAGCCACTTGCACTGGGCCCAGAGATTCTGATTTAATTGTTTTAGGATGCGACATGGGCTTTCAGATATTTCAGTGCTGCCCAGTGGATTCTAATGTGTAACCTGGGGTAAGAACCATTGCTCCAAGGAATGCATGAAGCTCTGTTTGGAAACCCACTACTTAAATCTAGCCAAGAGGAAAGAGAGATGCCTTTTTGCTACAGTGAGGGATGAATTGATCCGGGCCTTGAAATATATTATAGATAAAATTTGACCAAGTAGAGAGGCAGATGTGAGGAGGTGGAGAACATCATGAGCAAGAGCCTAGATGTGGTCTAAAGCCTCTGAAACTTGTGACAAGCTGCAAACAATTTGGTTTATAATAGGCAGAGTTTTGGGAAGGAGGTCTAAGATTTGGGAACAGCTGGGCAAATACCTGGAGGTGGGAATGATGAGTAATTCAGTATGGTTAGAAATTAGAATGAGCAGAGAAGCTGGACAATTTTAAATTATGGAAGCTGTTAAAGGCCAGATTAAAATTTTGTAAATAATTGAGTAGGCAATAGGGAACCCTGAAGGGCTTTTGAGCAGTGGAGTTACATAAGTGTGTTTAGGGAGGCTGATCTGACAATAGTGTGGAGGGAGACTTGAGGTAGGGAGAGGTAGGAAGTAGGGAGACCTGTTGGGAAAGCTGATGCAATAATCCTAACGAGGTAATTTTTCCAGCAAGGGCTGGGGAAAAATTACAGATTCAAAAGACATTGTGGTGGCAGAACTGACTGGGCTTGAGAGCACACCAAAAATAAGGCAGGAGGGAAAGGGAGGAGGCAGCAAATTTCCAGATAAGGAAGAGTGATTGGGAAAACGGTCTACTAAGAGAGACAGGGAAGCAGGTTTTCTATGGCATTTCATCAGTTCGTTTTGGAATGTGTTGATTTTAGAGGACCAACAAGCATCGTCCATGTAGCTATGATCTGCAGGCACTGGAAAGAACGTCTGCATGTAAAATACAGGTTGGAAAAGCATTTGATCAGCTGAGTCGAGTGAATGAGCTTTTCAAAGGAAAGTCTCAGAGAAGGGAAAAAAATCAGAGATGGACACTTAGCTGAAGGGAGGAGAAAAAGCAGGGAGGGAAGGTAGAGGCGGAATGGTTAGAGGTCTGTGTGGAGGTGGGGTGAAGGGAGGTCATATGTTTCTGAACCTGGGTGTGTGGGGAATTCAGGGTCAAGGGACAAACGGGAGGGTTTAGAGAGGCAGAGTACTGTGAAAATGCCATTGATTTGGGATCTGGGTAATTGGTTGCCATTTGAGAGAGAGATTTCAAGAGAATAGGGTGTGGATGCATATTTCAGTAAGTCAAGAAATAGTGGATATGAAAAAGAGACATATACAGACATATCTCTGATAGCAATATTCCCGGCCCCCCCCACCCCCCCAGCTTTTTGGGATGGAATTTCACTCTTGTTGCACAGACTGGAGTGCAATGGCGTAATCTCGGCTCACTGCAACCTCTGCCTCCCGAATTCAAACGATTCTCCTGCCTCAGCCTTCGAAGTAGCTGGGACTGCAGGCGCCCGTCACCACGCCCGGCTAATTTTTTATTTTTAGTAGAGACAGGGTTTCACCATGTTGGCCAGGCTGGTCTCGAACTCCTGACCTCAAGTGATCCACCTGCCTCGGCCTCCCAAAGTGCTGGGATTACAGGTGTTAGCCACCGCACCCAGCCACGAATTCTGTTTTTCAAGAAGTTTGGTAAGGTAGGCACATTAAATCCAAAACATCCAAGGGAGAACCCATGATATTCATGCC